>NC_080096.1:33595000-35995000 GCF_950005125.1 Chionomys nivalis | reverse complement strand
CTAATGGGCCAGGCAGTGTTTTAATGAATATGGTTTCTGTGTGATTATTTTGGGTGTAAGTTAGCCAGGCAGCTGGGATACAGCCCACTCCTCCTTGCAACAGTCAAAAAAGCAAAAAAGCAACCTACTGAATGGGAAAAGATCTTCACCAACCCCACATCAGACAAAGGACTGATCTCCAAAATATATAAAGAACTCAAGAAATTAGACATTAAAATTCTAAATAACCCAATTAAAAAATGGGGTACTGAACTAAACAGAGAATTCTCAACAGAAGAATCGCAAATGTCCAAAAGATACCCAAAAGATGCTCAATCATACTACAAAGGCATTTGTTCAACTATGTTCACAGTAGCATATTTATTTTATTTATTTTAATAGCCAGAACCTGAAAAAATCCTAGATGCCCCTCAACCAAAGAATGGATAAAAAAAAATGTGGCACATTTACATATGAGAGTACTACTCAGCAGAAAAACAATGGCATCTTGAATTTTGCATGCAAATGGATGGAACTAAAAAACACTATCCTGAGTGAGATAACCCAGACCCAACAGGATGAATATGGTATGTACTCACCCATAAGTAGACATTAGCTATCAACAAAGGATATAAGCCTATAGTTCATGAACCTAGAGAAGCTAAGAAATAAGGTAAACCCAAAGAAAAAGCAAATATATATCCACCTGGAAATTGGAAACAGACAAGATCACCTGCCAAAACTGGGGGCATGATGGGGGGGGGAGAAAGAAGGGTGAAAGGGGGAGAAGGGGAGGGGTGAGAGAACTTGAGGGAATGGGATAGTAGAGATGGAGGAAGGAAGGAGATGAGAACAAGGAAAGAGATAAATTGATTGAAGGAGCCATTCTAGAGTTAGCAGAAACCTGGCTCTAGAGAAATTCCCAGGAATTCACAGGGATGACCCCAGATAGGACCTTAAGCAATAGAGGAGAGGGCGTCTGATCTTGACTTGCCCTGTAGTCAGACTAATAAATGTCTTCAATATCACCATAGAACCTTCATCCAGCTACTGATGGAAACAGAGGCAGAGACCTGCATTAGAGCACTAGACTGAGCTTCCAAAGTCCAGTTGAAGAGTGGGATAAATGAGAATATGAGCAAAGAGGTCAAGACCATGAAAGGTTCACCCACAGAAACAGTCTTCTTGAGCTAGTGGGAGCTCACCAACTCCAGCCGAACAGGAAAGGAACAAGCATGTGAACAAACTGGTCCCTCTGAGTGTGGTTGATAGTTGCATGGCTGGGGCAGACTGAAGGGCCACTGGTAGTGTCACCAGGATTTATTCCTACTGCATGTACTGGCTTTTTGGGAACCTATTCTCTTTGGTTGGATGCCTTGCTTGGCCTGAAAATAGAAGGGAGGGCCTTGGACCTTCCACAGGGCAGTGTGACTTGTCCCCTCTGAGGATTGGAAGTGGATGGGGTGAGAGGGTAAGTGGAGGGAGTGGGGAAAGTGGAGGGAGCAGGAACTTGAATTGGTGTGTATAGTGAAAAAGGATAGTTTCTTTTCTTTTTAAATAAATAAATATAAAGATAGCTAGGCTGGTTTACTTCAGCAGTCCCTCTTTCAAGCCCATGTCTCTTAACAATAAGCAAATATTCCACAGCATAAATGAATGAAACATATCTTAAACTAATATTACAAAATAGGAACCTCCATTAACCTTCTCAAAAAGATCAACCCTATTGGTTAAGGGATCCTAATTTCTGATCAATCCAGACTGCCTATATCATCTTATATACTCTTCTTGATGACTGTTATATAAAATCTGTTTTCTTCTGGGATGGAGAAATGGTTCAGTGATGAACACTGTCAGCTCTTCCAATGGTCCTGACTTCAATTCCCAGCAACCACATAATGGTTCGCTATAATGATTTTTATTTATGTTTTAATAAATATAGCTTGCCTGAAGATCAGAGGGTAAAACTAAGACATAAGAGGTCAGGCTGCCGGGCGGTGGTAGCGCACGCCTTTAATCCCAGCACTTGGGAGGCAGAGGCAGGCGGATCTCTGTGAGTTCGAGACCAGCCTGGTCTACAAGAGCTAGTTCCAGGACAGGCTCCAAACCACAGAGAAACCCTGTCTCGAAAAACCAAAAAAAAAAAAAAAAAAAAAAAAAAAGGTCAGGCAGTGGTGTCACACACCTTTAATCCCAGGATTTAGGAGACAGAGGCAGATGGATCTCTGAATTCAAGGCCAACCTGGGTTATACAAGATCAATACAGAAAGAAATCCAGGTGGTTGTGGCTCACTCACACCATTAATCTCAGTACTAGGGAGTCACCCACCTTTCATCCAAGCACTAGAGGGGAATATATGATGGGAGGAAATAGAGTCTCAGGGCTCAGTCTACAGTCACCCAGTCTTGATAGTAGTAAGACGTCTCTAGTGGTTTGACTGTTTTGCTTTTCTGATCTTCACCTTGAACCTCAATATCTGCTTGCTTCTGCATCATTTTGCTCTTCTCCCTGACCCCTCCTGGGACTGTCTCGGCAGTTGGATTTCCCAATGAACTTTTCTTTCTATTCATGAAGTTGTCTTGCAAAGAACAAAGTGATGGCCGTGTTTCATAGTTTCTCCAGATCTCTTTGGTATTTGCTTTTGTAACCATCCTGCTTGGCTATATAGTATGGGAAATATTTTTATGACATTTCAGACTCCTGGGTCAACAGAACATTACAAGAAGCCCTTGGTGAAGAGGATGGAGCTGACTTCAGGACAAAGAAACACTACTGGATTTAGCTATTTTGGTTCCATTTTGCCAGTCACTGGTCATATTATATATGGGGTCATAAAGCAGAGAGATGAAAAGTGATGATCCATATACTTATGCTTTTTTATTCAACCCAGGATCACAGTCAGTGGAAGGGTTCTGCCCACATTTTGGGTAAGTTTTTCCACTTAGTTATGCCTTTTTGAAAATTCCTCAAGGGAAAAAATCTAGAGGTTTGTCCATTTTTTTAATTATGTAAGATTGATAACAAAAATTAACTATCACATGTCTACCCCTTTTCAATTTGAAATACCAAAACATTACTTTTAAGTCATAAATTTCCTCCCTGGTCCTCAAAAGCCCATGGCCATCTCATAATACAAAATGGACTTAATGTGTTAGGAGTCTTTTAAATCCAACAATTTTAACACTGTTCAAATGCCTAAAATAAAAAATAAAAAAACAACTCCTCTGAGACTCAAAGCAAACTTTTAACTGTGAGATACTATCAAATCAGATGTGTTATATACTTTAAATACTCAATGTCAAAAATAAATATTCTCATTCAATATGTAGGAAATTGAACCATGGTAAGGAAATACTGTGCCAAAGCAAGGCTGGAGCCCAGCAGGGGAAAGCCTAAAACCTGTTGCTTCATGTCAGCATCTGCCCCTCATGATATAATCAATGTTCTACCAGTTATTCCACATGAGGCAAGTGAGCCTCTCCCTTGGACTTATGCCTTTTCATGTGCACAGCTTTTCTGGGCGGAGGTTGAACAACCCTGGTATCTCCAACTTCCAATGATCTCTTTTACTTCACATTCACAGTCTCAAAATGGCCTCTTAGAGTTTCATTGTAAAACCACTAACACTGATATACTTTTTCCAACCTTAGCAAATGTCTGGAACCTTGGGACCATCCTCCAAAACCCCATGCTTCTTATATATTGCAATATATTTACCAATTCACTGCATGGAGTGAATGACAATGCCAAAGGGGAGGAACACTAAAGTACTTTTGAAAAAAAAACATATAGAAACCTACTATATCATAGAAGCTTTCTAATAGATATAGATAGATAAATATAGATATAGTATCATTTATATTGTTCGTCAATAAGGTCCCATAGAACTTCCAACATTGAAAGTATAGCCAGTGTTGTTGGTTATCCTTTGGAACTTGAAAGTAAGACCGCATTGCTGAAGACATCATGTATTTGTGTCATAGATTATGTAGAAGTCTACAGATGCTCTACTAGAAGTCTTATTGGCTAGCATTCATATGGATGGAAGGTGCTCTATATGCTAGCAGAAGAGAAAGTAATAATCAATCTCATCCAGATATAAACCCTGCAAACTATGATGACTGTGGTGGTTTGAATAAGAATGGTCTTTATAGGCTCATATATTTAAATGTTTGGTCACCAGAAAATTGAACTGTTTGAAAGGATTGGAGATTAGGAGGTGTGACCTTGTTGGAGGACAGGTATCATGACCGTAGGCTTTGAGCTTTCAAAAGCCTCTTTTCTTCCTTCAGATCAGAATGGAGCTCTCAACTATTTCTTCAGCACCATGCCTGCCATGCCTTCTGCCATGTTCTCCACTGTGATGGTAATGGTTTAAACCTCTGAAAATGTAAGCAAGCCCCCAATTAAATGCTTTCGTTTATAAGATTGCTGTGGTCATGGTGTCTCTTCACAACAGTAGAACAGTGAACTCTGTTTTTGTATATTTTTTTTTCCATTTTAGAACAAAACCACAAGAAGTTTGGTGGGGGATAGGGAGAGATGAGGGTATCTGGGAGGAGTTAAGGGATGGGAATGAATATGATCAAAATATATTGTATGCAGTTCTCAAACACAAAATAAAAGTATAATTTTGAAAAGATTTTAAAAATATTACAAAGGAGAAAACAAACTGAGTATCAGCATTCATTGAACATTGCGTGATGACTTTGACCACAACGTGACCAGCAGGATTTGCCACACCATGATGTACTTTCTTTTGAACTATTAGCCAAATAAATCATCCCTGCAAGTTGTTTTTTCCAGGTATTTGGTCACATCATCTTGGATAATAACTAATACATATGTATTATGTAAAGATACCATACTGTATACACAAAAAGTACACACATATGCTTGTATCATCACTAGCACACATGCTAAGTTTACTTTCATAATTGAAAGTGTGTTTATATGCATCGTTACATATATGCATAGAAACACATTCATTTTCTTATACTTCTATATATGAGAATATACATGCATAAATGTGTGATTATTTTTATAAATATACACAAATATGTACCTAATTATTTTTAAAGTGCAGTTATAACATTATGGGCAATAAATCCTCACACTCTAAAGTTTCTTCTTAACAGTTATTTGGTCACAGCAATGAGAAAAATAACTAATACACCTTATGTGTGTGTGGATATATGCTTGTGTATGTGTGTGTGTGTGTGTGTGTGTGTATATATATATATATATATATATATATATATATATATATATGCTTTTTAAATTGTCCTTTTCGAAATCAGGACCACGAGGGGTGCACCCACCCACTGTGACAGTGGAACTGATTTATTGGGAGCCCACCAAGGCCAGCTGGTCTGGGACTGAATAAGCATGGGTTGAAACTGGACTCTCTGAGCATGGCGGACAATGAAGGCTGATGAGAAGCCAAGGACAATGGCACTAGGTTTCGATCCTAATACATGAACTGGCTTTGTGGGAGCTTAGCCTGTTTAGACGCTCACCTTCCTGGACGTAGATAGAAGACCTTCGTCTTCCCGCAGGGCAAGGAATTTGGACTGCTCTTCAGTATCAAGAGGGAGGGGGAATGGTGTGGGGGGAGGAGAAGAGGAGTGGGGATAGGGGGAGGGGAGTGGGGGGAGGGGGCAATATTTGGGAGGAGGGGAGGGAAATGGGAAACGGGGAGCAGGTGGAAATTTTAATTAAAAAAGAATAAAAATAAAAATTTAAAAAAATTGTCCTTTTCATAAGGTTATCCTTTTACTTTCAGTAGTTCATCTCTTATTGTGCCTCCTCAACCTCTCCTCTACTCTAGTCATCTTAAACTACTGATGTGTTGGGAATCCTTCACATTTTGCTATGTTTTCATGATCAGCTTATTCTATCACCCTGGAAAATTGCTGGGCTCTTTAACTTCATGGGTTAGCTGGTTAATTTGTTTCAGACGTCTTGCTAGCCATTGTCTGCTCTCTGAAAACTGAATTGAGAGTCTATTGCTTGTACTTTTATAAACCGAGTCTTCTGCCATGCCCAATAAATTAATCATATCTTTTTTGGGCAGTACTCTGTGCATGACAGGTATGAGTCAGATTTTGTTTGTTCCTTCCCTAGGTGACAGAAGCCTTGTTACTACTTAAGCTATATCAGTTGCAAGCTGGTTTCACTTGTCTGTTGCTGCAACCAGATCATTAGAAATTTCTCAGCAAAAAAAAAAAAAAAAAAAAAAAGAGAGAGAGAAAGTTGTCAGGCAGGCAGAATCATATGGCCAGAATTTGAGAAGAAAGAAGGCTTGATGGTCAAGATTGCCTGGTCCTTATCTGACTCTCGATCATCTTTCCCTGGATACTGAAAAACACCTGACCAATATCAGAAATATGAGCCAACTGGGGTTGTCTATTAGAACAGCAGCGTGCTGACTTGCAACCATCAAGTTCATGTAAGTATCAGAATACAGTAAGGTTATGTACTTAATGTCTATTCGTGAAAGGTCTCTTCTATTATTTTCTGTTGCTTTTGCCTCTGGGAAAATTCTTGTCCTTACATCTTTAGGGAGGCTTCTGAGATCTGGAAGTTCAGAAGGAGGAGATCTTAGTAATCTCTAGAAAGTGTTTCTCGTGTTTTCCTTATGCATTTCTTCTGCTGCATAAAAACTCGGCAAATGTTGGCTCAACTTCTGGAATGTAAGGTTTGATAACAAGAAAAAAATATACTTATTCTTCTGTTAGTTACTCAGTCTCACAGTCACAAGACTGCTTTCATCCCCATAATTTTCTTTGCAACAAGTACAACCTTATTATTGTAGACAATTATGACTAAGAGAAGCAGAGAGTGAAAGAGAAATGCCTTGTTGTACGATATTTGTAGTGAAATTTTTAAAAATATGACTGATTTTTTTTTCTTTCCTAAATAGTCCATCAAAGAAAGAAAAGATCCGCTGATTCTTATTCTTCTATGAAAGTTTTGAGATTAATTTTACAGGAGAAAGTAGAACAGTTGTCACTAAAAGCTGAAAGAGAAAGTGGCATGGGAAGCTAGAGGGAGGCTAATTTGATACCTATAATTACAGGTATCAAAGATAATTGTTAAGAAACAATAGGCTCTATTAGTGTGAGTTACCCAATAAAGTAATTTATTATGCTTTACAAATAACTGAAAGGGCAAAGTTTGAAGGTATCCATTAATATTTAAGGAAATAAAACTGCTACTACTCTGACTTGAGCATTGCACATTAATTTATCATGCTGAAGAGATGGCTCAACTGTTAGGAGTGCTTGCTGCTATTACAGAGGACAGAAACCTGCTTCTCCACACCCACACCTGATTGTTTGTGGCCCCTTGTAACTCTATTTTTCCAGCCTCCATGGATACACACATGCACACGTGCATACTAACTGTAGATATATATTAAAAATAAAATAACTGCCTGGATAACACAAAATGCTATACTTATATATTTATTTTTAATGAAAAAATTTTGAAATGTTAAAACAAAAAATTATAAAATTTAGAGAGAATAAAAAGTAATACAAATCATAGTCAGCCAATCAAAACAGTAAAACTTATTTGCATGTGTTTACAGTGGTACCTGTCTTTAAGTCCAGCAGCACCTTAACATTCCTCCTGATAACTACAGAAATAGTGCTAACTCATCCCTTCGCTTATAGCTGTTTGAGCTCAACCGAACTGTTTATGACATATTTTTGAATTTTGATTAAAACTCAAGATAAAGGGTTTTTAGTTAAAGCATTATCACATAACATCCTCTCTCCTCTTTCTTCTAATCCCTCCTATGTCTCACCCCCTACTCCCTCTCAAAATAATGGCCTCTTTTTCTTTTATTGTATGTATGTGCATATACATATATGCATAGGCATAAATACATGATCTGTGGAGTTCATTTAGTGTTGCTTTATGTATACGATTCAAGAACAGACCACTTGGTATTGGGTAACCAATTAGGGATCTCACCCCCAAAGAAGACTAATTCTTTTCTTTCTCAATAGTTATTAGTTGTCTGCAGTTCTCTGTCTAGAGATGGAGCCTTGTGAGATTTCCCCTTCCACAACAGCATGTCTATTGGTGTTGTCATGCTCTGGTCTTGTTTAGGCAGCCATAGTGTAATAGGATAGATGTGTAGCTTTTCTGTTATTTCTAGAAGACACACTCTTATAACAGATCCTCTGGATCTTACAATCTTCCCACTCCGTCTTCTACAATTTTTATGATCCTTGAGTATAGAGATTGTGTTATAGATGTACTTACAGTTATTCTATGAATTTTGAACAGTTGTGGTTTTCCTGTATTAGTCTCCCTTGGCAGCAAAGAAAAGATTCTGGATATAGGAATACATAATTAGAATATGGTTAGGAAGTATACTAGTCTAATAAAATAGCAGTGGAAATTTATCCTCTAAGATCCATGACCTCATTAGCCCTGGGCAGTTGGCTCTATTTCTGTACCAGGTATGATTTTCCTATTGGTGAGTGCACCTGAGATCTAATTAGAGAGCTACTGATTGCTGCAAAGATATGAGTATCACTATTGCACATTTTGAGATATTTTTCCATGTGAGTCATGATTATAGTTTATTGGTATCATGGCTAAATAAGAGCATTGATTGTTTTCTCCTTTGGCAGCTTGCATAGAATCTTCTGGCACTCTTAAAGTTAGTCTTCAGTGAAGGCTTTCAAATTGGACCCAACTCAAATCTTCTGAATCACATGTCCAAAGTACATGAGGTCTTCAGAAATAGGGACTTACCTCAAACTTCTGGGAGAAAACCAAGGAAGATAGCAGTAACCTATATTGATTTTTCAAACATCTTTAGTGTTATTTATCCCTTATTACTGACTCATCTTTATTGACCTTACTCTCTGTTTCCTCTAGAAATGCCCATTCCTGTTTTCTCATTTCCACCTTCATATTACTTGTATACTTCTATTCCCTGCCATGTTTTTTTCCTGGTTTCTGAAGTTACTCGAGGCTATAGACTAACATCTGAAGATGTACAGCTAGGAACCACAGATGACAGAGAACATGTGGGCATTTGTCTTTCTGTGTCTGTGTTTCCTCCTTCAGTGTAATACTTTCTAGTCTCATCCATTTACTTGAAAGTCATGGTTTAATTTTTTCTTTATATCTGAATAACATTCTGTAGAGTTAGGTTTCTCACCTATCTATATTCTATCCTGCTATAGGCCAAAGCAACTTCTTTATTAACCAATGTTAATAAAATACATTCATAGCATACTAATGGGAATCACACATCATCTCCCCTTTTCTGTCTAAATAAAAAAGGTTATAACTTTAACATAGAAAATTAAATATTATAAAATACATGTCAAGCAAGAATTACAGTTATAATATTTCTTTGAGAGTCTAAAGTTTAATATATAATTCATCTTTTATCCATAACTAAGGAAAACTATAACTATCTCTCCTCAACTCCATTGAAGACTCCATAAGGATATATTACCTAAGTAAACAGGAAGTACATTGTAAGCAACTTATAAAGTTCTAGAAATAACAGAGACATCTTGCTGCCTAGACAGTCATCCATAGTTCTTTCATAATGTTGGGGCACCCTTCTTCATCCTGTAGGCCCATAATATCTGGCAGGCTGAAGTGAAGCAATAATTTGAAGATCTATTCTGCATTGTGTTAGCAAAGTTCAGTAGTTGCTTTATTTTGTGTCTTGTAGAATGTCTGGCAATTTTTTCTGTGAATCTGTAACTCTGAAAGACCATGCCATCTTTTGAAAAGTACAGCAGTCATTTTTCTATGGGTCCTGCATGAGTAGTTTATACAGCATACCATCAAGCAGTTCAGGCAAAAGTAGTTTCTTGCCCAAATGGCTAGTCTTGTTAAATTGAAGGCAAATTTCATAACAAATTTCTTCAGTGCCCCTCAGCCTCTCTAAGTTGGTACTACCAGAAGCAGACATGGGCCATTGTCGAGAAAAGTCTAAGTTCTTAAAACCTTTTAACCTTTTAAATGGCATATTCTGTAGGTCTTTAAAGTGTTGAAGATTATCTATATAACTGAAATATCTAGAAAACCTAACATAAGTAAAAGTCTGATTATTATAGATGACTATTAATCTGTATTTATTAACATTACATTACATTTTTAAATGAGCTGTATGACCATAATACCCTAAAAAAGAGTAGAAATGCATATACAGTGTAACAAAATCAACCTTAAATGTGTAATAAATCAACGTCTACACCAATATATTCATTTCTATCTAATATCCCCCTGCTTTTTTAGAAACAGATTGACTGTAACCATTAACCGCTTATAATTTATCCCCTTTCAATGAAAACTAACATTTATAAGCAATAAATACAGGAAACTTGGACATTGTTTTCTCCAAACTGCTGCCTACTGTTCTTTGGCAAAGTATGTTTAGTGTTTATCTTTCGGGGTCTTTTTCCATCAAACCACATTAGCCTGGAAGGAATCCGCAGGTTCTCATCTATGTGGAAACAATGCAGAACCTCTTTTCCAAAGCAACATATCCTTAAACTCAAATTTTCAGTATACCTTTAAAATACGCATGTTGGTTTAGCTTAGCAGCCCCCACAATCAAATGTCTCTCTACAGTTAGCTCATTAACAGACTAAAAATTCAAAGTAAACACAATAACATACATAATCCAGACTCTCTGTGTATTTTCCAGCTTTATAAGACTTTTTCATATTACTTTTATTTTTAAAAACTATTTGTTTCTTTAACTGTCCATACCCATTTTCTTTTTTATCTAAAGCCTACATACATTTTTAAATACACTGTGACACATTCAGAGGGTTATTCTGTCTGAATCTGTATTTATTGTGTACCTGTAATCTTTTTTGATCACAATTGTAAACTGCAGAGCAGACAGTCATGGTTCTGAAGAAGAAGTTGTGAGTTCTACATCTTGATCTGTAGGCAGAAGTGACTTGACACATTAGCCAGACTTGTGTTTCTGAGACCACAAAACCAACCTCCTAGTGACACACCTCATTCAATAAGGACACACCTACTCCAGCAAGGCCATACCTCCTAATAGTGGCCCAGGGGAGCCATTTTTATTATTATCACCACATTCTATTCCCCGGCCCCCATATGCTTAAAGGCTTATCATAATGCAAAATGCATTTAGTCCAACTTCAAAAGTTCCCATAGTCTAAAACAGTCTCATACTTGTTTAAAAGTCAAGGTCTAAAATCTCTTCTGAGACTCGTAGAAATCTTTCAACTATAGTCCTCTGTAAAATCAAAATTAAAAGCAGATCACATATTTTCTTATATCCTTGACTCTAAATGTCAGAATCATGTGGCCAAACTGCCAAGTTTTACTGCTTGCTAGGGCTGGCATGTGCCCCTCTCATTCAGTTACATCTTTACTTGCTTTCTGGTTTCAATGGTTTTCTTCACTGCCTAAGCTTGGCTGTCCTGAAACATTCTCTATAGACAAGGTGGGCCTCAAATTCAGAGTCTATCAACCTCTGGCTCTGGAGTGCTGAGATTAAAGGTGTGCGCCATCATATCCATCCCTAAGCTTTTCCTTAATTCTTTTTCACAAGTGGGAAACTTAGCCAGGTACAATCTTGTCCTGAGGTCACAATTCCCTTTATCCCATTTTTTAATCCATTTATCTCCTTAAGCACAGGACTTAGCTCCATTCCACTTCCTGGTGCTCCTTTTCTCCTCAGTTTGCTCCTTTTCCCTATAAATCTTTATATGCATGAACACCAGTAATGGAAAATTAGATAGATAGATAGATAGATAGATAGATAGATAGATAGATAGATAGATAGATAGATAGATGATAGATAGATAGTTTTGAAATCTCCTCTGCCAGTATAATTAATCCAAATCTCTTCATTTTAGCATCAAGTAGACTCTTTGGACTGTTGAGGGTGGGGCGGTGGGCTGCGTTCCCGGCCACCCTGGCTCCCACATGGCTAGCTTATGGCCCAAAATAACTACATGGAAACTGTATTCTTTTGAACACTGTCTGGCCCATTAGTTCCAGCCTCTTATTGGCTAACTCTCACATCTCGATTAACCCATTCTTAATAATCTGTGTAGCCCCACAAGGTGTGGCTTACCAGGAAAGATCTTAACCTGTGTCTGTGTCGGATGGGAGGATCATGACGACTGCCTTACTCGGCTTCTTTCTCCCAGCATTCTGTTCTGTTTACTCCACCTACCTAATTTTCTGTCCTATTAAAGGGCCAAGACAGTTTCTTTATTTAACCAATGAAATCAACACAAAACAGAAGACTCTCACATCATTGGACAAGGGCAAAAGGCAGCCATATTTTTGCCAAAATACCACAAGAATGATCTCTGGCCAACATAGTAAAAACCCACCCACAGTTAAAATCATTCTCAGCATAATTGTCCTCCATGTTCCTACTATATGGCCCACTAAGCAATCTATAGCTTTCCTAATCCAAAGTAAAATTCCTCCAAACAAAAAATATGGTCAGGCCTAATATGGCAATACCCCATTCCCTTGTACTAACTTCTGTCTTCGTCAGGATTTATATTGCTGTGAAAAGACACTGTGACCATAGCAACACTTAATAGGGGTGGCTTACATTATCAGAGGATTAGTCTATTATTATCATGGTGTGACATGGTGGCATAAAGGCAGATATGGTTTTGAGGAAGTAGCCAAGTATCTCCTAACTTGCAGGCAGCAGGAAGTGATCTGAGACACTGGATGGAGCTTGAGCATATATGAGACCTCAAAGCCCACCTCCATAGTAGCACACTCCTACAACAAGGCTATACCTACTTCAACAAAGCCACACCTCCTAATAATGTTATTTCATATGAGCTTATGGGAGCCAACTGCATTCAAGATACCACACTCTGCCAATACAATAAATTTAAATTTCTTCATTTTAGCCCCAGGCAGACTTTTTGGAAAAGGGCAAAAAACAGACATATTCTTTGGCAAAATATCACAAGAACAGTCTCTAGGCCACATACTGAAATTCTACCCATCTAAAACATCTTGAGCCAGATCCCTACAGTTCAAATCACCCTCATCATCACTCTCTTCTGTGCTTCTACCAGTATAGTCCATTAAGCCTCATTTAAACTGTTCAACTGATTTTCTAATACAAAGTCCCAAAATCAAGATTCTTCCAAAGAAAAACATGATCAAGCCTCTCAGAGCAATACATCAGCCCCTGGTACCAACTTCTGCCTTATTTAGGATATCTGTTGCTGTGAGAAAACACCATGCCGACACTTATAAAGGAAAACATTTCTTTGGGGCTGCCTTACAGTTCAGAGTTTTAATTCATATTCTCATGGTGGTATGAAGGCAGACACGGTACTAGAAAAGGAACTGAATCTTTATCTTAAGGCAGCAGAAGTGACTGTAACACAATAAACAGGCTTGAGTTTCTGCAACCTCAAAGCCCACCACCTAGTGACACACCTCCTCCCTCAAGTCACATGTCCTCAGGCCATGCCTCCTAATAGTGCCTCTCCCTATGAACCTATGGGGTCATGTTTTTAAATTCAAACCACCACAAATTCTAATAATAAATTCAAGGATGAAGAAAATATTTCCTATGGTTAAAAACCTGAAGTGATAGAGTTCTAGTAACTTGCTTAGGCCTATTTAAATAAATGGTAAAGTCAGAATTTCAACTTATGTGATATAATCTGGGATCCTGAGTTAGCTACTATGCATGCTACCACTTATTCTCTTTATAGTTTGCTTATCTTTAGGTAAAACTTAGGTTAATATAGCATATGAAGTTGTTATAAAATTCCATTGGCTTCACTCTTCAATAATACTGTTTTCCTCAACTCTCTATTGCTCAACAGCAATTCTGCATATGATATCTGATATATGTCATTATTATCTTTATGATTTTAGAGAAAGCCAGGTCACTATTCACAATGTAGTTATACCATTTTAGTAATTTGAGAATCTAGATAAGGCAGAGATTACTACTAAATGTGCCCATGTAAACAAGGTCTTACAGTATTTTTATATTGTTGTCACTATTTAAGTGTTTGTTTTTCTATATTACAGTACTTGGTAAGTATCTCTTTGAGTACAGAAACAGAGAACTCCTACATCTGTTTCCAGAGCTACATATTAAATAGAACTTACAAAATTCCTTTATATTTATCTGAGAATATACAACTTCATCTTATCCTTGACTTTGCACTGAAGAGTAAGGGCCACAAATATCTCTTCGGTGGTTAGAAAAGGAATGGCCCCAATAGATTCATGTATTTAAATGCTTGGCCCATAGGGAGTGGCACTATTAGGAGGTGTGAATACAGGTGTGAATACAGGTGGCCTTGTTGGAGAAAGTGTATCACTCTAGGGTGAGCTTTGAGGCCACAGATGCTCAAGCTAGGCCTAGGTTAACATTCACTTCTGCTGCCTTCAGATAAGATATAGAACTCTCAGCATCTTCTCCAGCACCATGTCTACTTGCATGCCACCATTTTTCTTAATATGATGACAATGAACTAAATTGTTGACTGAGGTTGTCTTTGTCTTGCTCAGTTCCTGCAATTGTTAAGTCCCAAAGAAATCATGCAGAGGTCTACATTAGTTATAAACTGATTGTCCCATTAGCTCAGGCTTCTTATTAACTCTTATAACTTATATTAACTCATTATTCTTGTCTATGTTAACCACATGGCTCGGTACTTTTTTCAGCGAGGCAGTCACATCTTGTTTCTTCTGTGTCTGGGCTGGGACTGCAGAGAAATGGGCTTCCTCCTTCCCAGAATTCTCCTATTCTCCTTGACCTGCCTCTACTTCCTGTCTGGTTGTCCCACCTATACTTCCTGCCTGGCTACTGGCCAATCAGCATTTATTTAAAATACAGACCATTCTCCCACACCACTAAACCTCTGAAACTGTAAGTCATGACTAATTAAATGTTGTACTTCATGAGAGTTGCTGTAGCCATAGTGTCTCTTCAAAGCAAGTGAAAATTTTAACTAAGAAAATTCAGTGGGGTTCTTAAAATATGAAAGAAAGTTACTTCCTCTTTATAAAATTGTTATTTTGTTTCTACCATATAAGGAAAATTAATATATCTTTAACTTTTTCTCTGTGTAGCTATTAATAAATACGTCAAATGATTCCACTAATGGAGGCTTTGGAAATCTGGAACTATTCTCCATTTCCCTAAACTTTGGAGAAGAAGGCAACTAGATAGAATTTGCAAATAATAGAAAATAATATCAAATCAAGCCTTAGAGAAGACAATCTTGCAGAAAAATAAATAAATCTCTGGGAAGATATCATCATTATATTGAGCATTCTTAGCATAAAAGTCAGATTTGCTAATAAAATCTCAGAATGCTACATAATACAAAGTAAATGCTTCCCCTAAAATGCATTTATTGTTTGCTTTGGGTTAAAAGATGAGGGATGACAATTGCAGCTGGAAGACAGTTGCTTTAGACAAATGTAGATCTATCTGATTTCTGCAATTTCCCACTCACATTTTTACTGGTTATGAATTTGCTTTGTTTATGCAGCTGTAATGGATGAAGAAAGACTACTCATTTACAGACTTGGTGTTGTGTTCATATGCCTCCTTCATATGGTAACACTGCGGGCAGGTATGAATCTCTCACTTCCCTTCATGGACCTTATCAATATCAAGTTTGTAAAGAAAGAAAATGTTACAGGCTCTTTTGGCAACTTGATGAAATCTATAATAACTTGGGGACAAGCCTACATTACACCCATAGGAGATTATATTAAGTAGGTGAACTGAGATGGTAAGACCATTCTACTATGAGTGGTCCAGTTCCCTGGGATGGGATCCTGGATTGTATTAAAAGGAATGAGCACAAGTACTCATTCCATATTTGGTCATTTATAAAACCAGTTCCAATTATAGAAAATATTTTAATTTAAGATTTGAAACTCAGAAATAGATTTTTAGATTTAAACACAGGCAATGACTTTCTGAATAGATCTCCAATAATTCAGGAAATAATGCCAGAATTGCATGAAATTAAAATGTCTCTGTACAGGAAAGAAAACATCAATTTAATGAATTCCTGCAGTACAAGAGAAAATATTTTCTAACTCTATATTTGACAGAGAATAATATTTAGAATACATAAAGAACTCGTAAAACTATATATCAAGAAATCCAAAAGTCCAATCAATAAACAGTCTAATTAAATAGAAAGTTCTGAAAATAAAGTATAAATAACCAATAAAGTTATGAAAAATTTCAACATGATTATCAGAGAAAAGCAACTTAAATTACAATATGATTTTATTTACCATTGTTAGAATGCCAGTCATTAAGAAAACAGATGAATGCTAGCAAAGTGTAGAAAAAAGTGTGATATACAGTACTGGTCACAATCTAAATTAGTTTAGACACCATCGATACCAACATGTAGGTTCTAAAACAAATCAAAACTAAAGTTCATCAATGATATTATCCAGTGGTACTACCCTTGCATATTTATTTAAAGGATTCTAAGTCAACATACTGCATTGTTACTTGTACACCCATGTTTACTACACCACTATCCACAGTAGCTATGGAGCTGACCTTTGTGTCCATCAATAGAAAAATACATGAAGAAAAGGATATTCAGCTATATAATAGAACAAAATGTCATTTGAAGGAAAATAGATTCAATACATTGATGCAGACAATACATTTTAAGCAAATTAGTTCAGACAAAGAAAGACAAATACTGCATGTGTCTTTAATTCATGAGTCCTTATAGCGGCATTTCAATTTTATTTTAATAAATAAAGCTTTCCTGAATTTCAGAGAGCAAAACAGCCACACTAGTCAGCCTTACAGACCAGACTGCACTAAAACACACCTTTAATCCCAGTAGCCACACTAGTTTGCCTTAGAAACTGGGTGGTGCATGCCTTTAATCCCAGAACTAGAGAGGATTATAAAACAGGAGGAGACAGTTCTCCGTCTCAGTCTCATTCTGAGATTCCTGGAGGCAAGATCACCATTTCAGAATGAGGTTGAGGTAAGAGCCAGGGGCCGGTCCTTTTGCTTTTTGAATCTTCAGGTTGAACCTCAATTTCTCTCTCTAAGATATTATTAGTTGTGCTTCAAGTTCTGTATTTTAGATAGATATAAAAAGATGTGCTTGTATATTTATAGCATGAAAATAGAAGTCAAACTAAGGGGTTGAAGACAACAGCAGGAGGAGAAGAGAGAGAAAAGTATTTCTCCACACATCCCATCATCCTTGTCACAAGTCAAATTTACCTATTATTTGTGTCTCTAAACTGTTCCATTGAGATCTCTTCTTATGGACCAATTTGAGATTATAAGAAAATTCACTGAATATATACAATAAATTTTAAGATCTTGTAGAGATATTCTATACTTAACTGGGGGTGTGAAAGCAGAAATTTCCCTAAGAAGTTCATAGATATAATGTGTGTGTGTGTGTGTGTGTGTGTGTGTGTGTGTGTAAAATACAGAAGAGGCTATGTGTTTCAGAAGGATAGGAAGAGCTGTATAGTAAGAGAGAGTGGTAGAAATGATGTAAATATGGTATGTATAAAGAAAAACATAATTTAAATTTTTTTGTTTCCTATATTCTCTAAGTTTTTTATTTATTATGGAACTCTTTAATTCTTTTTTTTTTAGTTTTACCAGCAAGATATACTCACTCACACACATACACACACACACACAAACACACATACACATGCATACACACACACATGAGCACTCACGCACACACACCCTACTGGGTACATTTAGTGTTGCTCATATGTATGGGTATTTAAACTGACCACTTGGGAATGAATAGCCTATGAGGGGCTGATTCATGGAGAAGACTGGTTCTTCACTTTCTTGACCACCGTTGATTTTTTTTGTAGCTCTTTATCTAAGGGTGAATGAAACCTAATGAGATTCCTCGCTTTCACAATAGCTTGCCAACCTGCATTGCCATTACACAGGTCCTGTTTAATTGACCACATTGTTGAGGTTTCATGGGCACAGTTACCCTCTCATAAGGAAAACACCATCTCACAGCAAACATCCTAGTCCAATGATTTCTACAGTTATACCACCCATATTCTGTGATGTCCCTTAAGCCATGTGTGTAGGTGTTATTTTGTAGATGTATTAATTGGAGCTGTGCACCCCATAGTTAGTTGTTCTTTGCATTTTGACAAATTGAGAATTTCGGTAGTAGTTTCAAATGCTTTAAAAGGAAGTTTTGCCTTTATATTCAGTATATTTGATCATATTATTTTCCCTCCAAACTCCTCCCAAATTCCCATACATCCTTTACCTACCTGCATCATTCTCTCTCTCTCTCTCTCTCTCTCTCTCTGTCTCTCTCTCTCTCTCTCTGTCTCTCTCTCTGTCTGTCTCTCTCTCTCTCTCTCTGTTTCTCTCTTTTTCAAAAAAAGTCAAACAGAAATGACTCAATCAGCAGAGTTCTTGCCACAAAAAGTTTTGTATAATAGGAGAAAACTACACTTATATAGAGATATGAGGATATGTCTTTTAGAATACAGTTAGAAATTATACTATTTTAGGAAAATGGCAGTAGTAGGTTGTTAAAAAGAAATTTGAACATGCAGTAGATAAGAATTTTTCAAAATAAAAAAGTTAAGAATAATTCAAGATTGTGAAACTTAAGCATAAAAACAAACACACACAAGAGCTCATTACAATTACAAAATAATAAATCATAGAATCACTCAGAGAAAGAATGAAATTGAAAGAAAGAAAAGTCAACTACTGAGCTGATATAAATTATCTTAGGAAGTCATATAACAGCAATAGAAATTATACACATTTCATAAGGGGAATAGTTTGATGAGCCACCATAAAAATATGTAAAATTAAGATTTTTTTTCAGGTATGCTGAGGGAAAATGACCCACAATAAAAGCGCATTTGTGCATTGATTAAAGCTTTCACATTCTGATTCTTGTTTCTCTTCCCAGAACAATTCACAGTGACTGGATTGGAAGGTCCAGTCTTGGCTCCATTTGGGACAGTACTTGAGCTCAGCTGTCAGTTGTCACCACCACAAAATGCTCAGCACATGGAGATCCGTTGGTTCAGAACCCACTATACACAGCCTATTCACCAATACGAGAATGGCAAAGACCTGTTTGGAGAAATTATTCCCAAATATGTGGAGAGAACAGAGCTGCTGAAAGATGCCATTAGAGAAGGGAAAGTAACCCTTAGGATCTTCAATGTCAATCCTGATGATGACGGGCAGTACCACTGCTTCTTCAAAGATGGCAAGTTCTACGAAGAGCACATCACAGAAGTCAAGGTCATAGGTAAGCATGGATTTCTCTGAAACTAATTTCTAACTTCATTAAGTTATTTACATAAGAAATGTCCACTTATAAATTAAGCAAGATTCACTTATAAATTGAATCTTGGATAGTTTTGTTGATTTTTTATAATCTAAAAACTTAACACAGTTGTTTTGATTTAATAAATAGCAGATATTTTACCAAGAGAAAAACTAAACGAAACAAAGAAGCCTATCATCACCAGATTTCTTTAGAACAATAAATCTGCTTATTAGAACAATAGTTGATAATTGTGTATTATGATCTCTCCATGTTTACATCTGGTGCTGTCTCTTTTCATTGATTATAACAATTAAAGTCTTGTAGAGTTTTGACTATCCTTATATCTACAGACACTGGATTTAACATGGAGGAAGAGTGGTGTTCTTTGTCTCTTTCCAGCCACTATACACAACTGATTTCCCTTTGTTTATAACCAGCTGGGAGCTCCCAGATTCAGATTATTGTCCATCCTCCTACTACCAAAGGTGTGATAGTGGAGTGTCACTCCAAAGGTTGGTTCCCACGGCCTCACTTGGAATGGAAAGATAGCAGAGGTGAGATCATTCCAGCTGAATCAAAATCCTATTCACGGGATGAAGACAAATTGTTCAATATGAAGATGACCCTTCTCCTTCAAAACATCTCCCTCAGGAACATCACTTGTTGCCTTTGGAACCCTCTAATAGGCCAAGAGGAAAGCACAAGCATTGTTCTACCAGGTGAAATTCATGTAATCACTCTTGAAATAAGTTTTTGCGTAATTTGGGCTTGAAACAAAAGTTGTGTGCTTTTTCACTTGGTTTCAGTTCATTACTTTCCCTTAATTTCATTTCTCTTCTAATCTGTTGTCTGATTGATTCCCCCACTAGATTCATTTCTTTCATCATTTTTCTAATACTGGAGATTTTAGTATGTGAGATCCTGTTTTTTGGTTTTGTTTTGTTTTTTTTGTTTTTGTTTTTTCGAGACAGGGTTTCTCTGTGGTTTTGGAGCCTGTCCTGGAACTAGCTCTTGTAGACCAGGCTGGTCTCAAATTCACAGAGATCCGCCTGTCTCTGCCTCCCAAGTGCTGGGATTAAAGGCGTGTGCCACCACCGCCCGGCCCTGTTTTGTTTTGTGTTGTTTTAGAGTAAAGTGTTGTTTGATAATTATGATGTTTGGCTAAATTGTTACTCGTTTCTTAAAATGTTTCAACATTGTTCATTGTAAAGAATATAAATGCTGAGAAACTCTTAAAAAATATTCAACATCCTTATGCATTAGGTAAATGTAGATTAAAGCTTCTTTGAGATCTCATCCCAGTCAGAATACTAATGTTAAAAATAAGAATGACAAATGTTAGCATGGATATGGAGCAAGGGGGAAGCTTAATCGCTGGTGGTAGGATCGGAACTGGCAAAACCACTGTGGGAATCAGTGTAGAGATTCCTCAAAAAGCTAAAACCAGATCTACCTATATTCTTTTCATGGATGTTGAGGGGAGCAGCGGGTTGCATTCCTGCCGCCCTGTTCCCAGCCACTTGGCTAGCTTATGCTCCAAAATAACAACACACAAACTGTATTCATTTAAACACTGCCTGGCCCATTTCTATTAATGTGTGTAGCACCGAGGTGTGCTTACCCGGAAGATTCTAGCCTATGTCCATCTTGGGTCGGAGCTTCATCGCATCTGCCCAAGAAAGCAGAGCTAAGGCATATGAGCTCACTTCCTCTTCCTCCCAGCATTCTGTTCTGTTTACTCCACCCACTTAAAGGCTGTCCTATCAAATGGGCCAAGGCAGTTTCTTTATTAGCCAATGACCTTCCTCCATCACATGGATACTTCAAAGTCTCTAGAAATACTATTATAGAGACACTTACTTACCCATACTTATTGTTGTTTTGTCCACAATAGTTAGGAAATGGAAACAAACTGGATTGTGAAATGTATTTACACAATGGAATATTATTCAACTATTAATAAAAATTAATTAAAGCTGTTTTTATTACTATGGTTCTGTAGTATAACTTGAGTTAGATGTTGTAATACATCAAGCATATGCAATCAACAACAAAGTTTGATGTGAAGAAAAAGGCGTTGGTAGTAATGTAAATTGTTCTAAGCACTATGGAAATAGGGATTGTGGCTTTACAAACTACAATAGGTTGCTAGAGAGATGGATCAGTAGTTAAAGCACTTGTTGCTCATGCAGAGAACCCATGTTCAGCTCCTAGCACCCACATTGTGCCTCACAACTTTCTTTAATTCCGTTTCCAGGAATTCCAATATCTTCTTCTTACCTCCATGAGCACCAGGCATGCACATATTTCATATGCATACATAAAAGCAAAGCACTCATACACATAAAATGAAATAAATATATCTGTTTGAAAAGTCCTTCAAAAACTCTACAAATAGAACTACCATACATGAGTTATAATCCAGATGTAATACTTATATATGTAGAAAAAAGAACTCTAGAACTACTTGCACATCTATGTTTATTTCATCACTTATAATAATGAAATTTTGAACATGCAAATGGGTAAGCAAATGTGATATGTATTTTATTCAGCCATAATGAGGAATGTAATTGCATCACTTGCTGGAAAACATGCAGCTAGTGATCACATAAAGTAAAATAAGGCAAATTCAGGACAAATACCACATTTGCTGTCATTTGTAGAAACACACACATAAATAAAATCAGAGGGGATAATGGGAGAAGGTCTAAGAGTATTGAAAGGAATGGTGAGAGAAGAGGAAGGGAGGGACATATAAAGCCTGTGACTGTGAAATTGTCAAATTATGAAACCTGGATCTAAATGCCATGAATTTAACCAATGTTAAAAAGAAATTAACTACATCAATATATGGTGCAATACATCTTCTTGATGCACTGTTCCCTTTATCCATATACAATATAATATATTTTAATAGAGATAAAGAGATATTCTTAATGCTTGTAAGTTTTTATTGAATCTCCCTCTTCCAATGTAAGCATCCACGCTGTCCTAGTTTGCCTTCTATGACTGTGATAAACACATGACAGAAAGCAACTTGGGGTGAAAGTTTGATTGGGTTTACACTCCCAGGTCATAGTCCATCATTAAGAGAAGTCAGAGCAAGAACTCAACTAGAAATAGAGGCAGAAACCATAAAAGAGAGCTGGTTACTAGATTGTTCTCCATGACTTAATCAGTTTTCTTTCTTTCTCTTTCTTTCTTTCTTTCTTTCTTTCTTTCTTTCTTTCTTTCTTTCTTTCTTTCTTTCATTTGTTCATTCTTTCTTTTTTTCTCAAAACAGGGTTTCTCTCTGTAGCCCTGGCTGTCCTGAAACTCACTCTGTAGATCAGGCTGGCCTCTACTCACAGAGCTCCACCTGCCTCTGCATCTGCTTCCTGAGTTCTGGGCATTCTTTTTATCTTATTCAACCCAGGACCAGATGCCCAGAGTTGGCACTGTTCTAGGTTCTTCCTCATCAATCATTTTCTCTCTCCTACATGAGTCATTAATCAATAAAATGTCTCAGAGATAGGTCCATGGGCCAGTCTGATGAAGGCAATTCCTCAAACTGTAGTATGGAGTGGTGGGCTGTGTTCCTGCCCAGCTCCTGCATGGCTAGCTTTACACCCGAAATAACAACACACAAATTGTATTCTTTAAATACTACTTGGCCCATTAGCTCTAGTCTCTTATTGGCTAATTCTCACATCTTGCTTTAACCCATATTTAGTAATCTGTGTAGCACCATGAGGTGATGGCTTAACCTGCGTCTGTCTCAGAGAGGAGAGGCATGGCAACTGCCTGAATCTACTTCTTTCTCCCAGCATTCTGTTCTGTCTACTCTGCTTATCTAATTTTCTGTCCTATCAAAAGCCAAGGCAGTTTCCTTATTAACCAATGAAAGTAACACATAGACAAATGACCCTCCTCCATCACTCAAACAATATCCTTTCCTCCAAGATTACTGTAGTTTGTGTCAAGTTGACATAAGAACTAACCAGCACACCTGCCTTTTCATTGCTTCTGCTCTCTGTGCTTATAATTTTACCATCATTCAGTGAGAACATTGGCATTGCATGTATCCTAAGAGTTCAGATAGAACTGAAGCACTGATTTGGAAATGACTGTATTAGCTCCCTGGAAACCTGTGACTTATTCCTGTGGGGAAAGAATTTTGATTTCCCTCTTACATTATAGCTGTGGATTTCATGAGACAAAAATGATGGAAAAAAACTAGAGAGAATGGCTTTTAGTCTTTGCACTGACCTCATAGAAATATGCACCTATGATACTTTTCATATAGTTCATATATACCTCTCCAAACTGGCCTAAATTTACCATTCCAAGGTGATAGGATTGGAGAAGGCTTGTATATGGCTCTCCTGTTTGGGTTGATCCAAACATTCTGAATTATCTGGGTTGTAAAATGTGTGGTTTTCTATTTCAGATGAAATATTTTCTTGGAAAAGTATTTGGAGCTTGATTGTGACTGTAATTCTGATTATGATGGCACTCTTCATCATAACTCACAGTTATAAACTACAAGTCATGGAAGGTAAGTATGTTTTCAGGAAGAGAGAATAAAAATGGGATAGGGAGAGAGAACTAACACTGTATGACATTTTATTTGGAAGAGTGTCTGCAAGAATATTATCATGGGTCATACATTAGACATATATATTTGTCCATAAAAGTCCCTCTCTTGCTGATAAAAGATTTTTGTAAATACCTCAATTTATTTGCATCAGTCAAAATGAAACTTCCTATTCCTGTGATGACAGATACAAAAATTGGAAAGTTTCTTATTATTCAACATTTGTACATCCTTCTCTTTTGACTTCTTCAGGGTTCCATTGGGCTCATTGAGGGCAGAAAGTAAAGATCTAAACTTAACATTGCAGAAATGGCTGCATAGTTTTTATTCAATACAACCCCAGGGAAACTGAACCTATAGGGAGAGGTATGCCAGTTGGACTATCAGATGATCTGTTTTCCCAAGAGGAAAAAAATTTCATTCCTTTTCAACAGTGTTATACTTGGAGGAAGTGAACTTGGAAAGTCGCAAAAAAATTAAAATACACATATACAGATGTTCAGGTTTTAAAGATGTACTAATTTTAAAAACCTTGAACTGACAGATTCCCTCATAAGCAGCTCTATCTTTTCAGTGCATATTCAAGATCTTTGGAAATTCTCCCATGTGCAGCTTAGTTGTTAGTTAAGGATTTGGGTGTCAGCACTTCTGTGTTTCTCTCCTATTCCTTGACTTCCCCTTTTATTCCCAGCTGAACTGCCCCCCCGAGCTCTACTATCTGAATTAAAACAGCTGGCATTCTCCCAAAGTGCATCTAACTCTTGCAGCACAAAGCCAGACTTGCTACATTTATTCTTCTTCTTTATTGCTGTTTGGCAAAAGTAAACTCACACTTAACTTGTTCACTTCTTGACACAATCTGGTTTTTTTAAGAAGTAGGGCGTTGTTGTTTCCCTGCACCACTGCATGTCCTTCTTCAGAATCTCAGACCCCTCTTGAGAGAATTGTAGTTAGAGACTCTTCTAAGTAGAATTTTGCCATCCAAATCCCATCCAATTATTAAGGCTTTATCTCTGGTGCATGTTGAGCCAGCAACATTTTATTCATCTTGTCTTCAAAGTGCTTCTAGATCATTCTAAAAGATGCAGAGTTGATCTTATAGTAGAAATTAGTCATATTATCATAAGATGCTAGCACTAATTGAGGCTGAACTATTGACAAACCTTACTCCAAAAGTCTTACAAGTAGTAAGTATTGTAAGCTGTGTTGTATATATTTAAATAATATTATTACTAAAGAATTATCTATTAAAATTATGAACAAATATAAGATTTATTAAATGTAAAGGTTTAATATTAAAATAGCAAAATTAAATTTTGAACCTAAATCATATGGATACTAATGCTAGGTAAAAGACAATATAAGTCACACAAATACTCATATCTTACACTATATTTATTTAGATATGACTGTGCCTATAATTTCCTTGCAGAGGAATGAATACTACCTAATTGTGAAACACTTTCTTGTTTTATAATTTTTTTATTTAAAAAACTTTTTTCATTTTATATGCCAACAAAAGTTCCCCCTTCCTCCTTTTCTCCTGCACCTCACTTCCTCCCTTCCCACCCCACCTCCTCCCTTCATACCCCCATCCACTCCTCAGAGGATGTAAGGCCTCCCTTGGAGAGTCAAAAAAGTATCAAGGTTGAGCAAGATATCCCACCATAGGGAAGGGGCTCCAAAAAGCCAATTCATGAACCCAGGATAAGTCCTGGTCCCACTGCCCGGGATGCCACCAACATGATAAATGCACATAACTGTCACCCACATTCAGAGCGCTAGTTTGGCCTAATGCAGGTTCTCCAGATGTGGAACACTTTCATGAAGAGAAGACACACCTGAATTCTTCCATTATGATATACACTAAAACATATTTTAAAGGTCCTTTCATCAGTAAAATTCTTCATTATTTAAAGCTTTATATTTGACAAGTTACTAGATTGAATATTGTGTTTTGGGGCATTTTAACTCTCTCATTAACTCTTTGACATCCCTCATAATCCCACTGAATATCTTCTTCACATGAAATACCCTGGCTACTTTTATGTTACATTTTTCTTTTGTTTTATTGGGTTTTGAAATCCATTGACTTTAATTTATGAGACGTTATTTCCTGAAGCATGGGAAACTTAACAGTGACTGCATCACCGAAGAAAGATATTTACACTTCTCTAGCAACTACCAGCAGCCAGACACTCATAAGTGTGTGGGGGTTAGGTCTTTTAGGAGAAGAAAAAGCTAACAAAAGTTATTAAAACAGATATCTAAAAGGGTGAAATGTGGCGAAAATGATGTAGACAAGAGCAGAGCAGAACAGGGCTGAGATTTCCTGCTCAAAGGATCTCATCTATTCATAAAAATCAAATGGGACCTGAAAAGTGACAGACCTGATGCTGGTTTTCATCCAGACTTGCTCATGTTCTTTCCCCACTCCTGGGAATTCCACTGTTAGGATTAGTCCTGTTCTCATTGCTGAGTGTTTCTTTGGTTGATTGGATTACTGATGCTTTCCTAAGACTATCTTCAGTGTTTCACAGGTGGAATTCAGATCTGCTCACACCTGTGGAAATTCCTTCTAAATTCAATTGTGAATGTTAGCTTCATTTTCATGCAGTTCCTGAACATTGCTTGGAATCTGTGTAAAGATTCGTCTCTCCAGATTTTTAGCTCAATGAATAATATTCAGGCCTGATTCATGGTCCACTTTTTTTATAATCTCATAGTGTTCTGTTTATGGATTTTAGTGTATAGTTCTATATCACTTCGCATGATTCACCTAGGGTCCTGAGCTACTGAACCATCATGATAAGCAAAAGTCTTTTTGAAATGGCATCTTGCTTCTGCTTTATTGATTGTCAGCGTTCATGCATCCTGTGACAAGTGGAGAATGTTTCCTTGTTTCTTTATTACTGCTGTCTCCCTGGCCAAGCTCTTATTGCCCACCTGTATCCAGCACCCTTCAGATCACAGTCTTTCTATTTTTCCTTGATTATCTCCTGGAGAGCCAGGCTGATTGTGTCTGAATGACAAGGACCATCTTCAGTCCTCCTAATGAAATTCTTATATTCAAAGAGTACAGATCTCAAGCAGTTAACAGTTCTTCAGAATTATCCAATTCCCAGCATATTTCAGGCTCAGATAAAATGACAATGACAACCATGAACATTATATTCTGCTCTCTACCCCACTGATGGATAGATGAGAGAAAGACAAACATGATCTGTCTTTTCTAAGTATGTTTATCCTCCACCCCAAACCATTTCCATCCTAAAATCAACTGTGTTTTTTGTTCCTGTGACCAACAGTTCTCTGATCTTTTACTTTTTGGCATTAGCACTATTTGAAATATAGAAAGATGACATTAAAATGTAGACCTTGCCAGTTTTCCTTAATTTAAAGTTCCCACCAACAAATAACCAGTGATTTTAACACTCTCTTTCTTTAGGTCACTGCTGCACATGCAGCTCCCCATGCTCTGTGGCCATGGTGATAACCGTTCTTTCTGTTGTTACACTTAAATTACTCTTCTTCGGTTTGTACAAAAGAAATAGAGGTATGTAATGTAAAGAAGATGGTATCTTTCTATAAATCTTTTTTTCCCAAATGCCTAGTCACAGCTTAGTCAATAGAGACTTATATCAGTTTGAATTTAAAGACGATAGGTTCTGGAACACATCATGATGTTTGGATTCCAGTCTCTGGGGTTTTATGGGTTTAAAGACACAAAGTAATGGTACATCTGCTCCTGAACAGTTTTCTTCAGTTTGATAATATTATTTTTGACATCACCACTTTACTTAATAAATTAATTTGATCATCCCATATCTTTAGGCTAGATATATAATATCCAACAGGAGGAGATAATAATCCAACAGAGCTTAAATGTCTTAAATGACAGACTTCTTCTTGCAATTGATGTCCAAAAAATGACTTGCTCCTCAAAATTACCCATATTTTCTCAGATTTTTTTCTCAGTTTCATGATGGACATTAACACCCATAATGGACTCCTCTTCTCTTTGAGAAGGAAGTTGACATGGCAATCGTGAAACTTCAGAGGTAGCTGGATGTAACTTATTAAAATGTGTGCTCTGGTTTACCTTTAATTTGCACGATAAAGCATTTAATTAAAAATAAGTGCAACTATGCATGAAAAGCCCCACTGCAGAAGTCTTAAATTAGAGGACATTTTGATGTTGGTTAGATGGATTGAAGGCGCAAATTGCCTTAAATAAAATTAAGCTGAAAGAGAATTTTGCAGTTATCTTACACTGTGGGTCTACTACATCCACACATGGGCAAACATCTAAGACATTGTGATTAGTCATAAAAGACAAATACTATACCATTCCATTTTTATCGTTACATTTCCACTATTCAATAGTGTACAAGTGTTCCAGCTTTTTAAAAATATTTTTTCTGGTTATCAACACCATGCAGGTATAAAATAGAGTTGTGGTTGCAAGAGTTGCAAGTAGAAAAGTTGTTTAATAGATTAATGTTTCAGTTTGTGAGATTAAATAGAATTCTGGAAATAGATGGTACTAGTGGTCACATAAAAATATAAACACATTCACTATCCAAATGGAGAAGTTAAAAATTTCTAGCATAGTAAAACTGATGTATGTCCATTTTAGCATAACAAATAAATTTAGTGTTAATATCACTTAAAAATTAAAATAAGTCATTGATTGCTGCAAAGTATTTTAGAAAAAATTAACAAATAATTTGTATGTAAAACATTTATTTTTCACTAGAAAGTTAAGATTAAGCTTCTGTTCACTTTTCTACTATTTTATCAAAGACTGTCTATTTATAATGATGGAACACAGCCCCGAGTGGTTGAAGTGCATGTTGCACACTAACATTATGCATAATGCTACTATGAACATAAAGACACAAGTATTTCTTCTAGATTCTGATTTTAATTCTTTGAAGCTGTACACTAAGAAGAGGAACTTCAGAATACTATGATACCTCTGTTTGCACACATTTAATGAATTATTATTCCATTTTCCACAGTGTTCATTTGACAGTCCCACAATTCAATAGTGTATGTGTCCCAGTTTCTTTTTTAAATATTTTTTATTTAATTTTTAAATTTCATGTTAGATTCCAACTACAGTTCTCCCTCCCACCCCTCTTCTAGGCTCCCCTTGCCCCCTCCTGCCAGCACACATCCCATCCACTCCACCCAAAGGGTACGACTTCCCATGGAGAGTCAACAAAGTCTGGCCCATTAAGTTAAGGCAGGATCAAGCCCCTTCCTCCTGCATCAAGGATTGTAATATGAATGGGGGCTCATGAAGGACCTGTTTGTTGTTTGGGGTTTCTGTCCTGCCCGGTACCCCACAACTGTTTAGCCCCAAAGAAAATCACACATAAGTCTCCATAAATTATAAGCTGATTGGCCCATTAGCTGTAGCCTCTCATTGGCTAACTCTCACATCTTAATTAACCCATTTTTCTGATCTATGTTAGCCATGTGGCTCAGTACCTTTTTCAGTGGGGCAGATCACATCCTGCTGCTTCAGTGATCTAGGCAGGAGTGGGAGGAATCAACTTCCTCCTTCCCAGAATTCTCCTGTTTAGTTTGCATCATTTCTACTTCCTGTCTGGTTTTCCTGCCTATACTTCCTGCCTGGCCAATCAGCATTTATTTAAAAAATGATTAACAGAATACAGACAATTCTCCCACACCAAAGGACGAGCACAAGCACTCCATCTTACCTTAGGGAATAGACTCCAAAAAGCTAGACCATGCACCAAGGATAGATCCTGCTTCCACTGACAGGAGCCCTTTGGATTGACCAAGCTGCACAGCTGTCTCCCACATGCTGAGGGCCTATTTTGGTCCTATTAGGGCTCCACAGCTGTTGGTCTAGAGTTCATGAATTCCCCAGAACTTGGTTCAGCTGTCTCTGTGGATTTTCCTGCCATGATCTTGACCTTCCTTGCTCATATAAGCCCTCCTCCCTCTCTTCAGGTGTTTTTTGTTTTTTTTTTTGTTTTTTTTGTTTTTTCTGGGGTTCAGCCTGGTGCTTTGTTGCGGATCTCTGCATCTGGTTCAATTAGTTACTGGATGAAGGCTCTATTATGACAGATAGGGTAGGCACCAATCTGTTTAGGGAGGAAGGCCAATTCAGGCACCCCATCCACTATTACTAGGGGTCTTATCTGGAGTGATCCTTGTGGATTTCTGGGATTTTCCCTAGCACCCAGTTTCCCCCTAATACCATATGTCTCCTTCTATCAAGATAACTCTTTTTTTATTGCTCTCCCACTCCACCCCTACCCAACTGGGCCACCTTGTTCCTTCATGTTCTCATCCCCTATCCCCTTTCCTCTATCACCTCCCTTGCCCCAAGGTTACCCGAGAGATCTCATCTAATACCCCTTTCCAGGGCAATCCATGCATTTCTCTTAGGGTCCTCCTTGTCAGCTAGCTTCTCTAGAACTGTGGGTTGTAATCTGGTTATTCTTTTCTTTACGTCCAGTAGCCCCTTATAAGTGAGTACATACCAGGTTTAACTCAAAGAAAGTCAGTAGCCTGTTATGTAAATGGGCCACATTTTCTTTATTCATTCTTTGGTTAAGAGGCATCTAGGTTTTATCCAGGTTCTAGCTATTACAAATAATGCAGTTGTGAGCATAGTTGAGCAAATGTCTTTGTGGTATAATTGATCATCCTTTGGGAATATGCCCAAGAGTGGTATTGCTGGGTCTTAAGGTAGACTGATTCCCAGTTTTCCTAAAAACTGCCATACAAATTTCCAAAGAAGCTGTACAGGTGTGCACTTCCATCTTAATCCACATCCTTTCCACAATAAGGTGTCATCAGTGTTTTTGGTCTTAGCCATTCTGACATGCATAGGATGATATCACAAAGTCATTTTGAGATTGTTACACTTAGGTATGTTCCTTGTATTTGTGATTTCTCCAAGAGCTTTCTCATGAAGGGATGTTGGTTTTTGTCAAAGGCTTTTTTTAGCATCTAATGAGATGATCAGATTTTTTTTCTTTCAGTTTGTTTATACGATAAATTGATAGATTTTCATATGTTGAAATATCCCTGCATCTCTGGGATAAAGCCTAATGGTAGCCCTCAGTCTTGTGGTGATACATAGATTAATAGAAATTGGTTAATTTAAGATATAAGAGTTAGTTAATAAGAAACCTGAGCTAATAGGCAAAACATTGTTATAATTAATATAGTCTTGTGTGATTATTTGGGTCTGTGTGGTGGGGAAACAAAAAAATGCAGCCTACATCTACAGAAAGTAGGTTTTTATTTCTATCTGTCTTTTGCATCATGTATCTTGATCCCACCCATTTTCCCATCTCTTCACATCCACCCTCTCCCACTATTCCCCCAGAGTCCCCAGTAAAAGAAAATTTAAAATAAGAACTAGGAAAAAATATTAAAGGAAAAAAAAATTTAAATCTCATCATGGAAGCTGCAGTGTGATAGTGAGTCATGCAGTAAACCTCTTTGTCCATGTATCTTTACTTGTAAGTGTTCATTGCAAAGACATTGGTCTGGTTCGAGGCCTCTGATTTCTACTACACTATTGATGCTGGGCTCTCACTAGGACTCTTCCTATATGTTGTCCTGTGTTATGGAGATCCTGCAGTTTTGAGTCTGAGGACCATTTCTCTTCACATCTCCAGATGGTCATAGATGGGGTGGATGATGGGGCAGGCCAAGTCACAAACATGTATTTGGGCCTGGGCATCTGTAGGGTTGGTCCGCCAGATGAGAAATGGGGACAGTTCTCCCACGCTTACAATTTGGTACTGGCTCACCCACACCGAAGCTAACAATGTTGGTTTTCCTGCTCTTATGACCACAGGGACAGCTCTCTCACCTGCCCTTAGACTTTGATGGGTAATTACTAAGGGTGGGGTGAAAGGGTAACTCTCACCCAACCATACATGCACAAGACAGATGGGTAATGGAGACACCTCTCTCATGCTTGCAATATGGGAGCTGGCTCATGCAGGAATGTAGTTTCTAATCAACATAATTATGCAGCAATGAAACAATCATCCCTAATTTTTGACATGGGGTGCTACCATTACAGAGAATAATGATAAATTTGAAGATCTGAGAAGGTTTTCCACTTTAACTAGAAAATATATTTTTAATGGATGTTTATGCTATACATGGGCATGCTACTTTTGAAAGTTGTAATATCCCTTCAACTTCTTTTCATCCTAAGAGAACACTATTTCATCATACCCTTTAGAAGACCCTGGATTCTTGGGCCCTCTCACCTTTCATAAAGGAGATAAAAGTGTAATATATACTCATGAGTTCTTCAGACTCTGGCCAGTCAGAACATGTGTCAAGCTCCTTTGAATAGTATAATATATATCTGTTTTCTTATAGATTCCTCCAGGTTTAACCCAAGAGCATTCATTTTTAGATTCATCCATGTGACTCAAACTATTTCTTCCCCAACTTCATATATTCAGAAATACAGAACAATTGGAATCAGAAAGGTGAATCTATCTAAATCTGTAATGCAGCCTTCCTTTCTATGCTTTGAACTTCCTAATTCTTGCATCTCCACCCAGTCTTTGTTTCAGATGCACAGTTTGACTTGGATGCTATGTGGCTAGATGACATGACTATGATTCTGAGCATGCTGATGGTGTTTGCCGTCATGCTTATTTTCTTTCTCTACTTCATACTGAGAGGTAAATGTTGTGGGGAAGGTGGGGAGCTCAAATGATGGCTGTCTAGATATCCAGGAAATTGACTTTCTGTTCCTTATGTTTTGATAGCTGGATTAAGAAAGACAACAAGAGTTATTTAAAGAATTCTAAATCAGAGCCTTCTTGGGACTCCTGGAGCCTCTATTAGCACCAGTATTAATTCTTTCAATGTCAATGACATATAGGTCTGATGGTAGATTAGGACAACTGTCCCTGATAAACATGGAAAGCCCACTATGGTCTCATTCAGACATTCTCTGGAACTTCTGGATACTGGGATCTTTGCCATATTTACATAATTTCTTCACATTTGGTTTCAAAGTTTGAACTACTCTATCAGAAACATCCTCACTTTATCCAGACAATGCATGCACATGGCCACATAGTAAACTCTCTAAAATCATCTGTAAAATATTTCTCCCTTAAATTGATTAACTTGGGTATTTCCTACAATGACGGGAAGCTCACTGACAGAAAAGTGGGATCAGTGTTGTAACAACAATGAATACATGAGTGTGGCATGCTTTGGAACTGTTTTCTGAGTGCAATTTGAAAAAGTTTGGAGATTCTGGTTCAAAAATCTCTAAAACATTTCTAGGGTGATTCAGATGGGATCTGGGATTCTTATTGCAGATAGCAAAGACTGTGCTCATAGGTGTTTGGGGAGAAGAAGAACTCTTTTGATATCAGGACCAGAGAGAAGTCATGTTACAATCTGACATTGTTGACATTTTGTGAATTTACTACTGACGAACTAATTAATTTTGCAGAATATTGCAGTGCTTTACTGTAGCATGAATTAATGTCTGCCTTTTGTCATTTACAGGTAGAAATATGAAATAAAGCAGAACAAGTTTATTTTTGGAAAATTGCAGTTTGTGCAAATAAGAAGGGAACTTGAAGTTTTGGCCAAGAAAACCATGGCCCTGAAGATGCTGGGGTCATTAGGCAATGGAGAATTACCTTGAATGCATCTCAGTAAGAGGCCACACCCCACACATCACCGACTGAGGCTACTAACTCAGAGAAGTGTTTTAGAAGAAATCTTCAGGGTAACCTGTGAACCCAGGGTCATCAGAATAAATATCCTTACTTCCTTTAGTCCAGGCACACAGAGACCATTGCAGACATTGTACAAGAGGGTGTAATTATTATCTGAGCTTGCAATATTCTTTGGTGTCACACATGGGATGCTGTTTGGGGCACTGTTACATTAAGTTTTCCTAAGAAGATGTGAACATCTATTCACTCCATATTGAGCATCAGGCACAGGCCAAATAAAAATTCCACCCAAGTCCAACTTGGTGAGCCACTGAGATTATTGGTACTTGAGGAACATGAGTAGTAGGCTGCTCACAAGTCCATGAGTGGTCCCTGAGCAGCTTCATCATAGCAAATTCCATCATTTGGCCTGCATTAAGTAGCCCCTATTCAGTTAAATTTTCCCTTCTTGTATATTCTAGAGTCTCCCAAGACGATGTTAGCTGATGGAGGTGGGTCTTGTATTAATCTGTTGCTTTCATTGGTTAATTAATAAAGAAACTGCCTAGGCCCATTTGATAGGCCAACCCTTAGGTGGGTGGAGTAAACAGAACAGAATGCTGGGAGAAAGAAGCCGAGTCAGGAGTCGCCATGATTCTCCCACTCCAGACAGACGCAGGTTAAGATCTTTTCTGGTAAGCCAGCTCGTGGTACTACACAAAATATTAGAAATGGGTTAGATCAATATGTAAGAACTAGCCAATAAGAGGCTAGAACTAATGGGCCAAGCAGTGTTTAAAAGAATACAGTTTCCGTGTAATTATTTTGGAGCATAAGCTAGCCATGCAGGCGGCCGGGTGCCGGGGACGCAGCTCTGCCGCTCATATTACAACAGTTAGGAAGGGTGTGGTAGGAATGAAGGAGGCATAGCTACAATCTCAGATAATAAGCCTCCTTCCTACGTCTACTGCTGAATGTCAACATCATTACCAGCACCACAGACTTTGCGACCCTCTGTATTGTCCGGGTGGGATCTCTCAGTTTCCTGACCCAGTCACCTGCTATATTACTTATCTGTCTATACATCAGGGACCCCACACATCCCTGAAACCATAATCAAAAATAAAGATTCTTTTGTAAGTCACTTTAGATTGTGGCATTTTACCACAGTAATCAAAAGTAACTAATGAAGGTGTTAATTACCAAAGGGTTGGGTATTGCTGTGAAGAATCCTAACCTGCCGGGTTTTGAAGAAATGTAAAAGACTTTGGAACTTTGGACTAGAAAAGTACATGGACCCTATACAGAGAGAGAACTTAGCAGGCCACTCTACTAGGAGCCTGGAAGACAGTGCTAAGATAAGTGTGTTTGAAATAGACCCAGCTCAACAGCTTCCAAGGGAAATAAAGTCTCTGTAGACAACTGGGCTAAAGGCCATTCACAGAACATTTTGGCATAAAGTCTGGCTATCTTCTATCCACATCCTGCTAATTTTCATAAGGCTGAACTTAAAAGTAATGGACTCATTTCTTTGGCATAGGAAATTTCAAGGGGGTCATAATTTTAGAAATCTGTCTCTCCTTTTCCCAGAAGCTAACAATTGCCAGTAACTCCAAAACTGAAGATAAAATTTCATGTCCAATCCCCATTACTTGCTGGGGTTTGGTCTGGTTTAGGCTTGCATAGGTCTTTCTCAGGCTGGTACAATTATTGTGAGTTCGTGTATGTAGCTAACCTGCTGTATCAGAATATACTGTTTCCTTGCAGTTATTCACCACTTCTGGCTCTTTTGTGCTTCTATACGTGCTTCTATAGTGACCCTTGATCCCTGAGAGGGGATTGGAGTATACAACCCTGTAAGGCTGACCATTCTGTAATTGTTTATTGCCTCTACCCTGTCCAGTTGTGAGTCTCTGTGCTATTTATTGTTTACTACAAATCTGAGCTTCTCAGGTGAGTTTTCAGAGATGCAGTGATCTATAATAACAAATAATTAAGTATTGGTTTAATGCTACGTCCATCTATCAGTATCATGGCAGTAGATTTCCCCACGCCTGAAGTCTACATCCTGTTTAATCACAGGTTCTTTGCCTGATAATGGAGCCAGATATGGCACTCATCTTGTAGATTGGAAACTTAAATCTAATGAATAAGTGGTTGCTTAATCTTTTGATGTTTGTGCCATTGTTACAGCAGCAGGCCTGCAGGGTTCGCAGCTAGGTATAATTAATGATTGCTTTTACCCTCTGGTAGCATACATGGTACATTCCAGAACTATGAAAGCTAGCTAATATGGAAGGAACTTTCAGATCTGAGCTGGAAAGATGGCTTAGTCATTAAAGACTACAGGTCACATTTACTGATTGCTTTTCTATCTCTTTACATTGAAACTGTTTTTATCATTGCTTAAGGATATATTCTAAAATAGCCAAGCACCTATTTTTTATTTCATTTAGTTTCAGCATCATCTTGAATACTATATTTGGGTCCATTTATATTTCTAAGTGATGTGTTTTAAGGATTTTTTTCACTTTTAATTGTGTGTATATTTTGTCTATGACTGTGTGCGGGTATGTACATGTGCGTGCATATTGAAAAAGAATCTTGGAGAGGGTTTTGAAGTCTCTGGAACTGGAGTTTACATGGTTATGGACCATCTAACATGGGTACTGGGAACCAAACTCTGATCCTCTGGAAGAGCAACAAATACTCAACTACTGGGCCATCTCTTCAGCCATTCTCATTGATATATTTTAATTCATTCAGGAAATATATAGACTTTGTGATTCATTTTATGTTTACTAATTGCGTTTCTATAAATCTGGTGGTTATTATTTATGGTGCTATTATATTTACTTTGATACCATTTTATGAAAATTTCAAAACTAACACATAGGTAACATAATTTTAGAATTTGTAATAATTAAGAAAACATTTTATTTTGCTGCTAAATATTGACTATACACAAAAGTACATTATTTGTTCTAAAATACTTTTCCTTAAAGTTTGTATCATTGCTTTTATTGCCTTCAATCATACTTTCTTCAAAAATAAAATCCTATGTTCACATTTGAAGAAAATTTGTCAAAAAATTATTTTTTACAAATCCATATTGATTCAGTCCTTACTGAGTTTAAGATGTGGAGGTGCATATGGATCACAGACCAAATGGACACTCATTGGTACCTACATTGTGACAAAGCTCAAAATCAAAATCGATATTTTTGCCCTGAAACTACATATATACACAAAAACAAAAACAGTCTTAGCATGTTGTATTTATATATTTGTGCATACATATACATGTATGTGAGTGTTTAACAATAATAAAAAAGAAAAAGAGCCTATCAATTTGACAGGGTGGCATGGGATGGGTTGGAAGGAGGGTACATGAAAAGAGCTAGGGAAGAAAAAGAAGGAGGGAAGCAATGCAATTCTATGTTGATTTAAAAATGTATTTTTAAAAATCTACACTTTTTTTCAATGTGAACATCATTAATGATGGAAATGGCAAGAAAAGGTTCTTTCTCACAAGAGTAATGAACAGTTTATAAGTGGAGTAAGTTAAATCTGATATTCATTAATGTCTTTTGCATAAGCTGCCCAAGGTAGACAGAACAGTTTAGGGTTGGTGGAGTATTGACTAGACATGGTGATAGAGAACCGAAGACTGGACAATCAGAGAGGGAGAAGGAAACACGGTGGAGGAAATGATGCCTTCTGCACAAAAGGCTGAACGTGAATGGGCCATTTAGGATAGAAGACTAACTCAAGCTTACCTCTACAGGGAAATTTTTATTTTTTTATTTAAATTTACGTATTTATTTATTCATTTAGTAAAGATTTCCGCCCCCTCCCCGCCACCGCCTCCCATTTCCCTCCCTCTCCCCCGTCAGCCCTAAGAGCAATCAGGGTTCCCTGCCCTGTGGGAAGTCCAAGGACCACCCACCTCCATCCAGGTCTAGTAAGGTGAGCATCCAAACTGCCTAGGCTCCCACAAAGCCAGTACGTGTAATAGGATCAAAAACCCATTGCCATTGTTCTTGAGTTCTCAGTAGTCCTCATTGTCCACTATGTTCAGCGAGTTCGGTTTTGTCCCATGCTTTTTCAGACCCAGGCCAGCTGGCCTTGGTGAGTTCCCAATAGATAATCCCCATTGTCTCAGTATGTGGGTGCACCCCTCGTGGTCCTGAGTTCCTTGCTCGTGCTCTCTCTCCTTCTGCTCCTGATTTGGACCTTGAGATTTCAGTCCGGTGCTCCAATGTGGGTCTCTGTCTCTGTCTCCTTCCATCGCCTGATGAAGGTTAATATTCAGGAGGATGCCTATATGTTTTTCTTTGGGTTCACCTTCTTATTTAGCTTCTCTAGGATCACGAATTATAGGCTCAATGTCCTTTATTTATGGCTAGATGGATTAAAGACCTCAATATCAGTCCGAACACACTGAACCTGATAGAAGAGAAAGTGGGAAGTACTCTACAACACATGGCACAGGAGACCACTTCCTACGTATAACCCCAGCAGCACAGACATTAAGGGCACCATTGAATAAATGGGACCTCTTGAGACTGAGAAGCTTCTGTAAAGCAAAGGACACTGTCACTAAGACAAAAAGGCAACCCACTGATTGGGAGAAGATCTTCACCAACCCCGCAACTGACAAAGGTCTAATGTCCAAAATATATAAAGAACTCAAGAAACTAGACTGTAAAAGGTTAATCAACCCAATTATAAAATGGGGCACTGAGCTGAACAGAGAATTCTCAACAGAAGTTCAAATGGCCAAAAGACACTTAAGGTCCTGCTCAACTTCCTTAGCGATCAGGGAAATGCAAATCAAGACAACTTTAAGATACCATCTTACACCGGTCAGAATGGCTAAAATCAAAAACACCAATGATAGCCTTTGCTGGAGAGGTTGTGGAGAAAGGAGTATACTCATCCATTACTGGTGGGAATGCAAACTTGTGCAACCACTTTGGAAAGCAGTGTGGCGGTTTCTCAGGAAATTCAGGATCAATCTACCCCTGGACCCAGCAATACCACTCTTGGGAATATACCCAAGAGATGCCCTATCATACAACAAAAGTATATGCTCAACTATGTTCATAGCAGCATTGTTTGTAATAGCCAGAACCTGGAAACAACCTAGATGCCCTTCATTGGAAGAATGGATGAAGAAAGTATGGAATATATACATATTAGAGTACTACTCAGCAGTAAAAAACAATGACTTCTTGAATTTTGCATGCAAATGGACGGAAATAGAAAACACTATCCTGAGTGAGGTAAGCCAGACCCAAAAAGAGGAACATGGGATGTACTCACTCATATTTGGTTTCTAGTCATAAAAATCTACACTTTTTAGAAAAAAATATGATCAAAAGAACCCCTCAATTATGTGTTTTACATATAATTTTTTTAGTTCAAATCTGTATCCTTCTCTGTTTTTCTTACTACCTCAAGTTCCCCAGCTGAGACTGCAATCTGATCTTAAGCGCTGAAGAAGATTTAAGATTTCATTGTCACAGTTTCTTGGCACAGCATGATTTCATCTCTGCAACTTTTTTGATCCAGGATGATTTCTCATGGCAACTTCCTTAGTCCAGGATGATTTCCTCATGCAACTTCCTCAGTCCAGGATGCTTTCGTCTCTGCAACTTCCTTAGTCCAGGATGCTTTCCTCTCTGCAACTTCCTTGGTGCAGGATGATTTCCTCACTGCAACTTCCTTGTTCCAAGATGTTTTCCTCACTGCAACTTCCTTGTTCCAGGATGTTTTCCTCACTGCAACTTCCTTGTTCCAGGATGTTTTCCTCACTGCAACTTCCTTCCTGGGTGATTTCCTCTCTGTAAATTCCTAGGCACTGAGCAGATATATAGATATTTTACTCTGAGAGAGATCTGAGTAAATGTAAAGAATCATTAGGTCATACTTTAAAAATGTACACTGCACAAAATTGGAAAACCTAAAAGAAACAGATAATTTCCTTGATAGGTCCTCTTACCGAAGTTAAATCAAGATTAGACAAATATTTTAAACAGATCTATAACCTCTACTGAAATAAAAGCAGTCATTAAAAGTCTCCCAACCAAATATGTCCAGGGTCAGACAGTTTTAGTGCATAATTCTACCAGACATTCAAAGAAGAATTAATACCAATACTCCTCAAATGATTCCACAAAATGGATACAGAAAGAACATTGCCAAATTTATTTTGTGAGGTCATAGTCAGCCTGGTACCCAAACCACACAATGACTAGACAAAGAAATAGAATTACAGACCAATTTCCCTTAGGAGGTATGTTCACCACCAGCTCTGCAAGCTATGTTCACTGCCCCAGCTCCAAGGACACAGCTGGTTTATGTCATCATTAAGCAGTTTGTAACAAGCTGCTCACAGACCCCATTTAAGTGCTCCATAACAGAACCAGCACAAACAGGAAGCCCTCCCCTAAAAAAGTCACACAGTTTTCACTGCCAATGTTGAATTAGGAAGAATTCGCTTAAAGGAGATGTGCCCCTGCTTGCCTCCAACAAACAAAGCACATCTGAAAAAAAAAATGTGGCTACCAAAGAGCTGTGCTTAATTCTGTTCTTTTGTGTGTATAATTCCTTCCCCAAAAAATCATCATGAGTGTGGTAATCTAGACATAGAAAGACAAACATGGTGTGTACCTACTAATAAGTGGATATTAACTGTAAAATTAAGGAGAATTATGCTACAATCCACAGACACAGAGAGAGTAGGTAACAAGGAGGGTTCATGGGAGCACACCCAGATCTCCCTAGGTAGGGGAAATAGAAGAGACTTTATGAGTGGACTAAGGGTAGGTGAGGATGGGAACGTGAACAATTGGGCTGTGGGGGGCAGAAGATGAGAATACTGAAAGAGACTACTGGAAAGGGGGGCACTTTATGGTCAGGTAAAACCTGGCAGAAGGAAACCTCTCAGCCATCTACAAGGAGAAGCCTAGCTTAGACTCCTAGCAATAGCTGATATGTTTGCTTTATTGGTCATCTCCTGTGAACAAATTGCTGCCTAGCACAATTGACATCAGAGAGGCATCATCCAACAAATGATGGGAAAAGATGCAGACCCACAGGCAAGCATTAGATAGAGTTTGGAGAATGCTGCAAAAGAGGAAAAGAATGGAGTGTAAGAGCCAGAGGAGTCAAGGACAGTACAACAAAACTCGCAGAATCAACAATCCTGGACTCATATGGGTTTAGAGAAACTGCAACCGATAGCCAGGGAGCCTGCATGGGACTGACCCAGGCACTCAACATATATATTGCAGTTGTATAGTTTGGTCCTACTGTGGGACTCCTAACAGTGGGAATAGGGGCTATCTCTGTTTTTTTTTTTTATAAAGGTTTTGAGACCCTACTTAACATACTGGATTACCTTGTCCAGCCTTAATACATGGGGAGGTGTTTAGTCTTACTATGACTTGAAATGCCATGTTTTGTTGATACTAATGGGAAACCTGTTCTTTCCTAAACAGAAATGGAGGCGTGACCTGGGGTATTAGAACAGAGTGGGGTTGGGCCAGATGGACTTGGAAGAGAGGAAAGAGGGGAAACTATGGCCAAGATGTAAAACAGACAGACAGCCAAACAAACGAACAAATAAATAACAGTTACCAAAAGTGATGATATTTCTTGATCAACTTCGTGTGAAGTTTGGCTTAAACGATCCTGTTGGTTCTGTTCTTTGGCTGATGTAAACAAAACAGCAGAAGAAAATCATGTTTGGGGATTGCATTAAGCAAGAAGAAGAAGGAGGGGAAGGAGGAGGAGGAGGAGGAAGAGGAGGAGGAGGAGGAGGAGGAGGAGGAGGAGGAGGAGGAGGAGAAGAAGAAGAAGAAGAAGAAGAAGAAGAAGAAGAAGAAGAAGAAGAAGAAGAAGAAGAAGAAGAAGAAGAAGAAGAAGAAGAAGAAAATATTCTTAGAAAAAAATCCATATCAATCAATAAATAAAAGGATCTCAAATATATGTTGCTTCCTTTTAGAACATGTGTTGGAAGAAAACCTGTATTAAAATTTATGTGGCCATTATAAAATGTTGTGACTTTATAAAATTTTTACCTTATGGCTTCAACCAATATTGTTTTAAATAAAAAAATGAACTTATTAAAGTATTTTAGGTTTTTGTGTCTTTTCCCTTTTTGTTCAATCTTTTTTTCTTTCTGATAGTGGACAAATGCCTAAGCATGGTTTGCAGACACTGGGCTTTCTCATTCACTTTATAAAACAAGTGTTCTTTTCTGGGTGTGAGTACTTGCCAGTCTCAGAAAAGTACGGCTGTCTCTCTTCCTCTTCTTCATCTCCCCATGTCAACAAATGCCAAAATTTACAGTTTGTGTGTGTTTTGAAATACTATTTTAAGATGTGTTGCATTAATTTATGTTTTAGAATATTTGTTTAATGATGCAAAGATGTGTTGTATTCTTTTATGTTGCATTTGTTAAACTGAAAAGCTGTGTTACCTGCCTGCCTAAAACACCTGTCTGATTTAATAAAGCAATGAATGACCAGTAGCTAGGCAGGAAAAAGTATAGTCAGTGCTGCCAGGCAGAGAGACTACAAAAGAAAAGGCAGGAACAGAAGAAGGAGGAAAGGACTCCAGGAACCAGCCACCCAACTACAAAACCAGCTGTGAAGTAAGAAGGAAAGAAAGGAGTAGAGAATAGAGAAGCCCAGAGACAAAAGGTCAATGGGATAACTTAGATCAAGAAAAACTGGCAAGAAACAAGCCAAATTAAGGCCATGAATTTATAAGAAAGAGTAAGTCTCCATGTATTTATTTGGGAGCTGAGTGGTAGCCCCCCAAAGAGAAAACAGTAAAAAACTATATCCAACTACACATGGGTTCTGTTGTTTTTCTTTTAAACTATTAAAATTGCACCATAGTTTCCCTTTACCTATGTTTAAATTATTTTATTAATGAAACTAAGAAGCCAACCAAAAAAGGCCAGATTCTCCCTATTTTAAAAGACTTAAATAGCTCTGGAGTCTTATTTTCTCGCTTGTAGCCTCCTAGGGACCTTTCCTAAGTCTACTTTATTGAATATCTTTGTAACCATTCAAAGAGAGTTAGATACAATAGCTGGATAAATGAAAATCTATGAAATTAGTAGTATTGGTAAATTATAGAATATACTTCCTTAAAACATAATTCAGTGAGAATCAAGCATTAAATATTGGAAATTAGACTTCATCATAGAGCAAAGCTCAGTATGGTAACATAGCACTGCAGAGCAGAAGACTGATAGAGCTCCCCTTAGCTGAGGTTAGCATCACAGAAAGTACTTACAAGAGGAACAGTGAAATCCATAAGGAAGTCCTCAGGAAATGTCAATCTTCCACTCTCAACTAATTTAACAATAATAGTGACCCACAGGCTAGCCTACATGCTAACCTAATGAGCTCTTGGCAAGGCCAATCTGCTTATAGAAGTAAAGAAAAATAGCAATAATCCAAGTCTCTAATTTCCTCCAGTTTTTACCAAGTAAAGATTAGATTCATGGGGATTTAGGTAGAGTCAGGAGACTGATCCTTGGAATTCCCGCCCCACTGATTCACTTACTCTTTAGGGTATAAAGTAGAAGCAAAATGAGTCCAGTGAAAAATATCATCATCACAACCAAGATTATGCATACATCCCACAGCCAATTACTATACAATGGGTATGCATCGTCCAAAATAGAAGCTAGGAAAAAAGAGAAAGAAATGTTAAACATGTTTTAAAATAAATAAAACAGAGACAGTTGAATATGCACAAATTAATAAGCCATATCACAGGACCCTAGTCCATAATAAAGAGAAAAAGGAGGCTTTGAGTAGACTTCATTTGGAGAGCAAAGTTTAGGCCACCGATCCAAAGTTATATGACATAACTTTCCAGTTTGAGGGAGTCAAAGGGTTTGTACAGTTTAGTTTGAGCCATGCTTGTAAATTGTAAAATGTTATTTTTACACATTTATCCACAAAAAGAAGAGAGCACCCTCTGGTTTATTTTTATTCTCTGGTTTAGGAGCTGCCAAAACAAGATGTTGCAGGTAAAGCAGAGAGGAAATACATTAGTGCAGTGAGCAGTTGAATAAGTCAACATGCTCTGTCATTGCAGCTCAGTAGGACAGCAGTTTTAATACGCTGCATACCAAGAATATAATTGTAATATTTGAGAGTTCAAAGTCAATCTCAATCCACATAAATAATAAATGGATAGGTTATTAAAATGTGGTGTGTGAGATTAAGAATGAGAAGTATGGGTTCTGAAATAGGTTATTATAATTGCAATTACTTCATTTGAGTTGGAGTTGAAAATTTTTAACAGAGAGGTGAAAACACAGTAAGAAATAGAATCAAGTAGTAAGCTGGGATCAGCAGTCATCTAAAAACATAAAAGGAGAGCTAAGCAAAGGAGAAAAGGAAGCATTTGATGCAATGATAAGGATCTTCTAGACATTAAGGAAAATTCTAATAGAGGAAATTGTGGTGACAAACAGATATTTATTATGAAAAATAAGAGTACTCTCACAGAGAGATGTATGTGTATATGTGAATGTGTGTACACGTGTGCACTCACACGTGCGCATGCACACACGCACACACACTCACACCTAGTACAATTTGTGCTGCCTGTATATTATTGGATGTGTTCCTTCATTGGAGCGTGGTCAACATATAAGAGTCCACAGCCTTAAAGGAAACTGATTCTCCCTCTCCCAGCAGCTATCCGCTAGCAATACCTCTATAGCTAAGGGTGTGACTTCATGCCCAACCCACCTCTCTATGCTGGAGTTTTATCTGGCCCAGTTCTGCACAGGTCTTGTGCATGCTGTCTCAACTGCTGTGAGTTCATATGTGTAACTGCACAGAGAAAACAATTTCCTTGTAGTCATCCACCACCTGCAGCTCTTACATTTCCTTCTCTTCTTCTGCATTGATCCGTGAGCCTTTGCAAGTAGACGGGCTATAAATATCCTGCTTAGGAATGACCATTCAGACTTCTTTTATGCTCGACACCGTAATCTCCTTGCTGACTGTTACCTACTGAAAATTGGAGCTTCTCTGATGAGAGCTAACTGGTGCATAATCTGGGCTTGTGCCATGTGTGGTAGCTATGTACACACTGTATCTTTCCTGATATCTGAAGTCCAGCTCTTTTTCATTACATTTGATCTCCTGTCTAATGCTTCCACTGAGTTATTTTTATTTTATTTTTGTTAGTATAAATGTATCTATATAGATGTTCTACTTGGTCTTTTGAAATATTCTCATATTTTATAATATTTTTTCATTGTCCATATTTTAAGTGCATTCTTCCATTTTTAAATACAAAAGGTATATTTCATATGCTTAATATACATAGAAAGTCTAGACCATCATTGCTAATTTTGAAAATTCTAAGTCTTTTCACGACTGCCCCTCTATACACAATGGGAGAGCTTGTCAATTGTCTTTGTCTCCAATTTTTGCATGAGATTGGTACCAGTTAACAGCTGCAACATTGCTAAGGGAAAATAATTTCTAAATTCTATTGTCTTTTAACAAATATACTTATTTTTTATTCTATACATAAGAGTTTTAGAGGCCAGAAGAATTCTTCAGAACCCCAATATTGTAATTCTAGTGAATTTTGGCTTACTATATAGATGCTGATGCAAAAACCAGACGTCTTCAAGAGCAAGAAAGACTTTTAATCAACAAGCCATCAGCTCCTAAATTCTATTCTTCATAGTATTCCATAAGATGTACTGTTTTGTGTGATTTTTTACACACTATTTCAGTGTTCACTACTTTGAACTCCTCAAATGAATGTGTATATTTCTATGATGCTCCTTCTTATGAAAGTTCTCAGAGTTAGAATTAGTCTGTTTAATCCTGATATGGTCTTTATAATCAGCATATAAGGATATCAACAGAAAATTAAATTGGATGAAAGAAGGAAGATGGGGAGAAAAGATGCATATATATTCATATTTCCTGTTACTCAAAATATTGTTCTTGCTTTCTTGGTGGCCAAAATCACTTTAAAATTGCATAGCTGTATAAGTGTTAGATGGATAGAAAGATATACTATAATCATAAGGATTGGTTTAGGAAGCCGGGTGGTGGTGGCGCATGCCTTTAATCCCAGCACAAGGAAGGCAGAGGCAGGCAGATCTCTGTGAGTTCAAGGCCGGCCTGGTCTACAAGAGCTAGTTCCAGGACAGGAACCAAAAAAAAAAGCTACAGAGAAACCCTGTCTCGAAAAATCAAAAAAAAAAAAAAAAAAAAAAAAAAAAGATTGGTTTAGGACATTTAGTATATTTCATAGTGCTGGAAGTTGCTTTTATCTTCAGTTTCTTTATAGAGTTTTGCTATTTTAACATTGACTCGCAGAAAAGTTTCCTTTACATTCATTTGTTTAGGATTTGAGGCTGGTTTGTATGATTTGCAGTGAAATAGATTGAACGAGTTTCATTGACAGTCATTATGAAATACAGGTTAAACTAGAGGAAGGTACATCTGAATCTAACATCTGATACGATTTTGTCTTATAGATGAATGCAAACTACTTATAAGTAATAATTAGATTGTTTGGGTGACTTTATTGGTTGTTTTCTTATAAAATATTTCCAGATATCCACAATGAAATTAAAGAAATTTTTAAATTTTCAGATACTATCCTATAAACACTCTCTGTTACAGAACAACCACATACTTTGAATAGCCTGCAAATGCTTATCCAAGAGAATCCAACATCAGCTTTCAATCATCTCAGAAAATGTAAAGGAAATCAAAAGAAAAACCACACTTGTTTTTTTCCATTAATTATCAGAGGGGATCCCTAAACCAAAAGTATTTTTCAATGTTTATGAATCGTTGGCTTAATGTAAATGATAGGAGACACCAAAAATTGTGCTGTGTAAAAGAACGTCTATACATTTGGGATGAAACAGAGGCAAGACCTAGAGAGATCATCCTTTACACTGCTTTACAAGCAGATGTAACTGTGAGTATGAACATATAAGCAGCCATGATAGAAGCCTAAAATTTAGGAAAGTAAATAGTTCCAATGTCAGTAATTGAAGACACTGGGATGTCACTGGAACCATGACTGCTAATGCTGCAACAGACTACTCAGGTTTAAATAGTTCCAAGATGAGAAGGCACCGGGAAGAGACAAAGTGAAATGACAGACCCAGTTCTCGTTCCACTCACCTTGGCTCCTGAATGTCAAGTAGAGAGGAAGGAAGCCAATATACAAAGCTGAAAGTAGACATTCACAGACAAGCTCATAGCCAAGTCTCCTTCTCTTCGGATCTGTAAAAGAGTGAGTAATAAGATTTAGGAAGCTAGAACTTTGGTAATGAATGCACTGGAACAGCAAGAGAAATGCTGAATAGAGGAAGTGTCTTGAAGGTCTCAGTGTTGTACCCATTTGTTTATTAAACCTCTTTCAGGGCTAAAGCCTCGCAAGCAAGATTTTTAGGGTTAGGGTTAGGAATTTTTAGTGAAGATAGAACTTAGAATTGGGCGAAGCTAAGATCTATGGCCATTTAAGATGAAAGCAGAGAAGGCTTAAAAAACAAAATCAAATAATAAATATCTTCTCATTTTTCTTACAACTGTGCAGCATGTAATCAGCCTGAAAAATATAACTTGGATGCTGTGGGGCCCTGTTCGCTATAGCCTTGTATCAATGCTTAAGTGCCTAAAGACTGTAGGATTCATGGAGTAGGGTTTCTGTGCAACTCAGAGCTAGCTAAAGGGGAAAGAAGCTACCTTGGAAACCAAGACTTCAGCAGTTATAATGACTTTTGTGCACCCAGCAAGATTTCTATAGCATCCTTTCTATTAGCCATCCATTTATTCTTCTCTTGAGCTTCCATGTATATTCTAGGAAGCTTGCTACAATGTGAGAAAGATTGCTTCAAGGCAGTATGCTGTTGCTTACCAAACCTTGCTTCCTTATATTTATCTAGATTAGAAAAATGATTGATTGACTACTTTGAAACATTTATAGAAGAAAGCAAATAGTAAGATAGTTGTGTTATTCTGAATTATACCATGCAAGAAATAAGTAACTATGAACAGTAACGGTGAAAAGATCTAGAAAAATTTGTTTTGTTGTTACCTGCTTCTTTTGGTTTGTATTTAATATTGACTTTGTTCTCTTTGTGTGTATATTAGTTTACTTGTTCTGTTTTTTGTTGGTGTTTGTTTATTATATTTGATCATAGGTATCAGCAACTACCAACAAGAACAATAAGGGAATAAGGAGTTTTATCATTCAAAATTAATTCTTATCCACTCTTTTACTCTATATTCAATGTCTATAACAGCTCTAATATTTATGAACTATCCAATATACAAATGTTGATTAAATGAATAAATAAGTCAAATTAGCTAGGGAAGTAGTAGCTACTTCATCACTGAAAGTGTATAAGGAAGTTTGACCTAGTCCACATCTTGGTGAAGAGTATCAGGGTTGAAGCAAAGTGTCTAGCAGTTTCTGAGAAAATTAGAACTCAATCTACCTTCAGGCCTATCGATACCACTCTTGGGCTTATACTCAAAGGATACATAGTCATACCAGAAGGACATTTCCTCAACCTTGTTCATAGCAGTATTATTGGTAATAGCCAGAACCTGGAAATGACCTAGATGCCCCTCAAACAAAGATGGATAAAGAAAATGTGATACATGCTTTTTCAGACCCAGGCCAGCTGGCCTTGGTGATTTCCTGATAGAACATCCCCATTGTCTCAGTGTGTGGGTGCACCCCTCGCTCGTGCTCTGTCTCCTGCTCATGATTTGGACCTTGAGATTTCATTCCGGTGCTCCAATGTGGGTCTTTGTCTCTGTCTCCTTTCATTGCCTAAATGTTTTTCTTTGGGTTCACCTTCTTAATTAGCTTCTCTAGGACCACGCATAATAGGCTCAACGTCACATATTCATGGCTAGAAACCAAATATGAGTGAGTACATCCCATGTTCCTCTTTTTGGGTCTGGCTCACCTCACTCAGGATAGTGTTTTCTATTTCCGTCCATTTGCCTGCAAAATTCAGGAAGTCATTGTTTTTTACTGCTGAGTAGTACTCTAATATGTATATATTCCATACTTTCTTCATCCATTCTTCCATTGAAGGGCATCTAGGTTGTTTCCAGGAATGGACAATGAGGACTACTGAGAACTCAAGAACAATGGCAATGGGTTTTTGATCCTACTGCACGTACTGGCTTTGTGGGAGCCTAGGCAGTTTGGATGCTCACCTTACTAGACCTGGATGGAGGTGGGTGGTCCTTGGACTTCCCATAGGGCAGGGAACCCGGATTAGTCTTAGGGATGATGAGGGAGGGGGACTTGATGGGGGAGGGGGAGGGAAATGGGAGGTGGTGGCGGGGAGAAGGCAGAAATCTTTAATAAATAAATAAACAATAAAAAGAAAAAAAGAAAAAAAAGAAAATGTGATACATTTATACAACAGAGTATTATACAGCAGTTAAAAAAAATGGCATCTTGAAACTTGTAGGCAAATGAATAAACTAGAAAAAAACATCCTGAGTTAGGTAATCCAGATCCAGAAAGACAAACATGGTATGTACTCACTCATAAATGGATATTAGATGCAAGCAAATGATAAGAAAGCTATAAGCCACAACCTCAGAGAAGCTGGCTGAAAAGGAGAACCCTAAGAGGGACACACATGCAGGGCCCAGGAAGGGGAAATAGTTAAGGTCTCCTAGGCAAACTGGAAGGAGGGCAGATAGGAAGGGATGGGGGATGGGAACATGAGTGATTGAGATGTCAGAATTGCAGGTGGAACAGAGAGGGAGCGCAATGAAAGAGATATCTTGATAAAGGAAGTCATTATGGGGTTACGGAGAAACCTGGTTGTAGTGGTATATTGTTTATATTTTGATAAATAAATCTTGCCTAAAGACCAGAGGCAAAGACCTTTAATACCAGTATTTGGGAGACAGAGTCAGATGGATATCTGAGAGTCTCAATACCACCCATGGCTACACAAGATCAGTACAGGTGGTGGTGGCCTACACCTTTAATCCCAGTACTAGGGAGTCATATGCCTTTAATTCCAACACTAGAGGGAATATCAGATGAGAGGAGAGGAAGGTTTAGTCTGTAGTCACCCAACCTTGGTAGAGATAAGACTTTTCTAGTGGCTTAGCTACTTTGCATTTCTGGGTTTTGGGTTGAACACCAATATCTATCTCTGGGTTTTTATTATTCCTGCTACATCTGGCACTAGAGAAATTCCCATAAAATATTTTAAGGTCTTATTCTTCTTCATCATCTGCGTTGGGATGTCCAGGTATTGCTGTTGTAGAATCAGCTTGATGTTGTAGGTCTGGTTGTGCCACATCGCTCTTTATGCTGTTAAATATATTCTTACAATGCCATCTACCCATTTGGATTTGGCACAATTATAGGTGCAGGTGTTGATTCTTCCTTCAATTAGTGCCGGTTGTGCTTGTGCCTCTGGGGCCATTCATCCTCTGATCAGTACAGGTGGAGCCTATGCCTCTGCAGGTCACTGATGCTGTAGGGGATGGATGGGGGAAGATGCTGCTAACCAGCTGTGATGGGTAGGGGAGGGGCACGGGATGTGCCCAGGAACCTGGGGCCTAGAAAGCAGAGCTGTACAGCCCAGATCTCAGTCACTCACCTATTCTTCTAATCAGCGCCTGACAGTTTTCTTCCATCCCAGAATGGCATGCAAGTGCAGAGCAAGAGCTTCTTGGAGAGGGAGAGCCAATGCCATCGTCTTGTGGCGGTAGTGAGCTTGCAACTTCTGAAATTCAGGAGAAGAGTGAGGTGAGGCTGTATTTTTCTCTTTCTAACAATGTAAAAGAACCTAGAAATTTTCAGCAATAACTCTAAAAGCTGACAAGTTCCTACAGAAGACAAAAGGTCTATTATGATTATAATTCCGCAAACACCAAAAGTGAAAGAAAATCATTAATGATGCCTGTAAAGGAATTCTGAGACAATGAGATGAATTGGGATGATAGCTGCATGCTAACCCTTAAGAACCACGCAAGGAGGTAGCAGCTTAACACGAGGATCTTTGAAGATTTTGGAACCTCTTTTGACAAACAGTATTGAGATGAACTAAAGTTCAGAGTTACATAGTTCTGTATGTATCACATCTGAGTATTGAGTTTCAAGAAGAATTGGTTTCAGAACACTTTACCTTCTGTAGATTTATATTTTTTCCATACAAAAGAACCAAAAACAAGTATGCCTCTGAGACAATGAAGAACTAATATAATGATCAAATATGTTACAGGGCATGGAGGTCTTTTTGACATCAATGACATATATCCTGGTTTGAATAGGACATCTATAAAAGAACAGAAGGACCTGGTGTTAAGAACTGGATACACATTTCTAATGTAAAGTTTCACACTTCCGTCTTAGTCCTCATTTGGCAGACCCAATCACTGAGAAATGTCTGGATTATGAGGGCTCTGACTTTGTCAGCAAATTAATCCATTGATGGATTCATAATTTGATGGGATTTTTGGAGAATGGCAAAAATGTTAGTCAATGAGAGTGAGTGGATAAAGTAGGTGATAAGGGACATGCATTTGAAGGGTATATCTTCTCCCTGTCCCACCTCCAATTGCTCTTTCTTGGACACCTGGGAGTTGGTTATTATTTGAAACTGAAATAATCTATGTACCTGGAAAGGAAGGTTAAATACTCGGGGAGGCTAGGGGCTCTTGCCACAGTGATTGGAAGGAGGATAGCCACTGAGACAGCTGTGGAGAAGAGGAAGGTCAGATACGGAAACACTGAGAAGTGTAGACAGAAGGAAATTCTGACCATCACAATGGTCATAGCCCAATTCAAGGTGGCCAAGAGCAGGACCTGAGGATTGTAGTAATGTTGATTTCTCAGCATCTCCACCTGTTTTTCTACCACATGTGCTTTGTTGCTGGAAAGGAGAGAGAGAGAGAGAGAGAGAGAGAGAGAGAGAGAGAGAGAGAGAGCGCTGAGGCCAGGTGTAGTGGATTGCTTGGTTTCTAAAGCCTCTTCTCTGAAAGGTGGGTTACTTGAGTAGGGCCTGAGAATACCAGGATCAGCCTGCAAAGTGCTAGGTTCACTCTATTCTCCTTGTCTAGTTCAGACTATAAAACAATGTACCCCCAAAGAAATGAGAATTTCCAAATCTTGAAATAGAAATTTATGTAGAAATCATACAGTTTTTGAATCCTTAACATGCAACACAAAATGAGAACTCTTTGTCCAATTATTTCAATGCCCTCTTTAAGATGTATTTCTTATGAATGTGGGAGGGTGGATGGCACATGCCCTCAGGAATGTGTGGGGTAGAGAAGACAGCACTGGATCACCTAGAACTGGAGTCACAGGTGGTTGTGAGCCATCCAGTATGGGTTCTAAAATCCAAACAGCCCTCAGAGAGAGCAACAAGGGCTCTTAGCCTCCAAGACTTCACTCCAGTCCCATTGCCGTTCTTTAAAATATTCTCCATAGCATAGTATTTTTTGATTTCCAGCCACTCAAATAGTGCAGCTCTACAGTTTGTAACTTGTAACATATTTCACATTTATATTTCACTCAATTCTCTCTTTAATACAATTCATCTTTGATAGAACCAAGTCATAAGAACTTACCTGGGAGGAAAATACTTCTCTTTTTCTCCTGATTAGTAGTTACATTGTAAATAGAACAAGTAATAGGACCTTGTGTTCTGTTTTTTAGAAGAATATTGCTCTTCAAGTACAATAATCCAGCTCTATCCTGAGAATCAAATTTTGACGAGGGTGGAATTACTTTCCCCTTGCTGTCTCTCCATGTAATCTCAGCAGGTGGGATCAAATTTCCTGAAGTACACTCCACCAGTACACTTTCTGCATCTGGAACCTGAATGCTAATTTGTATATCGGAGCTCATTGCTAGGAAGAAGAGAAAGATGACATTATGATTGGTAGTGTGGATTCAAGAGTTGAGAAGTTTGTGGAAGCTCTCATTATCAATGGGCTGCTGCCTGTGTCCTATATATGAATAGGAACAATTAGGGAAAAAGCAATACTTTAATATAAGCCACAAGCTAGGAAAAATAAGAACAAATCAGAGAAAAACTGATAAAGTCAAACTTCATAAAATTTAGTAATTTTTGTATATCAGAATATGGGCAAAAAGAAAAAGCCATAGACTGGAAGATATCCACACTCTTTCTAAGAAAGAAACCCCATTCTAGATAGGTGACAGATGCTATAAATCAAGCTGCACTGTCTATTTTGGCATTTACATCACCACATCTTGAACATCGTCACTGAATCACTGAATAAAGTTCTTTCAAAACATTAACTTATCTGGAAAAGGAATTAATTATTTTCTTCCTTTTAAATAATTTAAGGTGATGATTGATGAATTCTCAGCTCCATGAGGTAAAGATGATGTTGGTTCAATTCATCTCATATTCAGGAGAACATAAGAACAGAGAAAAGAAACCACTGAGCAGTTTGGAGGCCTGTAGGAGCTAGGGGAGCTCTTCTCGCAGGGAGTTTAGCACCTGCCAGTGCAGAAACCTCACTGTAGAAGGGAAAGCTGTGTGTGTATTGTGCTCTTGTAAGAGCCACACCAAAGTAGAAGGAACTAGTCTAGGTATACACAGAGGTGTCAGAACTCTCTAGAAAGTTCAATCAATTTAGTGAAGTGTAATTAAATAACAAGGGATGATGCAGAGTTACATGTGACTTGAGGATTAATACTAAAATTTTCATACATACACACACTTATATATCTGAAGTTTCATATTAACAATTTAAATTACTAGCATTGAATTTGAATAAACAATATCTTGAAAAAATAAATCATTCTTATTTTAGTAGTATAAGTTTCTGTAACATATCTTCTATTATTATTTAATGGTACAGCACAATAATTCTGTAGATTTATACAGTACAACAGAGGTACAGTGGATTTGAGTGATCACAAGGTGGGAATTCTCCATGACTATAAAAATGATAGCAAAATATTCACATAAAATTACTTAAAACTCATATTTTAAAAGTAATTTTCAAAATATATGCATAGTACATTTCATTTTATTTAAAAGAATATATAGATACATAAGTACTTTAATACATACATGCATGTATTTCTGTACATATATGCACATGTGTGTATTACACTTGGTGCATATATGTGCATTCCTATGCATATAATCTCAGGCATTTATATAAAAGAAGTAAATTATATTAGCTTCATTTGGGAGATTAATTCATGATTTTGTAGCTGTGGGAAGGATGACATTTCACAATGGCTCCATTAGACATTTTTTTTATTTATGTCCTGTGATGGAAGTGAAACTATCACCCTCTCATCAAAGAAATACCTCTTTATAGAAAATGGAGACCATACCTGGAACTATAACCAGGCATAAAGCAGAGATAATTTCCCTCCTTTCCTCTCCTCCATCCAACCCCTCCCATGCATTCCCTTGCTCTCACTCAAATTCATGGCCTCCTTTTCTCAATTATTGTAACAGATGCACTCCTTTTTGTTATTTTGTTTGGTTTGGTTGTTTTGTTTTTGAGACAGGGTCTCATTACGTAGCCCTGGTTGACCTAGAAGTTCTGATGTACACCAAGCAGGCTTTCAGCTCAGACATCTACCTCTGCCTCCCTAGTGCTAGGAGTAAAGATTCTTCACTTGACTGACGTTTCCTTTGCTTGCATAAGCTATTTAATTTCATGAAATCCCATTTGCCTATCGTTGGCCTTATTCCCTGTGCTACAGGGTGGTAGATGGAGAGACTAATAGGTGTTCAAAATAATTAGAATAAATGATAATTAAAGGTTCAGGAACATTGGGGAAGAGGAAGCAGGAAAAAATGTAAGATCAAAGAGAGAGGGAAAACTGCTATAAAACGTTGTCTTCAAGAATGACACAGGCATTGCAAACATAATCTCACAGCCACTGAAATAGCCAGCACTTTGACCTGCATGAGATGGAGCCTATCATTATCATTCAGGGTACTCTCGGGGCCCTAGTCCTCCATCCTAAACTACTGAATACTGATGGATTCTAAGGCAGAGACAGTCGTTGCTTTCTGTTGTGTGAGTCTACCACGCATCAACAGATAGTCCCAAACTTGCAATCACACAGACAGTCCTTGTTAAAATCAGTGGGTTACAAAGCATAGCAAAAAGCACAAATGTAAGAAAGAGAAGTAACGAGGAGAAGAAATGATAGGGCAAAAGGAAAATGAGAGAGGATTAGGGGAGAGTAAGTAAAATGCCTTGTAAGCATGTATGAAATTGCCAAAGAACAAATTTAATCAATAAAATGGGGAGGATATCTCTACCTTGGGCAGGTACTGTGAACTGTAAGAGAAGAAAGGCCAAAAGGAATCCCAATAAACAGGAAGCTGCAGGCTCCATCACACCTGGAAAATGAAATTGCAATCATGGTATCAATATTGGGGCAATAAGAACCATGACAACACAGAGAAAAGCAGCAAGACACCATTCTGAAATCCTATCATTTGAGAAAATTCCCCCTGCAGGGAAAACTCTCAATGGCTGCTGCCAGCCCCCTGGGGTGATTTCTTCTAGGGCCCTATCTTGTTTTTCACTTAGCTCTGTGCCTTCAGGAGATTAACTTCACTGAAAGGAGCGTTATTAATCCATAAAGAAGAATGAAATCATGCCATTGTAGCAAAATGGATAGATCTGGGGGACATTATGTTTTGCAAAACAAGTCAGACACAGAAAACTAATTACACTGTGCATGTCTGGACCCAAAGTCAACCTAGACAATTACTTCAGAACAAAAATCAACCTAAGTAATTCCTTCAGAAGACCAGAGACATAGAATCACTACTTCACACCATACTTAAATATGACCTATGTAAATAAAAATACAAAGGTAAATGACAAAACTATAAAGATATATTATTTTATAATGATATGTTTGATGAAATTTGATCATAAACAAATGTATTAACCTAAGAATAAAATATCAAAAGAAAATGTTCAATACAACCCCATTATATATTTATTTTTAATTTTTCTTTATTGAGGTGTTACTGACAAAATATATGTAGCAATGGCATGCAATACAATGTGCTGATACATCCTGAGGTTATGAAATTATTTCCATACCAAATTATTAAGATATCTATCATCTAAAATAGTTACCTTTGTGTGGGTGAAAGGAATATTCAAAATCTATTGTCTTAGAAATTGTCAAATACTCTATACACTGTTATTAGGTATAGTTACCACCCAATGCAACAGATTCCACAACTTACTCATTCTGTCTAACTGAAACGTTGTCCCTATTCTTTGCCCAGTATTGCCCAGATCACACACCTACCACCTAGAAAACATTATTCTACATCCTGCCTATATGAGTTCAACTATTACACATTATGTGTATTAGGAAGATTATGTATGTTGTTCTCTGTCTGGAATATTTCACATAGCATAATGCTATCCAAGTTCTTGAGCATCATCACAAATAATAGGATTTCCTTCTTTTGAAAGTCTGAACTTTATTTTAGTACATACATATATGTCATAATTCTGCATTTGACAACCCTCTGTGAATGTATAGGTGGTTTCCATTTCCTGTAAACTTGTGAACAGTGTTGCATGAACATGGAATGCAAGTTTCCCTCCAACATATTGATTTTACTTCCCCTGGATCATATAATCTCTCTATTTTCAAACAAACATATACATGTGTTTAGAATAAGTAGAGTTATATGTAGGGAATTATAAGTCATGATCTTTTGAAATTATCTTTGTTACTAAGGACAGTAGTGGCTTCTCTCTGTGTAAAATGCAGCAAATAATGAGTCTTATTTTAGTTATACTTAAAACAAAATAATTACATTTTCAGAAATATCAGAATCACATTCTTCATTATCATCGGGTGCTGAAAATGATGAATGATATGTATTTGCCACTGTGCTCCTCAGTACACTTTTATTTCTCCTTACTAATTTTCAGCTAATGAAAGTTAATAGAAATATACTGCTGATGGAGGAGGGTCTTCTGTCTATGTGTTACTTTCATTGGTTAATAAAGAAACTGCCTTGGCCCTTTGATAGATCAGAACATAGGTAGGTGGAGTAGACAGAACAGAATGCTGGGAAGAAGGGAAGTGAGCTCAGATGCCATGGAGCCAGCCACCAGGTCAGACATGCTGAATCTTTCCCGGTAAGCCACCACCTCGTGGTGCTACAAAGATTATTAGAAATGGGTTAATCAAGATGTAAGAGTTAGCCAGTAAGAGGCTAGAGCTAATGGGCCAGGCAGTGTTTAAATGAATACAATTTGTGTGTTGTCATTTTGGGGGAAAAGCTAGTCGTGCGGGAGCCGGGCAGGACGAAAAGCAGGCCTGCTCGACTCATCACTACAGAATGGGCCCACACTCCTACTACACACTGCTTGCAGTAATAAAGATCTAGAGTGTAAATTTCCTTGCTTAAATGCTTAATAATATCCAAAAATGAAAAGTAAGTAAAAACAAATAAAATCTTGACAGAATAAATTCCGAAGTCATGCAGAGCATATGGCTAAACAAGTAAGCAATGACTGTGAAGGACCACTTAAAAAATGCTTGAAAGTTTCCTACATCCTTCACCAAAGAAAGTAGAGGACAGATAAATGACGAAGGCAGCCACTGTAGAAAAATTATCACCTGATTACACTGGGGATCTGAGCATTATCAGCTGGGTCCCTTTTACTACAGCAACCACTATGAGATGTACTATGGACATATCACAGTCAGTAGAACTGTCTGGGGGAACTCTGGAGAATGGATGCACCCAGCAGCTTATTTTTCCATTCTGACATGTACATCCCATTTCAATAGAAACCTGAAGGCAGCACCCCACCCCTGAGTATGATTGTTTGTTTAAATTCATCTTTAACACTAGGGTTCCAGCAATAATGCTCAAGTGGTCATGAGTTTTAGATTGATGTAACTCTCCCTGAAACAATCGTGTTATTTATTATATGATCTGGGCCATTTAAAATGTCTATAATGAAGAAATTTCCATAAGGTGTCATAATGATATGACATAGGAAAATGTTGTAGACTATGTTCTGAGTCTTTGAAACTAAGGGACCTTCCTTATCTTGATAAACTTTTTTAAAGTTGCATTAAAATAATTGTATAAACATCATTTTTAATAAGAAAAAAATCTTTAAAATCTTTCTCTTTAATTTTGGAGAACCAAATATTTTATCTAGCACAATGAGAAAATAAAGGTATCAGTTATACATAAAAATTTCAAATAAAAAGGAAATTAAATAAATATAGATACTATGACAGTATACACAGAAAGGAACAAGAAAACTGCATAATATGAATAAGCAAAACCGGTATTTTATTCTTCCAGTTTCCATAAAATTAAAAATACATTAGATCTTTTCAGAGTTTAAAGATATTATGTCAGTATTGCTGAGTAAATAAATAATAGTCACAGATAGTATAATACTAATTATTCAATTTACAGATACAGAATGCCTTCATATTAATTTATATATTCGATAAAATTCTTAAATAAAGCTTTAAAATATTTTAAACTGCATTTTTTATGTATGAGAATTTTGCCTGCACATATATCTGTGCACCGCAATATTACAGTGCTTTCAGAGGCCAGAAGAGGGTGTTAGATCCACTGGGGCTAGAGTTACAACTGGTGAGCCATCATGTGTGCAGGGATTGAACCTGGGTCTTCTGGAAGGGCAGTCATTGAGCCCTCTCTACAGTTACATGTTCTCAGAATAGTAAGAGCCGTGGAGCAGCTTAATCTCAAAATTATTTGAAAGAAAAGGAAGAAAATCTTGACATATACAACACACTTGAAATTTTGGTATATTCTTCCATAAAGAAAGGCAATGTGGCAGAAAGAGGCTGTGGAGTTAAACCAAATAATCACTTTGAAACCCTTTAAGCTGCAGCATTAAAAGGTGACATAGGTATTGAGTTATAGAGGAACAAGGCCACATATCTCCTTCTAGCCTATAATGAAGCTTCACTTGGAAACTTGTATAAATAATTCGGAATGTTTTTAAACACATTGCATAGATATATAGTGTATATAGCATAACATATATGCCAGGAGTTTTACATTTTAATATTCTAAGTTATAAACTAGAAAACATGCCAATGGGGGCAGACTGAGAAGTCATCGATAATGGCACTGGGACCTGTTTCTACTGCATGTACTGGCTTTTTGGGACCCTAGTCTATTTGGATGCACACCTTCCTAGGCCTGGATAGAGGGGGAGGGCCTTGGACTTCCCACAGGGCAGGGTTCCCTGCCCTCTCTTAAGGAGGGAGGGGGAGAGAGGAGGGGGAGTGGGGGAGCGGGAGGCAAATAGGAGGAGGGGAGGAAGTGTAAATTTTTTAGTGGAAAAATAAAAAAAAGAGAGAAGAGAAAAAACATCATCAACAACAAAAAAAAAAACCTAGAAAACGTTCAGGATATAATTATTGCAAGATAGGAGATTTGGAGATTTTTAACATATTTATAAATGATATAAAGATAAAAATAAAGAGAATTAAAACAAAAAGAAATGGAAAGAGAACATTCTAAGATAACCGTGAAACCAGAAACCACCCCTGCCTCTAATTCCCCACCTACTGAAGAGAAAAGAATAGAATCTAATCAGGAAATTGTTAACCCAGAGAATCATATTAAATATTTAAGTAAATTAAAAATGGTAGAAAGGAAACCTCAGCAAGCAAACCCTTAACTGATCTCTAAGTCTGATACTGTGGAAGACTTTAGGGTTCTATACAATCTTATCTGGTGTCTAGTAATTAAATGTCTGACTGTGACTAATCACTTTTTCAGGATAATATGGAGCCTAAATGTGAAGATGAGAAACAAACACAGAGACAAAATGAGCTTGATCACTTTTGGCTAGACTGTGCTGTGCCTTATTGGAAAATCTTCAGATGGCTGCAGCGGTGATGTATGTGGAGCTCTTGCTAATGTCAGAGCTAATGGTGATACGATAGCGGTATGGAGTCCTGTGTGTGAAAACAGAGAAACAGACATGCACATACAGAAAGTGTGCAAGGAAAGGCTAGGACTTGCTCCAAAGATAGCGGTTAGTTATCAGTCCCAAGCACACACTACGTAGAGGGGCTCCATCACTACAAATAGGTTTGCTGTTTAAGAAAACACTTCTAAGTATTCTTACAGGAAAGTAGTCTCACAAGCAGTTGAGATTAGGAGCTGAAGCAAAGCCTCATCAAAGCTGAGTGACTGTTCTAAAATTTGACTTCATGTAAATATTACTAAGATACAAGAGAAGCTGCATTCACTTTCGTCTTGTCCTTCTGTGCTCATTTTTTTCTAGAGTGCCCACTATCCTAATCATAGAATTACAGTACACACCACCACCAGAATCCAGGAACACAAATGTGTTCCTGGCTCACTCCATAGCAACTGATTAGAATTACCATTGCAAACACATTTGCCTTTCCACAGCACTCAAGAAAGAATGTGCATTTCTATCACCCTAGCAGGACAGAGACCTGCTGTTCCACTCACGCAGGAGCAGATATGCTGATTTAAGAGTCTCAGTACAGTTTCCTAGGAATCTTCTATTTCTTTTCATGTTTTCATTGCTGTACTCTTGCTGATGAATCTAGATTTTAATGTCTTTCCCTCCGTGATACAATTTAGTGATTCTGATTTCAGTTTTTATTTGTTTTGCTTTTGTTTTTTTTCCTCTTGAAACTTTGGTGAAGGATCCAGAAATATTACAGGAAGGTGGGAAAAACATTAAATTTGTGCAAAAAAAAAAGTACAGTAGAATGAACAAGTTAAAAATCACTAACATTTCTTCATCTGACTTTGTATTTAAGCCAGAAACATGAAGCAGATTGTGGAACATACTTCCAATACACACCCAGAGGGAAGATGGGAGCAGGGGAAGGAGAGGGTTGATCTGTAAACTGAATGAAGTGACTCACACATGCAATCCCAGAACCTGGAAGATAGAAGAAGGAGAATGGCTATGAGCATGAGCCCATCCTGGGCTACCCAGTGAATTCCAAAGCAGCCCAAACTATAGAGCGAATGCCTGTCCAAACAATAACAGCACAATATAAGTCAATTTTTTCAAAGAAGAAAAATGAAGTCTTTCCATACCTGAATAGCACAATTAGATGACATTATAATAAGAGATTATAAAAATAACCCATTCCCTTTTAATTTCTTCTCATGTTCTAGCATTATACAATTAGAGCTGTTTATCTAGTAGAAAAGACAGTCTTCAGTAAGCAACGTAAACATTGGTTTCAATGAAGTAGTCACAATGGCATTCTGGGACTGGAGAGATAATCGGTGGTCAAGAGCACTCGCTGCTCTTCCAGGAGACTGACATTCAGTTCCCAGCACCCACATCTAGTGCTCACAACCACTTGCTCACCACAGCTCCAGCTCAGGGAACCTGAATCCTTCCTTTTCTGGCTTCTGCAGGCATTGGCATCTGTTTGACATATTCCAACACAGATACATATTCACATAAATAAATCAATCATTTTTAAAAGAATTATTTAAAAATTGCCTCCTGCTCCACAGTGAGCTGTTTTCTCTCCTCATTTTCAGACTGGGTCATATCTATATATGAGTCTCTGGCAAATGGTTTCTATGAATAGAGCATGGTTTATGTCACAATATTTTGTACTTCACTAATTAATTCTGTCAAGACTTCACAAGGAAATGAAAGATGTGTATTCCTTCCTTTTCAAACAAGTTACAATCCACCACCTACTGAAATGGAGGACAGGTAAAAAGCCATGCGGCACAGCATACTCTGATTCTCTAGCTCCTACCATCTTTCTGCCCTCTCCTGCAGTGTTCCCTCAGTCTTGGGGGCAGGAGCTAGATCAGCTCATTTGAAAATGACTGACAGTATCAAACATTTGGAATGGTGAAGATAAAAGTTAATTTTTAAGTATTTCTAATGGTTATGATTTAGTATGATTGGATGGTGAGTGCTTAGAAGTAGAGAACAACAGAGCAATTCAGAAATGCAACTGTGTTTCAGTAGCATGCTGAACCCAAAAGGTTCTCTAAATATTATTGCACTAAAGGGCCCACAGGTCTTTGGACAACTAACGCCAAGGCCAGAATATGAAAAAAAAAAATATTGATCCTGAAATAATAATAAGAAGAAGACATGGGATTTGGGGTTCACTCTGGCTAAACTGGCGAACAATTTGAGCTCTGAAGTAAATTTCTTAACAATAGATTGTATCTGCTAAATAAAAATATCCATGAATTCAAATCGATATAAACAAATAGATTTAAATAATCAAAAGAAAAAAATAAATGAGAAAAAAATTATTTCTTTACAGTAGAATGTCAACTCATAAATGAATTAAAATGTTGAAATTAGTGAGCTTAACAAAAATCCACTCTGGTTTCAAAGCCTTCTACAACCATCTGTACACTTTCCTATAGATGTTTTAGAAAAAGAAATATTCGAAACTGGTCTAGCAGGAATTCCCCTCTTAGATATCTAATATCTGATCTGGTTCTTCTTCTGTCATCCATTGTGATGTCTGCTAGCAGGAATCAATCCTGTTAGTACAGTTCAGACAGAATTCTCCTCATGCCTGTTCACGCTTCGAAATTCTCCCTCAACCCACATCCATCTGCCCTTGGCTATAAGCTCCTACTTGTTCATGTTGTGATCAGTTGAGTCAAAGCTCATCTCCATCAAAACCCCATTGTATTGGCTGTCTTTTTTTTTATCATGAATATGCTCAGTAAAGTCATCCCTGACAGATTTAACAAATATCCTTAAATTATTGTCTGGTAATACTAGAAATACCTATTTGCCCTTGTGATGCTAATAATTAATTTATAAAAAAAAAACATAGACACAAAAAAACCTAGTAAATAAAACTAAAAAGTGAAATGAGATTTTATGTAGAAACAATGGTGCACCCAACCCCCAAAATAATTATGAATAGAAGTTAGAGGGAGGTAACTTTATAATAGAGAAATATGGTAGGCACCATTTAAATCAAACAATCAGAAGTTTCTAGCCAACAATAGTACAGATGGGTAAGAACATAGGATAATCATATTTGATGGCCCAGGCTAAAATAATTATTATGCATCTAATCATCAAGATATCTTTCAAACCCAAACAGGTAGGTATTTTATAATATGCTTGCCCTATAACCCTTAAGAAAGGATTTAGAAACCTTCCAAGATTTAAGAAGACTTCAAAGATCTACATCATGGGTGCCTTGCATAATCCTTGACTGATTTATTTCACTAAAAACAATATTGCACAAACAAATAGTAAGGCTGGAATGGATTCTCTGGATAGATTGGACTTTTATACTGTTTTTGTGTGAACTGAAATTCCCAGGGGAATAAAATCCTGACCTTGTTAAATATCTGCAAGATTAATTGTTAAAATGTCTGTGATTATAGAAGGTCGGGATGTTGAAGGTCCAGAATCAATTATCTTGAGCTTCCTTTAGACATCTAAGTCGACATTTGCTGCCCAGACTCTGTTTGACTCCTGGGGCTACCAGTGAAGCCTTTTTTTAACAATGTGTTGACAGTGAGATTACAGAAATGGTTCAGTGGCTAAACACACACACACTCTCTTGTAAAAAACTCAAGTTCTACTCCCAGCACTCACATCAGGTGTCTGACAACCACCTGTAATTCCAGCTTTACTTCTGAAGGCACCTGAATTCACGTAGAGATAAAATGAAATAGTGGTATTGCTGGGTCTCTGAATATTAACCTTCATCAGGCGATGAAAGAAGACAGAGACAGAGACCAACATTGGAGCACTGGACTGAAGTCTCACGATCCAAAGGAGGAGCAGAAGGAGAGTGAGCACGACCAAGGAACTCAGGACTGCGAGGGGTGCACCCACACACTGAGGCAATGGGGATGTTCTATAGGGAACTCACCAAGGCCAGCTGGCCGGGGTCTGAAAAAGCATGGGACAAAACCGGTCTCGCTGAACATAACGGACAATGAGGACTACTGAGAACTGAAGAACAATGGCAATGGGTTCTTGATCCTATTGCACGTAATGGCTTTGTGGGAGCCCAGGTAGTTTGGATGCTCACCTTACTAGACCTGGATGGAGGTGGGTGGTCCTTGGACCTCCCACAGGGCAGAGAAACCTGCTTGCTCTTTGGGCTGAGGAGGAAGGAAGACTTGATTGGGGGAGGGGGAGGGAATGGGAGGTGGTGGCAGGGAAGAGGCAGAAATCTTTAATAATTAAATAAATTAATTAATAAAAAAAAAAAAACGAAAAACCAAAAAAAAAAAATGAAATAAAAACTTAAGACTAAGCTGGGCGGTGGTGGCGCATGCCTTTAATCCCAGCACTCGGGAGGCAGAGGCAGGCGGATCTCTGTGAGTTCGAGGCCAGCCTGGTCTAGTTCCAGCTAGTTCCAGGACAGGAACCAAAAAGCCTACGAAGAAACCCCGTCTCGAAAATCAAAAAAAAAAAAAAAAAAAAAAAAACCAAAAACTTAAGACTACGTAAGCAGACCCTAGCTTCCACCAACTCAAAGGCTAAGGATTTCATCAGGTAGCACCTGAGAGTTAACGAAGTTTCCCCACCTTGCTTATAGCCCAGTTATCTGATGTCCCCAATGATGTATTTTTAAAGTATCTTGATTTATGATTTTCCTTACCCTGTTACTTCATGAAACTCTTCCCAACAGTTTCTCCTAAATCTGTGTTCCTGGACCATGGCCACTCATATGTGGCTGTAGAATAAATTGTGTCTTATTCTCTGAGATGAGATGGTTTTGCACTAATCTTGAAGCAATGATGAATGTCTGAAAGTTGTTTCAAAGGTCAACTTCTGAGAGACAGTTGCTCCCACAGGAAAAGTGAAAATGTGGTAAGCCAGAGGATTACAGGCTGGCAATACCCATGACAGAACTAAACACACAAAGAACTAATGAACCTGACTCTGGAAAGTAAGGAATTTTTTTTTTTTTTGATGAGGAAAGCCCTGCGGCTGTTTTCACTTCTGATAAAATCATGGGAGGAGGAGAAATCTATCATAAACAAAAATGAGAGAAATGTTAGCAGTCACATGTGGACTGGAATAAAGTATTAGAGGAGCCTTCACAACAGAGCTTCTGTGCATATCCCCATATAATGCAAATGAAAGGCAGGATGTAGAGGCATAGACCTGTAATCCCAGTGTTACGAGTGGGAGTGGAGATAAGAGGATCTCAGAGGCTTGTTGGCCAGCCAGTCTAGCCAAATCAGCGAACTCGGGGTTCAGTGAGAAATCCTGATCCCAAAGTGGAAAGTAGTTGCGGTAGAGACCTGGTGTTGGCTTCTGAGCATACACACACACACATCCCACACACACACAAAAAGAAAAGCAAATTTTGTTTTAGGTACCATTCTTAGGACATTACATCTAAAAAACAACTGCTGAAAATATTAGCAATATTAAATATATTAAAATATAATTTATAAATAGGTCAAAATTAAATATAATTGCACAGTAAAACTATAAAAATTTTTTAGAGAAATTAAAGATCCATATGAATTCAAAGCTGTACAAGTTCATAGATTGGCAAAGTATTTTTTATAAGTTTACTGTTAATTTTTATCTATACCTTAAACAAATTCTTAAAATACAAACAGGTTCTTATGGAAGTTGAATATATATCACATATATAATTTTCTGGGGAAGCTCAGGATCTTGATTATCCACAAATAACTATTTATTAGAAAATAGTGGAGAGGGTGCCTGAACTGGCCTTGCCCTGAAAGCACATTGGTGACTACACTAATTGTCATCACAGAACCTTCATCCAGTAACTGATGGAAGCAGATACAGAGATCCACAGCCAAGCCCTGGGCCAAGCTCTGGGAGTCCAGTTGAAGAGAGGGAGAAGGGAATATATTAGCAAGGAAGGTCAAGATCATGGTGGGGAAACCAAGAGACAGCTGACCTGAGTTTGTGGAAGCTCATGGACTCTGAACCAACAGCTAGCGAGTCGACCTGGGACACCTAGACCATCTGCATGTAGATGATAGTTGTGCAGCATGGTCTTCTGTGGGGCCCCCGGCAATGGGACCAGGACCTGTTCTGGTCCATGATGCATGAGCTGGCTCTTTGAACCCAAGGCATCCTGTGGTAGGATGCCTTGCCCAGCCCTTGGTGCTGCCTCTACTTGGTATGGCATGCTTTGTTGACTCCCATGGGAGGCTTTACCGCTTCTGAATGGAGACAAGGAGGAGTGGATGTTGGAGGGATGGGGTAGAAGGAGATTGGGGAGGGTAAAGGAGGAGAATATGGGGAGGAAACTGTGGTTAGTATGTAAATAAATAAAAAAAGAAAAAAATAACATTTATTTATTTACTTTCCAGAGTCAAAGTCATTCTGCGTTGTTCAAGATGGCTTTGAACTGCTTGGCTCAAGCAAACATCCAACCCCTGAGATTATTAAATCATAAAATGCATATTTATGGTATACACTGCCAGAACAAGGCCCAAGACCTTAGCACAATTGACTCCTAGGAACTTCCAAACCCAAGGAACTCTAAAAATTATCCATTTGCCAGAAAATTACAGAAAGTCTTTATCACTTATCCTATGGACACAGTCATGGAGGTGGTAAAATTTGTGAGCTTTTTCTTAGTGAATGGCCCCAAACTGCAACTGACATATACAAGGATAGAATATTAGGTATTGGTATTATATAGATGGAGATGATATAATATACAGAAGGAGCACAGGCTGAAAGATAAGACAGTAGTGATAATCATAGAAATCAGCCCCAAATGCAACAGCTCCGAATGCAAACAGGGTGTGGAAAACACTGAGTCGCAGCTGGACAAGGATGAGCATGGCTTATTCATAGGACGATGCAAATCAATTTCACAAAACAAGGAACCATGAACTTCAGATTCATCCCTGTACTCTTCCCAAATGCCAAGAAGGAGCATGGGCCCACCTGGCTCCAGAACACTCATGTTTCCAGCCAGTCCAAGAATAAAAATCTTGCTGTGGCCGCTAGGGAGGAAGAACATGCGGCTCCTTCCTGATGTCCTCTGCCCAGCCCTCAGGAGACGCCCTTGTGGCATCTGTAATCTCCAGATCAGTGGGACCCCATTCTCACAGTGTTCTTCTAGCTGGTACTGGGTGATGGTGCTCAGGGCTATTTCTCAGTGTCTCCTGGGGGCATTCAAGGCCCAGGACACCTCCTCTACAGAGTTCCCTGTCTTCCAATACTTTGACTGCTCTGTATTTCCTACCTTTGAAAAACTCACAAGATTCCCATGTCCTCCTGAGGCTGAGTTGTCCATGCTGGACTTCCAGGACTTAGTGAACAGATGGTACAGGGGATGGCAGCAAATCCATATGACCATAAACACTCTATTACCACTTCAGCTACTTTTTATGTGTTTGACAGATGCTTGTGTGTCCTCAGACCAAACTGATTCATGTGCAAACAATAAAATGAATTTTAGAACAATTTTACTTAGAGCAATTGAATCTCTGGTAGAGACACTAAACGACTGTAAAGGCTTACACTGACTTAAAACAACTATTATATAGACCAGCTTGTTACTTAAAATTTGGAATAAATTGAGTTGGACGAAAGTGGTCCAGGAAATGTATGACTGGATCTGTCAACATGCCCAAGAATTCTGACCATAGTCATGTATAACTAGCATTGTTGGCCAATAATCAAGTGAACAGGGTGCTTCAACCTACAGTTGTCCTTTATTCTGTCCAACTCTTGTTTTTATTTATTGAGCCAGCCATTATGAAGACATGAAGGTTTATAAGGTAAAAAATGGATTTTCCCTCTCACTTTTTTCTCCTACTAAAGCCACTGATTGCACAGCTGTCATTCGTAAGGACTAAATATCCACAGATTTTTCCACTATTTCTTATTATGTTGGATCATTCTTCCACACAGAGAAGAGTAATTCATCTTCACTGAATTAGATAACATAAAACCATATCTTGTTGAAGAAGTACTAGAGTCATTTCCCCATGATCTCTTGTTGGGGCACTAGATTAAAAAATTGTAGTTAAAACTATCACAGCTGATCAAAAAACATGGTGTTTTAAGAAACATGCTCCTGTTTGTTTACAATACAGATGTATGTCTACATGTAAGGTTTGAATGCAACCTTTCTATAGTCATCAGATTGGTGCACCAGACTCCAGCATCTCGGGTTTCTAACAAGTAGCACACTGAACCCAAGGGAGACTGATTTAAACGGTTTGGACCATGTGGAAAAATAAGGATAAATCCTTGTCTTAAAGAGGAGCAAGTGTCTGAGTTTTCTGTTTTCATTTCTGTAAAACCCTGAAGAAGAGATCTGAAACCGTCTTTGTCAGCATCCGTTTGCCTCTGAATTGTGAAGCACAAAATTTTGATCTTTGCGAGCTTTCCCCAAACGGGTCGATAGGAAACACAGCAGAAGCCAACGTGTTGGGAGAATTCGAGCTCAAAACCAATTTACAGACTAGACCCTACAAATGTCCACCATCGGGCTGTAAGCAAAGAATTAATTTACTCACCCAAACGTGATTTAATCAATGCAAAATGTCAGTATGTCCTTGCTCCCTCCAGGTTTCCAGAAACAATCCCAGCCAGTGCTGCTGTGTGCCGAGAAAGAAGGGCAGAGCTACACTATCAGCCTGCTCAGCGGCACTGCATAATTCAAATCAGTAAACCTGAGCCAAGCCACGGCAAGTCAGCACCAGAAACAGGAAGCCTTTTGGACCAGTCTAGCAGCCTACTCACGTGTGAAGAAAATCCCTCACTTACATGGCACAAAACCAACTTGATTTTTTTCTTTCAGTTTTATTGAAGTATAGCTAATAAACTAAAACAGTCTATATTTAAGGTGTGTAAGTTAGTATTTTGACATAAAAAACCTGGATTGCCACAATCGAGCTACTTTGCATGCATATTACCTTGTATGTGCCCTTTTTGTAATACATACATATGCATGAGAACTACCTGCAAGGTACATTTAAGATAGTATATTAACTGTATATATTAACTGTAACCACCTTGTATATCATATCTATAAAATGTGGTCAGTTTGCACAGCTAAAATGTTGATTAGTTATCACATCATCGCTTCCTTTTTCTGGTTTATTGCAAACAGGGCCAACACTGTTCTACTTTCTACTTTTACCTTGCATGTATGAGTGAGATCAAGTATTCCTCTTTCTATGCCTGGTATTCAAATCATATGAGGTACACCTGATGCCAGATGTGGAACTACAAGTTTAAAATCCTCCCCTGTGTTTTGTCTTTCTTCGGTCCCATCATGTCTTGTTATTCTAGTATTTCTCTCAGAATGAGGGTGGTTTTTTTGTGCTGTATTTGCACAACCACAGCCAAGTGTGCCTTTGAGTCTAAGAAGAGTCTTTGAAGTCAGATCTTTCAAGAATATTAGTACTGGTAAGAACTTGGAGCGTCTGGAGATGGACCAAATGCATTCTACCTTATGGGATGGTCCTGAACCTGTAGAGGCCAAGGGTGCAGTGCTATGGTTGGAATATTAAATGCCTCTGATGGCTCTGTCTTGGAAGCCTCCGGAAATTTTAGGAGCTGAAGAAAATACACCACAGGGAGCTTCTTGTCCCCAACTCCTTCCTGTCCCACCCATTGCAGCCCAGACAAGGTGATGAAAGCTGATAAGATATTCCTATCAGGATAAAAAAATTAAAACCATGACATTATCTTAATAGATTAAAAAATAAACATTTGATGAAATTCAACCACTTATCAGTGACAAAGAATACTACTGGAATATTATAAAAGAAATTTATCATGAATGCCATATGCAAAGTTATTTAATGTTTTATCTCTCACAAAAGGAAAGGTTTCCTCTGGGGTAGGAAGTTTACAGATCAGTTATCACTGTATCCTGAAATACATTCATCCTTCTGTTTCCATATGATACCATCCTAGGAACCCCATGTCTAATCATGGATGCTCAAGTTCCTTTTATAAAATAATACATATTTACATCTAACCTATTAAAATCTCCCCAGTGCTTTAATTTATCTTCAAATTAGTTGTGGTAGTCAATACAATGTAAATCTATAATACTGTTGCTATATGATATTGTGAGGATTAATATAGTCTCATGAGATGCCAGGAAGCTTCCCTTAGGAATAGACTGTTAACAATAGTTGAAGGGTGGCCCCATTATAACCTGTACTGGCATATTTTGTCTTTCACAGATAAGAAAATAAGATCAGTACATGTTTGTATGGACAACACAATTTCATAATAATATTTGGTTATATGCTGCTTTCACCCATAGATGCACAAGTGTAGAGACCATGGGTATAAAAAAAGCTGTCTTTATTTATGGTTTTAAAACAGTACTTATATCTTAGATAAAGAGAGGTATAGACTCAGCGAGGAGCAGACTCTGACTCCCCAGCCGTTATAGTAAAAAGAGTGGAAGAAATTAGGTATTGCACAAATTAGACGTCAGGGTGAGGATGTGATTTCTCAACAACCATTGAGAATGGATACTTTACCAGCAGGGACTCACAGGACTCATGCTCAGACAGTATCTCAGGTCATAAATGTAGTTACATCCAAACTGAGGACTTATTGATTTATGAACCCATTTGAGAACCATTTGTAGTATGACCATTTTGTTCTCGCTTGTCAAGAACCTTTCAGGCTAACCAGTAATTACCTAAGAGACTTCTAATAGACAAATCTTCAAACCCTAAGTCACAGTCCCCATAGAACCCTGGATGGACTGAGACCAATTCAGCTTTGGTATTATTTGAAAACGCACAAGAATAGTTAAGTCTTTAAAATCTTAGAGAACAGAGGAGTGGTTATGCAGGAAACTATGTGGTAAAGCTTGCAAATATAAAATTATGATCAAAGATTGATATTTTACATAAGACTTCAGATTGGTATTGTAGTTTCTACTGATGACAACCGAGGCTAAGTTATAGATTATCAGAAGATTGCTTTACTGCGCTTGTAAATATTGATTGATTGTAAGAACCTAATGGAATCTTTCACTCTCCCTTCTCATCCATCCTACTTAACTAATCAATCACTCCATGACCACCTATAAGTCAGTTTCTGTTATAACAAATATGCATGACATCTGGAATTTTAAACAGAGTCTCGGTTCAAAATTCTGAATCTCTACAGCAACCGACTTTTGATAAATTATTCCCATATAGTTTGAGAAATATACCTAATAACATCAACAGACTGTAATGCCTTTTCCCTTCTGATAGTGCTATGGATGTGTGCTAGAGGTTGATGTGGCAGTAGAATCTTTATAGGTTGGGGCATGGTAGGTGATAATTGGGTCATTCAGTGTGCCATCCCCAGAAGGGTTTCATTCCCATGGAAGCGAGTTGTTTTGCAAAGCAAGCTGGTCTCCTGCCAGTCTCAACACTTCATCTCTCACAAGAACTCCCTTAATAGTGATGGCATGCATAATGGAGCCCTTGCCAGAACTGAACAGAGAGATACAGATCGCTGATCTATAATTACCAGCTTCTGAAACTATGAATTAAATAAACCTCTTTACAAAATACCCAGACTCACTCATGTATTCCATTCTATCGTCAGAAAATAGACTAGGTAGGCAGGAAAAGCACAGTGGTCATTTCTCTACCTGAAATATATGAAGAGGTTTAGTGGTAAGTAAATATGGTTTTAAGGAGAGTGCACAACTCCTAAAATCACAAGTTAGAAACCGTTGTTGTAGCAATGAATGACCAGAGAGAAGATCACATGAAAGTTTTGGGGCTTGGGTGTGTCCTTCAGTCATTTAAGTTTCATATAGTAAGTCTCATATAACGTGTAATTATACAATAATGGTGCTGAATAGGATCATAATGATCACCAATAATGCCTGTGCTGAGTCTACTCATCATCTAACAGTGCTAAGCACTGTGTCCTCATTGGCTCTGATTTTGAGGACTGTCCTGGTGTATATTACAGTGTCCTAATAGCATAACTCAGATACTGTTATAGAGGGAACGCAGGCATTTGGAGTACTTGTAGATAAGAAAAGCAACAAATATAAAAATAATATTGTGTTGGCTGGGTAGCGTCAATCACAAGGGAAGATAGTCTTTTCTTAGTCTGACCTATGAGTAAGTGCATGAGTTTTGAGGGCTGACCCTGCCTCCTGGCTCTTTGTCTGGTACAGGAGAGGAAAAGCAGCAGTAACCAGTGACGCCCACAAAGGAGGGGATTTCCAACTGCGTCAAATTTTCTTCAAGGGAGTGTATGAGAAAATTACTTAGAAAAATTAAATCATCATGGTAGCCCACAGTGTCTGAGATAAGGCATGTGGAGGGATAATTAGAGTCTAGGCATGGCCCAGCTCAGATAAAATAGAGTTCCATTTCAAAGGTAGGAACTTCCATTGAAGCAAAGGTACAGTGGACCTAGGAAAGAATCTGAGCCAGCCCTGAATTGTGCTGTGGTGACTGGGAGGAGAACAAAAGGGAGCGTTGACAATAGTATCTTAATTGTTCAGATGGTAAACGTCACTCCCAAAGGCATGCATGTTAAACATTTGATCTAAACTTGTGATGCGATTGAGAAGTAGTGAAACCTTAGAGGGTGGCGTCAAGTTGAAGAAAGTTGAGTCATTGAGGTCACATCCTTAAAGAGGATTTCGTGATACTAGCCCACTTTTATCTCCCTCCTCCTCCACATCCTACCTTTCCTCTCCTCTTTCTCTCCCTTTCTTTCTCTTCACTTCCTATGGCCATAAAGTGACGAGTTTTACTCAGTATTAAACGCCCTATGCACAGATCCCACCCCCTGCCGGCTGCTGTCTCAACACAGGAACTGAACCATGGGAACTAGCTGACCACAAACTGAAATCTCAGAAACTTTGAGCTAAAATAAAGCTTTCCTCCATCTGAGTTGAATTTCTCATCTTAAATTTTCTGTAAACAGAAAGCTAACACATACCTCCATTCCATCTTTAGCTATTCCACCTGACTCCTTCAATTTACACCCCTCCACACACCCTGTCACTTTCCCTGAACTGGTTGCTACATAGTTCTAATTGGTCCTGATGAGGCCTGGAGCATAGAAAGGGAAGGCGACTAGACAGAATAGGGTGGAGAGAAATATGTATTTAGTATGATTTTGAGGAAGTTTCTAGCACTTTACTTTTTAATTTGGTAAAATTTTAAAAATATCACAAACTCTTTTCATCATAAAAAGAAAGCTGAAAATAATTTTTAAATGCAACAATGAGCACGTGATGAGCTACTAAATAGGTGGAACTATAGCCCAAAATTCCAGAGAGCCCCTTGGTCCCCAAAACTGGGATGCTTCACAGAATCAGGCCGAGTTTCTGAAATCTCACTAAGTAGCAAGCACACAGACAGGCAGACAGACAGACAGACAGATGGAAGAACAGACAGACAGATCCTGTCATGATTATGTTTTACACAATGAAGAACAGACTGTATGTTATTTACTTTTCATATACTGTAGCAAAAGTCTTACAGAAGACAACTTAAGGAAGGAAAGATTTTACATTAGCTTGTGCTTAGATGCAGTCCATCACGGCGGAAAGACACAGCAGCAGGAGCGTGTAGCTGGTTCTCCTCATCACCTCACGCATCTTGGAAGAGAAAGCAGAGATGGGATAGGCTATAGGGGTGTGCTATTAAGCACCCCACCTGGCAAACTCACCTCCTCCCAATATAGCTGCCACCAGCTAAGAACTAAGCAATTCAATCCATGGACCTAGAAGGAATGCTTTACATAACTCAGCCTAAGCCTAAATTTACACATTTTAAAAATTGGAACAATCTCAACAGAAACAGGAAAATTTATTCTTTGATTTCAAAAATGCAATACTTGAGTAAAAGAAGGCTAGGTGCTCTTGTAGAGAACCATGGTTCAATTCCCAGCACCCCTTCCAGCAGTTCACAACCACTTCTAACTCCAGCTCCAGGGATTCAGTGTACGTACACACACACACACACACACACACACACACTACAATTAAAATAAGTTAAAAGGATATTATGCATTTCAAGGAAAATTATACTTTGAATTAAAATCCAAACTGTGAACCAAATACTTGAGGGGAATCTTTTATCCAAGAATCATGGAGAACCTGGTTTATTGCTAAGCACAAAACAGAAAGAAAATGGCCATCTTCCATGGTAATCCTAGGTTGTGGAGCAATGCCGGTTTGGGAACTCCTGAAAGAGCGTAAGTTAGAATATGGGACCATAAACTAAACATAAGATGCTTACAACAGCTTGAGACATAAGAGCTGAGCATTACAGAATGGCCCACGACACCGATTGCTGATATTTCTAGCTATGGGCCAGATGTTTCTCTTCCTCAGTGTCCTACACAAAGTGGGCTGAACCCTAACTGGTTCTGTATTTGAAAGAAGTATAAAAACCTTCAAATTTTTCCATAGGCTGTGGAAAGAAGGACATGGCCATCAACCAAGCCATGAAACCTTCAACCTACAATCTGTCCTGCCTGCAAGACGTGCTGGGGCAATAGTGACACAGAATTGGTGGAAGTGGTTAACCGATGACTGTTGAACTTGATGTCCATGCCTCCAGAGGAAGTCCATGCCCTACACTGCCTGGATAGCCAGCAGTCAGAGACTGGATGGCCCAGAGACCTAGGGTAGAATCAAACACTGCTAAGAAAAAGAATCACTGACGTGATTTCTAATGATATTCTGCTATCTTCATAGACCAGTGCCTTACCCAGTTGTCCCCAAAGAGATTTCCTCCAGCAGCAGATGGGGGCAGGCACAGAGACCCACAATCAGATATTAAGGAGAAAAATGGTCTAAATTGTAGGGTCTACATTGGGTCCCTCCCCTTGAAACATGGAGTACCCTGTGGGAGAAGTGGAAGAAAGATTGTAGGAGTCAAAGAGGTTGGAGGATATCAGGAGAACATGGCCCACATAATCAACTAAGTAGAACTCACATGGGCTCACAGAGATTGGAGCAGCAAGCGTCAGGCCTGCAAGGGCCTGCACCAGGTCCTCCGCATATGTTATGGCATTTAGCTTTGTATTTTTAAGGGACTCATATCAGTGGGAGCAGGTGCATCTCTGACTTATTTCCTGCTTTTGAGAGTCTTCACCTCCTATTGGGGTGCCCTGTGAAGCCTCCACAAAAGGGCTTTTGGCTTGTCTTATCGTATCTTGTTTGTCCTGCTTGGTTGTTGTCTTTTGGAGGCCTGTTCTTCTAAAGCGGAATCAAGGAAGTGTGCATCTGGAGAAGACGAGAAATGATTGGAACTGGGAGTAGAAGAAGGAGGATAAACTGTGGTTGAAATGTATTGTATGAAAGAATTTATTTTCAATTAAAAAATTACCCAAGTGACTCCTGTCTTTACCTCTATATACAGGCATTCCAGCTTTAATTAGTTTCCACATCAACTCAAAAGCAAACCACAGGGATATTAATAATTTCCATAAGAAATGGAGTATACTAAGTACTCTGTGTACTCTACTAATGACTTGAGGTGCATACAAAAAGTCATGTGATCCAAGCATGACGGCACATGCTGGAAATTGCAGCACTCGGGGGAGCCTGCAGGGCTACTGCAAAAGGCTGTCTGTAAAGAAAAGTCATGTGTCTCTAGAACACAAAATGATACAACTTTTGTTTGAGAATTTTATACAGGCATATAGTATACTTAGATCAAATCGATAGCATTTCCTGTCGTCCAATTCCAGCTCAACCCCCCAGAACCACTCTTTCTTTCAAACTTCATGTGTGATTCTTTACAAATACAGAGTCTATTTAATGTTGCCTCCTGTGTATGATACATTGACAGTTTTAAATGGAGCAACAGGAATTCTCATTCCACCAGCTATTAAATGAAGCAATTATTGATCAAATGATACAAAGTTTTGAATTTATTCTAGTATTTTCCTTTTAGGCACCTTGCATAGGTTGATACCGAATAACTGGCTTGTCTGAGTCTTCACCTTGCTTGATGCTCATGAGCTCCTCGGGATCCAAAAGAGATTAAAATTACTTTATATTAAATTTAAAAATACTGCTTTAATCTTTACAAAAGCAGGAAACTCAATAAAATTATAATACTATGACTCAGAATAGAATTTTGTGTTGGGTTTATTATCAGAGAAGCTCCCTTTCTCAATGGGCAACAATAGCATAGACATCTCTTTGTGAGTGGTTCAATGCATGAGTAATAGTCTTTACAGAACAACTTCCTGACTGATAAACAATGCCTAGGTTTGAGGTGGACACAGTGATATTTACCCCTCTAATTGAGAGGCAGACAATGCAGGTGTAGAATGAAGACTCTATTGAATCAACCAAGAGTAAAATATAGATAGATAGATAGATAGATAGATAGATAGATAGATAGATAGATAGATATGTTGTAATAGGAGCGGCGGAGCCATGTCCCCAGCACCCGACCGCCCACATGGCTAGCTTATGCCCCCAAATAATTACACGGAAACTGTATTCTTTTAATCACTGCCTAGCCCATTAGTTCCAGCCTCTTATTGGCTAGCTCTTACATATTGATCTAACCCATTTCTAATATTCTGTGTAGCACCACGAGCTGGCTTACCAGGAAAGATCTTAACCTGCGTCTGTCTGGAGTGGGAGAATCATGGCGACTCCTGACTCAGCTTCTTTCTCCCAGCATTCTCTCTGTTTACTCCACCCACCTAAGGGCTGGCCTATAAATGGGCCAAGGCAGTTTCTTTATTAAATGAAAGTAATTCCTCCATCATAGATAGATAGATAGATGATAGATAGATAGATAGATAGATAGATAGATAGATAGATAGATAGGTAGATAGATAGATAGATACTTTTTCACCTTGCTTTGCTAACCTGGAAACATTTGCCTTTCTTCCTCAAGGTCATGTGATTTTTTATTGTTGTGTAAATTTATTCTAGAAGTCAAGCTATACTTCTTTCAGACCCAAAGACTGAGGAAGAGTGGAGGAAATGTCAAATGGCATTTGAATCAAGTCAGGCCTCTTTTGAAAAGCTTCCAGCAAGCTAAGCAGGATCTCATGTGTCACCCTGACATGCCATGACAGCTCAACCAAGGCCAACTTCAGAGACAGAAATCACTTGGGTTGTCCACAAAGGGAAGCCAAAATTATAGAAGGTGGTTTATTATCCATTAATTTCATGAGGTGAGAAATAGAAGCTGTTATCTCTGAGTTAAGAAATAATGGCAAACCAAAGTATCTGAGGGGCAAAGGTGCCATGCACGGAGCCTGAGATTTAAACCTCCTTGAAAATAATATGGCTAGAACACTGCCAGATGAAGAAAATTGACCAACGTTGATCTGTAAAAGCAGCTCCATAAGATTAAGGACACGAGAATGCTGAAGACGTTCTTCAGAAGTTTTCCAGAATGGAAGCAGGATGGAATTAGACCACACTGATCCATAGGAATGGTCTTCCATTTCCAGAGAAGTGGAAAGATGACATTTCCCAGAAGTGGTTGCCAAAAAAACGAACAATGTTTTTAAAAATGGGGGTTTTCCATAGGACTGCTATCATCAAGTAAGTTATTCTATAAATGTCAGTAAGATCGATGGTGTTTAAAAACCTTCTACTGATTTCTGACTACTTCAATCAAACACAGGGTCATGGTTGGGCCTTAAAGTAGGAGAGCAATTAGGAAAGGGGCGTAAGGGGCGTACCATACCAGAGGCAGCATGATAAAGCCTTAAAGAAGAGAGAGGTGAAGGAAAACTTATGCTGGTTAATGGCTTAACCATGGTGTTTAATAGAGTAGGTCCAGGAAAGGACACCTTCTGACAAGCATGTACACATACACACAAAAAGAGAGAGAGAGAGAGAGAGAGGAAGGAAGGAAGGAAATGAGGAGGAAGAAAGGAAGAAGGGGGAAGGAGGGAAAGAGAGAGAAGAAAAAAGAAGAAACAACTTTTAAAAGAAACTTGCATTGTTTGTAGGTTGCTTTGTTGTCTGATTCTTACCAGGTATATGTCAGCTAAATGCCATTCTGTGCACAAAGGTAGGCATGGATGTCAATTATCACCTGTACAAAGCTTCACCTCATCTCCCTCTTTCCCCTCCCATTTCTAATTCCCATCATTCATTATGTACAGAATCTCAAATCTTTCTAAGAATTCACCAGGAGTATGATTGTCGCTAGCTGCTGTTTCCTCAAAATTGAGAATTTTAAGAAAGACTCAACTGTTTCTTGTTCTGGTTTCAGATCTAATATCACCCCCAGAAAATTTGTTCTTGCCCATCCTACCTAAATAAATCACATCTTGACTATTTCCTGACAAAATCTCCTGTGTGGTCATCCTCATCATGCTTGTCGTCATCTGCAATGGCTTTGTTATTGAGTTCCTTCCCAGAACACAAGCTTGTGAGCAGGAATTTTATTTGCTGTATCCCTAACACTGTATTCAGTGCCTTTATCGAAGCATGTCAGCAGGAGAGCTGCTCCAGAGTACTCAGATTCATAAGATATGGAGAGGAGAGATGCTTCAGATCCTGCTCAAAACACGGCTCTCCGAGACTCGGCGCCATCCTCAGAGCTCGTCCTAGTTCACCTCAGATCCATTCATCCTTCCCCAAGGCCAGAAGCCCAGAATGACGTGGCTGCTCTTCCTCTAGCCTGCCTTTTCCCGTCTCAAGCTCCTTTGTCCCTAGGTTTTTTTAGTTGTCACATCTCTAGGGTACATTTTGGACTTCCTGTTTGCCATGACATCCACACACTGTAAATATGACTGTGATCTTCACACTACCTTTTTTAAAAAAATCATGCCTGCTTGTGTTCTGGGTTTCAGAAGACTAGAATAAGAAACAGAGAGTAATAAATATGTAACTGGAAAAAAATAATTTTCTCTACATGTCATAGAAGACCAAACTGGTGCTTTACCCAAGCAGTACTGTGCCAAGCAACTAGTCCACAGCCTCTGTGCAAGAATTCAAAGAGGAGAAGAACTATTTGAACTTTGAATGAGAGTCTCAAGGAAAATTGTGCTGCCTATTCCTAATGTCTTTAATTTAGAGTTCCAGACTGGTAGGGTATACTCAAAGGCTGTTTAGGCTGAGAGAAGGTGTAAAGGAGACGTTTGAATGGATGGATGGATGGATGGATGGATGGACGGACGGACGGACGGACAAATGAAGGAATGAATGATAAGATAGAAAGGGTGTTTGTCCGCTGCCGTTTCTTGTAATCATAAGTGGATACCCCTATTTGGAGATGCATAGTGCAGTTCTGAACACCGCTGGACAGAACTACATGCTGTGTTCCTCTGAACGGCAGCTGCAGGATATAGAGGTGTCTGAGTGCCCTCTGGAGGTCAAACTGGTACTGCGGGATTTTTGAAGGCGGCTGGTACAGGCCTGTAGATAATGGGATTCCAGAAAGGTCAGCACAGTGTGATTGCTTCTGCTCATGGCCACTGGTTGTCAGAAAGTAAGTGTTGTGCAGCCAGAGTCAAAATCTCTCTCAGTTTCCCTGATCACCGCAGAGTATGATAAGGTTACACTCTGACAAACCCTGTGCATTTCCTTTAGAACTGTATCAGGGCCAATGCAGAGCAATGTCTTTCTTCAACAGACACTATTGATATATTCTTAGGCTCTGGTTATTAATATGACCTGGCCAATTCAGCTTCACAAAGCTCCTGGACTGGCAGGAAGCCTCTTCCTCCATCGGCTTCCCTCTCCCTTCCCAGAACATGAGCACCCTGAACTTCTCTGCAATGTGCTCTCTATCCTTTTCAAAACCAGATTCCCACTTCTGGAAGATCACGTTCTATCATTGTGGGGCCACTTGAACATGTGCACATTTGTCGAGTGGTGGAAATCACTGGTAGGCAGCAAGATGTGCTCCTGAATCCCAGCTCTGACATTTGTAAAGTGTACAAATCACGCACACTTAAGCAAATTATTTAACCACTTGGGGATCAGATTTCCCAGTTTGTTAAATGGAATAAGAAAACCTACCTCATACTCACATGGTAGGAATTATCAATAGCGTTTATTAGTTACATAGAACCTGGCATGAATCCTGAGATCAAAAAAAAAAAAAAAAAACCTATGGAAAATGCTAGCTCATCCTGTTGAGACAACAATTCCAACTACGAGATTATCCCACCTATTTTTCATTATATTAAATTATGTACACATGTATGATAAACTGTCAGGTGAGATAGAAGTTAATGTTTTGTTTGTTTATTTGCTTGCTTGCTTGCTTGCTTGCTTTTTATCAAGAGAACCTTCCCATGGCTTCAAACCGACAATCATTGGCTACCCTGTCACTTTGATACAGTCCCTTTGATTCTGCTCTTACCACTTTGGCTGTATCCTTCAGTTACTGCAAACAATCCAAGGCTGCACACTGAGAAGTGAAGTGACTATAACGGGTTCCTTTGAAGCCAACAAAGTGTGCCCTTTGCACAGTGTCCCACTCTGGAGAAGCTAAGTTGGTGTGGGACCCAATCCATCTCCTGCTCTCTGGCAATAGCCCAGACCGGGCCCTGCCAGACTGAGTTCATCTGAGGGCACTTCAAGCTCTTCCTGTCACACAGCGTTCTTGGAAAAGCCGGGGAGGGCAGCGATTACAGCAGGTAGGCCTTGAGCAATAAAAAGAAAAAGTCGTGCAACCTGTCTTCAAGCTCAGGTGTCCACAGCATGGCATCTGGTATTGGGTAGCACTCAATCAGGGCTGGTTCTTGTTGCTGACATTGCTCCGTGCAGTTTCCTGTTAATCTGATCCAGAGCGCCTGTCATCTGGACGCAGCCCCATCTGGGCCCAGTTAGCCATCTCGTGTGAATGCTTACTCAGTGACCTGAGAAGGTGCAGGAGGACTCGGGGCAGAAGTCTAAAATGTGCTTCACACATTTCCTCTTTCCCTGCACATGGTTTTCCCAGAGCACCTTGGAACGTCTGCCCTCTGAACAAGGCTAACAGGCACAGCTTGCTCTAAACAGCTCCGTTTATATGAACAACAGCTGCCCACATTTCAGGATGTCTTTTCTTTGCCTTTTCCCCATCAGTGGTAAATTTCATTCAAGGACACAGAGAGAAGGGACAGTGAAGGAGGTGTCAATAATAGGGCCTGAAGCTGTGAAACATCCCCTGAGGGTGCTTCCCTCTCTCCTGTGAACCCAGGTTTGCTCCATGCATAATGCGTGTGGAGGCCACACAACAGCAACCTTAGCAACATGGCTGTTTGAACACAAGTGTCCCTGCTACTCTGGATGTCCCGAGTGTAGCTTTCTTTCTAATGCACACTTAATTACGTGATGAGCATGGAGAATATATGAGATCCCTCTGGGCTATTGCTGAGATCTCCTTCTGGATGCAAACATCCACATCTATGTCTAGGTTTATGGGTGACAAATGGCAGCCTGTTGTCCTGATGGGGAAATGACATCATCTGCTACAGAACCAGGGTCACTTGTAGTGAAACCCCTCAAAAGCAATCTCAGAGTCAGAGCCAATAATAGCCAGATAGGTCTCCCCTAGAATACTCCAGATGTTTCTAAGCCTCCCTGTCACCCTGGAGTCACCTAAGGAGCTTTTTAAAAGAAAATTTTGTTATGTTTTGACTATCTATTTGTTTTTGTGGGTGCATTGTTCGGGAGAAGTTGTGCATATCATGGTGCTCACGTGAAGGTCAAGGGCCTATTCACAGAAGTCAAGTCTCTCTTTTCAACATGTGGGCCCTCAGGACAGAACTCTTCAGACTTGGCATCAGGCATCCTTACCAGCTGAGCCACCTCACCCACAGCCTCCAGGTTTTAGAAGAAAAATAAAAAACCATACCCCCATTTCAGACATGTTGAGACAGCATCTTTGGAGTTAGGATCCAGTTGTCAGTTCTTTCAAACCTCCTAGATGATTGATAAATACAGCCTGGAATGAACACGGACGCCATAGCCCAAGCCCATGACTGCGCGTAGGCAGAGGCTTTGAGGCCCCGCAGCCGACAGTGACTTGTGCACGAGTCTCAGATGTGTCGTGAGGTGCTGGGCCTAATTCACACCTGTCCATCTCTTCCATCTTGCCTCCAGGTCTCTACTTTGTCCACGAACTCATCAGAGTTACAAGGAGCACCTAGAGCATTCCAGAAAGCCCATTCCTAAAATACCCTTCCACCTCTTGGATCCGCCATACCATTCCCATGCAGGGATTTTCCTTCCTTTCCTGCAAGACGTCGCAGACAGACCAGATGAATAATTGCTATTTACTAAACTACCGCACAGAGGTATGACAGCAATTAATGGTAATGAGTTCTGCATTCCAAAACAGCTAGATCAGAGGGTTATAATACTCCACCCTCCACCCTCTGAGTAAATATAATTGAAATAAAGGTATGAGAGAGTAGATATGCAAATTCCTCAGATATGATCATGAAATATGCATGCATGGTTCATGGCATCACACTACAACCGTAATTATTTACAACCACTCTGTCAAACTTAAGTTTTGTTTTTTAAGACTTTTCTGACCACCAGAGGGAGCCAAACACTTCACTTATTTTTCTTTTTTCTTTTTCTTTTCCTTTTCCTTTTTTTTTCCAGATAAATCCACAGGTTGGTAAAATCAAGCAGGGTTAAGGAGAAAACCAGTTGGCCAGTTTAGTGGGGGTCATTAGACATGTCCCTCAAATAACCTTCCAGGCCTGCTGCGCTGTAAGTCACCCTGAAAAGGTCATAAAACTCTTTAGACAAAGCTGGCACCACAGGCAGATGTACCTGGGCCTTACTGAGTTCATCTTCAACCATTATTAGTAAATCCTGGGGAGGGAGAATGAGGGCTGAGTGCAGCCAAGGACACCGTGCACCTGGAATAGCGAGAGCCAAGCCTCGTGGGTTCATCTGTGAAATCTATGACTTCCCGGCTCTCGCTGCTTTCTCATGTCTTCAGCGATTCTCTTTCCTTTTCCCCACAAGCTGCGTAACACAGGGGAACCCTGAGCCTAGAACTTCCCACCTCCACCCCACACCTCCAGGGAAGGTAGCAATGCATTGTGCTGCCTTCCCTGCAGAAACCGTCCTATGAGCTTGAAACTCTTGCAGTGGCATGCTTCAGTTATAAGATGATCACCGCTTGCAGCTGCCCTCTACTCAGGCAGGAAGTTGAGGCAGGAAACCCATCCCACAAAACATACCATCTCCTGGACTTTCTGCAACGCTTGCTGATTGCCCAGCCTCATGAGCCATTCTGCCCTCTGGTTAAGACTCCCAAGCCTGAAATTCACAGTCTTCCAAGAGCACATTCTGTCAAGAACCCCGTCCACATCTGATGGTTAAAAAAAAATCTGTCTATGTGACCCTTCTGCCCTTGGCTTAACAGATATGTTGATTTCCCTACCTTTGAACTTAACAGACGAACCCTCCCCGACCTGGCAAGATATCCTCAGTTTGTTGTCTCCACTTGTGAAGACGACTGATTCGGCACAGCATCCAGGACTGAAGCCAGAGGATGCTTAGATGCGGTTGTCTGAATCCAATGTGTTCCCACACAGACGGCCTGCCCTTTGCTGTCTGCCCACTGGTGCTGCCTCGGGGTAACTGGTTGGTTTCCTGTGAACAGAGAAGACATTGAACTCCCCCAGGACAAAATATTTAAAACTGACTTGGGCTCAAAGCCGAACCACCTACAGTAGCCCTTCCTCAGCTCCTGGTCCCTCTTCCTCCGCCCCATCCCACTCCCCACCCATGGTCTGGAGTATCTCTGTTGTTTAACTGCCCTAAAGTTCAACTTTCTTCCTCACAAAACTATTCATAATCCAGCTCCTCGATTTTCTCCAAGGAAGTGCACAACAATCAAAATCTCATTTTCGGAGCTGATTCCTCTCGAAGCTAGGTGAGAATTGGCAGTCTTTCATGCTAATGCATCCACGCTACCCTCATTGTCCCTCCCAACACATAGAGATGTGAAGACATTCACACAGACACATACCGAGACATTCGTGAAGACACACAACACACAAATATACACAGATACCACACAAACACAGGAAGACAAAGCTATACACACAAGAAATATACACAGCCACAAAACAAGTAAAAGACATACACGGGGTGGGGGGGGGGTGGAGAGAGACCCAGAAGTACACATGGACACACACCCTCTATCAGGGAGCTAACAACTCCCCTTGGTACAGACAGTGAATTCAAAGCACAATGTCTACCACCTAGTACGCACGCTCAATAAATGTTTGATGAACTGGCCTGAGCCCCCAGGGATCCAGCACAGGCAGCTACCTAGAGCAGAAATGGGACAAATGAGTCCTGTCTGGATTTCTGCTGCTTAAATCCCCTGTATAAAGTTCTAACAGGAAGACTTTACACTGTGCGAACATCTCTGTGATCTTCCTCCGTTCCTTTCCCACAAAGCCTAGACTGCATCTAGAACCACAGTGACCACTTCTCTCTGAGCTACAACTTCAGCTGGGCAAGTTTTCATGAGCTTTCTGGCACTTTCTCTAGCTCCACCTAAGAAGCCGTAAATGTCAGGAACCCTATTATCAGACTGCTTGGGCAGTTCTGGAATGCAGATGTGCCTGGTTTCGGGGCTCATGCTAGAAAAGTCTGTGGCATAGAATCTCTAGCATCGTAGCAAAAGATAGGGTTCAAGCATGAGGAAGCTTAACCCAGCAAGCAGCAAGAACTGAGGCAGCTCTGGGAGAGGGGAGCACAGTGCCAGAAGCTGGGCAGAGGCTGGGTACCCATACATGGAGGTTGTCTTTTACTCCATGTTTGAATTCCATAACAGAGACACTCTGGTCAAAGTAGAGGTTCCAGAATCGCACTAACCTGGGCTTGTTTCCCGATTCTGCCAGGAAGGATATTAGCTTATCCTGGCAAAATACCTGAAACCCTCACCCTCACTCAACCATCGGTTTCGGAAGAGCTGAATCCTTATTTCGAAGGTTTCTATGAAGGTGAGGTGCAGCTACAGAGCCTTCCCTAAAGCCCACTAGCTAGACACTTCCACCCCAGCTTGCAGAGGCATTGGAAGGGAGGTTTGTTCAGCTTGTCATTGGCAAAGTCGGGACACAGGATACAAGTTTGTCTGACACTTCTGCTGCTTCTCAGAATACGTAGTATCCATGGCCACCTGGATGCCCATTCTTACAGCTCCATATCTGTGACTAGGACAAACTGGTCTCGGGGTCCTCAGAATTTGTGGTTACCTTGTTTTCCAGAGTTCTTTGCACCACTGAAGTCTAACTCTCATGGCTGCCAGTTCCCTATCTGGTTATGGGGAGGGGAAGCCCAACATCCTGCCTGTGACAGTAAGGTCACCGTGTCCCTCCCTACCAGTGGGCAGAAGGAGACATCTACAGCATGGATCTCCCTCCTGCTCTGAGGAGTGGCCCTCACAGCTGCCCAGTGCTTCTCAATTGGTTTTTGACTATGATGTTTTTTAAAGACAAAAAACAAGCAAAAGAACCAAAATAGCACTGATTTACTAACATAAGATGTTAGGGGGCTGGAGAGATGGCTCAGAGGTTGAGAACACTGACTGCTCCTGAGTTCAATTCCCAGCAACCCACATGGTAGCTCACAACCATCTCTAATGAGATCTGGCGCCCTCTTCTGGCCTGCAGGCATACATGGAGGCTGAACACTGTGTACATAATAAATAAATATTTAAAAAAAAAAAGAAGTTGGTAACCCTTTCTAGGCTCTAGGCAACATTTCTAACCTGAAGATGGATCTCAGTTCTGCTGTCATCTCAGTGATGAACCTAAAGACCTTCCACCTGGGTCTCAGGAGCTCCACAAAATGAAACAGTGGTGTGAAGGGATCTCTTTCATCCCTTCTGGACCTTAAAGTCAGGTCCTGCAATAAAGTATCAAAAGTCCTTTCCAAAGGATGGGCGTGGTAGAGAGAGGAGCAAAGAGACCTAAGGTACCCGGGGTTAGAATGTCTTTCTCCTGCTTCTCTAAGAATCCAGAGGTGTAACAGATGAGGGGACCTGGGAATTTAGCTCATTGGTAGGGCACATGCTCAGCATGTACTGGGCCCTGGGTTTAATCCCCAGCACCAAGACTTCTGGAGGTTAAAAGAAAGCAATGGAAATATTCCCGGTCCCTAGCAGAGTCTCAGCACTTCCATTTGTTCACTGGCAGCTTTGAGCAAAACCCTGAGGTAAGTAAGACTCAGTTTCCTCAGCTATAAAATGGGTAAAATAACTACTCCCAAATTCTTAGAGTAGACATTTATGACAGAAAGAGAGCTAAGAGAAGACAGCCCACAGCAGTTTTATCAAGTTGTTTTAAATGAATTAAAATGGTGGCTTATCAAGTTTTATTCCATTTGTTAATAGATTTTTCTATGTACTTGCAAGGGCACAGTATAAGTCGTGGTAACTGTCCATTACCAGAGGCAAAAGACTTTCACAGAATGATTTTCCCATATACACACACATTAAGAATCATGCAGGAGCTCAGGCCCTTTGACCCAGAAAATCTAGATCTGGGGATATTAAGGAAATGACAAAAATAGAAGAAAGTGATCTTAAGAGGCCGCACATGGGATATCTGGGAAAGCGGAAAACTGGAGTCCTTCAAAATACTCAGTTCAAGAGGATGGCAAGCCCCTTAAGAGGACATTAAGTGGTTATTAAGATTATTGTCAAAGCATTTATTTTTAAATGATAATTATGAAGAGCATGGGACATTATAGTGACTAAATGATGGTGGAAGAGCTGAACACAACGATGTATAAATGATAAACCACCCTGTAATCCCGCCACACGCAACAGTTCATTTGTTAAGGTGGCAGAGTTAGGGATAATTTTCATTCCTTCAATTTCCTTCATTGTTCAAATGTTTTAAACTAAATAAAAATCTGAGAAACTACACTGTATAGGTATAGACTGTTGTAGCGTTCATAAATCCCTCACTGGAGAAAGGGATTAGAAATGGCTTGCCATCATGAATCCTAAAATAAGACCCACAGATTGCATTTTCTCTAGACCCTCCTACCCTCCCAAGAATCAATTAAAATATAAACAACAGATTTTTTTAAATTTATTTATTTATTAAAGATTTCTGCCTCCTCCCCGCCACCGCCTCCCTTTTCCCTCCCCCTCCCCCGATCAAGTCCCCCTCCCTCGTCAGCCCAAAGAGCAATCAGGGTTCCCTACCCTGTGCGAAGACCAAGGACCACCCACCTCCATCCAGGTCTAGTAAGGTGAACATCCAAACTGCCTAGGCTCCCACAAAGCCAGTACGTGCAGTAGGATCAAAAACCCATTGCCATTGTTCTTGAGTTCTCAGTAGTCCTCATTGTCCGCTATGTTCTGCGAGTCCGGTTTTATCCCATGCTTTTTCAGACCCGGGCCAGCTGGCCTTGGTGAGTTCCCAATAGAACATCCCTATTGTCTCAGTGTGTGGGTGCACCCCTCACGGTCCTGAGTTCCTTGCTCATGCTCTCTCTCCTTCTGCTCCTGATTTGGACCTTGAGATTTCAGTCCGGAGCTCCAATGTGGGTCTCTGTCTCTGTCTCCTTTCATGGCATGATGAAGGTTAATATTCAGGAGGATGTTTATATGTTTTTCTTTGGCTTCACCTTTTTATTTAGCTTCTCTAGGATCACGAATTATAGGCTCAATGTCCTTTATTTATGGCTAGAAACCAAATATGAGTGAGTACATCCCTTGTTCCTCTTTTTGGGTCTGGCTTACCTCACTCAGGATAGTGTTTTCTATTTCCGTCCATTTGTATGCAAAATTCAAGAAGTCGTTGTTTTTTACTGCTGAGTAGTACTCTAATATGTATATACTCCATACTTTCTTCATCCATTCTTCCATTGAAGGGCATCTAGGTTGTTTCCAGGTTCAGGCTATTACAAACAATGCTGCTATGAACATAGTTGAGCATATACTTTTGTTGTATGATAGGGCATCTCTTGGGTATATTCCCAAGAATGGTATTGCTGGGTCCAGGGGAAGGTTGATCCCGAATTTCCTGAGAAACCGCCATATTGCTTTCCAAAGTGGTTGCACAAGTTTGCATTCCCACCAACAATGGATGAGTATACCCCTTTCTCCACAACCTCTCCAGCAAAGGCTATCATTGGTGTTTTTTATTTTAGCTATTCTGAGAGGTGTAAGATGGTATCTTAAAGTTGTCTTGATTTGCATTTCCCTGATCACTAAGGAAGCTGAGCATGATCTTAAGTGTCTTTTGGCCATTTGAACTTCTTCTGTTGAGAATTTTCTGTTCATCTCAGTGCCCCATTTTATAATTGGGTTGATTAGCCTTTTACAGTCTAGTTTCTTGAGTTCTTTATATATTTTGGAGATCAGATCTTTATCAGTTGCGGGGTTGGTGAAGATCTTCTTCCAGTCAGTAGACTGTCTTTTTGTCTTAGTGACAGTGTCCTTTGCTTTACAGAGGCTTCTCAGTCTCAGGAGGTCCCATTTATTCAATGATGCCCTTAGTGTCTATGCTGCTGGGGTTATATGTAGGAAATGTTCTCCTGTGCCCATGTGTTGTAGAGTACTTCCCACTTTCTCTTCTATCAGGTTCAGTGTGTTCGGACTGATATTGAGGTCTTTAATCCATTTGGACTTGATTTTTGTGAATGGTGATAGATATTAATCTATTTTCATTCTTCTACAGATTGACATCCAGTTTTGCCAGCACAATTTCTTGAAAATGCTCTCTTTTTTTCATTGTATACTTTTAGCTCCTTTATCGAAAATCAGGTGTTCATAGGTTTGTGGGGTAAAGTCAGGGTCTTCTATTCGATTCCATTGATCGACTTCTCTGTTTTTATGCCAATACCAAGCTGTTTTCAATACTGTAGCTCTGTAATAGAGTTTGAAGTCAGGGATGGTAATGCCTCCAGACAGTCCTTTATTGTATAAGATTGTTTTGGCTATCCTGGGTTTTTTGTTTTTCCATATAAAGTTGATTATTGTCTTCTCCAGATCTGTGAAGAATTTTGAAGGGATTTTGATGGGGATTGCATTGAATCTATAGATTGCTTTTGGTAGAATTGCCATTTTTACTATGTTGATCCTCCCAATCCAAGAGCAAGGGAGATCCTTCCATTTTCTGGTGTCCTCTTCAATTTCTTTCTTCAAAGACTTAAAGTTCTTGTCAAATAGATCTTTCACTTCCTTGGTCAGAGTTACCCCCAAGATATTTTATGCTATTTGTGGCTATCGTGAAAGGTGATGCTTCTCTGATTTCCCTCTCTGCTTCCTTATCCTTAGTGTATAGGAAGGCAACTGATTTTTTGGAGTTGATCTTGTATTCTGCCACATTACCAAAGGTGTTTATCAGCACATCTGGAATGAACATCTGAATTGTCGAACATCTGGATTGTCGAACATCTGGAATGAACATCTGAATTTTTTTCGAACATCTGTGTTTGCACATCTGGACACATCTGGATTTGCACATCTGGAATGAACATCTGGATTTGCACATCTGGAATGACATCTGGATTTTCGAAAATCTTGATTTGCACCTCTGGAATGACCATCTGGATTTTCGAACATCTGGAATTTCCACACATCTGGATTTGCACATCTGGAATGAACACCTGGATTTGCACATATGGATCTTCGAACATCTGGATTTGTACATCTGGATACTCGAACATATGGATTTTCGGACATCTGGATTTGCTGGATTTTTCGCACATCTGGAATGACATCTGGAATGAACATCTGGATTTGCACATCTGGACACATCTGGATTTGCACATCTGGAATGAACATATGGATTTGCACATCTGGAATGACATCTGGATTTTCGAGCACCTCTGGAATGACCATCTGGGTTTTCGAACATCTGGAATGAACATCTGGATTTTTCCGCACATCTGGATTTGCACATCTGGAATGAACATCTGGATTCACACATATGTATCTTCGAACATCTGGATTTGCGCATCTGGATACTCGAACATATGGATTTTCAGACATCTGGATTTGCTGGATTTTTTTCACACATCTGGAATTACATTTGGATTTGCACATCTGGAATGAACATCTGGATTTGCATATCTGGAATGAACATCTGGATTTTTCGAACATCTGGATTTGCACATCTGGGATGAACATCTGGATTTTTTTGAACATCTGGATTTTCGCGCATCTGGATTTGCGCATCTGGATTTGCGCATCTGGAATGACCTCTGGGATGAGCATCTGGATTTGCACATCTGGATTTGCACATCTGGATTGAACACCTCCATCCAGGTCTAGTAAGGTGAGCATCCTTTGATCCTACTGCACGTAATGATTTTGTGGGAGCCTAGGCAGTTTGGATGCTCACCAATAAATAAACTAATTAATTAAAAAAACAAATTACAAATATAAAGAGGGAATAATCCCATTAAAATACATTCTTTCTCAGAAAAAAGACTATCTGATTCATTCTCCTCCAAACCTCTCTAGACAGAAGCCATAAAACCACAGCTTTATTCCGTGTCCCTCCCATCCCGGCCAGAGGCAGGACCACTACTCTGGGCTAAGAATATTATTTCAAATAACTCATTTGGACAGCTGTGTGACTACAAGGAGAATTAGATGGGCCTGGAATGCCCCCTTGCTGTAGATCACAACCCCCCGAGCTGCCTGGACAGAAAGAGGTCAATGATTAATTATGCCAAGATAAACAGAGTTAATTTTCTTCCTGGATAAAACTAATTACAACTGTGTTTGTTTTGGTAGGACACAGAATTACTGTCCCTAGTGACAGATACTCCTAATTGAAAAGAGTGTTTGTTTCACAGGGGTAGGGGGCCAGGGTTGCTAAACAACAGTTAGGTAGCGCTGCTCCCATTTCTCATCTTAAGAGGGACAGCAATTAGACGCTGGCTTCAGAGAAACATGGGAAATCTTTTTCTCTGGGTCACCCTCCCTCAGACGTACTAGCAGCCTGGGTGAACTATGAGACGCATCTGGAAGCTTGGAGGTGATTTGCTAGAAGAACCATGCCTTGTCACTGATGACTTCAGGCCAGCATCCTCTCTGGCACCCTACTGAGGAGGTGGAAAGGAGCATTTTGAACCTCATCACTCCCCAGCATCATAAACTATGGGAGAACACACGAGCAAACTCAAGATCTTCCAGCCTCACGGGTCAGCTTCAGTGCTAAGTGCTGAAGGTTGGGAAGAGAAGCAGGCCATGACCAAATAGGGAGCAAACAGTGTGTGTTCTCCTGAAGGTTCTGCAGGAACCGAAGGGAGAAGTCTGGGGAGCAGTCATGCAAATGCAGAAGGAGCAGTGGGGCCAGTAGGCACAGAGCTGGGAAGGTTGAGGTGTGCTCAGTTATACTGAATCCAACATGGTTTAGTCTGAGATATCAGGGGAAACTGAGGCATTTGGTAACAGATGGGAATCATAACAGATCCTATTACCAAGGCTACCATGCTAATTACCACAAACTCCCATAACAAATTCTACAAAAATGCAATGTCTTAGGTTCTGAAAGCTAATATCCCAAACCAAAGCATAGTCAGGGTCATGCCCTACCAAAGCCTCTATGAATAATCCTTTCTTTCCTCCTGCAGAACCTCTAGGAGCCCCAGAAGCCTCTTGACTTGTTAAACTATGTCTCAACCTATCTCTACTTTACAAGGTCATCCTCCATTTATTCCTTGTCTGTGTCCAAATCACCCCTTACAGCAGTCATCCAGAGTCACGCCCATGCTGGTCCTGAGTGGCTTTATCCTAACTAGTCACACTCCAGTAGACTCTTCCTAAGTGAAACTGCCAGCTGAGAAACCAAGAGTTAGGGCTTCTTCATGCCTTTGGGGGAGACATGATTCAGTCCATGACACAGGTTCCAGAGGCCACCTTCAGAAGTATGGATCTCATTCTGTGAGCAGAGGGAACGCAACTGAAGGCTGTACAGGGTGGAGTGGTTGTGGTCTAATCTTATCTGAGGGTCTAATAAGGAAGATTCACTGGTGGGCACAGGCCACAGTTGGAAGATTAGTGAGGTGAAAAATCTCTGTGGTAATACAGATGAGCCTCAGTCATACCACATGTCTGAGCATAGAAAAAAAGAGAATTGGGGAGGAAGGAATCTGTGGTAAGTATGTTACAGTTCCAAGATTCTATAGTTCAAAGGTTATTGTGGTTACTGGGATGTCGGGGGAGAAAAAAGAGGAAATAAGATTTCCAGTTCCCAGTTAAGCAACTCAAATCAAGGAGAAGAAGCAGATTGGAGGGAACCTGGACTGGAAATGAAAGTTGTGAGAAATATCCAACTGAGATAGTCATAGGGAGAAGAGGCATATACATCCCCTTGGAATACAGGTTTAAAAGTCATAAAAAACTAATAATCACAGAGGCCAGGAAAATGACCCCACAGAGTGAGAAGAGAAGGTCAGAGAGAGAGAGGCCTGAGGGGCCTGTCACACTGGGGATCCAAAGGAGAATCAAGGGGTTGGACTGGAAAAATAGTCATGGAAACTGGCAGAAAACCAACAACAGAAGCTGAGATCTGGAGGTCTTCCTGCACCCAAACCAAGTCTTTGCACCCCCTGCCACCATGGTACATAGAGCAGTGTTGAGCACTGTGCCTGAGTGCCAGTTTTCTATCGTGTGTGTGTGTGTGTATATGTGTGTGTGTATGTGCGCGCGCGCGCGTGTGTGTGTGCAGATTCTCCCCACCCTCCTACCCTCCAACCCAAACTCCATCAACTTCTTGGCCATGTCACTTCTCTTGATTTGCTTGCAGAGTCACTGAAATGGTTTAGCACGGAGCAGTTGTTTGTTGCTAAACACATGTATAATTTGGATTGTGTTAGACACATGAATAATTGTGATTGTGTAAGCTACCTTCATATTGATTATTGATAAAATTCCCTAACAGAAATTTAACAATGCCTGATAGCAAGATCAGTGCTACCAAATGCTGATGCAGGGAAAGGAAGAAAAGAGGGGACAGGCAGACAGTAGCCAAGGGCGTTCAGAAAGATGCCCGGAAGAGAATTCATAGAAGTTCACACTGTGTGTGGGTGATGTGAAGAGGCTCAGACTGTGTGGGTGTGGTGTGGAGAGGCTCACACTGCATGGGTGTGATGTGGAGAGACTCACACTGTGTGGGTGTGGTGTGAAGAGGCTCACATTGTGTGGGTGTGGTGTGGAGAGACTCACACTGTGTGGGTGTGAGGTGGAGAGACTCACACTGTGTGGGTGTGATGTGGAGAGACTCACACTGTGTGAGTGTGATGTGGAGAGGCTCACACTGTGTGGGTGTGATGTGGAGAGGCTCACACTGTGTGAGTGTGATGTGGAGAGGCTCACACTGTGTGGGTGTGATGTGGAGAGGCTCACACTGTGTAGGTATGGTGTGAAGAGGCTCACACTGTGTGGCTGTGATGTGGAGAGGCTCACACTGTGTGGCTGTGATGTGAAGAGAAATGCAGAGGCTGGATGTCAGGCAACCAGAGGTCACAGCTTCTCCAGTGACTGACTCTCTGTGGCAATCACTGAGCCACTCTGCCCTTCTATAAAATAGGTGTTTAGGCAGTAAGATTTTGGAAGTCCTCAGCCTTTGGAAAAGTAGTATAAAAAAAAGAAGACTCAGGGAAAAGATATACTCTCCTTTCCGTTCTACACAGAAATGCTGTACATACCGTTCTGAAAGCATTGCCTCACCTTGCTGATTTTCTCTGCTTGGCTAAACTTTAGTGAGACTTGTGAGCCTTCTCCTAGAACCACGTGTGCACTGCCTTGTGAAATCCAATTTTACTACATAAGGCTGCCAAGGCAGTTCAGTAAGAATCTTCTACCTTTATTCCCTGATTACCATCAATGTCTAATAAAAATTCTCACTTCTCACCCAAGGTTGTGCATATGATCACCTCAGATGACTCTTCCAAAGAATCCTGGTAGGTTGGTTTAGCCAGAGTCCCATACCACACACATAAGAATCACGTACACACATGCATGTGACTGGGGTTACAGAGTGAGAGAGGGGACAGGGGAGGGAGAGAGAGAGAGAAAAGAGGGGAAAGAGGGAAGGGGAAGGGAGGGAGGGAGGGAGGGAGGGAGGGAGGGAGGGAGGGAGGGAGGGAGGGAGGGAAGGTGAAAGGGAAGGAAAGAGTCTCAATGCTTCCTCATAATATTTTGTATACCCTGGTCTCCTGCTCATTGGATCTGCAACCCCCATTTATCCCCAATGTATTCAGAATGGAGCCCAACTCTATTGTGGGATTTTTTTCTTCACTTTTGCAACAAAATTTGTCTCCACCATTTTGACTTTTGTCTAACTCTGGTTTTCTTTGACATCTCAGAGGACTAACAGGTGAAAAGTTTTGATTTTCCCAAGGACTGTGAGGGAGAGGATGAGAGGGCACAGAAAAGCATGAGATCTGGAATTCAGGGGAAAGTATTCAGATGATGTGGCAACAGAAAAGGCCACATTGCAGGACCATCGAAGCGTGGTCTCTGGAGACAGGCTGCCTGGCTGCGAATTCTGATACAAGCAGGAACATATTCCACACAGTTTGGGGTTGTCTGGGGCCTCTGACATGCTGATAAATCTTCCTCTGGGTTCTGGGAAAACAGCATAGTGAGCTGTGTTGCTGTGCCAGGCAGGTGGCTGCTGCCCTCTGGAATGTTCAAGCAAGGATACAAGGAGACAAGCTTGCTCCTAGTTAACCTGCATAGTTGAAAAATGCATATGCCTGGGTCCCACAGAGCCTGAGCTTTGTATCATGTTCTCCCAGGTGAACTGGCTTCGGAGTCACTGGTAGAACAGGTTGTGTAGCTGCCTCTCCTCATTTAAGACACAGCACCTGCCCCCTGGTGCACACAAAGGGTACTGCAGGATGTACTAAAGGTACCCAGCTCCCTGCCCAGTGAAAGAGGTTGCTCTGGGCAACTTGCTCTCAGACTAAGATGAGTTTAAATCTTCACTCTGACACCCTCCAGCAATGGATCCAGAGGTGTACATGGAAAAGCAGGATATATTTCCCATGTCAAGTGTGGGCTTTCTCCCCAGTGAGAAAGAAAACATCAAAACCTTCCTTTCTTTTTCTTCTGAATAAAAATAGTGGTTCTTGTGCTGCAAAGCTATACTTCTTGATGTGATAAATGGACACATAATGAAAGAGTGTCAGGAAAGATGCAGAGGAGGAAGTGTTGGCAGAGGTTTTTGACCTGTCCAGTCTTTTTATTTAGACAGAAAAGGGGAGGTGATGTGGGATTCCCCTCTGTATGCTGTGAATACCATTGGTTAATAAAGAATTTGCTTTGGGCCTATAGACAGGGAAGAATAGAACTAGGTGGGAAAACTAAACTAAATACTGGGAGAAAGAAGGTGGAGTCAGTGAGATATCATGTAGCCTCACCAGAGACAGACATTGGGGACAAAACTTTACCCGGTAAGCGACAGCCACATGGCGATGCACAAATTAACAGAGATGGGTTACTTTAGAATATAAGAGTTAGCCAAAAATACATATAAGTTAATAGGCCAAGCAGTATTTTAAATAATATAGTTTCTGAGTGATTATTTCATGAAATGGGCAGCCAGGAATGATCAACCGGCCTCCACCTACAAGGAAGCAAACAGGTTTTGATCCATTGAGACTTTTTTTTTTCATTCGTAATACAGGGCAGTTAATTACAGCACTAGTCCTTAGACAGAGCAATGAGGAGCAAGACATTCTCAGCACAAGGCTTCCTGGTATTCAGTCACTGTTGGTAGAAGATCAGATTAGACCAGCTTATTGGGAAGCCTTAATTCATTAGTAAAGACAAATAGCTCAGTTTTGTTTCGTTTTGTTCCTCTAGCTTCTGAAGCTAAACATGATTCTGGCTGATCCCTCAGCCTCATCCCCTAAAATCTCCAGACAGGCCCCATTGTTTAACCTGTCAGGTACCAAAAGTCCACTCCTGATCAGTTCACAATTTGACTCTTATATCTAATTTCCCTAGAATTTCCTCTCCTGTTTGCCCAACCAGCAATTCAAGTGGAAAGAATGAGAAGGGGTGTGGTCTTAGTGAGAAGGGTGTGGTCTTGTCTTTCACTTGTCTCTCTTCTAGGTCCAGCAGCAGGTTGAGACAATAGAGAAAATAATAGGCTAAGTAGCATTCACCTTACATAAGAGGCTGTTTGGTAGGAGGAAGAGCCCTGCTTACCCACCCAGCCCCAACCCCACTTCCTCATCCCTGCCTTCATCACAGCATTCTACTGCGGGTGGTTTCCATATGTCAGTCTCCTATTAGATAACGTGACATACAGAGTTATGAATTTAGACGCAAATGTTTAACTTCATGTCACCTGCCTCTATTACTTAGGACCCCATAGGGAAAAGTGGCCTTGTCTTTCTTTGTTCCACCAGTAGTGTCTACCATGGACTTCCTCTCTGGCTAGATGTCACCTTATATGGTTCAGAGCAATCCAAGTTTCTACCTGCTTCTTTGACTTCTCTTCTTGTGCCATGGTGCCTTGACAATCATTAACATCATCTGTGTTCACCAGGGATGAACTGGGTACAAATAAAGACATTTTCTTCTTTCCTAGAGAATTTCACTGTAGTGCCTACTGTCTTTTTCACTAGTGGGTTTTGCTCCAGCACTCCCTGATTGCAGAAATCTTTGGAAACAAGTGATACCAGGATATTTTCACTTTTTTCTGAGATGAAATATACAAGGCAAGATTTATGTTCCTAGCAGAAACAAGCAACAAACAGAAACGTATCAGAAACAGCAGTGTTTCAGACACTGGCTATCAGAAGACAAAAATTACTAACCCTGCAGAGAACAGACACAAACAGGTAAATAGTAGGACCACGCAGCATACCGTCTCCACAGAACTTTCAAGTCAATGGCAGCATAAGGACATCTGAGTGAAGACAGGACTCTTTAATTGAGGTGAACAAGCTAAGAGTTGGAGAAGTCAAGTGGCTACAGTTGGCAGCACCAAATACTAAAGAGCTACAAGTAGGCAGGCCTTCAGGGGAACCCCTTTATTGAATACTGAATAGAACATGCATGTGAGGGCACAATGGAGGACAGGAAAAGTCTGAGAAGACTGGGGAACGTTGATGTTCCTGGATAGGAAGGAATATTGGATCTCTTTTCTCCCCCAGTAAACCTAAAAGACTCATAATTCACTGGCACAGTACTTGTTCGGTGGTAGGGAATAATTCCCCACAGGCTGCTCAGACACGTCAAACAAATCATAAAAGCAAGACACAAAAAAGATCAAACTGTTTCTAAGTAGTTTAATATATCCCAGAACAAAGCTAAAAGAGATTTGCAGGAATAAAAAGAAAACTACCACCCAACAAGGTAAAAATCAGTTTCTGGCATCTAATCAAAGATCACCAGGCATTCAAAGAGGCAAGACGGGAATGGAACAGTCAATCAAAACACTTCAAGAAATGAGGAAGATTTATAATTAGTTAAGTTAGGTTGTCAAAATAGTTGGCAGAACTATATCCTATACGTTCAAAAGTTAAGTGCCCAGTGCTACTGAAGTTACGATCTTAGAGGAGAACAAACAGCCGTCACTTTCTTAAGTGAGCATAATCCCTAACTATACTCTAAACATTTGTCCTTACGCCCACAGATAAGTGTAGTCTTTAGCCCTCCTCAAGTAAGTCTCTCCTTGCAACAGTATGAGACCATGACAGAAAACCACAACCAATCAAAATGCAGAGCTGTCGTGTTCAGTCCCAATGGATACATCCACAAAAGATTCCCATGTGGAATGCTCAAGGTACATTGCAGAAGAGAGGGCAGAAAGATTGTAAGAATCAGAAGATTATAGAGTTTGCTATGAGATTGGGTCTCTTATTAATATCAGAAGCTACACCAATAAGGAATCACCAACAGTGACCTCAGCAGCTCTCTGAGGCACAGACACTGCCTGCACCTGTTGGACCAGGAGGTGAATGACTGGTCTCCCAGCTGGACAGCCCAGCCTATTGGCCCTGAACCCCAGAGACTCTGTGCCCCTCCGCCACCCATCTCAGCCCCACTAGCAAGTCAGCAGGCAAGGCTCCTGAGGGCAGGATGCTCCACCACCACCTCCCATCAGACCCTATAATCTACAAGTTCCACTTTGTTCCCCAAACTCACCTATTCCCTGCAACTTCAGTTGCTCCCTGAGATTCAGATACTGCCTGCACTGAATGGATCAAGAGCCCCACTAACAGGTTAGCAGGCAAGGCTCCTCTGGGCAGATCAATCCTCCACCAACTTCCATTGGGCCCTGCAATCTACAAGCCCAAATCTGCCGCCAAACCCAACAATCCACCACAGCATCAGTGGTCCTCAGAGGCACAGGCACTACCCGTACCAATTGGAGGAAGAAGCGGATATCCTGTGTCTTTTTATAGGTGAATTGAGTCCACTGATATTAAGGGATATTAATTAAATAATTATTAATTCCTGTTATTTTTTGGCAGTAGTGTGTATGTCTCCATTCTTTGGGATGTGATGGTGTTGGATTATCTATCGTCTGTGTTTTCGTGGGCAGCTAACTTCCTCCGTTTGGCGTTTTCTTTCTAGTGTTTTCTGTAGGGCTGAATTTATGGATAGGTAATGTTTAGATCTGGTTTTGTCATGGAAAATCTTATTTTCTCCATATAGGATGATTTTAAGTTTAGTTAGGTATAGTAGCCTGGGCTGGCTTCCACAGTCACTTAAATGTCTTCATAATGTCTGTCCAGGACCTTCTGACTTTCAAAGTCTCCATTGAGAAGTTGGGTGCTATTCTGATAGGTCTGCCTTTATATGTTACTTGGCCTTTTGCTTTTTGCAGCTCTTAATATTCTTCCTTTATTACGATTATTTAGAGTTTTGATTATTCTGTGGTGAGGGACCTTTTTATTTGTTCCGGTCTCTTTGGTTCAGTAAAGTTATTGTATCTTTATAGGTATTTCCTTCTTTAAGTTGGGAAAGTTTTCTTCTATGATTGTGTTTAATGTATTTTCTGTGCCTTTGAACTGGTATTCTTCTCCTTCTTCTAAGCCTATTATTCTTAAATTTGGTCTTTTCAGATTTCCTAGATGTTTTGTGTTATGACTTTGTTGGGTTTAATGTTTTCTTTGATCAAAGAATCTATTTTCTCTATTGTATCTTCAATGCCTGAGCATCTCTCTTCCATATCTTACATTTTTTGGTTTATGCTTGCCTCTGTAGTTCCTGTTCATTTACCCAAATTTTCAATTTCCAGAATTTCCTCTATTTGTGTTTTCTTTATTGCCTTTGTTTCATTTTTTTAGTCTTGAACTGTTTCCTTCATGTTTTATTGCCTTTTCTTGACTTTCTTTGAGCAATTTGTTGATTTCTTCCATTTTTTTATTTGTTTTTTATCTTCAACAAATGGTGCTGGCATAACTGGATTTCAACATGTAGAAGAATGAAAATAGATCCATATCTATCACCATGCACAAAATTCAAGTCCAAATGGATTAAAGATCTCAATATAAATCTGACCACGCTGAACCTGATAGAAGAGAAAGTGGGAAGTAGTCTGAAACACATGGGCACCAGAGACCACTTCCTTTGTATAACCCCAGTAGCACAGACAATAAGAGCAATAATGAATAAATGGGACCTCCTGAAACTGAGAAGCTTCTGTAAAGCAAAGGACACTGTCATTAAGACAAAAAGGCAGCCTACTGACTGGGAGAAGATCTTCACCAACCCCGCATCAGACAAAGGTCTGATCTCCAAAATATATAAAGAACTCAAGAAATTAGATATCAAAATACTAAATAATCCAATTAAAAAATGGGGTAAAGACCTAAACAGAAAGTGCTCAACAAAAGAATCTCAAACGACCAAAAGACATTGATACAATTGTTCAACATCCTTAATCATCAGGGAAATGCAAATCAAAATGACTCTGAGATACCATCTTACACCTGTCAGAAAGGCTAAGATCAAAAATACTGAGGACAGCTTATGTTGGAGAGGATGTGGAGTAAGGGGAATAGGAGAGTCCAAACTTTACAGCCACTTTGGAAATCAGTATGGCGGATTCTCAGAAAATTGGGAATCAATCTACCTCAAGACCCAGTGATACCACCTATGGGCATATATCCAAAGGATGCTCAATCATATCACAAAGACATGCTCAGCAATGTTCATAGCAACATTATTCATAATAGCCAGAATCTGCAAACAATCTAGATAACCCTCAACCAAATATGAATAAGAAAGTGTGGTACATTTACACAATGGAGTCTTATTACTCAACTGTAAAAAAACAATGACATCATGAAATTTGTAGGCAAATAGATAGAAGTAGAAATAAATCATCCTGAGTGAGATAACTCAGACTCAGAAAGACAACACAGTATGTACTCACTTATAAGTGGATACCAGATGTAAAGCAAAGGATAACCAGACTACAATCCACAGCTCCAGAGACGCTAGGTAATGAGGACCCTAGAAGGGACACATGGATTTCCCTGAAAGGGGCATTAGATTAGATATCCTGGGTAAACTGGGAGGTTAGGAGGGTGATAGAGGGGAGGGGATGGCAGATGAGAACATAAGGAAACAGGATGGTCAAACTGGGGGAGGGACAGAGAGGAAGAGCAATGAAAGAGATATCTTGATAGAGGGGGCCATTATGATAGGGTTAGGGAGGAACCTGGTGCTAGGGAAACTCCCAGGAATCCATGATGACCCCAGTTAAGACTCCTAGCAATCATGGAGAGGGTTCCTGAACTGGCCCTCTTTGTAATCAGATTGATGAATACCCTAACTGCCATCATAGAACCTTCCATCAGTAACTAATGGAAGCAGATGCAGAGATCTACAACCAAGCACCAGGTTGAGCTCCAGGAATCCAGTCAAAGATAGGCAGGAGGGATTATATGAGCGAGGGGGGGGAGGAGTATCAACATCATGATGAAGAAGTCTACAGAGACAGCTGAACCAAGCTCATGGGAACTCATGAACTCTAGGCAAACAGCTGTGGCATCTACACGGGACCAAACTAGGCCTCTGCATGTGGAAGACAGTTGCGTAGCTTGGTCTATTTTAGGGGTCCCTAGCATTGGAATCAGGATTTATCCACGGTGCATCAGCTAGCTTTTTTGAGTCCATTCCCTATGGTGGGATGCCATGCTCATTCTTGATGCAGCAGGGAGGGGCTTGGTCCTGCCTCAATTTAATGAGCCTGACTTTGTTGATTCCTCATGGAAGGCCTTACTCTTTGGGTGGAGTGGATGGGGAATGGGTTGGAAGAGGTGAGGAGGGGCAGAAGGAGGGGTGGGTGGGAGAACTATAGTTGGAATGTAAAATGAATAATAGATAGATAGATAGATAGATAGATAGATAGATAGATAGATAGATAGATTTACCAACATGACTGCCCAAATGTGAGCTGAACAACTGACACCAACAGACATGACAAAGTGGACCAGGAAAATCCCAAGAAGCCTCAACTCTTCAGAAGAACTAAAGGCAACTAAAGGAAGCTAGGAACAGGAGCAGTGGTCTTCCCCAGGGAAGAGCACATCAATACATTGTCCAGTGCCAAATGGTCAGCTCTGAAAACATATGTACAGGTAACATTATACAAACTGAACAGGTTATATTTAAGCATATATATTTATATACATATGCACACACACATACACACATATACTTACATGTAACAACAGCAATGAAAAAAAGGCCAAGAATTTAAAAAAGAGTGAGGATGGATATATGAGAAGGTTTGACAGTAGGAAAGGGAATGGTAAATTATATAATTATATTTTGGTCTCAGAAACAAAAAAAAATTCTTTTAATACAGTAGACGCACAGGGGACGAAAGACTAAAACAGAAACTAGAAATAAAAAAATAAATAAAATTTTAGGATAATGATAGAAACCTGGAGATGGTTCAGTGATTAAGAGCACTGCCTGCTCTTTCAAAGGTCCTGAGTTCAATTCCCAACAATGACATGGTGGCTCACAACCATCTGTAATGAGATCTGGTGCCCTCTTGAGGAAGAGATCTGGTCAGTCATCCTTATCAACTTAGACCATGAAACTAAATATGGACAGTTCAACAGAACCACCATATATGGGCTGCCCATGCATGTTTCCATATTGCCAGGGCATACATTTCATTCATTCACTTTTAGGATAATGATAGAAGAAAAAGCATTTTGTTTGAAGATATGGCAATAAAAATAACCAAACAAACATAAGAAATAAAACAATAAAGTCCAGTGCATAAATTAATAAAAGAAAAGGTTGTACAACAGAATGATCCATGAAACCTATAGCAGGTCTTAAGAGGATGAGTGTGACTACCCAGACTACCCAAACTCCAGTCAAGTTAATCAGGAAAATACAAGACACAAATTAGAAATTTTGGAGTGAGACAGTGGTATTTCTATAGGTGTCTCAAATATTAAAAAGTATTCTATTAGTTGGATAACTAAAATGGGTCAGCTCCTTAAGACACACAAACTGCTAAGTCTCAACTTAAGACAAAGAGAATTTTAATATCCCTGCATGTATCAGTGACATAGTATTTATAGCTTAAAATTTATCCACAGAGAAAACTTTCTCCATTGTGGAATTCTATCTGCATTAAAGAAAGAACCAATACTACTCCTACACAGAAAGTTGAAGGAGAAATGCTTCCCAACTCATTGTCTGATGCCAGCATTTCCCTGATGTTGAAACCAGATAATGACATTACCAGAAAACTACAAACCGATGTCTTCCAAAACAGATGCAAAATCAGAATTTTAGTAAATCAAGTCCATATTAAAATTTAACAAATAAAATCTAATATATTAAGAGAACAATACATTAGGGCCAAGTGGAGAGTTTCCAAAGAATGCAGAGTGAGTACAATATTCAAATATCAATGCATGTTGAAGAGATCTGCTGCTTGGCAACGTGCATACACTTTAAAGCTATTTATTTAAACGTGGCTCAGACTACAAATAGGGATAGTTTGACTTCCTTCCTTCCTTTTATCCATTTAATTTCCTTCCTTTGCCTGTTGTGAATGATCTTGGTTACTCTTTAGAACTTGTTGGAAGACCTTATTGCTGAAGACATCACATAGCTGAGCAGTAGGATGTGGCAAGTTAGTCTGGTAGCAACCTGGAAACTACATCCCTTTAGCTACTTTGAACTACAATAATGATATATCTGACAAGACATGCCCAGTGGTATAATAGGGCCATGAATGTCATGAAAGTAAGCAACCACTTTATGCTTGTGTTTGAAACTCATGTCCCATACAATCAACAGGGGGAGAAAACTTGTGGCTGGCTAGGTCATAGGTTCTAAGAGAGAATCTTATATTGTTGTTGTATTAAACAGACATAGTTTTAAACTTCCCCCGAGTCCTTATCTTTACAGCCATAAATTAACGCATTCCTCAACCTCCATTAGAGAATGTTTGTAGTAGATGATGACTAATGCAGACACTCACTGGCTAATATGCAGAGTAAGAGACTGTGGAGTGTCCAGTTCTAAATGGGGCATCTACATCACACCGCTCCCCCCAAAGACTATGGATCATTTCAGAAGAGGAGGTGAAATGATTGTGGGAGCTAAAGGTAATGATCACCTGAAGGAAACAGCATTTGTCTGTATAACAATGTCACTGCACACATGAACTCACTGTATTGAAAACTACATGCATACGATCTTCACAAGACCAAGCCAGGCAAACTCCCATCAAGTCCCATTCATTATCTTAGGAGACAATGGCAATTGGTCATTACTGGGAGAAAGTCATTTTCTTCTGTGATGTGCTTTCTAATAGGCTATCCATGCCCTCGTAGATACATACAGGCAGGACTAAGTGGAATCCGTGGATTTAAAAAAATAATGCATAAAGTTGGGAGGGAAAGGTAGTAGGAGGATAGGGGAGGAATTAGATGAGAGACAATGTTGCATAAATTTTACCAGGATGCATTATTTTCATGTATGAAGTTCTCTAACAATAAAAAGTAAAAATGGGAAAAAAAAACATTTGAACAGATATTTTATGAAAATTACATATAAATAGCAAAAATGCATATAAAAGCGTGTTTGTCATCATTACTGATTTTAAAACTCTGATGGGAAAATATTACACATATATTAAAATGGCTATAATTAAAAACACTAATTATTAGCATGTATGTGGAGAAACTGAATTCCTATATGCTACTGAGGGGAACATGAAATAGTTCAAAGAACTATTTAGTAACTAGTCCACTGAGGATATAGGGAAGTCCCTACAATGAACAAGGTATGAATGGTCAAACCCAACTTCATTTGTAATAATTCCAATCCAGATATAACCCAAAGGACCACCAATGGATAAGTACACAAACTGCTGTATAAACGTATCATAGAATCCTAAACCAGAAAAAAATGAGCCAGTGATATACAAGCAGCATGAATGGATCTCTGAATGCTCCTGAAGAACAAAGGAAGTCAAAAAAATATTCTTTTAATGATAGATGGGTAGTGATGAGTCATGGGCAATTTTTATAAAAGGAGCAGGCACAGGAGGAGTTGGAAGAGGAGAGAGAGGTGGAGATGACATAAATCCAGTTCTCCTACATGGAAGGCTCACTAAAATAAGCACTTTAAATTAAAAAAAAATCTCACAAAATAATTACAGGAGTGATAGATCTCTTCCCTATCTCTCCACTGAGGCAACAGTGTCATGACGGTAGATCATGTTATCCCTTGTAAAGCTGGGCACTTTAAATGTGTATAGTAAATCAATTCTACTCCATAAAGTTGATTTCTTTAAAAAAAAAAAAAATAAGCCACAGCAACTACCAATCTCGTGTTTATGTGCACCCTCAAAACCCAGTCAACAGGAGGAAGCACTTTCTAGAAGTCCCCTGAATTCTATTATGCTGCCATCACAGGTCTAGGATGGCCATGCTGGTTCAGCATACCAGAAGCTTCTGACCCAGGAATGAACTTCTCTCTGGCCCCCTTCTTCTAGGTGCCTCCTTCCTGTTGGTACTTCTAGCCTCTTTCCCTGTTCCTCTTCCTCTCCCTCTCCTCCCTACTCCCTGACCTCTCACAGATCAAGTCAGGAAATATCAGGAAGGGAGTTATTCTCTTCTGGAACATTTGTAGTTCCTGCAAAGGCTATGACACATCTCCCAAGTTTTCCTGATTTGTCTTCTTGTACAGATGTTGAGGTGGGGTGCTTGAAAGCCGTGGTAAATGTTAGGCGTGGCTGCAATATTTACTTCCCTCCTCAGGAAGTTTCGGGGCCTACTTGCTGACAATTACAAGACCACCTCCAGCTCGGCTACACAAAAAGACCAGTAGAGGCCACAAGTGGAGAGTGGGTAGGGGTGGGCCATGGCCTCCAAAAAGCTTCAGGCTGTATCCTGAGTTAACAAATCTTTAATGACTTCTCTCTTGAGGGAATTAAGAGTTGGGTCAGCCAGATCTTAAAGTCAGAAGAGTTTTGTCTTGGGCTCTTCCCCCGCATCCTTCCTCCCTCTTTTCTTCTTCTCAACATCCTCTGTTGCTGACCAGAGAGATACAGATAGTTCTCTTATGTGTAGTGTTTTTCCAGAGAGAATAAAATTTTTAACATGCAATTGTTTAGCTTTGACCAAAAACAAAAGCTAAACATTCAACTCCTGTTCGGTTTGTGTCCATTCAAGCAGAATTTCAAAGTTCCTTGGGTAGGCTGAGTGCAATCCTGGATGTTCTGACAAGGAGAAAAGAGGAAACAAGTCTTTTAAGAGTGCCACAGAAAATTCTGGTAGTTTCTCTCTGTACCGTTATCCAGAGTCTTTTCTTCACCATGCATCCTCACAGAATGGCCTCGTACTTCTCACCTGGCAAAAATATTTTCTCTCCTCTTAGAGACTCCAGAGCAAGCCTTGTCAGGATGACCAAGACCCTGGCTCCCAGCCAGGCTGGGGTTTATGTGAATCTTTACAGGCACATCTGCCAGTGAGCATTCTTCCGGGCTCCCATTCCCGCCCAAATGGGCCACATCAATCACAGTCCAGGCTTCTTCCTGACAGAGTGAGAACAAGGACCTACTTATTTATGACAAACTCCTGAGTGCTTCCCTCTGCCAACTGGGCTCCCCAGGAGGAGATGGTCATTAAACCAACCACCTCCACTGTGCCCTTCCCTTGCAAATAAGACCCCATTCTTTAAGGGGATGCTGATGCCAAGAAAAGGAGGTTAACTCATAGATGGAGAGGGATGGAGAGAGAGAAGCGAGAGCAGGTAAGCCTCTGTTGATTCAGAGTTGACAGAAAAGTCACCTTGCCCACTCTGCCAGAAGGGTCCTAAGATCCTGAGAGGGATTGCATCCAAGGTGAACATAACCATTTAGAAGCAGGACCCAAATCTGATGTCGAGTTCCTTCTCTTTTAATCAAAGGTCCTTTTCTGCACTCATTTTCATGGTCTGTGGGGATTTCTCAGTAACCAAGGAGTTCTCAAATTCCTACTTGCGCCAATCCCAGGACTTAAAACCCCTTGCAAATACTTTCCTTTCCTTTCTTGGGGGAACTGAGCTCCGTGATGAGTATGAAATTAACTTTTCTGGAACAGAAAGCTGAGAGTCTTATTCTAGTTGAAAATGGGTCATAATGTAGGTAAAAGCAGAGCAGAAGGAATCCCCCTAGCAACCCTTGTGGGGTCAAGTTTTAACTCTGTTATAGGACAGTACGTGGAGAAAAAAGTACTGAAGCATTTTGGCTTATTCAGTACTAGATTCCATAGCTAATCAAATCTGAGTTATCTGAGAAATGAAAAAGAATACAGAGGCAGACCAAAACAGTACCTTAATAGATTAGAGTTAAAGACATGTAGCCTTATTGTAGAGCCCGGGTAGATGCCCAGCAAGCCTGCCCCCCCCCCATCACCTTCTACATCGCCCAGCCTGGCTTACTCCAGTGGAACACAGATGGAAGGACTATACTCTGCTTTATGTGAAGATCCAAAAGCCCTCTGTGTTAGTGTTTCTATTGTGATAAAACACCATGACCAAAACAATTTATAAATGAAAGGGTATATTTCATCTTATAGCTGGATGTCCACCATCCAGGGAGGAGCCTGGAGGGGGAACTAATGCAGAGGCTATGGGAGTGTGCTGTTTACTGGCTTGTTCCTTGAGGCTCACTCAGTCTGTTTTCTTATAGCACACAAGACCACCAGCCCAGGCAGATACTGACTGCAAAGTGCTGGGCCCTCCAAATCATTCATCTATCAAGAAAATGCCTCACAGGCTCTCTTGCAGTCTGGTAGGGGCTTTTTCTGAACTGAGATTTCTTCTTCACAAATGAGTATAGCTTGTGTTAAGTTGACATAAAACTAGTCAGGGTACCCTGCCACATATAATTCTCAAGTTTTCTCTTTTCTTCATCTTTTAACGAAATGGCCCCAGAAACTCATACCTCAGGACCTTTCAACCTCAACACCACTGATCTTCACTGGAGGCTGCCCAATGTACTATAGAGTGTTAATCAACATCTCTTGTCTCCTCATACTAGATGGCAATTGTGTGTTCACTCCTAGAAGAAGCGACATGAAAGTGTCTGTGGGCATTTCCAGATGACCCCGGTAGAGGTAGGGAGAGAGCAAGAATCCTGGTTGAAAATCATTTTGCCACGGAAGACTTCGGAGCCACATAACGGAATGCCTGTGTGGAAGAGAGTGCATTCCACATTTGTCAGTGGCATAAGGAAGAAATTAACTCTACTGAGCTGTTTGTCCAAAAGTTAGTCTATGTTGACTGATATAGTGTGACTATTATCCCTGTAAGTAAACATTTATCCAACCAGGCAGAGAGGATTTGGAGCAGAGGCCGCCTTTGCCAACAAAGAGTCACAGAAGGAAGTGGGTTTAGGGTTTCCTGTCAGAAGATAGTCTTTGAGATAAAGGAAAATAGCAGAATGTGTTCTATATGCCACAAAATTACACCTCAAGTTATCAGTCACCCAAGTGACTTCTCATCTACCATGGTACAGAAATCTTAAATGCAATTCTTTTCTTGCAGACTCTCTCCCCATGAACCCGGGATTCTCTGCTGTGGGGGACGTCAGCACCCACTGCCCCTTTCTCACACCATAAGGTTCGGCTCAGTAGAGAAAAATGGCCGATAGCCTGCAAAACATGTCCATTGTTGTCCTTCGCTCATTAATTGCTTTAACTTGTTTTGTTATTGAAGCTGAGGCTCAGTCTTTGGGCAAGGTCAGAGGTGAGTCTGCAGCTCCACAGAAGCCTTGCTTTGTGCAAAGGTCCTTTGTGTCAGCCAGTGAATAACATATGAATATGGTTTGTGGCAGAAAAACAGAACCGGGTTAGAGAAAAATAAACTCCCCACCTCTGGCCTCACCATGGATTCTGTAAGGAGCTCCCATTGACCAATCCATTTCCTTTCTTCATTGTCCTTTGCATTTATATTAAGTGATAGCCTAACTTTTCCCCATAAAGCTGTCAGGACAATGAGATAAGAGTCTCAGTCCAGGAATGACACCAGAGGAAGAGAAAAACCTGAACGGAATTTGAGCACTATGGATGGGTCTATGTTCAATCTGTCATCTATTGATTATTCCAAGCTGACCAAGTCTCTTTCCATCTCCAGATATGTGATACCTCAACATAACATTGTGCTATGGTTTCAGTGTGTCCCTCAAAGTTCATGTGCTGAGAACTTAATCCCTAGTGCAACAGAGCTGGGAAGTGAACCCTAATAAGAAACAGTCAGATCATAAGAGCTTTGCCTTCATAGATGGGTTGATGTCATTATTACAAGAGTGGACTATTGATTCTGACAGTGGATTTGTTTTGTAGTGAGTCTGACTGTCTTGACTTCTTTCTCACTCCCTCTCTCCCTCCCATCTCTTGCCCTTCTGTCCTCCTCCATGGAATGATGCAATATGAAGCCCTTATCATCGTCAGTGCTCTTGTACTGTCTGTCCAGCCTTCAGAACCATAAACTAAGTAAGCTTATATGACAAATAAGAACACGCTGGGCATCTCTTAGTATTATGGTAGCTACATTTAAAGCATTCATTTGAGATGCTGTTGGTACATCCAATGGCAGCTATGTGCTGTGGTTTCTCCTTCCTTGTCTCTTGACACATCCAGCTAGAACATCAGCTATAGCAATGCTCTATAACAAAAGTTATGGTGGCCTCCAGAAAGCTTTCTGGAACCCAGACTTTCCCCAGACTTCAACCTAGTCATTCCACTAGGGGAAAAAACTCAACTAGACACAGTCATAGTCCTTTCAGTAATGATAGCCTAGAATTCTCAAATCGATAATACTCTAGGTTCCCATCTACATGTCTGGTATCCTAAAATTCTAGAAATCTTACATTCTAAAAGTTGGAGTCTATAATTGTAATTACAGCTTGACTGTCTGTATAACAGCTGTAACTCAGAATTTCATTGGTCCCTGTGCACAAGAAACTCAAAGACATGGCAGGTGTCATGAGCTTGCTTGGCCAGCTAAAGCATGGCATCCTCTGTTCCTCTCCCCACCCTTCTGCCAGGGGTTCTGACTACCACCACTGTTAGTCATCACTCAGTCACTCCCCTTCCCCTCCCCAGTTAGTAGAATGTGCTCAGCCTAGTGTGACCCTGACTCCAGTGGCCTCATGCACACTGAGCTCCTGACTAATTAATATTTTCATCATCCAATATCTTAGTTCTTCTCATTGCCAGCTCTCAGGCAATGGAGAATTCTGAATTTCCCACATTTTATGATTTTAGACATTAATAGTCCAGACTGGTCAGTTTTAGATTCTGAAACAGTGTGACTCCAAGACAATGGACAATGACAGAGTAACTTATCAGAGAACTGGGATGAAAGAATCCAGGGAGGCCTGGCTGTGAGCAAGCCTGCAGGAGGGGTTGATGCTTTTCAGGCGCAAACATGGCTGCATGGCAAGAGGACTGTAGTCCTAGCGCAGAAGGGGGAGAAATCAAACAACACCCTACACGTTTCCCAGGCCCCTGGCAAGCAGTAAGGACAAGTTTTATAGCCTCTAATCAAGTGTGTTACTTACTTTACAAGTGACTATAAATAGAAAAACAAAACTGAGACTTTAAGTCCAAAGTTATTAAAGCTATTTATGGCTGTACATTTGGGAAGTTCTCCCCCCAGGACTGGAGGTGATCCCTCTTACCTCTTGTAGGCAGAGCCCAAGCCCCGCAACTCCCAGAGTTGGAGTTTGGGTGTTTGCTTCTTCCCAACTTAGCTACAGATTCCTCTGGCTGTGGTGAGAGGTGGGAAGGTGCAAGCAGACTCAAAGCCACGGAAGTGATTTAGACATGTGTTGGGAGACGGGCCTGAATCTCAGATTTTGTAAGAAGCCCATAGGGGCTCACAGAAAGCTGGGCTGAACACACCCGAGAGCCAAGATCTCCATCTCTAGCCAGAAGCAGCAAAACCTCAGCTTGGAAGAAACTGAAGGTAGAAGAGAGTGTTCTCTGTGCAGCAGGGCTGGGCCCTTGGTTGAAGGGCTGCAGTGTTAGAAAGTTTGACCCAGCCCATTATAAGCCAACTATCTTGTTTTGATGGGCATCCACCCAAATTCAGAAGCCAATGTGGGGACAAGAGGGTCTGTTTGGGGAAGAGTCTACCCAGAATAAAACCAGTCATCAATTTAGTCTTTATATCTGCTACAACCTGATTGTGTCTCTTTCACGGTCGTTCTGGCTCTTTTCTTTGTAACCCCACCGGTTCCTCCAGTTTCCCATATCTCACCAGTCCTTTGAGTCTGTTTACTCTGTTCCCTCAGCTGCAGTGCCCTTTCCTGCTTCTGATGTCACTCAAACTTAGGGCAAATTTCAAGTGTCGCTCCTCCGTGAAGAGTCCTGCTCCAACATCTCATAAAAGAGAACCACACTGCTCTTCTGTACTTACAGCACCATCTTAGAACTCCCATTGCAGGCTCAGGACCCTACAAGCCATACTCCTCAAACCAGTCATCCCAGTCCTCTCACAAAGCCTGGACCAGAAATGCATTCGGGCTGTCTGCAGGTTTGGAGAAGTCGGGCACAGATCTAAATACAGCGATGTGTCTGTTCAAATCAGTGGCCACGGGGGGGCATTTCAAATAACAGGGAAAGGTATAGGGCTGCATAAGCAACAATGGTGCTGAGGTCTGGCCCGCTGAGGTATCCAGGCTTTGTACTGCTCATTCCTCCCCTCACTCACACATGAATAGAGGCCAGCTCCTGCCCAACCCATGATTCTTCTCTGTAATGAAAGGCACTGTGAGGGCCGAGTTCTCAAACTGGGATACAGAACAGGAGTGAGTTCGTAGCATGTATCTCATATCTCATCATGAGCTCATCCAAAGGAAATAGCTCGGTAGTTGTGGAGATGCTAGAAACAGAGGTGAGGGTTGTGGGGTCATGGTAGCATCACTGTGTGCATTATAAAGGAAGCAAAGTCTAGCTAGCTTGGTCAAGACAGGCAATATGGGGTTAGCTTCCAGAGGAAGTCAAGGTCATTCCATCCCACCAATGCTGCTCCATCCCTATCCACTGGTGTGGATAAGGGTCAAGGCCATTGCAAAACCATGGAATAGGAGTAGATAACACAGTGTATGTCTCCTATTTTGGAATTAAGTCATGACGTGTTCCAATGTGGAGCATCTCTATTTCTGTCTGTCTGTCTACCTTCCTTGTTCCCCTCATACTAAATTGAAGCACAAATGCTTTCGTTCTCCTAGCTTCCATTTTCTAAAGTTTGTCTTTTTTTTTTTTTCAACTGTTCATGTTCTCTTCTGCCATGGAGACGTGAAGGTTGCATAAAGCACATTACATGTGACATCCAGAAACCTGGTATTATCGCTGGCTCTTCCTTAACTCCTAGGGTGAGCCCAGCCAGGTTCTCTTTCCTCCCTGAACTTGTATCCTTCTCAACAAAGGAGATATTGACTGCAATTTGTTCCAAAGCCCTTTCTCATGTTAGATGTCCGTATACCACTGCGGCAATCTTCCTTAATACAGAGACATCCCTGTACCAAAGAACTAGGCTCCATCTCCCAACCTGCCCTTGATGAGCACAGACAAAGAGTCAAACATCACACCACTGCTGAGGGTTCAGGGTAAGTAAGCCAAAGCTTCTGCTTAGTCTCCTGTTAGAGCGTGGCATGAGGAAGGCAAGATGACAATTCTTCAATCGTGGATGATGAAGAGAGGAGAAAACTACATACCAGATTGCCATAGTCAGGGAAGACAGACACATTGGCCTAGGACATGCTGATTGAGCCTCACAATGACCTTAGGAGTCTCATAAAAAATATAAATATAAATAAATTAAAGAAGAGGAAGGTGAAACTAGGCGCCATTATCAAAGCTCGTCACTGACACCCAGATCAGTGTGAGGAAATGAGTCCCAACCACTCCTGATGGTCTCTTCACATTACAGCCTCCGTGGTCTCTCTCAGTTCTGGGCACACCAGGAGAGAAAATTCCAGATCCTGTCTTCTAAAGGGCCTCCATGGTAAACCTCCTGGCCCTGCCATGAGGCTTTCTGCCTCAGGCCACTGCAGCTCACACTCTCTGTCCCAGGGAGAGAAAGATCTAGGAGATTTGTAGCTGGATCCTGCCCCCCTGACCTACAGCCCTATAAAATAGCAAGCAGGAAAGAAAAGGGGGGACAGAGCTAAAAAACTAAACACTGAGGAAGATTGGAAGTGACTGGGGAGACTAGGGGATTTATGTCTCATGGAGCGGGATGGCCAAAGAGGCCAGACAAGAGCAGCAGCCCTGACGCCTCTGCCTGGTTGATAATTTATCCCAGAAAGTAGAGACCTCTGTTTGCCACTCACACAGGCTGGGTGGCTCTTTAGGTCCTCCCAGCCTACTGTCTGCGGGGACCCAAGCTAACTCACAAGGTTTGTTTTCCCAGGCTAAACCCACATGTTTGATACTTCGTCAATTCTTTCCACATCTAAAATCTTGTCAGAGGTTCATCTTACACTCCCGGTGAGGCTGGCAGGATGGGGACCTTCATCCTCATTGGTCAGAGGAGAAAATTGAAGCTGACAGAGGGTGACTCATGCAGGGTCACCCAGGGAATGGAGAGAATGAGCCATTGTTGGCTGATGTTACAGCTTATATAGGTACACATTTCCCTTCTCACTCCATCCCCCAGCGCCTAACCAACCCTCGAATTAACTTTTCTCAGCCAATGAGTCAATTCAACTAACCCCTGCCGCAAAAACGATATTTACTAAGAACCGCTGCAAACACAGAGACGAAAATAATAAAGGCAGATGCCCAAAACAAATTCACCCTTGTAAGATGTGTGTTGTTGGTGACGATAAAGATCTCTACTCAATATAATAATCAGCATGACCGAACAAAGACAGAAAAATAAAAAATAAAAGCTTTGGAGAGAACCTGGGGGGTGGAGGCAATGCTGAAGTCAAGCAAACACAAAAGAATATGTCTAACTGCTTGGTTCTTCGAAAGCAGTTCACAGCAACAAGGACAAGTTTTGCTCTGAATGGCATCCCAGCAAATGCGTTCTTGGATAGGAACGTGTTCGAATAAGCAGCCAACACACAGACTGAGTATTGATGTCCATGCTCAGCTATGCAATATGCCGGGGAGCATTTTCTGCCAACTGCAGAGACAAAGCCTCAGTCTGCATACTTGGATAAAAACAAACAAATGAGCAAACAACAACAACAACAAAAAGAAACCTGATATCTGAGAACCTGATTAGCAAGTTTTTTAATACTAGCTGCATGCATAGAGTTAACGGCTTAGCCTCTCTGGACCTGTTTTCTCATCCATTAAATGGAAACAGTAGCATCTGACTCAAAGATTTTCAAAGTTTTCTTGGGAAAAAAAAATGCAAAGATAACTTTAAAATTTAACATTAGTCCAGATTTCATGCAAAGTCCCAAGAGAATGGATAGCACTTCCCCAAGCAGAGTGGAAGACCAGCACACCAGGGCTGCCAAAGGTGGTGTCAGAAACTGCGCTTGTGGCTCTTTGCTGACCACCCACCTCTGCCATCTAAAGGAACAGAAGAGGCCAGCGCTGAGTGCAGTTAGATAGGGGATCTCTGGAAATAGCTGTATGTACTTTGTGTATCTTCATCTTCTCCCTCCCTTAACTTAAGCCTGAGGAAAACGGCTGTAATGGGACCTTTGGAGAACCTGATGCTTCTCTATATTCAGGAGATATGGTGGACAGGAATCTGACTCCCACTGGTAAACAGGAGAGGTTAGAGGGTAGCAGGCCAGATGTTCTAACTTCGGAGTAAAGGGAGGTTGCTGTAGAGGGGACAACCTGCACTCCCAGAGTTCATCAAGGAGGAGAAGGAAGAAGTGTTTTTCTCAAAACTAGATCTGGACCACACAGAGAGGGAGATGGTCTTGGATCTGTTAAGCCCTGACAAAGGACATGAGAGGCTGGGGGTCCTCAGCAGAATGGGCTGTGGTAAAAGGAGATGCCTAGCAGCTGGGAAGGACTCTGAAGCACTCGGCAAGTAGAATAAGCTTGCCCACATCAGGAGAGCACCTGCAGGGGTGTGAGTGGAGTGTTCCAAAGTCACAAAAACACCCAAAAAAGGACGTGAGAGTCATGCCTGCCAGACACAGACAGACTTTGGATCTACAAAATCTACAACGACTTATAAAAACCCTCGTGCCTGCCTTCCCCTTCCCCCTCCCACTATCCCTGCCAATGCAATGTTTTTATTGTTTTTGTTGTTTTAAATTCACAGTAGTTCAAAAATAATTAAAGCGATGTTCTTTGTCAGAAAACAAGCAGAAACTGATGCCTCTTCTCACCACAGGAGCCTGGCCAGTGGCAGTGCTGGGTTCAGGCAAATAGCAAGGAAAAGCGCTGTATTCAAATGAATTCTGAAGTTTACTATTGTTATTATTGCTAATAGTAATCTTATTTTATTTGATTGTGTCCGTGAATACACAGGCTAGACACTTTTACACCTTAACATTGTTGCCTGGCAGAGATTAACTGTAAGTGGAAGACTGCTCATTCATTCCCTGCTGCCCAGACCCGAATAATTATACAAAAATTATATTAGTTACAGCATTCCTTGGCCTATTAGCTCAGGCCTTTTATTAACTAACTCTTACATCTTAAATTAGCCCATTTCTATTAATCTGTGTATCACTACGAGGCTATGGCTTACCAGTAGGTTCTAGTGTCTTTCTCCCTTGGCAGCTATAGGGTGTCTCTTTGACTCTGCTTACTCTCTCTATGTATTTCTTCCACCTGGCCATATTTTGCCCAAAGCTGGTCTTTGCATGCCACAATATCTACCCTTCAAGCAAGATGTACCCACTGGTGCAACAGTGCCACGCCTATTATGTATTAACTAAACACTTTCTAATAGAATTTGAGGCCTATTCCATAGTATGGAATTTTATGCCTACTCTAGTGATCTGCTCCAAAGGCCACATCTGGGGATGCCACACAGGTCCTAGAGTAGAACCTGCTATTGTTATTTTGCTAAATGGTCATGTTGTCAAATTCACTTGTAAATGTTTATGTTCACACCATAGATCTGGTCTGCTCTCAGCTGTGAATAGAGAAGCTTCTGTCTGCACTGGGAAGCAGTGATTGCAGAGATGCACATTGACCAGAGTGCTGAGGATAAGAGACCGAGTGCTCAGCTCACCTTCTGCCAAAACTCATGGAACATCAAGAAGGAGGATATGGCTGGAATTTAAGAGTCACAGGATAGGAGGAGAAATGCAACTGAGTGTCTGCTGAACATTTCGGGGTCATTGAATCCATGAACCCACGACTGTTGTTGTTACCTGCACAAGAGCCACAGAAGGTCAAGCCAACGAAAGTTCTGGCACAGTCAGGGGAAAATACTCTAGGTACACCCCTTATTGGGGAGTCATTGGCAGTTTATAGCTGCTGGGGGAGGGTGAATCTTTCTTTTTAAATTTAGTGTTTGAGAATACATGTATATGATATGTTTTGATCAAATCTACGCCCCATTCTCTTTCTTCCTACTCCTCCCAACCCAATCATCACTTTTCATTGTCAATGTCATATGCTCTTTTTAAAACACACCAAGTCCACTCTGTGCTGCCAATAAATGCAGAGTATAGAAATCATCCACTTTTTTTAGAGTGTTCCCACAGGTGTGTTTCCCATGTTCCAGTGGATTGCCCCACACCTGTACACATATGGGCAGCTGGATGGATACTTAGTGGGTTATCAAAAGCAAATGGCATGAAGTTTGAAGGGAACATATTGGGGTAAACACTGAGTGGGGTAGAGAGTGAAATGGATTGGATATTTTCATATTTCATTGGATATATGTATTAAATTCTCAAGAATAAAGAAAAGTCATAATTAAGTGGTCAGGCCATGAGGGTACAAAAAGTGTTTTCTCTGGGGATGGCTCATTTGAAGATCACTTGCCTAGCATGCATGTGTGTTTAATCTCCAACACCACAAAAATAAACGAGTACAAAAGCTTGGGGCTATAAATTTACTCTCTTTACTCTCTTGCCCTCTATTACTCTCTCTTTGACTTCTGTCATAGGCAAAACAGTAGAATAGTCCTCGCCAAGTCTCACCCACTGAATCTTGGAATTCATGGACTTTAGAATGGTAAGGAATAAATTTTTATTTCTTATAAATTATCCAACTTTGGATATTCTGTTACAGCAGCAAGAAACAAGCCTTGACAAACAGTACTCATAGCACCCAAAGAAAATGTGCTGAATATTTAATAGAAATGTTTTATGATATAAAATAAATGGATAAATTTGATGACCAACAGAAAATAGCAGGGTTATCAGATGTCTCCATTTTTAATAAAGAGAGCAAAAAGCAATCAAGCAGAATAACCAGTGGAAGATGTGTTGTGATTATATTCCTATGCATCTAGTTTAATCTGTATGACCATAACATGAAATACCATCATCCTTCCCACACAGCTGGTCTTGAGTACAACAAACTGGACTCCATCATTTTTCTGGCCTGGCTGACGAACAGTCCACAAAGCCAGACAGCTAAGATGTCTTTGAGCAGCTAATACATCTGACCTACACACCCATCCATGAGAAGAGATAGGAGTAAACTTGATCTTAAACCTTGATCCACACAGTCTTCAGGATGATGGAAACACCTGTAGATATATTAAGATGAGTAGTAAAAGACAGCTGAAGAGCAAGAGCTTCCTATAGAAAGAAAGAAAGAAAGAAAGAAAGAAAGAAAGAAAGAAAGAAAGAAAGAAAGAAAGAAAGAAAGAAGGAAAGAAAGAAGGAAAGAAAGAAGGAAAGAAAGAAGGAAATGAAAGGAGTAAGAAAGAAGAGAGCAAGCCATATAGGAAACAATGTCCCTTCTTTCTCTCTCCCTTCCTATCTCATTACTCTACACAGCCTCCTCCTCCAAACCCAAGACAGGGTAGAATTTAGTGGTAAACTGACTGATACATCTATTATTTATTGACCTTCTGCTATATCCAGCCCCCTTGTATAAACTAGACACAGTTCTAATAAGTTTGCAAGACAGGATGAGAGGAAAACATTTCGGCCATGGCTTGTTAAGTGGCTTGCCTAAAATCATACAGTAATCTGAAGGAAGAGTTGGGATTCAGTCCAGTCAGGCTGATTCCAAAGTCAATGGTCTTTTCAAGTTACTAACTTTCTAAGATTGGCTGAAGTCATGGAAAAGGGGTGCCAGTTGGGTCTTCAGGATGCTAAAGTGATTCCCCAACTTTTCCAAATACCGTTTTAGTGGAAAAGAACCAGTCTCTGCCGAGCCATGTGCTCACAAGCCACTCCAAAACCAAGACAACTGGAATAGGCTCACATATTACAGCTTCTTCTAAAGCAACCAAAAGTGACACCGCTTTGGAAACCATAAAACTGCAAATAATGTTTTAATCAGCTGGCAGATTCTGTGGTCAGAGGAGCCTTCCTCTGCTCTCTGATGTAGATATTAACTTTATTAACTCCCCCTCTTCGCTAGTTCAGTTGGTTCTTTGTGAAGGTGGGTGTGTGCATGTGTGGTAAGTTCTCATTTCATTTGGCAGCGATCTTGCCTGGGTTTACAAGGAGAAGTTGCTTTTAGATTTTCCTTCTGACAGTGAACTTGGCCTCCTTAACTCCCTGCTGAAACCCTACTCTTTGCAGACGGAAATGGGATAAAAACAGTAAGATAAAGAAAGAAATAAATTAGGGAGAGGAAAAAACTAAAGAATAAATAATTCTCTTAAAGCAGTCATTTAGGGAGAGTGGGGTGAGCAGAGAGCATAGAGGGGGGCTGTGGGTTCTGGGTGGATGATTCTTGGCTCTCTGGCTTTCTGACCTTGGGTACAGCCTAAACTAACCAGGTCTTTGTTCTCTGAGCAGGGCATAGAGACAGTAACCACTAGACACAGACTCCACCCAACCTTGTGTGGATCAAATGGGAGAGCCTCTAGTAACATAATCTAACTTTCACAGAGTACTGTCCAAACTTCAGGCTGTGAAGCTAACCCTGCACCTTTTCCAAGGTCTTGGATATCCTTGGAGCCCAAACCTGACCACCGCGTAGCCTTCAGAGTGTCATTCAACAAAGAACTCCCCTCAACTCCCAGAAGGTACTCTGAGGCTATCTAGAATGTGGTGGGAATGAGTGTACTGAGCATGTCTAATGTCTGTCAGCATTAACCAATACTCTAGTGTGTGTACATCTGATGATTGTATAGACAGGTATGCAAGATCTGATGGTTGTATAGACAGGTATGCAGGAACAGGAGGAGGAAGAATGTTCATTTATGCCTAGCTCCACAAAGGAGTATTGAGGATTTTCTTTGCTCTCTAAATGCTCAGATTCTAGTGGTGAACGAGGTAGACTAGAATCTGCCTGTATGTGGGGTGTTTGTGGAAACACAGGGATCCAAAAGTGTCTAGAGAAGTATTTACATGTGTACATAGGAATGTATTTGTGAAATATGTGAAGAAGTGTGGACATGTGTTAGAGACTGCATGGGAGGCACTGGGTGTCTGAGTGCCTCTGTGTGAAGGCACACATGGTAAGAGAAGAGTGAAAGACGCCCTAGCTCTACTGCAGAGTGTCAAATCTATCAGAATGCCTGACTCTGCTGCAGGGTGTCAAATCTATCAAAATGCCTTCAGGCTAAAAGGCTCTGGCTTAGTCCATCTATACCGCTCAAAGCAAAGAACCACAAACTGGGTAATATATTCAAAGAAGCAATCATTTTCTTACAGTTCTAGAGGCTAGAATCCCATGTTAAGGAACCAACAGTGAAGTCTCATGAGGTCTATTCTCTGCTTCCAAGATGGCACTGTGTTGGATCCTCACATAACAGAGGGCAGAAAGGCAGTCAAGAAGTCCTGGTATAGGGAAACTTATCCCAGTTATGAAGACAGACCCTCATTTCTTAATCACCTTCCAAAGGTCACTCCTCTTAATACTGATGGCTTGGGGGCTAAATCCAAAGGGAATTATTGGAGAAGACATCACCTTTAAAGCCATAGCATTCCCCAAGGTCTCATATAAGAACCTGGGTTTCAAGGGAAGCCCCATTAACACAAGCCGGCAGACAAACAAAAGCTAAATAATGAATACATCTGCTACTTCTGAGCCCCAGGATCTTTCCCTAATAAAGGTATATGGGATGCAAATCTCAATTTGAGGGCTACCAAGAAGAATCTCGAACACGGACTGTAGAGATGGCCTAGCCAACAGGTAGATTGGAGCAGGTGAGCAGAATGGTCCAGTTATGGTCTTTCCTCTGCAGAGAAAATCAGCTGGAGCAAGAGATACTACAGGGATCTATGAGGCAGTGGGTGTAACCGTTCATACATGAGAGACAGTCTTCACTCAGGGAAGAGTAAAGTGGACTATGTGTCCAGCCTGCCACCTGCACCTGTCGCACCCTTCAGGATGTGGAGACTGAGCTCTCAAGATTTTTAAATATTTTACACAATGATGCAGCTTTCCCTGCATTAGAAATTAATGGAAATATCGTCAGAAGCATTTAAACCAAAACCCTCACAACAACCCTGTAAAGCAGGTGTTATTTCCCCTGGTTACTGATGAGACAACTGAGGCTCAGTGTCGGAGTAACTGCTCAATTCCGCAAAGCCTGCTGGCGGATCTAAGGTTTCAGCCACCTTCTCATCACACACAGGAGCGTGTTAATGAGCACTTCTGAAGTACCTACCTGCTAGCCTCCCCACGACTGCTTAGGACTTCCTGCACATTCTCCATCTAGTCTTTCAGTGGTCAATGCTCCATTTCTTCAGAAGACAATGGCATTTAGAAACGCCGGCAAGTTTAGTCAAGGTTGCCTAGCTGGTTCGGCCCATACTCTTTCAACAACTCTGCATCTCCTTCCCAACTCAGGAAAACACGTTAAAATACAGCTCAGAATACAAGAAATTTAAGAACTCCTTTGACTGGACAGTACACAAAGCTTAGATTATTAATCTGGTTCAAAAGAAGTTTCATCTTCAGGTATATCCCTTTTCTTAGAGAGCAAAATAAGATAGACCCAGGAAGGCTCAGAGGGTTAACCATCACTGTCGATTTGACTTCACTTACAATCACCTGGCTCATTTACTGCCTCAAAACATGTCTGTGAGGGATTTCCAAAGAGCTTTAACTGAGGAAGGAAGAGCTAGCTTGAATGTGGGCAGCACCATAGCACTGGCTGGGGCCCTAGACTGAACTGAGCAAAAAGATAGAAAAATGGAAGCCAATGGAGTACCAACTTCAATGTAAAGTGACCAGCTACCTCAAGCTCCTGTTACAATACACCACGAAGTCTCTACTGTCAAATGAAGTCAAAACAAATCCGTCCTTTCTGGAGTAGCTTTTCATGGCATTTTGTCATGGTAGCAAATAAATAAATATAAAACTTAAAATAAAAACCAATACAGAAAATCAGTGCTGGGAGTGGGTTCGCTTCTTGGAAAGACCTGTTCATGTGGCTTTCAAAGCCTTCTGGATTACCTTATGGAACGAATCCTGAAAATGTGGAGGTGTGGTCAAAGAAGCCCCGGGATATGGTAAGCAGGGCTTAGCAGGCTCTTTTAGTAGGTGTTTAGAAGACCTGAAGGCTGAGAAAAACGTTGACAAAGGAGATTGGGTTGATGAGGTTTCAGAGTGGAAAAGGGCTATATAAAGAACTGGGCTAGCATCCATCAGTGTTCCATTCTGGTGAAGACTATTTACATTCTATCTTTGCCCTAAGATTTGAGTGTGGCTGAATTTTAAAAAATAGCAATGGGGGGCTGGAGAGATGGCTCAGTGGTTGAAAGCACTGGCTGCTCTTCCAGAGGTCCTGAGTTCAATTCCCAGCAACCACATGGTGGCTCACAACCATCTATAATGAGATCTGGCGCCCTCTTCTGGCGTGTGGACATACATGGAGGCAGAATGTTGTATACATAAAAAAAAAGTATATAAAAAAAATAGCAATGGACTAAGTCACTTGATGGAAGAAACTTAAAGACAACACCATGTCCAGGCTATTGCATGATTGTTGCTTAGGCTTTTATAGTAAATGGACATCAGAAATACCTGAGAAGGTTCAGTTTGGCAAGAAAAGATGTGTGAGAAAGTTTAAAGTTCACAAACAAGGTGAGTACAGAGAAAGTAGCTCTAAATTGTTAAAGACATGGGCTGGCATTGTTAAAGAGAAACCATGACTTCTTCACTGAGACAATAGGAATGATCTCCTGAAGAAGAGACAGACACCAACCAACAAAGGCTCACGTTTGTGAAAATGCAACCTCATTTACAAAGAGAGAGCCTGAACTGAGAATGAAGCTAAGAGGGTTCCCTGCCTGGAAACTAGAGAAATGTTCTCCCAGATTCAGTCACCAGGGCACAGAGAGGTCACTATTGCTGTGCCAGAAGGAAGCTAGATGACACCTTGATCTGGAAGTAGACCTTAGCAACGCTATCCACTTGGCTTTTCAGGCATGCAAAATGCAAACATTATACAAGGAGGCTTGTACAACCTTCTCCAAAGCTGCTAAGGCCAGACAATTTGTGCAAGGATCAGATTTCCTGCCGGAAGACCCAGAAAGGTCATTGTATAAAGTTGTAAAGGTGAAGCCTGAGTTGCAATGAAGACTGCAGAATGTTAGTTAGCAATGCTAGGCCGTCCATTGAGGAAAGCCAGAGGTACCAAGCAGAGATGTCCCAGGAGAGAGGCTCCACTAGAGCTGGAGAGGTGGGGCTCTTCCAAACCATTGGAGTGCAAATGATGCCACAAGTCCCAGGGGCCAGATAAGAAACATTATGATTTACTGTTTGGCTTAGTGTTGGTCTCGCTTTGATTCAGTCTTTCTCATTCTCTTTTAGAATAGGAATCATTACATTCTTGCCATTGTATATTGTAACTACATGGCTTGTTTTCTAACTTACAGGGTCTCGCAGTTAGAAGATTACCTTTAGTTTCAGAATAGACTTTTGTCTTATGGCTTTTGGAAAGTGTTGGAACTGGTAAGATTCTTGGGGACGCTTACAAATAAACTAAGTGCATTTTGCATTATAAGGTGGTCATGGGCCTCAAAGGTAAAATATCTGTCGGAGCCCATGTGGGTCCAACATAGATTCCCTAACTCATAACTTAAAAGTGGTGTGTTTGAATGCCAGTATGGCAAGGAGTGAGCTTATGATGGTTAATCTTCATTGTGAAATTCTCTTGAGACAAAATCACCTATGAGACACAGCTCTGGGTATGTCTGTGAGGGTGTTTCCAGGGAAGTTTAATTGAGGATGGAGAACCACCCTAAAAGCAGGCAACAACATCCCATGAGCTGGGGTCCTAGACTGATTTAAAAAGTAAAAAGAAGTAAGCCACTGAGTACCATCATTCATCAACCTCTACTTCCAATCTATGTGTGATCAGTTGCTTCAAATCCTGTTGCCGTGTACTCTACCCTCAAACTGTGAACCAAAATCCTAAAGGTGCTTTTATTTTGGTCACAAAAATGTCAAAAGCAATTAATGCAAGTATCACACGTCTTCCTTCATATGTGGAATGAGAAGGTTAAAAAACATGACAGTAGGAAGAATATTAGGAAATAAGAGCAGAAGAGTGGGAAGGAAGGGCATTTGTGGGCAGTGGGGGGATAAATTCACCAATGCAAGTACCTTGGACACATGTACCAAAATATCATAATGAAATTCACTATACTGTACAGCTAATATGCACTGCTTTTTGAGAAAATGCCTGAGTGGCAAACCATTGCTGTATATTAAAGGACTCTAATCCTATCACCAACAATTGTATAGAAGTCATATTTGACCTCGCAAGCCCTAGTCCCTACTGAGCATCCACATGGGACTGGAGACTAGAAATCAAGATAAACAAGATGCATACTTCAGATATTCCCACTGTTAGATTCAGGCAATACCTGGTGAGTGCAGGCCCTCTAAGTTCAATCTAGAATTCTGCATCCTCACACCTATCAGGGATCTGGGCTTTCTCTCCAAGGTCAAGCTAATGCAGGCTCTAAAGCATTCCCACTGCATACTCAGACCTCTGCAGGATCCTGAAACTACAATGTCAGAGACAGAGAGAATTAAGAGCCCTCCCACCGGAAAATAAGGCCTAGAATTTGAGTAGCTTTCCCACCTCCACCGGCAGGTTCAAATGCACTAAATCTCTAGCTCTGATGCTTATCTAGGCATTCCCTGCCCTTTCCTTCATTCTCATTTCTTTCCACTGTCAACTGAAGTCCTACTATAAACTAGGCAGAGCATCCACAGCCCTGACTTCCAGAACTTCCGGGTGTATCCCCAAAAGTCCCTCTGCCATCCCCTCAGAAGCTCTGGGGAACACACAAGAATAGATATGATTTATGAACATACTCTCTCATTAATTTAGAACTCCAAAACTGGTCACTCTAATAATCTGAAACCGACTACACTGGTATTGTCTCTTTCTTCCCCACTGGCTTATCTACCAAAACCCCAGCATGCCTTTGGTCAAGCTTACCCAATTTACCACAACAGCTGAATTCTGACTCTTTGGTCCCAGAATCTCTAACCTCACCCCACCCTAATGCCTGAAACTAATTCTTGGCCCCACTTGAAAGGTCTCTGAGCCTGAGTAAAAGTCATCTTCTGCCCCAAGTGTATAGACATCAAGACCCAAGGGTACTTCCTTCCCGACCAAAAACTGTCATCATCAGAGTCCATTAAAGGCTTGGCTCACTGCCCTCATCAAGGTCTCCCCAAAGTCCACTCCAAAACACACAGTCGTCAGAAAACACACCCAAGAAAGTGGTCAGGAAGCAACCAATCTGAATTATTTACTGTCCCATGGAAGTCAGCCAGCAGATTCCGGCCATGCAGACACTGAAAAAATATTTATGTGGGTCCTGATGGTTGCTTGGCCAGGAAGACTGCCCGCTGTCATCCTTTCTTCCTGCTGATAAGGCAAAGTTACATGTCAGACAGCTCTTAGACAAGCTGGGCAGAAAGTTCTGGCATTGGATCAGAACAGGGTATGTGTCTCCAGCACTTGGTTCCAAGCCCTGTATTTGCTACCAGCCGGGGCTGCCTTAGCTCCTGGGTCTGTGCCATCATGGCATAGGCCAGACAACCTCAAGGATTTTGTGATATTGCGACTCAGACAGCACCAAATGTATTCTCCAGATCTGCCACCATGATGCCATGGCTTCATCACGGAGCTATTTTTCTTGGCATCCTGGAAACGTTCCTGGAATTCCAGCATCCTAGGATTTTTCTTTCCACTGATCCATTTCTGAAACCAGATGGGAGAATTCTGTCTGGAAGAGGAAGACCTGAGCCTAAAATAAAAGGGTAAAATAGAAGGGGTGAGTGGATGAGTTCAAGCAGTGCTAATCGTGTGTCTCATAATGAAACAAAGCTTGGCATGGAGCCACAGGGACCTGTCCTGTGACTCTGCCTCAAAGCCACCGTGAGGCCCATCCTCGCCTTTGAGAAGTCACCATAAGACAGCTGCAGGTAGCCCACAGTGCTTGCCTTATTTCTGGACTCTTTCCTGTGGCTCGTCCTCTGCCTCCCCCTCTCCTCAGCTGTGGAGTTCTGTCCTTGTCCATGATCACTTTATGCTTCTTTCTTGAAGGACTCCCGTCCTCCACATATCCCCATTCTCTGGGAACAACCTTGTCTTTAGGTTCCTTTGAAGGCTGAGTCACCTGAAGTACCAATGATGGATTACAGACATATGAAAAGGTTCAAGAACCAGAGTTCTTACAATCATTTTCTGAACTCAAGTACCCCCGACACCTTCTCAGAGATGTTCCATGCCAACTAGCTCTGCCTGACTTAGTTTCTCTGAGCAGGAAGCACTCCCAGCCTTCCTGTACCCTCAGACCTGTTCTCCTCTGGGGAGTTTCCACTTGAAGGTATGCTTCAGTAGCCGTGAGAAGAAGAAATTCTGTAATCTTCTATACTGGATAAGTGCATTTAGCTAATGTTTCCTCAAGAAATTAAGGACAGGTCTAGTCAGCATTGGATATCATTTGTATCTTATCTGCAGAATTATTCTATGCTGATTCCTTTGGCCCCTCAATGGATGGGCAGTTAGCATCTACTCTAACCTAAGCATTGTGCATGCAATGTATCAATGAGACAGTACGCAAAGGAGACAAAATCCTCCTCCCCCAGGTATCTAAGGTTCTTGAATCATGACTCAGAACATGACCTGGCAGGCTCCCAGCCTCTTCTTCCATGCCCCTGCCTCACACGTTCTCCTACTCACTGCCTCATTCATGGAACTGTGGCATTCCGCTTAAGGATATCAGAGCCCAAAGAGTTCTTAAAACCCCACAGGAAGTAAAATTACAAAGGGACTGAGTTTTGTGCTGTAGGCTCCCACCTAGAGTGCCATGCTGTGTGGTAAAGCCATATGACCCAGAATCACATCTTGAGACATTCTGCTGTGGGATCCTGTCATCTTACAGCCAGTGAGTGATTCAGGGAACCAGAGGGAGGAAGGGCTTGACCCAAATTGAGACAACAGACAAGACATTCTACTGGTTCATCTAGTTGTCTCTAGAATCCCGTCCAGAACACTAGGAGATTTGGCTATGTTAAATTCTCTGTTGTTCCAGCAAGAAAATAGACTGAGAAACATAAAATAGCCTCCAAGTTCACAGCTTTGAAGTGGTTGAGTATTGAATCATATTCAGATTATTTTAACTCTATAATTACTTTTCAGGCACTTGGCTGTTTGGGGGGGGGGTGGAATTCAAGGAGTCAATGACTACTCCTGGCTGCCAAATTCAAGGAGTCAGCAGCTACTACTGGCTGCCATTGTGATTAGCCACAATTAGAACGTTAGTCTTCCTAAGGAAACTGAGTGGTACTAGCCTGTATTCATTCAGAAAGAGAAATAACTAAAACCCAGACAACGCGCTGTAGTGGTCTGAGTATGAGTCAAAGCACAGCTGACCTCAATGGAGGTTTCTATGGGGAAGAGCAGGCGCTTTTCAGAGAGACAGGACCAGGCCCTTGAAGCTGTGAAGACATTCACTCAGAGGAAGGAGGGAGGGTCTGCACAGATGTCCCAAGCTACAGGACTGTCAAAGATTGTTTTGCTGTCTTGGAGGCAGCTCGCTGCTATGGAAAACTGACAGATACGGGAAGCTGAAGGGCGTTAGGGGTAAAGAAGGATGCCCTTGTTTTATATTTAAAACACTGACATCATTAAAAATTTCAGCTAGGAAAAGAGCATCTTATAAGTCAAAGAAGTTTCTAAGTATAGAGGAATGTGGATGCCCCCTTTATAACTTACAATATTATTCTTAATAACAATAATTGCTCAAATGTATTAGGCATAAATCTCAGGTAGATTTTAACTCTAAACATGAGTCCTGTGACTTTCACAGAAGAGGAAGGTAAGTAGGGTCCAGAGTCTCATGACTGTCTGCTCTGGGCCCAGGGCTGTTCCTCAGGAACGCCCCTCCAAATCCTGAGCTCTGGGCCAGAAAGGGCTGGAAAGCCGAACCTGGATCTCTGGCTTGGGTGGGAGTCTGGAGCAGCTGCTCAGTCTCATCTCACTTCGAGGAGATTGTAAAATCCTACGACTCAGCAGCAAGGCTGGGACTGATGAGCTGAGCCGTGGGTGGTCAGGAATGTTTCAGGACTTCCTGGGCCCAGTGTTCCAAGTCTAAGTGTCTGGATTAATGATCCATCCCCAGGAGAGACAGCCGAAGCCCTGACGCCAGGCGCGGGGCATCGATTCGACTTTATACTCTTAGTTTGGTTCAGCCGAGGCACTCCAGGTGGGCTGCATTCTAATAATTAACGATCCCTGAGCCCTACAACGTGAACGGCCTGGGAGAGCAGAGTCTCCAACAATGGGTGATAGGAGTGGAAACCTCAAAACAGAAGCATGGACCCCACCCAGCCAACTCAGTGATCCCGCTTGGATTTTGTACGCTGGGTGATTGGACTCTTGCCATTAAACGCTGCTAAGCTTTTATGGGGACAAAACATAAGGACTTGCACCCTCGCTGAATAGGGGAGGAAAACAATGTCAAGAGTGGGCAGAGGCACCTAAGTAACTACGAGAATTCACATTTTATCCTCCCGGTACAGCAGGACAACCTCTTTCAGGGGTGTTGAGACCCTCCTTGAGGTGAGAGAAGGAAGAGGGATGGTTTGATTTTTATTTTGCAGGAGAGATCATGGCAGAGGTGCTCTGCTATTCACACATGGGCTTAATGAATACTGACTACATATTAGTATGTTCCAGCTGCTGTACCAGGTGCTAGGGATAGCAAAACAGTCCTGACAACGTGAGCCTACAGTCATGATTCAGGGGCAAGGGCAGCGTAGTGGGGACGACTGATACGCAAACTCTACTCATTGGCACACCAGGGTTCCATATAGAGTCAATGAGGTTGATAATGCGAGAGAACCGTAGGCACAGAGCACCAATGCAGGAATGAAAAGTTCCACTCAAAACCAAGGGTGCATAGTAAGAGAGAAAGGGAAGAAGCTTCAGAGAAAAGATGAGCCAGGATGGAAACTTACAGGAGGAATGGGTGTTCATTGGGCCCAAGAGAAATGGACACCACAGGGATGGGGTGTTCCTGGGGGCTGGGGGACATCTAGGTAATGCCATAAAACTGGTTGAGGCCACTGAAGGTTTCTGCAGAGCAGGATTTAAGTCCTAGGCACACTGGGGATGTGTTGAAGAGGAAAGATAATGAGGCAGACAGCATTTGGGTGGCGAGAAATAGCAGTGACCTGCTTGAGTCACTTTTAGCCACAAAAAAAAAAAAAAAAAAAAATTGTCTGGTCTGAAAAAGTCTGTCTCAGGAATTTTCTTATTCTAAAAACAGTGTGCCCTGCGGTTGTCAGCTGATGCCAAGGCTCCTAAATGTGATCCAGCTCTACCCTCCTCTGACCTGAGAGCAAATCATTATAGCCGACCTCTTTTAATATTATAAACTTCCCCAAGTCACTTCATCCACTTCTGAAGAACACATTTGTCCATAATGGAAAGCCCTCTATCTTCAATACATATGGAGAAAGTCCTGTTTCTAACCTGTAAGATGTGACTTCCCTTTCTATTCAAAACTGAGTATGGGTGGGTAAGTATCTTCTGTGGGCTGGCATTGCTAGGCTCTGCGGATGCAGCCTCTGCCTCATTCAAATCTAAACTCTCAGGCCAGCATTTCAGAACCTTAGCTGCCTCCTAGCTAACCTCTATAGCCTCATACTCTCCTCTCTGTTTACTGCCTCTACCTCTGGGCACGTATTATCACATAAATATCCAGTATTATTTGTTTTCAAAGTGGAAATGTCATTTTATTAAAATGCCAATACTCACAGTCTAATTCAAGTGATAGCAAACGTAGAAAATGGGAAGCAAAATTTCTCTTTCCTGATTTCCCTATCTTATAAACCCCACTCCCCAGAAATAACGCTATTAACTTTTGGGAAACATCCTTCCAAGTTCTTTTAAATGCTTTCTCTGCATTTTGTAAATTCTTACCTGTTCTTAAGACTCATCACAGCAATGATTCTCAACCCTTTGGGGGGTCATATAGCAGATATTTATATTATGATTTGTAACAGTAGCAAAATTACAGCTATAATGTAGCAACAAAATAATATTATAGTTGGGGGTTACTACAACATGAGGAACTGTATGAAAGGGTTGCAACACAAGGAAAGTTGAGGACCACTGTACTATAGGTCCGTAAGGATAGAGCTGCAACAGTTCTGATTGGTCACTGTCCATAGTCACAGTGCCTTGTGTGTAGTAGACCCTCAAGAAAATCTGTAAGATCTGTGGATGGATGGACCAACAGATAGATGGGTGGGTGATAAATGGGTGGATGGAAGGGTAGATGCAAGAACAGATCGCATTCTCGTGAAATGCTCAGCAGAACACCCGTACAGGGATGAGGTTGACATGAAGCAGTGAGGAAGGCATCCTGGGAATTAGGAGCCTGAACTGGAATCTAGCTCTGTCTCGTATTATTTTGGGGAGTTCCTGAGCCTCTCTAACATTCCATTTCCACATTAAAACTGAATACTGGGGCTGGGTAATTCTCCAAAAGCCTCTCCAACGGATGCTCCAGAAGGCTCAGTTGGCAGTGACCCAGCTCCCCCACTTCACACCTCTATAATTACCCACCTGCATGCCTTTTATTATAGAGATTGGGGTGGGGGTGGGGCTTGTTAAATAAAGGGCAAAAGGAAATTGCGGGCTTGCCAAAATGACATTGCTGGCATTAACTAGATTAACGTCTGAAACAAAAAGCCCACAAAAGCAAAACCAAAACAGAGAAGCAACCATTGCTTCCGCTGGGGGCTTCATGGTCACCAGCCAGCCGGACCCACAAACCAATCTGTCCTTACAGGAGTGGTCACAAAGTCACTCCCGTCTTCCCAAAGCTCAGTGACCTCAAGAAAATGATCCTGGGTACTAAGGCCCAGACCAGGGACTTAAGAGATGGGCAGGTGAACAGACAACATGCTGAGCATGAAAGCTGGGACAGGAGAGACCGGGCTGGGGTTGCCCAATTCCTGAGATTTGGAGCAACCGTCCCTAAGCCAAGTGCTGAGTTGTTCTGTAGACAGTCTCTGAGCAGGAAGAAGATAAAGACAGAGACATGAAGGGCGCAGTTTTGCATAACTGAAGCACAGACAGAGAGGAAGACACTATCCCACCGTAGCTTCTTCTGGTCCTTACACCTACCTCAAGATAAAGAGTTACAAGCACTGTCGCCCAAGACATTGAGTTGCAATGCCAATCCCCACACCAAGTCTGAGTGCCAACATGCAAGAGAACCCACTGGAAAGTCACAGGAGGAAGCTGCTGCCAGCTCTGTTGTAGAGGTGCCAGCCAGTTCTGAGACACAGAGCAGACCCTGAGAGACAAGATCAAGACGTTGGCTAGTCTGCAGTGTTGACACTTAGAAAAAGGCCATGATTCTAATGGAAAGGTCCAGCCCTGCCCATGGGTTCCAACCGCTCCAGTGGTAGTCAACAGGCAGTAGTGGAACGTCCTCTGCCTCACCTCAAAGGGGCTGCTACAGCCAGGGAGAATATAGGGAAACATTAGCATATAGGGAACCTTGGGTTCTGTAAAGATTCCATACTTTACATAACCATCCTCATTTCCTCCTCAGAGGAGCACAGAGAGAAGCTGTAATGTCTCTCTGTGACAGACAAGGAACTGCTGCACACAGAGGTGTTCCCAAGTCCTCACAGCTGATGCCAACAATGCTAGCCTCTGCACTAAGATCTAAAGCCCTACACCCTGTGCCCACACAGGCCTGCTGTTTGGTCCCTGTCTCGATCCTGCAGACACAAACTCTCCAGGTGTGCTATGGTTCCAGCCATTAGTAGATGATTTTGGATTATAAGCTACAACTTCTGTTATAACTTGAACCGTTACACACCAGGGCTGTGACATCAGCAGCTCCAGGGGCATTCTCGACATGACTTATACCAGCTGCTCTTGCCAGGGTCATTAAGGGTGTTTTCCTCCTGAAGAGGGACAATCTATTGTCATAACCACAGACATAGGACTGAGTATGCCTTGGTAGAAGACCACTCTGGTACCCCCTCAAAACTCAAGAAACCACACATAGGCCCAGGCCACCAGCACATGCATAGGTCAGTCCTGGTCAGGATCAGCCATGCCAGACTAGGTCACCAGGTATTAATCATTGCCAAAAGAGCAGTTAAACTAAAAACCAATTCATTAAAGATTAAGCTTCACCTTCATACCCCTCGGGGAAGGGGAACTGTGGCTGGGTAGCCATGTCCTATACTGGGAGGTCATCAACTTTGAAAGTTTTCTCAGAGTCTATAATGAGGAGTTGGGTGGCCTGGGTTCCAGTCCTGACTCCACTTTCAACTTGCTAGGGATCACTGGGCCTGCCAGTTCTGTATCCAAAGTTCCAAATTCCTCCCCCGGTAAACAGAGAAAACGCCACTGGGTTTGCCACCCTGAAGACAGTATGCGCATGCTTTCCCGTCTCAGTCCGAAGCCCCAGGCTGCCCAGTGCAACCGCAATGCTGAGGCCATGGAGAGGTGGCAATGAGTCACCTCTCCACCCTGAGGTGTACAGGGTAGCGTCTCAGACCTTTCCTCCTTGCTCCCCATGGTAAACAGACTGCATTGCTCCCCCTAAAAACATGCCAAAGACAAACCTTCAGCAAAGCCCCCGTGGTTCATTCATCCACAAGAAAAAAAAAAAAAGCCTGCAACCTTTGTTTGGATTATGCCATCCTAGTGGGGTCTGCCAAACAAACCAAAGCTTCATAAACTTAGTGAAGGCACAGGACCGCCACAAGCCAAGCCCCAATGCTGAAGTAATGATGTAATACAGAATGAAGCAATCGATGACCGATACTGAAATCATGAGATACGCAGCAGGCGGTGTGATGACCCCAGAACTCTACTGGTCCCCCACATAGGAATGGCACCATTAGCATCCTGGCTTGAAACAAGCAGATTCTGCTGCAGTGGGATGTGCGAAGCAAAGTGAAGGACACCTTGAGACTGCTAACTGAACTTCACCTTCGCTCTTTAACTTTCACCAAGGGAGTCTAATCGCTTCTCCGCCTGCAGGTGGCAGCACCAGCCCCTTTCTCTCTCCAAGAGGAACCTTGATTGTCACTTGAGAACAGAGCCTCAAGAGGGTAAAGTGCAGAGATAAAATTGAGATAAACTTGCCCCAGAGCAAACATCTTCACAAGTGTAAAATGTAACAAATGGGAACTCACCAAACTCCAGAAGCCTCGCTCTGCTTGCAAAACAGCCCTTTCTAGGACCTATCCAGGTTCTACAAATCAGCAAACGTTGTCCAAGGAACCATTACAGAGTCCACGAAACAATCAGCACCTACTGAGCCCCGACTGGAAACTGCTGAACAAGAGAGGCACTGCACAGAATCTGAAGACAGCAGCCTTCCCTCACTCTGTTCTGCACCAGAGTCTCGCCCTGGGCCTGGCTTTTCAGAGACTTGGCTTCCAGCTCACTAGTACCAAATCCTCTCTCTGTGCCTTGAGCCTATACCATGCCAAGCCCCTGTGACCCATGCTCCTGACATCTTATTCTACCATGAGAAAACAGTGAGTTGAGAGGTTAATCTTGGCCTGGGGGTGCAGATCCATTGGTAGAGTGCTTGCCTAGCATACAGGGAGCCTTGCTTTTGTTCCCAAGAGCCACATAAACCAGGTGTGGTAGTGGACAGTTCTAATCCCAGCACTAGAGGCTGAGGCAAGAGGAGAGTTCAAGGTCATCCTGGGTTGCGTAGAATGAGGCCAGCTGAAAATAAGTGAGAGTTTGTCTCAAACAAGCTACAACAAAAATAAAAAGTGTTAACTTCCCAGACTAGCCAGCTGCTAGCTTACACAAATGGGAAATTGAAGGTAGAGTCTCTGGTTCAAGGTCACGTGGTAGGAGTCATATAAACAGAACAAAGTGCTTGATCTCCCGCTGGCCACAGGGCAGGACTTAGGGCAGAGCAGGTTCATAACCCCTTTGAATAGTGTGCCCATTCTCTAAGAAAGTGTCAGGTGTGTCTGCTGTCAGGGCAAGCCCCGCCCTGAGCAAGCTGTGTGGCCTCACCAAGTCCCTTCTGAGCATGCCCCAGATGGGGGAAGACAATCCAGTGAGATAGTGACAGAAAAATGCTTTGAAAAGTCTAAATGTTCTCTTGCAGGTGATATTATTAATTATTATTATTACTATCATCCCTATCATCTTTCATGGTTATTAACTGCTGTTACCTGCTATGGATCTGTCATTTAGGAATTCCTTTATGGCCTCTGTGGACTTGTTTATACTCCCAGTCAGCAGCAGCACCTCCCTAGCTTTTGATTCCCCAGCCCAGCCCTAACTCCTCAGCCCTGGGCTTGGAGTTGAATGGGTTTTCCAATCTCTCTCTCTCTCTCTCTCTCTCTCTCTCTCTCTCTCTCTCTCCCTCCCTCCCTCCCTCCCTCCCTCTCCCTCTCCCTCTCTCCTTTCTTAAAACTTTTTATATTTGTTTGTTTGTTTGTTTTGAGACAGGGTTTCTCTATGTAGCTTTGGAGCCTGTCCTGGAACTCGCTCTGAAGACCAGACTGGCTTGAATTCACAGAGATCTGCCTGCCTCCTGAGTGCTGAGATTAAAGGTATGCAAAACCACCTCCTGGCCCAGTCTCTTTTGTGGGTTCCATCATGATCAGCTGAACTCACTGTAGTACAGCCTCAGCCTCTGGTCTCCAAGGGCTCTGAGAGAGATTCCAAAGAGCAGAAGGAAGACACAGACTTTCCATTCCTGTGACATGACCTCCAAGCCCAGAAGGCCTGGGGTCGGGGGGGATTGGACGGCCTAACTATCTGTGCTACAGCTGACACCCAACGTCCAGGATACCATTTATTCTCCAAGCCAAGTGTCCTCTTAGGAGAAGCAAGGGACCAGGAAACCTTTCTTACACAAGCCAGAAACATGAAGAAAGGCAGCCCAGCCAGAATTTGCTCTGGTCTGCGTCCTACTGATTTCAGGTTCGGTTAGACAGTACGATCCCTGCTTGTGCAGAGGGTCTACAGTCCCCGCACTGGGAAGGCAAAGACAGGTGGATTCTCGGGGCTTTTTCCAAGGCAGCAGGCCTAGCCAAGTTTGTGAGCTCCAGGTACAATGAGACACAGCTTCAGAAAATATGGTGAAAAGTGATTCAGAAAGACACAAAGTGTCCAACTCTTATCTCCAGATGTACATGCTTTTATAGATGAACACACATACACACACACACATGCGAAAACAGTGGAGAGGAGTTTGGTGGACAGAAAGGCAGAGAGTGTTGGGAAAGGATTTCTAAATCAGGCAGATTGTGAGTAATGACCACAGAGTATTCATGGATAAAGATGGACAGGGTCAGAGAGCAGAGGGGATCACCTGGGGTCTCCTGCAAGGAAGCACTGCTGGATGCACCTGCCCATCAAAGGCACTGACAGCCCCCCTCATTTCCTGCTCCTCAGAAAGCTAACTATTGATAACTCTGATTTGGAGCCGCTACAGTACACCCTGGCTTCCTTAGGCAAGGCCTCCAGGTTCCTCCACAGGGACTCACGGGTCCTGAGCATCACTTAGACCACTGCTAACTATTCCGCAATGCCGTGGGTCTCAGAGCAGGCCCCACCGAATGAGGCTGCGCAGGCACAGCCTACCTTTTTCCTTTGACTCTCCTTCCATCACAGTTGAGGGAACCAGAGATTGAAAGCCCCTTCCTTCCCAGTCGAAAGCAAGGGTGGGAGGGAACCCCGGCCCACCAGCCTTCTCTCCCAGCCGCCCCTCCTGCTCAGGCAACTGGGTAAATCAGTCTACACAGTCCACCTGGAGGATGGAGAACTCCAGACAAATTCTGGGTGATTGTAACAGTAGCATTTGCCCAGCAAATTATACTTCATGAGCTAATTAGGAAGGGATTGTGGCCCTCAGTCTTAATTAGTATCTAGTCTCTAACAGCTTAATCCTGGGTGAAACCAGAGCAGCAATCTCACCCAAACACTGAAATTCTTTCCTCCTACAAATCACCTATATAAATACATATATTTTAATAGCAGCAATTATAAAGTTCTCTGCCAACTTCTGGGGCTGTTTTGCATTCCTGGATCGAGGCCACAGCTTTTCCTTGGTCTCCTCCCTTGCCACAACCGAGGCCTAATGAATAGTCACTCAGGCAGTTCTGCGTGCCATGTAACCAATATCTCCTACCAGTGGGTCTTCGCAGGGATTTAATAAGCAGTCTGGGAGGACGGCCTGAGGAGGTCCTCGAACCTAGTCGTTAACTTCGAGGCCTAATCAGCATCTGCTTCCCACCCAGAGTCCCCCTCAGCTATGGGCCTGGTCCCCCCAGTAATGGATGGAAAATAGGCGATTTCCTGACAGTTAGCAAGCAATTTTCCACCAATTAGCTGAGAGATGGTGGTCTCTGGAGGAAAGGGGATGGCTCCAGCACAAGAAGCCGGGCTGGAAGAAAGAAGATGTTAACAGTGTGGGGAGCCAAAGCCTGAGAGTCAAGGGCCCTGGATCTCCCCTACCTTTGCATCCCAGAAGGCAGCCTCAGCCTGGATCCCTGAGAAAGAATTTCTGAAGACAAAGACTATACTAGAATCTCCTGGGGGCTCTTCTGGGTGACCTGTTAAACGACAAGTTTCTTCTCTTCTGTCCTCCAGGGCCAGCTGGATAAGGTCAGGTTCCCCTGGTTCTCTCAGCGGTGCCCACCCAGGTGACAGCCATGAAATTCCTCCAAGGCTGTTAGTATGGAGGCCTGTTCAGATTGGAGTCAGAATGCTGCGCTTTAAAAATCCTGAACTTGGGGGCTGGACTCACAGCTCAGCAGTTGAGAGTCGCAAGGACCCAGAGTTGAGATTCCAGTACTCACAAAGCAAGTCAGAAACCCTGAATGTTTCCTCATTTGTAAACTGGAGATAATACTACCTGTGATGAAGATTACATGAAACATGTGACATGTTTCATACCTCGTGAAGCAATGCTCGATGAATAAGTGTTATTATTAATGGCATTATTAATAATTGATATGAATGGCAAATATTTGTCAATGGTAGGGCTCAACTGTACGAGAGCCACCACCTCTGACAATCCTCTAGTTGCTGACCTGACCCCTCATTTCCTGCCTTCTGAATGACCATTATTGTCACCGGCTATCTGGCCTCAGATCCCTCCAAGTTCATCCTCACACCAAAGAGACCTTCCTGAAAGGCAAAGGAGACTCTGCCCACGTGACTGCCCCAGCTGAGCGCCTGCACTGGAGCAGCCTGTGTGGGTCACCAACAGTGCTTTAATCCCAGTGCAAACTCACAAGGCAATAGTTGTATGTTCCCTGCTGTCCCCCAAGGCTCATCTCACTATGCCTGGCCCTCTTTCTTTGTTTTGTAACATTCATTTTTTGTAATTTAATATTCATACCCGCACATAAAATGTTTTGATCAAATCCGCCCCAGATTCCCTCCCCTGTAGATCCTCCCCTATTCCCTCATACTTTTCCCTTCTGACTTTAAGCTTTCTCACTTTTTTTTTTATAGCTGCTGAGTCCCATTTCATGCCTCCCGTATGCTTCTCAGAGCCTGCATCCCTGAAGAAAATTGAGTCTCCATCTCCACTGTGGTCCAATTTCTTATAATCCTTACAGAGAACTCATCCCTGGCTGCAGCCCCCGGGGCCGTGGACCTGTCTTTCTGGATGAATGTGAGACCTCATTGTCAAGCACTCACTCTTACTGCTGGACTACAGGGCCGTGTTACAAGGAGGCAACCAAGAATATTGCTTACGGGCTCCTGAGTCATGGACGAGAGACTGTCATCCTCAGCACCACGTTGCGTATTTAGATATGACTATGGTTTCTCACAACTTTCTCACAATTAGCTGTTCTCCTCTGGTAACTGAAGGAGACACAGTCCTCTCCTGGGGGAACTCAGTTTGGGGTGCAGGGCAGGGTGGGGGGTCATAACAACAGTGAGTGTTTAATGCAGACACTCCACTGAAAAACTTTACAGAATTATCTTACGGGATCATCTTTAGGATAAATTAAATATATAGTTATGTAGTTTACCACACAAACTGGAGCTCTTCTGGAGACACTACACAGGAGCAAGAGGGACACCGGATCATTTCAGGCAAGGCAGAATGGATAGAAAAAGCAGATGACCTTTGACTTGGTCAGGGTTACTATTGCTGGGATGAAACACCATGACCAAATCAACTTAGAGTGGAAAGATTTTTTTTTTTTTTTTTTTTTTTTTTTGGCTTATGCTTTTACATCACTATCCACCTGTGAGGGGAGTCAGGACAGGAGCTGATGCAGTAGCCATGGAGGAGTGCGGCTTCCATGCTTGCTTTCCCTGTTTTCTTAGAGCACCCAGGACCACAAGGGTCTGGGCCCATCCACGTGAGTTAGTAACTAAAAAAACGCCCTGCAGGCTTGCCTCCAGCAAGACCTTATGGAGGCACTGTCTCAGTGAGGCTCCTGTTTGTTCTCTGACAACTCTAGCTGTGTCAGCTTGACATAAAATGAGCCAGCACCGCCTTATTTCAGAGACGAGGGCAGAGATGCCATAGGAAAGTGAAGACCCACAATAGAACTTTCTATTTTTAACAGCAGGATTTCTAACCCCTGGCTCCAGTCACACGGGCAAACTGTTTGTGACGCAACATGAAACTATGTTTCCCGACAGGAGAAGCTAGGGTGGGGGCTCCAGGCTGTGGGTGGAAGCCAAGAGAAGGGGAAAGATGAGCTAAGGGATGCTGGTCCAGGAGGGGTTTAGGGTTAAAGGCAGCTGGTAGTAAGGCAGATGATGAAAGGATAGTAGAGGGACGGAGTACGGAAAACGGTACTTGGCTCTGTGTAAGACCCACCTCACCAGAGAGACTTAAAGAGACTTCCCAGAAACTTTTCCAAACAAATACCTCCCAAAATAGGCTGGAAAGGCCCAGCCTTAGTGTTCCCATCTGAAGGGCGAAAGGTGCTGTGGAGCTGGGAGCCCCTTCTGTAGGTTGGCAGCTTCCTCGGATTTGGGCTGATAGTGCCAGGCCACTGACACGTGGTGGATGATGTGGGATGTCCCTCTATATTCTCTGAATATGTTTTATTACCATTGGTTAATAAAGAAGCTACTTTGGTCTATGGCAGGTCAGAATATAATGGGGAAATCCAAGCAGAAACAGAGAAAAAGAAAGAAAGAAGGCAGAGTCTGGGAGATGCCAGCAGCTGCCGGAGGAGTGAGATGCCAGAGCATGACCGGTAAGCCATGGGTCACGTGATGATATGCAAATGTGTAGAAATGGTTAATTTAAAATGAAGAGCTAGTTAGTGAGAAGCCTGAGCCATTGACTGAACAGTTTGTAGTTAATATTAAGCCTCAGAGTAGCCATTCGGGAACTGGCTGGCAGGAGAAAAGCTTCCGGTTACGGGTGGAGCTGTGGCTCAAGACAGCGGTTATGTAATTCAGGCTTCTGTACTCCTCATGCCCAGGGCCCAGCCTGCCAGGCCACGCTATCATCAGCCTGTCCTGGTGCACCATCACTGCCGTCCCCTCAGCACCTAGTTGTAGTGGCACTGCTTGCGCCTGAACATCTAGAGAGAGGAGACAGGGGTTGGGTCTGATGTGAGCTTAGGCAGGCCCTGGATTCCAAGTCACAAGGAGCTTCTAACTTGCAGGTTCAGGTTCTGGGTGGGTGATGCTGCTGATGCCGTAGAAAGGGCTCTGTGCCCTCCAGGGTCACGTCCTGGAGGAAACACAGGTGCTTCTGCCTCCCGTATGCCCTCCATCTGCTTTAGCAGTTCAGCTGTTCACACAGCTCTGCTCTCCTTAGTACTCAGAGGTTTCAGCCAGGCTCCTCAGAGCAGAGGGCGTCACAGAGCTATGACAACACACAAGGCTAAGTGCCACCCACCCGTCCCTCCAAACCACTTCCATAACTGTCAGAGGGATCATTCTAACAACGAATTAGTCAGGAGCTCCTATCCCCAGTAAGAAATACTCCATCTAACATCTTCACACACAACCCAGGGGCCTGCAGGTTCAGCCCCTGCCCCTACCTCCCCAGTGGGACCTCCCTGCAGGGTTCCCTGTAATCGCATATCTATATGTGAAACCCTTTCACCTTCATGCTCATGCTGGGTGCTGAGGATCACTGTCTGTTCTGCAGCCTCACCAAAGTGTCTGCTTCAGCTGACCCTCTGGATCCTGTAGCTGAGGTGCTTCAGAACCATGAAGCCTTCTGGAGACCCTAACCCATCTCTCTCCTCCTGGTCTGCATGGACATTCATTGCCTGTCTTCACTGCAGTTCCTCCAGGGGAGGAGTTCAGTGCAGGTCAGTACTGTGCCTTTCTTTGTCTTGAGGAGGCCTGAGGAGGGCAGTCTTTGGGAAAAGAGCATATAGTCATTACCCTTTCTGGCTTCTGTAACTGCAATTTCTCTGTGCACTCTCCCTCTCCTCTGCCCTTGCCTGCTCTTAGTCATTAGAATAATCTTGTACATTGAGATAAGAAAAAAGACCCCTTACCTTGGTTGGAGACAGCCCTAAGCTAAATATAAGCTGCTGACTCTTGTGAGCAAGTTATGGATTTCAGCCCTGATTGACACCTTAGCTGGGCATCGTAATGTAGATACGCATATGCAGCCCTGTTTGTCAGGTCCAATTCTCACCAAGATGCCCAGCTAGCTCCTTCTTGGGAATATGCCTTCAATCTACAGTCACATTTGTAGTAGGGGATAATGGGATTGCTGCCCACAAGCTATTTGCTTCTTCCAACATGAAATGAGATAGGAAAATGAAGAGGCAGGACGGGGGAACTCTGGATATCCAATGTGAGTAGGCCTTGTCACCAGCTACATATCCCGCCACCTGTTGCCAAAAGAGATACTGATTGCAGCAGGAGTCGGACCTGTGTCCACTGGGAGTATACCAGCCACTCCCCTTCCTTTCTCATGTCTCTTTGGTCTTAGTGTTCTAATTTCTGCGAGTCAGCCTCGAAGCTCCCTCTCAACCCCTCTGCCCACCCATAGGCACACACAGACACACACAACTCACTCCTTTGTACTTGTTACAAGAGAACATAGCAATGGAGCTTGAAGAGAACAGGGTCCTGGCTACTTCTAAACTGTGAAGGATGACAGAATTCCCCCTGAGTCAAGCCCTATTAAAACCCAGGTCTTCACTCTGGAGTAATTTAGACACAGCTTAGCCATACCAAGAAAACCATGCGCTCTGCTGTCTCAGACTGCAGTAGAGCCAACTTTGGTCAAGGCAGACAGATCAAGCCTTAGAGAAGAGTATGCTGGAGATACCCTAGATGGCAGTGGATTGTAAATGTGCTGGTTTGTCGTGATGGCACCAACTGGAGTCATCTGGAAAGAGGCTCAGTTGAGAAAATGCCTCCATCAGACTGGCTTGTAGGCTTTTTTCTTGATTGTTGATTGACAATTGATGTGGAAGGGTGGTAAATCCCTGAACAGATGGTCCTGGAGCATATTAGAAAGTAATGAACAAGCTGAGGGAGCCAGTCAATAAACAGTGTTCCTCCATAGTGTCTACTTCAGTTCCCACCATGGACTACCTTAGCGGACTATGACCAGGTTAGGTAAACCAAATAAACCCTTGCCTCCCCGTGTTGCCTTTAGTCGTGGTGTTTTAGCTCAGCAATAGAAATCAAAGGAAGATACTGGGACACAGAGATGAGAGTCAGCAGGTGCTCAGCAACTAGTATGTGACTAGTCGTGGAGGCCTGAATATGTGACTGTCATTTTCTTTCATAGTCAAGTCTGTGACTCTAAGGACGCAGGATGCTAATTATTATTTGAATTTATTCTTCCATGATCCCAAGAATATTTCAACTCAGTGACTCAAAAATGTCATATGTTACAGACATGAAATGCTTAGAACTGGCCTCTATTTCCTGAGACATGGCCATCCCTGTGCATTTATTTTAAAGATATGTTGAACCCATTCTGCATGTGTTTATCTCCTCTATGCCCCTCAGTTATGGATTATGATTATCCCTGTTTTCCAGATGAGAAAACTGAGGCATGAAGCAGTGAAGTAGCTTTCTTGAGGTAACAGAAGTAGTATCTCGTGGTCCCATAACTGCAGCTTCCAGGTGGTAAAGATACTACACCAGGAGGATGAAGGCACCTGGGTGGTCCAGAGCTACTTTGCTGCAGAATCACCCTGAGAGCCACTCAACCAGATGTCCCTGTCCTCCGCTCAGGCTGTGGACGGTGATAGAGTTCTCCCAATGACCAATGTTGTTGGGATGGACACGGTCTTCCCTCTGTATCCTAGTCTTAATCACTTCTTCCTCTTGCCACCTTTCAAAGGCATGTTCCCTCCCTAGCCTCCAGTTCTGCATACCCCAGGCAAAACCAGCCACATTCTTTGGGCTAGAGTCCAAGTTTACTTAAGAAGAGGAAAATGGTATTATGGAGATTACAATAGCTTCAAGAAACAGAGCATCGGTGTACCCGGGCATGACCACAAGAATGCTCACCAGCTCTGGAGCTTCCTGTCGGGTACCTTTCAAGCCTTGTCTGAAGCTGGTGGCCATAGGGAGGGAAATAGGGGATCAAAATGAGGCCAAACAACCAGGTGGTATCACCCCCACTGCTCTTGGAGTCTAGAAAGAAAACCAAAGATACCCCCTCCCTACATCCTCATGCCCCACAGTCCTAAGAAACATGCATAACTCAATTCACATTCTCTGAAATGGAGCTGTGGATGGCTGATGTGTGTGTGTATGTGTATGTGTGCATGCATAATCACATGCCTTCATTCATGAGTGGGTAGGTGTGGTGAATGGTATGGAGGACTGGGGCTCCTCATCATCCATTCTATACCCTAAGTCTAAGTCATATATGAAGAAGTTTGCTGCTCAAACTCTCCCCAGACCTACCATGGAGCTCTGGGTTTGAATTCCTGATTTGTAGAGTAGAATGGAACAGAATAAAAAAGACTTATGGATTTAACTCTTTCCAAAACTTTTTTTTAAATTTTGTGTATTTATTTATTTATTTATTTTAGGAAGGAAAAAAGAAAACCATTAAAGTAAAATTCCTGGGGCCAGGAAAAGCCAGAAGTCTGGCTCGCATCTCCTGCTGGATAATTATCTGGCATTTAACACCCCTCTTCCCAGCATGTGTAATTAACAGGGAAATAAAGATGCTGTCATCCTACCTCCCAGCTTCTCTCTGCTGCCCAGAGGCCATGGGAGAGGCTCAGAAAGAGTGGGGACCAGTGTAGCAAACTGAATGGAGGCTAGATATCAGAAAGTACTTTGATCCAGGAGGATCATCAATAGGACAGTAACTGAGGGTCTTCTGGGAAGGCTTTCTGCCTCCACCACCCAGAGCCATCTCTCTTCCTTGAATTCCTACGGTGGGTGTAGGCTGGTCTGCACCCCTTCCTATGGGATGCTATCCTGGCTTCAATTAAATAACTGTATCCTAGCAGGGTCTTACTACATCCACTCATATTGTCCCAATGCCTCTTTCACGCCTGCCTCTGCTAGGCCTTGGATGGAGATGAGGTAGAGCCACCTGTTGCCGAAAGAGATACGAATCTACTTGGACAAATACAAGGTCAAAAGTGGCAAGAAGTTAATGAGGCAGAATTTTCTATTGTGTGGACTGGAATGGGCTTTAACAACGGAGAAATAAATCTTAGAGGAAGCTTCCAGCAATCAGTACTGGTTAACAAACTCTCTTCCTGCTTGGCTATTGTTCTCATCCTTCATCCAGCATCCACTCTCTATCTCTTCCAGGGAAGTTTATCTACCATCCCCAGGCCAGTCTGGACCCTCTGGGCTCTCACAACCAATTCTCAACAGCCTCACCCTGTCTTAAAACACCCCAGGGAACAACCTGGAACATAAGGGACCCAGAAACACAAAACAAAGTCTTACCTTGAAAGATTGGAAAGTTGAAATTAAATCAGAAAGGTCCATAAATGGCAGGCCAGGGAAAGACACAACTATTCTGTAGGAGAACGTGAGCTTTTCCAGATCAATGTTGGGATCACCGAAGGAATGGGTGCCATAGAATGATTGGCAGAAGTCAGGATGCATAAACCTGGCAGAGACACAGAAAATATAAACCCAATCCTAGCAGGTTATTGTGGTCTAGACCAGAAAGCAGCCAGGAGAATGGAGGAGACAGAGGACACAAGCTTTGAAGCCCCAACCACCCTGATGGCTGCAGTGCTGGGTCAACAGCCAGCTATTCCAATTATTCATAGAAATCAATTTCATTCCACAGAGGCTCAGATAAAACTCCTGTTGCCAGACGACAGTAATGGATGAGAAGCTTAGGGTGAGAAGATAAGAGGGGCCCAGAGTAGGGTGATCAGGTGGGGCTTCGCAGGCTGGGGGCAGCGTGGTTAGAGGTTATCGAAACATCCCTTCAAATAGTGAAGGTTCAGCGCCAGCCAGATCAGCTGTGGCCTGTGTGTGGAGGAACAAGTCAGCCCCTCCCCAAGCCTGACCCGTGAGGCCCAGGTGGAAGGTCCTTGAGTGTTATTCCTACCAATGGGGAGAAACTAGTTCAATCTTGACTGAGGTGGCTGCACAAAAAGATAAGACTACAAAGAAAGAAACCGCTGAGGCCCTGACCATCTGAGGCCCAGGAATTGTGTGTGTGAATTGTGTGTGCGTGTGTGTGTGTGTGTGTGTATGTCTGTGTGGGGGGGGGTGAATTGTGCGTGCGTGTATGTGTATCTCTCTCTCTCTTTTTTTCTTTCTATATGTAGCACTGGCTCATTTGCACCACTCAGGAGAGAGTAGGAAGCCAGAGAAATCCTGCTCTTGTCTCATCTGAGCAAGAACAGAAAGGCTGAGTCCTGTCACACCTGCTGGGAAAAGATCCCAGGCAGCTCTCTTTCCGAGGCATAAAACAGAAAGGGATGTAGAAGAAGGGGTTCTCCAGGGGGAGAGAAGTACCATGAGAGACACTAGGGTTCCCATAGAAGAATGGGAACAGGAGGAGGATGATGCCCAGGTGAGCAGTCAGAAGGGGAACTAGAGAGTAACTCCAACAGTAAATGACTGACTCTTATGCCTTGCTATTCAGCCTGCTGGGTATCACCCTGTGCATTTCACACAAAGTAATCAATGTCAACCTCATGATCATCCTCACTTTTGACCAGAGGAGACCAACGTTTTGAAGTGAAGTAAATATTTGGGGAACACTTATTGTTCCCAAAGCCACAACTAGAGAGGATGGAGCTGGCCTGTGGAGGCAGGCAGCCCACTTCATCACCCTGCTACAATGAGATCCACTTAAAAGGGACGTGCTCCATGCGAGACCAACATAAGCACCCGCGGAAGCATTGTATCCCGCGTGCCTCCAGCAGCTTGTGCCCATGGGGTAAAAGCTGAGACTCAGAGAAGCAGTTTGTCCACAACTTCATTTCAGAGAACTGGAAGGGCTGGCAGGTGGACCTAGCCCTCTTCCAGGTCACTTCTAGATCTTCCCTGATGAAGAGTTGAATGGCTGTGCTGGGCATCTCCTAGAGAAGGACAGGACTGAGGCCCAAACCTATCCTGCTCTATCCAGACAGCTTTTCCTCACAGCTGCAAGTTGAGGCATCCAGAGGTCGGCCTGAGAGGCCCCATCTACCAACACTCAAGGCTGGGAGGAGATAAGGCCTTTTATCTCTGCAGAGGGTTCAATAGTTTATTCCCATCCAGGGCAGTGGGGTGCCTGGTGCCCATTCCTGGAAGGTGTCCAGAACAGATGTGAGGTCCTTCCTACCCTTCTCTCTAGCACGTGCTCCTCTCCACACCCCACTGTCACCATCAGGAAACATCTTGGATGCAGCATGTTTACACAGGCACCAGGTCCAGGGGAAAAAAACTTGATCTTAGAGCTCTGGCCAGCAAGACAACAAACTGCAAGGAACATCAGAGCTCTGGAGTGGTCCTAAACCAACTTGCTTTCCTGGCTTTACCACCTTCTAACTGTTTGATTAAGCTATTATTACATCTCACTTTATTCTAACTCCATCTTGGGCAGTTGCTGCCAGGACCAAGACAAGTCAGATCAAGTAGGAACTGGAGAGATGGCTCAGCAGTTGAGAGCACTGATTGCTCTTTCAGAGGGCCTGGGTTCAATTCCAAGTGCCTACATGAAGGCTCACAACCATTTGTAACTACAGTTCCAGGATATCTAATGCCCTCTCCTGGCCTTCTGGGACACCGAGCATGTGTGTGGTGCACAGAGACACTCAGAGAAATCACACAGAGAAATTATATCATATATAATAATAATAACAACAATAGAAGATCAAGTAATCAGTAGTCTAGCTCTGGATCTGACCTATAGCTGAAACTGGGAAATTCTCCTCTTTTTCTGCATGCACTACATGAATTTGACTACAGTGAATGAAACAAAATCCTCTGCAGCCCCCAATGAGAGAGGAAGTAAACCCACCTCTCTTTCCTAACACTCTCTCAGGCTCCCCACACCCTGCAGAGAGTGGACCACACCCCTTTGGCCTGGTATCCAAGGGCCTCTTGGGTACCCAGCTCTGGTCTCCAGGCCCCAGGTGACTCACTACCCCTGAACAAAGCAGGCCCTATCTTCACCTCCAGTACATCCTTCAAGGCCTAGATCATCTGCCGCCTCCAGATCCCTAAGGGAGAATGAATCACTTGCTCCGTTGTGCTCCTACGGTTCTGAGCTCATTCTTCTTTGTGCTGTGGACACAGATGTGTGCATCTGCCTACCAGTGAGCTCTTGCAAGAGGTAGCCCCATCATCTCATCCAATGCCCAGCACAGATTTGTAAATGTTGGCTAATCAGTGGATTGACGAATCCAATCCAATATCCTGGAATGGAAGCAGCTCCTTTAAATACTTGCCTAGTCCAGGTACTTTCTTTCACAGATACAGGGGCCTAGGGCTAGGGGCTGGAGAGTCTGTGAAGGATAGAGAATGTTGAGAAGGATTGGACCAATGGACAGGTCCAAGGTTGCGGATGAGCTAGCAGAGGAGGCTCTGGAATCTCAGCTGCCAGTGCAAGACCAGAACAAGGATGGTCATGTTTGCTCTACAGTGGGTAGTCCAAGATCCCCCATGGCTCTCCACTTCCCTCTGGAGGAAGGGTCAAGTTATCCTAACTTCCTAGAACCCTTGGAATGTGGTCTGCACGAGCCTGTAAACCCGCTGTCCTGTTAACTACACATTCTGGTGACATGGTATCAACCTGGAACCACTCTGGGAGGACCTTCTCCTCACTTTCTGGGTCCCATTCGCTGTTCTCTCGCTGGGAGGCCCTTCTCTTTCCCCAGCCTCGCCGAATCTATAAGCTGAGCTGTCACCTCCACTGAAGATTTCCCCTCATCCCTTCCCCTTTATTCTTTGTCTTCCAACCTACGGTGTGGTTGCCTCTCTCTACATAGTCAGGGCATCAACCACATCAGAGTTGGTATAGTTTGTGCCGCCAAAAACCGGCACAGACTGGAAAGGAATGAAAATGAGCTACTGAACAATGAATGAATGAATGAATGAATGAAGTATTAGAACAGAAATTCCAGGCCACAGGTCAGAAATACTGTTTATTCCAGTGCTCGAGAGAAGGTACAGTGATTAAGAGCACACACTACTTTTGCAGAAGACCTGAGTTCAATTTCTGGCACTCAGGTCAGGTGGCTCTCAACTACTTGTAACTCCAACTCCCAGACATTTGACGCCCTCTTCTGGCCTTCATGGGGGCCTGCATTTATAAGCACATACTTATGCACGGACACACATGCATATATGTAATTACAAATAAAAATAAAATAATTCATTTTATAAAATAAATACTGTTAACACCAAAGCAAATTCCGATGCTACATGGAAAGAAAAGGCTGAGTGAAGAGGAGGTACAGGACAAGCAGCAGAGCTGAGCTGTTAGCAGGAAGGGGAGAAGGCATTCCATAAGACCCAGAGAAACAAAATTCCATTTATTTGCCTGAGCTTCGCTTCTTCACCCGCTGATCTCTTTTATTTCTGCAGAACCTTTGAATCACTGAGTCAGCATTGGGAAGGGAAAAAAACCTTGGGCAAGATCAGCCAGCGCTTCAGCCCGTCAGCCTTTGCCATCCTGACAGGCATACCAATGTCTGCCAGTCACATGAGGCTGCTCTTTAAGTTGAAGGACCTTTCTCCAGGTGGGAAAGCCAGGAGACCACTTGAGGCACAAGGAAGTACCATGGAGGCTGGAGTGGGTATGGCTTTGTTCAAGTAGAAAAGTCTCCAATACAAAAAGAGATAAATCCAACTGAATACCCCCACACCACAATGTCCTTGTGTTCCAGGCATACTTAGTTCCCCTCTGAGAGTTTACAGTTCAGTATCACAGCCTCCAGGACAGTGTTCGCATGGCTGCATTCTGTCATGACATGAGCCCTTTTCTCTGCAGCCTCAGCAGCGTCATCACACACCACACTCACTTCACTATGCCTCCTATTGCCTTCACTGGTGGTTCACACCCCCGAGAGAGCCAGGCCTCTGGGTGACTGCTGTTCTCTCCCTGCTCCAGGCTTCAGCTCTTTCTCTTAGAGCTGCCAAGTCTGCTCTACATTCCCTGGCTTTAGGCAAATCCCTACTTAGGCACCGGAATCTTCGTCTGGCCCATCTACATCCAGGTATCACATAACTTCCTGTTATAGAAGATACCATTCAGTACTGTCAGGTCTTATTCTCTGCTATGGCTTTCTGCCAAGCACACAACCTGCAACAGTGGTAGGTACTCAAAAACTGTCTACTAATGTTTAAAGGAGTGTTTGGAGAGTGCTGTGGTTTGGATACCATTTGAGTGTTAGCCACCCACATTTATATATTTGAAACTTGGTTCCCCAGTGAAATAGTGTTGAGGTGGAAGGACCTTAGAGAGCTGGAGCCTAGGACAAGGTAATCAGGTCATGGAGGCACAGCCCTCAGAAAAGACTGCTGTCCTGAGTGGACCCCAGTTAGTTCTTTCCAATCAATGCAGCCCATTGTAAAGTGACTACCCACACATGTGACCATTTCCTTCCCGTTGTTCCACCATGCTTCTAATGCAGTCATGGAACTTTTACTGGGATGTTGACACTGTACTGTTTGGACCTTCCATTGCCAGACCCATGAGCCAAACAAACCTCCATCCTTTAAAGAGAATAGCAAAACTCGGGCATTTTTCTTATAGCAGTTCTAAAAAGACTAATATTGAGACCTTGAGAAGGAAAAGTTTTGGAACTTTTGCATCATCCCCAGTATCAGAGTGTTGACTTTCCACTTTCTTCTACAAAGTCTACATTGTTGGAGGAAGGCTCCATTCATCCTTCAGGCTCATCACAACAGCAGGGCTTTTCCTTCCAACCCTAAACAGTACCAGAATGCTGGAGATGCTCTCTCATTCCCACCACTCAACCCCCAGTTGTAAAGGACACCCCGCTCTGCTGCTATCCCATCTACAAGGCTGGGAAGGACCACACCCTCCACACAGGACAAGTAGGGCTTGCCTTGCCTACTCAGAGGAAGACAGGAGGCAAGTTCTCCTCACTCCATAGCTCCATCCTTAGCTACAGCTGAACAGAGTCCCACCCAACCCAGAGCCAGAGAGGTAGAAGGATCCACTAACTCATTTGCAATGCTCCTTAATTAACACCCAGATCCTATGACAGCGAAAAGGACCTGTTGTTCTTGAGACATCAAAAAGTACAGGATCTCAAAGTTCCAGAGATCTTAAGAGAGCACCTAGTCAGAACTCCCGAGCCACCTTTCCATGCCCCTAGCAGAAATGGGAAAATTGAGGCACAAAGATAAGTGAGATCTTATCAGCTACACAAAGCTCTAATCCTCAAAGAACTTACACGCCTTTTGGAGATGGAGATACCTACTTGATGGATGAATGGATGAATGAATGAATGAATGAATGATGAATGGAAATTAACATCAATGCACTGAGGGCTTCTTTTCAACCTCCCTCTAGCAGCACACCTCCTAAGACAAAGAGCACAGAAGGCAGTCTGGGTTGGTCTCAGTGTTGGATAGAACTTCTCTGGATTTGAACAAGCCTCTCTGCCCTTTCTGGACTCATCTGGGAACCCCCAGGGCTTTTGTGGAGATACCAATATGGGAGGGAAAATGAAGAATACTGTTTTCTTTAGAATTCTCTTAATCAGTAGAAAGTAAATAGGCAGTCCTCCTGTAAGAAAGCTGGAGTGGAGGGTGAGCTAGTGGGAAGTCCCTGAACTGGACATCTCTGCAGGCTATGGTCAGGAACTTAAAGCAAGAGAAGAGGGAACTCTTCCTTAGGGCCAATCTATTCTGTTGGCAGGACCTGAGATCCTTCCTGATGACACCATCAAATCCTCAGCAAAGTGACAAAAGTCAGGGAAAAAATTCCCTGTGTAATTAGATTTTCATGGAAAAGAAAGAAGGGTGAAATTTTCTGAGTCTGATAGTTTGACCCAGGGGAGAGGGGCTGCAGACTCTCAGTGGCAGTGACAATAGACACACACAGCAACCAACTGCAGAGCATCTGAGCCATCTGTGGCTCAGAAGAGGTCTTACCAAAGCTATGAGGGGTGTGGAGGTCCCAAAGGGCATAAGGCTAGTACAGAAGGATGTGTAACTGGTTCAGCTCCTTATTCCTTCATGAGACAGAAACGTATTCAATGTTAATATGTCATCAGATACTGGGGTTCCTATTGTGAACTGCCTAGACTGGGCATCAAGAACATTCTTACATACATGTTTGCCTAAGATCTCTTAGATGGATATCTCCCATCTCCAAAGAGCTTCCAAGTTCTTTGAGGACTGGAGCTTAGCTCTGCTTCTTTCCTGAGCCTCAACACCTGCTCCCTTCTGCTTCATAATAAACAACACACCCTTCACACTGAGAAAGGCTCTAGTGATCTCTCTGTCAAGGTACACCGTATCACTGTCTGTCACACTGGCAGCCCGGTCATTTAAACAGTTAGAACAACCAGGGGCTGATCTGAATGTGTTTTCAGTCTCTGCAGCTGAATCAGGTAGACACAGAGGAGTGATTCAAGCTCATTAAGTCTATTCCTCTGCCTCCAGACCAGGCTGTAAGCTAGAGCTAGTCAGTATGAGTTGCTTACCTTACATAATGTAACAAAAGTATACAAGTTAGAAAAGCTGTATATAACTGGATTTGGCAACTAGCCTGCTGGTACTCAGTCATGGTCATTTCTACTGCCTGAAATCAATCTCTCTCTCTCTCTCCCTCCCTCCCTCCCTCTCTCTCACTTGATCTTCTCAGTAAGTTAAGCAAAGTGGTTTCTGCTGCCATTATTGGACAATGAGACACTGAATCATAGAGAAGTCAAGTGGTGCATCCAAGGTCCCAAGCTGGTGGGTGGTGACAGGGCAATTTGAGCCCAGGTCTTCTTTCTCTGTCAGTGTCCCTGGGGTGCATACTCCAGATGCCGCTGCTCTGTATCTGACAAGAGCATCAGGGCTGAGCTGATTCATGAACTGATGGCCTCAGCCTCCCTGCAACCCCTGCCTGATGGATTAGTTGACTCTTCTACCCCCAGCATCACTGGCTGGAGACCAAAGAGAGAACAAGAAAGCTGAGTGGAGGAGAGGGTTAGTGGGAGAGAGAGCAGAGGCGGATGAGAATATCTCAGCATCCATCACCAGGGCCAGTTCACTCTGGGATCACTCTCCTGGACCGAGTTCCCATCTGAAAATCTGTCTTGCTGATAACCTGTCAGTCACTCTCCAGGGTGAACTACTTCCCAGGCTCCTCTGGCCTTCAAGGCTCCTGGGCCCCAGGCAAATGGGCAACACAGTCAGTTCCGATGGGGAGAAGAAGCAGCGACTGAGAGGTGGAAGTCAGACAGAGCCACATGTTGACATCAGAGGGATTGTCCGTGTCTGCTTCACTTTTTGTGACACTTCTAGCAACTCTGAATTTCCACCCTAAATCCCCAAAACTCCTTCTAAAGCTCTGCTGATGTTCCTAGGTGTGATGGCTGGTCAGCATTTCTCCTTTGGCCTCATCCTCTTCTTAGGCTGAGTCAGGAGCCCCTGTCCTCTTGATTAGACATGTGTGAGTGCCACATAGTCTGCCTTGTCAGATCCTGTTGGACTCAGAACACAGAAACTTGGCAGAAAGGAGGGAAAGAGGGGCCCAGGTCAGCAAGTGTGGGATTGTGCTGCAGAGGTCAAATCCAGAGAGAAAGGCCCCTGCTGTAAATTAGTCCCTTTCCCCTTGCTCTCAGGAAACTGTTGAGACATGCCACTGTAGACAGACGTCCACTGATAGACACTCAGGAGTGGGACTCTGCTGGACTGGGTCACAGGCATGGATGAGATAGAGCTTCTGGGTGGTGGGGACAGCTCAGCAAAGAAATCGTCAGGACCCAGACTGATAAGTGTTCTTGAGAGATTGGGCAAGCCCAGAAGAGAAAGAAGGGATAAGGCAGAAGCAAACTAGCCTGCTGAAAAGAGCTGGAACCTGGACCCAGAGCTAATGTCCATCACACCTGATGTGGCTCACCATACTTGAAAACCATTGTGATAATGTTACTGTACTCTGAGCAGGGTGCTGAGGCTTCAGGTGTGACTAGATGCTTAGGGTGTCCAGGGAAAGCTCCTAGAAAAGGCAGTGACCGCATATAAGAAAGGCACGTGACCGCGAGCACAGTGAGCTGAGTGGACCTCAGGGCCATTCGGGCATCACCTCTCCCAAGAAGTTGCTAGCTGGATTGTCCATGTCCGTCCCTCTGTCATGAGTATATGAGCTGAGTTTGTGAGGGTAGAGCCTGTGTTGCTCACTGCAGCATCGTTAGCGACTGCTGCCCATGGCCCTCTGGATGTACACAGGAGTAACTAACGAATGACAAAGAGCAGGAGAAAAGACAGGCAGAGAAGAAACAGAAGGGAAGTGACAAGTAAAGCCCCCCTTATGCCAGGTTGCTTACATGGATGATCAGGTTAATTTCCCAACTCCCCACAATAGACTGAGATGTATAGTGTTCTTCCCTACAGATGAGGAAATGGGGCATAGAGGATCCAGGACTGGGCAGAGCAGAGATAGGCAGCAGGAAGAGAGCTGCTTCCCATGTGTGATCCCACATCCCCTTTGTGGGTATGCGAGGCTCCTTTCATCCTCCTGGGCTACTTCCAATTGGCCTATGGATATTTGGCTGGAACTTCAGGATCTAGAGGGCAGCCCCTCCCCACTCACTGGGCCACCCCAGCCCAGCTGTGCAAACAGACTCCAGCTGGGCTGTTCCACTGAGGATTGGGGGGAGGATGTAGCAGGTCTGACGGGTCAGGATGAGCTGGGCTTTCCTGAGAATAGTTCCAACCCCAATGTAGCCTAGGATACTTTCTTCCTAGGCCCGGAGAGGGGCTATGATCCTGACTGCAATGCAGTCAACAGTCTGACAATAAAAATAACTGTTCACCACCTGCCTCTGTTCCATGTTCATAGGGACCTTGCTTGTTCTGACCTGCATTGACCTGGCAACCAGAATCTAAGGGTCTTGCAGTGAGTGAGCCTCATGCATTGGATATCAGAGCCTATGATGGCTACCATTGTAGCACAATGTCTGTAAGTGCCAGTGGCAGGAGAAGATGCCCGATGACCTCATTGGCCTATTCTCCCTACTTACCACATCTTTTCCCTCCAATTTTTATTTATTTATTTATTTATTTATTTATTTATTTATTTATTTATTTTGTACCCCAGAGTCACCCTTCTGCACCACTAACTTCCTCATTCCTATTCCCTGCTGTTGGGCCCAAATGCAAGGCCAGGATCTCGGCAGGCATTATTGTAGGGATCCTATCAAAGGTTGTACAGAAGTCCTGGACACCAGAGTGGGTGCTAGGAGCCAGCCTGCAGAGAACACTGCAGAGTACCCACTGCCTAACACAATTGGAACTTTCCAGCATACACTTTCTTAGCTGAGTGATTATTTTTCCTGAAGGACCAGATAATCCTCCTGTAGGAACAACCAACCACAAAGGCCAGCAACCAGCTGCAAAAAGCCCTTGTGTTCACACTAACACAAACAGAAGCTGCTACCCCCAAGCCAGCATCATGAGGCGCACGCGCTCAGCATCCGCACTTGGCTCTCAGACAAGCCGACACAGCCTTGCACATACCACCCAGGAAGTCAGGAATCCACCCTGCCCAAGGGCTGACACCAGCATAAAGGGAAGTATAACCTTGTGTGTGTGTGGGGGGGGGGGGTGCCTTCTCACCTCAAAGGCTGCTTAAAAGCTTACCGCTTGGAGATCAGACCCTGTGAGTCAGAGGAGCAGTGTGCATTGGCAGGAGGGGACTTTCCAACTCAGGAAAATTTACACCATCCATCCTATGAAATGTTAGTGTGTAGCCAGTGTGACCTGAATTCTGGAATCCCCAAGGATTTCACCAACACCATCAAAGACATTTAATGCTCACCTACTATGTGCATGACTTTCGAGAGGAAACACGGGGTCCCAATGCAAAGTGTGAAGTCAGAAAACTTCAGCTTGTCACCTCATTATTCACATCTGTCAAGGAGTAGATAAATATTTCTTCCACGCACTGGGCATGTTCAATTCTCTGTTATAGATGCAAACACTGGGACCCAGAGATTCTATGCTGCTCCTCCACCCAGAGATTCTATGCTGCTCCTCCATGGTGCACAGTTACAGCTGGTCTCGGGTGATTCATGGCAGTCCCTACCTCATGGGAACGTTGTACGGTTACATGAGTTAATTCGCACAAAATCGTGAAAGGCGCCTGCCACAAAGTAAGTAGCCAGTAGATATTCCGTCATAGCTGAAGTGCTTGCTACAGAAGTCTTTACAACACCGTAGCAAAGACAGATAACTCAAAACTCACTTCCCCTCTTTACTGCAACTTTGTTGCGCGTTTTCTTGGTCTACAACATTTCTAGCAAAGAGCTGTTGGTGTCAGTTCTATCCTAGGAACATGAGAGTGTGATCAGTGACCAAAGTCCCCCGTGTTCGGGCCCTATCTCCCTTTCCCACCTCTTCTCCTCTCCTCCTTTGAGCAAACATTTTTCCCCTCACCACAAACAATACCTAGTTCTCCATGGTGCTTGCCCCTGGCTCTGCTGCCTCTGCATTTTTTGTTCAGACTCAAAGCTTTTAATCTCTGCCTCCATGGTCTCTGAGTTCCAGCAGGAGTACCCAGGGGTCCTTCCGCAAGACAGATCTGGAGAGTCTTGTGTCCCGTGATATCCTAGGGATCACGGTGGCTTTCACATCAGATCCCTGCCACCAAAGCCCAGCTCTGGCACTGTGGCTTTGTGACTTTGAACTCCTTGAACCGAAGTGTGCGTACGTGAGAAGTGTGTGAGCTATCTGGCAGGGCTTGAGTGGAAGAAGAGATTTCATGGGGTGCTTTCCCCTTCAAGCTTTCAATTCACACACATGGATTACACTGGAATCTACTTTTTTCTATAAGCTTTTCGTGACTTTTTATGCCTACTGTATCTTAACCATACTAAAATCCAATTTATAAAGCAGCAATTCAACACCCAGTCAACATATCAAATCATTTTGAATTTCAATTCAAAGAGATCCATGAAATGTTCGGAAATCTCATATCCCTAGGGAAGAAGCCCTTAACCCTCTTTGAGACATTGGCTCCATTTTGTCTCCAGCTTGGGGAGGAGGGTATCACACCCTTTCTATCTTTTGAGATTAAATGACAACTGTGGTGTCATCTGTGTTTACTATGATTTCCTTGGGGACACAGGCTAGGTCTGACTCGTTGTGAGATTTAAAGAAGCACCAATACGTTTTTAAATGGACTACGATCTGCTTTAACCCTGCATCTCTCCAACCATCAGATCATCCGCTCATCAAGTTCAAAATAAGGACTCTGCCCTGAGGGGATTTCCCGCTGAAACTGAGAGCCTTTGCCTCATTCAGTCTCTTGCCTTCTTTCCTCTCCTGGAATCCTCTCCAGCTAACCCTTCCACCTTCTGCGGTACCAGCTGCCATCCCAATTTCCAAGCCTCCTTTCTGTTGCTAGCCAAGCAGAGCCTCACACCACCATGCAGGTAGGAGCTGGGACTGGTACCTCAATAGAAACAACGTCCTGTGGTCCACAGCTGGAAGCCTTTAAGGGCATTTGAATGGACCATCAGTTCCCTCCCTAGGCCTTTCAAGCTCCAGGGTGACAAATCTAATCCTAGTCGGATAAGGCAGCTAAATTTTCCTGTACACATTTAGCAAGGGGAGTCAGGAGGGTGGGGGTGAGCAGGATCTCACTTCGCCCAGATGCCCCTCTTATCTATGAGTTCTCTGAAGCAGGGGAGAGGGACTCTCAGACTCTGGTAACTCGAGGGCCGCTTTTTCCCCCCCACAGTCCCGTGATTTCTCAGTAGGGGAGACCACCTGGTCCTTGCAAGAACTGGTCTCTGAAAAGGGATCAGCTGCCTTCAAACTCCCACAGGGATTTTACCCAAGAGGAATGGTGGAAATAGAGGCTCGAGGCAGTGCTGGCAGCCTTCAGACCTGGCTGGAATTGGAGACCTGGATCTGATCCCTGAGCACTCACTATCTAAGTAAGCAGAGTGGTCTGGGGCACCTACATATGCTTTATGATTCACCTCTCTCTCCTGGCCCAAGCAGCCCATTGTAGCACCGAATTCTCTGGTAAGTGGATTCTGGTAAACAGGTTCAGCCTCAGACCTGTTCCGTCTGTTATTCCTACAGTTTCTAGCTCTAGTCTTCATGACTGCTCAGAACCTCTTCAGCTGTGCTTGCCCCAGAACAGCCCTAACAAGAATTAGAGGTGATGTTAGGTACCCACAAAATTCAGTTCCTAAAGATTATTTTGTTAAAGAAATGCCACTCAGGAGTCAAAAAAAAAAAAAAAAAAAAAAGCTGCAGGTTGGCGATGAGGAGACCAGGATTATAACAGGTGAGAGATGATGTAGTTTGAGCCAAAGCAAAAGCAAGCCAAAGGATCATTCAAGGAGAGGTTATGATAGATGTTGGAGACTGATAGAAGTTATGATGGACATTGGAAGTCCAATGCAAGGTCATGGTAGATACAGAAGACTGATAGGGAGGTCAGACTGGATGTTGGAGACCGAGGGATGCTCATTCTGCCTACTGAAATAGGAAAGGTTCACTCAGGGCATTTGAGAGACAGGCTGCCACACTAGGAAGGAGTTTTGATTACTCTCTTAGGCTAAGAGCAGCGATAGGACCATTGAAAATACAAAAATAGAAAACAGCAACAGCTTTCCAACTCCCAGACCTATGCCCTCTCCTCCTCAGACAAATGTGTTTTCCAAACCTAGTCCCTCACCCAGGCAGCTCAGAACCGTGCTGATGGAGGTCCAGTGCTGTGGGACAATGGTCTGTACCCTGACACTTGTATTTTAAATAAACGCTGATTGGCCAGTAGCCAGGCAGGAAGTAGAGGCAGGGCAACGAGAATTCTGGGAAGAAGGAAGTTTCAATCTGCAGTTGTCACCCAGACACAGAGGAAACCAGACACAGAACAAGCAAGATATGACTGCCTCACTGATAAAGGTACCAGGCCACGTGGCTAACACAGACAAGAACTGTGAGCTAATATAAATTATAAGAGTTAATAAGAAGCCTGAGCTACTAAGACAATTAGTTTATAATTAATGTAGACCTCTGTGTGTTTCTTTGGAACTGAATTACTGCAGGACCGTACAGAAATCTCAGTCAACAGAAACCTCGGTCAACAAATGACTAACTGGATGTGGAACCTGGTAGGACAGAAACCTCTGTCACCAGTCCAGGGATATACTCAATTCACTGGAGCCTTCCCAACCCCATCCTGCCTTGTCTACAACCTGAGTGAATTAAACATTGAATACATATCTTCATATGCAGCTCTTTGTCCCACCAGTTTATACTGGTTGTGGCTGGTACAGAAGCTGCATATCTAAAAAATAGAAGTCAGCCAACTCTGTATAAATAGCAGAGGTCAGTCTCACTTTAGCCAGGAGACCCAGGACTTTGCCCTAACTCTACCATTGATTTAATTTATCCTAGGATGATTTTTGAGCCTGCCTATTTTTGTCTCCAAGACTTAGTTTTACCGTTTAAGGGACACAAGACATTTTTGAGGCATATTAATCCATAAAACCCTTCCTGATGTATTTATTTGGTGGATCATGGTGGCCACCAGAACAGACCACCATGTTATTTCTCCCAGAGCATCTCCATTACCCTCCCTGTCAATCACCAGACTATTTCTGAGTCCTGGGAACCAAATGAAGAATGTGTTCAACTGTGAGCTTGGCCAAGTTAAGCCAAAGTCACCTTTGCTATTTAAAACCCTTTCCCCACAGAGCAGCCTATTGAGACTGGGAGAAGTAAATCCCTACTCACTTCGAAGTCCACTATGCAGTAGCTTAATCCCCAAAGATTAAAAGCCCCCAGTACCAGCTTCCCCTTTCCTCAAGGTCCTCCCCCGAGGCCACTTTAGGCAGACTTGGAATGTCCACTTCCCCCCTCCAAGGCCTGACTATGTAAGCACCCTCTCCTGGGACATTGCTTCCCAGAACTAATCTCTGTTGACATTCCCTAGCCAAGTCTTTTCTATAGGGTCTAAGTTCTACAGCACAGAAGGTCCAGGCCACTGAGGTTGGGACTCCAAGGCATTGGGTAGCCAGGAATGAATTCGGCTAAGACTTGAGGTGAGAAACGAGGGCATACTGACTAATCTTATGTCAACTTAACACATAAACTAGAATTTTATGAAAGGAAAGAACCCCAATTTAGAAAATTCCTCCATAAGATCTAGCTGTAAGGATCTTAATTAGTGATTTATTGGGAAGCACCCATCCCATTGTGGCTGTGGTCCTATCCCTGAGCTGGTGGTCCTGGGTGCTATAAGAAAGCAGACTTGCTGTAGAACGCTCTTTTTGTACATTGTGAATATTTGCTGCTCTCGTTGGTTTAATCTACTAGTCAAGCATTTGAGTCCTAGGACACCAAGGTGTGAAGGTGTGACTAGGTCCTCAGGATTACTTTGGCATCAACCCCAGCTGTAAATCTAGGAAAGTGAGGTTTAGAGAAGGCAATAGATATTTTCAAACATCACATGTTTGGGGTGAAGTCAGGACTCAGATCCAGGTTTCAGTTGTGTTTTTTTTTTATCACGTTCCAAGTCCTGGGATTGACCTTTGGCATGTGGAAATAAATATGTATGCACTTACATAAGAATTTCTATGCACTGGGCACTATTCTAAGCATGTTGACACCATTGTCTCATTAATCCTTCTAAGAACTCTAAATGTAGGCTCTCCTACCCCCAAATTATAAATGAGATCAAAGCTGCAAGAGATATAACAATTCATTCATCTACCCTACGTTGATCTATTTGACAAAAGAGAAGTCAAATAACATGAAACGTAGACAGTGGAGGATCCAGGATCCAGGACCCAGTGCAGAGAGGTCATGGGCAAGCAATGAAGCCTGGAGAATATCACAATCATGCAAAGTTGGGGAGATGGCCCTAAGGACAAACAGCTACACAGCCTCACTCTGCCTGGTACACATGGTGTGCAGCTCCAGGAAATGCCATCTGCTGTGCCCTCCATATGAATTGCGCCTGGTGGTATTGGCAACACAGCAGAAGCCCAGCCTCACCCGCACAGGCAATTGCCAGCCAGGTGTGTGTCACAGTCATTTAGTGGGGCTGTTGTGTTCCAAGATGAGGAATCCTCAGCCCACAATGGAGGCCTTGCCAACCCCAGAGGTAATGCTCCCCAGCTGCAGCTGCAGCCCCCACCAGTTCAGCACGACATCACGCCAAGGGGAGCCCATGGGTCATATGTCTAGACAGTCAGACTGAGAAGGACGCTCGGCATCTTGGGAGATGTTTCCTGCATTCCTCCCACCTTTGGGAATGGAAACTGAGCTAACAGGGAATTTGTTCTAATTATAAGGAAACAAGGCGAATTGAATGGGAGTTGCTCAAGGCTAAGATCTTCCAAATCTTTCTCTGGCCCTCTTCCTTATTTTGTCTCATCAGCAAGAAGTGCCCACTGTGCTAGCTCCTGCTGAGCCTTCACCTTAAGGAGAGGGGTAGGCTGGGGCTCTGCCCTGGAGCACTGGCTGCCTAGAGGGATAATGGGCTGACACTCACGCCACAGTTTTTCAGGTGCCATCCACAAGAAATCTTGGGGAGAGCAGAGCACAAAGGAACATAGACTCTCCAAAGCCAGGCCTGGAAGTTGGCAAGGCTTGTTAGCAGAATGCAGAAGGGGTTCTCTTTCCTCTCTTGTCCCACACCAAAGGCCCCTTGCTAAGATGCCCTGACCTCTTGCAAATATACTGACAGCCCTTCAGCATTCATTCATTCTATAAATCTTAACAGAGGATTAAGCCTGGGGTGAAGGCTGCCCCCTTCCCTAAGAAGCTTTTACACATGGCTTATGTGTGCATAGGGGTATATGAGCATGTATGTGTGTGCCTGTGCAATGCACCCATGTGTTCGTGTGCTTAAGCACTGCATGTGTCTATTTCAGGAAGTAGTTAGGTATAATGATTGAGAACAGGGACCCTGAAGTCAGACAGTCAGAGTCAAAAATCCTGAGCCTTCCTTTTATGACCTTAAGCAAGCTCTTTCGCCTCAGGCCCATTGGATAGAGCAGCTTGACAGTTACTCTAGAAGCTGTGTGGGCTTAACAAAGGGATCCACAAGAAAAGCTGAATTGAGTGCTTGACCACTAATGTCGTGAACAGCTGCAGTCTCTGCTGCCAGCCTCGGTGGCTCACAGTTTATAAGACAATCTCTGAACGCAACTTAGCTGTGTAGAAGCCTGATACTTGAGTGGATTTTGCCTGGGTAGAGAGGATTTATATATTTGGTTTTTTACATTATTTATGCTTTTATGGATATATATTCAACATATATAAATGTTATACATAAATATATATTTATTTATGTATTATAGGTTTTTGCATATATGCACATATAAAACATTTTAAAATATGCAGTTCTGTGGCATTAAGCACCCGTCACAGTGATGTACAGCCATCACTATTCTTTATCCTTAGTGCCTTCTCTTCCAACTCCTTAAACAATGACTCCACATCGACCTCCCTACACACCCAGGCTTCTGGTCATCACAGTCAGTTCTGCATACAGACTCTATAAACTGGTTTATTACAGGTATTCCACAGAAGTAGAATCAGCGGTTTTTATTTCTGTGCTTCTGACCTACTTAACATGCCCTTTTCAAGTTTTATCCATATATCATAACTCTTCTCCATTGTAGGGATAACATTTTATTATGTCTATGTTACATTTTGCTTAGTCTTTCAACTCATAGAACATTTCTATCTTTTGACTGCTGTGACTCATGCCGCCATAAGCATGTGGGTACATAAGATCGGGTGGTCGGTCTACTTACTGTTTTGTGCCATTTATACTAAAAAATGGAATTTTGAGTTGAAGGTACCCACAATCCTACATTTCACAGCCCTGCACTATGTGGTGTTATTGCCCTCTTTCCCCATGTGTGGTCTTAAAGTGTAGTCAAAGGCTATGAAAAGGGAGCTGTCTTCTTAGAGGTCATTTGGAGAACCAACAAAATAATTCTTCTTCCTCCTCCTCCTCTTCCTTCTCCTCCCCTTCTTCTTCTAATGTACAGTATACTGGAACACTCCTTAATGCCACTATTTATAAAAGTTTATCAAGTACTCACTCAACACCAGGACTATTGTAGGCACTGGGGATATACCAATAAAAAGCAGCCATCATCTTCACCATCACTGTGTTTATATTGTAGTCAGAGATAAAGAAAATGAATACAGAAACAAAAAAACATAAAAGTTACTTAATTTAAGGATAGTTGTAAAATAATCAAATAAAGCGAGCCTATGGGACTATAAAAGAGGAGTTCTCCAGGTTGACACCTGAGTTATGACGAGCCAGCCACAGGAGGACGTTGGGGGCAAAGATAGCAAACAAAGAGGGCTGGCCACAGGAGAAGGAGGAGGGAGAAGGTAACAAATGAAGAGGTTCAAGCCTGAACAACTTGGTTTGTTCCGAAAAGGAAGTCACTGGGACACAGAGAACAAGGGGAAAATGGATGATATAACATGGAGAAGACCGCGAGATAGAGGAAACCAAGACAGAAACTCCAATGGGAAGCCAGAAGTGATGTCCAACACTGTTTTATGATGTACAACAAATCCCTTGGCTTCCACATTAAAAAAATAAAGTGCAGTGGGAAAAGGCAGGAAGGAGAGAGAGAAGCAAGAACCCCGCTGCAGTAGAGCAAGCCAACAGGACAGTGGGCCAGGCTTGGGAGTTGCACTGTGTACATTGAGTCGGATTTAGGATCTATTTTGGGGCCACAGCAGACTAAGGATCATGGGGAATCCTGACTGAGACTATAATATGTCCCCAAGTTGCTGTTTGTTTACCCAGGGGGCCCCAGCATGGAGGTGTGGAAGACCACTCAAAGCATGTCATGGGACCTTTGTAGAAATTGCCTGGTGTGTGGCTATTGTAGATTCTCCTTGCCTCTGTCACAGAAGCAGGTTGATTTCTAGCTTGAGCTCTATTCTGAGGGTATGTTCTCACTATCATTTCTCTGGGTATTCATTCAGATCCCTGAGGGACAGAGTCGAGTCAAGAGGCTGGAAGGTGATCATTTATTTTGTCTTCCTTTCTACGCTACACGCAGCTTTCTCCACAGGTGGGACTTACCCAGCCTGCCAGTCACTAAGAAGAGACACCTATCTTGTCACTAAAGCTTGTCTAGGGCTTCGCAGAAAGGCTCAAATGCTTACCCTAGCCATGATTAGAGCTGTACGTATGACACTCTGTTCTGGACTCAGTTTCCCTCTGCCGGGGGAGGGGAAGCAGAAAATTGGACTTAGCGACCTATAGTGTTTTCCAGCTCCGAAGCTGTCTGGCCTGTTTACAGTACTCTGTTTCCACTCAGAACCCCTTGTACATCTGCTCCTCATGGAGAGAACAAAGCCGCAGTGTCTGGATGGAGCCGGTTCTGCACCCGGGCCTCAGTCCCACAAGCAGAGAGGCCCACTCCATCCTCTAAGGAGGGCAGCAGAACCCGACTATGGTCTGCTCTGCCCTGTGTGTTCTGGAAAGCGCCAGCAAAGCCCACATTCCCAGCCCACGCGCTTGAGCAAGCTGTCCTCTCTTTGAAACTTAAGAAAGTAGCAGGAACAGCCATTTACCTGTCACATGGTTTTCATAATTTCCCTGGCACCTTCGCTAATCATTGAAGCGGTTTCAGCAGGCTCTGCGGCAAGCTCCAGGTCTGACGTGAACGTGCTGGAGCGCAGCCCTTTCACAGTGAGATCTTACAGAAGTCCACCGTATCTAGCCATGGGGGTTTGCTTATGAATATTTGGGGGTCCTGATAAAACCTAGTAAACGAATGGAAGATAGAAAATCCCATGATGCTTTGGGAAATCAAGTCAGCTGTGAGGCTAGCCCTGTGCTAGAAAAACCCTGGGTGGCTAAGGGAGATGGGGGCAAAGAATTGCAGACAGTGAAAAAGCTATAAGACTCGGGCGTGACAAAGAAACAAATATTCAATATATGTCCATGTCATCTCAACATGAGACGTCCCTTTCTCCACGGGATTAAATGTGTAATGCCCAAGAGTACAAGGGACACCGTTACAGGACATTAACCCAGTCATTTTCCAGAATTCCAGACTCCAGGGAGCCAAACACAGTGGTTTCAGAAAAAGTACAAAGGGACTAACTAGGTGGTGCACTGGCATCAGTATAGACAGCTGGGGCCGCAGACCAGGTGTGTGGACAGACTTCTATCCAGGCCTCTCTTCTCTTATCTGTGAAATGGGGTCCACAATGCTGGTTCTGGGATGTCCTCAAGGTGAGATGAATTAAAGACAATTAAATTTCAATTAAATTAAAGCATTAAAGATGTGTGGCTGGTTTAAAACATCCCTTGAAATGCTCACGGGGTGTATTTGTGGCACTGGGAGAGGGTGACATAAAATATGGGCTAGAAAATCTACCTCACTGCCTGCCCACCCCTCATCCTGAGCAAGGGTTAGGATAAGCAGGGCTCAATTCCATCTGGTACCCAGTGACCTTTCTGCTCAGTCTCCTCCGGGCACTGGTATGGCAGATTTCCTTGAGCAGCCAAAGAGGCTGAGCCCAGTGAATTTCCACTTGCCCAGAGGGCCCCACTCAGAACCTCACACCTAGGGGAACTTGAGATGTTGGCCAAGTTCAGGCTATGGGAGGGAAAGGCAAGTGCTGTGTTGGCTGGATTTGGTGAGGAAATGGGCCTCCAGGGTGGAAAACGAAGATTCTTGCTGTAGCTTGCTTATGGAGAGAGACAATTCCCAAAGCCTCCCTCCCCCATCTTAGGCTTTGGCTGGAAAACTGAGCTTCTAAATCAGGTCCAGCAGAGACCTGCCTCTTCCAGGCAGCCTGCTTGGATGACTTGGATCTATTGGCCTTAACACTTCCAGGCCTTGAGTGTGCCCTTACACTCATAACATGGGTATTGAGTTAGGCTACCCTATAGACCTGGCTCTGGACTTGGGTGGTAGCTAGATTGGCCAGCATGCCAGCTTTCCCTCATAGTCACCACCCAGACAAGCTCTCCGGCACTACCTCAGCTAGCTCACCCAATGTAGCAGTCAACAAGGAGTGAAGCCAGTTCTCCTTCTTTCATGCCCTTGAGTCTAGCGTGTCAGCACTCATACCACTAAGGCCATCCCTACTCTTTTGCCCAGGTAGACACTTCCTGTACATCCTCTCACATAAACCTCGCAGCCACCCTCCAAGATGAGGACCATTGAGAGACTAAATGGAGTATAAATCCTACACTTGGAACCCAAACCTGCTACTAGGAGGTTTTGTAATGATATCAAGTCTCAGATCCTCTATGTCAATCCACATTTCTCTGTGGGAAAAGGAGAACTTAATACATTTGGGGAGTGCTCTCTGTTAAGAATCCCTTCTGTTAGCTGAGCGGTGCGGTGGTGGTGCATTCTTTCATTCCAGCACTCAGGAGGCAGAGGCAGGTGAATCTCTGTTGTAGGAGGCCACTTGTTTGTTCCCAGCTGCTGAGCCTCGAAATAATCTCACAGAAACTGTATTATTTGCAATACTGGTTGGCCAATAGCTTAAGCGTATTTCTGGCTAACTCCTATCTTAAATTAACGCATCTCCATTAAATCCGTGTATCGCCACGAGGCTGTGGCTTGCCGGGTAAAGTTCCGACATCTGTCTCCAGCAGGGCTACATGGCTTCTCTCTGACTCTGCTTTCTCTCTCCCAGCATTCAGTTTAGTTTTCCTCACCTAGCTCTACTCTGCTCTATCAGGCCAAGCCAGTTTCTTTGTTCATTAACCAATAAAAACAACACATAGACAGAAAGACGTCCCACATCAAATCTCTGTGAGTTCAAAGCCAGTCTGGTCTATAGAGTGAGTTTCAGGACAGCCAAAACTACACAGAGAAACCCTGTCTTGAAAAAAAAAGCCAGAAAGAAAGAAAGAAAGAAAGAAAGAAAGAGAGAGAGAGAGAGAGAGAGAGAGAGAGAGAGAGAGAGAGAGAGAGAGAGAGAGAAAGAAAGAAAGAAAGAAAGAAAGAAAGAAAGAAAGAAAGAAAGAAAGAAAGAAAGAATTCCTCTGTGTCTCCCAGGCTCCAGTGGTGTGTACAGAGTTTTGAGGGGCCAAGCAGAGAAGAGACAGAACCGACTTTCCGTAGCTCAGTGTACTGGAGGGAGTCCAAGCAAAAGACAGTCTACAGTCTGTAACATTTCTCCAAGTCCCTGGCCACACGCTGTGAGACATGCCATCTCTAAAGAAACAGAGGTCAAAATGGCAGTATTCAGACTCTCTGAGACACTTCAGATATGGCTGTGCTAGCTGAATTCAGTGACTAGAAAGGAAAGGATGAAGGGCAAGTGAGGTGATGGACCAGGGAAAGAAAGGCATAGAGAATGGGAGTGAGCATGAGAAGACTTAGACAAGGAGACAACAACCCCAGCTGCAACCCAACATGAGCTGTTAACATCTTTTGTGACCACAGAAGCTTGTCTCTGTGGCCAGAAGCACAGTGTGACTCTGAGTCATGTTGTCCAGAGTTGCAAGCAAGATGCAGTAGCTGAAATGAATATGGGGATGTGTCTCTGTGGCCTAGCAAACAGGCAGAGTAGAGCATAAACCCTTAGTTTAAATTTAGTTGGACACCAATGGAAGACTTAATCAGGCAATATCATACCACACTTCTGTGGCCTCCTCTACCTTTTCTTTTTTCAAGTATTTATTCTTATTGATTGTGTGTGTGTATGTGTGTAGTGTGTTTGGGGGAATGTACATATGAGTGCAGATGTCCAAGAATATCAGAGGTGTTTGAGCACCTGAAGCTGAAGTAACAGAGTAACAGGGAACTGTAAACTATCTGGTATGGGTACTAGGAACTGAACTTTTGTCCTCTGGAAGAACAATAGGGAATCCCAACTACTGATAGGGAATCCCAACTACTGAGCCATGTCGCCAGCCCCTCTTGCTTTTATGTCTCCATTTCCCCAAGCTTTGCTATATCAATCCATTTGTCAAGACTTTCTTCTTCTTCTTCTTCTTCTTCTTCTTCTTCTTCTTCTTCTTCTTCTTCTTCTTCTTCTTCTTCTTCTTTCTTCTCTTCCTCTTCCTCCTCCTCCTCCTCCTCCTCCTCCTCCTCCTCTTCTAAAGTAACCCATGCTGGCCTTAATTTCACTACATAGCCAAGGATAGCCCAGAATCTTTGATCTTCTAGCCTCCACTTGTCAAATGCTAGAATTACAAGTATGCACCAGTTGATATGTGTTGGGGATCTAATCCAGGGCTTCACACATGCTAGATATAATGGTTTGATTGGGAATGAGTCCCCTACACGCATTTCTTAATTCTTGGTTCAAAGTTGGTGAAACTATTTGGGAAAGATGGGGAGGTGTGACCCTGTTGGAAAAGGTGTGTCATTGATGGTGGGTTTGAGCTGTCAAAAGCCTACCCCATTCCCAATTAACTCTCTCTTTTTCTCTCTGTCTCTCTCTACCTCATGTTTGTGAGTCAGATATAAGCCCTGAGCTATTTCTTTACACCATGCCTATCTGCTCATTGCCGTGCTCCCAGCCATGATGATCATGGACTCAAACCCTCTGGAACCTGGGACCAAGAGGCCCCAAATTAAATGTTTTCTTTTATAAGTTGCCTTGGTTTTGGTGTCTCTTCCAAACAGTTGATAAGTAACTAAGACACTAGGAAAGACCTAACCCAAGATTTTGTGCATATTAGTCAATCACTCTATTGACTGGGCTACATCTCTAGGCCTGTCAGGATGACATCTGAGCACTCCATGCTTTCTTCTCTCTCCTTTCAGAACCCTCCAGTCTGCTTTCTCTCTCTCTCCCAGAGAAGACTGCTGGAGACAAGATACCCACATCTGGACTTGAAATATTTGCGCCAACATTAGGCAAAGAAGTGTTCCTGCTGAATTATGCCCAGCACTGAACACCTGTGGAACATTAGACACTGCCAGGCATTCACTACAAGGAAACATATGCTGGCATGTCCAACTATTGACAGTCAGATGAAAAGCTCCCGGAAATTGTCATGTGAGATACGGGTGAGGGAAAGAGTCAGGGCAGGGCATCATTTGATGAAAAATAAGCATCTTCAAGCAATGGCTGGCATCACTTATGTACCTACTGGAGTAAGTTTTCTCAGAGTGTGGCCTCTGGACCAGCAGTGTCTGTGTCTTGGGACAGGGTACAAATATAAATTCTTAGATTTTTGCCCTGCCAAAGAAACTGAGTCAGAGACTCAAAGTAGAGCCCAGCCAAGAATTTTAATAAGGCCCTACAGAGAGCCTGGAGCGTATCAAGGTTGATGGTCCACTGGCTTGTATTCCTGCGATACTCCTTGCAAGAAATAGCATTATTATTGCTTGCTATAGAAAACATCTCAGAGAGGACATTCGCTGAGTCCTAGAACTCGCAGCAGATAAGCTGGACGCCAATGCAGCTGGTATTCCACAGGGCAGCTCTTCTGTCCCTGTGGACATTCCATCTGGGTAGGGGGAGGAGCTTCCTAGAACAGGACTGAGAGCCGTGCCCAAGTTACTGAGAGAGCTGCCTGCCTTGGCCTAGAGAAGGCCTTAATTGGCTCATTAATAGCTGTGATTAGTGAGAAAGGAGAAGCCTTTATCTTTGAAGTCCAGAGACTGAGCTAGAGCTCATGCAGGGGGCATGCTGGGGCTAATTAAAACTGAGCCATGTTTCCTGTGAAGGCCAGGAGTGTTAATGGCTCCAAGTGAGAAAAATTAAGCTTCAATTTCCATTGAGAGGTAATGGATAGAACTAACAGAGTGAAGATGAGAAGGAGCCACTTAAAGGGACAGAGCCCCTGGGCTGGAAGCAGATTTCTAGGGGCTTTTCTAAAGTGGCCAAGGAGGTTCTACTGGCCTTAGTGTGTCATAGGATAGGAGCCAGGCTCAGATTTCCACAGGAGCAGCCCTAAGGCTGAAATCTTTATTCCTCTTACTGTTGTGACGTTGAGTATTTCAGCTCCTGGCCTGGTTACACCTGCTCAAGGGAGTCTGAATTGTAAATGGTGAGAGAGGCTGCATAGCAGTATTGGAGGCAGCAGATCTCAGAGGCCTTGGAGGTTCTGGTCCCCAAAACCTAACTATAGTCATTTTATCAGTCTCCTTTCCTCCAAAATGGCTAAGAGGGAGACACCGTGTCCAACACTTTACAGGGTCTTATACTGCTCTTAGTAGGCAGCTTAGCCACTTGACATACATCTGAGCTATAGACCAAACTTGGGTCTAACCTATCCTAAATCCCTTATTCTTGGCTACAAATGTAGCCACATATCAATCACATCATTGAACCTGTTTTCTTGAGAGCCCAGATAACCTGAAGATGAGAAAAACAGTTGCATTTGACCTTCCATCTAGTAAGAAAACCTAAGACCCCATCTTCTTCCTTAGCCTGTCCTGCACTCCACCCCCAGCCCGCGTGTGACCCTGCGTGAGGAAGGTGACTATAGAGAGACTCTTGCTGAGGGAACACTGTGGTTAGGTGAAAGGGTCAATCTAGAGCCACTATCTGGATGTAAACATTGAGATGATCATTTAATCAGAAATCAAGCTAACTGCCTTGCAAATACCTCTTTTTATGCCATCAGCTTCTTGCTCTGAAAAGTTTGGTTAAACACTTATCCCCCTCTGTTAAATTGGTATCAGATAAAATAAATTAAAAAATCAGCCAATGCTTGGTATACTAGTTGAAAATAAGACCCAAGTAGTTTGGATAACTGACCCAGGGCACCAAGTAGGTGGTAAATTCCCTGGGAGCCTTGATCTTTAGCTTTGTGTAGACAAGGCTTTTCCTTTCCTCAAAGGCTGCATCCCTAACCTTCCTTTCCCTGAAATGGCCTTAATATCAATTCTCTGCTGTTCTCTTCCTAACGGACTAGTTCAGAGATGACTGTGGATGCTGGTCGTCTCCTACCACTACCCGTTCTGAGATTCTAGATATAAAAAAGTAAAGCAGTCTGAGTCATCGGGATTTCCCAAGGCCCACAGGGGACAGCAGGGACAAGTGCATGCCAGTTGATGAAGAAATGTATGACTATTCTAAGTCTCCCTGGAAAGGGAAGCAAGTGTTGGACTCTAGTTCATCTCTGCATCCCTCGGGACTTCTTGCCTTTCTTATAGCCCTTCAGTCTACCGACAATCAGGGCTCTCCACTTCTACCTCCCAGAGCTGGTGAGTGCATCCAAGGAAGGAACTAAGTCTACCCTGACCACTGTCCACAGGGAACAGTGTCAGAGAGACCCTTAGAAGGTCTCGTTGAAACAACTAATGATCAAAAAAGCAAAGAACTTGCAGTCAACCAAACAGGCTAAGTCATGTCTTTTCCCTAGCAAAAAAACCCTGTATGTGGGCCTATATACCTACTTCAGTCTCTTCCCCAGCAACCTCAAACAGACTAGAAATACTTCCTGAGATTAACCAACTGGCCGTGCAGAGAAAATAAGGCTGATGATAAGGCTAAAGCAATCATGCTGGGAACACGGGCAGAACAGGGAGGGGGTAGGAGAGCCAAATGACTACAACTTCCCAGGTTCCTTCCACGTGGATGGTGTGAGAAGAGCTTCTCCAGGTACAGACCCACTCAGAGCTCACAGGTGCCCTTGACATGTGAGGTTCCTCGGAGGCTGCTGTGGTCTCGACTAACTGAGAAGGTCACTGTGGTGAAGCAGGAAAAGCACGTTGAGAAAGTCTGACTCCCTCGTGGTCATACTGCGCTTCCACATGTCCTCTCCCATGACGTGGAGTGATAATAATTATAATGTCACCTTCAAGCAGAGCTGAGATATGTGGCACATTGGCCAGTGGGAACTGTTGGGTGGCACCTTGACATAATAATTTCCATAAAGACAGACAGTGGTGGTGTACGTGGAAGGAAACCAGGGCAGGCTGTGCTCAGGGTGCTATACAACTCGCTTCCCCAGCACATTCTCCGTGCCAAACCCTGGGCTGGTAGGCACATGACCACACATTACTTCATTAATTTCCTTAGCCAACAGTCAGAGTGCAGATTAACCTCACAGGAACCACGGGAAATTGAAACTAGAAAGACTCAAGGAGGTAAAGACATGTCCCACACTGGTCTCAAATGTCAATACGGAGCTAGCGTCAAAGTCTACCATGTGACCCCATGCTCACACTGCCTCTCCCACCCATAGACACCTGTTCAAGCTCCATGTCAACCGTGCACTTGTTCTGTTTCCTGAGAGACAAGTCCTTCCTGCTGTGTCTGTTGACATCCTTAAATTGCTCCTCTATACAACTCAGTCACAGAAGCCAGATTCCATGGTGGTTGGTCCACGCCAGAGATTCTTAAGTGCTAAATGTGTGTGTGAATGACTGTACTGGCCAGTGCAGGAGTGGTGAGGTGGATGCATGCCTACTACAAGCAGAGGTTGTTAAGATTCATATCAGTTTCATTCACATTAACTCAGCATTTTCCAGTTTCATCTGACCAATGGTCCTGCCCAAATCTGTTCCTAGAACAGAATTAACCATGACAGAATCCCTCCTACCCATCTGTCCATGTATGACTCAGCCAGCTGAGAAGCCCTTTCCGCCTTGAGGATTTGCTCTCTCAAGGGAACTCGAGCTTCCTGTTACCAGTGCTTCATGCTTCGCAGCAGCCATTGGTCATGGTAAAGACTTCTTCCCTCTTCCCAACTCAGGTGACAGCCCATGGCTAATGCAATGAGACCTGGATGATAATGCATGATGCTAATGTGTGAAAGGGTCTCTAGCAAAACACACACACACACACACACACACACACACACACACACTAAAAGCAACAGGACACTTCTAGAGCGCAGCACAAATGATCACCCAACACTCAAATCAGCCTCGTTGCTCTTCATCTGGACAGAAGGCTTGCTTCTTCCCCACCTCTCACCCCTTGCCTGTCAGGGGACTGCTGGACTTCCTCTTAACAAGAACCATGATTTATGTTGGCTGGGCCCAATTAGCTCTAAGCTCTCTTGGGCCGCCAAGTGCCCCGCTGGCCAGCAGCTGAGGCCTGTCTGGCAGGACATATTTGGATGATGAAGCCATGCTGCGTGCTAACTCGGCCCAGGAAAGAGCAACTCAAGTTGGATGCCCACCCTAAGCTGCCAGGCTTGGCTCTTGCCCATGAATTGGGCAACAGGGTTGTCTGGCAGAGGAAGGGACTGTGCTTCCTTGGCAAGACGGGGAGGCTGGTCCAGGAGAGCACCACCCTGGGGCAACGTGCCCTCCTTGGGCTTGGCTGGGTCTACCAAGTTCAGGCAGCCAGAAAGCTCTGAGCTGAAAGCCAAGAGATCTGGACAGACACCAGCTCCACCCCCAACTCCTCCTACATGACCCGAGTGCAGTATTATCTTCCTTTCTACCTCTCTACATCTACCGAGACAGTAGAAAGGATTTCCTCCCCTGCTTCGGGAAGGTATGAAAAGCCTCAGTTTCCTCATCTGAAAAATGGGACAAACATGGCCTTCTTGGGCTTGCCTGAAGAGTATATGTGAACATGCACAGTGCCTGCATGGAAGGGGAGCTGCCTCCATCATCATCTACCCTTTTATATGATCAATATTACATGGGTATGATGAAGTCTCTATCTGATCTTTAGATTTTTTTCCAATATGCTGTTTTTATACGGCTTGATAATGAAAGCCTATGCGTATTATGAGGATTTAGTAGATTTGGGTTTTATACTTCAATTTCTCTGACTCTGAAGTACACATTCTAAGAGATCAGGATCTTAGCACTAACCAGTGGCTTTCAAATAGCATGTTGTGGTAGTGGATATGTAACCTAGAGCTGGCGCGAAGAGACCAGACATACAGATACAGACCTCTCTGATAGCCCAGATCAGCCCTGTTAAACTGATGCCAGCATTTCTGCAAAGCCCAGTCTTCCAGGAGAAGAGACCAAACAGAAAGCAAGGAAATGTGATTCTACGGAACATTCAGGCCAAGGAGAAGAGCTCAGTCTCCAGCGTCCAATCAGGTGTTTCCCAGCAGCAAGCTCAGACTACACAGGCTCCCATTAGTCTGCCCTATGTAGCCCCTGATGGACAGAGTAAGGCCAAGACTGGGAGAAAGAGCACAGGGGTTTTACTCCCAATCTTATCACTGATTTTTTAGACTAAATTGTCAAGTAGTTTCAACTTTAGGTCCCGAATGTGTCTTTGGGAAAGCAGAAGAGCCATGAAAGCCCTTCAGCACGGGTGTCCACACAAGACATCTTTGCTTTTACAAACTCTTGGCAGTGGGACAACTGACTCCTCTTGGCTCTGTTTCTTCAACATCTCTTCTAAGAGGGAAAAATAAAAAGCAAACAATTTCCCTTTTATTTATTAATATCTCTAGGACACCCAGCAGGGGTGGGGGTGAAGAATCCAAGGAAGAAGGCCATGGAAGCCACTAAGTGTGGAGTTCTTCATTCCCACTTGCGGGAGGGCAGGCGGAGGCCCATGCCAAGCTCTGTGAACATGAGAGCCTGCAACTCCCAGAGAAACAAACATACTCTAGGGTAAGGGAGGAACCGAGCAAAGCTAATACGCTTGGAGGGAGTTGAGAGGCTTTGGGATATTTAAGGCAGAGTATTAATTCATCTTGGGGAATTCGTGACCTCTAGATGCCAAATCTGGACTAAATAAATAAAAATCTGCCCATGAATGCTTTAAGTTTTTACCCCGAGGTGCCACCACCCATTTCTATTCTCTTTTCTTCTGAGAAGACAGGATCCAGTAAATCTTTCAATTCACTTTGCTTTAGTGCTAGCCATGCAGAAGCCTCTTCAGTCAACCTCCTACCCAGATACCAGCCCTCCCTCATCTGTGGCCTCCTGGAGACGCCATCATGATTCATTCAAGTCCTGGGGTCCAGCCCTGTTCTGAGGAGGTCATAGGTAACCACTGTGGCTAAACCCACATGTGCTGCAGCACATGGATCCCAGAAAGGACAGTCGGCTCAGATGTGATTCATCCTCGTCGCAGAGCCTTGGGGTGTGACCTTCGATAAGTATGTGGTGGAATGTGTGAGCATCCAGAGCCAGGACATCATCGAGACACCATGACCCAAGCAACTTACAAAGGAAGCCGTGTCTGTTTATTAATCAACAGATGGTATCTTTCTGATCTCCCGACTGCTGGGCGTGGGGAGTCCACAGAAACTGGGACAGAAGGGAGCGATACATGAGGCTGGGGTGAGCACGCATTTACAGAGAGTTAGTCACTGGAGGGGAAAGAAAAAGCCAAAGGCTAAAGGCAGATTTAAACCTTGGCATTTTCAAGATGAACACTATGATTTCCTAATGCTGTAGAGACATCCCTTTCAAGCCAGTGAGATGGCTCAGCGAGCAAACATGCTCAGTTCACTTCTCAAGCTGATAGCCTGAGTCTGAGCCCCTAAGCCTTTATGCATAAAGGAGGAAGGCAAGACCGCATAAAGTTGTCTTCTGACCTTCACAGGTACCTTGTGTCATGTGCATGCCCATGCAAGCATGTACACACAATACTAAAAAAATTAAAAACAAAGACATGTCTTAATTTCCCAGAACTCAGATTCACCCCATAGCCACCATCATCACAACTATTGTATAGATGGTAAACTGAGGTGACTAAGGATATGTTAATGGTTTTTCTCCAATATTTTATCAGTAAAAGTATTAACAGAGTTACACTTTTGAGGTCATAGGAGGTCTTCAATTTGACCCGCTGTTTCTTTCCATGAGAAGGATGATGTTTAAAAAAAAAAAAAAAGACTATGAAAGGATGGATTGTGAGTCATTAATTAAATTCCCTCACAAAGCGACTCCATGGGATGTTTCAAACTGTCCTATGACTCCAGGCTGAGGCCAGGTTTCCTCTGAAAGACGGCTCCTTCTCTTCCCGGTAAGGCGCTGCCTCTTTGGTTCTATTCATAACCCACATCTTTTATCTTATTTACTTTTGCCAGTGATCTCATTCGTGACTTAGAGAGGTATCTTAGTTACATGGCTCCAGGGTGGATGCGTCTTCCAAGACAGCTGCATGTTCTCCTGTGTGTGTTCGAATCTAAGTGTCCCCAAATCATTCACTGGCCTCAATAGGGAACAGTCTTCTTTCTTTTCACTCAAGAATAGAGGATAGAAATGAAATAAGGGCACGGAAAACAGGAAGGAAGACAGGGAAGGAGAAATATATAAACTAAGGAGAAAAAAATGCATGGTTCTGGAGAGCCCTAAAATATTGTCTTGTCCAACACTTCTTTCTAAACATGAACAAACTAGTAAGACTGGAAACCCTGTCTCCTAACACCTGAGAGGGATGTTAGATTAGCAACACAGAACACTGAGGAGTGACCCGGAGAAGGCACAAGGCCAGGCTGATTTGTTTTGGAGCACTCATCTCAATGTGTGGTCATGTATCCATCTCTTTGTACATGCAGTGTGTGCCTTTGCACAGTAATATCTGTGAGGCCAGAGGGTCAAAGCTGCCGATACTTCATGCCCTGCCTTCCTCTCTGAAACCTGGTACTTTCTCATAAAGACTCCCTCTGTTAGTCCATTTGGGCTTACATTTATTTCAAGAACAATATAGACACATAAATAAAAGAATTTAATGTACAGTCGACATAGTGTAACTGACAGAACACTAATTACATTGTGTGGGGAAACCTAGAACATTAGGTGCAGAGGGTAACCCTTAACACTGTATTGTAAGCAAATATGCTATAGTGATTAAAATTCACATGTGGAAGAAAAATTTTAATAGTTACTGGGAAACTAGGAACGTCCGAAGATAATAGGATGTAGAAGAAGATCTTTAGATCTTTGATAGGGAGAAGAATTTCTCATGTGTGATATTGGGGTATAAAAAAGTGAATTGGATTTGATTTTGAAAAGATTTATATTCAGTGAGGAACACCAAGGAGAAATAAGCAAGGGACAGAAGGCATTGGCAATGTCCCAAACCAATAGATCAATTTCACCTTTTTGTTTCTAGAACAAAAACAGCTACAAATCCACAAGCGAAAGAGAAGGCTCTCAAGGACAGTGAGTGGAGAAGAGGTATGTACAGGCGATTCCAAGATGAAGAAACTCCCCAGGAAGAAAAAATAGAGAAAAATGCTCCAGATCAGTAGCAATCAGAGAATGATGAGTTGTTAAACAACAGTGAGATATCACCTCATGATGTGCAGGCCAACTAAAGGCTGGAGAGATGTCTCAGTGGTTAAGAATACTGCCTACTCTTCCAAAGTTCAATTCCCAGCAACCACATGGTGACTCACAACCATCTGTAATGAGACCTGGTGTCTTCTTGAGGAAGAGACCTGGTCAGTCGTCCTCTTCAACTTAGACCATGAAACTGAATATGGACAGTTCAATAAAACCACCATATACAAGCTGTCCATGCATGCTTCCATACATTTCATTCATTCACTTCATTTTATGCCAACTAGAAACCTGGGTGATGGCATGACCTGTAGGGGTGTGGAAAGATGCAGGGCGAAATTCTATAAGTGTTTAGAGAAATTTCTTGCCATTTAATTAAATGAGGTATGTGTATGTATGTATGTATGTATGTATGTATGTATGTATGTATGTATACTTTGACTTGACTGTAGAGTTCCTGGGTGTGCATTCTGTGATGCTACTAGCCCAGGTTTGTAGAAGACTGCACACAAAGATGTCCATTGAGCACAATTTGTGAAGTGAGGGAGTTCTGGGCCATTTGGAAAACCGTCGTTCAGAGAGTAGACATCAAAATGTATGGGATACTACCACTGAGTTAGGCTCAGAAGAAACATGAATTGATTTTGATTATGGAAAATAATTTATATAAATTAAAAATGCATGTATAAAGAGCAATATATATTTGCAAGGATATATAGAAACCAAAGCTATGTATGGATATACTGTAGTTGCTGCTTGTATGTTTGGGGGAAATTGACGAAGTATAAGAATAAAAACAATAAAAAAAAAAGAATAAAAACAATAAGTTTGGACTGGTGGAAAATGCCTGTGATCCCTGCTACACATGAGACTGAGACAGAAGCACCACAAGTAAGGTCGGCCTGGGTAACTTAGTGAGATCCTTTATTATTATTTTTTTGTTGTTGTTTTTTTGTTTTTCGAGACAGGGTTTCTCTGTGGCTTTGGAGCCTGTCCTGGAACTAGCTCTGTAGACCAGGCTGGTCTCGAACCGAGATCCTTTTTTAAATTACTGTCTAAAAATAGAACCACAGTTATAGTTTAGTAACAGAGCATTTGCCTAGCATGCTCAAGGCTCTAGTTTCAATCTTGAACACAAAAGTGGGGAAAATAAATAGATGCTAGATAAATAATGATAGATAGATGATTGATAGATAGATAGATGATAGATAGAGAGATGATAGATAGATAGATAGATAGATAGATGATAGATAGATAGATGATAGATAGATAGATAGATAGATAGATAGATAGATAGATAGATGATAGATAGATAGATAGATGATAGATAGATAGATAGATAGATAGATAGATAGATAGATAGATAGAGTAAATAGAAAGGAAAACTTCTACTACTAATAGTGTCACATATATTATAAATCATGAAGTGACCACTTATTTCAAAATAAAAGCAAGAGAAGGAAAAACAGGAGAAATGAAGGATGATAATAAGATAAAAATGATATAAAGTAAAATAATACAAAGCAGTGGATTAGTCCAAAGAAAACTGTGACAAATAGAATTGAAACAGGTAGCAATATCGTAGATTAGAACACACCAGACTCACGGTCACAATAAATATCAAAACAAGAAAGCAGGCTATAATGGAACAAAACAGCAAATCCAACTACCATCTTATGGTGCCTTCCAGAAATTCATTTTAAAGACATAGACACAAACAGATTACAAGCAGGGTAAGGGAAAAAATAATCTACATTAACACTGATCTAAAGGCAATGGGAATGGGTTTGTTAATATCAAACAAAGCAAACCTCAGAGCAAGACTTATTGTCACAAAGAAAGGAAAGGAAGGCTTGCCGGGCGGTGGTGGCGCACGCCTTTAATACCAGCACTCGGGAGACAGAGGCAGGCAGATCTCTGTGAGTTTGAGACCAGCCTGGTCTACAAGAGCTAGTTCCAGGACAGGCTCCAAAACCACAGAGAAACCCTGTCCCGAAAAAGCAAAAAAAAAAAAAAAAAAAAAAAAAAAAAAGAAAGGAAGGCTCCTATAGGGATGAAAAGGTCAATTACCCAAGAGGACCTGGCCACAGCGTATCATCACCAAGTCAGCATTTCTAAAAACTGAATGGAAAAATGACAGAATGAAAGGAAAAACAGACAACTTCAAAACTACATTTGATAGTGTCAACAGAGTATATGCAAAAGAAAAAATTAAGGGGGCTTGAAAACATTGTGACCATGGATGCTTCCATCTGACAACAAATGTCCTCCTCAAGGACCCCATGAAAGTTTTAAAGACAATCCTATTCTGTGTCATAAGACACATTTGAATAAATTGAAAAGAACTGAATTCATACAAAGTATGCTCTCTGGCCACAAAAGAATTAGATTGGCACCAATAAGAGAAGCATATCTGGGAAATAGCCATTTTTTTTTTTGTTTTGTTTTGTTTTGTTTTTTCGAGACAGGGTTTCTCTGTGGTTTTGGAGCCTGTCCCGGAACTAGCTCTTGTAGACCAGGCTGGTCTCAAACTCACAGAGATCTGCCTGCCTCTGCCTCCCGAGTGCTGGGATTAAGGCATGCACCACCACCGCCCGGCAATACCCAATAATTTGTAATGAAGCAATATTTCTAAATCAGACGACTATAAGAAGCACAAGACAAGTTATTATCAACTTTTTAACTCAATGGAAATGAAAACACAACATACCTTAATTTGTAAAATGTAGATAAAACCAAAACATATAGAATTAATCGTTCTTATCAGAAAAAAAAATGAAGGCCCTGAGTTTTTACTTCTCAAGAAATCAGAACATGCCGGGCAGTGGTGGCGCACGCCTTTAATCCCAGCACTCGGGAGGCAGAGGCAGGCGGATCTCTGTGAGTTCGAGACCAGCCTGGTCTACAAGAGCTAGTTCCGGGACAGGCACCAAAGCTACAGAGAAACCCTGTCTCAAAAAACCAAAAAAAAAAAAAAAGAAAGAAAGAAAGAAAGAAGAAAGAAAGAAAGAAAGAAAGAAAGAAAGAAAGAAAGAAAGAAAGAAAAAGAAATCAGAACAGGGGTTAGAGGTGCAGCTCAGCAGAGATGCACATGCTTAACATGTGGGGTGAGTTTCTAATACACACACACATATACACACAGAAAGAGAGGGGGTGAGAAATGAGAAGAGTAAGGTAAAACTAAAACAAAATCTAAGCCATACAAAAACAAGCACAGAATAAAATAGAAAACAGAACGGAAAGCGTCAGTAAAGGCCGGTTACTTGAGAAGACCAATAAAAGTGATGTTATGCTTGGCTCTTAATGCCCATGCAAAGCTTGTGTGCTGAGGCCTTGGTTCCCAGCACATCAGTGTTCAGAGCTGGGGTTTTGGGTACGTGGCTGACCTCAGGAATGGTTGAATCCTTTTTGAATCTTGTGGTTTAATGGGCATCAGGGTAGGGAACTGTGATGGGAACGCAAGTTCTCTTTGCTTTCCAGCAACCATGAGATGTGATGCTCCCTGCTGTGTACTCTCCATCATAAGCCTTGCCCCGTTGTAGGAAAACTGTCCGTACAGCCATTCCACTGTGCCAATAAAGCAACCTTGAATCTAGGACTCAGTCAGCAATTGGTTGACCAGGGTTAGCCATAAAGTTCTTGGAGGACTTTGCAGCGTAGCTAGAGAGGACAAGAAGAGACTCTCAATGAATTTGGGGGTGGGGCTGGGGAACTGTCCAATGCTGGAGGTTACAGAGAACAAGGAGAGACAGTCAACCAATTGCTCTGCTTTTCTTAGATTCTTCAAGTCTTTGTCTCAATTTCTGACTCCAGAGTTTTCAATTTTACTAGAACAAGTTAGGCAATCATTTCATCGGCAGCTACATACGGTGATCAATGCATGGCATTATTAAACCACACTAAAGCAGTGAACCCACCACAAGGTCAACACCACTGCTGCAGGGGCTGGCTTAGTCTGCCTTCCCATAGGACTTCTATGCCCGTTTTTCTGGATTTGGGGGTTTTGTTGTAGCTTTCCTATAGCAGCCTTCAGATGCTACTTGCTCCTGGCCCAAAACCTCTGCTGGTGTTATCTGCCCCACCACAGGCCTATGCCCTTACTTCCTGCCATCAGGGCTTTCCTCCCCAGTCCACCAACCCAGCCCAGCCCAGCTGGCTTAAGACCTGCTCAGCGCTCGGGCTCTTACTGTTGCTGACACTGCCTCAAGCTGCCAAGGGGCCCAGCCGTGCCCAGCCTTGCTATACAGAGACAACAAGCAGAGTACCCTCTCAGTCAGCCACCCACCACTGCTAATGGCAGGTGGGTGGTCCTCTCTCATGCTAAGTCCCAACCATGTGGATTTCTCCTACTGGTTTGCTTACATTAGCTCTTCAGACAGGTCACACCCCTCCCTGCATGGCACATGAGCAGCCACATTGGCCCCCAGCTCAAGTGTGCAATTAGCCCAGCTCAGGGCTCCCCATGGCCCTCCCTGACACAGTGCTGCCACTCTAGCTGGTTGCCCACCCCAGTATATCTCTGCCTATGCTGTCGGTGTCATCAGATTTGGTAAGACACTTGGGGATTTTTAAACCAGGAATTAGGATATACAGGAAAGGAGGGGAGATTTTCCCATGTTAGCAATCAGGAATATCACAATGCAGGGAGTCAGCACCCTGCTTACTGCTACTATGAATAACTTACAAATGGAAAAAAATAAGTGAGGGGATAAACAACTTAGTTGATATTGACATATTGTCAATCATAATTATTAAGAGCTTGATAATTCCTATTTCATGCTTGTATAAAGTTGACAAAACAAAACACACACAAAACAAACAAACAAACAAACAAACAAAACAAAAACAAAACCAACCTATCCAGCACAACTGGTATGCTAGGCTTGGTGTTCAAATTCCTTATCAGTTATGTTGAGAGTTTCGATTTTACTGAAATACAAACTTTTGGTAGGAAGACAAGCATAAGTGGCCAGATATAGAAAAGTTATCAGAGCTGGGTGGTGGTGGCGCACGCCTTTAATCCCAGCACTCCGGAGGCAGAGGCAGGCGGATCTCTGTGAGTTCGAGACCAGCCTGGTCTACAGAACTAGTTCCAGGACAGGCTCCAAAGCCACAGAGAAACCCTGTCTCGAAAAACCAAAAAAAAAAAAAAAAAAATTCAGCTTCTATGGATTGGAACTTTATCTTAAGTAAAACAAAGTACAAGATGGGTTAAGTGTATTGAGCCAGAAGGACAGATAGGAAAATTAAAACCATACATTGAAAACAAAGCAATTAATTTAAGGGGACATGATTTGTTACGGCAACAGAAAACACAGATTAATATTTCTCCAATCTCAGAAACAAGCCATAAAATAAAGACTGCTCTGAGATAAATATTAAAAGGTATTATGAAGAACAGTCACAGACTGTACAAGTTGTACATAAACAGGGCACAACAACTGCTGATCTTTCAAAGGAACAAACAACCCTACCTTTAAAATGGTTAGCTAACAAGCCTATATGAATAGAACAATGACTTTTGTTATCAGAGAAATTACAGGCAATGGAACAGCTTGTACAGGAGCTTTTAAATGTTCAACATATTGAAGAGCTGACCAGTCCTTGGAATTCTCTTATATTTGTCATTAAAAGAAGGCTGGAAAATTAAGAATGGTAAAACATTTAGGAGTAATTAATATTGTTACTGACTCTCAATATGCAAAAAGAGTTGTTTTACATATTGAAACCTCTGAACTTACTCGAGATGATTCAGAATTAACTTTGTTATTTATTCAGTTAGAAGGAAAATTATAAATAAAAATAACCCCTTGTATATAACACATATCAGATCCTATATGGGTCTACCAGGTCCTCTATCACAAGGTACAAATGAAATTGATCAGCTGTTGGGAGAATGTGCCAGAAACCTCAGAATTACATAAGAAACAAATAGTAAGGGTTTGAAGAAAGATTTTTTTTTTTTATCACTTGACAACAAAGCCAAGGAAATTGTAAATACATATCCTAGTTGTTCTTTGTATAGTCAAACCCCACTACCTGCAAGAAGTAATCCTAAGGGTACTCAAAGAAATGAAATCTGGCAAATAAATATGTTTCATTTTTGGAGATTACAAAATTAATATATGTGTACCATATCATAGTACATATTCAGCATTTCAGTGGACAATGGCTTTGAGTCTGAAAAGAATGATTCTGTAATTACACATTTATTACAAGCTATGGCCATTATGTAAATACCTGTACAAATTAACACTGATAATACTCCAGCATATGTCTTTAGTACTATTGATTCTAGGAATAGGCTTCATCTAGCTTCCTGTACATGATTTATAGTTTGAGTCTGAAACAGGTAACTAGAAACTAAGTTTATGTGCCCCAGATATACTTAATAGATTATGGTCCTTTAACCCCTCTGATATCTTCTGGATACGACATTTAAATTGCTTAAGTTTCCTGCAGTGAACTGAGACCATTCCTAAAAGTGACCTTTGATGTTGGGTCCCACAATGATAAATGCCCTGGATTGTGATAATACTGCTGAACTGACAAACACCATTTAAAGATCAGTTCTGAACTACAAACTGTTCAGAACAATTTCAAGGTAGTTATCTAAGATGGTACAGCCCCATAAACTACTTTAGTCAGGACTTCAGATAAGTCTTGCATTATCCCATCACACAGAGACTGGACAACAACTAGCTACCCTAGGACTTCATCATTATCTTAATTTTCTCAGGGTCCCCTAAAGATGCCATCACTCCCAGACAGCAGAAAGTAATTTTAAGAACATGACACCCACATACCTAAAAGGCATTGTGGGTGGTTTTGATCAATTGGTGGATGTTTGTTATCACTTAGAGAGTTGGTCACAAGTTGTTATTGATCATGGTCAGAGAGGATACTAAGCAAAGGAAATTAGATTCAGGGATCTTGTACTAAAAAGAAAAGGGGGAATATATAAATGATAGTATAAAAGGGTAGATTATTGTATCTACTTTTGAACAACAATAAAAACAACTGCTAGTGTCAAGTACTTTACATTGTATGTATTTTGTATATTGATACAAATTTAAGGTTGTTTTGGTATACTGCATATGTTTCTATTCTTGTGTAAGATAATGTGTATATTGATACAAATTTAGTTATTTTTCTATACTGTAATTTTTCTATTTCTGTGTAAGATATTTTTGTGTATTGATAAAAATTGAAGATTATTTTGCTATATTGTATTATATGTTTCTATTTCTTGTTTAAGGTATTGTACTTATGCAGCTTATTTAAAAATGTAATGTAGAGTTCTAATCCTTGAAAGCTATTTAGGATATAAAGAAATAGAGGCTATAACATCTATAACAATCAAACTTATAGTCATGTTAGGTATAGTTTCTAGGTCAATCAGAAGCATATGTTAAATAGGTAGATGGTGTTCAAACACTTCATAGACCTACAGAATATAGCATTTTAATATTTAAAAACATGGGGCTCTTCATGACAGTGATCCATGTCTTCTCCTGGCAGCACCAATCTACTTCTTAAAAGAATTATGGACATCAAAGAACCTCCATATGGAGTTTGTTTACTTTGTGGCAAAAGTTAACCATTTGGACAAGAATCTGCCTTTGACTCAACTGCTGACAGTATGTTGTAGTCTAGACAAACAGGACACAAAAAAATGGCTATCTAACTTTTCCAAGACAGGGCAGGACAGTCCTTCAAATATTGCTGCTTCACAGAAAAGTTTGTCATATTCTAGGCCTGTAGGCTGAAGATGGATGCCCCAATGTTACAGAGGAATCCTGGGGTGACTGTCCAGACAGCCAGATGTCTCTGTTGTTTCATAGTTTTGAAATTTTCTTGCTCTGCACTTCCTGTTTAATCAGCTAATAATATATTCTTCTCAAGTCTCTGGTGGAGTTGGAGACTAGATAGTTATAGTTACAGTTTCCCTTACTCATTTCAGAAAGTGAATTAGAAACAAAATTTTGGACTCATCAAGAGAAGATAGAAAATAGAATAAAATCTCTATATTTATCAAATACTATGGACTGGACATTGTAAATGCATTTCTTACTTGGCAATTGTTCTTATTGTATATGGTTTTGCATTGTTAGCATTTTATTTATTTTATTTAGATAAAAAGGAGGAAATGTTGCAGGGGAATTGATCATACAGTCATTACACTGTGCCAATAAAGAAACCTTAAATCTAGGACCAAATCAGCAACTGACTGATTGAAATTGGCCATAAAGTTCTTGGGGGACTTTGCAGGGTAGCTAGAGAGAACAGGAAGAGACTCAGAATGAATTGGGGGGTTTGGTTTCTGGTGCTGGAGGTTCCAGAGAATGTGGAGAGAGGTTGGCTAATCACACTGCTTTCCTTGGATTCTTTGGGTATTTATCTCAATTTCTGACTCTCACATTTTTATTATACTAGAACAAATTAGGTAATTGTTTCATCTGGAAGCTACATTGCCCTACACCCATAGTGATGGGAATAAGGGACTATGGACTGAGACATCAGACCTCATGAACCAAAATAAAAGAAATTCTTATGTTCTTTTCTCAGACACATTGGAATACTTAACATTTGCCTTAAGCATAAAGGGTAAGGCTGTAAATCTTCTAGGAAAGAAGGAGTGGGGAAGAGGAGAAGAGGAGGAAGAAGAGGAGGGGAGAAGGAAGAGAGGAGAAAGAGGGGGAGAAGGAGGAGGACGAGGAAGAAGTAGTAGGAGAATGTTAGTGACCATGAGTTAGAACAAGGTTTCTTAAGTAAGACATAAAAAGCACAAATTATATTTTGAAAATTGATAAATTGGATTTTCTCAGCATTAAAACATTTGTTCTTCAAAAGACACCATTAAGAAAGTGAAACTATAAGCCAAATACTAGGATGTTTATAAAACTGCATTTGACAAAGGACTTAGAACAGAAATGAATAATCACAGCTCAACAGTATAAAGTCAAACAGCACAATGTAAATGAGCAAAAGACTTGAACAAAGGCTACATTAAAAAAGACATAAGACTAACAAGCAAGCACATGAAAAGACACTTAGCACCATTAGTCAACTAGAGAAATGTAAATTAAAAGCACAATAAGACACCATTTCACATTCCACCTGATGGCTATAATTACAAAAGCTGCAAGGCCAAGGTTTTATGAGGTGGTAAACAATTAAGATTCTCACATACTGTTAAATGTCTGAATATAACGAGTACACCAATATATTAGCAATTAGTCATATCTGTGAGCACTCACCATGATGAGAAGTGTGTGAAGCATGAGTCATACGAAATGGAGAGGCTTGAAATGGCCACAACTGTCATGAAGCTTTTCTAACCAGGCTCTTTCCCCTTCCATGCTGTGATTCATCCTCTTAAAGACCCATGCCTTTGGCTCTGGGCCAATGCTGTGTGTTGTCGATAGAAATGGTGGCCATCCCAACTGTGTTGTGTTGGAAAGTCTTGGGGAAAGGGGTCTACTTGGAGAATATGAAGGACATTAAGCAGATTACACTGGAGAGAGCAAAAGAGAGAGAAATGCTGAAAATAGTAGACAGATAAAGAAAAGGCCTAAAGGCAGAAAACAAAACCAAATATTCATACGCAAACACACCCACTCACACAAACGCTCACACGTAATCACATATACACATACACACTCACAAATACAAATACACTCATACACACATTCGCATACACAAACACTCACACACTCATACAAACACACACTCACAATACACTCACACTCACACACACTCCACATTCACTCTCACACACATAAAACCTTTCTGATAAACGTTAGAATGTCAGCAGGCTTCTGTCACCATAGATTCTAAGTCAGTGCTCTGTGCAGAGGTGGCTATAGTATGGGAAAACAGAAAGGATCTAGCCAGAGAAAAACTTAGCATCTGAAGACTCTGGACAAATCAGCCAATAAATAACCATCATCTCAGGTCTCCAGACATAGAGATGCCAGGTGAATCGGTAAACCAGAGGATGGAAAAAGACTGCAAACTGTTTGTACCATTTCTACACATAAGGAATTTCAAACTCAGTCATCAAAGAGTGAAAAGAAACGGAGTCTTTTTAATAAAGAAGGGACGAATGAGCAAAAAGGTCCGGGAATGCGTGGTCCCTGGATGAATGGCATGATGAAAATGGTGTCTGCTCCACGTAGCTGCACGAGTGGTAAGCAGGGCCTTGTGGGGATAAGCTACAGGTGGGTGCTGGTGAAATATATAGCACAGCAGTGTTACCTACAAGAGTAGTAGACCGCCTCTGGAAGGAAGGGGCTTCCCATCACTAAGTGTCCTCAGCAGTGTCCAGACAACCACATGAGAAACTTTATGAAAAGGTGCTTCCAAACATAAGGAGTTGAGAATCCAGCCCAAAGTCTGAACTGAGACAAATAAAGGTGTGTGCTTGATTGGACACGATGAGCCTGATAGGGGAACGGGCTTTCCACAGCAGAAAGGTCAGGCTGCACATACAGATTAGAGGAGGGCCATGAAAAGGACAAAGGCCAGATACAGACTCATCAGCCTCTCTAGCACTGGATTTGGTAAAGTAAAGGCCAAACAAATGTGAAGAGCTAGCAGCATGCCAGTGGGCAACACGAGAGTCACAGACACTGGGCCTGCCATATGTGCAGCATGGTAGGGACAATGCTTGCTATCCTTTGCCACCCATTCAGCTAGTCAGCAGAGCATCCCTGGGCAAAGCACATCTTGCCCAAGTCAATCACCAGGCTGAGTTCTACTCTGATGCAGACCCTCTACAGAGGCTCCCAATCATAAGGTTCCACATGTGCTCCTCCTGCCTTCTTAAACATCAAAGTATTTCTCCTAAAAGATACTTCAAGGCTACCTCCTCCTCTCCTCCTCCTCCTCCTCCTTCTTCCTCTTTTTCTTCTTCTTCTTCCTATTATTAGAAGTCTAAAAGCCACACCATAGCTCTTTAGAGCACACAAAGTGCAACCCAGGCACCATCCTGCTCCACCCTCACAATAAGCCTATAAGCCACACATTACTACTGTTCTGACTGCACAGATAAGGAAGTTAAGTGTGGAGAAGTCCAGATAGCAAGTTGCGATGCCCTTGCTAGTCCGTGGGGATTTTCTTAAATAGCTTTAAACTTTGATCACCATATAAATGTACAAATATGTTTGTGCAGATCACACTAGCCTTGTGAGGGTCTATAGGAAAGGACAAGACCTGAAGAGCCCTAAGCTCTCCTACTGAGATGAAACACCCAAACCACACCCATCCCACCTAGGTTTCTCTCAGTTCCACTTGCCGGCCCTGATTGTCAGCCTCAAGGAGATGCCACTTCTGCTCTGCTGGGGACTTTCCTTCTAAAGAAGCAACAACAACAGATAAAAAAAAAAAAAAAACTTTTTGGAGAGCCTCATGCATTTGGTTCTCTCCTGTTGTGATTCTCTGCCACAGATGTGCTTCTTTCACACCACGCTGACAGGTCCCAGAGACTCCCTTCCCCAGAAGGATGAGGAAGGTAGTGAGCAAATCTGGGTATGTCTAAGCTTCATGTTGCTCCAGTAGTCTTTCTCACTGTGGGGACCTGTTATGAAGGGCCCTCTGTTGCTCCCCCAGAGTGTTCCTTAGGAAGAAGGGAGCTGGATGGGCAGAACTGGGCATTCAGCCTATGGGTCTGGGCTCAGGTCTGTGTCAGTGTCAAGGCTGGGTGGGGTTCAGCAGGGATATAGGGGTGTAGGTGAGGTCCCCAATTCCCTTCTGTGAGATGAGAAAGATAGTTACTGCAGAGCATCCTCTCCCTGACTACGGCACAATGCCTAGGTTTGCTGCCTCAGCCATGGGTCATTATTGAGGTTTACCTCTTCGTTTCTCTAGAACATATCCCGTCTGTCCAGTGATGCCGCTCCCAAGATCAGCGGTTACAGATGTTGATCCCTCGGTGCTACATCCTTCATCACACTAAAGCACGCTGCAAATGGAGTCCATCCATTGGCCCATGCTCTTCGACCACTCCAGCTTGACTCTTTGACACAAATCTAGAGAGATTTCTCACAGTGGCTGCTTCTGCTTCTTTGCCTTTTCCTTTATTCTCGCGCCATTTCGCTTGAGTTTTCATATCCAAAAGCCCACTAAAAAGTCTCCTGTCAACTTCCAGGGTCAAATCTAATAATAACTCCTGTATTTTATTAAATGCTGACACTTTTTCTTTATCTCCCCACCCCTTCCTCTCTAATTTTACATTTTATGTGTATGAATGTTTACCTTTCTGTGTACAAGATGCATGCAGTGCCCGAGGAAGCCAGAAGAGGGTGTCAGATCCTCTATCTCTTTTAAGGGCTGTTTCTCTTTCAAAATTGAAATGAATGCTTTCTCTGGGCTTAGACCTAGGTTGCCTTCAGTTCTACCTACTTGTCCTCCTATCTATCTATCTATCTATCTATCTATCTATCTATCTATCTGTCTGTCTGTCTGTCTGTCTGTCTGTCTGTCTGTCTGTCTATCTATCTATCTATCTATCTATCTATCTATCACCTATCATCTCTATCATTGCCAGTGGACCTTGATTCTGTGCAATGAATCCTGAATGTGTCCACAACCCTGCTCAGTCTCCTGAGATGCAGGATGTTTCTAAGTTGCTTCCTGTGATGTCCACTTGGTCGGTAGTTCATAATTAACATGAACTCAGACTGGACCCCTAGTGCCTCCTCTCCACCCTCATAAAATTCTGTTTCTTCCTCAGTCTGTCTCAATTAATTAAGAAGTTACTCAAAATCAAACCCTCGGTCCTAGTCTTGCTCCCTCCGCCCTTCACATCCATCACAAAATGCTGGTCACTGGCTCTAACACTGTGGTCTCGACCTATGTGCTTTCCTCCAGTCCCACTGCAGCCATGTGGGTAAGCCCTGCCCTTCCCCACCTGATCCCAGCCCAGATCCTGCCCAGGATCCTGGATCCCTCTCCTACCACCTCACCATCCTTCACCCTGAGGTCTGAAAGGACTTCCAAGATGCGAATCAGGTCACGATCTTCTTTAAAACCTCCATTGCTCGGAAGTGAGGACAGAATTCAGTCATTCATCACGTGGCCCCTACTCTCCGCTACTCTTCTAAGAATCGTCTCCTTTGTAGCCCAGATCTTACTTCTGTTGACTTCCTGTTTCCAGCACACATGGTACCGCCCCACTACAGGGTTTGCCAAGGCTGTTTCCTTGGCGGATGGCATCCTCTGACAGGACCAAACCTTCTTTCTCATCATTCATACACAGTGTCCACGGCTCACACTGGCGCCATTTTTATCTTCACCTGTTTAATATGTTTCTTCTGGAAAGAAAACTGAGTGTGAACAAGCATCCACTCTCACTGCCTTGTCTTCCCAACACTGGATGCTTGCTTGTGGCCTTAACGAACAGCTGAGTGTTCCACTCTCCCCACAGAGGGCACCATCGTTAGCATGTCCCAGGCACTGATGCCAACAGACAAGTAAAACCTGAGTTCAGCATGAGTTTAAGTTCACATACAGTATATCTGGAGCTACAGGCCTTTTCAAACACCTCTCTGCTCCACCACTCACGGGATGGTTTGGGAGGGTTTACCCCCAGGATAGTAGCAAACTCACAAACTTATTCTGAACAGGCAAGAGTGACTACATTAAAACAGTTATCGGAAGTACTTAGCACACATCAAATGCCCAATCAAAGCTATGAATGGTTATAGCGAGTCATAGCTACCCTGTGAGGCAGGATTTCTCAGTATTAGCAGGACTGGTATTTGCGGTGCCATACTTCTAAATGAGATGGCTTTGTGTGGCTTAGCAGCATCCTGGCACCAGCCACAAGATGCCAGCAGTACCTCTCCAGTTAGGACTCTCAAATACGTCTTTACAAATGCTCAAATGCCTTTCAGACAGAGAGAAGGCTAAAACCCACTGTTGAGAAAGCAGATACCATTGCCTGCCAGTGCAGAAGCCAAAATGGAAGTCTATGGGGTCTGAATAACTTGCCCCAAGGCCAAAGGCGATAAGGGTGGGGGTCAGGATTCAAGGTCCACCCTTCTCACCCTGGGGCCTGCTCTTTGCTCTTTCCCACACCCTCTCTGTACGTGTGGCCCAAGCCCCTCTGCCCTCAGCCTAGCACATTTGCAGATCCGTGCTAATTACATAGCAATGTAAAACTTTATATGTGGTTTGTTATTTTATATCCAGGAACATGGTCCGCAGCCTTCATTACATAAAGCAGCTGTGTGTATACTTGGGGTCTAAGTGCCATTTAGTGGTCAGCTCAATGGGGTATTTTGTTTCAAGCATCACATTTCCTTTTTCCCTTTCCATCCTTCAGTAGGGTCCTAAGAGAGGAATGGAGGCTCGCACATCTTGGGCTAGAGTGACAGGCAAGTCCTAAATGACAGTTACTCTGGATCCTAATTAGATCAGAAGACAGACAGAGCCCAAAGCTGCTGTATGAGGTGCGGATGTACTTCCTAGTGACTGTGTGTGCACACAAGTGCTCACAAGCCACACCCTTGTCTGCCTTCTACCTGTGCACGCCCCCCATTTGTGGCTTGGAGGAAGTGAAGGGTTGAGCAGAGAGATTTAGACGACGACTTTCTAACAATCAGCTGTGTGGTTTGAGTGTGTCATTGTTCCCCTCTGAGAGGAGTCCTCGTCCTTAAAATGAGGGCAAACCCAGCTGGGGAACTGGCACAGTTGGTAAAGTTCCTCACTACACAGGCACAAGGGTCTGCGTTTAGATGGCCAGCATGCACATGAAAGCTGGGTGCCATAGCACCCATAATCCCTGTGCTGGGGATGCAGAGACAGGAGGATCCCTGGGGCTGGCTGGCCAGCTGAGGGAGCTCCTCTTTTATCATGGCCACCTCTTGGTCCCTAGCCAGAAGGCTCTCTCCCTGCCCCTCCTCCACTTGCTTTCACCAGTCTCCTTCCATAGAATGAAAATAAAAGTGAATTTCCTTCCACTGAACCTGCTTTTTCTTCAGAGACCAGTTCAAAGCTTGTTTTCTCCAAAAAAGTTTCCTGGACCCTCTGGCTTTCACTATGCCTGGATTTATAACAGGGCATTCCTGGTCTTTATATGATATTTTCTTTATTTTAAAATTCTTTTTTCTTCATCCTCAAATATTTACTTGACAGGTTGTATGTGTTCAAAGTGATGATTTAATACCAGATAGATGCTGGGTAATAATCACAACCTGTAAACTCAGAAGCACACACTATGTGTGCTACATGAGACAAAACTTACCTTGTAACTGAAATTTTTACCAGTTCTCACACTCATTCCTAGAAAAGTTAAGTCAGCACAGCCACTATTAAGAAAGGAAGGAAGGAAGGAAGGAAGCAAGCAAGCAAGCAAGCAAGCAAGCAGGCATCCTGGAGGAGGCTTTTTGTTTGTTTGCTTTTACAACAATACTGCAAATCTCACTTTGGAATGCAGATCCTAAAGGAATGAAATCAGCATCTCAGAAAGATCTCAGCCCTCGCCTGCCTTGCAACAGCCCTCGCTGAACTGTCTTTTAACTCAACGCCTACAGGTGTTTCTTGTTCAAAAGTCACAAGTAGCTGGAGGAAGGCAGCTCAGTTACAGCATGGAACACATGGAGACAGTGCAGAGTTGAGCCGTTGCTATCCTGAGGGCTCCTCACAGCCAGCCACGTGTGCACCTCCCACCTGGAGCCTGGCCTGACAGCCACAGTTTCTGCGGACCACGCTATGACTGTCTCCTCTGACAGGCAGGGTAAAACACTTTCTGAGTTCCTGCGTAGTGCTTGCTGGCACCCTTGGATTCTGACCACGTCTAGTTTTAGTTCTCTATCATCCTTACCCATTTCCCAAAAGCTTCAAGCCTAAGCACACTCCTACTCCTTTGCACACGCAATTCCCATGACCCTTAACGCCTTCTCCTTCTGCATTCTTCCTGACCAATTCCTGATTATTCTCTTGCTGGTGGTGATTTTGAGGGTTTGATTTCTGTTGTTGTTGTTTTTGTTTTGTTTTGAGGCAGTTCTATGTGGCCCAGGCTTTCCTCAAGCTCTCCATCTTCCTGCTTCAGTTTCGGAGTGTTGAGGTTATAGGAGGTGCAAATTCCAGGTTCCTGCACCTTTCTTTTTTAAAAGCAGGGTCTCATAAATTCAAGTAGTTGAACATGACCTTGAATCCCTGACCCTTGACCTCCACCTTGAAAGTGCTGAGATTGTGGCCATGCACCACCACACCCAGCTTGCTGCTCACTCTTTCAAGATTGATTTCCACTGGCACGATCTTAGAGGCTTATAAGTAACTCTAATTGGACTCAGTAGGTCTAAAAACGAACAACAAAAAGAAGACTCAGACTTGAGAGGGAAATGTCTTATCCCAACATCATCACCTTTTTGGCAAAGATCTTTGCCGATGTGATGTTCTCTCTCCTAAGGCTGTCTTGGTGAGTCTTGTTTGTCCTTCTATTTCTTTCCCCGAGTTCCATTTGTTTATATCTCTGTCCTCTCCACTGGGTGGCTAATTTCCTGAGGACTAAACCTGGGGCTGATTCCTCTGCACCCAAGATGTCCCCACTGGACTGTGCTGCCATAGCATTGTCTTTAAGGAATGTCACCCTATTACTTAGCAACCCTGATCCCTTACTATTCTTTAGTGAGCACTGGCCTCTTTTTCTCCTTGAGGGACAGAATACTTCTGTCATTTTGGTGTCTGCAATTTTTTCAGGTGCTTTCTCTCATTCTAGACTGTCTTCAACATTGCCTTTCTTTGCCTGATTCTTCAGTCCCCTTCCTTTCTCTCCAATCACAGAAGCAATCCTGTTCTCCATTCATCAAGGATTAACTTCTAAGTGAGACTTGGGTAGAGGACACAGAGCTTGAGGCCAGGGGAAGCAAGCTGGCTGTAGAAGTCAAAGCCAGAAGTCAGATCATGCCCATTAAAGAAGACTGGTATGGCCGGTGGCCCACAGCCCAGAGCAATGCTCCTCCTTTGAGCCAGCAGCTAAGTCCCTCATCTCTTACCCTGGAAGGGACACCCTTCAACAGAGCAGGGATCCTGAGGCCAAATTTGTTGGTTTAGTTACGCTACAAGGCTTCTGCTCCTGCCCCTGCTGTTACAGCCTACAGATTCCTGGTACCAACCTGATTGAACAACTTAATTAAGATGCAATAAAAGAAAAGTGGTCCGGATGTGCCCCAGGCAGAGCAGTCTAGAGTCTGCAGCCACTGCCCCCTCTTGAGCCCAGAGTCCTTTCTCATCTTGCCTAAATGCCCTCCACCAGCAATGGCCTTAAAGGAAGCGCTTTAGTGTTGGGTGCAGGGACTTTTAATGGTTGGTTAGTCACTCCGCCAGCTGGTTTATGTTGGTGGTGGGTCACCTCAGTTCACTGTCACTTCCAGAGAGGATGATGAAACTTCCCAAGTGTTCTAGTCCCTAAGATTTAGGACTTAACACCACCCAGGGTTTATCTCACAAGGCCAAATAGGAGGAAGGAAATGCTTTAAAATGCTGAAACTGAGCTGGAGAAGTGGCCCTACGGCAAAGACAGCATCCTCTGCTCTTGCAGAGAACCCAAGATCAGCCCTAACACCCACCTCAGGTGGCTCCTAATCACCTCAAACTCCGGCACCAGGGGATGCAATACTCTCTCATGACCTTCATGGGCATCCACACATATGTGGCAGACACACAGAGACTCACACATAATAAAAATAAAATAATTTGAAACCCATGTTCTTGTTTATTGCTCTGGATAACAGCTTCAGGACCATACCTATTTAAAGGCTTTTTCTTTAAGTTTACTCAGAGTTGTGCCACTATCGCCATTTGAGATGTTTCCAGACCTCCCCAAAGAAACCAACACCCCTTTGTTATGGTCCCTCCATCTCTGTACTCCTCTTAGATCTGGGTGACCACTGTCCTGCTTTCTGCCTCTGTCTGCATGCTCCCTTCTGTCCTCTCAGAAGCCAAGAAATATTCTATCCTGAATATGCCTCACTTTTAAAAAGATTTATTTATTTTTATAGGCATTGGTTCTTTGTTTGCATGCATGTCTATGTGAGGGTATCAGGTCTCTGGAACTGGAGTTATAGACTGTTGTGAACTGCCATGTGGGTGCTGGGAATTGAACCCAGGTCCTCCGGAAAAGCAGCCAGTCCTCTTAACCCCTGAGCCATTTCTCCAGCTCCCTACGCCTCATTTTTTAAGAAGGATATGTCTTTAAGGTACGTGGCCTGATGTCTTGACACACTACAGCTGGCGCTCCATTCACTAGCTGATGGACAGTTAGCTGTTTCTACCTTCTGGCTATTGTGAAGGGCATAGTGGGACACAGAGATTTATACTGCTATATATTTTCAGTTCTCTTGGATTGACAAATGTATTTGCTCTTGTGTCTCATTAACAACACCATTGCAGGACAGGTGACAAGCCTAAGGCCTTATCCCACACACTGATTCACCGAGTAGCAGTGAGGCCAGGAAGAGCTGGAGAAAGCCAGGCTCCAAGATGTGCACTGCCCTTGCTCAGTTATGGCCCTAGGAGAGGCCTCAAAAGAGGAAGTTGGACCTCTGACAATTGCCTCCCGAAACCTTTATCATTTTGAGGAAAAGATATGAGAAAATTTTCATTAGAAATACAGGAAGGAAGATTTTTAAAAACCACCAACACGTAGTCACACATACCATCACTTTAAACTTGGTCTGGTACTTTTTTTTTTTTTAATTTCCTAGTGTGCCATCTTCGAATTCTCCAGCGAAGACCATATCCTTACTTCTCAGTGGATTTAACCCCCTACTCTCTCTCTCTCTAACCAACTCACTGTTCTTACGAAGGAGATGGGTAGCTCGGCGGGAGTTGGGGGGCCTGAGCTGCCTTAGTATTGTTCACGGACTTCTTCTCTCTCAGCTGCAGCTCTCGGGAGCTCTGTCTGTGGGAGACAGTGTTGCTACGCTGTGCCTTGGTGCCCTGTTTTCTGAGCACTCTGGGCGGCTCAACATCTGTCACCAGGTAGGTGTGACAAAGACGATGAGCAGAACAAATTGCAGCAGGTACCTAGTAGTTTGCACTGTAGGCAACTGCCAACACGTATTTATTTTCAGCCTAAGGAAAAATGGAAGCTTCGCGTGCCGAGTGGGGTTCAAGCTGTTGCTGTCTGGTCCTTCTTTCCTTTCTGGTCTCGTTCACAGAGGCAGGCTGTTCTTCCTCACTCAAACCCTAAGACACTTTCCTCCAGCTGCTCAAAGTGCCCCGAGGCTTGAGTGTGGCAGAAGAGGTAAGGCGAGCCCTCAGCTGGAAGTCAAGAGGCCTGTAATCAGGCCTTGGCTCCCACTAGCTGCCCTGCCTCCACTTTGTTCCCTCAACCCATGTACCCTGAAAGGAGAGGTGTGCCCTAGCCACCTTCTGTTTCAAATTGTGGAATATCTTCTCACGACTGTATATATACAAAGGTGTGCTCCCAGGCCTTCAACTCCTGCCACCTGCCTTTTGTGGGCAATCCCTTGAAGGCCCTTTGCTCTCCTTTTCACTGGCACTGGCTGCTCCAACTGCTTCACTTCCTTCTATTAGCTACTGCTGACTGTCTATTCAAGATCACCTCCAAGGTCTCTGCCCTGTCTCCAACTGTCTTAGGATCCCTTCCTCTACCTGCCTTTCTTTTGGCTTCTGGTATGACTGTATTTTAATTGTCTATTTGCATATCTGACCTTGTCTGTCAGCTGTAGACTTCTGATAATATCACTTAATTTGTCCTTCAACCTCAGATGCCAGGATATTGTGCTTATCTTGTTTAACAAACGAGGTGTGTGTGTGTGTGTGTGTGTGTGTGTGTGTGGTGTGTCGTGCCCTGATTTACTCTCCCCATTTGCTGTGATGAGATGGGTTTCATGGTTTATATTTTTGTTTTGTTTGGATTTGGTTTCAAGATAGGGTTTAGCCCTGTCTTGCTGTCCTCACTCTGTAGACCAGATTGACCTAAAACTCAGAGATCTGCCTGCCTCTGCCTCCAGTGCTGGAATTAAATGCTTGTGCAACCACCGCCTAGTGACAGAAAGTTTTCATCCAACGACATCTTTATGGCCTCCTTTGTCTCCAGGGAACGGAAGAGGTTTGATTTTTAAGAACTTTTTCAATTCCTATAGCATAAAAAAAATGGACATGAATTCTTACCCTTCCACAGCCACACACGGGGATTTTATGTGGACCCAGGGAACTAGACCGGAGAATGACTGACTAAATGGAAGTTTCCAAGAAATTCTGATGATAAATATTGTACGTCCTTTGAGCATGCTTTATTTTAATGCAGAGAGCATTTGCAGAGATCCTAGGAAAATGCATGTCAGTGTTAGGCACAGTAGCATGCACAAAACTGTAAGTAAATACCACCTTCCCTGGATCTCCAGCGACCATCTCATTCTTCGACATACCAAAATCCTGTCCTGTTGGCTGCTTATTCTTTACAAGTCTCACGGATGTGCTTGGTGACGCTGGCCCATGTCCCCAAATTTGTCGTTGACTGACCATTGGACTTCCACCTCTTAGCAGGCGGTCCACTGAGCAGAGCATCATGCCGGACGCCCTCTGGCGGTGGCGCTCCGAAGCTACAATCCAGCGCGGAGCTGGCGAGGGGAAAGGAGAGGGAGGAGGGGGGAGGCGCAGGCAGGGGAGGAGAGGAAAAAGTTGCGCTGGGAAGTTTGGAAAGTTGGGAAGTGGCTGCTGCGGGCTTTGCCTCCCTCCGCGCGCGTGCGAGGGAACGAGCGAGAGAGCGAGCGCGGAGCCAGCGAGCATCTGCCATGCCCGGCAGACCCCGCCTCGCCGCGCCCGGGCGCCGAGCTCGCTCCGACTCCCTGCGGCCCGGCCCGGCCCGCCGCGGCCCCGGCCCCCCGCCCCCCGCTCCGGGTCCTCCCCTCCCCCGCCCGGCGGCCCCAGCCCCCCGCCCGGCCCGGCTCCGCGCCGCTCTCCCGCCCTCCTCTCTCCCTCCCTCCCGGCCGCGGAGCAGCATGGCGGAGCCCGGGCAGCGGCCGCGCGGCCGCCCGCCGCCCCTCTGAGCCGGGCTCGGGGGCAGCCGGGCACCTCAGAGCCGACCCCCGCCCCGCCGCGCCCTCCGCCGCACTTGTCCCACTGCGCGCCCCCTAGAGCGCCGCGCACCCCTGGGACCCTTGCGCGCCCCGGGTGCCCAGCATATTCCGAGATTCCCCGCTCACCCCGGGATTTGGGGATTGCCCCAGGAGCCCCGCGTACCCCTGGACCCTGACGCGGCTCCCCGACCGCCACGCGCTCCGGGACCCCTGCGCTCTCGCAGAATTCCGGGGCTTGGCCAACCCGGCTGCGCGCCCTGGTGAGGGGCCCCGCCCCACCTCAGAGGATCCCCCTCTTCCAACAGACGGAGCCCCGCCCCAGAGGGACCCCCAGGTCCGACAGGGACATCCAGCCACGCCCCAGCGGGCTCCCAGCATCTCGCGCCTGGAGCCCTGTGCTCCAGAAGATCCTCGGTGCCCAGCTGGGGGCTCCCCGCCCTGCTGAGGGGGCGCTGCCCAAGAGGGTCCCCCGCATCCCGCGGGCCCGGGCAGGATGCACGCCGCCCTGGCGGGGCCGCTGCTTGCCGCCCTCCTCGCCACCGCCCGCGCCCGCCCGCAACCCCCGGACGGAGGACAGTGCCGGCCGCCCGGATCGGTGAGCGAGCGCCAGCCCCGCCACTCTCCCGCCTGCCTGGGCACTCTAGCCCAAGGGGCGATGGTTTGGGACCTGCCTTCTTTAGCCCACTCGCTCCACCTCCGCCCTCTGGGCACAGCCCGGGCTCTCTTTCCTAGCATCTGTCCTCTAGGGCTCCAACTCTGAGCCCAGCCCAGCCCAGCCCAGATGGTTCCTTCTTCACTCACGGAGTTTCCTCTAGACTTTTGGTCTTGGTTGGACGTTTCCCCTTTCTGTGCCCGCTTCTGACTCTCCTGTCTTTTATCTTGCCTTTACCCTTTGGTCTCTTTCAGCCTGCTTCTGACTTCTTTCCAACACCCCTTGCCCGTCTCTACACCTCTACCAGCCCTTTCGCTGTTTCATTCACACAGTGCCCCTGCCCAGGCTTCCCCCTCGCTCCCTGCCCCTTCTGACCATAGGTCTCTCCCCGCCCCGCGTTCTCCCACTGTACCCCAGCACCTATTGTCCCAAATGCCCCTGTTTCCTGAAAAGGGATAAGAGTTCAGAGGAGAGAAATGGAAATGACAGAATGAACATGCTTGTCTAATATTTCCATGAGGGGGTCAAGTTGTTACTGCTTCCCCCAGTTCCCCCCCCCCAAGCCCAGAATCTCATGATTTTCTAATCCTAATTCCCTTCTCTTCAAATAGAGATTAATACATTGGTTACCACTCTGAACTGGAGGCCTGGAGACCAGAACACTATTGCAGGATCTTCCTGTGCTGCCCTAGTAGCAGGGCAGAGGTTGGCCATGGGCAAGGTGCTCAGCATGCAGCCTGCCTTGTGTAGAAGAAGTGAGGTGGCTAGCTGGTATGCACTGTCTAGTGTGCATTCTGATTTACAAATCTTGTTGGTAAAGCAAGGTGCTGCTTCCACCACCCATAATAAATATTTTGCATTTATTTCAGAATCAGGTAGAAAAATGTTGACTTGACCTAAAGTTTGTAAGTGGTCACTGTTTACTCCGGAGACTTTTCTAGATGGAAAACTACTATGCCTGAGAGAAATGATAGTCCCCTAACTCCTCTCTCTTTCTAAATCTTAATCGGTACTGGAAAAAAAAAAAGCCCCGGTATTTGTGCCCCTACTCGAGGCACACGACCCTTGTGCAATCCTAGGTCACAGAAAAAGACAGACCTGGAGATAGAGAACCAGGTAGGCCTTTTTGGTGGGGAAGTCTGGAAGCACCCAGAATAGGTACATTTCTTGGGGTTAATTCTATGGTATCCTCTCCTTCGAAACCAGAAATTGAGACTTGATTTGGCTTTGCAAGGTTTTAAAACACTTTCTCATCTATGGTCTCAGCGAGTGGCGCAAAGTAGCTAACACCCCAGACCTGCCCTCCAAGAAGAAAACCTTACCCACCGGGATGAATGGGAAGTAACTGTTGCAATAGGTGTGCTATTTTTAATAGGTGTTCTGCTTTCAGAGTGCTCTTGGCATGTGTCTTCTAATGGCTGTATTTAAAAGTTATATGACTTCCTCTTCTCTTGCCAGAGCAGGACTCTTGGTCCCCCCACTCCCCACCCTCTACATGAAACACTACTGCTGAAGGTTTGCCTTGGCCAAGCATGAATGTTCTCAGGTGGTGTGGCAGTCCTTGGCTTTCACAGTGAAAGCTAGTCATAAAGAGAGCCTGCCTTCATTGCCCACTTCCTCTGTGCCTGGCACCACTTTGAGGGCTTCAGATATGTGTGTTCTGTTTCTCAAGCCTGCCAATAACTTCCATTCTCACCCCCATTTTACAGAACAGGAAACTGAGTCTGTGGGAAGTGATATGATGTACTCTGCCAATTATTCAATTAAGATAGCATTTGAGTGTGGAGCTTTTAGCTTGCAAAGCCCTTGCCAGTGGGCCTCTGCCTACTGGCCCCATCTACCCCTGCCACCTCTCTGTGCCAAGCCTGGCTCTGCTCTTGCTCCCTTTGGCCTCACTGATCTGCCTCTCCTCTCTCCTTGTAGCAGAGGGACATGAACTCCTTCCTATGGACTATTCGGCGCCATCCCCCAGCCTATTTGTTTGGCACCATTCACGTTCCATATACCCGAGTCTGGGACTTCATCCCTGATAATTCCAAAGCAGCCTTCCAGGCCAGCACCCGCGTCTACTTTGAGCTGGATCTGACGGATCCCTACACCATCTCGGCCCTGGCCAGCTGCCAGCTGCTGCCCCATGGGGAGAACCTGCAGGACGTGCTGCCAAGAGAGCTCTACTGGCGCCTGAAGCGCCACCTGGACTACGTGAAGCTGATGATGCCCTCGTGGATGACACCAGCACAGCGCGGCAAAGGGCTGTATGCCGACTACCTGTTCAATGCCATTGCTGGCAACTGGGAGCGCAAGAGGCCAGTATGGGTGATGCTCATGGTGAACTCGCTCACAGAGACGGACGTGCGCTCCCGAGGCGTGCCTGTGCTGGACCTCTACCTGGCCCAGCAGGCTGAGAAGATGAAGAAGAGCACTGGGGCTGTGGAGCGGGTTGAGGAGCAGTGTCATCCTCTCAATGGGCTCAACTTCTCCCAGGTAGGAACACCCACATGCCAGCCTAGCCAGCAGCCCCAGTCCACAGTATCTTGGTCCTGGTCTCTGATCTTTGTCATCCTCCAGCAGAGAACCAGAGCCAGGTCCCATCCCCCTACCCCCACCCTCCGCTTTCTGCCCCAAGCAAAAGCATCTCTCTGGCTCTGGGACAGCACTGGGCTGCTTTGTTGGGGTCAGGGGAAACTACTACGTGCCAAAGTTTGGGTGTTTCTTTCCATTCCAGTGGTTCCCTGTTGGGGATATCCACTCTCCACCTGCTGTGCTTGCCTGAGCAGAAAGAATTTCCCCGGGAGCATCAGAGTGATACAAAACAGAAAGAGGGAGATGCCCATTTGCAGGAGGCTTCCCAGGCCCTGGGGACTTGGAGTTCAAGGCTGTCCTGAGCTTGTTTGGACACTCACCTGTGAGTGGGTCTGTATAGAAACAGCACAGAGGTGGAGGGCATGGTGCCTAGGCTGTGCTGGCAGGGAAGGCATTGTGGGCATGGCCTCCACCAGCACAGGTCTGCTGGTTGATGCCAAGTTCTTCACAGTTCCCTGGGGCCTTCGCTGAGGTCTGCTACTCTGGAGCTGCCTCCTTAAGACTGGGGGAGCATCCAGTGGGCAAAGGAGAGTTTTGGGGGTAATAATTTCGTACAAGTGTGTTTGCTTAAGATCAACAGTTCTGATTTCTGAACCTAGGGAGTAGGGGAGAAGGGAGGGGCTTAAGAGCTTTAAAGTCTGGCTGTCAGAACCTGATCCAGCAAAAAGTCTTTAACCGCCTGTCTGTATGGACAGAGGTCATTTGCAACTCACTGGTCCCAAACTCAACTCTGAGGCCCTGAGAACAGTAAGTTCACATCTGTGCCTAGAGAACAGAGCTGTCAACTCAGGGTGGAAACTCCTGACTTGTGGATACCACAAGGAGGCCCCAGTACAGGGTCTGGGTTGATGCCCTAAGTGAAATGTGTCCTCAATGGCATGTGTGCTCATCATTAAGAAGATAGACTCATAAAATGACTAGATCCCAGACTCTATCCCTGGGATCAGACCCAATTGCTCCAGAGATGTTGCAAGCTCCTCACCAGGGAAACGGCTGCTGAAGCTGATCCCCCTTCCGAGATCTCTGGCCTTTGTTTTTCCAGGGGAAATGCAATATTGTCCCCAGGGAGGTAAGAAGCCAGATTGATTTGCCGGCCAAATGAAAGGCGGGTTTGTGAGTTCTCCTGCTGGCTCTCCCATAATTGTGGAGTCCTTACCCAGAGGGCCCGGTGGCAGGAATATTGGGGCAGTTAGTCACGCCCCGCAGGGTTCTGACTACGCCTGCCTCCATCTCCACGGGGAAAATCCTGTGTATTCTCTGCCCCAGCGCGGAGCCCTCTGAACAGAGCGGCTCTCCTCTTCTGAAGTGATTTTCCCCTTGCCAGCCTCGTGAGCTGATATTATCAGTGGTCCAGGGGCCCCCAGCACTCACCGCCCGCCCATCTCATTTTGGAGGTAGTTTTGTGGGCGGCCTCTCTGCCCATATTCCTCATGTCTAGCCTCCATAGATATCTATTTTAGTTTTGGGAGGTGGGGGGTCCACTATCAAGCTTGACACCCTTTTTGTACCAACCAGAGAGGAACCTGACAAAGGCTGAAGGGAGCCCTGGAGCTCTCTGGTTAAACAGTCCCTGGCTTTAATCTGTCTCTCTTAAAACAACAAAACTATCTTTCTTCGGGAGTCTGGAAACACTGCTGTTCAACCAAATGACGGCTCTGGTGGGTTGAAAACATTTGCTGCAGAGTGTGCGAGCTTATGTTTTAGGAAAAGTTACTGCGAGCCGTTCATCGGCCAGCAAGGAGCCCGCTGACAGTCTCCAAAGCCCATGTTTGAAGATCAAACAGACTCCAGTTTCTGTTGCAAAAACACTCCCACCCCACCACCAGCCTGGGCCCGCTCTTCAAATTGTTCTTGGGTCCAGCGTCTTGAAAGGGCTGTAGAAAACAAGGCTCAGGCGAAAGAAAACAGGAGTCCTCTCATTTCCTAATCTGCACACCCTTCACCACCTGCCTGAGAGCCTGACGGCACCAATTTGTCCTGATAGCATTTTGGAGGGAGGTGATGAAACCGCTCCTTCATCCTTCTGGGCAGCAGCAGGCTGACTGGAAAAAAGTAGCAATTCAGAACCTGGGCAGAGGTCAGTCGGGACCCTCAACCTGACAATCAGCAATGCAACTGCTTTCTCAGTAAAATGTTGTGCATACATGAGTGCCCGGTTCGATGGGAACATCTGTGATGTGTTATTGTACTGAAATATCAGTTATGTGCATCAAGACTTTCCTCAAAGCAGTACTGTTATTACAGAATTGGGGGTGGGCAGTGAGCGAGGAAGATGAGGAAAAAGCTTACAAGTCTAAGCTTTTTGATGCTAAGGCTTGAGATTTTTTTTTTATTTTTTAGTTTTAATTCTAATGTTTTGAAGTATTTTATGTATGTTTTTTTCTTGGTAGAAATATGTATTTTTGCTTGCTCAGTAGAGAAAGATACTTTAAATTGGACTTGTGGAGGACAGAGGGAGCCTAAAGCTGGTAACTGCTCAGCTTGCAGGAAGAGCAAGCAGGTCTCATGACAGGTTTCGACCTTTGATTTCAAAAATAAACTCAAGGTGCTAGATTCAGTATCACCAAGGTTTTACCATGTGACCTTGGGCAAGTCAGTTCCTTCCCCTTGAGCTCAGTTCACCCTGCCTGTGAAATCAGACACCAGGATGAGGTCATCTCTAGAGCCCCTTCCAGCCCTGACATTCCATAGGACCATTCTAATCAATTGCAGGTGCCAGGCACCCAGCAGGAAGCTCCACGTGCTTTTCCATTTCACCGAATTCTCCTTGTAACCCTTTGGCTTTCTAAGGTGGGCACCAAGAACGGTTGAATGACTTGCCCAAGGCCACATGGCTAATAAGGAACAGAGCCAGTTCATGGGGACTCCAAATGACTGAAGAACTTCCTATATGTAGTTTCTGTGCTTGGCAGGGAGTCTTAATGGGCTCCAGGGCAGGGGAAAAAGAGAGCTGCATGAGAAGTGGGCATACCCTTCTGCCAGCAGCCATAGCCACTGTCCAACCAAACTGGGCTATGGTAGGGGTGGTGGAGAGCCAGGCCTGTTGGCACAGTCCCATAATCGCAGCTCTTCAGGAAGCTGACACAGGAGACCACAAGTTCAAGCCTGGGCTGCAGACTGAGGTCAGAGTCTGCCCCGGCAACTTAGTGAGACACTGTCTCAAAGTGCAAAAGTAAAAAGAGGGCTAGCTAGGGATATATAGCTCAGTGGTAGGAACTTACTGCACATGAGTCCTTAGGTACTGGGTTCAAGCCCTGGTGCTGCAGAACATGTGATGGTGGGGAGCCTGGGATGCTTAATCATTTAGGCCAGATCTCATGGCAGTCTTAGAACCTGGAGGTCCTTAACAGCTCTGCTTGCTGTTTCCAGGGACTGGTACTGGCTTCCACTACTCCCTCTGGGGCAGCTGGTCTCAACCTGTGGGTTGCAACCTCTTGACAAACCTCTATCTCCAAAAAAAAAAAAAAAAAAAAAAAAAAAAAATCATATTATGATACATCACAGTAGCAGAATTACAGTTATGAAGTAGCAACGAAAATAATGTTATGGTTGGGGTCACCACGACATGAGGAGCTGCACTAAAGGGTTGCAGCATTAAGAAATTTTAGAATCACTGCACGATTCTCAGTCCCTCCTGTTTCTGCCCACTCCCACTATATGGGGAGAACCCTTGAGTTAGAGGTCTTTCCAGGCTTGGTAAGAGAACAAGGTTCATGCTGTACTGCCCACTGCTGGGCTTTACCAGCATGCACTGTTGCTCTCTGGCATCCAAGAGGCAGCACTCTGGAGCATACCTGCTGAAAGTGCACAAAATGTTCAAGAAATTCTTCAGTCTCTTCCTACGGGGGTTAGAAACCACAGAATCAAATGCTGCGCTCCCTCTTTGTGCTGGGTGCGGCACTGGACCTCAAAGGATATCAACGCTAGTCCCCAGGGAAGTGCCAAAAGCTTTATTGTCATATCTGTTGTAAACTGAGACTTGAAAAAGTTGGATCTTTGGCTATGGTTGCATAGACAGGCCCAGTGGACTCAGGAATGTTCATTGCTAAAACCCATGCTCTTGAGGTATCTAAAAAGTGGACTGATTTTGGTTTTTCATAGTTCATGACACTATATGGTGAAATTGTATCTACGTAAATGTGTATGGTGTGTGTGCATGAATAAGTGTATGTGTGGGTGTATCATTATTGATAAAGTAAACTATAAAATACAAAAAGAAAAATAATTTAAGAGAATTGAAACTTCTTTCTCTGGATTATGAATTGAATCTTAAGGTAATTCTAAAAGAGGAGTCTCCAAAGACATTCTGGGTACCATCTCCCTGGAATTCATCACCAGTTTCCCACAGAACTATTGTGAAGGTAGCCCCCAAATGAAGCTAAGCCTACACGGCTGAATACAGAAAGGTCTTCTGCATTGACATATAGCCATATAGTAATCTGCGTCTGGTTCATCAGTAGGTAGGAAGTGCCTTATAAATATTTGCAGAGTGATGAATGATGAATGACTAATGGTCCACACCCTTGATGAGCATCCTTTATCCCCTTCTGTGACCCAGCATGGTGGAGAAAATGAATGGCTGAAGGAAGGTTGCATAAATCGCAGCAGTGGGTCCCCTCTCATAAACTTTAACCGCTGCATTGCTTCCTATAGGGACACCAAATCAAGGGGGTTGTCTCCATCCCTCTGAGATACTATGGCAAGGCACCTTATGCTGAGTCATTTGTAAACATTGTCCATGATTCTGGAGACTGTGAAGGGAAAGATCAAGGTACCAGAAGATTCAGTATGTGGTGAAGGCTCATTCTTCATAGATGGGACTTCTCTGAATCCTAACATGGTGGGTGGCAAGGGACGAGAGAGAATAGTGACTTCCCTCAGGCCTCTTTGCTAGGTCAGTAATTCACAAGACTCTGTCAGTACAAACCAGTCTCTTCTCAGAGGCCTACCATCCCTAAGTTGATCACTCTGGGGGTTAGGTGGCAGCATGTGAATTTTGAAGAGACACGGGCATTGAACACATCGCATGAGGATTTGTGATTCAAAGCAAACCCTCCATTTCTACTTTACCAATGACTGCAAAATAATCATTTTCCCTCCATGGACCCAAGTTGCCTCCTTTGTTCCATGGCAGTACTGGGCTAGGCAGTTCCCAGTGCCAACCCCGTTCTGCTTGCTGTAATTTTCACGTCTAGCCCTTTATCTTAGGGGGCCTGAGCCAACCCACACCACAGCCTTAAGCTTGACTTATCATTCATCTTTGGCAGACTTGTCCTTGGCGAACCCTGGCTAATACCTACCTTTCAGGAACTTGGTAGTTCATGGGGGGTAGGATGGGGGTGGGAGTGTCTGCAGAGCAGTGAGAGGCTCTCGCTGGTGTGGCATAGCCTGCTTGACCCCTGCCCAGGCTTGATCCTCTCCTTCACTAAAGGCCCCCTCCTTCCTTCACCTTTACACTCATTAACCCGAGCAGACACAGGGCAGTGCGATGCAGGATGTGGGCCAGAGACCCGGGAATGAACAGCATAGGCTTTGCCTGCTGAGAGCTCATTACCTAAGAGTATGTGCTGCTTTTGTACCCTGTAAGGTGGAACAAAAGCCCTGTTTCACAGGGTGGAAACTCAGCCCCACAGTATCTGAATATTAGTGGTCCTTCACCCTTCGTAACGAGAGACCCTACTCTTCCTTCGGTTCCCTGTCATGGGTCTGAAAGCTTTCAGAACTGGTAGCTATCTCCCAGATTCTCCAAGAATGCCTGTTCTGAGGTCTGGGGCCTCTCTGAGCTTCTGCAGCAGGCTACCCTCCGGTTCGCATTGCTGGGCTCCTCAGCTGGCCTTCTGTGAGACTGAAGTGCTCTCCTCAGGCCTCACGTACTGTCTCCTCTCTGAATTCTTGGTCCAGGGTCCATTCAGCACAGGCTGCCCCAGGGGGCTTCTTGTAGCTCTAGAATTATGTCTGGAAAGTAGTAGTGTTTCCTCAGTCCCCCACCCCTGCTGAGCCTTCCACCCACAACCCTGTGGCCAGGAGCTGTTCTGGGAATATCTGTCACATGGTGGGGCAGTCCCTCCGGTGACCCTGCTTCATATGTACACATGGATTGTTTCTGGGTCTAGATGGCAATTTGCAAAAAGAAAAAAAAAAAAAGACCCTGCTGTTATTTCAGGTTCTGTCTCTGGGACCTGACTGATCCAGACCTTGAAATCTATGTCTGAATGGGGGCCTGATATTCAGGTGGCAGACTCAGCTGCAGAAACACAGGACTGCTTAGACACCACCGCCAAAGGACAGTGAGTGCCCCAAACCGGAGGCGATGATGCTTGGATCAGAAACTCACAGCAAAACTTCCAGGCTCAGGGCTATCCAGGAGCTCTAACTCTGAGGCTCAGAGAACCAGAGAATGGTGAAATCTTAGAACCTTCAGTTCTGAGACATTTTTTGGACCGGAAGAATCTTCACGTCATGAAATCCTAGCCTCTTAGCTTTGAAGCATTTTCAGCTCATCAACACAGGCTTCTAAAGTCTTGGAGTTGGAAGGGGCCATTTCTCAAGAATTCCAAGAAGCCCCATCTGCGAGCATGTCGGATCTCCTTCCCCCCAAGCCTCTCTCCACTCCCAGGCTCAGAGAAAGCCTTCCCTACCGCCAAAGCACTTTCTGATGGAGATAAAACTGAGCGCGTGCCTTTGTTAATAGTTCCCATTTGGACTTCTCTCAAAGCCAGGAAGAGGTTGCCTGGTAAAGCGGCTTTTCTAGGGAGGAAACTGAAGAATGCTGGCAAGCACCCACAGCTGCCAGCCCAACGGCTGACGTTCTTTCCCCCTTGAATTTGCTTCTAAATATTATCCACTTCACTCCTTTTATCTCCCATCACTGGCTCTCTGTCCACCCACTTAATCCACAGGCAGCCGGTGGCCCAGCCTTCAGCTCGGCTTCCTGGCTGCCAAGCCGTCTCGCCAGGCTGCTCCTCCAGGATCCGCAGGCTGCTTAATCTACGTGGTATATCCTGCCCCAAGCTTGGAAACACAGTGACTTCTGCTGGGCCCCCTCCCTCTCCAGGAATTTCCTACTTTTCTCTTCTACTTCTGATGCCCCCAGTTTTTGATTTTCGTGGCTCAGCTCAAAGTTACACCTCTTCCAGGAAGTCTTCCGAGAGTGCTGTCAGGTCTGAACTGGTGCAGACTTGACCCAGAGATTTCTTTTATGACCATGCCACGTGTAGTGTTGCCCTCCATGGAATTCTTTATGGAATTTTATGGCATTCTTTCAGCACTTCTATATTTGACTTTATTACGTGGGCAGGCCTTCTTTCCTGATTCTAGCCTAGTCCAACATGTTCTCACAAGCGACTGCAGAATTGATTCGAGTGTACTCCCTGTCGGAAGCCCACCTCTGTGGGTAGCCTATGACTGGCTGCTGGCTACCCTCTCTGAAAGGTGAAGCTGTCCTAGCTTCTGCGTCTCAGTTCATGGCATCCATGAATCTCTCCTGGACTTACCACTCTCTAGCCTAGAATATTTTGTCACCCCCCCACACACACACACACCCACACCAAGTGCCAGAGCATCCCAGGCTCGTCCCTCTGTAACATCTTTTCATGTGCAAACATCTAATTTTGTTCTTCCGTGATCCTCTTGGGTTGGGGTTTTCAGTGACATTGAATGGCACAGGCTTTCTCTCCCCATCCATCACTAGAGTCCCTGGTCATGGCCCCACACACCATCTTCTGCTCCTTGAGGCCCTTTCCCAGTTTTCGTTGCCTAGCTCCTTCTCACCTGAATGGATAGTCCTTGTTAAAATCCCCAGCTCTTCAAACAAATGCTGCTTCATAGAAAGACTTATCCTGGGTCACACTGGGTTATGGAATAACTTCCTATGGACACAGTTTAGTAATTTGAGTTTAGGTGCAGCAATGTGGCTGACTATTAGAATTGTGTTTTGAAAGGATTGATGGGCCAATTGTACTTGGCCCACTCTGAATGCCTGGCTGCCTTTGAAGAGAGCCAGGAAGTCATCAGAGGGGGCTCATAAATGCCTGGGCCCCGGGGCCATTTCTACAGGACAGCCTTGGCCTTGAGAAGTGCATTTTCTACACCTGTTGCTGGAGCTGTTTTTCTTCCCTCTTGTCCCAGGGGGAACCTTTCAGCACCTCCCCAATATCCCGTCCTGCAGATAGTACATGCACACTCTCTGTCTCGAGTACCCAGGTTTTGTTGGTTACCTTTTATTCTCTGACTCCTCTCTTTCTGACCTACTGGGTCATAAGAAGCCTTGGAGATTTCTTTCCCATTTTCTGTGACCTGTGAACTTGTGTTTTTTGCACAAGCCCCTTGGCTTCCCCCATTCTCAGCAGCATCCTGGTAGATTTTACCTTCAGAACCCCATATTCATTCCTACTTAAAGTTACATGGGGCAATTCAGTTCAGGAGCCCCCTTCACTGGGAAGCCTTCAGTGTACTTACTGGGACCATAAATAACCCCAGACAGGTTATGCAGTCTGTCTTCGTCTTGGTCTCCTCATCTCTCAGTGTCATGGGCTGTCCTGGGAGGACTGACTGGTCTAAAGTACTGTAGTATAGTGTTTTACTTTTCATATGTAAAATCACAATCAGTGAACGATTCTTCCAGAAATGTTTCCAGCTCCCTCCTACTGTGCACGGACATGAGCTAGAGGTGGGCACGAACAATACCCACACTGATGTGGTCACATGTGTGGTTGCCGGGGGTACTTCCTTTTTCAGGCAAAGAGAAGCTAGAAAACAGCATACACTGCACCCCCCCCCCCCACACACACACTCCTGACTGCAGTACACCTCCAGAAGCCAGGAGGCACCTCTGAGCTCTATTTCACAGGAGAAGAGGGTAGTATAGCCCTGCCCAGAATCCCTAGTGCAAAAATAACTTCACCCCCGCCCCAACCCCTATCCAGTCCCTCCTTCCACCCTATCAGGGGTATTTAAAGTTTTCTGCTCTCTGTTATCTCCATGGACTCAATGTGCCTGTGAGGCTTAGTCGTTTAAGCCTTGGATTCCACTGGAAAGACCCATTTAGTGAGTCTTACAGCGGAGAAAGACCGGTTAGAAATCTGGCTCGCTTTAAAAGCCTTATTTCCCATAAGGTTCCTTATTGGCCTTAAGTTGGAGAAGTGACAAAAGTCTATTTGTCAGTGGTCTTTCCAACTGTTTATGTCTCAATTGCATGCAGTCTCTAGAGCTTTTCCTTCTGTCCTAGACCAGCTAGGATATCACCACCCCCAGTCCCCTCCACCATGTGGCTTCATCCACGCCTCCCCTGCAGTGTGCTCACTGCAGAATGGTATCAGATTTGTTTTCTAGTCACTCGGGCCAAGTACTGGGACTATGGGCATGTCCCCTGATCCCCAGGGATGTGGCTGTGGCATCACTAGACTGTGGCCACTTTTGAGCACCGGGCTGTATACGCAGGTTGAAGGGCTGTGGCTTGGTCATGGGTTGGGTAAACGGATATACTTTGGGACCCCTCCAGTCACAACACTCAGTCATCGTGCTTGATCTTGCCTGGGATGTTTGGTTGACCCGGCAGTCGAGTCCCCATGCTGAGGCCAGCTGCTGGTCTTGGAGATGATTTTGTGTTCTTGGCGTCCATCAGAATAGTTTTCCTGGGAGGGTGGCGAGAAAGGAATGCCAGCCTCTTGGTAGAGGTGGCTTTGAAGTGCTTTGAGAAATGGGAATGGAAAGGGTGGTCCACGAAGAAGGTGCCAGCTCAGCCAAGGTGCCAGGATGGGAGAATGTAGAAAACAGGCATAAACAAAATCCTGACTGCCTTGCTTCATCTTTGCCCTCTTCCCTGAAGCTCTCAAGATAGCCGCCCTGATTTCCTTTCAGTGCTAGGTCTCCGGTTTATCACAGTGCCTTCCTCAAACAGTGCTGGGAGGCATCCTTTCCCCATTTCTAAGGAAATTGAGAACACATACTTTTATACCAATGAGGGCACCTAGATTTAGGCTTAAATGTTTTGGTACCTGGACTCAAAGCTGGATTGGAGTTTCCTGCTTTGAGTGGGTGAAAACCTTGGGGCTCACAGGAGCCCCACTGAGGTTGCTGTGAGGTCCCAGCGATGCCTGTGAGCTGAGAATATTAGCTGAAATACTCTAGAGGTCGTTTTTGGTTAGAACTTCGGGCCTGCTGCCAGACTGCCTGCGTACTGAGCTTGGGAAGCCTGTCCTAAACTAAAGACAGTTCTCTGTCCCCAGGCTTGGTCTCCACTGCTCACTCACACACTGTGTCTGGTTGGTCAGCCTGATGGGAGCTATGTGGTCTGACCACCCCAGAGTATGGTCATGGCCACCAATGGTATGTACGATCTGACTTGCCTGGTCTCCGGTTGTTCCCTAAAACAGGGATGGACTGAAAGGAGGTTTTGAGAAGTTCAGGCTGGAGGCTCAGCTGTGTCTGGGTTATGAGGGTCATGGTGGAGGGGGACTCTTTCTTGCCTAATCATCCTTTATCTCCATTGCTTAGACAAGTGGGAGTTAAGAAACAGCATCAGCTCAGAGTTCCTGGGCAGGTGGGGGGGATGCCTGATGGGACTTTAATAACAAGATCACTCTGCGCTCAACAGTCCTCAGCTATGTATTGTTTCCCATTTTGTTTTGTCCTAAAGAGAAGTACCTTGGAAATACTTAGTTGACAGGATTAGTTATTACAATATGCTTCATCTACTCGTGGTGTTTTTCCACTCTTGCATGGCAAGTAATGGGATTTGCCCTGTGCCAGACTCAATTCCAAGTTCTGGGGTTCAAGCTGTCTGTGGGGCTGCTGGAGAGGGGAAGTGGCTCTGGCAGTAGAGGTGTGCAGAGAATGAGTTCCGAGCCCTTTCTGTGCACTGCCCCACTTCGTCCTCTCAGCAGGCTTCAGATAGATTTAATCCCACCTCGTGGGTCGCGAAGAAGGCTCAGAGAGAAGATTCCCTTGCCTGGAGTCACCCAGCAGATACACAGAGGGCCTGGAATAGAAACCATCCATGTCTGGTTGTGAAGCCTGTACCACCCTCTCTGCATCTCATGGAAAGAGGAAATGTGATCCAGAAGTGGGGGGGGGGGCGGCTCAGCTGAGGCTCAAAATCTGACAAGTAAGCAGTGACAGGGTTGAGAGACTTCTTCTGACTTCTGTCATCCTGAAGTAGGCTATGGCTCTGACAAGGAGGGAACCAGGGAGCCTACTTGCCAGCAACGAGGTGAGGGGACTAGAATTCGGGACTAAGAGTAGTGGCTAAACCTCACAGGCAGAGGATGCCCGGTGTGCTCAGGGCAAGAGTGAAGAGGACACAAAGGCTGCACGGCATGGCAGCTATGGTGTGGATGGCTAGGATGCTGCTCTCAGGTGCTTTGTGGCATGGGAGTCAGGAACTGTGACAGGGTGCCACCCCAAGGACTCTCTCTGAGATCTGTCAAAGTAGTAGCTGCACAGAATGCTACGCCCCACCTGTCAGTCACTGTTGAGTACCACCTGCAGATAGCGGGGGCTTGACTAGGGCTCAGGTCATCTAGAGGTTCTGTGGCTGCTTCCAAAAGGGCTGAACCTGCATCCTTGTTATCCAGACTTTTATGGTTGCAGATGATACACTGAACATAGCAAACACCTTCCTCCCCTCTGCTGCCATGAATCCTTGTCTGGGCTTTAGTCTGAGACCACCTAAGCTCAGCATTGAAGGGCCAGTGGTGATCCTCAGGTTCCGAAGCAGCTGCTTGTGTGGGGTGAGGTGATGGTGGTAATATTAATCCAGACTGAGGTAATGTCATTGCTCACCACATAGAACACACTGGTGGGAGCCACAGAGAGACACAGATATTGAGACACATGTGGCCACATAGTGGAGCTCTGGCAACTGGACTTGGACTTGGATGCATTGGCAGGAACACTGTTCCCACTACTGTGTTCTGCCATTCACATTTCGTCTAGTTAATGACCGGCTCGCTAGTTCATGTATTTACAGGGCTCAGATTGGGACACCTCACCCAGAGCTAAGTGCACATTCCCAAGCCCATTGGCTTGAGAAAGCCTTTGTGCTTTCTCCATCACCTGACCTATTGGATCCAGAAGGTGCCCACTACTGTCCCAGAGTGGGGAATCTCAGCTTCTGGAACGCTTGATCATATTTGCCCTTAGATTGGCTGGTGTCCGAATGAGTCCAGCTAATCTTATTTATAACAGGGCCTTTGGAGGAAAGCCTGGCACTCCTGCTGCCGTTCCTAACATAGCTGCAGGGGCTGACATAAGCCCTGAATTTCACGGGATTTGTTTGATTGCAGGTTGAGGGGAATGTCACCTGTTCAAAATAGGAGTAAGTTGGATGCTGCCTGAGCAGAGGTAGGACACTGGAGGGCCTGCCATCCACACAGAGTAAGCCTGCTGGTTATGGATCCCATGGTGTGTACCGAGGCAGACTTTCCCTAAGCTGTTCCTTTTTAGTGGCGTGAGATTGGTAAACCCGAAACCGCACCCCTCCTGAAAAACCACTTCCTCAGTTGGCTCTGACACCACTGGAGAGTGGCATTTTGTCCGTTCTGTGTTTACGCTCTGACTTCTCCAATGGTCTGAAGTTCTTTGAGGATAGGAACCTCATCTAATGACCTTGGGTTCCTCCAGGGCTTGACTGCAAGCAAATCCTCAGGGGCTATATGTAAACTGAGCAGCTACATCTCCATAGCATCTCCTGCGCATGTGAGTGAAGAAAACAGAAAGCCCACAGTGCCTCCCTGACCCCCATCAGCACCACTGAGCTTCCAGTTGTTAAGCTGGGAAGCTCAGCAGTCTCCTACATGCTGTGGGCACTAGGTGTTTGGGCTTCCGTAGCCACTGAGAATCTTCTCCCCTTCTCATGCTCTGACCATCTCCAGCTGGGGCCCTGCAGACAGTGACATCCCACCGATTGATTCCCTGTTTCCCTAGCGGCCCCTCCTGTAAGCAGGAGCTGCTTCTTGCCTAGAAGGGATCTCCCCAGCCCTCCCCGACAGCCTTCTTTCTGTGCCTCTGTGTTTTTTTCCAGGGCATGGATCAGAGCTTCTGTTTGCTGGTCATTCCATGATCCTCACACAATATAAATGAAATCTGCTAAAACCAATAAATTCAAACCATGTGTGGGGCATTGGGAGGAGCCAGGACGTCAGAGGGCCACAGTGTGAGGTGGCGTCAGCTCTGACGGCACCCAAGCTGATTTGTATATGAGAAAAGTAAATATCCAGAGCCGTAAACAGCCCTGGGTCTCCCACTCTCACTGGGACTCAAAGGCGTTTAATAGGAACACACACTCTCTGTTTCTTATAAACAGAGCCAGAGCCTCTATGTGTGCTGACCTAAATTCTGTGTTTTCAATCCCAGGAAAGCCAGCCAGGCATCCCAGTCATAGACTGCAGACAGGCTAGGCTGTCGGCTTGGGTTCCTTCTATCTGGGTTTGGCAATTGGCTGCCACTTGTGCTTTGTAAGGAATTGCTTCTCTTTTTCTTTGTTATGCACAACCCTGTGTGTTCGTTCGTCTGTTTGTGCTGCTCTAACAGAATTATCCTGGGCTGGATATCTCAGAAACAACAGAAACGTGTTCGTGTCTGTTCTGGAGGCTGGGAAGTCCAAGACCGAGTTGTCTGCATCTGTCATGACTGGTGAGGAGTGGCTTCCTGGTTCCCAGATGGCACCTGTGTGCTCATGTGGTAGAAGGTGGAGGATGCTGGTCTCTTTAGTCCCTTATAAAGGCCCTAACCCCATCACTAGACACAGCCCAGACCTTACCTCCTAAGATCGCTCATTGCAGATTAGCTTCAGCATATGAATTTTCGGGTGACACATACAGAATTGACATGATAGCAGTGGATGGGGTGAGGTAATCATTCCCAGTATTCCTGTGATGAATATGATGTCCAGAGATATAGTTGTCCAAGATGGTGCATAAAGTTATAAGTGAACTGGGGCTTCACCGTTTCTTCTTTAGGCCCCTCTGACTTTCCTTGTGGAGACTGACTTAGAACCCCAAAAGCACCTTTAGGGACTCCTCCTCTTTTCCTCACTCTTCGCTGTCCCTAGGACCTGTCTTTCCCCTTGTTCTCTGTATCCTCTACAGTGTTTCTTTCCCACCCTGCACATTTTTGGCTTCAGAAAGAGCCCCCAGAGCGAAGACTCAGGTTGGAGGTAGTCAGGTCTTTGCCCATCACTCGTGGGGATTTCCAGAGTTTTGACTGTGTTTTCACCCTGCATGATGGCAGTGAGTACGGCCGACGTCTCCAGATGGCTGCCCGGAGAAGTGGAGCTCAGGGAGGCTGTCCACCACGGTTGCTTCACTCTGCTTTTCCTCCAGCTCTCAACCCTTCAAATGACCCCTTAACTTAGACATTGGAGAGAAAGTGCCCATTCAAATTGCCTAGAACTGAATGGCCCAGCCTTGCGCATTCACATACTTAAGTGAGGTCAATAAAACTGGTGAAACCCGAACCTTATCAGTGTATTATAACAGTGCTCACTTCCTGGCTTTGATATTGTGCCAGTGTGTAAGGTGTTGCCACTGGGGAAAACCGAAGAAAGGACGTCTTATCTTCTAACCGTATATGAATTGACGGTTAGCTCAAACTGGATAATTAATTGAAATATATGAATTAGAACTGGTGATGGGACTATCAGGTGCTTACAACATACTGAAAGAAGTCCTAGGTTTTATCTCCAGCACTAGAAAAGGAAAAGGAAGGAAGGAAAGGAGAGAGGGAGGGAGGGAAGAAGGAAGGAAGGAGGGAGGGGAAAGGAGGAAGTGAGGGAGAAAGGAAGAAAGAAGTGAGGGAGGAAGAAAGGAGGAAGTGAGGGAGGAAGGAAGGAAGAAGGGGAAAGAGGAAGTGAGGAAGGAAGGAGAGGGAAGGAGGAAGTGAGGGAGAAAGAAAGGGAGGAAGGAAGGAGGAAAAAGGAAGGGAAGGGAGGAAGGAAGGAGGGAGGGAGAAAAGAAAAAGAAAGCAATGGCCTAACCTTGCTGACACCCTCCATCTTTAATTCTTTTGGGCCTGCTGCATGACAGGAACTGCCAGTGAGCACAGATGAAAACACTCCCACCTTCATCTCCTACAGGTGCTCAAAGGAAGTTCCCCTTGATAACTCTATTTAAAATGAGAAAGCACCCCCTTCAATAGCTTCCCTTTCTCTCCTGGCACCTATCACCCACTGGCATCCCATATGTTTTACCTGCACATTGCTTCTCCCCCTATCAACTCCGTGAATGCAGAGACCTTTGTCCCTGATGTCATATCCTTCGTACCTAGGACATACCGGGCACGTAGAGGTAATCAGCTCCTGTTTGCCGAGTGGCTGAGAGGTGACAGACAGGAAACAAGTACACAACACAAGTGATTCCTAAGAAGCCTGAGAGAGTAAATGAAGGAAACAAACCCGGGATAAAGGTGGGAGACTGACTGCGGGTGTTTCGGCAAGCCTGGCATACCTCCTTGTGTGTAGGGTAAAGTCCCAGTACCTTTGGTTATAGTCTGCGTGTCAAATTCCCTCTTGTCTTCATCCACTAGTTGTGAGCTCTTGCTTTGTGCAGGGCTCTGTGGCACAGGCCGAGACAAGGCACACGTCATCTTGTCCTGGGAGAAGGGACAAGGACACAAGCAGCGTATGGCAAAGAAGAAAGAAGTGCTTTGAAGTCTGAAAGCCTAGTTTCCAGTCTGGCCTGCATCCAGTGTATCGGCTTCCTCCTCTCCAGCCCATCTGGGGGACCCAACAGCTCTAATTAGACCACTCCCTGAAGTCTGAACTCATGTTCCCTCTCGAGGTCCTGTTTCCCTGTTTTGCTCTTCCTACAGGAAGTCTTCCTTGACTGCCCCAGCTCCCACAACCTTTGTAGTCTGTGCAGCAGCATTTGACCCCCGAGAAGAATCTTGCATTTATTTGCTCATCTACAGCAGAAGCTGCCCGAGAAGCCCCACCTGGGCTCAGGTGCATAGTGGGCCTTTGGCAGCCTGCTTTTGGCAGCAGGCCTCAGGCAGCGTGGCTGATGGGCTTGGGAACATGGGAAACGGTGACTCGTCATCAAAGGGGGCAGGCTTTGTTGTTTTTGTCATTGACCCAAGCTCTCATTTAGTCACTGGTGGTTCAGTTAGGGGCTAGTCTGAGGCCGCCTTTACAGAGGTTCAAGTGCATTGTTAACAGAGAGATTGTGCGAGCGATCTGGCCCAGACAATGTTTAACAGACTTCAGGAGCTGGACTGTTTGCTCAGAAAATCCTCATAAAGCGACAAAGATATCTGCATAGTGTTTATTGCTGGACGTTCGTTCAACGGAACAAATGTATTTTGGAAGTAAACCTTTGACTGGAGAACAGCTTTGATTTGTGGTATCGTTGGAGGATGGTACCGAGTGTTCCTCACATCCACTGCCCCCATCGTTAGCATCTTGTATTAACGGGGTACGTTTGTCACAATTAATGAACCAATATTTATAGACTGCGGTCATCTAAATGCCATACTTCACTTGCATCTTCTTCTTTTTCCCCTAATGTCGTTTTTCTATTCCACAACCTCCCCTGGGTACCACAGCCCATCGTCATCTCTCCTTAAAGTCCAGTTGGCACTGATACTTTCCTGGACTTTCCTTGAGAGTATGAAATGACCTCGATAGTTTCCAGCATTAGACTGACTGATGCTTGTCCCTGAGGTAGGGCTTAGATGATATTTATATGTTTTTCTTCTCACGGTTAGGCTGAAATTATGTGTTTGGTGGAGGAAGACCACAGAGGTAAAATGCTGCTCTCATCTTAACACAGCAGAGCTACACACAGGGGATGCTGACTCTGGTCACCTGCATGAAGTAGTTCCCCTGGTTTTTCCCCAATCTGTCCACACTGTGTACTCTGGAAAAAGGTTGCTGTAAGCAGTTCATCCCCGAGGAGAGAGTCACACTACCTCAGCAAGTGTGAGCCAAATCCTCACTGTGTGCCCGGCACCATGATGGGTCCTGAAGGTAACGCAAGGAACAGAACAAGTCTTCTTCTCTGAAGAACTTTCTTTCCGATAAAGGTTTAATAATGACAAGCCAAATAATTCTAGACATGAATAATGAAGGCCAAGATCCTTAGGATTATTTTAAAAACAGAAAGGGCAGAAATAGAACCATGTGTGCACAGTGTAGCCCCGGAATATGGAGCATAGGGGACATTCATGAAACCTCACTGGGCCTGCCTAGCACAGGAAAATTTATTGGGTTTTTATTCCAATGGTAGAAGCTGTTGGTTTGAGGCATGGAAGATCTAATTTTTGTTATTATTTTTTTTAAAAAACACTGAATGTAGTTGGGCTGAGGGAGGGGGGCCAAAGTGGTGGAGTTTGGAGATCCTCAGGGGTGCTGTAGGTACTGTCCAGGTGAGGGGTGGTAGTGCCTTAGATCTAGGAAGCAGGACAGGGGAGTTGGCCTTGTTTTGGAGGTGGGACTGACAGATCCCTGCTGGACCACTTACAGAAAGATTAAGAAACTGGCACAATGCTGGCATATTTGGGCCTGATGTGGTGCCACTAGCTAAAATATGGGGAGGTGGGAAAGAAGTAAACTTAGAAAATAAAAGTATGTATCTGGTGGTGTGATTCGTTAGAGAAGCTCCACCCGAACCCCGTTTTTGTGATGACAGCATCACTAGCAGCGTCTGACTTACATCATATGCCTGGAGGCATCAAAAGAGTTTTCTGTGTTGACCCATGTGCTACCTTTCTTGGTGGTCAACATTACTGAAACAGGAACTGCCAAAGTGAACTGTCCATAGAGGGTGATCCTGGCAAAGAACATACTAGTCACCATGGTGTCTGGCCTTGGCGTCACCTCTTTCTGGGCTTGGGCTCTTGGTGCTAGGCAGTAAGCATGACAATTTTCTGGCCTCTCCCAAAGGCCAGCACACAGGAATTTCTTTTCAGTAAGCATATTGGTTTGTGTTGATGCATGTTTCCAGTAAATTTCATCGTCAAATATTTGCTGACTACCAACTGCAGTATTGTGCTCTCTTAGACATGGACCCCTTTCTAGTTGGATACCTAAGACATCAAGGAACTAAAAGAACAGAAAGCATGTGTAGCATGTCCTGCAAAGCATGCACAACCTTAGAAGTACAGTTAGCCTCTGGAGAGGAAGCCCAAGTCTTCAGAGATTGGCTCCTAGATGGGATGAAACAGAGCTATCAACTTGCAGGGCATCAAAGGGACCAGGGTATGTGGTCAGAGTTTCTATTAGGGAACTGGAGAGAAGGCAGTCTTGGGAATAAAGACAGATGTGAGGAGGGTCAAATGCTTGTTTTCATTTGAACTCTTGGCATAAAGTGCCAAGGAAAAGTGTCAAGGACCAGGTGTATATATGCCAATGACCAGGTGTAAAGTATGCATTGGCAACACATACTTTATATTTTACAACTGTCATAGGGTTACTATTGCTATGATGAAATGCCATGACCAAAAACAACTTTGGAGGAAAGTGACTTACACTTACACATCATGGTTCATCAAGGAAGGAAATCAGGACAGAAACTCAAACAGGGTAGGAACATGGAGGCAGGAGCCAGTACATGGAAGGATGCAGCTTACTGGCTTGCTCCTCATGGCTTGCTCAACCTGCTCTCTTATAGAACCCAGGACCACCAGCCCAGAGATGGCACTGCCCATAATGGGCTGGGTCCTCCCCCATCAATCACTGTTTAAGAAAATTCCCTACAGGAATGTTCCTTGCCTATCTTATAAGCCCCATCTTATGGAAGTAATTTTGTTTGTTTGTTAATTTGTTTTTCATATCAGGGTTTCTCTGTGTAGCCCTGGCTGTCCTGGAACTCTGTAGACCAGGCTGGGCTTGAACTCACAGAGATCTGCTTGCTTCTGCCTCCTGAATCCTGGGATAAAAGGCATGTGCCAGCAAAACCTGGCTTTGAAGCAATTTCTTAATTGAGGTTCCCTCTTTTCCATGGCTTTAGCTTGGGTCAAGTTGACATAAAACTATGCAGCATGACAATTCTGGAGGCTGGAAGTTTAGAATCAAGGTATCAGGACTCCTCTGATTGTAGACAGCTGTCTCCTCATGCCTTCATGTGTTGGAGAGCGGAGCTCTAGTTAGCTCTCTAGAGTCTTTTTATAAGGGCTCTAATTATCCATAAGGACTTTACCCTCATGAACTAATCCCCTCTCAGAGGCTCTCCCCCTAATACCATCTCATCAAGAGGTAGGCTTTCAATACATGAGTTTGAGTTATACACACTCCATCCATAACAGTGCTGAGAAACTGGTTGTTGATCAGGTGAGTGATTGGAGAGTGGATTTTGCCAGTGCCTAGAGAGCCTGTAATGCAAGATTGGGTGTCAGTGGTTTCCACGAGCAAAGGGAAGCCACCACCGGAGAAAACTAGTGTGTAGAGGAACTGGTGGAAACCAGATCCCAAAGAAAGATGTTTGAGTCTCTAGCCAGTATTTAATTTATTATAATAATAATGATTCTGCTAATAATAACAATAATTTTTATAACTACTTAATTAGTGTTATTTTTTGCCGGAAAGGCCTGGTTAGCTGCGTGCTTGGCCCCGTCTGTGTGTGATTAGAGGTTATTGACTTATCTTGTGATTCTGTTGTTCTCTTCGCTCGTTGCTCGTTGGTCTCTCCTGATAGTCCATCTCACTGTTGGCTCTTGGGCCTGTGTGTGCTCCACAAGATACCACAAAAGCACAATCTCTGACAAGGTAAATATGCCAAATCCTTATTATAACATTTAACCACTTAGGGAGGTTTTTGCTGTGGGGTGGGGGTGGGTGGGGTGGTGGGAATGGAAAGAAAAGTCCAGATTGCTTTGATTAGCTGCATTTTTCTCTCTGGGTGAATGGGAAGGCTTTGGTGGGAACCTCAGCATTTGAGGCTGTTTCCAGGAAAGTGAGGAAAGCGGTGGTGGAAGTTCTGGAGTCTGGGTCCAGAGCACCTAGGGTGGTATGGCCCTGGGTCGGATTCTTTAAAGAGACATCAGACATATATGTAAGTCTCTTCTGTCCACTGGAATGCATTGTCTGTGGGGCAGCTGGGAATTTAGGCTGGACAGGCCTATGTGGTACAAGATAGGCCGCATCCTTGGTTGGATGACCTTGCATTCTGTGGAGACTCATTGTCTTAGGGACCTGGGTTGGTGACAAATCCTTTCCAGAGTGACGCTGGGCTTAACTCAAGGCCAGCTCCTCTTGAGTTTGCTCATGTTTCTTGTTTGGTTCTCCATCTTGGGCTGGGGGAAGACAACAGACATAAGATGGAGAGTTTATTTGTGTGACCAGGAGAACAGACACACTGAGCATTGATCAGCAGCCTGGCCTAGGATCTAGCATATTTCTACACATAGATTCTTAGTGCATGAACTAGAGGATTGGGGGAGTACACTGTGTCTAGGCCCCTCAGAAGACAGGATATATAGCTATAATACAAACCAGTCTTTCCATCGTCAAGACTGACAACTTTATTTTATTTTATTTTTACTAAACTAGTATATTAGAATTCAGTGGCTTTCAACCTGTGGGGTCATGACCCCTTTGTGGGTCTTGTATCAGATACCCTGCTTATCAGATATTTCCCTTATGATTCATAACAGTAGAAAAATTACAGTTAAGAAGTAGCAACAAAATAATTTTATGGTTGAGGTCATTACAGCATGAGGATCACAGTATTAGGAAGGTTGAAAACCGCTAGTATTAGATATTATTATTCACAAATATTCACCTTCAGCCTCCAAGGCCATAGGATTTAACTATGTGCCTTGTTTTTATCACTTTAATAAGTAAAAGTGTTCCCTTGCTCCTTGACTTTGGGCAGCTTGGCCATGTAACTTGATTTGGCCACACATTACAGGGCAAGCAGAGCCTTAGATGTGATATGCATCCTCACTGGGCTTACTCTCTCATACTTAGCTTTTGCCTCTTCTTCCTGGGTCCCAGAATCAATATACAAGGTCCAAGCCTAACCTACTTAGACAAACCCAGTCCAATTGAACACCCAGCTCGAGTATAGTCCAGCCCCAACTGATGCATGGGTGAGAACAAATAACTATTTCTTTCAGTCAGAGCTTTGGGCTGATTTATCACCAAAACTGACTAGTATGTCTCAACCAAGGGGTAGACAGGAAATAGGCTGTGGACGGAATCGGGGTGAGGACAGGTGAGGTAAGAGCATAGACTTAAGCTAGTTCTCAGATTCTTCAGTGCCAGCACCAGCAATTGGGAGATTGAGTAGGTAGGGGGAGACACTGGGTGTTGTTGAATTAAGGAGACATGAGATCCCAACCCAGTTATAGAGGGTAATCTGAATGTAAGTGCAGAATGGTTAAGTAGTCCCAAAGGACCTGTTGGAAAGCTGTTAGCATTTGCTTTCCAGTTGACCCTAGCTCCTGCCGCTGCACCTTCTAGTAGGTACTTCAGAAAAAGTTTGGTGGGTGAAGAAATGTGTGAGAGAATTGTCTAGGCTTTTGAGAATCAGGACCTGTGCAGACATTTCTAAGAATTTGCCTCTTTGTTCACCTAGCCACCCCTCCATGTGTCTACTGAGCTCTTACAGTTAGAAAGTACTTGATTCTGGGGTCTGGGCTAGCGAGCCTGTGGGGAAAGACACAGCCACCTTCCCCGTGCCTCGAGGAAAGGGACTCAGGCCACCAAGGAGACAAGGTTGGAATATGCCAGTGAGGAGTAATGGCAGAAGAAAAGTTGGGTGCTGGGCAGGAAGCTTCCAGAAAGGACGTGGCAGTAGAAGGCCTGTCAGCTTTGGTAACTTCTCTGGGATCAGGATAATGTCACCTACCTACCTACTGAAGTCAAGGGCTAGTTCTGCAGGGGTCACTAGGTCTATGGATGATGACACATGACCTTTCCCTTTAGGCTGCATTCCTAATGCCTAATTGTCCTGCCTCTTTATTTTATGCGCCTTTGTTCTTCCAACTGTTTTGATTGACCCTGGACTCGGTATGGAGAAACATGGATGTCTGAGGAGCTCACAGCTTCGCAATTCTTAAATCCTGAAAGTGTGATGCTCAGCACACTGTGTACCCCTCCTAACCTGTGCCCTTTCCTGTGAAATGGCTACTGAAAGACCTGAATTCAAATCCCATCTCTGCACCCTATTAGCTATGTGACTTTGAGAAGCCACTCCCTGTCCACTGAGCCCCTGTGAAAGGCAATCTGATACAGTGACAGTTCGAAGGCATTGATGTGTGGTAGAGGCATAGCGTAGCCTTTGAGAATGCCATCTTGTTAAAGAAAGAAAGAAAGAAAGAAAGAAAGAAAGAAAGAAAGAAAGAAAGAAAGAAAGAAAGAAAGAAAGAAAGAAAAGGTACCAGGGCTGTTCGAGAGGAGAGTAAAGCCCTGAGCTGATGCCCTGTCTGGGAGGATTACAGTCTTTTCTTAGGTGACATACCTGTGAGCATTTCCAGAACCAACCCCAGGCTAGGAGACATAAAATCCCTGTTTGTGCGTCTCCGTGGGATGTAGTGGGTATTAACAAGCAAAATGTCCTCCGGTTTCAGTGCTGTCTGCTTAGCCGAGATGTTAGACATCCCAGTTCCTGCTATACTTGGGAAGCTAAGGGTAGCTAGGTTCCTGGAGCTCAGGGTAGATGGTTCTGAGGTTCCACTGGATTTCCTGGGACAGAGGGCTGCGGGTGAATGTGGGGCGGTGCTTGCTGGACTGGTAGAGTTCTTCAGGTTACAAGAACAGCCCCCCATTCATTTCTCATCTGTTCACCAACCTCGTAACCTCTTTCTGAGCACCTGCTCTGTGTCAGGGAGGATCTTAGTTGTGGTATTGCAATTGCAGTTCTCAAATTATACAATGTTCGGGGATTTTATGAAGCAAACACCCTTTAATAATATCATCCTCTAGATGACCAGACAATTAAGAGTCATTGTCCCTCAGTGGTCACTCACACCCAGCTTTCTGTCATTTTGAGAACTGGTTTGGGCACTTGGGCACCTGGGTCATAGGAGAAGTAAAATGGCAACTATTGCCACAGGAGCATATAAAGTTTACCTTCTTCAGCTCGCTACGAAAGGGAATTGCCGAGCAAATTAGAATGGTAATTACAGTGTGCTGCTGGGTCGTGAACACAGAGTTATCACAAGGCAAGAATGTTGTTATGAATCAAATATTAACATGCTAATTGCATGAGTTCTTATCTCTGTGAAAGCAGGTATTGGAAGTGTCTCTAGCAGGTGCTCTTTCTGCCTAGTTCTTGTTACCATGGGAATCCGTCAGTCAGGGGTAGTGCCCAGCTCATGCCCCATCACTGCATCCTGCATCACAATCATTGGTATTATTTGGCCCTGAAAGCCATGCTGTGCCCTGGAAGATAACACACAGAGAAACCTCAATTAGGCAGCATCGGTGTAGAGTGAGCACTTAATCAAATCATGACCCTCGGCTATCATGATGTAAGCCAGGGGATTGGATGGACAGCTTTTGAACAGTATGTTTACCTCGTACAACATCTGACTCTTTCCCTTGGAGACTTAAGGGTCTGTAGTTGTCCTGGACCTCACGCAATGAGGTGTAATAGTTGCCTCTTCCCTGGCTGACCCTGGGATGCTGGTGTTCTCTAACTCTGGGGCAGGGGTCTTTCCCATCAGAGACTGACTGAATGTTTTTCTGTCTTACTGAAAAATCCTTTGCAGCTTACTTGTCACTTTTAGCTGCTGGTGTACTTAGGAACCAGAGGACCAGCCTTATAAGGTATGAATCCAAACCTAAACTGAAAAATTTCTAATGATACCATGATATTCTTCTGGGAGTCAAGAACATGATTGCAGTGGGCTGTTAAGTTTTGTGTTTGTTTGAACACATGTAGGAAGTTGCTATATATGGGACTTGCTGACAACATGAGGTATATATGTTTGCTGGTGTTTAGTCCTATACTTGCATGATATATAGGATGTGGTTAATTCAGCTCTCTTAGCTTTGCAAGGTTTCTCTCTACCCACAGGGACCCATTCCATCCCTTGTAGCTCTATTTACTGCATGAATGTGTCTAGTGTCTCAGAAACCAGTATCATCTCACTAAAGGAAGAATTGGCTAAGTCAGAAGTATGGTCTTGAAATAACTTCCCTGGGGAACCTGAGTTCCTGCAAAGGCCAGGCACCAACTCGTTCAAACACATGATTGAGAGACTCTACACACTTCTGAGATGATTGATCAGTTTTTTAGCTTTTAAGACTTTTTGAGTGTGGTCAAAGTACACCAGATTATCTATCTCTCTGGATGATCACTCTGCTTTTTAATACCCCCTACACACCTTTGAGACTGAGCAACAATGTACCACCATCTGAATACACACCATCACCATCTGAATACTCACCACCCACCCAGGCAGGATCTGCACACAGTTCAGGTGAGCGGACCTCTTGCTAGTGGGGTGCGTGTGACCGAGGCATATTTCTTCTCATCAGGGTGTCTGGTGAGCACCTCTTTAGTTACTCTCATTGCAAGATGACTGAAGACTGCCCCTTTTTTTTTTTTTTTTTTTTATCACATTCAACTCTAAGGGTCAGATTCCCTCCAGTGTTGCCTGACTGCTGGGTAAGGCTCTTCATTATTCTTCTTTATTCTTTTCTTTCTTCCTTTCTTTTTGTAAAAAGTTTGGAAACTTAATTTTCATCATTTCAGAATTCATAGTGAAGGTCATGCCATTCTTCAGCGAGCCCGTGAGTGACTTCTGCCGACTCTCCCATACCTAAAATTGTAGGTTAGCCCAGGTTTGAGTCTGGAACATGCTAAACTCACACAGCAGGAGCTTAGAGCTGCCTTCTTGACCCCCCCCCCACTCCTCTCAGGTCTAGATCCCATTTGTAATGTGACCATAAGGCTCTCTTTTCATCTCTGTTAATTTCCAAATTGGCCCATTTAATCTATACATTCCAGAGCCGCAGTCCAACATTCCAGGGAACCTTTCCATGGACAATCAGAGCAGGCGTTCTTTCCACCAGAGTTTGTTTAAGGAAAGGGAATGTTGGGGGTGGGGAATCCCCAAGAGCAAATTGTCTTCATTTCTACAGAGACCTCAGATTTCAGCCTCAGTTCCCAAAGCCCACGTCCCTCTTCTGCTTTGCCAAGGATCTCAGGCGGTCCAGAGCTTGGGCCTGACCCAAGTACACTTCCTCACATGCTCCTTGAGTTCCTTTTGCAGACAAGATACTGTGAGCTCGTACTCCTGCCAGAGCATCAGTGGGGCACACTCCAGGATGTTCTTTCTGGTTCTTCTCTGTGCTGTTGTGGGGGCACAAGCATGCAAGTGTGTTTGAAGCATCAGTTGGCTGTTGCCAAGGGAGGTGTCTGTCTTGCTGCCAGATGGGTACGTAATGTACCACACATGTGAGCTGGGCACTGGGGAGATTTAGATGGAATTAACAATTGCACAACTAGAAACAAATAAATGACCCAAGTGTTTGAAGGACTATCAGTTGACTTGATCTCTATTGCTGAATGCTAGTTTCTATCCTGACTGACTTTCCGTTCCTCTGGTCTTCAGAATTCTTTCCCTCTTTCGGGATTCATTGGAGCTTCTCTTGCATTCTTCCCATACTGTTAGAAGGGATAGCCTGCTCTTTTTCTTTGGAGTGCTTTGGTCCCTGAGAGGCAGCTCCAGACAGTGAGATAATACCCTGCCCTGTGAATTAGGAGGTTCTGACCTCCAGCCTTTCTTGTCTTTGGGCATCACCCGTAACCTGTGTAGGACAGCAGGTTATTAGATAATGTTTGAAGCTTGTCCAAGTATCACCTACCCCTTCCTGTCCTCAGCACATTTGCCTTGGATATGCAGTTCAGGCATATTGGAAAACAACCTTTAGTGTGACGGTCATTGATCTCAGGAACCCGTTTATTGCCATTTGGGAGGTGATGCATCTGATAAGTGTGTGTATTTTTCAGTCAATTTTTAAGTCTGAGGCAGCCATAATAGCTCCCCACGATAGATGTATAATCAGCGTCTAACAAGCAAATGAGTCAGACCTTCCAGCACTACAGAGACACAGCTCAGAGGTCAGCTGGACTTAGGTAGTGTATAGCTGAGCGGCAAGTATAATCCCTTTATATGGCACACAAGTAGATACCCTTTCTCTGAGCGTGTACAGCCCCAGCCTGGGCTCCTGAGCCCCTTATCCATGGAAAAACGCTAAAGCTGAAATCCCAAAGTTGTTCACTGTTAATAACAAAACAACATACAAACCAAACCAACCAAACAATAGCACCAAATCCACCAAAACAATCAACAAACCTATTGAAAGCAAAACTACAGAGGTGCCTCACAGTGCTAAATAGCTTGTCCTCCTGGGTGCTCTTGGCAGGGCTCAGGCTATGCCAATGTGCATGCCCCCATGATGTACTGTGTAGGATAGGCTAGATATGCAGAGGTAAAGAGCCGATACCCGGAAGCCCATACTGTGTTCCAGTTTCCCAGTCTGTGGGACCGAGATGTGATAAGGCTCGCTTCAGGAAGTGCCGCTCACTCTGAAAGCTGTTACCGCCCCAGGAAGCTCTCGGCAGCCAGTCCACATTCCCCTGTGTGCCTGCAGCCTCTCTTTAAAGCACCCTCATCACCTGGAAGCACACAGGACTGAGCCCTCTGTGGCGCCATAGCTGTGGTGCAGAATGCGACTCTAAGCGGTCACCAGCTGTATCCAGAAGGGAAATGGAGCGGGTAGAGTCTGAAGAGTTTGAGGTATTTGACTACGGCCTTTGAGACTGGTAGAGTAGAAAGTGAAGAAGAGTTACTGGAAAAGGTCTAGATGCCAGGAATCATCCATGTGTCTCCTCGGTGCCCGTCCCTAGGACGGACATTGTCATTATACTGACTGGTTTTGTGTGTCAACTTGACACGAGCTACAGTCATCAGAGAGGAGAGAGCCTTTGCTGAGGAAATGTCTCCATGAGATCCAGCTGTAAAGCATTTTCTCAATTACTGGTCAATGGGGTAGGGCCCATAGTGGGTGGTGCCATCCCTGGGCTGGTGGTCCTGGGTTCTGTAAGAAAGCAGGCTGAGCAAGCCAAGGGAAGCAAGCCAGTAATCAGCACCCTTCCATGACTTCTGCATCAGCTCCTGCCTCCAGAACCCTTCCCTTTTTGAGTTCCTGTCCTGACTCCCTTCAGTAATGAACAACGATATGGAAGTGTAAGCCAAATAAACCCTTTCCTCCGCAATTTGCTTTTGGTCATGGTGTTTCGTTGCAGCAATAGAAACCCTGACTAAGACGGTTGAATACCCCATGATTTCCCTCTGTTGGGAGTTCATTGACCTTTTCCTTTTTGATCTATAACCACTGAAGCCTTTGAAACTGTAACCTGAATTTTGCAGCTGGGCAGATAGTACTCGGTCCTCGAGAAATGCTGTTTGGTGGAAATAGATCCATCTGTAGCACGGGGACGAACAAGAGAGAGGAAACTGATCACCACTCCGAGAGCAGAACTGAGCCTGCTTCTCAGAAGCCACTTGATCACCAAGCGGGGAGGCTCAGCCTTTGACTTCAAGGAGCTGGGCAATGAGCAGGAAGCCTGAGTTGATCACTTCCTCTCAGCCACCCAGCTACAATGTGCATTTCCCAAGTAGCTACTGAAGCCACGCATAAAGCGCAACACTTGCTTGACCTCACTGTATAGCAACCCTGAGGTGCTGCTTCATGTGCTCTTTCATTGTGTTCAATTCATTTACGTTTGTTCTCTAATGAGAGAGAAAGAAGGGATGTGGATTTGGTGGGGTAGGGAAGAGCTGGGAAGAAATTATGACCAGAATATATTGTAGGAAAAAAAATGTATTTTCAATATTTTTTTAAATGAGCTCAGAAAATAGAGGAGCTGGTTGCCAGTTTCCAAATGAGATTCTATAATTGTACGTTTCAAAGGAGAAAATTCATTAAACTTCATTGAAATAAAGAACACAGGGAAGGGCTGGGAGATGGAAACCCCGTAGTAGGACAGGTGCTTAAAGTAAACAGAGCCCTAGGTTCTACCCTGAACAGCACACACTCACACGCATGTGTACACACACACACATATCACTATTGAGAGAGAGAGAGAGAGAGAGAGAGAGAGAGAGAGAGAGAAGAGAGCACCTCAGAAAGAGAGAATAGTAAGATTCAGATTGTCTGACCACATGTATCTTGTAGGTTACAGAAACTGAATGATTCTGACGTCTAGGGCTGTGTCCAGATACCTGTCCTATCTGGATTCCCCAGTTTCTTCTCTAAGTAGAGAGGCATCTGCCTGAAGATGGATAAGGAATGAGCCTTCAGGAAGTTGCAGGGTTGGTAAACAGCCCATGTCCATTTGAGGCCTGTGATCCTTGGAGCAAGGGCGTGTGGCTTGAGCCCACAGAAGTATTCAGGGCCAAACTCTGACTGAAGGCCTGTAAACATTTGCTGGGATGGCACAAGAGAGCTGTGGAGGTGTCCCCACAGCACCAGGGAAGGATGTAGGCCTTCACATATATGTATGCGTTCAATTTTCAGCTGTCCCGACTTCTCTCAATAACTGCATTTCTTCCCCAGAAATTAGCCAGGCCTCTCTGTGTCTCTTCTGCAATAGGATAAGTCCGGGAGCCCTGGCCTCTCATGCTGGAGACTGGAAGGGTGGCTCTCTGCACTGTTTATTCAGACACATACTGCTAGGAGCTAAGAAATCTAAAACAAGACACGGTAGCCATAGCCAAGGGTGGCCTGATCCCCAGAAGCTTGAACTGAACCAAGAGACAGACAGACTGTGCCCCTGAGAGGATGTTCCCTGAGAGTCAGGCCCCAAAGGAGAACAGTTCTCTAAGAATGGAGTTATTGGTCTTACTCATTTGATGTCCAGAAATGTGGAGAAAACAGAGAAGGCATGGGTTACAGATGCTCCAGTCGCTCTGATCCCTCAACATTGCATCCAACCCTGGAGGGGTCCACTGAAGAATGGGGGAGACATACGTGTGTTTGGGGGGGGGTGAGTGCTATAATAAAGGGGTGTGCCTGAAGTCCATGGGTGTCAACAAGGGTCTTAGAGCAGGAAGTGGCAAGGAGAAATTGCATCTTGGTTATGTAAGACAGAGCCAGTGGACCAGAAACCTGAAGCAGTCAGCATGCTTGGCTTGGAGCTAGGGTAGGCTCAGCTGCCCTGTGCACCCTAGGGGCCCATGTCTCAGTGGAACTCAGCTGTCAGGACACAGCAGAAGCTGTTGTGGGCTAGGGTACAGAGGTAAGAGGAAGCGGGAGAGCTCTCGGAGGAAGCACTGGACTTGGGACCTCAATTAAGGACAGGATAGACAGTGGAAAGGAATGCAGAGTAGTAGGCCAACAGGAGCAAGGACCAGCAGCAGGTGGCAGCACAGCCTGGAGGGGACCTTCAGTGCCACACTGCACAGTGGCTTCTACCTTCCAGGAGTCTAGCTCGCTCCTCTAGGCAGCAGCGAGGCTCAGGATGACCCTCAGTCAGAAAAGATGCCTGCCAAAGACATAAGCTACTCTAGTCGGCTCTACGGATGCTGAGAGGTCCGGACATCAGAAGACCCAGCTCTTGCCACCAGATGGTTTCTTTTACCACTCGCTGCCTCAGTTGGGCCATTTAGCAAACGAGGTTTGAGGAGACCTGGCATTTTTGTCATTGTGCTACCTTGTAGCTTGCCACAAGGTCTGTCACTCCTGGGATGTCTTTAGACTTGGGAGAGGAAACCCCGCTGCTTTGGCAGCTACCTGGGTATTTGAGAAGAGTGTGCAGATGGAGATGGGATGGCTCCAGAGCAAACCCCAGACAAGATACAAGTTAGGGGATGCCTACTCTCTTGGACCCAGACCCTGTCTCCTCCTATGAGGTACTGCTCCCCCCGACACACCCAGCTTGAGAATTGCCCAGATGGGCCAGGTCTGTTCCACGTCCACCTTCTCCTAGGCCAACAACCCTGTGCCTGGTTCCTACAGATGTGCCTAGAACAGGAATGCAGACAGGCCACCTGGCATAGGAGCCTCCCTTACCCAAGGAGTACGGTGTCCAGTCTGCTTTGGGCCCAGGGTCCTGGCTCCAGTGCTCAGAACTCACTGAGGTTTATTTATTTATCATTTGTTTGGGGTGAAATGGGAGAGAATTGAATCCAGTGGGCTCTTTTAGCAGCAGTTCGTGGAAGAAAGACATGTCTGTTTCTTGCAAAAGAATCCCCCGCATTGTGGCCCCAGCCCCCTTGGTTGGGTTTCCACTGACAATGCACTCCTTTCTCCCTGTGCCCGTGACTCACCCTGCCTGCCCGCCGCCGCCTGTCTGCCTGCCCTTGGTCCAGAGCACTGTCTGCTGCCCACTTGGCTTGGCTGTGAGAAGGGAAGGAGTAGAGAGGCCTGAGGCCTGGCCTATCGATCCAATCTGCCTCTAAAGCTGGCAACATTTCTGGGGTCCTCCTTTGTCCCTAGGACTTCTCCATAAGAATGTCAGATACTGTACTTAGAGATGTGAAGCCCCCTCCCTCCTTGAGTGAGGACTAAGGACTCAGGTCCCAGGTAAGCCAGTGCCCCTGCCACCTCTGCCTCCTGCTTTCCATCACTGTTTTCAGATTGAATAATGGATGCTCCAAAGGAGTGGTGATGGGCCACGTTCACACGGCAAGGCGGTGTTGGCTGAGGTGATTTCCACTGTTCTGGGTTGGAGTCAAGACAACTGGATTGGCAGAAGCAGTGCATGGCCTGGCAGAAGACATGGCTTCCTCCCTCGTAACCTGGCAGAAGAGCACCGGGTCATAGCTCCTCTGTGATTTGGTTCCTGTTTGCCTTTCCCTTGTCAGCAAATGCTCCTTCCTTCATTTTCCCCACTTGGTTCATTCCATTTTCGTTCTTTCTTCGATTCTCCCTACTCCTGGGCCTGCCTGGAACTCTTCTTCTCCTTGGCAGCAGCAGTATATATAAATAGTACCCGCCCCTCCCCCAGTGCTTATCTTCTCACTGACTTTACCTCTCCCCATTCCGCTTGTGGCTTCCGAGAATGATCAGTGAAAGTATTCTGGTCTTCTGGGATTGTCCTGAGAAAGTAATATAGTAAGCGCTCTGCAGAGTCACGGGAGCTGAGGACCTGTGGACAGAGGAGGGAGACGCAGGGTGAGAGGAGGGGTGTGGAGGATTGGCTCAAGGTGGGTGGCCCAGCCGGTATCTGATGACTAAAAGGCAGAGAACCAAGAGTGTAAGCAACCCCGAGGAAGGGAACCATCTTGGACTTTTGAGGGAAGAATTCAGAGATTAAGGAGAGGGAAAGATCACCCTATTTTGTCATTCGGAGGGTCTGGGGATCTAGTGAGAAGCCAGAATATTACATTCCTCATCCCAGTGTGTCGAGTGCAAAGCAAACCATCTGGGTGAGGGCTGAGGCTGGATTTCCTCTCCTTTGCTCTCTGAAAATGAAACGAAATGAAGATAGCCTCGTTTTTCTTTTTTTCAAAACCAAGGGTTGAGACAGGCAGGGAGGGCTAGACAGTTGAGATTTTTAAAAAGGAAACTCTGAAGGCTTGGCGCCAGTGAGATGGCTCAGTAGGTAATGGTCTTTGCCACCAAACCTGAGGACTTGAGTTCAATTCCTCGGATCCAAATAATGGTAGCTGGGAACTGATACCACAAGTTGCCCTCTGATCTGTGCATACATGGCATGGCATGTACATGCCAACATACATACAAACACACACTCACACAAAAGAACTATTTAAAAAAGCACCAACACCATCTGAAGGCTGCATTTTGCTTTGCTCTGTTGTCTCCTAGCCTTTTGGCCAGAGGCTCTCAAGTCAGAATGCTAATGGCCTGCTTGAGGTGTTTGTTTTCTACCAGGTACTCCAAGCCCTGTGGGTCATCTGAGGGACCATTCTAGATGGACTGGGAGGCTTATGTCTTGCTAGGCTCCTTTTACCTTTTCAGTGCCATTTGGTTTACTGGCCATTAGCTGGTCTGTCTGCTCCCCCTAAAGGCCGTTCCTGGAGTGCTGTCACCCAGGAAATGCCCTTAAGATGCCAAGACTTTGCTCTACAGGCTGGAGGCTTAGTCAAACTATTCCGGAGTCCATTGTCATTGTTTCACAGTCTTTGACTGGAAGACGCTGTAGCTTGTTGACACATCTGGGCGTTAGACCACTCAACCTCAAGATGCCAAAGCCCACGATACCCAAATTCTAGTTGCCTCGCTGTTTTAAGGGCCAAGGCCACAAAGGATCTGGAACCTCTTAGGTGCTGCTGTGAGCTCAGTCTGCGATAGTTGGCCTGCTCTGCAGCTTGCCTTCTGACTTAGGAGTACTGGACAAGAAGTCTGTCCTGCCTCTGGGCTTCTGCAAGCCAGTTCCCTGCTGCCTGGTTTCCTCACTTGTAAAATCCAGGCAACAACCTCACGGGGTGTTTGCAAGGATGGGAAGACAGTGCGCAGGGGAGAAAAGTGGTCTGCAGATGTCAGGGATTCTATGCCAATGCTGTCAGCCTGTTCAACCTCAGTACCAAGACGCTGGAAAATCCAGCTACTAGCCTGCTTGCTTTGGCTTCCATTTGCACCATGGGCTATTTCCCAGCCTTTACTGTTTACCAAGATTTTTTTCAATCGGTAAACTGAACTCCTCCAGGTCTCTCCTTGATTGCCCTTTCCCTGGGTACTTTCCAGAAGCACCCCTGTCATAATTAAGTCCCATCCTGCTTCCACTTCTGTTTATAAGATCTGCTTTGTACACACACACACACACACACACACACACACACATTCACTGTATAAGTCATCACACTGGTGACTGCCTGTCTGTCACACACAGGTGTCTGAGGTCCCACAGCACAGAGTGACTTTGGGTGGGTCCCTTGTCCTTTCTAAATCTTCATTTCCTCACTGTAATTTGGAGAAAGCCATACACACACCTCCTGTAGCAATGAACAGTGACAAGGAGTAAAGCATTTAAAGTAGCTGCACTTAGTGGATGCTCCTTGCTATCAGTTTAAAAGTGACAACAGATCAAGATAAAGAATGGATGCTGTGAACCCATGCTCAGATCTCCCCATGGGAGGCGGGCCACCTTAGATGGACTGAGGAATGCTCCAAGCAGTTTGGTGTCTGTATTTAAATACATAGGAATATCAGGCTCTCATTCAGTGGTACCAGATATCACTGTTTCTCCTTATACCTCGTGGGGAAAATGTAGTCTTTCCTGTGTGCATCCCCTTCAGTGGTTGCATGCAGCATGGTTTGGTTTCTGACATAATCAATACTGTTAAGCAAATGGCAAGGACAGCAAAGAGCAGAGAAGGGGCTAGGAAGATTTGAGAGAGTGGAAGAGGGAATGCCTTCCGACTTCATGAGGCCAGTGTTATCCTACACCCCAACCCTGACAAAGATGGCAGGAAATGTGCATGCGTATGCCTCTTATGTTGTGACCATGGATGCAGAAGCTCTCAACAAAAATTAGCCAATCAAATTCATCAAAAACTAAAGGGATGATATTATGGCTGAGTAGACATTATTTTAGAACACAGGGCTTGTTTAACATTAGAAAATCAATCAATGAATTTCACTATATCAACAGATTGAAGGACATAAGCCTATGATCAACCAGATAGATACAGAAAAAGCTTTTGAAAAAATGTCAACATTCATGATTTAAAAAAAAAACAACTCTCAGTGATCTAGAACTCAAGATCCAATAATGGATTTTTAGACCAAACCACAACTAGCAAACATTGTGTACCAAAGTGAAAATTTAATTTCTCTAAGATTAAAGGAACAAAACAAATTGTATAAATAACAGAGAACTTATATCCACAGTATGTAAAAAAAAAGCTTCAAAGTAAATAATATGGGAAAGGAAACCAGGTACCATAGCACCTCCTTACCATCTCAACACTTTGGAGACTAAGGCAGGAGAATCAAGTTCAAGGCAAACCTGGACTATGTGGTGAGATCCCTTTTCTAAAAAGGGAGGAAGACGAGAATGGAGTGGGGAAGGAAGAATTGAATGAGAGATGTAGTTACTCCAAAGAAGACGTAAGATGGCAAATAAGCCCATGAAAAGTGGTTAAAATCTTCAGCTATGAGGAAAATGCAAATTAAACTGATACCGGGACACCACTGCAATAGCTACTTCAAGGACTGGTGAGTCTGAAGAAGCTACAGTTTCACCCACTGCTTCCGGGGATGCAGTGCCACAAGCATTCTGGAAGACACTTCTCTCAAGCCTAATGAAGTTAAACATCCGCTGACCGCACCCAGGAGTTCTACCCCTTGGTACTTACACAGATGAAACAAAAACTTAAGTTCAAATACATTCTATTGTATATGAAAGTGTCACCACAAACCCATTATTGTGTACAGTTAACATATGATAATACAAAAGCCCCTATGTGCACAGGGTAGATGACTGTACACCAATAAAAGCAATCCAAACGTCCACACACCAGCAGGGAACTGATAAACAGTGGTCCACCCGAATAAAGGCGTGCTGCTTAGCAATGAGGAAAAAGGAATGACTGACAAGTACGTCGTGTCTGATATGTGTGATGCTGTGTGAAAGTCAGATTCAAATGGCAAAGTGCTCTATGAGTCACTTTCGTGACACTGTGGGAAAGGCAAAACTATATATGTAGAGAAAACATAAGTGGTTGCCAGGGGTGGGGACGAGGGTAGGGTTTCCTACAAAAAGACACAGGGGAATTCTTTGGGGTGTGGGAATTCCTTTATATGTTAGTATGGGTGGCAATTTGGCTGTTTTAAAATCATAACTTAGAACTGTCTGATAAAAAGTATGCTTACTTAACTATGCAAATTATGTCTTGATCTGGGAATGGTGAAATGGTAGGTTAGTAAAGGTTTCGGTGAAGGGCATTCAGATGTCTGTTGGCCTCAGTGTGCTCCTTCCTCAAGCTCTTCTCAGTTTCAGAGCATCCAACCCCTGGAGGTACTGTGCATTCTCACTGTGGCTGTGAAACTCACTCCCACCTACTCCTGATTTCCTGACTTTTCCTAAGTTCCAGGGACAAACGACTATTGCTGTGCCAGGCAGATTGGTCCCCATGTTGGTGACTTTGGAGAACTACTGCCTGTTTCAAGAGCCCCAGCCCCTTTCCCTAAGCTTGTTTGGAATCTCCAAGTCCCCCCGAGGTGCTTTTTCAAGGGAAATCCTCCCAGACAGAGCTGGAGATTTCTCTAGCCTGCCCACTGGTCACACCTCTGGGTATAACATCAGAACCTTATGTTGCTTACAGCTGCCTTCAGGAAGATCCTGATGCCAGCAGTGTGAAAACTTGCCCACCTCCCCAGACTACAGCTTGGGTCAGCTTGACATTGTGGTCATCCCTGCTCAGCTCCTCCAGGGAAAGTCTTCACTCTGGACCTTCTCATTGGCCCGGATGGGACATTCTGAAAGCTTCAGCCTGCATCTTTTCTAGCTTGGTTCTTCTGTCTTCCTCTGCCCTCTCTCCTCCCTGGGGTAGGGTACATCATAGTCTGAAGGTGTCACTGCCTGCAGTGAGTCTTGACTTCACTGTACACAGGCATTGCCGGAACTTAACCATGCATACTTCTAATGCCCTTGCTTCCTGAAGGACTTCCCAGTCCTTTCCCCATCCGGTGGTCTTTTCTTTTTCCAGTGTCTTTTAATTCTTGCATTTATTCATTTACTCAGCAAGTATTTCTCAAGACTCACTATTCAGAATCTATTATCTACTGCTCAGTGCCAAGGTTGTCTTCTTCCCATGAAACTCAACTAGATCTAACTTCTCCCTACACACACACACACACACACACACACACACACGCACGCACGGTGGGGGAGAGAGAGAAAGAATCCCTAAGACTTCTATATCCTGTGAATACCAATCCCTTGGTTCCTGTGTTCCTTTGCCATACAATGCCATTCCTATTCCCTAGTTAGCTTCTTCTTTTAAAGCTTTCTAAATCGTCTGCCGTTATGGCACTTGGCCTTCGCTCTTGCTCACAGCGGTATATGGTATGCATTAGGTTACAGAAATTAGTTGAGTGTCTTGACAGCATATTGTCAGGACTGATTAGAAGAGATAATGTACATAAAGCACCAAGCAGAGTTACATGATGAATGCTTGGGATTGCCTTCTGGTAAGTTCCATTTAATGACTCATCATTTGAAGGTGATGCTGTCCTCAATACATCCCATATGTAGTTGGAAGAGACAGAAATGCAGATGTGCATGCCTCATGGGGCCATATACTAGGATGGTGCCAAGAGAATGAAACTCTAGTCTGTGGTCTCTGCTAAGAGATCTCTTCGGGACTCAGTCTCCTCATCTCTAATCAAAATTAGACTCTCGCTTCCTGGGCTCTTGCAGAAGTAAGATACTGCAATATGGACACATCCTTCTCCGTGAAGACTGAGGATCTTGTGTTACAGAAAGTAGACTCTCAATACACACTTTATAACGTGATACTAGCTACGACCCACAGTAGTCCTGTGGGCCATATAGTATCTTCCATCTGTAGTTGGCATTTCTTGTCAAAATGGAGGTGGAAAGCTAATATTTATTTAAAGGACAGTTATGTATCATGACTTCATGTGAGAGTACATGTCTAGGTCTTCATTAAATCTCAAAACTCTATGCTTCTATTCTTATTTTTTTTTATTGATAGACCAAGGTCAGAGGAAGGGAGAGCATTATCTAAATATTCAGAACAAGCAAATAATTGGATTCTGAGTTCACTATTCCTGGCCCCCAAGATAGAGGGATCAGGTGACCGTTGCTTTAGGTTCTCAAAATAGAAAACTAAAATCTAGTGAAAACTGAAATCTCCATGACACCTGTGAACACAGAAGTCTGGAAAGCATGGGAGCAGGAGCCCTCTGGTAACCTCTTGTCCCTATCCAGCTCTGCCTACTCATCCTGTGAGTTTGACCTCTTCCCCATCTATGTACTGTGAGAGGAGTGTAGTGATACATCTGCCCCTTGGGTCATTAGAAACTTCAACTATATTAATAACCCAAGAAGCACCCATTAGTGCCGGCCTGTCACCTACTGAGTCTGCAACAAGTATGGCTAATTAATAGTGTCACTGTGCTTGTCGTTGTTTAAATCTTAGCCTAGGGATGAGTAGGGGAGGGGTCTTCTGTTGTGTAAGGAATGTTTCTCTGGAGACTGTCACTGGGATGTGGCCCCAGCCCCTTTGACTCATGCAGAGGAATACCTAACCCCTGTGTGGCCTGGGACAGCACTTGTCAGGTGTTCCTGCAGAACACAGAACATGTAGCAACATCACAGCTGTGGAGATGCCATCTGCCTGCTCAGTCCCTTCATCCCACACCTCCCAGGACTGGCCCTTCTCTGCTCCGAGCCAGGTGTGTCTGATGGAGTCTCCAACGAGCACTCATTTTGATCTGTATGTGGGAATGTGATGGTGGATGGAGCTCTGGGCATCCTGTTGAACTGGGGAATCTGAGACAAAAGTGGGCAGAAGTCATTTCACACTGGTCCTCCAATACCATGTGGGAATAAAATGGATGGCATCAACCCTCCTTCCCGATGTTGACTCTCAAGACCTGCACTGTTTGTTACTGGGGTGGGGAACTATTTCTAATTCGAGAAGAGTCAAGACACACTGTACTTCTTTTGACTGGGATTGATTGAGTGCGTGATATTCCAGTCGTTGTCCCAAGAACTTCCCAAAAATTCATCCACTGAATCATCACACTAACATCTGTGGTTATTCCTACCTGGCAAATGAGAACTTTGAGGCAGAGACAGGGTCACTCAGATGGTGTATGGAGAGAAGGCACTCAGCCATGCAGCAGGGCAACCATTCTCCAGAGGTGGAGGCCAGACAGCAGAGTTCCCATGGGCCCTCACAAGCCTTCTCTTTAATCTTCACAGTGCCCTGAGAGGTAACCAGGATTGATATCCAGGTCTATAAGTGGGAGAACTGGAGCCATGGAAGGACTTGGCTAGGCTTATACAACTCGTCAATGGCCAGTCAAGTTCGCTGACTCATAACTGAGTTGCTTTTTCCTTCACTAGGCTGCATTTGTATGTACATGTGTGTATCTGTGTGTACATTTGTCTCCAAGTGTGTCCATGCATCTTTACATTTCCTCAGGTGTGTCCATGTGTTTGCATGCACTTCACATGCAGACATATATCTTTGTTTCTGTGTATGCCTGTGGGACATGTTCATGTGTGTACATATGTCTATATGCATGTCTATATGCTCACACATGCATGCAGACGTACTCTTTAGAATGGGATTGGTGGTTTGCCAAAGAGAACCTGATACTATATAGCTGGTGGAGATTCAGAGGAAGTTCTAACTGTGAGGTCTGGGCGTCTATTCTGCTTCGCCCACTGAGTGTCTGAGGATCTCAGTAAAACCCCTCTGCTCCCCCGAGTCTCTGATACCGTGAAGGCAGGGCCAGGTGAGCCGTTCAGAAGGCTGCCTTGACCTGGCATTCTGTGCAGCCCCCAGAGCCTATGGAAGAGTGAACGGGACTCTGAGGAGACCTCTTAGAGGAGGCGTACGAAGCATACGATGTTTGGGACAGAGACGGCAACTGGGATTAGTAAGTGTGGGCAGAGAGTGTCATTCATATGCCTGCTGCTCTTCTGGGCAGAGGTCCAGAAATAGCTGTGGTGAGAACTACATTTTTAAAGTGGGCCTTAATGTTTTTCACTGCTGGAAAATATGCCATTTTCCCCTCCAGATTCCTGCACCGCCATGCCCCTAGTTTCTGCCCACATTGCTCACTTTATTTGCTCTGACTGAAGCCTGTCTGTTTTTATTTCTATGTCAGTCCTTGTCTCTGCCCCTTGATGCTGTGCAGAAGAGCTGGGCTGTGGCCTTGCTGTCTTTGTTGAGTCTTAGGAGATGAGACTTTGGTTGTAGCTGGCAGCAAGGGTTTGCCCAGGAAGCCAACCTGGCAGACAAGGGCAGAGAGGAGAGCCACAGTGAGCTCAGGAGGCCGCTCTGCAGTCTGATAAATGGAAGACAGCGGCTGTTTGCCACATACAGAGTGCACTGCTTTTGGAGACAGCAGTGATACCATAGATAGTCACATGCCAGTCTTGGGTTTATCTGTGCCAAGGCATGCAAACCATGGTAGGTTCCTCTGTGTTTGTGTGTCTCTTTCCTCGGGTGTACAATGCAGTCGTACCAGTATCTGTCCACAGAGCCCCCTCGGCACCCACGGGCTTCCACCATCCTATTTATCACCTTCATCACTACTAGAAAACATGGTTGCTTCTTCTGAGAGACTCACGGAGACCATTCCACCTGGTTCCCTACAGTAGGGAGCCTGTGATCCTGCAGTACGGTCGTGTCTTGGTGGAAGTCAAGTGCTAATAAGCATCTTTACCTGGGAGCCAAGGGGTAATCAACAAGGCTTAATGTCCAAGCCAACATCATAGGGGAAAGTAGTGGCCAAAGAACCTTGTAAACCTGAAGCCCATAGCACTAGCAAGAGCTTCCAGGTGGAAGCTACATGGTGATTGGTCTAGGGAGAAAGAAACCCAATGATTTTGAAAGTGGAGCATTAAGCGTGGTATTAGACAAGCGGGTGGAAGATTAGATTGTGATAGATTTTTCTGTGAGAGTCATGCATGTTTCCGATTTTGCTTGACTCTCAAAAGGGCTGTTCTGAGTGTAATGTGGGAGGGAGGGTAGAGCAGGAAGTTTCAGCACAAAGGCAAGGCTATGGCAGAGTCCAGAAGGAAGGACTTAAGCCTGTATCTAGGGCATAAGTGCAAGGTCTGTTGCCTCAGAAGTCTTGAGTGGAAATGTGAATGCGTGACTTGGGAGGAGACTGACTAAGTCATTTGTCCTCCTAGGATTCAACTCTTCCATCTGTGACCATGACACAGACACTATTAATGTCATTGTTAGGACTCTGAGCCCAACGTCTCACTAGCTAGATGACTTGTGGTTAGGAAAATTAACCTCTTATGACCACAATGAACCTCTCATGGCATAGTACCTCCTGGCCATAGCACTGTTCACATCATTGAAAAAGATGATACAGAGAGATCACAGAACATAATGCCTGGCAAATAGCAGTTCTGTGTAACAGTAACAGTGTACCTAAGTTACTTATTACTATCTTATTCTATGATCTTTATTGTTGTCAATTAACATCTTTTCCTGTGATAGGAATTATGAGCTACAGGGCCAGCCTGGGCTCCATAGCAAGACTATCTCAAAACAATAGCAAGATTTTTTCCTTATCACTCAACAATAACACATGCTTCAAGCAGGATTTGTTTAGATAAACTTCCAGCCCCCATCCTATGCAGTGTTGTGCACACGGCTGCTCATGAATGGTTTTCTCTTCGCTGCCGTTTTGTTGGATTTTGACTTGAATGCCTTTAAAAGCTTGCTACCTGCACTTTAAATCCTATTCTCAGATGCCAAACCTCTTGCAAAGTGGACTTGATTAACTGATGGTAATCAGAGAGTCCTGGGGGCCATTAGGAATTCAAGGCTCTTCTCCCTGAGGCCTCGGCAACTCTTCCTTCCTTCAGCATCTTCACTCTGGCACCTAATACTGGAAAGATTTCTTCTTCCAGGTTCCTCCACAGGGCCATCATCGTCTCTCCTTCCTAACACCCTGTGTCTGAGAGATTTTAAGCTCATCAACCTCTTATCCCACCTCGCCAGAGAAACTACCCTAGAGTTCTGCTTCCAGAAGGAGTAAGTCTCCTGGCCTCAGCCAGGACATCTTTCTGGCTGTCTGCAGGGTGACTGCTATCTCCCAGAGCTCGGTATGCATGGCTTCTCTCTGTAGGTCTCAAATGCTGTGTTCTTCATGCTTCAGGTGAATGGAATCCAGTCTGACTCACTGATGTTACAAAAGAGACACAGGATCCGAGTGAGAGTAGGGTGGGAAAACCTTTCTGATCCCTCCTAACCTCAATTCCGGAGAGCTTCCTTGGGGAGCATACTCACCCCAAATGTCTAAAGAATCTAATGACACAGAATATGGACTATTTCTTGAAGCAGGAGATGAAAACATCTTTCCCTTTGCGTACAGTGGTTGCAAAATGAAGACAAGAGTGAGTGCGACATGTACCTTTTGCTACTCCAAGTGTGCTTTTACCATTTTACGTTTAGCTCAGGGCTTGAGAAGAAAGGTACCAGGGTATTTTATAAACGGGTAAAAATATTTATACAGGGCCATCATCCAGAGAGGATAGAGCTATAACAAAAACAAAAGACAAAACAAACAAACAAACAAACAAAAAAAAAAAACAGAGTTTTGACACTGCTCACTTCTCTCCCTGGCCTTTTTGTAAGGCCATCTTTGAGCCCATTTATATAATAGCACCCCAAATAAGAAAGGCCCTGCAGACGGACTGTGTATGCAGCTTTTCTAGTTTCTTCCTCCAGGCCTGACTTCTCTTCAGCCTCACCTAATTTCCCTCAAGTCTTGTTTTATGGACCTGTGCCCAAGGTTTGGTGGCTACAATATGTAATTTAGGTCCCATTTGCGGCTGGCAAAACATATAATGGTAACAGAACTGGAAGATGATAATATTGTTGCAGACCGCTATGGGATTGGGGTAAGAAGATGGTTTTTCTTATTTCCTCTTTTAAAAAGGAAGTTATGGTGGATGTTTGAGTCTCCAAACCCTTTCCTGAGTCTGGGACATTGAATTCCTCCCTAACTTAGGTATCTGACTTTGGAATCATGCCTCATGTCATCGCCTACCGATGAAGGAGAGTTGGCACCAACAGAGAAGAAAGATTGACTTTGAGAGAAAATACCTTTGTATAAACATGGGTGACCAGTCTCCATGACAACTGCTTCCTTATCAGGAGTCTCTGGTCTCACACTTACATCAGAAAGCTTGTTTTCAAAAGTCCTTTGTTAAATGGTAAACAATAAGTTTGAGGACTCTCTTCCCTTCTCTCTTCTGGACCTCACTTTCCTCCTTGATGATGAGATGATGACGCTGGTTTTGCTAGAGGTGATGATCATGAAGGTCATGATGGAGGTAATAGTGACAATTCTTATCATGATGGTTGTCTATTGCTGGGATAAACACCATGGCCAAAAGCAAGCACCTTGGGAAGAAAAGGAGTTTATTTCAGCTTACAGTTGTAATCCATTATGAAGGGAAGTCAGGACAGGAACTGAAGCAGACAGAGGTCATGGAGGAACACTGCTTACTGACTTGCTCACTCCTGGCCTGCTCAATTTACTTTTTTATACACCCAGGACCATGAACACAGGGATGGCACTGCCCCAAACAGCCTGGGCCCTTCCATATCCATATCAATCACAATCAAGAAAATTTTTGACAGGCTTGTTTACAAACCAATATGATTGGGACTTTCTCTTATTTACATTTCCTCTTCCCAGATGGCTCTAGCTTATGCCAATCTGACAAAAAACTAGCCAGGACAATGATGATGATAGTCATATGGGTAGTGGTGATGATTAGGTTAGTCATGATGATGGTTGTGGAATGATGGTGGAAGTGAATTTAATGGGATGGTAGCGATGATAATGATGATGATGGTGACGATGATGATGATGATTTTTTGAGACAGTCTCACTACACAGTCCTGGATGAGCTAGAACTTGCTATATAGACTTGGCTGGTCTTAAACTCACAGAGTCACCTGCCTCTGTTTCCTGAGTTTGAGAATTAAAGGCATAGAGCACTACATCCAGCTGCTGCTGCTGATTTTAATGGTAGTTCTTATGTTTTGATAGCGATGGTAGTGATAATGATGGCAATAATGATGCTGATTTTGATGGTAATTCTGGCGTTGGTAACAATTTTGACAGTGATGGTGACAACAGTTAGGGAAGGAGTATGATGATTTTAATAGTGATAATGTTGGTGATACTCATGATGGTGACAATGATGGTGGGAGCCGTGATGACAGTAATGGTAGTAGTGTTGGTAATGATCATGATGATAACCATGGTGACGATGAATACTGATGGTGGTAGAGATTATAATGAGGGTCTTTATTAATTGACCAAAAAGTTGTTAATGTTTTCCACACATTTATTTCTTACCATATTATAGACTGGTAGGTACTATTATCCTCTTCCAGTAGTGTCTTAGTTAAGGTCTCTATTGCTGTGAAGAGACACTGTGACCGCAAAAACTCTTATAAAGGAAAACATTTAACTGGTGTGGCCTACAGTTCAGAGGTTTAGTTATCATGATGGTGGGACAGGGTGGCATGCAGACAGACATGGTGCTAGAGAAGGAGCTGAGAGTTCTACAACTTGCTCCATAGGCAAAAGGAAGTGAATCGTGACACTGTGCGTAGCTTGAGCATAGGAGACCCCAAAGCCCACTCCACAGTGACACACTTCTTCCAATGAGGCCAGACCTCCTATTAGTGACTTTGGGCCCCCTTTGGGGCCATTTTCTTTCAAATTACCACAAATAGATAGGAAAAATGAAGTATTAATTGGTTAACATGGCAAAAATCAAACATCCTGTAAGTAGAAAAACAGGTTGCCTTTGGCAAAAGAAGAGTTTTATATATTGTTAATTCTCCTTCCATAAGTCTCAAATATAATGGCAGTCTAGATTGAAGAATTAGGATCTTTTTTCATGCCTTCTTCCTTGTCCATGTGCAACTCCTTTGGAACTAGAGAGACCCTGTCCTACAAGCTTTAGGCTCATCCTGTCTACAAATCGCCCCTGACTTCTCCCCAGTGGTATAAATCCTCATTTGCCTGTCCTTCATCTTCATAGTCTATAGGTCCTCTTTTTTCCTTTTCTGTCGTTTATCCACACCAGTACATCATGGGCCCTTCCACGGGAGATGGGAGAGGTTTGATCCATTGCTCTCTTACTGCTGTAGGATAGAGTGGGTCTTAGGGTAGCCTGTTGTTAGATCCACACTTAACAGTGAATCTCTGAGTGGTGAAGCATTCAAATCTTGGTCTCTCTCAGCCCCAGATACCTCAGCTCCTGATTGGTGGTCTTCCAAAGCATCCTTCCATATCTTCTGTAAAGAGTGGCTCTCTTTCATGACCTCACTTAAGAAAGGGTGAGTCTCACAGTCTCTAAGTCTCTCCCAGTATTATATGTCTTCCTGGTTGTGCTGTCATTCTATTTACTAGTCTCAACAGCACTGTGTGGTAGCAGCTTCAAAACCCGTGTTTGCATTTCATCCTTGAAAGAGAAGTAGTTTGCCCAAGATCTCACAATAAACAGTAGTATTAGAATTTGAGCATGTGTCTGTCTGTCTCTAAAGTCAATTCCCCCCCACACACACCGTGTGTGTGTGTTTATTCCCTAAATTCCATATTCTATAACACAGTGGGACTCTGGAGGATGTCTGCTGTGTCATGTTACATCATTTAAGAGATACAGCTTAGATGTACAAATATTAGGATTTCTAGGCCATACTAGTAGCAGAAGAGGCTAATGAGAAAGGGCATTTAAAATGAGGACAAACCCAGGAAATTCAGGTCTTTGAGTCCCTGTTGAGATGCAGTCCTGATTTCTAAAGTCACATCTGGCTCATTCAAGCCTTTGCCTGTTGCAGATTCGAGCTGAGTCCATTTAAATACCTCACCAGCATTAAGAGACTGCCCTAATTTGTTACCTGCTTTGTCAAAGTAAAGCTTTCTTTGAATAGAAGTTTCCCAGAGGTCAGTTCCTTGTTGGAGCTAAACCTGTTCCCTGCCCCTGGAGGCTCTATTCCTGTGAAGGTCAAAGGGCCAGTCCAGTTCAGTGAGAAGAGGCGTGAGTGAATGCAGAAGATGCTGAGCTCAAGTTCAAAGTTACAATCATTTCAGTTCAAACTCTGCTCCATTATTTGACTGGGGCTTGACTTTGGGCAAGTGACCTAACGTCTTAGAGATTGTGGTTTTTCATCTATAAAATGTGGCTAATGACAATGACCCCAGCCATTGACATTTATAGTCAGGGATCCCAGCTAGAGACTTTTATATTCAGACATGGAGCAGTCATTAGAGCAGAAACTCAGGAATGGAGTGAAGATGATGAGTTAGGGTCCATTCTGTTTGGCAAGGAGAAGACCCTGGGTAAGCATTAGGAATGGATAGAGCTTGGAGGGATTTACAGAGAGTGTGTCTGCTTTCCTACCTGTGGGGAATGGAGGAGTCGCTGCAGAATGTGACATCACCACCATCCACCCACACCCACTCCTCCACTGTAGTTCGCCAGGTGGACGGAGAAAAGAACATTGGTAGGGCGGAGCTATGTGCTTTGGTGTTGCCCTTCTCTGTGCACACATCATCCTCTGTCTCAGACTAGACTCTGCTCTAGCCTTGAGACGGTGGAACAGGATCATTCTAGCACCACCAGGGAGGTCTTCAGGACCCAGACTCTGCCTTGTTGGGGCTCTTTCTGGAATTCCAGCCACCAAATCCTTCCTCTTACCTCCACAGTCAGCTCTGAGTCTAGCTCTTGGCCTTCCTCCCTTGGAAATGTGGCCAGTGGCGAAACAGACACAAGTCCCATTTGTGGCTTTATCAACTTTGGAAGCAGATCATGGGAATTTTCTGAATCTGGGCCCCCAGCCAGAGGCATTTATAATCAGACATGGAGCAGTCATTAGAGCAGAAACAATAAATGACAAAAGCACCATGAGGACTCCCCAGAGCGGCGCACACGCGGGGAACCCAGTATGCAGCGCATCAGCAGGCTCTCCAAGCCAAACTTTCCTCCTGCAGCCCAGAGCCCCAGCCCCTGTGCCCAAGCTGGACCCCAGACATCTACTGTGAGCATCCGTAGCTTTCAATATAAGACAGGACTGGGTGTGGGTTGTGGAAGGGAACTTGAGAGGGGAAGGAGTTCTTTCGCCACAAGAACATTCCAGATCCAGACCTTACAACAAGGTACATTTAGTGAGCACAGTGGAGGTCGTAAGAGATGTGGATATGGTATGTGCATATCAGAGACCTGATGTGCAGCCTTCATTCAAGACACCTCCTCTCTTTAAGAACTGTCTGTGCTATAAGGTGAGAGCAGTAGTATTAACATATCACATGACCACCGTTAAGACTAGTGTCTCATTCAGTGTTAATGGCCTGGCAATACTAACCAACAAGTAAGCACACCACTTATTTCCAGCTCCCCTTCCCTGCCCTCTGCCTGTGCTTTCCAGTACACCAGCTATTAACGATCATGACTGATTACACTAAATTTGAAATCAGAGTCTCCTGCTAGGGGAAAATATTTCAAGATGCAGGTGCCAATAAAATTGTCTTAAAAGGATTGCATTAGCACAGGAAATAATCCTAATAATCGATCAATGGGATTGCATGAAATTAAGATGCTTCTGCATAGAGCAAAGGAAACAATCAGCAGACTTGCCAACTATATATCACATGGGGAATTAGTACCAACGATATATAAAGAACTGCAAAAATTAAACAAGAAACAAAATTGGGCCTTTGAGATGACTCCACATGTATGCAGTGGCATATGTATGCCTGTTCATACAGACATTATACATATATACAAATAAGCCCATTAAATGGATATAAAAAAGGGAAACCAAGTGACAATATTGCTGGTAAGGATGTGAGGAAATTGGAAACTGGTGCAGCCACTGTAGAAATCAGCATGGAGACTTCAAAAAAAAAAAATAAAACCTAAAATAGAACTTCCAGGCCTGGCCACATAGCCAGAGATTCTATATTCATAGGAACACTTGCACATCTATGGTAGATGTTGCAGGATTCACATTAGCCAAGAAATGAACCAGCTTAGATGCCAAGCAAATAAGTTATGCATGCACAGTGAAATTATATGTACCTGTAAAGAAATGAAATTATGACAATCTCAGTAAAAACATTGTGTTAAGCAAAATAAGCCAGAATCAAAAACACTACCTTGTTTCTTCTCATATGGACAACCTAAATTTTAATATACATCTATGTATATATATATATATGTGTGTGTGTGTGCTTTTATATGCGTGTGTTTGTAGGCCACAAAACTGCAAAGGGAAGGGGTCATGAGTGTGGAGGGATAGTTTTAATTTTGTATACATTATTTAGTGTGGGAGGGTCTGTAGGGGTCAGAGGACCTGCTGGAGTCTATTCCCTCTTTCCATCACTTGGCGGGCGGGGCTGCAGAGGTCAGAGGACAGCCTGCCAGATTCCATTCTCTCTTCTATCGTGTGTCCCAGGGGTCAGACTTGTCAGAAAATGCCCTAACCCACTGAGCCATCTTGCCAGCCTGAGGAGGAGAGCTTAAAAGAAGTGGGAAATAGGGTAATAGGAAAAAAGCAAGCGGAGCGAACCGGGGAACCAGCAGGAGGGGGAGAGGGTATGATTTTGGGGTAGGGAAGAACAGTACAGGAAGGGGATTGCGAAGATACGATGATGAAACCCCTTACTTTGAATGCTATCCAGAGATTTTAATTATTTCTTAGGTGAAATATTTCAAAACCAGTAATTCAGCTGCACCAGCATATTTCAAGGACCTAGGAAGCATGAGCATATGTCATGGGGGAAGTCCATGCATGACAGAGAGAGTGGTGTGGATGTGGGCCATAGTAGTACTAAATGCCTCAGAAGTGTGTGTGCGACACGCGAGGGGAGGGAGCATCCGGGCAGTGGTGAAAGTGGCCTGGTGGGAGGCAGCAAGGTAGTTTGGAGCCATGAGACTCACGGCGCCAACAAGTAGATGGTTGTTCACGGATTTCAGCACACCAGACTGTCCCATGTTTCTACCAGGATTGGGGGCCAAGCCAGGCTGGAAGGATGGCAGGAAAGCAAGTAGACTGTCCAGATCTAGAAGACCGCACAGAATCTGTAGAAAGAACTTCTTAGACCGGAGCAAAGCCCTTGAGGTAGAAATCAGCTGTGCTCAAAGACCTACCTGCCCCCAGACCCAGCCAAACAGGGTGAAAATCTCAGGCTAAGAGGCCTCAGCACTGTGAGTTTACCTCTAGGGAGTGGCCTGGACATCAGTTCCAACAGGGAGGCCAGCAGTAGACTTGTTGGAAGAGATGGGGTTTGTGTTGGGCCTTGAAAGGAGTCCAGGAACCAGACACATGGAGACATACCTGTACCAGCTCGGAATGAGGGCCAGAGGGACTTCTCATCCCTGCATCCAGAGCGGTCTGTGTGCCGCACCTGAGTACCAAACTAACTGATTTGCAGACTGGCGCTCTTCTAGATGGTTCCACTCAGATCTTTTCAGAATGTAAAGGACAAGGCAGTGTAGACATTAGAGCCTGGCTGTCCCCTGTCTGAGCTTTGCCCTCTTCTCAGCTTGGCAGCTCTGTCTGCATTGATGGAGGCAGGAAAAGCAATCTTCTCATAGGATCTCAGGCCCAGCCATTCCAGGCATGGAACCCAGAAGCTGTGGGAAAGAGAGAAGGCAAATCCTGTGATCAGATACCATACAAGGGATCTCCTATGGGACATCATTCAGTCCTCAAGAACATCCAAAAATGTAGCGTATCGCCCCAATTTTACAGATGGCCACACTGAAGCTTGGAGAAGTTAGCTAGCATTCTCCCTGGGCTGTGAAGTTTATTAATGCCTCTGAAGGAGGAGCTGAGCTTGGGTCACTCTGAATTTAAGTCCTAAGACCCCTCCTCTGTGCTGCACTGCTTGTTGGCCCTATGCCTGTCACTATTAACTGTAGTGTAATAGAGGTGGGCCTCAGTTTCTCCACTGGCATCATGAAGAGAATGACTGTATCCCAGCGACTAGAACAGTATTCCTTGATGTCATCTGTGCCCATGAATCACATGGGAACCTTGTTAAATTATAGATTCTAGGTTATAAGGTCTGAACTGAGGCCCAAGAAGCAGCACGCCCATGAGCCCAGGACACTCTCGGTCCATAGAGTGTATTCTGAGTACCCAGAACTGGGTCATCTCTAATGACCTGGCCCCGCTACCAAGATGGATGCTGCCTGGGGTAAGGAGCAGAAGTTTTGCTCAGACCACATTGATTCTTGAGATTCCTGCCTATTTTCTTCAGCTTCTGGGATGAGGTCAGGCAAGGAGAAAATGTCTCCTCACTTTGTAGATAAGGAGACAGGCTATAAGAAAAAACAAGACTTGCCCTTCTATGCTACTGCCTGGCCCAGCATCCTTCCTTGTCATTCCCACTGCCCGTCTCTCTGTATTCCTCCCTTCTGTAGCCTCTTCTAGGTAAGTACTCAAGGGGATAATACCTCCACTAGGTACTCCATCATAGGTGCCCCTCTAATTTTCTCCTGACAGGAGTTTCCACCCCTCACAAAGGTAAAGCATCTTTCATGGCTTTAAGGATTTTCTGCTGCAGGTGGACTTGGAGTGTCTGTCTGCTCCTCACCTGAAGTCTGAGACCAAGAAGAGCCTGGGCTTTCTGGAGGGAGGTTCCAGGAGCAGGCGCCAGCTCCACCCGGGAAGCCTGCCTCCTGCCTGCAGGCTGGCTCCACCCCAGGGTTGGGCATACCATGCTCATGCTCATGGGATGGCTTTGGGCTTGTTACTTGGACAAGTAGATGTTTGCACATGGATTTATGGGTCCCCTGTTTATCATATTGTCAGGGAAACAGGGCTGCAAGACTGAGTCACCAGAGCAGGAAGACTGAACTTAGCACCTCGGGTGGTCTCCACCACCCAAACCCGGGGGCCACTGTTCACACATGTCACACCAAAAGGCTAAGTCAGCCTTTGTCTTACAGCTCTGACGAAACAGACGTGCGTGTATGCACACACACACATACACACACACAAACACACATATTTCCTTACTTTGCCTTTCTCCATCCCGCTTTTCCCTAGGCCTCCAGGGTACTTGAGCTCTTTTCACACCCCTAGCCCTCCCACCCACCCCACACACCGTCTGCTCTTGCTGTAAGGAGTGTTTCTCTCATGTCATGTAACCCACCACTTGCCTGCGTTATTCCTGTGTATGTATGCATTCTATGGAATCTTGTTTCTAATGTGGATCTTGCCTTCTGTTTCTTGAACCTAGAACAAGGTTTTATACTCATCCTGAGCTTCTCAGTGGAACACACATAGAATACACATGTCTTTTGTGGAAAAGACATCCGGGAACAGGAGCCTTTGCATGTGCCTCTTCAGATGGCACTTGCTGGGCCCCACTGCCCATGTACTTGATCAAGCGATATGCCAACTGTTCCCATGAGCACATCTTTTCTGATGACACTGAATCTGTGGGGCTTTGAGTAAACCAGATTACCCCTTTAGTGGGGATAGGCCGTACCAAATTAAGTGGGGGCCACTTTGGAGAGAGATGGAATCCTGCCAAAAGACAGCCTTGACCTGGCTCTCTGGTCTGATGACCTACTCTGAAAATTAGAGTGTAGTCTCTTGAAACAATTCTTAAGATCAATTATTCAATCAATATCTATATGTCTATCTACAGAGAGAGATGGAGAGAGAGAGAAAGAAAGAGAGATTCACAGACCTCATCAGTTCTATTTCTCTGGAGAACTCTGACTTACACACGCAGAATCAGGATTTAGTGTCTAGAATGTCCTTGACCCTGGGCATTTGATTTACTTTCAGTTGGGCAGCTACAGAGGCTGAAGACAGAATCATGGCACTGCCATTAAAGATGTGAGTGGTCTCCTCACTCCAGAGCCCAAAGGTGGTTCCAGTGAAGCCTGTTCTACTCAAGCATCCTGGCAGTTTGCAGGAACAGGACTTTGGAAGAGCATGCGCTCTGTATGTGGGACAGTACTGAGGAATGGCGCAGGATCACCAGAAAGTAGCACTGTGCGCAGATGAGCGTAAGGTCAACTCCTGCCTTTAAACCGAGTCGGTGAGAGGAACTAGAGCCTTGGAAGAGCCCCTGCCCCGTTAGCTAGGGGTAGGAGTCCATCTGCGTGCACCCTGGTCCTTATCTTGTCAGGTCTGCTCCACACCCTGGGGTGGGTGCCGCTAGGACTGAGGTGGCCGAGGGGCCAGCTGTGGGGCATATATTCACCACACTCAGTTTTCATGCTCTGAGTTTAGGAAAGGATCACTGGTTATACAGGGAGGACACACAAGGTCAAAACCTCAGATAGTTTTGTAAGCGGAGGAGCTTCTCTGTGAAGAGAACTTCCTCTGGGATGGCATCTGGGACCCGGGGGCCTGACCCATGCCTGCCAGGTGTGGACAGGGTGCAGGGACCTGTGCACCCCTTCATCAGTCATGTTCCTCAGTAACTGGAAACTGTAGCTGCGAAAGGCTAAATCTGGATAGGCACGGACTTCCAGCAGGCTCTCTGGCCTATGACGAGCGATAGAGAAAACACAAAGCCACTGTCTGTTCAGGGCCTCCAGGAATCCTCTTCTCACTTACCCAGGTGCCAGAGGCTCTGCTCCGTCTTTGAACTGTTTGTTTGGATTTTTTGGTCTATGTCGTGAAGTTGTTTCGGAGAACCCGACCTGACGCGGTACAGCAAAGCCAATTATCTCAGCGAATCCCTTTTGCTATCGGCACAGCCCTACTATGTGTGTGCAATGGTGAGTGCTGGGAATCCTAATTCAGCGTGAGGAGACTCTGCTGTCATGCTGGTTATCCCGGGGTCTCTGGTAAAGGTCTCCACATGCATATACCTTATTGTGCCTAAAATATAACTATAAATAAAATGAAGGGAGCTAACATATATTGAACACCTTGTATGTGCCCCGTCATACTGTACACTTACTCAAGATCATTCTCAGGTGCACAGTGAGTTTGAGGTCAGCCTGGTCTACACTAGACTCTGTCTCGAGAAATGAACACAGGACTGCAAACATGCATTGCATGTTGAAATGCCCCTTGCTCAAAGTTGGCGTTATTACTAGCTTCTCCAGAGGGAAAGGCATGCGAAGGCTTGATGGAGGCAGCGTTTTCTGGATAGACCCTTATATCGCACATGGCTGAGGCCCATACAAAAGTCACCTTGGTCAAGCAACAGTGGGACCCAATGAGCAGCCGAGCTGTTTTCCCCAGTTTCCCACAAATCTAGACGGCGGAGACTTCCCTATTCCCTTCTTTCCCTGCCAGGTAGCTCCAGACAGACGTCAGGAGGCACTCACCCATCTTGCATTTCTGGAGTTCCCTGTGGTTAAGAACTTTGTGTTCTCCTGGGATAGGCGGCTCACTGTGGAGAGGGCTGGGGCATATGGTCCGTCTGCTCCTCCAGCCCCACAGCCCCGCGTTCCATTCACACTCTGTCACGTTCTCATTCACTTGTTTTATTTATTGACCTCCCTCTTCATTAGCTCGTTTGCTGCTTTATCCATTCGCACACCCACCGACCCACTCATTTGTGTACTGACCCCTTCCCGTTCATCTCGCGAGCAGAAAGAGAGCACCATGACCACGCTAATTAAGGAGACCCATGACAAGCAGAGAACTACAGCCCAAAATGACTGCGTGCTGGGCAGCCCTAGACCATAGACTCCACAGGGGGCGTAGCCAGCTGGAGGATAACAAGATGCCCCAGGAAAGCAGACTGGAGGGTGAGAAAGAGTACTCCAGGTCTGGAGGAGGGGGCAGTGGCCTTCGTGGCTGCTGGGGCTTTCTGCAGCCAATCATGGCAGAGCAGCCTCACTGCCTGGGGAGAAAACCACAACCCAACCTCTGGGTCAGCTCAAGCCCCTGGATATGTTTTCCTCAAGCCCTGGCTCTCTGACCTTGGTTTCTCTAGGCTGCCACTGGTGTAGGAGGGAATCTGCTCGGGTGTGAAGAACTTGCTCTACTTTCTTCCAGCTCAGTTTGGCTCATGATCAGTCTTGCCAATTATTATCTGAGTGCAGATTTTCTTCCATGAGGCTGTTACTACCCTGATTGTCTGCCTCAGAGGAAAGGAAAAGGGGAACCGAGGACTGGCAAGTCCCCGAGAATCTCTTTCTGTGGAGAACGGTAGTTAAGCCTTTTGGCTTTGGATTCTGATTCTGCCTTCTCCTTAGTGCAGCCCTGGACAACAAGCCCGCCCAACCCACCCCCAGAGGATGTATAACAGTGAAGCATCACACTCACGGGCTTGGTCCTGAGCTTCATGCACAGTGTTGACAAGCAGAAAGTCCTCCAGATTTGGAGTGTCTGTTCTGCTCATCTGCTTGCTGTGCAACAGTGAGCATTTGCTGTATGCAGAGCCGCCTGAGCAGTACTCTAGCTCTGTGGTTGAGCAGTGATTGCTTCTGCTGTATGGAGGCCCGGGACCTTGAAGGACCTGCTGGGACCTCCTGGGGTATCAGATGCCCATGCTTGCATTGTCCATGCAGTGTGGTGGAATCTGATAGTACAGGAAGTTAGAGAAGCTCAGGAGAGAGTGGGGGGGAGGGGGGATGTGACATTCATATCAGCATTGCTGAGAGTTGAGTCTCTAGGAGAATTCCCTCAGAGATGAATGACTTTTCTGGCTGGTCAGCTACTTTATTCTGACTCTTACTTAGTTTATCCTCCTGTAAAATGTGTTTTGTGAATAAGTGAGAACAGTGCATGCAGTCGGCATTATTAAAAGGAAAGGGACTCTTCACAAACACAGAACTGAACCCAGAATCCCAGCTGAAGCAGTCACTTATGGCCCATGCATGTCGGCAGCGTATGTCACAGTTCCTGGCAGTTTCTAGCCTCTTAGACTTTAGAAGAATGTTCTGAGCAGCAGGGATGTTAGTTCCTCTTTTCCATACCCTTATAACATCACTGCCCCAGGTGCTGATGGAGTCTCCAGAATATTGGACAAGCATCTGAATGTGGAACTCTAGCATCTCACTAGTGAATTTGGGGTTTCCTACCCTGCCCAGGCTGCCTGCTCTGAACCTGTGCAGCTCTCTTCTCACTTTGGCGGCCATGATCTTCCAGTAAAGTCCTTGGTGTTGGCCCTCTGTATCCTGTTCACCTGTGTCCTGACCCAGTCACCACCCTTGTGTCTGTTCTGCCAAAGCCGTGGCCTGATTACTTAGCTGCTCAAAACCTGTTATCATTTCTATAAAATCAGAAAATTGAACTGCTGTTTCATTTGAAGCTACCCAGAACTTTGACTGATTCCAGTGTGGCAGGAACTTTCTAGATGGTACCTCTTAGTCCCAGCTGGAATGGGGAAAGGAGAGAATGTTGAACCAGGTAGATAGGAACAAGAGAACCCCAAAGGGAAACAGTTTGAGTAGGAGCAGAGACGAGGCCAAACAGGAGAACACTAAAACCGAAATGAAAATCTCCCATAGAGCTGGGTCTGGATGTCTCATGTACTGTAATTCCCGTGCGGTTCTCTGACCACATGAAGTCTCTCCCCATTCAAACACTATGTAGCTTTCCCTTCATCCCTGTGTCCTATGTCACATGGCTTTTCTGATGTGCCTGGCTTCCAGGACTCCAGGAAGTGCCCCTCCTCCTGACAAACAGGATTCTCAGTGATTGGAGGCTCGAGTCCTCCCTGCTCTCCCAGTTCTCTGCTGCTGTGCCTCCACTGAACTCGACAGCCTCTGTGTGCTCCGCTGTCCTCCTGGCACATGAGGAGCCTCTGAACCCCAGGCAAGGCACGTGTCAGCTTACCTTTGGGGTGCCTGGATTCTAGCAGGAGCTGGCACTGCTTAGATGGCAGGGAGTGTTGGCATGTCCAATGAATGAATAAAGGACCAAGTGAGAAATGGCCACACGGGGAAGACAGTGTGGCCGTGGCTCTTTTTTAAGGGTCTGTCTGTAAGGGTTTCCCTCTCCCTCCTCCATGTATACATTCCTTCAACCTGTTCACAGTCCATGGTCTCACTCTTAGTGGCAAATTGGTTGGTGGCAAACAGCCCAGCATTTGCCATGCCCCCAGGGATGCCCAGCTCTGCTTTTCTTCCAGGCTGTCTGTGGCCTCCTAGGCGACCTCAGGTCCCTGGAGCCCTGCAGAAACAGTGTTTTACTCCCATCCTTTGTCCCCTCCCCCCAAAAAGCAAACACAGCCACTGCCAAGAGCCTTGGGGACTTGCAATGAGAAACAGGTGTCTCCCGGAGACCTATCATCCATGCACGGCAGCTTGGGGTCACCACCTGGGGGCAAGGAAGGGGAGTGGCAGCAGGGCACACCCTCCATGTGCAGCTCCTAGAGTCCAGCCACTTTTTATCATAGGACACTGCACCCTACTGCACCCCACAAACCAGAGCATCGGTACCCTGACTCAGCAGGAGCAGCTGCACAAAGGCAGACAACCAGTTCTGTTTCCACCTCATGTCTCAGACTCGGCTCCACTCAAAGGAAGGACTCTAGGTATCTACAGGCACCTAACTACGGATCCCTTCTTTATCCTGCACCTCAGCTTTCTTCTTGGAGCCCAACTGAATTCATCCTCTCAATGATATTCTGAACCTGCTGTGGGATGACAGCTTAGAGGTATTGAGTGGGCCTCAGGGATCCCACCCAGGCTCTAGCACCCATGATTGACAGGCTGTGCAAACCGTGGATGACGCAATTCTAGCTTTCCATTTTCCTCTACTTCCCCAGTCTCCCGAGCAGTTCCATGGCAGTACATCTTTCCTTGGCAGCTCACCACAGCTCTGCTTCTCCCAACCTTTATGCAAGATGTCCTGTCTACCTGTGGGTTTCTGCCTGGTTGTCTTACTCATATTTGTAAGAAAACATGTTTACACCTGCTCTGTACCAGACATTGTTCTCAACACTTGGAATATACCAGTGAGCAAGTCCTGCCTATCATCCTGTGTTCGCTGGCATCTCTGTTTACAGATACGTGTATCTCCTGCCTTCAGGTATTTACCCGTGTTCTGGACCAGGCTCTTTGCATGTCTTCTCTACCTGGAGTGATGGAGGAAGGTCATTTGTCTATCTGTTACTTTCATTGGTTAATAAAAAAAAAAACTGCTTGGCCCTTTGATAGGACAGAAAATTAGGTAGGTGGAGTAGACAGAACAGAATGCTGGGAAGAAGGCAGTGAGGCAGACGCCATGCCTCTCTTCTCCAGGCAGACAGTATAGCTCTCCTCTCCAAGATGGACGCAGGTTAAGATCCTTGTGGTGCACGCCTTTAATCCCAGCACTCGGGAGGCAGAGGCAGGCGGATCTCTGTGAGTTCGAGACCAGCCTGGTCTACAAGAGCTAGTTCCAGGACAGGCTCCAAAACCACAGAGAAACCCTGTCTCGAAAAAACTAAAAAAAAAAAAAAAAAAAAAAAAAAAAAAAAAAATCCTTCCCGGTAAGCCACCACCTCATGGTGCTACACTCATTATTAGAAATGGGTTAATCAAGATGTGAGAATTAGCCAGTAAGAGGCTAGAGCTAATGGGCCAAGCAGTATTTAAAAGAATACAGTTTCCGTGTAATTATTTCGGGTAAAGCTAGCTGGGAGCCAGGCGGTGGGAAGGGGCCCGCCACTCCTTCTACACTGGAGCACTGGGCACAAAGGACTGTACCTACAGGTCCTCCAGCGTCCCCCCTACTGCCTAGTACAGTCAGGGTTCAGTCGGTCCCATCAGAAGAGAAATGAAGTCTTCACACAAGCACTGCTTGCCCGCCCCACGGCCCCCATGGTCAGAGGAATGGTCTGTCTCCTCTCACCTCTTCTCATCCTGCTTATTTGAAACTTTCTCTCTGTAGAGGGACCAGGGCCGTGTGCCCTGAGTGGCTTGTCTTTGGAGGAGCTCAGGCCAGTAGGTGCAGCAGCAATCACCTCTGTTTGTGTTGGAGCCAGTTCCTTGCTCCCCAGCCCTCACCTCTGATTTCAATTATCCAATTGCACATTGCTGCTAAAACTGCCCCCAAGCAAAGGAGCTGACTTGGCCCTGCCGTCATTATTTCCCACATTCCTTTACCTTGCACCCAGCTCTCGGCCATTCTAGCAGGCCCCTGCTCTCCTCCCCCAGCAGGCAGAGCAGAGTGTGCCCAGGTCAGCAAAATAGGAGGCTTAGAGAAGAGGGGAGTCCCTACAAGAAATCCTCCTGCCACTGTGCTGTACTTCTCATGCACATTCTTGGCTACTCCTGGCTTCAGGCCCCTGGGCCAGTGGGCTATTATGATGATAAAGAGGGGAGTTTGTGGCCTTACCCTTGAGGGACATAGGTTGAGACTGGGTCTCACTTGCCCAGTGCTGGTATATTTTTCTCATCTGGATTATTTCTTTAATTCCTTTGGCCACTAACCCAGGATTGCCGTGGGCACATATGTGTCACTAGAGACCCCAGAAGCCGTGAAAGAGTTGGCAGTCCCACACTTTACCCAAGACAGGCAGCCATGGACAGGAGTACCAGGACGCGGAGACAGGGGCCTGGAGTCCAGCTTGGAGCTACCACTGGCTCTACTGCCAAACCCAGACACATGGCTGATGGTGCCTTGCTTACCTGTGAGGTGGCGGCAGTAACTCTCCCCTTCCCACGTGGACCTGAGAGGTGGCAGATAGGGCTCGCCTAGGCTGTAAAAAGGGCTTTCGCTTTTCTTCTCTGCTCCTTTGCTTTCCAGGCCGTTGTTCCTTCCCGGATTCTTGTTTGTTTGTTTGTTCTTTGTTTTCTAATCAGAAAGGTATGTCTGCTGTTTTTCCCTACAGTCAGGTGGTAGGCAGTGCAGTCAGAAGGAAAGGAAGGGAAAGAACTCTGTGTTGGTACTTTGGCTAGGAGCTTACATTTGAACAGTTTTGAATCCTCCATAGGTTCATGTTTCAGGCCTGTGTAGGACCTCAGAGGACATAAAGGAAACCACTTAGAGTACCATCTATAAAAGTCAAGTGGGGACAGGAAGGCAGACACCTGACGTAAGGACAGAGGGCAAGCAATCGGCTGGATTTGCAGGACCCAGGTGAGTTAGAAACAGTGTCAGTTTTCATGGCTGTAGGGCACACCTGCTACTTCCAGTGGGACAACCCCTAGGAAAACCTAGTCCATTCCCTGCCCTGGGGTGGGGGTTCGAAGGGGCAGAGAGACTAAAGAACTGAGGTCTAGCATAGAGAGGAGAAGCATGGCAGAAGCAAAACTACTGTCCCCAAGTGTCTGCCAGACTGTTCTGTAGCAGAAAAGACAATGTCGCAGAAGGTGGATCTGACCCAGAGGGTGAAGAACAAAGTGAGAAAGTGGGTGCTCCCTGTCCACAGCTGCTGGGGCTCTTGGATCTCATCAGCAACCTACCGTGAAGTAAGAGATGGCCTGGCCTCTGCTGGGAACTCCTGGGAAAGCACCCCAGATTCTAGGAGTGGGTGCCTCGGAGGTCCTGGGCTACCTCCTAGCTCCACTGCCACAGATGAGTTATTTCTGCAGAGCCTGTCTTGGCCCTGTCCTGCGGGGACTGGAATGCCTAGGGTGTGTGAGGTGCTTCCCCCTGGGGCATGCTGACCCCTAGAACATGGATGTCTGCCCCTGCCCACAGTAACTGGGACAACATCCCCAGGTCACTTTAGCCCTGGAGCTGCCCGCTCCTCGTCCTCCCTCGTTCCTCCCCATGAGTTGGCCCTCCGCTGCTCCAGGAAATGCTGCTACAAATTTTTTTCACCAGAGCACATGCTGGATTTTCCATGCCACCTCCAGCACACTTTCAGGAAGTCCCAGGTGGTAGGGATAGCGGCGGAGACCCTCCAGAAAGGCCAAAGACCCAACAAACTGAAAGACGGCTGGCTTTTATTTAGTCATAAGTACGTATACGTCTCAACTTTTGAATACTGGAAAGGGAAAAAAAAGCTCAGCAAACCGAAAAAACACACACATCGCTTTGCTTTGGAGGGCAATTACTCTGAATTCAGTTAAACCAACTTGCTCTAGCTAACTAGATTAGTTTACATCTTGTGGTAGAAAAAGAAATACAAATTACTTAGATTGCAATAAACCATGTTTTTCTAACTAAGTAGATTAGTTTATATCTTGTGGCAAGAAACGAGAACAGCTCAGCAAAGCCTGGTGCTTGCTCATGCCCACTCGCTCGTTCAGGGAAGGCTGTTTTCTGGGTAACCTCTAGCCTCTGACCCCCCACCCCCCAGGTCTCCCTCACCCCCTGTCTCCAAGAATTGCAAAGAACTGGGCCTGAGAAGAATAAAGAGCACATTGAAGCCACCTACCCAGATGATGAAGCCAGAGCACTTAAGCTGTGCTCTGTGTGCCGATTCCAGGCGCTCCGGAAAAATCACTGCCAGTATCTCCTACTGTGTGCAGCCAGAGCCTGGGCCCTGAGTGGGCAGGGCCAGCTGCTTGAGTGTGAGACCCAGTTGCCACCTAGGGCCCCATGCTTATCTTGTGCTCTGCTGACCCCATTTGAGACTGGAAATAATTTATGAATGAGGGGCTCCTCCTCGTTTTGTTCCAGAACTTGCAAATTATGTAGCTGGTCTTAGTGGGTAGACAAGGGCAGAAAGAGGAGGACAAAAGAAGAGGAGGGGTCTGCCCTTCGGAGCTGTGGCTTCACTGAGAACGCAAGGTATTAACAAGAGCCTATGTTCACCAATGGAAAGCGGACCATGGGGGACACACAACCAGGATGCCATCCATGTGTGGCAGTGTCTGCAAAGTGGATATTTTCTCAGGGAGCAGACGAGGAGGCATCGTCCTGAATGAGTCCAGAAGCTTCAACAACTCGTATCTTTTCTAAGAAGAAATATACTTGTTGCCCAAGGTCTGTGCCTTTCTGTCATTTCTGTCTTTCTATCATGTCTGACACCTTATAGGAAAGGCACACTGTGTGTGTGTGTGTGTGTGTGTGTGTGTTGTGTGTGTGAGTGTTGGGGGGTGTATAACTGGCAAGCACTGAGCAGTTTTTGAAGAGTCGAGTGTCTAGTTTTGTAGATTGGGGTACAGACTGGTTCTCCAAGGGTCACTCAAGTAGAGAAAGTCACTTTACCCATCAGAATGCCACCCAGGTATTATGCCCGCTAAGGCCTTGTCTCCTCTGTCACAAGGATCTTGTAAATCCATTAAAAGGAATATGAATTCAATTTATAAGCAGAGTGGTTTTATGTCTGACACTTATATTTCCTCTTGTGAAAATCCTGGCAGAGAGTGAGCTATGCTCCAGGAAGCTGGGGAAAATTTAGAATCCTTTCGCTTTTCCTCCATTGCCAGGAGTTTTCTGCAGTCCACGGTGGCCCAGCATCCTCCCTGAATTCCAGACCTAGGGAAGAAAAGCAGAGCGTGGAGTTGGACCAATGGGCTGCAACTCGGTCCCTTGGTTATGCTTAACTTTGAGATCACATCTGGGTGGGTATGTTCCTGAATAAAAACGGGGAGAGCAACGACAAGGTTAGATGTGAGCATGAAAGAATAGTTAGTGCATAAGTGCTGTGCGCTTGAGGTTTGGGGGATTGTTGGTTTAAAATAAAATCAACAATTCACATGAAAAGACAGACAGACTCGGGGGGGGGGGAGAGAACACGTGCTCTGTGATTTCCTGATTTACTGTTCAGGGTTTGGGGTGTACTATGTGACACACACCTATGTGAAGTCCCCCCTACAGGACTGCCGCTGAGGGTCATCAGCTCATTCTCAAATTCTAAGTGACAGTGTGTGCCTGCTTCCGGCACCATCCTAGAACTTTGTCAGCTTGTTATTAATGCTCCCATTGGGTGATAGTAGTCAGGCTGTCTGGAAACACAAAGCTGTGAGGCTGAGAAGAGAGGTCCCTGGTTCAGACTCGGAAGTTAGGATAGGTCTTCTAAGGAAGTCCTGTTCACAGGACCCTGGAGTTACATGGGTTGAGGTGATTTTCTAGTTCCTTGTTCTCAGGCAGGTCACCTAAGCTCTCCACGTGTTTCCTCTCCAGTAAAACGAGGTGGTGGAGCCTTCCTTTTACAGTTTCAGGAAGGACTCAACATACACACACCCAGCAGAAGGGAAGCCCAGTAAGGGTGAATTGAGGGCCATCTGTATCGGCCTTTGAGGCAAGGCTACAGAGTAGGGGCTTAGAGGCTGGTGGCGGTAGGAAATGAGAAGCCCTGTACCTTAGAAGGAAGGACCTTCCTCATGTTAGCTTTTCTCCTGGCTTGGACTTTGCCCATTTTCTTGGAGCTAAAGTTTTACAGAGCTTTCCCAAGAATAGCTGTCATGTACAGCTGGGCATGAAAAACGGCATTCAAGGGACATCAGTATCCCTCCTCCCAAACCATCTCTACCAGTAAACTAAGATTGTGGGGTCTGCAGAGACTACATACGGCTCCCCCCTTACACACTGGTGGGACTTGAATATTTGGAGAGAGCTGGCTCCTAACTCATTGTGGTTTGAGGACAAGTTTAAGAGGGTTGGAGGAGAAAAAGTTGCAGGCAGGGCATGGAGGGGAAGGACAAGGACAGGAGACAGACTGGGCAGAAGCCCAGTGCCCCAGGCTGTCCTGTGAGATAGAGCTAAGCCGGAAGCAGCCTTCGGTGGGGGTGGGTAGAGACTATCCCTATCTCACACGTGAAGAGGTCAAGACTCCAAGGACTCCTGATTTATCAGAGTTCACCCCATCCATGATTCACTTACAGTGATTTGTCTTTTTCCCTCCTCTTCAAAACCGAAATGTACAAGCATGTATTATTATATAGTATGTAATCGTTATAAGAGGCATAAACAAAAGATTATAAAATTCCACCATCTGGTGGAGTAACCACTGCGAACATTTGATGTATATGCGTCTGGACATTCCCTCATGAGAATCTGTGTCTCCCGATACATGCACGTATAAGTGAATACATATTTGGAAAACTGAAATCATTCCTGTACGTGCTTTTTGGAAACCTCCGTGTTCAGGTCACTGAGTGTCACAAGCATCTTCTCACTCCAGTAAACACATGTCACGGTATCTTTTAGTGGCCATGGAATACATGTAGGCATTTCCCAGGCTCCACAGTTTCATGGTGGAAAACACTCATCAGGTTGCTTTTTAAATGAGAAAGAAACCCAGAGTATTTGAGGGGAGAAATGAGGTAATAACTCTCACCTCTAGTCTCATGCTTGCCAAGCCTCCCCAATTTAACAGGCATAATCTAAGATGCCCAGCCCCAGTGAAGCCAGCAGAGACCCTGAAGCCCACTTTCAATCAGGTACTACACAGGAAAGCAAGTCTCATGAACTCTCAGCATGATTTCCTACCACCCTGGTTTCTAGAGCAGCTTTTTTCTGCTTCCCAGAGGCCTGGGATTCTCCTCTCTTAAGTGGATGAAGAGTGAGAACTCACACAAATGCACTAGCCCCGGGCTTCCCACCCCTAACATCATAGTGCAATGGAAAAAGCATCAGGCCCAAAATTCTTAGAAACCAAGTCAAGTCAGGCTTCGTTCCGTGTTAACAGGGAAACTTCCAGCTCTGAGATATATATAAAAGTCTGCTTCCCCATCTGTGAAAAGGAATGAAAAAAGAAGGTGAAAGGTGTCTGGTGGGTGTACAACAGGCGAAGTTGTCTAGCCCTTTGATATCATAGGTTAAGCATTCCTAGTCTGAAATCTCATATGGTCCCAAATCTGAAATTAGTTTTGATCGCTGACATGAGGCTTCCAAGTGGAAAATTCCATGCCATGAAACTTTGTTTCATGTTCAAAATTATTTAAAATAATGTATAAAATTTCTTCAGGCTGTTGATATACATATATCAACGTATATATGAAACTTTATATGTAATATATATATATATATCAAGATGCATATGGAACATAAAGAATTTCACTTTTAGACTTGGTCCCCATATCCCAAAACCTCAATATACATATGCAAATATGCCAAAATTTAACCCAGCCCCCCCCCAACTCCTAGATGCTTCTGGTCCAAGCACCTCAGATAAGGGATCCACAGCTGGATAGTGCTATCCGTGGTTTAATATCTCATCTACTCAGTGGTTTGAGGAGTGCTGGAAAGCAGATCTGGTGACCATAAACCTCCCTTGTGAAAAGCCATATTAGCAGTTCCACCCAGCTAATGAACAAATGCCCGGTCATGAAAGAAAGTGTTTCTAATAAGCACGCACGGGTATCTGCCAAGGCAGCCCAGCCCCAGCCCCAGCTGCTGGAGGTAACAGCATCCTGTGTGAACAGCCCCACTTTTGTGCTTGGAACATGCGTGTTATTGGAGCCAGACGACCCCTCCTCATGCCAGAGACAGGCTGGTGTTCACATGGGCTGCCCATTGTGAGCAAGCGGAGACTCCCAGCCTGTTCCAGAGTTGAGACCACAACTGCCAATGGCCAGGCCCAAAGTTGGACAAGCACTGTGTTCTCCGCAGTCACTTTGTGCCTGTTGCCAGATGAGGACAGACAGCACAAGGGATTGGTGTTGGCAGGTCCCCCCACTGGGCTCTGGCTCCCAAGAGCCAGGCTGAGGGACTTGTGTTTTCTTTGCTGTGCTATTAAGCTGTCTTTTGCTTTTAAGGTTCCCGGACCTGTCATAATACAGGCCATCCCAGCCAAGATCCTGGGCCCCTGTTCCTTTGAACCGCAGGGGCAGCTGTAGAGAAATCCCACTTTTCCTGTGGTGTGGCTGACAGCTGGCTGACAGCTCCCAGCCAGGCTGCTACCAAGCAGGCTACAGCATAGACAGGCTGGGAGTTGGGAACCAGTCAGTCCCCACAGGGAACGTTTACAGAGCTTGGCCACATTCAGACCCTAGTAGGAGACAGTAGAGACCATCAGGATGTAGACAAGCTCCGCCATGCACTGAGAATTCCTGCTCTCAGAAGCCATTACTTCAGTGTGAAGTTCGTGCTTGATGTCTTGGATGTCATTGCTGTTGGCCTTCAGCAAGTTCCTTAACCTCTCTGAGCTTCTCTTCTGTAAAGTGAGAAGAAAAAAAAAATGGTTCATCTCACAAGTTTGGTAGTAAGGCCAATGAGCTATGTGTCTCTTCAATGTGTCTCCCAAAGCACAGAGTCCAGTGTCGGGCACGCCATCTGTTTTCCTTTCCTGGGACCCCAATCAGAGCTGCAGATGGGAATGGAAGCACTCAGCCCCAGTGGTCAGGAAGTCTGGATTCCGGTTCCAGCTACCGTGGTGCCCATGACAAGTCTGTCCCACTTTCTGAGCCACTGTTTGCTTGTTTCTGAGCACAGAAAGCTGAGAAGCAGTGGTACTAAGCCAGCCTCTAAACCCAGGAGCATCCTTCATGCCAGGTTTAAGACTGGCAGGTCCAGGAGTCGGGGGACTGGTAAAATCCAGGCCAGCATTCAGTCCACCCCAATAGAAAGCCTTCCCCCACTCCTCACACCCCCTTCCCTCCTGTACTGGTTCATATATACCTGTGTGCCTTTGTTACACCATGAACCAGAGTAACAAAGACCCACGGGGAGAGAGAGCGCAGGAAAGGGGAAAGAGGTTGGGAGAGGCAGAGGCCAACAGGTGAAGCCGGGCTCACAGCAGTGAGCAGTGTGGAGCTAAGGAAAGGATGTGGGTTGTTGATTTCCCACCGTGGGTGGTGCCTAGTGGTATGGCATGGTAGGAAATCACACTTCCTCTACCTAAATCTCAGTCAGGGCAAACCCAAAGATCCCTCAGATGTCTGCTTACCATCCTACACCCCCACCTGCAGCTCTGAGGCTGGTTCCCATTGCTCTTCTCGCCTGAGAAACACCCCCCACCCAGTCTTGAATCCTTTGAGAAAAATGAAGAACTTTGGCTTATTTTTCACACTTGTTTCTCGAGGAGTTGCTTTCTTTCGGGTGCAATCTGGACACACCCCCATTTGCCTAGTCAATCCGATCTTTCTACTCAGGAATCATTCATCCTGCAGCCGTAATCCCCCACCTCACCCCAGTTTCTGCTGTTTGTGTTTTGACTCGGCCTCTCCTCTACTTCCGTGTCAGCTGCAGACAGTCCCGGGTTTCGGTACATGGACCGACTTCTGTTGAATTAGAATATGCTGAGCTACATGTGATGATTCATTTGAAAGGGGTGTGAGGAACACAGGTGGTTTGCAGCATTAGGCACTGGAGACCGGAAGGAGATACAATCCTGAAAACAAAATGTGTGTTATATGGAGGGAGGGCAGTGCTCACCTCAAGGGGAGGATGATACAGAACGCGTCTGGTGTGCAGACAGGTAAGGTGGGAAGGCACTTGGATGAAAGGTGGAAGAGAGTCCCAAGCTGAGCTGGAGTTCAGCACAGCTGCCCATGGCTGCCCTTCCCCTACAGCCTCACCATTGCCTTTTCTTCTAGTGGCCTCCCAGACCTGACCTCTCTTTTCCCTACCACAAACACCAGCCCCTCTAGTGCGCTGTCACAGCTTCCTGTGCAGGCCTCCTGCTGTTTTACGATTTAAGTTGCATTGAGGGACTGAGCCCTTCTCTCTTCATCATCTCTACGGAAGGACTGCATCCCACAGGGCCTGGCCCATGAGATGTGTTCAGTGGGTTTCTGCCTGACCATAATGCTGATCCTGTAGCCCAGGCGGATAGAGCTCTGTGGGTTAAGGAGGGGTACATGAGATCAATAAATATTTATTGGGTGTTAAGTTTTTAGCCCGATGTAGGAATTAGCAGCCATTCTCACTTATGGTAATAAGACGCATGTAAGTAAGTCCCTTGGGGGTTAGGGCAGGACCACTCTCCACCCACCTGCAGACTGTTCAGAACTCACCCTGTTCTAGCTCCTAACTGGCCCTAGCCGGGTCACCCCAGGAAGCTCCGTGGAAAGGTAACAGTCCAGACTTTACCCTAGATAGTTCCCAATGCTTTCCTTCCCTCTCTCTGCACAGCTCCGTACCTGGTACAGGGAACACAGATAGGTAAGGACAAGGTTCCTTCCCCTCGAGGATTCCCCATGCTCAAATATGATTCCCGACACTTCTTGCCTCATTTTACAGAGGATCTATGGGGAAGGCAGAACTTGAACAGTATACAGAACTATGGATTTCGAGGTGTGCAGGGGCTTCCAGGTCTGGGGGTGTGCAGAGCTCCCTTGGAATGGGGAAGAAGTATAGAAGCTCCCAGGTATGAGGGTGCAGAAGCCATAGGTGCTGCGGTGAAGAGCCTCGAAGGGTGTCCTCCACAGACATCTTCTGGATGCTGAGATGGACACAGATAGGCAACATGGCACACAGTGACTCCTGCAGCCAGAGGGAGCAGTGAGAGACAGGAGGCGCCCCCCAGAGAGGTGAATATTGAACAGCAAAGTGGAGCAGGATACAGAAAAGGAATGGCCAGTGGGAGACACCGTGTAGACAGACCAAGGCTAGAGGCAGGACAAAAATCTGGCCAACTGGAGAGGCCAGGATATATTGTAAGTAGACTTCTGCTGTCCAGTTTGGTGGCCAATAGTCATGTGGCTATTTAAAAAGATAAGTGGGGGGTTGGGGAGCTGGAGAAATGACTCAGTAGTTAAGGACACTGTCCGCTCTTGCAGAAAGGATCCAGGTTCAGTCCTTGTCACCCTCAAGTCGATTAACAAAGGTCTGTAGCTCCAGTCCTAGGATATCTGATACCTCTTCTGGACTCCGTGGACACTAGGAACACATATGGTGCACATGCGAGCACACATACGTATAAAACAAAACAAAAATCTTTTTTAAATGTTGAATGAATTTAACTCATTACTGAAAGCCTTATGTCAGAGGTGTGGGATCCCAGGTGTCCTTGGGAAATGCAGCAAGTTGAGCCCCTTCTCCCCAGTGAATTCTCCAGAACGGACTTGGATCAATGCCGACATGGGAAGATGCTGCTGGGTGAGGCTTGCTTGGTGTGCTGGTTCATGAACACCATCACTATGGGGACCCAGCCAGGTGTTGGCCATACTAGAAAGGAAGAGAAGAGCAAAGAGCAGTCACTCTGACCAAAGAGGCTTGGTGGAGAAGAGGGCCTGCCTCTTCCTTGGTCACCCCACCCCTTCTTCCCCAATCAAAGCTTCTTGCATGTTCAGTTCTAAGGTTCAAGTCTTCCACAAAGCCTTCCCGGATCTTCCAAGAAGCCCCAGCTGCTCTTTCTCCTGAATTTTTATGTGGTGTGTTTAGCTGAAGGCTACTGCTATGCCTGCCTTCCTATAGAGGCCCGAGTTCTTTGGAAACCCAACCTTTTCATTTATTTGAGCTCTTCCCTTGGGCTGGACCACTCTTGCCTATAAATTCACCCCCCACAAGTGTTGTGGATCAGTGTCGGCATTACCTGCCCACAGGTCAGTGCCTGCATTAGACTTCAAACTCCTTGAGTGCAGAGGCCCTATCCCTGGTTTGCTCTCTGACTTTCCTGGCGAGTGGGGGCTGTCAAGGGAATGGAGACTATCCTATGGCGGTGAGAGAGACGTCTGCTCCTCCTGGCCTCCAACTTCCTTTCCGGGCCCCTCGCTCCTGCTGATTGCAGCAGAGAAGATAATGGCAGATCCCTTTATTTCTTGGATCAGCCTCCAGGCAGAAGGACTTGTTCAAAGTGCCACTTGGTGACTCTTGCAAATTGTGTCTGACAGCCCTGCGGAAGGCCAGGCCATCTGCCTTGCCCCCTCTTGGGATGGAAGGGGCTAAGGTATTAGGTTTCCACTCCCATCCACACTTTGATGTTCAAAGCTGTTTAATATTCATTAAACCAGCCCTTCAGTTGTAATTGCAGTCATTACCCTCCCTTTTATGATCGTCTGTAAATGTTATGGGACAGACGGCACAGCTATCCTAATGAAGGGCTTGAGGATGGATAAAAGGTTGAATAGAGCCCTTCTAGCTGGTCTCCTCTCTCTTTGGCACCCACTCCCACCCATTTCTGCCTCTTTTTTCTCTGAAAAGGTAGTGCTTAGATTCAGAGAGCAGGATGACGATAGTGGGGTCAAGGTTAGTTAATTTCACTGTGGAAAAAGGGCAGACTTACCCTGAACTCCCACACAAGCCAGGATCTGGCTAGCACGCTACTTCTGACACATGTTGAGTTTTGGCCTGGCCTGGTCACTGGATCCAAGAGAAGAAAACTGTTGAGGAAGCACAGAGTGTTAACAGGTTAGGCCCGTGGGGGTCACAGAGCCTTTGAGTTGGAGACAATACTCAGGGAGATGCAAGGTCAGAATTTGGAACAGAATTCCCATCTGATCCAGGCACTTCCACAGTTAGCTCCCGGGATGCGTGCACTGTGAACCTCTCTAGTGGCCAGTTTCTTCACCTAGGAAGAACTGGGAAACTTGGTGCTTACAGGTGGGATGCAGATCCCTCTGGTGCAGGTGTGCACTGCCTGGGAGATTGCACATGTTCTGGGGTCCTGCCACTCACACCCTTAGCTCCGCCTATGAACTCCTGCAAGAGCAGTCAGTCCTATAATGAGAATCTCACACCTGCCTGGTGACTGGAACCATAATGGGCTGGCAGAGTCGCTAACTTGAAGGGCAGGAAGATCTTGCCTTCCAGTGGTCCTCCGTGTAGCCCTTTTGTGAGCTTTCCAAGGGTCACAGAAGAGTTGTCTTGGAAGCACGCACAGACGTTCTGGGCCTGTGTCTCGAGAGGAAGCAAACTGCACAAAGCTTAAGGGAGGAATCAAATCAAGGTGCAGTGCTGGGACATTTCCTATGAGAAAAAGCCGTTTATTGCACCTATCTGGGTCCATCACCCAATATGGCTCTCACTGGATGTGGGTCATTCCTGGAAGGCAGAGCTTTGATGAGCATCTCTGATGTTAGAAGGCTCCATTCTAACTGTACTACTTGCAGCTGAGGCATCAAACCCTTATGGAGGATGAGGGTTGCCACACACCTCCTTTGGAATACTGTCTGTCCATGCCCCCAACCCTGACACACACAGAAGTATACCGTCACCACCACCACACAAATCACATCAGAATCCATATTCTAATATTACCTGCTCCATAAACTCTGTCCTAGTTACTCCTGCCCTCCATGATCACAAATCACATCTCTCAGAGGCCCCAAGACCCATGGGTGGAAGTCTAGGAAAACAGGCGTCCTCTTCTCAGGCAGCGAACTCCCCACAACTAACATGGCGTGTGATACGAGGGCTCTCAACAGTGTCCAGTGGCCTTGACAGAGCTTCCATTCCCTTCTGGCTTGTGACTCCCCAAGATGCCACTCAGGTTACATGCTGTTCTGGGGATCTATTGCTGGTGTCCTTAGAGAACACGGCCTGGGCTTTCTCTATTCACTAGGATGCCTGAGGACATTCAATTTGCTGAGAGCCACAAATATATCCACGATTCTGGAACAGAAAGTCAGATAGAAATATGGTCACATCCCAGTGGACCAGTACAATGATGATGATGCTTAAAGGGAGCCTGGCTGGGTCCAGCTCATAGTTTTATGTCCAGAAGCTCAACTGCCACTTGCCAATGAGTATGTAGATGCCTGGAACCTTCTCCTATATCAACAGGTGCCTGTGTCTAAGGTAGGAAAGACATTGAAAGAATGGCTATATATAGTGAATTATTCAAGGACTGAACAATATAAAGAAGTCTAACTACTTCTCATTTCTTAATCAAAAACTCTGATACAAATTCAACTTAGAATTGGAATTTGGGAAATGTTACAGTGTCATATAAGGGACATATGCATGTTTAACACCCTATAGCAATAATTCTCAACCTTCCTAGTGCTGTGACCCTTTAATACAGCTCCTCATGTTGTGCTAACCCCCCCAATAAAATTATTTTCATTGCTACTTTATAAGTGTAATTTTGCTACTATTATGAAACACAATGCAAATATCTATTTTCTGATGATCTCAGACAACCCCTGTGAAAAGACTGTTCAACCCCCCTGCAAAGGGGTCGAGACTCACAAATTGAGAACCACTGCTCTACATTGTCCTGGGGCAGCATCTATAATTGAACATAATAATATTTGTAGAGTAAAACCATAAACATTCACAAAAGTGATCTAGATTAATACATAGGGTATTGTATAAGTTCAGGGCAAGCTACCAAAATACCTGTAGGCCTCCAGTGTTCTGTACTTCAAAACGATAGCTGGATAGAGGGTGAGAAGAGGGCCTGCTACCAGCAGGGTTTGTCCTCCCTGGCCCCCGGGCCCCTTACAGAGCACACCTCTCACTCCTGACTGAGCTGCCCTGTCTCCTGAACTTCTCTACCTTAAGCTGGCCTTCAGTTCTCAGGGTCTCTCCTTTTCCTTTCTCTGCCTCTAAAGCCAACGTCAGTCAGCTGAGGTCAGTGAAAAGGGGAGTCTCACACCGGGTCTAATCACAACTCATTAGCACTCTAGTGGCACCTAAGTGAGAGGGTGGTGACTTTTACCAGAGGGCGGGCCAGAACAGGCTGGGCTCAGGCTTTCCGGAGGTCACCTGGGGAACCAGATGTTCTAGCTGTCCTTGAGGCTGGGGCTCCAGCACTGCAGCAGCCTCCACTTCCAAGCAGCTCCCTCCACACTCATCCCATCATGCAGGTCTAGGGTAGAAGACTGTAGGCTTCTGCACCCAGCTCTCTTCTTGCTTGCACTGATTCACTGGGCCTGTGCTTTGTGTTGCCCCACTGGGCACTGTTGGAATGATGGTCTGCACAGGGCAGACAGTGAAGGAAAACTCTTCTAGGGTGAACCTGAACTTCAGTTACTTTTCCTGATAGCCGATACATTTTTTTTTTTCTGGTGGCAAGCATACATACGTTGCTGTGGTTTGTAAGGTATCTATTAAGTGTTATTTACCAAAAATTTCTGGAGAAGACCATGACCGGTACTATTGTAAGAACTTGTGTGTGTGCACGTGCGTCCACGCACACGTGTACATGTGTGCATGCATGTGTTGACAGGAAGAAGATGAATTGCCAAGATGAGACAGCGTGTGAGACTTTGGAAGAGAAGGGATACGAAATAAACACCCACACAGGCTTCTTCTAGTGGCCCCGCCTTGCCTAAAAGAAGCTCCTGCTCGGTCAGAGTAAAACTTTTACCAATTTCCATTAGAAACCCAACTTCTAGGCATCTCTCCTGTGGAGACACCGTTTTCTTTCCTCTGGGCACAGCTTGGTCTTTCCTGCTCCTTGGTCAGTAAACTCCTCACCTCAAAAGGCCATGTTTCAGGTTGAGCCTTGGGTTTTATCCCAAGAACCTGCACAGTGGCCTATAAGGTATAAAATGATGAGCGACACCCTCTTCTCTGATCATCTCCTACCCTGGTTATAGCCTTTGACGTCACCATCTTCCTAAAAGCCTTCATTCTGATCTCTCCCTGTGGCTTCGCCTTGCCTTGTTTCCCTTGGAGGGGCACAGACAGCCTGCTTGTCAGCACACCTTTCTCCAGTGTTCCTGCCGGATATCCCTTTGTGAAACTGTGGCCTTCTGCTCCGGCCTCGACATATCCCTTCCCCATTGTCCTTTAAACTGTCAACACACTGCATAGCTTACTCTGTCCGCTGTCTCACCGACCTCACCAGGGGCAGTGCTCAGTAAGACCAGGAATGGGATTCTGTTCCACTGTGTGCTGTGCAACCCCAGGCCTTGAACACTGCCCATGTAGAGCAGTCGCTCAATGTGTATTTTCTCTGAGGCCTCAGAAACTTTATTTAGAAGTACCCCTCTTCTCGACATTGTTTGTTCAACGTTGTTAATTAGTCAGTACTCTCTGGCTGTTGACTTAAATATCTCCACTCATTTAGAAGTCCAGGCTATGTGGAAAGAAAGCTGGCCTTGTCTACTTATGCAGGTAATTTTTCTATGGCTATCCTGCTTAATCTTTGTGACAGAGATTTCCAGTTAGTTCACAGAGTTTATACCCCAAGTGACAGGACTGAACCAGGCACACCGGACCCCAGACCGCATGCTCTAGACTAGGAGGGGACTCTGAGGGGATGAACTCACCAGTGAGCAGGAAATAGACAGGCCAAAGCCTGATACCATGGCCCCACAAACTGAACCAGTCCTGGTATAGAACTTTGGGTCTGGTGGGCATCTGAGGTTTCTTCTGTTCTAACCTCTTTTTCACAACAATGATTTCAGTCTAGAGAGAGGCTTGGACACTGTTGGCCTTGGCGTTAGAGACCAAAGAGATCCATGCCTAGGTCATTGTCAGAGCATCCAGCCTGTTCTGAGAGTGAGAGATAGACAGTACAGCTTTCTTTGAACCTAGAGTTCTTTGTTAGCTTTGGGCCTTCACAGCCCCCATTGCTGTCTTGTTTAACCCACCCTCTTGTCTGTAACCCCAGAGCCTCAGGCTCTGTATCCTCTCTTTCCTCTGGGCCCCAGGCCAAGCCTCCATTGGCTTCCCTCTGCTAGTATGTGAATGTGTCTTTGTGTGGTGGCCCTGACGTGAGGTCCTTCCTGGTAAGGTGTTATTTTAATATATGAAGGGCAGTCATTGCATTTCATAAAGATAGCTTGTTTGGAGGGGCCAGCAGGGGCCCAGGAGAGATCACACTTGACAGATATAGGGACAGCCTGTGGTTTGGGGACTGGAAATCACAGTACGTGCCTGTGCAACCCAATGCTGGGCACCATGCCCCTGACAGCCATCATTGGAATGAGGCCTGCTACCTGGGGTGGAGTTACACAAAACCTTCCCCTGCACTGGAGGGGCAATTCCCAGTGGTAGGGCATGTGATTGGGCCTAGAGAAAGCCAGCCGGGCATAGGACTCAGGCCTGGAAACTTTCAGAGCCTGGGGGCAGAGTCTGTGACAGCTCCATCCTGGTCCCTCTGTGCCTACTATGAACCTAAAGAAGTCTCTGCTCCACAGGCCTCAAGAAACTTATCAGATCCTCCCAAGGGCTTTCTGTCACTGTCATTCCAAGAGACTTAATCCCACCTCCTGGGGGTGGGGGAGCAGGCATGTGAAAATAAATGAGGAGTGAACTCCATCTCCTGCCACCGTGGGCCCTACAACCAAACCTGGGTGATGAACGGGGTGACAGAGTCCAGGCAGAGCTAGTTCCAGAACAGCCCTGGTTTTGCTGCAGAACAAACCACCTGGTCCGTAGGGAGACAAGACAGAGGTGGCTGCACCAGCTCCTCCCTGACAAGGAGCCTCTCTGTGCTCAGCAGGAAGGGAGGTGGACAGGGCCAGCTAGTCCCAGGGCACCCACTGGCAACCACGAGGCTGTTGATCTTGAAGATGTGTGTGCTGCTTCTTTGCTCAGCAAAGCAACTCACGCCCCACTCAGCAGGGCCCAGAGGCACCAGACACAGGCTGTGTGTCGTAGTAACTGTAGAGAAAAGGAGGTGGTAGAGTGTGCTTCCAAGAGAGAGACTGGGTCCAAATGGATCAGAATGACCACCTGTACCTGCTGGCTCATCCTCTACATTTGGAATACAGGTCAAACTTGGAAAACTTGTCTTTTTTCCTTCCCAAACGTTCCCTTGGCAAGTGTCAAATCTCTATCTCTGTGGATGGCAGAAGGGTGACAGGAGCTGATTTCTATCCCGAGGGCCCTTTTGATACACGTGGAGATAGCTCACCATGTAGGAGTCAAAGCTGGGTGAATTAGTGGGTGGACAGGCAGGAGGCCAACAGTTTGGTTCCTCTCCTGCCTTGGCTGAGCTTTCTCCTGAGTGTTGCCTACCTGGAATTGTGGTGGTTTGTGGTCATGTCTGAATGTCTCCCTCAGGGAAGATATGCCATCTGAATCACAGCTGTGTCCTTAGCGCTCTTTGTGGAACATGCATCAATGTTGTGCCATAGATTGAAGGATGGGCGACGTACCATGAGCACCTTTGCGGCCACATGCTTTGTTCCTGGCTCCTCTACTGTCCTACTGAAGATGCAATGGGCTTCTCTATACTACTCCCCAAACCTCACCTACTGCTGGAGCACTTGGGGACCGCACAACTGCATCTGAAAACACAAGCACAATCAAAGTCAAGCACAAACACGGTCTTAAGCCTGGGATTTCTATTCTTGGGTATCCAAAGACACATGTTGTCACCAAAAGAACAACCAAGAATATTTAGCCTATTATGAGTAATGGTGCACATTACCCACAAATCCCATGTTTTAGTTACTTTTCTCTTGATGCAATAAGACACCATGACTAAGGCTACGTACAGAAGAAAGAGTTTATTTGGGGTTTACTGTTTCAGAAGGTTAGAGTCCATGACATCATAGGGATCATGACATCAGGCAGGCACAGCGCTGGAGCAGTAGCTGAGAGCTCACATCTTGATTTGCAGACAGGAGACAGAAAGAGAGAACACAGCTTTGGAAATCCCAAAGCCTGCCCCCATTGACACACCTTCTCTAAAAATTCCACACCTCCTAATCCTTCCCAGACAGTCCCAGTGACTAGGGATCAAGAACTCAAATATCTAAGTGTAAGGACGGCATTCTTGTTCCGACTGCCACAGCACTTCAGTAGTAAATGGTTAAATAGTTGTGCTGTGTTATCTCAGGGAAAGATGAGACTTAACTACTGTTGCACGTGCTATTTAGAAATCAATCATTAATATACTAATGGAAGGTTGTTTTTTTTTAAAGAAATAAGATAAAACACACATTGTACAGTTCCATCTATAAGAAGGTTACAAACAGGGAAAACTGACCAACAGCTTTTGATGTGGAATAGTGCCCACCATCTGGGGTGGAGGCTTGCCTCTCGGGTGATCTTGGTCTGAGCATTGGTCATCATGACTTCTACACATTTCCCGTGTATGGCAGACATCAGTAAGATGTCTGAGAGACAAATCTGAAAGAAAAGACACACGCAGTGAAGTGAGCAGACACTGATATGACTCTTATCCTGAAACAAGTAAGATTCCTACTGAGCGCTTGACTTAGTTCAGCTGTTTATCTCCCGGCACCGGCTTTATTTCCCGGTTACATGTAATCACATGACCTGTTTGCTTTTTAAGAACGTGAGTGGAGGATTTGGCTGTGCTGTGTCTGTTCTGTCACTTTGACCTCTCCATTTTGACCTCTCTTTGTGTGCTGGCCTCAACTCTGGCTGCCCTTTTCTTATCCTGGGAGCTTTCCCTGTCGCTGTCTTCCTCTTGCCCTAGAGGCAGGTGTCTAAAAGCTGCAAGTGCAAGAGCCAAGGGAGGAGGGCCCAAGTGAGGGCCCTGAGCAGCGAGCCAGGGAATTGGCGCACAGGTGAGCCTGCCAGATCTGTCATAGTGTCTCAGTTACTGTGGTAAAACACCATGACCAAAAGAAATTTGGGGTGGAAAGGGTTTGTTTCAGCTGATAGCTCTCGGGTCACACTCCATCTCTGCGTCAGTCCTGGAAACCTCCTGAGAAATGAGGCCAAATCAGCTGATCACCATCAGCCATCTTGTTAGAGACAGAGGGAGACTTCATTTCCAGGACTGATTCTAGAAGTGTCCCATCAGTCTGCCCCTCCCCCTCATAAAGCAAGTGCTAGCCTACGGAGAACAATAACCCAATGAGAGCGAGTTGGGGTGTTTGGGGGGTGGATTTAGCTTTGTTTTTATTTTATGAATATGAGTGCATTTCTTCCGTGTGTGTGTGTGTGTGTGTGTGTGTGTGTGTGTGTGCCATGTGCATGCCTGGTGCCCACAGAGGTCAGAAGAACTTGTAGAACTGTAATTACAGGCAGTTGGGAGCTATTGTGTGGGTGCTAGGAATCAAGCTCAGCTCCTCTGCAAGAACTTGTGTCCTTAACCACTGACTAATCTTTCCTGCCCACAAATTGCTTTTATTCTTATTCTTTGAATACACACATGCACACAAACATATATACACACACATATATGTATATATATACATATATGTGAATGATATACTTAAATGTATATTGCAACTGAACTAAAATGAGAAACAGAAAACAATAAAGAAGTCTGTAACTTTATCTGTTCTTCATAGTAACCAAGGGGGTAGCGAGACATGTCCAACAGCTGAGGAGCCGTCTGGCTAGACAATATTATGGATGTTATGTCTGGCCTCAGTAGAACTGTCCCACTGCTGACCTCAGGGTGGCTTCTGCCGAGTGCCCAGCATCCCTAGCCCCGTCTGTGAGGTTGCCTAGTGCATGTAAATCAGTCTCCACCAACTTGCTTCTTTCCCCTCCTATGCCTCTGGATGCCCTTGTAAAGATTTAAAAGCCTTGCTTGTCAGACTCCATTTCCCAAGGCTTTAAACTGCAGCCTGAGTTCATGCCTGCTGGTTCCTGGGCCTGTGCACGGCCGCCTCTGCAACGACAGCTTCCTTTTCCTCCAAGTTAGCCGCTATTGCCTCCTTTCCATTCATTCCTGTAGTGCAGCCTGTGCCTCCTTTCCATTCATTCCTGTAGTGCAGCCTGTGTTCATATTCTTCCCTGTCTTCCTTGGCGGAACAGTATATGCTTTCTTAAGGCACTTGCTGTCCAGAATGGCCACTCTCTCCTTGTCACTCTCATCCCAACTGGTGAGTGTCCTTGCCAGGACTTCCCCTTGACTCCCAAACTTCATAGGGTCCCAGACTTGGGTTTCAGACCTCTTCTTGTCTTTCTGCACTTCATCATAATGGAGAGAATCTCCATTAAGGACTGTCCACTGCTCTCATCAGCCTCAAATTCCCTGTGTATGAACTTTGCAGACTCTTATCACTTGGGTAGTCTCCATTTGAGTAGCAAATCCCCGTGTCAGACTTAATGACTTCAATACCAAAGGGATCTTTCTCCCATCCCTGTGCCCAGTCCTGACTCACCCAGGCCAGCTCCCTTCTATCGGTTTTTTTTTTTTTCAGTCCAGAAATCTGAGACCCACCCTGGAATGCTACCTTCCTTCAAATACTCCATGTCCAAATCAGGCTGTTGCTACACTTTGGACGCACATGGAATTCCACTGTTTCTGCCACCTCCCATCTTAGTCCCATGACCCAAGCTGCCATTACCACTTGTATGTGATGCATTGCCCCCTAAATATTCTTTTATGCTCTCTACTGTGAATCTTCACTTTCCAAGGCACCTGGAGCCATCCTCTGGTCAATTCATACTTCTTAGATCAAAACCCTCCTTGGCCTTCCAACTTTACTCCTAGCAAAAGCTTTAGCTTGAAAGACTCTACATAATCAACTCCCAACTTCTTATCCCCACTCCTCACCCGCCCCATCCCCACCCCTCACTCCACTTCAGCCACCTTGGATCCTTTGCTTTTCGGGAAACATGCAAACACATTTTTGCCTCTGTCAGCAACCCTTTGATCCAGGTGGTATCAGCTTATATCTCACTTCATCCAAGCCTTTTTCAAGGGTTCAGGAAAGACCACGTAGGTACCTTAACTGCAGTGGCCAGCCTTTGGTGTTCACTGTCTCTGCTCTCTGAAGTATTGCTCACAGCCGCAGGGCCTACCTGCCATATAGTTATCAGTTGTCCCTTGTTAAAACGAGAGCTCTGGAAGGGAGAACTGAGACTTATCCTGCTTGCAGCTTGGCCAGTGCTTAACGTGATCCCTGGCTTACATCTGATGTTTCCATGGTGTTGCTATGCGTGCTCGGTTCTAAACATATCACATGCAGTGATAACTCCCATAGTTCTTATAGCAAGCCTGCAGACAATGTAATCATGAGTATCCTCATTCTGCAACGAAAGAAACCAAAGCAGAGGTTAAGCACCTTGACCTTGTCTGAGGTCGGACTGAGCCAGGACTGGGATTTCAGGATGACTTGTTACCAGTATCTTCTGTGCTTTTCTGTGAAAAGCTCTAAAGAGATCTATTGGATGAAGGAGGTCCACTTAGTAGTCCATGCTTGACCAGAAGAGGGTGGGACCATCCCTGGAGCTGTCTACTTTCTGCAACAAAGGTACACTCAGGACTTCTCCACAGCTGGGCTTCATTTTGTTCTTCTCCAGGACTTATAGAAGGCCTCCAATAGATACTTACTGAATGGTGTTTAGGGACTATGGGAGAAAGAACACCTAGATTTGCTTAGGGGGTTCTTAAATGCTCCTAGAGGTGTTCATCTGGTGAACCAGTGGCTTCAAGGGGCAAGGCAGTTGACCCTTTGGCCTCTTATAAGTACACAGATCTTTGTATATTCTAGGGATAATGGTATCCTGAGACAATAACTCTCACTTCTGGGCACTGGAAACCTTGAATATCTGTTAGGAGCTATGGGCACATCAGTTTTTCCCAGGAGTAGAAAAACAGCAAAAAGCCAGTGTGACTTGAGTGTAGTGATGACGTCTGTCAATGCTCCTGCTGCCAGCCTGTCACTGCTGCCACTCCTATAGTAGCTGCTACCTCAGCGACCACACCAGCCACTGCCACTACCACATCAGAGGCGGTGGTGCTAGAACTTGGTTACCCTCCCTGCCATTTTATCCTTCACAACACTTCTGTAATTGCTACCAACTGAGCCTGTGACCAAGCTCTGTGGCCTGGACGTCTGCTGCTTTGAACCATAGCTAGAAAACTATTATTATATCTACTATCAGCTATTACTAACAGCTCGCAAACACTGCTTAGCCTACACTTTACAAAGCAGAGTGGCATCCATGCTCGCTTTTACTATCACTTCAGTCACAAAGGACGCTTTTCTAAGATGAGAAAATGAGGCACAGCTGTTGACATTCAGCAATCTAATAACATCCAGGTAATAAAAAGCTTATAGGGGATGTAGCCAAGCTGGTAGAGCACTCGCCTAGGATGTGCAAGGCCCTGGGTTCAATCTTTAGCACCATATAAAGCAGATATGGTAGTACACGCCTGTAATCCCCTAATCTCAACATCTGAGAAGAATTCAAGGTCACCCTGTATAATATAGCAATTTCAAGGCCAGCCAAGGCCTTGAAATGAGACCTCTTTTTTTAGAGGAAAAGAGTAAAAGTGGTGTGGGGAAAACCTAGAGAACCAAGGAGGTTAGTGATTTAATTTATGGGCAACTTCATGCTAAACATGTTCAAGAACTTTTTAATTATTTATATAGTCTTATTTTATATGCATTGGTGTTTTCCTTGCATGTATGTCTGTGCGAGGGTGTCAGATATCCTGGCACTGGAGTTACAGATAGTCATGGACTATCATGTGGGTGCTAGGAATTGAACCCAGGTCCTCTAGAAGAGCAGCCAGTGCTCTTAACTGCTGAGCCACCTCTCCAGAGCATGTTTGAAAATTTTAATCCATTTCAACTTGAGAAATAGTAAGATGTGAGTTTTGTGTTCTTAATTTACAAGGCTAAAGCCCAGAGAGGGTAAAGGTCATGCCCCAGCTTACCCAGCTGGTGGAGCTGCCTGTCTTCTTTGCTATATCCCAGAGGGAGAGAAGGCTCATCCAGGGGAAATGCTAGTCCAGGATTCCAGAGACCTGGAGGGTGGTCTCCCCCCTGTGTCTTCAGTTATAGTCACCAAGGCTTAGCGGCTGTGTATCTTTGACCTAGTAGCTTAACCTTGCAGGGTCTTGTTTTGACAGTCCCCTGGTGATGCTGGCCTTATGCCCTTCACAGTCTGTCTAGGGATAATACACACTGCACTTAGCACCTCTAAGGGCCCATCCGCCCCTAAGCCTCTCAGGTTCAAGTTCTTGCTATTAGCATGACTTAGTAACAGTTCCACTGGCTAAGTTTCTATAAACCCCCGAGGGAGAGAGCGTTCTCTATTCCAAGGACACATAAGGATATGGAGAGGAGTGCTTGGCTTCTTTGTAGCAGAACTGAGTTCTAAATCCGGCTCCTGACTTTATACCTGGCATCTCAGGAGTTCAGCTGTGACATCTAGACAGTCTAACACACAGTAGGTGTTCTTTGGGTTCTTTCTGTGTCTCAGAAAGGTGCTGTGTTAGGCCCAAATTTTCAATGAGGCAAGGGGAAAGATGGTTTCTCTCTGCTGTCTAGGGGAGAGGCAGATGTCCTGCCATTTTCTTCTGTAAAGTGAGAGCAGAGATACAACAAGGGCTAGAGAAGTATGTGCCTCAGGGACCAAGCTTTAGACAACACCAGTTGCTGTGACAACAGCCATCCATATTCAGTGGATTCACAGCCCCGTTATGAGAAGAGACCCCTAGCAAAATAACATGGATGTCACTAGAGAGGGCCTTAGGAGGCAGGCTTGGAAGCAGCCTCTAGTTCCTAAGCCATCCTAAGTCACATGGTCTTGTTCACCTGCCAGGGAGGCTGCCTGCCCCAAAGGAAGAGGATGTGGGTTTGGCGAACAGGTAGCAGTTGTTAGTGCACACAGTTTGGAAACGGTCAAGAGCAATTTCCCCAAAGAAGTGACATTCCAGAGGCGGCCCGAAACAGAGATAAAAGGAATGATGGCAGGTGTCTGGTGTATTTTTGGCTGGGGGCCACAGGCCCAGCTGCTCTCCAGGCAGCACCAGCACCTCGTGGGGAGGATGGCCCGAGCCCACTCCCCACCTCCCAACATTCCTAGGGTGCTGCACCTGTAAATGGGAACTATCTTGGGAACCAGTAGAGTGGGGCACCCCTCTGGGTCATGACCCTACTCCACCCTTAGACTGAGTAAGGGAATCCCGTGGTCCCTTAAGAGAGGACCCAGATGGTTATGCCAAGGTTGCTGCTTTCCTGCTAGCAGCTACTTTGCAGGCCCATCTGACTAGACTAAGATTTTAACCCAAGATTTAAAAGGACTAGAGATCAAAAGCAGATGCTTTTGGAAGACACTCCAGCCTTCCCAGCCGTCTGGGGACAGGACTATGGAAGAGAAGGCAATTCATCACGGAACCGTGCAAGCCCCCGTTCAATAATAAACAGATGTATTACGGAGAAAGAAAGGGATGGGCATCAGCCCAGTGATTCATTTGTCTCCCTCTCGAAGTCACCTTCATCCCAGGCTTCAGAGGGCAGGCACGGGCGCTTTGATGCAGAGGCATCATGTCAGGGAAATGGAAACATTTCACGTTGTAAATCCTCAGGTTGTCAGAGAAACCCTAATGAGAAAGAAGGCCAGCAAGGAGCACCCGGAGCTGCTTGGGGAGGGGGATACTCAAGACTCCTAGAGACAGGAACCTTGCCCAACTCTCTACTGGCTCCCTTTCTTCACTGCTCTTCTGCACCCATGGGAGGCAGGCAGTTCTTCCAGGTCCCTGTTGGAAGTCAAGGCATTTAACAGTTGGTTTGAATGCCTTGGTCAATTTAAGCCACCTAGGGATGAAAGTATTTTGGAAAGTCTGAGATTTGAGTTTGATTTCCTCTCCAAACAGAAAAGCTCTTGGGCCTGATTTAGGAGAAACTGAGTCACAACTCCCAAGCCCTACTCCACTTAGAGCTGCAGACAGAATCATTAGCCATAATAGGTGTGCCACCACAATCAGAAACAGATAGCAGAATGCCAAGGTTAAGATTGCGGTAGTATGCTCAGAGTCAATCTTACATACAAAATTCCGTTTCTTCACTTGCAGGTATGTGACCTTAGGCAAACCAGTAACCTCTGAAAACCCCAGATTCTGTGTTGCAGAATGGGACTAACAGGAATAGCAATTATTCAGACTGCAGAGAGGGCTCAATGACTAAGACTACTTGCTGATCTTCCAGAGGACCCCAACTTCCATTCCTAGCACCCACTTCAACTAACTCACAACCACATGTTAATTCTAGTCCCAGGGATCCAATGCCTGCTTCTGGGCTCCATAGATACCTACCACACATGTGGAAGTTATTCACACAGACACATACACATAAATAAAAATACATCTTGGGAAAATAAAGAAATAGCAGCTGCTGCTCGCTGAGACTTGGAAGGAGTGAGCTTGTGTATGGATGGGACTTAACCTATTAAGAAATGGCTCTTGCTCCTACTTAGGAGCCTCCAAAGTAGAGTAGATTCGTTTTTAAAGGGCTGTGTATGTGGGAAGGGGCAGAGGATGAAGAGTAAATGAATGAATGAGTCAGAGAGGCGGAGGACAGATTCTCAGACACTTTCACACATCTCACATGATGTGGTCACTAAAACAGGGAGCAAGAGGACTAGAGCAGAAACCAGGGGATGACTGACCATAGAAGTAGACGCTAGCAAGATTTGGCATTCCTCTGTGGGCAGAGTCCAGAGGCTGTAAACTAGGCGCTTTTCATTAATCCAGCTAGGTGTCCAGCAGCTTGGAAAGGTTGGGAAAAGAAAGGAGAAATCTTTGCCTGCTCCAGGGAAGCCTACAAGAGTAATGGAGTGTAATTACCCAAGATGCAAAGCTGTACAAATGCCCCATGTGGGCCAGAACAAGGATTCTCAGAAGAGGAGATTGAACTCCCTGGAGAAGGGCAAGTTGAGTGGCGAACTGGATTTGGACGAAGGAGCTAGATGATAAATGGACACAGATTTGGGCCTGAGGATGGTTCTGGGTGTGAAGCATCTGATTTGTATCCGGCCTGGCACCTCCGACATCAGTGGGAGATCTGCCATGGACCAGGCAGCAGCACACTTGCGTTCTTTCTCTCACTTTCCCTGCTCGTGTCCAGTAGCTTGAGAACAAAGATTCTCTTCGGCAGTATGCCTGCAGGTTGAAGGCATTCCAGACCCATAAATATTATTTGCAAAACCAACTGATGCATAAAACTAGACTTTGATTAAATATTACAACCAGCATTTGGTAATGGAGCATGAGACTGTCATTTATCAGCGAGCAATGTGGACATAATAATTCATTAAGCTCCTTTGAGCAGTCCCTCAGCCGAGCGCTCAGGACAAGGGGCCGGGGAAGGTTAAGTTTTGTTTCGACTACCGTCTACCGCAGGACGCCCTCCCAAACTGCTTCTGAAAACCATTAGCTCCCCAGGAGGCCCAGGCTGCTGCCCTCCAAGCCTCCTGGCCACTGAGCCACTTTAAAGGCCTCCATTTATCACCACAAACTCTCTTGCTTTCCCATCGAGCAGAGGTTTGGGGAGGTTGTGCACGGAAGCTGCTCTGCTCCATTAGGTCATTGTCCCTTCCCTCCATCAGAGGACCCATGCGTGGAGGTGCACACTGTCCATTTATTCCGCTTCACAGTGACCACATGGTAGACACAGTGGCAGGCACTGGAGATCTGAAGGGACAAAATAGACAAAGACCTCGCTCTCAAGGAGTGCACAGCCTCAAGATAGACTGACTACAAGCCAACGATGCCATGCAGAGATGCATACTGTTAAGAGTAGAGGTTCGAGGTGGCCACCTCACCTGGGCTGGGAGTCAGGGGAGGCTTCCTGGAGGAGGCAGGATGCTCTGAGAACTGAAGGATATTCACAAGTTGGTTAATGAGGAGGACATGTGAGTGTTTTCGGTATCAGAACAGCATGTGCACAGCTCTGGGGGAGAGAGAGAAACATGGCTCATTGAAATAGCTGAAATAACTTTGGTCTGAATGGAGCTTAGCCGATGAATCCAGAGTTGGTAAGAGTTGAGGCCAGAGAGATGAAGTGACAAGTCCACAGAGTTCTTGAACCTTATCTAGGGCTGCCCTGTGAAGAAGGCAGTGTATGTAACATACTGAGCTAGGCAGACTGAGACAAGCCAGATGCCAGTGTCCCTCTGGGCACCACCAGCAGGCATGTGGGCCCAGGAAGTAATTATTTCGATAGTTGGATGTTGCTGCTGGAACGACCACCCCTAAAATTCTCAATAGGCTCAAACAACAAAGGTTCTTGCATGTACTGCCTAAATGTCATGTATCATCAAGGGACCTCACAGCATTTCCTATAGAGAAAATGGCAAGACAAAGAAGACAGGCTTGAACCAGTCCCCACAGTCACACAGAAGCAACAGACACCATTTCTGATCACATTTCACTGGCCAGAGCAAATCCGATGACCACTTTAGTTTTCAGCGGGACTGTGGAAGCCACCCTACAGGGGCACAAAAGATTAAGAACCTGGCTGTTCATGGACCACCCTGCAGTGGAACACCAGGAGACTGGCATCTCTGCAGCTTCCTGTTATATAACCACCCTAGCATTGATCCCAGACTTTTAGAACTTAGTCACAAGCCATCTTCCTCTGGAGTCTGGCACAGTGCTTCCTTCTAAGCTCCCCAAGTCCCCAGGAAGTGAGAAGTACTAACTTGGGAATTTCTGAGCCTCTGGGGCGGTCGCATGGGGTGTGGATTTCCCAAATGCTTTGTGCATAGCTTCTACTTTCACTAAAATGAGCAATAAAAGAAACTCGCTAAATAAAGATTAAGCCTGTGGCATTTATTCATCTAAGTGAGACATCATGGAGACCAGGCTTTGGCTTTGCATTTGCCACCCCTCTAAGCATCTGCCTCCCTGTAGTTGGAACACAAAGATTGGAATATGTTTTGCTTTGGTGCAGACTCCAAATATGCCCTAGGGTATTTGTTTATTCTGGGTCTGATTAGCCATCCAGATGTCCTGATGATGGGACACAACCAAAGGCTTCAGATTTCTGGTTTCTCCAGGATCACAGAGAAGGGACCCCAAGACGCATGCCCCCTCCTACTTAGGCTCTCAGTTCCAAGATCACATTTTTCTCTATCGTTGTTTCCTCCTCCTATCTCTCCGATAACTGGTTGGGTTTTGCTGTTGTTGTTTTGTTTTGTGGTTTTGTTTTTGTTTTTTTGAGACAGGGTTTCTCTGTGGCTTTGGAGCCTGTCCTGGAATTAGCTCTTGTAGACCAGGCTGGTCTCGAACTCACAGAGATCCGCCTGCCTCTGCCTCCCGAGTGCTGGGATTAAAGGCATGTGCCACCACCACCCAGCTCTGATAACTTTTCTATATCTGGCCACTTATGCTTGTCTTCCTACCAAAAGTTTGTATTTCAGTAAAATCGAAACTCTCAACATAACTGATAAGGAATTTGAACACCAAGCCTAGCATACCAGTTGTGCTGGATAGGTTGGTTTTGTTTTTTGTTTTGTTTGTTTGTTTGTTTTGTGTGTGTTTTGTTTTGTCAACTTTATACAAGCCAGGGTCATCTAGGAAGAGGAAACTTCGATTAAGAAAATGCCTCTCTCAGTTTGTCCCATAGGCATATCTATGGAGCATTTTCTCGATTAATGACTGATGTGGGAGAGTTCAGCCCACTCTAGTCAGTGCTACCCCTGGCCTGGTCTTGAGTTGTATAAAGAAGCAGGCTGAGAAAGCCATGGAGAGAAAGCCAGTAAGCAACCTTCCTCTTTGGTCTTCGCTTTAGTTCCCTCCTCCAGGTTCCTGTTCTGCTTGCATTCCTGTCTTGGCTTTCCTTAGTGGACTGCAATAGGGACGTGTAAGCCAATTAAACCCTTTCTTGCTCACATTGCTTTTGGTCACGGTCTTTCTTACAGCAATAGAAAACAAACTAAGATAACAGGATGCTGAGCTAGAGGACTAAGGCAATGTCAAGAGTAAGGGCTTGGGGGAGAACAATGGCTTGGGGTCCAACCCTGTTCTTCTGCCCTGATGTGGTGTATAGCCTTGGGTCAGACATGTCCCTCTGAACCTCCATATCCTCTACTCTAGCCTGGGGTATGGAGGTAGACTGCTGTGGGGACAGTGGAAGGAGTAAGATATGTCTTCCTAAGTGCTGAGGGCTACTGAAATGACTCATGAGTTGTAAATTTCTTAAGAAAAACTCACTCTTGGTGAAAGTGCACTGTCTCATTGATGCCCCCAAAGTCACACATTAGCATCTGTGTAGGGGGTCCTGTACAGTCCTGGAATGCACTTTTCTAGACCCTTTGCTCACTCCCTGTGGTCACTGGCTCCCTCTGTGGACCCCTACCTGCTCACCCAGATGTGCATCTTCTGCTTTGCCGTCCAGGAATGTCCTTCCTTAGGCTCTCTCCCCATCCTCAACCCACTCAACCCACACATGGCCTTTTCCTGATGACCTAATGAAAGATCTATGAGACCCCTGCTGTCCTCTACAATTATTGGTATATGGTCTGGGACTTGCCACTGTTGGGCCAGCACTAGAACCCACAGTGCCAGGGCTATCGTGGGTGATTGCCTCTGCACAGAAGCTCTCTGTTCGGTGCTCGGACCAACGCTGCATATTCCAGCGCTTCCATGTGAGTGTCAAAGTCACAGATCATCTGAAACAGCCGTCAGACTGACCTGCATTTTACCCCTGTAAGGAAGGTGGGTCAGAACCTAGAGAGGCGATCGGAGCCCCCTGCCTCCCTGCCAAGGTGTTTGCAAGAGTCCATTATGTGGTTGGTGAGACTTGGATGAGGCAGACGCCGTAGAGTCAAAATAGGGAAGGAAGAGGCCATTTCTGGGTACGTGTCCTGAGGGAAGATCCTGAGACCCCTGGAGCAGGCATTTAGGCATGCATGTGCTTGCCACAGTGAGGCACTTACACAGTGGCAGCATGCAGGGGGAGCGGGCATTGGACAAGCCTTCTGCCTTTGGAGCACGATGTTTATTAGTGTTTACAGTGGGAGTGGAATTAATTAAATGCCACAGGGCCTCCTTGGTTGCCGAAAATAAACTGAACCAGGCCCCCAGCAGTGCTGCCTGCTGCTCTGCTTGCCTGAAGAGGAGTAAGGGTGTTTCTGCTTCAGAGGACAGAAGCACACAGAGCTTCCATGGTGGGATGGCCGTGACAGACACCTTCTCCCCACAGACAACATGGCAGGGTCAGATGGGACTCAGAGCCCTGCCTAACTCCTGACGGAGCTGTGCTGATGCACAACCACCTACAGCCAGCCCCAGCATGTGCATAGGTGTGCATGCATGCACACACACACTCACAGCATGTTGATTCATTCAAACCAGCATGGGCTGTTGCTGTGCACAATTGTATGTGAGTCACACCATGCTTATGAGAGCAATAGAAATAGCCTGGTTAGCATGTTCAATAAAGCTGGCTCATTTAAGATTCTGTATCATCATGGAAGCATTTGGTCACAGAGACTCACCAAGACACACATGGATGGTTTCCGAATTAGGAAGCTGTGTGGTCTGTCCTTCAGGTGCCCTAATAGCTTGACCTTGGGTTTGTCTCTTAATCCCCCTGTGCCTTGGTTTCTCAGCTGTCCAGTGTGGTATCAGCAGAACTGTGTTAGGATACAAATGGGAAAATGAGCATAATGTTCTCAGCAAAGCTGTAGCTAAGTTGTTAACACTCCCTGGAGCTTAGCTGGTGTGATACGCACTCAGTACCCTTAGCTTTCTCCTAGGGAAACCTGGAGTCCTCAGACATGTGAAGATAAATATGGACCAAGTGACCCATAAAATCTAAAGGGACAGCCTGACCTATTAATGTGCCTCTATCTCCCAGAATCCTCTTAGCAGACTACTGCATAGCCCAACACCCACATGAGGTCTATACTTAGACATTCACCCCATCTCCGCCACTGCTGTCACCACCAGCCCAAGTTATCATGGGCATATGACCAAACCATGCAGAGCTGAGGAAAACCAAAGGCATTCTTGGCCAAGGAAGCACAAGCTATGTGGCATGGGTTTTAGCCACTAAAACACACAGACTCTTCTGTGGCTCCCCAGGACGTGTGGCCAAGGTCCTACCTCCTGAGCCTCCTGTGGCTCCCCAGGACCTGTGACCAAGATCCAACCTCCTGAGCTCGACCTATGAGAGTCCATGCTGTGCCCCTGTCTCTCAGTACCCCTTGCCCACTAGACTGCTTCTGACAGGGGAGGCAGCCAACAGGGTTCTGAAATTGAAACTAGGAAAAAAAATGATGACAAGTGGGGGCGTGTCATTCTTATTCCTACTAGATAGCTGACTCTCAGAATCTCAGTTCAGCAGACCTAACTATGGAGGCTCCATGCTGGGAGAGAGCAGGCCTCTTCCCAGGCAGATGTCGTCCCCTGGTGAGACTCTGTTGGGTTTCTATATCCCCAGGGCTTTTTTTCCTTGGTGCCCTCTTCATTATGCAAAGGTAGCTTTTCCCTACTCTGTCCTCCTCCACCCCCATTCTGTCCTATGCTGGGTATCATCTGATCCTTAAAACCTCAGTTACCCGCCATTCAAAAAATGAAAAGGAAAACCTTAACCCAAGAGGCAATGACAGCCTGGCTGGTTGGCTAATCATTTCACGTCTCTGCGTACTTCTCTGAGGAGACTCCACTGTCCTGGATACTGAAGGTGACACTGTGGCTTGGATATTCAGTGTCATCCAAGGCTCCAGATGGTGCTGTTGGGAGGTGGACCCAGTGAGAGGTCCGCCAGTTCTTGGGAGATGTTGTTGAAGGAAACTGAGAGAACCGTCCCTTCTTTCTTTTGACTTCTTGGCTCATAAGATGAACGCTTCAGTTTACCACAACACTCCAGCCTTCCCTGTCTTCCCTGAAAATAATTGATGGATGGCCTTAGAATTAATTGATGCTTATTAAAAAACATAACTTTATCATGAAAATAAAGAAATATAAAAATATAAAAACCATTCAAGAATAAATATTACCATTTCAGTATACTGCTTTCTTATTTGTTTTGATGAGCATTTATATATAATTTAAAATTAAGTTGAAACCAATATTTTGTCATCATAATCTGCTGCCCACCATACTAAGCTATGGGTGACTTTAATTTGCCTTAGTTTGTTCGTTTGATTTGTAAGGAATATAATAAACAACTATAGAGCTACCACGGAGCCCAAGAGCTAAAATCTTCCCAGCAATTCGTCTAGACCTGTGTGCGTCCTTCCTGTACCGCCCCTGCCTCTTCAGAGATAACTTCTCTTACATCTTCTGTTTCTAGTTCTCTCCGATTTTAACACTGTGCACATGTTCTTTGCTGTATCCTCCATGTTGTGGTCCCATCTGAGTGCTTGGCATTGTTTCCTTGCAACTTCCTCGCCAACAACAGTTTGCAAACATGTTAATAGCTGCATAATCTTCTGTTCACAGAAGACTCTCTCCCTATCGCATTTCTGTTTCTGGCTTTAGATGATTTATAGTTGTGCTAATGATTCTACCACAGACATCCTTTCAGGTCACGTTTGCATGTGTGGAAGTGGTGTTCAAAAGCAATGCACATTTTGATAGAGATTGCAACACCCCCTCCAGAGAGTTCCTATTAATCCCTGTTCTCATGACACCTGTCAATACAGGGTATTGCCATTGTGAATGGAAGAGAGGAGGAGGTGAGAGGAGGGGAGAAGGGGGGAGAGAAGGGGAGAAGGAAAGAGTGAACACACGCACACACACACGTGCACAGATATATCTGTCTTTTAAAAAGGACCAAAGTCAAGGGAGCATCAGTGTTTCTGGAATGGAATTCTCATCTCCCAAGAGCTCACATCCTTTGCAACAACCGAGGTCTTCGAGCCTTCATTTACAGTTCATCCTTTTGGGGAGTCCTTTCCAGTTGCCTCTGCTGATCCCCAGCCCCTTGCTCACCCCCAACATTTGTCTCCACTCCTACTTTGATTTTCTCTGGTTGTCATAACCTATTCCATGTTTTCTTTGTCCCTTCCCCACCCAAGTGTACTTTAACATGGAACAGGGCCACATGTGCCTCTCTCACTACTAGATCTACCTGACACACAAGAAGAGTTCGGTAAACATTGGTTACTACAGGATTGGTGAATGAAGGGATAGAGGCAGGAGTGGCCCAGCGTGTAGCCCAGGGCCAGCATGTAGCTGACACTTCTGTGCATATTTAACAAGTAATCAGAAACAAGAGTGGGCGCTATTGCTGTCATCCGTCTGTGAATAATGGAGCGCCCACTGACATCCCCCACCTCACCACCCTCCCGGTTCTGTTGGCCCTCAGGGACAGGCCCTAGACTAGAGGTATTTCTACAATGTTCTCAAATATGCTTCTGAAAAACCATGCTGTGACTTTCTTATGTGCACCTGTAGTTCCTTTTCCAGAAAGCTCCGAGTTCTGAGGCCCTGGGACTTTCTAGCTCCTCCCCGCGGTTTCTATACACAGAGCCCTGCTTCCAGACTGGCCCTGTGCCCTTCATCTTAATGATTCCATGCTCCAGACCTGGAGCAGACGGCTCATCAGTCTGCACCAGTGGCCAGCAGCCATAGCTAGCTTTCCAGGGTTGCTAGGCTCGCACGCCCCGTCCCTGGATCTCTCCTCCATCCTTTCCTAATCATGGCAACGATGACATCACGTAGTTCCCTGTAAGAGTTTACATGGCTCTTTCCCATGAGTTATTTACTTGATTTTTCCCAGCAGCCCTATGATCTGAGGGCTTCCCCCCCCCCCACTACTTGAGTTGACAGAACTGAGGTTTGGAGGGTGAATCTCTGTTTTCAAGATTATATGGCTGCACAGGAACAGAGCAGGCGTATCTGCCTCCAGACACTTCTTTGCAGCCACAGTAGGAATTATGACGTGACCCTTCCCTTCATGAGGCTGCAGCCCTGTGGGGCAGAGGGAACACTGTTTCCTTTGGGTTTCCATTGCCTTGATTCTCAGTTGTAGAACATCATGTCTGTCTCAGGTTTCTCCCCATGTTTGCTCTGTAAATACATGCTGTTTCTGTAGCACATAGTCCAATAGAAGATTCAGCAGGAATCACAAGAATAAAGAGACATGCATGTACCCAGAGGCCAGGACAGTTGGCTGGGGTCTTTGTCAGGCCTCAGGGTCAGACTCTTAGACAGCTTGAGATACTGAGAAAGAACAGTAACATCCCCAAGGACAGAGAGAGGTACTTTGACCTCCTTAGCTGAGGATCAAAATTGCAAGGTCTGTGGGCACCATTTACAAAGTCAGTGTGTAGGACAGGAGTGGGAAGGAGAGAGAAAGTGAGTGAGAAAGAGACAGAGACTATGGAAGACAGCCCCCAGCCCACATACAGTAGGAATTTCTAGCCTCCAGTGGACTGAGGACCAGACTCCATAGAATGCTGATGTTTTGTTGACTCTGAACAGAAGCTGTTTCCTTTTTGGGAGGCTAGTCTCCTTTTAACGCTCAGGCTCAGCCTACCCTAGAGGCTTTCCAGACTTCTCACTGTGAAGCTCAGACCCTGCAGACTTCAGTGCCTGGAGAAAAGAGTCCATCTCCTTCCATCATTTCATCCTCATCAGGCCGAGTCATTCAAGATAGAGGAGGAGCTCCAAGGCATGAAGTGAGAGGACAGGAAAGGGGACCTCATGAGTCCCTCTCTGGTTTCCAGTTCTTCCTCATCTCTCAAGAGCAGTGAGAAGAATATATGTGTTGATGTTGTCTCCTGTGATTCTTTCATGTTTATATCTCCTATCTTGTTATATCTGTAAAAGGTTCTATGAGGTACGGCATGAGAGTGAGGAGGGCCAGAGACAGAACTTGTATTGATAACCAATATCTTTTCCACACTTGTTCTCACGGCTCCTTGAACAACAGTTGGGCATGGTACCAGGATCCTGACCACTGCTGCCTGCCGTGCTCTCCCTGGTGCCCATGTGAAATCACCAGATAGCAGACACTTACCAAGAGATTTGGCAGTTTTGTCTCCATTCAGCTGAGCATTAAGCCTGATGTCTTTCGTGTATTTACATACAATTTTATAAATGACCGTGAACTTCTACCAGGGGCCAGGGTGATCCAAAATTGAAGTCCAGCTGCATCCTCTGGTAGCTAGTCTCCTCCCTTCTCTTCGCATGGGCATCCCAGCCACCATTATGTTGGCTCTTTCCTGAAAAGTGGGTCCCTCCTGTTTCCTGTTTTGTTATTCCTTTACCCAGAGCCCTCTTCCTCTTTGTGTCTGCTTGGAGTTCCTGACTGTCTTTTTAAAAGCTGTTCCCTCCCAAGCTACCATGGAGAGGAGAGTTGCCAGGCTGCTCACCTACTTGCTATATTGTCTGTGGAAAATTCAGCTTCTCATGCCCTTCCTGTCTCTTCACAAAGTGACAAGCTGTGCACTCTCTCCTGACCCCCACGAGGCAGGCTATTCCTTTCTCTAAGGTGGCTCATAGCCCAGCCATGGTCAGTGCCAAGGCGTATGACAGAAAGCTCTCCATCCCCGCCCCCTCCCTCCATCCCCTTCCTCCATAGCACTGGCATCCTCTCCTGTCCCATGCTGTGAGACCCAGGGTTTAATCTTCAGAAGCCAAGAACCATTTCATTGAGCATCCCCACATTTCACAAGCCCACTGCTAAAGCTCAGCTTCTGCAGAAGCTCCAGTGGGTTCTGACCCTGATACAAGAACATTGGAAAGGTTCTGTTGTTCTGGGCCAGGCCCATTATAAATGGTCTGCATGCCACTTCCTTGGGCTCCATACAGCCACCAAGACCTTACATTATTAGACATGAGATCAGACCTTCTCTCCAGAGAAAGGGAAATCAGTTGTGTGATCTAGACCCCCCCCAAAAAATGATATAGACAACACCAGGCCTTGCAGGACAACCGACACTCTATTTCCCTCACTGTCTAGGCCCTAGGCTCTTGAGACAATAAGCCCCAAACAGATGCATGCAGCTTCTCTAAATCTGATGAGGAGTGGCAGCTAGAGATGGTGTTCCCACCATCATCATTGCAGCCGCGGTGGGGACCCTCTGCCCACCAAGCACATCCCACCCAGGGTCTTCTGCTCTGCAGGGAGACCTTGTGGGCTGCGGGTTTATTTCCCTCAAAATCCCAAACCCCTGTGTATAAGGAGATGGGATCTTCAAGAGGAGATCGTGAGAGTTCTACTCTAGTGAATGGGGTTCATGCCCTTACCAAGGAAACCCCACAGAGCCAGTAGTAGGAAGAGGACCTCTATGAACTTAAATGGACACTCAGCAGACACCAACTCTGCCAGTGTCTTGATCTAGATTTCCCCATCTCTGGAACAGCGAGAAATAAATGTCTGCTTGTGCCAACACACAAACCATCAGAATGGTACTCTAGTACAGCCCTGAAAGGACTGGGCTGGGGAGCATCATTATGTAGCAAGCCAGGAATCCTGGGGCCTCAATGGGGAACAACCACTCCCAGATGGGCTGATCCTAGCCCTTAACCCTCCACACTCCTGCACCTACCTTCCCTCCGCCAGTCTTCAGGCTGCTCAAAGATCTTGTTTTCTGAAGGAGCCAGATACACTTGCTCTTCTCCTTGGAGATGAATTATTACCATTAGCTCACAGTTCACAGCTTCTCCAAGGCCTTCCCAAGCCCTTGGAAACATTCTCACGCCATCATTCTGTTGACTCCTGAACAGATTCCGTGATTGAAAACCTCATTTCCTTCAGGGCCATGCTCATACAAAAGAGCAGGACAAGTGAGTTCCTGGAGATCCTTACAGGGGCCTTTGCACAGGGCCTCCGGGTATAGTCAGCAGGGAGTCATCTGGACAATGGGGTGCTAGGCTGGTGGGTGGCTCTTCCCAGGACATAGGACTACAGCTCTGGATGGAGAGAAATACTCACCCTTTGGTGACACCACTTCATGCCCATCATTTTGTAACAATAATGAGAGTGAATGTCTCTGTGCCACCACCTGTCTGCTCCATCTTCAGTACTTAAAAGCATATCAGCACTTTTAACCTCACAACAGGCATAGAAAGTGACATTGATCACCCACAACTCATAGATGAAGAAAGAGAAGCACAGAAGGTCAAGTAAACGGCTGGCCACCAGCTAGAGCCTGAATCTGGACTGACTGGCTCCTGGAACGTTTATTAAGTCAGTCTGCACACAGTCGGCTAAGACTACCCTACAGTCTTCTCCATCTCTCCTTTGTTTCTCCCTTGACTTCAGCCCAACTTCCGCATGCCATACTATCTCACCCCAGCCACATCCGTTCCTCTGGGCTAATGCAGAGCATAGGACCCGAGTTGGGAGTCGGGAGCTGAGCCCTAATTCTGTTGCTGCCCCAGATCTTCGTGGGACCTTCGGCTTAGCATTTATCTCTTTATCTATTCTCCCATCAGTCCTCCCACCATCTGTCTGCTCTTCCCAGTTCTCCCCAGGCTGGCAGTAGTGTCCATAGACCCAGTGGGATCTATAAGGCCAGAGGATACAGCAGCCTGGCCAGAAGATACAGCAGCCTACCCAAAGGCAACTGAAACCACAAGAAGTCTGAGCAGCCAGCCTGTAAGAACTGGGAGATCTTCCAGGGAGGCAGACCACAGGTCTAGGGGGACTGGAGATAGTTAGACAGTAGATGGCACCGTAGACATGAGCTGTTAGAAACAAGATCCCCAGACAGGATAGCAGCCCTAAAACTGCTGTGACCACCCTTGTGGGACGCTGTCCTCTGTGAACTATAGCCTCAGAGTCTATCCAGCTCATGCACCATGTGCGCCCAGCCATCCTAAGCATGCAGCCTCTTCCCTTCTCACAGCCCACAGTCTGATGGGAATATAATAGACACTTGTTCCCTCATATCAGACGTGGGAGGGCTCACCCAGACATCTCTAGAAACTCAACAATTGATGGAGGCACAGACACCTGCCAGCCCTTTGGCTCCTCCCCCCCCCTCCCCGCCTTGGGAAGCCCCTGATGACTACAGAGGCCAATGACCTTATGAAGATGCACAGAATGCTGGTGCAAAGACTGAGTGGCTGTCAGGAGGACAGGAAGGGATGGATCACTGAGGCAAAGAAGTACTGGGCCTGATGACTGAGGACCAAGATCCTCACAGAGGTCTCCCTTCCATCTGTTCATAGATCACAGGAGTCATTGCCCACTTTTCCATGCCTCACCTTCCCTAACTGTGAGGTTAGGGACAGGACCACCTGTGCTGACACCTCCCTAGTCAGCATTGAATGTTGGGTATGGTCCTTGCAGAAGCCAGTGTTCCTAGTGTGAGCAGTCCTCACCCTGGTAACTGTGAGACTATTCAGTGTCCTGCTCAGTAGATGTCCTGGTGGCAGGGGGTAAAAGCAGTCTTTTTATTTTATATTTTGAAAAGTGTCAATTTTGGAAGTGAATAGATTTCTCTGATCAGATTTCAATCCCTAGTCTCTATCTGGTCCTGGTTAGCATAGGGATAGAGGGCCAGTGTCAGTCTTGGAGGGCACACAGGCCAACTCTACTGGGCATCCTTGACCTTCTTGCCTCTCTCTCTGACACATGTCTGCTTCTTTAGCTTTCACCATAGCAACTATCAACACCTTTCTTCTGCACTCTTAGCAAATGCTTGCCTTGATCTTTTTTCCACTGTAGGATGGGAATAATGGTACCTAGTCCATATGCTCATCTGTGAAGACTAAGAGAACCCAGCCTGAGTGACACTCATAATACCATCTGGCATGTAGGGAGATGTAAAAATACCAAAGTTAAACATTGCTACGACACTGATGGTTCTTGTGCTGTGCATGCTATTTTAAAGGAGCAGCTCACTGAAGGCCTACGGCTTTCTGAAATGAACTGCCTCTCTGCCTAGATTCCTTTCTGTTGTGTGCTGTTTTTGCTCTTTTTTCTTTCTGAGGGGCCCACCACCCAGCTCCCAAATAAGTCACACATGAGTCACACATGGAGGCTTATTCTTAGTTATGAATGCCCGACCTTAGCTTGGCTTATTTCTTGCCAGTTTTTATTAAATTAACCCATCTATCTTTTTCTTCTGTTTTTTTTTTTTTAATTCTGTATATCTTACTTTCCTTCTTACTCCATGACTGGCTGGGTGACTGGGTGGCTGTCCCCTGATGCCCTCCTCTCCTTGTTCGGTTTCTTCTATCTATACTCTCTGCCTGTTAGTCCTGCCTATCCTTGCGCCTGCCTTACCATTGACCATTCATCTCTTTATTAGGGCCATCAGGTGTTTTAGACAAGCACAGTACCACAGCTTCACAGAGTTAAACATATGCAGCATAAAGGTCACACACCTGAAAATAATTCTCCCAAAACCCTTCTCTATCTGATCAGACTGGCATATGGCACCTACCCTTGAATACTCAGCCCAAGTTGACCCACCCACCCTCTCTGACACGAAGTGGAAGAGCCCACAAGAGGCTCTGCTGTGCTTCCTCTGCACTGACCCATCACACTGTCTTGCCATTTGCTTCCGCACTGGCCCCTGAGTCATTGAGGGCAGCAACCATACCAGATTAATCTCTGCCCTGACAAATGGCAAGGCTTGGGGCACACCGTAAACGTGGCTGGAGGACAAGAGAGACATGAACACAAGAAGTTGGAGTGCATGGCGACAGATTCCATAGTGGAGGGACAGGCAGAACAGAGGTGGTGCCCAGGAAGGGGATTCATTTCTCTGAAGTTAGCTTGCAAGGTGTTGGGAAATTGAGGAAGGAGGGATGAGGCGGCGGGCATTCAGCTAGTTTTAGAAGTTCCTTACAGGAATCAATTATTCTGCAAGAGCCAGTTTGGTTTCTCATGGGTTTTCTTTTACAACTCATCAACGTCATTGTGCCATATCGTTTATTATCATCAACACTGGCCCAAGTCTGCATCTCTAAAGTGATAGAGCTCCTCCCACTGCTCCCCAGGCCTCTGCCCTAACCTAGGTCCCAGCCAGTACACTGTGGGTGAATGTTTAGCTGCAGGTTTCCTGAGCAGCTAGACGAAGACACTCATTATCTATGGTGAGTGACTGAGGCCTTAACCCAGCTCTTGAGCCGCTAGTTAGAATAATTACATCGGTTCAGATTCCTATGCAGTTTTTGTCTCTGACTGGAGCTGACTGATAGATACCCTGGGGAACCCACTGTATCTGATCAATTCTGAACATCAGTGTTGAGGTCAGAGCCACCTTGTGGGAGTCAGTTCTTTCCTTCTACCTTGCTGTTCCAGGGATGGAACCCACGTCACCAGACTTGGCAGCAAGCCTTCTTATTTGCCTCTTCTTGATGGTTCTCTGCCACTGGAGATAAAAGGCAGTCGGGGTAGAGACTGGAGGCTCTAGGGAGCAGGTGTATGCTATCGTAGCTTCACCAGTCCTTGGGGACCACATGGCCCACATCTACTTAGGCGAGCACACCCAATAAAGTGGCTGATTGGTTATTAATTTACCCTCCACGCCAATATATGATGTGCCTTTTGCACAAAACCAGAAAATATTTAATTTCTCTTATGCTGAACAAGTTTTGAGATGTTTTCTTTTTCCTGCAGTATCTATACTTCTTCTGTTAAAGTTTATTGAGAACCTATATAGTATGAATAAACGTGACTATTTAAATAGCGCCTGCCTCCATGATGGGAGAAATGGACACCTGAAGAGACAAGTCTGTGGTACGAGTTCTTATGGAAGGGCATAGGGAGGGTGTGAGCCCAACACATTTGAGGAGAAAAGAGAGCAACTCTCCCCAGGGTGTCAGACATTTCTCTGACCACTGTGTGATGCTTACAGGCCAAGTCAAGCATAAGGATGCAGGAAGAATAGTTGGCTAGGTTAGCCGGCTCTAGTTTGCCAACATATAAAGGAAGACATCTCAAGTTTTATAAAAAATGACTGAGGGTGTCTGCCCAGCTGGGGAAAATACCTCAAAATCCCCACCTCCTTTACAGCTGACTGCCCATGATCAAAGAAACAATTCCCCAATCTGGAGCACACTTGACGTTTGCGGAACGCGCTCAGGGTCTCAGTTCGTCGTCTTTCCGCTTTTGTCGCCCCTTCCTTCCCTCATTTCCTTTCTCCCCCACTCACTCCCTCATTCTGTCCCCCTCCCCTTTCTTCTTTTCTTTCCTCCCTCCCCCTTTCTCTCTTGCTTCTTCCCTCCTCCCTTCCTTCCTCCCTCCCTCCTTACTCATCTCTTCTTTCCATCCTCCCTTCCGAAGTTTCTACTAAACAATGGTCTCAAGTCAGGTGCTCCACTACTGAGCAGGGCAGGCCACAGTTCCCGTGTGTGCCCAATGCCAGCAGCGCTTTGGGTCTGCTGAGTCTCTCCACATCGATGTTTTCTATAAAAGCATTTCCTTTTCTCCACTTCACGTAGGGAAGGAATTCAAGAGAGAAAGAACAAGGAGCTGGTGTTTTCTCAGGAATCCGACTCACCTCCTTCCCCTCCAACAACAGCATCCCCCTTCCTGCCCCTGAGGTATGAAGGCAAGTCCAGCCCCATTCCGGGCCTCCCCAGCATCTTCTCCCAACAGAGCATCGGTTTCAGTGGTCCATCTCTAGAAGCATTGTTGCTGATTCCAGCCACGTTTTGCGACACTCTGTGGGCTGCTGGTGTTTAAAAGCAGCGCATTTCACATTTGCTTTTCTGAGCCCATTTCTTGTTTCCCACATATTTCCAGTGAATGAACAGATTAGTAAATGTGTCCTTTTTTTTTTTTTTTCTTAAAGGACAAAAGTTAAACATCCTGTTCTGACTGCAGAGGAACTTTTAAGGTTTCTGGAATCCATTAAAACCCAAAATGTCACAGGAAAGTTATTCTGGAGCTTGCAGAAACACAATTTTACACTTCTGATGTCCATTGGCCATGTTTGCCTGTCCTTGGAAGGGATCACCCTTTCTTTCTTCATTCCCTTTGTCCTCTCTCCTTCCTTCCAGAGAAATGGAAGGAAGCCAAACCTGTAATGCTAAGTACTTTACAAACATTCTCTTATTTAATCATCAAACCGCTCCTTGTGAAGTTGAGAGGGGCAGACTAGCTAGACCTGGGTTGCCCAGCTGGGAAGCTGTGCGTGCGGCTTTCATCTTCTCCTTGCTTCTTTCACTTCGCCCTCCTCCTCCTCTCTTCTCCTCGCAGCTCCTGAATTCACACCCCGAGGCTTTACTAACTTCCTCAATCTCTGCAGAAAAGCACAGATATTGGAAGCACAGAGGCTGGGGTGGGCTACAGAAGAACCTGGGTTCTTGCCTTCACTCTTGGAGGAAGAATAGGCATTGTCATTTCCAAGAGGATGTGCCAACTGCGAAACTTCTAGCTGAGAATGAGCACTGAGCATCTGGGCCCACAACCCTGCAAATACACTTGTCATTACAAATTGTACTTTCTGGCAGGAGACGAGCAGGTGGCTCTGAAGCTGGGCAGTATGGCTAAATGTGGGCAAGCCTCTCACCTGCTGGTAAGGCCAGATTGGCTATGACAGAGCTTGAGAATGAGGGTCTAGCTGGCTGCAGCTTTGCCATCAGAACTGAATCTTTGAAATCTGCTAATGGCCTGTTCCTGGACATCAAGGCCCCCGGGGCCTTCCAGCTTGCCTTCATTTGAGCTCTTGTTAGAAAGTGACGGAATAACAGGCCTGGACAGCATGGAAGGGAAGGGGAGGGGGTCTGAGGGGGAGCACAACCAGTAAATTGCATCACACACACAGCCAAGTTCTAAAGCATAGGAGGAACACGGCCAAAGGGCCTCCTCTGGTGCAGCCCTCACCCTCATTCCAGCATGTGCCTGGAGCTTTTTCCAGGCCTCTTCTAGCTGGGGAAGGGCTTGGGAGGTCCGTGCTGGTGATAGTGAAATCGAAAAACAGGGGCATTGTCTGGTTAGGTCAGTTACTGGCTCAGAAGCATCAAGGAAACACTTCTCTCAGAACATAAACCCCGTCTGGGAAGCAGAAAGGACAAGCTGCCCCTAAGACTCACAGTTACCCCCTGTCCCCTAGATGAAGGGAGGACGCAGAGGAACAGGTCACCTACAGTCAAACGATGCCTTTTTTTTTTTTTTTTTCGAGACAGGGTTTTTCTGTGGTTTTGGAGCCTGTCCTGGAACTAGCTCTTGTAGACCAGGCTGGTCTCGAACTCACAGAGATCTGCCTGCCTCTGCCTCCCAAGTGTTGGAATTAAAGGCGTGCGCCACCACAAACGATGCCTCTTAATCCTTCTCTGATCTCCCTAGAAAAGACTCTCTTGAGAACTTGAATGGGAATGTGTTCTCCTTGCTCTTGGCAACCTTAGCCAGCCCTGGGCTCAGATGACTTGCCTGATTCTGCCTCCCCAGAACTTCCCCTGTGACTCTTAGGGAACATCTCAGAGCACCTCAGACACTAATGTTGACCTCAGGACACACAGTCCCACTTGTTCCTGCAATTTATATGTCAAGGCAGGTATCCCGTCAGCCTGGAAGCCACCAGATACATGGACAGGTCCCAGCTTCTTGCACTCAGGTCAGAGTGCAGGTCCATGTAAATGAGCTCTTTGGCCCCTGCGATGAGCGACAGCTATCCTAATAACTATGCGTGTACAATGACAGACTCCTCATGATCAGTCAGTATTCCATGCTTCAAGCAGTCTTGATGCCTTACAGAGCCATACCCAAACCCAGAAGATGAAGAAACCTGCCCTGGTAACTGTAACCAAGTGATGGATCAAAGCCCGGCTGAGTCCAAATCACTGTGTACATAGTTACATCTCTCACCAGTTTGTGTTTGACTCAGGGCAGAGGCCTGAACTGAATTATCGCCACTATTCAAAGGAAGTGACGTCTGTCCAGAATACTGGACTGAGAGACCATTAGAAACAAGTGAATCCAGCTAGGTATAGGAGTATACAACTGCAAGTCTGGCACTGGGGCTGGGAGATCTAGAGTTTGAGGCTAGCCTGGGCTACGAAGAAAGACACGGGTGGAAGAGGAGAGAGACAAAGCACTCAGTGGATGCGGACTCTTCCTTTCTAAATGGCAGCACCATGCGTAGAAGAAAGGTGGGAACCAGAAGTCGACAGCCACTGAGTTTTAAGTTCCACATTCCTCTTTCCTCTTCCTCGACCTTTGAGAGTAACTGCGACCCATGCAGTGAAGGTTTATTCTTTTGCCTTATGTGAACTATCAAATATGAAACAAAATTCTTGGAATTAGGCCCTCAGTGAAACTTTGTCCAGAGTGTTAGCTGGCCAGGTAAACCGGAAGTACACCCACAAGCAGACTGGCATCACAGAATATGTGCGGAAGGTCAATGTATCGTACTGTGTGCAGAAGTTAGCGTGCAGAGAAAGGAGTCCATAGAATCAGGGTTTGTTGGATTGGGAATCCATCAGCAAGGAGGACACTCATCTCATCTCCCACTCCTGGTTTGCTAATCTCATCTTTAGGCCTACAGGAAACTTTAGCCCGGGTGTGATTCTGAGGGCAGAAATGGATGCTGGCTCCTTAGGGCTGGGAACAGATTATTAGTCCTTGTGTCTAGATCTTCAGACGCAAGGCTCCTGAGCAAGGATGGGGGCTCTATTACAGAACAACCAAAGGGCTATGTGTGTGTGACCTAATTGTAGGAGAGGAAGGAGACCCACAGTTGGGGGCAGTGACACCTGGCCGGGATAGGACAGGTACGATTGGATATGAGGAAATAACCCCACCAAGGCTTTTTGGGGTTCAGGGGGAAGTAAGTCCTGATCCTGCTGGCAAACCAGCCAAAGAGGGGGACGGGAGAGAAAGAGGCCAAAACCTCAGCTTCCAATTTACACAAGCCCTACTCAGATCTAGCCTGCAGTAAGTGACAAATTGCCCAGATGGGTGGGACAAGGAGAGGCGAGGGTTGCGCTGGAAGTCAGTGACTCCTACCAGTAAGTGCTGAGTGCCCGTCTCATGCAGGTGCACCCATGTGGTAGCTCACAACTGCCTGTACCTCTAGCTCCAGAGGACCCATTGCCTCCTTCTGGCCTCCACGGGCACCAGGCTTGCACGTGGTGTACAGACAAACCTGCAAGCCAAACACTTATGCACATAAAATTTTAAAAAGAAATCACAGTTTAAACACATGTGCAGGCTTCTGTATTGCTGCGATTCTGGGTTAACATTGGGTGATGTGGTTGATAGATATCATATGGCACTTTGTTTTTTTTAAGAAACCATCCAACCGGCTTTCAAAGTAGTTGAAGTGTTTTTTCATTCCCACCAGTGGTGAATGTATTCCTGATGCTCCACATCCTCCCCAGCCTCTGGTGTTACCAGTGCTCGCTGGGTTTTGGTCTTCTGATAGCTGTGAGTGCGTATCTCGTTGCCATTTAATGGCATTAGGCAATTGTATAACATGTTCTTTTTGCGCGTTTGAAATCTATAACTCTTTTTGTTGTGGTGTCTTTTAGTTAACAGTCATTGGTACATTTTAATTGAATTGCTTGCTTATTTAATTGCTGGAGTTCTGTGTATATTTTAGATAACTATTCTTTATCAGTTGTGTCTTTTCCAATACATCTTCCCAGGCTGAGACTAACCTTTCATTCTCTTGATAGTACCTTTTGAAAAACAGGGATTTTTAATGAAGTGCAGCTTAACACACCTTTCTCCCATGCATTGTGACTTTGATACTTAATCTAAACAGCCCACAAAAAAACCAACGTCATCTAGATCTTTTTCTATGGTGCCTTCTAAGCCTCTTAAAATTTTTGTATTATATCAAGGTCTGTGATCCATTTTGAGTTAAATCTTCAGGAGGGTAAATATTGGTGTCTATCTTCAATTTTTGCACATAAGTGTCCAGTTGTTGTATCATTACCTGCTCCATCTTTGCTCTTTTAAATTGCTTTTGCTCTTTTGTCCAAGGGCTCTTGACAAAGACTCACTGTGTATTTTGAGTCTGCTATAGGCCTTCTGTTCTGTTCTATTTGATCTGTCTTTTCTTTTACCAATACACACTGCCTTTATCATAATATACCTTTATCATAAGTCTTGAGATTTGGTAGCGTCATTCCTTCAGTTTCGTGTGTTTACTAATCTCTCAACAGTGCTGACTCTATCCGGGTATCTTTCCATTGGTATTTGGCTTTGTTCTTTCATAATAATTTTGTAGTCATCTACAGATAGACACAACATATTTTGCTAGATGCATACCGAAGCATATAATTTTGATGTTTATGTACCTGCTGTTTTGTTCTTAATTTCCAGTTCCACCAGTTCATTGCTGGTGCATGAGAAAACAAGTAATTTTTATATTAGTGTTCTAGCCTACAGATTTAAAATCATTGCTGTTGACTTCAAAGAGTTGTTGGTTTGGTTTTGGCTTGCTGTGTTTAGTTTTATTTAGCTTGCATTTGTCTATTTTAGGGAGTTGGCAATTGTTTCAGATTTTCTGCAGAGATTATTATGTCACTGCCACTAGAGACAGTTTATTTCTTCCCTTCCAATTAGCACATTTTTTACCTATCTTTCTTAATCGCCTTTCTTTCTTTCTTTCTTTCTTTCTTTCTTTCTTTCTTCTTTCTTTTTTTGAGACGGGTTTCTCTGTGTATTGTGTAACATTCCTGGCTGTTGTGGGGACTCCTCTGTAGACCAGGCTGGCATCACACTCACAGAGATCTGCCCATCTCTGCCTCTGCCTCCTGAATGCTGGGATTAAAAGCGTGTGCCACCGCCACCCAGATGAAAGCTTCAGCTTTTTTCTCATTAAGTTTGATGTTAGCTGAGACTTCCTGTGGATATTCTTTATGAACCTGAGGATGTTCCTCTCTAGTCTTTTCATTTACTGATTTTTTTAACATTATGAATAACATTAGATTTTTGTCATATACTTTCTGCATCTACCTTATTGTATTTTGGATTATTGATGAGATGATTTACATTAATTGGATTATTTTAAATAAACTGTCTCCTTCCACTTGTAACAATCAAAAGTGCCTTCCAGAGGGCCAGGAGATGATTCACTTGGTACAAAGACTGGCAACCTGGGTTCGGTCCCTGAGGTTCACGTGGGGGGAGGAAGGAGCTGAGACCTGGGAGTTGTCCTTTGATCTCCAGAGATACAAGTCTAGCACATATACCACTCTCTCCATGTCAATCAATCAATCAATCAATAATCAATAATGAGTAAATACATATATAAATGAAATTTTGAAACTTGAATGTCTATTAGGCATTGCCAGTATCTCCCATAGATGGGGAATGACATAGTAAGGCTTATAAACTTGAAGTAAACTCCACTTGGCTGTGGTATATAATTGTTTGTTTACCTTGTTGAATTCGGCCTGCTAATGCCGTGCTGACGATGTCTGTGTCTGTGTTCATGTGCATTGTTAGTTTTGTGATGCCTCGGTCTGGTTAAGTACTAAAGAAATGACCTCACAGTAAGTTGGGAAATATTCCCTCTGCTTCTGTTTAGAAAGAGATTGGTGAATTGGTACAACTTATTCTTTGAATGTCTGATGGAATTCACTGGAAAACCTGGTGAATTACCCTGGCACTCCCTCTTTGGGAAAGTTATTAATTGGTTGTCCAATTTAAATTGCTTTTTTCTTCTTGTTTGAATTTCAGCTGTGTCTTTCTAGAAGCTGGACCATTTCATTCAGGTTATTGAATTGGAGGGCATGGGTTATTCGTTAGATTCTATTATTGTCCTTTTGATGTTTTGGGGCTCGGTAACATGTCTCCTCCTTCATTATGATCCTAGCATTTTAGCCCTAGCTAATGGTTATTATTACTATTACTGGGAGTAGGGCCATTTCATGCCCTGTAGGATGTTCACAACACCTCTAACTGACCTCTAACCTCTAACTCCTGGAGATCAGGAGCAAACCTTCTCCAGTTTATGATAACCAATGGACATTGTTGACTTTCTCTCAGGAATGAGAAGGAGCAAAATAACCCCCAGGTTACAAGTCATTGCTACAAATAATCAAATAATTTAAAGGCGGAAGGGATCATTGAAATCATCTAAACCAGATCAAGTTCCATCTCATTCAGAGGAAGGTTGGGAGACACGAGCACCAAGATCCATGAGAGTCTCATGTCAATAATAAAAGCCTGGATCCCAGAGAAGAAAAGTGAGGTGCCTGCTTCCATTCAAGGATCCAGGATCCACCCTGATCTCTGTGTCATTCGTCAGACTTGGCCATTGGGACCATTTCCCAGAAGTCTCCAGCCACTAGAGAGTCTAGGAGATGTATTTTCTGGGTACTAGCCCTGAATAGGGAGATGCTCATTAGTGTCCAGCTCACTGCAGTCACAGCACCAGTTACACCTGCATGCAGTCACACAGCTGTAATGACTTGAAGGAGGAAGACACTTCTTGAAGCAAGTAAACGTAAGCTAAACATTCGGAAAATTTCAGCATGGCTTTAAGTCATAGAAACAGCAAGAATGAAAAGGAGAAAGCAGTAACTTCCATCCATTCTGAGTGACCAGCCTTGGGTTGTGCAGGAGAGAGAATGAAAGCTTTGGGTTGTCAAGCAACATTTGCCTGTCCTGCCACCACTGCAACCTGGCAGCTTCCTGTGTACTTCAGATCATGCGGTCTAATCAGACAGATTCTGAGTCCACTGCATCAAGCTTGGCTGACCCTGGGCAGAAAACCTCACCTCTGAACTTCACTTCATGCCCATCAATAGGACTAGGTGGATTGTGGTGAGGGCACAGTGAGCTCACGAGCATCTGAAGGTTGGGTAACCACAAACAGCTGCATCCAGAGGAACAAGGTCAACACCAATGGAGGGGCCAAGACTGAAAGGTGCTGAGGACTTCAACTCATGGTGCAGTTGGGTAGAACCTTGTCAGATGAGTCCAATCTGGGGAGGTAGAAGTAAGGAGTGGAATCACTCTCCCAGAAGGATGTGACCCCTGATGAGCAGTAGCTGAGGCAGGTTTCTGCCCAGGTCTGTCCTGTATCTGCTGAAGCATGCAAAACATCCTAGTCCCATAGAGAGGCCAGAAAGGGGCCATTTCAGAAAGACTTGTAAATTCTATAATCAGAGCTTTATATGTCAAAATGAAAGCATACCATGCCAGGCAGTACCTGATCCTGTTCTCATATCTGATTTTTGAGGAGTGGTACCAGTGGAGGCAGTCAGAGAGAGACCTGCGAACCTGAAGCTTAACTAGCCTAGTTGAGTCAAAAGTTCATTCCCTCCGTTCCCCAGCCAGAGTATGACTGGCCTGGGTGCCCACCAGGACCAGAGCATTGGCAGTGGGAGGGCCAGATAGAAAGGCTAGGTCAGAGTAGAGAACGCAAACCTAGGAGAAAGAAAAAGGAAGACAGAAGACACATCAGGGCCAGGCCCACAGAATTGGGTCTCCTGCAATAAAATACCATGCCGGTCTCAGGAGGGACATCTTTGTATCTGGGAAAATAGGAGGCTCCCCAGCAGGCACCCTTTGCTCCCTGACCACCAATTAGAGCTCCAGATTGCTGACTGTACTGCTTGCCTCCCAGTGGGTACAGGCCAGTGTGTGAGGAAGCACCCAGATATACATGTGTGGAGTTGGGAGCTCATTTGACTTTGGTCAAGCCAATAGGGCTACCCCAGTCCCCATGCCCAGAAAAGAAATCTTTTTTTTTCTAGGCCTACATACCCACCTGTCTCTACCTGTCCCACAACGTGAGACCCTTCCCCAAGGTATCTGCAGTTTCACCTTCTCCAGGATGCCTGACTTTTAGGCTTCTGAACAAAGTGACTGCATTCTCTTCACATCACAGCTCAGCAAGAAGCAACATGAGGCCCAGCGATTCCAACTAATATGTCCTCTTTGAATGCTGGCTCACAAACTCTGGGTCTTACATCTCTTTGATGAGGCTTGCCCTCATCATCCGGTCATTCAAGAGCATGCAGTGGAGACCACCAAGCCTTCCATGAGATATGAGGTAAAGGACAATGTCTGGAGTACAGGCAATAGTTGCAGTAGTTACTGCTTATGAAGAGTTCACTGAATGTCACAGTGTTGTCCAAAGAATGAGACTGTCGTGGGAACCAGGACTGCTTAGATCCAAAGAGTTTGCTCATCCTTCCCATTCTTTGTTACTCTTGATTCAGGAAGGCTTCTCCCAGTTGGGGATCAGTGGTCTTGTACACTGGCTAAGGGGACACCCTCTGGCAAGGCCAAAGCAGAGACTGTGGCTCAGATGTGGCTCATTGTGACTGAATGGAACACCTAGCAGGCTAGGGTGAGGAGCACCCAGACAACATGCTGTGGGGCTGGCTTCATAAAGGGAGAAAGGCTCCTGGCATCTAATGGACGCTAATCGGGGGCCCTTTCTAAGGCTGCCAGGGCTGTGAGAAGCAAGGTTGCATCACCTAAGCCTGCTGGCCTTGAATGCAAAAGCATTATCGTGATGGGCAGCATTAAATGCAAAGCTAAGCAGAGGTTACAGCTGGCCTGGCTGCAGGTTCGCCTCCCAGCAGACTTAGGAACTGGAGCAGCGAGGGTTAGGAAGACAGTGTTGTGACCACCACCTAGTCAGCTGTGGCCACCGGGTAGCCACCTAGGGGCACTTTCCGGGAAGTGCCACAAAGCCTGGTTCTGCAGAGTTTTCCAGACACAGAGGAATGGAGGGTGGCAGTCTGTCCTGTAATCAGCAGCCAGAAATCCTGGCACTCTGAGCTTCCCTCCTCAGCGCTGGCCTCACACCCACTCTAACTCTCTGCCCATGAGACCTGGCCTCATCATTTATCAAGATAAAATCCATCCGTCTCTGGGCAGGGGGAGGATGAAAAGAGCTTGTGGGAGTAATAAATCTCCTTTACCATAGGTGGTGAGCAAGGAATTCAGCCCAGACTCTGTTCTTGAAAAATGAGAGACTGTGTGTGGACAGTGTGGAGCCGGGGCGTGGGGGTGGGCTGCACTGGGCCTAGGACCAAGCGCCAGGATCCAGCTTCCCCAGGTAGAAGGAGTCAGTCTGCTCGGTTCAAACTCCCTTTACATCCCAGAACTAGCTGCCCGGCCCCACCAGATCCTTTTAGGATTCACCCCCTTGCCAACATCTTCTGTATTTACCTACTAAGGTTCCTCAATACCTACTGTGTGCCGAATGTCATGCCCACAGTGGGTCTATGAAGACCACAGCAGGCTACAGATGGTAGAGAAGGATCCCTGCTGGAAACTGACAAGAGCCCCTGCCAATCTGTCCTACCACCCCATGCTAAGAATATCATAGCCCTGTACACAGTCAGAGAAACACTGGGCTGTCTCCAGGCATTGTGCCCAGGCTGAACAGCGTGGTAGGCCTCAGACTGGGTCCAGACACACATTGACAGGGGCTTGTCTGCCTTGTAGGCAAAATGGCATCTTCCCACACATCACTTCGTGGTAGCCCTGTATTGAAAAACACTGACAAGCACTGGAGGAGGCTGGGTCGATTAATTTTCATGTGGCGGTATCCTCAACAGTTCTGGATGCTATCACGGAACACTGTAGAGTGGATGACCTAAACAACTAACAATTCTTTATCACATTTCTGAAAGCATGGTTAGGCTCCAGGGAGGATGAGCTCCCTGATTTGCAAGTGGCCATCTTCCTTCTGTATCTTCACATGACAGAAAAAGGAAGCAACCTCTCTGAGGTCCCATTTCTACTTACCATCGCACTGGAGGTTAGGGCTTGGGGGATTAGGGAGGAAGCACAGCCTCCAGTTTATAACAGCAGATAAACAGATGAGTCCTGGAGCCATTCAGTGCAATAGTGCATAGCACTGAATAGAGTGGATGCCATGTGACTTAGCCCCTGCTTTGGGTGACAAGCTCTGAAGAGCATAGGACACCTACAATCTTCAATTTCTCTAAATTTAGAGCTGGATTGTGGCTCGTGTGAAAGTAGTCAAAGTCTTCAGGGGTAGACAGAAAAGATACAGCCCGACCTCAAAGGCAATGACTCCCAGGGAGACAAAGAAATACACAGGGCCCCAGAGGAACAGTGGACTTCTGACTTCCCGTGGCATTTCTTGCAAGAGGTAGGACACAAACTGATTGGTAGAAGATCCATATGGCTAAGACTCTATGGGAAATGTGTATTCGTTAGGTAGTTTTCTCTACTTTTATGTCTCTCTAACACATTTGCTTTTCTTCCTTTTCCCACCATGCCTGGTGCTATGGATTAAACCCAAGACTTCATATGCACTATGCAGGGCCACTATCACTGACCTCAAAATGCTTCATTTTAGACAAAATGGAAACAGACTGACCGAAAACCCACATGAACCATTCATGGAAATCTACTGAATCTTACCATGTGTAACCTTTCCATCATCCCAAGGCTTATTATCCCCATTTTACAACTGAGGAAATAGATTCAGATGGGGCAAACTGCTTGCCTAGGACCCCACAGATGTTCAGCGAATGATCTGAGCTTTGGACTCTGGCATACATGACCCTCTATCCCCTATCTCTCCCTCATATCTCTGAACTGCCTTAAATATACTTTAATATGTTATTTATTTAAGCTTCCTTAGATAAAATATAAGTCCAAGCACCAGACAAGACATATGTCAGCCGGGATGAGTTCTGCTCTCACCAGCAACCTGCAGCCTGAGAAAGCCTGACTGAGCGCCCCTCATCCCACCTGTAAAATGCAGGTGTGCCATTGCTTCTCTGGGTAGTTTTTCAGCATCGTCGTTTCTTGCTCAGCTATTTTCAAAGCCCTACACTTATGCTGGGAGTGCTCGCTACCAAGCTGTAGAAGAACAAGACTCACTTTAGGTAGTTAGCAAAGTGATTCAGTTTCTCTGACTCGAGAAAATATCTTTAATAATTTGTGTCTGGGTTATGAGACTTCAAAGGAAAAATGACCTAGATCATCCCCTATTCTGTCAGTGAGGTAAGAGAAGATGAAAGAAAAGAAGGTCTTACGGATCAGAGAGAGAAAGACCAGTAGGCAAAAACAGTTGTACAAGCATGAGGGCCTGAGTTCCAATCCCCAGCACCCCGGAACAAATTAGGCCAGGCTGTACATGTCTGTAACTCCAGAGGTCTGGGGGATGGACACAAAAGGATGCTGGAGCTTGCTGACTGCTCCCAAGCTGCAGAGTCAGTGAAAGAACCTGTTTAAGGAGTATAAGGAGGACAGTGACCGATCTATCCATTGTTATGACTATTATGAGCATACACATAGACACACACACCCATGCTCATACACCACCCATGCTCACACTTCTATTTACACACACATGCATGCATGCGTGGGGGCACACACACACACACGTTAAGAATGTGTCAGGTACCCTCCAGTAGTCCATCTCTGTTTTTCCAGTTTGTCCCCTGACTGTCTTCTAATTCTTTAGGCAATAGGCATTGTGCTAAGGATGCATCTCTTTTCCTTTCATGCTCAAGAGCCTACCTGTATTTTATAAAGGGTCTGAAATCTGACTTGCCCAAAATAACACAGCTAGTTAAGTGTTACCATTGTAATATGTATGTGTGTGTGTGTCTTTGTGACTTCAAACCTTGCTTGTGGTTGTCATATCCCTATGAAATGTTCAGGAGATGCCAAAATGAGACCAGAGAGGGAAAGAAGCAGTTATGGTTGTGGCAAGCCATTTGAGGTCCTTACAGGCAGTGGAAGCCCTTCAGGGTTTAAGCAGGGAAAGACATGGAGAAAATCCACTCAGGCTGAAGCCTGGAGAATAAGCAAGACAAGAATCAGAGAGCTCAGACAGGAGGCTGTTGTAGTTGACCAGGCAAAGAGGGTTGGTCTTTGGGATGGTGAGAGGAAAAACAAAGCAGTCCTAGAGGGGTATATAATTAACTGCTATGGGATGAGTTGGTAGGTGGATGGATGGATGGATGGATGGACGGACGGACGGACAGACGGATGGATGGATGGAGAAGAATTAGACGATGGCTCCCAGAACATCTCATACTAACCAATACATCACCAAGTAAACACTGAGCTGAGCTTCCAGAGAAGCTTTTAAGTTCTTCCTTTTATGGCTTTCCTGGGATGTGTGTAAGTTAAGGGTCAGAAGCTAAGAAATTTCGTCTGAGTTATCCCTATCTCTCAGGCTCTAAGCCCAGTGGCAGCTGCCCCGTGGAGACCTGCTGGACCCAGCATGCCCCTGGAAAGAGATGCAGGGCAGTGGGAAGCAGGACTGTCCAAACACAGATGCTGCTGGAAGTGGGACCTAATGTGTACCTGCAAATATTGATCCTGCCCCTTGGCCAGCTCAGGCCACTGCTGGACAATGCTCGGGCCCATTCGTGGGATGGGGCCCCAAGCTGCAAGCTGAGGAATGTGGATGTCCAGGAGCATGTGTTTGCTCATCCTTCCAAGCTTGACATTCCCCAGGGTGACCAGTCTCCAGTGAGTGGCCCTCTGCCCCAACCACAGCCAATTCCTTGTTCAGGATATTTGCACAGTGGCCACTCTCTTTAGCGAGCATTCATTAAGAAAGGCTTTTTCCTCTGTTAGGTCTGTTTCTAGTCTCCCCTATGCTTTCCCTTTACCTGCCTGGCCACCGCTGACTGCTGTGGGAAGCCATGGAAGTGAAATTTAATATCAAAGAGAACTTGAGACTTGAACAGGTCTTTCAAAGAGGTGTTAGTCACCATCATTCATTTTAAGGGTGACCAAGTGAAGCTCACTGGAAAGCGTAGCTTTGGGACAGGCATATGTGTAAATGCTTTTACATTCAATGTGCCAGGACAAGGTCGGGCCGATGATTCCATCAGACCATCCCACCAACCTTGCCTGTCCCCTGCAGACTAGAGATAAAATCATAGTGCTTGCACCTTCCAGATGAAGTCAGAGTTTGTAATCAGTGCTGCACACAACGGGAGTGACAGAGCACAGAGGACACTGGGACAACCACAGCGGCTATGTAAATTCACTAGTGCTTTAAGAGAGCTGCAGTTCCCGGGGGCTCTGGCCAGACATGACTGGAAGGGGTGGCCCTACTGAACTTTGGGAAAGGCCAGGATTTTTGGCGCTGTGTGGACACATGGGACCCGTTTTCAGCTTTCAGAACAGGCTCACACCATTCAAAAGGAATCATGAAAATGAATCCAGCAGTGGGTCGGGAGGTGGGGAGGCCGAAACTCAATTCCCTTCATGCTCCGTTAGATTACTTTGGCCTGGAATTCCTCAGCTCCACGACACCAACAAAGGCTGCCTTAGAGTCCTTATGTTCCTTGGGGCAGGATTCCCTCGAGCCAAAAGCAGAAGCAGCTCTGCCCTGATGCCTCTCAACCTCATCTGGGTCCAGATGTCATTCCTGAGACCCATCAAGGCTTCTTGGGAATTTGGATTAGGGGTTATCCTGTGGGCAGTTTCTATCTTTGTATTTTGCCTCCCCAGCTGAGCAGTGAGCACAGAGCTCTAAGGTGACACAATAGTGTCCCCAGCATTTGCTTGTACTGCCTTCTGCTTTTTTTTTTTTAAAGTATTACTTCTGCCAGAGGGTAACTTAATGCTCCCAGACTTTTCCCTTGACTTCCCTGGTCCTATTGCTTCCTTGATAGTTCCTGCCTCCTAGGGCCAAGCAGAAGTTTCTGGAGAGGGAGACATGTAGAGAGGTAATAAAACATGTTCACAACATATAGAGGGGAATCCCACATCATGATATAGATACTCCTTGGTACCACAGGAACAGGCTCCAGGACACTAAGTCCTGTATATAAGAATGGCCTAGTATTTTCATATAACACCCACACATCTTCCAGAATACTTATAGACATAGACTACCAATAGATTACCTAGAATATGTAATATATTGTAAATGATACATAAATTGCTCTTATCCCGTGTTATTTAAAGAATTATGCAAGATATTCGTTAGTATGGCTATAGGATCGGGCCATTTCAGGCTCTCTCCTCAACTGCCCAAGGACCTAGTTGGGTACATCTCTCTGAACCCCTGGGAACCCCTCTAGAGTCAAGGCTCTTGCCATCCCTAAAATGGCTCCCTTAATTAAGATATATACTTCCCTGTTCCCATATCCAACATTCCATTATCCCAAACATTCTATTCCCCCAAGTTCTCCCCATCCTCCCCGTCTCACTTTTCTCTCCCCATCTCCTCTTTCCCCCATCCCACCCCACCCCCCAGTTCCCAAATTGTTGCCCAGCAATCTTGACTACTTCCAATATCCAGTGGGATAACTATATGTTTTTCTTTGGGTTCACCTTCTTATTTAGCTTCTCTAGGATCGTGAATTATGGCACTGAGTTTTGACCCTACTGCACGTACTGGCTTTGTGGGAGCCTAGCCGGTTTGGATGCTCACCTTCCTAGACCTGGATGGAGGGGGGAGGACCTTGGACTGCCCACAGGGCAGGGAACCCTGACTGCTCTTAGGACTGGAGAGGGAGGGAAGAGAGGAGTGGGGAGTGGGGGGAGGGGGAGGGAAAAGGGAGGCGGGGAGGAGGCAGAAATTTTTAATTTAAAAAAAAATTTAATAATAATAAAAAAAGAATTAGGACAAGGGAAAAGGCCTGTATGTGGTCAGTATAGATGCTGGTTTTCCAGTCCACAGTTGATTGAATCTGCCGATTTGGTTTTTCCCACTCCAAAGTTCTCAGTCCCTTGCTGAACTTAGTGACAAATCTTCCTCTCTCTGGGTGTCTCTCCCACCATGAGGACCAGCATCTACTCTGTCGCTACCTCTGAACCTACTCTGCAGGTTTAGCACATTCTTGGGAGTCTCCTTAGGCTGGGTATATCCATTTTGATCATTTATCTGTTTATTGTATTTCAGGGACTGACAGGCTACTGCTGTTCTCCAGAGCCAGAGAGAGGGGGGACATGGGATGGGAAAAAGGAACAGGTGTACAAATGCTACAGGCCAGGGGAGACTTCCCAGAGTGGGGAAGGAAGCTGACCTGAGACTTGGATGGATGTGGACCACAAGATGAAGGACTGAGGCAGGAAAAAGAAACAGAGATGCTTGAGTATCAGAAAGGATGGATCTGTTGGGGGCAGGCAGCTGCCCCCTGGTTTTGTAAAGAGATCACACTGGCCCCTCTCTTCTGTCTTCTGCACCAGCCAGGGAGGGCTCAGTCTTCCCCACACTGTCCTCGGAGGAGCTGCCCTTGTCTGTCTGAGATCTCTCCTCCTCTCTTTAAAGAGCCTCAGCATAATGCCATCGGGGGGAGCTCCGTTTGCTCCATGTTAGAAATGGCTTCAAGAACATGCTCACAACCTGTCCATCAGAGAGGCAGGGAAGCAGGGTGGCCACACTCCATTTTCTGTCCTGGGTGGTCCAGAGGGGAGCATGCATTCCTCAGTCTGGGTTGTGCAGTGTGGGACTTTCAGGACAGAGAATTTTTAGCAGACAAAGAAAAAAATACCATACTGCAGCTGGAAGTCACCAGGAACATTTAGAGTGGGATGTGCATGGCTGGGACAGCACATCTTGGGGCCCTTATCTGTCACTATATATGAACCCCGAAATATGTGTGTGTGTGTGCGTGTACGTGTGTGCGTGTACGTGTGTGTGTGTGTGTGTGTGTGTGTGTGTGTGTGTGTGTGTGAAGATTCATTCATCCTCAACACAGGCCTGAATAGGTGCTTTGGCAAATGAATGCTCATTAAAACAATGACTCTAGAGTCATAGACTTCTCTTTCCAGGCTTAAAGAGGCCCCTGAGGTCACTCTGGCCAGCCTGCCATATCATGTGATGTTGGGGTCTTCCTCAGCTTCCAGCAGTAGCTCAAATACCGCCCTTGCTGATGAGTTTGGCACTGTTAAGAATAGCCTGCTCCCTCCCGCGACAGCTCTGAGCATGAGAAAGTCGTCTATCAGCTGTCACTCTGCGGTGTCCAGACCTTTGTCCCTGGCTGGGACAAGGAGGACTTGTTAACTCCTTCAGGAAGTCTGTAGCACCCTCTGAGGAATTGTGACCTATGGAAGGCTCCCTAGAAACCACACCTTCTATGCTGTGTTCCAGGGGCACCATTGTCTGCAGCCCAATTACCTCCCAGCTGAGGGTGGGAAATAGTTTTCTTCCACATGAACTAGTAGCTCAAAAACCCAAAGCAGGGGAATTCGACCTGAGTAAATGCCTTGGGTTTTGCAATTCTCCTAAGAGTCTGTGGGCCGGTACTGGCCGGGTCAGCAGCTTCTTCTGGAAGGAATAGGCCTATGAAACCCTGGTTTGAGCCAAATGGCCCATCAGGGGATTCTACTTTTGGCTGCAAGGGGTGGGGAACTGAGCAAGAACACAATTGTGTAAGGCCAAGTGCTGACCGCAGTTGTAACAAAGGCAGTAGGAGCCAAGCTTCCTTGGGGGCCAGCTTGGCTTGCCCTCCTCTGCTCCAGAGCTAACCATTCAAAGCCTCTCACTGCACACCAGCAAAGACTCACAGTGCCCGATGCCTGGTGGAAATCTGCAGTGTGGCTCCTGTCTTCTCAAAACGTACACATCGACTGTTAGGGCCTTTGAGACATGTCCACTAGTTAGTGGGGGAAGAAATCAGAAGTGGGAGGCAGAAGACGCAGGTCCAAGTCTAATCTGTCAGTTTGGATAAAGTAATGTTTTATTCTACTGGGTTTGTTATAGCAAGGTACCACAGACTGGATAGCATAATCTATTGGAATTTATTCCTTCTTCATTCTAGAGGTGGGCTCCAAAGTCCAGGTGCTGGCAGGGCTGGTTTCTGCTAAGGCCTGTCTCCTTGGATCACAGATAGCAGTCTTCTTGTTTCTTCTTGTTGTCCTGATGTACACACCCCTGGAGTCTATGTGTTCCCGTCTCCCTTCATGAAGATGACAGGTTGGATTAGGGCCCACCCTAAGGGCCTCCTATTGACGCAGTTATCAGGAGAACATTCCATCTCCAAATGCAATCGCATTCTAAAAGACAGGCATAGGCCAGGATGTGGACACAGTGCAACCTGTGACATGGACTTAACAGCTTTGACTGTCGGTGGTTTCCTGTAATCTGCACTGGTGTGAAGCTCAAATCAGGCAACACACACGAAACTTTCTGTAGGTTATATGACTGCATAACAAAATTAATGAAGGCCATAGTGGTGTTTCCATAGAGGAGAGATGTAGGGGCATGAGACTATCTAAGCAGACAGACTCTCCGTTTTCCATGAGGGCCTATTGTCAGTAAGAGCCAGGATTTTTAGGGATGTGGGGTTGGGCCTTAGCAACACTGACTCACCAGCATAGGGGAGGAAGTGAGGGCAGTTAGCACCTTCTAGTTTCAGGGTAAGATGACCCTCAACTGGCTTTTCTCCTCTTCTGGATCTCTATCCTAGCATTCATGGGATACGTCTAGGCCCCTGATGTCCTCATCTGTTCCATGGGCAAGGGAAAATAATTCATCTAGAAGAGCTGTGTGTGCTAATGATGGTGTAACGGAGGTGGGAAGCTGAAAGTGTCTTCAAGGGTTAGGGCTGGGCCAACTGGTCTCTATATGACTGCCTTTAAATCCCAGACCCCCGTGGGCCTATGATGGGGTCCATTTATACACCTGTAATACAGCATGAGCTCTGACCCTGGTTACATATAGACTTGGAGAGATGTAAGTGGAATAATTAAGAATCACACCTAAAACTGGGGGCACCGCTTTGTGGACCCCCTTTCTTCTCAGTGCCACACTTCTAATTAGGCCAAGTTTCTGAGCAAATCAGTCTATCCCTTATCAGAGCAAAGGACTCCCGTCCGCCAACTGTGTTTTGTGGTCTGCAGGACAAGGACCAGGGCAGGAGGCCACCTTCTGCTTCTGTTGGCAGCAGCAGAGAGCAGCGAGGCCAGGGCAGTCACGAGAGATAGTATCTCTCCAAAGCTCTGTCCCAAGCGTCAGGCGCTCAGGTAGCCGGAATTTATAGCCTCAGCCCCACCCGTGTCAGTATTAAAGTAAAATTAGCCCTCTCTGGGTGAGGACATTTTTCACTGGAGTCTGAGAGCTGTAATGAGAAGCTATCAAAGCTCCAACGTGCCATGTGAATTTTATATGCCCTGTTTCCTACAAGTTCTGAACAGCTTGGCCAATTTATAAGGTAATGATTTTTTCCATCCATAATTTCTTTCGTATGATTTTTGTAATGTAGACAATTTCCCTCCTAACTGGGCTTCGCACAGCCTAGTTGAATGGATTGAGGTGGGCCAGGGTTGGGGGGATTCTTCTGAAGCCAAGAACAATGGGAAAGAGTGCTGTGTCCATGTTTGTGCTGCTTCCTGCCGCCACCTGGAACACTTGACCTCATCACTTGGGGCCTCGGTTCTCCCATCTGTCCTGTGGTATAGCACTTTTTTGAGTCAATCTGCTTAACTGTGCCATGAGCTCTTCATCTCTTCTCAACTCTGTCCTGTCTGTCAGGCATTTCAACCCATACCAGGCACTGTGATGACGCTGGGCACATAAAGGTAATCAAATTGTAATCCCATGCCCAGCAGAGTTAAATATATGAATACAGGTTCCCGAGAACACAGGTGGTAAGTTCTGGGGGTGGAATAAGCTTGCATAGCATATCACAGGGAGAAGTCTACCTGCCTGTCCAGGAGAGACCCTTTTAACATTCTCAGTGTCCTATTCAGCCCTGGATGGCACCTTGGGAGTGGACTCAGGTGACCTGAGTACAGGACCATCTCCAAAGAAGACACACACACACACACACACTTCCAAGGAAGAGTTGTTTCCAGGAAAAGCCTTTATTCTCTCTCTCATTTGCTCTTCCCAAGGCCAATGCCTGTCCAGATGCTCAGGTGGGGAGGGGACAGGAGCAAAAATCTCTGGGAGGAGCCCATGCACACTCATAAATCTGCTCCTCTCCATCCTTTGATCCAAACACTCCTTTCTCCCTAGAGTCAATGCCCAGGAGGCAGTTAGTGAGCTAAGGGTCAGAGGGCACTCAGCCCCTACTTTTGGTTGCTTCAATATATTTAGGAACACATATGTGTGGACTCAGGTGACCTGAGTACAGGACCATCTCCAAAGAAGACACACACACACACACACAGACACACACACACTTTAACTTAACCTGGCTCAAAGACAGAACGTTTTAAAGTATATGAATCATTCCCCAGCTTTCTTGGACGTCCCATTTAGTCTCCACCTCTTGTTCATTTGCCGGTTGAACAGGGTTTGAACTGTAGGACACCACGGAGTCTCCAGGATCCACTGGGACCCTGCAGGTATTGGTGAGGCATCCCTGAGACCCAGCCCCCGCAGGCCATGCACCTCATTGTCTCCCTGCCTCTACCAGGCACTCAAAGCAGGGCAGCTATCAGTACTTTGGTGGGTGAGAAATAAAGCTGAGAATAATAACGGCCCAGAACTGGATCTCTCTGACACCTAGAAGGATGCTCGCCGTTCCTGCCTGTGCTGTTCTTGTTGCTGAGCCCACATTACAGATATACTAGCTGGGCAGTGGGGCCCACATGAACCGACCTGGAGGAAGAGAGGGGGTAGCGGCCATGGGCAGCTCTTGGCACCCCTCTTTTCCACTTTGCAGAAGGTAGTACATTTCCCTTGGAAAGAAAAGCCCCTTCAGCTTTCCTGTAATAAAGTTTTCTAATTAACTGGAGAGAAGCATGCTGGATGCATTAACCACATCTTAGCTGTGCACTGCACACCCCCGCTAAGCCCCTGTGCTGAGAGGTCTCAGGAGTCTTCACACAGCAGCTGTTAAAGTACTGCCAGAGAGCCAGACATAGGCCTAGGACTGGCCACATACCCAGACCGCTTTAGCAGGATGATAGTTCCCTTCTGACTTTCCCAGAGCACAGAGGACTCTGGAGAGAAGAGACCCACTGTGTGAGTTTGGAATAAAGCTGGTTTATTCCCTAGGCATTTCCTGAGCACCTATCATTGTTCTGGGCATTTCACTAACTAATGTATTCATTTCCCTTAAGAAATTCACAGTTCAATGAGGACAAAATTTATTAAGAGTTAATTACTTTCATTCTAAAAATGTATTTTCCACACCCTAGAAATAACAGTTTTTAAACCCCATCACCTCTGGCTACATGCTCTCTGACCTTATACTTTAAGTTCCTAAAGGCAGGCCTTAACTATTCGCTAATGTCTGCCTCACAAGCTTGAGGAATCATGGCGTGTTTATCACTATCCCCGCTGTCAAATAACAACAAGCTCTGGACGAAATTGCCCTGGTCCATCTCCCAACATCATGGGTTACTAGCTGGGTGACCATGAACAAATTACCTTTCCTCTCTGAACCTGTGTCTCAGGAGACACAGCAGGAGACTAGCAGACTCTCATAGTGGATTTTGAAGTTTAGCAGTCATCAGGCCTATAAAGCACTTAATCCAATGCCAGACACTTTAATAAGAGCAAAAATAAGTGCTCATTGCTGTGACTGTTATTATTCTAGTGTCAAAGAAAAGAAAATCACGGGTTGGGAGGTGAAATATGGCATATTTGGCTAGACCTGAGTCTTATGCACTAACAGGATCCTGGCTGGTTTTCAGTTTACCACCATGCTAAATGACCTGATGCTCTTTCTGTCAGGTCAGGCAAGAGCTGAGCTTTGTTTATGGGTCCTTGGGACCCAGTAGGGCAAGGCTGATCACAAGCACACACCCAAATCGTATCAGGAGATAGATGAATGGGGACAAAGATACTGAGCAGGTGTCTGTGACCAGTAAAATCCTAGCCTACATCCCCACCCATCTGAGAGGATGCCACCCTGCAGAAGTGATCTGCCCAGGTACACTTCCTCCTGCACAGAGCCCCCACTTCTACATTCCAAGATCCCATCAGTCTAGGATTCAGATGACCTGATGGTCCAAAGTTCTGAGCATCCTAGTCAAAATGTCTGGACTTCTGTGACAATCCAGGTAGAGAATATAGCCAGTTCCTGGACTGCTCATGTTCCTCTCTTGCCTAGAATTCTCTTGTCCGCGCCTTATCTGCTGAACTCTTATGCTTGTGCATCCACTAGATGCTCCCGAGTGCCAGATGAAGTCAAGTCTGGCCACAGCTAAACATAGGAGCTCATCTCAGAGAATGGTGCCATAGAAGGTGGTTGAAGTGATGCGGATTGGAGCGGAGGGACTGAGTGATGTTGGAGCAGTAGGGAAAAAGCTTTGATATAACACAAGAAAGTGACACAGAAAAGATAGACCTCATAGCTGGCTTCCAGCCAACTCTGGACTGGCCTCAAGTCATCTGGACCTCGTATAAGAAGGAGGCCCCAAGAACCACCCTCCCCGACTCCTGAGGGGACATGAACACACATGACTCTTGTGGGCTTCTGGAGAAAGAGATCCGTTCAACGAGTGACCTGTAAAACCTTTTGGCTCATACTCATGGGCTTATATCAATCTTAAAAGTGTGTCCGGCAAGGTGTTATTACATGGGAGTTGCAGAGGATGGTGCCATGACTTACTTGGGTAATTAATTGGTTGTTGTGCCCAAACTCTAAGCAAACATAGTGCATTTAGCTAAAGTGACCTGCTTCCGAGCCCCACCTTGTCTTGTGGGGCTCAAAGACACTCTAAGAATTAGGAAGGAAGACAGTTTCTACAAGGGCTTTCCTGCCCAGATCAGGACCAAGGTGGGAGCCCCTGTAGAGAAGTTCATCCCTCATTCCAAACAGAGCCACTCTGCGTTGGCATCGTGAGAAAGACAACCGACCTTGGGCTCAGTTCCCTCTCCTCCCAGGTTCCATGTACCACCTTTACCTGTGGAGGTGTTAGCCAGCCGGTGACCCTTGCCTGACCTGACAGGTTTCCCCTCTGTCCCTGATCTCTAAATGCTGGGTGCATCTTCAAAGCCGTTTTCCCAGTTCCCATCTCCATCTTGGTCTTCCTTCCTGAACACAAGACTTTACCTCTAGTGGCCTCCTCAACTCTGTCTGTTTGTCCAGTGGGCACTTCCAGCAAACACATCCCAAGTTGAGCTCCTGACAAGTCCCCTGACATCACCCATGCTGCTTCACCCACAGTCTCTGTATCAGGAAGTGGGCCTCAAGTCAGCACAATTACAGCCAGACCAGACTCACCTTTAACACCTCCTTTCCTGGCACCTGATTTACAGTTTGCCAGCAATTCAGCTATACTTTTCAGGTATAGCCAGAGCATCTCCAGATCACATTCTCTTCCACCAACTCCCCAGTCCAAAGCCCACCGTCTCTCCTGGGAATCACTGCAGTAGCCTGAGCTTCCAGCTTCTACTCTTGCCATTTGCATCTGTTCTCCAAAAGAAAGGCAGAGAGGCTTTTATAATGCAGTGAAGTGTGAAGAGCCTTTGCTTCTCGTTGGGGCACTGGTTCAAATCCAGCCATTGCAAGGTAACAGTAGTACAGTAATGATAATAATACACACGATATGCCAATCGGATCTTGTTATCTGTAGCTAAAATGCCTCTAACAGCTTCCTTCTTCCTCAAGGAAAAGTCCAAGTCCTCCAGTTGGCCCGAGAGTCCTACATGTATCAGGACCTTAATCAATCCCCTCATGGCTACCACTCTGACCTCACCTCACACCCTCTCTCCCAGCCTCTCCACTGTGCACAGCTGTCCTCTTGCTGTCCTTCCCAGGGGCTTGCCATGCTCATCTAGAGCATTCTTCTATAGCTTCATGGTTGCTATCTCTGTTTCTCCATTATTCTCATCTCCACAGTTCTTCCCAGCAAACGCATCCCAAACACGTACACCCTGAACCTCCATCTCCCTCAGTGTTCCTCCACAGAGGTTCTCAACATGCAGAATGTTGACTTGTTGGCCCCAATTCTTCCACTGAAATGGTACCTGAGTGTGGTAAAGTTGATTTCATTTCCTGCCATTTCTCTAGACTCAGAAACCATTTCAAAACTATTTCATTTGAAATGGGGTGAGGTACGTTCGTTTGGATGAATCACTCTAATTAGCTATTTTGTAAACACCATAGAGAAGGAAAACAGAGCTGAGAGAGGAAAGCCACGTGCACACAGTTGCACAGATAGCATGTGGCCACCGTGGGGGCTCCCTTCATGCTGACTGCTTATTTCTCCTGTCATAGAAAACCCCTCTTCTTTCCTGGGATGTGGGCAGCCAAAGCATGGAAATGTTCTGCGGGGTCTGGTGCTGAGAGGAAAAGGATCTAACTATAGGAATGGAGGACCTGGCAGAGGGAGAAAAACAAGGTGGGCGGTGAGGCAGGCTAGGCATGGCTCTTGACGGTGCAGTCCCTGAGCAAAGCTTGAGATGGCCAGAGGAGTGGCCTGAAGCCGTGGGCGGCCTTTGCCTTGCGTTCCAGTGTACTCTGCCAATATTCATTGTCTACAGGATGCTTCACACAGAAAAGCTTAAAAAGGGAACCAAATGTCCCACCATGCCAGGCCTCTGTACAGGGATTTCAAGTGTTCACAGTAGCCATCCTTCTGGTCAATAGGTCAGAAGAAAAGCCTGACTAGGCCCTGCACGGTCTGTGCAGGGAGACCTGGCTCCATTCACATCCAACTCGGAGGCTTCCAGTTTGTCCTTGCAGCTCTTTCCCAGCTGATTTTGTTGCCTGGTGTGGATCTCCCCAGGAACTCCCATCCATACTTTCCTTCAGGGTGGTAGGCTTCTCTGAATGGGGCTGTCAGCTCTTTCTTGTCTCAGATTGCTTCTCTCTGAAGCCTGGATAGTAGGTGGTCATGGCGATGTGTGAAGACACGGTCCTGGGACTCGGGCTCTGACCCGGGCTTTCCTGCAGTACAGATAACGGTCTGAAAGGGCCATTTCCAGGCAGGAAGAATCCTTATTATTGTGGCTTCTGAACATGTGTTGGGTTAAAGAGGAGATTGGCTGATCTTGGTAAGGCAGACTTTGTGTTGATTCCAACAAGAAAGCCCCCAAGCCACATGTGAGCCCCAGTATGGGTCCTGAGAATGGCTTCATTGAATAGGTCTAGCATCCCAGCATTCAGAAAACCCAAGCACGCCTTCTAGAGGAAGAGAAATATGACAGGATGGTGATCGCAGCCATAGAGCTTGAGAGCCATCCCACGCTACACTGAAGCAGTGACGTTTTCTCTACTTCTTTCCTAGTCCTTGAGAAATGTCATCGTGCCCCAAGTTGATTTCTCCTCCCTGGGCCCCAATTCAGGCAGAAGCTATGCTGCCAACAGGGAGTTTGGAGCTCATAATTCAGCTGTGGGCAAGGCCTGGAGGGGGGGGGCTGATTCCAATTAAAGATGTCAAATGTATTTATGGATTATGCAATCAACAGGTATGCAGCAGCCTCGATAGCCGACGGGGCCACCCTGAAGATAGGCCTGTAATTAATTAATCCCAGTGGGTCTGCCAAGTTCTGCTTCCAAAATGAGTCCTTGTGCTCAGAGGGATGCTGGGGACCAGGGCTTACTTCTCATCCTGTGTTTTTTTAGAGAGAAGGAGCTGAACCTACAGAGTGTATCTGAGCAGAGAAAAGAATGACAGACAGACACGAGGTGGAGGGGGTCTTGAATCATGATGAGCCACTTGCCAGACAGTGCTGTGACCTAGAATAGGTCACAGAAGCCCTGAAATTGAACAGGATGGTACACACTTCAAAAGGCAGTGTCTGTGGAAGGGTCTCACCCAGTGGGTGCCCACTTGCTGTTGAATGATTGAAAGAATGGCCTGAAAGAGGACTTGCTTCACTTCAGCTGACAGCAGCCCATCTGCAGACAGCAGTGACTACTACCAGGCTATGCAAAGAGGTACAAACTCTTCGAAACTTAGCTCTTAGCCACACTTTCCTCTCTGTAGAACGGGCTTGCCAGGCCTACCCTCTCGTCCTTTCCTGCCCCTTGAGCTCTTATGACTTGAGGGGAACCCAGACAAAAGCCTCAGATGATTTGCTCAGCAGTTTGGGCTCTGACCAAGTCCTGGTCTGGACCACAGGTCCCAGGACTGAATCTAAAGACGTGAGCACTCTCAAGGAACCCCCAGTCTACAAGACTGTGGGATATCCATGCCATCTGAGACAAGCGGTAGCATAATAGTGACAGCAGCAAGCTCTGCTTTCTCCCTGACAGAAACTGTACCCACCACTGCCCACTTGCCAGCTTGTCCCCCTTGCCTTCATCCTGCCAGGTAGACAGGTCTCCATTGGCTGGCTGGGAAGAAGTCTCAGAGGTAGATGGAGCACATGTGGCACATGCTGATTGTGTGGCTTTAGATGCTATGGGTGGAGGCTGTGGTCACAGCAGTGGTGTCAGCGTGGAGGTGCTGTCAGTTTGACTCCCATCACTGCACATGCCACGCAGAAGCTGGGCTCCTCCAGAGCTGCTGTATTGGGAACCCTTGCTTTGTTCCCTCACTCCGTCCTTTATGTCAGAGGTGTGGGTTGCATTTCATAAAATTTACTCTGGCCACAGGATATGGCTGCTAGTCACAGGAGGTGCCAGCATGGGAAAGTGGTTATGGTACTAGGGTCATTCAGGTAGCCACATCTGCCAGCTAGCAGATAGATCAGGTATGAGCAAGAGTACGTGTGTGTGTGTGTATGTGTGTGTGTGTGTGTAATATGTACCTCAACATGTGATATTGCAAGCTATGCGGGGGCAGAGTAAAAGAAGCCAAGTTCCTGGCTCCTACTGCGGAAATGTAATACACAATGTGTTTCCTCCTTGTCCCCTACTGGATCATGGTGTATCTATCAAAGCCTGCCAGTGGCATCCTCTTCATGAACACGAGGTAATGTGGCCATTCAAAGACATTTACCCCTGGGTATCAGATTCTGTTATCAGAGAGTTACACAACTATAACCTCAATGGAGCCCGCAGAACTTGTAAACTGGGTTCTCTCCCATCTTACAGGACTTGAAGCTGAGAGAAGTAAGTTTCTCTAGTCCCTTGTGAACCAGGAAAGAGCCTCTGTGACTGCCTAGTGCCTACCACCACCTGCACCATCCAGGGCAGGAACCTCTCCCACAGCAGTAGGCCAGGTGCGACTCCAACCTTAGCCTTTAACTGGGCATCTTTTCTATTTTTCTCAGAAGAACTAAGTGTTAGTCTCGACCCTCTGAATAACCCTCCATCTGCCCCTCCACCAGCAGGGTCCCAGTAATCGAATCTTCTGTGGTGTCTGATGCGTCCTAAGCTCACCACAGTGCCCGGTGCATCCTGAGCTCATCTGGGCCTTCACTGTCCCATCCATCTGTTTGAGAATCGCCCAGTTGGAAGTCAAGTCCTTTCTAGAACTGACCACCGGTAGCTCACACTCACCACCAGCTGGGCATCGTTGTACATGCCTATAATCCAGGCAATCAGAAGGCTGAAGCAAAAGGATAAAGAGTTCAAGGCCAGTCTATCTTAAAACAAAAACCTACTACCAAAAGGATTCGTCTTCTCCAGTGTATGTTTTGAGTGAATTTCCAAAATTCTCGGTAACTCACCACAGAGACCCATGTTCAACACCTGCATGTTACTAACCAGAAAAAAAGAACTTTTGCAGTGGTTAATGCCTTGGCCAGGGACACTCAACTTGCTGTAGACAGAGCCAACCCTCTCAGAGTCAATGCAGCTCTCCCAGGCGACCAGCAGGCTCTGCCCCTTTCCTCCAGGTTTGAGGGTCATCTCCTTATTGGAAAGCCTCAGAAATCTCAGCCTTCTTTGCTCCACCTCCCCAACAGGACAAGTAGCATTTGCTTGCTTGCTAGCATCCTCCCAAGTCCAGGGTGAATGGTTTCTAGAGAAGTTGACCTGGCTCAGAAGCTGGCTGCAGACTTGTCTGACAAGGAAACCAGCGTTCCTGGAGAGGGAAGAGCAAAAGAGAGAATGACAGTGGATTGTACTCTCTCCTCACTGTTGGCCTGCTTCCTCCTGGTGTTGAGTGACTGAGCCCTGAGCAGAACCAAAGCAGGCCTCTGCTGCCCTCCTTGGCCTCCCTGGGACCATAGCTTTTCTGGGGTGGTTGAATGGATTGTGGCAAAGCATATCTGCTCTGCCTTGAGAGTGCTTGGGTGGCATTAGTGGTCCCACCCATCTCTGGTCGAACTGGGGTCACGGTAGCATCTACTTCATAGGGTCATTGTGAGAAATACATGAGTAGAGATGTGGAAAAGCCCACCCGTGGTTAGCACCATCTCTCCTCTGTCCCTGCTCATTCACCCCTGTGAGAACCTGGCATGGTGCCTGCTGCCCTCAAGATGATTCTCAGTCTGTCAGAAGCATTCAAGAGGCCACAGAAAGTATCTCCGGAAGATGACTCCCCATCTCTGATCTCTGAAGGAACCTGAAGGGACAACTGGTATAGCCATTCAGGAGGAGAAGCTAAGGATCTGGACTTGGCTTCTACTGAGAGGACCCTTTGAGTGAGGTGACAAGATGAGACACAGGGGAGGGTCTGGGTTGGTGTCGTGTTGGAGTGTGTGGCAGGCAAGAGATTCCAAGTGGAGACTGCGAAGGTCAGTAGTGGAAGAAGAGAGGCATGCATAGTCCAGAGAGGATGTGGTGGTCCCTTTAAGAGATTTTACACAGGCCCAGTCACCCTCGAATTCCAAATATCTCTCAGGGCCAAGGAACCCATTCTTAGCTAGATGTCCTAATGTGGGAAAAACGCCCATCTGCTCCCTCTGGGTGCCAAGGTTATGGCATTTCCTGCTGAAGAGTCCACTGCATAGCTGAGTCTGGCCTCGGACTCTCAGAACCCAACAGGAGACAGAAATGGATCCCACAGTGACTCCTCTCCCAACTCCAGCTGGGGTCCCCTGAGCCCCAGTGTTCTCTTTGTGGTGTGTCCTTTGGCCGGGACTTAGCCTTTGGCTGGATGATAAAGAAATAGTTCATCTGAAGGGTTTCTAACCCTAATTCCTAACCTTGTAGGACAATTCAGTTGATGACTAATTCAAGTTTTGATGTTTGTATCATCCCAAAGTTCATGTTTCAAAATGTAATCCCCTGTGTGATGAGATTCGGGGTTGGAGGTTTTGAGAAGTGATTAGGCCGTGAGGATGAGGTTGTCATAAATAAGATTAGCATGCTTATAAAAAGAGACTCCGAAGAGCTCCTTCGGCTCCACCCCCGAGCCCCATGGCGTTAAGACATAGGGGATCTTGTGAAACCAATGTGACCTCACCGGCCACTTAGTCTGCTGATGTCTCAATCGAGGGTTTGCGGCTACACACCTGTGAACAATGAACTTCCTTTATCAGCTCCTTAGTCTCTGGTGTTCTGTTTTTATATTATTTTAAAGTCTTCTCCGTTTTTGAAAGATAGTTTTGCTAGATATAGAATTCTGTAGCTTTTCTTTTTAATTATTGCCTTCCAGCTTCCATTACTTCTGGTGAGCTGTTTCTATCATTCCGTTTTCATTCACACGTGTGTACATTGAAATCACTGCTCAGTTTACCTCGTGAGTGGCTAATGGTTAGACAGATCCTTCCTGCAGAGCTAAATGTGTGCTGGACACACTCTCAACATTCCCTCATGCTGTTTACAGCTCTATCTTTGTCATCCCTGCCTGTTATAGAGCCTCTGAGATACGTCATGTCAGGACTTTCCTAGACAACCACAAAGCTATGAGCAGCCAATGCATCCACACTGCTTTCTAGATTCCTGGGAATCTACTGGAGCTCCTCGTGATCTTGGGCAGCTGTGATGTTAACCAATTGTGTCTGGCTGCTTTCAGCAGATACCCCCAGGAATAAGGTTATTCACTGAAATGCCTTGACAGTGGAGGCTTCCAGAAAGCCACCAGTCATGTCAGATAGTGTCAGTGTTCTAAGTATGGGGCTTCAAAGGCATCCCTCCTCTTCTGCCCCATTTAGTAGCAGCCAGACAGCTGTTCATTGTGATTTCAGGGATTGGTTCTCACGTCTATTGATGAGGCGGCATGGGGGAATGGAGCAAGCTAAATGCCACAAAGCCTGTTGTTCTTACTGGGAGCTATTTTTCTTGATAAAATTTTTCCTGATTCATGCAAGCTTTTGCTTCATATCCCGAGTCCTGGAAAAGGTTGACTCTGACGATTTGCGCTGTATGCTTTATTTTGAAGAAGAAATTGTCAGAGGTCCTTAGCCTGCCCAGTGGCTCACAGGTAGTCAACATGAGCCAAGAGACAGGTTGGCTGTAAGAGAACTCAGAGATATAGTACATGCCCAAAGGCATGCCCATGACAGTAAGAGTCGCTGTCTTCAGAAGGCTAGAATCAGAGCAGAATAAAATGCAGGGGAGTGTCATGAGCAGAGCTGAGACGGGCTACAGCTGCCTTGAGGAAAGTCTGAGGGGCTCCATCTGCCAGCAGCCTTTGTCACTTCAGACCTCTTCTGTCAGATCTCTCCACTCTGAGCAGACCTTTAACCAAAGCTTCAGCTTTTTCACCCAGAGGCCACTGCTCCATCTGCAGGAGTAATTTTCATGTTCTAAGTTTCAGACAGTCACACCTTTGGACCTGTCAGACAGGGCCAGAGACTTACCTTAAACGCATAACGTATGCACATAACTGTGTTCTCATATGTAGTGTGTCCTTTCTTCTGCTGAGCTGAGCTCATAACCAAGTACACACGGCCTCCAAGCCCTCCTGCCGCCATCCCCTACCACCTCCAATCACACCGTCACCACATCATTGTCTGGCCCAGGTATTTGCACTTCAGTAAGTTCAGATTTTCTGACAGTCAAATCCCAGGAGAGTTCTCAGTCAAGCTAGATTGATTCTGCCTCTTACCTTAAATGTGCCCAGGCCAACTGACATGCTCCTAATTTCTCTAACTATAATAAATGGAAAGTATTGATAAAATTAGGAGGCTAGGAGCCTATGACTGTGATACTTGGTAAAAGTAGATTTCTCAGAACCTTCCTGTGGCCTGTATTGATCACCCCCAAATAGTTGACAACAGTTTACGTCTCCTTCACTGCTACCGCGAACGTAAACAGGACAAGGGTAGTGTCAGATTCATCCCCGTGCATCCAGACTTGTACATACTAGGTGTTCAAGTGCTGTTAGCATCTACTGTAGGGTGCCTGGGACTCGCTCAGATTTTCTGGTAGTCCTATTGTGGCCCTTTAATATGAAGCCTTAACACATATAAACCTTAGTTAAGGTTTCTATTGCTATGCTAAAACTGCCTGACCAAAAACAACTTGGAGAGGAGTTTATAGTCCCTCATCCAGGGAAGTCAGAGCAGGAACTGCAGAGACCATGGAAGATGGCAGCTTATTGGCTTGCTCAGTTTGTTATCTTATAGCACCCATGAGTACCCACCCAGGGTTGGCACCACCCACACCATGAGCTGGGCCTTCCGACATCAATCATCAATCAAGAAAATGCACTACAGTTTTGTCTATAGGCCAGCCTAGTAGAAACATCTCAATTGAGGTTCCTTCTTCCCAAACGACTTAACCTGTGTCAAGTTGACACTCAAGTAGCAAGCACAGAAAGTATTTGGCAGGCAAAGAGAGAAGAGAGATTGCACCCCTCTGAAGTTTATGGATATTTTTCTATCTTTAAGCCCTTCATAATCAAAAACTTAAAAGGCCTCTTATGGATGCTACACACTTACACCCCCCCCCCACAAGAGTTGCTACTGTTTTCGTGTTCAGAGAGACTATGTGCCTCCCCTCCTTCATAGTGAATGTCTGTCTGACTGTGGTCAACTTGGGCCTCCAATCTATACCTCCTGCATGTTTTATGTTCACTTCACTCCCTCATTTGCCCTGAGGGATGGGAACAACACATGGGGGCCAAGGGAACACACCAACTTGTCTGGATCACTCAGTCAATTAGGTGGCCAGCTGAAGATTTGCACCCAGGTACCTGGTGGGCCAGGGGCCACTTCTTCCCATCCCCCATTTCTTTGGCTAGAACCAACTAATGCACTTCCCTGGCTTTATGGAGAGAAAGGATGACTGAGCGATAGCCGCGCGCAGCAGCTACACCGCTGTGCTCTCGTTCTTGGCACTTAAAAGTTGCCCAGAACACTCACCCTGTGAGCTGACAAAGGTCTCAGAACCCAGAAGTGTGGACACATGCCTGTGAACACACAAAGACATTCATGCTGCGCCCGACACAGCAGAGGAGCCCCAGGCTCCTCGAAGTGTATTTCAAATCCATTCTGACTCCCCAGAAAGTCTGGTTTTGTTATTCATGCCGACCTTTTAAACTCCATGCAGTCCCGCATTTTTCCCAAGGCCTAGGTAGGACCTGTTAATAATTGCACTCTCCCAGCGAGGCGCTGGGCCACAGCCGGCTTTCTTACGTGCTGTAAAAGCCAGTCCTCCCCCCACAAAACTGCTGGCAAGCTCACCCCTCTCCAGATGATCAGAAGGAAAACCCCAGCACCCCAGTCTCCAGCCGTGGGAAGAGGAGGCTGCCTGCCTGCTTCAAAGGTGAGGACAGGTGGTCCAGCAGCGACCAGGGACAGAATAAGGGCATGTGAGGGCTGGGGGCATGTGGCTGAGTTGGGCCCCCTGCCTCTGGCTGCTTTCTCCTCTCTCTGAACAAACATCTCCGCAGATAAATCTCCCTTTCTTCCTTTCTCTCTCTCTGCTGGGTTACTGCTTCAGTTTCATTAGAGACTCTGGAAACATTCTTTGGGCTCAGCTGAGATATATAATGCGGAGAACAGAGATTTACTTCATAACCCACAAACTATTAAAAATATTAGTGTCCCCCAGAGAGTCTCTCTTAAAGATCTCTGCTCCCTTTCTGCCGCCCTCTCCCCCTGGTTCCCGGTGCCAACAATAATGCAGGCGGACTGGTTGGAGCCATTTCCTTGAAAGAAAATAAAGACGAGATAACAGACCTTGGAGAAACCTCTCTTTGTGCCTGAACAGCATCCGTCATCCTGTGTGTCTAGTGTGAGCTTTGTACTCATCAAAGCCCCTTTCACCACCAAATATCTTGTCTGATCCTCAAAAGCGTGCAAAGAGGGGTCACGTCCCCTTTGTTAAGAGGGAAAATAAGGTCCAGGAGAAAGGAGGTGATTTGGCTTTGAGGCAAAAGTGGGACTAGAACCCAGTTCCTTCTGATTTGCAGCCTGTGAAGGTTTATTTTTATCAAGAAAGATGTTTTGTAGTTATTACTTAGATAGAGGTTGCTGCAAAAATAGAAAACTACAGGCTAGTCACTTCCTGCATTAATTAATTAATTTTATCTTTGTGCGTATAAGAGGGAAGGATGAGGAAGGGAGGGAGGGGAGGAGGAGAGAGAGACAGCCTTGGGCATCAGTACTCACCTTCCATCCTGTTTGAGCCAGGGTCTCTCTCTTGTCAGTTCTTTTGCATGCTCCATGCTTACAGACTCCCAAGATCCCAGGGATTCCTCTGTCTCCACCTCCCATCTCGACATAAGAGCACCAGGGTTACAGATGTGAGCTTCTGTGTTCAGCTTTGCACGGGTTCTATGGATTTAGTTTCAGTTCCTCTTGCTTGCATAGCCCTGAGCCATCTCCCCAGCCCTACTGAATACTTTAAAAATATATTTGCTTTTTCATTGACACTTAGTTGTTGTACATATTTGTGAAATATATTGCAACATTTCAATGCACAAACATTAAGTGTATAATCAGGTCAGGTAATGGATATATAGTCACCTCAGACATTTTTAAACGTTTTTTGTTCATGCATGTGTTTATTTAAGAAGGTGTGCGTGCCATGGTGCATATGTGGAGGTCAGGGGACAATTTGTGGGAGTTGGTTCTCTCCTTCCTTCCACCACGTAGGTCCTAGGGAGGGGACTCGAGTTGTCAATCTTGGCACCAAATACCCCTACCCTCTGAGCCATCTTGCTGAACTCCTCAGGAATTTCTCATTTCTTTGTGTTAAGAACATTCCAAATCCTTTCTACTGACTCTTTGGAGGATTCAGTTCATCATCAACCATGGATATCCTGTGGTGGTATGGGAATAAGAAGCCCTTCCCGAAATGCAACTGCCCCTTGCACCCGCCAACCACTCCAGCCTCCTCTCCCAGACGTCCAGGCTCTGGTAACTGTAGTTCTACTCTTTCCCTAGGTCAATTCTTCAGCTCTCACCTAGAAGTGGGAACATGTGGGTTTGTCTTTCTGTGCCATCAACAAAATGCCTCGCAGTTCTATCCGTGTTATTACAAATGGCAAATTTTCATTCTTTTATGTCCAAATATTTATTGACTATAAATAACACATTGGCTTATCTGTAGACACCCAGGTGAAGTCCCTATCTTGACTACTGTGAGTAGCATGTCAGTGAACATGTACAGATGTCTCTTCGACATAATGGTTTCATTTCTTTTGGACATGCACTCGGTGGTGGGATGGCTAGGTCACGTGTTTTCCATTTGCGAGGAACTTTTGTGCTGTTTTCCGTAATATATGTGCTAATTTACATTCCCACCAACAGTACCTGACATCCCTTCCTTTGTGTCCTCACTCGCCTGTATCTTTCTTTTCTTTTTGATGATAGCCATTCTAACTTGAGTGACTGATAATTCATTATTATTTTGATGCGTCTTCCTGATCACCAGCAATGTTGAACACACCCTTAATCCCACCACTTGTGAGGCAGAGACAGGCAAATCTCAGTGAGTTTGAGGCCAGCCTAGTGTACAAAGTGAGTTCCAGGACAGCCAGGATTGTTACATAGAGAAATACTGTCTCAAAAAAACAAAATAAATAAATAAATAAATAAATAAATAAATAAATTTGGGGGTGTGTGACTCTTCGCCAGGATTGTTACATAGAGAAATACTGTCTCAAAAAAACAAAATAAATAAATAAATTTGGGGGGGTGTGAATCCTCGTACCCAGAGTTAGCAATAGCAGAGCATTTAGAAGGTGAGAAATGGAAAATCCTTGGGGCTGTGACCTCTAAGGGGATTGTAAGATATTGTGTCTTCCTCCGCCTGTCTCCCTTCCTAGCCATGATATGAGCTCTCTGCAGTACCACACTCTCCCACTGTGGTCACCCAGCACTTCCACCAAAGGCCCAAAAGCAGTGGTCTGCAGTCACATCCAGGGTTCTTTGAAACTATGAATCAAAATAACCTTTTTTCTCCGAGTTACTCAAGTATTTTGTTATAATAATGGAAAGCTGACCAACCAGGGCCCTACTGAATATAAGGAAACCAGTCACAGAAGAGGGACATGCCTCAGGGCCTGTCTGTCATTGTAGAAGACCAGTTTCAAATGTAGATCTTCTGAACTGTATGGCTCCCAAAATCCTTCCCACATGCCAACCCCTCCAGAGCAGAGAGAAAAGACTGAAGTCCTCAGAAACTGCCCCGAGGAGCCTCCTTGTGGCCAAGTAGAGCTGTGTGTGCAACCCCGAAGACTGAGAAGCCAACGCATTCTTTGTGTCTCCTCCTCAAGTCCCCAGGATATAATAATTAGCTTCTCATAAGCATCTGTAAAGTCAACACAAAGCCAGTCCTGATGTCACAGCAGAAGGGAAGAGGCAGGCACAGCACTCCTCTGGGTTACTTAGGGCCAGTCATCTTCAGAGTCCGTCTCCTCAGCTGTCAGGACCCTCCTTCCCTAGTTCACATCCCAAACGCAGGGTTAGCCTAAGTGAGATCTATTGTATTTCATTCACAGTGCTATCACTGCTGTGCCCTGCAGTGGGGACAGAAACTTAGTAGATACACACACGTGTGTACGCACACACACATACAGGACCAAGGCAGCCTGCTGTGACTCAGGAAGCAGTGATGGGGGCAGGGGGCTAGGTGCTGGCCCTGCCTATTCTACATCTTTGTGATGAGTCCCTTCTCGACCGCACTTGTATGTATGACTGACGCTCTCTCTAAGTACAAGTACTTGGCTTCAAAACTCATTTTGTTGTTTGATGACATTCAAAGTCTATTTCCTAGGCCGCTAGGAAAGACTGGACTGCTGCTCCCAGGAGAGTCTGAGGACAGGAGCCCCTGTCCTGACCAGGAGCCATACAAACAGAAGCTGTGAACGAGGGGGTATGACCTCTGCCCTCTGCACACTTGGACCACAAGGGGAACCATTCACTGAGAGCCCCTTCTGTGTCCTTCAAAGGCTGTGGATGGCCCCTGTGCCACCTGCCAGTGCTGCTCCCATGTTCTGGGGGCTAAATTATATATTAAGACAGGTCACTTCAAGGAACACAGACTACAATCTGGTGTCCCTACCAAGTCTCAGCAAAAGTTTGGGACCTCACTCACCTTGCTGAGAATCATTGCTGGTGTGAGACTAGATATCCCATGAGCCTCTACCATGTGCTGAGCACCAGGATTCCCATGCTGGAGGAGTCTCTGACTTCTCCCTACTAGACAAGACACCAAAGCCAGTGAGGGTAGGGGCTTGCCCCACACCACCCAGAATGTTAACTTATGGGAGGCAGAACCTGCATCCTGGCCCCTGACTCCCAGTCCAAGATCCTCACACTGTTACAACCTCGGAGAATCTGCTTTTCTTGGGAAATGAGGAAGTCAGCTACATGCAGGAAAATCCGCAGCTTCCTCCCGACCAACTGCACACTGAGGAAGAAAGCATGGATAGCGGTAACACGCCATCTTTGTAAACAAGCTGGGTATCAAGAGGTCTCTCCAGGAGCTCTTGCAGGCCTCAGACTTCAATCCCAGAGAACTATAAATTCATTTATGCAAACCCACGAGAAAAGACACTCAGCTTAGGTGGGTGCCCACCCAGTGGTAGCGTGGTAGGAGAAACTTCAGCTTTGTATGAAAGACCAGAGGCCTCAGAGAACCTGTGTGTAGTAAATTGGCTTTGTGTTTGGTGGGCACAGTCACATCTGTGTGTGAATGTACATATGTGTGCATGTGTGTGTGTGGCCCAGGTGTCGTTCTTCAGGAGACATCCACCTTGTTTTATGAGTCAAGCTTTCTCATCTGCCTGCAGCATGCTTAGTAGGCTAAGCTGGCCGGCCAGTGAGCCCCAGAGATTGTCTGTCGCTGCTTACCCACTACTGGGATTAAAAGTATCTGCCACTGAGCCTGGCTTCTAAATTGATTTTTCAGAACCCTGAGGTATGTAAGAAGTGAACATGAAGACAGTAATGTTCTCTCCTGCTACAGCTCCCCACTCACTCAGCAGCCTTGGAAAAGCCACTTCTGGGGTAAAACCAGGCTGGCCACTCAGTTTCCTCATAGGGTATGTGATGAGGACAGCATCGGTGCCGGTCAGCCTGGCCTCTTCCAGTAGGCAGCCATTCCTAATCACGGGTGCTGGGGGCCTTGCCTGGCTCTGGAAGGGTGTGAGCTGGACTCCCTGGGCCTTTTACAGACTGTTTATGATGTGCTGCTGTGGTAACTGCTCATGCTTAGCCTCTCTGCAGGCCACTCAGGGCCAGGACAATGGAACGAACAGGAGAGGAACTGTTAAAGGGCCGGGAGCCTCAAATGTCACCCTCAGTAATTCATCCTGCACCTGTTCTCAGCTTCCTGGTTTCTGGGGCCTCTCTCCCACAAGGCCCTTCTCTGCCGGTGTCTTCTGCTGGCAATGAATTTGAGTTCGGAACTAGATAAGGCGTGGTCTTAGGAGTCAGGTAGACGTGGGTTCAAGGCAACTTCCATTTTCTGCCCGATGATCTTTGTGCCTGGGCAAGCTGCTGCATCATTCTGGGCCCCAACTTCCTCCTTTTTAAAGCGGAGTTGGCAGCCCCATCCACGCATAGGTGGCAGTAAGATTGCTGTGTGGGTGGGTGCTCCTGTGTTGCTAGGTGGGTGGCAGTGGTGGTGGGATTGCTGCAGTTCAGAATCTAGCCTGCACGATGCTGCATGGCGCTGGAACCCTCGTCAGTCCTTTCCCCACAGCCCTGCCTTGGTAGCAGTGGGAAAAATTAGTTTATGGCTATCAGTTGCGTAGAGGTAGGTCGGCCCTAACACTGCCTCTCTAAGTGAAGGTGGAGCAAGCCTTATGCACCATCTCTCCAAGTTACAGTAAAGATTGTGGGGGATCAGTGCTTCCCTTTCCCTGTATTCCTTGATCCTGCTCCCAGCCTGGGGGAGGGGGTCCTGTCCAAGTGTCCTAGTATGCGGAGTGACCCACTATGTGTCATGACTCATGGCAACCCTGTTAAGATTGGTACAAGTTCCCGGGAGAAATTCTGGGCTCCGAAAGGATGAGGGCGTTGCCAGCCTGCCTTCCAGGACCAGAATGGACCCATTTTCTGGGGTTTCCTGAAAGTTATCCACATTAGCAAACATCTGAGATGCTCCCAACAGAGAGGGGGTGTCTTGTACTCTGTCAGTGTCCTCTGTGTGTGGCAGTCGGGTCCAGGTGGAGCCCTGATTCCTGGAGGCCCTCACCTATCATCCTTTGTACAACTTCCCAGCAGAAGAGTTCTGAGACGGGAGCCAGGGTTCTTCACTGCTGGACTGTGCTGTGCCTTGTGAAGGACAGAGGATGAGCCTAAATGGAAGACCTCTCCAGCTCTCTGTCACCTTTGTGTCGATACCTGTACTGTAGGATGGAGTCTTGCCCCTCCCCCACATCCATTCTCAGTCCACGAGGAGATAGCACCTCCCTCCTCCCAGACTGTTATTTTCACTAGCTCTCTCTTCCCCAGCAAAGGCACATAGCTGGTCCTTTAAACCATGTGTACCTGAAAAAGGCTTTCCCTAGCTGAAGACACTAGCAAACTCCCCATCATCAGGAGAATACAAGCCAGGGCTGGTGCTCTGGGCAAGGAGGCCAGGCAAGGTGAGAAGGCCTGCCTCAGCAGAGGCAAACCATGGCTGGCAAAGTGCCAAGGCCTCCCCAGACCCCAAAGCCTGCAGCCCTAGTCAGTGACCCGGGCACGACCCTGCTGGGACAGTGAGGCCCTCGTTCTCACTTAGAAAGTGAAGTCAAGGAGGCTTTGCAATACATTGCCCCAAGAATGTGCTGACGGTGCAGAGGCTTGGCTGGCTTTCCACCGTCTGTTTCTCCTGTGCAGCTAGGGACCATCCTTTTGCCTTCTGAGTCTGCCCCAGGACTTCAGGCCACAACTACAGCATCCTAGGGGACTCATGAACAAAAACAAGACCTTGTCACACCACTGCTCTCTGACTTCCTGCAGGCCTTACCAGCACCATGTTCCTGCCACTCTTGTATCCAGGTGAGGAAGACATTTAACCCTGGGTTGAGAGGCCTTCAGAGCCGTTGACATGAGGAACCTTCTCCAGGATCTAAGGGTGTGGCATAGGTGGTACTCCTCCTGTAGGGCATGCTGCCTGGTCCCACAGCCCTTCCAGTAAGACTGCCTGCCTGGACAGGGGTAATACTCCATCATGGGCACAAGTCAGTCATATTGTCTGGGCAGCAGATATTGGAGTCTGGAGGCCACTAGCTCATATTCCTAAGTTCTTATGTTCTGGAACAAAGAACTGGACAGAGGTGGACGAATAGTGGTAGAAGCAGAGACAAAAGAGAGAAAACCACTTTCCAGCACAGAGATAGGAGATGCTCTGAAGGCTCCATAGCCCTGAGCCAAGACAGTCTGACCCTTAGTGCTGACCTGCCTTCTCCGGGCGTTCCTTAAGCATGCCCTGCCCCTTCCATACTCCCTTGATTGGGGTTTCTGGTCTTTCCTCTGCAACTTGGTTTCTATTACCTGCTAATATTGATGCCTCTCTCTGCCCTTGAGCTTCTCTCTCCTGCCACAGTTTTGTTAGTTTTCAGTCTGTCACTGTCTCCCATTCTGTCACACACACAGACACACACACACACACACACACACACACACACACACACTGCAGATGGAAGGGAGGGGGGAAGGAATCACACAGCCCTGTCTGGCCATGTAACTTATGCATATTTCCTCATCTTTAAGGTGAGGTCTTGGTAATACCTGTTTAAATGAATAAAAACATAGAAGGTGTGACGTCTCTAGCTGTCACAACCTGCAAGAAAGACAGCCCATTTTACAGAGGGAAACATTTCTTCACAGAGGCCTAGCATCCAAGTCCAAGGCCCCTGACTGAGCCAGTGAATAGCAAAGGCAGATTGAACTCCATAGTCAATCCTCTAGCTCAAGCAGGTCTTTTCAAGGTTTGTCTATTCATATAATGTGTACACTGAGAAATTTTTACACAACCCATGCTATATGGTTATATAAAATAGACACACAAAACCAGACATTTACTGACACTGAGTCTTGAAGATTTATGTATTTTATTTTCTGTGTGTTTTGACTATATGTATGTATGTGTACCAGCTATGTGTCTGATGTCCTTGGAGGCCAGAAGAGGGTGTCTGACACCCTGGTACAGGAGCTATATGGGTGGTTGTGAGCCTCCATGTGGGTGCTGAGAATTGGACCTGGGTCTTCTGCAAGAGCAAGTATTCTTAAACAGTGAGCCTTCTCTCCAGCCCCAGGAATTTACTTTTAAGCAAGCCTTTGGTGGATGTAGAACTTTCTGTTTTCTAGAGACAAATGTGCATCTGCACAGCAATGAGGTGGGCATGCTTGTTTATTCTTACACAACGAATTAAATCTTGGCGGAGTATTCAGTTCTGCTGGATACAGAGCATCTTCAACATTTCCCAGAGTTTGATGGATACTTCGGTTTCATAACCATCAATTCAAGAGTGCAACTGTGCATAAATACATAATACAAAATGGCAAGAGTGTGCTTAGGGTCACTGCAGAAACTGTTGGAAATCCTGTCTCAATCCCAAGCCAAAATGCATTTAATGATTTTTTTTAATGAAACTCGAGTCAGCAATGTAAATAATTTAAAAATTCATACATTCTAACACAATAGAATCCAAAGATATGTTAATATGATACTTACATGCTGAGGAACGATGGCAGGAGAAAAATGTACTGTCTTTGTTTCTATAATTAACCTACTGTGTCTCTACAAGCACAGAAAACTGCGTGTACAGCGAAAATTCTGCAGCTTGTCCCATGCAGCCCTTTGCATCCTGGTCTGAGCAGAAGGGTTTCAGGTGGCATCCATTAGCATTGCATGGCATGATATGTACAGTGTAGGGTGCATGTCTTGTGTTCAGAATTGAGTCTGCCGGCGCATGCTCATGTTGAGACATAGGCCAACACGGCCAGAAACACCTCAGATTAACCTCACATTTGATTTCTTGGAATAATGTTTGGTCATTGCAGGTTCAGAAATCTTTTACTGATGGCAATGTGTGTGTGTGTGTGTGTGTGTGTGCCTGCCGTGTATACCACATCTGGTTATATAACACAGCATGGAGTTGTGACCCACAGTTTAAGAAGGTAGGTGCTAGATGACCCTAACTCTGTCACTCCCAGAGACAAAGAAGCTCAGCCCAGTGAGGGATGGACTGTGAGGGACCTGTTTTGGTCTAAGACAGCTAGGTATCTGTCCCTCATCACAGGACCCAAAGGCCGAGTTCTGGCTATCCTCTGGGGTTCACAGATGCCCAGGGCTAAGACTGAGCACTCCGTACTCTAAGGCAGCTCACACAGATGTGAGAGAGGAAGAGCACACCAAGCGGAGTGATGCCGTGGACAGGTCGAGCCTGTAGGTGTGTGTGTGTGTGTGTGTGTGTACAGTTGCTATTGTGTAAGGCGGTAGGGTGTTCTTGCCTGGACACGTCCAGCAGGGGCTAAGGAAGGCCCCAGGAAGAATTCTGGAGTCTGCACGTGACCGAGTGCTCATGCACAGTGGGAGAGATATTTACAAGAGGGCACGCGTCCCTCGTGTAGTGCTTGGGTGGGCAGTCGGGTTAATTGCATTTTCTGGTTGGCTGGGAGTTAGTCAGCAATGCCTCCTCCTTCCAACCCAATGACTGTGTGCCTCCTCGGATGTCTGCATCCGCTGCTTTGGAGAAGTGATGACAGCCTGAAGAGGGCGGAAGAGGTGATGGGGGCTGGGGTGGCCTAGAGAAGGACTGACTGACGAGATTATCTGTGGCCACAGGTCTCTGCAGCCTTTCCAGAATTACAGAGTATGGACGAGTTCTGGAGAGCCATGGGCCAGACTGGGGTAGACAGGCAGGCTCCTGTTTCATGTAAGGGCAAGGATGTAATGGGCTACTGTTGGGGCACAGAAATATGGCACAGCCCTCTGAGTGCCTGCCTGGAAGGTGCACTGCCAGGGTAACTTCATGTCCTGAGCTCTGGGGCCATTGATTCCCGTTTCCCCAGCCCACTCCCTGCTATTGAGACAGGTTCCTGCAGGCTCACCATGTCCCGAATAGCTCAGGCTTTCTTAAAGGCAGGTGAGTCCTTGGAAGAGGTGAACTTAGCTGTGCAAGTGAGTGCTGACCCAGGGCCCTGGATTACTAGTGTGAGTCTCGGCTCACCTCCTGGCTCTATGGCACAGAATCTTCTGCAGAACAGTGGTCACTGCCTGGCTGGTCACTTCCTGCTCGGCTACCTGCTTATCCCTAGAGCACTACTGGAAGTGCCAGAGGGAACTTCCGGTACAGAACTGAGAGTCTGTGCGGCTAGGGAGAGGCTTTGGGAAAGAAAACAGTAAGGAAGGCAGACACCTGCCCACAGGCCCAGAGGAGGCTGAGGGGAGGAGTGCCCAAAGACCCAGGAGATAAGGTCGAAAGAACACTTCCAGGTCAAATCCTGCAGTTACCTGTGTGACCTGGGCTACCTTTTTGGGTTTTAGTGCTGACGTCTTAAAAACAAATGTCAATTGTTTCACAAGATTTGGCAAGAGTGTGTAGAGAGAAGGGCTTGAGACCAGCAGGGGAGGTCCCTGGTCTACATGGGAGAGGAAAGAGGCTAGCCTGACTGGAGGAAAAGAGTGGGGAAGGGCAGTCCAGAAGCAGCAGCCTTGCCGAAGCTCCTACTTCTTCCCATTTCTTCTTCCCTTGTAGACACTTGTCCTGGGGCTCTCACTAGCCAGCTGGGGAACAGACTGGTCCACAGGTCCATAGACACATCATCGCAGGAAGTATCTGAAAAGAATTCTTTGTACTGTGTAATTTGGGCTACTCCCTCCCTCTCTGAACTTGGTAAAATGAACAGATGGCCTGGTTGGTGTTCAGCACCATCTTGTTCCTGCCCAGGACCTAACACTCTGAAAGGCCAGAGCCCTGTCACTGAGGTACAGCCTTGCGTGAAAAGGCTCAGGCATGGTGGTGAAATGAAATGCCAAAAGTATCATTCATTCATTCATTCATTCATTCATGAGACATGCGGCTTGTTTTCAGTGCCAGGGCTGGAGATATGTTTATGAATGAAAATCACTTCCTCCATCATGGAAGGGCTTTCTTTTCGGGAAGTCACACAGTAATGTGGGAGAGAAGTGTTTAAAGAAGAGGAGGAAGGATGGCAGAAAAGTGGTGACAGAAGTGCCCAGGAAGGGGTCCACATAGGGAAAGTCAAGGCCAGCGGGACAGAGTTTTGTTCTGTGGCTCCATGGAGAAGTTGCCAGGCACAGTTACTGCCTATGCAAATTTCCCCTCAGGTCTGCACTGCAGAGAACAGCACTGTGTCCGAGCCCACCTCAGAAGCCAGTGCTGGAAAGAATGAGGCGGGCATCCCTGGGCACTGATTAAATTTCAAGTTACTCTGCTACGCTGGGTGCAGCTGAAGTTTTAGCAAGTCTCCCCGGGATCCCAGGCAGCTTCAGCTTCAGCCTGAAAGAACTATTAAGATCCAATCAAAACAAATAAAGTCAGATCCAGGAAAGCGACGTGTTTGTGACTACAGACCAAACACTTGGGGTATTCAGGCAGGAACCCAGCACCCCACTTCTCACAGAGGTTTCTTACTGGACTGGCATGGACCCATCTTCACCAATACCTCCTCTCAAAGGCTCAGAGCCATGGTACGTAGCCAGAACCCAGCTCTGAGCTCAGCAGGGATCTGTGGTGAGCAAAGAGAACAGGCAGTTCCATGGATGTATTGCAAGAGGTGTCTGAACGTGTGTTCCCATGATGTGTGGCCAGGCTGGCAGCAAGGAGAATCCCGACCATGGGCACGGAAATGAAAAAGGTGGGCCTTAGAGCACACGATCTAACATAATCAAAAACTAAACCAAGAGCCTGGTGTGGTGCACACACCTGTAACCCATCACTGGGGTGACTGAGGCAGAAAGATCATGAATTTGAGGCGACATAGTGAGACTGTCTGAAAAAAACTGAAGGAAAAGAAGAGAACAAAAAGAGGAAAAGGGAGAGGAGGAGGGAGAGGAGGCAGGAGAAGTCTCTAAATCATAAGGGGGCCAAAGATGCCGAGTATAATGCTAGCCTGCATTGTCACCAGGCCAAACAACCCCAGTGGACCAAGCTAAGATGCTTGTGCTCATGACTGGATTAAGCCATGCATAGCTCTACACAGCCAAGTGAAACAATGACGGCCAGGACAATGCTGAGGAGAGGCATGGCCATCCATGTTGCTGAAAGCCTCCAGATCTTTCCCTGATGCTTCCCCCTCTCCTCGACCTTACTTCAGGTGGCATTCCTCCTTGGTATGGAGCAAAATCACCAGCAATACCAGAGGCACCTGCCCATTCCTAAAGTCCACAGTAGCCAGCAAGGAAGCCACTGAGACCCCAGTAGCCCGCTGGCTGCTAAGTGCATTGGCCCTGTTGGAGACTGGCCTGCAGCAGCTGTTCTCTCCCCATGCTCAGGATCTCCTCCTTGTCTCTGCCTGCCCCCCTGTTTCCCTTTGCAAGCTTCCCAGAGTCCTAGATGGTCGCCGGCCTCCTGTGCCTACGCTGAAGTCCTGCGAGCCCTCCCTTCCCACCGCCGTGCCCCCCCATGCAGAGGCTCAAAGGCCCCTTGTGCCTGCTGAGGCCACACCGCCTGCATACAGAGCTGGTCTCTTACCTCATAAACGGCTAATTTGTTACATATTTTCTGACGCTGTAAATGGGAGAACAAAGACCTTTTCTCTCTCATATTTTTGTTCAATTATGTTTGTGGGGGAACCTGATCCCCTTCAAAGGGGTGGGGGCCAGGGCTGCTGGGATGGAAGCCTCCCAAACTAGCTGACATGCTCCTGAGCCAACAGTCCACAAGGGTGGCTGAGGCCTGCTGGGCCTGGGTGCCAAGAGCATGGTGGGGAAGGAGGTAGTAGGGAGGCTGGGGAGAGCAGCTGTCAGGCTCAGAGGCAGTCCAGATGAGGGGGGACTCCTTCAGGGCAAGGAGCCTCCAGGAGGCTCCCTCAGTTCCTCAAAGGAAGAACCTCTTTCTCAGCCATCCACCACAGGCCTGGCAGGAACCTAGAGGACAGGCTCCTTGTCACTGAGCTGACAGTCATGGGTCAGGAGCAATGCACACCTAGGAAGGAAGTTCTCTGCTGAGAACCCCTGGGCCATTCCTGAGCCCCTCTAGCTCTGAACGCCTCATCCACAGTGAAGCTCCACCTCTGGGGTTTCAGCATGTCCCCATTCCCCCAAGTACACTTACTGGTTTTGAGCCAGGGCTGAAGGCTGTGCCTAATGGAGCTGGCTGCCCTCAGGGTGTCACAGCTATGTCCTAGATACCAGCCAGGGATGTGAGAAAGAGTAAGGGGAATTTGGTCCCTCATAGAAGGTGGTAGGACCTGCCTGGCACGTGGTAAAAATCTGCAGATATTCTTCATTGTCTACCACTAGCTGGATGACCTTAGGCAAGTCACTTAACTCCCATGTCTCCTTTATTTCCCTTGTGAACAGGGAATAAAGGTGAAAACTGTCTCCTAATTGTTGGAATGTGTGTGCAATAAAACTGGTGTAGAACTCTGTACAGTGCCTGACACAGAACAATCATTGGTAGTTGATAACGTTACAATAAGACATTAAATAAATATCGACCTTGTGTGTGGATGAAGACAAACTCTTGCCAGTGCCTCAAAGAAAGAGGGAAGAGTAAGAGAACTTTGGAGAGTACCCTGAGCTGATCTACAGAGTCAGGGAAGGAAACTCCAAGAGATGGTACTTGAACAGTAGCTGAAATGTTAAAGTGTGGGGGGCAGACCAGGGGCACAATGGGAAGGCGTACCTGGACCAGGATGTGCAAAAGCACTGAAGTGGGAAAGAAGCGGCCCACTCCAAAACAAACCTGTAAATCTGCACGTGAAGTTAGTTAAAACTCAGCGCTCAGAAGGTGAGGGGCAAGGAGAACCTGGCGAATGAAGCAGAGCGCTGCCAAGGAGCGCGGAGAGCCCATGTGGAAGCTGTTTGTAGTGATTTCTAGAGCCATAGTGTGCTCCCATGTATGGTGGTCATGGTTCACAGCATCCACAGCTGGCTGGTTAGCTAGGGATGTTTGGGTACCAGATGCAGTCTGCCACTAGGCCTCAGACCCTGAAGTCGTGGTGTGCAGTATCCCCATGAAACAAGCAAAAGTAATGGAGGGATGAGGTAGAGGACGCACACACAGCCAGGTCATAGGGCCTCGTCAGATAGTCCAAGACCAGATGATGGAGAGAGATGGAGAGGCCACTAGGTGTTGTAAGCAGGACTGAATTACATCAGTCTATGTCTCCAGGACTCCTGGACTATACCAGCTTGGACATAGGCCATATGGTTGGTCATGAGTCTCTTTGTGGCAGGGGTAGAATGGTTTCTGTTCTGTCTCTTGATCTCTGTCTTTCCCTTGCACAGACATAGGTCCATGCAATTTTTGATGTCACTCAGAGACCTCATTCCTAATCCCGGGACAAACCAACGCTGTGGCTTGTCACAAGAGCCCAGAAAAGGGAACTGCAGACTGGAGCTAGGATCTAGGAGACATTTTAAGAGTAGGTAGGATTCCTGGTGTGGCAGGAGAGAAGCATAGGCTGGGAAGACAGGCTGAGAGAAACAAGCCCACGGCCCAGAGAAAAATTAAGGAAGGATCATGAAAACCCATCATAGACCTAAGGCCCTGGAGAAGATTCTAGCCAGAGACTGAAAGGCTGAGTAGCCTTCCTACCTATGGCAGATTCTGAAAGTGCATGGACCCTTAAAAGCTGTCCTTTGGGGGTGAATTTATGCCCCCATAGCACATATTGTCCACCCTCCCAGCCTGGAGGCCGATTAGCACTAATCTGACCCGTATACAGAGCTTTGCTCATCCAGATTGAGTTTGCCTTTTCTGTGCTCTGGCCCCAAGTCTGACGCTCGGGCTTCAGATGGACATTCTTTCATCTTATAGTCTTTCTGTGGTAGGGGGAAGAAGGGGATAATAGCCCACAAGAGACCTGACCAGAGCCAGAGAAGCAGACAGATGCCTCACCCCTGACTTCATCGGCATCCCCTGGCTTGCTGTGTGGCCTTGGCCTTGGGAACCTTGTCCTCTCTGGGCTTCAGTGGCCTCTGCATTGTAAGGAGGCCCATGCAGAATCTGAGGTCCACTACCACCTGTCTCTAGTGTCCAACACCCCCATCTGTTGCTAGGTGCTGTGTTCTAAGCTTTCAAACAAGTTAAAACCAGAAGTTGGAACCGCTTTGCTGTCTTCTGAGACTCTACAGCTTTCTCCTTTGATGTTTCCTAGGAAGGGTGTATCCTCCTTGACCTGGAACTTGGGGTTCGACCGCCAGCACTTGGGGCTTGTGCAGTACCACAGAGCCTTCTGTCTTTCCCTCCACCCTGAGCCACCCCACCCCTGTCCAGCTGCTGCTGCAAGGGGTGGGTTAGGAAAGGAAAGGAAAGGAAAGGAAAGGAAAGGAAAGGAAAGGAAAGGAAAGGAAAGGAAAGGAAAGGAAAGGAAAGAGAGAACTCATCTTCAGACAACTGGGTCAGTGCAAGGTCACGAGAGAGCCTCAGAGCCCTGGCCTAGGATGCTCTAGAAGCCAAAGCAGGGAGAGAACTGTGGTTCTCACCTGCTTCGAATCCCCTTCCCCATCTCCAAGGCTAGGTCAAGGCAGGTCTTCCTGGCCTCTCTTGGCCTCTGGGCTGAGACTGCCTGCTGTTCACCAGGCACCACAAAGGTGGGCTTCTAAATTCAAAACCTTGCTGGTCTTTCTTGCTCTGTCAGTTCAGTTACCCCACTGTCTACCAGTAAAGCCTGAGGTCTGGATCCCGCCCCCGGCAATCAGTCTACCCTGTGCCCTCCTCCACCAGCCTTGATGCTGTCTTCCAGCCTACAGCAGCTATTGGCATGGCTGTGGAGCTGTGGGGTCTGCCTAGTCTCCCTTCCCTTCCTGTGGCTGCAGTCAGCACTGACAGGAGCCACAAAGCACCTCCCTGTCCATCTGCATCTCCTGCTGTTCCTTCTCTCCTCTTTTGTGTGGCAAACGCATGCTTTCATTGCACACTTGCTGCACTCACCTTTTTTGAGGGCCTCCTGATTGTGCTCCCTGCCTCTTTGCTGCACTTCAATGGCATGGTGTCCACCCCTTGACACTGGCTTTGACAAGTCTTGCTTGATCATGGCCAAGTCCTCCCCATGAGCCACCGCACACCTGGAACCAATTTGGTCCAGCAACCCAGCAACCAACACAACCTCACTAGAAACTCTGGCCATGCTTGCTTGAGCTCCAGCTTCTCCTCCTGAACCCCTGCTGCAGAGCCTTTGGAGAGCACCCCAGTTTATAGGAAGTAAGAATTCCCGTGTGCTCTGTGTGTGTTCCTATCCTAAGGAAGGGTAGTAAGTACTTGATGAGGTTTTGAAAATGCTATCCTCAAACAGACAGGACTAATGTTACACACACACACACACACACACACACACACACACATAAACACATGACAGATGGGTAAACTGAGGCCCAGAGAGGAGCAAGGCCTGTCCCACATGGAAGGATCCAGAGCAAGGCTTCCATGTTCTTCAAACACAGGTCAGATCTGAAGGCCACCAGCACCCTTTCTTGTCCTCCATTGTTCGCCTCAGAAGCACTTGGCAATGGTGGCTAAGCAGGGGTGCTGTTACCATTTCTCTGCTATGCGCTTGCAGCCAGGTCTTCCCACACAAGGCCCCCAACAGGTGTCCTCTCCCGTCCAGCCCTCCCCAGCTATTGCTCAAGGCCAAGGAGAGCAGAGGTCCCCACACAGCTGGAGAGCCTGGGAGGCCATTCCCCCTCCTCTGTAAATGGGTAATTGCTGTGTGGTCAGACCAGAGGAATTAGAGGAGCCCTGTAGGAATTCCATACTGATTTTGCAAATGAATGTGGAGTCTTGCCGTTTGAAGTCTAGACAGCTGTGTCAGCAGAGCAGGGCTGAGGCTGAGGCAGAAGTACTCTCCTATCAGGCTTGGAGTCTATGCATGCTTAAGAACACAAACGAGGATGATGGCGATGGTGGCTGCCCAACCCATCGCTCCCACAGAAACTATGGGTTCTCCCCATATCACTCATGCCTGATCCTGACCCATGGCAGCTCTGCAGGGAGGACTGGCAGGGCCCCAACCCCTCTACTCCAGAGACTGCACCTTCCACACCTTCTGTCCCCAATGCATTTGCTTCAGCAAAGACACTGCCACCTTCCCCTTCCTAGACGGAGTCAGGAACACCTCCAAGTGCTCTGGTTTCCATTTTCACTAGCTCATAACTGGTGCCAGAGCCAACTGGTTCTCTCCAGCTTCATCCCTTTGAACTTTCTCCCAGCTCTGGAACTGGGAGAGACTTGTTGAGATTCTTTCCTGGGACTTTATAATGCATCCTGCTCTTTTTTTCCTCATGTTTAGAATGTAATGGGTTTAAATTCTCAGAGGCCATTGCCCCTGGTGACAGATTAAGAGGTGGACAGCAGGAGAAGCAGGAGGAAGAATGCAGTGGGTTCAGGGAGAAGAGCTACAGCACTCAAGGAACCCAACTTAGAGAACGTGGGGTGTTGCCTCCGTCTCTGAGCCTCTGTATAAAATGAGATTAGTAACACAATCCACCTGCCAAAAGGACAAGAGTCTAGTGAACACCACACCAGGAGCCATGGACTGTTGAATCATGGGGGGTAACTTTCATAGCCTAAGATGCCCAGATGCTGGAATAGGACCTCCAGAAGTGAGAGCTAGCACCAGGCCTTTCACAGGGAGCCTACTGTCTTGCTGCCAATCTCTTGGCTGGACTAGTCTGCAGCTCCAGATTCCGGTTTTCAAGTCTCCCTTAACCTGTCTGTGCTGAAAACAAAGGAGGTAGCCTCCTTTAGCAGGACATGGTCCACACAGACTTCCTCCTGGAGCCCCTGGCCACCAGCCTCCCTGCCCAGCAAGTGCCACTATGCTCATGTGGGTGGCTCTGCTTGAAAGGACAGGTAAGGAACCCCAGAATTCTAGGGTGGTTGTGGAAGAAACAGCCTGGTCCCCAGAGAACAGAAGTGAAGTGAGCACACACTCAGCCCCCACTGCAGGCCAGGGAGGGTGTGCTGCTGCCTCAAGATCCACAGAACAGGCACATTTGTGTGTGATGCTGAGTCCATGGTTCTCTGTGTGGTGGCCGAGTGGGAAGAAAGATAGACAAAGCTGCTTTGCCTCCAAGCTGGCTCCTCCTTCATGGCTGCCACACTCTGTACCCAGCACTTGTCAACAAGAGGTCTCCCACTACCGCCCTCCTCCAATAGCCTTTCCTAGTCCCCTGCTTTGGACTGACAAGATGGTACCTGACCCCAACACCGTAACCTGATTTCAGTGGCAGATCATGGCAACTGAGTGGCAGGAGGGGAAGGAGCGAGGGATCCAGGCCTCGTTGGGGGTAACTGAACCCTGAGAATCTATGGTTGTGGTGCATTCAGGTCCTCAAAGGATCAGGGGGAGAACTGGCTTCACTCCTGCTCCTCTTTCCACACCCTTAAATAGCCCCATCCCTGAAGGAGCTCTAATCGCTTCCTGTTCCTCAGCAGCCCACACCTTCTTCTGCCTCAGGGCTTTTGCTCCAATCCTTTTCCACATCTCCTCAGAGCTCCTCCCTTAGCATCTTCATAACTTTCCCCAAATTCTTTCCCAATAGCTAATCCAAAACGTCAGCACCAAACACACATACACACAGATACCATACCACAGACATGCACCAAATACATACCACACACACACACACACACACACACACACGGCCCCTTCCTTCCTTTGCCTTGTTTTCTCCTTAGCAGAGGTCGCTCTCTTGCTTATTGTTTCTCCCAATACCAGTGTTCTAATGTAATGAAAGCTCCCGTAGGTCAGGGGCCTTTGCTTGCTGTATTTACTATTGTGCCCCTGGCCTGGACCAGCAGACTGTTGTGTAAGGGCTCCATAAATCTTCAGTCAATGGATGCCTAAATTGTCCCCTGTCACTGGTGGATAAACCAAGGCCTCAAGAAGAAAAATGGTCCACTCCAGGCTTCTAGTGACAAGTCAGATGGTGGCTAGATCTCTGGTCCCTGCCACTAGCCCAGAGCCAGCCCCCAGCTCCAGGAAACCTTGATTTTATTTAGATGCCTACTGTTCCATTACCTGGTGTGTGCAGACAGGATCTGTGCTGGAAGGACTGGGAGACTTGAAGTCCTGGAGCAGGAAGCCAGGAAATAGTCAGTCGTGCTTTGGTGCTATCCGTGGAGCGTGGAAAACAGATAAATTGCAGCGCAAGCCCTGAGGGCTGGAACCTCTGCATAAGTGTCCCCCATGCCAGGGATGGCTCCACCCCTGCACTGGGTGCTGACGGATTAGTCTGACATCAGGCCCAGGATAGCAGCAGTACTTCCCTGTCTGGGTCCTGGTGGGGAGCTGCTAGGGATGAAGGTCATGGGATGAGTGATGCCCTCTGCTTGCCATGTTCATTGTGTATATGACTGGCACTGTGTTCTCTCTGGGGAACAGACAAAGCCAGGATGGATAGTGTGTCCCTCAGAGGTGTCATGGACTGGCCTGAATTTCTATCAGACTGACACAGAGTAAGATAGTAGAAGGCTGGGTGCCAGTGGGGTTAACTCTAAAAGGGGGACCTTGTGTGCCAACCTTGACAATACCTGATAGTTAAGACTCTCTGTCTGTCTGTCTGTCTGTCTGTTTGTCTGTCTGTCTCTCTTTCTCTCTCTGCCCCCCCTCCCCCAATTGAACACTCAGAATAAAGACCCCACAGACTGGCTCCATCTGTCTGTTAACGCCTGTCCTTCTACTAACGGATGAATGGAAGTGGCTTGGGAGGTAGAGCTCAGGAGAGCAAAGGGAATCCAGGGTCTTCCTGGTGGGCCCGGCTCTAAATCCCAGGCCTAGTTTCCAGTCAGAAATCTTGAACCATGACTTCATCATCCCCAAGCCTCAGTTTCCTATTTTGTCACATGGGAATGACAGTCCTCATCTGAAAGGATTATAGCATGAGCTGATTTCCCAGTTTCTCTGCCATACCCATGTCATCCGCCATGCTTGTCAACTCCAGCTACATTCCCATCTCTCTGCTGGCTTGTTCAGCTCCACTTTCCTGGCCTCTGCTTCCTATTGTGTGCATGCAGGGCCTTTTCACCTGCTGGTCCCTTTCCCTCTGCACCCTGCCCCTTTCTTGACTCTTTTCTCAAACACATACTATTTTTTTATCCCAGAAATGGGCCAGTAGAAGGTATGTACTCATGCCCACACCTGTAGCTGGTATCCAGCCATGTGCAGCTTCACAATGGGAATGTGTTCAGAGAAATGGATCATTAGCTCATTCCATCAGTGTGCACACATCGCAGTATGTATCTGTACAACCTAGGAGTCCAGCCCCCTGCATACCTAGACTATATGGTACCTGCTGTTGCCACTAGCTACAAATGTGCATGCTACCTACTGTACATAAAACTGTAGATATTTATAACCTAATACAAATATTCATGCATTTGAATGCAGAAAAGGTATAATAAAAAATACAAGGCCATAGATATCTGGCTCCACTGCAGTTTTATGAGGGCATATTCATAGTGTAGCTCACCATTGACCAAAACACCATTGTATAGTACATTTGTATGATACATAACTGTGTGTGTGCATGCAAGAATGCATAGGCAGGGGAGGGCTGCAGAGTCAGAGTGAGGAGACAGAGATGCAGAGAGAGACAGTGACAGATTTTGATTTCAAGGAATTGTCTCAGTGGTATAAATCTCCAGGATGGCAGCTGGCTGGACGTCCAGGCGAGAGTTGATACGCCAGTTCCAAGTTCAAAGCTCTGTTGGCAGAGTGCACAGTCACTTTCCTCTTAAAATTGCCAAATGATGGAGCCCCACCTACTCATTGGATAATGATTCATTTTCTTCAAAATTTAGTAAATTAAATATTAATCTCATATAAAAATACTTTTCTAGGAATGTCTAGAAAAGAAAACTGGAATTTTGCCCACAGAAAAACAAAATTAGTTTTTAAAAAGATTTTAATTTAAAATCTGAAACACTGAAACTCTCAGAAGAAAATATGGGGACACCTATTTAGGTAGGCGAGAACTTGTTAAATGGAACACCAACACCCCCAAGGATCAATAGATGGGAATATATGGAAATAAAGTCTCCGTGACAAAGGAAACAGTGGCAGAGTTAGCAGATGGAAATCTACTGGTTACACTTCGGACAAGAGGCTAATATCCAGAATTCAGGAGGAATAAAATTGCAAGTCAGAAAGCTGGTAAGAGAGCTGAATAGACACTTTTTTATGAAAGAAAAAGGGCAGGGGGGTAGAGGGAGGGAGGGACGGAGGGAAAGAGAGAGATACAAACGGCCAGTAACTATGTAACTATGTTTTCATGTGTTCAGTATTCTTAACCATCATAGAAATGCATCAAAATTATTTTGCAAACCCTCTCAGAATGGCTGTCATCAACAAATCTGATAATAAATGTTGGAAAGGAAATGGAGAGGAAGGAACCCATATTCACTGTTGGTGGGTACACAAACTAATATAGCCATTGTGGAAATCAATTTGGATATTCCTCAAAAACTTTCAAATCAAACTACCATATGTCCCAGAGATTTCCTTCCTGGTCATAGACCCAGAGAAGTCCATTCCCTGCCATAGAGATATCTGTACCCACATTTATTACTACCATATTCACTATGGAAAATAATCAGAATCAACCCCATTGTCCATTAACAAATGAATAGTTAGAAAAATTCAGTATATTCATAAAATAGAATACATCTCAACTCTGAAGAAAAAAAGAAGTTTGAAAATTTGCAGGAAAATGGATAAATTTAAAATGTATAATATTAAGGTCATAGAATCTCAGAAAGAAATAAGCCACAGGTACTTTCTCATGTGCAGAATCTAGCTAATAATGTATGGATGTATGTAAACAAGTGTACGTGAGCATGCAGGACAACTTGAAGGAAAGAGCAAGAAAGGCTAAATAAAAAGGGTGAGGAAGGACTGAGTGTGGGTGATGCACATGAGCTATGAGAAAGGACTTAAAACTAATTGTTTTCCTAGTTCTAATTCAGTCAAGGATTTCTGTTTGTGTTAGGTGGTGCATAAAATAGATTCAGTACTGAAGCTGTAAAATTTACTGTGAAGCTTCACAGCTACAATTCTGAATACCAATTCCAGCTGCAAAAAGGTTCATTGTAGAGACTTTGAGTCTAGTTAATTTTGGTGTGTTCTGTTTTATTGGCAAGGATTTTTTAATAATAATAGTTTGTTTTATAATAGAAGCATCTAGATAAATATTTCATTAAGTATCTGCGACCTCAACTCGTCCATTTGACACATAAAATCAACCACGTGTCTGCTGCTTGTTAACGTGGTACCCGTGTTCATTTACACAAGCCATGCCTTGGCTTCAAATAAGGACAGGGACGAGATAACTCTGTTTAATATAAGCAGCTGTCTTGTACACAGCCAAAAATACAGTAGGCCTTCCCCAGAAGAGGATGCTAGGCACTCCTCCACTCATTCTCCCCCTTGACATCCTGTAACTACTGTGATGTCAAGTTAACAGCACTTAAGCACCCTCATAGAATGGTCGATACACCAGTGTTACACAATTAGAGAACAAGAAAACCAAGATATTTGAGATAAATAACACTCAGACATACATCCACACTTAACCCTCACACACAAACATATGCAGGGCTGAGGACATTTGCCTAGCATCCATATAAACTGAGAATGGTGGCACATGCCAGTATCCCCAGCATTTGGGAAGTGGAGGAAAGAGGATCCTGAAGTTCAAGGTTATCCTCAGCTATATAGTGAGTTTAAGGCTAGCCTGGGCTACGTAAGATGCTGTCTCAAAAATAAATATTTATGGTCATTACAGTCTCCATTTCTTGTGAGTGACCACACCTGATAGCTTCTGGGACTTCCCACCTTCTCTATCATCCGTTCTTCACTTCCTTTGCCTCAGCAAGAACCTCAGCTTCCAAGGTTCAGAAGCAGGCTGATACCTAAAACTCCATCCTCGGGCTTCATTCAAGGATGTCTGGGCACACATGTTGTCATTTTCCAAGAACTCTACTCACAGGGCATGGGAGCACTGAGTCCCCTAAAGACACCGTGTGTTCTACACACCCTTTTCACCCCCACAGCAGAGACAGTAAACTGGTTCTCTCGGTGTTCGGGGCCCAGCGTCCAGCAGCGCTGGCTGTTCTCCCTCTTTGCCTGTATTGCAGAGATGCCCCAGTTCAACAGGATCAGCACAGCCCTGCTTCCATGCTGTTCACTGATGACAGTGAACACAGAAAGCTCACCTAGCGGGCAAGCTGTGTGAGAGCGAGGCCTTTGTCTCTGCTGCCCTTGCCTGGTGCACTGACACCGAGAAGGTACTCGGTGAACACTGTCAGCGCGCTTAGGATTTAGCTGTCATTATTCTGGGCTCTGGTCTTGGTTGAAGTCCTCCCTGATCATCCCAGATCCTTAACCTGAGAGCCAGGCCTGTCTTCAGGTGGCGTGGGCAAACAAATGAGCATAGACCTCAAGTCTGGCAGTCTAGTCTGTCTAGGATTATTTACTGGACTGTTCTGGAAAAACAAGCCTGTTTCCAGCCTCCTGGCGCCTGCCACTCTTCACCTTAGTCTTCTGTCTGAAGACCTATTTAGATTCCAAGCCTACAAACTCAACAGACGCCTCCAGCCATCTTGTGCCCCATGAGCTCTGGGAGGCGGGATAAGAGAGGATGCACACAACATTTCTTGGTGGCCAGGGTTCCCTGTGGCCAGGACTCCACGTAGGCATCCGGGGGGAGCGGGGCCTCTACTCTCCACCCTGTGTTTGTTATTCTATGTCATAGCCTTATCATAAACATTATCCTAGTGTGGGCCACTGAGGCTCCTTGCAAGGGAGGTTTGTTGTTCTAAGGTGGCTGGGAGTAGAATGCCCAGAGGCCTGGGGAATTCTGAGAGCTGGAGAGGGAAGCAGAAGCCAGGGTGGTACTTCGTTCTAAAGCTTGTGCCTCTGTCACCCTGGTGTGAAGGTCAAGCCATGAGTTCCATGTCTTAGAAACCGGGGCATATTTCTCCATCAAACCCAAGTCCCTGCTGAGAAGCTACTGAAAGCCTTTGTTTGATAAAGGAAGGAAGGGAAGGGGGGGAGGGGGTGGTGATATAGCTTCCTTTTGCTAGTTGGAAGCCCCTAGAATGCTCACAAAAGAGGACACAGTGCCTCAAGGCTTGCTCGTAGTAAGCCAGTGATCTGGAATTCTACCTTCGCTCTTTTCGTTGAGCTTGTCACTCCCTCGGCTTCTGTTGTGCCCCATCTCTACATTCCTGCTGTCCCTCCTCTCCTCGACAGAACAGAGGAAGGCCCTGTGGATACTGACTAAGGACAGAACATGTGCCAACTGGTCTGTCTCACATCTCTCTAGCCTCCTCACCTTGGGATGGTATTTAATGTATCTTTACTGTGGAATTTTTTCATCTTAATTTCACCTGGGAGCTGCTCTAAAAATTAAATAGTGAATCCACTCAGGAAGTTTATGTCGCATAGTAAGGACTCAATAAAACCAGGGGTCCCAGTGTGAATGGGTGATTACTCCGCCATGAGTTACAAAGAGTAGGTATGGAGCGGGAAGTGGGGGGAACATGATTCAGGGTCAGCACCTTCTTTTTGTAGTGTTTCCTGAGTGTCTGATGTCTGTGACATTGGGGTTCATCAGCGAACAAAAAGACAGAGGGCCAAATCAATTCTGCAGGACACACGCCTCCAGAGTGGTCTCTGCACAGGGAGCCTGTAGGAGGTACCAGATCCCACCAGAATATAGTTAATATCACAAACCAGCTGAGACATGCAGGGAGCTGCGAAACTCTCGAATGGCCTGGTGGGCCTTAGCTTCCTGTCTGCAGCACCCCAATAGCAAGCACCCTTACTGCTTTACAATGATCAGAGAAACAGTGGGTATGGATGACTATACCAGTAGACAGCAGAAGGTCCTGCATCATCAGCCTTGTGACCCAAGGCTGGGAGTCAGGACCCTTGGGTGGAGCCCCTTGTGCCCAACTCCCTGTATGATATGAACTCATGCACACCCCTTCCTACCTGTCTGGGATGCTGTCCCCTCTCTTCCTTTGCATTAAGAATGTACAATATGAGATCAGGGATCCTTAAACTGGGCTCCAGGGTTCCTGTGGAAATCCCTGCAGCAGGGGGCCATCCCCCACCCCAGCCTCACTCATATCTGCCACGACTTTACTATTTTTATCTATTCCACGTTCAAAACTCCAAGTAAGATTCCTTTGGAGAAAGACAGCAACAATAACAACAACAAAAGAATTTTACAGCTAAAAGTAGTCTGAAACCCCCGCAGCAGATGAATTCTCGGGACCCTATCTCCCAGCACCTAGCCGGGAAGACTTGGCGTTCTTTCCTCCTAAGTTTTATGTAACGAACACATTCTCAGCACTCACTTCTTGCCAGGACTATGCTTAACACCCAGCAGCTGGGAATATACTTAATCCCCTGAAATACCTCCCGGCTTCAGGAAGGCCTCATCATTGCAGACCTGACTTCTTGAGTCAAGCAGGGTCCAGGGGAGATATTTACCCTCCAGCCAGGTCTCGGGTGCCCAGGCAGATGACCTCACCCCAGGGCACTGCCTGATCTAAGAAGCAGCAGAGCAGGTGTGTGCAGCAGCTGGGTGTGGCCACAGGAAGTCCCTCTGTCGTGGGCCCTCAGAGTAGGAGAGTGGATCGGCTCGACGTGGATGCTTTCATCAGAGGCGTGCACCCTGCAGGAGGAAACACTTAGTGTCTTAGCAATGTCCACGGCAGAAAACGTCACTGTCTCCTGTAATTCATCCCCAGCCACCACACTGCCGTCCACACTCTGCACCAGATGGCTGCAGGTCTGATTTCAGCCAAAGCCCAGGGGCCTGGAGAAGGCCCAGACGTGGGGCAAGGGGTCTGACCTCACCTCCAGCCCTCTCATTAAAGGGAACAGTGGGGGCTACCACAGTCTGTGCAATCCAATTCTCCTGCCCTTAGCAAACACGGACGGAACACACGCATGACCCTATTGCCTGTGTCACCAAGATGACCTGGCCCTGTACACCTATTTCAGAAACTTTTTATTCAGATTATATGTCTTGGTTGGAATGTCCGTTAGTCTTCTAGATGTTTTTCTTAAGTGCTTAAAAAACACCTTTAACTATGAAGGAAACAGCAGGTCCCCGGGTTCTAAAGAGAAATAGAGATCACACTACCCTCTCTTCCCCGGGCCTAGTGCCGAGAGAAGCAGATTCGAGAGCCAGGAAGATACACTCCTGACTTCAGGAAACTCAGCCTACTGGAAGGCTAGCATCTAAACACAATAAAAAGCAAATGTGCTGGTAGAAGGAAGCGTGGTCTGTCAGTCATCTGTTGCCGAGATTATGCCGTCTAACGATAGCATGCAGAGCTCAGGTAGTACCGGTTGATGTCTCCACTGTCTTGCAGGCCTCACCTGTCCAGAAATTGGCTACCTGTCTGCTGATCTGAGTGTCAATGGCTGTGTAAGTCTTGCTCTGTGTGTCTCTCAATCAGAGTGGAGTCAAAGGCAAAGGGTAAATGAAGAAGGGACGGCCACAGCACCCAGGTGCTTTTCAGGCCTTTTTGTGTAATGTTTACTGCCATTATCCCATTGGCTGAAGCAGGTCTGGCATCAGAATGGGTGGGATCGACAAAGTCCTTTGGTTGGCCAAAAGAGTCTGGGATACCAGACCTTGTGATACAGACTCCAGCTCAAGTCATGCAGGTAAAGTGCCTTCCATGCCCTGGGCCTCAGTTTCCCCAATTTTAGATGGCCAGGTGTGGTGGTCTGTGCCTATAATTCCAACACTTGGGGGGAAAGTGAGTTCAAGGCAGCTGAGGCTACATAATGAGGACCTGTCTCAAGTAAACAAAATAAAAATGGGAAGGCTGAAGCAGGTTGTCTTCCAGGGCCTGTGTCTAAGACTCCTGTGCACCGTGGGTGCCATGAGCTTCAAAAAGTGCCTAGGAGCCTGGGAAACCTTCTGATTCCAGGAGAGAAGAAACTTCTGTATAGTGTTCCAAGTGACCCTGAGGCCTGGAAACAGCATCCCCGGAGCCAGTAGCCCAGAGCACAGAGGAGGCACAGGGTGCATCTGCTAAACACATGGGAAGGTGGGCTCCAAGGATCCTGCTCCGAGACCTCTGGGCCTAGACACAGAACCAAGCTTTGTTTTCTACTGTTCATTGCCTTGACTGCATTTCAGAATGCTCTTGGTAATAAAATGGGGTGCTTGTTTTAGAATACTGCTAAGCAAAGTAGACCAAAGGAGTCAAGAGGAAGACTCGCTCAAAACTTAGATAGTTCATTGAGTCATGTACCTTCTGTTTTATGCCGATAGCCCCAAAATCCAGAGCATAGAGGGCCACTCCCAGAGGCCAGCCTGTTCTTGAGAACATCCCTGACACCCTTCTGTTTTCTCGGCCAGGTGCTGTTCGCCCTGAATCAAACTCTGCTGCAGCATGAGAGTGTGCGGGCTGGGAGCCTGCAGGCGCCATACACCACGGAGGACCTCATCAAACACTACAACTGTGGGGACCTCAATGCAGTCATTTTCAACCATGACACATCCCAGGTGAGGCCCTCCTCTCTGCCTGCCCTGATGGTCACTGCGTCACCAGCTGGAAAGAGCTGGACCTAGGCCCCCATGATCCCATCTGGCATTTATCAGATGCCTACTGTACAGTGGGCAGAGACCAGCTTCTCTCCAGCTATGATGGATAGGAACTACTGTCATCTCCTTTATAGAGGGGAAACTGAGGCTCAGAGAAGACAATTCTTACTTGCTCAAGGCTGTGAAGCTTATTGCTGTTAAATCATCAAGAACAGCAACTTGAACCAGAAAGCCCACAGAAGGGAAAACCTAGTTAGTATGAGTTTGGCCTTGAGTCTGTTTCAGGACCTTCTGCTTTGATACAAATCCTAGAGCCAAAATTACAGGAAGGTTAACAAGACCCTGAGTAGGGCCCTAAAGATTGAATTTGGCTTGACCTTGCCCAGACTTTACCATGCCTCTTCATTGATTTCCAGCAAATTCCAAGACACTCCATCCAGCACTCAAAGATTCTCTAAGACCTTTCTGTGGTCTTGTCACAGCCCATCTCCCCCCCCCCCCCCCCCGCGGCCTGTGGGATCTACAGCTTGTCCCGTAGTACTTCTGAGCCTTTGTCCAGGCTCATTCTCCCCTGGATTCCTCCAACTTGATCAGATTCAATGTTGCCTGCTCTGAGAAACCTCCCCAGCCTCCCGAATGGAATCAGGTGTCTCACCAGACATCACACAGTTTCCCCCAGGGGTTCCTTTGCCGTGGTATTTGGATATTCATCCACTCGAAAGCTTGGATTAGGCAAAGGAGGCCATGTCCGTGTTCTGGTCCCTTTCTGCTGTTCCCAGTTTCCCAGGGCAAAAGTTGGTCTCTGCAGTAGTCTGTGTGTTCCTGCTGTTCTGCCCCTGCTCCTGACCCCATCTCCTACATACACCCCAGCAGCACAGCCTGCCCTGTCATCTCAAGAACACATCTACATGGTTCTGCCTTTTCACTGGCTCTGTTCCCTCAGCATAGGTGATTCTCCCACACGCCATTGTAACGTACTCCCTCTGTGTCTTCAGGCATCACCGGCACCATAAGACCAGCGCACCCTGTCTGAGCTGTAGCCTGAGTGAGCCACTCCCCCTCAAAAGAAAATACACCAACTGTCATTACCTTCTCTATACCCCATTTTCCTCCCACGGTCATACACTCAATCCTTTCACTAGTGACTACTTACCATCTAGTCCTTCCCACTGGAACACAAGCCCCATGATGGCAGGGTTTGGGTCCATCATTAATTCATTTATCCCCTCTGGTGAGAGAAGTCCCCAGCCTGAAGTGGGACTCTGTAAATATTTGCCAAATAAATGAAATAGTTTGTAAATGTGGTAACACGGCACACACAGAAATGTGGTGGGGAGCCAGGGAGGACAACTCTCATGAGACTTACCCTCTCACAAGCAGCCTGGAAGACCCAGGAAATCATTGTCTCATATAGGGACCCTTGCACTGGGGACAGAAGAGGTGCAGATACACCCCATGGCAGGACTCTCTCATTTAGATGTGGCTGCAGCTGGGACTGGGGCAATTAGGAAAGATTCCTATAAAGTAAAAGGTCACAGAAGAACTAACATTAGCCATAGACAAAGAAGGAATGTTCCAGCATTGAGCACAGTGCGCAAGTGAACCAGAGACCCAGAGGAGGAGGAGTGGAGAGAGTTCTGGTTGGAGGCCAGCCAGGCTGGGGCCACAATGTTCTGTCTGTGCTTGCCACCCAACCCCCAGACACAGGCTCCCTGAGGGCAGGGATGAGCTGCTCATCCCTTGGTCCCCACTACTCTGGAGAGACCCCTTGGCGCCTGGCACAGTGTGCTTGCCAGTGAGTGACTGTCACGCATAACACTGTAGGTACATCATGTACTTAGGGAAGCTTAGAGAATGGAAGAAGGAGCCCAGCCCTTACTGTGGGAGACTCCAGGTCTGAGGACTCTAGTCTCCTGCTGAAGGAGGAAGGGGAGGAGCCTGACACCATGCACTGATGGGACTCTCACCAGAGCCCCACTTCTGGTGAGCCTTGCTCTGAATCTGTTAATGGCCTCTTTTGGTGGGTGGAGGGTGATTCCACAGCAAAAAGGTCTTGGTTGTAAGTTGGATAACTGGCTGTGAAGCGGCTGGCCTGAGGAAGAAGGGGTGGATAAGACAAGGCCTGTGGCTGACTCTAAGCCAGGCGAATGAGGCATGGGGTAAGCCTGGGGGATGGTCAGTTCAGATTTCCTTTGAATCTCTGCTGATCTCTGATGGCTGCAGCCATGTCCCCCAGCAGAGCAAGTGATCTGCCCAGAGCTGAATCCTAGTCCAGGCTGCATATGGGATACACAGGAAACATGTCCTGAGGAGGAGAAAATCCAGGGTCACAAGGCTGAACCCTGCCATTGCACATCTCACTCTGTGGGGCCGCATCTGCAGTCAGAGGCCTCTCAGCCTCAAGGTCTGGGGATCTAGAGATTTAGGGTTTGTCCCCCTGAGTAGTCAGGGAGGCTCCAGGGTAATCATAAAGTAGGAACTAAGCTTGTTAGTAGAGCTTCCTAGGTGACAATGACAGCCAAGAGGAGGGACTGGTAGATGTCTCCAGAGGGCCTGGCTAGCATAGCAGAAAACAAGCATAGGGTGGGAATGCAGCTAAGGAGTAAGACCCCACCCCCCAGGAGTGTATGGATCATTGCAGTCAAAAAGATGCCTCGGCTACAGTGGGGAGGGTGATCAAATAGCCTTTGGACATCAGGGTGAAACTAACACAGTACCTGAGGCCCATTGCTCCTTACTCACTAAAAGAATACCTCCAAGCTACCCCCCACCACCACCCTCAACAATGACTGTGCTCTGTCTCTCTCTGCAGCTCCAGGTTACTGATGTTGTTAGTGTCCATAATTAGAGGACCACACAGAAGTCCTACCTGGCATGCCTGGGGTCCCAAGCTCCCTGAGGGGAACGGTAGCCACATGTATGTTTTATCTAAGTGCAGAGACTTTTGACAGTAGAATATTACTCCGAGTCAAAATAACTTATAGCAGTGCCACCCTCTCCTCCAAGCGCAAACCTAGGCTGATAGGCCAACCGTGCTCCATAGTGAACCACCGGGGACCTTCTTGGAACACTTCTTCTCGCCCTCTCCTACTGTATATCCCATACTATTCCTACAAGCATGGCTGACCCCTCTACTGGGCTGGTACTCTCATGATAGACAGAGGACCCAGCTTGAAGGTACTGGGTTGGCCCTAGCCTGACACAGGGCAGGATCTGGGGAGTTTCTCAGAGGTTGCCTACTGGGTAGGTGGGTACAGGGAAGTGGGTAGTTGAGGATTATCAACAGGCCTGGGCACTTAGCCATCCCTAGCTACAGACCAGGGAAGCCTATTGAACCCCTCCCCCATAACCTCACAGCAGTCCCGCCTGGCCCATCTCCTTGTCACCCCATCACACACCAGTCTCTCTAGAGCTCTAGGGACATTGCATGATCTCTTCAAAATGTTATCATATGCCCTGCACTTAAACTTGTCATGGGAGATTTCAGGCCCCAGACAAGTCTAATGACATCATTAATTTGCTTCTCCCCCAGCCCTGGCTCAAACCCAGGCCCCATCCTTGGCATGGGGCCAAGGCCCATCAGCATGAGACACACAGAGAGTGTTAGCCAGTGGCTAGGAAGTCCAGGGGAAGCTGAGTGTCCAGCCCTGCTTCTTCATGCTTTTGAAATTTTACTCTCTTTCTTTCCCTTATAAATAGCTTCAGCCCCCTGGGGAATCTTTTTTGGGTGTGTTTTGTGGGCGGAAAGCATAGCAGGAAGGAAGGAAGAGCACATGCCCACAGGTTCCATTATCCATGGGAGAAGGAGGGGACTGAGACCTCTGTCTTCATGTCTCTCTGGTGGTTCTGATGACCATCTGTCATCTCTGGAGGCCACCCTTCTCTAGTAGCCTGTGACATCACATGGGAAGGGGACAATGCAAGGTGAGGTGTATAACTCCGTACTTCCACAGTGCCTTACTGCGCTAGCATCTTCCAAAGCTGGTCTCATTGAATCCATGCAATAAGCCATGTATGTTCCCCTGTTACCAGTGAGGAATGTGAGACTCAGAGAGACCATAACCTAGTGGAACACCGAGCAAGGAAAGAGGGATGGCACCCAAGCTACCCTGGCTGTGTGACTGCAGGACCTGTGCTCATCACTGCTCTTCCTCAGCTGTCGCTCAGCCCGCTCATCCAGCCACTCGCTCACTGACTAAACAAACACTTATGTGTAATAAAGCATGGCCTCCTATCCTCTCCCATATCCCATAAATGGGGAGAAGCCTTTGAGAGGCATGTTTCCAGAAACAGCCCTTCTAGTCATGGCCTGGCTGTTCTCCACCCTGACTTCAAATTCTCTAGCGTCTCCTGTAACTGCATCAAGTCAAGGGTGACCTAGCCCATCGGGGCTGCCAGTCATCCCTTCCAGTTTGGAGGAGCGTAAGCATGCAGTTCCTTCGTTTGTCTACCTGCCAAACCAGCAGTCTCTGGGTGCCAGCTCTGGACCGGCCTAGGCATGAGCAGGGCTGCTGCGTACATTGTACACATTGTGCACAGCTCACGTTGAGACAATCACATCACTTCCATCTTCATCCCAGAGCAGTGAGTCTGGCCTCTCTGACGACGGAGCCATAAGGTGCAAATGTGTTTACCACCCATTTCACCCACGGGTCCTTGGCCAGCATACCAGAGGCAGATTCAGTCTCTGTTAACTCCCCGTCTTCCCCAGAAAGAATGCTGACAACTCAACAGTGGCTGTAAAAAAAAAAAGAAAAAAAAAAAAAAAAAGCCCTGTCACTGGGCTAATAATTGGCTCTTCTGAAGGACTAAGATCTCTAGGAAGTTGGTATCTTCGGGCACAATCCCCCTCATCTTTCAATCAGGACTGGTATTTTGTGCTTTATGCTTGGGTAGAAGACACTGAGAAGTGGGAGATGTTCTATGAGCAGGAGCTTGGAGGATGTTATGATATGGGTGGGTCGAGAGAAAAGACAATGTGTTTTGATTCATTGTCTTAGTTTCCGCAGCAGCCCCTGTGCTCATGTTGGAGGAGATGGTACTAGAGTGCCCAGACCTACCGTTCAAGCCAAACAGATGAAGCGATATGAACACAGCAATCCAGAAGGGGTAGTGCAATCTTATATTCAAGATGTAGGCATCTTCCTATATCTTGTATCAGGAAGATGCGCCGATAGGCGTCTTCCTTGAGTAGGCCCTGGGGACTTGGAATGACATAATATCATCCTTGAACTCAGGGATCCCTCTGCCTAGTTCGAAAGCACATCAGCAGAGCTGGATCTCAGGCTGGATGCGGAGAAGAGTGAGGGTAAAGGACCCAGGGAGTAAGGATGAACAATCCCTAGGCAGCTTATCCCGCAAGCATTAGCCTGGAAGGAGCTGTGATCCTGCAATAGTTATCAGGAAAAGACAAAGATCTGGAAGGGTGAAGCCAGAACAGCAGATAGCAGCTCAGTCTTGAGAAAAGCTGAAAGTGCTGCCCTGCGCATCTCTGTAGAACAGAGGGTGGAGTGCAACCACAGCAGGGCCCATCATCTCAGTTGGTTCTTCCCATCACATTAGTCCTTCCTATGAATGAGAGCCAGGACTCAGCAAAGTGGTGTAGCATTAGAACTGAATCCAAAGCTCAACTCTCCCTAACCCCTAAGCTCTTTGACCTTCTTGCCACACCTGTCATCTACCCCCTCTTGCTGAACTGGGTTCCTTGTCCAGGTCATGCTGGGCTCAGGACTGAGGAAAGATAAAGAAACATAAGGAACTCAGCATGGCTGCAGCCTCCTCAGCTCCAACCTCTAAAGAAATATCAGGCAGGCCTGTGTGGCATCTTACCATCAGGACATAGCTGGGCTATGACTGCCCTAGCTGTGGCTGCACACATCTCTGGATTGTTCCCTCTCGGCCTTGCCTCACATGGAAAACTGGAACAATGCTCATCTTTGAGGGTTTGAGGGTTGATGAAACAGCACCAAGCCTACTGGGGGGCCTCAGAAAGGGAAATTGCCATGTGTTTATCTGACATGTGACCTGTTCCATCAAGACCTGAAGGTGGCTTCTGTCTTACTGTTGCAGCTCCCCAATTTCATCAACACCACCCTCCCACCTCATGAGCAGGTGACAGCCCAGGAGATTGACAGCTACTTCCGCCAGGAGCTCATCTACAAGAGGAATGAGCGCATGGGGAGGAGAGTCATGGCGCTGCTGCAGGAGAACCAGGACAAGATCTGCTTCTTTGCCTTCGGAGCAGGTTTGGCCCCTATCTTCTCTCGTTGAGGGAAAAGCTGAGGCCCAGAAGAGGTCAGGCTAGGTACCTAGGAGCAGGGCTAGGACCCCAGTACTTCCCCAGTTGCTGACCAACTGTTTTCTTATAGTATCGTCCTTAGCAAGGGAAACAACCCCTACCCCATCCATGGTAACTCTACAGCCCCTTCGAGTGCCAGGTGGAGTTATGAAAGCCCAAAACAATCCTCCCATCCAGCCTGGACCCACCCCACCAGGGCTAATCAGAAGGGTCCTGTGGCCTCAGGGGTGAGGGAGACAGACTTTGACAGCCCACAGTTCTGACTCCACCTCCAATCAGGCCATGTGTCATGTCACCCTGTCTGGTACTTTCCCAAGGGTCCAGTTTTCTCTTCTATTAATGGAAAGGATAGCAATAACTACTTGATGAATTAAAAGTGTCTATGTTGTCGGGCAGTTATAAGCATATGACAGGAATCCAGAATGGCAGCTACAATCATCATCTTCATCACCATTATAATGAACTTAAGCATCACCATGGCAACACAGGGCATGCACTAAATGTTTCTGGGGATCTTTCTTCTCCTGCGAAGGGAACTAAATATGTCTACACATGGTTCCTTAGGGTCCCTATTCCTTCTCTGCTCCCCCTCCCCTTTTCTGCCTTTCTCTGTGGTGTCTCTACAATGGCTGCATTGGGGCCAGGATAGTGAATTTGAGTTCTTTGTTAGTCAGCTTTTGCTCAGTGATTTACAATAACGTAATTTACTTCTTGCCACTTGAATGTTGGGAATCCACCTGTGTTTTATAAAAATTAAGAGGTATCTTACAGCTGAGTGTGATGATGTACATCCATAATCCAAGCACTCTAGAGACAGAAGCAGGCAGGTCTCCGAGGCCAGCCTGGTCTACCTAGACAGTTCAAGGCCAGCCAGAGCATGTAGTAAGACCCTACCTCAGACAGGCGGGATGGAAGCTTTCAGATATGTCCATCATTCTACTGCTCTGGCTTCTCTTTCTGTGCCCTTTACTATCTAAGCCAAGAAGTCAATGCAATCCACAAGGGCTCCTTTGGACATCCTGACTTTAAATGGGGCTGATTACTATCTGTCTCTGTGTCCCCCCTACCCCCATTCATGTCCAAGTATGTCGAGGGCACGTGCCAGGGGTATATTTATACAGGCTGTTCTTCCCCCTCCTGAACCCCTATTGCGGCAGTGAGGCTGGTGGGAGGAGCTCAGTCATAGATGCAGGCCCTTTGAAGGCAGCTCATTAAGGCCACAGAAGCTGCACAGAAAGAGCTCTGGACTCCCTGGCTCTGCTATGGCCGACTGTGGCCTCGAGCAAGTCTCCTCCTCTCTTACAACCTCAGTTTACTCTTTTAGACAGGAGGGGCTGGCTTCGGCTTGAGATGTCTCAGATTGCAGGCTGTCTAGGGTTCTGGCACGAGTGTAGGAGACAGATGGGGTCTCACAGGGGATCTAGAAGGACCTCCTGGAAGAGCCTACAGGAACAAAACCTGGACTAATACCTGGAGATGGGAGGACCACTTTTCCTCTTGCAGGATGCAGGGGGCCTGTTGTGAGCCAGGGAGCTGTGAGGATCTGTGCAAGGAAGTGACCCCCAACACCTCTCCTCTCTCTACACAGCTGCCTCTGGGCAGTGATTCTGTACCACATGACCTTAGCTGCCTGGAAAAAAGGGCAGCCACTGGAGTCATCAAGTTCCCTGGTTCCTCAGACTTGCAAGACCCTCCAGAGAGCCCAGTCACTGAGGGAGGCCAGTGAGAGAGCAGGATTGCCCCTCCAGAATGGGCCCAGGATGCAGGTCTAAGCTTACCCAGAGCCTAATAGTCTTACCTCACCAGCTTTCTCCTGTAGCTGAGAAAGCCGAGAGCCTAAAGAAGCAGAACACAGACCTTCTTCTCATGTCTCAAGCACATGGGGCACAATGATCCACTCCAGCACCTTTTCAAACTAAAGCATCCTGCAACAAATTGGTGGAGACAGATGCATAAAGGGATCTCAGAGTCCTTACTCAGCAACCCTAAAAACTGGTAACTGAGTTTAGCACCACATTTATCCATATTGCTTTTATATAGGAAATGGCTTGGTGTGATAAAAAGAAATGGGGGACTAGGTGCTGTCAAGTTCAAGGTGACTTTTGTGGCCCTTTTAAAGCCTCATTACCTAAGTAAGGTGTCTGGGACTGCTGGTTGGTATAGGAAGAGGTAGGAATGGAGAAATGGAGCAAGAGGAGAGAGTTGGTCTCCAGGCAGAGGAGGATACCTCCTCACCTAAAGTGTGAATGAGCAGGTAGCTGATGACTTCAAACCAGGTCTGCTGCTCATTCTGCTGGAAGGTGAAGTTGAGAAGGAAGATAAAGGGCTCTTGGTGTGAAGAGGGGAAAGCATTTGATAAGAATGCAAGAGAGACTGGTCACAAACTTGACCAGGACAGGAAGTTAGAGTAGACTTAACTGGAGCCATTGGTGGCTGACTGCCAGTAGATACCTAAAGTGTGGTGCTGTGAAGAGCACATCAGAGCCCAGCAAAGCAGAGCCCTGACTGATCATTATGGCTGCTGAGGACCAGGATTCCAGCAGGTGCTTGCCAGGTACTTGCTCACTCTGCTGCCAATGAAGGCCCATAACCCTGTGGAGTTATAAGCGGTTTCTCTAGCAACACACAACAGCTAGGATTTAAAGATGGATACTTTACCCAGCTGCCTCTTGATTTTACCTGCACAGCCCCTGCTCTGTGACCACCCCGTGCATGTGAATGGTACCAAGACAGGATCCACAGTCTCAAAACAGCTAGCACCTAGCAGATTTTGCACAAAGACCTGGTGAACCAAATCATACAGAACTAAGTATATTCCATTCAGTCCCAGGGCCTATCATGAGTGAGAGGGGCTTACGAGGCACTAGGAGGAAATGGTGATTTTATCCACCATTCTAGGTAAATAGATTTTATCAGGATGTTTATCTGTTCAGCTATCCAAGGATCTGGTAGCATCTTCTTTTCAATAATGTGTGATTCGGGAACCAGAGGAACTGAGTTGGAAGCATGGGTCACCAGTAGATTGGTATGGGTGGGGGGACAGATAACTCGAGGGTCCTTCAGTTCCATTTGGCAGACCAGTAAGTAGACATGCATACAGGAAGCAAGAGAGCCTCAGCGCTCTAGTGAGGTGATGGTAACGACTCTTCCTTGTGGTTAAGCTCTCCAAAACATCACCCAGCTGCTTGAGCTCTCTGACTTAAGCTCCCACAGGAGCCCTTCATTTCTAACTCCAACAGTCGGAAGTTATCAGTGTCTGTGGCCCTAGCACACTCTAGTCTGAATAAAATCCAAACTTCCGACACCCCACAATCCTTGAACCCCAGCATTCGATTGATCTGATTGCCTGGTCTCGATATCCTGGCTCTCTAGGCTCATAGCATTTCAACATTCCAGCTTGGTTTTTGTTTCAATTGCTCTTGGAGACTTGGGAGTGGTACGGAGCCTTGCAGAACCTGTACATGCCTTCCAGGGCCACCAACTGCCCCACAAGGGGAAGAGTCAGACAGAAAGATGGCAGGCAGAGTTGGAGACACAAATCTGTTACTCTGAGTGTTGGGACGTTCAGGACACTCAGCCTTCAGGTTGAGGAAGGGCATTCAAAAAAACACTTATGGGCCTGAGGCAGAAACACACTAGTGGTAAAGATTTAAACTTGATAGAAAGGAAAGATATAAGCCCATCATACTGAGCCAAGAGCACACTTTAGCTAAAGACATTTAGCATTGATGGAGATATAACTCAAAGATAAAGCCTTTGCCTAGCATTAATGCAGCACCACCAAAAATGAATGAATGAATGAAGGAAGGAATGAATGAAGCAACTACTTCCTGTAGAAGGCACACTGGTCTGTTTGACAATCCACTCGTATAGCCCCATACTCAGGGCTTCCTGTAAGGACAAGATATTCCTTCAGTTCCATTTGGCAGACCAGTAAGTAGACATGCATACAGGAAGCAAGAGAGCCTCAGAGCTCTAGTGAGGTGATGGTAACGACTCTTCCTTGTGACTAAGCTCCCCAAAACATCACCCAGCTGCTTGAGCTCTCTGATTTAAGCTCCCACAGTGTCCTGGAACTTTGTCCTCAAACTCTGCTCACACAGCACACTGTCATCTCCTAGTCCAAGTTACACCCCTAGATCTCAGAAGATGCTCATACTCAATTGTTGAATGAATAAATGGATGGATTAATTAATGAATGAGATGACTCTGAGGTATGTAGTAAGTACCATCCACTCCTCTGTTACCCCAAGCAAAATTTGATACAGCGTCTAAGTCTTCTGTCCCCACGGTAGGAAGCAGGGGCTCTGGCAACATTGTACCCACCTTTCAGATGGAGAGACTGCAGTAACAAATAAAAGGCCCGAGAACTTACTAGAAAAAGAGCCCTAGGTTTGATTGAGGAAAGCAGAAAGGCTGAGGCAAGAGACAGAAGCAGGGTTTCAGGAGGTATGGGGGAGAAGGCAGCGAATGGTAAGAAAGAGAAAAAGTAAAAGTGAGAAAAGTAAACCGCAAGAGTTAAGTCCAGGCAATGAGGGTGGGAAAGGGAAACAGCTTGGTGTCATGGAAACAGCTTGCCTTCTGAGATATTCCTATAGTCTTCTTGGAGTCTTTCTCACTCCATCTGCACAGCAAGGGACCCACAAGAGGCGAGGTGTTAGGTTCCTTCCAGACCCTGCATCCCACATCCCATACTTGTTGGCAGAGGCTGACTCGGAGGTTTCCTGGAGAAAGTGGGAGCCAGCTGAAATGTCCCCATGCAAGCCCAGAGACTTCCAGCTTTTCACATCAACCCCCTAGTCCTCAAGAGGAGATCCTTCTTTCCCTGCACTTGCACTTGCTTCTCTGCTCACTGCCTTCGGGAGAGATGCCCCTGAGAGCTTTCAGATGGCCCGAGCACAGCCAGTCTAGAATAGAGGCTGCACTCGCAATAGTTTCTTCCCTTCCCCCATGACATCTATGTCTGTCCTGCTCCCCGAGGACAAGCGTGAGGATAAACCTTCCAGAAGTGCTTCAGGATTTCCAGCACTGCTGAACGAAAGCTGTCACCACTCGGCTCATGCATCTAGAAACTGGCATGTCTGCAACAGCTCCCATCCTTGGCCAGAATCATTCCAGTTCAACCCAGAACATCCAGACAGGCAAAGGAACACCCGTTCTGGTTTGTGCTGGGCTGGCTTTCCCTTGGACAGGGCAAGTCAATAGAAACTGTGTGCCATGTCCCCCAGCTTGTCTCCACAACTGTGCTATTGGGGGAAGATCTGAAAATTCTAGCTATGGGTTTGGGACTCTTGCTGGGCAGTGTCAGGAGGACAATAGGAGAAAGTGACAGACTAGAGGGTGGCCTTTGAAAGTGGCTGTGGGAGAACCCTGGTTTCTCCTGAGGAGTAGCTCTGGGCTAGTAAGTTTCTTCACTTCTCCCAGCCTCAGAATCCCCTCTGTAACTGGCCTGGAGTCAGTGAGCAACACCCGAATAGTTTACATGGCCTGTCAGTGTAACTTTGTACAGCCATTGCTACCCAGGACCCTTGACTCTTCATGGCCTGTCAGTGTAACTTTGTACAGCCATTGCTACCCAGGACCCCTGACTCTTTGGAGCCCACTGTCCTCTCAGGACAGGACTCCTGTCCAGAAGGGAGGCAGGCCACTTCAGATGAGGGCCTAGAGAACCTCTGTGGTATGGCAGGGAAATCTCAAGAACCAAGACGGGTGCTAAGTAAGGACGTGGGGCTCGGGATGGGGTGAGCCTCTGTCCCTGAATGCTTCTCTAGCCAACAGAGGGTCCTAGTCTCTGGGATATTGAACCTCAGGAAAAAGCCTGGTGTTATAAAGAGCAACTGTTCCGGCCGTAACTGGAACCTGATACCTACAGTCGTTGCTTCTGTCTGTGGTCATATGAAAGAGGGCCATCTCTGACTCGTCTTGGGCTCCCACGGCCTAGCAAGCATCTAATACTCCTTAGATGTCTATAACAGTTTTTAGATAAAGTACTGTGGTCACCACGTCCTCAGGACCAGGCTAGCCAAAGCCTCTAAATTACCCGAGTCACCCCGGAAATGACAGGTGTCAGCAGAGACATGGCTTCCTGATCTCTGAGCAAAATGTTCAGCATCTGATCCAGATGACCTAAGAAGCTTCTTTTTTTTTTTTTTGGTTTTTCGAGACAGGGTTTCTCTGTGGTTTTGGAGCCTGTCCTGAAACTAGCTCTTGTAGACCAGGCTGGTCTCGAACTCACAGAGATCCGCCTGCCTCTGCCTCCCAAGTGCTGGGATTAAAGGCGTGCACCACCACCACCCGGCCCTAAGAAGCTTCTAAGTCAGGGTTTTGGAACCAAGTGGATGGCTTGATGAAGGAAGAGATGCTTACTTTCTAAGAGGAAATTGACACCCAGTGACATCCTGAGGAAGATGCCTACTCAACAGCTGTCAGATAGTGGCAGAGGCCCCAGGGCACAGGCTGCTCTGAACAGGAGTCTCTCCAGAGCCCCAGAAGCTGGGCTTTGCCTGGGCAACTGACTCCGTAAGTACTTTGCTATGGACACACTGAGTCATGCCTATCTACCTAGGTATAGACCCAGCTTTGCCTTTTGTACCTGTGTGGCATGGGCAAGTTGGGAAGCTGAGAACATGAATCCAAACATTTGGCACCCTCCCCCTGCCAGAGATGGGCAGGCAGCGTTGCCACTCCTGGTGCTTGATCTTTGCCATATTGATGGCCAAGCGGAGTCAGGCTTCCGTCCACCACTATTTCATTTTTGAGGTCTGGCATCCCAGACGCTGCCACACAGCAGCACAGAGCAAAGTCCTAAAGGATACCAGGGCTGGGGTGCCACCCAGGCGTCACCAAGTCCTGAGGATGCTGCTGTTTCCCCTCGCCACACCTCAGGAAGTAGAGTGCTCGCTCCCTCCATGTCAGTCAGACAGTTCTGCCATCTTCTCATCCCGCAGCTGTCGGAATCCCACAGCTTGTCCCTCCTGCCACGGTCGTCACAGTGCCCACCTCCTTCTCTTCCTATTCAGCCGCAGATCCACTGTTGTCGCCAGCATGTGCCCGCCCAACATCTCTCCTCTCTGCCTACACTCCCTGGCGCCATGCCCTCACAGCTACCTTCTCCATCATCCTTCATCTTCATCCCCTCACCCCGTTCCCCTTCATCACTGTCCTGTGTGTGCCTATCCCCCTCTTCACTGGTAGAGACTGCAGTGTGTCCCCAGTGAACTGAGAAGGCTCGGCCTTGTGCTGGGTGACTGCAGAGCGGGAGAGAAGGCCAGGTCAGTCAGTTCCCCTCCACACAGTCCCAGATAGACTAGAAGCCCTGGTGCCCCTCATTATCCGTCCCTCTGTCACACTTCCTAGGGAAAACAAACACGGCTCTGGCTTGATATCCGGCCGGAGGCCCTGGCAGTGAGATTCGCATTTGAAAGTTTCCCTTGCATTAATTTCAGACGGAACATAAATACGGACTTGAGATGCCTCTTCCAGGAGGAGAAAACTGGAAACCCGCGTGCTCACTGGAGAGAAAACATGTGTGCTGGCCGAAGGCACCCGTGTTACTCTGGAGCCCGTGTGGGAGGAACATCTGGTTCTCTCCTCCTCCCCCCCCCAGCCCCCACTGCAGTCTTGAAATTGCCCTGTTAATTGGCGCATTGTTCATGCTGAGCACTTGACACACTTTCCTCTCCAATCTGCTGAACCTTGGAAGGTACACACATGTCTGACCATTTCCTGCCCCCAGCCATGATCTTGGCATCTCTGCAGCTGCCAAGTACTCCAGAGTGGGCGTGACGGAGCGTGCTGTGAACTGGGACGGTTCTGGGGAGAAGCCCAAAAAGCCTTGCCTCTGACCTTGGGCAAGTCTTATTCCTTCATTGAGCCTCAGTTTCCTCATCTATAAAGTGGGAGCACCGTGAAGGGCCACTTCCGGGATGAAATGGAACGGCGCGGTGGGAGGCTTGCTAAATGTGTTCAGGTCACCACGTGGTGGAGGCAGGCCCGGTGCTACAACCCTGCATGGGGAAGCTGAGCTACAGAGAGGGAAAGGAAGCTTCCCAAGGCCGCAGGGTTGCAGGGGTTCGTTGGTGAGTGGAGCTTTGTGCCCAAGCTCTGCCCTGCCCTATTTTTGTGGGGTCAGGTGGGGCTGGCAGACTGTGCTCTCTGCTCCCCAAACCTTATGCACTGGCACAGCCCGTCATGCACCCAGAAAAAAAGAAACTTTTCTCAGCTCTGAAACATCTCACTGCCCCCTTTCCTGTTTGTATATATATGTCTGTGAGTGGCCCCTGGTTTATCTCAGGGAGACAAGGCCAGCTCCGCCCCCACAGCGTTGAAGCTCCACACTCGCTGAACCTGGATCGTCCTGCTGTCCGTCTAATACCTCCCATCCTGGCGCCACCGCTTCCCCATGCTCTTTGCTTCCAACTCCGACCCTCTCTCCTCCTCCTTGTTTCATCCGCTCTCATTACACTGCAGGTATAGCTCCATCTATTCTCCCTCCTCTTCTGCCTGCTATCCCCCCCCCACCCCGCTTCCCTCTTCTCTCTGAAGCTGCATCTCTTACAGCTGGTCTCTGGCCCTCTCCTGTCTTCTTTGGTTTCCCAAGTCCTGCAGTTCTCTTCCCCCCCCACCCCTACCTCGACCCCGTGATAGTCCCTCTGCTTTCCTTCCTACTTCCTTCTTGTCTCCTTGGCTCCCTGTGCCCCACCCTCTCTTTCCTCTTCTGTTGTCCTCTCCGGACTCAGCAAGTGAAATGGAACGTGTCTTCCTGCGGAGAGCTGGCCAGAGAACAGCTGGAAGCTAGTGCTGGAGGGAGCTGCTGAGTGGTGGCCAGGAGCCCCAGGGAGGCTGGGCAAGCCAAGCAGGCTGAGCCCCAACATTGTGGGGCCCCTTTGGAAACCTTCCACCACCTTGCCTGCAGGTTCCAGCATGGGGGTGGTGCCTTGTCCAGAATTTCCAACTTTGGAGACAAGCCTAAGCCCTGTCTGCCAACCCCTGGGGACAGCATATGCTGGACCTTGACTCCGCCCTGTATAGGGGCCAAGCTCCTAGGATTGGTGGGATCTTGGGGAAAATCACCAAGGGCCAGGGCTGGGCTACAATGGGGGAAACTCAGGTCTCCTGGGGACATGATGAGATCATGGAAAGGATGTGGAGTAACGGGCTGTGTCACTCATTCATTCAACAAACATTCACGGAGCCATGGTGGTGTGCCAGATTTGGGTTTAACTCTGGGGACAAAGATGAATCAGGCATGGTCCCACCCTCAAAAAGACTTATATCCCGCCCCCATCCCCATCAGGTGGCTCTTGAGAACATGTTCCAGCAGTCAGCTCTGGGCTGTGCACAGGACAGGTTAACCGCAGTGGGAAGGGACTGAAGAACAGGTTTCTGAAGTTCCGCCGCAGGTGGTGGTGGCTGGGCGGTCAGGTATATTTGAGAGGTGACAATCCGTGTGGTCTCTGTTGTCCATGGGAGGATGGGGGCTTGATGTCTACAATGTCTAGTAGAGGCATAGTGCCAGCATGGAGAGAGGGCAAGCGGGGTGGGTGGGTTCCATGGAAGGGTTGGGTGATGTCCATGGGCCACTGGGCACCACTATGTCTCAAGTAGAGGGCAGTTCCAGAGTCAGCAATACCCTGGGTCATCAAACCTACCAGAGGTGAGGCTTGGTGGTAGCTGAGGTATGAGCAGAACAAAGAGGAAAGAGGCCAAGGACAGCTTTCAAGGCCCATGCGTGGACTGGGAGAAGAAAGCCCACCAAGAGCATCACCAGAAGAGAAAGACCATGATGAAGAACGCACAGGCTGGCAGGGTGCTTGGACACTGTGAAGTTGCAATTGTGGGTCTCATGAGACCAAACACCAGAAAGGGTGAATGTCAATATTGACTGGGCATGTAGGACTCACATCACTGAGTTCTGGGTCCCTCCTGGGGCTGTACAAAGAGTGGGGGAGAAATACCATTCTTCCAGCCCAGGAGGAAGGATGAGAGGGAAGAGTGTGGCTCAGAGGAGGAGAGGGTAGAAATTTAAACTTGACCTGTCACTGCTTGCTTTCTCCTAATGTCCCTGGCCTGAGGAAAGCAATTCAGTTCAAAAAGCCTTAAGGCTAAGGGAGTGTCAGGGCGTGCTCAGGGTTCAGCAGCATCTCTTGGGGTCCGCACCACAGACATCACATGGGGCACTCCGAACACCCCCAGTACAGCCTGGGGACACTCGGTGGATGGTACCTGCTTCTCCTGGGCATTGCAACACTTGGAATTTTCCCTAGCAGCTCTTGAGGCCTTCTAGGCAGATGTGGGGATCATAACTGAAGCACCAGAGCTTGTCTTTAAACCCAGTTCTTTGTGGAAACAGAGAAGGACTTATCTCATTGTCCAAAGCAGAGGCTATGAGCTCCTGGCAGGGAGTCCTTCCTCCTGGGCACTGAAGGTTGCCGCCACTGCTCTCTTCCAGCTGGACGAAGGAGAACCAAATGAGAGAGGATGGCTCCAGCCTAGCCAGGGACAGTTTTAGCTCCCTTATGATGGCATGCCTGCCAAGAGCTTTTACTCCTCCTGCGTGTCTGTGTCTTCAAGCTGCTCCCAGAGCAGGTCAAATAGGCACAGGCCTACTTGACATTTGGGGGACGAGGACACTGGTGACAGGAAAGACACTAGCTAGGGTCACAGGCTCTATGAGTTGCCTTCTGTTGCTGTGATAAAAAACACTCTGACTAAAAGTGGCTTAGGGGAGGGGAGGGTTTATTTTAGCTTACATTTCTAGGTCACAGTTCATCTCTCAGGAAAGATAGGTCAGGAACTTGAGGCAGGAACCTGGAGACAGGAACTGAAGTAGAGACCGAGGAAGAATGTTACTCACTGGCTTGCTCAGCTTGCTTTCTTATACAGCCCACAACCACATGCCCTGGGCTGGTACCCACCCAACCACTCACAGTGTGCTGAGCCCTTCTACATCAATCATTAATCAAAAAGAAAAGGGAAAGGAAAGCCCTGCAGACTTTCCCAGAAGCCCCAGGGGCCAATCCAATGGAAGTGATTTCTCTTTTGAGGTTCCCTCCTCCCAGGTGACTCTGGTCTGTGTCAACTTACCAGAAGCTAACCAGAACAAAGAATGAGTGAGAGACCCAGGGCTTGTCCTCAGCATGCAAGTCAAAGCCATATTCTGGGGGGCCTGTTCACACCTGTGCTTCTGTATGAAGATCCTGCTGGCTTCATTCCTCTCCCAGTCTTTGCAAATGCTGTCCTGCACCTGAAGCCCCTCCTTCTGTCTCTACCCAACTCCCTTCCTCACCTAGCAGCACTGCCTCCTGCAGGAAGTCTTCTCTGACACCACACGAATGTGGACACATCACACGTCTGCACAACTTCCTCTGATGTCTTGTGCATTGTAGGTAGTACCCAGATCCCCAAAGACAGATTCTGAGACAGAGAGGACCCAGAACGGAACTCAGACTGTCAGTAATCATTCAGCATGGGATATGCCACGGTCAGTGCTCACTAAACCAATGATGTAAGTGTGCAGAAAGAGAGAGGAGTCAAGGAGAAAAGGAAGGAGAAAAGGAAGGGGAAAGAGGAGGGAAGTAAAAAGCAAAAAAGAGGATGGGAAAGGAGCAAGGAAGGAAGAATAAAGAAAGAGAAACATCTTTTCACTGGGGTTTTAATGAAACAAAACTTTTCTACTTGGACCATGAACAACATGAGCCATGTTCACCATGCACTCCAACCTCTCCCTCTGACATAGAGAAGACTGAGACACTGGGAGGTGCCCTATGTGCCCAAGGATTCGGAGGAAGTATAGCAGACCCTGGACTCGAACCCTTAGCAAGCTTCCCTGTATGGGGAGCATTCCAGTGATCTCCAGGTGGACCCACAGCAGCTCTGACTGACCAGCTAGGGAGACAGGCCGGACTTGGGGAGGTGTGTCAAGCTGAGCGTGGCCCATCTGCTCCAGCCACTGCACAGGCCCTGCAAACACTGTCTGTCTCAGGAGCATGTCTATTTCGGCAGTTTGTCCACTGTGTTCTCGACCTCCCTGGGGCTGTCATCATGCTGACCCTCCTGCTTCTCACCTGTCACCACTCGTCACAGACAAGCAGAGTCAGAGGACGGTGATTAAACCCCCTGCTTTCCCATGCCCGAGTTCTGAGCTAAATGTAAGCAGGGAGGCAATGATCCATGTGAGGCATGAGGCAGACTCGCATGGGGAGATCCTAGAACACGCAGGAAGCATAGGCCAACCCAAACTACTCATACAGCAGATGTAGGGAAACTGAGGCCAGGAGGCAGGGATCAAGGAGAGGACAGGGCCTACCCCAGGCAGTCCTATGTCCACAGCCACTTGGCCTCCCCTGGACTCTCCCTAACCAGAGCTAGAAAAGGTATAGACATCTTACCTGTGCTCTGGTGAGGGGAGGCCACTCCCTTCTGGGCCCTGGACTGAATTCTCTGTCTGTGTATTTAATGGTGTCTCATACAGAGCAGGAGAGACATAAATGCTTGTTGAGAAAATCAGCAGTGGGCAGGAGGTGAGATGGACGTCAGACACATACACACACACACACACACTTCTGAAGGCCATCTTACAAGAGTCATCCTGTGCGCACCTCCTCCAGGTCACTGTCAATGTCTGCTGGGGTCTTGGATTCAGGACAGTTTTGTGGCTTCCCTGGTACCTAGGCCATCATAGGTAGACGGTGAAGAAGTGAATATAAATGCTTAGACCCACCAGCACATACTGAGCATGTGTAAGACCCTGGTCAAGTGTTAGACTGTAGCAAGGTGGTTTCTGTCCCCTGCAGGGCTCTCAGAGCACTAAGGAAAGGAGACATGGGTTGCTGGTGGAGTTTACAAAGAGGAGACATAGACTGTGGGGTTGGGAAGGGGGTGGTCTTAGAGCTAGGCCTTTCATGACGGTTGAGGCTACCCAGATGGACTGGTACTAGGAGCAGCTTTAGTGTCATTAGGTACAGTGATGCAATAGGCCGCTGCACGCCAACCTCTGTTCTCAGCCTCACAGACTGGGGAAGGTGATGTTAATCACTCCCACTTTACACTTGAGGAAGCTGGGACGCATGCAGAGGTGCAGCCTGTGAGCAGAGCTGGGGTGTGAATACAGGCAGGGTCGACCGGGCTTACATATCCTTGCTGGGACACGTTAGCTGGATTTAAAGGAACCCTGTTGCTATTGTATGGGGCATTCAGTGTCCCAATACCCATCCAAGAGACCCTTGAGGAACCCCACTGATATAATTCATTAGCCCAGACACAAACCAAAGGGATGGCCATCTATCCGCTGAAGGCCAACCTGGCATGTGGCAGAGACCATGCTTCATCTTCTGTTCCAGGTCACTTTCTGGGGAACAACACTGTCATCGACGTCCTAAGACAGGCAGGGCTGGAGGTGGACCACACACCTGCTGGGCAAGCCATCCACAGGTAAGCATCGGGGTATGTGGTGGCATCTTGGAGCTGTCTGACTGACTGATGCCTGACCACATGCTGTGGTGACTGCCCCTGTGACCTGGCCAGGCCTCACTGAGAGTTGTGAAAGACTGCTGTAAGATGGGGTCTCTCTTGGGAACAGGCTGGACCAGGCCTTGTGACGAGGTGATAGATGGGGTGAGCAGGCTGGTATGCAATATTGTTGGGATCACCCGGTGCAGTGGGAATGGGGGCAGAATGAGAATTTGCAAGATTCTTGGGGTTCAGATACAAATAGATTGGGCAGGGGCATAAGTGACCTCAGCTATCCTAGAAAGTCAATGGACAGCTAGGCCCTGAATGAGGGTGATGCCATAGGAAGAAGAGGCTACAAGTTGTTTGCTTCCCTGTGTCCATCTCCACTGCATGCCCCTTTTGCTGTCCCACCCACTCATGGTCCTTTGCTTGCTGCCTGTATCTGATCCATTGCTTCCTCAGGCTGTGCCCCTAGCGTCCAACCTTCCTGCCAAGACATTCTCACATTGCCCACAGAGCCGCTCTCCTCCCTCTGTGGGTTCCTATTCTGCACCACCCCACATACCATCACCCTGGAAGTTTCCCCAGGACAGGGCCCAGCTCTGCCTATCCCAGTATCTCTAGCCACAGCATCAGGCAACGACCAGGCTCAAGATCCCCTAAAAAGTGTCAGACTCCTCAAACCCAGAGATTTGTGCTCCAGCCATTATGCAGCAGCCTTCTTACCAACCGACAAGGAAAACCCCGTTGTGATTTCAGCCCCTGCCCTTATGGTTACAAGACCCAAAAACCTCAAAAGGCTTCCTTAGTCACAGACAAGTTGTATTGGCTGCTCACTCTGTATGTTTCTAACTCATTGTCATAGCCCGGCCAGGCAGGAACTATGGGTATTCCTGATTTAGTTAGGGCAGCTGAGCCTATCATGGACTCACTTGCAGAAGGACACATTTGTAGGGCAGTCTGGCTCTGCGGCCTCCCTCGGGTCCTAACTACTTCTTGTACCTACTCTAGGCACAGGGAACTCAAGAATGACTGAGACCTTGACCTCTGGAGAGGAAGCTTTCTTGGGTCCCCAGAGCATGGACTCCACACCATACCCACCTAGTTCCATGTGACTTCTATAGGAAGTTATGAACCTCAGTGTTGGGACTGCATCCCAGCTTCTCACTGCTTTCCTCAGACTCAGCCAGAAGAAGTTTTGGAGGGAGCTAGGACAGGTGCAATGAGGAAGAAGGGATGCAAGGTAGCCTGGGAGTCAAGGCATTCCTCTAGTTCCCTCCTGTTCTCTGGCTTCACCCTTCTCCCCACGCCCCCAAGGACCTCTCCCTTGAAGCTCATTGTGTGTGGCCAGGCAGGGCAGGGGAGGCAGGCAGGCCCCTATTCATCTTGGAGCGCAGGCCTTAGAGGAGGAGATCCCCACCTCTGCCCCCACCAGTTCTGTGCAGAGGATTCTCAGCCTTCGTCTTCTGTACAGGGGGATGAAGAAACTTGCAGGGCAGAGGGGGTGGGGAAGCTGAGGAGGCAACGACAATAAAAGCCATCCTTGGCCGCAGGTGCTTCCTGTAGCTATCTTTTTGTCTGACTGTTTTGAATTATCTCCTCAACAGCTGCAGCATCTCCAATAGCCTGGATCCTGGGAGTCTGGAGTTGCCATGGGGGCTGGGAGAGGATGAGCTGAGCCAATGGCCTTTTGCTCTTCAAAGAGAGAGAAACCCCTCACCCACTCAGTGTTGCAGTGTAAGGGTGGGATGGGAGGACAGGCTGCTTTCAGTCCTGGATACTACCTCCCTCGCACACTGTTGGCTTGGACACAATTCCTAAGACCACTTTTAACCCTCCAGGGCCAGATGTCCCCAAGGAATTCCTTTGGGGCCACAGGAAGCAAAGAATAAAAGAGAGAATGTCTGCAGGCTGAGAGGCATACCCTACGTTAAGCACAAATTCCACAGACATGACTAAATGACCCTTGAGTGGCTGCAGAGTCAGGTCCTTTTGTTCGGTGACCCACATCAGAGAGGTTTAGCAGGTATCAGCCATTGCGCTGAGTGGCAGTGCTCATTCAACGCCATGCATGCCATCCTGATGGAGCGGGTGCCAATATTCTTCCATCCCCTACCCAAGTGCTACCCATTCACAATGTGGACCATGAGTTATAAAGTGGGATGGGCACTGTATCAGCCTTCAGGCTGAGCTCTAGTGACAGCCCTGCCCTGGCCCCATTCAAAAGATGATCCATCGACATCCAATACAGCTTGAATAGCATCAACTCTTCAATGGTGTGGGCCGCCTACCACTGCCAGGCACTGCTCTAAGCCCTTCACCTGTAAAATCACAATATCCTCGAGAAGGTGCAGGTCATCATACCCCCATTATACAGGATACTGAGATACAGCAAAGTTAGATAACTCACCCAGAGACCCTTCACCAGGGCTACTGCTGAGTGAACCCATGATTAAGATCAGATAATAAGCATAGACCTCCTTGTCTAGCCGGCCCTCCAGCCCTGTGCTCTCACACCTGTCTCTGCCATCTGCTCATGCTCTCCTCCCCAGCAGTGTGGCCACCTGTGTGTTTTACTCTGTCGCCCACTTTAGGGTATGAGCCGTAGCGGGATGTCTGTTTGGGTCCCTGCTGATACGTAATTTCTAGGGCACACTGGCTGCAGGGAGTTTGTGGACTAGAGGATGGAATAGTCAATGCTCTGTCTCTCTATAAAGACCACGGTTGCCCTGGGTCCCTCTAGCCTGTCCCAGCGGTGGCATTTCCCTTGCTTGAAGACATCCCCGCTGCCCCAGCATCACACACACACACACACACACACACACACGCACGCACACACACACACGCACACACGGCTTACTCACATTCTGTTTCACTTTGCAGCCCTGCCACCGGGAGCCCGGCTCCCTCTCCCGAGGGCACCTCTTCTGCCAGTCCAGCCCCAGCAACCCCAGCTGCTGCAGTCCTGGAAGCAACCTCAGCAACCCCCACCACCCCTCCAGAGGAGGAGGATCCAGTCCTGTCCCCGCACCTCCTGCTCCCCGACAGCCTTAGCCAGCTGGAGGAGTTTGGACGGCAAAAGTGGCGCAAGAGACTAAACAAACAGCAGAGGCCGAGGCAGTTCAACGACCTCTGGGTCCGCATCGAGGACAGGTGAGCAGGGAAGGGACAGGCTGTCCAGGAGCTGTAGATTCCCAATCTCCTTTAGGGCTAGTGCATTGCCCCAGACCCTGCAATGAGCAGGCAGGGACAGAGGTGTCAGACTGGAAGCTTAGAGGCAGGCTCTTCGCTGACCTTTGAGGATCTCCCTGGGCATCTTTTGGGGTATGTAGAACATGTGCACATCTGACTTGGGAGGTTTATTCTCAACATAACAGCAAGTAGAATTCTCTGCAGTTTAAAAGGGGTCCTGAGATCCTGACGCAAGAGAATACCAAGTTTGAGGCCAGACTGGACAATTAGTAAGAGTATGTCTCAAAATAAAAAGTAGAAAGAAGTCTGGGGGTATAGCATCAGGATAGAGTGCTTGCCTAGTATGCACAAGGCCCTGGCCTCAATCCTCAGTACAGCCAGTAACTAACAGACAGTTAATTAGTTAACATTAGAATGAAGATGTGGAAGCATCCTCCGTGGCAGCAACAGAAGTCCACTGTGCCTGGCCTGTCCCTGATTCATTTGTCCCATGGATGGGGGTGAAAGCGGGAGCAAACATGGCAGGTTAAGTATATCAGAGGGTGACAAATCCCTGTGCTGGGAATATTTGAGCAGTATTGCCGTAGCGTGGAGACTCTGGAGGAGCCCCCGCCCTGTGAGAGAAAGGAACACCAGGCAGTAGATACTGTGGCTCCGGAGTGTTAACTGTGAGCCTTTCTGTAAACAGGCAGGTACAAAACACAGCCTAAGTTCTGGCACTCTCCCCACCCTCCTTCCATATGCTCCTCCTGTCCAACGCCTCCTGCCTCAGCCTGTGGCCAGAGCTCCTGTTGCTCCAAGATTCTGTCCAATACCCACATTCAGGTCCTCTCCTTTCCAGAGCAGTCTCCCTAAGTCAGCTGTGAGACAGAAATCTCTGCAGACAGTGAATAATGTCACTAAGGAATGTCTCAGGAATGGGCCAGAGTCCTCCCCCACTGTGGCAGCCCAGTCCTTCATCTCATGTTTAGACAGTGGAACATCAGAACCCGGAGTCCCAGTCTGGATCTTAACGTCATCCAGAATTTTCCTCTGCACCCTGAACAGAAGAATCACCTTGGGTACTTGTTAAATAAGCAAATCTTCAGCCCCACACAGACCTCATGCAGGAGAGTCAGAGGATGGAGACCTGAGGTGTATGCCCCAGGAGGTTCTAAGCAGCTCTAGGGAGTTCTGGCCCAACTGAGCATTCATGAATATGAACCAAGGTGTGAAGCTGAAGGGCCCGTCCTGGGCCACCCAGGGAACCAGAAGCTGACCAACCGGTACCTTCCACTTCAGGGCTCTTCTGTGGCCTGGTGCCTGAGCTAGTAGTGATAAGAGATTGATGTAGTCCAGGCCTCATCACAAAGAGCATGGCATGTACTATCGTGAAAAGACTTCTTCTAATGGGTAGCATCAAAGCCACTGAGCCCTTAGGTGTTGGTGCCACAGCACCTCCTCTGGGCTACTGAAGAATGCACTTGTGCAGAAACAGCCCTGCTGCCTATAGCAGAGGCCTCACTGGGGTTTTGTTGGCTGAGACACACTAAGATTGGGTACCCAGCATGGGCTGCTCCGCCTAACTGGGTGCGAGAGCCGAGAGTTTTGGAGAGCTGCATCATCCTGGCATGCTTACAGGCTACCCGAGTCCACTCAGAGCTCTAAATAGTCTGCTCACTCGCAGTCCTGGTCAATAGAGGACTCCAACTCATGGGGTAGCGGGAGGCTCAGCTGTCAGCTCCAGCAGCGAGCCGCCATCCCCTAACTGTGTCCGAAAAGGAAATGCCGACAAATGACACCAGACAGTTTCCATTTCACAACATGGACTCTGGAATACAGAGCCTGGCCTCTGGGAAGAAGGCAGCTTTTCTTTGGCAGAGGGAAGCCCCTCTCCACCCCAGCAGGTAAAGCCGTGGTCAGCTGATGCACCTCCCTCTGCTTAGGCTGAAAGAGAATGTTCCACCAAAGAGCAGTTTATTAAAGTCCCTCATTGCTTCTTGAGAAAGTGGGCCTTGCACTCCCTGGGAAGTCCCAGTAGGGGGTACAGGCTCTCACATTCAAAGGACTCATTCCTCTCTTCTCAGAGTCCCCAAGTCTCCAGTTTTCTGAGAAGGAGCAGAGGATCCGACAGAGCTCATTTGAAGCCTTTCTCAGAAACCAGATTTCCTGGAGCCCTATTTTATTCCACTTCTAGCTCTGCCCTCACACCCACCTGGAGCTGGCTCTTCACGTCCACCCCTGCTTGCCCGTCTGCCACCTTCACCCCTACAGCAGGGCCCCTGGGGGTCTTCCGCTCTTTGGTTTTGCCTGCCTCAGGGTTCTCGCCTTCTTCTCTGCCTCCCAGCTCCACTGGGTCCTCTCTAGGCTATGTGCCACCATGGGCTATACCCTGCTCCCCCATGCTGTTGTACTTGCTTCTCTCTGCTTAGGGTGGCATGCCAGTGAGCCTTTGTGAAGCTCCTTCTGTGCCAGGCACTTATATCTGTCACTTTATAGTCCTATCAGGAGTCACAGAGAGTAGGCCTATTTTACAGAGAAGGAATCAGAGTCATCCAGATCTGTGAACTTGCTGAGGGATGGAGACTCGAAACTGTCACCCAACTCTAAGGTTCATATTTGCCACCCACTATCTCAGGGCTTTTCCCATCCTCACCTGGCTTAGCTCTCCTCTCTGCCCTAGCCACCTATGGGAGCCTTTTCTTGGCACTGTTGCCCACACTACATTTCTTTGTTTCTAGGCTGGGGAATCCTGGGCACAAATCTGTTTTGGGTGGCTCCAGGTCACCCAAGGCCTCACTAGGTGGGAAGGGTCTTTTACTGTATGCTTGAGCCTGAGGAGAAGGGAGCCAGGGATGCAGGCTCTGAGTGCCTGCCTGGGACACCACCTGGAGCAGGCTGGCCTCTCTTTGCCCCTCATTACCCCAAGATGTAAACACAGCAGAGGAAGTTTAGAGTAGCAGCAGCCTGTGGCAGGATGATTTATGGGGACCCGTGGAAAGGGCTGAGTGTGTCCACAGATGGATGCATGGCAGAGGAGCATTCTCAGGAATCCCTTACCTCTGAGCACAGATAGACACAGCAGGGGAAGGTGTGACCATGGCAAGCCAGGACCCATAAAACATAGGTCTGTGGCAATCCTAAAGAGCCTCCTGCTCCACTAGGGCCTTGGCTGGTTCCTGGAGGTTATGCCGGCTCTCATTCTTCATGTCCTCAAGTCTGCAAGCATGCGTGTGTGTGTGTGTGTGTGTGTGTGTGTGTGCACGCATGTGTGTGTATGCACGTGTGTAAGAGAGAGAGATGGAGGCACAGTGACTGGCACATCTGGGCTGGAAGCACATTGAGGACTCACAGGTGTAGAAGAGAGAGTACCTTCCAACTGCTAGGCATTGGCCAAAGCTTGGCCCAGAGGTGAGCATCAGTGTGTAGCAGACACAGAGCCTTGGTGAGTGCCGCTGGACAAGTACAGGCCACACCCAGTGCACGTGTCAAAGCCCTCAGAGATGGGAGGGAACACAGTCCACCTCCAGAAGGGCTCTGCATGCCTCTTATCAGCTGCCCATCATGCTCAAGGTATTCCTCTCATTCCTCGCAATGTGGGGTGGTCCAGGGTAGCCAAAGTGTCCCTGTCAGGCCAGAACTGTACCTGAAGTGAGTGGTGCCCCATGAGGATTGGAAAATGAAGTCAATCAAAAGAAAAGAAAAAACACTGAAAGAATCAGACAGAGTAGTGTTGCAATCCCACCCCACGGGGCTTTGACAGTAAGAAGATGCCTGTAAAGCCAACATCAGCCCTATTGTGACCGTGAAGTGGCTGCTGCTAATGTCACTTTCAGAGTCTCTGGTTCGCGGTGTCTTGGGCTCAGTCTCCCCAGCAGGCTGCTTCTTGAGACCTTCAGTATGTCTTAGACTTAAAACCAATAGATGGGGGCTGTGGAACACCCACCCCCAGTTTAGCAAGGACATGTTGGGTACACGCCTGTCACCCATTACTGTGGATTAGTGCTGGTACCAGACAGTGACACATGGCTCTCAAGATAGTGTCACTGGAAAGGTCCTGAAGTCTCAGCTCTATAGGACCCTGGCAATTCCCATCTATGGGCCCATTTTTCACCTCAGGATGGAAAGTTGCTTCCACTTCTGACCCACTGAAGCTACTAGAACGCATGAGATGGTTAGCCCACAGTCCGCAAGGTTGAGGGAGGGTAACGGCATTTCTGGGGAAGGAGTCATGGCACAAGATGTGAAGGCTGATAGGCTCCAGGTACTGGGTGGAGGCAGGGGAGCAGCAGGCCAGCTGAACAAGCTGAGTCTTGGCCTACATCTGATTTTTTGGCCCAAAGAGGCCAAAATCCAGTTGGGAATCACAGGTTCTCCTCCAGTGATGACGTGGAGGATCCTGTCATCCAAGCCCTGCGTTCTCTAAGGCTGGTGCCCCTGCATCTCTCTGAAGGTCTCTAAGGAAGTAACTGGAGGCTGCTCCTCTTCACCAACCCCCGCCCCCACCACTCTCTGTGACTCCACTCAAGCAATAAAAATTTCTAGGCTTTGGCAAGGGACTCTCATCTTTGGTTTTTCAAAGAGCAAAAAGAACACTTGTGCCCCTAATTAGGTACCAGCTCCTCACATTAGCAAGAAAATTAATATCAGTGATGCCCAGTGCTGAGCCTTGGAGGGCTCCTAGAGGCCTCTGGTGCCAGAATTCATCCCTGTTCCAGGCAACCCCCAGAAAGGGGTGGCAACTGACATGGTGCCTGGCACCAGCCTCACTTGTCTGTGCTTTCCCTCGAATTTCTGCTTGTGATCTTACTTCTGGCTTTTGCGTCAGGAGAGCAGTTCAAAGTCCCTGACCCATCCTTGCCCTTCCTTTGTAGAGATTGGGAAACTGAGGCCTAGAAAACAGTGTTGACCCAGATTTACAGATCAAGCCAAGGAGGTAACGCAGACTTGTACAGAGCTCTGTCTTTCCAGCCAGCCAGAGGGGCCTTCCCACACTTGGGGGTCCTGTCAGCTCAGAGCAGACATAGCCCCCCAGTGCCCGCCATCTGCAGGGCCTGGGAATGTGCAGTGTGTTTGGTTTGGCCTCCAGACCGTTGTGCCATGAGACAATTTTCCCCAACATAAGCCTGGAAGGGGGTGGGGACCTGGACTGGGGACCAGCTTTGTGAGCTGAGTAAGCTAGGGAAGAAGGAGGGAGCTTGTACTCAGAGGGGCTCGTCCCCCTCCCCAGTCCCACTTCATTTTCCTGGGACTCTTTCCAAGCAATAAAAACACCACTTGGGCTCCAAGGGAGAGTTTTCATCTTTACTTTTCAAAGTGTGAAAGAAAATGCCTATAGGTGTCTTGTGAGACGTAATTCCCATTTGGTCTTGCCACTCTAGGACAGCCTGAGCCCTGGCTCCGGCCACCTCACAGGGCATCTAGCCCACTGCCCTCAGAGCCTCCCCACTACCCAGGCTGGGCCACACAGCAGCAGCTAGGCATGGACTTTTATGGTTGTGTGTGTGTGTGTGTGTGTTGCTTGCAGTTCTCTTTTTCATTAGACAAGAAAGGGAGGGTAGAGGCTGAGGTAATGACCTCTGCTAGGCACAGGCATTAATCTCCTCCAGGGGCTGCAGCCAACAAGGCCTCAATCTGACCCTGGAACCTGCACATTACTGTTCAGGGTCTCACCAGGAAATAGCACACATCCCTAATGCTCACTGTTCATGCTACAGAAACAGATGGCCCCAGTGCATCTCACCTTGCTGAGAATCCTCATCTCCTTCGAGCTCAGCAGAAACAGTAATATGGCATAGCTATAGCACTGAGCATGGTGGCTGCCTGTACTCAGAAGCACATTGCAAATGAGCGATGTTATTAGCGGGAGAGGCAGAGGCACAAAACTATTAATGATAATTTAACAAACAAAACAACAAAGCCTTCCCATGCTTCCCAGGGCCAGGCACTGTTCTAAGACTCCTCAGTAGAAACCTGATCTTCAAGCCTCCTATAACATATGTCCCACTATGACAGTGAGGTCAGTGGGAAGTAGAGAGTGTTTTACGTGAGCCTTCGCTTTCCAAGGTAGCAGGCAAGTCTCTAGAGGCGAGTGAGAGAGTAACAGCAAGACAGTGGACATGATGGGCATGAGGCAGAGGTAGAGCAGCCCAGTATAGTGAGATGGGGACACATGAGGTTGAAGGCCAGCATGGCAGGAAACTGAACCCACTGGGTTCTTTGAGCTAAAATGTGCAGAGGAAACCCCCTAGCTCACCTGTTTTGCATATACACATTATGTAGGAGTGCCGTGCCTGCCTGTTCTGAGAGAGACAATAGTCTTTGGATGTGCAAACCTGCTTTGCCCCAGAACCTGACTACCAGTAGCCTCCTTGAGGCCCACCATTACTGAAAGGGGTGGGTAAGAACCATTCTGAAGGCCTATTGTGACGATGGGAATCATGTTTGAACAGGTGACATGGGGGAAGCTCCAGCCAAGGTGGTTAGGATGATGTGGGGAGAATTAAGGCATATGTGCGTGCATGCACGTGCGTGTGCTCTGCTACCTTCAGCAACCTTGAAAGGAGCAACCAGGAGCAGAACACCTGTAGACAGGTGGAATCTATACTCTGGGAACCTCAAAGCTACTGCCTTCATGACTTTGCAATTTTTTCTGCCTGGGAGCCACCCCCATGATCGATCACTGGTGAACCCAGCCTGTCCTTGGAGGTCAGCTGAGCTGGCAGTGGGATTCTAGACTATTCCTCTTCCCTACGATCTCTAGTAAGGATAGAACTGAACACCAAGCTCTCTTCCTAGGAGGAGGCTTCTGATGATCTCTGTTTCCTCTTTCCAGCACCACTGTCTCACCACCCCCGCTGCCTCTCCAGCCTACCCCCAGCTCCGGGACCACCAAACCTTTTGTCAAGTTCTCACACCAACTCCAACAGCAGGACGCTGCTGGGCCTACCAGCAACTCAGCACCCACACTGGGCCTCCCCGCTGCTGTTGCTGCCACCATCGTCGCCCCCTTCCTACTACACACCCTTGGGCCTTCCTGACCTTGACCACCCTGCAGAGAAGGCACAGAAATCTGTGACCCCGCCCACCGTCTGACGTCACCTCAGAGGGTACTGACACCTCAAGGCAGTTCACACAGGACAGGGACCTTAAAACACCAGAGCTTTATTGTACCTAAATTACATCTTCTTTTTTGTAGAAGGTCTTAATTTCCCATAGTGCTATGGGGCTCTTTTGTAAAATATGTGTCCATATTAAAAGAGAAAATGTATTTATTCTATCGATAAAACTATTTTTATGTAGCCTATGTTATAGTCCCTGAATTAGCCCCATCACCAACCCAGGGAAGGAGCCCAGGTTCCCATGACCTCTGTGACCTGTGTGGACTGTGGCTTTGAGTTGGCCCCAAGCCTCCTAGTCAGGCTTGGCTTCTCCCACTGTAGGTACCTCTGAGGGCAAGCAGAAAGGCAGCCCCAGCTTTTGTGAAGCTGAATTTCATAGCCAGAGGCATGGTGGCCAACCCATCCTCCTCTTCCCTGGATGTACCCAGGCCCCGGAGGGACAATTTAAGGGGAAAAAATGCTGCTATTTTGAGGTCCTGAGTGTCTGTGGACTGGCCTTCCAGAGCTCCTGGAGAGGGTTTTTCCATCAAAGTGGAAGACTGGTGCTGAGGCAGGTGAACTCAGTTCCATGGTCAGATTGCTACACTGAGACCCAAAAAAGTGAATGGGATTTATTCAAAGTCACAAAGCAAGTGGACGATCTGTGTTCCAGTGGCACTGGCCTAGCTTTCATTTAATAGAAGCTGGTAAAACCACAGCTGCGTGAAGTAAGCAGAAGGACAGGAGTGGGCACAGGATGGTTTCAGGAGCCATCAGTTGTGGTACTGATGATGGTAACAGAGGACCATGGACCAGAAGCCTGCAGCAGGGTGGGCTCTCTGCAGTCTCCCTTCTTCATAGATCCTCACAGTAATGCTGTGGAGATGTGATGACCCTCATTTCAATGATGACACTGAACCCCCAAAAGAGTGAGAAAGATCCACCCAAGTTTTCACACAAACACACACACACACACATCAGTGTGATACAGAAACTACCCTTGTCTCATGGACCGTGTTCTGCCCCTGTTTCTGTCTGGAGAAGCACCAAGGGAGGCAGATCTCCCTAACTGGAACCCTCCCAGGCATCCTATAACAGGGGAGGAGGCTGTTTCACCAGCTCCCCCTGCTGGTTCCTGTAGCCAGGGGGCTCTAGCAGGATGATCAGCCAATATGGGCAGGCAGGGAGTTGAGACACAGGCTTACCTGTCTGTCCCCAGGGGCTGACCAGGGACACGGTGAATTTCAGCCCGCAGCTCAAAGCTGGGCTTGTGGCTCATTAATTATTTATGAGTCCTAGATTCTGAGAGCAGGAAAGACCCCTCACCTGTCAATAAAGTAAGGGTAATACTAAGGTCCAGAAAGAGGAGAGACTTCTCCAAGATGCCATAGCTGGCGCAGGCATGTTGACTCCAGTCCTGTTCTCTCACCCCGTTGCACATGGGTTTCCCTGGCAGCCTTAATGGCGCCTGGTTGGCTGCAACACTGCCATGCTAAGGTTGGCAGACGTCTCCCTTTTGAGATGGCAGGATTCTGGGCAACTCATTGGATAGTCAGGGGTCCCACAGGCATGCTGGCAGGCGGCAGAATTCTTTCCAGCTCTGCCCCAGTGGACAGGTTTAAGCCTGAGACCTGGCAGGATTCTGGAACTCTGCTTCACAGGGTCCCGCCAGCCCCATGGGCACCACACTGTAAACTGAACTTGACCTCCACCAGGACTGGAGTCAGTTTATCCTTGGCAAAAAAAAAAAAAAAAAAAAAAAAAAAAGTGACTTCCTATTGCTGAGCGGGAAGGGGCTTAGCTGACTTTTAAAGCGGGCTCAGAAGTTAGACATCAAACGGATCGTGCAGAGCGCTATTGGGATGAGATAAGTGTAAAGGAATTGGAAACACACAGGCCAGATTCCCCTGTTTGGGGCAGAGTATGGCATGAGATGTATGGAGATCAAGCTTGAGGTTAATTAAAGATGAAGCATTTGGGGAAACAGTCCAGGCACCTGACTGTGTGCCCAGACCTGTGCCAGGCGTGGGGCCAAAATGGTGAATTAATGCAGCATATAATCACTGCGAAAGCACAGTGCCAGGTTACACATACAGCCTGAATTGTACCCACCCTCCTGGGCCCAGAAGAGTTCATCATTAGGATGGGATAGAGGGGGCATCCTGGGCTACTGCTGCCCCAGCCCCAGTGTCAGGCCACTGCCTTTCCAGATCCCTTCTTAAGGAAGATGAGGAGTGAAGGAAGTGTTCCAAACTCTCTTCCTCGACCTGACTTTAAAGGTTTTTAAAGAAAGGCAATGTGCCATGCTTAGGGGCACATGTCTGTAATTACTGTTCTTGGGAGGCTGAGGCAGGAGCATCATAAGTTTGAGGACCAGCCTGGGAGGAAGGAAGGAAGGAAGGAAGGAAGGAAGGAAGGAAGGAAGGAAGGAAGGAAGGAAGGAAGGAAGGAAGGAAGGAAGGAAGGAAGGTGGGCACAGGCTGGCTAGACCAACAGATCAACAAATTTCCAGATTGGCATTAACCTAGAAGAGAACAATTATTGGTCAGACATCTGAGACCAACGGTGCTTGTTCCCTGGAGATCTGTAATAAGCCAGGGTTTGAGTAAGTAGCAAACTCAACTTGTTGGCCTACATCCCAGGAGGCCTCAGGCACAAAAACAAAATGTATGGCTAGGCCACTTCAACTTCATGTCCTGCTCTGAAAACGCCAGTAATCCATCAGCCGTTTCTCAGACTTCATGTTCTGTCTAGCTGGACTCATAAACACAAAGCTCCATTCCGTTGAGCGTTCCTTGAGTATTTTTAGAACTTTCGTTTTGACTTTGAGGCAGACAGAAAGATGGAAGGTCAGAGGCCCAGCAGATTAAGTGACCGGGACATGGTGAGGGGAAAAGAATCAGGGAGGTGCAAGGGCCAGTCCTCAGGGTCAGAGATCCAGAGTCTGCCATGTGTGGACAGCAACGGCTCGGAATATTCATCTCACACGGGAAGACCCACGTACATTCTCTCTACATGCAGTGTGGTCACTTGCTACTTCCTGGCCTCGTCTAGACTTGGGCAAGCCGGGGAGCTCAGGTGCTTTGCCCCACCACTCAGCCCAGTACTCTTATCACAAGAGATCCCAAAGAAGAGAACTGCTACCAAAAGAGAATTTCTTTGAAAAGGTGATACTCTGTGCAGGATTTGTAGTGTAAATGACATCCTGGGTGTTAAAAAACAGAATTGGGGTAATGATAACCATGAGATAAACACCAGGTCCTTCACTTGGCATTTCAAATCCTCCATGACCCGGCTCAGCTGACCTTGCTGGCCATTTTCATCCTTCCCACCCCAAATCTGACAGATGGAATCATATTTGTTATTTCTAGAATATACACAGTGTTTTATACATGTTACTACCCAGGGGAAGCTCTCTTCCCTTCTCCCAATCATGTATCCTGTGAGGATAATTGGGAGGGAGCATTAGCTCCAGGATGTCCCCCTAGAGCCCTTTGTGTGCCCCAGGACCCGTTACTATGCCCACATTCCAGAGCTGGGGCTGTCTAGATAGGAATGGCTCCCTGTTGGGAAAGCAAGCAATTCAATGGGGTAGGTCATGTGTCATTTTTCTATATGTCCTTCAACACGAAAGTGTACTCCTTAGATGCACTGAAAGGGACAAAGGAGGAAAAGAAGCAGACAAAGGAGGAAGAAAGTCTGGAGCTAGGAAAGGGGAAAGACAGCCTTGACTTTCTTTTTTGGGACAACTTTCACCTCCCCAGCTGGTAAAGGACAGCAGCCGAGGGCAGAGGTCTCTGGGTGGATGGAGAGGCAGAGTATGCAAGGCCCCAAGGCCCACTGGCTAAAGATGTGGTAGCCAGCTGGATGTCTTGGCACAGGACTGGTGTCAATGACATGGAGGTGCCCCCTGGCTCTGTAAGGCTCAGGTTCTTTAAACATTGCTATTTTTCCAAAAATTCATCTAAGCAGCCAAAAATATCACCCTGGCTGGCTGTCTAAGCCGGTAGATTCAGGACTCAGACAAGCCTCCCTAGCCACCCTCCCCCCATTCTTCCACAGCCCTGCCAGACTTGCCATGAGATGGCAGAAATGCCTGCAGCCCTTGGGCAGGGGATGTCATGGGGAGGAGAAGCTAGATTGAAACCCTGCCCATGGCTCCAGCCCAGAGCCCTTCTGTCTGTGCCCAACCCTGGGGAAGGAAAGACGGGGCTTATAAGGACCCTTGGGAATGTCAACTCCTCACAGCCTGTCTCCAAAGGCAGATTGGGATCTCCCCCCACCCCTGAACCATCCCTTTGCTTGATGACCTTGCTTAAGCCCCTGTCCCTCTTTAAGCTCCATTTCCTCTTGGACCATAGGGAGAGTTTCCTGAAGCCAGGAGGGGAATTCTGTGTATAATGTTGGGTCTCCTTGAAGGTGGGGTTCCACCCTTCTTTAGCCCAGCCTCCCATGTTGGCCCCGCAGGCAGCCATGATGAGAGCATGTGACAGACAAGAAAACTTTACTTAAAGGGCTCCTTCGGTCCTAAGACCTGTCCTGGGGAATGTGGTTTTGAACAGGATCCAAGTCTATGCTGCCTGGTGTGAGAGACCAGGGACTTTTAGGCAGGAGTCTCCCCGGTTGCCAGGCTGGGTGGGCGGAGCACTTGGCTCCAGGTGGGGAAGCTGGCCTTAGGCTTTGCCCAGCTCTAAGTCTCAAAGTCTCAGATTTGTTGGCTCTCCCAGTGTGCCTCACTGTACCAAGCTGGCTTCAGCTCTCCCAGTGTTTGTGCTTTTCGTCATCACCTCTTCCCTCACCCCTGTGAATTGTCATGAAGAGTTCTTTAAGAGTATAATAGAAGACAAAGAAAGATGCTATTAATGTTATTTTGCCAAAAATATTTTTGTAGCATAATATATTAATAAAAGATATTATGAACTTAACCTTGGTGTATCCATGTGCTGAACTTCAATCCCCTTCTCCTTCTTCAGGAATCTTTGGGGGAATTGCCTGGCTTGTGAGAGCCGGGACCTGTAACAGTGTGGCATAGACAATGCGAATGGCCCCATTTCCTATGCATAGATTTGGGTCTGGGCTGAGAAGGTGGCTTCAGCAAGGACCTTGTGGGTGCAGGGCCCAGCACTGGGAAGTGTGTATGACTCTTGCCAAGCAAAGGGAGATGCTCATGTTTGGAACAAGGGTTGTGCAGCTGTGTTACACACCACTGAGGCCTGGGCTTTGCTGGAGGAGCTCCCTTCTCACCGGAGATGTCACCACTTCGTGTCACTTTCGTCTCTGTGGTTCTCCTTGGCTCAGGCCTACTGGGAAATGTCTGCCAGTCACATCTATGTCTCTCTAACCTATTATCTCCCCTGCAGTTAAAGGGAGTTCTGCAAACCACAAAAATGACCATGTCTTTCCCTCCCTTGAAGACTCTAAAGTGCCTCCCCAGTACTGCTGGCAAAAGACATCCAAGCCCTCTCCGATCCAATCCCTATTTATGTTTCCAACAAGAAAACCATCTCTCCCTGTAGTCCCTCTCCTAGGATATAACACTCTATAGTCATTGCCTGTGCCCTCTGCTTCTTGGCTTTGTCTAGCTTGTCTTAGCACATGTTGTTGCTAGTGCTGCCAGGCTCCCTGCGTCTCCGTATCTCACACATTGATCCTTGGTCCCCTGTGCATCCTACATGCCCCAGCTCCAGCAGTCCCTTCTCCACGAAACCTTCTAACCCCCCATACCTAACTGGTCATGTGTACCCCGTGGAATGATGAGATCATTAGCGTACTCTCTTCCTCTTGGCTCCAGTACAGTACACCTGTGTCACCTCCAAGCACAGTGACTGATGGCTGCCACAGAGACACTATCTGTAGTGAGTGCTTATGGAAGAATGATGGAGTCCATGGAAAAGGAAAGAATGAAGGGGAGGTGGGTATCAAACAAGACACATGGAACACATGGAAGAATCAAGTGTCAGCTCCTGGGACCTGAGTTTCCACAGGAATGTCCACAGAACTTGGACATACAGGAGATGTCCACTGAAATGTTGGAAGTTGTGGGCTGCAGAGATAACTCGGTCATTGAAGTGCTTGCTATGCAAATATGAGGACCTAAGTCCAACCACTAGAGTCTGTGTTTTGTTTTCTGTTTAAAAAAATGCCAGGCATGGGGTACACATTTGTAATCCCAGTGGTGAGGAGGTGGAGACAGGCAGGTCCCTGGGCTCACTGACCAACCAGGACAGCCTACTTATGGAGCTGTGGAACAATAGACACTATCATGGTAGGCCCATTTCTAGGCATGGGTGTTAATACTGTGACTGCTGGCTAATATTTATGGATAATTTGTGGTATATCAGAAAATGTTCAACTCATTTGATTCTAGAATCTTTTCATCCTCAGAACTTCTACACATCAGTTCCATTTTTAAAATGAAATAACTGAGCTACAGAGATGTTAAGTAACATGACTGTGATCCCATAGTGAGTGTATCAGGCCTACAGAGATGTTAAGTAACATGACTGTGATGCCATAGTGAGTGTGTCAGGGCCAGAACCCACAGCCATGAGCCAGGCTAACCTCATTCTACTATTCTGGGGATGGGGGGGGGGGGGTGGACTGTGGCTATGAAATGGGTAGGGAAAGTATTGGCACCACAGGTGGGTGAGGTCAGGATTCCATGAGGTCAGATGGGTTCTAGAACCCACCCAGGACTTCGTTGTGTCTGAAAACTGCATGAAGGAACTCCAGGGAGATAGCTGTGCCCTGTTCCAGCTCTGGTCAGAGCCTTCTGTGATGACATCAGTGGTGTGAGGATTCCTCTTATAAACCCAACCCTGTGCTTTGTGCTCTTTCTCTCTTCCCCTCTCTCTCTCCCTCCTTCTCTCCCTCTCCCTCCTTTCATCCCTCCCTCTCTGGAGCCTTGTTCCTCAATTCAGGTACTCCCTGAAGAAAGCTGTGGGCCAGAAATGGGACACGATAGAACAGGTGACTAGGAATAAAAGTGTTGAAGGAAGGCTGCTTGGCTGTTAGTGGGTTCCCCGGCCACCCAGACCCTGGAAATAATCACACAATCAAATAGTCATGGCCAAGTGGCAAGCACTGGGACAGGGAGGAGCTGGGAAGGGCTGGGGATGCCCGCTGCTGCAGGGTAGGAACAGCCAGGCTGTGTCTGGGCTGTGAGTAGACAAGACAAAAGGTTGGGTCTTCCAGGCCAGTGAGCTATGGGAGACAGGAGGCTTCAGGCTGTGCTGAGTCCAGCTAGAACCCCTCCTCTCTCTGTCCTGGAGATGCTAGTGCAGGGCAAAAGTCAAGCAGAATGGGTAGAATGGGCACAGGGTATAACTCCAGCTGCTGCCCCACAGCTGTTGACCCAAGTGAGCAGACAGGTCACTCTTAGGACACTTTAAATAGGATTATTTTCAGAAATTCCTTTTTTATGTTGGTTGGTCCTGGGCTTGGGAAACAGTTCCTCTGCTCCTCCCTCATTTGTGTATGTAGAATAGTGTGTGTGTGTGTGTGTGTGTGTGTGTGTGTGTGTGGTGTACTGTGGTGTGTGTGTGTGTGATATGTGTGTACTGTGATGTATTTGAGTACTGCAGTGTGTGGGTATAGTGTAGTGTTTGTGTGTGATTGTCTGTGTGTGTGATGTGTGTATATCTTTATTGCTTTTTTCAATTCTTTCTCCCTATCAATTACAACTAAAGAGGGAGGAATAACATTTCTAACCTGAAGAGCAGGTTCCCGACAAGGAAAGCTGGAGCATCATGGGATCTCCTGATGTACCTTCCTGGCTTCCATTCACCTCCCATCTCTTTGTAATGGTGGCAGGGGATGATTGGTCCTGCCACACAAGCGGGACCTTGACCAAGGGCCAGGGAAGAGAATGCATGAGATCAGAAAAACAGAAAAAACATATGTAGGGAAAGGTGGAGAGGAAGCAAGATGTGGAGCTAGGGTGCTGGGAGGTGGGGGAGGAACAGTGGAAAGGGTCAGGGTTGAGAAGACAGAAAGAAATGAACCTATATGAGGGTTGAATCAGGAGACTGCACCACTGCAGTCCAAAGGAAGAGTAGAGTGGAGCAGGGTCTCTGTGGCATGGGGAAGGTCACCATGGGGACTGTCACCGTGAGGAATGTGTCACCATGGGGACTGTCACCATGGGGAATGTGTCAGCATGGGGAATGTGTCAGCATGGGGAATGTCACCATGGGGAATGTGTCACCATGGGGAATGTGCCAGCATGGGGAATGTCACCATGAGGAATGTGTCACCATGGGGAATGTGTCACCATGGGGACTGTCACCATGGGGAATGTGTCAGCATGGGGAATGTGTCAGCATGGAGAATGTGTCACCACGGGGAATGTGTCACCATGGGGAATGTGTCAGCATGGGGAATGTGCCAGCATGGGGAATGTCACCATGAGGAATGTCACCATGAGGAATGTGTCACCATGGGGAATGTGTCACCATGGGGAATGTGTCAGCATGGGGGAATGTGTCACCATGGGGAATGTCACCATGGGGAATGTCACCATGGGGAATGTGTCACCATGGGGAATGTGTCACCATGGGGAATGTCACCATGGGGAATGTGTCAGCATGGGGAATGTGTCAGCATGGGGAATGTGTCACCATGGGGAATGTGTCAGCATGGGGAATGTGTCACCATGGGGAATGTCACCATGAGGAATATGTCACCATGGGGAATGTCACCATGAGGAATATGTCACCATGAGGAATGTCACCATGAGGAATATGTCACCATGAGGAATATGTCACCATGGGGAATATGTCACTATGGGGAATGTGTCACCATGAGGGATGTCACCATGAGGAATATGTCACCATGGGAAATATGTCACCATGAGGAATGTCACCATGGACTCTGCAAACTCAGCACGCATTGGTGCTTTACCAGAAGCCCAGCCATGGGCCTGGAGACAGCACTTCGCAGACAGAAGCCTCCTCTACCAGGATGACTTGAAATAAATCACACCCAGGAACAGCCAGACTTCCTAAACATGATAGGACAGCAACTCCCTTTAGTCCATCCTAAGATCCTCCAGGCTCATTCAGTCCTGGGCTCATCAACAGGGGCGCTGCTGGGCTTGGCTTTGGGCTGGACTTCAACTTTCCTTCTCTCAGCCTCATTTTCCCTAGTTCTGTAATGGAATAATAAGAGTACATCAGTGGTGAGCATTTAGTGAGAGGGTAGGAAAACACCTTGGAAACAGGCTCACAGGATGAGTTAGCCTATGGGCACCACACACAGGTAGAGGTCAAGAAGCAGCTGAGGCTGAGGCTTCTGGAATATTCTGTATTCAGAGCACAGGGTTGCCAGTAGCAACAGAGGCTATGCCACTGTAGCTGAGCCAGAAGCTTTGGGACACTGCTCTGTGACTAGCTGGAGGCCACATCAGCTTTAGAACAGAGGAGTGGCATGGTACGGAGTAAATCTGATACCCTGGGGCCAGTCTCATCTTTCTACTGAGCCTCAATGTTCACACCCTTACAATGGGAAAATATAGCCCGAGCCCAGAGTTGCCCGGAAAGTGAAGAGGGTACAGTTATGCTTTGGAGAGATGAGAAATGAAAACCATTACTGCTGGTATCAGAATGAGGGGGAGGAAGGGGGTGAAGGGTATTGACTGGGCTTCCTACCTTAAGACCTGGACACAGAAACAGAATGACCACTGGCTCTCATATCCCAGAGACCCTTCCGCTGCCCCACTGGGATCCCATAGAAGAATGGATTCTCCAAGCCCTTTCACCTCCCTCCTTCTCTGGATCACCCACATCAATCACACCCCAGAGACATAGGAGTTAGGGGCAGAGTTTAGGCTTGGAAGGTGGTCCCCTAAATCCAGCAGCTGCCACCAGAGGGCAACACTACTCAGGCCATGACCTTGAGCCCTAAACAGGGGACCTGAAGGAGCAAGACTGGAAAGATGGGTGTGGAGAGGCAGCCTGGCTCTGGCCCCTCATTGCACAGAGAAGGGCCAATGAAGAAGAAGCTAACCTGTGGACTCTGGACATTTGAGGTGTCAGCAGGGGTTCCAAAGCCCTCAGGCTCATCTTCAAGCCTTGGCATGCTGTGTCTTACCTGGACAGAGAGCACTGGTTCAAGTTCCCCTCTTCTCACTTACACAAACCACCTGCTCCCCAGAACCTGAGACAGTGGAACACCAAGCCCCATTCTGAGATCTGGGAACATATAGATATGTTCAGAGAAAATCATTCACCCCACAGAGACTGTGTGGTGACACCACTGTGCTCCCAGGCAAAGAAATTCCATAACTTGCATTCCCAGAGACTGCAGATGAGTCTGGGAGCAGGCAGTGCTGAGTGAGGCATCTTCTGCAACTACCTGCAAGTACCTCCGGCCTCAAGGACTGCCTGGTCCTCAAAGCAGGGACACTACGGGGCAAGCACTTGCATCTTCTGCCTCCTTGCTGTCTTCTTCCCCACAGATCACTCCCTAGGCCTCTACAGCAAAGTCTCCAACCACGTGTCCCACCTCTTCCTGCTAACCTGGCTCCAGACACACAGAGCTACTGGAGTCTTAATGAGCATGCTTCTGGTTTCCCAGCTCCATCTCCCAGGCCCACTGTCCCCTCCAGCTTGTTGCCCATTCTCTGTGTTCCCAATGGAATGTTTTCTTCCTGTTGTTCAAAGGCCTAGCCAAATTTCTACCTCCTTGTAATCCTGTCCTGCCCCCACCCTCACACCTAACACCTCTTCTGAAGCTCCAGACTGTTCTACACATCTGGTCTCAGGATATGGTTTTCTGTACATCTAAGTATTAAAATGTTGATCTTTTTAAAGGCAAAGCCCAGGCCCTATTCATATTTGCATTCCCTCATGACAAGAGACTCACAGAGAACAAGTTCATTTGATCAGTTTTAAACCTGAGGTGAAGCACTGTCCAGTATGTGCGTTCAGTTATGTTCACCAAAAGCAAAGTGGTGGCTGGAGTTGTAGATCAGTAGTAAAGCACTGTGCCAAGACCCTGGTTCCAGCCCATGGAAAATAAGCAAATAAATAGCAATACAAGAAATAATGGAGGCAGCCACCCATCTTTATCTGCGAGTTAGCTTCTAAATATGTTTGTCCCTAGGGGTTGCACCTCTACCCGCTGGTACCAGGGGTACAAGGATTTGGGGCATATAGTTGCTAGGGGCACAGGAGTTGTGGCTGTGGATCAACTGTATTTGGTACCTTGTAGAAAGATTCATGCAAAAAAAATGCTGCACGATTTCAGCACCCTATCACCACCCCAACCCTGCCATCCAGCCTTAACAAATGTTCTTAGGGAAGTTCGTTTGTAATTATCTGAGCCTAGAACCTAAATCCACTTCATATAAACACCAAGTATGTGTTTGCTAAGTTCTAACGCACACTAGTGCTTACAGGAACAACTGACGTCCATACTGGAAGAAGGCTATTCTGGGATGTTCCAGACTTCACCAAGAGTGCCCCATTTGCAAATGCCGTCACTCCCAACACTGCCCACAGAGGTTGTGATGGTGGGAGAGCCACATATACCTGCCCCCACCCCCTGTTCCCAGATCTTACCTCTCACAGCAGCATCAGACAAGTGCAAAATAAGATAAACATGGATAAAATAAACTCATTCTCTGTTGTAAAGACTCTCTTGTCACTGAGGGAATGTAAACAAGAATAAGCCCTGGGCTTTAAAAAGACAACATTTTAACAGTTATATGTACAGAAAGCCATGTCCTGAGACTTTTGTTTGCTGTGTTAGAGCCACAAGTGGTGTCAGTTACAAGCATTAACAAATCAGATCACTTATTAATTTGTTTCAAACTATTTTCCTTTTATTTCTTTTTCTTGTCACTAAAACTTTTGGTTTGGTTTTTATTATTTTTTTAATCATCACATTGGTGTTGCCTATAAGTTTTACAGAGGACATGAAATGTGTGCACTGACATAGACATTGGATCTGAAAGTCTGAAGACACAACGGCCGCTCTGTATATCTCAGCTTTGAGAAATGACCTCCTGAGGTTCTGTGCCTGGAACTAATGTGCATTTGTCCTGTCTCCCTGTGGCCTTCACTGCGTGGTCATCCTAAAGAAAGCAGCATGTTGCTGCCAGAGAGGGGGGCAGTATGGCGGAACACTCCAAAGGACAGCTGGCCTGGGTCCCAAGGCCTGCCATGGCTACTTGCTGTTAGTTTGTCCTTGAACGTGTCCCTGAACCCCCATTCTGCGAAGCCATGGAAACGAGGGCTGCCTTTCCAGAGCTGGGATGATGATCAGCTGAGACAACACCTTGGCAAGCTTCGTACCTGCAAGGCAGCAGTAACACGTGTTATGGTGGTCCGTGAAAGAGGTAAAGCAGGTGCCCTGTATCTCCACACTCCCTAGCACTTCACTCAGAGACCCCGAGGGGATAATTCAGACCCCAGTGGTGTTTCCAGTTCTGCTTTGCCATCAACTTCCTAACTAATGTCAAGGCTGAGACTCAGTTCCTGCCCTGGAAAAATGCAGGACTGGAGCCACTATCTGCAAAGTGCTGACGAGTTTTAATGGGCTGGAATTCTTTCTCCACCTTCCACCCTCTTGACACAACTGCCGGATTTTGAAATCATCTCTCTGGTCTTTTTTTTTTTTTTAAGTGATTTGAATAAAAAGTTAAATCTTACTTGCTAACTGCCACCTGTGCGAGCTCTCTGCCTAGGCAGTTTGACTCTGTTTAGCTTCTCCAGGCCATGGCAGGGAGCCCCCAGGAACATGCAACAGGCATGTCTAACGCTCCTGGACAGAGACAGGAGGTCAGCATCCATCAGAGTGTAGGCTTGGGCTGTGTGGAACTGCAGGCATGAGATGCAGCCATGGACGTGTGGGTGGGGTATTCAGGAAGGCAGGTGGGAGGGAACCACTCAGGAGGTCATGGATCTGGTGCTGTGTGAATGACAGAAGATGAAGAGGGATGACCAGACCTCCACCAAGCTCCTTGTCTGGGAAGTAAGGAGCAGTACTTGGAGGTCCAGACTGTGGACCTTGGACTTGATCAATGACTGACATTTTACAGAAGAATAAAGGTCTTTGCTCTGTGTGATACTGATGCTCCGAAGGCATGCAGGAGTAGCAACTGAGCCAGGGAAATCAAGACGCATAGAAGACTGAGCCAACTCTCCCAGCAGGCTCAGGCCAGTTTGCCAGAACAGGGAAAGAAAACAAACACTGGGGCCAGGCCAAGCACCAAAGATCCTGCTGAAGGCCCCCTGGTCTCCACCCTAGGATACACACCGGTGTCCACAGGATTGACCGGCTCAGCCCAGCTCAGAAGCTTCTCCTAGCTCACCACCGTCACTCCTGGTCATCACAGCCTGGAGACTCCAGGCAGCAAGAACTCTTCTGCCTACAGTTAGTTTTGCTCCACGAGGCACTCTTTCCTTCCTGGAGAAATCTGCCCAGCCTGCTGCTCTGGCTCCAATATCACACTTCCCTTTCAGCTTTTGAATTTCAAAGCAAATCTGAGACTGACTGCAAACAGATGGATGGGGTCATAAAAATCCCCAAGCAGGGAGCAAAGAGGCTCCAGTTGTAAAGGAGAGGCAGCCTGGAAGGATGCATGTGCCCATGCTGCCTTCCTCCCTCTTCGCCTTCCGTGAGCACTCTGCAGCAAAAATACACATCTTTCTCACCTTCTGCTCTCTAAACCCTGCTGGCCTTCAAACCTCAACCTCATTCTGTCTTTCCCAGGAAGCTTTTTTGTGGCTTCCTCTCTCAGCCTCTAACTTCCCCACCTAAGCAGCCACCAGATTCTTCCTGAATCATAGCACCTCCAACTTCCTGGACTCATGGTCTCCATCATATACATCTTGCTATATGACTGGCAAGGGCTTTATGTGTCTTAACCTCTCCAAATCGACTGTAGGCTTAAGAATGGGAAAGCCTCCTTTTGACTAGTCCAGTATTGGACAAATCAACTCCAACTAGGTACTTTATATAGTTTAAATGACAATGGTAGGAAGTGAGTAGAGTCACCACTGTTAACTATCATAAAGTGATTCAGGAAATGTCCTTCTGCTGGAGGGCACTATCGGGGTTCTTGGCTGCTCCCAAGAAGAAAGTGACTGAATGATCTCAGATGGGGTTTCAAAAGGAACACCGAGATGAATTCTTGGAGGTGTGGAGTTTATTAGAAGAGTTATTAATGCCACCGACAAGCAGACAGATAGATAAATAAGAGTATGGCTGGGGCTCTGAGGAGAGTCCAGACCTCAGCACCAGAGACAGACAGCAGGCAGGGGCTCTGTGGAGAGTCCAGACCCCAGCACCAGAGACAGACAGCAGGCAGGGGCTCTGTGGAGAGTCCAGACCCCAGCACCAGAGACAGACAGCAGGCAGGGGCTCTGTGGAGAGTCCAGACCCCAGCACCAGAGACAGACAGCATGGCAGAGACACTGAGGAGATTCCAGACCCCAGCACCAGAGACAGACAGCAGGCAGGGGCACTGAGGAGAGTCCAGACCCCAGCCCCAGAGACAGACAGCATGTTAGGGGCTCTGAGGAGAGTCCAGACCCCAGCACCAGACACAACATGGTGGGGGCTCTGAGGAGAGGAATCAGAACCCACATGGCAGAAGGGGGAGTCTCTTCTTTTGCCTTTCTGAGGATGGGTAGGTTTCACAGTGCCAGTCAGCAGCCATGCTCTCTGATTACCATGCAGAAGGCAAAATAAAGAACAGGATATGTGACCACTGATACCAACTTTGATGTCATCTCCCTTCTCCGGGTGAGAGAGCCCGCACATGGAAGTCAGTTAGCCGGGAGCGGGGACACACACACACACACACACACAATATCTCAATAGGGTGCTGTCTGTATCCGTGAAGGGAGAAGGCTGCTGCCTCTGCTGTGACCTGAGCAGCAGCCAGAGCCTAATATTGCATTCTTACAGTGACTCCATTCTAAAGGATGCCCTATTGTGCCCGTGGAGTGCAGAACACTTCCTCTTGGCAGAGAGAACAAAGAGACGGAACACAGGGCAAGCTGGGTAAGGGAGGTAAAGTGAATTGAACATCACAGGCTTTAGAGTCAAATGGACCCAGGCTCAAATTCTTATTCTTCTCTTCATGAGTTAGATCCTGTGCAAGTAATTCAACCCCTCTGAGTCTCGGTGTTTTATCTGTAAATGAGAATGATAACAAAATCGGCTCTACAGGCTTTCTAAGGGCTGGACCTGTGTCACCCAATACCTAAGGAGCAAAGCTGTCTTCCCGGTGTCCTTGAGAATGAAGACCTCCCCCTCACTTTATAGAGGAGGACGAGCCAAGTTTCCGTGAAGTGAGATGATTTGATCGTGGTCACTCAACCAATGTCAAATTCCATGCCCTGCTGTCTTGCCCACTCTGATGTTTCAGATGAGAGTGAAGCACTTGAGATGAATTAATGTCTAAGGTAAGAAGATGGTACTTGGAATGTTTCCTAGCATCTCTACGACACAGCTGAGGCTTCAAAAAGACAACATGTCTCTAGTAGAAAAAGGAGCCAGTTGGTTCCTGCGAGGCTTGCTGAGGTAGGGTAAAACTGCTTCAGAATTTCCCACACACCAGCTACCCAATAGCAACCAATGGGAAGTCTTACAATAACTGGTAGTGATGGATAAAAGCCTTTGGATCTACACGAGAGACCCTACAGGGGTGTCTATAGCTCATTGAAGGCGTGGTTGGAAGAAAATGAGTCATTTCCTCTTTTACCCAAGTGCAGTCAGATCAATAAGCGGGTTACATTTAGAAGCCAAGCCACTGGAGGGGGCCACACAGGCAGAAGGAAAGAGGAATCCAAAGCAGATTGTCCTGAGGTTCTGCCCTCAGCCATTCTGGGTAGTCATTCTTCCTGGGTCACTTGGAAGGGACATGGGAGACCCATCTCAGAAGTCAGTGATGTGGCACTTCAGAACAATTAAGTATAATAATGACTGTGTTAACTGCATAGTGAGTTGTGTGTAATTTTCATTCCGAGGTATGACTCAAACACTCCAGATATGAAAGTCCAAATTACTTAAGCAACAAAAACAACAACAAAATGCCCTGCAGACCTTGCGGTGTAGACCCATCTTGGCTGAGTTTAGATTGTGGAGTCAGAATGAACACAATCTGCACTTGATAGCAGTTCATTTCAATAATGAATTCCCCAGAAGAGACCCGGAAGAGAGCATCTCTCCAGCTCAAAGTAAGACTTTAATTCATTCACTTAGCACTTAAGCCCATGTCTCAAGTGGGAAATGTCAGTATCGAACATCCATTGAGAGCCGGGTGGATGCTGCATGTCTCTAGTCCAGCCAGGGACAGGAAGCTGAGGTAGGGGGATCTTGAGTTCAGGACCATTCTGTGCATACACACACACACACACACACACACACACACCTCTGTCTTAGGCCTTCATTCACCAGTGTTTCCTTCAGGGTACTGCAGTTAAACCATCTCATGCGTTCCACCAATGATGCTGAGAAGTCAGGGCTCCTGACCCCAACTTACAGACATGGATACTAAGGTTTTGAAAAATGAGAGAAGTGGCAGAGGAGCATCCTGGGTCAGAGTTTCCACACCACCCCTTCAGCCACCTTATAGCTATGAAGTCTGAGGAGAGGTTCTCATCTTTTCAAACCCTCAGTATCCGTGTCTACTCCTTCTGCTACCATGCTACCATATCACATGGCTCTCCTTGCCCTTCCCTGAGGTCCTGGCATCTTCCTGTGCTGGGGCTTTGCCCTTCTCTCCTCTGCCCAGGGTGTCCCTCCTCCCAGCATTTGTCACCTCCCCCCTGCCCTCTTCACACTGCACACTAAACCACTTTCAGCAACATCTCTGGACACCCCTAAGAAACGTTGCACCTAGACTCTGCTCTTCCCCCTACATTAGCTATTTCCTGTATCGACAGTCACCTTGACAGTGTATTGTAAATCTCTTTATGAGCCTGGCATCCACCACACACCCTGCTAGAACACATAGTGCCTGTACTGACATCCTTCTTGCCTCTCCACATCTGACTCTTGAGCTGCCTCTCAAAACCCTGTGGTGTCACTTGAAAGCTCTGATGCAATGAAGTTGGACTTCTCTATTTTAATGAGGTGTGAGAAATCAGAGCCCAAGTCCAGCCAAGACTCCCATTCAGGACCTCACCCGCCAGCCAGATCTCAGATGAGCACTCTGTAGGAGTCCCCAGCCAGGATCTGAGGAACCATGGATTAATAAAACATGCTCCTTAGAGTACAACCAGGATCTGCACTAGAGAACTCTCTGACCTACTGTAAGGGGCCCACCAGTTAACAGCAAGGTTTCCTGACTGTGTACTGCACCACGTTTGACTATAGGTCATGGCTCTGGGTTATAGGGCTGGAAATCAGTCGAGACAATACTAACGCCATGAAAGTGGATTGAGTTCATCTGTCTGCTAAGCCCGAGAGACGTAACAGAAACACATGGAGAGTGAGTCAGGTCCTCAAGGGCTCTGTTCTGTCCTGTCACAAGAACAACCTGTGATAGCCGTGCTTTCGCTCTGAATAATTGTATTAAGTCTATAGGAAGCAAGTGTGAAAGAAGACATAGCAAGCAGGGAGGAGAAAAAAAAAACAAAAAAAAAACACCATGAGACCAGGGCTCACCCAGAGATGACTGGCTTGGCTTTCCATCATCAACTCAGAGGCAACATTATCAACTCAGAGGCTTGCAAGCATCCAGCAGAAAGCACCTGGGGAAGCTGAGGCAGGTAACTGGATCTCCCAATTGAGCTGCCCTCCACGATGAGCTATGAGCTTCCCGTGGATGAACTTCTGCTTCTCTCTCCCACTGGCACTTTTATGTCATGGGGATGAACAATAACCTCTGATGTTTCCTTCTGGTAGTTCCTGGGGACACAATGCCTTCACTCTAGGGCTCTTCTATTTTCCTCTTCCCTTCATGTCACTGAGTGGGACAGGGCCACCCCATTCTTTGGACAAGGGGTCTTAGAGGACTCATGGAGACGACCATGCTTGACTCTGAGATGGAGGAAATCAGCCAGCTTCTCACTAAACGCAAACAGCACAGGCTAACTTACAAACCCAGTGTTCTTTACAGATGCGCTGAGGACCGTGATTTACAGGCAGACACAACTGAAGGGGAGGAACTGACTTGCGAGCTAGTGATGGAAAGATTGGAGATTTCAGTAAACAGAGAGATGAGATGGGGCTAAGCAGGAGAAAGTGGAGCCTCTGCCAATGCTCCCTTCCGTAGCTTCCCTCAAAGCCTTAAGCTGGATGTGGATGGTACTCCATCACTCCAAGAGGGCAGGATCACAGAGGGACCTTCGGAGCACCATGAAGGAAAGGGCAGCAGTGAGGAGGCTGGCTTGCCACAAGGGGGCAATGAAAGTTAAGAGGAAGAGCAGAGGCAGTGGGAGGAGGAGGCAGGAGCTGGCAAGGAAGGCAAGTTGTTTTTCTCAGGTCCGACTGCAGGAAGGCCATGCATGCTGTCTGCCAACCTCCCTGGACCAGCCTAACCCAGTATTGGCCATACCCATGTCCTGCACATAACTGCAGACACAGCTTGGAAAAGCACTGTCAGAAACAAGCATCCAGGTTGCAAAGCACCCACGGGGGCCCACCCAACCTGGAGCACTAGAGTGCAGTACAGGAGTGCCATCAGAGAAGGCCTGCAGAGAGGACACTGTAGGAGCTGTGCCATCCCTGATAGATGAAGCCACTCCTGCTGACAGGGGAACCTAAGATCCAGCTGGCCTCATCAGGATACAGATCTCACCCACCTGTGCTTCCTCGGCCTTGTCAGCCCCTTTTCTTCTGCTGCTGCTCCATGTACCAGGCTTTTTCTTTGGGGCCACCAACCAGCTCCAAAATCATGACACAGAGACTTCTTATTACTTAGGAGTGTTTGGTTTGAGCTTAGGCTTATTTCTTTTCTACCTCCTATAGCTTAACCTGATTCTCTTCACCTGTGGTTTGCCTTGGGCATTTTTGCCTTCCTTTCTGTGTATCATACTTTCCTGCTGTCTCCATGTCTGGCAGGCAGCTGCCTGGCTTCTGACCCTGGGCATGTTCCTCTCTTCCACATTCTCTTCTCTCTCTTCTTCTCCTGTTTATTCTCTCTGCTTCCCAGCCACACTTATCCCTCTCCTGCCTAACTATTGGCTGTTCAGCTTTGTATTAGACCAATCAGATGCAAGGTAAAACGAATGAAACACACCTTTACATGGTTAAAATAGTATTCCCAACAGCTGCATCTGTGGTTCTTCCTAAGCCCTGTGGCTCTCCTTCACAAGGGGAGGTCTGCATCCTTTTCCACTGAGCCCTTTGGTTTGAGTTTCCTCAGATAGCTGCTCCACTCCAGGTCCCCAATCCCAGAAAAACCAAGTGCTGCCACACATTGCCCCTAGTTCAGCAAGAGAGAACCCTTCTTTCTCTCAGGGCTCATCTTCCTGCTCACACACGGGACTCTGGTCTTCTCCTTTCACTTGTCCTGGGACCTTGAGTCGTTGGTTACCTTTCTTCTTTGCCCCCAGCCTCTCCAACTTCTTTAGTGCTGCCTTTCGATATAAAAGCAGGATCAAGAGCCCCCTCGGTGCCACAGGTATTAAAAAAAAGACACCTGGGCCCTAAGATCAGAAACTGTGACCAGTGTCTTCTTTGGTGTTTTCCAAGAAGCATCTCTGTTCCCAAAGCCAGTTTGGACTTCTGTTCCAGTTTACTCAAAAATATGAAGAAAACAAAAACTGTTGTTTTTGTCCTTGAATAGAATTGATCACACAGGCTTCCCTATGGGTAGATACATTTCTACCAAGAAGCTAACCACAAAGGTAAGGCCTCTGGTTACTCATTCAAGCCCAGACCAAACCAAGGTTTGACAACATCCTTCATTAAAGGTCCTCCTTAGCTTAGTGTTCTCTCTCTCTCTCTCTCTCTCTCTCTCTCTCTCTCTCTCTCTCTCCACAGTGAGGTTCTGCCATGTGCACATGACAGGAAAGATTCAATGAGCCTCTCTAGCCACCTTCATCTCTCTAAGAAGCAATGGAAACATTTCCATCTGCCTCTTAGATTTCAATGCGAGTTTTAGAATTGGAAGTTGATGTTTAAATAGTATTTGCTTTTAACACATAAGTAAGTCTCAAGGCATGCCACCTCCGCCTCTGCCAACCCAAGCTGTCTGGAGTAGAGACCGTGTTGGTGACCACACCTGTACTTGGCAGAGTCTGTCCTCTATCAGTCACACAGTGTGATCACATGGTGTAACAAACCACCCATATTATGGAAGCCTCCACTGCAAGTCTTTTCTCTGCCCATATGTTACCTCTGCCTACATTCATCTCAGCTACTACATTGTAGATTCTGCTGAGCTGAGTATCAGTGTCCACAATGCAGAATGGCTGAGTTCGGTCCATGTGTGTTCCTTCTTCGCAGTCACCAAAATACAAACTCCTTTAGGTTCATTAAATCAACTGAGACGATCAAGTCATAAGGTTGAGCAAAAATCTATGGAAGGAGGTGGCTACACCCCTCGCTGTAAAGGTGTGTGGCGAAGCCTGTGGCTGTGGAATCCTGCTACATGGGGTGAAGAATTGGGGCCAGAAATGAAAATTAACCCAGTGATCAGGGAGTCCCTGTTCCAGCTGTCTGGGACTGTGTCTCTATCACATGGGGAAGGTAGAATTTTCCAGCAATCACATAATGAGCCTGAGGTAGAGCCAGGATCAGAATGCAGACCTCTGGCCATTTAGGCCACACTGACCAGGCGGTCATGGAAAGATCACTTGGACATAAGGTCACATTGACCTTAGGGACTGCTCTGGTCTTTCTATGTGACCTTCACACGCCCCTTTCCTTCTCTGTCCTCTGGCACACCAGTCAGAGCTAAGCTAGGGCCCTGTGCCCTCTACACTCACTTATCCACTTAGCAGATACCTATCCTTGCCACAGGGCTCTGCAGGACTGGCATCGAGTCTTCTGGTCTACTCAGAAATTCCCCCACGGCCTCCGCCCTCCTCACACCTGCCTCTGAGTGCTGGACTCCCCGTGAGAGCTCTTCAGCGGCTGTGGGTGCTCTTCTGTCAGACATCAGCCTCCACGGGACTTCGGTGTCAAGTGATCCCACTTCATCTTCCTAGTCCCTGCCTTCTTGCCCTCCATTGAATACCTTACCTCTCCCCACGACCTCTGACCCCCTGCCTCCTCTCTTGGTGCTGTGCAACCTTGCCTCCTACTTCACAGTCAAAACAGAAACCCTCCAATGAACCCCCTCCCCTCTGCTCCCATGCTGGCACGTCCTATCCTCCTCTGCTCTGCCTCCCCTCTTACACTTCCCCTCCAGCTGAATGAGGACCCTCTCCCATCACTCCTCTACAGGGTTACATCATCCATTTTCTCTTTCTTCAGCTGACCCCTGCCAAGCAGATCGTGAGAGGCCATGTTTAGACACATTCAAGCCTTCTACACCTTAAAAAGAAAATACTTCCCTGAACCCAACGGCCCCTCCCTGCTGCCATTGATTCCCTCCTCTCTTTCTGTCGCTGTGGGGTTTCTTAACTGTGGTTTAGACAGAAGCAGAACTGACTGACAGTGCTAAAAACACATCACAAAGAGTCCTGCACACAAATGTTTATAGCTGCCTTAGTCATAGTAGCCAAATCCTGGGCACGACTTTAACCTTGCCCACAGTGAGCAGAGAAACGTGTGATATACGTAGTTGGCACTCCTCACAGCCATCGGGGCTGGGTTGCTACTGCAAAGCCACACATTTTCTGCAGGGAGCAGACACTTCCATGCAGAGTCTAGCTCATAGCTCATCTCTTTCCCTCGTAGCTGAGGGAAAGGAGGCAGATACAATACACTGAGCTCATATAAAAGCCTCAAACAGGGAAACTAACAGATAGATCTATGAAACAAGGAGCTCCCTGGCTGCAGAGGGGTACAAAGGAACGTGTAGGGGTGATGGACATACACAGCTGATTGGAATAAGGAGACCATTTGTGTATGCATTTCTCAAAACTCACTGGATACCACCACATTCAAGTCGACTTAAGCATTAGAGATGCACACAGGTGATGAGCAGGTGGATCGATTTCCTTGCTTACAAAACTGCCAGGACAGAGACCCTAGACTGGGCCTAGGGTCTCCTATCACCTCTGTCACTGCTCCTGCCACTCCCCCTCTCTTGGTGCCACCCGTTTCCCCACTGCCCATTACCATCTTTGCTGCCCTGCTAACCCGGACTCCTCCCACAACCATCATCACTATGGAAACATTCCTCTGGGTCCTTACACTCCTGCTTGACAAGCCCCAATTTTTCCATCTGAGCTGAGACTTGAGCCCTGCGCTGGAGTTTTTCCCAGATCCAGGTCAGCCATGAAGACAAGTTCCTGGTGTCTGCCTTGTGTTGTGTGTGATGGGAGGTTGCCCTGCTTCTCAGCGACAGTTGAAGTCAGGGAGTTCTCCAAACCTCCCATATCCTGCCCACTCCTGAGCCAAGGAAGGAGCAGTGGGATGAGATTATGACTGTCCCTACATGGGTGTCAAAAGTCAAGTGCCTGGTCATCTCATCCAAACCTGATCATTGTTTAAAGGCTGCTGCCCCCACGGTGGCACCAACATCCATCCCTCCAGATGCCAATGTCACGTGTCCACTCGTAGTGAGAACCCTCACTCACCAGCTGTGATCTGTCCACTTCATTCCTCTGTGCGGGGCTCAGCTCTCCTACCGAGTGCCACAACTGCATTGCCTGATACACAGCCTCCTCTCTGGCCAGCCTCCAAGCCACTCCTGTCCTTAGACCAAAGCGGTCTTCTCCACGAACAACTCTGTACCCAGCTCCCACCTTTCACAGAGCCCTCCATTCCTTCCCAAACTCTCAGGATAAAGGCCCAAATCTCTGGTGTGAATAAAGTGCTGTGTGGACTTCACCCTGTTTCAGCTATACCCCCTCCCCCACGTGTCCATCTGGTTCCTCTCAGCACAGACCTCCTTTGCGGCTCGGCTTCCTCCCTCTTCTCTCTTTTCTTATTCACTCTTGGCTACTTCAACCTGCACCTCTACTAGACAGGCATCCTTAGCTATGCTCTCGTCCAGACCAGCTCAACTCCTTCATCCTAGGCTTCCAATATCCCTCTCAAGCACACCATTGGCCACTCCCACATCTCATAAGCCACATGGTTTCAGGGATGCAGCTGTTCAGCTGCTACTTTATCTGCATCACACCATGACAGACCTCAGATGGGACCCAGTAACTGCTCATTGAGTGAGTGAATGAACAGATGAATGCGACCTTAGCCTAGTTCATCTCTCCTGGATCAAGCACGACCTGTGGCTTCCATCCCTCTCTTTTTCTCCCTCTCTCCCTTCTCTATCCCTTTCTCCCTCTCCTTCATCTGCTTCTTCCCATTCCTTCTTCTTTATTTCTTTCTCTCCTAAATTCCCAGTAGCTTTGCCCAAATACCTCAGCCCAAAAATTTTGTAGCCACAGTGCCACCTAGAGTCCGCCCATGATATGGACCAGTGGCCCGAAAGCCCAAGCCAGTCCAGCCCAGTTCTGCCCAGTCTGGCACAGTCCATCCCTGTCCAGCCCAGCCCAGCCAGGTTCTGCCCAGTCCTGTACAGTCCAGCGCTGTCCAGCCCAGTTTAGCCCAGTTCTGCCCAGTCTGGTACAGTCCAGCCCTGTCCGGCCCAGTCCAGCCCAGTTCTGCCCAGTCTGGTATAGTCCAGCCCTGTCTGGCTCAGTCCAGCCCAGTTCTGCCCAGTATAGCACAATCCATCCCTGACCAGTCTAGTTCTACCAAGTCCAACTCTGTCTAGCCTAGTCCAGCCCAGTCCAGGTCTGTCTTGTCTAGCCCAGTTCAGCCCTGTCCAGCCCAGTCTAGTCCAGTCGAGCAGTCCAATCAAGTCCATCCTGGTCCAGCACAGTCCACCATCCAGTCCAGTCCAGCAGCCCAACCCAGTCCAACCCATTTCCGTCCAGTCTAGCCCTATCCAGGCTAGTTCTTCCCAGTCCAGCCCAGTCCAGCAGTCTAGCCCAGTTCAGCCCAGTCCAGTCCTGTCCTGTCCTGTACATTGTTCTGGGTATATCTCTGCATCTTGAAACTCCACTTGCCTGGCCTTGAGACCCTGCCGCTCCTTCAGTTCCCTGAGTGCTCCATGGAGACTTCAAACAGAAAACTGAAGCAGGGCAGGGAAGAGTGTGGGCAGGGCTCCCAGTGGCATCTTCCCCCGGCATCCCATCTGCCTGCCTTTTCCTATTGCTCTGCAGCTCCATTCCCCTCCACTCAACTTTAGCCTTCCATTTCAATGACGTTATAATGCCACAGCAGCAATGCTTAAGGGCCCGTGCAAGACCTCAAGTGTAACCTCTTGTCACCAAGGAAACTGTTTGAGAGGAAACAGGTGCTTCTCTTAGTCTAAACGACCAGTTCTCCTCCAAAGTCACCATCGTTATTTAGATCAAGTGTCTTAAAAGTTCATGTAGTAATCCTATCCCTGGAAGTTCGTGCATAAGGGTGCATGATGCATGAAGGCGTGTCGTAGTAAGTAAGCAGAAATAACCAGTGTGCCCCCAAACTGAAGAACGGATACATAACTGTGGCATGGGCAGAGCCATGCTTAAGAGTGCATGGCACATCAAGGTCTATAATAGTAACTAGGCAGAAGCAGCCAACCTGCCCCACCCTGAAGACCGGGTAAGTGATTATAGGATGTGCAGCCTCTGAAAATAAAACACAAGAGTGTTTTACCATAACATGAGAGCTGCTTTGTAAGCTAAACGGGGATCAGAAAAAAGAAATTAAACCTCCCTTGAGTGCAAATTGTTATCACCACCATGTAAACTAACAATGGGTATAGGAAGAGTCTAGTGCAACCAGATATTCTCAGTAGTTTTTTCTGACAGTCTTGTTTTCCAACTTGCTTTTCTGTGTCCTGAAATTTCCATGATGAGCTTATGTTAACTCACAATGAACTGTTTCAACAAATCTGAGAGAAAATGCAAAGTGAACTATTCATAATAAATCTACATTTATATAGTCTTCTGAATAGTTCATCAGAGACTTGAACTGAAACACCTCCAGACATTTCTTCTCCAGAGTTCTGAGGTCCTCTGAGACTCATCAGATTCAAGGTCAAGAAACCCAAATGCCTGTACATTGCCAGGGCCTCAGTCAGCATCTTCTGGGTCTTAGTGATGTGAGAAGATACCTCACCTGCCATTGGACCCCATAGATGGGGAGATACCTCACCAGTCATGAACTGCCTTGCTGCCTGCTTTATCTAACTCACATTGCTTTGCTCCCTCTGCAGCGACACCTTGTGTTGTGGTCATGTAATCACAGAGCAGGCACTGGGTGGGTCTACTCTATAGAACCAGGTACCAGATAGGAGGACATTTAAAATCTGCTGAATCTAAATCCTTCAGTGCTTGGTGTTTAACTTACTCTGCTTCATTTAAGCTTTCACCCAACGAGGAGTAGAGTGGCATTATTGTGCCAATTTTACAGAGAAGAAAAGAGGAGAGGAGAGGAGAGGAGAGGAGAGGAGAGGAGAGGAGAGGAGAGGAGAGGGAAAGTCCTGAGGTCAGAAGCTGCAACATTCGAGAGAGTAGGCCCTGCACCTCATGTGGGCAACACAATAGAGCCAATCCCATTGGCAGAGGTGTAAGTGAGCCAGCTCCAATATCGCGAACAATGAAGAGCTCACAATACTTACCTGTCATATAGCAACATGGGTGAGAGAGATGTCCACCCCATCCCCTGCCACCCATCAACACCAGAGACAGGTGGGAGAGCTGGCCCTGAGGTCATAAGAGTGGGAGAGCTGGCTCTGTCTCTCATCCGCTGCAGCACTCGGGATAAGTGGCCCCTACGCCATGCCTGGACAATACAGTGTAGCTGATCCTCAAGTTGTCCACATGGGAGAGGAGGTCTGACCCTGAGGACAGGAAAGCGGGAGAACTGGCCCCACCCACTGCTCATTTCTGCCAAGGGTGAGCTCACCAAGGCAATGCAGGAGAGCTCACCCTGGTGGGCTCTCACTCTGGCGAGAACAAGGGAAAGCTGGTGGGCTGACCTACCCTGCAACTACCAGGCCCAGAACCAGGTTATTGTTGGCCCACCCCAATATCCACCCCATCTGTGATCTGCTGGAGCACATGAAGGGTCCAGTCCTGCAGACCCAAAGCTGCAGGATCTCCACAGCACAGGGTAACAGCAGGGTAACTAAGAGGAGTTCCAGTAAGGGCCTAGCATCAATAGTGCAGCAGAAACCAGAGGCCTCAAAACAGACTAATGACTCTTTGCAATCAACGCTTGCAACTGGAGCTATATGGACAAAAGGGTTTACTGTGTATATAGACCTAATGCAGGTCTTGGACAGGGAAGGGGTCAATGCTATGTGTGCCCTTACCCCCAGTCTTCCCTCAAGTCTCTAGACTTGGTAAACCACATTCAAATCACTTATGTTTGTAGTTGTCTCCCCAGTGGGCTATAATCTATTAAGAGGAGGTATAATATCTGATTTACCTCTGAATGAATCCCCGGTACCTAACACAAGATCAAAAGGCATGTTAGCGCCATGAGTACCCTGGAACATGCTGATAGATGAAATTTTTAAAATGTAATGGATAATGCATGACTATAATCTAAAAGCACATACTAAAAAGAAAGTGTCAAAAAAGACACCTGACTCCCTGCTCTATACCTCAATTTGCTCTGACACTATTTGAATTGTTCAAGGGCATACAAATAGGTAAAGCTTCTAAATACTTTAAAAGGGAAAGTGTAGGGGCCAGAGAGACAGATCAGCAGTTAAGAGCACTTGTTACTCTTACATATGACCAGGACTCAATTCCTAGCACCCACCCTAAATCCAGTCCCAGGGGACCCAATGTCCCCTTTTGGACACTGTTGGCACCAGGCATGCATGTGGTGTAAATATGTACATGCAGGCAAATCTCTCATGCACGTAAACTAAATCAATGTGAAAGAAAACTTTAAAGTAAAGTGTTAAGCATTGGGGTGAGGACCCAGTGATTGTTTCACGAAAGGAAGAATAGGAAACTATGGGGGAATCTCATTTTGATATTTGGATAAAATTTTTAAGTAAGATACTAACAAGCAGAATACAGAAAAACACTAAAAGAATATTGTTTTTTTCTAAGTAATTCAGTACCTTTACTAACCGCTACACAAATTGGTTAGTAGTAAGCATTGTATTAGTGGGAGTTACTATGGATGGGAAGTTGTGGACTCTTGAGCCAGCATTTTAGAAACTTAGGTAGCTGAATTATTAGAGTTCAGGAGTTCAAGACCAGCCTGAGCAATATAATGAGATTCATCAAAGAAAAAAAGGGGGAATAAGGATTAGGCAGAAGGAGATAGAGATTGTTCTTATATTTAAAGACTTAGTAAGAAAATTGAGGTGACACTCTCCACTGACTCTGATAAAAATATTTGATAGAATTCAATCACTCTTGATGAGAAATATATATAATGCATATATACATATATGTGTGTGTGTGTACACACACACACACACACACTGCAAACAGGTTGGCAATGAACCCAGTGCACAGGCTCCTAATTCCAGACATTCAAGAAGCTGAGGCAAGAGGATTATGGGTTCAAGGCATGCCTGGGCTACACAGTGCATTCAAGGTCAACCTGAGAACTTAGTCAGACCCTGTCTCTAAAAATAATAGAGAGACGGGACCACTGTATAGTCAGCGGTGCCTGCCTAACATGGAGAAAATCCTAGGTTCTGTACCATATTTGTTTTTGTACAAAGAAAGATATTTCCTAATGACATTTTCATGCCATAGCATGTCAGCATCATCTTCGATGTCCTAGACGCATGTGCTCTGAGCTCCAGGAGAAAGGAAAGAATACTTGCTATTGCCATCACTTTCTTAGTTTTGGAGACACTTGTTGCAGAGGTCAGAGTGGGGAGCTATTTTTACTTCTAATGGTTCCTTCCTCTCAAAAGGACCCCCAAATGCAGTAATAATCCTGGCTTCTTCATTTATCCACTCCAGGGAAAGGGGGGGTTAGTTTGGAGCTTTCTTCCTGGGGAAGAGAGAAAGACCTAGAGAATTAATATACATTCAATTATTAGATACTGTAGGGGAAAACTGACAATACCAATAATAAAGATAAAATATCTAGGAATAGTCTTAACTAGAAATGTTCAAGATCCCTGTGAAGAAAATTTTAAGGCACTCCTGAGAGACATAAACACATGCTTGAACAAAGCGGAGGGCAGAGCACATTTCTGACTGAGAAGACACAACATCATAAATACATCAGTTCTCTCTAGGTCAATACCACGTGTCACGCCATCCCAGTGGAAAGATCAACAATATTTTTTAAACGAATAAGTCAATTCTAAGGTTTGTATTGTAAAAAATATGTATGTGATAATATTCCAGAAAGGTCTAAAAGGGAAAAGCAGTGAGGAACACTGGCCCTGCATTTGAAGCAGTCCTCACACAGCCATATGTATTAAGGCAACTCACCCCTGGCACACAGATTCGACAGAACACAAAGGAAAGTACAGCACCGAAAGACATATGGAATTGTGTATTGTAAAGCTGGCCTCGGAAATCGGCGGAGAAAAGATGAATTATTCACTAGCTGATATGGAACCAACTAGGTAGCCTTCTAAACCAAAGCTGGGTTTAACTTCACACCTCACCCCAAGTGGCTCAAAGATTTGGATCCGAAAGATGAAAGTTCACAAGAAGTGAGGGAGGGCAGTTTTATAATCCTCATGAGGAGGACTTTTCTACATACGATAAAGACGACATTTCGCGTGAAAAGACAGGATAAACTTGACTGTTAGCAAAGAAAACTATAAAGTTTCTTCAGTGATAAGAACACTCAATAAAAATATCAACAGTTTTTTTTTAACTTCACAAACTCTAAAGTTCATATGGAAACATTAACGTGTAACAATCACTCCTCAGGAATTGCAGACCGGACTAGGAAAATACTTTTTTTTTTGTATCACAGGCCAAAATCAATTTCCTTTAAAACATAAACTGTAAAGATAAACTGAAAGCATAAATGATGCACCTAGACAAGGTGTGATGCTCATAGTTAGAGAAAAACTGTTCTGAATTGTAAGAAAGATGCCCGCGGTCCCAGGAATCAGAGATATATGCCAATGAAGCCTCAGTAAAATCTATCTGGTACCTACCAGACTGGAAATCACCATAAAGCTTGATACTATTCTCTGTCAGCAAGATGTCTGGAAGCCACCAGCCACTCATTGTCAAGGTGTCTAGCCAAGGCAGCTTGCTCCCCTGAGGGCAGTTACGCAACACTGGCAAAATACATAGTATATTCCGGGTGCCTTGCCACCATATCCAGGGACTTGTCCCGCTAATACAGTTACACCCAGGCAAAGAGATGTCTGTACCAAAGTTGCTTTCTGAAGCATCTTCAGAATAGTACATAATTGGAGCCAAGCAGCCGTTAGTCCTATGGGAAGGTTAAGTATGGTGAGGTCTATCTGTCAATGCTATTCTTTGTAAAAATTCTTTGTGAAATTCTATAGGATGAGCTGTGTGATACATTATAGAGTGGGAAAGGGGAGCTACAAAATGTTCGGGGTGGTGGACTGTCCTTAGGAACCTGCAAGAAGCAGGAGAAGACCATATATTCACATCCATTTGCAAGGGCAGAAACTAGCTCTGGATTTTTTCGGGGACAGTGGTGGCAGGCAGCTTGAGCTGGCCAGAAGGTGTCTTGCATTCTGTGTTCCTAGTAAAACAAAATCTGTGTGTCATTTCTGCCCTAGAGTTAGAATATCTATTTGTTTGGGGGAAAGTAAAAATCTGGCCATTAAGTAATACTATATAACGTTCCTGTGGAGGAAATGTCTACATAGCTTGGAAAAATTTGGACATAAAAATTGTCGCACATGGCTGTGCTTCGGTGGATTTGAATCATCCTCTTTGAAATAGCAAAAGGATAGGAGGGCCCTTGTTGCTGTTGTTTTCTCTGTATGAATTGTACTTCATTGTGCTGGTGTGTGTGTGTGTGTGTGTGTGTGTGTGTGTGCTCACACAAAGGCTTGCCTGCAGCCCAGTCTTCTAGAGGCATTTTCTTGACTGAACTTCCCTCTTCTCGAATGACTTTGTCAAGCGGACAGAAAACACATATCCTAGCGGATCCCCAGAGGTCCGAAGCACCATTATCTCTGTCCCGAGCGACATGATGCAAAAGCTGAAAGCAACGGAAGAGTTGTGGCCCCAGCGCTGTGACTTTATCGTTGACATGGAACCCACAGTCCTAAGCTCTGAACTGCTCTCTGCTGCGAAGAACTGGGGCCTCTTAGAGGAGGGCAGTTCCACAGCCTGCAGAGAAACTAGAACATAAGAAAAGCTATGGAGCCTCCTGCTCTTTCCAGAAATCAGGGCTGCCTTAGAGATCAGTAAAGTATTTTTTTAACAAGGAGCCAGCTTGCAGTACCTGCTAGCGGCAACATGGTGGTCATCTGAACAGCACACAGAAAAGAGAGGGGCCAGAGAAATGTGATTTACCACACCAGGATAAGTTCACAAAAAGCTGTGGATTATGGATGGCACCAAAGTTAATTTAAAAAAAAAACATACAGAAAGGTGGTTATGGTGAAAGGTTAGCAATAAGAAAGTTACTTATTATTTCTGTAAGTTGGAGGAGTTTACATATGGGTATTTTACTTTTCCAGTAAATGTCTTTCTTTATGAAGCATTGTTATCTGTATGTTTCTAGCTATGAAACCAAGAAGGAAAGTCACAGGGAACCATGAAGTCATGAAAGAGAGAAAGACCATTAGGTGTAAGATGAGCCCCCGCTGATTCAGCCAGCCAAGCAGGCAGCCTCTGCAGAGCCAGCGCACCAGAGTGGCCAGGTGTTCCACCATGATGAATTAGCTGCGTTCTTAGGGAGGAGAAGAGACATGCAGACTCAATCCCTCATCTCCTAGGAAACCTCCAGATGACCCCACTAATTATAAGATAATAAAAGGATCTAGAAGCCCTAAATAATTCTCACAGACTAGATCCATCTGTCACAGTGACAGGACAATGGGCTGCTTAACTCTGGCCAAGTGAGACTTACGATGTTAAAATTTTGGAAAGAGACACCAGGTTGCAGTAAAACTGGAGATTGTGTAAAAGGCTCAGGTTTACAAATTTTACTGAGAGAACAAATGAATAGTAAGTGGAAGAAGAGGCTGCCCAACCTGTATGCCAGGGGCTCGTTTTTTTTCCGTCTCTTTGAAGACGAACAATATTCCATGCTCAACCAAAGATTGAATTGACTGCTACCGTGTCCTGGCCTGGCTTAGCAGTATTTTTCGATCTGGAAGAAAATTCACACTGAGTAAATATAAAAATAAAATATCTAAAACATTAAGAAGTATAACACTGAATGCAGAAATAGTAAAGAAATAAGCTAACTCGTAAAACTGATGCTTTTAGGCTAAATGGAAGTGGAAACATAGTCATAAATTTGAGGGATTGTTGTTTGGTTTGCTTTGCTAATGAGACAGGGGTCTTGCCTCCAACTCACTGTATTGCCAACGATGGTCTTGAACTTCTAATCCCCCTGCCTCCACATTCTGTGTGCTGAGATGACATGTGCTCTATCATGTCCAGTTTATGTAGTGCTAGGGATGGAGCCCAGGTTTTCAGGAATGCTAGGCAAGCACCCCGACAACTGGTTACAACCGCGGCCCTCTTAAGTTTTGAAAAAATTACATGCACATGTATGTGTATGTAGGCATGTGTGCCGTGTGAGTGCATGCCCGTAGAGGACAGAGCTCAACCTCAGAGGCCATCCACCTTGTGTTGGCTTTTTAGACAAGGTCTCTCATTGGCCTGAAGCTCACAGAGTAGGTTCATCTGACCGGCCTGCAAGCCCCAAGGATCCACCTTTCTCTGCCCTCCTCGTGCTGTGATTACAAGCCTAAACTACCACACTAGACTTTTGTGAACGATGGTTCCGAGGATCGAACTCTGGTCCTGTGCTTTCTCGACAAGGCTATCCCCAAGCCCAAAACAACTCATGATAATATATATATCTTACATAGCGAGAGCAGTGGGTCTCTCTCTGCAAGCCCAGGCACCCCTGGTTCATTGTTTCAGTGGTCTATGGCTATGTACAAGCAATACTAAATTCACCAGTTTATGAGAGCAGCGTCAGTCTGTTTCTCCATCTCAGAAGTCAGGAGTCAGGCAGGCTGGCTAGGGAGTTCTGCTCTGTTGGCTATTCACTTGGACACTGGACACCATTCAGGTGGTGGTGGGGCACAAGGCTTGGGACCAAGAAAGATCCACTCAGATTTTCCTGAGGCTTCACAGGCTCACTGGAAGGTGGACTCTGGGACCCTGTATTTCAAGGTCCCTCCTGAGTCATAGGGACCATGAGACTTCTTACCAGAACTAGGATGAAAATCTCAGAACGGGCATAATGTCACTTCTGCCATAGTTTAATGGTCAAAGTAGCTACCGGCCAAACCACATTTAAAGGAGCAAGATGGACTTCACACAGATCTTTAAAGTGAGAGCAGATTGCATTGAATCTTTCTGCCTCACTGAGGACTGGGAAACAGGTCAAAGCCTTTGGCTCAGGACTAGTCAGGAGCTGACAATGATGACGGTAGTTAACCCCTAGGATTTTATTGAGTGTTTACTAGGTGCCTGGCAATGCTATGAATACTTGGAGTTTATGTTATTGAATCTTTGCAGCACCCCTGCGAAGAATCTCTTACCATCCCTGTGTGGAGATTAACAGGCTAACTCATCTGACCATGATCAGATCGCTCACCCCAGAACCACACCTTCCAGAAAGGGGAGGCTGAAGCGACCCACAGCTGCAGGTGATGGAGAGCTTTTTACCCTGAACAGAGGACCTGGACAATGTCCTGAGAGCACTGTGGTCTTGGCGGAGCAGGGCCCACACTGTGGGTAGGGAACACAGGAGAAGCGGGAAAGTGGGAGGCAGATGAGGAGACTCACACTGTGGGAGATGTGAAAAGTAAGGCGTGAGAGAAAGAGGGGTGGGGGGAAACAGAAGCATGTGAAGGCAGAAACTGGAGATGAAAGGGCAGAACTTGGGGGGTTAGGGACAGAATGAACCCAAGAAGGGCTCCAGAAGCAAATTCCCCATAGTTGTACCCCAAGCCTAATCTAGACACTGTGGAGACATGAGTAACAGCTCTCACTCCCTTCTATAATCTGCTCTTTGAAGGAAGGACAAGGACTCTCCTTGGACTCTCAACTACTTGGATCTTACAGAAATTGGAGGGTAACAGGCCTACATTGGTCAGCATCTCTAATCATTTAAGACCCACCCCTAAAGCAATGTGACACAAGACAGTTGTTAAAAGCTTCTGCATCAAGTAAAATCCAGTCTGAATCACAGATCTGGGGCTACTGACATCCAAACTCCCCCGACTTCTGTTTGTCCACCAAAGGGCACGACAGGAATGCTGTGTGGTAAGACACATCACATACCGAGCATAGGGCTTAGGGCAAAGTCATTACCGAGCAATTAATAGCAACAATAACAACAGCAGTAAATCCTGCCCTCTTTGCTTTCATTCTTTCTCAGCTCACATTGGCTTCTCCCCTCTCCCTTACCCCACTGTACAGCTGATCATGGATGGCAATGATGTTTCTGTCTCTTGGATCAACTCTTGGCACTCCTTCCCAAAAGAGAGTTAAATAGCTTAGAAACCAGAGCTGGGGTTTCAGCTCCCCCTCCCTCTCCCAAGGCCCAGGTTGTTCTGGTCAGGTACCCATAGGAGCACAATAAAGACTGATTGGGCTAAATGGGCAATTTATGGCTTCTCTTTGAACAGGCCTTAGATGATTACCTTTTATGAGGCTTACACTTTAGACTTAAGATGTAAAACAGAAGCTTCGGCTAGGAAGCAAATAATGGGATATTTTATGTGCTGTTCTGGAACAAAAGTCCACAGCTTTATGGCAATGGCTGTAAAAGAGGCATGATTGGCGACGTTTTGATTGAGAAACCCACATAGAAAGATCTCCGGGTCAGGAGACCAGAGGTCCAAGTTTCCCACCCTGTAACACCGCCTAGCCAGGCCTGATAGTCTCTGTCTTCTTATGCAAAGCCAGGGACCACCCTCTACCCCACCCCCACAGCAAGACCTTCTCTATCCTAACTGCCCATGGTTCCTGGGTTCCCACATCTAAAATGCTTTCTTTTTGGCTCTTGGCGATTCCAAATGTTGGTTCTCCAGACATGTTTAATCTAGGACACTGAACTTGCAGGCACTGTCTGAACTGCCTCCTGATTCTAGAGTAGAGAGAGCATTGCAGGCATCGACCTTAGAGTTGGGAGGCCTGGATTTAAGTTCCCACTCCCTGCACATTCCAGCGTGACTTAGGACAAGACACGGTATATAATGGAGATGAAGCCCAACGCTATGGGGTGAGGCACTGGAGAGACTGAAACAGCTTGCAAAGGAGCTGGTCTTGGGTCTGACACAGAGGAAGTGTTCCGAGCTCGGCGGGTATTGTTAATGTCCCAACACTCAATGAACAGAACGTCTGAAAAATTTAAATTGACCCATCGCACAGGAACCTGAGATTTTGGCACTGTCAACTTAGGTTTGTGAGCCCAGAAATCGAGGAGCAGGGTTGTCAGCACAGCCATGACCACCAGAGGGCAAACTCGGGTTGCTGGTCTGCCAACCCTGAAGGGCCAGGAGTTGCTCTGGAGCTAGCCCTTCCCCCTTGGCTCCTTTAGGTTTTCTCCTCTTATGGGAACAGAGAGCCCTGGCATGGGAAGAGACAGTTGAAATTACTACGCTTTTCTAAAAACTTGAAACTGGCAGTGCAAAATGAAAAGCGACCCTGTGAGCTGGATAGGTTTGTTATCAAGTGAGCTTCTGGTGTGCAGCTTTAACACCTGGCTCCTGGCTGAGGCCTGGAGAAGCCTAGCCTTGGCATCAGCATGTTGAAGCCTTCTCCAGGAGGACAAGACACGGTATATAATGGAGATGAAGCCCAACGCTATGGGGTGACCCATTGCCCAGCTGCCTAGTGTCTGACTCCCACCTCTACGTGATGCTGAGCTTACAAGGGTCACCCCCAGGCTGTTGGGTGCAGAGGCCAGGATTCAGACGTGAACCTTCCAAAGACAGTGGTTTGTCCTGGATAAGCTGAGCCTAGAAAGAGGGTAGCTCAGAAGTGACTTGAAGAAAACCAGGTAAGAAAGAGCAGGGGTCTGTTTCAGATACCTGGCTATTACTTCTCTAAGGCTCCCATCAACAATCCTTAGGGAAGAGGTTTTAAAACAACACTATAGGGACCCTGCAGAGAAAGATCTGTTCCATTTCAGAGCTGAACCTAAGGTAAAGTCAGGTGTACCCAAATCAGACCCAGGTATGGCACCAGGCAGAAAGGAGGTAGGAGACCGCTGCTCCTCAGTAACCTTGGCCAAGGCCTTTAGATGTCTGACTTCTGGTACCTCTTCAGGCCCAGGGTCAGTTGAGACGACAGGAAGGGGGCCCTAGTGGTCCCTCCTCGGCCCTGGGTACGGAGCTCCTGGATACCTGGGAGGCGCTGTGGCCAATATTGACTTTGGTAAACACCATTTTGCACCGAGCGCCCAGCGAGGGCGGGGGCGCCCTGACCCGGGGGCGGAGGCAACGGCTCCGCATTTAGACGAGGCCATTAGCAGCGATCGATGGCTGCTCCGCGCGCTCCGGCCGCTGGGCGCTCCCAAATGAAGGTTAAGTTTGCTCTGCGCCCCTGCGAGGCAGGCCATGCGCCCGCATAATGGCCCCAGGCCCGGCGGCCCGCGTGCCCAGGTTAAGCTCAAGCGACTTGGTTAGGAAGATGCAGAGAAAAAGAAGCTTGGCCCCCAGACACGGGCAGGGAGGGCTGGGCGGTTGTGCTTAGACCACAGTGTGAGTGCCCTGGTCCGTCTCCCTGTGGGTCACTTTCTGGGCTCCCTGTGGCTTTTGTCTGGTTGTTTGGTTTATGTTGAGCTTCTGCATTGGCTTCTGGGCACCGGTTGGAATGCATGGTCTGCCGATGGTGTAAGTGTGTCTGACCCTGCAGCCCGGTCCTGATCTGACACTCTGGAATTAGCCAGTCTGGGAAGGCAGACACCCGGGTGCTATTCTTCTGAGTGACACTCCTCTCTACACAGCCTAGGTCTCATTGCTTGGAACCTGCTGAGCGTGATCTAGATAGACAGGGATGTGTTCACACGTGTCCTTGTGGGTGCAGGGGTTGTAGGAGTACACTGGAGGCTGTGTGTAACCAAGGGTATGGTTGTGTCAAGGTGAACCTGGTTCTGCAACAGCAGGTTGAGGAGCTCCAGGCTGGAAAGAACCTCCCTGGGCCCTCTGTAGCCCAAGCAGCTTTGTACTACAAAGCGATAGCACTGGGCCAAGTCTCCTGGCTGTTTCATCTGTCAGCTCTACCTGGGATTGAGGACAGTTGCCACTCCGCATATTTAATGAATGCACCCAAAGTGCCCAGCGCAGCAACGCTATCTCATGAATTCTTGTACTTACTCCACTTTGTGCAAAATGAGAAAATGGAGACTCAGAGAAGGGAAATAACTTGCCAAAGCGATGAGAGCCAACCAGTGGAGGACGCGGGGGTTCAAAACATGTTTGGCCTCCTGCACCTGCCTAAGCTGTGGCTGCCATCTTGGGGACAGGCGATTTGAAATGTCAGGTCCCTGGCAAGCAGAGGAATGAGAAGAATACTGAATACAGCTGCCTAGATGCTTCTGTCTCTTTGGCAGCCCTGCCCATACCCCTGTTAGGGCTGAGGAGAAGGCAAGGCTCAAAGATGGAATGGGAGTTACCTCTACTCACACAGCAAGTTAGTGACAGAGAGGGAGCAAGGTGCCGCTGGCCCTCTTGGCTTCTGTGATGGGTGCCCCAGGAGGAGGCCATGTTCTAGAAGGTAATCATGAGGGTGTGTGTGGGAAGTGGGGAGAGACCAGTCTCTTCACTAGGAGCTGAGTGCCTTGTTGCCTGCTTAGACAAAATCCTGGTTCTCTCGTGACTCAGTAAGAAAAATCGGACAGACCTTTGAACTCTGAGTAAAAGAGGTGATGAATAGAGTAGAAAGGGTTGTATACTAACTCCTGGGGACATTCGAGGATACATGTTGTCACAGCAGGTGACCTAAGAATATTGATGTCCTCTGTGATGGTGGCTCATAAGGAACACGAGATACACAGAAGCTCCCCTCCTCTGAGTTTGGGTCCAGCTGGACCAATGCAGTCTGCTCTGTCTCTTAGCTTTATCCCATCGGCGAACTTTATCATGTCAGATAAAGCTGACCTACAGTGAGGCTCAGTGAGATGAGAGCTGAGCACTGCTCAGGTCACTTCCTGCGCGAATCCAGTGGATCCAGACCAAGTGAGACCCAGAACCCCACCCCCACCCAAAAGTGCAAGGAGGAGCCAGGGGAGGGAACAGAAAGATACAACCAACCTCAGGAGGGGCAACAGCTTGAACACATTTTTCCCAGTTGAGGAGGCTAGAGATTGACTTCTCTGCTGAACTTTGACCTCCAAGTCACATATCTTCTTTGAACTGTCAGGCAGCCCCCAGCCCTGTCACTCTCCATCTAAGCGAGGGCAAAAGTGAAACTCCAGCCCTGCCCCGGAGCAGTCCTCATGAGCTCTATGCCTAGATTTCTTGCGTATGTGTGTGTGCACACACCCGTGCACACATGCGCACACATGTGCACACATGCACACCATATCTTCTAGCCAAGACCCGCTACACATTCCTGGACCAAGCTCCTTGGCTATCTCTAACAGCCAGAGGTCCCTGGTAGCTTCTCTCCAGCCTGGAAAGGGAGAATTAAGTCACCGTCCAGGACTGGGCAGGAATCCTGTTCCCCACCACACACAGGGCAACCTGAGGAAGTGAGGAGCTTTCCTCACTGAACTCAGTGGGCCACAGTTTGCCTGAAGAGAGGGACCCTTGGCAGGAGACTCTCCGTGAGAATGCAAGTGTTCTAGAATGCAGGCCATGACTTGACATGTTTGCTTCCTTCCCTCACTCCAGACAATGGCCAGAGGAAAGGGAGACACACAGTCGTGTCTCCAGTACTACCAGCGAGGTACCTCCTCTCACAGAAACTCAGACCCTGAAGGAAGCAGGTCAGGCATTTTACCCCAGGGCTTATAAAATTGAGGGAACCTGTCCAAGAACAAGTGACTTGCCTCCAAAGTGGCAGAGGCAGGATTCCAATACAGGTTATGTGATCAAGGCTCAGAGGCAGGGCTGCAGTGAGACCAGAGCAAAAGCTGGTGGGCATTCCAGCGTCTCAACTCCCTACCCTCTGATCCATCAACAAGCACAGATCCCCCTGCTCCTCTGAGTCTGTCTCCTTGCAAGGAGTTGGAAGGTCTCGTGATTCTATACCAGCTGAACCCAGAATTCCCTCTTGGTGTAAGCAGTCTCTGTATCTGGCCACAGCCCATCACTCAGAAGTGCTCAATAATTATCTGTTGAGTAACTGAGATCCCAACTCATTCTAGAACATTCAGAAAGCATTAATGTAAAAGACATGGGGAAGTAAACTTGGAAGATGGAAGTCAATTTAATGTGAAAGACTCACTAATTTACCGCTCTGAGGTTTTTTCTTTATTATTTTTTTTAATCTATTATTCTCCCTTCCTTTACTATACATGGGAACTGGTGGTTTGAATGAGAAATATCCCATATAGGCTTATGTGTTTGAGTACTTGATTCCCAGTTGGTGGTGCTTTTTGGAAAGGTTGTGGAACCTTTAAGAGGCAAAGCCTTGCTGGAGGAAGACATCACGGAGGAAGGGCTTTGAGAGTTTATATCAGCGGTTTTCAACCTGTGGGGAGCAATCTCTTTGGAGGGGAACACATATCAAATATCCTGCATATCAGATATTTATGCTGTGATTCATAACAGAAGCAAGGTTACAGTTATGAGGTAGCAATGAAGTAATATTATGGTTAGCGGTCACCACGACATGAGGAACTGTATTAAAGGCTCACATCATTAGGAAAGTTGAGAATCTCTGTTTATAGCCTTGCCCTACTTCTTGTTCTCTCTGTGTTCCTTCCTGTTTGTGGATGAGATGTGATCAACCTGCTTCCTGCTTCTGCTGCTAAGAAGTAGGAACTGCTGTTATCCCAATTATTAGATCTGGAAACAGAGACCAAGAACTTAAATAGCTTCTTCGAAGTTGCTTAGTGATGGGGCTGGGCTGGCAATATGGTTAAGTGTGTAAAGAAGCTTGCTGCCAAACTTGAAGACTTGAGTTCAATCCCCATGCCTCACATGGTCGAAAGCAAGAGCTGACTCCCACAAGTTGTCCTCTGACCTCCCCACATGTTCTGTGGTGACGCCCACACGCACATACTACATATGATAATTTAAAAGGAAAGAGGTAGGGCCCTGATTTACATGTGGGAGTCAAACTTCAGAAGAAAAGGAGAAAACCTTGTTCAGCCCCAAATAGCTCCCAGATGACAAGCTAAGGTGTGTGCAGTCGAAGTCAGATAGGAAGCAGACCTGGGAAACACGCAGGGCAATTTGGAGCACTATTTCTTTGTCATGTCCCTATTGCTATTGGCGTTTCTTCTCTGTCCCTTGAGAGGTAATGAGCTGTTTTTCAAGGACTATGCAAGGTCAGGAATGGTGGGTGGAGCATGTCTTTGATCCCAGCACTCGGGAAACAGATCCAGGCAAACGCCTGCGAGTTCTAGGCTAGTGTGGTAGCTTGAATGAAAATGGCCCCCAATGCTCACAAGGAGTGGCACTATTGGGAGGTGCCTTGTTTGAGGAAGTGTGTCACTGGGGGTGGGTTTTGAGGTTTCAAATGCACAAGCCAGGCCCAGTGTCAGTCTCTCTCCCTGCTGCTGTCAGATCGGGATGCAGAGCTCTCAGCTTCTTCTTCAGCACCAGGTCTGCTTTCGTGCTGCCATGCTCCCCATCATGATGGTAATGGACTGAACCTCTAACCTGTAAGTCAGCCCCAAATAAATGTTTTCCTTTATAAGAGTTGCCATGGTCATTGTGCCACTTCACAGCAATGGAAGTCCTAACTAAGACAGCTAGTCTGGTCTACACGCCGAGTTCTAGGTTAGCCAAAGCTACACAGTGAGGCCTTGTCTAAAGAAAAAACAAGCCTGGACAGAACTACAGCATTGATAAAGGTGGCAAAGGTTGCTGTTGTATGAAATCGAGACATCAGTATACCCACCTGTTTCCACTTGCTATGAGATGCCAGAGAGAAGAGGACCAGAGAAGCCTCACTTTTCTGGTCATTTGGTCCCCAAAGGGCAACCTAGTAGGCTGAGCCCCATAGTCCTGTACTGATCTCTCTATTCAACCTCAGCTCATTTTCACCGCTTACTCCCAACTAAGCAACTAAATCAAAAGCTGGTCTGTGCCAAGTTGATAAGCCACCCCGACTAGACAGCTATGCAACATCCTTCACAGCAGATCCCCTATGCGTATCTAGAGCTCTTCCTCTGCATCCAGTCCGTGAGTGCCACGTAGTTATCCTGCAGTCTGAGGGGAAAGGAGAATTGCCAGAGCCTTGGAGGTCAGGGAAGGGAGAGAGGCTGGTCAGTGGACACAAGGGCCACTGGACAGGAGAAAGAGCTAGCTGTTGGTGGCTATAGCATGGTGGGTTGCTATGGTACACAACAGTTTCCTGGGAATCAAAATAACGAGTCAAAAGGATCTTGGATGTTCCCAGCAAAGGAAATGGTGTATACCAGTTATCTTGGGTTGATCCTTACATATTCAATATATGTATTGAAATGTCATATTAATATACAAATACTGTGTGTCGATTTAAATGTATTAATGACAATTTTCTTGCTATTACCATTGATGTAATAAAAAAAAATCTTTACACACTCCAATATCTTTGAGGTAATTTCCTGATCTCAACTAATTGTTATCACAACAAATAAATATTTAATTCCTACTACAGGCAATACACATGATGTGTAGTGTATTTAATATTCCAACCAGACAGACCAGTAAAAGTATTGTCTCAATATTTTACTGATGAACAATGTTTAGTGAGATGATGTTGGAATCAAATGAGCAGTAGGTGACTGAACCAGGATAGGAGCTCAGGTGTCCGTGCCCAGTAGTCTCTTTCTTCTTCAATTCATCTTCCAGGCTGATTTGGAAGGGAGGGATACCTTCTACTGGTGCATAATGAACCACCACAGACTTACAGAAAATGTAATGTCTCATGACCCCAAATCCGTATTGTCTCATGGTTCTATGACCCCAAATCCAGGCAAAATCTACCCACAAGGCCAAAATCAAGATGACAGCTGCCTGGGGTCTTTTAGGAGACTTGGGGAAAGTTTGTTTCCAAGATCAACAAGGTTATTGACAAAACCCATCTCCCCCTCCCACTTCTAATGGAGGTCCCTGGTTCTTGCCGATTGTCAGCTCCTCCAGCCCACACAAATCCCTTCTCTCGTGGTCCCCTCCATTTCAAACCAGCAAGGGTTCATCAAGCCTTCCTCTCCCTCAGGTGTCCCTGAGTGTTCCTCCAGCAGTCTCCAGCTTCTTCCTCTGCTGGCAGCTGGAGGGAGCCTGCTGCTTTCAGGGGCTCCTGGGATTGTGTTGGGATCACCTGGATGATCCGATGATCTGACTGCTGCCCAGTCTTACCTCAGGAGAAACAAATGACAGAACTGTAAGGGAAGAAGCCTCCACACTCAGATCTCTGAGCATAGGCCCGCCACTCCCTTCCCCATCTGCCCTCACACAACACCCTTTGGAACACAAGACAGAGAATTCAGTTCCATTTGGAAGCAGAGTTGGCTCTTCCAAGAGAAGATGGCAGCCAATCCAGGAGAAGGGCTAGGCTGCTCGTCACTCACATCAGCCCTCAGAGCTGGTTTCATTATATGTACAAGTTGTAACAGATGAGGCAAGATATCCTTCCGGTGTGTTATAGAAATCCTTCCCCTCTGCTGCGCAGGAAGCTGTGTGCTGGGAACCCTTCAAGCAGGTGGCTCTGGGCTGGAAGGAATAACCCCCTAGCTATCTGGAACCTCCACAAAGCACCCTGGGAACACTGGGTGCCCAAATGAAAAGGGCATAAACAAACAGGGTATATGGTGAGGGGGGAAAGGGAGAAATAAATGCTGGCTGGGGAATTCAGCTGTATCCCTGCAGAGAAGTTGAAGTTCACTTTGTGCCTTCTCGGGGGCTCCCAAACTCTGCATGATGTGCGTGATGAAATGGGCTGTTCTGCTCAGCTTCCAGTGACCCAGAGGTGGTGAGAGACCCTGAGTGGGCTGGGATGAGATGGAGTCAGGGGAACTGGATGCACACATTCGATTAAAAGTCAAATGGCTTATTTGGACTCCAAGAGCTGGCCTGATGTGGTCTGTGAAGTTTGTTTGTGAGGGAGGTGAGTTAAGAGTGCACTGATTGGACCTGGACATGGCTGGGCATGGCTGAGCTGGGCTGATCTGAGGCAGGCTAGATGGAACACACATGGATGAGTTGGAATGGTTCAAGGGTGAGTTGGTTTGGGACAGTGTTAGGCTGAAGGGAGAACAGGCCAGGATGGAGATTCTTTAGCTTCTAATTTCAAAGACAGAAATCACTCTGGGTAGTTCAAGCAGAAAAAATGTAGTAACAGTATTGAATGGCTTGCAGAAATATTTGGAAAGCTGAAGAAACAGACTCTAGGCTGCATCTTCGGGAGCAGCTCCCGAAGCTGGGCTGCAGAAATGGACCACCAAGGCAGTCGCTCCTGGTGCAAGCATCAGGAAGCCATCTGCCAAGCCTGGAAGCCACTGGCCCAACTCTGCCTCTAGAAACAGGCTCCTCGGCATGTCCACGCCAGCCAGATGCACATTTCACTGTGAAAGCCCCAACAGCTTTCACCTCCAGGACGGGAATTGTGGCAAGGAAATTCTTTGGATAGATACCACAAAATTGTAGAGATGGAGATACTCCTAATTGCAAAAGCTGGGTGGCAGGGACACAGAAGCGTGCACGCACCTCTCCAAGCAAGTATGCATTTACATCTACAAATATCTTTTGAATGGATACCTCCCTCCTGGGGCTCCACTCATTTAGATCACAGCTGAATTCAAGCCTGACATGAATATGTGATGTTTGGTGAAACCTACCTCACATTCATAACCACTTTGGGACTTTTCAGTATGTGTGGAATCCAAAGCTCATCAGAAGGAGGGAAGTGCGAGGTTGGACTGAGCAGGGGCTGGGCCAGGAAGGTTCCGGATATGCATGGTCAGCTGGCTGAGCTAGGTTGGGTGTGGCAGCAGTGGGTTAGAGATGTTCCGTGTGAGAACCACCGTGAGGCTGACACTTGGAAACTGGTGCCCAGCCCTTTGAGTCAAATAGAGGGTCTTATTCAGCTAGCTAGGGAGGTAGGACCCAGAGGATAATCATGCTGAAGACAGTGACCTTCCTCAACCTGGCTTTCTACTCCCTAGTTCCAAGCCCATGAGATCTTCATTCAAGCCAGACCCATCCCTGGACTTGGACAGTTCCAATGTGTAGCTCAATCACCTCTGCCTTCCTTAAAATGACATTTATGTTATCAAGAGTCTTAGGAAAGAAATTCCAAGCCGGAAAACTTCCAGGATGTATTGTCTCAGGGCAAAACAAACCCAAGTCAGGATATCAGAGCCAGATGCCCCCCTCTCCCCACCTCTGTGGGAGGGATTGTGGATTTGATGGAATTCAGGGCCAGTTCCGGAGTCCCACAGGTGCCGTGCTTACTGAGCCAAGGAAAACGGGTGCTGGCAAGCGTGCATGTTTATCCACACCCAAAATACTGCATATACTGCCTATAAGCTCAGGGCTTTCCAATCAGCAGGGGATCTTCAGCTGATGCATGTGTTTCAGAAGAGTGCTGTATTCTGAATGCCTACTCTAACTACAAAAACTCATTTGAATTGCATAGTAGTTGGGTCTGGATAATGTGAGTTTATAATAGTTTTTATTTACAACATTTTTAATAATAAAGTGGTTTGGGGTTTGTTTTTGTTTTTAGAAAAGCAAGACAGCAGTGCCTGTATAACATGTTCAGAGAGGCAGGGTGCCTTGCTCAACAACACCCTGCAAATCTAGGATCAGCATTTTGTTGCTGTTGTTTACTTAAACATATATGTATATGTCCTTGACTGAATCTAGTCCACAAGGTATGTATTTTCTCTCATCTTATTTGTGGTGGTAGCCTAACCATGCAGAACATGACACGGTGAGCACTTAATATACATTTATTCAAGTAAATTTACCAAATTAATGAATGACATTCATGTCTCAGAGACCTATATCCTCAATGGTCACGCACAAGGATGTACATAAGCACACGTGATCACTAGCATGCACACACGCACACACACACACACACAAAGTCCCAATATCTTGAAGTTCCATCTCTGCTCCCTGGAGTAGCCTGGACCAGATTGTAGGTTCATGCTTTTTCTAACTCACTGTCTCGGGAACTAGAGAAAAGGCCTCTGGACTCAAATCTGTGAGCATGCCTGCCACAGGCCAGGTGTGGTGAATAGACAGTCCCCCATCTGCCTTCATGTAGATATCCTTTGGGGCTAGAATGGAAAGGTCAATTCCAGCTAGAAACAAAGCCTGGTTTCCAAGAAAGGATGACAAGTCAAGAGGACTGCCCTTTCCTGAGATCAAGCCTCAAAACATAGCCCTGAGAAGGAAGAGTCATCATATCCATCTTGGTCTTAAGGAAACTAAGGCTCCTAAGGAAGTCACTGAATTGCCCAAGGTCACACAGCTAGTCAACACAAAGCCTGAATCAGAAAGGATTCAGTTTAGATAATTCCAGAGTCCATGGGCATCAGTGACTCACAGCCCATGGAGGCCACGTAATGTCATCTCTCCTCCATACCCAGTCTCTGTGAAGGACAGGAACACATCCTTTCTTCTCTCCATCCTGCCTCTGTTCTCAAGCAAGGTCAGCACATGGTGGGGGTAGGAGGACATTGCTAGCTGTCTCTGACCGATATTGACTGACAGAGTGACTATTGTAAATGCTATGGTGTTGTATAATCAGTAGGAAAATGTGACTGTGTCCCCAGAGATGCCAATGGCATTTTGGAGCAAATCCTATCCTTGGTTTTCTGGGCCTGCTCAGTTGAAATGTCTAAGTGACTGGGATGGGCTAGGGAGCTTGGTACACAGGACCTAGGCAGGCCACTCGCTGTTCTAGCCTCTAGCTAGAGCCTGGGCATGGGCAGAAGTGTGTGTGTGTGTGTGTGTGTGTGTGTGTGTGTATGTAAGAGAGAGGGGGGAGGGAAAGGGAGAGGAAGAAGGAGAGAGAAGAAAGAGAGGAGAGATAGACAGACAGACAGAGACAGACAGACAGAAAGAGACACAGAGATAAACAGGTGTAGGGACTGCTTCTGTATGGGAATAGGATACCATAATGGCCAGAGCAGGCAAGAGCTCTCAGAGTGGGCTCTGTCTTAACTATGAGTCTCTTTCTCTATTTTTAGGATTAACACTGCTGTGTCCTATGATAAAGCACTGACTTGGGGAGGAAAGGGTGTGCGTTTATTTAGCGTACACATCTGAACCACAGTTCATAGAGGGGAGACAAGGCAGGAACTCACCCAGAGGCAAGAACCCAGAGACGGGAGCTGATGTAGGCCATGGAGAAGTGCCGCTTGCGCCTTGCTCGCCGAGACTTGCTCAGCCTGCTTTCTTATAGCACCCGCTGCCAGCTCAGTGGTAGCACCACCCAAAATGGTTCAGGCCCTCCCATATCAACACTGATTAAGAAAATGCCCTCCCAGCTTGCCGAAGCCCAGTCTTACAGAGGCATTGTCTCAGTTAAGGCTCCTTTCTCTCAGCTGACTCTAGCTCATGTCACGTTGACATAAAACCAGCCAGCAGCTCCTCAGCTTCCCATTTCTTTTTAGGTAAGGAAGAAAGAACTCCTAAGGAGGAGAAGCAGAAAGGGCTGTGGCACTTACCACAGGGCCTGGCCCATGGCGACACATGGGGAAAAAAAATAACGTGTTAAGTGAATATGTGAATGAACAGGTGAATAAGAGTGGACCAGTAGCAAGAAGACGGCACCCAGTCAGGAGGCCCAAACTGGAACGATTTCTGTTACTGACAGACTGAGTGACCTTAGGCAAGTCACTTGACCTTGCTGAGCTTCAGTTAATAATAGCAATAATCCCTGCCTCTCAGGTCAGTGTGAGGATTAAAGGGAAGTGCTGGGTAGAACCACTCCGTGGTAGCAGGACACTGTGCAAATGTTAGCTCTAATTATTCTCTACAATTATGATGGCTCCACGGGAGGCATGTGTGTTAGTGAGGTTCACAGGCAAGCTGGGTGTGAGGGTGAGCCTGCAACCAGACTGTGTGCAAGTGTGCATTGTGTGTGTGTGTATTTGGAGAATCAGGGCCATTAGAAAAACCATCATCCCTCTGTGTTGTTCTTTCTTTGGCTAAACTCAACCTGCCAGGCTGACATCGGAAACAGGCATTAGTGGCGAGTCTGGGGGGACGGGATTAGCGGCTGAACTTTCTATTCCTGGAGACCCTCTTTTCTCAGGAGGTCAAAGCAATTTCCATATATTATCCTGATGGCAGATTTGGAAGGTCAGGGAAATGGCAAACACATGCCACAGATTCTCAGATGGAGAAATCAAGGCAGGAAGGGCGGTCGCTGCTGAGACCACCCAGCTCTGCCTCTTTACCATATGAAGAACTTGGCAACCATCTGGGCCTAGCCCCATCAGGTCAGGCCACGCTGTCTCCTGGTGGGTACCAATGCATTCCTTGGAGGGATTGTTAAAGACACCTACCTGGACCCTCGACCCTAGGCTGTGCGTATCAGGAGGAAGGGCAAGGTAAGACCCCAAGTCCCTGACAGGTACGTTGCAACCCATTAAGGGGCCTACTTTGCTTCCAATCTCTGCCTTACAAGCCCCGGGGAGGCTGTCAGGAACTGTCACCTCCTCTAATATGTCTGCCTAATGCAGATGGAGAAATCATCGTCTAAGCCACTGGAAAGGAAGACAGAGTTTGGAGGTCCTGCCCCAACCTGTCTCCACTATACGAGCCGAAGCTGAGGGCAAGGATACAGAGCATCCTCTGAAACTGATCAGAAGGAGAGTTGAAGAGCCTTAGAGGGGGTCTTGGAAGAGTGAGAGTGGTGATTCTCAAAGTGGGGTACCCTGGCCATCTGAAGTCACAGTAGCAGCGTGTAGAACACAAGAGAGATGCCTGCTCTTTAGCCTACCTTACCTCTGCTCTATCAGACTACAGCAAGGGACTCAGTAAGTATCGGCACGGGTTGCAGGGGAGTCTACTGCTCTATATACGGGATCCACAAGGAAGTCTGAAGTCTACACTGCTAAATAGCCACCTTTTCCTTAATTTTTTATTTTTTAAAAATATGGTGTTTGGCCGGGCAGTAGTGGCGCACGCCTTTAATCCCAGCACTCGGGAGGCAGAGGCAGGCGGATCTCTGTGAGTTCGAGGCCAGCCTGGTCTACAAGAGCTAGTTCCAGGACAGGAACCAAAAACTACGGAGAAACCCTGTCTCGAAAAAAAAAATGGTGTTTGTGTGGGTTCATGTACATATGCATGTAAAAGCCCACAGAGGCCAGAAGAGGACATGGGATCTTCACATTGCTCCCCCCCCCCTCGGCCGTGATTTGAAACCCTTTAACAGTTCCTTATGCTGCAAGGACCCCCAACCGTGAAACCATTTTCTTGCTACTTCAGAACTGTAATGTTGCTACTGTTAGGAACTGTAATGAATATCTGATATGTGGATATGCAGGATATCTGATATGTGACCCTGTGGTGGGGAGGGGGTTGCGACCCACAGGTTGAGAACCTCTGCTCTAGAGCTACAGTTAGACTGTTGTGAGCTGCTCAACATGGATCCTAGGAACCAAACTCTGTCCTCTACAAGAGAAGCAAATGCTCTTCACCACCAAGCCATCTCTCCAGTCCCAACCCCTCTGTGTCTCCTGCCATCTGACTTCCGGCTGTGTCACAGCTAAAGGCCCTTGAAAGCCCTGCACCCTCCATGCCTGTTGGGTCTTATCCCCCATGGAACAAGAACCTGCCACGCCCTTTGCTAGTCATGGCCCACCAAAATGTGACCCTCATTGCCAGAGTATCCTTGTTCTCTGTATCTGTGAAAACCCAAGTGTGTGTGTGTGTGTGTGTGTGTGTGTGTGTGTGGTATCCCTAGTGGCTACTGTCTTAGGGCCCACGTATCCCCACCTTTAAGAACAAGGTCTCACAGGACTTACTCAAGTCCCTCCTCACCCAGTTCCCTAACTGAAGCTGCACTGAGAAACCAACACGCTGTTATGCTCACAACCTAGCAACCTAGCAGCTGTCCCACCTCTGAGGTCTCTGGTCTACAGAGATCTGCAGAGGACTGTAATCCTCCATCCCTCCGCCCCTCAGCAAGCTTCCCTCCCCCACCCCTCGCAGCTACCCTCTTTTCCGGTCAAAATATCTTGCTTCCAGGAAGGGGCCAGGACTACAGTGGGTTTCAGGAAGCCACGCCTCCCCCCAACACTCCCCAGGGGTCCTCGCCCACTTTGACAGACTCAGAACTGAGGCCCAGAGAGGTTCTGGGGTTTGCCTGTGATCTCACCACCAGTACCTGACTGGGCTCTTCCCAACTTTGAAGTCTGAATTTTAGCTCCAGGGAACTGCGGCATTGAAAGGGGCAGCAAATAAGACTGACCCAAGGCTCTGCTACCTCCATCATCCGTATATGCAGTGGGAATTCAGCCCTACACTATTGGTCTCCCTGGACACCTCTAAGACTCAAGATCAGGAGCGGATGGAAGGGAAACCAAGGAGTGTGCCCTGACCCAGTGTGCACCATGCTCCTTAGTATACCATGTGACCAGGTTTCTCATTCTTTCCTAATTTAAGCTGTCCTTCACACGCGGTGCAAACTGTGAGGCAGCCCTGTTTTGATGCCTACCCAAGGCACAACCGGCCTTGAGCAAAATGCACGTCTCTCCACGAACGCAAGAGGGAGCCATGGTCCCGCAGCGAGTCGGCCGGGCTGCCGGCTGGCCATTACCCTTGGAGCTCTGGGAGCAGCGCCCCTGAACGTAGTTTCCAGGCTACGCCAACTTCAGAGGCATGCCTGGAAACCTGGCGAATCCTGGAGGAGTGTCAGAGATAGGCAGAATCTGGGCTGGAAATACGAAGTCCAAACAACTCGACGCTTCTCCCCGTTGTGCAATTTTCTGGTGAGATGTTTGACCTCTCTGACCTTCATATGCAACTGGGGCAATGAAATCTCTCTCCTGCCTCCGGGTCAAAACAGCTGCCAAAGGCTCCCCAGTCCACAAACGGAGATCCTAGCCCAGGCTTGCCATACAAACTGTAAAAAGTGAGGATTTAGCAGGAAGCCCTTTCTGACCCCACCCCCTTAAACTCTATCTGAAGCCCCTTGCCTATCCATTTTATGGGCATGCAAACTAAGGTTTGGAAAGATGCTCTTTCAGAAGTCAAGTGGCTCATATACACCTGTAGTTGGTCTGGTCTCCGGACTCCTACTGTGCCTTCCTGGTCCTGCGGCCTCAGCTTGGGTGGTGCTCAAGAGGCCACAGAAAGGCCGGAATGCGCAGTCAAACCCCACAGGGACTGCTCCGGGAGCAAGCACGGGTATTCGGATCTCGGTTCTGCCTCTAGTCTCTTGCCCCCGGACTACAAGCCGCCAGCCACCTCAGGATCCTGGGCCGCCCTGCATATCTGTGATTCGGAGGGCACGGCACTCTGAGTCCCGTGGGGTCTCCGGCGCCCTCCACTAGTCCTTGCTGCTGCAGTTGGGCTGCTGTGGTGGGATGGCCAGGGTCAGGGTGGCCCCAGCCCGCACGCCCTGGACTAAGGCTGTTTGCACACATGTAATTAGCGCTAATTACCCAGGGTTTTCAAAGCTTGCCGACTCCAGGCGTGAGAGCCAGGCAGCCCGGAGCCGCTGCTCTGCGGGTCAGCCCTCTCCACCCGGCTACAGCCGGCCTTGATCCCGACGCCTAGGACTTCACGTAGCCAGGCTGTGTGTGCCCCCATGGTCTACGCGACCGCCACGTGCTGACCACGAGCGTCTTTGTGTGTCTGCTGCGGTGCCTATGGAGAGGCCACTGAGGCAGGTTTGGGAAGCCGAGCTGATGGGCAGAGGGAGAGGGCGAGGTCGACACGGTGCTTTGCTGCCAAAGACAGCGCCAGCACTGGGCTCCCACAGCCACCATGGGTCATGCAGGATCCTGGGACTGTAGCTGCAGCTGCCCAGAGCTGGTCTGTCCCTCAGGAAGCGGCCACCAGTGCTTCTCTCCTACAGGTGGCATAGCCCAGGAGTAGAGAGTTTAAGCAAAGGTGCCACTCGACAGCCAAGGCACCGGTTTCAGGCTCTGCTCAAATTCATAGGATCCGTCTGCATGACAGGGTGGGGGGTGGGGGCGGAGGGGGGAGAGCTCAAGGAGGGAGGGCTTTGGCCTCACTGCAGCCTGGGCCTTTGCTCTCAAATCTCAATCCCTAACTAATCCGAGATTTGGCACTTCCCTCCAGTCCTTTGGGATCCAGGTATGTTCAACCCCTAGGACTGTGACTTCTAAATGAACCCCAGAAAAGACACAGCAATCTCAAAGACCTTAGTCGAGGTGGGGGTGTTGCTGCAGTCCCCGTCCCCCGCACTGGGGTCTTGAGTCCATCCTGCTGCTGCTGCTGAGGCATTCCTGGGTTCCAGTGTTTTTCTGTCTTAGCTGCTGGGTGTCCCTCTCCCTCTGTTGCTGTTTCACTCTGACCCTGGTGACCTGTTTTCAACTGTCTCACTGAGTCTTTTTCTATACCTGCCCCTCTCGTCAGATCTCTGCCATGCAGCAAACACCAGCCACCGCCAACCACTCCAACACACACACACACACACACACACACACACGCATCACCGCCCTGCTAGGAACACACACACCGGCAGAACCCGCCTTTTCAAAAAAAAAAAAAAAAAAAAAAAAAAACGACAACTGGGAAACAGAGTGAATTAAAAAGCATTAACTTAAAAACAATCCATGTGTCTGCAAATGCATTCCAAATGGTAGCCCTTGGGGGGGTTGGGAGGGCACCATGTTAGACACATTTCTGGAGTACCAGATACATAGGGGTGAAGGGGACCCAGAGCCTCTCAGTATACCCCACACCCTAACCACCTGGGTAGCAGGGGTCTCAAGAGAGGGGACTTCTCTGTGCTCATCATCCTAAACCCTCAACAGGTTGCTTGGACCCTCCTGGAGTTACATTTTAGCATCTGCTATTCTTTCTTTCCACTGACCTCAGCTCTCTCCGGAGGCATCAGCCCTCCCAGGACCCAGATCCAACACACACACACACACACATACACACACACACACACACACACACGTGTGAGGCCTGGCCTGCCTTGCCCTGCTCCACCTCCCCATGCTGCCCTCCTGCCCCCTAGACCACCCAGCATCTCTAGCTCAGGAGGAAAAGGTAGTTAGAGCCAAAGCTTGTCTTGGCCTAGAGAGTCTCTCCCAGGGAGCAGCGATCAGAAGGAGCCTGCGGGTCCCCCACCTGCAGCTCTTGTCAAGCTTGTTCAAGCTGTTTGGAAGGCTGCTTCTCAAAGGTGGCAACTCTCCTGTCCTTCCAAGTCTCTTGAGGAGAGAGGACTTCTCCGAAGTCCAACCCAACAACCTTCTCTCTGTGGATAGGAAAGAGAATTGAAACACATCAATTAGGTACGTGTGTGTGTTGCTTGAATTGTGGCTCAGGGGATGAACCCAGGTCCCCCTTCTTGTTAGGAAGCCGTCTGCCCCTCACTACTGCCAGCCCTCATCAACTAGGTCTTAATCAGTGAGAATGGAACTGGACAGGGTGGGAGGTTGTTCCTAATTTCTATTCTCTCCCTCAATGTCTTCTCAATTGGAAAGGAAAATCCAAATCTATAAACCAGTCAGAGAGGAAGGAATTCTGGATTCCTAACCTTGTTCAGCTGTTGCTGACGACTTCCAACTCCAATCTTGATCCTGACACTATATGTGTCTCAGTGCTTTCTGTAGGCTCTGCATACGGTGCCACAGGAATGGCAGGTACCTGGATGGCTTTGAGCCGCAGCTTGTACTACCCTGAGCTTCAGTTTCTCCGTCTATAGCAGGAAGCGATGGGACCTTCTCAGCTCAGGCAGAAACGGGCAGCTGAAGTAAAATCTGCTGGACGAGTGTCTGCCGGTACTGCTCCCACTCCTGAAAACCAGTAAGGAACACAGCTATGATGGCGTTTGCTCCTGAAACAACACAACAAAAAATCATCACTTAAAGAATCACAGCCGTCCTCGCCAAATTACTGCATTCACCCTCTAAGTAATAAAAGATGAGTCACTTTATTTTCAATGACAAAAGTGTTCTGTGTTCACTATGCAGGGGAGCCCTTTCAGAATTCGCCGGCTCCCACTCCCATGTCAGGCCCCAGAGGAGCCCGGTAAAGTCTGTACATAAAGCTCGCACTGCTTGTGCCGCGAGAATTCTGATTCCTATACAGTGTGTGCACGTGTGTCAGCATCTGATGACACCCTGGTGTATCGTTCTCCGTGCTCTCGCGCTCATGCTGATGGGAGTTCTGACTGAGAATCACTAATGCGGGCTTTGGAGAATTTTTGTTTCAATAGACATATTCATTCAAGCAGCTTCTGCCCCTGTGTGTGTGTGAGTTCCTGGGAGCTTGTAGAGATGTGTGTACTGCATGCATAAGTGTAAGACTGTGAAGGTGTGCTTGCGCAGGCAGCCATGTGCTTCTTTGGGTGTGTAATACATCTGCAGGTGTGTTTCAGTGTATTTATTTGTGGGTGTGCTGTGTGGAGCATGGAAGACCCCTCCCCATGTGTGTGTGTGTGTGTGTGTGTGCATGTGTATGTGTTCACTGTATTTCCAAGAACATTTCTGTGACTATGCCTTTGTGTCATGTTCATATGTAGAAGGGGTGATCAGTGCCTGTATGTAGACATTTCACATGGGTTGTAATGCTAGACCCACCATTTTCTGCAAGGATTTCTGTGATGGGAGCCAAGTTCAAGTCACTGAGCCCTGGAGTAGTAGCTAAGACCTCTAGGGCTCCATTGTCCATGGATCCCTTCTGTTTCTGGAGGAGAAAAACGGCAGATTTTGATCTTAAACCCAGACCTCTTTGCTGAACATTCTAATCCTGAGACTATGAGAGAGAGAGAGAGAGAGAGAGAGAGAGAGAGAGAGAGAGAGAGAGAGAGAGAGAAAAGAGAGAGAGAGAGAGAAAGAGAGAGAGGAGAGAAAGAGAGAGAGAGAGAACCAGCAGCTGTCTGTTAATTAGCTCCTCTGGACTAGGTGTTGCATACTTGATTGTTTCTGAGAGACCCTTGATCATCTGGATGTCTCTCCTTTCCCTGTGGCCCTCTTTCAGGGGTCTGGGCCTCTACCTGTTCAGAATGGTAGTGCGGTATTCAGAGGCCTGAGCACTAACACATGAACTTTTCTTTTTTTTTTTTTTCTTTTTGTTTTGGTTTTTCAAGACAGGGTTTCTCTGTAGCTTTGGAGCCTGTCCTGGAACGCCCTTTGTAGACCAGGCTGGCCTTGAACTCACATAGATCTGCCTGCCTCTGCCTCCCGAGTGCTGGGATTAAAGGTGTGCGCCACCACCGCCCGGCCACATGAACTTTTCAAACAGACCAATTGCTAAGCAAATGTCACTTAACCTAGAGCTCGGAAGGAATCAGTGAGACAAAGGACTCATTGGAATAGATGAGGATGGGTCCCAGGCCAGATGGTGATGAGCCAATAAGGCTCCCATAGCACCAAAGACAGGCTGCAGGTCCCCATCCCAGGAAAACTGCCCCCAAAGCCAGGAACCCTTCCACAGCTGAGAGAAAATTCTTGGATGCCCACAGCAGGCATCTTAGGCTAGATGAATTCCCAGCCCAGAGTCTCTGAGTCATTCTGCCAGGGTTCCCTCAGCAATTACTATAAGTTGAGGGGAGCAGGAGCCTTGCTATGCTGAGCTAAGAGCCTACTGTGGTCCACGTCATTCTCTTTACATGTTTGTATGTAATCTGTATGCAAGAGAACTCTGTTCCTATGACTGACTTTGAACCTGTGACTTTAACCTTTGCTACAATCTCATGTATACATAGACTTGCAAGCAGAAACATATGTAAATGTCTATTAACCTCCATGCATCACCGATCTGTTTTAAAACATGTAATACATCAGTGCACCCTGATTAACACCAACACAACACACAGGTTCATAAACGCTGCATAGATGTTACATGCAGATATTGTTATGGACTGAATGTCTTCCCTAGACACACCCCATGTGATAGTATTGGAGGAACTGTCATTATAAAGTAATTAGATGAAGTCTTGATCCTCGGCGATGGGATTACTGGCCTCATAAAGAGAGGAAAGGGCCAGAAAGACAGCTTAGCAGATAAAGGCATTTACCATCATCCCTGAACCTGAGTTCAATCTCCTGAATCCACATGACAGAGGGAGAGGACCAACAATCAAAAGTTGTTCTCTGAACTCTACATATGTATTGTGACATTTGTGCTCTCCTCAAAAAAAAAAAATAATAATAAATGTACTAAGCATTTTAAGAAAGGAGAGTAAGAAAGAACAGCACCCAAACTCTCTCTGCCAGTACAGAGACAGTAAGAAAGCCAGGCAGAGTCCCTCCTGAGAAATCAAATCTAGAGGCCTGCTGTGAGATGGTCCAGCCCCCAGCACTATGTAAAACAAATAACTATAATTGTTATAGCATCCTGGGAAGACTAGCAGGTATAGTCTATGAATTATACTGGCCCACATTTGTACATGTTTACTCTCATGTAAATAAAAATCCCTGATGTTGTTCTAGAGAAATTCCGCGAGATTAGGTGGGACACTTTTCACTATGGCCACCACATAGCCAATGCTTTGGTTCCCACACCTACCTACTGCACTCTCAAGATCGCCACACAAGAGGGCACTTAATAGCTCTATTTTATCAAAAAGGACAATAAGACCTGAGTACACACTCAGGGTTTGCTATCATAATTGCTGAGCGGTACAACTCGGTACCTTGGGATCTGAATTTGGGTTTTCAGACACCAACATATAGAAATACATGATCTAGCATTTAGAGCTGAGTGAGAGAAACTTCACCAGAGTCTAGAGAGAACAGTTCTGACAGAGCCCACAAGGCCCAAACTGCCATTGCCCAGGGCCACCTGCCTTGTTCAGTTCAGCACCTTCTAACTGTGTCCCTGAAGTGGGAACAGCTGACTGCTGGACTGGGCAGGGCTTCCCCAAAGTGCAGATTCATGGGCCACCCTGAAACAGCTCAAGAACTGCCTTTATGAGTGAGTACATCCCATGTTCCTCTTTTTGGGTCTGGCTTACCTCACTCAGGATAGTGTTTTCAATTTCCGTCCATTTGTATGCAAAATTCAAGAAGTCATTGTTTTTTACTGCTGAGTAGTACTCTAATATGTATATATTCCATACTTTCTTCATCCATTCTTCCATTGAAGGACATCTAGGTTGTTTCCAGGTTCTGGCAATTACAAACAATGTTGCTATGAACATAGTTGAGCATATACTTTTGTTGTATGTTTGGGCATCTCTTGGGTATATTCCCAATAGTGGTATTGCTGGGTCAAGCATGGGATGTACTCACTCATATTTGGTTTCTAGCCATAAATAAAGGACATTGAGACTATAATTCGTGACTCTAGAGAAGCTAAATAAGAAGGTGAACCCAAAGAAAAACATATAAGCATCCCCCTGAATATTAACCTTCATCAGGCGATGAAAGAAGACAGAGACAGAGACCAACATTGGAGCACTGGACTGAAGTCTCACGATCCAAAGGAGGAGCAGAAGGAGAGTGAGCACGAGCAAGGAACTCAGGACGGCGAGGGGTGCACCCACACACTGAGGCAATGGGGATGATCTATCGGGAACTCACCAAGGCCAGCTGGCCGGGGACTGAAAAAGCATGGGACAAAACCGGTCTCGCTGAACATAATGGACAATGAGGACTACTGAGAACTGAAGAACAATGGCAATGGGTTCTTGATCCTATTGCATGTAATGGCTTTGTGGGAGCCCAGGTAGTTTGGATGCTCACCTTAATAGACCTGGATGGAGGTGGGTGGTCCTTGGACCTCCCACAGGGCAGAGAAACCTGCTTGCTCTTTGGGCTGAGGAGGAAGGAAGACTTGATTGGGGGAGGGGGAGGGAATGGGAGGTGGTGGCGGGGAAGAGGCAGAAATCTTTAATAATTAAATTAATTAATTAATAAAAAAATCAGCAAGAAAAAAAAAAAGAACTGCCTTTAGAGTTTGATTTAAAATAATGGCCACCAGAGGAGGAGGAATATAAACTGAGTTTAATATTCTGTCCAGTTTAAATGACAGACTTAGCTCAGTGCCACAATTCGCAGAGAGTGCAGCTATACTGTTCTCAGCCTAAGTAACTTCCCTGGGGCGCCACTGAGCGTGTGTTCAGCTCATCTTGAGATCGCGGGGTATTGCATTTGCTTCAGCCTCTGACTGCAACCTCAGTCTCACCTGCGGTCTAACAGGTGCCTGAGTGTTCTGGTTCCTCAAGTTCTGCCTACCCTTTTTTTTTTTTTTTTGGATTTTCGAGACAGGGTTTCTCCGTAGCTTTTGGTTCCTGTCCTGGAACTAGCTCTTGTAGACCAGGCTGGCCTCGAACTCACAGAGATCCGCCTGCCTCTGCCTCCCGAGTGCTGGGATTAAAGGCGTGCACCACCACCACCCGGCTCTGCCTACCCTTAATGTTGACATCCAGTACCCTGGAAGACCGCACCTTGCCCCCACCCAGAGGGGACATTTGGAAATATCCATCAGCCCCGCACCAGGAGCAAGCCCACAGACATGTCACCCTGTGTCAGTCCTGGACTACAGCGTGGCCAGCTCCTGCTGAAGACAGATGAAGGCCCTCGCAACAAGCAAACATAAATATTTTCTTTCCCGGACTGATTCAGATGGAATCGTCACTGTTAATAAAGTGGCTGTTGGCTATCTAGGAGTGTCTAATGTGGCCTTTTTCTGGCAGGGAGCATGTCATCTGTCTCTGTCTGTACCCTGTCAGGCGACAAGGCATCGCTGGCCTCTTCCCCTTTGGAATGTGCCTCAGTTGGCAGAAAGTAGGCAGGGAACATTTGAAAAAATACCAGCTTCACCTCTGTGGAGGGCAGGGAGGAGTGGCCTGAGGTTGTTGTCTTTGGCAAACTGGCCCCTCGGGGGGGTATGGCCAACAGTGCCAACAAGGCTACTTATTTAAGCTCCACATCAAGCTGGGACATTTTGTGTCTGAGGACAGGAGGGAAAGAGCTGAAACAGGCTCATCTCCCTATTTGGAAGGTGCTCAAATCAGAAAACAATGGGACCCACTGTGAAGCAAGCCACGCTTCATGACACGTGGCCTGGAAATGGAGCCTCAGGACCAGGGAAGGGGTTGAAATAACATTTCAGGTTGGGGTCCTCCCTGCCGCCACCTGCAAATAGGTGTTAGGATGGAAAACAGGGCACCTCTCCTGGCCACGCGTCACCAACCAGGGTTGTTTGAAATGAAAACAAAAAATCCTTCCTTAGAAGAACATGTGTTTCCAAGACAGTGTGAATTCTCTTCTTGAGTCCCAAGCCCAGAAGAGGCCTTGTGAAGGCCTTATTCACAGCTGCAGCTTTGGAGGCTGCTCTAGGGACCAGCAAGCTGCTGCTATGGGGCCAAATGCCACCAGCCTCCAAGCTTCAGAGATGGTTCCTCCAGAAGCCAGGTGAGTGCTAAGTATCTACATGACCAAGGCTACAGAGTGGTTCCCTGGGTCGGCTTTCAAATCCTGCAGCACCAGGTAGCCTTGGAGAAGGTTTTCCATCTTCCTGGGCTTCTGTTTCCCCAGGAGACTGGGGACAATAATTCAGATTCCTGGGGACTGTTATGAGAAAGTCTGAAAGCAAGGGGCCACCACAGCACAGGACTCCTGGTAGCCTGGCAAAGACTTGCATTGTATTGCAGGATCTCTTGGAAGTTTCCCACTACCCACGGGATGGGCAGAGCTCTTCAACTATCTGGTCAGTACCCTCTGGGGTTTGGTTTCAACCTTGTCTCTTTTCTGGTGTTCTAATATTCTCTTGCTGAAATCAGGGCACCTACAAGCGTGCTCACTCACAATCCCTGAATTTATGCTGCACTGTAGACATACCCAAATGCTTGTCCATGCTGTACCATACAGCACTGACCTCCTAACCGGATGCCCTTCTTTAGGGAAAATGCAACTACGCTTACAGAACATATACCATATGTTGGAAGCTTCACATTACAGTGGTATCAAGTTGAAACTCAAAAAGTGTCAAAATTTGAAGCATTTTGGATGTTCACATTAGAGTTGTTCATTTGCTGGAGTCTATAAAAATAGTCTAAAAGCCAAAAACCTCCAAAGTCTAAAGATTGTACAATTTCAGGCATACGTTTTACAGGAGGAAGTATAAGACCAAGAAGAAAGAAAGGGGACAGTAAAGTGGGCAATGGGAGGGAAATGATATGGTTGTATTTACCATAGAACAAAGATCACCATAGATCAAATAGAAGACCAGGATCAGGCAAGATGATGATGGAGGCAGGAATGTTGAGCAAGAAGATGGAGGTCTGAGAGAGAGATGGGGGTTCAGAACAGAGGCTGAAATCTAAGGAGAGACTACTGGGGTGTCCACACAGGAAAAGAAAGGGATCATTTCTCTTACATGGGAAAGAAAGACCGGGTTTGAGACACGTGCCTCACTTGTTTTCCTAACACATTTTTAGTGGCACCTGCTGGATGGCAGACTCTGTTCCAGATGTTGGGACACAGTTGTGAACATAGCAACAAAAACTTCATCTTCCTGGGATTTGTGTGCAAGTAGGAAAAACATATAATAAGCAAGAAAAATATATAATATATTAGATAAAGGCTATATAAAAATTCAAAAGCCAAGCCTGTTAGCGCAAACCTAAAATGCCAATTATTTGTGAAACTGAGGCAGAAGGATCCAAAGTTCAATGCCTGCCTCAGCTACAGGGTGAGGTCAAAGCCAGTCTGGGCAACTTAATGAGGATGCATCTAGAAATAAAAAGCAAGAAGAAGGTTGAGGCTGTAGCTCAACAGTAGAGGGCTTGCCTGATGTGTGCGAGGCCCTAGGTTCAATTGCTAGCACTGTTCCACTAAAATAAAAAGAATTCCAAGATGGTGGACAGATATAAAAGGTGAGTGTTAAAATTATGGATATGATGGTGACTTAAGGCCTCACCAATTGAGTAACATTTTATTAAGAAAGTGAGCCCACAGGTATCTGGTAGATCAACCCAGGCAAAGAACTGGCCCCCAAAGACCCTTCCTGAGCCACCACTTGCTGTGGAGAGTGCGCTGCTTGGTGGAGCATCTAAAGCTATTAGCGTCCCCTCACGCACAAAGCAAACCCCACACCTGCAAACCATCACAGACACTAATTTCTAAAGCTAAATTTTAGGCTATAGCAGTGATGCTAACCCCTAAATTCCACAGTTCCTAACCCCCTGATACAGGAGAAGGGCTGACTTTGGACAACCCTGTCTTCTAGGCTTCTATCAATAAATAACACAACACATCAGATATGGATTTTTCCTTCATAATTAACCTTTATTCATTCCTTCCTTTATTTCACCCAACACCCTCTTATGTATTAATTCATTTATTCGTTGTCTTCTTTGTTTTGTTTGCTTATTCCTTTCTGCCCTCATTACTCATTCATGAACTGATTCCCTAAATTTCCTACCTTGTGACTTTTATCTCATAAGTAAATGGCAGTGCTCGGTTTTCCATACAGGGCTTGCATCTTAGCTCAGAGATGCAAGCATGGGACAGACACATACATTACAGCGGTCACATCAGCATCCATTCATCCTAATGCTAGCCTGTAGATCATGCTCCTTACATAGATTCTCTCAACTGTTTATTCATGCAAACTCCGTCATTTTTATGACATTTGCCAAATCTCTACCAGTCCAAAAACATGGGCCTGGCATGTTTCAGGAGACAAGGGATGAGGAAGGAGATAATTGAGATAAGTTATGCCAGTCCTTGTTGTCCGTCTGTCCATCCATCCATCCATCCATCCATCCATCCATCCATCCATCATCTCATTCAGTCACTCTCATAGACTTCCACCGGTCTTGCTCAATACCAGTTCCTGAACTGGGTTGCTTTACCCAAAAGACTTGGGGAAGGCTATGTTCAACTGCAGCTGGACCTCAAAGGCTGAATACAATTTCAGGCCTTGTGAAGAAGAAATGCAGTCCAGACAGCTGATGGCATAGACGGATTGGGATATGGGGTCCACAAACACCACGTCGCAGCTGAGAAATAAAATCGCCCAGCATGGTAGCTGATGGCACTGCTTTGAGAGCTTTTTTTCAGTAGGATTGACTGCCAAGCCAAAGAATTTTCTGTGCCCCAAGGAAGACCTGGTATGGCCTCTTATTTCCCATTGTAAGGAGGCTATGGAGCAAGCAGGCACCAGAATGTCAGGCTGGTTGTTCCTGATGCAGTATGATTTCCTGTCCCTGTCTCCTCCACCCAGAAGAAAAATGCTCCAAAAGGTGGTTAAGATTCCCCACTGGCCCTACACCCTTCACAGTTGTAACAAAGCTCCGTGACAGCTTCTATGACAAATGATTCAAAACTATGTAGATGAAATTTTCCTCCTCCAAGTAAAGGTGCTGGAAGAATTAGAAGGGAAGTGTTTAAAGATAGGAACTTAGCTGTGCTAGCACCCAGAAGAACATCCAGAGATCAGGGACCCCAGGGAACTGGAGAGAGGCAGAAGCCAAGTATGGGTCCCCGGGTACCTGGACGCACCCGCCATGTCATGAAGCTGGCTAATCTCGAATGCCGCCGTTCTATTCACAAGCTGAAGAGAGCGAGACAAGGACAAAGGGGCTTGAGGCTGACTCTGAGTGTCCAAGCTGAGATCCCGAGCCTTCTCTTAGGCCTTAGGAGGTGGTAGAACTTGCACCTAAGTCTCAGGTCTCCAGAGGACAGTGGAGCCTTCTGGCTAGGCAGAAAGCACAACAAACATCAAACAAGAACAAAAATAATAGGTGCCACTCAACACTTATTTGCTCGTATGTAAACACATCTGACTAATAACATACTTTCACAATCAGAGTCTCATTTATTCTTCAAAAACCTGAGGAAACAGACTAACATGTGTGAGGGATAGAGTATAAACCCCGCTTTACATTCAAGCCCATATAAGTCCTTAGGGGTCATTGCATCAGACTCGCAAATGAAAGGGTGCAGCTTTGTTTTTCCGGGAAGATGTTGTTTTGAATACAAATAGCAGTGAGTGGTCTCATAGGTGGAATGTGCTATCGGAAGCTCTAGTCTCTTCCATATCCACTTGGACCTGTAGAGAAGGTAAGTCTGGACTAAGCCAAGGCTGAACCTCCTGACTGTAGCCCAGGCCGTTTTCGCTTTATCAACCCTAACGCTGACCTTGAGCAAGGCACTCCCCATGATTGCAGCCTCCCCATGGGTGGTGGGAACATATAGGGCAGGTGGCTTTGAAGGCCACTTTTGCTGGAACAGATTTGAGGACAGAGTATGAAGGTAAGTGATCAGGAAGTCCCAGGACTCCATGGGTGGAGTAGTCTACCTAGGGACGGGGCAGAGGGCACCGAAGCAGCCCTTTACCGACTTCACAGGCAAGGCCCACTGCCCTCCACTTCCTCCTCCAGCTGGAGGGTCTCCTCCACTTCCAGGTCTTGTTGACTTTTGAATTTACAAGGTGTGTGGGTCGCTAAGACCTAGGATGATTGCACCCTGGGGCCAGACCCGCCTTGGGAAAGCATCCCTTTACCCAGCCCCACAGAAGGAGGTGGAAACACAATCTGGGGTCTCCTAATGCTGCTTAAAAGTGACAGAGGAGAATACCAAAAAGAAGACAGGCGAGAGAAAAGAAAGACCGGCTCCATTCTGGAAAGGACAGGGAGAAGCCATGAACGGCTCCACGATTCCATCCTGAAGCCCTGAGTTCCTGACTATGGACTGGTTCTGCTGGGGGGTGAAAGCTTGGGCGGGTGAGGAGCTTTATGGTGTTTACTTGGTTTATTGGCTCTGGGGAAGAGGATGTGAGGCCCCATGTAGTTTTCTGAAGATAGGACCCTGCAAGAAAAGGCAAGATTTATGACTTCCGGAAAAAATCCTCAAGGTTACCAGGCTGGGCATGGTCAACTCTCCTTAGCTGTGTGGGCTTAAGGGAGGGGACCTAGAGGAAAAGAAATCTCAGAGTCCATTCCCCCAAGCTCTCTTTCAATGTTTCTTCAGGGACAGCTCCACCCGGTGGATGGTACTCCGATTCCTCTACCACGTTAACAAAGCCGGACTGAGGTCAGAAGAGCCCCTGCTCTGAAGGATCCACATCAAACCCAGTTCTGCCTCCCACACTGGGGCCCTTTCTCTCTGGGCAGCTCTCAATAGAGTGCCCTGTGAGGCCCAGTGGGGAAATACCTGAGTCATCCTGGCTAGGGTGGTGGCCTGTAGTCACCCGTGTGCCACCCCAGGCAGCCTGGAACAATAACTACCCATCCTGCCCAGCGAGGTGACCAGGCAACCTCTAGCATATGACCACAACAAGGGTGCTTGACCTCACGGAAAATGCCCACCCCACCATGCCTGCGGACACCGGCCCCTGGCCAAGTGCTTCTAGAAACAAATGTTTCGCTGACAACCCTACTTCACAGGCACAAGAGGCTGGTTCCTGACACGGCCTCCCAGTCTTCAGTGGCCCCTGTTAGCAGGATAGATTGTGTTTCTGGGCTTAATTAAGGGACAGACCATAAATATTCATGTAGCCAAATGAGCCTGGCTCACAAGTGCAGCTGCTTCCCGCTTGGGGAAAATTAACATTGTTTTCCAGCAGAGAGTAATGAGGCTGCGCACTACAGAGGAAGCTTTTCAACAGCCTCTTTAGGACAGAAAGGGAAGGCCACACTCAGAGGCCCTGCACCCTGGGGAATTGTCCTGGCCTCTGCAGAGCCCTCTGCTTCCCCAGTCTGGCTCGGTGAGGCTCCTGAAGGGGGTATTCACCAGGGTGCTCGACAGCAGGACTCTCCTAGCTGTCAAGAGAACTCGGTTTGGCAAAACGTTGCTGAAGGTCTAAATCCACCTGCCACCTCTCACGTTGGGAAGCTTTCCTGGGACCTGGTCAGGCTTGTTTGTTTCAGTATTGGCTAAAGAGGTGAGCCACTGTGTGCTGGACCTTTTTAACCTGCAAAGCCTGAAATGTTAGCCACTAGGCCTTGTGTAGAGAATCTGCTGTCTACTAGAACCATCTAAAACCACCTCAAGATGGACACTTGTTATTCTTTTAAGTTTCACATTTGGGCTGGCAAGATGACCCCATAGGTAAAGGCCCTTTACCACACAGGCCCACTGACTTGGGTTCCGTCCTTAGAGCCCGGGGTGAAGAAGAGAGCCAGATTTCCAAAGCTGTCCTCATGCAAGCACACACGCATCGTCATCCTAGTCAGAAATAACATTAGGAATATATGGATAGAAGTCCCATCATTTCTGTCTCTCTGGGGTCCTAGACATTGAGCGTTGTTTGACCTTTGGATGTACGATCTTGTGTGCAGATCCTGAAACCCGAGTGCTGCCCCTATGCTCCCTTCCTTAGCTGTGACCATCAGCAAGTTACTCCCCTTCCTCCCTGCTAACCAGAAAGTGTGTGTTAAGTACATGGGATCATTTTCCATTATCTCAGAGTCTTCAAGGTGCAGGATCCTAACTGCTATAAAAAAAAAAAATCAGTTCTTAGAACTTTGTTTCAACATGAGGACCCTTCTCCTCATTTCTGATACTGGGCTAAATGCTTTCCATACATTGTCTTGCTGAAACCCCAAAGTAAGTTGGAATGGGGGTTACTGGCAATATTTATGAAGTATATATTACAACAACATGCAAATTATAAGTGATATGATTATAAACTATGATATTTAAAAAGTGGTGCTTTGAAATATTCTGAGCCTCACCTGCAGTTTGGTCACTGGGAAGTCAGAACCCAAGCCTGTCACTCAAAACCTGCCTCTCAGGCAGCCCCACTTCCCACCAGTTCCTCAGCCTCTGAATTCCTGCTGTGACAGGGGGTCCACCATCTCCTCCCCCACCCCTGAGTATTCACGCCGGGGTCTGTCCTTGGAGTCACCAGTTGGCTCCTAGTTTGAGCTGGCTCTTCCCATCTCTGTAAAGCCCAGCAGAACACAGACCTTCTCGGGGTCATCGGCCAACTCTTTGGGAGCCAGCAGCAGGCTGAGCCCCAAGCATTTGCAGCAAACTAGATCTGGGCAGAAATCTCCTGTTTCTGTCAAGACACTCCTCCAGGAACTCCTCCCCATGGCCAAAGCTCCCAGAGTTTCTGCCTGAACAACCTGTCCTTGAGCCAGGCCAGTAATAACCCCAGGACTCTCTAAGGCTTCCATTCTTTCTGCTGGCATTCAGCATGCCTTGGGATCTGCACTCTCTTCTTGCAGTTCTGTGGCATAATGAAGCTCCGAAAAGCCTTGTACTGTAATTGTCCTCATGGCCAATGCCTCTTGTAAGATGATGGCCCGGGGACCCATAGAGAGGAGGAATAGACTGTCAATGAGAGGAAGAGATGCCTAAAGAGAAGCCCCGTGTGCCAGGAACCTGAGAGCCCTTCAGCCCCTTTCTCCTCACATGGGTTTGAGCAGGCATCTGGAGCTGCTGCAGACACTCTGACTAGCTGGAGGCCCCCAAGACAAGAAGAAAGCTGTAGAAACAAATCCCATGTGCCAAACAGTTTCACATGCACCCTGAACAGGTATTTTGATCCCTGTGCAGGTTGGATGTCCTGGGGATCAGGCTGGACCAAGGACTGTGTGGGGAAGGCCCCTAGCCTAGTTCCAGCAGCCCTAAGAGGCCAGCTCATATCCTTTCAGAGAGTGGAAAAGGAAACACTGAGCCCTTTTACAGGGTTTCTTGTGTGTGACGAGCAGCCTCTGAGGATGGCCAAGCTGCCACGGATGGAAGAAAACGTTTATTTTTCCTGTGAGCCGCTCTGGAGCCTTTCAAAGGTGTGAAGTTCCAGGGCCTGCAAATGCTGACTCCACTGGCTGCAGAGAGCCAGCCCTCCCTGGGCCTCAGCCCCCCACACTCCCCTCCCAAAGCTCCAGCCTCTTCATGTGCTATGGGAACTCCCCCAGGCCCATCTGGCCTCTCCTGTGCTGAAAGGCCGCAGAGTGACAGGCCAGAAACCTGACTCAGTGTTTATTCACCAAACACTGAGAGGGCCCTCCTGAGTCTCCTCCACACCCAAAGCCTCTGCTACTTCAAGGAGGAGTGGGGGGTGGCACTGGCCATCCCCCATGCTCAGCATACCTGGTATACTTGCCCCAGGAGATTAGCCACAAGGAGAAGCATCCAGGCTGGCCCGGAAGCAACTGGTAAAACACAAAGAAAAAAACAGCCACTAAAGTGGCCTCAGCTGACAGAAGAACCCCAAGTCCTGTGGATTCTGGTAAGGACTCTGCGTACCTCCTCCCATGACAAGGCTGAGAGATTCTACAAGACCCCTGCCCAAGAGTTGTACCATGTTGTAATCCTGCAGGTCTATAGCAGCAGAAGGGATCTCAGGCTGAAGCGAAGGGCTCTGTCTGTATTTCTAACTCCAGCCTGGTCTGAGGTCTGCAACTCAAATATGATGGGCAGCTGCGCCCACGGAATGACTGGTTGTTCCCTCCTGCAGCCACCCAGGAAGCGGCACTGGGGCTGTGTTTTCCGTTTCACTTGAGACAGGGTTTCTCTGCATAACCCAGGCTGGCCTCCAAGTTGCGGTAATTCTTCTCTTTCCGCTTGCTAAATGCTGGGATTGCAGCATGAGCGTCTATGTCCAGCTTCACAGTTACTAAGGAAACATCTGAACTGGTCCTGTTTTCTGCTCTTTTCTGTTCCCTTCTCTCCATTCCATGCTGGTAACACACCAGACTGCGGGGTGCTGCCGGTGTGGTGTCTGTCTGAACCAATACTTTGCTACGGCACAAAAAATATGGTCATTTCTCTATGAAGGTCGGCTGCGTGACTGAAGTGGAGGGGTTTGGTCTGTGCTGGTGATGCTCCATCTGAACTGATGGAGAGCGACCCTGTCGTAGTAACCAGCCAGCCTCACCTCCCAAGTTCATCTGGAATTCCAGAAAGATCACCACAAAAGGACACTTCACACTGTCATGGACTCAAGGCCAAGCTTCGGGTCAAGGAGCCAGCCCACCACCCAGCACCTATCAGCCGCCCTTCAGGGCAACCCTCACTGCTTGTACATCTGGTGGCTGGGCTGAGCCCTGTGAGCCCGTGGTCTGTCAGGGCCGCCATGGCCCTGCCCACTCTCACGCATCTTTGGCTAACTGCTGCCGTGACAGGCCCACTGACTTCCAGAGGGACCATGACAGAGAGCCCTTGCCAGCACCCCATTCACCCTGTGCACCCCCTCCTTGGCCTTCTAGGCTACAGTGACAGGGCCTTGCTCACAAATGGGGCAATGTCCTAGTCCTTTAGTAAAGGCCATCCCCTTTCCTCAGCCCTACTGTTTCTAACCCCAGAATCGGCCTCGGTGGCCCCGGTAAGCTAAGATGTATACGGAGCACAGTGTCACCCAGTGCTGTGCCTCAGAATCACGGCAGAAGACAACCTTGATATTTTCCCCTTTTACAGATAGAGAAACTGAGTCAGACAGTGTGGCCTCTTGATCCCCAGCTGCTACGTCATTTGCTCATTTCCATGCTCCTTTCCTTGTTTCTTTCCGCACAGAGCAGGCGCATGCTCCCTGTTTCGCTCCATTCTACCTATACCACTGGAAAAATGTGTTCGGCAGCCCCAGCCAACAGTCTAGGAAGTTTGGGGTCGTGGTTTTTCTGTTTAGCATCGGAAATCAAAAGTGAGAGCCATGAAAACAGCAATTTTGGGTTGAGCGGCCTCTGAAATAAATAGGAGCACCGGCCTGACTGATCGGAAATGCAACTCCTAAGAAGGAAACAAAGGCAGATGGTTCTCTTCCTGTTTCTAATATTTTCACTCCCACACTGAGATTATTTAATGCAACTTCCTACTTGCGGGTGGGCTTATTAGGGATCAGAGAGGAATGGGGACTTGCCTGGAGGCACACAGCACATAGGCAAGGCTGGGCTGTGCGCTAGGAACCTTCTGTCTTGCGCTTCTCTGGTGTTTTCAGTTTCGGGAAACTCTCGGCTCCATCGAAATAGTATCCTTAGCCGCTGAGGAGTATTGCGATTTCACCGGTTGTGAGGATTTCCAATCTCTAAACTAAGTGGCTTGTTAAGAAAAATATTTGAAATTGGCAAAAAATAAAAATAAGTAAAGGGGGATTGCTTTCCCCCATTTGATCTGTAGGACACTGACTGATGTCTCAGGATTTCTGGCCCATGTTCCTGTCTCCATATGGAGTCTTGAGGTGCTGGTGATGAACCTGAGGGCCCAGGACTTCAGAAAAGCCAGAGGAAAGCCCTAATGCCCCTGTCCTTAGGCAGAGGCTCCACATCCAAGTCGCTTGTCTTTGGCTAGTCCTTTGATAGTGCCCTGGATGGACTCACGAGGAAGTCAGTGTTTTCTAAACTTTCAGGGTACCTCTGAGGCTGCCTGTAGTTTGCTTGGAGTTTGTCCCTCAGAGATGTAATAGAATCCCAAAAGTTACTTCTCTTCTTGATATCTGACCGCCTCCTCCACTGTGCCATCCCCTGCAGGGATTTATGGCTTGGTGAGGAGCCTCGGTGTCTCCCTGATGGGAATTCCACCATCAGCTCATTACCAAAGCGTCCTCATCAACCTGGCTTTAATCGCCTCCAAGCCTGATAACCATCAGAGACCGTTCATCCCTGGCAAATTATCTAATCCACATGTTGTTCAATTTGTGTAAACCCTAGCCCACGAGGATCATAAAATAAATAAGCATGAAATGGTTTATAGTTTCCAGTCTCCTTTCACCTAGACAGGCCAGGCGAGGCGGCTCTCCCAGCCACCACCATGGCTGCCACCTCCTTCCAAGAAAGGAGAGATGATGTGGCTGCTAGGAGGACCTGTTTGCTGCCATCTCTGCCACAGGCCACACACACTCTTCTGCCCCATCTCTTCTGTGACCCTTCCCATGTCCCAGAGGAGTCGAAGCTTCACGTTACTAACGTGTTATTCATAGGCTTGCATTGCGAGGCACAGGCACGGTGAATTAAGACACTGGGTGATTTGGAAAATGAAAGTAAAGCTGCCCTTGGGGAAAAAACTGGTAGGAATTTGTAGCGATGGGAGAAAGAGCAGAGAAGAGAGGCAGAAAAAAATGTCAGCAGCTCCAGAGGGTGTAGGAACGATAAGACTGGAGTATTTAGTGCAGATGTAAGCAAGGTCTCCAAGGCTATGCTCATATGTGTGTGTACCTGTGAGGGCAAAGGCACAAACACAACTGAGCCAGGAGTGGAGCCGACAGGCAAGCACCCCCACCCCCCGTCCCTGAAATTCCTCTAGTGTATATCTGAAATCCTGTAATTTAACAATTCTGGGATTTGTTCGTCTACTTCTTTCATGAACCAACACTGAACGTAACGTTCTATGGTTCTAAGTACCTAGATCCAAACAGTCTGTAATTATGGACTGCTCTGAATCTCTAATTCTGCTGTTCTGGGATGCAGACACTCCGGTTCTAAGATTCCTTCCGTCAGTGTTTCTGTATTGATATTCTAACACTCTGCTGTGCTTGGGGTTTCTAATTGTTCATCCACGAGCCTGTGATTCTGCACATTATTTCTTGTCCATATTTCTTTTCTTTTCTTTTCTTTTTTCATTTTGTTTTTTTAATTATTTATTTAATTGATATCTCTGGGTGAGGGTGTCAGATCTTGGAGTTACAGACAGTTGTTAGCTGCCATGTGGGTGCTAGGAAATGAACCCAGGTCCTCTGGAAGAGCAGTCAGTACTCTTAACCACTGAGTCATCTCTCTAGCCCCCATTTTGGTTTTTCTAGACATGGGGTCTCACTATCCAGTGCTGACTGTCCTGGAACTCACTATGTAGACCAGGTTGGCCTCAAACTCACAGAGTTCTGCCTGCCTTTGCCTCTGTACCACCATGTCCAGTTTTGTCAGTATTCCAAATGTTCTACAAAATCGCAGTTTCAATTCCACAATCCCCAAATTCTTTAATTCTAATGTTTTGTGCTACTACGATTTAAGGCTTTTTGTGAATATATAAGTTAATTTTTAAATAATTCCAACAGGATGGTTCCAGAATTCTAGGTTTCTCAGACTCTGCAATGCAAAGGTATTTTCCCCACATTCTCCATTTTGAAAACTCTAAGATTCTCAGTTCTGTAATTTAAGGATACTATGTTATACCCTCAACATTTCTTATAGTTTAAGATTACGTTATTTGAAATACGAAGGCACTTGATCTGCGAAGGCCAGGAATTAAATCGTTGTAGGGTCCAGGAATGGTAAGCCGCTTCCTGGGATCAAGTTGTAGGGTGTCCCAGGCAGGATCTTCGCCATAGCAAAGGAGACCAAAAGAGGGCTGGCAGTTCTAGGGACTGAGAGACACGAAGGCAGTGGATGTGGAGGAGGTGGTTCCAAGCCCAGGGTTGGGTGAGGAGTCTGCCCCTACACGGGGGTCCTTCCTCAAGAGCCAGGTTTCCAAACATCTGCCTGCACCCACGTCTGTGTCCCGGTTTCGAGCCTTGAAAAGAAGCCTTCTGCCTTTCTTGTTCTCCATCAAGGGCTCCCATGACAATCATCTCAAGCAGCTAATGAGTTTCAGATGGGCTTCAGAAACCGGGGACCAAAGAGACGCTGGGGGTGGGGTGGGGGTTCTTTAGCTGAGTATTGTGGGGGTTGGGGAGAGACTCAAAGGGAAGAATTTTTTGTAGCAAACAAATTCCGGGGCCACACACCTTCCCAGGGCCTGGGGAAAGAACCAAGAAAGAAGCTGGGAGTCTCATTGTCACTACGTGTTCTGTACCCCTCACTTGCTGGCCTCTTCTCTCTCCCACTGTACATAGACCTACAGACCTGCCTTGCCTGGCTTGCTCTTCATCGCTGTTTTGAACTCACACTGAGGAAAGCCCCGGAAGAATTCTGCAAAAGCATCAAGGATTTCTTCAGGCCAAGGTGTCATCATTCACCTGCTGATAATGCATCTTTGCAAGTATATCTTCTGTGACCTTGTGGTCTTTCAGGTGTACAGAGGTAGAGCCCAGGAGCTGATTGCCTGATCCGGAGGGGGCCACCCAGCGATCCTTGGGAGTCCAGCAGGCAGCTCTTTCCCTTTTGAGTCTTCTTCCGTGAGCCAGGGACCAGGGCGCGCTGAGACTCAAGGGCTTTTCCACTCCTGTGCACCAGGGGGCACCGATAGGGAGGCAAGAGGCTCGGGCAGGGATATCTCTCAGCCTTCTTTTCCGTGGCACTCAGAGCACCAGAGACCTGGCTGGGATTACACAGTGGGTTCTGCGGTGCTCTCAGTCCCTAGCTGCCCGGCAACTTCCGCTGCTTTCAAGATCTAATTTAGGAATATGCGGAAATGAGCAGAACACTGGAAGAGACACCCCAATGCATTACAGAGGAAACTGCGGTCCACAGCCCACCGATGCTGTTCAGAGAGGGATGCAGGGAAAAATGCCTCAACAGGATGTGTATGGTTTAGGGTTCAGAAGAGTATCACCGTTTCCTTTCAGATATCAACAACAACAACCACGTTCTCCCCACTGCCTACAAGTCCTGGGGTAGGCAGTTCCTGGTGGTCTTCACACACATGTGCAGAGAGAAGAAAAAAAATCTGCCTGGAACCAGGCCTCCCCAGGCTCCCAGCAGCTGCCCCCCCCTTCCCTGCCCAGAGTCCCCCTCCCCATTTGCAATTAGGGGTAATCTTTTGTTGCCTGGAAAGTGTAAAAATCACCAGCTTTTCTTTTTGCATGCATAATATCCATTTCCCCTCCAAGTGCGCTATTTGGTTAGGGAATTACATCTATTTACAAGAGTAGATGTTGCACAAAGGTTGTGTTTATGTGGAAAATTATATCGGTGACACAGGCTGATTGGCATGTGGAGGCTGGGAGAGCAGGCCTAAGAGGCCTCCTCATCAGCTTGGAATAACAAAATGATTGTATTTTCAGCAAAGCTAATTGATCACACACCTCACCGGGCTATCTGTTTACTCAAAGGCCATCCAGGCCCTGGGAAGGTGGAAAGAAGAGAGCAGCGGGCAGTGGTCACCACCAGGCCAGGCTGGCCAAGGCTCTGGGGGTATGTAATAGAGACAGGAGATGGGATGAGGGGGCAGAGCAGCCCACTGGGTCCTGTAGCTGTGCAGAGATGGGCAGATTCAGTGTTCCCTGGAAAACCAGGCCTAGACCCTAACCAGCAATTTTGTCCTTTCTGTGAACCCTTTAAGTTCATCTAGGCATTGAAGCTGTGGGGAAAGGCAGACCAGAGCAGGACCCGGAGTCACTGCAGAGAGAAGATGCATTCATTCCCTTCCCTGCCGCCTTTTGGGAAGCCGATGCTGAGCTGCCTGCGCTAGCATGGAGGAGCAGAGGCTTTGGGAGCAGGCCTGGCTCCACGTGTATGTCCTGACTTTCATCCCAGTGCAGAGTTAGGGACCAGCCACAGTGAGGTTTGGAGATGGATAGAGGACATCCAGCTTCCAAATGTGCTCCACAGAACAGAACCCTTTTCCCAGCCACCACAGAGGCGGTGACTCTCCTCAGGTCTATAACCTGCTTCCCTGAGCTGGGCCTCCCAGAGAGAGGTGAATGACCTCTCCAAACCTGGCTAGCCCTATGGGCCCAACAGCTCAAGCCATCTTAAAAGCATAAGCTGCTAGAATTCTGCTTTCTCTCTAGAGTTAAAAAAACTCCTGTGTGGAGACAGAAAACAAAACAGTTGAATACAATTAAGCAGGCACTTGAGTGAAAATGACCAGCTATTATAAAAATAACCGTTCGGGGACTAGTGTAGGAACTGACTCATTCACCAGCACTTTGCAAATGTGGAGGTCCTTTGGAAACCACTGGTCAGAAACACTGTCAACATCTGCCCATCCCATGATGCTATCACCTGCTAGTCCTGCAGACTTCCCATGGGACACTGTCCTGTGACTAGTCACTCTTTCATAGTGACACACAAGCTCAGCTCCCGCTCGTCCTGTTCTTTCTCTGCCTTGGTCTTTCCATTGCTGATCAATAGATCTAGTAAACAGATCTATTGTTTCCTAAAGCAAAGACGAAAATTACTCCGGAACAAACAATAACTGCCCACGATTTCCTAGAAAAATCCTGAGACACTCAGAGGCCACTAAAAACAAAAATCTTATTTCACAAATAGGGAAAGTGGAACCTAGAATACCATTTTGATTCCTGCTGGTCATGATTTGTACATTATTTGGGGTTCTTGGATCTTGTGGCCCTGAATAAACTTTGGGTGCTTTTGGTTTTTCCCCTCTGCCCAGGTCTAAGGGCAATTTGCAACAACTTCTTCCTGCTCCTGGGCTCTCTCTCTCTCTCTCTCTCTCTCTCTCTCTCTCTCTCTCTCTTCTCTCTCTCTCTCTCTCTCTCTCTCTCTCTCTCTCTCTCTCTCTCTCTGTGTGTGTGTGTGTGTGTGTGTGTGTGCATCTGTGGCCCTTCAGAAGGTGCAATGAAGGAAGATTAATAAAACCTGATTACATTACACATTATTTTTATTCTGCAATCAATGCTTTTTATTGGATTTAAAACTTTCTCTGCACTTTTTATCTCTGGCTGTATAGTGTTCTACAATAAAAAGTAAAATTTAAAAAAAAAGAAATGGGGTGGGGGCGGGAACCAATGACTCCAAAGTCTGGCAAAATAATATACTTTCTTGGATGTCTCTGTGTGTTGCCAATTAGCTTTGCTGAGAGCACAGCCCCATCCATCACCCGCCTCTGGGTGGCTGTAACGGAGACCTAATTTGTTTCATATGCCCTGTGCTCAGGCGTTCATCCTTGCCTCCAACCTGCCATGGAGCCCCTGTCCAAGGAGGAGATGAATGACAAGAAAACCCAAGCCAGCGGGACCCCTATCAGAAACTGCTCTGCAGCGGTGGGAAGATCCCAGCCCTCCCAGGCCTGCGGTTCCTCCCACAGCCGCCCCCGCCACGCCTCTCTCTCCTCCACCCCTTCTCCCCTTTCACGACCCAGAAGACCCAAGACTCACAAGGCGGCCGGCAAGGCCCTTGAGTGGAGAGTGGAAAACGGCCTCTTCCTCCAGCTTCCCAGGGTTGGCCCTGCCTCGCCCATCTCTGCTGTTCCCACCCCCTCCCACCTCTCCTTCCACAAGCCCGACTTTTGAACCTCCAGTTCCCTAGGAATTTTATGAATGCTCGGCACAAGCCAAAATAAACTCGTAAAGAAAAGGCTTCTAAAGAAGGCCACAGCCGCGTACAGCAAGTGCTAAGCGGTAAATACAAAAGTTCTCCAGATCGCTGGGAGCTGTGCTCTGGGTGGCAGAAGGTTGGGGTCAACCGAGGGAAAAGAGGACAAGGGGGACAATGAATGAAGACTTCCTTTTCCTTCCTTCAAGGGGAGAAAAGTAAGCTCCAAGTAATAGACTCAGTCTTTATTTGTTTATTATTTATTTATTTATTTTTTAAAGCCTGACGATCTGTCCCCTCATTTATTGATGAGCTAACCCAGAGAAGAGGAGCTCATTAGCAAGTCACTCAGTAAGCCTAGCCTGTCCAGCCTTGGAGCGCCCCCTCCCCGTGGGACTGTGGGACTGCATGGTAAGAAAAGCCTAATACAACCCGGCCCAACAGAACCTTCTGTTGTGGCGCAATGCACGGATCCGAGCATGCAATATTCTTCCCGATGTGTCTTTCAATTACATTTAAAACTCAGTCATGGCACGAGAGAGAGATGGCTTAACTGGTAAAGGCACTTGACAACCTGAGTTTGATCCCCAGGACTCTCAAAGTGGGACAGAGCCAACTTCTGAAAAGTGTTTGTTCTCTGACCCACACACACTCGTGCCATGGCGTGCACGTGCACGTGTACACACACAGATACAAATAAATAGAAGTAATAAAAGCATTTTAAAAAATAAATTCAGTAACCTATGCCACTACCTGAGGCCATTGTCCGGAGCCACACGTCTCTTATGCACCTCCACCCCTGTCAATGTTCTACCAGAAGGTAGTATTCCAAAGCACAACAGCTTGGGCCTTTGAAGGAATCATCTGGAACATGATGGACAAGGGCTTGTTGCTCTGGCTTCCATAGGCCTTGCCATTTCTATGGCCATTTGGGTACTTGCCACTCAATGTCAAGGGCTGTGTCCTATGCACCCTTACATCAAGTAAGAATAAATGCCTTGGCACCAAAGTTTTGCCTAGTCCCTGCTGGATACTCAATCCAAGGATGCTGGAGTTGAAGGAGCTCTCAAAGGCCACTTAGTTAAGCCACTTCTGGAGGGAGTCTCTCCTCAACTTCCTTCTCCTTAAACTGAACTTAAACCAGTTCCTCATCAGTATCCCATGCAGTCACACCCAGCACACCCCAAGATCCTCCTCGGCCAGGCCTGGGAAGGATCTGTGACATTCACAGGAGCAGGGCAGTGCTGCTCTGAGCTCAGATGAGTGGTTAGAGTCAGCCTCCATAGAACCCATGAGGGCCTGGTCAGCTTGGGCTGCAGTTGGGGCAGCTTCATTCCCTGATCTCCACACTTGATCAAGAAGGAAATGTCAGTAAGAGAAGCCAGGTCTGAGAATCTGAGAAGAGAGGGACTTGGTGGTTGGTTAGGGCTCTGTGTGTGTGTGTGTGTGTGTGTGTGTGTGTGTGTGAAGGAGAGGCAGAACCAAGACTGACTCAGGGACATGGCATGATGACATGTGTGTTTTCCAGAAGGAATCTGACAGTCATGACATTAGCTCACATTGATGGATACTTACTATATGCCAGGGAAGATACATTTTATAATGCATTTTATATATGTGACCATATTTAGTATTCTCAGCAATTCTGACAGTTTTCCTCAAGGAATACAAAAGAGTTGTAACATTAGCTCAGACTGTCCTGCTCAGTGCCTCGCCTCCAGGGACCAGGACACTTCCGACTCTTTCTTGTCCTTTCTTTCTCCCTATTGTGTGCTTCTTGACCCCTTGCCTCCTGGACGCAGGCCTCTGCCTCTGTCTCTGTCCCTTCAGACTGCTCTATAAGTTCCAGTTGCCTAAAATCTCTGCATAAGCCATGCAGCTTATGAAACCCTTCCTCCAGGACGCCTCTGAACTACTCCATCCAGCTGCGAAGGAACTCTGGAAGTCCCCAGATTTTCCTGCAGCAGCTCCCTCTTGTCTTCTCATGTAACTGTTTACTTTTCACCTGGATATGTCTACCCAGATGCTGCCAGTTGTTCTAAGGCAGAAAACATGAAGCTCATGCAGGTAACCCAAGCACTTCCCACACTGTGTGATGCCTAAAAGTGCCTAGCGAATAAATGAATGAATGAATGAATGAATGAATGTATGAATGGTGGTGGTTTCTACTGAAGTCAAGTCAACAGTTTTCTCCTTCATAATTTTCTGACAGTGCATCGGGGAGGGGAGAGGAAAGGAAGAGGGTTGGGACTTTTAAGCTGGCTGTTTTCACCTTGGTCCTCTGTTCCTGTGGCCCTTTAAGCTCCTCCTCTAGGACGGAGCTGAGATGCTACCTTGACTGACAACAGGGCCACACCACCACAAAGTGCACAGCCCCAGGTGCCCTGTATAGCCCACCCTGGTCTTCTCTGCTGGAGGTCTTGTAGATCTGAGGCTCTCCCAGCATCGTGTCTCTCGGGACTCCCCTCTCAGCACCAAATCCAGCTGTGCAAACCCGCTTCTGTCCCAAAAAGATCTCAACCTTGGACATGGCGGTAAGTGGCTACAGATTAAACTCAGGCTGGCAATTTATAGTGTGTGGAGTCTGCTCCCTCCAGGCTCTCCATCCGTCAAAGGAAAGGTGGTGTTTTCCTTGGAAACTACACAGGTGGAACCTCTTCCTGGCAAGGCGCTTGCTCTACCTCAGGTGCTGCCTGGGTCATCCACGTGGAGTTCCGGGGAAGGTTTAGTTCACCAGAAATGGCGGATGCGTTTCCTTAGTTCCAGCCTTGGCCTGAGCATGTTCTTGGGGCAGAGCAGGGTGGGCAGCTCTGAGGACTCCATGTGGAGTCCTTTCTGTCGCATTTTAGTCTGCCTTCTTGCTGTCCCTGACTATAGAGCAGCTGACGGGACAGGAAGAAAGGCGTGAGCCACAGCAGACACACCATTCTGACAGAAGCTAGAAATGAAGCAGAGATGTTCAGACATAGACTAGAGTCAGTGGCTGCCTGAAGGATTAGAGAGACACAGGACAGAAATTGTGAGCAAGGGGCAGAGACAAGGAAAAGCGATGGCCACCACAATAAATTATGAACCAACCCTGGCATGAAAGGCATAGCCCAAGGGAGAGAGAAGAGGGAGTGGAGGTGGAGGGGGCCACCATGGTCCACACAGGGAAGACATCAAACCTCTATGATCCACATGAAAGGCAGAACCTGATTCCACACTGATGACAACAAACCCATGGGCCAGTAGAACTCCAGGACCTGCCACACAAGCTTTCCAGCACTCCCTTCCAGAGAACAAGTCTAGGGCCTGTGGTCAGGGGTTGGGACACAGGACAGCCCCCATTCCCCAGTATGGAGGCTGTGTGAGAGGCTTGGATTAGTCCTGGGCTAAAGGGTTGCATAGGGGACAGAGCGGAAAATGAAGTATCAGGAATCCTGGTTGGTTCAGGGTAAGAAGGCCATTCTGTTTGTTGTAAACTCAGGCTTGTGTGTGAATGGCTATCCAGCCTCTAACACAGTGGCTTTCAACCTTCCTAAAGCTGCCACTCTAACACAATCCCTCATGCTGTGGTCACCCCCAACCATAAAATTAACGTTGTTGCTACCTCCTAACTGTAATTTTGCTACTGTTATGAATCATGCCATAAGTATCTGTGTCTTCTGAAGGTCTTAAGCAACCCCTGTGGAAAGGTCACCATCAGGGATCACAACCCACAGGTTGAGAACAACTTCTCTAGCAGAACAAAAATTTAGTCCCTAGGTGTGTTAGTTATGTTGTTGCTGGGTGCAGTGGTTTGGACAAAGAATGTCCTCCATTGGCTCTGGTGTTTGACGACTTGTCTTCCCAGTTGGTAGCGCTGTCTGGGGACATCATGAACCTTTAGGAACTGTGGCCTTGTGGGAGAAGTATGACACTGGAGACAGACTTTGAAGGTTCATAGCCCCTTCCAGTTTGCTTCCACAGCTTCCCGTGTAATGAAATGTGATTAGTCTGTTTTGTGCTCCAGCTATGCCATCTCTCTCACCAATATGGACTCCTCCTCTGGAACCCTATGCCAAAACAAACTTTTTGATGAGTTGCGTTGGGTTATTGTTTGTTTGCACAGCAACAGAAGTCTCAACTGCACTGTGACAAAACATCCCACAAAAGCAACTTCAGGAAGGGAGGGTCTGCTTTGGATAATGTCTTGAGAGTACAGTTCATCGTGGCCTGGAAACAACTCTAGCTGTGACAGAGAAGTGTGAGGTGGCTGGTGACATTGTTTCTGCAGTCGGGAAGAGGTGAAGAGGTGACATTGTTTCCATTGCTGTAGCAAGTCTTAGAGCTAGTGGTTACCCGCCCACTGGGACTTGGCCTCTTATACTATATATGCCGATGTAGAGCATGCGTTGGGCCTCTTTTTCGGCCGCTTTGTTCCGATTGCAGATTTAGCTTTCTGATCTCCGTTACAGCAGAGGATTTGGATTTGTGAGTCTACCCCTAAATAAATAACCATCTATTTCTCAATTCTGAACTAGTGTGGGATTTCTTTTAAGTGTCCTTCTTCATTTCCATCGTCAGGAAGCAGACGTTTCCCAATCAGGAAGCAGAGATATGAATGATGAAGCTCAATCCACTCTCTCCTTTTTTTGCCCTTTCTCTCAGCCAGGGCCTCAGTCTATCAGAGGATGCTTCCCAGTTAGGCAGGGTCTTCCTTCCTCAGGTGACTCTCTTGGGAAACACAGATAATCACAGAGATATGTCTCCTAGGTGACTCCAAATCCTTCCAAGATGAAGATTAACCATCATTTTTACTGAATCTCTACCAAGAGCCAGGAAGGCCTCTGTCATGAGAATGCTACAACAAACAAATGTGCCCTGTGTGACTGTGCTCTGCCCAGCTTGTTCCCAGTAGAAGTCAAAGACAAGAAGCAAAAGAAGGCATGCATGCATGCATGGCATATTGAATACAGGTAAGAACTATGATTGATAAGAATAGGGGGAGTCTGGGCATTATAAGTGGGGTAAAGAGCCCCACCAAAGACATCTGGAAAGAGAAGAGGAGCAGGCTGATAAGATGTCTGCAGAGTCTGGATCCCTACATCCAAGGAGTCTCATATGACCATGTGTGCCTGTGATCCCAGAGCTATGGGAAGCAGAAACAGAAGTATCACTGAGGTTTTCTGGCTGCCAGACCAGTGCCAGATTCAGTGAGAGATGCTGTTTCAGGGAATAGTTGGAGAGTATAGAAAAGGAGACCTAGCATCTTCCTTTGTACACATGGTCAAGCACATGCACCTGCACACTCATGTGCATCTGCATCTCTCTCTCTCTCTCTCTCTCTCTCTCTCTCTCTCTCTCTCTCTCTCACACACACACACACACACACACACACACACACACACCCAAAAAGGTACAACTGGATGGAAAATGCATGCCATAGCTGTTACACAAGAGCCTTGAAGAAGAAATGATTTTCTGGAATTCAAAATCCAGTGTGTGGACCAGGAGCATCTCAGTGGCCAAGTGCTGCCTGGCATCTTAAATCCACATAAGCACTGGCACAGTAAATCAAGCTTGGCTGCAGAGGCACACAGGAGCACACCATCACACAGTATTTACAGAGCACAGGCATAAACTAATGGCAAATTAGGAGGCCCTAAGTCCCTAGTGCTGCAAAAGAAAAAAACTAACATAACATAACATAACACTAAACATAACAAAAACCTGACATGCAATTCATAAGGTGTTTGATCCTATTATCTGTGACTGGGTAAAGTTATGATAATGTTTTTGTTCTTTTACTTTTCTCTTACCTGTCAATAAAAGTAAAATTATCATCAAATGTTTATGTCACAATTACATTTTTTTTCCAGTTACCCAGAAGCTAAGAATATAAAATAAGTGAAATTAATCTGTAAAAGTTAACTAACTACATGAAATTCATAGTAAAAATAGTCTATGAATTTATATGTAAATACATGAATATAAAATACTTTGATTCATAGGTAGTATAAATATATATTTTCATTTTTATTTATTTTATATCAGTAAAATTTATAACAAATGTGTATACATACATGCACACTTTAAAAGATAATTTTAAACATTGTGATCGTTAATTTCATCATTATTATTTTTATACATAATTAAATATAGCTTCTACATTGATACAGTAATTAATTCAGACCAAATTCTGCTGTCACATACAACCAGAAACTAATCAATAAGTATCTGCCTGAAGTCATTAGAGAACTGTTGTATTTCACTGTGGGGGTGGGCTTTGAGGTTTCCTATGCTCAGGATATTGCCTAGTATCTCAGTTGACTTCCTATTGCCTGAAAGATGTCGGACTCTCAGCTACTCCTCCAGCACCATGTCTGCTTGTGGGCTGCCATGCTCTCTGGCATGATGATAATGTATGAAACCCCTGAAATTATAAGTGATTTCCTCAATTAAATGTTTTCCTTATAAGCATTGTTGTAGTCATGGTGTCTTTTCACAGCAACAGAAGCCCTAAGACAGAAGTTGATACCAGGGACTGGGATATTGCTGTGATAGGCTGGGCCATGCTTTTGTTTGGAGGAAGTTGGACTTTGGTACTTTGAGTTATGAAAGCAGTGGAATGCTTTAAGTGTTGCTTCATGGGCTATACTAATAGAAGCATGGAAGACAGTGGAGCTAATGTGATTTGATGAACTGTTGGGGGGCTTGCTTAAGAGATTACAGAGGAGAATTTTAGTATGTTGCCTCGAAATTGTACTTAACGATAGTTTCATGAAAAAAAGTGGCTGCTTTTTGCCCTTGTCCAAAGAATCTGCCTGAGGCTAAAGTGAAGGGTTTTGAATAAATTCCACTGGAGAAAAAAAAAATCTCAAAACAGCCTAGTATAGACTCTGTTGTCTGCTTTCTAATGGTTACTCTAAGGAAGATTTGTAATGAAAAGAAGCAAGCTGAGCAGGGTAAATTGCAAAATGCAAAATTTAGAGAGAAAAGGCCCACCTAAAAGTGGGATGGAACTAAGTTTTGTGTTCAAGGAGATAAATGCATTCAGAGATGGAATAAAGGGAGTGGTGAACTCAGGGCAAGATCCCAGCCAGCCGAGTTTCCAGTTGTGAATTAAAGAAAAAGCCCAGAGTGGGTGTGGTGGTTCACATCTTTAATCTCAGCACAGGGACGGCTGAGACTGGCAGATCTCTGGGTTTGGGCTCAGTTTGGTCTGCAGAGCAAGTTTCAGGACAGTCAAGCTTAGGCGGTGAAGGACAGAAGGCTGGTGAAGATGTAACTGAATGAGGGACCATGTTCTAGCCTCAGTAAGCAGCAGAACTTGGCAGCTTCAGCCATGTGGTTCTGGCTTTAGAGTTAAACATAGAAGAAATGGGTTATGGAGTTTGTGAAGTTGAAGCCTTGATTGCCTTGGAGAACCCAGAGCTATGGGACACCTGCCGAGGAAAGCTGCTAACAGAGAGGAGAATCAGCCCAAAAGAAAGAGTGTGTTGTGGTCAACAAAACTGAAAGGAGTTGGAGATTTGAGGAGTGTTTCAGCATTAGACATGAAGATTCAGAGTTTGGACTTTGTCCAGCTGGTTTTCTGTCTTGCTTTGGTCCAGTATTTCCTCACTATGCTCCCTTTCATACATTTTGGAATGGTAATGTATGCCCCATGCCATTATATGTTGAAAGTATGTCTTCTGTTTTTGATTTTGATTTTAACAGGTGATTACAGTTAAGAGATTGTGTGAAGCTGATAAGAGACCTTGAACTTTAAAACATTGTTGAGACTGTGATATATAGGGACTTTTAAAGTTGGACTAAATAAATTTTGCATTGTGATATTGTGACAAGTTTATGGGGCTCAGAGAGTGGAATGTGGTAGTTTGAATGTAATTGGACCCCATAACCTCACAGGGAGTGGCACTGTTATGAGGTGTAGCTTTGATGTAGTTGGTATGGCCTTGGTAGAGGAAATGCGTCACGGTGGGGACAGGCTTTGAGGTTTCCAATGCTTAGAATACTGCCCAGTGTCTCAGTTGACTTCCTGTTGCCTGTAAGATGTAGGACTCTCAGCTATTTCTCCAGCACCATGTCTACCTGCATGCTTCATGCTTCCTCCACGATGATAATGGACTGAACCTCTGAAACTGAAAGCAAGGCCGCTCAATTAATTGTTTTCTTTCTAAGAGTTGCCATGCTCATGGTATCTCTTCACAGCAATAGAAACCCAAACAGGTATATAGAATTTCCACATCAAAGCCTATAAAACATTTTTAAGGGAGATTAAATAAATCCAAAATAAATGGAGGGAAAATCCAAATTCTTGGATTGAGAACTTGCACGTGGCAGAGACATCAGTTCTCTTTTTTTTTTACAATCTTTTTTTTTATTCTTTTTTAATTAAAATTTCCAACTGCTCCCCGTTTCCCATTTCCCTCCCCCTCCTCCCACATATTGCCCCCTCTCCCCGCTCCCCTCCCCCTATCCCCACTCCACTTCTCCTCCCCCTAGTCCACTCCCCCTCCCTCTCGATACTGAAGAGCAGTCCAAATTCCCTGCTCTACAGGAAGACCAAGGTCCTCCCACTTCTATCTAGGTCCAGGAAGGTGAGCATCCAAACAGGCTACGCTCCCACAAAGCCAGTTCATGTATTAGGATCGAAACCTAGTGCCATTGTCCTTGGCTTCTCATCAGCCTTCATTGTCCGCCTTGTTCAGAGAGTCCAGTTTCAACCCATGCTTATTCAGTCCCAGCCCACGTGGCAGAGACATCAGTTCTCTTTAATTTGATCCACGGAGTCAGTATAGCTCTAATAAAAATTCTCAGTAGCTGCTTTGTGGAAATTGATATTTATTAAAATTTGCACAGAGATGTAAAGAGCCAAGAACATGTAAGTTGTGCCTAAGCAAAGGGAATACAACCAGAAGGATATTCTACCATCCCACAAACTTTTACTATGAGTCTAGATAGGCTGCAGCAATTGCTGTTCTGTTCTCACCCACAAAAAAGGTAAGTATAGTGATGAAACAGAATTCAGAAATTGAATGTTTATATAGGTGCTTAATTAAAAACAAGGGTGATGTGGAGAACACTGGAATAATAGTGGGCTTCTTACAAATGATGCCCAATCACTCATTTTCAGTAAGGAGAGTTAGGACCAATCCTTTCCTCACACCGTACACACCAGCTCAAGCTGAACTGTAGATCTGAAGTGAAACAGGAAAGCTACAGGATAAGGTATCACCCCCATCTGGGGTAGAGAAAAGAGGTTTCCAAAGAGGCCACTGCAGTGAAAACTTCTATTCCTTATAAGACTTCAGGGGCTGGAGAGATGGCTCAGAGGTTAAGAGCATTGCCTGCTCTTCCAAAGGTCATGAGTTCAATTCCCAGCAACCACATGGTGGCTTACAACTATCTGTAATGAGGGTTTGGTGCCCTCTTCTGGCCTGCAGGCATAAGACTTCATTGCAGGATCAAAAAGGAAAGTCACAGAGTGGGAAATACTGCAATACATATAACTTTAAAAGAACTTGCATCTATAAAATTCAGAGTGCTGCTAAATAAACCTAGATGTGCCATTTAAAAGCCAAAAAAGAGATTTCAAAAGGCAGTTAATAAAAAAGGGAAATCCAAACAGCTAATGAAAATTTGAAAACGTGTCCAGCCTCATTAGTTCTCAGGAAAATATGAATTGAAGCCACAGTGAGAGAATATGATGCCCCAATCAAATAGCAAAGTGTTGGCTGAGGTTTTTGTCCTGCCTGGTCCCACAGTTGTTCAGTCCCAAAGAAACACACAGAGGCCTACATTAATTATAAACTTGTTGGCCTATTAGCTCAGGCTTCTTATTAATTAACTCTTATATCTTACATTAACCTATAATTCTTGTCTGTGTTAGCCACAAGGTTTGGTACCTTTTTATCAGTGAGGCATTCTTATCTTGCTTCCTCTGCTTCTTGGTGACTACTGCAGACTGAGCCTCTCCTCTTCCCAGAATTCTACTATTCTGGTCACCCTGCCTATACTTCCTGCCTGGCTACTGATCAATCAACATTTTATTAAACCAATACAAGTGACAATTCTTTACAGGGTATAAGACCATTGTTCCATAGTAGCAAAGCAAAATAGAACCCAAAGAAATGAGTGTTAAACAGGATTTGAAGCATTTAAAACACATATTGCCTGTGGGAGTATTATTGAACATAACTAATTTGGGGGACATGGTTTGGCATTATCTACTGAACCTGAGAGTATATACACCCTACTGATTTAGAACATTCATGCCTAGCATGTGCCCAGCACAAATGTGTGCACATATAAAGCAATGGCATGTCCAGCATAGTTGTTGCTTATAATGACAATAATTATAATAGCTTCAAACCAGTAGAAATGTAAACACCCAGTGACAATAGAATAGATAACTATGTATGAATAGTGTGTGCATAGAGAATCATTTGATACAGGGAGAAAGATACAATGTAGATAAACCTCATTAATAAAAGAAACTTGTCTGAAGTAGATATCCCAGGCTTCCATTCACATAGTTTTTAAATGGACAAAATCAACTTACATTATTATAGGTCAGACAAATGGCAAGCCTTGTGCATGAGGAAGTCTTGAGGATGGCTACAGAGGCAACTGGAAGGGTTCTGGGGAGCTGGTGCATGGGCTGTGACCGTGAGATGTGTATTTGCATCAGAGCATTGGTCCACAACGTGCCATGTCCACATGAAAATCTAAACAAAAAGGAATTTAGTTTCCCTCATCCAACCATCTCCATGTTCTAAAATGTCTTCTTTGGCTCTTAAAGCCCAAGCCTGTTTCACTTTACCAATATCCTCCACTTCCATCCTTTGCTCCAAGGGATAGGATATCACAGAAGATAAGTCCTGTGTGTTCTTTCATCTGTGAATGCCAGAGAAAGTCAACCTGAGTGCGAGATGGGGACAGTGAGAGGCTGGGAAGGGTTGGGGGAGGTTAGAAGGAGGTTGGAGAATGGTGCCAAGATCGGTCAGCCAGAAGGAAAAGTTCCATTGCTCTGCAACACTGTTGGGTACCTACAGTCCTTAACAACCTATGAGTAGGAGATGGGAATGGTAATTACTGTGGTTTGATCCCCCTATGATACGCATGGGCTGAACTATCATTGCACCTCAGAAATAATACAATTGCCATGTGTTAGCAAATATTTTAAGTGGTTATTGGAGATGGGAATGCCAACAACTCATAATACATTATATGTATGTGTAATGGTCATAATACATTATACATACATATAGAATTATTACCATGTAGCTCACAAATAAATGTAATTAAAATGATCATTTTAAAGCCCTCCTTCCCAACACTGCCAAGATCATTCTCCAATCAAAACTCTCTATCCTATCTCTGTGCCAGCACCAGCTTGAGCAGAGGAGGCACAAAGGTGGGTAGGAAGAGAAAGTAAAGCTAACAAGATGCCCTCATGTGACTGCTGAGACATGAATGTGTCAACCAGTTCCTGGCTACCACTGATAGAAATGAGGTTGGGCATAACAGGATCGTGGGAGAACCATGAGGTTGAAGCCAGCCTGGCCTGCCTAGGACAGCATGGTTGGCAGCAGCAGACTCCAGCCCATGCCCCAGCTCCACCTCATTAGATGTGGACCTGGACAGGGTCTTTAAGTTCTTTATCCTCAGAGTCTTCAACCATAACTGGGCACTCCACTAAGAAGTCCCCTGAGGACTAAAGATGAGCAAGCTAAGTGCATGGCAGGTCGCATGTACTCAGCCAGACGTAGTCTCCGCTCCTTCCCTTTGGGGCAATGGAGTTGAGGGACAAATCTGTGCTGGAGGAAGAGAGGTATCAGCAAGTGATGCTCACTTGAAGGGACCCCCTTTCCTTTCCCTTTTTTCATATCTCCTCCACCAGCACCAGACTGGGCACTGGGTCATGAAGAAACAGGGGGATCAGCTCTGGGTTCTGCCAACCCCTAGTCTCAAAATTTCAGTGTTTTTCTACATACAATGGGACTTTAAAATTCTCCTTCAAATGAATAAGATTAGAATTCAGCGAAATTATGCAGGGACAAGCTCTTGTGTAAAATGCAAAATGCTGTGTAAATGTCAGAGGTTATTATGAGAGGAACAAACATGGATTAGCACTTTCTGTCATCAGAGCACCTTGGAAGCATGACCTCATTCAGCCCTTACAGGACTGGGAAGCAGCTCCAACAAACGGCTCTGCTTTCCAAGAGACAGGTCTGAAGCGTTGGGAAGGCCAAGTCAATGCGTCTAGAGCCTCAGCTAACACTAAAAGCCGGTCATCGTGATCCAGGGCAGCCTGTGCTGGGAACCCTTGTGTGCTCCACCACATTCATGCCAACCCGACTGAGGCTTCTCTGCCCCTTCCTCCAGGCTACTGGCTAGTCCCTTAAAGAAGCAGAAGGTTTGAAGATGGGAACTTTAGGCTGTAACTGCAGGTGCCGGAAACTGCTGATGGTGTTCCCGGGTACCCTCACATGCCCCTGTCTCTCACAGGATGACTATCCCGACAGTATGTGTCGGTGTAGGTGCCTATTTTCGAGGCTGTTCTACTAAAAACTTTATTTTTTTCATTACTTTATGCGTGTTTGAAACTATTAACTTAATTTTCATTTCCTTTGTAATGGTAAAAGCTAAATATCTTTTTAAATAAGACATCATTTTATTGGTCCTTAATACTCAACCCTTACCAGTTTAAGGTTAACTTTACTTTTCAGAGTAATAAAGGATGGACACCTTGCACATTAATATTTTCCTGTATGTCTTGGTGGTTTTCTAGGAGAAATTTCTAGACATAGAATTACTAAATTCAAAGGCATAAATCAGGCTGCACTCTGCTGTATGTTGCAAACTGTCTGAGAAAGAAGGTAGTCACCTCCCACCGGCAGTGTTTAAGAGCCCTTCACTGCCTCCCAGTGTTTCTGCCATCTTAAACCAGTGCCTGCCAGTAAGGAAAACAGAATCTCAGTTTCATTTCCATTCCATTTCTTTCTAACAAATCAGCTTAGGCACATGTTCTCTCACTTCTTGGCCATTTTGTAGCTGTTGCTGGCACTTCTGCCTCAGCATATGTATGTATGTATATATATATATGCCTATATTTTGATGAGGATCCTAGGATTTCTGCAGCAGCAGGCCGAGCACTGTATATTTTCAGTTAGCTCAGATCAACAGAGCACTTATTAAAACTCCTCTGTGTGGCAAACCTGGAGCTTGGCATTTGGAGAGGCATTAGTGACGGGCAGTTATTGCCACAGAGGTCGTGAGATTCCACCGCAGACAGGCCTTACGTGAAGAAGACGATTAGAGAGTGAGGCGGCAGACACTCTCTAATCAACGCTAGTTGGGCAGCTCAGCTACGAGCTGTGAGAGCGAAGGAGGAAGGAGAAGGCCTGGCCCCAGGCAACTACAGCCAGGGAAAGAGACTTTTGAGAGAAGTCCCACGCAGGAGCCATGACATCTAATGTGTGACTGTTGTGTGGTGACACACATTCAAGCGAGGAGCATGCCACCTCAAAGCTCCCAATCAAAAGTGACTTGTTGGTCACTGCCATGGCCCAGCCTGGCTAACATTGCTACCCATTGCCATCATTGCCCTGGTAATGACAATGACAACACTGGCATTTACTGGGCTCCAGCTACATGCCAGACAGAGCATGCTAAGTACTTTGTTCTCAGTGTCTCACTTAGGTTCCTGTAGCCCAGAAAGTAGATGCTTTCGTTGGTCCTTTCTCTGGTGTGAAAACTAAGACTGAGTAAGTCACACAGGGCATCACAGAGAGCGTCAGATCCTGGTCACTAACCTTCGTTTGGGCAACTCCAGGGAGCACAGGCAATATCCAGGTTTGTGTGCCAACTACAACTTTCCCGCCATCCAGGCCTTCTATTCGTATATGTCACATCTGGAGGAAGAGCATTCCTTTGGTGTGATTGACAAGAAAACCACACCTACTCTTGGGGTGGGGGGATTGAGTCATTCACAAAGACATACTAGACTTATGTGAAGCATGGGGTTCTTGCTGAGTGGGGAATGAGAGGAGGCTAAAAGGCCTGGGTGGAGATTCTCACTGGCAGGGAAGCATACAAAAAGCAAGGGATCCTCAAGCCCAGGCCAGGCTGGAGAGGGTCGGGAGGTCTTCCAAAAGCAGCTGGTATCTGATTCAATATTGGACAATAGAGGGATTAGCCAAGACAGGAGGGCCGGAGAATCTCCACAGGAGATAGCCCTGTGGAGGGGAGGGGGTGTCACTGGAGATAGGAGGCTATGCCTTTCATCACAGCTCCAGCCATGCCCTCTGCTGACCTATCTTCTCTCCAACAAACTGGTATTCCTTAGGCCAGAGATACCACCCAGCATGATGGCCCCCATGACATCATAATGACAGAGAGCAGGTAGGTGAAGCAGGCGATGACCAAATGTGTGGGCAACCAGACTGGGCACCCCTTTGAGAACGTGTAAGCAATCACATGCCAAAATCGTCATTATCCCTTCTATAGTAAAAGCACCTAGCAATAACTTCCAGACCTTACTCTAAACCACCTTCTTACTACATCCTCAAAATCTCCCTCATGCTACTCTTACAGACCAGAAAGGAGGCTGCAGGGAGGTTAAGTCACTTGCCCAAGATTACTTGAGATACACCAAAGTAGGGAAATCAGATAATCAGATTGGGCCTACATTCAAAGCCTAGTTACTATTAAGCTGTTGCATAGCATCTCTGGCCTCAGTTTCCCCATTTATGAACTGGTCATTTTAATACCAGTCACACAGGTTCCTCAAAAGGAGCAAATGCTATACTGAAGGCCCTACGTCAGCACCTAGGACAGGTAGAGAGTAGCTGGCTCTTGGGTATTTGTAGACATTGTTTTGGCCTCAGAGTCTGGAAGCAAATCCCAGTGAAGAGGATCCCATGCTGTCCTCCCTCTCCTCCTGGTGTCTTCTCAGACTCGACCTTCTCCCGCCACCTTTGAGAGACGCACAGGAAGATGCATGACTCAGACCCCATTTCACCCAAGCTTTTAGCTTCCCATCGGCAGGCTTCTTCCATATCGAGCAATCTTTTCCACTGACCTGGCTGCCAGCAGAGCCCAGCATTGGAGAGCATCTTGGCTCCCATTGGAAGAAAAACAAACTTTGCAGAAAAATAAACACTTTTTAAAAAATCCTGTGGTTTTACATTCAAGACCTAATAGTTTTTCCTTTCCTTTTTTTTTCCCAGATACTACAAATCTTGTCAGAGGATGAGAATATGAATAGTGACTGGGAAGGGACTTCTAGATTGTTCTTTGATAAAAACACGAACCAACGAGGCAGCACCCAAGAACCAGCATCCCATAGCTCACAGCAGTGAGAATTACAGTAACAGTCTTCGAGATCCAAGACACCCCTCTGCCCAGCTCCCTGAGCCATCCCTTCTTCCCCTTGCTTCCAGAAGGGTATGTGAGCAGTCCTTCTGATCCCTCCTACTGCTCAGAGACACAGAGATGGAGTCAAACAGGACCAGACAGTGGTTCTCCTGCGAGAGGCCTAAGACATTTTCATTCCAAAATACAGTTGCCTCCCACTGTGAGCCTGGCTGAACAGAGGCCTTCTTGTTCCACTGACAGATCTAAAATAGGAAACTCATTCTTAGAGAAACACAAAACCATCAGTCTGGAGAACATGGAGTAAGTCAGCAAGCAGAACCAGCCCACTGATGAAGAGGGCAATCACCTGGCAGTCTCTGCTGTGCCCATTCCCCAGCAAGGCAGGGAGAGCAGGTCCAGTGAGCAGGCAGAGGCTAAGCTGTGGCTGCCATCGCTCACACACCCACAGTTGACTCCCTCAGCCTCAGGTCAGGGTCACATGTGGTAGGCAGCTGCTGGCAGTAATTTAAAGCAACAAGTAGCACAAGAATCTGGGACATCATGGATGTCCTTTTCATTTCTGTTCCTTTAAATACGGAACTCTTAAACTTGGTACCTATGGCTTCCAATATTCTAGAAATCTCATGACTAGGTGAAACTATTTTGTGTAATGACAACTTTCATTAAAATCTACAAGGCAGGGGCCCGAGGAGATAATTCAGTCAGTACAGTACTTGCCTTGTAAGTATGATGACCAAAGTTCCATCCTTAGGACCCACATTAAAAAAAAAAAAGTCAAAGTGTGGTGACTCATATGTATAATCTCAACACAAAGATACGCAGATACTTGGAGCCCACTGGCCAGTCAGCCTAGCCTACCTGGCAAACTCCAAGCCAAGGAGACAACCTGTCTCAAGTAACAAGGTACCTGGGGAACCATCCCTGTGACTGGCTTCTGACTTCCACACACATGTGCACAAATGTTCATGTGCACCTGCATACATACACATACAAGCCTGTGAACACGCATGTGTGCACATGCACACACGTGCACAAATCTCCATGGAGCCAAGGATTCCCAGAGGCTCAGAACCTCCAACTTATAATTCACCTGTTTAATAGCTGAGCTTCATCTCTTTTCTGTCTTGGTATCATTAAAGCATAGGGAAAGGCTTGACATTTTGGACATTTGGTGGAGAGAATGAATGAATCAGCAAACAAATGGCAAATGTCATATTCCTTCTAAGCTCCAGAGCTTGGAAAAGGAGGCATACAAAATAAGAAATAGAAGAACACAAGGCAGCAAATGATAACAATAAAAGATGGGAAAATAAAGAGCTGTAGAAGTCCTGAGTGAGTGAATGCTACCCTGGAGGAATGAGAGATAGAGGGACAAAGACAAGTCTTGGCACTGGGTGGAACCAAGGGCAGGGGCAGTCCTGAGCTGGGAAGACATTTAGCAAACATACTCTAAGACAAACATGAACACTTTTACAGAAGGCTGTGGTTGGTTTTGCATCCAGGGCTAATAGCTTTTCCTCCCTTTTCCCACGCAAGCTGCCCAGTTTGACCAGAGGGAAGGAATGTTCTGGGGGAAAGAGAGAGAGAGGTTGTGGGGTCTGGATCTGCCTGTGCCGGTCAAGGGCTGCTTCAGGGCTCCACGCTGAGGCTGAGAGGCCAGGATGGAAAGAGGGATCAGACTACAGGGGACAGCAACTGATCACTGCTTTCCTGTGAGCTGCGGGAGGGAAAAGCTGTCCTCAGGGAGTTGTCTAATTTCCACAGCCTCAGGTATGAACCATTTATGTGGCAAATGTGAAAGATGAAATAAAACAGTTACACTAATACATAAAGCAAGATTTAAAACATGAACAAGTGAATACATGGGCTAGGCACAGAATGGGGTAGTTTTCTCTCTTGTACTCGTTACTGTTTCTAAATCTCCAGCTTTATCCCCAAGGCTCGTCCCTCTGCTTCCAGTTATGATCTGCAAAGATTCTGCCTTGAACTCCTCCTTCCGATGCTTCTTAGGGACCCCTTGCAGCATGAAGCAACCTTCCTAGGTGTGACAGTCATGCAGATTGGATGATGAGATCTGGAAGATGCTGAAGGTCACAGCCAAGGTCATCATCACCACAGATAATGCATTCTGAAGCTGCCCTCAGCCCCTGCATCCAGCCCTTGGCCTTCTCTTGTAATTGCACTTTTATCTAGGCCTCACTGGCTGTGAAAGGTACGAATAGAAACTGGTCACTGCTGCTACGGCATTTAATCTTCATAAACTCCCCACAGAGAGTCACCGAAAAGACCGAGGCACAGGCCTGACCCAGGCAATAGAGAAGCCAAGATTCTGTCTGTGCTGAGCTCCTGCCACCCTACCTCTTGACCCTGTCACATGCTGTCATGGAAGTGCTTCAGTGGAGTTCGCCATTGTAAAGACAATCAAACAGAAAGTGGAGTTGACCAGAGAGGGGCTGTTTTAGTCTTGCAATATTCCTGTGAATACATACCTTTTCAAATGCTAAAGGGAGGCTAAGGTGTACTAAAGCCTTCAACTAGCCTGTGCAAGGCCCAAACTTTGTCTCCAGCATTGCAATAGTAATACTGACCCTAAAAGGGGAACAGAGAATTTCCAAATGAGGTACCTGAAGGGTATCTCTCTCTGTGATCACACCTGTCCCCTATACTCCATAGTGACCTGGACCCCAGTCTCTGCTTCCACAGCCAATCTGCGAAATGGGCTTGCAACATGCTCATGAGCATGGGTGTGCAGACCCGCAGAAGAGCACAGGTATGCTTCACACAGCAGTGGCAGGGACTGAGGTAGGGGAGACCAGACCTTCTCATGAGAGGAACCAAGGACCTTGGGGGCTGCAGAGAAACCATGATTCTAAGCATGAGAGAAATGGAGTGCTGGAGAAACCCTGCCTAGAGATGAAGTTTCTGTGTCCATGAGGAATCACCCCCTTTCCTAGCTGTGAGAATAAAATGAAGGCTACCTTCCAAGCTTGGGCGGGTCTGTGTGAGCAGTCTTCATGTTGTGTCCATGACTGTTCCTTTTCTGCTTTTGTTCTCCTTTTTCATCCACTAAACTTCTACTTACTTCTCAGTGGAAATACCCCCCTTCCATGGTCCCCCACCATGGAAATGTCCCACCCCTCCATGGTCCCCGCCATGGAAATGCCCCACCCCTCCATGGTCCCCGCCATGGAAATGCCCCACCCCTCCATGGTCCCCAGGGACTGGAGATGCATGGAGTTCTCTTTTGGGGACTTTTGTCTTTTTCTGCCTTGCATTTTATGTGTCTAATTATTTTTTTAAAAAGTGTTAGATTGATATTATCTCTTGAGTTGAGGGTTGTGCTGGGGCCTGGGAATATAACCAGAAATGAGAGATTGTTACAAGAAAAATTGTGGCCCCAAAAGATAAGTTGAAATTCTAACCCTAAGAACCTCAATATGTGGCCTGATTTGAAAAGAGTCACCACAGGGGTAATTAGTTATGTTGCTGTGGTCAGAGTAAAGTGGCCTAGTCCTAATCCAATATCCCTGATGTCTTTCCAAGAGACACAAACAGGACACACAGTCATGGAGATGGAGGTAACACTGCCACCATGCAGTGAGGCCTCAGGGCCACCAGGAGCTGAAAAGGCCAGGGAGGACTATCCCCCTGGAGGTCAGAGAGAAAGCGTGGCCCTGCCACATGTGGTTTCAGAGCTCTAGACTCTAGCTTTGTAGCCATATCCCCTTCTGTGTTTACCCTGCCTGGTCGGGAGTACCCAGCGGCGGCAGCCCAAGGAAACTGATGTAGAAATGATCTCTACTTGCAAGGAGCAACATGGATGGGAAGCCATGAAGCTGCAGAACACACTGATGAGAAAAGTTAACGGGTCATTCGGTCTCATAGGAGGAGTGGGACAAGGAGAGCAGGCTGTCGTGTGTGTGTGTGTGTGTGTGTGTGTGTGTGTGTGCACATGACATGTGGGGGACAGTGAGCAACGTCAGGTATCTTACTCAATTGCTCTTCACTTTCCATAGAGTCTCTCGCTGAGCTTATAGCTCACCAATGGCTGGCAGGCAAGCCCCAGGAATCCTTCCGCGCCTGCTTCCCCAGCAGGTGGGATAAAAGGTGCACACCACTGTGCCCAGCTTTTTAACATTCTTGGATTCTGAACTCAGGTCCTCATGCTGGCATAACAAGCACTTTACCCTCTGAGCCATTTTCCCCGTCTCCCTGAGGCTGGGTATTGAAGAATGGGTAGGAGTTCCCTGGAGAAAGGTTATCAGAGAGGAAGCAGTGTAGATGAGGGGATGGCAGCCCCCCCATGTGTCTTCATGGTCTCTCCTGAGGAACTGTGCTCTCAGTACCAGGAGCTGCCCTTGACAGATGCTCAGCATCCATCCCTTGGGCCTGCAGGAGAATCGCACTTGAAGCAAGAGGAAGAAGGAAAACAGGGATGGGGCATTCCTGGCTGCCACTGAGATGGACTACTCCTGCAATGGGGAGCAGATGCCGAGCCCAGCCGAGGCCCTGAGGAGATTTAGAACAGGGCTGGCTTTTAAAAGAAAACAAAAAGCAAAATTGGACTGTTCTCTAGGGCTCCAGCTCAGCAGGGAAGGAAAGCAATTTATGGTCAAAGGAAGTAGCTTGACAGTAAACAAAAATACAGTGACCCTGAGTTCCCACTGGACAGAAGATAGATGGGGCCATCGTAAAAATGAGATTAATTTTAATAAGGGCTTTCACCAAGCTTCAGACCCTGGTGGCCAGAGCCTGTCGAAGTGCCAAGGACAGGCAGCACTGTTGATGGATGGGGCCGACCTCAGAGAGCTGAAGACATGGGGACAATCGGAAGTTTTAGGACCGGCCCCTGGCTGTGATGTGGCAGCTTCTCCCTGTGAGAATTCTTTGCCTCTAAACTATGGTTCATCCCCGACAGGTGGGAATCCCCTGTTCCCTCCTCTTGGTGGGGATCATGAGCTCGTGTTTGTATAATTCTAGGAATGGGGAGCTCACTATGTAAGCAAACTGTGGGATAGCTCTCCACATACAGACACTCAGAAAACTCTGTTTCATTAGTCATGGGAATATCCTGCAGAGTCTCTGGGCACTCCTGATTTAAACCAGCAGGGCTCGATTCAACACAAGCTGCCCGAGAACTCACTGTGTAATATCTTACGAGAACACTGGCTGAACCCAGATCTCTTGCAGACATAGCCCTAATCTCAGATGGCAAACTGAGCCCTGAAGCTAAGTCCTCAATCAGAAGGGGTCTTGTTAGTCTCTGAATCTTAACCCTTTCATAGCCTGAGTCCTGATTCTTCTCACTACAGTGAGCCTGGTTCTTACCCACAGTTCTCATGCATTAGTGTCCGTACTGAAGGGTTGAAGGGCAGAGGGGGTACAAATGAGAACATACACAGCTCAGTGCCGCTCAGCATGAGCCTAGAACAATGTCCAGGTCCACGGTGTTACGGATGTGTTTAATACACAGGCCTTGAAGAACTGCGCTGAGTGGGAAGCATTGTGGGCACTGCATCCCCACGCTCTCAAAGTTCCCGCCACCCCAGCTGGGGTCAGAGCGTCACTGTTCATGTGTGCTCACACAGAGCACAGGCTTCTGTCCTCCTGATGGACAGACAGAGCTGTGTTACTCGCTGGCTTTTCTTTCTCCCTCACTCCTGGACACCCATTCTGTGTGCTAGGCCCTGGCCCACTCAGGATACAGAGCTACCCAGGCTCATAGAGTGACAGATATCAGGAGAGGCCAGGTTAGATCTTTAACCATGTTCCTTATCAGCATGCTAAACGGAGTGATGGCTCACAGAAAAGAGCGCCCTGTGGGGTTTCACGAGAGCCAAGTACCTGCCAGCCATAGAAAACCTGCCCTGGTGATTTCCCAGCTCTTGACCCCACTGGCATCTGATAGCCCAGTGTCTTGTCAGCTGTTCTCCCAATTAGGTATCAATAAATGTCACACAATCGAGTCTTGGCTCCCAAGAGAGTGTTTGAAAGTCAGAGATATTTGCCTAATGCAAGCCGATGTCATGTCAGGAATTAGTTTGACTAATAGACCTTTAATGAGATCCTTGTGAGGTCTGGGCTCTAGGTAGAGGCTTTCCGAAGTTTTCCTGCAAAAGATAAACTTTCTGCCCCCCACCACTACCCCCTGCCTCACCCCTGCCCCCATGGCCATGTCAATCTCCTTGCCAGGAAGCTCTCAGCCAGGCCTGGATCTGAATATTACCCCAAGCACCCAAGAGTCCAGTACCAGAGACCTTTTTACACCCCAGAACCCTTCACCAGAGCAAATGAGGGAGGTGTTAGGCTAATGCCACCTTCCCTGGGGATGAGGTCCAGGGCCACGGAGGCATATCCTCAACAAAACAGGAAATGTCCATTTTGCCACCCAGGGTCGCCTCTGCAGGGCCAGCTATGGCAGAGAATAAAGCATGCTCATCACCTGGAGCTTTCCTCCTGAGGGACAGAGGCCTGGAGAGTGGAGTCACCGTGCCACTCTGACGGGCAGAGGGGAGTTCGCTACTAATGTTTGTAGAGCAGCAGACACTGAGCTGATGCTTCGCAGGAATGGAATCAGTCAGGAGCCACGCCTACTCAAATGCTGCCTGAGCTGACTCAGGAGACCCAGGTCAGCCTCACTGCGGAGCACTGGGGGCCTGGCTGTTACCCATTTGGAGGGACACAGAGGTTGAAAGAAGCCGTGAGAGGGTGAGTGAGACAGCTCAGGGTGTAAAGGCGCTGGTCACCAGACCTGAATTTGATCCCTGGGAGCCACAAGGTGGAAGGAGAGAACAGACCTTTCAAAGCTGTCCACTTGGCATGGTGGAAGACTTCAGAACAGGAGAGAATGCTCCCCTACAAGGCTGAAGACAGGATGAGACCAACACGTGTGTCACCTGACAAGAGTAGCCTAAAGGGATGGAAACAGCAGCAAATGGGAGGTGTCCTGGGGAAGCAGGAGGTGAGGACCAAAGGCAAGAGCCCTGACAGCATAAGACAGGGCCAGGGCTGGGGTCAGGCTCCTTAAGCACCCCTACTTTCTGCTACCTAAGGATCTCCTGAGCCCTGGAAGAAGTCGAAAGCTGCAGGGCAGCTCTCACCAGGCGAGTCTGCTTGTATGGCATGCCCTGGACACCCCGCCTCTCTTTGTCATCTCAGTGTTGCCCTCTGCAAATGCCAGCCTGCAGCAAGCAGGTTCCAGTACTTTGTCTTTCATTGCAAGGCCACTCCTGGCACACCAGCAAAGGCAGAGAGGACAGAACATGGGGCAGGTTCACAAGAAGCGGTCATTTCTGGGTGCGGAGGGCAGGGCGAGTGAGAGAAGAGTGGATGCTGGGGTGACATACTGGCATAAAATGACAGAGGCCCTGGAGGCTCAGGGGTGGCACTCCGTGTGCCTCTCATCTTTCCACATCCCTCTGTGGCATGGTCTGTGTCACTGAGGTCAGAGTCACTCCCTGCTCACTGTACGACCCTGGCACAGCCCAGGCAAGGCCATCCTGTACGGCAGATCTGTGGGATGCCCTTTCCCTGCCCCTGGGTGGCTTCAAGAAGGCCCTGGAATAGCCATGTGGTGGGCTCAAGGTGTAATGTGCGGGCTTAAGTGTCTCTAAAACAACTAGTAAAAACCCTAACCAAATCCAAACCAGATGCCCCAGGGCGCATGGGGCTGAGAGCTGTCAGCACCTCTGCATTTTCACCTGCTCATGTGGGTTGCACCTGTAGGCAGCAAGCGTGCAGGAGGGCTTCAGGCTGCCCACCAAGTCTGGCCCACTAGCCTTCCCAGAGAGGAGGTAAGGACTGCAGGGTCAGTCTCTTGATCCAGACACCACTTCTGGTTGTCTCTACCTGCTCCAATTCACAGGATAGTTCCTCGGGACTAACTAACACCTAAACTGTACTCCCAGACTCTGCAATGCTGGGCAATTAGCCTCAGCTTCCTATAAGCAACATGAACACTGAGATACCAACATCCAAACTCACTGGATTGGTCTTTCATTTGGCAAGACAGATACTTATTGGGCTTTCCTATAAGGCAGACACTGGACTAGGAACTAGGAAAGAAGGTGAACAATAGCCCTGGTCCTTCACTTCCTAGTGTTCACAGAAGTAGTTCTCAACTTTCCTAATGCTGCGACCCTTTAATACAGTTCCTCAAGTTGTGGTGACCCCCAACCATAAAATTATTTCATTGCTACATCCTAACTATAATTTTGCTACTGTTATGAATTATCATGTAAATATCTGATATCTGATATGTGATCCCCAAAGGGTCAAAACCCACAGGTTGACAACCACTTGTTTACAGTCCATAGAGATGGCAGATAGACAAAACACCCCCTCCCTCATGTGCAAATAAACATGCAATTTGTAGATTGGGCTAATACTTTCAAAGGATGAGTCAGGTACATATGAGCGCCAGGAAACATACAGAGGGGCTGCAGTAAAGCAACCTTCTCTGAAGAAACGAATGCTGAGACCTAAATTCTGCATTGGTGCTCTGGGGAGGGATAGCAGCTCCAGCTCCATGCAAAAGAATAGCATGTGTCAGGGTACTGAGACGGGAACTTCCACTCATTTTCTCCCTGTGCGCAGAGAGGAGAGAGAGGGGAATAGTATGAGGTAATGCTGGAAAGTAGACAGAGAAGAGATGGAGGGCAGGCAGGGTCTCACCGGGCAAGCAGTCAGAAGCCCTGAGCCGTAGTCAACAAAGGACTTCACCATCGTTCTGTGGGTGGAGCTTTGAAAGATCCTTCCAAATGGGTGACACTGCCTCACTTCTGCCCAGCAAAATCCCTGCTGAGTCTGGGGCCCTGTAGGTGAAGAGAAAAGCACATGGGCGATGAAGCCCTGGGTCCAGGAGATGAGCAAACCCTGCTGTGGCGCTGGGAAGTCTCCACCCACTATGATGTAGTTGGTTTCCACCAGCTGTCATAGTGGGTCCTTCCAGCCTTGAGGACAGAGACAGAGGACGGGTTTATTTGATTTCCTGATCCAGTTAAAGAGAACCAGGCTAAGGAGCTGACTAACCGCCGTACTGTGCATGTTAGTAGGACTCAGCTCTATGTCTTGACCCATGGTCAGACCAGATCATCCCCAAGAATGAATGGGCCCAGCCCAGCAGGAATGGGCAGCTGTCACGACGGAGATGAACAGATGAGGGAGGTTTTAAAGTCGAGCACCATGCCGAAGGATGGAGGTGTGGGACTCGGGAGACCAAACTCACCCAGTCACTACAGGACCGGGAGTGAAGTAAAGTCAGGTGACATATCTGGGGACAGGCTGACAGCTCTGCAAATGACAATAACAATGATTGCCCCTTGCTCATCCTAGCCCTCTCCAGAGACCTCAACCTCAAAGCATAACTGCTTTTTTTTTCTCCAGAACTTGCCTGTGGGGAGTCCAGGTTGGTGTTCCATCTGTATTTGATCGTTATCACATTAGGGTGGATGCTCAGCCCTCCCTACCACCTAGAGAGTGTCCTTCCCAGCCAGGATGTCCATGGTCCAGAGAGTCTTTGGTCCTCTGATGAGATCGCTGGTAGTGTAGCCTGGCTGCAGTTCCTTTCACAGCCACACTTCCTGTAATACCCTCCCTGCTCCGGTCCGCTGCCCCAAGCTGCCCCTAGCCTTGCTTCTAGGTGAACTCCTACCTCCCAAAAGCTTACGGTCCTGCTGTTACCCTGTTCTCCAGAGCTCAGGGATGCCAGTCACTACCAAACCTCTTGGTCCTCAGGGACTTGTCTCTGCTCGGGGTTCATACAAGCCAGACTGGCTCTTGCTTCTCCAAGGGATGTGAGCTTGGGAGTAAGACTCCATGTCTCTCCTGTCTCATTTACCCAGAGGCCAGTAAGTATCTAGATCTCTCCTCTTCCTTTCTGGGAAGAGAGCCCAGGAAGGGACTAGGAGCATGAAAAATTAATTTAGAGTTTAAGTAGAGCCTGTTTAAAACCCTCCAGTGTCTAACAGGAAAATTCCTCCTCAACTGCCCCCTCCCAGGGCTGCAGTGGCCCCAACACCCTGACATTCCTGCAGCCATCCAAAGGATTGTTCAAAGGTCACTCCTTCCTTGTGCTACTCCCTCCTCTTTTCCCTCCTAACCAGGGGCGAAAGCATTTGGTGACTGTGGTTTGAACCACGGCCCAGGTGTGATGGGGCCATTCCAAGCCTCAAGTACAGGACAGGCCCCCTGCTCCAGAACAGGCCTGGAGAAAATGTCACTCTCCCCTCTTCCTCCTGTTTTCCTGAATAGATCCACTTTCTCCCCCTTCAAAACCCTGAGCTAATTCCTCTCCTCAGGAAAGACTTTCCTCCCCAGTCTCTGCTGAGCTGGAAGATGAGGCGGCCTCCCAACCCTTGTGCCGCCTCGTGGTGCGCTGCGGGGCAGGATGGAGCCACCTCTAAGCCTGGATAAAGGTGAATTCCAACAGTCGGCAGAGGTTATTTTTGGAGCTGACACAAATGGTCAATGAAGCGCCCCCAGCCTTCCAGGCAGTCTTCGCTTTGTGCTGCAAGGCCCAAAACTAACATTTTCATAATAATTTTCCAGTATCAAAGTGATAGTTTTGATTCAAGACAGCTGGAGCCTGCAGAAGTGGGGGCAGCCTCTCCCCCCCCTCGAGCCAAACATGCGCCGCCGTCTCTATCTTAACACCTTTAATAATCACCGAAATATGCGTGGCCCCGGCACTTTCCACAGCTCCCATATCAGAAGGGTCACCCCTGGGAGGAGAGCCCTGAGTGTCTGCTTTCCTTCTCTGCTGCCCCGAGCCCAGGACCTGGTCCTCCCAGCCTCCCTCTCTACATTCCATTAGTGATGTCTGATGAAGAAACTGGCCGTTCTGCTACTATTAAAAATGGGGGGACCCAAGAAACACAGAAACCCAATAGCATGGAAAACTGATATAATCTTCTCAAAACTGTAAAGATTGCTCACCCTGAGGAACATCTGCACAGAAAAAGAGAAGAGCTTTAAACAAACTGGAACGGGGTCGAGTAACTTGTAAAGGCAGGAGTGCCGGAGAGATGGCTGGCGTGGTCGTGGCCTGCTGTCACTCTGGAGGAGGAAAACCATCTCTAAGGAGCCAGTCCCCTCACCAAGAGCTCCTGCCATCTGGAACTCATTGCAGGATGGAATACTGGGGTTTGTAAAAAGAAACCTGGCCTTACGATAATTATTCCTTAAATCATTAATACAACCTGAGTACCAGATGGAGAGGGGACAGCAGAGACAGGCTAGGGACCCATTCAGAGCCCTGGACTAGCCCTCTGCCATCTACATCAGAAGCTGTGGCCACCTTCTCCCAGGAAATAGCCTCGGCACAGATGCCAGGCATTCCCTACTGTAGCACCTCCATTATCTGCAAGGATCTCCTCTGGCTCTCAGCACCCTTGGGAGATGAAATAGCAAAGATGGCCTCTGCCACACTCGAAGAATCTGCCGATGACTAAGTCAGCCACATGGACCACACGCACGCAGGACAGAGTCAGTATGGGCCAAGGTGAGACCAGTGGCTGGTGTGTTGGATATGGGGTTTTGAGACGGAAGAGGCTAGTGCGGGCCGGTCACCAGGCCTCAGAATAACAGAGCTACAGTTCTGACATCCTGTCTGAAGCCTAGAATCTGAGCTCCCCTGAAGCAGAACTCTGGAATCCCCTTTCTCCTCATTCCAATCCCACCAGGTCTTCCTCTTCAACATCTCATGATCCATACACTCATACGAGTTTCAACCGCAGCCCTCTCTGCAGCATAAGCCATCTTGAAAGCACACCCACACACGGGGATGCTCCTGCTACATACCTTGTGCTCCAGAGTCAAGGTTAAGGATAGCAAGATTTTCCAGATCCTGAACTGAATGAACCTTCCTGCACAGCTTACCTTCCCGCCACATATGCTTTTGAAAGTATAGCACTTCCTACCCTCCCCATTCTATGTGTGCTGTTCTCTCCACCGAGAACACTCCTTCCTTGTCTCCTTAAAGCCCTGGGGTAGAGGCAACATCCATTTCTGCAGCATGCCTCTCTGCTCTTCTGAGAAGGTGGCACTGTGAACAGGACCTGGCCAAAGAGGAGTGTCATGGTATACGCACCTTCTCCATTGGTTAGGACCTGCCTGAAGTCTGGAACAAGAGTCATCTTTGGTCACTGCAGCAGCCAGAGACCACAGTACCCAGCATATAGCGGTTTCTCAATCAACTATGGGTGGCTGACTGGCTGATGGTTGGGGGAGGGTCCTGTTGAGCACACATACCTGCTGGCTCCATCTGTGGGTGGCAGGGATCCAGCCAAACCCAGAGCTGCCCCTCCACCCTGCCATAAATCCCAGTGGCCTACTTTTCCTTGAACATCCCCCAGAGTTCCTCCTTCCCAGCAACAGCTGTAATGGAAGAACTGGGTTTTGCCAAGGCCCTGGTAGCCATGGCATCCTCAAGGCTATTCTCCTGGTCTGCCACACTAGGCAGTCTTTCTCTTGGCAATCATTTGCCAAGCAGTTTCATGCAATTGGTTCCAGTGCAGACTCAAATGCTCTTTTTGCAATGAATGAATTCTAGGTTCTAAGCAAAGAACATGAGTGATCTTGCTCGGTCTCCACACCCTTACCCCTAATCCCAGAAGATCAGTTCTTACATGCGTGCTTCTGTTATGAGGGGCCTCGCTAAACATAGAGTTTCCTTCATTCAACAATGGCACTAAATGCTGAGGCCATCACTATGCAGAGCTTGCACCTGCTTGCTATAGTCCTCCTTGTACAAACCCTGAGGTGTCATGTGCCACAAAGGTCCTTCTGTCTGTGACTACTCTATGAGAGAGAGAGAGAGAGAGAGAGAGAGAGAGAGAGAGAGAGAGCTTGCTCTGTACCCCACCTGCCGGCTCATTCTGCAGAACACCAAGCTCCTTCTCTTTCCCTGTGGATTTTTATGATGAAACTCTTTAGTCTCCGTCGATGAGGTTTTTGTCAAGGTCTGTTATTGTCCTATTCCATATTTCTGACCCCCAAACATGCAGAATATAATGGCAGGTGAGCCTGAAATTCTAGCCCTGCCTTTTCTGGGATGGTGAAAACTTGGGTACTAAGGGGGTTAGTGATTTGGCTAGAGAGTCATTGTACAGTGGAGGCAAGAGTCCAGGTTGTGGGGGAAGCCAATGGGGTCAATCAAAAGAGCTATGCTATACTCAAACTACTGGATACCCGGAGACATCTGAGAGCCCTCAGCAGTGACGCAGGAATGAGGGCTGGGCAGGTGGGGGCTATTGGAGCTCAGATTGGCACACCTGCAGCCATTGCCCTGCAGGTAGGGACCAACCAGAAGGCAAAGCTTCAAGAGGAATCAGGTTGTTCCTGTTCCTGGAGTGCATTCATCATCAACTTAAATCCAGCCTCACAGAAGTCCTGGGGGAGACATCAAAGTTGTTCCTTTAGAGAAAGAATTAGAAGGCCCCAAAATTTTCCCAAGAGGATCTCTGCTCATGGGACCCTGGCAACAGTCAGGCTATAGCTGTGACTATAATTTTGTCTGTTTCTAGGTTAGGACTTTCACTACTTAGGACCTCGGTTTCTCCATTTCTTCACAATAGTTGGTAATGATTGGAAATCTCTAGTTAATAATCTGTAGTTAGTGGCCTTCCTGAGTCTACCTGCTACCCACATTTTAATATGAATTAGTGCCTCAGTGCTGCCAATGAGCAGATCTCCAAATGGACCAGCCATGCGTCTAAGCTGGAAAGAATCAGAAGCAACGTCAGCTAGGAAGAAGAAGAAGAAGAAGAAGAAGAAGAAGAAGAAGAAGAAGAAGAAGAAGAAGAAGAAGAAGAAGAAGAAGAAGAAGAAGAAGAAGAAGAAGAAGAAGAAGAAGAAGAAGAAGAAAGAGGATGGAGGTAAGAATCTGGTGAAAAGAAATCATTCAGAAGCTGTCTCTGGACTTGGTTCAAATGGTCAGAAAAAGGGCTGGGTCTTGGGTCAGAAGAGAAGGTGCCCTGAGTTCTTGACAAAGGCCCATGCTGCTAGATCCAGCAATGCCCCTGTCAATGAATGGGAAGTAATGTGAGCTGGAGAGACAATGAGCTCCCTGCCTTTGGAGGCAACCAAATACTACAAATGTAGTATTATATAAGTATAATATAGTACTATAGTACTTAAATACTTATAAGTATATAAGTATTAGAAGTACAATATACTTATATATACTTGCTGTTTATAAATGTGTGTGAGAGAAAGAGGTAGAGACTGAGAGAGCAATGTACATGTTTGTGTATGTATGGGTGTGTGTGAGGGTGCAGGTGTGTGCATGCACAGTACATTGCAGAGGTCAATGGACAGCCTTGGGTGTCAATTGTCAGTCATCAGGTGCTTTCCACCTTTTTGTAAGCCCAGGTCTCTCATTGGCCTCCAACTTGGCTGGGCCTACTAGATTAGCTGGCCCGTGAGTTCTGCCTGTCTTCCCCTCCTATCACCAGGACTACAAGCACATGTCGCGTCAGCCAGCTTTTTATACGAGACTATGACGACCATGCCCTCAGATGGCCTCTCACACTGTGAGTTTTCCATCGGTCTACCATCAGACAGACTCGCCTGTTTTCCTGCGCCCAAAGATGGAACCACCATGTCCACGAAGCCAATCACCTCCAAGCTACTGCCTCCTGGAAGCCCTCTTGGGTCTCCTACTCCACTATGAGAGGTGGGTGGGTGGGTGGTCTTCATGGCCTGGGACAGAAGAAAACGGATAAGCTCTGCAGAGCCCACGGCCTCTCACTATAGGTCCTTCTCTCACTATGGGCCCTGCTCTTTGAACTGTCTTTCAGCATCATGAGAAAGATATTTCGTGACCTGTGGGCTGGTGATTTTGGTAAAGTCAAAGTATAAGCTCTGATGGGGACACAAAATGAGAGGAGCCATGTCTTCAGTCTCTATAGTACAGAGCTGGTCTCCAAAGAGCAGTTGTCAGTCCCTACATTTGAAGGGGACCACCATAGAATGGAGGGGGGGGAGTCTCATTGCTCCCGTCCTCTTTGTTAGCTGAGTGTCCCCATGGTGTGCCTTCATTGGAGGGAGCAGTGGATAGGAATGGGAGTCCCATGTTCTACCTAAATTCTCTCTGCTTGTGGGTCCTCGGGGGTCTCCTACCCTCTCATTCCGTCATCATGCGGAGTGCATGAGGAGTGGGCGGAGCAAGGCCTTCTGGGTGGGTTTCAAAGAGCCTCTGGCTTTATCCTTGTCCCCTTCTCATCCCTGAGAGCACACCCTGTGCCACCCCTATTCAGGGGGAAATTATACCAGGTTGTGATGGGGGCCTGAAGGGAAAGCGTCGCTGCTATTCATCCCAGCTACTGCATGGACCTCTTGAGCATGCATTGTGCTTGCCCGGCTGCCTGGGCCTCAATTGTGATCAGGTGGTCTGTGCAGCCCCTCCCCCTGGCCTGGGATAGGAACAGGCAATGGGCTGGCCTGCAGAGTTCTCTGTCCATCTTCTCGAGGGGCTTTTGTTGAGTAAAATAGCACCCGCCACTTGACCACTTTAAACGGAGGCCAGGCACTTGAACGTGGAAACAGGGGCCCAGGCGCTGGGAGCACAGGGACAATGGCCACCCTCAATTAGCTCACTGAGGTGCCCCAAATGGACTTGAGGAGGGGCCATGACCATGGCCTGCTCATGCATATTTATCACAAGCTGGGCTTGCGCGTTCCCATGGCAGCAGGAAGGGTGAGGGGCTCCCTGGGCCCTGCAGAGGCTGCGGTTCAGAGTCAATCTGGCCTTAGCCCCGCAGATCAAGACATTGCCTTCAGGTTTTACTTGTCCTTTTGCCTTTACTTGACTGTGGAGCTCATGGCTAGCATGACTGGAGATTCTAGACCATGGGGACAAAGAGTCCAACAACGTGCTAGACACATCTGTAAAGGCCAGAGTGGAGAGAGCAAGCTTTTCCCTTCATGGGACACCCAGGGTGTGAGGCAGCCAGCCACAACAAAAGCATTTATTGGGTGCAAGCGTCCTTACTGTCTTATCAGAACAAACAAATCTATTCTGGATGCCATCCCTGGAAGAAACTGGCGTTCAGGTGAAGTGGGGGATTTTTCTAAGACCTAAGCTACAGGACTGGGTTCTGACCCGATTCCCACTCGTCACTGGAGATGGGTAGGTTACCACTGTTTATGCAAACACTGTGTAGGTTGAGTTCAAGTTACCTCCTTACTCTTTCATGAAAGCACAGAAAAACTCAGCTTGCCAGGTCTAGGGACTGGGCCCAAGAGAGCACCCTGTTCCCGCCATGCATGGCTAATAAACAACATTATGGGACCCAGCTCACACTCAGGTACATGTTCCCTTCCTTTTAAAAGCCTCTTGGTGTCCAAACCCTGTTCCGCTATGGGAAACCTGCAAGCTTACCCCTGGTCCAGGCAGCCTGTATGAAAGGTAGCTGCGGCCGAGCCTCCCAGCATCCTCCTAGGAGACTCAGGAGTCCCATCAGAAGCCTCTGCCATTGCTCCAGATTTCCCCAGCAGAACTAAAGGTCTCCTTCCTTCTGGAATGCAGTTTTCCTGGAAACTCATAGTATCACCCCAACACAGCACAAAAACCAGGACTGCAGAGATGGCCCTGGCCCAGAGTGACAGTAAGGTAGTCAGTGTCCCCAGAGCCCCCAGTCCATGCCAATTTGGTGCTTGTGCTCCTCCAGCAGGCCAACCTGCTACTCCCAGGAGAGGTCCTGCTCTTTCTCCTCATGCTCAGATCTGAGCAGATGAATGGAATTGGGTTGGCTTTAGTTCTCACGGATGGAATTGGATTGACTTCCATTCCTCTTGCTCGATGGGGTTAAACTGAGTTGGCTGGAGTGTGCTTGCTGAAGGATGGACTAGGTGCTGCTGCGTCACCCGAGCTAAGCCTGGTAGAGGGAAACAGTTGACAAGGGATTCCTGGAGTTTGCTCTTCTGCTAACTTGATCTATGGCAACGAGCAAGTCTCAAGCTGGGAAGCTCCCAGGAGCCAGAGTTAGGACTCTGAAAAGATGGGATTCCGAGTATGAAGAGTTCTCACAGGCAGAGTGGGAGTCCTTTTCATACTGTCCTTCATGTGTTGCTGACACCACTCAACAAAATAGGAAGTGAACATGGATTTGGGAGTTCCCTTCCTTCTGTCACAGCAAGAAAACATATTTCCGTCCCATGACGTCCCACAGAGGTCAGCGTTAAGCTCTCCACCCCTTGACTCGCGATGAGCGGACCCATGGACCGGACATAGGGTGAGACTACAGCCTGACTCCAGTGATAGATTTCCTACAAGACTGCCCCACCTAAAATTTTCCAAACAATGCTACAAACTGGGGACCAAGCTGAGGGGAGTTTTCATTTAACAACATGAGACTGTCATCTAAGGAGGTTCTTACTCCCAGCATGAGCCATACCAGTCCTGACTGACAGCAGGGACTCCTAACAGCAGGGACAGAGCTGAGTAGCCTGCTGCCAGACAGGCTTTTCGACTCTGAGATGGGTTCCGAGTAGATGAGCAGAAGGCAACATTTACTACCGACAGCCTCCAGTTCTCACAAACCCCATTTTCCTGCACAAGGAAGGCATTTCTCTGAGCTCACAAAATTGCAATTTCTCTCTGCTCAGCCTAGCACTAGCCCCAACTTCAGCACTGATTTTTCTGAAAGACACTCCTTCTCCTCTCTTGGCCTCAGACAGCCTGAGTTATGTGTTCTTTCTCCTCCCAGCCATTCACCTGGCCCAGGCCATTGCTGGTCAATCCTGCAGGCCACCCTCCTCCAGAATCCATAATGATATGCTAATCCTTCCAGACCTGGGCACCATTTGCAGGCCCATACTGTCCACATTGAAGGCTAGAAGATTTCAAAAGAGCTTGCCAGGCATGGTGCCACAAACCTTTAATCTCAGCACTAAGCTGAGATGGGGACAGGCAGATCTCTATGAATTTGAGGATAGCCTGATCTACAAAGTGAGTTCCAGGATAGTCAAGAATACACAGAGAAACCCTGTCTCAAATAACCATGAGAGAGAGAGAGAGAGAGAGAGAGAGAGAGAGAGAGAGAGAGAGAGAGAGCTGTCAACTGTTCATGAGTTTCTGTCCTCAGACACATAAAGGTAAGGGGCCTCCTACGCCTCCTATAAAGGCCACCAAGAATTGGGGCAAAATTCAATTCTTAATTTTTTGACTTCCTGTTTTTCAGGCTGGTCTTCCTGCTTCTGCTCTCAGTCTACCCATCTAAAACACAATAATTGAGCACTAACTGTATACCATACACTGCTAGGCACTAGGAATAACAAGACAAATAAAACTGGACCCATGTGCTTGAAGAATTCATGAAAGTTCCTGGCAAGAGAGTCCATCATTTGTCACTCAACAAACACAGCAGCCTACTTTGACCAGGTCAAAAGACCAGCTCAGATCCCCAAACCTGCTCCTACTCCCCACAGCTTGGCCCCTGTGGTAGGGCCGGCCACCCACCTTTTCCTGAAGGGACCTATAGGCATGAGCTCATGTCTGGAGGCCCTGCAGCTCTCAGAGCAAGCTCTGCACACAAGGCTTCTTGTGATTCAGAGAGATGCAGTGGGGGCTGCAGGGCCCCAAAGCTCCGGGCGCTCAGGGCTGTCAGCAGACACTCCTATGGATGAGGGTGCCGGGCTTTGATATGGCATTAATACACTAATATCTTAATCCCACCACCACCCGCCAGCTGCCTGGCCACACAGCAGGGCCCTGGGGACAGAATTTCCAAATTACATTATTGAATGTTTACCTAGTGAGCAATCCAAAGAGTGTTTAACACCAGCTGAGGGCAGCGCGTGTGCACAGGACAGCCCCCCACCACAGCCTCGAGCACACCACCCACACTTGAACCCTCCCCTGAGGAGACACAGTCGGGCATATAGCACATCCCTTAGAAACACGTGTGCCCCACACACAAACTTCACACCTTCCATCTTCACGGCACGTGTGTCATACATCCGCACAGCCTCACATGCTACCACACCAGTCGCCTGCCTTCCCTCACCTCTCTCCACCAAAGAGAGCTCCTGGCAGCTTATCTGGGGCAGGGTGCTGGCCTAGAAAGCCACTGATTTAGGCTTTTGGAAGTAAGCATCCAGCCTAACCAGGCTCCCTGGCTCCCACTGCCAAGTTCAAAGCCACTCCAAGCTCTCCCTGATGGCGCTGCTCATGTGCCATGGAGACAAACCACGACCTGAGCTGGTTGCTGGCCCTTTTCCCTGTTGCCCCTGCCAAACATTCACTCCTCTCTCCAGAGTGGAAGGTTATTCTCACTACCAGGAACACACACACACACACCTCACCTCACATCCTTGAATCCCAGTGGCTCAGCTGTCCCAGGATGCACTTTCCACAGCACACACAAAAATACCACTCTGCTCCAGAGTTCCCTGCACCAGCCTCGACTTAGGGCAAAAGAAAGGTGCTACCTCAACACGAGGATGGAGAAATCTCCCACCTTGTGCGGTTATGGTGAAGACTGAACATCCATTCATTCACAGGCTGAGACTCAGTAAGGCATCTCTTGTGTACATCACTAGATGATGACCATGATGAAGATGATGGTCATGTTTCCTGATCCCCTCTGTCCAAACTTCTATGTTCTGTGAGCAACAAGAGGTATGATCACCACTACTCATCAGCTAACAGTGAGGCTCAAGGCCACTTGGGAAAGCCACTGAAAGACTCCTACTGTCAGCTCTGCACTTTCGTGAACAGATTTTTCTAGACATCCTTCCTTGGAAGGAAGTGTGAAGCTCACTGAACTAAGAGAATTCCCACTTAGATCTGCATACTTCTGGCTCTGCCACAGCACCCTGTAGCCTTGGAAAGTCCATTCTTCTCTCTGGGAATGTTGGCCAAATAAAGACGTTGATTAACAAGACCCCCACGTCTCCTACAGTTCTGGGGTTATGCAGCTCTGAGCCACCCATGGTTATGAGGACACCAATCTAGATGAGACTGTGTCAGCAGCAGCAATGGGGAAGAAGGAGAAGAAGGAAGGGAGGAGACAGTGTTGCAATGATGGGGCCAGCAGAAACTGAGACAAGGGCCTGGGGACCATGTGGACAGGCCAGTTCTTAGGCAGAAGACTGGCTTTAGTTGGCTCCAAAGGTATCATGGACAGATGAGGTCAAACCAGTGAGCAGAATATGTTCTCTCAAAGGTTTTGTGGGCCTGGCTGAGCAGCTGAGATTTTTTTTCTTGTAGACCATAAGATATCAAGCTTTCCTGATCATCAGACTGACCTGTGGAATGTTGAAAATCCAGAATCCCACCTGTACCACAGTCCAACTGAGACAAAGATGCTTTATCATTGTTGGTGATATATATATATACACTTGAAAATAATTTTTCATGTAATATATTCTGATCACAGTTTCCCCTCACCTAATTCCTTCCAGATCCTCTCCACTTACCCACCCAACTCCATCCCCTTTCTTTCTCTCTCTCTCTCTTTAAAAAACAAACAGGGTGGTATAGTTGGTTATTTTACTCTTTGTTCTTTGTGGGCCCACCACCCAGCTCCCAAATAAATACGTGGAGACTTAGTCTTTCTTTCTTGTGAAAGCCCGACCTCAGATTGGCTTATTTCTAGCCCACTCTTCTTAACTTAAATTATCCCATCTACGTTTTGCCTTTGGAATTTTACCTGTCTATATACCTTTCTTTACTTTTTATTCCATATCTTGCTGGATAGCTGGATGGCTTGCCCTAGTGTCCTCTCTCCTTCTCCTTTTCTTCTCTCATCTTCTCTTTTTCTCCTTCCATGTATTCTCTTTGCCTGGCAGCCCTACCTATCCCTCTCCTGCCTAACTATTGACCATTCAGCTCTTTATTAAACCAAACAGTTTTTCTAAGAAGTAATATAGCCTCACAAAGTTAAACAAATGTAACCTAAAAAATGCAAAGATGTCTTTGCATCATTAAACAAATATTCCACACCATAATAATTCCACAGCATACACAAATGTAACATATCTTAAACCAATATTCCACAACAGGGAAGACATAATAAAAAAGAAAACAACAGAAGAAACAGACACACAAAACACAAAAACCCATAAAAACACGATATTGGAAACCATTACATACAAGAAAAAGGCCAGTTAGAACAACAACAACAAAAATGCCCAAACAAAGCAATATGAGACAAAAGTCTACAAAAATGTCGTCGGGTTCATTTTGTGTTGGCCATCGGCTACTGGACACAGGGCCCGCCCTTAAGTGTGGTTAAGACACCCAGTGAGATTTCATTGACAAAAACTAAGTTTTCCTTTGCAAGCTTATGAAGCAGGGCCTGGGGCCTCTGTCCTTCTACCAAGTGCTCCAGGTGACTCTTGAAGACAGGCAAGCTTGGGAAGTACTGCCAGATGAGACCAGATTGCTGATGGGACTGGGCAAGGAGGAGGCATTCACGTGCCCTCCTTGCATGATATGGGCAGGTGCCATGATGAAGGGCAATGGCCCAGCTTCAGGTTTCCAGAGTCCTACCTCTTATTCTGAGACCTTGGGCACAGTATAGGACCTTTATTTTCTCAAATGTAAAACAGGAATATTCAATTCCCATCTTTTTTATTTATTGATTTTTATTGAGCTCTACATTTTTCTCTGCTCTCCTCCCTGCCTCTCCCCTCCCCTTCAACCCTCTCCCATGGTCCCCATGCTCCCAGTTTACTCAGGAGAGCTTGTCTTTTTCTACTTCCCAAGTAGATTAGATCCATGTTCCCATCTTAAAGGTTGTTCCAATTAACCAAATCTGCTAAGGAACGGTTTCCCATGGCTGAGAACAATGAGGCTGTTGCAAGAAGCATGGATAAGCATGAATGGATGTGCTATCTCTGAGGTATCTGCAGAGAGAGCTGCCTGAGAGGTGAGACGGGAGGGGCCAGTCCTAAGCTGGAGAAAAAGGGACTTCATAGGGTCCCTTCTGGCTAGCCAAGACCACCTGCCTTGCCCATCTGCTCCTCCTCCAACAATGCTCACTGCACGCTGTCATTTCTTAGATTTATTTATTTATTTATTTATTTATTTATTTATTTATTTATTTTGAGACAGAATTTCTCTGTGTATCCCTGCCTGTCCTGGAACTGTTCTACACATCAGACTGGCCTCAAACTCAGAGATCCCCCTGTCTGCTTCCAGAGTGCTGGGATTAAAGGCATGCAACACTGTGCCTGGTAAGAGGAGGGTTTTTTAAATGACCAAATAACAAAAACAGTTTTGAGTCCTAACAGGTGATATTAAGGAAATCATCAAGAGGAATAAAACAGGCGGTTAATGAAGACCCCTCTGAAGATAACATCACTCTTGGGTAGAATGTTGAAGGATGGGGAGAGGACACAGGCAAAGGAAAGTCACTGGGCATGCTCCAGGACCTGCAAAGGGGCCTGTCTAGCTGGGACATGGGGAGCAAGGGAGACAGTGGCACAGATGAAGGTACTGGTGTCCAGAGAGGCCTTGGTCAGAAATCTGAATATTACTTAAATGCAGTGAAGAGATTTGGGGCTAAGGAGTGATGTGGTTTGATTTCTATTTTAAGAAATCCCTCTAGCAGGTGTGCAGAGATGGCTGAGGGGGAGCAGGAGGGGAAGGCCTACTAGAAGGCTCTTAATCCAGGAAGTGGCAGCAGGGGAAGTGGAAGGTGGGGGAGGAAGGAAGCAGGTGAGGTGAGCAGAGTCAAGAGCTCTCCTAAGGCCGACTCAGTGGTCTCAGACAGGTGGGCTGTGGAAAGGAGAGCACAGGGCGCAGGGATAATGGGGGGACACCCAAGTGTCGGGAAAGCTGCACAGAGCTGGGCAGCATGGGGAGATGGCAGAGAGCCCCACTCTTTGCAGCTTGGGGTCTCCCAGAACCAAGTTTAGTGCTAGGTGTCCAACACTGCTGCCTGTCCTTCTGCAGCTCAACACCGCACCTCCAGGAAGAGCAGGATAGGCTTCACGTGCCTCTTAGTTCCAGAAACTTCTACCAGGGAATCTGCACACAGTCAGCATTTAGGAGCAGGATATCTGAAGTCAGCTTGCCTGGGCTCAGACTAAGCAGGCGGCTTCCTAGATGTGTGGTGCTAAGCTAGTTATTTACCCTGCCTGTTCTTCTGGTTCCCCAGTAAACCTTTGATGAGACGAGAACACCCTTCTTATACAGATGCTTTGCTCTGCTTATCAAGTTCCTACATGAGTGCCTGGCATGAAGGAGACATGGAAAAATGTGAGTGCCCACTGCCCCCTCTGCTTGTGACAGCTGCTGCCTCACTGGTGCCAGGGCCTTTGCCCCGCAGAATATTCCAGAACTTCCTCCTTCACTTCCATAACTATATGGCTGTCAATCAGTTACCATACAGGGGTCAAAACTACCTCTGCCCTGGTAGGGTGCCCCATGAAAGGGCGTGTCTAGTGGTTCTACTAAGGGGAAGACAGGGAAGTAACCCATCCTGGGCAGAATCCACAGGACTAGTCTCAGAACCAGGAGGGCCTGGGAACCATGGTGGCTGAGGCAGCCCTGTCTTGTTGGGATTAACCCTAGGTGCAGGACCAAGCTTGAGTATTGTTACCATTTGAACACAAAATATTAAAGAAATGGATCCCAGCCAGTAGTGCCGCTTGGGGGAGATTCTAGACACTCAGGAAGCAGGGCTCACTAGAAGAAGCAGGTCACTTGGGATCTGTCCTTGTCGGGACTGTATTTTATCCTGGGTCCTTCCCTGTCTCTCTGCCCTCTGCGTATGCAGTGAGGAGCCTGGGTTCCTGTTCCCCCTGCCATGTCGTTCCATCTTGTCAGGGCCAAGATCAATCATAGAAGCAACGACTGTGGGCCAAACCCAATGAAACCGTGAGCTAAAGTCGATCTGCCCCCTCCGGTTGTTCATGTCAGGTCTTGTGTCCCAGTGAGACAAAAGTCAAATGCCATTGTCCCTGCAGAATGACAATGATGACTAGAACATGACCACTTTTTGTCAGGCCTTTGTAAGATCCTTAGTTCATGATCTCTGCAGACTAACAGCCTTGTTGTAGAGCGCCGGTGTTTGGAGGTGCTACAGTCCTCACAGCTGGCTGCAGGGCCCTCAACCAGGAGTCCCCATGACTGCTCAAAGCCCTCCTCCCATGTCACAGTCTTCCCCTTGCCCAACCCACCTTTGCAGGTCTCTCCCCTTCCTGCCCTGACCTCTTCTCCTCAGCTTGCCCCTCAGCTTCCCACAGAGGGCCCTCGCAGGCCTTTACTTCTGGAGTTTGCCAGCCACACACAACTCATTATTCTCCAAAGGCAAACTCGAGAGAAACGGAAAGAGAAAATCATTCTCCCTATCCCTTACCATGTAGTTTCCAAATCTATTTCCAAACACACATACCCCAACCTGCAAGGGACCTAAATTGTGTCTGTTTGACAAGCAGCATGCCATTAAAATCAATGGGAGGAGATGGGAGGCAAAGAATCCGTCAGGAGGCTGAGTGTCAAGATGTAGGATAGGGAACACTGGGACTGTCTCTCCTGCTTCTGCCTGCTGGAATTCCAAGCTTTTAGAGATAAGTACCAGCAGGACAGAGTAAAAAGACAGACACTGCTCCTCAGCCCTTCTGTGACTCTGTTTCTCACCAATGAAGGAGAGTTGCCCTAAAAGACCTACTCTAGAGGACATGATGTTTGGGATGGAGGCACCATGAGGGCAAATGAATAACCGTCTACACAGGCATGGGGCTGGCTGTGGCACACAGAAGGAAACTGTATGCAATCCTTGGTCACGTACTGCAGCCATTGGTCTACTTAAGACCCCTCAGGCAGAGTAAAAGTTAATTACATTGTACTTGCTAAGGTCTTTCTGGCACCCTACACCCACTCCCACAGTGCAGTTTATGTTCCCAATGGTCTTTGAATGCAGGCTCCTCTCTGGACTACAACCACACTGGCTCCCACTTTCTTCTTTCGGGAGCCCTGGTTCCCTTTCCAGGATCTAGTCTGGCACCTCTACCCTCCAGAGCCCATGCTGGCCTGGGGCTGTAACTGGGTGTTTGCAGCTGGGTCTCCCTTTCTCTGCTTGTGCTTTCTCCTGAGGTGGGCCTTGAGAGGATGTGCCTTCCACAGCTTGTTCTTTCTCAGCCTTTCGGGATAAAAGGTGAAGGTGGAATCAAATTCTCAGAGTTCTAGTTTGTTCTAACAAAAAGTGCTCTCTCCTTGAGCCAAGTAGGCACACTGGTTGACAAGGAGAGCGAGATAACCCTGCTCCACGGTGGGGAGGTAGGAGCAGGGGAAGCGAGGCAATGGCCCATCTGCACACGAGGGCAAAGGGCAACATATAAAGGAGAAGGAATGCTTTAAAACAATACTGCCATCTAAAAATAGTGCACAGCTTGGCCTGGCTGACGCGGAGGGGTCACGTTTTATGGCTGCCCCCATCTGCTTTTCTGGGACAGTGCGGCTCAGGCTGCTCTGGTTATAGATTTTCCATGAGCTCGGCTCGGATTTCCCTGTCCCACTGCTCTGAGCCCACGGGTCAGTGGCTAATTTTCCAACGTTTATCTTTCCCCTTTACAATTTCCCCCATGTAAAGGGCCTGCGCCTTCAGCCCCCTTGATTTCTATCCTGGGGCTAGGATTTGGGACAAGCAGGCAAGCAGACCTCCCAGAAACCCTGGAGCCGTTTGTAAGGACTAGACCCAGTGGGACCGAAAGCAAGTTGTGCTATTCCCTGTGCCCTGAGGGGACCTGGCAGCTGACTTTTGTTCCATAGGCCCAGCTACTTCAGAGCCTGCACAGCCAGTCCACCCTTCGGTCTCTCTTAGGGCCAGACCTATGTTAACTTTGCAGCAGTCAGCTTGAGAAACAAGAGTAGAATTGGCCCCCTGGCTGCACTCATTGCCGTTCCACTCTGGAAAGAGACTGAGGTGACATCACTGATACTGCTGGGAGTGGTCACGTAGGAACACGTGGGGCTGTGTTGACTTGGAGCTCCTGAAGGAGATACTTGCTCTGCAGCAGGGATGGGAGGGTTTGGGGCTCAGACATGGAACCTATTCACGTGGACCAGTTTCCTCTTTACCCTACCTGACCACAGAAAGGATACTGATCTACACTCCGCATTGGGTTCAACATTCTCTCAGATTTGTTGTCAACTGCTTCTCATGTAGTAAGTTTCATCTCCCCTGAGCCTATCCTGGGGTCCGCCCACAGGACAACATAAATTTTAGATGTGCCTTTCTGGCTAGTTCATTCACATCTCCAGGGAGGAAGACACAAGGGAAAAAAAGGACAGCCTCGGGCTGGAGGTTTGGCATTCCTGTGTGAAAGATGAATGTGGTCCTGGTAGACCAGATGGTTGCTCTCTAAGCAGTTTGATCCCTAAGAGAGGAAGGTATTGGCCTAAGCCCACATTCTTCCTACACTCGGTAATCAGATGAGCCCTCATCCTCTATACAGGGAATAGCTAGGAGGAGTCTATCCAGGAGGTGACTTAAAGATGTTGGTATCTCCACTGAGTATGGTCTGTCAAAATCTTGGGAGAAAAAGATTTTGATCCAGAACATCAAATGATCTGAATTATCTCGTTCCTTCCTCCGAGATATTCTAAAGCACACTGTACTATGTCCGAAGTCACCACCTGGCCTGTAGCTACTTTTTCTGTTGCTGTGATAAAATATATACTAACAAAGAAATTTAAGAAAGGAAGGGTTTGTTTTGGCTCACAGTTTGATGGTATAGTCTATCATTGCAGGGAAGCCATTGTAACAAGAATGTTGGGACGCCCTTCCTCTTCTGCTTCCTTGACGTGTGCACGCGTTCTCTCTGTCTCTTTCCTCTTTTATCTCTTTTCTCTCTCTCTCTATCTCTTTTCTCTTTCTCTCTCTCTCTCCTTCTCTCCCCTTTAATAAATGCTTTTATGGCAAAAAAAAAAAGAGTGTTGGGACATTGGTCACATGCATTTCAAGTCAGGAAAGGCAGAGAACAGTGAATGGCTAGCTTCTACTTAGCTATTTTTTCTCCTCTTTATACAGCCAAGGACCCCAGCCGGTGGGATGGTGCCACCCACATCCAGGGTGGATCTTCTTGCCTCAGTTAACCTAATCTAGAGAATCACTCACAGATATGCCCAGAGGCCGACCCAATCTAGATAACCCTTCATATCTATGCTTAGAGGCTTGTCTCCTATATGAGTCTAGAGCCTATAAAGTTGATAATCAATATTAGCTGTCATAAACCTCGTTCTGTGATGGGCATTTGTTCTGTGACAGTTTCTTACAGAAAAGCTTTTCTTGCAGGAAAGCTCCTTAAACAGGAAGGTAAACAAGTGAAAATAAGAAGTCCCTGAAACCAAGCAGATTCGCTAAGCCCCTAGCTGCCAGAGTAAGCAATAAAAGCTGAGAGTTCTTCTCAGGAGAGCAGAGCCAATCTGTAAAGAAGACAATCAGCCGAGCTAAACTGAAAAGACTATGAGACCAGACCAGCTGCCTGGGAGAAGTAGAAACCACTTGAGCTGCCTGGAAAAGATTTAGAACAGAGACACTTGGAAAGGACACTCTCCAACTTATTGAACTGTCTTAAGGCTGTTCAGTGTGCTTATGTTTCCCAGATTTTGTGAGTTGTCACCCGTGCTAGGGTGGTGGTTAGTAATGAAGCTGTCTTTGAGTCATTTCTGCTCCTGTAAGTAACCTCAATAAAACTCATTGGTTCACCAGGTGGATCGCTTGAGTTCAAGGCCCAGCCTGGTCCACAGAATGAGCTCCAGGACATCCAGGGCTACATACAGAAACCATATTGAAAAAACAAAAGAACAAATAAAACAATATCTCATTGGTTCACCAAGGTGGACTTTGTTGCTATTGGCACTTTGGTATTGTGGGATCCTTATCTGGGGTGAGTAGGCATATGTGTTGCATCTCTCCAGGAAAGGTTTTATCACACAACAACATTATTGTTCCAGGTGTGGAGGACAGAAGTCACTAATGTCAAAAAATAGTAGAAAGAAGGGCTCATATCAATATCTGTCTCCCTAGTCCCTATTGCTTTCCCTGTGGTTGTCCTTTAAAAAAAATCTACCTGGGCATGAACTTTATACTTCAAAGTTTTGAAAAGACCTGTAGCTGACTCTAACACACAATTGAGTATTGACTTATTTTCATCTCGTACATTACACGCTTTTAAATGTCTTCAGCCTGTCTCTGGCTCTAAATGATCTTTCCATGTTATTGACTCGGAAGCCCAAACCACAGACTTGAACTTCATATGTGTTAACACAGGCATCTTGTTGATGTCTTCTCTGCACCCCTTCCCAACTCTAGATTTAGCACAACCCCCCCCCTCAACACACACACTCATTCTTGGTCTTCTGAATCCCAGTGGGTGGTCTATCTTTCATCCCGTCTCTGTGTCTCTTCTAGTGCATAAAACAGCACTGCCCCTAAAATAACATACCCTAAATCTGTCCACCCCTATAATCCCCCCTACTGACATTTTAATCCAGACCACATTGTCCTTCTGGGCTCTACCATCATTCCCATTAGGGCATTCTGCATTTTGTCCCACCTCCTTCTGCATCATTCTCCACTCTGTGGCCAGAGCAATCCCTACAACATAGATCAGACCAATTCACACTGTCTGATACCTTCTATTGGCTTCCACTACAATGGAAGATAATCTAATCTCTTATGCTGGTCTTGAAGGCCTTGCTAACACAGGCACAGCCCATCTCTCATCTGTGCCCTCTTCCTGACACACTACCCGCCCTCACCTTCCTGCTAGGTTTCAAGCATCCCAAAGTTGTCCCAGCCCCCAGGACCTTTTCAGCAGTTGCCCCCTCTACTTGGAATGCTCCTTGGAATGTGGTTTTAGCTTTTTAGTTTGGAAAAGATTCACTTTCCCTAACTTCACTCCCAAGACAGTTACTGTCCCACACTCAGAGCCCTCCAGCTGTCCAGGATGTAATGCCTGCCCCTGCTAGGGAAGACAAGTGATTTTTCTTATTCACTCTGGTGTCCTGACCAGGTGTCCTATCACCTTGAAACAAGGTTGTTCCCAGGGAAGGTGTCAAGGGAACAAATGGGTGGATTGATTGACAGACATACGGACATACGGACATATGGATGGATGGATAGACAGGCGGATGGACAGACAGGTAGGTTGATGGATCTGCCTTCAGTTCACAACTTAAAAGCTAAATCCAGTCTTCTGAGACAACACCACCTCCCTGACTACATCATGTGCATACGATGGATAAATATCTATAAAGAAACAAGAAATTAGGAGTAGGAAATATTTATTTTTATTAGTGATACCCCTGGAAGACTTCAATTTCCTCTTCCAAACTTGGGAAGAATATTTATCTCATTTAAATTGCATGAGGATTTAATATCAGCCAATGGTGGCACTGAGCGTGTGGTTCATTCACTGGGTGGCATCTGTCATTGTTCTTATTTGTTGCAGCTTCTTAGGTTCCTTGCCTGTCAGAGGGGGCCCTATGGCTTGCCCTGTGACCTTGTGCCCCTCATGATCCCTCACTTTTCACTACTAGAAACTGAGGCTCTGCAGTGAGGATAGACAGCAATGGAGCCCGGATCTGCCACTTATGGCTTTCTCGGACGCTATAAGTTTCTTCCTCCTAGGACCGCAGCTTCCATTCTGAAATGATTCTGATAAGGAGTTAACCTTGGGGCATCATGATTACTACAGTCCCATAAGGAAAGTCTTGAGCACTGGGATAAATGCAGAGTCAAAGTCTGATCGGTGAATGGGTGACTACCTGTCCACTCACTCTCTCTCTCTCTCTCTCTCTCTCTCTCTCTCTCTCTCTCTCTCTCTCTCTCTCTCTCTCTCTCACACACACACACACACACACACACACACACACACACATGCACACGCATGCGCACACACACGCACACACCTGCACTTGCACAGGCTCACAGTCATGAGTACATGGATCCACCTGCACACAACCCTCCCATCGTAGCTGGGCCTGGGGATACCGATTTGCACTTTAGGGATGGAATCAATTAGACTTATTTTAAAAACCTCATCTGTTTTGATTTAACAGGAAGCTTCTGCTCAATGAAATGCAGCACTAGTCAATGAAAAACCAAAGGCCCTGCATTTCAAGGCTCACTTGCCAATGAAGGCCGAGTAGAACCTCCCAGTCCAGCCCCTATTTACACAGTTCCCTTCCATACATGGCTTTGTTCCCACTGAGCTCTGACAGAAGAGGGGTGTGTCCTCAGCCAGGGGGTCCTGTCTACCAGCCCTGAGCCATGACCCTCTGTACACCATCCTTCCTGGACACCTACTTTTGTCTACCCAGTTCCTACCCACATTAAGGGTAGTATCTGTGGCTCCAGTACCCAACACAAAATCTGGCACAGAAAGGAAACTAGGGAAAACTTTTATGGAAAAAAAGTGTGTGATGGTTGGATACATAAATAAATGATTTAGTTGCAATAGTAAGTAATATTTCCTGTACCACCTACATAATCTCTACCCCAAGTTAAGCCCTTGGTGTATTGACTCTGAGTCTTCAGGACGATGCCGTGCAGCAAGCTTTTATACCTAGCCTGGTTTCATAGAGGAAGCATGGAAGAAAACTATGTTTGTGCTTTGTCACATGAAGCAAATGCAGTAACTCGGATTCCAACCCAAGTGCCAAGACCCTGATATTGTGCTACTCGTTCATTCATCAGTCATAAGACACAACACTGCCTGGCCCTGGGAAGAGCCCCAGAAACACCCTGATGGATTAGATCCGCTTTTCCCAAGGAAGGCATGCATGGTCTGGTGGGGAGACAGAGACATGGAAGTGGGTTGGTAAAGAATGCCAGGGTGGGGGTGAAGGTGAGGAGGTGCCATGTGGAAGCAAACGGAGGTAACCCACTGTGGTGTGATTCTGGGGTGCTTCTTGAAGGATGTGGTCTTTTACTTCAACATCCATACAGGAGCAGGAGAAAGGACATCACAGGCAAAGGGACAGCATTTGTGAAGAACAAGGAGTCACAAGGGTGTGGTGCATTCTCAGCATGCAAGCCCTTGGGGAGAGGAAGTAGAAAGAGTTACCATTCAATAGGAACAGCAAGAGGACAGATCACAAGGCCATAAGCAAGTGTGGTCTGCAGAGGAGCTGGACCATCGCTGAACGGATGTGAGATCCTTGTAAGGGCAGGTGTCACGATATGCTCAGTACATTAGACACTTCAGCTTCTAAACCTAAGCAACACCAGCTGTCCCCATCAAAGCTGGGAGGAGAGGAACACCTGACTTTATAACATTTTGTGTACTAATTTGGGGTGATTGCACACCTGTGCATCAACATGAGGTTCCTATTCTTTGGCTAGGTCTTTTGGTCTTCTGTAGAAGTTTTAAGTCTTTCATCATAAAGTTCTTATATTTTGAGAGGAGGGGCAATGTTGGGGATCAAACCCAGGGCCTCACAAATACTATACAAGTACAGGGCCTCATTCTTAATATGCTAATAGCTTGATAATTTAAAGTTTTTGCTACTGCTGTAAAAACTAAAAAAAAAAAAAAATACATTGCATTTTCTAACCAGTTGTTGTAAAGGATGCTTAGCCTTGTATGGAGCAAGTTAGAGCAGATTTACTTTTCCATTTAGATTACATTATTCCAGCTGAACTGATTGTATTGCCCATTACTGTTCATTGGTTTGTCAAGCTACATGTCACGTTTAAAATTTCCATAGACGTACATATTAAAGTTAATTACCAGAAGTACCAATAGGGCTCAACTTACCTCGCAAGCCCACCCTTTGACTTCGATCCCCAGAATCCACATGGTGGAAGGGGAGAATTCCTCAGAGTTGTCTTCTGATGTCCACACGTGCACTCCGACATGTGCATTGTCCCAATTCTCTCCCCCTCTATATCTCTCTCCATCACCCACACACACATCATGCACAATCCATATATGCACTGTAATGATAATAGAACTTTTTAAATATTAAAGAGAGAGGAAGAAGAGCATGGAGTAGGGTGGGTGGAGAAGATCTGGGAGGAATTGGGGTGAAGAAAAAGAGTGATCAGCCAGGTGGTGGTGGCGCACGCCTTTAATCCCAGCACTCAGGAGGCAAAGGCAAGCGGATCTCTGTGAGTTTGAGACCACCCTGGTCTACAAGAGCTAGTTCCAAGACAGGGTCCAAAGCTACAGGGAAACCCTGTCTTGAAAAAAAAAAAAGAATTTTTTTTCTACAGTTCTGATGAGCTTGGTTTAGCCTTTTATTAATGTTATGAACTCTTTGATTTAACTATTTTTTAGGACTAACCTCCAATGTTCTGCTTTATTATCATTTATGATACAACTGTATTACCATGCTGAGTTACTGCAATTAGATTATATGGGTATTTGTTTTGTAAAATTAAATAAATGCAATAGGTTTCTTTTTAATGCTTTAGAAGCATCTAATATTGCATTATTATCAAACATTGCAATTTACATTTACTCTTTTTTTCTCTTGTTTTAATTAATTAAGTTTATTTTTTGTATTTAGTTCTTACTGACAATGTTTGTGCAGTATCCAGGATTTTATGGGCTCTTACATTGTGATCAGAAATATCACCTATATATTTTTTGGTTTTTTTCTGTTCACTCTGCATTGTTTCCTATTCTCAAGAAATCTATGTTCATGTGTGGATATAAAGCTCAATTTCCCTTACATAATAAAAAAATCACATAAAAAAGAAAAAAGAAAGAAGGAAAGAAAGAAAGTGATCAAAATACACAGTATAAAATTTTTCAATTTAAATAAATAACAAAAAGTGTTTACCGAACAAATGATGTGAAACATTTATACAGGCCAAATAAAAAGGCAGAAATTGTCTTAGTTCCTCTTCTATTGCTGTATGAAGACACCATGATCAAGGCAGCTTATAATGGAAGGCGTATAATTGGGAGCCTGTTGACAGTTAAGAGAGTTAGTCTATGAACATCATGGCAGGAACCACATCAGGCAGGCAGACATAGAACTAACTAGAGCAGTAGCTGAGAGCTCACATCTGACCCCAAGTTGCAAGAGACTGGGTCTGGACTGGGGTTTTGTAAGCCTTAAAGCCCACCCACAGTGACATATCTCCTCCAAAAATTCATATCTCCTAACCCTTCCTAAACCATTCCACTGGCTTGGGCCCAGGTATTCAGACATCTGAGCCTATGGGCCATTCTCATTCAAAGCACCCTGCTGACTCTCCTACCTCACGAAACTCAGCCTAGAAACTCACTGTCCTGCGTGTCCAGAGGTTTGTCTCCTAGGTAACCCTCAATCCTGTCAGGTGATGCTAGCTACTACAACAGCCTCCTGCATCAGACAGGGTTTGTCCTCAGACTCTGGGATATTTCTTATTATTCTCACATGAAGCATGGATCTCTACATAGCTTTAATCTGCATTTCGATGATCACACGCAGACCCTTTCCTGGACGCTTGCCTCTGCTTTCAATTCTGGGCCCTTGCTCCTTTATCTCGTTGATTCTAAAACCACTTCATAATCAGGGAAATCAACCTTTTGTCGAAATATCGGTGTGCGATTGTCTCCTAATGAGCTGCTTTCCACTGTTTTGATATAAAGTGTTTCTTAACGTAGTTTAATTTCTCTCCCCACCCCCACCACATCCTCTCTTCTTGAGTCACAGTTTGGAAGAGCTTCCCTACTCTGAGTGTATACCTGGCTTTTCTCACGTTTTCTTCTAGCATGTTTGTGACCTAGTTTTTGCTCTTCAGTCCGCTTGGAATTCGTCCTGGTAGACAATCATAAGTCTGAGGCTAACTTTATCCTTTTTCCACATGGCCAACCAGTGACCCCAACTACGTTTATTAGACAGTTAATCATTTCTCTCACTGGTTTTAGAGGACACTCTTTCGGTGCGCTAATATCCCGTGTGCATATCTGCTTCTATTTCTGGGCTTTCTGTCACGCTTGGTCGGCCTGGCGCACTCTTCACGCATCAGTTCCTCATGGTTTCAATTATGGAGACTTTAATATGTTTTAGTATCTGCTTCCACGAATCCACTGATATTACTCTGCAGAGTTTTTCCTAATGTTTTTATTTCTTTATTTTTTTCACATGAACTTTAGAATTCAGCTTGTCTGGCTTTAAAAAAAAAACTGTTGGTATTTTATTGGGATCACATTAAATTTAGAAATGTACTGGGGGAGAATTGACAGCTTTATGATGCTGAGTCTTCCTGGCCAAAAACGTGGTCTTTCCGTTTCTCCAGGTTTCCCTTCGTGTCTGTGAGGAGTGTTTCAGCATTCGCATTGCATAGGCCGTGCCCCTAAGCTGTGGATTGCCATTGCTCCTGTAAATGTATTTTTCATTATATCTTCCAAAGTAGTAATAGTCATACACAAAAAATAGTTATACACAAAAAATGATTGTTTTTACAATCATTTTTATTAATTTCATTTAATCATCCTACTCAAACGAGCATACTCTTGCTGATAGCTTTTCTGTAGGTTCTTTAGGTCTTCTTATGTTTTTAACATGTGTGTTTGTGTGCATGGTGTAAAGTGTGTGTGGTTTGTGCATATATGTATGCATGGTGTAAAACAGGGGTTTGCGTGTATGTGAATAGTGTGAAGTATGTGAGTGACTTGTGCATATGTGTGTGTGTGTGCATGGTGGGAAGTGTGTGTACAGTTTGTGCATATGTGCGTGCATGGTGTGAAGTGGGTATGTGGGTAGTTTGTGCATGTATGTGTGCATCGTGTGAAGTATGTGGGGAGGTGTTGTGCATATATCTGTTCATGCCTACGCAGAAGCCAGAAGAGGAAAATTGGGTCATTGGGTGTCTTCCTCTATTACTCTCCACCTTTCCTTTTTTTAATTGTGTGTGTGTGTGAATGTGTAATATATGCAGGTGCCCAGAGGCCTAAAGAAAGTGTCAAATCCCCTGAAGTTACAGGTGGTTGGTAGCACTATACACAGGTGTTGAAAAAATAAACTGGGGTCCTCTAAAAGAGCAGCAAGTTCTCTGAACAGTTGGACCATCTCTCCACCTTGTTTGTTTGTTAAAACAGTGTCTTTCACTGAACCATCAGTTCAGCTAGGGTGATTGAGCCCCTATCCCAATGCTGTGAAACAGGCTCATGTAGTCAGGCCTCTCTTTTCACACTGGTTCTGGATTTAAAAATCGGGTCCTCATGCTGCGGAGACAGCCCTCTTACCCACTGAGTCATCTTCTCATCAGTTTTTCTAGGGACACACTCACCTGAAAACTCTGCATCTTCCCTCCTAGTTTTCATTCTTCCGATAGTTTTCTTTTGTCTAATTGTACCATTTAGCAGTATAGGGGCAGCTCAACAAATACCTTGATGAAATTCTAAACCCACTGAGGATAAAACAGATGGACACCTAAGTACAACTGATTACAGATACCATTTAATTCTTAGAAAGCCTGGTCTCTATATACGCATGCAGCGTTGGCAGAAACCTGGCCTTGGGACCCTGGGCTCTGATGAGGCACATTCAGTAGACACCCTGGAGCACCACTGGACCTCCAGCTCTGATGAGGCATGCTCAGTAGACACCCTGGAGCACCACTGGACCTCCAGCTCTGATGAGGCATGCTCAGTAGATACCCTGGAGCACCACTGGACCTCCAGCTCTGATGAGGCATGCTCAGTAGACACCCTGGAGCACCACTGGACCTCCAGCTCTGATGAGGCATGCTCAGTAGACACCCTGGAGCACCACTGGACCTCCAGCTCTGATGAGGCATGCTCAGTAGACACATTATCAAGATTAGAGGTTTTCTTCCATCAAAAGACATCCTTGCTGTTGCTGCTTGTTTTAATTTTCAGGTAGAAGCCCTCTTTGTTTTCTTATCTAAGGGTTGTTTTCTAAATTTGTGATCAGAGAATGTATTCCATGCCATATTTCATATTTTGTGATTTATCAAAATTTTCTACATGGTCTTAATGTTTTAATTTAGTGTGCACGTGCACACACACGCACACACACACACGTGCTCTGGTGTACCTATGGATGTCAGAGGACAATTTTTAAGGTATGTTTTCTTTTTCCACCATGAGCTCTGGGAATCAAGCTCAGCTCCTGAGCTTTGGAAGGTAAGTGCTTTTTACCACTGAGCCACCTTGCTGGCCATAGTATTAATTTCCACAAACATTTTTTAAAGGTTGCTGTTTTTTAAAAGTAGATTATCCATTTTAGAACAGAGATTTCAAAGTTATGTTTAGGCTTTTCCATCCTCAATTTTTTTTTCTTTTTAGGATTTTTGAGACAGGGTTTCTCTCTAGCTTTGGAACCTGTCCTGGAACTAGCTCTTGTAAACCAGGCTGACCTCAAACTCACAGAGATCCGTCTGCCTCTGCCTCTCAAGTGCTAGGATTAAAGGCAGGCACCACCACTGCCCAGCTTCATTCTCAATTTTGAGCCAGGGTTTTTCTGTGTAGCTTTAAAGCCTGTCCTGGAACCAGCTCTGTAGACCAGGCTGGCTTTGACCTCACAGAGATCCACCTGCCTCTGCCTCCCAAGTGCTGGGATTAAAGGCGTGTGCCACCACCACCTGGCAATGGTTTTGATTTTGTGGAGGACAATACTGTGCTGTTTTGAGCATAAATGCCCACAACTGTTGTGAGCAGTGACTTCTACTGTGTGGTATTCGCAAGCCTATATGATTCCTTCCACATCTACCTGTATGACCTCTAGAACGTAGCAGAAATGGTGAATGTATCACTTCCAAGATTAGGTGACCAAAAGCATCACCACTTTCAGTATGAGCTCCCTCCCACCACCATCCACTTTCCCTCACATCAGACAGGTAAGCACAGATGGGAATGTGCCAGCCTCAGGGAAGTCTTAGCCCTGGGCCAGCAACTTCTTTGAAACCCCGGAGCAAGCAGCAGCTCCTAAGCTAGGCAGCTGCCTGCAAGGACCCTAATCCAGAACAACAAAGGCTCCTTGTCCAAAGCCGCTAAATTTGAGGGCAATTTGATAGCCAGCACTAGATAACTCATAAACACGTCCTTTGCGGTTACAGCCTTCAGCACTTGTGCCTCTCTCTGGCTGGCTTGACGCTTCTAGACAGAGGTCCTCCTTGTCAGCTGACAGCCTGTGTTCCCTTTGTGCCTTCTGCTGGGACTGATGGACCCCTGCCAGAACTTATATTTCCACCTGTGTAAGTGGCTTTTCTCTAGTCTTGTCTCTGTTGGGCTGTGTGGGATGTTTGTCACATTTTATTTAATGTGTGGCTTTGGTTTTTCACATTTATTGATATGAATGATAGGCTTGACCTTGGTTGCTGCGTGTCTTTTAGTCTTGCAATCATTTTCTGTTCTTCAGCCCTCTGCTTTGCCTTGCTAATCCTGTGAAATTATTTAATAGGAAAATTGTGGTTTTGTTTCAGTGTTATATTTATCATTAACTTCATGTGACCTGGTTATCTAGACAGCATCTTTAGTCCCCTCCAACAAACAATAAAGCCCTGTTCGCCTTTCCCTTCTCCCTCCTTTCTTCTACCCTCGGTTTTCGTCATATTACCTTTTTGCTTATAAGTCTCAGCTGTTAAAGGGCAACCTCTGAGATGGGGAAGACAGAAAGACGGGCATTTTGTCTTAGAGTTTCTGTATCCGTAATAAAACACCATGACCAAAAGCACTGGGGAGGAAAGGGTTTATATCACCTCGCAGATCACAGCCCATCACTGAGGAAGTCAGGGCAGAAACCTGGAAGCAGAAACTGATGCAGAGGCCATGCAGGAACACTGCTTAAGGGCTTGCTATCCATGCCTCGCTCAGCCTTCTCCCTAATACAACCCAGGACCACTTGTCTGGGGTGGCACCACCCAGTCACAGTGAACTGGGACCTCCCATATCAATCATAAGTCAAGACAACACAGCTCAGACTGGTGGAAGACACCTACAGGTCAACCTGGTCCTCACAGCCCGGGCTGGCTGAAGACATCCACAGACCCACCCAGCACCTTCCAGCGCCGAGCAGGTAGGTGCTATTATGATGGGCAAATATATGGTGAAGAAATGGGAGAGAAGAGAAGTGGAATGGTTCATGTGTTGTGGAAAGAGGCTGAACCGAAGAAGAAAAGGTGGTGAGGAACAGGCTGATGACGGTAGCCTTCAGCCATCTGGGGCCAGGGTGACATCCAGGCCCGGACTGCCACCAAGGGCCATGTCTGGACCTATGGTCCTACTGCAGCCAGGGTCTGTGTTGACATCCATGACCCATGTTACCACCAAAAGCCACAAGGATGCCCAGGGTCTGGGCTGCCACCTATGTCCATGTTGGTGTCCGAGGGCCATGCCACCACCAGGGTCATGCCGATCTGAGTAGTCTGTGCTGCCACAGGGGGTCACAATGACATCTAAGCCTGAACTGCTGCCAAGGGCCATGTCTGGGTCCATAGTCCTATAGCAGCCAGGGTCTATGTTAATGTCCATGGCTTCAGAAACCACTGAAGGTCGAGCAGATGCCCAGGGTCTGGTCAACCACCTGAGTCCGTGTTGGTGTCCAAGAGCCATGTTGCTGCTGGGACCATGGCGACATATGGGCCCGAGCTGCCATTGAGGACCATGTCTGGGTTTGCAATGTTATTGCAGCCAGGCTCTGTGTTGATGCATGGCCCATGTTGCCCCAAAGGTCACATAAATGCCTCAGGGTCTAGGCCACAACTTGCAGCTATGTTGGTGTCCAAGCACTGTGCCACTGCTGGGGGCATGCTGATCTGAGTGGCCTGTGCTGCCTTGGTGACATCTGAACTAAGCTGCTGTCTAGAGCCATGTCTAGGTCCATGGCCCTGAAGCAACCAGGGTCTGAGTTGATGTCCATGGTTCCTGCTACCATTGAGACTATGCAGATGCCTGGGGTCTAGTCAGTCATCTGAGCTCATGTTGGCAGCTAAAGGCCATGCTGCCACTAGGGTACTGATGTGGGTGGTCTGTGAGGCACTGGGGCCTTGGAGACTTCTGGGACTGAGCTGTTGCTGAGGGCCGTGTCTAGGTCCATGATCCTGTTGTAGCCCATGTTACCACAGGGGACCATAGGATCCATGTGGTTGAAATCTACGGGCTGTGTTGAGCCAGCCCCACCGTTCTCTAGTCCTGGGACAGCTGGCCTTGCCCCTTGCTAGACATAGCAGCAGGATAACTTATCCAGCCCCTCATGGGAGAGCTGACCACCCACCTCCCTCCCTGGCTATACTCAGGAGAGAGGGCCCCAACCCTCACCACTGATGTGGGACAGCTGGCTCCAATAGCTTTGGGAGTAGGAGAGCTGGTTTTGCTCCTTTTCTGAGGAGGGCAGTTCCCAGCAGCCCTGTCTGACCAGCTCAGCTACCACCCAGGCCCACATCCTGAGCCTTGTGTTGACCCACCCTAACATCCACACTACGTATGACCTGCTGGAGCACCCAAAGGACTGGTCCTGTAGAACAACAGCCACAGGATCTCCATGACTCGGGCAACAGCAGAATAGCCAAAAGGAGTTTCAGTGAGGGCCCAGCAACGATGGTGTACCAGAGGCCAGAGGCCTTGAACCAGCCCAATGACCACTTCAGTGAGCATCTGCCAGTGGGACTAATTGGACAAAGGGTATACTGCATGTCACACTGCGGCTCCCAATGCCACCAGGATGAATGAAGAGGTCTTTGAGAGCCAGGAAACACAGAGGAGCAAGGTGAGTTTTTTATTTGTTTTAAATCAATTTGGGGGGAGGTTTCTTTGGGTGGAGACACCACAGGTGTGAGGGGTAGATACGGAGGGACTGAAAGGTGAGTGGGATTGGAGCACATGATGTGAAATTCCCAAAGAATGGATAAAAAATTATGTTATAAAAAAATCAAGTTAATACTCCACAGACCTGTCTACAAACGATTATTATAGCGGCATTTCCTCAATTAAGATTCCCTCTTCCCAGACATGTCTAGGTTTGTGTCAAGTTGACAAAAACCAACCAGCACAGGGTTAATAAGGGTTCTCCAGAGAAACAAAACTGACAGAACAAACAGATATTGCAGAGAGGATTGATTAGGCTGTCTTGCACAATAGGGGCTGGCTAGTCCAAAAATGGTTATCTGTGCCCTAGAGAAGTTGTAAACCAAGTTGATTGCTCAGTTCACAAGGCTGGAGGCCTCTGCAGTGCCAATTTGGCACTGAGGGCCTGGACAATCCTGGGGAGCCGCTGGCATTCTGTCCATGTTGGAAGGCTGAAGAAGCCGTGTTCTGATAGCAGAGAAGGATGACAGCAGCAGCAACATAGTAGATGCATTCACTAGCAGGGAGTAAAAGCAGGCAGGAAAAAGCAGACCTTCATTTTCCTCAGACCTCTTTGTGCCTGGTCTCTGCAGGAAAGTGCTGCCTGGTCTGGCAGAGTGTCCACTTTCAGCTAATTCTTCGAGGAACTACTTTCACAGACCCACCAGAGGTTTGCCTCTTACGTGGCTTCAGATCCTACCAAGTAGACAACCAAGATGAATCAATATTACTCTAATTGTCAGCTTTAACATATGTTTTCTTTTCAGTTCCACCCCTCACAGTTTATATTAGTTGTATCAATTCTTTAATTTAGAGCATTATTTATTTTTGTTTTTTAACATAAACATACTGCTTTCATATTTGTGGTGGTTTTGCCTCCGTTTTCCTAATTAACCATTAATTTATAGAGCAGGAATCACACATATTCATTGGTGTCTGCCTATACCTTTTATTACTGAAGGACTATGGACAGTTGGGCTGGGTATAAAAATCCTCAGCTCTAGATCTTTCTGTGAGGAACTTAGAAAATGTACAACGGCATTGGAAATTTATCTGAATAAAACTAATTCTATGCTTTTCTTCCTCGTTATACATGATCTAAAATTACCTGACATAGCAAAAGATTCTTTTCTTAATCTTTAAATAAGTCAAGACTACGTTATCTACTAAAGTCTTCATGAATTAGCCCTTCAATATTTACTCTCTTCAATATTTAAACTGTTGTTTAGTTAGTTACTTAGCAGAATCAAAAATGTACAAGAGGGATCTTCATTGTCTATTTTCTATATTAATTATTTTCTCTCAAATATTGCTCTAAGGTGTCTTTCTGTTTCATTCTGTGAGCTTGTCTTGTTTTTATTCTTTAGGTCACTTGCTGGATTTCCTCCAATGCCCATTCTCTCCTTTGTACTCCACCTCTGTGCAATTTCTTTTTCTAACTTTTTCTTAAATCCTGCAAGTTCTTGTATTATTATTCTTGTGATTCCTGGGACCTTGATCTTTTCTTCACTAGATTAAAGAAGCATTGATTTCAGGAAAATTATTGTAAATTTGTGATAAAATATTTGATCCTAGTTTTTATCTGCTATGTGGAAGTTTTTCTCTAAGGGGAGAATCTCTGAGTAGTAGTAAACCTCTGAACATATTCTTCCTTCTTTCTTCTCTTTGCATATAAGGCTATCTTTGTGTTGCTGTGTTTCTTATAGCATCTTTGGAGCTGTTAGAGACTGATAATTATCCCTGGTACAAAACACTAACGATTCTAGGTACCCCTGAATAAGTTTGGCTCTGATTTCCTGACCTTTGAATTGACAGACAGAAGGATTCTCTTGCAGAAAAGCATGGAGTTCAGAATTTGCTATTTCCAAACAAGGTCTCTTCTCTGGGGGTTGGAGAGATGGCTCAGTGGTTAAGAGCATTGCCTGCTCTTCCAAAGGTCCTGAGTTCAATTCCCGGCAACCACATGGTGGCTCACAACCATCTGTAATGAGGTCTGGTGCCCTCTTCTGATTTACAGGCATACACGCAGACAGAATATTGTATACATAATAAATAAATAAATAAATAAATAAATAAATAAATAAATAAATAAATAGGTCTCTTCTCTGCTACCATAGAAACAAACCACTCTGCAAACGAGTTCTCCTTGGGGATCTTCTATAGCTCTGTATCCTCAGCTTTTCTCAATCAGATTGAGTTCAGGAGGCTCCTTTCTTTATCCCATCTCACTCTGATTACTGGACAAGTTTTGGTAATGGGAGGTGTAGTTCTTACACCTCTATATATAGTTTTCACCCCCTTTTGTATAACAAGCTTTCTTGTAAGACTATCTTTAGACCACCAGGCCCCAAATAATGACATGGAGACTCATTATTAATTATGAAAGATTACTTGGCCTTTAGCTTAGGCTTGTTTCCAACTAGTTCTTATAACTTAGCTAACTCATATTTTTTTAATCTACCTTCTGCCACATAGTGTGGTTTCCTCTTCACAATATGGCATGTCCAATTTGTTCCAGGTGTGCTGGCAAATACCATGCACCTAGATTCTACCTCCTCTTCCTCCCTGGAAATCCCACCTATCCTCTCATGCCTAGGTATTGGCCATTCAGCAGTTCATTAAACCAGTCAGTCGGCACCTTCACAAACACATATCTTCACAGTGTACAAAAAGATTATCCCACAACAATTTTGTCTTTAAGAAGGACATTTTCCAGGTTGGCTCATCAAAGGAAGTTGACTCTCAGGGTCTTTATCTTAATTGCCTCCCTTTCACTTCCTTCCTACCTCAGCCCCTTTGGTCTGTTCCTATATATATTAGCAGTCTTAAGTAATACCCTCACTGAGGTTTTCTCAAATGGTGTCTTTTTCCTTTCATTTTCATCTTTACTTTTTATTTATATCGTTATTGTTGCATTGTTGCTATTTTGAGGTGATTTTTAAGGGACAGGAAAAACATAATGATTTACACAACCATAACTATTTCAAGTTTCACAATACCTTAATTATTAAAATTTTTAAAGTAAATCTTATATTTTGCCAGGTCTCTAAGTATCTTGTTCATTTTCTTCAGATGTTTTTAAACTATTATTGAATCTTAATTCTTCCATTTAAATTTTAGAATACACACATTCACATGGGGATTTCAACTTTAATTAAAATAAATGTATCCTTAATTTGAAGAAAATCCCTACCTTATAGCATTGACTTTTCCCACCTCTTCACTTATTTGGATCTTCTGTAACAAACAAAAAACTATTTTTTTTTATTTTTAAAAGGTCTCTAATTCTGTTAAATTTATTCCCAAGTAACTCATGCTTTCTGTTTATATTATAAGCATTAATTTTTTAATTTCTAATTTTTAACACATTGTGGCATATAGAAATACAATTGATTTCTAACATATCTAAATTATATATTTCTAATATTTAATATACACATTAATATAATTATAAATATATGTTATTTATAACCCAGAAATTTTATGAGTTTCTATTCATTTTGACAGTGTATCCATAGATGCCCCCAGAGTCTACATAGACTACTACAACCTGTGATAATCAATCAGAGTTTCATTTATTTTTATGTCATCTTATTATACTGAATTGTTAGATTAAATCAGTGACAGCAGACAGCATTGCATCAGTATTAATTTTAAAGAGAAGAATTAAAACAAACGCTTTCATATACTTCATTTGCTGTTAAGTATGTGGTAGAAACCCACTCTCCAATTAAAGAGTTCTCCTTATGTCATTAGTGCATACATTTTCTGTTATTATTATAAAATATCATAAATAATCAACCTAGAAACAAAACAAAAAGGTTTATGGGCTCACAGATTTAGTTGTTCTGGTCCATGGCCAGCTGAGCTGTTGCTTTGGGCCTGGAATATGGTAATACACAGTGGCAGGAGCATGGTGGAGCAACCCACTCCCTCACAGCAGTTGTAGAACAGAAAGAGGGGGAGGGGCTAGACTCCCAACATCCCCCTCTAGGACATGTTTCCAGTGGCAACATCACTCCCACTAGACTCTACTTCCTAAAAGTTCCCCCATCTCTACATAGTGTCACAGTGGGGTAACCAAACCCTCAGCCATGGGTGGTGGTTTGAAAGAAAAAGGACCCAAAAGGAGTGGCACTATTAGGGGGTGTGGCCTTATTGGAATAGGTGTGGTCTTGTTGGAGGAAGCCTGTCACTGTGGAGGCAGGCTTTGATGTCTCATATATGCTCAAGCCACACCCAGTGAGACACACCACTCCTGTTGCTTGTCAATCAGGATGTAGGACTCTCAGCTCCAGCATCATGCCTGCCTGCATGCCACTATGTCCTACCATGATGACAATGGACTGAATCTCTGAACTGTAAGTCATTCCATTAATTGTTTTCCTTTACACGAGTTGCTGAGGTCATGGTGTCTCTTCACAGCAATAGAAACCCTAACACCATGCCAACCAAAGCAAGTGTCATGTCTTATCATAATGGTATTTTACCAGATGTTTTCTTTGGAGTCTACTGAGATCTTTTGTGATTTCATTCTTTTGACTTGTTAATATTAGGATGTGGTGGATGTCTTTCAATATATTGCACCAACATTTTGCTAAGAGAATAAATACAACTTGTTTGAAAGTACTGACTAAAGCGTGGTTGGATTTACAGTGTGGGGATCACCCTCGATCTTATCTTCACATGTTTTCAAACTCTGTGTCTTCAGCCTTCCTATGCTGTATATTTTAGTCTCCTGGGAGAATATCATATAGCCAGAGTAGGAACAGATGGTTGCTTGTTGGTTTCTACCAAGAAAACACACTTTTTTTTCTTTTTAGCTGGATGTTTTATATCATTTACATTTACTGGAGTTCCTAGTATATTTGATTTTCTATCATCTTATTTTCTGCTTTGTTGAATTACTTCTCCTCTTTTCCCTTTTTAAGTTTTATTTTTCTGACCTCTTTAAAATTAATCAAATCTTCCCTTTAGCTCATTTTTTCTGTGTTTATTTTATTTCCTTTTTTTACTAGTTACTCTTATTTTTCATGTTCATTTATTAAAACCTAAAATTCAATAGTACTTTCCCTTTAAACACTTTAGTACACTTCAATTTAAATTATTCTTTTCTCATTTTATCTATTACCCTCAAGTATTTCAGTTCTACTTTGGTTTGTGTCCCCCTAATTAAGTCATCTCTCTTAACATCATGTTACCTAGTTAGGTTTCTTTGCTGTAAAGAGATACCATGACCATGACTCCTACAGAGGAAAACATTGAGGTGGCAGCATACAGTTCAGAGGTTCAGGCCATTATCATCATGGTGGGAGCATGCAGGCAGACATGGTGCTGGCTCTGTCTTGATCAGAAGGCAACAGGAAGTGGACTGAGTGTCACACTGAGGGAAACTTGAGCAAAAGAGACTTCAAAGTCCACCTCCAGAGTGACACACTTTCTCCAAAAAGGCCACACCTCCAAACAGTGCCACTTCCTTTGGGATCCATTTTCTTTCAAACCACCACACCATGTAATGATGATTTGATCATCATTGTTACATGTACGCCCTTATTTGCCTTTCTTCACCCACCACACCCCTTTTGGCATCACATTTCTTTTTTACAAGTTAAATATATTTTTCCCAAGTATGTTCTTTAGACATCCCTGCAGAGAAATCTTTTGGTATAAACTCCATATTAAGTGCTCTTCTTATTTCTCTTCAATTATTTGGACTTTCTTCACATTTTAACCACTCTCTGGTGAAATTGTTTCTTTTAAATTTTTCTTCCTCTTCATCTATTAACTGTCCCTAACAGGCGCAGTCGTCTGTCTCATGTGAAGACTGAGGGCCTTAGAGACATGGCGTGCTCGGGCCTGATATTTATAACTACTCATGTGTTGTTATCACTGTTGCCAATGCTGTCTGTCCTACATGCCAACAGCAGGGGTAACATCCATCAAGAGAAGACAAGGTGGAGAGATGGGAGACTTGTGGCATCCACAGCATGAATGTCTCAGGACAGGCCTCACGCTCTGGGCAATTGGGCTATCTCTCTGTCTCCAGGACAGGTTTCATGCTCTGGGGTGATTGGGCTATCTCTCTGTCTCCAGGGCAGGCTTCATGCTCTGGAATATTTAGGCTATCTCTCTGCCTGTCTCCAGGACAGGTCTCATTCTCTGGGATTCTTGGGCTATCTCTCTGCCTGTCTCCAGGATAAGTCTCGTGCTCTGGGGTGATTGGGCTATCTCTCTGCCTGTCTCCAGGTCAGACTTCATGCTCCTAAATTTTTGGGAGGGTTATCTTTCTAGCAAAAGATGTAACTTCCACACCAGCTGCACTGTCATTTGAGGTTGGTTTGTTAAAGGGAAAGTGGGCCTGACATGATCTTGTTTGGTGGTCTGTTTTCCAACTGCTGCCTTTTTATCATCACCAACCTCAGTTTGCAGCCATTTGAGAGATCACAGGCTTCTTGTATTTGCTGTATGTTTTAATCAGGCCCAGTCAGTCAGCTTTGCTGCCCAGTCCTAAAACATGTCACAGATCTCCACAAACTGACAGCAAACCCCAGTGCCCAGTAAGCAGACACAGCTCCAACAGTTCTAAAATCGCCTGTCCCACACGGGCTCCTGAGCCCTGAAAACTGCCTGGGAACCCTGCAGGGGTTTAAGGAAGCACAACTATTTTCAAGGTCTGAGGACACATGCATCCTGCTTTGTTCCTGGGTCAGAAGCCTTTCACATTAAGACTTTTTATAGACATTTTGTTTTTATGTTTTCATCAAAAAAATAGAATTCTTTTCCAAATGCTAACTAAATAGATAATAATTATAATTACTATGATAAGTGAATAATCTCATAGAGTCACAGAATAAAGGTACTTCCAGGGAAGGAGGCCTAAGGAGGGACGTACTTGGTCCAGGTCACAAGGACCTGTGTGAGAGCAAGTCTGTCACATGTGGATCTGGGATCCTGTGTGGCAAGGAGGCTGCACGAGATAGCTCGGGGTGTCCTCATCTCAAACAGTGAATGTGACATGTCAGAAACTGAATGGGAGCTACACACCCACAAGTGCACACACACACACACACACACACACCTACCAGCCTCCTCTGTCTTTGTGACACATGGGGTTGCTACCTCAAGCCCTACACCAGAGAGCCACCACCATGATCACTATTCTGGGAATCTAGAGAGAGAGGCCACACCCTGCAAGGGCATCACGGTCCTGGCCTCAGCCCCATCTAGAACTGATGGGCATCTTCGACCCTTGCAGATGCTCGTCAGGGTTAGACCGACTTGTCTCTAACAACCCGGATCATAAGCTCTGCTGCTAGGAGAATGCGTGCTGCCCAGAGTACCAAATGCATCGTGTGACAGCGACGATGTCAGTGCCACCCCAGTTCTCCGCCATCAGTGCCGTGGTCTGTGGACTAGCAGCACAAGCTGTCACCAGAGCAGGTGGAGATTTCAGTTAGATCTAGAAACCAAAGCAGGCAGTCCACCCTGACAAATGTTCCAGGTATATACTCTATTCTCTCTTCTCTATCTTCACCTTCCAGAAGGAACTGAGGCTCGAATCCAGAAAATTGCCCAAGATTTTTAAAGCCAGGGAGGACCGAAGTAAAACTCTAACACAGGCTCCTGACTCCTCCCACCCCCATGCAGGAATGCTCCTCAGCCTAAAAGTGAGGACGCGGAAGTTGGTGCTACCTTCCTTTACGCCTGAGGTGCCTCCCAGTTGCCTCAGCATCTGGCCTGAGCTGGAGTTGAACAGAAAGGCAGGGAGGAGGGAGGCTACCTAGGAGAGAAAGGTGACTGACTCACCCTCTGCTACCTCAGCAAAACCTGCTCCCCTCCTCAACTCCCTGACAGACTTCCAGACCCCACCCAGAGCCTGCAAACGAAACTCACTCCCACCCACCCTCCAACCCTGAGCCAGGCACTCTGAGACACAAGGGATATGGCCCTCTCCTGGATGACAGCCTAGCAAAGCCTTGGATAAGGCCTCATACACCTTGCGCGTTATAAAAGATGTGTATAGATGAGAAGCGGGAAGGTATGTTTCACGATGGTGACCACCTGAGAAAAAGCAAGGCCGTGGAAAAATGTATTTCAGTGTCTAGCAGAGTATTTCTCAAACAAGAACTAGAGAGATTAATCTCAGGGCCATTGTGGGGGGCCTGTATTGCTGATTTAAGAATTGGGGTTTATTTTAGGGGGTTGTCCTAAGTAGAGTGTGGGGTTCCACAGTCTCATGGATAGGAAAGGAACATGCAGAAACGTTTATGGCCCAAAGCTTATTTTGTATGGAACCCTGAGGCTGCTGCTCACTGAGGTCTGTCTACTGAGAGCTGAGGCTCAGAGGAGCCACACAAAAAGACAGTTAGGTCACAGAGAATTGGCAGGCACCAGGCCTGCCCGACTCTGAAACAGAAGCCCTGATTCCTATGCTGCCCTTCTCTTCCCGGGGCCAGCTCCTGGATGGGAGGGAGCCTGGCATTGGGACCACAGCAAGCAGAGGTTTTCTGCCTCCCACTAGAGCAGGCAGGAAGCACTGGGACCTTGCCCATCCTGGGGGCTCCCATGCTGCACCTTGAATGGAATAGAAGCAGGTGGGAGAGATACCTAGGAGAGAGGAGGGTGGACATCGAGGAGAGAGGTGTAGGGGTGGGGGGTGCCATGTCCCCGGAGCCTTTGGCAGGTCTCCCATGTATATAGGATGGTGAGCAGAGCTGCCTGCTCAGGATGGGACCAGCGTCCTGTGCAAAAAAAAAAAAAAAAAAAAAAAAAAAAGCTCTGGGGAGTATGGTCAAGAGCGCCCAGTATACCAGTATTGCAGGGGAACTGCAGATCTCCACAATATCCTGCATTCCATGAGAATTTTACAAAGAAATCAGAGAAAGAGTGGGTGGGATTATTGTGCAGAGGTGAGGGCAGACCGGTAGAGAGCCCTACTCGAGGCCAGGTCAAAGCAACAGGAGCTTCGGGGCTCTGTGGGCTATGGGCTTTGGGCTTCGGACTTTGCCTCCAGCTCTGGGCTCCAGGAACCAACCAGCGCGGCACTCTGCGGTCCAGCACAGGCGGCAAACTGGAAACAGCTGCGGAGGTTTTGGGTTTCCGCCCAGCCTCCCCCTGGCCCCTGGCTCGGCCCACCCGAGCAGTTCCTCTTAATCCTGCTCTCTCGGGAAGCTGCGCCATGGAAATCCACCCTGTTTCAGAGGTCAGCCCCAGGCTGGTGACAGAAGCTCCACCGGCCAGGACCCCCTCACTCGGGCAACACCCTGCAACCTCGCTGCTGCACGTGACGCATAGCTCTGAGGTCGCAACAGCCTACTCTAGCAGGTGCTCCCCGAAACTTGCAAGCTGTGTTCTGCTTGGATCCAAAGTACTAGAAGGCACTCTAAGGACTGGTGAGGTGCCTCCCTTCCACCTCTCACGGTGTGAGGTTGACTTAAAGCTAATCCACCCATTTCTCCCGAGGGGACAAAGTGTTTGCTCAAAGTCACAGAGAGTGTGATCTCTGGGCCTTTTTTCACGCCCAGATTTGGTTTGATTCAGTTTCTCTTCAAATACCAAACTAGAATTTAAGTCTTTATTGCTGTTGCTGTCCGATCTGAAAGTTCTCACTTGGCATGACTTTGCTGGATGTTCTTGGCCCCAGCCCTGGGGTCCCATTCACATTAGTGTGCAGCCCAGGTGAGAGGCAGAAAGCACAGTAGGCAGAGGGTGGGTGGGGCTTTCCAGGAGGCCTCGGGTCCTAGCCTTCAGTGAAGGAGAGGCAGCCTTTGCAACCCTGTGCCCTGACTGGTACTTCACTGCCAGGCATCAACTTTGTTGACTTCTCATAGGCAGTTCTGCAGGGCAGGCGTGGGGGCAAACTCCAAGCTGGCCCCCAGGTTACCAGAGAGCAGATCTACTTCATCTTCCCGAAACTCCTAGGTATACTCTAAGCCAGACTTCCATGCATGTAGAGTTGCACCTACATATGTGCTATGCATTTCACCCTTGTGAGCCTGGGGTTTCACACACACACTCCCCCGTCTTGTGCTTCACACAATTCTAAGCATGGCCCTGATTCATACCACAGCCTCCAGCTCTCGGGAACCTCAACAGGACCCAGATGCCTTGCTCACATGTCAATGCCCTGTGCAGGAAGGTTCCAGAATACCACAGCCAGCATGCTGATGGTGGCCCTCACTTACACAGCCTCTCAGGGAGTTTTCTCCAGGGACGCAGGGAGCAGACACTAGGTGCAGCTTCTCCATTGGAACATTGTGTACGACCAGACACGCGTGGCTACTTACAGCTTGAAAGACGGACACTATGTCCTTTGGAACTGTGATGGGTTGCACACGTGGAGGCTCCCACGCCTTTGATGGCACCTACCAAGCACTTGTCCCTTGAGCAATCTCTCTCCTGGGCCATAGGCCAAGAAGTGAACCCCTCCTTGGATCTCGGGTTCTGCCACCCCCTTGCCACATTGCTTTAGATGGGTCCCTTCTTCCTTTCCTCTCGCTGGGCTTTAGCTTCCTAGAGTGCAGACCTGATGCTCTGTATGGCCCTATCATTTTGCCATTTTCAGCTCTGTTGAGCCTGTGGAGCCCATGCTGCAGATGTGCCTGGAGGAGTGAGGGCTTAGAGCCATGCACAAACCCATAAGGCATCACTGCCCCAGCGGTCTTCCCTGCCGGCCTCGCTCACACTGGACACGCCAGGCTGAGGCTGGGCTCAAAGCTGAGGCCCATGAGCAGAGCAAGCACTAGCCTCTGACCACGGTCAGCTGTGGCCCTCGAGGGACTAAAAGAGACTGAGAAAGGTGGGGACAAAAACAGCTGAAGAACACAAATGAAAACTGAGAGATGGGGGGGGGGGGCTGGGCCCAGGAAGGGGTTCTGCCTGAGAGAGATCCGAGGGTGCGCAGGCGAATTGGGAACAAGTGGAGAAGAAATTCAGAGCACGGGGAGGTGGTTGCAGACAGGGAGGGACAGTGGGGAGCTGCCCTAAGGGTGTTCCCTGGGTCCAGCTTGTGCCTCTCCACCAGTATGAGTGGGGAAGTGGGGTGACACATGAGTCTACAAAGAGGCTGCAGGCTGTGTCTGGTGTCCTCTAAAGTAGGGAACTGATGGAAACGAATCCCCTAACACTTTGGTTCCTTTTCCCCTCCAGACTCTGAACTCAGTACTACATATGTGTAAAAAGGAGTCCTCTGAAGGCTGCTTTCTGTGTATTTTCTTTTATAGGAGAAAAATGGATATTTGCTCCTCCAGCAACCCAAGGCAGTAAAATGTCCAGTTGTACAGGTTGCTCACTCTCCAAGACACCCTCCCTTTTGGCTAAGAGGGGCTCCCCAAGCTATGTGCTCTCCCTACTGTCCACCAGCCTGACTCTGCATATACTGGATACATCAGTGTGAGACCCACCTCATCTTCACGTGTGTGTGCACGACAGGCTGTGAGACAGGCAGAAACCTAGAGACCTGCTTCCTTTTCTAGATGAGCAGGTTAGATAAGAGGGCAGCTCTGCCTCTCCCCAAGAGAGAGCAGAGGGGCTGGTGCAGGCTGCAGGCTTTGGGGGTAGACAGCAAGCCCTCTGGTGCCCAGCATAAAGTACAAAACCATAGGAGCCAGAAGATGCAAAGCCCTTTCTGGGAAAGGTGGGAGGCACCCAGCTCACCTCATCTGTCCATTTTCCAGGTGACACAGCAGAACACAAAAGGGCTCCCTGAAGCCCCACCACAAGACTCAAGACAGTCTGGGGCTCCCAACACCTAGAGTCAGGGTCCTCTGCTGTTCCCTGCTGACCCATTTTGGAAACCCTCATCTGAGTCTCCGAGGTCAGGGGTCAGGTCTACCCTTTCCAGGGCCCCCAAACCACAGCCTGGTGGCTGCCTCCAACACAAGATGAAGGCCACTTTCCCATCCACCACACTGAGCTGTGGTGCCACAAAGCAGGCTCCAATGCCTGTGCACCCTCACAAGGGAGCTAAACTTGATTTTGCTTCTATCTAAATATATCCCTGCGCCTTATCATACAGGAAATGATTAGCCCTCTCCCTGGTGGCTGAGAAGCCCAGGGCTATGTAGTGCTTTCCAGACCTCCACAGCCAGGTCTCAGGGGACCACAAGCAGGGGAAGGATGAGGTGGCCTCCGTCACTGATGGCCACCCAGGTCCCTGGAGTACCAGTCCTCTCCTAGGCAGGAGCTGATGGGCAAAGGTTACCCTCTTTGTAGTCCGTGGTTCTCAGCTCAGCTCACTGCTGCAGCATGGATGTTAATGTTATTTTTAAAAATGAAGTAGCAATTTTTTTCGACTTTCACTGTTATTCTATTTTGACGTTTCCATGTCTAGAAGAAAGAGTCTTCCCCCTTGTCAGGGTCATCTAGCTGAGTGAAAAGACCACTGGGAGAAGGCACCCCCTTTGTAGTCGTTTTCAGGTCAAGAACAAACCCTGCGGAAGCCATCCCAGGACCCCCTGAACTGTCCCCTCACAGAATATCACCTCAGCCACAAACATACTCTTCCCAGAATAACTACAAATCTCTCAGAATCACCATTCACTTGCCTTTCCCTGTACACTTGGGACCCAAGTACAGATCCCTAGACACCAGAATTTAATTGTGTCATTTCTGTTTTCTTTTTTGGTTGTTTGCTTTGTTTGTTTGTTTTTCAGACAGGGTCTCACTATGCTGCTCTGGCTGTCCTGGAACTCCCTCTGTAGACTAGGCTGGCCCCAAACTCACAGAAATCCCCCTGCCTCTGCCTCCCAGGTGCTGGTATTAAAGGCACGTGCCACAGCATCCAGACTGTCATTTCTGTTTTCAATGTACCTTTCAGGTCTTTTACTCCCCAGCTCTCCACCGTTTTTCAGACCCCGTGTTGTCGGCTCGTAGGCTCCCAGGGCTTCCACAGTCTGGACTGTGCTGACTGCCGGCTCCCATGGGGACGGGTCCTGGTGTAGATTAGACATTGAAAAGATGGCAAGCAGCCACACTCATCCATCAGAGACACATGGTGTCTCGCCACACCTCTTTCCGGAGCTGCTGATGGCCCCCGCTGCTCATCCTCTGGGTGCAGACATCTCCCGAGAATGGCAACCTCTGACTTTCATTTTGATTTTCTTTATCCGATTTACCTGTCACACTCTCCACTCTACCCTAGTTTTTCTAACCGATCTGTTTCATTTTAATTATATGTGAGTGCCTGTGTGCACACAGAAGTGCAGGCACCTGCACAGGAATCAGACCTCCCAGACCTGGAGTTAGAGGTGGCTGTGAGTCATTGCTCTGAGTCCTGGGAACCTGTGAGAACTGAACCCTTGTCCTCCACGAGAGCAGACATCCTGAGCACCTCTCCAGCACCAACTATGGCCTCTTGTAGAAACTTTCATTTCCACTCTGGGCTATGCGTTTGGCTCCCTGTGCGAAGAGGGCATAAGGGGGTACAGAGAGAGGAAATGTCACTGGCCTAATCTCTATCTCCAAGGTAAAGTCCACCCCAGTGACACACCCAAAATAAGAAACTTCCCTGGAGCCTCTCTCCGCTGGCCTTTCAGCCTCTGCTGGGACAAGCAACTTATAGTCAAAGCCAACCCAACAGGGGAGCTCTGTGACCAGGAAGAGTCCTTCCTCAAGCTCTGGAGCCACCCCCTCCTTCCTCAGAGAAGACATCTTTCCATGGGAAGCAGACTTTCCAAGCTCCTGTCCCAGGAAGTCCCCCCAGAGACAGACTCATGCTCTCTCTTCTCTCTCTTCCCTCTCTCTCTCTCTCTCTCTCTCTCTCTCTCTCTCTCTCCTCCCTTTTGGGCTGTGGTCTCACATGAGCTCCATAGCCCTGGAGTTGTGGCTGATGTTCATTCAAAATTCCAAAGCAGGCTTATCTTTAATGTTCACGGGCGGATAGTCATGAAGAGTCATCAGGGCCCAAGTGTCAGACCCTACCATTTCGGCTCACATCCCAGGTTCACCACAGCCCACACCAGCCATGACTGGAGAACACATATGGGCGGGTCTCCCATTGTGCAACACCCTCGTGTGCCTGCCCAAGAAGCCACATTTCACAGACACTCAGAGGTAAGATGGCAGAGATGGATGGGGTAGCCAGATGCCTCCTCTGCGGCATTGGGCAGACAACACGTTTCAAAAGAAAAAGAGGAATTCAAAAACCATGGGTCTACTCGTAATTGCAAACGGGGTTTGAAAGGAAGATGTGAAGCCATCATCATTCCCTCTCCTTTTGAAGCTCCCAGGGTACTCCTTGGCAGATGACATCACTTTCCATCCAGATGCTCCAGCGCCTAACCTCAGTCTTCCCTGAGCTCCCTCCCCTCAGCCTCACAATTACTACTCACCAGGTCCAGCCAACAGGCCTCAGCACTAGCAAGCTGTCTCCACCCTCCCACTTGCTTTGTACCAGCTGTCCTACCACAAGAATGTTCTGGCCATAACCCATCAACAGGTCTGTTAGCACAACCGCACACACACACACACACACACACACACACACACACATCTAGTTCTCAGGCCCCCGGGTACCAGGCTTAGACCCCGAGTCCTTTCCAAAGCAACTTTAAGGGTCTCCAACAGACTCTCAAAGCCAGATTTGGTGAAAATGTCAGTGGGATCATTAACTCTATACACATTTCTTAAGCCCCTTCTGTGCCAGATTCTGTCCTTCCATTCCAGGCATCAAGGACCCAGCAATGACATCAAGGGACAAAGCCTCTGCCACCTCGGCAAAGCCTGATGATGAGCAAAGCAGATTGGTAGATTAGAGCATGTTAGGAAGAGGAGTAGAGAAAGTTAAATGGGATCAGGCCTTCTCCTACGGTGACGTGGGACAGAGGACCCCAGGAACACTGTGTCACTTAGGGGAAAAAAAACTTTCAAGGAGGTCAGGAAAGTGGCCCAGTGCATCTGTCCGGGAACATGGATGGACGAGGAAGTGATGAGCAAATGAACAGAAGTGACTGATTAGAGTGATAAGTGAGAGACCCACTGAATGGATGGACGATTGAGTGAGTGAGTGAGTGAGTGAGTGAGTGAGTGAGTGAGTGAGTGAATGAGCCAGTAAATGAGACAACAAGAGACTATATCTAGATGGGTTTTTATAATGAATTGCCTTTCGGTGGTCAAATTACACTGGTTGGAAAAGCCACCAGCTACTCTGCAGCCTAGAACTTACTTGGCCTTGCAAGTCTACCTTGGGACCTTAGACTTCTTTCTTTTTGTATGTGCCCCTCCGATGGCTCCGCAGAATACAGCCAACTCCTATGGCCACAGGTGCTAGGCTGGAAGCATAGGACATTTGTGCAGAGAGACCCCCGGTGGCTCTGACCTTCATGCCTTGCCCAGGAAGGATGGCACAGCAAGGGCCAGACGGTGCTTGGGGGGCGGGGGGGAGGGGGGACATCGGCTCTGGCCTCCAGGGCAGGTTCCCTGACCAACACACATACATTTGGATGGGGCTTCCACTCAGCCTGCCTTGCAGGATGAGTGCTTGTCCCAGCAGAGGCTGGAGTGAGAAATGGAGGATTCCAGCTCTGTTCCTCCTTGGCCCAGTTATTGTTTTCTAAAGCTGGACACACTGAGGGGAGCGCAGAGTTGCTGAAGGAACCGCAGCCCTGCGAGATGGCGGGGTCAAAGGCCAGCAATGGAGCAGCCTGGATGGTGAAAGTGTGATGCCCGAGACCAGCTAAGCAAGGGAAGTGCAGGGCGGGCAGGGCAAGAGAACAGGATCAAAACCGGAGCCTCTGAAGGCAAGCTTCACCAGTTTAATCCATCTCTAGCCTCAAGTTAACTACCTAAACCCTGAGGCTCTTGCCTCTCTACAGTGGGAATATGGCAGCTGCCTTACAGAAAATAAAATGAGATGTGTACAAGGAACTGTGCATAACTGGTATGTAGAAAATGTTCAACAAATGATACTGTGTCTTAATGCGTCATTAATAACATCAATATATTATAATAAAATAATGCATTTGGTTATTTTATATTACTAATAAGTAGCATAAACCCAGTCTGAGCAAGCGATGTGTTGAAGACAATAACTAACATTTATATTTTTTCCTTAACAAGGGTTCAAACTAGCTGCTGAGATGACAGTTGGGAACTACCCTGCCCTCAGTGGACAGGGGCATCCGGGTGGATTCAGGGAAGCAGCCAAGGTGTGAAGGGATAAAATCCTCACCTGCGAGAGATGGGAGCTGCTCAGCCTGCACCAGAAAAAGCTGCAGGGAGGAAACAGAATAACTGGGTTGGGGCTTTGAGAGCAGAGCTATGGCCTGAAAGAGATGGAGACTCTTCATGCATGGAGTCAAGTTGCATTTCTGTGCAAAACAAACAAACAAAACCTAACATTCTTTCATGTCAACAAGGCCCATGTTTAGTAACTAGAATCAAGGATCTATGTAAAGGACCTTGGACAAGTTCCACTACACCAAGACAGGCTCTTTCCAGAAGAGGTCGGTCTGCACCAGTACCTGACTGCTCTCTGATCTGATGCCCATCTCTGACTTGTGACATAGTCACCCTCACTGTAGCCTTGGTTATAGTGATCCTCACTGTCCCATTCGTCCATCAAACCATCCCTACTTCAGTGCTTGGTGCCAAGAGTACAGCAATTTGAATTCTGCCTCCTAGATTTACAGTCTCCTGCAGAAGTTCTCAAACTGCACATATATCACCAGCATGTATAAAATAAATAAATGTCATCCTCCAGTCACAACATGGATATAAGAGCAAATGTAGGGACGGAGACTAGAAAACTCTTGGGAGAAAATAATATTGATGAGCCCATGACAATGGGTTTTCAGATAGGAGCCCCTAAGTACAAGCAACAAAATAATTAATAAATTGAATTTTATCAAAATGTTGCGCTTTTGGGCTTCCATGGGAGCTATCCCAAAAGTAAAAGATTGGGGCTGGAGAGATGGCTCAGTAACCAGGAGAGCATACTGCTCCTACGTGACACCCAAGTGTAGTTCCCAATACCTATGTCTAGCAGCTCACACCACCTGTAACTCCAGGTCCCAGGGACCCAGCACCTTCTCCAGCCTCTGAAGGCACTGCACAAACCACACAGACATGCGATTAAAAACAAACCTCAAGAACAGTGGAAGGCAATGTGTGGAGTTGGAGGAAACATTTGTCAGTCGTCTATGAGCAAAGACATGTGCCTAGAACAAGAAACACTTGCAACCAGTTATAAGCAACTGAGTCAGTTCAAAAAATAATTAAGGACCCCAAAAAATTTTTTTACAAATAAGATAGAAATAGCCAATGCACACTTAAAGAATACTCATCAAAGAAATGCAAATCAAATCCTGACCAGGTCACACTCAGGAGAGCACCTGTGGTTAAAGGAAAAAAAGAAAAAAGCCAGATATATATATATATATATATATATATATATAGTCACAATAATATAGAAAAATGGAACCTTCGTGCACTGCTGGCGAGAATGTAGAATGGTACAGCCAGTTAGTGAGTGAGACAGGGGGATGTCTAGCATTTCCTTAAAAAGCTAACCACAGAGTTACCATTTGACACAGCAATTCCACTCCCGGGAATATACCCAACAGAATAGGAACCATATGTCCACACAAAAACTTGTTTACAATTGTTCTAGCAGCATTATTCCTAACAACCAAAGGTGAAAATGACCCTATTGTCTCCTAATAGGTGACTGGATAGCAAAATGTAGTTTTGCTGTTGTGGCAAAGAATAAAACTTACATGCTACGTGGAGGAGCTTGGACCCTGAAAACATTAAACTGTATAGGACCACAGCCTTGTACCTTCAACGCCAAACCTAAGGAAGATCCAAACTCAAGAGTTTCTGCAGAAATCTGGAGCAAGGGTCTTTTGGCAATACGTCTTCAGCACTTCCCTCTGATGTCTGCGTTCACATCTCCCACTGCAGAAATCAGCACTGGCTCAGAGGTTGCCTGCATTCCCTACCCAGCGATGCCGCCTTACAAAATCTCCTCTGTATGACACTATGGTCCAGAAATCCAAATAACTGACTTACAAGCACATCAGACAAAGGCTTTGAACCCATATCTGTTCCCATTTTAGAAACAGATTAGACTGAGTCTGAGGGACTTACATCCCTGAGTCTGAACAAGTTTGCAGCCAGGAGAACCTAGTGTCTTGCCTGGTCCTTCTCTGCTCCTCTCGCTGTCCCCCTGCCCCGTAGGGCAGGGGATCCCGTATGCCCCAATGAGAGGATGCTTCTTGCTGCAGACCCATTGTGGATCTGCTGCTTGGCGGTAACCGGCCCAATACCCGGACCGGAGCCAGCACCTACGCCAGAGCCGGCTTCATGTGTTCTCTGCCAGCTCACCCTCCACGCATCTGCAAGTGGAAAGTCTGGGAAGGTGGTCTGCTTTCCTGGAAGATGTCAGCCTCCACCAGCCGCCCTGAATGGCGTAGCTGGGCTGGTAAAGGCAAGTTGCTGAGCCTGGAGGAGGGGCTGCTACGAGGCGACAAACGCGGCATGTGGGCTAGCAGAGAACAGGAATATTAATTCTGGCACACCCAACTCCCACAAAGTTTCCTCGGCAAGAAACAATGAAGACGACAGGCAGAGACCTTCCTGCCATGCTCTCCGCCTGCTCGTGGCGGCTGTTAATATAATCAATAGTAATAATAGCAGCTACTACTTAATGAGTCCCAGCTCTGGGCCAGCAGCTGAACTTAGCACTTCTCAGACACTAACACCCCCAGGGCGTGAAACATTATTGTCCCATTTTTCAGACGGTAAATTCCAAGAGACGGTGTAAACAGGCCCCAGCTGAGCAGGGCGAGGCTTGCCTCCTGCTGACCTAAGGCCAGCTCTCTCCCACCCCCACACCAAAGGGATGTTAACCAAAAGTCTATCAAGAAGCTGGATTCATTCCATCAGTAAGGTAGCTTGAACTCAGCTTCCTTCCTTCTTTCCTCTTTGGAAAGGATTAAAAGTGCCCCAAACCATGCAGTCTTCAGCAATGTGGTCTCCAGCTCTCGCTATGTATTTCCTACCCATTTCACAGAAGAGAAGGATGAGGCCTGATAAAACAAGCAGCCGCACCAGTTACACACTCAAGTCTTCTACTCCCCTGTGTGGCTCTCAGCCAGATGCCAGTCCCCGTGAGGCCACGGCAATAGGAACCTGGTGCAAGAGACATAGTTCCTTTTTTTTTAGTGGATACATAGACAGCCTGAGCCCACGGGAGTAAAAGGGAGCCCTGCTATTCACTTACTCTCATTTAAGATAATACACACACACACACACACACACACACACAATAGGCTCTGTCTAGGCAAAGGATCAGACACTATCTTCAGGGCAATCAATCTAAGCAACCAAAATTGCACAGCCACCATTTGGTTTCTAACCCAAGTGAGGTCCAGATGTGGTGCGATCCGGGGCCACGAGGCACAGACAGCCCTGGGCTGCCAGGCTGTCAGAAAAGGGAGTCTTCACAGAGAGTCAAAGGAGAAGTGAACCTGGGCCGGGAGGGCATGCTGGGCTGGACACCACCAGCACAGGCACAGCATAAGCCACAGCCCACGCAAAACAATGGCAGGGGACCCTTAAGCAGATTTGGAGTACCTGGGATACACAGCAGTATCCTGGGCTCCAGTCCTCACCCAAAGAGTAGTGAAGAGTCACAGCCAGAGGGACCCTACCTCAGGCAGGACACTAACAGCCTACTTAAAGGTTCCCACAGAAGAGAAGGGCCTACCAGAGCAGCCTCCAAGTCCAGCAACCTCGGAGGCTCAGGACCAGCAGTGGGGAGGACATCTCCTGGTCATTAATCCCAGCATGTGTTAATGTTTGATAAATTGCCCAACAGTTGCATTAGCTAATAACTCCCCGAACAAAACCAGAGAGTTCATCTGTTTTTATAAGAGGCCCAAGAGCATCCTGGGAACAGGCACGGTGGTCGTGAATAAAAGAGAAACATTCATTTATGGTAATTGGTTTCAGCTCCTCTCTTGGCTGCTTGTCCTGACCTAAATGTATCCAGTTGTTCCCTCGGCCTGGCTCTGGTTTGGGGGTCACTCCTAATGGTTTAATTCAACAAAAAATGCCTGCCATTTCCTGTAACCCCTGTCTTGTTCCACCCACCTCCCAAACGGTTTTCTTGCAAGAGGCATCTCGGCAACCCCTCTGCGCGCTGTTTCCTTCTCACGGAACAAAGTCAAGATTGTTGACAGAGCAAAGGGGTCTTAACTCCAGGCCAAGAGAAAAGGCTGGGGGGGAGGGACACTCAAAGGTAATAATCATTTGTTTGTCTTCCACCCTGACTTCACAAAGCAGGTTTTGTCCGAGGCTGGTGGTCAGGGACTCTGACACACAACATGGCCCTGGTGACCAAGGGCAATTTATGGGGAGGGAGCGAACACAAACCCTCATTCATGGAGCCGCCTCAGGAGGAAGTGACTAGGAGGAACATTTGTGCCTAGCCAGCCGGCAGGCCCTCCCGATGTCCCTCCCACGGGTCTGAGGATGTGGAGGGCTGGGGAGAGGCTTGCTGGGTGCTGTGAGTTTTGGCCAAACTTCAGATCCAACCCTGAGTCCAGTCTTACTTTCCATGGCCAGGCTTTCTTTCCCACTCATTCCCACTCATAAACACGTGACCTCCTTGCAGGGTAGTGCCCAGAAGGGCATGCCACAGCTAGGCCCGGGTGTGCAGCTGGACAGGCCTGTCCCTCAGGTGGATTTATGAGCTCTGCTGGCATCGCACCCCCAAGCACACAGGGAGGGGGCAGGGCGGAGCAGGGAGAGGGTCTGGAATACATTGCGCCGTCCGCAGGGACAGCTTGTAAACTTTGTTGGGATGCATCTGGTAGAAAGGCGTTGTATAAATATTAGATCATTATCGGTGTATTGTGTTTCCCGCTCTGGCGGGGAAGGGGGGCCAGTAGGCCACAGATGCCTTTCCTCAAGCTGACAGGGATGGCTTGTTGGAGTCCTTAGAAGGTCACCGCTTGCCCGTGGGCAGTCCTAGGAGGCAAGGTGGGACCCAGAGTCTTGGGGAAATGGAGGTAAGCACCAACTTAACTGCCAGAGAGTTACAGAGAAGCCTCTGCCCATAGAAGTCAGAGCAGGGGGTGGGCCTGGCAAGTGGATGGAGAAGGCTAGGGAGGGTAGGCAGACTGGGGCCACTTTGGTTCCCTATGCCATCCTGTCCCGCACTTCGCTGGGAGTTCTTCTCTATCTGTGGGGCCAGCAGGGAACCTGGCCTTGTCATCATTGGGAACACCTGGCCTGTGCTGAGAGCTAGAGAGCCAGCCTAACTGGCCAGCTGCTGAGCGGCACAGGCAGGATGCAGAGCAACTGTTCTTGCCTGAAAGCTTTCTCACCTACAAGGCATCCAGGGGCTCTGCGTCCTGGGGAAACCTGTGCACCCCCAAACCTAAAAGGGTCTTTGCAAACCAATTGCAGGCAGCACTTTCAGAGATTAAGGCCTAGAGAGTGCATCAGTAACAGCCGGTGACTGTCACCTCCTCTTCATTATCACTAAACTGAACCCCTGCTATAGAGTCCTGACCATGACTCTCCACAACCTCTTGGAAGAGACGATGTTATGGAGATCCCGGCAGCTGTGGGATCCAGGATCTCAGTGCTCTGTGCTCTGACCTCTCTTCTGTGTCACGGTCCCATTGTCTTCCCTGCTGGGCCATGGAATATGCTGGGCTTGAGTCTACAACCTCTCCACCTGACCAAGGTCCACTCTTCCAACTCTCAGCTCATACTTGAGTCTCTGTGAAGCCTTCCCTGACCTCTTGTGGCACCAGGACTCCTCCTGTGTACCCCTGGATGCAAGAGGACCACTTCCTCCTTAACTTGCACTGTCTTGAGTTGGAATGGTGGGCTTACAGGACAAACACCTAGATTTATCCAGGCACTGACAGTGTTGGATGCTCTTCATGTCTCTAGAGTCCAGCAGAAACTCAGAAAAGGGTTCATGGAGGAGTTTTGAGTGAATGAATGGATGAATGAACAAAGCGATCTTACCATGATCATCATTGTCACAATAGAGGCTACCTGGATAGATGTTTTACAGCACACCCAGGAGGTCAATACTAGCAGTTTAAGAGAGAAGAAAACAAATGCTTCAAGAATGACCCACCTAAGACGAATGTGGTGACGCATGCCTTTAATCCCAACATTCATGAAGCAGAAGCAGGTAGGTCTCTGTGAATTCAAAGCCAGTCAAGGACATATGAGGCCATCTCAAAAGGGGAGAGGAGTAGATTCACCTGAAGTAGAAACTACCTGAAGTAGATTCACAGCAAGTGTGGCTTTCACTCACAAGTCTGGCACCCTTGTTACGGTCCTAAAGGACACCTCTGAAGTGGGAATCTCAAAGCCTAAACAATCTGGATGGGCAGAACTCTGCAGGGGCCCAAGAAGGACTTCTGCAGGAGGTCCTTTGATACTGAGCCCCCACAAGACCCTGGCCAGCAGACTGGCCGAGGAGAAGCCTTACTAGTTGCATGGTCCCTCTGTGCCCGTGTCTCAGCACCAGAGCCGTGTCCCCCAGTTACTCTGAAACTGTCCTCCACACCCTTGGTCTCTGCTTCTGTGGTGTTTCATCCAGTGTCCTTGGCAACTCTATAAGGAAGATGTCAAATAAAGCACAGAAGAACGAGCTAATTTACGCAAGCTACACAGCCTAGAAGCCGACCTCACCACTGAGCACATGACTCCGACAGCAGACCCCTTTATGCATCTGCTCCAAGCATAGGCCTGGATATAGACTCCAGGATCTCACCAGGGCCCTGAGAAGTCCCTCTCCAGGATAGCCATGCGAGATATCTCTGTGGCTTCTGACATCCATATAAGCTGAGACTTCCCTGCTGCACTCTGTGAAGCAAGGGTGCCAAACGTCAGCATCTTTACTTTGCAAGTAGGGAAACTGAGGAACTGGGGACTGGCATGGCCAGAGCACTAAAGAATGTCTGGAACACCACAGTCATGCAGGGATCTGCCTCAGATCCCATCAGCACATTCTGCAAGTGGAGAAGAATGTGGGACACAGCCCCGAAAGACAAAGGACCAGACCTATGGTCAGATATTTATCTGTTAGTGTCAACCACAGATGACTTCCCTGCTCCTTCATGCCAAGCTTTGCTTTGCATGCCTACAAGGATGCTACCAGTGTAGCAATGGTAAAACCATTCTGATCTTAGCTTGGTAAACGAAGCATTTTTGATGAAGAAACAACAGGGAACATCAAGGAGACTAGGCTGGGGGTGGGGAAGGGATTGCACTAGAAGCTGTAATCTAATCAAACAGAGCACAGTTTTGTCTCAGATACCTGGACTTTACCTTCTACCAGTGACTAAAAAAACGTATATGAAACACTTGTTTGTATACTCAGAACCTGGTGGCTAGCTGAGATCAGTGTCCCGAAGAAGCAGGGTTGGCCTTCCCTGCCTGGGTCACTCAGATGAAGAGATGTTGCGTAGGACCCGAACATAGCCCTCCCCTAACCCCACACTGCTGTTGCTGTCAGGCTGCCCCAGCCACCAAAAAGCCACCCACATAGGTTGCCTGTGGCAGACAGCACTACAGGCGACTTCCAAATCTGGAATGGGACGCTGTGAGCCCCTTGGGATTCTGGGCTCTGTTATTTTCAGATGGATCAGTTGTTCCAACCCTGCTTTCCTCCCCAGACCCCCCACACTGATTTCCCAAGCAATCAAATCCACGTGTTACCGGTTCCGGGCCTGGTGCTGGGTGAGGTGAATGTTGGATGCTCACAGTGCCACCAAAGGCTGTGTGCCCTAGCAGTCTGGCCCTTCCTGAAGGTCCAGAATCCAGTGTGGTTCCCCAGAGCCAGAATCCCCACACCTTATGATACTTCCAGGCCTCCAGAAACCCCAGAGGCCAAAAGATAAAAGGGAAACCATGTCTAGAAAGAGAAGCTGTCTGAGGGACAGGGAAAGCCTGGATGTACGTTGACAGCCTGGCCACACGTCTTCCTCCCCTGTCAACCCCTTCTCAATGCTGGGTGAGCTGACTGGGAGGGCAGTTGAAGAGAAGAGCAGTAGAAGTTCCCACTCTGCCCAGATGGGCAAGTGCCATAGGAGAAACAGTCTTCCACAGACCTGTGACCTAGTGTCTGCTCTGAGACTTTGGGTCATCTGCCCCAATCCCCTGGAGTTGTTATCTGCTCATCCTCAAACTGTGGGTGGGGGCATATCCTCAAGCACAGGGCAGCTGTGAGGTTTGACTGGCATTGTGTGTAAAAGGTTTCCCATAGGACACAGCAGTAGCTGGTACCCTGGTCACCTCTGAATGACCAACAAAGAAGTTAAGCTTTGTTAAACACCACAGAGAGGGAAGGAAGAGCCAGGTGCGCTTCTGGAGCCCTGTAGGAGTAGGGACATTTAGAGGATGGACACTCTGTCCCCTCAGCACCACTCAGGGGTTGCTTGTGTCTGAAGCAACCTACTCCACGCCACCTCTATCCGCTCCACAGCAGAACATACTCGTTCTTGGGAGGCTCTGAATGTGCTCACTCTGGCAACCTAACCACACAATCACCCTTGGAAGCACAAGAGACCCCTTTTACTCTTACTGCTTTCCTGGCCCATGACTCTCCAGTTCAGCGAGGGCAGGAATGACTGCCAGAACCCACCTCCCAACCGTTCTCTGTGTGTGTTCAGCAGGTGCTGGAAGCATGGGACACACTGGGCTCCCTGAATGACACAGAGGAGCCAGACCGGAGGCCTGGTTTCCATCGCACAGGCTCACCCTCTCAGAGTCTGTCTCCTCCGATGTGAAAAAGGCCTGGAAATCCGAAGTGATCCAGACAGAGGAGACACGAGGAGCCCCTTAAACAGCAATAGCCTGGCTCTGAGCCACCACAGAAGCCCTCACAGGAGACAGAGGCATGGAGAAGAACGGGCTCCTCTAAGGCACTGGGATCTGGATCCTAACTCTTACTGACCCAGGTACAGTTAGTAGAATCTTTAGCAAGTAAGAAGGACAATATTGGAGGCCTCTTCTAGCTCCAGAAAGACCCTGAAGCCAGCAGGATAGATCCTGTCAGGATAGGTCCTCACCTCAGATCACCCAGGACAGACAGCATCACACAAACAGGGCATCCTCTCATTTGCACACACAAACACACAACACACACACACAGTGCCAATATGGTAGGACTTACGCATGGTCCCCTATCCCTGCCATGGGAGCCAGCCACCTCCCTCCACCAGCCGCCCCCTAATTCTTCCAATGTGGCTGAGAGCTATCGAGCCTGGGAAGGAGGAGGGAAGGGAGGGCCGAGACCACCTCTGCTGATGGCTTGTTTACAGCCCGCCCATCAAGTGTACAAGCCAGTTGAGACAGCCCTTGGGAGTACCAGTGACACACAGCAGGCATTGGGGGAGGCCTGACCTCTGTCACTGGGAATGGCACTGAGGACCACCCCAGCCGGCCAAAGCCAAAGCAGCCTGGGTGAGTCTAGCCAAGCGGCAGAGGACTAGCAGCTCTGGAGAAGCCTCAGCCTGAAAATAGCAAACCAAACCTCCAGTCCCCACCCAACCCCATGTCTTGCCAGGATAGCCAGAGGGCCTTGGTGCAACAGGGCTGCCTGGGCTGGCTGCGCAGGACCTGGGGCTGAAGAATGGAGCGAGAAGTGGGTGACTCAGAGCTGTTCCCTCTTCTGGTGGCCCACATGGTAGGTCTCCAGGCAGTGTCCCAGAGGAGAGAGGCTCTGAGGACCACTCACTGCCAGAGGAAGCTGAGTTTCTATCCCAAATTTCCCATGGGTTGGCTGTGTGATCCAGGTAGGATTCAACCTCTATGGATCTCTGAAGTGAAGGAGTAAGGACGAGAGTCTGCAGAGAAGAGGGATTCAGAGGCCGCTGTTCGCCATTCAGATGAGGTCCCGTAGCATGAGTCACACTCTCAGGGAGCTGTGAACTCCAAAGATATTCAGTAAGCGTGGGGAGCACTGCACCGTGCCGAGGACACTGGGCTGAAGCCGCCTTCTACCCGCCCCTTAAGACCACCCGGTTTAGCTAAGGACTAACTGTGACAAAAGGCAACTGGTTAAATGTAACCCTGAAGGGACAGATGTCAAAAAAAGAAGCAAAAACAGGTCATAATTTCCACTGTGGAACCTGGAAAAGACAGAAGTTAAGTCAGACCTCCAAGGGACAGACCCCAGGGAGTAGGCACATGCATGGATGAAAAGCGTTGGTGGGTGAATGAGTAGGTAGCTGGGTGGGAGGCATGGGAGAGGGAGAAATGGACAGGGGAGGAGGTAGAGGTGTGCCAGCATATTGATAGACGACTAGATATGTGGATAGATGGAAGAGCCAGATAAGAAGGAAGGAAGGAAGGAAGGAAGGAAGGAAGGAAGGAAGGAAGGAAGGAAGGAAGGAAGGAAGGAAAAAGTAGTTCATTGAGTCAATTCCTATAAACCACTATGGGATAGTAGCTTCCTTCCTTAATTAATTAATAATTAACTAATTATTAAATGTATAAATAAATAAAAATAATTCATAATTGAACATTTGAGACCAAGAGAAAAAACATGACATGTTTAAGGTCATTTAGTAAGTGAATTGTAAATTCAGAACCAGAACGCGAGGCTCCTGACTTCTGACCAGCAATCTTCCTGTGCCATAGTTCCCACCTGTTCCAGACTCCTGTCCCCTCCTCCTCTGATGCAAGAAAGAAAGGAAAAAGGAGAAAAAAGGATTAAAAGCACTGATAGAACCAACCATGTTTGAATGTCCTGGCTTCTGTCCCCTGATCATGGACTTGATTCATTTATTTTCGTCTGTTTCTCTGTCTGTAAAAATGAATCTTGATTATAGGCTGGAAATGTGCTTTGAAAGTGCAAAAAGTCCCCACAAGATGGAGTAGGATGGAGTCATTCCCATGACACCACCCCCATTCCCAGAAAGAAAAGTCTAGTCCTAGGTTAGAAGAGTCTCGAAGATGTTGTGCCTAGGACCTTGTGTCATTGCAGAGCTTAGAAAGATGGGGCAGGGCTGCTGTACACAGATGATAAATGGGCTAAGAAAGAAATCAGAGAAACATCGCCCTTCACGATAGCCACAAATAGCATAAAACATCTCAGAGTAACTCCAACCAAACAAGTGGAAGACTTGTATGAAAAGAACTTTAAATCTTTGAAGAATAAATTGAAGAAGACACCAGAAAGTGGAAAGATCTTCCATGCTCTTGGGTAGGTAGAATTAACATAGTAAAAATGGCAGTCTTACCAAAAGCAATCTACAGATTCAATGCATGCCCATCAAATCCCAACAAAATTCTTCACAGACCTCAGAAGAGTGGTACTCAACTTCATATGGAAAAGAAAAAAAAAAACAGGATAGCCAAAACAACCCTGTACAATAAAAGAATTTCTGGAGGCATCACTCTCCCTGACTTCAAACTCTACTACAGAGCTACAGTACTGAAAACAGCCTGGTATTGGCATAAAAACAGACAGGAGGACAAATGGAACCGAATCAAAGACCTGGATATTAATCTACACACTTTTGAACACCTGATTTTTGACAAAGAAATAACAAATAGAAAAAAGAAAGCATATTTAACAAATGGTGCTGGTATAATTAGATATCAACATGTAGAAGAATGAAAATAGATCCATATCTATTACCATGCACAAAACTCAAGTCCAAATGGATCAAAGACCTCAACATAAAGCCAGCCACACTGAACCTCATAGAAGAGAAAGAAGGAAGTACACTTGAATGCATTGGCACAGGAGACCACTTCCTAAATAGAACCCGAGCAGCACAGACACTGAGAAACAATTAATGAATGGGACCTCCTGAAACTGAAAAGCTTCTGTAAAGCATCCTAGAGACTGCCCCCATCTTCTACCTTCTGCATTAATCAGAGTTTTCATCATTGCAACAATACGTGAAAAGGTTTGAAGACAGAAAGACTGATTGAGGCTCACAGTTTCAGACGTTTCGATCCAAGGTAACTGGGTTCCACAGCTGTGAGCCTGACGTGAGGCCAACTTTGCTGGTGTGGGAAGAATGAACTGCAGGAGTCTGCTCACCTCACAGTGGGTAGGAAGTGAACATGGCAGGAAGCGACTGGGAACAAGTCTTTCCAGGGCATACCCTCAGAGTCCTGCTTCCTCCAACTAGGCCTCACATCCTCATTTGTATCACCCACTAATACTGTCATCAAGTTAACTCATTCACGGACTACACAGTTGATGAGATTAGAGCCATCACGATCTAGTTCCTTCTCAATAATCAGATCCACCAACTAGGACCAAGCCTTCAACATCTGAGCATTAGGGGGACATCTCAGATACAGCCCTCTACTTCCAGTTCCTTCATCTGTGAGTGAGAAAAACATCTCTCCTGCTTTCAGAGACCGTTATCAGAGGAGGAAGCTCTGGCCCAGCCACTGAAGCCCACATGGAACCCCACTACCCAGGCAGCGCTGGTACCCTGCTGGAGTGTGGAACCCACAAAAAGACAGTACTCACTGTCCTGGACAGGGAGCCCATATGGATCTAGTATTAGCGTAGAGGGAGACAGACATTTGCCTCCCTGTGCTGTGTTATGTACAGTGATGTTTAGTCTCTGTTCTCTGCACCATCTTTCTTCCCCTTCTTGTAACAGCAAGGAGCCTAGAGCATAGGCTGCTAGAGACAAGAACCTGGGTAAGAATCCAGCTCTTAGCTGTGCAGGTTAAAGAAAGTCAGCTAACTCCTTCATGCTTCTACTTCCAAATATGCAAAATGGAGATGAGGACAAAGTTGTTGCAAAGACCAAACACCTTAATGTGTGGAAAGGGCTTTGAGTGGCATCACACACATTATGGGTTGCTAACTAAATTAACAGCATCATCTGAAGCCCAGTCCTGGGGATGGGACCCCCAGGAAGATTCTCTGACCTCACAAACAAGGCTGCACTTTCCCCTTGGCCCTCCAGGCACTGGAACTCCCTCTCACAAGGTCTTTATCTTTCTATACTTGAGCCCGTTCACAGAAGTGAAGACCAAGATCTATTAATGTTAAGTGATTCTTCCCCTCTGGCTAACGTGTATCCATTGTAGACACACACACATACACACACACACATACACACACACACATACACACGCACGTGCGCATGCATACATGCACATGCCCAGGCACCAGGTAACCTAGGGGCATGGCATCTTTGAGTGCTATTTGCAGGCTAAGAAGCAACTAGAAGAAGAGAGGTGTGAGAAAGGAGGTGGCACAAGCCAGGAGTCGTGATGACATGGCTGAAGTAAGTAAAGAAACTTGTTGGAACCCTACAGCAGTTTGGTGGTACTGGGGTACAAAGGGAGCCAGGGGCTGGCAGGGAGAGGAGAAATGGGCTCTACCACACTGCCATGCCCTTGAGCACTAGTCCAGGACCAACAGGCCAGTGGGCTGCCTGTAGCAGGGTACGGAACCAGCCAGGTTTCCACCTGGACCCCCATGACCTATAAGCACTCAGTAGTCCTGTTATTGCAATGTTTTGTCACCCTGTACCAGAACTGCTGCTCATATGCCCACCTTTATAACACCCAGGAAGGCAGGCATATTCGTCTTCTGGATCCCTGCTCCCCTGTGCCAGGCATAGAGCAGACACACAGGAGATGGCCTTCCCAGCTCAGTAATTAACCGGAAGCAAAGCACATCAGGCCAAATGAGCTGAACTGTTGTGCAGAAGAAAAGCTTCTGAACCTGAGAGTTCAGTCCAAAGCCTGGTTCTCCCTCACTGTAGAATGGCCATGACACCTGGCATGGTGTTGTCCTGGAGCCCCAGCTCCCCCCTCCACATGAGCCAGGCTTGAGCTTGGATGGGGTTTCAGACAGCGTAACCACTCTGCAAACGGCAGCTACAAGAACACCGTGAAACTCTTTGGGTGCAAAGCTGTAAGACCATGCCCCGGTTCTGATGTCAGGAAACAGGAAAGGCAGCGTGAACGACAAGGTTTAAAGCAACAAGATCTGATTTAGAATCTTGGCTCTGCTTCTTGTGAGCTGCGCCACCCTTGAGAAGTAAATTAACCTCCCTGTTTTCCTTGTCTGTTCAATGCTGACCGCAAGAACGCCGAGCACAGACTCAAGAAGACAGCAGATGTGACCATGTTCAGTGTACCAAAAGTGGGCAGTGACCATCACTGTGCGGACAGCGCCTGACAGCAGGACAGAGGGTCCTGTTGTAAACAAGGACCCTACCCCATTCCGCAGTCTGGGGCTTGCTGTGTGCTTTGTTCCCTGCAGGGCGTAGCTGGAGGAGCAGAGGCCGTGGCGGTCTCAATGCTCCCACCATCTGCACCTCAGTGTTGGCCCATCTGTGGACAGCGGGCACACATGCGGCCTCATCTTAGGGCATGGGGTCATCAGGGTCAAGCAGGAGAAAATTGGGGGCAGATGAGGAGAAGATTCCAGCTTATTTTTAGAAATAGGGGATAACAGGGAAGACAGGAGGACCCTTGTTCATCATCTTCTCCCCACGTGGATGCAAGCAGGAGAGCGGGTGGGCATCCAGGCCCAGGCCAGAGACAGAGGATCTGCTGTGCAGCCGCTAGCCAAGCCAGCTTGTGCCCTGCCCCTCAGGACCCCTCTCCTTCCCGTGCCAAACTATTAGAATGGGAAAACGCATCTTATTTATCTACTTTTAACTCATCTTTTAAAAGTATCATAAATATAATATCCTAAAACCAAGATGAATCCAACTATGCTCCATTTCTATATGTAAAGCACTGAGAACAAAATTAATAAGTTAACGACTGGTTGGCAGAGAGTCCAATTCTAATGGGAAAGGATTGGGGTCCTGGGACAAACAGCACTTGGTGAACATCTGTGGAATTACATATGTGTACCTGGCCCCAAACAGACTAAGGGGATGCATAGAGAAGCAGACACAAGACCCACGCAGAGACACCACCAACAGTCGTGTGACCTGGGAGGCTTCCCAGAAGAGATGGTACTTGAGGTCATCATCTGAAGACTGCTGGAAAGTGAATGGGGATGGGGGGCACACCCAGTCACATGATAAAATATAGAAGCCAGGTTGTTCAAACCACGTGAGGAGGGAAAGAAAAGGTAGGAACAAATGGGTTTGGGAAAGCATGGCCCCTTTGTGCACTGGAAGAGGACAGGGCCCAGCGCTCTGGTGTCCAGTTCTCAGTACAGCCCTGTTTACATCCACTGGGAACTGTTATAAGAAGAGCCAAGGCCCTAGAGCAGGTTACGCCTGCTCAGGCTATTAAGCAATAAGGCCTTTTCTGGGCTGGAGGAAGAAAAGAGGGAAAGGGAGGGAAGAAGAGGGGAGGGGAGGGAAGAGATGGGAGGAGAGGAAAGGGGAAGGGAGGGGAAGGGAGGGGAAGACATGTAGGTTAGAATCTGGTGTCTGGGAGGCCAGTGGACCTCCCCAGGAAAGGGTCTAGCACAGAGTAGGCCTTCAGAAGTACAAATCAGCACCTGTTGCCTTCCCCCTGGAGTCCATGAACCACTCGTCCTACTCCAAGGACAGCAACAGGAGTGATTAAGAAGGAGACTAGGGCCAGATCACAGGACTGTAAATTCTGCCTTTCAAAAGTCCTGGCTGCTTAGCTTGGATCCTGCTGCTTTGTCTGTCTGTGCCTCAGTTTCTTTGTCTATAAGATGGACATGGTGTCATTTACAACACAGGATTGCTATGAAAATGTATAAATGTATATGAGACACTTGGAACAGAGTCCAGTGTGGTCACTGACTGCTGGGGTGGCGTGTGAGGAGGTGGAAGATGAGCACTCTCCAAAAGGACCCACTTATAAAGAGCAAGGCCATCAGAATGTGACGACCTTGATGAGAATGAACAGGCCCAGTAGGCCCCTGCTCCACGGCAGTAGAGCAAATCTGAGGTTAGATATGACAGGCCCCACTGGGGCTTGGTGGGCATCTTTGGAAAATGCCCAGAATGGCAGGAATCGTTACAATCATTGACTTTTGCCATTCACAGGCCCAGATCCCTCATCCTTGTTCTTTAGAATTTCATACTATCTCAGGAAAAATGCATAAATGTCTAAAGACCCCAAAGAGGACAGTTGGTCCAGGAGATAGCAGGCTACTGAGTTAACAGCACAAAGGTAGGGGGCTGCATGCATATATGTGTGTATGTGTGCATGTGTGTATAAGCCACGGGCAGACCTGAACAGACATGATTAAATTGCATGCTGGAAGGAAGCTACACATGTGTCTGTGCACACGTGGCTCATACACATACTCAGTGTACACACTCACGTTTGCCTACAAGCGGCAGTTGGACTACAAGAGGCTTTATGTGTGAACCTGACACAGCGGGTACCCATCTGCTGGAATGGCCTATGCTTTGTAAAGCAATAAACACACTTGCTCTGAAGATGGCTTGGCTGAGTCCTACCAGAATGTTCCTGGCTGGCTCCAAAGGCATGTCCTCCTACAGGGAGCTGATGGCTAAGGGACAGGGTTTCAGTTTATTCATATTTCCCTGGGAAGAGTCCAGAGCCCTATTGGTTCGTGAGAATTTGCTCTTCTCTGGACTTCAGTTTCTCTACCTGTATCAAAATGGGAAACCTTAGGGAACCCCTCAAGGGACTCCCAAACCGACAGACTCCTGGATCCACAGAGAAAGGTAATTGGGAGCAGTCGTCACTGGGGTGAGCATGGAGGCCTCCAAGAGTGGGTCACCAGACTTCCCCTAGCTGCGGACACTGCCCCGTGGTTTATGTCAAATTGTCAGGCCCAATCCTGTTTCCCTCCCGGGCAGGGCCGCCTGCAATGGAGCTCAGGAGAGGTGGCCTGTCCAGCCGCTGTGTTTACAGTGCTCAGACGAGTCAGGGAATCTGATCCGGGCAGAGAAGGGTGGGCAGCCCCGCTGGGCCCACCATGTCCACACTCATTTCCCGGAGACTGAACATGGCCGGCCCGCCCACCTCGATGAGTCCAGCTGCTAACCATCCACTCACAGAGAAGCCAGCTCATTGCGGGCAGGCACCCTAATGTTGGTAGTGGTGAGAGGACCCTCAGAGTTGGGTGAGTGGGGGTACAGAGGAACAAGTGACTCTCTCAGCAGGCTGATCTCTTCTCCCTTGCCTTGCCTTGCCAACTCTAGCTCCATCATCTGGATCAGGAACAAGCTAGACAGTCACTGGTAGGAGGCAGGGATTTCACCTATGCTTCTTTATGTGTGGGGAAAATATAGTAAGACAGGATTATGCAAATGTCAAATGTCAGTATCCATACGTAAAGTTTTATTACAAAACAACAGTACTTATTTAGATACATGCTATTTTGCACAATAGCAACAGAGTTGGATGGTTGCAACAGAGATCATATGGCCCACAGGGAGAGACGGTTTCTTTTATGGATGACATCTATCGCTCTCTGATCTGCTTCACTCCTAGATGAAAGAGAAACCTTGGGTCCCCATTTACCGACTGGCACAGGAACATGTGGACACAAGAAATGCCAGTTTCTTAGCTCCCTAAAACTTAATTCCTCTCACCAAGTTTTGCGGTCATGCACACATCTGAAATCTTCCTGATGATACCAAGACCTAGGCAGGGCACAACACTATTCCTGAGTATTTATCCATGAGATATTCTTGAGATGCCCTTTGAACCCTCTCCCTGGGCCCCAAGTGCCCAGCCTCCTCGGCAACTTCACAGTCATCTTCTGACACACCTACAGCCCCTGCTCCTGAGGCTCTTGTCACTCCTGAGTCACAAGGACCTGAGGAAAGCCCCTGATGGTGGCTTCTGTTCGTCTCCCCATATAACAGCACTTGTTTTTGCTGATTCCCACTAAAATGCTCTTAATATCAACCCTAATCACTCCAGACATTGAAAAGTCCCTTCTTTAATAAACAAGATTCTTGCCCCTCAGACTCTCTATGCCCTCCCTCCCACCGTGGTTTGAATAAGAATGCCCCCCATAGGCTCATATATTCGAATTTTTAGTCACCAGGGAGTAGCACTATTTGAAAGGATTAGAAGGACTAGGGGGTGTGGCCTTGTTGGAAGAAGTGTGTCACTGTGGGTGGGTGGGCTTTGAGGTTTCAAAAGCCCATACCAAGCCCACTGTCTCTCTCTCGGCCTGTGAATCAGGATGTAGCCCCAGTGCTGCCAAGATCCCCTCCAGGATGATAATTAACCCTAACCTCTGAAACTGTAAGCACGCTCACAATTAAATGCTTTCTATTTTTATAGAAAGTCTTTATTAACTGACTGGCAACTATACTGGGTTTTCGGGATCATCCTTCTCAGGGGAGTTGGGTTTTTTTTGTTTTTGTTGGTTTTTTTTGTTGTTGTTGTTGTTTTTGAGACAAGGTTTCTCTGTGTAACAGTTCTAGCTGTCCTGGAATTTGCTTTGTAGACCAGGCTGGCCTCAAACTCACTAAGATCCACCTGCCTCTGCCTCCCAAGTGCTGGGATTAAAGGTATGAGCCACCATCGCCTGGCTAAATGCTTTCTTTTATGAGAGATGTCTTGGTCATGGTGTCTCTTCACAACAGTAGAACAGTGACTTAGACACACACCCCCTCAACCATGTCATTCCACAGTTGCACTTGGTTGTTCTATGTGTGCCAGTCAGCTCAGGACTCTCCCTACACACTGTACAACTGCAAAATCCTACCCTCAGGAACAGACTCTCCAGACAGGAGATAAAGCATGACTATCAAGTAAAGGGGGTGGTTCTGGACAAATAGAGGATGCAGCAGAAGTGGGCAGAGAGGCCATGCCAGCCCCTCATTGTCACCTCATCTCACCTGTACTACAACACCCCAGTGGCATCCTCCCAACTCCTTCCCACACAGCTGTCCCAAAGAGTGATGGAGGAGCCACACCGAGACAAGCTTTGCTTAGAAACAAGCTCTTACCTTAAATGTTAGAAATACTCAGGCCAGGACGAGGCTTTCACTCAAGACCTTTCATAACCTAACATGGTATTCAGTAGCTACTCAATACAATCTTCTGAACGAATGAATGCTCTTCCCTGTCCATTTCCCCTGTTGCTCACTCTGACTCTATAGCTCAAAAAAAAAAAAATAGTGGTTTTTCTTTGCTTCTAACCCCCCTCCACCCACCCCACATTCACAGGCTCTATTGAACTCTTCTTCAACATCACTTTTCCCAGCAAGGCTCCCCTACCTTGCACTGTCCCACTGTTACCATCATAGATATAGTACCAGGCAGGCTACATATAGGGGGTCTCTGGGCATTCCTACCTCTTCCCCTTCCCCCTTGGCTAGTGTGTGAGCACAATACAGGAGAGAGAGAGAGAGAGAGAGAGAGAGAGAGAGAGAGAGAGAGAAGGTTCCTGGAATCAGCAAGGGGTTAGTTGGACTGAGTTGGACTGCCTTCCACCAGAAACAGGAAGCAAGCCAAGAGCTGCAAGTAACCCTCCAGACCACCAGGGGGTCAAAAAGAAATCAAGCCAGAGCGGGACTGAATGCCTGCCTCTCCCCCTGGTGGGTTACAGGAAGAACTGCTGTGGCTTCCCAGGCCCAGACTCTGACTGTGTGACACCCTAAAGAGACTATGAACTGAGGTCTGAGTCCACAGGATTCTGAGATGGCCACACCCCCACTCCCTGGAGAGATTTTTTTTTTTCTCAAAAAGCTTGAGCACCACCCTTGCTTCCACTTATCAGGTAGAAAAACATGAGGTTCACAGAGAAGACACGAATGTGGAAGAAGCAGAGCCCAGCCCGCCCAGGGAACAGAGAAAGTGTCTACAGTGACGAGACGTCGAGCCTGACTGGTGCCCATGTTCTCTCCTCATCCAGCCATGCACCCAGAGCTACGGCAGGTCAGATACCTGCTGAGTGGATGGTTCCATGTTATCTCTTCCCACCCACGGCCTGCTCAGGAGAGTGGGATCGGGATCCGACTCTTCCTGTGACCAGCATGTGAGTTCCACCACCTCCCTCTCTTTACCTGCTGGTTTTCTCACTGCATCTAGAGAATGAGCTGGACTCTGAGTGGCAAATGATAGATTTTCTGGAGAAATGCCACCTTAGATTGATTAGCTCTGGCCGCCTGAAATCTGTGAGGTAGAATGCTTTGGCTGATTAGGGATGTCTGGCCTGGGGCCAGGGGGCAGCTTTGCAAATAAAAAATAGAGGATCCCTAGACCTGGAAATCCTGACCAATGCTCCTAAGGCCCTTGTACCATTTTCTGATCTAAACATCTTCCCCCCACCTCATTTCTCCTGTCTTTTCTGTGGCTATCCAGAGTGGTTTGAAGCACGGTGCCAATGTGAACCTTTCAGAGATAACCAGGCCAGGATGGTTCCTTTCTCCTGGCAAAGTTCACAGTTGCCTAAGAGACCCCTGCCCAAATCCATGTGTAAACAACTGGAGCTGGTTGAGCCCAGTCTGAGGCAAAACGAGGCTTAAGTCACAGGTCAGATGCTTCAACAGTTGAACAAGCCCTCTCAAGTAGCGACTCAGTGTCTCCTGCTCCCCACTCCCTCTCAGGAACTTGTCACTAAAGCCCACTGTGTATTTCACGACAGCAGAAGCCTAATACATTGAATGGTAGCTATGCTCACAGGTCCTGGCAATTCCAGTACAAGCTGTGCCAGTTCTCCCAGACGTGGTCACTGATCACTGATGTATCTGCCCTGCCACTGCCTCTCCACTTCTCCATCTGGTCCAAGGCCTGGCGGGGCTGTCCTGAGGAAGAGAGGAATAAATACAGTAGCCCGTCTGACACAGAGCCTTGGGACAGGTGATTTCCCACCTCCAGTCCATCTCCAACTTCTCTGGCTATGCACGGGGGGGGGGGGGGGTAGTCACGGCCACCTAGTGTTCCTATGGCCCTAGGAAAGCTCAATACAGAAGCAGAGATGCCTGCAGGGCTCCACCTGCATCCCCTCCTGGAGAGTGACATGTAGACATCTCTGCCTTCTGCCTCCTTGGCATTTTCCAGCCGTGGAGGCTCAACATTAAGCCAGCCCCTCTGAAGAGGATAGAGCCCCCAGAGAAAGGTGGGAAGACCACATTCTGGGGGTGCCCTTGCCTCCCTGATCTGGCTGTATTCTCACTAACAAAGGCCTGGCTTTATTGTCCTTTCCTCCTTCCCAGGGGAGCCTGTGGCCATGCCACCAATCCATGCTGGACCATGGTGGGCTGAGTGTTTGCTCCGTGCCTCCTTGCCCCACAAATCATTAAACGAGCTGTAGTGAAAATGCAGCTGTCACGTGGCCAGCTCGGCCGCCAACCTTGGCACTTCTTCTCTGATCCCGTTTGTTTTTCTAATATAAAACTAATATGACATAATGTATAATCTAATTTGGAAATTACCATTTGCTTGGTTGGCCCACACTGCCAGCCAATACCAACAGCAAGAGAAATTATTTAAGAATGTTTCTCTTCCTTCAGAACACGGCTGATAATTTATTTTTCCGTCAGAAGATTACTTTTCTCTTTACGACATTTCCTGCCCTTGTGATTTGTGTTAGGTTTCAACAAAACGCTCTGTGACTAATGCAGGGAGGTGGGCCGACATGCCTCTCCCTGGACTGAGCAGGGGCTCAGTCGTGGTCAGTAGTGCATTTGTACCCTACACCCAGGAATGGGAGGCCAGTTAGGATTTGCAGTAAGGGCTACACAGAGGGCAGGAAGTCCCTTGCCAATCCTAGAAGCCATTCCCGAAGGCTGCCAGGAACTGCTGGCCTCTGGGGTCAGTGGTCCTTGTCCAGCTTTCCTAAACAAGAGAGCTCAGCTCCAAGGTGAGCTGTAGGAGCGAGGGAGCTCTCCAGGACGTCAGCCTGTCTACAACTGAGGAGAGTGCCTCTTCCCTTGAGTCCGCGTGTGTGCACACACACTTGAGGTGGCTCCTCATGTGTCATCTCATTTACATCTTCCGTGTAGTACAGGCCAGGCCAAGCCACTCCTTTGGCCCTCCTTTCATAAGTATTCCAGAGGTCCAGCTGGCTCTGCAATCTAGAGCTGGTTTCAGATGAGACCACTTAATAGCCTTGTGGCCTTGGGCAGCTTTCCTCACTTCTGTGAACACCCAGGAACTTCATCTGTACCATGGGGACAATCGGGTGTTGCAGACACGTCATGGAGGGTATAAAGGGCTTCTTACCCCGTGTCTGTAAGTGCTTAGATGTGTCACTGGAGTTAATGGACTCTGGACAGAGGTGGTCAGAGGTGATCAGGGTTCTGGGTTTGATGAGAGAGTTCTGGTCCCTATGACCTGGGATCATGGACAGCAGGCTAGTGCTGGGTCTGCCGGTATCTACCACTGAGAATTTACTCAGCCAGCACACTATGCACAGGCTTGCTACTCCATGGCACATCTGTCCCCCTTCAAATGCTCTGTACCATGGGACTCTGAGGGGCTCCCTCCCAACCACAGCGTGGGGGGAAGGTGTAGAAGCTATTCTGTCAGATCACCCTGGCCACCTGCAGCCACTCTGACTAGAAAAACTGCATCTTCCAGTGAAAGCTATCCCCAGTTACTGCCTGCTGGGGACTAAGCTGACTTGGCACCTTGGGAAAGGACCCTTCTGTTGGCTGTGTGAGCCTTTATTGAGAGTGCTGGGCAGGAGGGGCGTGCCCAGGGAGATCCAGGCATGCTCTGTTCCTTTAACCACGTTAAGTGGCTGTTTGGGTTTTTATTGCATGGAGGCAAGCAGCAAATCGTGCAGTTGACTGGATGTTTAGACATAGGCTCTCCTGCCTGAGTGGTTGTTTGACAGGATGGAGTGGGTGTTTTGTTACTGCCTGGTGACCAGTGTGACCTGTGGCTTTTGCTCCGTATGACTGGGTTGACTGCTTGTTTGGCTGTGGTGATGGGCGGTTTCACCAAGTCCACCAGTTGTTTTGTCACGGTTAGAGTGGCTGTTTAAGTTGGATAGGTGTTTTGGCATTCATTAGTTCAGTGGACTGGGTTTGATTGAACTGACTGGATGTTTGGGTGAATTAATCCAAATATTTGGCCGTCGTTTGAGGCTGTTGATTGGCTGTTTACGAGAGCCCGGGTGTGCTGCTATTATGTGACCTGGCCGACCCATTGTTCTGGCATTGTTTGACCTGCAGGCTGTTTGTTGAGTTGCTGTGCTGTTTGGGTTTTGTTTAGCTCTAAAGAGGGGCTGTTTGAGTTGTTGGATCAAGGGGATGGGTGGTTTGATTGTGCTGAATGATAGGTTCCGTATAGACTGCTGACTTAGTCAACCCATTATGACGTGATGACCCAGCTGTTTACAGACCCCCACTTGGGGAGCTCTGAGGATAGGCTATTCAGGCACTGCTGGGGCCCACCAACTGTGACCTTGGTCTCCTCAATTCCATTTGGCCAGCAGGACTTCGCTGAATTCAATCATCATTTCCATGGGGTCTCCAGGGCTGACCAGGACTGTCCGGGTTACCTGGCTTTTGGTCTCCTGCTAACAGGCACAGGAATGGTCAGCCCAGCCCTACACTTGCAGCAAGTCACTCCAGAAGCCAGCTGACAATGCTGTGGCAGAGAGGACCACGCACCTCCAACATGGACCCCGCAGGTGAGAAAGTCCAGCGGCGGTGCAGCTGCTGCCTGCAGGCGCTCCCTTGTGCTCTCCTAACCGGGAGACGAAAGCATTTGGCAGAATGCCTCAAGAATGCAACCTCTGGGTTAAGTGGCTGAAATTAGGCCCAATGGGGCTGTTTCATTGAGAATTTACAGTCGGTCGCAGAGCACAGCCTGATCAAGTGAGAGCTCCACCCATCAAGCTGTGGCCGACTGCCTATCCAGGGTCTCAGAGAAGCCTGATGTGTACGGCAACAGGCGGCCATACTGTGCGAAGACCTGTCCTCCCCATGGACTGGAGCCACCCTCTCGATGCCTTAGGAGATGGGGAAGGACCCTTCTTCCACTCAGCTCCCTGATGGGAGGACTCTAGTGGGAGGCTACCCCACATGCGATGCTTGTGAATGGAGACACCAGAGCCGCCACCCACTCCCCAGGGAGTCGCTGGAGTAGGTCTGCTAAGTGAATCACTTAGTGCTCCAGATCACAGAAGTCTATCCAGGGGAGCTGGATGGACCCCTTATTTTGCATGAGGAAACTAAGTCACAGAGAGGGAAGGCCTTTTCATTTCCATTCTGTTCTGTTTTTCAGTTGTTGCTTTTGAAATTCACACTGTAGCCCAAGTGGACCTCGAACTTACAGCTCTCCTACCTCTGTGTCTGCTGGGATTGCAGGTGCGTGCTGCCACACTGGGGGATGCTGGGATTACAGGTGCATGCCACCACCCCTGGGGATGCTGAGATTGCAGGTGCGTGCCGCCACCCCTGGGGATGCTGAGATTGCAGGTGTGTGCCGCCACCCCTGGGGATGCTGAGATTGAAGGTGCATGCCACCACCCCTGGGGATGCTGAGATTGCAGGTGCATGCTGCCACACCTGGGAATGCTGAGATTGCAGGTACGTGCCACCACACCTGGGGATGCTGAGATTGCAGGTGCATGCCACCACCCCTGGGGATGCTGAAATTGCAGGTGCGTGCCGCCACCCCTGGGGATGCTGAGATTGCAGGTGCGTGCCACTACACCTGGGAATGCTAGGACTGCAGGTGTGTGCCACCTTACCTGGGAATGCTGGGATTTCAGGTGCATGCCACCACCCCTGGAGATGCTGGGATTGCAGGTGCATACTGCCACACCTGGGAATGCTGGGATTGCAGGTGCATGCCACCACACCTGGGGATGCTGGGATTGCAGGTGTGTACTACCACACATGGGGATGCTGGGATTACAGGTGTGTGCCACCATACCTGGGGAGAAAATGTGAGATGATATAGGACACGGAGTTATCCACTTTTTCGACATAAACAGGTTCAAATTGGAAACCCCTGATCAAGGAGCTGAAGGAGGAGTCAGTTCTGGTACAGAGCAGGAATAGCTCTCTGGTTCACATTGATTCTCTGCAACCTCCTTCAGGAGATCTCAGGGGAGCTGCTGCTCAAGAAACACTCAGCACAGGTCCCAAGCTTAGGGATTCAGACTTCCACTTCTAGTTCCATCAAGAAGAGTAGCTATCATTGCAGTGAGGGAGGTGATAGCGCCACCAGGCTCTACCTGGAGTTCCCAATAAGACTCACTGGGCAATAGTGGGACATCTGTTTTATCTCCTTCAAGGCGGAGGAAGTGTGGGATGGTGGGGAGCGCTGCCTCACGGCAGCTGTGATTACCTGCACAAGACTGGTCCCACCAACGTCCTGTCATGGGATGTGGAGAGGCCCCCTGGGCCCCACCTGAGGGTTTTGAGGAGGTGTGTGGTTGATGGATGAGGGAGAGAGTTTCTTCAGTGGTGTAGCTTCTGGTAAACAATCCCAATAAAACTCACTGGGACGTCAGCGAATATAATCAAAATATGTTAGGTATATGTATGAAATTCACTATAATGTTTAATATATTAATAGCCTGATTATTATAATAAATATTAATGATATTAATAATGCTAACTTTTTGATGTTAAAAAGAGTCAAAAAGAAAATAATAAAATTATTTACAAGAAAAACCGTGTTCTAAGGAAAACTGGTGGTGGGGAAGGGCTGTACCACTGTGAAGAACGTACAGGCAGGCGAGCAGCTGAGAATGATGGCTGTCAGAGAACCAAGGTTGTAGCACCCAGAAGGCATTTGGAAAACGTTCAAATGTAATTCTAAGGAAGCTGAATACAAAGAGAGCCCTCTGACCGACCACACTGTCTAAAGGAGAGGATGCCTAGACTCCCCAGATGCTGCAGGGTTCCTTGTTGGGTACAGAAAGCCAAGTCAAAGACAGCAGGCTGGCTTTCTTCATTCCTGCAGCCACAACTGTCCTCCCTGCTCTGGCACCGTCATCTGGCACCGAGTCTGGTCATCTCTACGGGCTCCAGATGAGACTCCTTTTGCACAGGGTACTGAGGGCAAACCACCGCCCTCCAACTAGGTTTTCAAGCACCAACATTTCGTGGGTTCTGGTTCTACCAAGCAGCCCCGCTGAAGGCAGAACCCGGCACTGCTCCCCGGAGACTCACGTGGACCCACAATTAGAAAGCCACTCTGTAGTCATGTGATCCTGCTGCGGCCTTTCTCCGATGCTGCTGCCCATTGGGTGCAGAATGGCAAAGCTCCAAAGCAGCCTCACCCCTGGAGGAGAGCAGGCCAGAAGTCCTGAAACATAGCCAGAGCCTCGGGCTCTCATCAAACACCTTGAAGAAATCCTAAGGGACACACATGATCAACCTCATGGTCCCCCAAAACCCTGGCTGGACAAAGATATTTGTGTAACTGGGGCCCACACTTACAGGTCTCTGCCTTCCACACAGGCAGTGCCAGAGAAGCTTCTGGAGAATGGAGGCCCTCACACTCCTTCTTGCAGGAGCCAGGGCCTCATTGAACACACAGTACAAAGTCACCCAGGAGTTGAGGACAGAGGAGATAGGGCTGCTGGGAAATATCAAGGCAAAGGAACAAGACAACTGGTCAGAGGCTTAGACTCAGGCCAGCTTCATGCGCTCCTGCTGACCGACCTTGGTCAGGCTACCAGACCATGCTAGCCTCCTCTTCCCAACATGGAAAAGGCCCAGAAATCCTGGAGTCCGGTTCTCAGCTTACAGACAGGAAGGTGACCCAGTGAAACAGCAGTGATCATGTGGGATTGAATTCCGATCCCGAGCTCAGCCCAGCTTACATTTCCCACCAGGCCAACTGTTCTCCAGACCTGTAAGCCACCATCACTACAGTTCTGACAGCCTGAATTCTGAAGGAAAAAAAGCACTTTAATTTGCTTGTGTTGCTATAGCAGACACGCGTCTCTCTTTTCTAGAGGCCAAAAGTTAAAGATCCAAGGAGTGGCGGCGTTGATTTCTTCCATGGGCAGTAAGAAGCTATTTCACATGCCCCCTTTAAGTTCTAGGAGTTATCTGGCATCCTTAGGGCTCCTTGGGCTGTGGAAGCATCGCTCCAACCTCAGTCATCATCTTCACTCAGCATCTCTCACTGCCCATTTCTATACTGACACCAGCTATCCTGAGTGGGCGCCCACCTGACAGCCTGGTTTCCACTTTATTTCCTCTGTAAAGAGTCCACTCTGATGTAAGTGCACACCCTAGGTCCTGGAGGGGGCACCACAGCATATGGATTTGGAGAGGACCTGATCAAGCAGTCATTTCGGAGAATCGGTGGTACCTTACGGGCCATACACATGTGTGGATAGCAGGAGACAGAAGCAACCCTACCTTGGAGACCCTCCCCAGCTCTCTGAGCACCTGACCCCATGTCAAGCACCAGAAAGGATGATGGCTGGGATGGTGGTTAGACTGAGAACTTTCTGGAGATGGGAAGTGCCGCCTTTGTCAGCACACCTGACTTCTTCCATGCCATGTAAGGGTGACAGAGCTGGTGGTTGAGAAGAGCCCTACCCGATGAGAAAGGCAGTTACCCAGCAGGCACAAGAAAGCCAGTGCCAAAGCCATCCCCTCTTCATCCTCTGGGGATGTTTACACTCCTTCCTAGAGCCTCTGAGGTGGCCTGTGGGATACCTCCCTCATTGCTAGGGACAGGTCTCCAGCGCTGCTCAGCTTCTCCCTGGCTAGGGTGGACACCTCTGCAGGGCACCCTAATGTTCTTTCTTCCTGTCCCCTTCCTGCTAGGCAGTCCTTAAGAATCTGCACTGACGCACGTGGCCTTCTTGGGAGAACTTTTTAGTAGACAGTGCTGCCCCTTTTGAGGTGTAGGAGCAAGGATCCCAAGCCCGATGCTACCCTGTGGAAGACAGTGGAAACACTCTGTACCCACTCTGCTGGAGGTAACGCCCAGGCCAGGGCTCAAAGGACTGGCTGCTTCAGCTTGTCACTGGCACATGAGCATACAGGAGTCCACATGCTGAAATATGTACACACGAGCACACCCAACACAGGAGCACATGCAGTGCACAAGAGCATGCACACACTCAGGCGCTTACTCTCTCTCTCTCTCTCTCTCTCTCTCTCTCTCTCTCTCTCTGTCTCTCTCTGTCTCTCTGTCTCTGTCTCTGTCTCTCTCTCTCTCTCTCTCTCTCTCTCTCTCTCTCTCTTTCCTTTCCAGAGTTAGACACAAACACAAGCAATGGAAATCATACACCAAGACCTATGGGTTGAGGAGGACCCCTGTGATTGGAAGTGACTCCTCTCTGCAAATTCCTTCCTGATAAACTGTCAGTGAGGCTACAGTTTTAAGCCTGAAGAGTCACTGCCTATGTAAGGAGCCAAGGGAAAAGCATTTGGGCAACAAGAACAGAAAGAATGAAGATCATCGGTTGTGTAATCGGCATTCCCATAAGACATAGGAAGCTCCAAAGGAGTGGGGACTCTTTCCTGGTGTGCTTAAGTTTCCTCCCAGCCTCCTGTGCATGACTAGATTCAGGTGGCTGAGTTGGAAATGCCACCCTAGGACCCTCTTGGCATCCTCAGTTTCTGTCCCCAACTGCCACCAGAGGGTCAAAACTCCATGGGACATCAACAGAAGCCCACCTGTTAGACTCAGTTGAAACATAAGTCCAGGCCTGAGCTGAGCCCCAGGGTCACATCAGCCAAGCAGCCTCTGCTAATGTGAAGCCAGAGGGCTATGGCCTGGGAGGGGCGCCAAGTGCTATCGAGGGAGAGGAACTCTAACCAGAGGGCCAGAATCAAGGAGAGCATGGTACGGAATCTCAATTCTACTGTAATGAGAGCTGACGACTAGAGAACGTTCTGCCCCATCCCTGACCCACCGCCCAGCCCAGCCCATACACAGAAGCCCAGGAAGTTGATTCAGGTGTTAAACTTGAGGTTCCATCCTAGACTGAGGAATGCAGGTACCAGTGATCCTTGAACCTCTGTCTCTTTGGAGCTAAGGTGGAAGCGAGATATCCAGGAACAGACTCAAAGGGCAGCCATCCAAGGGACCAAGATGAGGATTGTTCAGTGCAAAACTAGAGGTCATTCCTGTTGCCCTGACCCCTGGCAACCTTAGAGGGTGACTGTGAAGTCAGACAACTACTGACTGCCAAAACTGAAGACCTAAAGGACCCTAGGTCTTCAGTATAGTGACTAGTGCTCTCAACAACACCAGTTAGACTCCAAGAATATCACCCCGAGGGTCCTTGGAGCAAACCTTGGAGGGAATTTCACTCAGCTAGGAAGCCAGACCCTGGCCTATTGCATCCACCTGCATGCCTTCTAACCGTGTGTCCCAGCCAATGCTATCTGGTCACCCCTACCAAGGGCCAAGACCGTAGGAATTAGCCAGGTGCATCTCTGCAGCCCTCTTCATCCCTGGAATCAATGGGCAAACCCAGACAGATTCTGCCCTGCCCTTACGCACCAGCTCTGTTCCTCCCCTACCCACACTCACCATTTCCTGGGCACCAACTGTGTGACTGGCTCAGGAGACTAAGATGAAGGAAGGTGTAGTGAAGAGAATGTGCCATCAAATCGAAGGCTGACTGTAGGGTATCAGAGAAGACCTCCCAGAGGAGGAGATTTAAGTGGGACCTTGGAGGATGAACTGGAGTTGGCCAACATCGTTTTTTAACAATAATTTTTCTTCTATAGCACTTTCTTGGCTCACTTTCAAAATCACTTTCACCCTTCCAGACTATGGTTTTGGCAAACTGTGACTCAGAATATGTAAATGTTAAACTCTGAGGATCTCTTAGCCATTATTCCCATTTTCCAGTTGAGAGGACTGAGGCTCAGAGAAGGAAAGGGACTTTCTGAGGTCATCCAGCTGAGGAGTCATACACAGGCCCTGAAATCAAACCCCCAGGCTAGAACTCCTGCCACAAAGACTGGCTCACCACTTTTTTTCCTTTCAACCGCCACCTGGCCCAAGCAACTGTCCCACACCTCCTGCCGGACATGGGACACGTTTTACAGGGAGGGAACGGGTTTGGTGGGGGGCAGAGAGCACAGAGAGAGTTTAACCCCACTATGTTTTCATACTTGGAATCTGAAAACACAAGTTTCTCCAGCAAAGCAGCTTAGCGTTAAGCAGAAAATCGGCTCGAAAGGATGTGATATCATTTATAGCAGTACATTAAATGCAAGCTGAGAAGCTGATATATTTTAGGAACGTTCAGCACACTCTAGACTAATAAACATTTTACAATATTATTGCACATGTTCCTTTCACTTTGTCCAAATAACCATTCCCTTCACATCTAATAAGTCTGTTTGACACATAAGTGGTCTTGGGCAAACACCTCGGAGGCCGTGTTTCTCTGTGCATTGATCATTTATTTGTGTAGCCCGCCAGGACAGTGACTAATGATTTTGAGGTTGAAACGTCCTCAAACATCGTCTTTGCCCCCCGCCTCTTATCACAGAAATGTAAAATAATTTCGTCTTGGCCCCAGAACTTGTTTTTCATGTATGAAAAATGCCTGTTCCTCCTCTGCCTGACATGGCATCCATCAGTTTAAAACAATATTTGGAGGAGCCCCAATCTTTGGGTCCTCCACCAAGCTCTCAGAGTCCCCAGGAGAGAGGTTCCCAAAGACCACTTACTGGGGAATTTCCAAACAAACCTGCCCCTACCACTGTAGCCATGCAGAAGCACATCCCCTACAAGCTAGGAGAGTCCTGGCCTTTCACCACCCAGAGAGTAGAAAGTTGCTGGGCTCAGCTGGCTCCTCTCAGCCCCAAAAATGTGCGTGGAGTTCTATGGCCCAGTGGTTCTGTGCTAGTCTGTTAACCAACCCACACCAGTCCTGGTCTTTAGGAACTCCAAATCAGAGCAAGATCAACAGTAGTGCAAAACACATTTGTGTGAGAAGTTGATAAAGTAGCCCCTCTGGGTGGAATCCACCAGTTGAGCCCTTCATTAGGAACAGCGGTGATATACCGTTGTATAAATTAGAAGCAAAGGACTTTTGCCTCTAGACAGATGCTGGCTCCAATTTGGGCATATTCTTTTGCAGTGTATGACCCAAACAACTGTCCAAAAAAGGCCAGCTTTGCTCTGTCCTGGTGGAGTGAGAGCAGGGCTCAGTGACAACAGCCACTGAGACAATGTTATGAAATATATGTCCCATAAAGCGACAAGCCATCAGGCGCAGCATGGCTGGTTGGTGAGATGGAAGACCAAACAAGTAGATGGGAGAGTGATGGGTGGGTGGGTGGATGGGTGGGCGGATGGATGGATGGATGGATGGATGGATGGATGGATGGATGGGTGGATGAGTGGATGAATGGATGGGTGGATAGCATGTTAAGAGGTGTGGGGTTTGGGAAGGCCTTACTAGGAAAAAGTTTGCCTTCTCTCCCCAAGCAGAGAGAACTGCATCTTACATTGTCCTTAGTAGTTTTTTGTTTGTTTGTTTGTTTGTTGTGTTTGTCAACTTGACACACATTAGAGTCAACTGGGAAGATGAACCTCACTTAAGAAAATTGGCCTGCTTGGCCTGGAGGCAAGCCTATAGGACATTTTCTCAATTAATGATTGATGTGGAAGAATCTAGTCCACTGGGTAATACCACCCTGGGACCAGTGGTCTGGATGATATAAAAAGCAGGCTGGGCAAGCCATGAGGAGTAAGGCATTCATCCAGTGCCTGCCTCCAGGTTCCTGCCATGAGTTCCTGTCTTGGCTTCCCTCAGTGAACTATGATATGTAAGCCAAATAAAACCTTTCCTCCCCAAGTGACTTCTGGTCACTGTGTTTTATCACAACAATAGAAACCCTAACTAAGATGTACATAATCCCTTGCCCATCGTGAACTGGAAGGAATCTGGGTCCACACTCAGTAGACATGAGTCTTTAGGGTCATTTTGTTGGGAAAGGAGACAAGGTGAGGCTGGGGGTGGGGTGGGGTGGAGGGCTCTCTATTCTACCCTGGTCACTAGATTGTGTCCTACCCCCACGAAGATAGAACCAGGCACTGGCTGAAGCTCTGCCTTCTTATATTTGGAAATAGCACTAAGCTAGATTTGTCATTCCTTATTCTGCTAAAGTTTTTGAGTCCTCTGCAGCCCTATTGGATTGATCTGCAACTGACCCTTGAGATTTTGAGGCTCAGAGAACTGATTTTTCTGAGGTCACGTGTCTCTCAGAGCCCATTTAACCCGCCTAATGACACATTAGGTGATACACTAAGTTGAGGAGATGGCCTAAAGAGACTTCTTTAGCCCTCACACCCAAGAAGTCCAGGCTCAATGTGTGTTCACTCGGCTCTGGGGTCAAGTACAAGATTCAGGGCACTCTGGCTCTGAGGCCTGATCTGCTCCTCCTCCCTGCTGCTTCTAAAAAATAACCTGGAACCGATTCATGGGTCAAGAAATTCGTGCTGAGCTCTAGGTTTGACCTCCTTCCACCTTACTCTCTCTCCTCATGCTTCGTTCGCCACACCCAATTTGCAAAATAATGCAACATGCTAACACACACTCTCTCTCTCATACACACAACACACACACATGCACACACAGATGTATTTGCATGTGTTCCTCTCTGCATGAATTTACTATTTTTATCTAGAATCTAGATATAAAAGCTGTGGGTAGTGATTCTGGCAATAGTAATCCATGGGTACACAGACCTGAGTGTTCATGCACACGGGTGAAACAATAGTAATCCATGGGTGCACAGACCTGAGTGTTCATGCACATGAGTAAACAGAGAGGAAAAAGAAAAGCCAGGTGTTATGGGACACCATCACACAGGCAGGAATCCCAGGTCACAGACAGACTCAATAAGAGACTTGGTCTGTGTTAGGAGGCAGACCGAAGCTGAAGGGTTGGTGAGATGTGAGAAAAAGAACAAAGAAATCTGCGAGGGCTCACCCCATCTAAGCCTCCACCCCAAAGTTATGTTCTCTGGGAGAAGCTGGGACCTTGTGCCATGGAGTCCACACACACACCTGGCCCAGGACTCAAGAGTGCAGGAGGAGGAAATAAGGAAAGAGCTGGAGGACTCCAGGACCTTGGCTATTGTCTGGTACTGTTTGCTGGACCGCTGTCCTCCAAACATGGCACGGCCATTGATATGTCAAAATCAGAGAATCCGTGATCATTTTCATCCACAAGACCTTCACAAGATCAGACTTGTTGATAGTCCTTCATAGAAGGACTGTACAGGAAGGGTCATCGGTCCTTCACCTGAGATTCCAGACACTTCTTTTGCCCACCATCCCCCAAATAATCTTGCCTTAGCTGCACATAGTCTCAAGAGGTGCTAGAATATTATGGAGGGCAGAAGGTTAATGAAGGAGGGGACTCCTTCTCTAGAGCTGTCAAGTGACTGCCACTCATTCAGGAATGGGGCTTGTCAGTGATACGGGTGTTTTAGTAAGTCCAACAAACACATTGTTCACCAAGCCAGACTCGAATCCAATTGTCACTTTTGTTTCTCATTAATAACCTAGCTGGGGTGAGTCTACACCTGTGAGCAGCTTCCTAGGAAGAGTTACAACCTTTGGCACCCAAACAGAACCAAAGGTGAGTCTGAGAGCCACAGTTGCTTTGCCCCTGCTGTGGAGGATGAGACAGGCAGCTAAAACTAAGGCGTTTGAGCCATCTGCAGCCCCTGGCACGGGATGGAGTGGTGTGCCTTCTTGCTATAGCACAGTTTGCAGTGTGTCTGCTATGGGTGGCAAGATATGCAGAAGTGGGGCCATTGGCCTCAGGGGAAGTCCACAGGGAACATCCCAGTAGGGCTGTCTTCCTCTGTGTCTTATAGAAAAGGGTTCCTTCTTGATGAATGTAGTCCACCAAGAGAGTATGGGGATGCCTTTAAAACCCAAGACTATGGAACATATTTGGCATAGGACTGTAAAGAAGCTGTGGCAGAATTTTCCTTGTCTCTGCTCTGGGTGATAAGACAGGCAACTAAGGCTCAGCTGCCTGCTCAGAAATACCGAGTCAGCATAAGGGAAGAGTTTTAGCAAGAAAAACACATTCAGGTAAAGTCCCCAGTATTAGCAGCTGATTTGGTAGGCAAATTGGATAAAGGAAAGGATGCTGTGAAAATACAGGCTTGCATTTCTCATGTCTGGGGGAGGGGACAAAACAGTGAAAATTACATCTGTACTGAATAGCCCTTCCAGGGACCCCAAAACCCGGAACCTGTGGAAAGAAACATCGAAGAGGGAGCAAATAAGGCAAAATTGGTAGAGAGGGAACTGGGCGTGAATGAAATGCTGTTTAGTTCCCAGCCGGCTAGGTAAAATAGGATGCGCCTCTGGGTTAAGAAGGAAGTTAGTTCAGCAGGGACCTCAGGACTGGTGGGGCTTCTGTGGCTTTGCTGAGCCTGGTGGTGATGCAGGAGAGGCTCAGGAGGATCTGAGTGGCATGTAAATCAGCTTTGGAAAGTGCCAGGGCAATTAACAAGAGGGAATGAGAAACAGAGAAAGGCAAACAGGGATGGGGGGACTGTCCATGTCACTTAGAAACAACATCACAAGATTCCTGTCAAGCTGACATTCTTAGGCAACCAAATGCTGCACTTGAGACTTTCTAGAGATCTTTATAAGCCTGAAAGTTCATCCAAGGGGTAGAGAAGGTGCAGGGGCACCCCACTGTGACACTGCTTTGGAGGAAGGTGCTTTCACAGGGTGGGAACTGCCTCAACTGCTTCTCTAATGTAGTGGCCACAGCTGTCTGCTAAGAACCATGTAGATAACTAGAGGCCTCCCATGGAGCTGCATGCTCATTGCTCTCCTACGAAACATGCAGATCTGGATTCGTGTGGATCCAGTGGCTTCTGACAGCTTCCAGGAGCAATAGGCATCAGAGGGTAGATCTGGAGATACAGTGGTTTAAGTAAAAAAAAAAAAAAAAAAAAAAAAAAAAAGATTAAACTTGTCCCAAGGGTGGGCAGTTATCTCCCCAGTACGTGCTGTGTACGCACATCCCCTGGAGGTAGAGGTTGTTTCCCCAGCCTGGGGCCCTTTCCAGAGTTCGACTTGGTCTGTTGATATTCAGCAGCTGTAGTGCCTGCCGGTCTTGAAACCCGCTGGAGCACATGGGAGATACAACTGGAGAGAACATGGCCCTGTTCCCACTTGGCACCCCAATGGGTGAGCAACCTGAGCCAGCCCTGCCTAGTGCACAGATATGGGAAGGTGTGCAGTGGCCCCCACAGCAATGCCCCAGGGTAAAGAAGCAGAAAGACTTGAGAATGGCTATGGTTTACAGAGAGCTATATAGTGAGTGCCTCTCATCTATGCCCCTGTGCCCAACATTGCCCTTTGGGAGAAACAATAATTGACAAGAGTGATGGGATTTTTTTTTCATGCTACATTGGACCTTGCCAACTTTTTGTTAAAATTCCTTTAGCTGTTGTATCCCAAGACCAGTTGGCTTGCCTGGAGTAGAGGGCAGGGGAAGCTTCTATAAAAAGTCTTCACAATATGATGTTAACCCCATAATTGCCATCTCACTCTGACAGTCTCACAGGGTTAGAAGAGCAGCTGAAGGACACGAAAGCACATTTGAAGAAATAAGGATGAGAAATCAGCCCGCACGGCGCAGAGGCCGGATACAGCTATAAAATTCTTGGGAATCTTAGGGTTGAGAATGACACAGACAGCTACCAATAAGGTGACGGAGAATATCCTACAACAGTCTGCTTGTGAGTGTGAAAGCATCGGTTAAGAAGTTAAACACAGAAGGCATAAGCGGGAGAAGGCACACCCAGAGGAATTAAGATTTTTTTAATGAAAATCCCAGTGCCAGGGATAGGCTATCTGCCTGCAAGTCATTGGTCTGGGAGGCCGTACCTGAAGACCCCAAAACATGCCACAGATAGTCACTTATGCATGGTACTGTACAACAAAAGCCTGTGGCTGAAGCATAGACCCATGTGGGGGAGCAAAATTGACCTCTAAACACATAGCTTTATATCCAAAGATTGTGCCGTCAGCCGTGGTCAGGGAGCTTGTTTTTGCAATGGGCATTGATTACTGCACAGGTGCAGAACCGGTTGTCTTAGTTGGGATTTTGATTTCTGTGGTAAACCACCTTGGCCAAAAGCAATTTGGGGAGTAAAGGGTTTATTTGGCTACAGGTTACAGTCAATCACCAGGGGAACCCAAGGCAGGAACCTAGAGGCCACTGAAGCAGAGAGCATGGAGGAATGTGACTTACTGGCTTGAGAAGTTTGTTTTCTTATATACCGCAGGACCACCTGCCCAAGGATGGAACCACCCACAGTGGACTGGGCCCTTTCACATCAAGCGTCAATCAAGAAAACCTCCCATGGGCTTGTTCACAGGTCCATCTGATGGGGGTATTTTCTCAATTGAGGGTCTTTCTTAGCAAATGGCTCTAGATTATGTCACATGGATAAAAAGCACACCAGCCAAAGCGACTGCTACTGTGGAAAACAGCCAATTCTCATGGAAGAAGATCATCAGACATCATTTATCCTCAAAGCTTAGGGAGCATCGGAGAAGGAGGGGTGGGAAGAAGGTAAAAACAGGAAGGGGTGGAGCATTGTGTAGCCCTGTCCTCCAGCATGACATTTCCCTTCTCATCTTAAAATCAGAACAGCTGAGCTGGAGAGATGGTTTATCAGTTAAGAACATTTATTGCTCTTCCAAAGGACCCAAGTTCGATTCCCAGCACCCATATTGGATGGCTCACAACTACCTAAACTCACACACATACACACACCACACACACACACACACACACACACCAGCTGCAGATAATCCTGCCTCAGCTGCTTGTTGTCTCGGGAATCGCTAGAACACAGGAGAGTGGAAGGTTAACTGCACGGGGCTGCCCTCCAGACCCCAGACACGGTGTCTCCACAGCCCCTTTTCACCCAAGAGTCAAGCATGGAAGGAGATTCTGAGAATCAAGTCCCAGCCCAGCCATGATGCTCCCATAGAAAACAACTAAGTCTACTGGGCGCTAGGACGAAGACTAGTCAGTGAAGATACATTGGAGAAAAGCCAAGGTCTCTGCTCTCACTGGGTTTTGACTGTAACAAAGACAAATGTTTAAATGCTGCAGTTCAATCACTGCTCTAGTGGGTGCTTTTAGTTATTTATGGTCTACAATTGAGAAACAGTGAATTGGACTTATGTTTGCACTCAAAGTCACAATGGCTGAAATAGGCAAAAGTTGCCCAATTCAAAAATAGTGAGATCTTAAGTCGTGGTGGTACACACCTTTAATCCCAGCATTTGGAAGGCAGAGGCCGGCAGATCTCTGTGAGTTCAAGGCCAGCCTGGTCTACAAGAGCTAGTTCCAGGCAGGCCCCAAAGCTACAGAGAAACCCTGTCTCGAAAAACCAAAAAAGTAAAATAAAATAGTGAGATCTTGTGGGATCAGAGACCCAAGTTCCTTCTGCCTGCTGGGCTGCCATCACCTTAAGACCTGGGATGTCTGATGATGAGTGTCATATCTACCAGGTGACAATCTCAACCCTCAGACAGGGAGGGAGGATGTGCATGTCACTTTACAGTGGGGAGAAATAGTTCTGTGTGGCAGCTAATGGTTCTTATATACTAAATATACGGGCAGTATACAACAGTGATCACTATCTCTGCTGCAGGAATCACACAACCCTGAATTCCATTCCGAGCTTCTATTTCCTAGCTGTGTGATCCTGAGCAAAGCAAGTACCTCCTCCTAGCATCCATGAGCACATGAAAGCATGCTCCCCACATGTCAGGGACTCTTCTAAGTACTTTGCATGTACAGCTATTTTTCCTTTCCCTTTCTTCTAGTACAATTTTTATTATTTTTTAAATTATAATATAATTATATTTGCCCCTTCCCTTTCCTCAATCCAAGCTCTTCCATATATCTCTCTTCTCTTTCTTTCAAATTTGTGGCCCCATTTTTCATTACTTGTCATTACATACATATAAGTATATGTATGTGTGTATGTATATGTATATATACATATATATTCCTAAACACATAGGTATAACCTGCTCCGTCTGTATAATGTTGCAGACATGGTATATGCTTTCAGGGCAACCATTTGGTATTAGATAACCAATTCATGTGCTCTTCCCTGGAGAAGACTATTTCTCTCATTCTCAGCATTCCTTCGTTGCCTGTAGTTCTTTGTGTAGAGTTGAGGTCTCTTGGGCTCCCACTGCCAGTTTGTGTTAGCATGTCTGTTGTTGTCCTTGTCCAGCTCATGTTTATGCATCCATGTTGGTGAGACTGTATGGGTGCCACTTCTGACATTCTAAAGATAATACAATCTCACATCAATCTCCCTGATCCTCTGGCTCTTAGAATCTATCTGTTGCTCTTCTGCAATGATCCCTGAGCCTCTGGTGTGGCCGTTGTATTCTAGATGTATCCACTGGGACTGGGCTCCACAACTCCACATTTTAATTGGTTGAGGTCTTCTCTAATGATCTCCGTTGCCAAGAGAAGTTTCCTTGATGAGGGATGAGGGCTACACTGTCTCTGGGCATAAGGACACATATTTAGAATGCAGCTGGGATTGTGCTGGTTAAGAAAAGTGGTGGTTGTAGGTTCTCCTCAAAGATTCATGACTTCCTGGATAGCTGGTTAGGTTTCCAGCACCAGAAATGATTTTCCACTTATTGAGTAGATCTTAAGTCCAATTAGAGACATTTGGGTTACCACCATGATATGTGTACTTTGGAGGTAACTACTGCACCCTTAGGGTTATAGTGTCATGCTGGTTGCTATTGTAGTTTATAGATACCATAGCTGGGTAGGACTTGGTGTTTATGGCACCATGTAAGCTAGTCCTCAGAAAGAAAGGCCTTTAAGTTAGTTCCAACTTGGGGGCCTCTGGGCCTGATGTCAGAAGTACATGGTACCTTCAGCAATAAAAAACCTTCCACCTCTTGGTGCAGCCAAGGGCAATAGCAAGAGCCATTAAGGTTTGGGAGTCTCTTGGACAGCCCTGATCTACTTTTTCCTTTACTGTGTGTGTGTGTGTTTATATGTGTGTGTGTGTGTGTGTGTGTGTTTTAGAGGACAAATTGCAGGAAGTTAGCTCTCTCCTTCTACCATGTGAGTCCTGAGTATCGAACACAAGTCCTCAGGCTTGGCAGCAAGTACCCTTAATTAGTGAGCTATTTCATAAGCCCTGAACTGCTAGCTCTACTCTCTCAATGAATATGAGTCAAATATTGTTATCCTCATTTTGTCGACAAGGAAGCTGAGGCTGCGACCAGAGATTCTTTTCCCAGGGTTGTGTTTATTTGTTAACTTAAACATGATTAATGAGTGCCTACTCTGTGCCATGTGCTGTGCTGAGCTCTGAAGACACAAAGCAAAGTAATGGATGACCTCAGCCCTGCCAGAGCTCCTGGATGGGGAGTTGTGGTGCCTGTGCCCCCCACTCTGCCAGACTGACCCATCGCATACTCGTAAGGGCTTGGGAGATCAGGTTAGAGAGATGATAGCCAAGTGGTCCTTTGTTTTGCCTTAGAGTCCAGCCTGTGCCCACAACACCTGTTTGAGAGCTTTGTCCCCACCCAAGCTCCACCCACACTACTCGTAGAGGGGTCTACCTGGAAGGAGGGGGACAAGGCAGTCCTCAGTTGAAGAGCCACTCTGCAACAGGGTGGCCAGCAGATGCCACAACAGTGACAGTGACTGCAGTGTCTACCAGGCTCCACCTCATGGTCATAGAGTGCTCACGAAGCCGTTCTACCTCAGGCCATTTATAGACAAAGACCCTGGAGCTCAAGAGTCGAAGTCACTTCCGAAGGTGATGCAAAAAGCACTGGAGATCTTGCAGAGAGCGACACCAAAAGGAAAGATGGAGGTCACCTAGCCTGGGGTTCAAGTGGCCTAGGTCCAGGACCAAGAGGCGGGTACAAAGCTATTAAAGATCTCTGTGTCTTCTGTAGGAGCAGAGGTGCCATGGTAAGAACCATTGGTGGCCCACTAGGGACCCTATGTGATGTCACATGTTAGGGGGGACTTTGCAACAAGCAATCAAGCAGTGCTTGGAACGCCTCACCAAGGGGGCTAAGAGAAAGGGATTGGTAGTTAAAGGCAGTACTGCTTTTGCAAAGACCTGAATTTAGTCCCCAGCACCCACATCAGGCAGCTCACAACCTTCTGCGACTCCAGCCCCAGGGCATTCCACACCTTCTTCTGACCTCTGCCAGGCACCTGTACATGAAAATAACAACAGTACACAAAATTAAAAACAAAAATAAATCTTTAAAATACTAAAATAAAAAAAAAGGTTTCACCAGGTGTGGTGGCACACACCTTTGATCCCAGCACTCAAGAGACAAAGACAGGTGGATCTTTATGTGTTTGAGGCCAACTTGGTCTATAAAGCGAGTTCCAGGACAACAAGGACTGTTACACAGAGAAAAACCTCGTCTCAGAAAATAAACAAACAAACAAATAAATAAATAAGAGATTGCCATTCCCAGGTCTCAGGATTCCCTTCTACAGAATCCTCTTTCACCTTGGCCTGTCATCAGGCTAATAAAGCAGGCCACACCACAGTGCACACACTAGTTGTGTTCCAGAGCAGGCCTGCCCAGTCTAGAGACAGTGCTGTCCAGTGGGAACCAGGAGAAAGAGAGGAGGGACCAAGATGGACCAGGACTGGCACTAAACAGAAAAGTTTAGCAGTGAGTATTTTGGGGGGCATGGGGAGCAAGACAAAGTACCACAGCGCTCTAAACACACTGACGGGCATGTGCAGTGCCTGCTGTATATAGTGGCTCCCTTTCCTTCCCACCTGTTTGCCCAAGAGAAAAATCCAGGGGCAAACATCACTCAGAACAGATGATGTCAGGGCTGGAGCTCAGCCCATGGTTGAATCAAAATGGTCAAGGCCAGTGAGGACAAGAGACTTCCCCAGGTTCACAAAGTGTGGGCAAGGCCAGCAGAGCACTAAGGTCTGCAGACAGCTCCGTGGAATCCCCATACCAACCAGGATGCTGTGAGGGATGTGGGAGCCTCGGCACTCAGTGGGGAGACCAGCAAATGGAATGCATGTGTCTCACTGCAGAACATTCAAGAAACACAAGTTAGTGACATCCGCTCAGCATCTTCACTGCCTGTTGTGCTGAGGAACATCCATCTGGGTTATTTGTGAGTTTTGACTTTGGCCCCCTCCCCAAGACCCTTCCCCCTTTCCTGTTTGGCCTGTGAATTGGAAAGGGCTGTAAACAGGCAGGCAGACTCTTCACCCTGGGGGCGGGCCTGTCAACCAGCCAGGGGAAAGGTAGGACCCAGGGGACCCCTGCCCCCACCCACCCCACACAGCCCAGCTGAAGAACTTGTAAAGACAGGATTTGTTTGTTTTCTTGGATCTGGCTCAGGATCTGGCTGAGGCCAGGCCCTTTGGGGAAAAGCAACTTTTAAATAAATGCTTCAAGATTGTGCAAACATTTCAGTAGTATTGGAGGCCTGGTGTTCTGGGTCAGAGAGGGGAAAAAAATACCCCGTCAATCACTCTAGAGATGAAAACCCGATAGCAAAGCGGTTGGTGAGGACAAGAGCTTGGGTTGCAAATCGCAGTTGTGGCTGCCTGAGACCAAACTACACTTAAGCCCTCTCTCAAAAAATCATTTGCATGTTAATCAATAGAGCAGCCCGCTTGACAGACAGAGAGCACCAGTGCTTGCTGGCCAGGAGCCTGTGTGATGCATGCAGAACGGACTGGACTCGCAGGCACAGAACTGGGTTTTAGCCCCGGCTCTGCCTCTCATTGTTCTATAGTCAGTTGCTTGACATTGCTTAGCCTCAGTTTTCTCACTGGTAAATGGGATTACCATATCAACCTCATACAGACATTGTAAGAATAAAACACAAAAATCCTGGTCCAAACAAGAGCTCCATTGAAGTGTGATTAACTGCTGTTCCTGGGACATTTTCTCTAAGCAAGGAATTAAATATGATTTCAGTAAACCTCGAAACCCATTTGACACGGTCAAGCGGCCTCTGCACCTTTTCCATGACAGGTCCATACTGGCCGAGATGGGGGGGCTCAGCCCCTGGCCTCGGGTCTCAAGTCCTTGAAGCTCAGAAGCTCAGAGCAGGATTGCAGATATGTGTGTGCACAGAGATGCATTCCCAGGGTGTGGAGCTTGGACTGCCTGCCTCCTGGAAGAGGAGAGATCTAGGCTGGCATGGACGGTGAGGAAGAGGGTTGAAGGCAGGCCCTGGGGAGGGCACGCCAATGGGAGAGCCTCCAAAGCGGGCCTGAAAGCGGTTACTAGGCAATGAAAGATCATTAGAGAAACAGAGACTGCAGTGAAAGAAGAGAGTTCTGTGCTGGGAGGGTCCAGCTTGGTTCTGGGCTAGGGCAGAACCTCGCCTAGCTCGACCTCCCCATCGTTCCCTACCTTACAGCTGGGTGACTATAACTTTGGCCCCAAACTGTCTGTACCTCTCTGCCTACCCTGTCTCAAGGAGCTCCGCGGGGTTAGAGAGCTGTGAACAGGTTAGCACGCTCCACCAACACCCGTACCATGTGTTACAGGTACATGAACACACATGTACATGTGCACACAGGGTCCCTGGCCTGAAACAGAGCATGGAAAGCAGCAGTGTGAACACAGTCAACATAGCCAGTGTGACGTGATGAGTTCCCAAACTCAAAGTGTCTATTTCTCCTTTAAGAGGAAACCACCGCTCCTCAGGCCAGGGCATGACTGTGTGTATCCTAGCAGTCAGTCCCCAACTTTCTCATTGTACATATGGGGAAACTGAGGCTCAGCGGAGAAAGACAGTACATCCAGCTTTGAAGCAATGGGGTCTATGGTAAGAAGTCTTCCAGAGAGCACAGTCAGGGCACTGAGGCACTGACAGGAGAGCCAGCAGGACTCTATGTGGGAGTGGCCATGTGGGAAGGGCATTCAGCATCAAGAGAACAGCATAAGCCATTCCCCAGTGAAATCTCTGTCTGGCCTGGGGGAAAACTGAATTCCCTAGCCTGTCAGAGCCAGTGGTGGAGCCCTGAGGAAAGCAGCTGAGGAAGTGCTGATGTGCAAGGCAGGGAGACAACATGAGGTTGTTTGGGGGAGCTGGGTGCTGGAGAGCCCCAGAAAAGCATGGGTAAAAGAGCAATGGCATTGGGTCAGCACTTTAGAGGGGTTCCTTTAGTGTGAGGTGCACACAGGACCAGAGGTATGTTACACCTCTGCTCCCAGAGAGGGTGGAAAGTGAGTCTATTTAAGAGGAGCTCATGGGGGGAGTGGGAGGAGGAGAGGAAGAGGGAACTGGGATTGGTGCGTGAAATGAGAAAAGATCGTTTAAATAAATAAATAAGAGGAATTCAGAAAACAAAAGCCCCTCCAAAGAGCATTGGTTTTCTTAGGAGAAAAGGGTTATGGAGACAGTGCTGGCACCAAGAAAACACTTGAGGATTTTCAGATTGGTAGCACCAACAGCCACCTTGAAGGGACTTCAACCATGGCACTTAGAATAAGGGTTCCTATTACCACTTCTGCATACAATCCCATCCCCCGAGAATTTAGCGTCCAGAAAGAGATCACTGCAGAGAGCAGAAGAAATCTCAGCTCAAATCTCAGCTCCGAAAGATGCCAGCTCCTCTCTCTCCATAAACGCTGCCCTGTTCCCCTTCCATGCACTCCTATCATCAGCGTAGCAGCGCTGTGAGTGATGTTGGTGTTGCGTAGCACACCGACCACCCTGAGCCAGGCAGGGCTTGAACCCAGGTCCCAGGGCTGGCCAGCAGGCGCTGTCTCGCCTCTGCTTCCTCCCTCTCCTGCCGCCCCTCTGCGGCTCCCAGCCCAGCGCTTTCCCCTCCTCGTCCTCCTACGGCGCCGCCCCCTCCTCCTTCTGGTCCTCAGAGCCCAAATACTCGACACCTGGAGCAATCGCAGCCGCCCAGCGGCCTGGGCCTCATTATGGCCGGCCCTTATCGCGGCGTGCATCGCATTATTTCATTTCAAAGAATCCACTGAGAAGCCCGTCCCCGGCCGACAACAGAAAGTAAAAACACAGCTGACTCCCATTAGGGCCCTCTCACAGGCTCCGCGTGAGGTAATGAAATATGGAAGCGGTGAGATATGTAATGCTTTATTAAGCGGTCTCGGCTACAACGGCGTGCATGCCAATTACGCCTGCAGGCTACCGCCCGCCCCCGGCCGCCGGACCACCCAGCGTGCGCCCGGCCCGCGCCCCGGCCTGGCGGAGGAGCGCAGGCGGGAAGAGGGAGCAGGGAGGAGCGCGGGGGAGACCAGAGGAGTGGTATGTGAAGAGGAGGGAGGCGCACACGTGGAGGAGGAAGGGGTGCAAGGAAGAGGGGAAGGGTAGGAGGGAGGAGTGGAACACGGGGAGGGGTGGAGCCGAGAGGAGGGAGGAGCACAACGAGGAGGGTGAGCCAGGGAGTGGGCGGAGGACTAGGAGGAAGAGATGAAGAGGAGAGGAATAGAAGAGAAGGAAGGGAAGAAAAGAGAAGGACCACACAGGTCAGGGCAAGCCCCAAAGGCCCTTCACATGGTGAGAGCCAGAGGACTTCCTGGAAGATCAAAAAGGCAACAACCAAAAATAAGGCTCATAGAGGGAGAGACACTTCCTGAGGTCACAGAGAGAAAGCCTTGGGAACTGAGGTCTCTTGTGCCTGGCCAAGCACCAGATAAACAAACCACTCCTGACCTGGAAGAGCTCCCTCTCTGGCAGGGGTAACAACACCTAAATCAGTGAGGAGTTAGCCTGGGAACCTGTCTGTCAGGCCACCCAGGCCAGGGAGGCTTTGGCATCACTGGAGTTTGTATGGTCCCGTAGGAGAGCTCCGAGGGCTCTCTAAGTGCACCCTGAACTCTGGAGCATGACATACCCAGGACTCATGGAGAATCTGCTAGTGCTTAGCCAGCAAGTGTCAGCCAGAGCTGAGGGACAGGAGAACCACAGACCTTGTGTTAAGTTAAACTACTTCAAGCATGGAGCCAAGGTGCTCATTCATCTCTCCGTAGTTATCTTTCTTTTGATCTTGCTTCCCAACAGGATTTCTCCCGACCATTCATACTGTCCCAAAGTAGAAAGGGCTAGACGTCCATTTTCATCATACTGGTATCCTGACTCCCATTCTACAGATGAGGATCTGGGAAGCCATGCACAGGGACAATATATATGGCTCTTAGCTATTGTGAAATTAGTATGTGCCAGGTACTCTAAAGCCTTTCCATACATTGGCATCACGCCTGGTCCTCAAAATGACCGTTTGAGTCTTGAAACTCTCCTGCATTTTTCTCTTTATGTCTTTGGACTTGCTCTTCCATCAGCCCTGTGTGCCTTCTCTCTCTTTACCTGAGATGTTATTTAGGCTTCCAACTAACATGTGGGTTCAGTTAGAAGAGCCCACAACACAGTGATTCCAAGAGAAAAGAAGTTTGGCCCTTGTCGGGAAATGGTTTAGCTGTGGCATGTGGTCCACAAAAATATAGGACAGCTGCCCCTAGCTGGGGTCCGAGCTTCCTGTCCATCCTCAAAGCCCATCTCATTCCCCTGCACTACAGCCACGCTCAGCCTGAGGCCATGGTAACAAGCAGTTTTTCCTCCATTCAGTGTGGTGTGGAATCTTGGGCTCACCTTCACCGAGCTGCAAGGAGTGATAGTGACTGTAATGTCAGGCCAGGTGGCAGTGTGTCCTGTGGGGCCTGGGAGGAGCGTGTCCACTAAGTGTCACTAGCACTGAGCTAGGGAAAGCAACTTGCACTGCTACCTTGGGCTGTTCTTTGCGCAGAGCCTTCCTGCATAACTTCCCGAGAGGAAGCACTTTCCCCGAGTCCCCGAGTCTTCGCTTCTACAGCTCTCTGTGCGCTGCTCCTCCAGGCCTTCAGATAACCCTGTCTCTCCAGCCAGCCCTTGAGTAGCTATTTCCTCTTCTGCAAATAATCACGATAATGAGTCCTTGCTAGGTCCCAGGCACAGGGCTAAGTGAGTTTTATGTGTGAACTCGGTTGCTCTTCCTACACTATTCGGGCTTCCTCCTCTATAAAATGGGCACACTGATGATACAGGCCTCGTGGGGTTGCTGTGAGGGTGCAAAGAGCTGCTCTCAAGATGGGTACTGAGTTTAAAAAGGAATAACTGCTACCGTTGTGTGACCGTGGGCTGGTAAATGGATCAACAGATGGGGCTGGACCAGTTATAAATGACATCCCATGCCTTGCACTGCTCACAGCTAAGCAGAAAGATTGATTGCATTCCAGAGCATGGATTCCACCCACAGGTGCAAGGCCAGAGGGCGCTTGATAAGGCTAGAAGTGTTCCCAAACAGTGCAAGATGGCTCTAAAGCTGTCCACCTTGCCTTAGCTAAGAAAATCTTCTTAACCTATCTAGTCAGAACCAAGGCTCAAACTAGGCTGCACGCTGTAATATAACTATGTGCTGAGTGTATATTCTTAATTAATGGAATTAGAAGGGGGAGTAATTGATTTCTAATACCTGTTCACAGAAAGACCAACTTCAAACGTGTAGGCTGTGTAACTACCTAGTGGCACCTAGTGGTACTACCCAATGGTTGTTGTAGGAGTAGACTCAACAGGCAAAGAATCTCATGAAGCACTTTAGAATTGTTTTAATACGCTAGACATAACAGAATCTTTACCAAGCATTTGGTTTTACCTCTTATTGGTAAGTTACCCTCATGCTATTTCCATTTTTTTAACATTTGTTTTTTATTTGTCTATGTGTGTGTGTGTGGCAGCCACATGTGTGCCAGTGCCCCCAGAGGCCAGACAAGGGCATTCATTCTCTGGAGGTGGAGTTAGAGGCAGTTGTGAACCACTTGACACGAATGCTTAGGAACCAAACTCTGGTCCTCTGGAGGAGCAGCAAGCATTCTTTCTTAACTTCTGAACCGTCTCTACAGCCCCTATTTCCATTTTTCTTGGCCACAGCATTCTGTAGGTCTGTTCTTCACTTCAGGGTTATGAAATCAGAATGTATATCACAGTCACAAGTCGGCCTCCAAGATAAGAACAAGCACTCAGGCGGGGCTGTGTGTGCAGTGTGACTTCAATTGTGGGACTTGCAATAGAAACCATAGCGTTGACTCTTACATTGAACCCTAATTACTGCTTTCTATAGCCTTAGAAATGGTTAGTTTGATATAAAAATAAGGTTTCTGGCCGGGCGGTGGTGGCGCACGCCTTTAATCCCAGCACTCGGGAGACAGAGGCAGGCAGATCTCTGTGAGTTCGAGATCAGCCTGGTCTACAAGGGCTAGTTCCAGGACAGGCTCTGAAAAAACCACAGAGAAACCCTGTCTCGAAAAAACCAAAAAAAAAAAAAATAATAATAATAATAATAAGGTTTCTGTTTGTGCGGCAGGCAGCCTGTCACACACCTGTCAGTGCAGTTACTGCAGTAAAAATCACCCAGTCTCTTCAAATAGATCAGAGAATGCTCTGGAGTGAGACTAATAAATCAAGGCCTATAAGTTAGGCGATAAACACACACCTGTCCAAGCTTCCAGCTAACTGCTTTTGAAAAGCTATTTAACTCCCAGAAATATGAAGACATGGAGGAAGAGACCTGTATGTTTATCTAAATCAGAAATGCTCACAAAACACTAATATTCTTCAGTAGTCTTGAGGTCATGCCATTGCCTGGGGAGAGGGGGACAAGCCCTGGGGGCTGAATCCAGGTCCTCCTACATGTTGGGCAAGTGTGTTACCACTAAACTACACTCCTTCCCCAGCCCTATCCTGTTGATTTTAATAGAATGAAGTTCACAAATAGACATGGTATCTGATGCCTATAATCTCAACACTCAGGAGGTAAAGACAAAAGGATTAAGAATTCAAGACTGAGCTCTAAAAGCATTCATACAAATAACATTATATGATCTGAACAGGTTATATTTAGGAACACAATATTGTATATACACTATATCCATTCGTGATCAAAAGAGGCCATGAATTTGAAAGAGAGAAGGGAGGGATATATGGGAAGGTTTGGAGGAAGGGAAGGGAAGGGAGACATGTTATAATTAAATTATAATCTCAAAAATAAAAAAAAATGAAGAATTCTATACTAATCTTGGCTGTATGGTGAGTTCAGGACTAGCCTGGACTATATAAGGCCTTATTCAGAGAGGTTGGGAGTGTGTAGAAAGAAGGAAGGGAAAGGGAGGGAGGGTTGGAAGAGGAGAAGAGAGAAGAGTTGAGTTCACATACAGCAAACACAACGCTACATTGCCATGATATTCTCAGCTGCTGATGAACTAAAGGGCTGCAGTGGGGAACCGGTGATGATCCGGCGTGCACTCAAGCTTTGATTGTGACCATCACATGGGAACAGTTGTATGGTATCAGTTAATTTTCTTAAGTAGGTGCCTCTAATGTGACAAGTCTCTCCCCCACTGCAAGGTGTAATTAAATCAATATGGCACCTGACAAGTAGCTTCGTAATATCAAGAAACTACCATTTTTGGCTGACATTGAGCCACTTATTAGAAAAGGAGTTCGTCATCCCATCAGCGCCTGTGTTCTGACCCTGCTTTTAGCATCAAGTTCCCCTCTCGTGACTCAATCACCTCATATCGATAGTACTTGTCTTCTGACTCCATAATTTATAACTTTCTTTTGTGTGTGTGTGTGTGTGTGTGTGTGTGTGTGTGTGTGTGCAGTAGCCTTAGTATATGTGGAGGTCAGAGTTCAGCTTTCACGAGTTGGTTCTCTCCTTCCACCTTGGTTTTGAGACAGTCTATCTCGTTTCTGCTTTGCTCTGTACTCCAGGCTGGCTGACCTGAGAGATTCCCGGAGACTCTCCTGTCTCCTCTTCTCCTTTTACACAGAAGCGCTAGAATGGCAGGTGCACACCACCACATCTGGTTTCTAGGTGAGTCCTGGGGATGGAATTCAGACGGCCGGGCTTGCATGGCAAGCACTTTTCCTACTAAGCCATCTCACCAGATGCCATGTCTTCATTTTCTATGACTTTTACTGATTGCTTGAAATTTTTGTCTTCTCTCTGCTTTCTCTCCTCTTTTCTTGCCTCTTTCCCCTGTTCTTTAGTGATGAAGAGAAAAGGGTTTGTTGTTGTTGTTTGTTTGTTTTTGTTTCTCATAATAGAATCTTTTTTTTTCTCAGATCAGGGCTAGAAGGAGGAAATAAAACATAAAAGTCATCGTGGCTTTTGTCACCTCCTGGAATTTCATGCTGAACAACCCCCTGCCCCAGGTCAGGCCCTTGCACCCACAACCAGCAGACTCAGAGCGGAGATTCCTCCAGAGACCAGCCTCCGTGTTTGTATGCTTCTTAAAGACTAAGCTGAATAAAAAGTGCTGAGCCTCTGGCTGGGAAAGCAAGCCAGTTCAACGCTTGGTATCTCTGGAGCTGGATTAGAGTCCTGTGTCTGCCACTGGCTAACTTTACAGCAGCAGGCTGTCACCGTGTCTCTCCATTCATGAAGAAGAACTTCTCAAAAGGGTTTCTATTAGCGTTGATCAAGACCCTGATTGCTACAGCCACAAAACAGTTGCTTAGTGTTGGTGACAGTCTAACAAAATGGAAGTCCTTCAAGAGTGAAGACACAAAGAAAGAAAAATGCAGAATGTGATAGAAGCTTGTACAGGAGTCTTGTGTTTTGCAATTGCAAAAGTGGCTACAGATTTCTCCCTTCCCATCAAGAGACAGCTCTGTGTCCTCACCTCAGAGGCGAGTTGTCTGTGGGTTTTACTTGGCCAATGGACCGCCAGCAAATGTGATGCAGGTAAAGGATCAAAAGTGAGCTTTACCTGCCCTTAGGAGCTAGTAGCTGCCACTATGGGAAGAATCTCAGGCTGTCCTGGTGAGTGGTGAGAGACACATGGCCCAGACACCCTTGTCTCCCCAGCCATCCCCTGGCTGTCACCGCCATCTGATCATGATGCCTAAGCACCATGCTATTGCTGCATAATAAATTACCTCCAAAACAGATTTTTTTTCAATTGTCTTCCCTGGCAGCAGTTTAGCTACATGATTCAGGGCCAAGATAATATAAGGCAGCAGAGAAGTTGCCAAATTGGAGTCAGCATTGTTGCTTCCAGGTGCTGTTGTTCATTGTCAGGCCTAAATGCCCCACCAGAGGGGTTGGTGCCAAGGTCTTTGATGCCTCAACATGAGCCAACCCATAGGACTGCTCACTTCCTGGAAGCTATTTTCCTCCCAAGTAAGTGATGGGGTGAGGGTACTCAACACATAAGGGTAGCCTTTCATAACCCAACCTCAGAAGTGATAGACCATCACTGCTACTATTTACTATGATCACAGAGACCAGACATGATACAGAGTAGGACCACATATGGATGTCCGAATGCTGTAAACAGAGATCACAAAGAATAATCTTGAAGCCTGGCTTGGTGACCACAATGTATAAACTTGACTGAGAATATCAGAAACACCAACTGGCTGAGCCCAGTTCTAGTTGCTGAGCCAAAGCTTATAAGTGGTAGCACTGTCACTGTTTCGGAGGCGTCAGTTAAGGCATTAGATAACTAACGCAAATATCATATGCCCCAGCATCACCTCTCGTCTACCACTCACTAACCCGGTCACCAGCAATGTGGACCAGAGCCTGGGGCGGACATCTCTGCAAGACAGCAGATGGCTTGAGTCTGGTTCTTGCAGCTCAAGAAAACTGAAGATGAGCCAGGTCCCTCTTTCTGCCAGCTGCTTCCTAGAGAGAGGTCCTACCTTTCTTCTACCCAGCTCTCCTTCTCTGGAACCACCTCCTCCTCAGAGACTGGACAAATAAGAGCCTGGACAGGCAAGAAACAGAGTAACACCCATCACACCTGCCCTAAGTGCAGCCACGGCTCCACGCACATATAAACCTGCTCCACAGTGTCAGAACCCAAAGGGTCTGCCGCAGTGAGTCTCCCTGGCCCCTCGTTAAACAGATGGGGCGGCATGCTTAAGTTACACCACACACCCACACACGCTGACTTCCCACCCTAGGCTTCTTTCTGTGCAGTAAAGACAGAACACATTATAAGTCTGGTGACATTTCTGCACAGAAAATGTATTTCTAAATATTGCTCATCTGGGACTCGGGGAATGGCCCAGGGCAACAAGAAAGAAACAGAAATAACAGGAAGGGGAGAAGTGAGCTCACTGCCTGGTTACATCCCACCAGTGACCATTTGTGTGCGTGTGTGTGCGCACGCGCGTGTGCGTGTGTGCGCGCACACACACACCTCCTCCCTACACCTTGCAAACCAGGACTCCTACCTCTTCACATAATTGTGCCACACCAAAGCATCTAGCCCTACCTAGACAGTAGCCCCCTTGTCTACAGATTAATTTTGCAGTTACATAAGGTCAGTCAGGGTCTCAAAAGTATCAAATAGAAAACTAATGCAAATAAACAATTTGTAAGGTGTGTTTCTCTGCAGTGTAATGAAACTTCACATGGCCCAGCTCTGTCTGGCTGTGAATTGGTTCTCAGTCCCTCCTTTCCACACCATATAAACTGTCCACTTATAACCCAGTTGCCATACTGGTTACCAGATTAACTGTTACAATATCAAGGCTATGTTTAAAGAGCCCTTACTTTACTTAACAATGGCCACAGAGAACAAGGCTAGTGATGTTAGCAATTAGAACATGCCAGACATGAGCTGTAGAGGGCCCCATCAAATAAAAAGCTGAATGTTCTTAATAAGGAGGAAAAACATCTTAAGCTGAGGTTGCTCAGATCAGCAGTAAAAATAAATTTTATATCTATGAAATTGTAAAGAAGGTAAAAGAAATATGTGAATTTAACTATCCTATCTCAAGTATCAAGAGGCATGACCTCAGTGCATAGCCAGTGCTTACCTAAAATGGAAAAGGCATTAATTTGTGTATGCATGCATGTACACACACACAAACTCCTGGATACGAAGAGACAGAGTGAATGTGAGCTTCTGGACATCCGCTGGAGGTCCTGGATTGTCCTGTGCCCCCGTGGATGGGAGGTAAGGCTACTGACTTCCCAAGAGGCCCTATCGGTATGAATATCTGAATCCAACTTTCCAGGATGGATCTTGGCATCTCCTGAGCTGCTGATCCACACTCCCTCCATGACAAGTGGCCATCCAGCCTCTGCTCACAGGTTTCCAGCAACCAGACATTCACCATTCCCTTGGTTAGAAGCAGTTTTGAGAGAGACCCACCTCAGCTCAAATCCGAGCTCTGTAACAGACTGCCGTGTGGCCTTTGATAAGTCATTTGACCTCTTTCTACCTACAATTCCTCCTCTGAAAACCAGAAGGAATTCCTTCTGAACAGGGCTGCTGTGATAATAGGTTTTACAAGTGTGTGCAATATTCATAGAAAATCATCAGTGTATGACAGTTAATAAACAGAGCTAGGTCAACGCTGGATGGGAACAGGGATCCTGTCCCTAGCTCTGCCCGCTTCCTGCCTGGACACCCTAGCCCACCAAGGCAGCCTACTGGGCTTCTCCAATGCCCCAGAGGTCTCTCCCACTCCCAGCTCTATGCCACGCACTTGTCCATTCTCCAACATTTCCTTGGGAAGCGGAAACCTGGAGCAAGCCAAAGTCAGCGGCTAGCAAGTGTGAAATCAGGAAAGAACAGACTATTTGAATGGAAAATGCAACACTGTGGGGCAAGGGAACTCTCCCGGCATGCGGCTCATCTTTCACAAAGCAAAACAGATTTGCAAGCAAGTTATTGAGTGTGAGAAGTTGTCAGAGTGCAGAGGACAGGAATTGGGAATTAATTGCACCTCCCCATTGTCAGTCAATACACAACCCCCCCCACGAGTCTATTTCTGGCACTGACCCTGTGATTTATTTTACCAGTGCTTAAAGAGCTCCAAGGCCTTCCACGGGCTGGTTGGTGAGATCTCCACCTATCGCCACCCTAGCTCATCGCTCTCCACCCTTCTCTACTCTGTTCTGGACCTCCAAGGCTGGCGTGTGAAGACCTCATCAATAGGATTTAGAGATTTAGGGAGTCATGGTGGGGCACTGATCCCACCACCTCCTTCCTACTCAGTCACTGGGAGTCAGAAAGAGGCCACATACTCCTACCAGGAAAGACTATCATGAAGTCACCCCAGGTTTCGGTAACTTCTCCTTGATGTCTTATCAAGGCTCCTGTCCTACCAGCCACAAGGGCCAGTTCCCTTGCTGGTTTCCTGGACCCAGTTCACACCTTTGTCAACAGCACCCTTGAATTGTCTCCAGGCTGTGAAATGGCTCAGCAGTTAAGAGTGCTGGCTGTTAGGTTCGAAACACGTTAACTGCGAACTGTGCTGTGCAGTTTTTGAAGGACAGCTCCCTCACTGAACCAGTGGTAATGGCACTTCTCAAATACCGGCCAAAGATTCACAGGCCAAAAGAAATAATGTTCTTAAATGAATTAGAAGAAATTCTAGATGTAATTGAACCATCAAAATTTGTGAAGATCATGGAGCCTCTTTGTCCACAGTTAGTCAAGTGCGTTTCCAGCCCTCACTTCCAGGTGGCCCAGCGGGCACTGTACTACTGGAACAATGAGTACATCATGAGTTTAATTAGTGACGATGCAGCGAAGATCCTGCCCATCATGTTTCCATCCCTGTACTGCAACTCAAAGACCTACCGCAACAAGACAATACACGACTTGATATACAACGCCCTGAAACTCTTCATGGAGATGAACCAAAAACTCTTCGATGACTGGACCCAGCAGTTAAAAGCAGAGAAACTCAAAGAGAGCTAAAAATGAAACAGCGAGAAGAAGCATGGGTTAAAATAGAAAATCTAGCCAAAGTGAATCCCCAGGTACTAAAAAAAGAGAGTAACACAGGAGTGTTGAGGCGTTGCTTGAATGTTTGATGAAATAGGATCTGGTCCCACCCCAGGAGGGGAGGCCATCGTCACTAACACTGTATGTGCAAATGTCCACAATAAAACACTTTTCAACTTTGTAACCTTAAAGAGAGAGAAAGAGAGAGAGAGAACTGGCTGCTTTCTCTCTTTCAGAGAATCGGGACTTGATTCCAGGCACCCATCCCACAGCTCACAACCATCTATAACTCCAGTTCCATGGTATCTGATGGCCTGTCTCTTCTGGCCTCAGACACCAGGAATACACGTTGTACACAGACTTACATGCAGGCTGTCTTAGAGTTTCTATTGCTGTGAAGAGACACCATGACCATGGCAACTCTTATAAAGGTAAACACTTAATTGGAGCTGACATACAGTTTCAGAGATTTCGGCCATTATCATCGTGACAGGAAACATGGCAGTGTGCAGGTAGGCATGGTGCTGGAAAAAGAGCTGAGAGTTCTACATCTGGATCAGGGGGCTGTAGGCAGAGAACTAGCTTGAGCTTAGGAGACCTCAAAGCCCACCCCCATAGTGACGTACTTCCCCCACACCTACTCCAAAAAGGCCATACCTCCTAATAGTGCCACTTTCTGTGGGCCAAACATTCAAACAATGAGTCTTGGGGGCGGGGGATACCCATTCAAACTAACATACAGGCAAAACACCTACACATAAAATAATTAAAACTTTTTCAAATAAAATAATAATGTTGTGTAGTATTTGTATACTGTCTGAAAATGTATTGCTGTGATTGGTGTAATAAAAATCTGAACATCCAATAGGTAGGCAGGATGTAAGGAAGAATTTCTGGAGAGAGAAAGAAGGAGGAATCAAGATTGTGGAAGATGCCAGGAGAGATGGAGAGAAAACAGGAGGTACAAGATGGAAGAGACGTAGCACCACATGATAGAACAAAGAGTAATATAAATGGGTTAAGTCATAAGAGCTAGTTAGGAACAAGCCTTAGCTATAGACTGAGCTTTCATAATTAATAAGAAGTCTCCTTGTCATTATTTGGGAGCTGGCTAGCAGGACAGAAAAAGACTCATTATATGATGATGATGATGATGATGATGATGATGATGATGATGATGATGATGATCTACTTCTCTCCATGCCTAGAACAGGCCACTTTTGTAGTCAGTTGTTTTATTATTCTTTACTCTTTTGGGAGGCCCACCACCCAGTTCCCAAATAAATCATACATGGAGTCTTATTCTTACTTATGAATGCCTGGCCTTAGCTTGGCTTGTTTCTAGCCAGCTTTTCTTACCTTAAACTATCCCATCCACCTTTTGCCTCTGGGCTTTAATCTTCCTCTATTCTATATACCTTTCTTCACTTCTTTCTCCATGGCTTGCTGTGTAGTAGGGTGGCTGACCCCTGATGTCCTTGTTCTCTCTTGCTCCTCAATCTTGTTCCCTAAATTTCTCCTCATATTTATTCTCTCTGCCTACCTGCCCCACCTATCTTTTCTCCTGCCTTGTTATTGGCCATTCAGCTCTTTATTAAACCATCAGGGGTTTCAGACAGGCAACATAACACAGTTTTCCAGAGTTAAACAGATGCAATGCAAAGAAGGCAACACAGCTTTGCATCGTTAAGCAAATGTTCCACAGCATAAACAAATAAAACACATCTTAAGTTAATATTCCACAACACACTTCAAGTACAAAAAATTGATCGATAGTTACCATGGGTGAACAGGGTGGAGGGCAGATGGAGAACTAGAGGTTCATAGATGACAACTTTGCCAAGGAAGCTGGCACAGTTCCAGGGAAGAGAGACCATGGTGGTGCACAGCAGCTCAACTGTGCCCAGTACTACTAGGGTTCTTAAAACCGGTGACAATCTATTTAGATTTGCTTCTTTTTCTATGTTGTGTGCTGAGACCAGACTCGGGACCTCCAGCATGATGGGGAGACAAGCACTTTACCACTGAACTACATCTCAAGCCCTGCCCAAGATGTTAACTTATATGTTAAATGTTTTATATCTTTTTCTTTTTTAGTGTGTATGTGTATACAGTCATATGCATGTGTGTTCACAAGTGTGTGTATGTGGTGTGTACACGTGTGTATGTGTGTACATGTGCCTACCACAGCCCATGTGTAGAGATCATCAGGCTTGTATAGTGAGGGCTTTTACCTGCCAAGACAACTCAATAGAATTCTTACTACTGTCTTTTAAAACTCACCTACATTAAGTAACCTGAGCATCCTCCAGTCCCTGCTACCACTGTTTCAAGGAGCCTCTTTACCAATAGGTCCCAAGTTCCTAACCTTGGACTTGAGAAGCTAGCTGGAGATCAGGCAGGGCAACTGGACCCCATGGAGACCATTCCCATTGAGCCATGAAAACTCAATCTTCTGTGTTTTGGGGGGGGGATTGTTCTGTTGCCCACGATGTTCATATTGAAACTCTAATGCTCAGTGTAAAGATATTCAGAGTGTCTTTCCCAAGGAAGGAAAGATTAGCAATTAATGTTCTCACTCCCTTCTGGAAAAGAGAAAGCAAGTCATGTGACATCTAATGTCCCCTGAGGAGGTTTTAGGATTAGTTTAGGTGATGAGGTCCCCAAGATGAAATCTGTAAAAGAAGAGATGTGAAGTCTTCTCCCCACCCCATCCTTTCTTCCCTTCCCTTCCTTCTTCCCTCTCCATCCCCTCTTGCCTTCTCCTTTGCCCCTTTCCCGTCTCTCTGTCTCTCTTCCCAAGACGAGGACTTAGAAAAAAAGACAACCATCAGCAAACCAGAAAGAGAGCACTCCCCAGAGCCCAGCCACGCAGGCAGTTGGCACTTTAGTCTTTGTGAGAAAAAAACATTTCTGTGTGTGAGCCACCCAGTCAACGGCACTTGTTACAGCATCACACACAGACTGAGGCTCTGGGACAGTGCATTCTTTTGGAGTCACACCCATACCTGGGACAGCTCTGCAAGCCTGGCTCCAGACCAGGGTCTCCGGGGCTCTGATTCACACACTGGCCCCAGCTCATCACACAGCTGGTGAATCAGGAGAGACAACCTTATTCCGCCAGTGCCTGCATGACCCAGGGCAAGTCCGTCCACTCTCTGCGTCTCAGTTTCCCCTTTTGTACAATGAGGAAGTCAGCCAGCAGTAATCAAACTTTTGTTTTCCAGCTGGCAGAGTCTTTCTTCAAATAAAACCTTACAAAGAAAGCCAGAGTTAAACAAAATAAAACCATGGCTGCTTGGGCTGGGAACAGGGTTGGAGGCTGAATCTACCCTCCTCCACATCCCCAACCGTAGTTATGAGCCAGATCTACTTCTGAGGAACCCTAGAGTTCTAAGAGGCACACTTTGATGAACCCTGCCTTAGAAGGTCCTCCAAAGCTCCCCAGGTTCTGGCAGGGTGTGATGGGAACAGCACTGAGCACTGGAGCTCATTGTTAACTTTTGCTAAAGGGATGGCAGAATACCCTGAAAGGAGAGTGCTTTGGGGTCCAGGCCTGAAGACCACCAAATGGAGATTCACTCCCTGTAATGCCTTGGGGCATTGGGGACTGCTGAGCCCGTCTGCCTGCCTCTGCCTGGAAAAGAATCTTGCTCTTCCCTAGCCTGGGCAGCCTGCTACTTCCAAACACAAGCTGTAGGCCAGGCTGGGGCCAAGAGCAATATTTTGTCAGTGAGTCTATTAAGAAAATAATGGAATAAAAGAAGCCACCATCATGAAGTGATGTGCAGGCTTCTCTTCAGTCTGCCACAGCCTGACCGAGACTGAAACTGCCCTTCCAGGTTGGGCATGCAGCCAAAAGCTTTAAATAATCACTAAAAATGTGTGTATGATTTATCACTGGGGACAGCGTGGCATGGGACTTGGAGGCAGGGCTCACTCAGCATTGCAGGCACAACAGTCCATCAGTCTGGCCTTTTCCTCCGCGGGGCTGGTTTGTGAATATGGGTACGGCCACCCTTCTCCCTCCAGGTGACCCCTATGCTGTCGCCATTCCCAAGGAAGGAAAGATTAGCAATTAATGTTCTCACTCCCTGCTGGCAAGGAGGAAGCAAGTCATGGTGACATCTAATGTTCCCTGAGTGTGTAGGACCCTTGCCAGGCACATTTGAGAAATTGCTTCTGGACTATCAGGATGGCTGCTTGTGTTCCTGTTAGCCTGGGAAAACTGAGGCACACAGATGTAGGTAGCTTGCTCACTGAGAGGCAGCAAAGTAGGCTTTCGAGCCCTGTGTGCTTGGTCCTTGGTCCTTCACTGGGGCTGATGTGTCCCCCAGAAGATAGATTTTCTCTCCTGTCTTCACTTTGGGATTCCCAGTAACTTCCCGCCTTGGTGACCTATAGGCTTCTGTGCAAAGGCAGCTCTATAAGCTTCCCATGGGCCCCGATTCCATTTCTACATGTTGAAGGAAGAGATATAAAAGTCCCCACTGACAACGGCTCTCCCCTCGTCAAGACCTTGCCAGCAATGTCTTCTCCTCGGGCTCTGCTGAGGCTTAGGAAATCACTAGAGACAGATTCCTGGTAGCCTGGGGGTGGGGGATGATTCAGTCAGTAAAATGCCTGCCATGCAAATGTAGGGACCTAAGTTCAAATTCCCAGCACCCACATAAAAGCTGGGCATGGTCTATAACCCTGGTGTTAGCAGCACAGAGACAGGCAACTCATTGGCCGGCCAGGTTCAGTGAGAAACCCTGTCTCAAAACACAATGTGGAGAACAGCTGAGAAGAAGACTCAGTGTCAACCTCCCACCTCCACACCCATGTGCACACATGTGCACCTACATACACACATGCACATGCCCACATACATACATCAGACATACAGAGTGCCTGACCACGTGCATATGGACTAAGAGGCCAGAAAATAGACATCCTGAACCTAGCTCTCCTACACTTCCTCACAGCCTTGGGGGAATCCCTTCCCCTCTGGGTTTCACTTTTCTCTTCTGTAGAGCAATTGTGAAGATGCTCTTTTACCTGTCAAGGCTTGTAGGAAAACTGAAATGGGAAATTTATTAAGCAGGGAGAGACTTGCAAACTGGAGGGTGCTGAGCCTGTAGAAGGTGTCTTATTAGCTTTACTTATTTTCCAGGTGTCAATGAACTTCTTACAAGAACAGCTACCAGGGTGGGAAACAGGTCCTCAAATTCCAGGCCATTCAGGCTGAGGTGGGCTGGAGATTACAGTTCTCACTAGCCAGTGTGACTGAGCTCAGAGACCTGAGGCCTGGTCCCCACTCCGTTCTCACGTACTCTCCTCCGAGTATCACTGCCCCTCTGTTGCCATTTTCTGTTTATAGGGCAGTTTCTGCCATGGAATCAAGACAGTCTTGAGGACTCCTACCATGACTGCTTCTAACCCTAGCCTCCACCTCTCACCCTGTTCCAGCCTGAGGCAGGGGCTCTGTGGGTGAATGGATGGACTGAGTGATGGGATGGACAGATGCATGAGTGAAAAGGGAGAGCGATGCTCACCCCATGACCCCACTGTCTCCAAATGCATCCACCCCAGAAATTCTCCCAGCAAACGCCTCAGAATCACCCTCTAGGGAGGTAGCAATCTCCTTGTCACCAAAATCAGAGGCAAGACCCCTGAGAGGAGCCACGAAGCATGTCCAGTGACAACTCCTACCCGAGGAGCCCTGGAGCCTTCCGCCACTCCAACATCCCCACGGGCCCCCATCACCATCACGACTGTGGCTTGTGGCTCTGATTTCAGCAACATCCAGCTCCCCTCCATGGCCTTCTACTTCTCTCCTCTGTCATTCTCAGGCAGCTCAGCTAGCCACCCAGGAGGCAGTCTTCGGAGCAGAGACCAGACCGTGCCTGGGCACTCGCCACTTGGACTCTGACAGCCTCCGAGTCTATCATTAACCTACCTTCCACTAAGCAATCTAGGGCCGTGCTAGCCACACAGCCACACACAGAAAGCAGGAGCCCTGCCCTGACAGTCAAGGGTCAAGGGTTCAGATGACAATATGAAGGCAGCACAGACACAAGCCATGTCCTTAAAGATGAGTGACCTCTAAGGAGGTGGGAACCAACCCAGAGGTTTCAGTGCAGGTGAGGGATCCAGTTAGCCTACAGTATGAATCACATCTCCGGAACTTTCTGTGGGACTTCAAGCAAGTAACTGTAATTCTCAGGGATTCGCGTGTCTCTCTCTCTCTCTCTCTCTCTCTCTCTCTCTCTCTCTCTCTCTCTCTCTCTCTCTCTCTCTCTGTGTGTGTGTGTGTGTGTGTGTGTGTGTGTGTGTGTGTGTGTGTGGTTTTTCAAGAAAGGGTCTCTGTGTAACAGTCCTGGCTGTCTTGGACCTCACTTGGTAGACCAGACTGGCCTCGAACTCACTGAGTACTGGGATTAAAGGCATGCACCACCACCACCACCACCCACAGGGACTCTTATCTATGAAAAGGGCTATTGGGGGTCGATTTGCCCAGAGAAGCTGAACAAAAGATGCCAGTGTCGGTCTGAAGGCGAAGGGGAGAGCAAAAGAAGAACTGTACATGGAACGTTCACAGGACTCCCAGCAGAGAGAAAGAGGACACCAGAGAGTGGAGAAGGCTCCTGGAGGAAGCAGCACTGGAGCTGGGCCTCTAGGGAGCAAGACTTCAATAGAAGAAAGGGAGTGATTGACACTAGAAGGCAGGACACCAGCAAAGGCCCCGAGCTTGGTAAAAGACCCTGGCCAGTGTAGCAGAAGCCCAGGGGCTCTAGAATTTTCTCGAGCTTCATGCTAACTGCTTCATGTAGAGAACACATCTCCCACAGTCTCACCATCTGTAGAATGAGGCTGCCAGAGTCCAGGAACCTCTGAACCCCCAGCCCTCTAGGACATTTCATTCTGCAGGCCCTAAACTCCCAGGCTCCTAAATGTTTCCACATGTCAACCCTGACCTGCAGGGCTCCTTATCTTCGCCTGTACAACGCAGCCAGCCAGCTCTGCTTCCGGGCTCTGGATGGCCTCCCTGTGGTCCTGGGGCAGACATCTATCTCAGGACCACCAGGCACCATGCCCAGACTCCATCAGAAATAAGTCTGCCTGGGGTGGCGGCCTCACCATCTCCCTCTTCCTCCTCCAACCTCAGCAGTGCTGAAAGCAGAGTAAGTTTGTTTGGGGTCTGCAGGGTGCAGGGAATGTTATCATTCTCAGGGAACTCCGTGTCCCAGGCTTGCTGCTTATTCTGGCCCTTTTCCGAGGATGCTACAAGCATTATTGGTGAGGTCTTGCTCCTGCTCTCAACTACCCAGGGCTCCCAGTTCCAAAGAGGTGTCAGGTTTCAGAGACATGAACTGAGTTCCTGAAGGGACAGAAGCAGCCTCTTTGACTCTTGGAGCAGAGAGAGTGGCAAGGCTGAGGGTCACTCCCTCTCAAGTCCCCTGACCCTCACCTCTGCAGATGGCAGGCATTTGCCTTTCAAGCTGGAATATGAGAATACTAGACTCTTAGCACCTAAGAATTCAAGAATCTTCAAGCAGATAGAATCTGAGGCCGTCAAAACCTAGGGCGCTATTGAATCTTACACTTCTAGGATCCTGAAATTCTCGAATCTCATGATCAGATCACGCATACAGGGAAGAGATGGGGTCCATCTCTTCCTGGCTGTGTGACTCTGAGCAAGCAATCTAACATTTTCATGTTCCAGTTCCTCGCCTGTAAAATGGGGCTATGCTACTTCCCACGTCTTAGAGCTGTTATGTTAACTAAATGAGCTGACATGTACGCAGAGCTTAGAACAACGCCTGACCCATGGACTTCAGTCCTGTGGTCACAAAGAACAGCATGCCCTTGAACAAGGAACATGGGCTCCAGAGGATTCAACCCCATGAGATTCTGAGCATTGGCCCACCCACACCAGGCCTTGACTCGCGCACACACACACAAAAATGTGTATTATGTGAAGCCTGTAAGAATGCGGTAATTCAGTATTCGACAGTAGAACACCTTCTGGCCAGAACCTCAGTCCCCTTGCTACACTCTGTGGGTTGAAGGAGTCACAACAGGGGAGTCTAGATTCAGTACGAGTGGGAACCTCATAGGGCCCTGCACATTAGGAGGTGTGGTCCATGGTGGACTATCTTTGTATATTAATAAAGCACCATCAATTCCTCAAGGCTGGATCCCACCTTGACCCGGTGTCTGGCTGTCAGTTTTCTAGAAGGTAACATGTGCTGCTATGTTAAGAAAATTGTTTTATGGGGTAGCTGTGTGTGATATCAGAACTGAGCCTCTGTGCTGAAGTCATCATCTAGTTTATCCCCATTCAAATCAAGTGTGTTCTCCATTGAAAAGTTTGCAGGGGCCACCTAGCTTAACCCTCTACAGTGAGGGAATCAGAGTTCTTCAGAGTAATAGAGATTTCCCAGGGTCCCACAGCAAGCCCGAGCCAGGGTGGAGAACAAGTATCTGAATGCCCAGCCTCCAGATCAGCTCAGCTACTCCAAGCTCTATGCCCTGTCCTCAAGGGAGGAAGCCCCACAATGCCTTCCCTCCTGAAGGGAACAGGTGGAGTGGAAAGGCTTGCCACACAGACCAGCAGAGACACAGGACTCTGGAGGACAGGTGAGCGCCAGGAGCTGCATTGCACACTGGACATGATATGCCCTGATTTCTGGGATCCGGGCAAATCACTTGCCTCTACTCCTCAACAGGAACGAGAGTGGTGTCCAGCCAGACAAGCGAGGTAAACCCAGAAATGTCCTGTGGAGAATACCAAGGGTTGCTTTCCTGGGCAGTTTTTCCAAGGGCGCTGTAAATTCTTACCTCCTGGTTTACTGTTCCTCTTTTTACAGCCAAGAGCCCAAGCCTCATGCCACCTCTGATCCTAGTCCATCTTTTCCATCTCCAGTGAAAACTGCCAGAGACTCTTGACTGTCCTGTCTAAAACAGTGTCTTCCTTCCTGCTCTGTGGACTTCTTTTTTCATAATCCAAAATTATCCTAATCACTGTTTAACATTAGTTTTCCATACTCCATGATCAATTCTTCAAGCGTAAGGACCTGGATGTTGCTCATCTCCGTATTCAAGGAATCTGACATATGACAATGCTGGTGTTGAACAAAGGAGTGAGAGGATAGAATTGAGACTTAAGTCTGGGGCAGAACTTCAGTGCTGGTCCAAGCAAAGATTGTATCTGAGTCCCCAGTCTGTAAAGTGAAGAACACAAGAAGAGTCCTGAGTCCACCCACAGTGACTCGTTTCCTCTCCATCCTGATTGCATGCAGAAACTGGAATCCTCACTGGGAATGAATGGACAAGTTGTTGAGGAAGTCCCAAGATGATGGCATTTTGAAATAAGTAAGATCTGTAGGTATGAATCTTGCTTACTGATCTCTCCAAGTTTACTAAAAGCTCATTTTTATGTCCCACCCCAGAGGTCCTAACCAGTATCATTTCTGAGTTGTCACCCAGTGAATTAGTAAGTATATAAATGGATGAGTGGGTGTTTGGTGGATGGCTGAACTATTTGATGGATTGAGGATAAATAATGGGTGGAGGGAGGTTGAGTGGGTGGATGGATGGATGGGCAGATAGATGGATGGATGGATGGATGGATGGATGGATGGATGGATGGATGGACAAGTAGATGAAAGGAGGGAGGGTGGAAAGAATGTTTATGGATGAGTGGTTAGTGAGTAAACAGGTTCGATTTACTGTGTCTTGAACTCTCAGAGTCACGGAGCAGAGGAAGCAGATTTGTCCTATAGCCCTACACGACAGAGCTGAGAGCCCTAAGTCAAAGCTACAGCAAAGTATTCTTTAGCTAATTTTAAGAGGGAATTGTGGGCTGGAGAGATGGCTCAGAGGTTAAGAGCACTGGCTGTTCTTTCAGAGGTCCTGAGTTCAATTCCCAGCAATCACATGGTGGCTCACAACCATCTGTTAGGAGATCGGATGCCCTCTTCTGGCCTGCAGGCATTCATACAGACAGAACACTATATAGATAATAAAAATAAATAAATAAACAAATAAATCTAAATGAAAGGTTTCTTCCAAAAAAAAAAAAAGAAAGAAAGAAAAGAAAGAGGGAATTGCTAGCACTGGATATATCCCAACCATGAGGGAGGCAGGGAGCAGGAAGAATCCAGATTTGGTTAAAAGACTGAGCTACAATGATTCCCCCCTTTTGGACTAAGAAACTGTAGGGCTCTAGAGGACTCAGAGGAAACTTTCTGCCATCAAAGCTCTCGTTCTCCACCCGAGGACTTGGATGCTCTTTATCTCGATACCTCTCCTGGGGCTGAGAACAGGGTCAGTGGCCAAGGACTACGCTGTGAGCATTTACTAAGTATGCTCCTGACAACTCAAGGGGTTGAGACTGCTTCTCACCCCACATCTGTCTGCTTTCCTCACATCGGCTTGCTGTCTAAAATGTAGTAACACTATGATTTCAAAATTCTTTTTTTAAGATTTATGTATTATGCATACAACGTTCTGCTGGCATTTACATGCCAGAAGAGGGCACCAGATCTCATTGCAGATGGTTGTGAGCCACCATGTGGTTGCTGGGAATTGAACTCAGGACCTCTGGTAGAGCAGCCAATGCTCTTAACCTCTGAGTCATCATCTCTCCAGTCCAAGATTTCAGAATCTTAAACAACCCAACTTAAATTCATTGATCTTTATTGGTACCACGTACAAAAGAACATAGCAATATCTTCATAACATTGTTGGAAAAGTTAAGTAAAAGAACACACAGCCCACCTAGCCCACCGGGTATGTTGAAAGCCTTATTAAGTGACAATAGCGAAACTGGTGTTGGTGTTAACATTGCTGTTAATACAAAGATCCACTTCTATGTCTGCATCCATATTTGTTAGTGGTATTACTACAGTATACCATTCTACTGCATGCTGTTATTGCTCTAATACCATGGATTCATAGATGATTGAAATAGCACATTGCTCAAAACTGACCATTTAAGAAGCTTATGATATTGGAATTATTATATCTTAGAGCCATGCAAAATTGAATCTGGCTACTCTCACATCAGGCATAATCTCTGAGTTCTGAATCCATTTGACCTAACAGCCCAGGACAGAAGCCTTTCTCGTGTTCTCCATCCCACAGCCCCAGGCCAAAACACCCTCTGGGACCACCTGGGGGGTCCCAGCTGAACCTCTTGGCCCCACACTCCTATTCACAGACAACCCAGAATCCCAGGAATTTGTGACCACAGAGAGTAGGGGCCACTGATTGGGCCTGGAGGATGATGAAATATGGAAGCTTCCAGAGTTAGCCTGGTGGGGAAGGCCACATTTTCTGTGTCATGTTCTATTGCACGCCAATCAATTACAATGTTCCCTATATAAACACATCATGAGGGCTTTGACAGGGGGCCGGGGTGAAGTTGGGTGTCAGGGTAAAACAGGGGATAATAAAATCACTGGAGATTTATCCCTCTAAATTGGAAACTTCATGCTTACACCTGACTAAATCATCAGGCTGAAATTGGAGCCGACTCCCACGGAAAACACGTGTAACCTTATCCCATCTTTGTTTAACAGCGACCCATCTAGCCGCTGATGGATTCTACAGATGCGCAAGCATCCTCCTTCAGCTCCCTGAGTTGTGGGGGTCTCAATCAGACCTGTCTTCACTGTGCCCACCCTATTCTCTGGCGGCTTTTCCAGGGCTAGCCAAAGGGACCTTTCTTTAAGGTGGCTGTCTCTGTGGGTCTCCCCATCATGAATTTGCACCCTGTGAGCACTGACAATCTTCACGTGAAGCTGTTCTGGGAAAGGGGAGTGTTGCTAAATAATAGCAGAGGCAGGCAGGATGTCAAGATGTAAGCTGTCCATCATAGCTCCAAGTCACAGGTCTGAGAAAGCCCCTGTGCTCGGTTAATGACTTAGCTTGTCACTTCCCTCAGAGAACTTACCTGAGGATGTGGTAAGCTAATAGAAGATTGAAGGTGCTTTATAATTTATAAATGTGTGGTTTATATTATCTAATCTTCCATTTGAATTATGAAACACCATACGGGGTCCCAGGAGGTGGTGTGAAGTTAGCCAACCTCTGCTAAGGAGTCTACCTTTGTCAGGAATTATCGGCCAGGGTTAGGGAGACTCTGGAGGGACTCTAACCCACCACCCCATCTGTGTGCTGGGCCCTGGGCTAGAAGAACTTAAAACAAGATTCTGTTTGATCCCCCACATCACAGGTAAGAGAGGAGAAATCAGAGAGAGATCAGAGAGTTTTTTGCAGCTCTCCCAAATCACACAGTCAAGATATGAACCAGGGTGTTTCTCTATATTTGCTGACCCCACCTCCACCAAGTTGATTAAAATGGTGTCAGAGAGAGAAAAGGTGAACAGTATGTACCAGCCTCTCCCAGACCCTCCCTTCAGACCCACGAAGTCTTCCACACACCAACACACTCACCCCGGTGCACACCGCAGGTAGTCAGTGGCTGGGAAGCTGCAGCGGGAGGTTCCTTGCTCAGAAGAAGGCCCTAGACTCACAGCCCAGGCTTACACTTCCACAGTCGCCTCTTCGGCGGGGTGGGGTGAGGTGGGGGAGGGGAGGAGGAGCCCCTATGTCATTTTCAGCAGCAGTCAGCAGAGCCTTACAAAGTGCAAGATGGCTTTTTTAGCCCAGCATAAGGATCTAGTTAAAAACCAATAAATCAGCAGTGAAATGTGCATAGCAGCCTTCTCCGTAAAATCAACATGGCTTGTGCCTCTGCGGGAAGCCTTCTGACTGCCGGCTGAAGCCTGGGGCACGGGCAGAACCCTCCTCCGTCCCACAAGAGTCTTGGGGGAGGAGAGAGAGATCTCTCCTTTTTCCCCTAGACAAGGAGAGTCAGGCAACCCGGAGTGCCGCCTAGGAGGTGCCTGGACTGGAGATCTGCAATCACCAGATACAGACATGCCAAGAGGCAAGAGGCGTGTGAGCAAGGCCCAGACCGCCCTCGGCCTCCTCCTTCCGACACGGAAAATCGAATTAGGAGACAGCCCGACTGGGACGGGATGAGATGCGAGCGCCGGGCGTCTCCCCAGCACCGAATCCGACCGCCAGCTGCAGGGAGGGCACGGAATCCCTTGGCGAAGGCGGCCCCCGAGCCCTGTTTCCCTTCGGGTCGGTATTTAATATCTGTAAAACTGCCACTCGGACAGCCAAGGTAAACAGCGTCCCCGACAGTTCAAAGGTGAGCGCGCCCAGCGCTTTCCCTCGGACCGCGCAGCCAGCGCCGCATCTGTGCACCCAGCGCCGCGTCTCCCACGCACGCTCCAGATTTCTCATTAAAATCGGCGACTGTGTCAACAGCGCGGCCGGGGCTCCAGAGCTGGAAAAGCCATTTCGCCATCCCACCCGGCCCCGTCAGGTCGCCGCCTCTGTGCCTCTCCTTAGAGGATCCCCGGAGGGCCCCCGGAGCGCGCGCGCTGTCGGGCCCGGGCCAGGCCACCCAGCGGCTGTGCGAGCCCACCCGGCCCCGGGCCCAGGAGGCGGCAACCCGACAGGTGATAGCGCTGGAGACCCTCTGGCACCCAGCTCGGAGAGGGCATTCTCTGTTCTGTGTCAGGGTTTCTTACAGAACCCGACAGACAGCTGCAACCCGACACACCTGGCCAGCTTGTTTGTTCCCCGTAACTCTTTTTTTGTTATGCAGAGTAATAGGCCCTTGCCAGCTATGAGAATGCTTGGAGAACGAGCCAAGGTTCTTTGAAGATGGGTCCCTTGCATTAGGACCAGACTCCAGGGCCAGAGGAAAAGCCAACAGTTGGCAATAGAGTTCAAACCCACCTCTAACACACAGGATGCCTGTGTTGTTCGGCTAGAAAATGCAGAGGCTTTGAGGGCTGGAGAGACAGCTCAGCATTTGCGGATTTGCGGCTCCTTCCAGACTCTAGTTTGGTTCCTAGAACCCACCCATGCCTATGACTATAGCTCCAGAGGGTCTAACACCCTCTTTTGGCTTCTGTGGGCGCCCACACACAGAGATATTCACACACACACACACACACACACACACTTAAAACTAAAAATAGGGGGCTGGAAGCTAAGGGGTTAAGAGCACTGGTTCCTCTTCCAAGGGACCAGGGTTCAATTTCCATCACCCACCCAGCAGCCCACAACTGTCTGTAACTCTACTACCAGGGGATCTGATGCCCTCTTCTGGTCTCCCCAGGAGGCAGACATGCATATGGTGCACAGACAAACATGCACATGGTGCACAGACATGCATGCAAGCAAAACAACCATAAACATAAAATAATTTTTAAAATAAATAAATCTAAGGAAAATAAAGACAATAATGGAAAGATAATGGCACTTCCCACCGCCTCCAGCTCCTGGGACTCAGAACTCCTCTACCCAGCAGTTACTCTTTCGTCAGCCTGTATTTATTTATTAAGGCCCTTTTGCATAGAGCCATGAAAGGAACAGCTGGTAGCAGGGGGAACCTGCAAGCAAAGAAAACAGGAGGCAGACTGTCATGGAAAGGAAGTGGGGGGTGCTGATTGGGTGCTGCAGACTTGGCCCCAGAGAAAGGAGCCATAGCTGTGGCTGTAAGATGAGAGGGCAAAGGCAGTTTAAAATGTGATCCAGGACTTGAATAGAGCCTGAGAAAGAGAGTAGTGAGGGACGACAAAGATACTGAGGCAAAGGTGGGGCTGAGGGAGGGAGGGTACAAGCACTTGCAAGCTGTGTAACTTTCAAGGAGCATGTCTAAGAACTGGGGTTTGGTGTGTGTGTGCTCTTGTTTGTCCGCGTGCCTTTTCTTTTGTTTGACGGGGGAAAATAGGAACAAAGCCCCCAACAAGTTATGAAGTTGAGTCTCTGGCGTGTGTGCACATCTGGGGTGCAATGGATGAGCCTCATCCTGGAGCCCCCTGCCTGATAAGTCTGTAAGCATGTATCTTTGAATGTCCCCTAAGATGTGTGTCCACATGTATGCATGTTTAAAATGTGTTTGTCTTTTTAGATATGTGCCTGTTGTCTAAATCAGCATTCGTGTGTGAAAGAGCATGCATGTGTGTACCCATGTATGCAGCCGTAATAGAAGGAATAAAGATATGTGCATTTGCCTCTGCACGAGCACCTATAATTGTTCCTGAGGATCTGTATATATAGCTTGTATTCCCACATGCTTCAAAAACATGTTCCCACTCTCTTACTTGCATAGCAGGGGTGGAAAGGTAGGTCAGCTGACTGGGTCCCAAGCTTAGCTTTCATCAAGTCCAGATAATCCCAACCAGTATGCCATGCCCAGAACCCCAAACCTCAGCCTCCATTCTCCCATTCAAATGGTTAATGTGACCCCTCTCCCTATAGGAAGCCAATCCTTCCACCTGACTGTCCCCTGAAGAGTCCACCCTTTTCCTTCCTCTCTCCAGCTTCTCCAGGTCTCTCAAACTGACTGTAGTGAACCAACAGTTAAAACGAAAACTAAAGAAACAAGATCAAATTGTCTCACACAGTAAAGACGAGTGTGCAGGGTGACACGTTGTTTTGGGTGTGTGTCGGGGAGTGCTGGTGACCCAGGACTGAGAGAAAATGTTAGGGTGACAGAGTTGAGGTCAAGAGTGCAGAAGCTGTGCTCTGCCCCTCTTTCCCACCTTCTGGCCTTCAGCTGAGACTTGGAGGATCTCACAAGTCACTGTGGGGGAAGCCTCGCCTTTCCTCCAGCTGCTGCGCCCTCCGATGTCTTCATCAACAATCTTCCTTAGGCTGGTGTCTACACTAGGCACCCCCACTTTCTTCCCTCTCATCCACTGAACCAGGCCACCTGCACACCTTAGGACCTACCCCCTGGGCCTGAGGCCTCAGCCTCAACAACTGATTGCTTCCTTGGTTCCCACTTCACAGATGCGCTGCTGTTCTGCCTCTGCTGACCATCTTCTCCTCTCTCCTGAAGGCCCTTCTGTCCCCACCCTCCTCTGAATGTGAGTGCTTCTCAGTTCTGGGCCCTCTTTCCTGGTCCTCAGTAGCAGGGGAGTCAGGTCCAGATGAAGATTCAACCTCAGGATCTCCATCCTGTCTCCCTACCCAGTTACATCTCTGTAAGCCTTCCAAGAGTCCTCTGAGGTGACATGGCCCAAAGGAGCCTAGCTTCTTCCTGCTCCTTTCCTGGCATCCCCATCTCTGTATGGGTGCCTCTGCCCTGTACATCACCTAAACCAGAGCACTGGCTTATTTGTGACCCAATCCCAGCATCCAGACACCTTTTCTTGACATTCTCATTGGGCCTTTACTTCCACCCAGAGGCTTCTAAAGGCTCTAAAGTCATCTCCCGAAAGTCATCTCTCCTTGCTCTCTCCAGGAAGCTCTGCAGTCTCTTCCTCCACTGATGGAAGAAGGTTCAGCTGCCACATTCTTGGAGAGGTACCTCGTGGGGTTGGCCTCCATTTCTAGCACCTCTGAGTGCTCTAGCTCTGCCTGGTGCTCTTTGGACTGGTGACCCATGACCACCTGGCCCCTCAACTTGTTCAGCTAATGCCCTCACTCTCAGGTTCCTTTGGCCAGGACTGACTGAACCGGAGCACCCCAAGCTCACGTTCAAAGACTCAGGCTCAGCCCAGCTGCTAGTCTCCATAAATGAGGATTAGGTGGCCCCCTTTGAGGCAGACGGGTGGGCTGTGAGAAGAGTTGGTTTGGTATAAATTTTATGACAGGATCACATTTCGTCATCAGACCCCCCTCTGAAGCCAGCCAAGGGCAGGTCAGGGGCAGGGGAATGGGAACCTGAGCTCTCAGTCAGCCCAGAAACAGGGCCGCTGGCACAGGAGGGAGCTGTGCTGGAAGTGAGTCAGACTTTGAGTAAAAGCCGCCTCTGCCACCCACCCACAGTGCGAACTGGGGTGAGTCCTCTGGATCTCTGGTTTGTGAAAGAGGGCTCTAGACGAAGTGGGCCCTGGGCCACCTTAAACTAGCAGTCTTCTGAACCCTATTCCAGTCTACGTCACAAACCCATCACCCTTCCCAAATGAAAAATGAGCTACTATAGAATACAAACCCATGAACCAAAGTAGCCACCTAAACACAGGTATCCAATTATGAATTTCAGACAAATATACAGGTTTGAGATGTGCAGTGGTGGTACATGCCTTTAATCCAGATACTTGGGAGGCAGAGACAGGTAGATCTCTGAGTTGGAGGCCAGCCTGGTTTGTAGAGTGAGTTGCAGGACAGTTGGGGCTACACAGAGAAACTCTGTCTTGAAAAATCAAAATAATAGTAATAATAAATAACAAATATATAGGTTTGAGTATAAGTATCCTAAGCATTATGCAGATATTCTAAAATCAATACCTTATATGTCTGAAGTTCAAACCTAGTTGGGTGTCTTGTATTTTTACTTTGTAAATGTGGCATTCCTACCTTGTGTGCAATAAAGTTTACAGGACCACAGCCCCATGGTCCTTCTAAGGAAAACAGGTCACAGTTGGCAGGGAAAGTGGTCTTGGACTAGCCATTCAACTGTGATCTAATGCAGTGGGAACTCTGTGGAAAGGTGTCCCGAGAAAGGGACTAGCATAGACTGAGGTGCAGAGGCAGATCGGTGCTGAGGACAATTCCGGAAAGACTGCAGAGGACAGATATGCAGGATGAAGTAGCTGGAGTCAGATCCTGCTATATCCAGTACGGGTGGCTGCTGCTGCTGCTGCTGTTGCTGCTGCTGCTGCTGCTGATGATGATGATGATGATGATGATGATGATGATGATGATGATGATGCTGTGTTAAAGGAGAAGGCCCAGAGAATCTGAGCTGAAGCAAAATTACAGCCAGAGACTGAGTACAAGGAGCAGACTCCAGCTGCCCAACAATCAGGGGAAGGCAAACTCAGTCTAGGGGGAATTTGTAAGGTCTACTCAAGGACTTTGGGTTCAGCTCTGTTATATTCATGTGCTGTGATTAAGATAAAACACATGTCCCCAACAGGCTCATGTGTTGAATGGTTGGTTCCCAGATGGTGGCACTATTGGGACTTTAGGAGATGAGACCTGCTTGGAGGAAGTAGATTCCTGGAGTCTCCCGTCTTTCCCACACTCTCTGAAACCTGCCCACCATGAAGTGAACAGCCTCGTCCTCCCCCACACACTCCCACAGCCAGGGTGCTCTGCCTCATCACAGACTTAAAATCAACAGAGACAAGGACTATGAAATGAACACTCTGCAACTATGAGCCAAAAGAAATACTTCCTCCTTTGTCCATGTCAAGTGCTGTACCACAGTAATCAAAGGCAATTGATGCCTTCAGAGTAAACAATCAGTAGTAGTCAATAAATGACAGTTGGGTTGTTCTTCCTATCAGGTGCTCTATGTATGCTGCGGCTTTGCATGAGCTGACTCCCTACCCCCACTAGATCGTCCCCGCAGGGCCAGGGCCATCTCTTTACTTTTTTATGTGTATGTGTGCTTTGCCTGGTGTACGTGTCTGTATACCATGTCTGGTGACTGCAAGAGTCAAAAGTACACTTAGCTGTTGAGCTATCTCTCCAGCACTGAGGACCGTTTCTTATAAGAGAACAAGGGCTATTGGCAGGTTCCCACACTCTGCCCCGCTTCACCATCCTGTTGCGTGTTATCAGTGACAGGTGAAGCAGCAGGCAGAGTAGCCTTGGCACAGTGCATTTCAGGAAGGAAGCAGTGAAGACTAAGGCAGGGGCCCTGCCAGCGCACTTCCAAGTCTCATGTCATTCTCACAACAGCTCAGGAGGAGGCATTAAAGCCCCACTGTAAAGACATGCATAAGAAGGCCATACTTGGGCCTTTGCCCAAAGGTCTTGATTAATATCAGTGGGAAGTGGGTTTTAAAATTCAAGAACTCCTTTTTCTCTACAAGTCTATAGGGATAGATGAGAGAAGAGTGAAGCCCAAACCCAGTGCTTTCTTGAGCCTGCTACACTCCCACAGCTGTTGAGTTACAAGGTACAAACCTCCCACCCCTGTGTCCATCCATGAGAACTTGGAACCCAGCCTGCTCGGAAGGCACACACATGGATCTTCTCATGATGCTATGAGGAGATTCGAGGTATCAGAAACCTTGGATCCAGTCTCAGGTTTCCCAGTTCTTGGCTGCATAGTTTTTAACTTTCTGAATTCCAGCTTCTTTGTCTGGAAAATGTGGATAAAAAATGCCTTCTTTGTAGTGATGTGTCGCTCAGTGTGATGATACATGGGAAAGGTTTTCTCAACCAGAAAGCCTGGTGCAGATGTGCTCCATGGCCCGGATCACAGACACAAGTCCTGGGGAGGGCTCTGGGCTAGCAGGTAAGTCCTGTTCACGGCTAATTCCACATCTCATTTGGCATTCGTCAGCATTGCCCTCTTGCACGTGGTGCTGCCTTGCAGCTTTTCTTGTTTGCATTGAGCCTAAATATATTTTTATTCTTTTATCCGACAAATGTCTATGGGGCTCTTCTAAAGTGATGGGATGTATCAGCAACAAAACACATAGTTCCTGTTATCAAGTGTCTCAGCAGAGGGGACAAATAATAAAAAGATAAAAGTAAATAATGACAAACATTATATATTATATGTTCTAATGATATAACCACAGGTACTATGAAAAAAATAAGGCAGAATAAAGGGCTGGAAGCAGAGAAGAGGGAGGGGGGTTAGCTTACTTGGTAGATTATTTGCCCAGCAAGCATGAAGCCCTAGGTTTGATCCCCAGCATTGCAAGAACTGGATAAGGTGATGTCTGCCAATAATCAGGAAGTGGAAGCAGGAGGGTCCCAAATTCAAGGCCATCCTCAGCTACAAAGCAAGTGTCAAAAATATTAATTGATTGGTGGTTAATTGACTATAGTATTTAAATCTGGGGGACTAGGCATGGTTAAAAAGGAAAGAAGGGGGTAAAAAGAAACATGAAGAGGTTATCTTACATATATCAATTAAATGGACAATGGAACTGGCTACTGAGTATGAACATGACTGGAATAAGGTCATTATCATTGAATAATCACTAAATATACATAATATTGTTAAATTAAGGCAATAAAATTTACAAGATGTAGCTAAAGCAGGGCTTGGTATAATTTTCAGAATTTGCCAGGCGGTGGTGGCACACGCCTTTAATCCCAGCACTCGGGAGGCAGAGGCAGGCAGATCTCTGGGAGTTCGAGGCCAGCCTGGTCTACAAGAGCTAGTTCCGGGACAGGCACCAAAGCTACAGAGAAACCCTGTCTCGAAAAACCAAAATAATAATAATAATAATAATAATAATTTTCAGAACTTCTAGCTTTTATATTTTAAAATAAGGATAATTTTAAATCAACAATCAACATATCATTTTAGGGATTTTTTTTTTTAAAGAAAAGAAAGAGAAAGGGAGAATTACCAATTAAGAGTGGAGGCTGTGTTTAGTGGACACATCTGTAATGCCAGTACTGAGAAGGCTGAGGCAAAAGGCTCTCTGCATGGAGGTCAGTCTGAGATAGTGAGTGCCAAACGAACCAGAACTGCAGTGTGAGACCATGTCAAAAAAAAAAAAAAAAAAAAAAAAGGAAAAAATAAGCTCTCTCCACCCCTTCCCAAAAGCACAGAATTAACTAAAATAGGAAATGAACAATAGGGGCTGGAAAGATGGCTCAGAAGTTAAGAGGATTAGCTACTCTTCCAGAGGACCTGGGATCAAGTCCCAGCACCCACATGGTGGCCACAACTGTCTGTAACCCCAGTTTCAGGGACTCTGACGACTTCTTTTTACTTTTCAGGCATCAGGAATGTATGTGGAGATACACACAGAAGCAAGCAAAACATTCACATACATAAAATAAGATAAATAAATCTTTTAAAAAATTGTTAAAAAAAAGAAAAGAAAATGAACAATAAGGGGAAATAGTATAATATAAAGCTGATTCTTTGAAGGAATTGATAACAGTCAATTATCCTCCAGCTAGATCACTGAATATCAGAAAGGTCCTGGGAAATGGCTCAGTGGGTAAAGGTGGTTTCTGAACAAACCTGAAAACTTGAGTTTGACCTCCAGAATTCGTGGCTTTTTGTTTTTGTTTGGTTTGGGTTAGTTTTTGGATTTTCAAGACAGGGCTTCTTTGTGTAGCCCTGGCTGTCCTGGAATTTGCTCTGTAGACCAGGCTGGCATGGAACTCAGAGCTCCATCTGCCTCTGCCTCCCAAGTGCTGGAATTAAAGGTGTGCGCCACCACCACTGGCTCTATGGTTTGACTGATTTAACCCCCCTGTAGTAGCGTACATTTGTAATGACAGCACTCGTGGATAGAGAGGAGACAGAGGCAAACAATTCTGCAGGAAGCTGGTGTAGGAGCACAGCAGCATAAATAAGAGAAGCTGCCTCAAAACAGGGCAGGGATAATAAGAACAGGCATGGTGGCACATGCCTTTGGTCCCGGCACTCAGGAGGCAAGCAGATCCCTGAGTTCGAGGTCTACCTAGTCTACACAGTGAGTTCCAGGTCAGCATAGACTGCATGAGACCCTGTCTTGAAAATAAAAAAGAAAAAAAAAAAAAAAACTCTCAAAGATTTGTCTACACACATGCAGTAACATTCACACACCTTTATTCCTGTTCCATGCACAATGTAAATAAATTAATTTAAAAAAGAATGAAAACAGGAGACACAAATTGCCAATGGTAGAAACATAAAAGGCATTGCAATCATTCCTATAGACACTGAAATGATGTAATAATATGAACACCTTCATACAATTAATTGAAAAATATTAGGTGGAATAAACAGTTTTCTTGGGCAGTGCAAACTAATCAATACTGTCATAAGATTCTCTGTTGCAGGGGGCCATTATTTGTCTCCCAACTGCCCAGACTCCCAAAATAATCACACAGAAACTATACTATTTAAATCACTGCTTGGCCCATTAGCTCTGTTTTCTTATTGGCTAGCTCTTACATATTAATTTAACCCATTTCTATTAATCTGTGTGTCTCCACGTGGCAGTGGCTCACTGGCAAAGTTTTAGCATGTCTGTCTCTGGTGCCATAGCTTCTCCTCGACTTCACCTCCTTTCTCCCAGCATTCAGTTTAGTTTTCCCTGCCTAGCTGCTCTGTTATGCCCTGCTCTGCTATAGGCTCAAAGCATTTTCTTTATTCATTAACCAATGAAAGCAACACATAGACAGAAGGACCTCCCACACCATTTCCCCTTTTCTGTTTAAATACAACAATTCTGAATATTGAAAAATCTCAAAAGTTTATTAAAAGTAGTAATATAAATAAATTTTTCAAGATGTGCTAATATATCAATTATATATGTATCTATGTGTAATGAACAATTAGAAAATGAAACTTTAAATATAATTTTAGATGTCAGCAAAAAAACTAACAATTCAGGAATAAACTTAGCAAAATATATGCAAGAACCTCTGTACTTAAAACTGCTGAAAAGAAAAAAAAAGGTATTCCAAAGAAAATCCAAATAATCTTGTATCTTTAGAGAAATTGCATTCATAGCTTTTTTAGAATGTCACAAATAAAATTATAAGATCGTATGTGATAATAATGTATTAATAATACATGTTTTCAGGTAATTATATGAAATATGCATATACTCTTTCAGAAAGTATAGGCGATAGAAATACTTCCCAACTCATTATTCTGGTCCCCAAACCAAACAAGGCCATTAAAAGGAGAAAAATCACACATCAATATAATGACTGTCAAATTGAATCCAAATAAGTCCTCACCGCAATTGTTCATGTTGACTTTATTAGACTGAGAAATGCCTAGGAGGTTGATGAAGCACACCTCTGGGCACATCTGTGAGGAAATGATGATTATGTCGTGAAGACCCACAGACGGATTCAGATTCTGAGTGCACTGTTGAGAGGTGGAAGGTGCCTTGGTTGTGGAGGCAGATCACTGGAGACAGGCCCTCCAGAGCTGTGTCTTGCCGTGACCCTTTCCTGCTGGTGCTCCACTCCTATCCGCTCTACCATGTCTTCCCAGCCCCGACAGGCAAACAAAGACCTAGGAAAACCACACAGTCGTGTAGACTGAGAGGAACTGTGGCTGCCGGATTTCAGGGGGTGACTAAATAAGCACAATCCTGAGCGCATTCTCGCATGCAGCTCAAGTCTCCCTGGGAGCCTTGTAGGAACAGAACTGGTGAAAGGATGGGCAGGTGTCTGGGACAGTTGGGGTCCACCACAGAGCCATGCATGCAAGGTCGATTGGGTTCTGGACACATCTGTTCTACAAGGAACATAAAGTATCTAAATAAGCAGTCATAGAACAACAGGACCATGGGGAAAAACAAACCTCAACCTCTTTCTCATCCCATGCCCACCAAAATTATTTCAAAATTGATCCTAGGACTAAACTTAAAAAGAAAAATTGTAAAATTCCTAGGAAAAGCATGATATGAGTAAATAACTATGAATTTTAAACCTGACCCCTCCAAAACCATCTTTGTATACAAGAAACATTAATATAAAGAAAAATATTGATTAGCTGCACTTGAACAAATCTCAAAACTTTTGTTCATCAATATATATTCAGAAAACATAGCTTGCCTATAACCTGTATCCAAAGCACAGGGGATTCAATTGCTTTGTGGGCAACCCAACATCCTCCTCAGGACAATGTGCGTGCTTATGTGTGTGTTCCTAAGTACACATAAAAAGTCTTGATAAAGTTATAAATGCTCCAACAAGAAATGGACAGATTCTTGGTCATTTTACAAACTATGCAAACAACTCTAAGAGCATGAAAGAGACCTCAGTGTGTCAGGGGAGTGTCACACACCTAAACCCAGCCTTAGGAGGCTGAGGCAGGAGGATTGGGAGTTCCAGATCAGCTGGCCTCAAAAAAATGAATGTGTACTCGACATAATAAATTATTTATAAATTTAAATTGGAACTACAAAGTCATAAACATGCACAACAGCTAGAGTAAAATATAAAACTAAAAGATTGACAAAAACAACCGTGGTACAAATGCGGAGTGATCAAAATGCTCATAATCTCTGACATGAGAGTTAGCTCATACATCAGCATGCTCACTTGTCGAAACCTATCAAGCCACATTTAGACACATATCACAGGATGTGGTAGGACACAAGCTTTAGAGCTTGAGATGAGGCCCCTGGAAAAGTGGCAGAGGAAGCGCCAGAAGTCCATGGACGGGGTCATCAGGGAACACTATAGGGACGATCCAGCCTTCCAGAGTGTGTGTGTGGGGGGGTGGATTTGGAAGGAGAGCTGATTATCAGAAATGCCAGTCACAAAAGAGCTCAGGGACCACTAAGTGTAAGGGGCTGTGTAGCTGGAACTCCGGTGCCTCCTCAAAGCAAAGGAAAAAAGACCAGAATAAGCATTTGGAGGAGAGCTGGGAGTGATCTCGCGGGCTCCTCATCAGAGAGACTAGTTGAAGGCCAGATCTTTGGAGACTAGGGAGTGTGTATTCCCTGGAGCCCACAGCAATGTGCCAGGGGCAGACTGGGCACCTAGCCCACTTCTAGGCACATAGAAAATGCTTAATTTTTTTTTCAAACAAATGAAATATAAATAATGGAACTGCTAACAGGTCTCAGCCTAAGCAAAAGCTTGGCATCCCAGGGAGGACCTGGGGCTCTGACTCACTCTGCAGAGAAGCTGAGCACAGTCCTGGAGCGCTGAACTTGGACACATTCTATCACGCAGCTCAAGTCGCCCTGGGGGCACCATATAACTTTATTGTAAGCTCGTGCAATAACACAGGCAAACGGAACAACAATGTAAAGTTGGCTTTAATTAAAATGAAGGGTGTTTGCCTCTCCCTCCTTTGTCCCCTCAGCCAAGGCATTCTGCTGAGCTATATGGAGCACTCAAAGGAATGTGTCCCGAGCAGGAGACAGCCGCCTATCCCCTGACGAGCTCTGTCCTGTCTGGTAGGAAATCCTGAATGCAAAAGAAATACCCGCAGCTGGGGAGAAAGCTCAGTCCACAAAGAGCTTTCTGCACACACCCAAGGACCTGAATTCAGTCCCCAGAACCCATGTTTTTTTAAAAAAAAAAAAAAAAAAAACTTAAATAAATAAATAAACAAACAATCAAACAAGCCAGGCATTGTGGTGAGCCTGTAATCTCAGCGCTAGAGAAACAGAGTAAGAGGGGTCTGGCCAGTCATGCCTAATCTTCAAATTTCAGGCCAAGTGAGAGACTTGTCTCAACAGAACGTCAAAGTGAATGGTGCCTAAGGAGTTCTCCTCTGTCATCTACATGCAGGGCACATATAGACGTGTACCCTGCACATATGTACCCACAAACATGAACAAAAACATGAGATAACCACTAAGGGAATCATGAAAACTCTGTGAGCTCAGAGATTTGTCTATAAGATCTGACATCTGGAAAAGAAAGTCGATCGTAAGGACTTAGCAACTTGGAAAAGAATCACAGGTAAAAGGACCAAAAGTGATGGCACAATGCTGGGGGTCCTAGGTACTTCACCTGTTCCACACCAGCCGTAGTGTGCTGGGGGTCCTAGGTACTTCACCTGCCCCTATGATGTGCTGGGAGTCCTAGGTACTTCGCCTGCCCCACGCCAGCCATGATGTTTTGAGCATTTTATGAACTTCACCTGCTCCATACCTGCCATATTGTGCTGGGGGTTCTAGGTACTTCACCTGCCCCATGCCAGCCATGATGTGCTGGGGTCCTAGGTACTTCACCTGCCCCATACCAGCCATGGTGTGCTGATGAGATGTAATGGTGCAAAGTTGCCAGTGCCCGAGAGAGGAAGCCTTGTCTGGAGTATCAGCTGACTCTTTGGGTGTAAATTCTCCCACAACTGCAGATTTCAAGCTGACAAGATGATATCAACCAGCTTGAGACATTCCCAAAAAGCTACATGACAGTTGGCTATTCAGGTTGATCCCAGGGCACCACTGGGCCTGGATGCCTGAGGTGCTCTTGGCTGCAAGAGAAATTTTGAGCACCAACAATATCTTAGGCCAAGATTTGTAGTCAAGTGATAATTCCACACTAAGGTTTGTGCCCAGAGGTCTCCAGTTCACCAATAATAATATACAAACAAAGCTACTGTCCATGGAAGCTCTGTCCTAGGCCAGGTTCCCCTTCTGAAGTTTGTTTTAATTTTTACTAATCAATGCATTTAAGCCTCACAATCATTGATATACTACTATCACTCTATTCTGTAGATGAGAAAGCAGTTTCAACAAGGGTAGGTTTCTAATCACACAGCTTCCTTTGCATTCTGGAAGCTACTGCAAACAGCAGTTCTCTGAATACCCCCCATTCCAGGAGTCCTCTGAATACCCCCCTTCCTGCGTTAATCCAATGGAGAGCAGGGAGAAGCCAGAAAACTCACCTTCGTCCTCAGAACCCTTTGGGGGTCAGGGTAAGACAGCTGACCTATATGCTGTCAATGAACAAACCTACCAGAAACCTGGGTTCAGAAGGGGAAGAGATGGGGACCGAGGAGGGGCAGCTGTGCCTGGGTCTGTAGCAGAAATGTCAGGTTTTCTGAGTATAGCAGTGATGGAGGCTTTAGCCACCAGCTCAAATGCTATAGAGACTGGGTAACCAAGCAATGGTTTTGACTACAAATATCCCCGCAGATTGCGCAAACCATATTCCTGCACTGGTCCCCAGCATCTGTGAGCTGTCCAACAACTTGTAATAAATTTCTACCTCTTTAGTTTACCCCAAATGGACTCTGTTGTTTGTAAGGAACCCCAATAATTCAGGGAACCTAGAGCTCAAGTTTGGGTGCTTATCTTCAGAAGCCAAACTTCTACCCACACAACACGACCCAATATCTCCTCTCCTTTTCTCCACCGCTCTTCAACTAAGGCTCCTACCATGCAACAGGTGAGGAAATAAAACTCAAAAGAAATCTAGGCCTGGACTGCTGGCCCAAGCCTGTAATCTCAGCTCATCAGGAGGCTAAGATAGAAGGGCAGCAAGTTCAAGGACTGTCTGGGCTATAGAGTGAGTTCAAAGTCACCTGGAAAGTTAGTGAAAGCCTGTCTCAAATTTAAAAATAAAAACAAAAATTGAGCTGGATATAAAAGACAGTGAAAGAGTTTGCCTAGTATCACAAGGCTCTAGCTAGAGAAAGAGAGAAGACACAGACAGACAGACAGAGGTCAAAACATCTGTTTATTACAGAAAACTCTCAACAGAGGAATCTAAAATGGCTGAAAGACACTTAAGGAAATGCTCAACATCCTTAGTCATCAAAGAAATGCAAATCAAACCAGCTCTGAGATTTCCATCTTACACCTGTAAGAATGGCCAAGATCAAAAACACTGATGACAACTTATGCTGGGGTACAAGCTGGTACAACCCTTTGGATATCGGTATAGTGATTTCTCATAAAATTAGGAAACAAGCTTCTTCAAGACCCAGTAATACCACTTTTGGGTATATATCCCAAAAATGTTCAACCGTGCCACAAGGACATGTGCTCAACTATGTTCAAAGCAGCTTTGTTTGTCATAACCAGAACATGTAAACAACCTAAATGCCCCTAGACCGAGGAATGGATAAGGAAAATATGATACATTTACACAATGGAGTACTACACAGCAGAAAAAATAACAATATCTTGAAATTTGCAGGGAAATGTATGGAGTTAGAAAACATCATTTTGAGTGAAGTAACCTAGACACAGAAAGACAATTATCACATGTACTCACTCATAAGTGGTTTTTAAACATAAAATAAAGAAAATCAGCCTACAAATCACAATCCCAGAGAACTTAGACAGCAATGAGGACCCTAAGAGAGATTTACATGGATCTAATCTACATGGGAAGTAGAAAAGACAAGATCTCCTGAGTAAATTGAGAGAGGGTTGAAGAGGAGGGGAGAGGAAGGGAAGGGAGCAGAGAAAAATGTAGAGCTCAATAAAAATCAATTTAAAAAGATGGGAAAAAGAACAAAAATCAAAGCATCTGTTTATTGAGTTACTAAGTTGAGCCACGTGAACATGTTGCTATATGACAGGTGTCTAGAAAAGGCAGATCCCTATGGTTTAACATAATATAATAGGATTCTGGTCTATAATAACTGCCTGACTCCAAAAACACTTGTTTCTGCTGTCTCAGTTTTCCCACCATTTATGAAAATTAGTGGGTACAAGCAACATATGAGTGGTCTAGTTTGGGGGTAAGGTGGTAAGGCGTCTGCCTTCTGGAGATCACAGACTGGGGCCTTTGTCTAAGGGGATGTCTCTCCTCAACTCATTGGACCCCATCCTGAGGTCACCACTGTGGGGAAAGGCTTGGGTCAGCCCAGGATTCCCACCCATACTCCATCAGAGAAGAGACAACACAGAATGTTGAGAACAGGCAAAGCCCCTCAACCTGTCATGCAGAGAAAGAAGGCCCCTGCAGGAGTGAAGTCCCGAGGGGAGGGCGCTTCAGGACAGGTAGTCCTGGGTGGGTGGAGAATAGAAACAGGGCAGTGGGGGCAGCGGTTGGAAGGCCGAGAGCCTGAGGACTGTGGCTGTGTGGAGCGTTGCTTCTCAGCCTTCCTAACGCTGTGACCCTTTAATACAGTTCCTCATGTTGTGGTGACCCCAAGCCATAAAACTATTTCATTGCTACTTCATAACTATAATCTTGCTACTGTTATGAATTGTAATGTAAATATCTGTGTTTTCAGTGGTCTTAGGCAACCCCTGTGAAAGGGTCATTTGACCCGCGCGGGGTCGCAATCCACACAGGTTGAGTACCACCACAGCTGTAAAGGGACTTGGGAACACAGCTGCAGTGGAGCATCCAGTGTGTGGAGAAGAATAAGGACTAAGTGAAAAGAGAGGTTAAGAGCCTCCTCATCAGCATCCCCTGCTACCCACTGTGAGTGACTACAAGCCACACAGACCTAGACCCGGCTGCTGGGCTGTGAGACCCGTCAGGGAAGCCGTGGGTTCAGCAGTTCCCTAATTGTAATTCAGTTATGTTTGATTCTCACAAACTTCTGAGGGTCGTGGGAACATGTTGAAGAGTCTGGGTCTTCGCCTAAAAGTCACTCAAAACGATGAGAATGGACATAGCCCTCCTATATTTTATTTTATTTTACTTCATTTTTTGAGACAGTCTTTCTATGCAGACTAGGCTGGCATCAAACTCACAGAGTCCCGCCTGCCTCTGTCTTTCAAATGCTGGCATTAAAGACGAGTTGTCCTTAATCCTGCCCCAGGATGCTCTGAGGAGAAAAAATTTGAGGAAACAGTGTAGAAGAGACCACTGAGGTAATTCCAAAGAGCAGTCAATGATGGTGGTCCAGATAGGACATGGGGCAGAGGAAGAGTGGATGCAGGGTGTTCCCAGTTGAGCTTAAATTCACTGATTTAGTACAATTGTTCTGTGATATAACACACACACCCTTCCTCAAGTTTGTCATCTGTGAGACAGGACCTTGTTGTCTGTGAAACAGCCAAAAAGCAGCTAAAAGTTTGGACTCCCTGGGAAGTGGTGCAGTGGCAGTTCATGGTGACTGTTGACCGGGAAGATGCAGCGAGGACGGGAACCATTGTGGGTGCCTTCAGTGGGAGAGTCTGTGGGTCATCTGGGTGAAGCTACCACTCAGTTTCTCACCCTTTACAAATTAGTCTAGACGAAGCTGGAACTACTGGACTGTACATGGTATCCCCAAAGCTATGGGAAAGGAGGAGCTGGCCTGGGTAGAGAGTGCAGTATGAAACACACAGGTGTCCAATTGAGCACAATGCTTTTTGTGGCATCCTGGGCCAGAGGAGGGATCTGAGACTTGCTTCCGGAACCTAGGGAAAATACTAGAGATGACAGTAGCTTTGGCAGTGCCCCTGGAGATATGGAGCAATTCATCCTGCCTGACCCCAGTGGCCTTGGCTGCTGGCCTCTCCCGGATTCCCTGGGGGAGCCAGGCCTGAGTCAGCTCCTCTGGACCCTGAACCTGTCTGAGCCTTCAGACCCAGGCTTAGGCAGCTAAGCCCCAGCTCGTGCTGACAAATCCCTTCTAATAGAGAGATCAACTTTTCAATACTACCATTGCTGCTCTGGAGACATCCCAGGGCAGCAGACAGCAGGCTGGGCCCAGGTCCTTGAGCTGCAGGGACTGGCACCCCAGCACTGGAGACTCTCCTCGAATGACCTCGATGGCTTGTCACCACCCACTCCAGCAGCTGCAGGGACCCCTGGTGCTCTGGTTTAGCGATCCCACTCACTGGAGCTCCATGGAGAGACACGGGGTACAAACAGGGAGTCCCTGGGGGAGCTTATGGACCAAATCACATCATGGCTTCTTGAGAAGTACAGCAGTTTATCTTGCTACCTCAGGACCTTTAAACTTATTCTTCCCTCTGCTGGAAGTTCTTCCTCTCAGTACTGGTGGGGTTTCTCTATCATCTCTCTCAAGTTTTTATCATGCTTCCGCGGAGTCAGATTCTACTAATCTGCTTGAAATGGCAGACATGGCCCCTTTGTGCTGACTTTACTTCCCCTGCCTGTTTTTATTTTCTCTGTAATGTTTTACTTCTCATTGTAATTGCTCACATCTCCCATCCCTGACCAAAGAGAAGCTCCATGAAGGCAGAAATCCTGCTTCTGCTGTCTCTGATGAATCCTCAAAGCCTGGAACTGAGTCTAGCGTGACAGACAACCAAATGTTTGTCTATGAAGGGACTGATTGAAGATGGGTAACTGGACATGAAATCAGAGTCCAGAGCTTGCATTCTAATTCCCTCTCCATCTTTAGTCTCCATATTCATAGGACAAGGAATACAACACCTGCTTGAATTTGAAAACCATCACTAAGGATGGGAAGCAGGAGCAGATAGGCAAGGCAGGGACTGTGGAGCTAGAGTGTGGAGGGGGGACTCATGGGAAGCTGGCCTATGAGGCTAAATCTGAAGTGTGTGGCTGTGAGTTGCTAGAGGACCCATTTGATCTTGAGTCCCCAGCTTCTACCTCCAGATGCTTCCTTCCCAGGCAGACCTAAGTCTTCTGGAAGGCCAGTGTTTCCAGCTTCCAGAGTTATCCTTCAGGAAGGGCCCCCTCAGCTTCCATGAGAAAGTTCCTAAGAAGTCAAGAGAGCTTAGAGAACACACCCAGATGGTTCCAGGTGCCACGGATGGGAAAACTTTAAATGACTGCTTGGAACGCAGGAAGGAGTGGCTACTCCCTACACTGAATAGCTAAGGAGACAAGCCTTGGGAGACCTGCCCACCACCCTGCTCTCAGCCTGACAAGCGCCCTGACCTCTAAAGCCGACTCTAGCATAGCCTCCTCTGGGAAGCCTTCACTGATGGCTCCGTACCATTCAGTTCACCATAAAGAGGCCCAACTGCTTCCTCACTTGAACACCCTGTACCCCACCGAGGCATTCACCCTTGGAGATCAGGGTGTAAGGTGTTGTTGTTACAACTATGTAAGTGCGTATATGTGTGAGAATACACACGTGTGTGTGAGTGAACACGTGGAATGTGTGTGGAAGTCAGAAGATAACTTCGTAGAGTTGATTTTTTTTTCACTTTAATACGGTTCCAAGGACAGAACTCAGATTGTCAAGCTTACACAGCAAGCCCTTTTACCTGTTGAGCCATGTCACCGGGCCTGGGGGTGAGTTCTCAGATGATGCTATTGCAAAGGCTGCACCCTGGGGGTACATGGTGAAGGGATCTTGTGACTGCAATGTCACGGTCTCCTGAGTTCACGGCTCCCACAGGCTTTTGGCCTCTCTTGTCAGAGTCTGTTTCTCCTGCTGTTCTGAAGCTGGTGTAGACTATGGAGACTATGTGCTAATCCTCCTCACTCCATCCCCATCTGCCTGGCTACCCTCTCTCTCCCTGGGAGCTGCAGACAAGCTTCCATCCAGCCTGGGAGCACATTATCTGATACATATGTTTACTGCCGCTCATTCCTACACATAGAAAGAGTTGGCCTATGTGAGTCTCTCTCAGTGTCCTTGTTGTTGTCTAAGTTCTCTGGGGTTGTGGTTTGTAGGCTGGTTTTCTTTGCTTTATGTTTAAAAACCACCTATGAGCGGGTACATGTGATAATTGTCTTTCTATGTCTGGGTTACCTCACTCAAAATAATGTTTTCTAGCTCCATCCATTTTCCTACATGGGAAGTAGAAAAAGACAAGATCTCCTGAGTAAATTGGGAGTGTAGAGATCTTGGGGGAGGGTTGAAGAGGAGAGGGGAGAGGCAGGGAGGGGAGCAGAGAAAAATGTAGAGCTCAATAAAAATTAATTTTAAAAAAGTTAAAAGAAAAGAAAGTTAGTCTATAGTGAGGACTTGCTTGGTGCTTGTAGGAAAAAAAGGTAAGGGGAGGAATAAAGGGAGCATTCTGACACCCAGTCCACTCATCTCCGCTCTCTCAGATCTGTCACTCACCCTTCTGAGATCCAAGGCCTCAAGCCGCTCATCCCATTACTTCAGTGTGGTCCATGGATCTGCAGCAAAACCTCAGGCCAGTTCCAGACGGGCTGAATCTGAATGCGCACATCAGCAAGATCCCCAGGTGCTGGACATGCACTTGAATACTAAGGAAACACAGTGCCCAGATCTAAGGAAGATGCTGCCAGCCTCGCCGACCTCCCAGGAGAGTGAAGAGTGCTAAATGGTGACTAATGAGAAAACAGTTTGAATCCTGGAATACACTGGGCAGATGAGATAAATTGCTATGACTATTCTTATGATTAATAATAGTCCTCACCAAAAAAACCACTTTATAGTTTTGTTTCTGAAACCTCATTAAACTCTGTTCAAATGTGCCATTAAGAGTTACGTTCTAGTCCACTGAGTTTTGTAAACGCCAAGCCTTCAAAACAGATTGGAGCCTGGGCTTGGGGACAGGAACATGGGCCTCGCTTGTGATGGTCGCCATGGGCCTGATTGAATGCAAATTTTTTTCCCACAACACCCTGCCAACTGATTGATCCTGGGGAAGCAGGAGATGTTGGGAACTAGTTCCTCAGAGAAAGGAAAAACTAAGTAAAGACAGAGAGTGGAAAAAGACAAGCATGGGGTTTCACGCTGGTTTGCGGGGTTGTACTGCATGCCTGTAATCTTCTGCCTTTCAGCCTTTGCCAAACCATGTGGAAGGAAAAGAAGAGAGCAGAAGAGAAGGGAGCAGACGCTGGTGGGGATTACCTCAGCCGCAGGCCGGGCCTCAGGCTGCTGCCAACAGCCTTTCAGGAGAGAACCACACGCGCAGCTGTGAGGCTCTTCGGGCTTTTGATGCCCTGACCGCACTGGGCCCATCAGCTCTCATCCCCAAGATAAAGGCGAAGAGTGAGTTGGGGAGAAACATCTTGGATGTAAATTTAGGGTGAAGCAGTAGAGTCAAAAACATGATCGAATATGGTAACAATTGATAGCCAGTATATGCAAGAAAAGTAGTAAGTGCCCAGTGTCCAAGGCAGGACCTCTGGAGGGAGGTCCACCTATGCTGAGATCTGAAGGACCAGCAGCTTCCCTGACATTTCCACTGAGCCAAGTCTGTGTGAGCTCCAGAGATGGGGAAAGGAATTAGACCTGGAAAAGTCTTCAGCCCAGAGCAGAGGAAACACTGAGTAAGCTCTTTCATGGGGGAGATCAGGGTAGCAGAGAACATGGACACAACAGTGTCAGGGAAGGACTTCGGGGAGGAGGTACTTCTCTGTACTGAGACCTGAAGGACCAGTAGCTTCATGGATAAGAGGGAGTCACAGGCATTGGAGCCTCTAGAAACTCAAATTCAGAGGTACTCAGTTAACACGGTGAGGTCCGACCCTGAGTCCATCATCACCCTGTACATATTGTAGTTGAACACCTGAACCCCTAGTGTGCTGTCCAGACCCAATCAGCCAGAGCTCGGGGGACCTCTAGAGCCCTTGGAACTCTCCTCTGCTTGGGGACAGATGTCTAACAAAGACGCATGCCCCGACTCCTGGGAGAAAGGTGTGAAAGCACTTACTGAGGCACTGTTTGGGAAAGAAGAGGCATTACGTGGTTACAGCACATCCGGCTGAGAAGTGACTGACTAGGCCAGAGAAGAATATGGTGTGATACGGACAGACCTTAAAAATGTGTCAAATGAGAAAAAAATCAGAACCAGAAGGTGCAGTAAAGGAAAATGCCAGTTGCATAAATTAAAAACACACGTAAAGAAAACAACACCCTATATTTTTTCAGAACTACGTGCATTTTCAATGACATGCACCAATACAATCTGATAGAGGACAGAGAAGTGGGGGGAGGCGGGAGCCGTGGGGGAGGGGAGCAGGAAACACAGTGAACTGAAGCAAGACATGCAGGAAAGATGAGGACCCTGTGTTGGCACACAGAGGAGGGAACAGAGTACATTCATTGGAACTACCCACGACCATTTAAAAAAGAAAAGTAACAGGAACAACCTGGAGAGAAGCAAAAATCAAGGGGTGCAGGACAACCTTGAGGCCACAGAGTCATCTGCAGATGGAAAAGAACATAAGTAGTTCCCTGAGAGCAGGATGATGAAGCAGAGGGAGGAGGTCATGACGTGACTCCTGGGCCAGTAAGGGTCCCTGTGCCATTGGAAGGATTCGGAATTTTATTCTATGTCCACCGAGCTCCCCTGAAAACACCTTTAACCAGGGAGCGCATGCACGCATTTGGGTCCTCAGGATTTCTAGAGAGCCACAGATATGTGGGATGTCAGGAACAGATGTGACCTTGCAGCTCCAAGGACAGGAAGGTCACCTCCGTCTTCGTTGCGTAGAAAGATCTTTCCCACTCAGACTGTCAGTGGACTCCCACCACACCTGTGGAAGAGGTAAGGTCAATGTTTCTTTAATGTAGAGGAGGTCACTGAGGTTTGGGGAGTCAAAGAGACTAAAATTCTGGCAGGGGGGGGGGGGAATCAATCATCCTTCAGCAGCTGTGAAACCCAAACACATCCTGTCGATGAGCTGAATTCAAATATGTCAAGTGAAATTATGCTAACTCAGTTAAAACTAATTTGCATGGTGCTCAGTTGAATCCATTCATTCACTGAAGAAAAACAAGTTTCGTGCCTACTGTACATCAGGCTGTGCCAAAAGTGAGGGCTCCAGCTGTGGGAAAGACAGTCCTGACTGCCCAAGGCTAACAAGAGCAAAGGGAGACCAGCTTTACACAATTCTCTTGGATCTCACCCTGTTCTAGAACATTCCTGCCTCCCAGTCCTTGAGCACACCAGCCTCGTTGCTGCCCCAAAGCCTTGGGACTTGTTTGCTCTTCTGGGAAAACATCGGCCCTAGAAAACCAGAGAGCCTTCTCCTTCACTTTGTTCAAATGTGTGCGCAGCATCATCTTGAGGAGGTTTTTTCTGTGACCACCATATTCTTCAATGGCCACCACCCTTTACCCTGATTTGGCCACAGTATTCTGACCACTGTCTTATATAAAGTACCTATGAAGTGTAAGGTCAAGCAGGGTAGAGATCTCCAGCCCAGTACTGTAACATTCTCAGCACTGGTACTCCTGGCACAGAGCTGAACATGTCGCATGGTTGATAGTAATGAACTTGAAAATTCAATCAAACTGAGTTAGAGTTGGGTCGAGTAAGTATGGAGTAGGTCACAGGAACTGGGGTTATTAGATGAAGTGGGGAACAAAGCAAGGCTTCACCAGGCTGGTTGAAGTAGGAAGGCTTTGTTCGACACGCCTGTTCATAAGTATATACTGAGCTTCCACTATGGAAAGCATAGGTGTTACATATGCACTTGGGATACAGAATAACTTAAACAGATAAAGCTGTTGTAGCGCTCATATTGTCTTTTGAATCAATTATTAAAGATCTACATAATCTTTAATTGTGTGTATATGCGTGTGGGCAGGGTGAGTATGTGCATTTATCAAGCACAGGTGTATGCAGAGTCCAGAAGAAGATATCCAATCCCCTGGAGCTGGTGTTACAGGCAGTTATGAACTACCCAACCTAGATGCTAGGAACTGAACTCCGGTCTTCCGTAAGAGTAGTGCATGCCCTTAACCCCTGAGCCATCCCTAGACTCTGTATTCTCAGGAAAGGTATTGAAGGGTTAAGATAAATCCAAGTGAGGAAACCTCAAGTAAGTTTCATGGTGTTAACCCTGCCAACACCTGATAGACTAAATTGGTAGGCATGGTTGGATGTTCCACCTCCACAGCACAACCAGTCTGTGCAAGCTGAGCCACACCGAGCACTCTTCAGTGGAGTGAAACAGCCTGCACACAGCTGAACCAAATTGACTGGAATCAGGTGGAACTAAGGAAAGAATGGGATGGAGCTGAAGGCATCGTGTGTGCTCTGAAAGTGCTTTGCTCTTTCAGGAATGGAGTGGGAGTGGGGTAGGTCGGAGGGGCTGGGCTTACATTAGAATGGATAGCCTAAGGAGGCAGGGGAATGAGGCAGAACTTCACTGAGCTGGGCTGAAGAGAAGTTAGGCTGAGTTTCTCAGATGGCTCAGGTCAAATCAGGGCACAGGCCCCTTTCTCTAGAGCAGAGATGGGGGGACTTGAAATTAGAGGGACCAGGATCAGAGCTCTTGTAAAACGTCCTCTGAGCCAAGTGAATCTGCTCTGGGTTAGCTTGCCCACACTTGCAGGGTCTGACGTGGGTAGCACAACCGGCAACAGAGCCCAGGCTCAGGCGGCTCAGAGGATGCCATGGTCCTTGGATGTTACCCTTCCACTATAGGCTGGGACAGCCCACGCCTTCTGGCTCCCCAGCCTCAATGATAGCTAAGGACTATCCTTTTGAGAAAGGGGAATAGTGGGACCCAAGATGCAAGAAAAGTCCTGTTGGGTCTTCAAGACAAGAAAACATTTCCCTCCCAGCCACTTTCTTCTGCTCCTACTCCACATGAACAAATAGGAGAAAGCAGGATGGGAGCACCTTGTCCTCTGGGAGAGATCTTTGCACACATCCAATGAGATGGGGAGGACGTGGCAGGGCACTTGAGTGGCAGAGCCTTGTCAAGCACTTGTGCTCGCTCTTCCTTCCTCAGGACCCTTGTACACATAACTTTCTGCCAAGAGTGCTCCCTCGTCTTTCTGTATACATCGTCTAATCAATTCCTACATATTCTTCAGGGCTCACTTAGGTGTCACGCTCCCCGGTGCCTTCCTGACCCTCTCAACCATCTAGTGGACCTCAGAGCACCTTGCACTGCCCTGCCATGCTCTCATGACACATTGTGCACCTCTCTCATCAAAATGGAAGCTCTGCAAGGGTTGTTGCCTGCTCTCCACCACATTCCAGCACCTTGTACATAGAAAGTGTTCAGTTCGTATCAGAGAATACATAAATGCAGTCGATACGCACGTGTGCATTACACAGAGGGTTTACAGATTCCAGAGTTAGGGAGGGCCACTCTTCACACTCAGAGCAGCTCTAGACAAGGTGCTATGATCTTCAAGGAGTGGGCTAATACCAACAGAGAGGCTGCTGGCGTGAATTAGGTTGTTCTCTCTACTCCGCCATCCTGAACATCTATCTTTCTCTTCAAAGTGCTGCCAAGGACCAGGCTTGGAAACTCTGCCCAGCCCTAATCCACTACATCTGCCTTCAAAACCTGTCTTGATTTATGCAGAGCAGAGACATGGGCTCAGAATGAAGAGGAGGGAGCCATGTGTGCCTCAGAAGCAACTGTCTGGCAATCACCCCTGAGCCTTGCGCTGTAGTAGGCAGGCAGCCTCTCAGCCCTTAGAAACTGTCTTTCTCTCCTCTTGTCCTAAGAGGCATCCATCCAGTGTGTGCCAGGTCTCCAAGGGCATCTTACCTTCTCAAGAATGTGCAGAAGTACTATAGTAATATCCCACTAGACAAATTAAAAAACTGGGACTCAAAACAATCCTGTACAATAAAGGAACCTCTGAAGATGTCATCTTACACCAGTCAGAATGGCTAAGATCAAAAGAATCACTGACATCAAGCTCTGTTATAGAGCTACAGTCATGAAAACAGCTTGATATTGGCATAAAAACAGACAAGAGGACCAATCGAATCAAATCGAAGACCCCGATATTAATCCACACATATGAACACCTGATTTTTAACAAAGAAACTAAAATTATACCATGGAAAAAAGAAAGCATCTCCAAAAAAGTGGTGCTGGCATAACTGGATATCAACATGTAGAAGAATGCAAATAGATTCATATCTATCCTCATGCACAAAACTCAAGTCCAAATGGATCAAAGACCTCAAAATAAATCCAACCATACTGAACCTCACAGAAGAGAAAGTGGGAAGTAGACTTGAACGTATGGGCACAGGAGATCACTTCCTAAATATAACACCAATAGCACAGCCACTGAGAGCAATAAATAAATAGGACCTCCTGAAACTGAAAAGCTTCTGTAAGGCAAAGGGCACAGTCAATAGGGCAAAATGGCAGCCAACTGAATGAGAAAAAAAATCTTCACCAACCCCACATTGGACAGAGGATTGATCTCTAAAATATATAAAAAACTCAAGAAAGTAGACACCAAAATACCAAATAATCCAATTAAAAAATGTAGTACAGTTCTAAACAGAATTCTCAACAGAAAAACCCCCAAATGGTAGAAAGACACTTAAGAAAATGCCCAACATCCTTAGCCATCAGGGAAAGGCAAATCAAAATGACTCTGAGATATCATCTTACACCAGTCAGAATGGCTAAGATCAAAAACATCAATGACAGCTTATAAATGGAGAGGATGTGGAGTAAGGGGAACACTCCTCCATTGCTGGTGGGAGTGCAAACTTGTATAGCCACTTTGGAAACAAATATGATGACTTATCAGAAAACTGGAAATCAATCTACCTCAGGACCCAGTAATACCACTCTTGGGCATATGCCCAAAGGATGCTCAACCGTACCACAAGGACATTTGTTCAGCTATGTTCATAGCAGCATTATTCATAATAACCAGAACCTGAAAACAACCTAGATGCCCCTCAACTGAAGAATGGTTAAAGAAAATGTAGTACGTTTACACAATGGAGTACTACTCAGGGATTTAAAAAAAAGACATCTTGAAATTTGCAGGCAAATGGAAAGAACTAGAAAAAATATACTGAGTGAGTAATCCAGACCCAGAAAGACAAAAGAAAGACAATTATACTATGTACTCACTCGTAAGTGGATATTAGACATAAAGCAAAGGATAGTCATCCTACAGTCCACGGTCCCAGAGAAACTAGGTAAAAAAGAAGAATCCTAAGAGAGAGATACATGGATCCCCCCTGGGAAGGGGAAATAGACAAGATCTCCTGAGAAAATTGGGAGCATGCGAGGGGCGGGGGGGATAAGGGAAAACAAAAAGGAAGGTGAGAGGAGAGGCGAACATGAAGGAACTGGATAGCCGAGATGGAGGAAGGACAGAGAATGAGAGAAAGAGCTCTTAATTGAGGGAGCCCTTATGAGGCTAGCAAGAAACCTGACAGCAGCTAAAACCCTGAGCAGTAGTGGAGAGGGTACCTGAACTGGCTTTCCCCTGGAATCAGATTGATGACTACCTTAACTGTTATCATAGAAACTTCGTCCAGCAGCTGATGGAAGCAGATGCAGAGATCCATAACTAGCACTGGGCCATGCTCCCAGAGTTCCAGAGAGGGAGGAGCAATAATTTGAACAAAGGGGTCAAGACCATGATGGTCATACCCACAAACACAGCTGACCTGAGCTAGTGGGAGCTCACTGACTCCAGACTGACAGCAGGGGAACCTGCATGACCCAAATTAGGTCCGCTGAGTGTGGGTGGCAGTTGTATGTCTGGGGCAGTCTACAGGGCCACTGGCAGTGAGTGGGACCAGGATTTATCCCTAGTGCTTGAACTGACTTTTTGGAGCCCATTCCCTATGGAGGGATACCTTGCTCAGCCCAGATATAGGTGGGAGGGCCTTGGTCCTGCCTCAGAGTGATGTGCCAGACTTTGTTGACTTGAGAGCCTTACCCTTTCTGAGGAGTGGATGGGAAGTGGGGTGGGTGGAAGGTGGGGGAGTAGGGGAAGGTGAGGCAGAGGGAACTGGGATTGGTATGTAAAATGAGGAAAGATTGTTTTTGTAAAAATTTAAAATGTAAAAATAAGTAGATAGGTAAATAGATAGATAAAATTTTAAAAATGGAAAAAAAAAAAAGAAACTGGAATCAAAGAGGTCAACCCCCCTTACCCAGAATCACGCAGCAGGAAGAAGCAGGGTAAGATCCACCTGCCTGCAAAGCCACCTGTCATGCTGCTGTGACCCCACCCCTCTTCCCCTAGAGCTAACCCACGCAGTCCATATCTTGGATGTCTGTGGAGTTCTTCCAACCAGTTGGCCCCAGGGACTCCAAGAAAGTCTCCAGGGAACTGTCAGGAACAGGGGGAGTCTGAGAGACAGAGATCAGAGCTTAAAGCACAAGAAGATATGGGGGGGGGGCGTACAGGCACATACACCACACATGGACAGAAGCACACACACACACACACACACACACACACATGCATCACACACAGCACCCTTCTGTGAGGGCAGTCTCTGTCGCTTTGCCTCATCAGACAGGTCTCAGGAGAGGCTCTGCTGCTCCAGCTGTCTGAGGTGCACCACAGCCTCAGAGCCTCAGAAGGTGCAGGTCCACAGGTAGCTGAGGAGCCATTCTAGAGGACATGTCGCTGTCCTGGCTCCTCTGATTCAGTCCCTTGATGCCAGAGCAGGACTTTCTGCCCTCCAGAGCACGAGACTGGACGGGGCAGAGCAGGTCCAGCACTAATGAAAGCCAGAAAAAGCTTGGGGGGGGGGTGCTAGAAGGAATTATCTAGAAAAACAGATGCCAGAGTCAGAGGGTAGCTCTGCCCACGGTCACTCTCAGCCTGTTCTCCAGGAAGCATGCAAGTTCACATCCAGAGGTGTTTTTGCTAAATAACCGAGCTAGGCTCCTCACACCTGCCACTGTCAGGAAAAAAAACAGAAAACACAAACAAAAACTGGGAGAGTGTTTGCGATTAAAGGAAACTGAAGAGACAAGGTAACTAGAATGGATTGTTTTAGAAGGTATTATTTCATAAATTGAAAATTTTGAAGGATATATATCAGATGATTGCATAATGTCAGAGTTACAATTTTCAGAAAATCGCTGTGTCGTGGTAATGGAGAAGCATGCTTTTTGTCAAGAGACATGTGCCAGAGTTGGGAGATAGAACAAAGAGAGAGAGAAGGAGAGAGAGAGAGAGTACTGGGGAGAGATGAGGGAGGAAAGGAAAGAAAAGGCAAACTATATTAAGCATTACTAACTCTAGAAAAAGGGCAAAAAAGTACTGATTTGATGATTTTATAATTCTTCTGTTCTTCACCCTTCCCCCACCACAAAAGTCAAAGACGGTCTAAGATGTGTGTGTGTGTGTCTGTGTGTGTGTCTGTGTGTGTGTGTGTATTTGTGCACGCATGTGCATGTGTGTTGGTAAAAAGGTAAGCCAGGAAAGCAAAAGGATGCTGATGAAGAGGATCCAGGCTGGCCCAAGAAGCAAACCAAGGATGGCAGAAGAGGGTAGGGCAGCAGGTGTGGCCAACCTTTCCAGAATCACTCTGCTCCAAAGCTGACACAGATTGACAGAACTCAGGTTGAACTCCCTAATAATCCCAGCATGAGATGAAACATACGGCCTCAGCTGACAGCAGTGAAGGCCAAAGAGAGGTTGAATAGTAGATTGTTTCCCCTTTTGGGGACAGTCTCAGCATGTTGCCTAGGCTGACCTCAGCTCCAAGGCTCAACTGACCGTCCAGCCAATGTCTCCAGTAACCGAGGCCACAGCAGTGTCAGCACGCCTGACAGAGGAATACATTTTTTGAGGCAGAACCTGAATGGACAGAGGTTCCTATGGAAGCATATGGCTGTCTTTCCTGGTTCTTCCGAAGTCTAAGGCAATCTTCGTGAAAGGTCACCAGTGTGTGGCAGGGCAGGAGACACGTGGAACCTTTCCAGGGCAGCATGGAAAGCTATAGATGAAATCTTCTGCCTTGCAGGTCTCCCCAGAGCCCATGGCCCCTCCCCAACCACTCCCTGCCCAGATGGGCCCGCAGAGGCCACAGGTTACAGAGAGGGAGTGCACACCCCGGCAAAGATTGATGCCTTTTAAACAGACCCAGAGCGAGAAGGACAGAGAAAGTCAATATTTGTCCGAGCAAGCCAAACAGGCGGGCTCGCCCAGGAATGTGAGGGAGGGGGAGGCCAGCGCCCAGAGAACATTATTTCAACAGACAGATATTTGGAGACCGTCGCTGTCCTGGAGGTGGGGGAGGGGCTGGTCTTCCAACTCTGTTCCAACTGGGAAATGGATGGGCCCAGGCCAGGTGGCCAGAGGCTGGCAGAAGAGCTGACGCACCGTTTCCCAGGCCTGGAAACAAGGAAAGGGGGTTGGAGCAAGATCCACAGCTTCAATTGTCCAGCATCTTCCAACCTTTCAAGATGAGCTTAGGTCACGCTGACTGCCATCCATGCTACTGGAGCCGAATCCTGCCTAGCTGTCCCATCTTATCTGGCTTTGTACACCAGCCAATCTTGGCAACCCCACCCCACCCCCAGCAGGTGTTAAGCCACTCTTCACCATGCTTTTGCTTGAACCAGTCCTCAAGATACACCTTCAAACCCTGGTTCAAAGTTCACCCACAACCATCTTCCATGCCCAACACACATACACAGCCTCCTGGTTTTAGGATTAGAACTTTGGGGCTGAGCTCAAGAAGGACTAAATTTACCAGTTTCTGGTTGATGATTTGAACATGTTCCTCCATCCTCCTGAGCCCTAATACTTTCATCTATGAGTTACATAGACCCACACACACACCCGGGATGCCTAGGCCCTTCCCCCTAAAGCCAGGGTGTGACCAGTGGGATCTTGCAGATGTGATTCTGCCAGGGACATTGAGATGGGGAGATGATCCTGGGACATCAAGGCAGATCCAGCATCATCATAAAGGCTCCAGGAGAGGGAGCAGAAAGATTACCGTGAGCGTAGGGATGGCAGAGGCAGAGACTGGAGTGTGCAGGGCCCAAGAGAAGAGGACACAGGTGGCCACTAGAAGCTTTAAAAGGCTCCCTCCAGCAGCCCTTGCCAACGGGATCCTAATCTGGTGAGATGTGTTGTAGACTCTGACCCCGAGGACTGTTAAGGTGGTAAACTTGTTCTGATCTACACTGCAGCTCCGGAACTGCAGGTCGCAACCTTATATGGGGTCATATAACTCAAGGTTGAGGTTGTGAAATTTTTGGCAACATTAAAGGTTTCTGAATCCACAACCAACAATTAATTCAAAATGATGTTTCCAGCAGTGCTAATCATGCTACATCATGTGACTTTGCTGCAGCCCTGACTGCACACATGTACTGCACATGCTCCCATACCAAGAAATGCCAACCAGTGCTGTCTGCAACACCTCAGCAGAGACTACCATGGGATAAGAACTGCAGAGTTTGTATTGTGTGTACACATTCCCTTTTGCTTTTATAGACATAGTGGTTATACATGAAAAACAAAAACTTATGACATTTTCCTATCATCATTTTTTAACATGTAAGTATCAGACTAGTATATCTTTGGATTGCATTGTGTTAGAATATTTGAGTTTTTAAAATACTGTTTTCAGGCAAGTGAGATGGTTCTATGGGTAAAAGTTGCTGCCAAGCCAGAGGACCTGAGTTTGATTCCTAGAATCCACATGGCAGAAGGAAAGAGTAACAGATCCAGGTTTACAGTAAAGAGTAAATATTTTTATTTATTTATTTTGGTTTTTCGAGACAGGGTTTTTCTGTAGCTTTGGTGCCTGTCCTGGAACTAGCTCTTGTAGACCAGGCTGGCCTCGAACTCTCAGAGATCCACCTGCCTCTGCCTCCTGAGTGCTGGGATTAAAGGCGTGCGCCACCACTGCCCGGCTGTAAATATAATTTTAAAAACTTTAATTGTTTCCATTGCTGGCTTAGATTTCATTTTTTAAAATTGTTAGATAAATTCAGTTTGGGATTAGGACATAATTTCTAACAACCTCTAAAATGATCCAAAACATATTTTTGCTGTTTCATGTTATGTATTTATGCAAAAAACATTCTCAGCATTGACAATTATTAAATCAAAATATCGGTCAACTCTGAAAAACACTGGAGAAGGTCTTCATCCTACATGATAAAATATTCAGCTAAGCTTTAATTGTTTTTCTTTCTTTAGTTCTAATGTGTGTATGTGCAGGTGTGTGTGCAGGTGTGTGCATGCACATGTGTGTGCATATGTATGTGTGTACATATGCATGTGTACACATGAGCATGTGTGTGCATGAGCATGTGTGCATGTATGTGTGTGCGTGTGTGTGTGTGCATGTGCATGTGTGGGCCACAAGACAACCTTAGGTATTGTCCTTCCTCAGGCACTACCCATCTTGTCTCTTACTGAGACCTGGGGCTCACCAATTAGACTAGGCTATCTGGTCAGCAAGCCCCCGGGATATGCCTGATCCTGTCTCCCTGCTTTGGGATTATAAGCTTGCACCACCACACTCAATTTCTTACATAGGTGCTGGGGGTTGAACTCATGTTCTTATTCTCAGAGGGCAAGCACTTTACTAACTTAGCCATTTCCCCTGCCCAAAATTTAATTATTTTTTTAAATATTCTGGCTCTTATCTTCCCTCTAAATAGCCTAATCCCCTTTCCAATATTTTTTTTCCCCTTCCACCTCCATAGCCTTATTTTATCTCTAGCCCACTGAATTTGATTAGTGCTGCCCACATACGCAAGGTTGTGGGTCATCCACTGAGGCACAGACAAACTACAGCAACCAAACTCCCTGAGAAAGATGAGTTCCCTTATTCCAACAGCTGTTAACAACAACAGCTCTTGTGCCAGAGGCAGAATCTCATGAGCATCTCTCCCATCCATGCTGAATGTTGCCTGGTTTGATCTTATGCGAGTAACCAGAGTTGCTGAGTGTTCATAAAACGCAGCAGTGCTGTGGTATCCATAAGACAGCATTTCATAACACTCCTCTCCACCCTCCAGCTCTCACACTCTTCCTGCCCTCGTCTTCCATTATGTTCCCATAGCCTTGAGAGGATGGGTAATGTAAGTGTCCCATTTAGGACTGGGCACTCAACAATCACATCTTCCCAGCACGTTGATCATCTGAGTCTCTGCATCAAATGCCCACTGCAAAGAAGTTTCTGTGACCAATGCTGAGAAGAGCACTAATCTATTTATATAAAATGAGCATTTAGAAGGCAGTTAGATGCGTACATTTAACAAAACAATAGCTCCTTCTAGAGCCTATGACCTCCTCAGTCATGGGCTTTTGGCAAGTTATCAAGCATAAATTTTCTCCTTTGGAGCACATTTCAAATTCAATCTGAAAGCAACTGGTTACCCCTATAACAGTCATGCCATTATTACACCAATAGGTACTTACTTGCCTGACAGGTCAGCATTATAGCATGCAAAGCCCACCCACTGGGCCAACGAGCTTGTGTCTCCTCATCCCTGCCAGTGTCCTGCATAACTCCTTCCTGAACTGTGAAAGCTAGGCAATAGCGAAGAGGTCTCCAAGGTGAGTTCCAGCTTAATTTCTCTAAACCCCTGAAACCAAAGTGTGGATTGTCCTTAGCAATAGACTCTTACCATCTAGCTAGAGTGGGCAACCAAGGGTAATGAAACAGTTTGTGTTGTTTGGGGTCCTCCCTGACCAATAACTTTAGGAAAATATCTCACACCTGGTACTGGGTTTTCATTTAATAATTTATGTTCTGAAGGAAGCATTTTCCATCCATGCAGGGTACCTCCATTCAAGCTCTTCCTTTGCTTTTTACTTGCACTGTTTTAATTAGCTTACAAAACAGTGAGTTTTCATACAGCTTCAGTTTTGATTGGCCCACCCCATTCCTTTCTCTTATTGCCCTTCTTCTCCCACTTCCATCTTTATTTAACCAAGATGTAATTCTTTATGTAAAAATAAATAAGTACATCCACCTCATTAGTATACAAATTTACTTTCACCCTTAATAAATGGTACTATGACGTGTATACTAAAGAACTGTTTTAAGTAGATGTTTTTATAATTTCCTATCATAAATGTTTGAGGTGGGGGCTGGAGAGATGGCTCAGAGGTTACGAGCATTGCCTGCTCTTCCAAAGGTCCTGAGTTCAATTCCCAGCAACCACATGGTGGCTCACAACCATCTGAAATGAGATCTGATGCCCTCTTCTGGCCTGCAGGTAGACACATAAAACAGAATATTGTATACATAATAAATAAATAAATAAATAAATAAATATTTTTTAAAAAAATAAATGTTTGAGTTGTATATGTTATTTTATCTGGCTATATACCTGGGGTTAAGTAAAAGTTTCTCAGGAAGAAGAAGGGCAGGTAGAGAAAGTTTAAGAAGCCCTGCTCTAGTCCAAGAAATTTGTGCTAATATCAGAGCTATAGCAGGAAGCTAATCCATTTGAGCATCATCTTCGTGCCGCCAGGTTTCTGAAAAGGCTAATGGCCTTATACTTACAGAATGCCTAGCTCCCAACAGAACAAAAAGATAGGTAGCTGCTGGGTGTCCACATTGGTGCAACCATAACCCTGGCCCCATCATGATCCCCATGATCCTCCTTTGCTTGTTTCCATGTCTGCCCATCCCTCCAAGATAAAAACAATTTGAAGGCACACATGAATCAACACATTTATCTTGGTATCAGTAATTCCAGCCACTTAGTAGGTGGTCAACAAAATGTGAATCATTTATTGAGTGAGTGAGTGAGTGAGTGAGTGAGTGAGTGAGTGAGTGAATAGATGCTGCTATTTGTCCACACAGCAAAGCTTTAGTCAGACGATTAAATACAGTCATATCCCAGAGACAAAGCAACAAAACTCCACAGTCCATCAAACTACGTGCAAGAGTGTACATGCTGGAAGAGGGACTTGGCACCACTGGGACTTGCAGGGCAGATGGGTAGATGTCTCCCTTGTCTACATCACATTTCCAGGAGGCTTTTCCTTGCAGAGGCAATGAAAGGGTGAGGCCTCTCGAAGCAGGTTTCACACCTGCCTGCTTCCTCTGGTCAGAGATGGAAGAACACACGGTCAGCAGCTCCAGGCATGGATATCTGAGATGCGGAAGTGCAAGGCCAGTAGTCCTGCTACATTCTAGGCACAATAAATCATTATTGCATTTCATGTTCAAGAGTCCATTAATATTTGTCAGGGAATACATTGAAGAGCAGACTGGTAGTGCGATTTGTGCAGAGTCACACAGTTCACCAGCCTCTCCTGAACAACCTGAGTGGAATCCCAGGATAGGAACGGCAGCCTGAGGTACTTATCTGTGGCTTCATTCAACAAATTCATTCAACAAATACTTGTCAAACTTTCTCTGAGTCCAGACTTGCTCTATGAGTCATGAACAGAGAAATGGCCCAGTCCAGTGGAGAGACAGACCCTAAAAATCACAGTACAATAGTGGGACATTGGAGCCCCTGGAGACACAGATATGGCCATCCAAATCTGATGAGCATCAGAGTGAAGCGCTATTTCTAACAGCTGAGCGCATGAAAGTGGGCAGGTGAGGTTGTTGGAGGAGCAAATTTCAAACTAAGCAGAAAGCACGCACACACACCCAGAGGTAAGAGGAGGACACATTTTTAAAAAACACACACATCAGTTGGAATGGCAGGAGGGTAGAGACCAGACAGGGACAAAATAGAAGAGGAGCAAGGGCCAGATGGAGCCCTGAGGGCTGAGAAAGCCCTCACACCTGAGGACAATGGAACACTCTGTAAAAGATTTAAGTGGCAGAAAGCCTTGGTTAAATTTTATCTTTCTAAAATAACTTTTATCTTGTAACCAGATTTGGTGAAATCACAGCCATTTTTTTCAATTGCATTGCAAGGACTTGTTCATTCGATCCTCTCTGCAACATCAAAATCCTCTTGCGACATCTAGGTTCACAAATGAGGAAGCTGCAACACAGAAAGATTGTGTACTGTGCCTGAGGTCACACAACTAGTAAGTGGCAGGAATGAGAATTGAACACAACAGTCTGGAGTCTAAGTGCTCACCCTGGCTGAAGTATTCTCTCAGAAATCCGGGTTCTGACATGTTTGCATAGTACTGGAGCCCAGCACGGGGCCAAGCAAAGAGAAGGCATCCATCCAGGCTGCTGGGCAAGTGGCCTGGCTCAGAGAGAGAAATACCGCTCTCCAAGAAGTCCCTGGACATAGGTCAGTTGTTCTTGGGCCGCTGCTGCCTAGGCAACACTCCCAACCCCACCCCCTCACTGCTTCGTGCCCACCAGCCCACCGCGCACCTACCTCTGAAGCACTTATCAGCTTCCCAGGTCTCTCTGGGGTTTCTCCCAGCACGGATTTTCTGGAAGTCCTTTCCGCTGCTTTGCTGTTGATCCTATCTCCCCGTGTGTTTCCCATTAGCGAAGCGATTAGCACTCATCCATTTGCATAAGCTCAGAGGCCCCCCACACTCAGGAGCCTCCACCTCAGCCTGGCTGGTGAGGGGCTGCAAAACCTGCCCCCAAGCTTTCTGGGAACCCACTTGACCTTGTTAGATGCCTTAGTTTCCCCTTGAAAGTGGAGACCGTGACAGCATGTGCCCCACAAGGTGACGCACACAAAAAATGTTGAATCGGTAGAGAACCCGACATGGGTGCTATGGATGACCCTCCAAGGCAGAACCCCAGCCAAAGGGAAGCTGCCCAACATTCCCACACTTTTCATTTAAGAGAACAGTATTTGTTGAAAATTTTAATATAAATATTCACACTACACAGATGTTTAAAATATATACATTGCAAAAAATTACCACAATTAAACCAATTAACATATACATGTCACAGAGTTACCATTTGTGAGAACGTGTAAGAATTATCATTTGTGAAAATGTCAATTTTATGTCCTGTGATGTAATTAGCCATGGTCTCCATGCAGTCTTTAGCAGTCCAGAGCCTATTTGTACTGCACTCTGGAAACATGATACTCTCTGCCCAATACCTGCCCCCCAGCCTCTGAGTTAACTTTTCTGAATTAACTTTTCTGAATTTTCCCGGCAAAGATCTTGACGAACTTGCCTTTCTGTGCCTGGCATGTTTTGTTAGCATGACGTCCTCCAGGTTTGCCCACATTGTCACAAATGACAGGCTTTCCTTCTTTTTCAAGTGTGTGTGTGTGTGTGTGTGTGTGTGTGTGTGTTTCTGGCTCATTCATCTGCACACAGACTCATGCTGTTTCCATATCTCGGCTGCTGGGAGCTGCTGCAATGAGCACAGGCATCCTCTCATCGTGCTGACTCTCTGCCTGTGCACTGGATCATGGGAGGGCTGGGTCTGCCAGCACAGGCAGGAAGGCACTCCTTGTTTTCCAGGCCTTAGAAATTACCCTGCTGGCACGTGGTGAGCCCATGATGTTCTCTCTTGTAATTCTCATCTCTTATGAGAAAGGAATTGTTACCATTTTACAGACAGGAAAATTGATGTGTGGACATGTGCGGTTACTAAAAGGAAAGTTACATGAGCTTGAGAGCCTGGGTCTCCCTGGATGCTCAAGCCTAAGATGGTTGTCTTAGGTCTACTGCCCCACACTCGGCCCTCCTCGGATGCAGGTCTCTCCAGAAATACAGGGAAGGCAGAGAACCCTTGTGACCTGTACTACCCATGCCAATGCATAAAATAAGCTGCTAGAAAGTACCCTGTGCTCATGAACATAGGCAAGAGTCAACATTTCTTAACTCATGCTAGACGCCAGCCTTCTCAACTGTCTGTCACGTACGTTGCCCTTTCTGTCCACTGCACACACGGATAAACCGAGGCACACAGAAGTAGAGTCCATTGCCTAAAATCATGCAGCTAGCAAACAAATGTCTGGGCTGGGATTTGAACCAGACACACAGAACCAGAGATGCAGCCATGTGCAAGGAATGGTCCCCACGCCACACGCACACCCCACCCAGGTGTTCTCAATGATCCAGGCCACTATAGTCATCTAGCCTAGCCGGGCCCCACCTACTTTGCCACATCCTGGACGTCCCTGGGTGAGGATGCCTGGGGTGAGGTAATGTGGCCTTTCCAAGAAGTCAGACAGTCCTGCTGAGGAAGGAGGTGGCTGGCACATGGGAGGTGAGCAGCCCCAGGGCAATCTCCCTATCAGGGCTTGTTACTATTTACATACTGTGGGCTTCAGATCCTGCTCAAGATGGGGGATTTGCTGCCCCCTCCCCATGATCCCTTTCAGAAAGGCCCCAGTGACCCTGACTGAGTTGTTGGGAGAAAACAGGAGACTCCAGCAGAACTCGCCCTGCCACCCTTAGGCTTTCACCCCAGAAAAGCTCTCAGATTCTCCATGTCTTCCATGACTACAGATCAAAAGTATCTCAGTAAGGTAACAAGCAGGTTTCCTGAAATGGCCTAAAGAAAATGCTCCTGACCCTCTTGGTAAATTGGCAGGTCTTAAAGATGCTCAGAGTAGCCCTCTGTTCCCACTCAAACTCAACCATCCTTCTGGATGGCCAGCAGAACCAATAGTGGATGGGGTAGACGAAGACACTGTCTACACTAACAGCCCAGATGGAAGCTGGGTAGTGAGAGAGAAACCGTTGTCAAGAGTGAACACAACACAGCTCCTAAGAGCTGCACAGGGATCCAACCTTCTTTCCCTCCTCCATTTGGTCCTGGGGCTTCTGGACAAATCAGCCAAGAAACTGAACTCAACGCCAGGGTCAGAATTCAGCTTCTGCATGCCATCCCTGGCTTCCTGCGTGACCTGGAGGAGGTTTGCAGGGTGTGGGAATCTTCCCTTCCAAGGCTATGGTGAAGGCTTGGCCCTGCAGCCATCTAGAACTGCAGAGCCCAAGGGCTCTGGCCCAGAGTGACTACAATTCTGTCAGCCCCGCTTTTAAAGAAGCAGTCACTAGGGAGAGAGAGCATAGGTCATCACAGAAGTTGTTTCCAATCAGGCCTCCTCCATCCCATCCCATTCTGACTGGCCTTTAGTCTGTCCCTTTATGTAAGAAAAAAAACAAAACAAAAACAAGAGGCCCAACTCTGGGACAGGCTTAGAGAATATTCCAGAACACCTTAGGTTTGCCAGGGGGAAGCAAACCTGCTAGCTAGAAGCCCTCACTCCTCAAGACAAGCAATTGTTCCCTTAATCAAATACATGCTCAAGACTCTAGAGCAAGCCAGGGGTAACTGACTCACTTACACTCCGACCTGCTTCCTGGCTCAGAGGAGAAAGTAGACCTTTTAACGGAAATGACTGAAGCTCCCCACCCCACAAGAAAAACAATGTTTTTCTAAATAATAAGAATATATTTAAATTCTATTGAATAAATACAACAGTTTAGTCAAGTTAGGGATTTGACTATGGATTGCAAACCCCGAAGTCCAAGGCTCATTCCTCCCGATGTCCCTGGGTTTCTTTCCTCTGTGGTGATAGGCCATGGGTCAGTGATTACTGCTCCAGGAAATGACAAGTCAAGATGGATAGATATGCCCATCTTCTCCTCAGTCTCTCCCAACCCCAGCCCTAGTGTCCTGCCTACTCCAAATCTCCATATAGGCTGAGTCTCAAACTCCTCATGTACGTCCACAGGTATCCATTCAAAATTCAACAAAATCTGAAAAAAATCCAAGGACTTCTCCCCTCAGTTCAGCTCTGAGGAAAAGGTAACCCATTGTTTTTCTCCTGGGGCACTGAAGTACCTGTTCACAGAGAAAATACAGTGTCTGGTCTGAAGGCCAAGTTCAAATGAGTCTCATCCTTGTTTATTGACCCGTGCTTCTGCGCCAGCCTGGGAGAAGGGATGACAGTGGACCTATGCCTGAACAGCACTGTGGGCCCATACATCTTCTGCTGCGTGTGTCACACACAGGATGTCGTAGCTGAGGAATCTACTTTGCAGCTTCCCCACCCTCACCCTATTCCATGCTGTTTCTACAATCTCTTCCCTCAGCCAGGAGCATCCCCAGATTTGACTTTGCCTCTTTCAGAAGACCATCCCAATACCCAGGTGGGAAGAGAACCCAGCGTATACCTGAGGAGCCCAGGGTGAGCTGTCAGTGCACAAGTTCTCACCCCTCATTGTGCTTAGCAACAACCTGATACAAAGTTGGTTCTCAGAAAAGATTGGTTAAGTCTGGCTTAGGGGCACGTGGCATGAGTTCAAGGCTAACCTGTGCAACACAATGAGACCCTACCTTGGATGGGAAGAAGAAAATGGAGGTGAAGAAAAAAGATTGGTTAAACTGAGCTGAATGTTTTCAGAATCAAGTAGGGATAAGATGGAGTAGTTGGTGAGTTTATATGTTGGATGTAGAACAGTCCTGTCATCACTGAGTGCAGGGTCTTTGCCATGAGTGCCAGTTGCTTCCACATATGACATAATAATATGGCCAGAGTAGCAAAGTGCTATGAGACAACCACTGCCTGATACAGACTAAGTGCATAAGCCAAATCTGAACACACGAGAGATGGACATATAGATAAACATGTGGATGAATGGATAGATGGATGGACAGACGGACGGACGGACGGACGGATGGATGGACGGGCAGATGGACAGGTAAATGGGTGGATGAGAAGACAGATGGATGAGATACATAGATAGGTATGGAATAGATGCATAGGTGGGTTGGTGAAATGGCTAGCTGCTTTCACCCTGCAGGTCATTAACCATCAGGAGTAACCAGTCTTTAGTGTTTATTAAGGAGTCATGAGGAGCTGGGTAGTGGTAATACGCACCATTAATCCCAGCACTCGGGAGACAGAGGCAAGCAGATTTTCGTCTGCCTTCCCTAACTTCAAATGAACCCTGCTGAGGCAGCACGGAGAAGGATTGCTTTCCCTCCCTGTGTGCAGGCTCACAGGGTCTAGGGCTGAGGGACTTGCCTCAGCTTCTCTACCCTGCTTGCACACAGCAAGCAGCACATTACTAAGCAGAAGTGGCAGGAACCCTGTACCACACACTGACTGCAGAAATGATAGCTCTAACTGCAGTCAAAATGGAACTTGGGAAGCTGGGGGCTTGAAATGGGTGGAGGATGGCCCTGTTCACTGTGCCACCAGTGACCTCAGCAAGAGGCTTATCAGACCCACCTCCCACTGACAGAGCAATCAAGAGAACCACGTATATATTTGCATAATGTTTGTGCTCAATTTGCTTCTTATTTGCATAAGTCCCCTAGCCCGTTCTCCTGGGAAGTTCTCTAGGTGAACACATCTCTCATATCCTAGCAAGTAGAAGCCTGTCTTCTAGCCTCTGGAGGATCCTCCTTTTAACCCGGCTGTGTCACCTAGGGTGTGGGCTGGGGCTGGATCCCAAGAATCAAGCATCCAGGCTGATGAGAGTCCTACATAAGGACATGTAGATATGTCAGCGCTCAGGGAGAGGTGGGTGAGGAGAGGTACCTGTCAGTCTCTACTTATTCCTTATTCTCACTCTTTCTCACCATCTTCCTTTCAAAAAGAATCCCTGGGACAATAACAAGAAATGGGGCATTCCAACAGCAGTAGAAAATTCAAGAAGGAGCTTAGGAAGTGAGTTCCTGAGCTAGGTTTCCAAAGATGAAAGGAACATGGATAGGCAAATGGGGACCACAGTGGTGAGGGCAAAGGCTATGCACTCATAATCATGATCTGATTATTCATTCTGCAAATTAGGGGATGGATAATAGATGACAAATGATTGACAAGAAGTAAACACAGAAGCTGACTCAATAAACGATAACTGATTGATAGACAAGGTAATTAATAGCTAATTAATAAATAGTTAAGAAATGATAAACGGTGGCTAGATAATAAATTCTAGGTTGCATAGGTGGATTGCAAATGAGAAATGATAGACAGTACACATATGGATGAATGTCTGACTTTGTGCCACAAGCCAGAGAAACATTGATGGGTTAAGCATGCTTCCTCCGGCATGTGAGACAGACAAGCAAGCAATTAATTAAAATTCAGTGTGGAGAGAGCTATGCTAGAGAGATGTGTAAATTGTTGTTGGGGTACAGAGATGGGAGCTATTAATTCAGCTGGGAAAAGATGTGGAGGAGACAGTGTCACAAGACTGACATTTGAGCTAAGGGTTCTAAAGAATGAAAAGAAGGTGACCAGCAGCTCAGGGTGTGGAGAAGAGAATTCAGGAAGAGGAAATGGCCTGAAACAATGCATGCAGTAGAAGTGGAATACAAAAGGGAGGTTCTAGTAGGAGATAAGAAAAAAAATCACCATACTAGGCAGGATCATAGAAAATGAACAAATACAGAATCTGGACCTCTTCTCCCCTTTAAAGGGAGACAAAGTACAAATTGTCTTGTCCAAAGTACCAGAGTACCTATTTGGATGAATGTTCAGATGGGGGCATCAACGAATGGATATATGGATGCTAGGTAGGTGGATGGGTGGGTGGATGGATAGGGTGGGTAAATGGATGGTAGACAGAATAGATGGATGGGTGAACGAATGAGTAGGTGGGTCTTTAATGGCTATAGAGGTGAATGGTGGATATTTAGATGGATGTTTGGCAGGATGAATGAAAAAATTAGATTCATCTGACATCATTTTTCTAACAATTTGACTAACTGAACCACTGAATGAGTGGTTGCTGCGAGAGGAATCAGCATATATGACAAAAGGAAAGAGGGAGGCTGGCTGGCCAGCAGAAGAGTGAGCGACACTGGAGTCAGAGAAAAGACTGCAAATACATTAGGACATCTGGACAAATGAACTCTGCTTGGTAGAGAAGACAAAAATCTCATCCGAGAGAAGTAAAGAGACCCTAGTTATTATTTCAATGTAATTTAATTTTTACGGCAAGTTCTTACAGATACTTCAGGCTGATTGGGATCATGCTATGTCACCCCGGCTAACTTTGGACTTGAGATCTTCCTGCCTCTGCCTCTAGAGTGTTGGGATTGCAGTTATGTGTCACCATGTCTAGCTAACAGATGTCATGCACAACAGCAATGGTGATGGGGAGAGTTTGCATTCGAAGGTAACGTTTGCACTTTCAAATGATAACTGCATACTTCTTTTACAAAACAAAGCTTGCAAAGATGTGAAGCTTGGGTCAGAAGCTGCCTAATGGCCTCAGTTCAATTTCCAGGAGCCACGTGGTAGCTCACAACTGTCTGTGACTCCAAGATTTGACACCCTAAACACAGACAAACATGCGGGCAAAACACCAATGCACACAAAATAAAAATAAATTATTTAAAAAAAAAGAAGAAGTTTAAGCATTTGGTGCTCAGGAGAGCCAGTTCTCCTCCAAGCCCAACCTGAGTGAATCTGCCTCATCACATCCATCAGGCCTTTCTCCTGTCTCCAGTTTTCTCACTAATAATGACAACAAAAAGTCCCACGTATTGTACATTACCACCTGTCCTTCCAAACATCATACTCCCAGCTCCTAGCGGGTGCATAGTCTCATTCTTCTTTGTTACACAAAGAGAGGAAGACACCCACCTAGAGGTTGAATGATGATGCACTCAGAGTTACAGAGCTGGCAGGCCATGGAGGGAGGCTCTGATCCCAGGCAGCCTGGCGCTGGCTTTAGGACCAGATACTTCCAGACGCTCACAGTCAGCCTTGGATATTTCCCTGGCTCCAGAAACACACTCTGTCCTACAACTTCTTGGGGCCTGCCCCAGGCCATGGATGGTGCCTCTAAGACCTGCTTTTGTTGTTCTAACTGTGGTCACCACTTACAAAACTGAAGATCCCAGCCCTGTCTGCCCTCCACCCATGCCAATTCTGAACTTTGTACCTTCAGCTAGATTTTTGTTTCTTTTTCCTTTTCTTTTTTCGTTTTTTGGCTCTTGACAAGTGGAAAAAGTATCATTCTTAGAAATAGTGTGTGTGTGTGTGTGTGTGTGTGTTTCCTTAGCCATAGAAATAAAATGACATACTTGGCTCTTTCCCTAATTCCCAATTGTATAACACTGGGCGAGACAAGGAACTGGACAGAAACATAAGGAGGTGGCCACGGTCTCCTGCCCACCCTCCCCCATCCCACCACAGGCCACACAGCAAAACCCTCTGTAGCCAGATCCCTTCCCCTTCCCTTCAGCAAGGAATGACTGCTGTGGCCTCCCAGCCAACCTGGAAAATGTAGCATTCCTGCCCACCTTCCAGCCTCATCACCCACAGTGCCCTGGCAGAAGCCCCTTTTTCCAGACAAACCAGGCTCCTCATTGATCTCAGCAAATAGTTCAAGCTTTCCTACCTCTGTCTCCCAGAGGCATCCTCCCCTCCTCTCCCTGGAGCCAGACCTATCACCCTACAAAGGCCTTGCTGGAGACAAGCACCTGCCGGAGAACTCACTGCAGAGTGCCAGGTGCTGGGACAGAGTGACCAGCTCCAAAGACGGAAAGATGACTATAAGCTGTAAATGATGGCAACACAGCCATATTCTTCTGCTCAGACACAACCCCTCCAGCGCCCTCCTCCTGCATGGGGTACCACCATAGCCACCAGCAGTGATGCTTGCTCAGAACAAGTACTTTCTCTCTCTTCTGTTGCCATCCTCACTTAGAGAAGGTAATGCTACCAAGGCGTCAAAGCATGAAGCCATGCCTACCTCCTCCTCCAAGGAAGCCTCCAAAACCCTAGTCTTCTAAACCCTAGGTCAGTGGGCTTCTCCCTCGGCATCCATTTGTCAAATCTCATTGACTTACTTACTCCACTGGTTCTGCAACCTAAGGGGTCTTCGCTCTGTAACCTGATCTTCCTCCTGTCCCAGGGTGACACGCTGCAGCAAGCCACACAAGCACCTGAGTGCTGCGAGGTGTGTGCAGAGCAGTGGAAGCTACAGCATGTCCCAGTCAAGCCAGAAAGGCCCCAGTGTTCACCGCACGCATTGTGCTGAGCATTCCTATGGTAGGGGAAGATGGTTTTTCACTTTCCTACTTGGCCCAAAAGCATTCTCTTGGGTAGCTTTCAAATGTCTTTTTAGTACTTTGAGTGTGGGCTGCTTGAGAGACAGACAGTGCAGCAGGCAGATGTAGCTTCAATCAGCAAATTTCCTCACTTGGACTGGGGTGCAGCCCAGTGGCACAGTCCTGGCTTAGCGAGGGCAGGACCCTGGGTGCCATCGCAAGCACCACAAAAAAAAATATATTAATTAATTAATTAAAATTATCTCTCCACTTACTGTCTGGAAATTAAGATGATGGATATTTTTCATTAATTACTCTAGATTTAAAATAATTTGAAGGCCAAAAAGAAAAATCCGGGAAGTGGTGACACATGTCTTTAATCCCAGCACTGGAGAGGCAAAGGATCTCTGTGAGTTCGAGGGCAGCCTGGTCTACAAGAGCTAGTTCCAGGACAGGTTTCAAAGCTACAGAGAAAAATCTATCTTGAAAAACCAAAATAATAATAATAATAATAATAATAATAATAATAATAAGAAGAAGAAGAAGAAGAAGAAGAAGAAGAAGAAGAAGAAGAAGAAGAAGAAGAGAAAGAAGGCGGCTGAGAATATGGTTCAGTGGGCAAGAGCACCTGCTAAGAAAACATAAAGACCTGAGCCTGAGTTTGAATCCCCAACACCTACATAAAATTCTGGACATGGCTATGGGTACCTAAGTGACAAAGACTGAAGAATCACTAGAGCTTGGGGACAGAAAAAATGGCAAGTTCCAGTTTCAATGAAAGGCTCTGTGCCAGAGGACTAAGACAGAGAATGGTAAAGCAGGGTACCCACAACCCTCCTCAGGTCTCCACAGGGAACACTACTAGTAGTGGTGGTAGCAGCAGTAATTTGTGGACTGGGAAGATGGCTCAGTCATAAATATGCTTGCCACACCAGCATGTATATCTGGGCTCATATCCCAGGACCTATGCAAAAACCCAGACGTGAGCATAGCCCTGTAATCCCATCCCTGGGAAGATGCAGGTGGGACTACTGCCCAACCAAGTTGGCCAAACTGGTGAGCTCCAGACCAACGAAGGCCTTATCTTAAAAGATAATATTAAGATTGCAGTGGATAAAAGGTCAAATCAGTGAAAGGTGGTGTTCTTTATGGAGAACATTTAGGAGGTGAAAGCTAAATGAAGCTCTCATTCTGACAAACGCAGAAAAGAGGCAGCATCGTGAGGCAGCATCGTGAAAAGATGATGCCAGTCACGGGTGAGACTCAATCCGTCTCATATTGTTGAACTAATAACTTGATTTTGCTAGAGCGTTAGCTCCCCAAAGGGGTTAATCCTCCTGCCTCCAAAAGGATGATCTGTGCAGGGGAGAGGAGAGGTACCAAGGGCTTTCGCTATTGTAGAGTGGTGGCATCATTCATGAGACGGAGTATGATTTGGCTCTAGCTCACCAAGGCTGTCTCCTATAAAACTCCCACAATTACACCTCAAGGACGCGGCAGAGTGGTGTGCACTTGTCTACTCAGCCAGTTACTTTCAAAGCCACATAGGGTAGGTGCAGAGATTCACCTGGCTCCACATCAGAAGGACAGGTGTCTTGGCTCAAGGATTCACCATCCTTTGTAGACCTGTGCTGGGAATGATCTCCCCTGGGACTTACAAGCAGGGAAGGCTCAAGACTCATCTGACTGAGCTGAGGCCACACCAAGGCTTTCTCTCTGTTGCTCCCTGCCAAATACCTATAAAGGCCGTGGCTCCAGGAAAAAACTTTACATGGGTGAACTCAAAACCCAAAGACTAAGCATTGCCGGGCGGTGGTGGCGCACGCCTTTAATCCCAGCACTTGGGAGGCAGAGGCAGGCGGATCTCTGTGAGTTCGAGACCAGCCTGGTCTACAAGAGCTAGTTTCAGGACAGGCTCCAAAACCACAGAGAAACCCTGTCTCGAAAAGCAAAAAAAAAAAAAGACTAAGCATTGGAAAGAAGCAGGACCTCTTCCAAGAGCGTCAAGAAAGAAGTCCTCGTGGAAGCTGGAAAGCTGCAGAGGATCACAAATGTCATCACTTCTACACTCTCAATTATTGTCGTGAGAAGGAATAGAGAAATTCACCGCCTCCTTACAAAAGGAAGTATATACTCTGGAGGCCATCAACTGACTCACCCTGGGGAATAGGGCTGCAGAAAACATCTCTTTAAACATTCTAGTGACTTCCTTCCTCGAGTCTGAGAGGGAAACACTGAACACAGAGTTGCAATAAAAGCAATGTATTAGAGAACTTTTCGTTGCTATAACAAATACCTGAGATGATTAACTTACAAAGAAAAACAACCTCTTTTGGCTTGTAGTACCAGAAGTCTCCATCCATGGTCCACTGACTGTGTTTGTTGGTTTGGGCAGTAATTCTCCATCTATGTTTAAAAGGGGGTTACCTGTCCAATATGTAACCACAGGTCCCACCCTTCTGAATAGAACAAACCCTTGACTGGTACAATCCAGAAGTCATCAGGATCCCAGGGCCACAGAACATCTAACCCTGCCTTGCAAAATTAAACGGCTCTCAGAAAAGTGGAGGATAAGGTAACAAAACCCCGACAGCTTCTGAACCTAAGCAATGAGTAGAGAATTCACTGTGCTCTTTGAAACTGTTCCCATAAAGTTAATTTTTCCAGACAACACAGTCTATACCCTGCAGCACTCACGAGGCAGAGGGAGCCTGTAAGTCCAAGGCCAGCCTAGTGATAACTTTTCTTAAAAATCAAGGGACTGGAGAGTTGGCTCAGCACTTAAGAGCACAGGGCTCTTACAGGGAATTGGGGTTTGGCTCCCAGCACCCACTCTGATAGCTGACAACCATTTGTAAGTCCAGTTCCAGGGAATCCGATTCCTTTGTCTGGCCCCTGCTAACACTACACTCATGAACACACACACTTAAAAATAAGAACCATTAAGATGCTCTCCTTAAAAGGTATTTTTAAAAAGACAAAAATCCAAGGACTAGGGATGCCGTTCCGTGTCAGAGCGCTTGCCCAGCATCCTCAAAGCCCTAGACTTGATGCCCAGCACCGAAAAACAGCAATAGTTTTTAATGAGTTCAGAACTGCAGCTCCTGCTTTTAAAACCTCTGAGGTTGGGGTTGGAGAGATGGTTCAGTGGTTAAGAGCACTGGTTGCTCTTCCAGAGGTCCTGAGTTCAATTCCCAGCAACCACACGGTGACTCACAACCATCTGTACTGAGATCTGGCACCCTCTTCAGGCATGCGGACATACACAGAGGCAGAATGTTGTATACATAATTAATAAATAAATAAATAAATAAATAAATAAATAAATAAATCGAACCTCTGAGTCTTAGCTGATCATGAACTAAGCAAAGGTGGATTTGGAGCTCTTTGGTGTAGATGCAAAATAAAAATTCCTGTGTGTGGAGAAGGCAGTGGGGTGAGAGGAGGAGGGGAAGCAGAGCCGACCCAGCAGGAGGAGTGGGAGCCTGCGTGGGAGCTGTGCCAGCTGTGGGTGCAGGAGTGTGTACCACTCTCTGTGTCTCTGTTTCTTCTGCTAGAATTCAAAGGTTGCCCCCATAGGCTTGCTGTGGGCTATCGTTACCTAATGAATGAGTACTTGGCACGTAGTAGGTGCTCAGGAAATCTGGTGGACTTTATAAAATATCTGTACTTTTCAAAATAGATAGGCCAAGGAAATTCCTTTCTTTACAAAAGAATTCAGCATGGGGTCCCTTTAAGCCCTCAGCCTTGTGAGAGCATTTTAAATGGAATTGTTTGCAGAAATCCATTTACACATGACTTTTCAAAAACACAGCCAAGGCTCTAATGACGGCAGGAGGATGGAGTTCCCGGGGCACACTCTCTCAACCTCAGATCCTGTCCAGCAGGATTCTCTGAAAGACTGGAGACTAAAAACATCTCCTCTGAAAAAACCCACAAAGACCCAACCGGTTGCCCTCTGGGAAGTCTTTTTTCCATGCATATTTGGAAGGCTTGTGGTGTTTTCAGCTATGGGTCCAAGCTTATGAGGACAAAAGCAATAGGCTAAGGACATTAGCTAACATTTATAGAGGCTTTCCTATGAGAGAGGCACCGTGCTAATTCCCATGCATTATCCCACACAAGGTGAGAGAGGCTAATATCTGTAGAATTGCAACATGTGCTTGTAGATTAAAAAAAAAGAAAAGGTTCCCTAGACAACAATGAGGACCCTAAGAGAGACATACATGGACCTAATCTACATGGGAAGTAGAAAAAGACAAGCTCTCCTGAGTAAATTGGAAGCACGGGGACCTTGGGAGAGAGTTGAAGGGGAGGGGAGAAGCAGGGAGGGGAGCAGAAAAAAAATGTAGAGCTCAATAAAAATCAATTTAAAATATTAAAAAAAATAAAAGTTCCTATATTCCCCACAAAGAAAAATCTCACAGGCTTTTTATCTTTGTTGTTGTTTTTCAGGTAGGGGAAAGAGGCAGAGAGTAGGTAAGTTATTTGCCCAAAGTGGCCATCTTTAATTAATGAGTTATTTTGAACAAGTCTAGCTCTGAAGCCCCCCCTGATCATTACTCTCCATCCACGTTCTCTCCCCACTAGCAGCGAATCCAGCAGAGCCAGGACTGCTGGGTAGGGTCCCTATGGGAGGCACTGGCCCTCCCTCTGCCCCCTCCCCATCTCACTTAGCCCTCCACAAGCTGTTGTCAATTGCACTGAAGTATTTACAGCAACCAGCGACTGCTGACACCTCTGTCCACGTGGGCTCTAATTTGATGCTCAAGTTGTTAAGCAGCAGCTTTCCCAGTAGCAGCTCTTCATCCACGAGTGTCTCTCCCAAGAGCCATGCTGCCTGTCTCTCCACTGTTCCCCATGCCTACATACCTCTCCTGCTGGTCCCTGGTGTGTACAGACATATGTACCCTTGCCAAAGGCATCATCACTCACAGAAGCCCACACATGCTCGCTCGCTCTCTCTCTCTCTCTCTCTCTCTCTCACACACACACACACACACACAAGCACAAGCACAGACTCCAGCACAAAACCATCACAGTCCTCTCTTAAGGACATACCTGCCAATACACACCATGTGTACCACAAATTACTAACCTCGCCCTATTCACACAGTTTGTGACACCCACCCACACAGGACACCACAGAGAATGGCCGGGGATATTCTGTGAAGCAGCCTTCCAAAGTGATGACGGCTAGTTAATGCCCACCCCAGATGTAATTACAGGAAATACATTCTCCATGTAATAATTCATCAGAACATTATTTGTACATACATCACTTGTACAACACTTTACTAGGGGAAGCATGTAAATATTCAACATGCTTTTTCATGGGCTTGAGTTAAACGCAGCTGTCACTCACATGGGCTTGCATCTGTTTGCTTCCAAGTTGGTGTGTCTACCTAAACTCCTGGATGGCAGAGACTGTGTGTACATATCCGCCTTTATGTGGCTGAACACAGCAACAGCAGAGCCGGCACTTTGGCTCTGTTGTGGGCCATCTCCTCAGGAAGTCTGCAGAATAAAGCTTCCTTCCACATGATAACCCAAGAGCAAATATCCCCACATCCCAGAAACCCATGGCCATGCCATTTTCATTAGTGGAACAATGGAAAAGATGGCAGAAAGGCAGAGGAGAAGGGAATGAAGTGGGCAAGGACCATGGAGAGAAAAAAGAATATGCAGGCTCTGCACCCAGAAAACTGTGGAGTCGGGGATACTTCACCAACACGGAAGTAGTCCAGATACTGGAGGCTAATCCATTGAGGGTCAGAGGATGATGCAGCCTCCCTGAACCATGAAGGCCAGGACCAGCCTTCAGCCCCTTTCAGAAGGCTGGAGCAGCATTCAGGAGGCTCTGTGGGGTTAGAGTGGAGCACCTGTACTACACGGACTACAGGTCAAGAGACTGGAAATTGAAACACAGACAGAGACAGAGACACGGGTCATCCTTAAAACAAGAACGCCCCTTGAAACAAGAATGCCAATTTTATTGTGTTCCAGGGCAGCGTATATAGGGCTCTCCTTGTCTAATGGCCATGCCCTAGCTCTCGGGATTTTTCAATTGCAAGCCCACCTGAAACCACTCCCCTGCCATCAGGAACTCATGAGGGTCTCATGCTCGGAGCAGCTGCAAGCACAGGAAAGCAATTTGTTTACTCCAGCAGGCAAGAAGTCACGGGAAATTCAAGGTCTGAGAGTCTGCAGCTCCCAACATTAGGTAACACGGTGATCCAGAGCAGAGACAGCACACCAATCCATACAACCGCCTTCCTTTGGAGGCCTGGACAGTCTATCCCACACAAGGAGTTTCCCTCTAGGCCTAGAGCTAGCCTGGAAAGAAAAGCTGGGTAACAAAGGAGGGACGAGAGAAGTTCTGAGTCCCATGGGTGACAACACCGTGACTCCAGGACACCCAGGGCTGCAACAGAAATGAAGAGCGGGAACCAGTTGGAGAGTTGTAAGGCCAACCTGACTTGCATTGTGAGATCCTCCCTAAAAGGGAAAAACTGAAAAGACAGTAGTCCCTTGAACTGCTGAAGAAAAGGTTCTGAACCAGACTTTGTTGTTTGTTTGAGCTCAGCTTTCCAATGGTTGCAAGTCCTCTAGAAAACTCTCCTAGAGCAAGGACAAGCAGAACAGGGAAGGCAGCTCTCCGGCTCTCCTTTAGAATGTAATGGGCCAGCCCAAACTCTTTTTGTCTAGAGGATGGAGAGGCACTAACCTTGAAGAAAGGTTATACTGCAACTCTCTCGCTGCTAATGCTGTTCCCATTTCCTCTCCTCACCAGGCCAAGGACCAAAGGTCCTTACTTCTCACTAAATGGCTACATTTCTAAATAAAACAAACTCCCAATGCAGCACGCTTTGCCCTGTGTGCTAGGAACAGAACGATGCAATAGACTCAGCTACTGTTCTCAGGTGCTCCCAACACGGAAAGAGCGGTGAGAAGAAGGTAAGGTGACAAAGTTAGTTCATTAAAGCACTGGAAGGGCTGAGAGTGTAGCTCAATGGTAGGGCACCAGTCCAGTATGTGCAAGGCCTTGGTGCTATCCACGGTCAAAAATAACACATTAGAATCATAACAGCCCTGGGGACAGAATCTACCCACAGAGGATGGGAAAGAAAGATGGGCAGGGGAAACATTATCAGAGGTGAGCCAGGAAGAAGAGAAAGAAGTTAGATCCATAAACTATAGAGTCATTAGCCATTGGGCACATTGAAAGGTATATCCCTGGACTTCTAGAATTGTTCTTTGACAAATACCATGATAAGGAAATCTCACCACTGAAAGGCTCTCCTAGCCTAGACCTAGGCTGGTTTCCATCCTCCATCCATAAAGGGCAGGCTGCCCCTTTTGACTCTGAGGAGCTAGGGAAAGGAAATGGGTCTGAAGAGTTCTGGGTGTCAGGATGAAGGTTGAGTGCCTCCTCGCTGTGTTCAGGGAGGCTGTACAGTTGGCAGCTGTGTTGGGCAGAAGAACTCTGAAAAGGATCCTGGTTCCCTGGAGCTGTAGGGGCTGAGCAGCCCAGGAACCGGAACTGCTACAGAAGTTAGACTCAAACAGGAAACGGTTGTAGTAGTGTCGTCCTTGCCATCACTCCAGCCCACCAGAGTTGGGACGAATCTCGCCCTGAATGCTATCCTTCAACTCCAAGGCATCTGTGCTCGGAGCCCACACCATAGCTTCAACTAGATCTGGTCTGTGTCTCCACAGCACTAGACAGCCATCATCCTGAGGACAGGGACCACATTTGCTTCGCTGGCCATTGCAGCTTCTGGGTAAAGCAGAGAACCAGGCATAAAGTGAGTCCTGGAAGACTGTCAGAATTGAAGTCTTGCATCCAAGGGGTGGGCATGGAAGCACGGCCCAGCAGATAAAGCAGTCTAGCTATGAGCTACTTTCATCTTACAAAAAGAGGGCCCGAGAAAGAACAAAACAGGAACTGTGGTTTCACTTCATTGGGAGGGCACCTGCTTATGCATGAGACCCCTGAACGTAAGGGAAGGAAGGGGGAGCAAAGAAGGATAAAGGAAAGAAGGAAAATGAGAGATCTGTCTGTGGAGAAGGTGAGAGTGTGGCAAGGCACACAAGGACCAGCATCACAGATAGAGAAAGAGACTCGTAGTTCTGGTCTCTAAGGTCTTCGTCAGAGACTGGTCCCCTTGAGGGCCCTCTTCTCCCCCACCCCACCTTTTAGGGGTATAAACTGTCCCAGAACCATAGGAGGCACCTAGCCATGCCACTACTCTCAACCAGGTGTCTCTGGAACTGCAGAGAGGGCAGAAGGGGGGAGGAGTGGAGCAGCTACCAGTTTGAGAGGAAACCCATCTAGGATACAAGAGCCCCTAGGGCAGCCTCAGCTCTATCTGAGCAGAGCACACTTTGAGAAGGAGAGCACAGAGACATCCGGACAGCTCAAGCACATCCCTGTTAGCATGGATCTGCTTCAGGGTCACGTTGGGGTCATCTCTGTGAGCAGAGGGTCAGACCCATTTGCAGCAGGGTCACCTTTGTTGGCTTAGGGTCATCCCTTTTTAGCACTAGGTCACTGGCTTTAGAAGAAGGTCCTTCTGGCTTACAGAATCAGCTTCCAAGGAGGGTCAGTCTAGTGTGAAGCAGGGTCACCCCTTAGGCCATCTCTGTTAGCTCAGGGTAAGTCCTTGGGACCAGTGGCGCCCCCAGGTGGCTGGTCTGGGCTTCTACTCTCTCAGTGTCTCTCACAAATGGGGGAGGGGGAGTTCAGTCAGATCCTGGAGCCCTCAAGAATTACACTGCTACAAAATATGGTTGCACGCTTCTTTAGGATTCCTGGTCACAGAACAGAGTCTAGATGCTGGAGCATATTCAAGACCCAGAATCATCACAGTGAAGAGGAAACAAGCCACAGGTAAAGTCACTTGGTCAGGCCACACACACACACACACACACACACCATACACGCACGCACACAAATGCACACACCATTCCCCTGGATCTGGACACACAGATCCACCCTACCAACTAGCCTCTGAGAACTCTATCCCTCCTCTAAAAGTGGGGGGAGCCCTCAAATTCTCAACTTTGGTCTCAGCAAAGACTTTGTGGAAGAAGGATTCACAGCCACTTCTGTTTCCGGGTTTTGGATTGCCCGGGTGCTCCTGGGAGGATTTCTGCCTCTCAGCAGCCCTCCTCATTCGCGTCCTAACTGGGCTTTGGGGAAAAAAAGAAAACTTGGGAAGTGTAGGAGAAAACCCAGTGCAGGCAGAGGCGGAGGCTCCCCTTCCTGCTTTGAGCTGTGCTCTTGCTGTGTCCCATCCCCCCTGTCTCCCCCCCACCCCACACACCTTCTACTGTAGAAATAATAGTTGGTGCTGAGCCCAAGGGCTGCCAGGTGGCCACTCCTCCACAATGGAGGTATATTCAGTCCTCTCTGGTGACCATGGCTTCCATTTGGCCCTGCTCTACCCTTCAGGGCCCTGCAGAGGGAGAAGAAAGCCCAAGGCCCCACATAAAAACCCTACCACCACCAAAGGAGGAAGTGTGCCACTCCGTGCTGACCTGCGTTACCCTGGGCTTCCTGCAGGGTCCTGCACAGTCAAATTCAGCATCCTCACTGCCCTAAGAGAACTGGGTTTGGAGAAAGACTTTTAAGCCTACCAGGAGGAAGAGGTAAGACATAGCCACTGACCACAGGGCAGAAAGCAGGGTCAGGTTTCTTCCAGCTCCATCTCTGAAACAGAGAAACTGAGGCCCTATGAGAAGTCCTAGTCCAAGGTCACAGGGAATCAGCATCCTTGATAGATTTGGGTCTCCTCCCTCTCTGCTCCTAGTATAGATAATCTTCATCTCAGTAGATGCTGAGATGAAGCCCCAGGAAGAGAGAGAAAGAAAGCCAAAGCCTACCAGATTTTTTTTTCAAAGACTGAGTATAAGTCAGAATCCCTGTTACCACATGAATCTACATAAGCACATTTACACACACACACACACACACAGAGAGAGAGAGAGAGAGAGAGAGAGAGAGAGAGACATCCAACCCAAGAAACAATGGTTACAGCCAGAGCCATCTTTATCCTCCACTTTTTGAAAGGCTGAACAGAGGATGAGGCAAAGCTTGGAGCATCCAGGTGGTCCAGCTGAAGTTAGGATCAATAGGATTTATCTAACTGGAAAATGGGCGAAAAGAAGGCAATGCCTCCAATAGTCAGCAGGAAAGAGACAACTGACTGGCAAATTCTGATCTTATCTTCTACCCTTTCTCCCCTCTAAGAAGGTAGAGCAGTGGTTCTCAACCTTCCTAACGCTGTAACCCTTTAATATAGTTCCTCATGTTGCATTGACCTCCAACCATAAATTATTTTGCTGCTACTTCATAACTGTAATTTTGCTACTGTCATGAATCACAATGCAAATATCTGATATGTAGTGTATCTGATACGTGATCTCCAAAGAGGGGGCTGATACCCACAGGTTGAAAGCCTCTGAGGTTGAGGAAGGATTTGGCTGCCTACTCCAACCTTAAGATGAAGCAGTACCTTCCTCTCCTCTATCCTCCCCTCTACCATCAGTGCCTGGCTCACCTAAAGGCAAGCTATTTCATCTTGACTTACCAGGACCGTTAACTTCTCTACTTTGCCTTGACCCTGCTTGATGGAGCAAAGGGGGATTTAAAGGCATCAACAATCCAGTGTCTTGGGATTTCCCAAGAGTTTGAAGACAGCTGATGAGGTTTGAATTTCTTCATAATAACCAGATGAATACTTGGTCTATGCCGGTTCATAAAGGATGTAGAGTTCACCTGTAGACCCAGGATGCGCCAAGAAATATAAGCAAACTCTGACCCTCATCCTCCCTTCCCTGTCTAGACCTGTTTCCACAGCCAAGAGTCAGCCTTGGCCACTTTGAAAGCTCTAGTGACTGTACTTGTCTGCACCTGCACCTTTGACACTGGGAATTTCCTGGAATGGAGCAGGGACTCCAAAGCTACCTATGACTGCTAGCCAAGTCCCTCTATGCAGGCTGGAATAAAGGAACCATCTGGCAGCCCTGCATGGGAGCCAGGCGGAGTCTGTACAATGGTACCTGTTAGCTAATCTGGAACAACATGGATGTCCAGGTAGGATACAGTAACTGGCCAGAGTGGACAAGTCTGAGGAGGAGATCCCCAGCTTTGCCTGCATCTGGGGAGGAAGGTGGGAGAAAACAGACAGGTCTCAATTGCTGACTGGGAATAAAGGGCAAGGGCAAGAATCCACCATTCCGCCCCAGTCACATTCACTGCACTCCGCAGACTCACACCGGCAGAGTCCCAACTAGCTTCATTAGCATATGCAAATCCACAAATCCTCATAAAGCACAGAAACGGGAGCAGAATCATCTAACCCTACACACGTGTTAACAGGAATTATCACATACCTCCCAAACAAACAGTGCGCAGACCTACAGTAGGATGTGTTATCTAGAGCCATCATCATGCAGTGAATGACTACATCTTTAATCCTACTTGCACACACACACACACACACACGCACACACACATGCATACACCCTACAGATATAAGTCACTTATTCTGGCTCTCCAGTTCTCAACTACCAAGTTAGGCAGTTTATCATGAGGCCAAGCAGATGATCAATCAGTACGGCAACATCAGGAGTATATAAAATGCCCAGCACATAGCAGATGCTCAGTAAATACGGGGTGAGAGAGGGAAGGAGGAAGCAAGTATCCCAGGCTAGGTTTAATTAAGTCACCTGTGTTTAATCTTTACCAGACTGGAAAACTGCTCCCGATTCTGGCCTCAGACTCTGTGGATTTTCGCAGGCAAAGTAGGTGCCAATGCTTAGATCAGAGGCGATCACCCGGCACATCAGATCCCAACTGGAAATGGTTTCGAAATCTATATGCTTATTGATTTGCTTGGGTTTTTTTGTTTTTGGACAGGGTCTCACTGTGTAGCCCCTACTGACCAGGAACTCTATATGCTTTACCCGGCTCCTCTCATCTCAGACACCCATCTGCCTCTGCCTCGGGAGCACTGTGATTAAAGGCATGCACCACCACTCCAGCAAACCTAATCTAGTCGGTTTTTTCAGGGCCATGTTGAAGAACAGTGGGTTTGTAAACAAACCCTGTGAATGATTCTAGACCCTCTCTTGCAAACGAATCTCCACCAAGTAGGGCTGGCTGAGGAGGCCAGGGATTGATGAATCAACATAAAGACGGCCCACCAGCGTTGAGCACCAGTTCTGGGTTTTCGGGTCCTTGGCTTCTCTTCCCAGGTCCACGACTAACTCTCTGGGTGACTTCAGGCTGGTCCTTTTAGCTCCGATCACAGAATCTTCTCGCTCTGACAGTCTGCGTCCGAGGCTAATTTAAGCCACCGTCTCTCCAGCGGCTTTCTTTAACCGTAAGAAGCGGAATCAATTCCCCAAAGACTGAAGCGTAGGAGAGTAACCTGCAGTTGCGGCGGCAAAACCCCAAAGAGCTCAGAAGAGGCTGACAGGCGGGAAGCCAGTCTTGGCTGAAGGCTAAGAGGTGGGGTCCCTGCTCCCATAGGCGCCCAGCACATCTACATCTGAATGGGAAGCCCTGCAGTCCGCCGGGCGGCGTCGACACCTGCTGGAGGAGGGGACCTCAAAGTAAGGGGCTTCGGTTACCGTCGGCTAATTAATTTGAACAATAAAGTCCACTCCAGTGTCCTCAACACTCCGAACGCATTGTACCCACCCTACCCCCAAACACACACACACACACACACACACGCAGGCAGTGTCTACACGGGTAAAAGGAAATATACTTCTCAAATCGGCAATTCGTTTCAGGAATCGAAGGGATGGGTTTAAATATTTTGCTGCCCCACTGAAGAATTAGCTTTCTCCAGTCCCAAGATTCAGATTCATGAAACCCCAATTCCAAAGATATTTTATGCCTGCGTAGACAAAAATGACTCAGGGTGAACCAACCCTGAGGCAATTTCCAGTTTCCAGAGAAACTGAGCACAGACCTCCAAGACGCTGGCTTCGGATGCTGAAGCTTACAGGACTCCAGCAGCCAAGACTGAGAGCATCCTTCCTAGTGGGACACACACGCCAAGTCTGACGCGGGTTTCTCGATCCCTAATGTCTAAGAAAAAGTTGGCAGGGATAGCGGGATAGTGAAGATTCCGACCTACGGAGTTCCTCCTGGACCTCAAATTTTAGATAGACGAGAAGTGTAGTGAGCACGGAGCAAAGTTCTCCCGGAGGAAAATTCAGTCGAAGAAGAAAAGTGGAACAGCGATTGAGAGCCATTTCTACTTGAGTCCGCGTGGAGCGAAAAGATCACGCGCCGCAGGGACCCAGGACACAGAGCTCAGAGTCCAACGAGGGTGGGAAACAACCCTGAGGATATTGCGTCGACACCAGCAGCAGAGCGCAGGGCGGAAGCCTTTCTTCCCTCTCCGACCCGAGCCTCTCGGGTCTAGCGCGGCTGCGGGGCTGTTGCAGCGCCGGACGGATTGGAAGGAGGCGGTGCCCGCTCCGCCCCAGGGCGCGTCGCGCCCTCCAGCCCGCGGAAATATTCGTTCTCAAAACCAGAGCCCGGAATCTCTGCCTTCCCTATAGAGCTCTCCGTCGGTGCGCATCTATGCCAACCTTTAAAAAAAAAATCAGAAGTGCTCGCTCCCAAAATCCAATCATTTGTTCTCAAACACTCTGATATTTGAAAGGACTGAATCCTCCCACCCACCCTTGCCCACCTTTAAGTGTCTATCTTTCCAGAAACCTCATGGTGCCAATCCTAGGGACAAGTGTGGGCTGGGTCTCACCGTCCTGGTTGACCCTCCCGGACGCCTCCCCGCCCCAGGCCCCAGCCTAAACAACCTTTGAACTATGCATGGAAATAATTTAGACACAAACCCAAACTCTCCTCGCCTCTCTTCCGTGGAAAGCGCAGGGTTCGGAGGAAACTCCGAATCCTGCCACTGAAGACCTAGGCGCACAGCCTCCTCCCTCTGCTGCCTAAGCCTCCAGCTTAGGAGGCACGCTCCGCACTCCAAATCTTTTCTCTCTTTCTCTTGCAGGGACCCGCGTTTAAACTGCGTCGGCGCCTTTATTCGCCTGACCCTGGGCGCGGGGAAACCAGCCTGGTCTGTCATTGTCCTTTCTGGACTGCCCCCACCCCCGCCCCAATCAGTGTCACAAAACGCCCCTTTCAACAGATTCCAAACCCTCTTCACCCCGGCTCACCGAGCCTTCAACTTCATTGAGTGAGCGCCACTGGAGGAGGCGAAGTTTAAATAAACCCGAGCGAGCGCGGAGGGAGAAGGCGGGGGTCACGGAGGGTTGGTAGCTAAAGGGGAGGGTAGAGGTAGAAGTGTTTTTGAAAAGAGGAAAAAAGTCATCGGGGAGGGAAAGGCGCTTTGTAACCACGAAGACGCGCCTGCTGTGGCGAGAACAAATTGGATAGGGAGGGGAAATGTCCCCCTCTAACTCTGGCTCCGGGGTGGTCTGGGGGAGCCCCTAGAGAAAGAAAAAGAAAGAAAGATGGGGTGGAATACGCAGTGAAAAGAATTAACCGCTTTAATTGGGTTGCAGCAGACTGACCGGCAGGCTCGCCCATGGGCCTCGATCACTCAAACCAAATACTGGTCGATAAAATAAAATGTCTGCCCTTAGTCGCCGCTGAAAAACGTCTGTCAGAGTTGGAGAACCAAGGCTGTTCTTCACAGCTGTAGAAAGTAAATCTGCAAGAGGGAGAAATTCTGTCCGGAAAGACCCCCCTCCCCCTCCTTATGGCCTCGGGCCTCCCGGCGCCGGATGAAAAGGAATGAAATTGAACGAAATTGAACGAAATGAAGTGAAATTGACCAGTGAAATTCGCCAATTTTCTTCCCCTTTAAACTGCCCGCTCTCAACAGCACTCTCTGAACCTCAGACTGATTTTTTACCTTTTTTTTTCTCACCTTGGAGAGATCAAGGTATGCCCTGGATATTTTCTGATTATTGTCACCAATTGTTGGTGCCTATAGGGCGACAGACCTCAGCTGCCTCCACCCAAGTAGGGTGGGAAGCCTGGTGAGCCATTCAGATGGGAAGACCTGTTTCACCTCCCAGGACACTGGGCCCCTAATTGAGCCCACACCAGTCGGAGGAGCCCACAGATTGGGAAAGAGTTGAGCACATCCAGACTGCAAGGGCAAGCCAGGAGGATGCTAGCATACAAATCCCGCAGCTACACCCTTTTTGCATTCCAGCTCCCAACTCCTACAGCTTAGCTCTGAACACAACCTAAGGGAGCCAAAATGTCAAATACCTCCCCTTCTCCCTAGCTTTTAGCATCTGGAACCTTCTCCAGGACTGCCAGCTGAGCGTGGGTGGTTTCTCTGGACCAGGCTTGGCCTTGTTGATTCACTGGGAAATTAGAGTCTGAGTAGAAGGCATCCGTAGGGTCCCAAGAGACCTAGCAAACTCTTTTACATCTCATCCTTTTCTGCAAACCCCTATTTCTACCGTTGGTACACACAGAAACTAAATAAGAAACACACACACATACACACACATGTACACATATGCCGAGACAGATAACAACTCATTCAGAAGAATCTTCCACTTCTCCTGTAAGTAGCAGCGAGTTATGGCCAAAGCTCACCTACCTATCTACCATCCAATATGAATTTTGTCTGATGACCTCTTCGAGACATAGAAAAAATCCAACTAATAAGTCTTTTACTTGAAAGTTTAAAATAATATGTGGAATCTACTGTTCCAAACTAATATCAGTATTTAATATTCACAGCAAAAGAGATCGTGAAGTTGAAAGGTGCTTATTTTTGAGCAAACAGACTCTCCAGCATGTGCACACACACAAGCATGATCACTGACTTGTGTCAGTCACACACACCCCTCCTCAAGTAAAAAGAAACGAAACCATACTCATCAAATCTGGAGCAATGGAAGTCAGTGGAGCACCCAGCCAGAGGCCATTACCCCAGTGCTGGCATATATTCCTCACTCCAGACCGCTGAACCTAAACTGACTTCTGGACTATTTGGTATAACGGTCGGTCGAGAAAAGGCAGACCACTGCATTTGATCTCCCCTGATCCCTTAGTCTTTCAGAGATGAGGGAGAGGGACCCTTGGCCCCTGGGCTGAGGAACTCTATTGACCACACGCACCTGAGCCTAGTCTCCTCACCTTTGATGAATGGAAACCTAGATGCCTGGACAGTCGTTCCGCAGCAGCTCCCCTGGACAGTCGTTCCGCAGCAGCTCCCCGTTGGTATTCTCCCCATTCCCACCGTGCATAAAGCAGGGCCTCTGTCTGACACCTGCTGTGACGGACACTGCCAGCTGTGGGATGCTAACCAGTTTGGGGTAATTTCTCTTGTCCACACCCTCAAGCTCTTCGCAGCTGGGTCTTTAACACTGTCTTCTTCCAGCCCCTGTCCCAACTCGTGTCCGTTTTCTGAGGCTGAATGAACTTTCTCTTCCTGCGCTTCCATACATGTATCTCTTCTATGATCTCAGAGGATACACAGAAAAAGGAGTAACCACCTTTGCTCCTCCCAAAGCATGGCCCTCACCCCTGCTTTTGCAGATCTGGCTATTGGGAATTCCAAGCACAAGGCACAAGGCAGAGGGCTGCAGTTCCACTGTGCTGTGGATGGTCTTAACCAGAAGATTGGTGCTCAGGCAATAGCTTCTGGCTGTGAATATGGCTCCAGGAACCAAGGCCTTTGCCCTAGCAGAGTGAACCCCCCACTCACTCTTTAGTTGATCAGATCCTCTAGCCCACTTAAGCTGGGTGAGGAAGAGGTTTCTAATTCAATTTGGAGAGTCCCTAAATAAAGCCTTCCACCGTCAAAAGTGTGTGGGAGTGGGGGTTCTAAAGGCCCTCTAGGGGGCAAAAAGAAATGCCCTCCTATTAAAGACAGTGACTGATAGTCATAGCACACATCATAGACGCACAGAGAAATAACAGCTCAGGCATCCCTGAAATACACAGACGACCAAGACAAACACAAAAACAAACCACCAAGAGCTCCATAAAAGGTCCCTGCACACACAGAAGCACAGATGCACACAAAATAGGCTTCAGGAGACACAGCCTTGTTCTCAGTGGCCATAGTGCTCCAGTACTTAGCTCTCCAACCTGATCAGGCCACACTCAAACCTAAACTAGAAGAAGGCTAAGATTCCTCTGGTGGTAGAAACAGAATCCCTCTGCCCAGCCTCGGGCTTTTGCCCTTCCTTGTCCCAGAGTGAAAATGAAAGTGCTGGAGTGGTCACAGGCTTCTAGAGACCTGGTCCCTTTAGAAGCAGAAGGCCACAGTGGTGTGCAGAGCCTCCCTCCGCCATCTGACTAGCCCAAAGCTTCGTTTGCTGGTCTAACTCCCTCTCCCTCTGCTGGGGAGACTGAGGTCTTCTGCGAGAGCTCAGACAAGGACAAGGGAATGCAGGCAAGCAGGGTGAGCTGGAGACTGCTAAGTTCACATACATTTATTCAATTGACACCAAGGAAAAGGGAGAAGACAGTTTTCGTTTCTTCCACACAGACCATCAGACGATTTCACAGAGTCTCTCCACTAAGTGGAGAAGTCTAAATCAATGCACACCAGTGGACAGAGAATGCAGGGGGCGGCCCACTGTACAGATATTTACACATAACTCTAGGACCCCCTGCCATAGCTCTGTGCCCTTGCCCACCCAATTCCCACCTCTCCAGACCCTCTTCTCCCACCCAAATTCATTGCCTTTAACTACAATAAATATCACAGGGTCTGGGGCAGAGCAGACGGCCAAGAGGGCTGCTAGTCCTGGATTGCTGGACCTATGGACCATGGGAAAGGCCAGAGGGAGCTCCTTAAAAAGCAACCAAACACCAGAGAAGAAAAAAAAAAAAAAACATTTTCTTCGGGGCAGGAGAATGGACTCTGCGGCTTACTCGAGGATTGTAGAGACACCCCCCTCCCCGCCCCGTTTCACTTTTCCTCTTAGCTTCCCGACTGTGTAGATACTGCCTTATGCTTGGAGAAAACCCGCTTCCTTGAAGAACAGCAAAAGGAACAAAAAATTTTGAATTTTTCTCTTAAGCACAAAGCAGATAACAGAAGTCTTTAAATTATAATATTGGATGATAAGCAGGGTCTCAAAGTTGAGGAAGGAATGAGGGGCAGGGGACTTTTCAAGCCATAGGTGTTTCTGGTGGGATCCACCAACCGACAGGCGTATCTCTGCCAAAGCATTCTTCTCCGACTGTGAGAGACGCAAAGGCAAGGAAAAGCGAAGGTTCCTGCCCCCCCCCTTTTTTGTTGCTCCAACATAAAAGGGATCTCCGCTTCCAGCCTATTGCGTAGACCCGAACCTCGCCCAGAGCCGATGAGCCCGCTTCGTCCCAACTGTCCGTGACATTCTGAGCGTGGAGCTTGATGTGCCCGATCACGCGCGCCGGCCTAGGTCTGGAGACTCTTCATAAATAGACTCCCTGAATTCCGCTGGGACCCGCCGAGCTCCCCAGAGAGGTTAAGGAGTGAGGGCCTAACTGACCCCGAGCCCGCTGCGGTCAAAAGTGGCAGCCACTGAGACCGGCGACTTTGCTGGCAAACGAGGGCCCTGAAGACAGGAGCGCGTCCCCCGGGTGCGAGAGGCGGATATGGCCCGCCACCGGAGCCAGAGCCGGGGCAGTCAGCATGGCCAAGACTTGGGCTTGACCCCCAGGACCCGCGGCTGCCGCGAATGGCGATCCCGGGGAACCGTCGCCGCTGCCTGGTGGTGCGGCACCGCCACCACCGTGGCCCATGATGTGGTCTATAGAGAAGGAAGGCCTCTGGCCTGCCCCTGCACCCCCGCCACCCGCACCACCGCTGGCGTCCGTCTTGAGGCCCTGGCGCAGGAGTGCAGTGGACAGGCTGGCTGCTGTACCAGCTGCGGGAGGACTCAGGGACGCGGGGTAGAAAGCCTTGGCGCAGCCCAGCTCTGCGCCTAGGAAGGCTGGCAGCCCTGCGTGGCCTGGGCCAGATCCCGGGGCAGGAGCAGGGGCAGGCGCTGAGGCCGCGCCGGCGAACACCGAGGCCGTCGGAGGTCCGGGTGGAGGAGCAGCGGCGCGGCCCGGGGGAACTGACAGCTGGCAAGGCGCGGTGGCAGCAAAGGCGAAGGCGTGCGGGTGTGGATGCGGGTGTGGGGCCGGCCCCGGTGGGGGTGCGCCGTAGGCTGGGAGTGCCAGCCCGTAGCCATAGCCGTAGGCGCCATAAGCGGCGAAACCCGGGAGGAAGGCGCCAGGGTCCCCGGCCGCGGCAGCCCCGCCACGCAGTAGCAGCTCCGTGTGAGGATGCGGGTGTGGATGCGGCGGCGGCAGCGGCTGCCGCTTGAAGCGCTTGCGGCGCCTCAGGAAGCTGCCGTTGTCGAACATGTCGGCCGACTCCGGGTCGAGCGTCCAATAGTTGCCCTTGCCCGGGTTGCCTGGCTCGCGGGGGATCTTAACGAAGCAGTCGTTGAGGGAGAGGTTGTGGCGGATGCTGTTCTGCCAAGCAGGGAACTTCTCCCGGTAGTAGGGGAAGCGGCCGCTGATGAACTCACAGATCTCGCTCAGCGTCAGGCGTTTCTTGGGGCTCTGCAGGATGGCCATGGTGATGAGCGCGATGTACGAATACGGTGGTTTCACTAACGGGCTCCGCGACGCCGCGCCCCCCGACGGCGGCCCGGGTCCCGGCCCTGGCCCCGCTGTGCCCCGAGCTGCCTGCACACCGGGCCCCGGGCTTCCCGCTGCGGCCGCCGCCCCCCGGGGCGCTAGAGCGCGGGGCTCGCAGTCCGAACAACCTCCCGACTCCTCTTCGTCCTCGGCTACGTCTGCCTCGGCTTCCTCCGGGGGAGGCTCGTGGCCGTGCGGGAGCACGTCCCGGGGGGCGCGGGGCCCGGAGCGGGCTGTGAGCTCCCCCCCACCGCTGCCGCCGCCCACCACGTCTATGTCTGCGTCGGGTTCGGACAGCGCGGCCGGGGAGCTCTCGGAGGACATGATCTCGCAACAGCAGCTGCCCAGGGTCATGGTGCCGCCGCCGCCGCCGTCGCCGCTCTCCGGCTCCGCTCGGGCCGCGGCTCCCGCTCCGCCGCGCTGCCTCCCGGACTAGTGTGTTTTGCGCGCGGGCGGGGAGGGGGGAGGATCGAGGCGGACAGGGAGGGGTGCCCCCCCCGCAGCTCCTCAGCGCCCTCTGGTGTTGAGACTTTACGACTCTCACCCTGCAGGGCGCACCCAACCGGTGCTGCCCCGGGACCAGTAAGCAGAGCACAGGAGGAAAAACATGATGCCACCCGTTACCCAGTCGAATCTTGGCCCCTGGGCCCCTAGAGACAGAAGTGGGACTTCGGGAGATTAGTCCCTCCCGCCTGGTGGCCGCCTAAGGCGGAAGAACCGTGGGCCCGGGGCGGAGCTCCCTGGGCAGGGTGGGGCGGGGAGGAAGGGGGCGGGCAGAGGTCCTCCGCACCCCGGCCCGGCGGGAACAAACTGCCGCGGTGGCGGGAGCTAGGCTCGCGTGGCTGGAGGCGGGTCATCCTTCTCTTCGCAGCTCCCGCAAACCCATGGTCCCCTGGAGCCACAGTCTTCAGCGCTCTCAGCCGCTGGGAGTCAAGGCTTACACTGGCGCAGCTGCAGCTAGTGGCCGCGGCTACGGACCTCCTCCCCTCATCTCCCCAAGGCGTCACCCAGGCCACCCGGGTAGATGTGCCGTCGGATCGCGAGTGAGCCAAGGCGGACAAGGCCTTCCTAGAGTTCCAGGAGTTTCCAGCAGGCTGGATGGGAGAGTGATCTGGAGGAGCAAACTTGGCGCCGGAAGATCCGACTCAGAGAGGTGAGAAATTTCTGCTGTGGTCTTGTCTTTCCCCTCCGAACCCTCGGCCCTACCACTATTCCAGGGAAGACCCAAGGAGAGCACCGCCTGCTCCGGCTCCCCATAGTGACTGGTCTCCGCTGTCGCCGCATTCTCCGCACGCCTATAGTCCTTAGCTCGGGTTTGCCTAGCGCTGTTTTCCATCCCACCATCTCAATCTCTGTAATCGTCTCTCTTGACCCCTGTGAATCTGTCTGCATTTCCTGCGGAAACTGTGTTTGCCTAGATGTTTGTATCTGAGTCTGACAATCCCGCTCATAATTTCTGGATTTAGGTTTTACAACAGAGCTCCCACAGAGACCTCCCCCCGTTGAAATTTAACCTCAGCCCTGGGTTAGTGTTGCCTTTTTAATCTGTGGACCTTTTGCACAGAAAGTTGGTCCATGGTGCTCTTTCCACCAGCCAGATTTCTGCCCATTTTGTTAGGCCCCTCTTCCCTATTCTCCCTCTAGGACCCAGAAACAAGTCGCTCCAGTTTATAGTGAGCCCATTTCAACCTCCTGGGGCTGGAAGGGTTCGGATGAGGTGAGGCTAAGAACTGGGCAGTGTACTGACTGTTCCCAACAGCGCCGCACAGTGGCCAAGGCAGCGGTGGCTTCGGTCCCTACTGCGCCCCATAGTTCAAAGCCTCTGTGACCCTCATTAGGTAACTTCCCCTTGGAGTCCAACTTTCCTGGTTTGCAGCGCAGATAAGAGCAGGGTCAGAGGAGTTAAACTGCTGGGATTCCAATTTTGGCATCGCCAGTTACCCTTGTATCACCTGGCTAATTTTATTAACTTTTTTGCCTGTCTATTCCTCTAAAATAAAATTTAGAACACCTACCTCAAGCCTGACTTGGTGGTAACTCCAGTGCTCAGAATGCTGAGGCAGGAGGTTTGCTTCATGTTCCAGGCCAGTGGTACAGAATGAGACCCTGTCCCAGAATTAAGTTAATAAATAAAATAAGATGAATTTACCTTGTAAGCAGTACATAAAAGCAGTCACTATAAGCCACTGATTATGTAGGTTCTAGGTGCCCTATTCTCTGGGAGAGAAGGGTGTCAGAGAAAATTCGGTCTCCCATCTGGTTCTCAAGTCCTGGTCCAGATGGGGACTATTTATTAATACTATAGTAACATCTCCAGACATGGTGCTGAACTCTCTCTCTCTCTCTCTCTCTCTCTCTCTCTCTCTCTCTCTCTCTCTCTCTCACACACACACACACACACACACACACACACAGAGAGAGAGAGAGAGAGAGAGAGAGAGAGAGAGAATAAGCTGAGGCTATAAGGAGGAAATCTGCAGCCTTGCTAGGCTGAATGCAAGAAAACACATATAAGAATGGAAGAATTCCTTTATCTAAGAGCAGCCTGCATCGATGAAGGCAGGGAAAGCTTCTTAACTTTTGAGAACAAATTCTCCAAGCCCCTCTGGGACATCTGACCAAGTGGACCCACTTAGTGTGCTGGATTTGCATAAACAAAGTATCTCTGGGAAACAGAATAGGTCCAGCCCTCAAAGCAGGGACAGTAAATTGGACAAGAGACTGGTGGCCCTGGAATTGGAATGTTCTGGCAACCACACACATACTTCAAGTTTGCTCCCTCCCTCCCTCAGGAACCCACTCAGATATTCTACACCACTAACCACATCCTTACTCCTACCCAGCTATATTCATCTCCACCCTGGGATACTCAACTAGTGTCCACTAAAGAGAGGGGAACCCCTGCTGACTAGTCGGTTTCACCTTCACTTCAGAAATGGCAAGCTCATAAATAACCTCCTGTGTTGCCAGGGTTTTCTGATTTTTCAGAGTCGAGCTACATGTTCGGCCTCAGGGTGGTGCCGGCTAAAGTGTTGTTACCCAGATCTCCTTTAAAAGACTTCATGCAAGACACCACCAGCTCTTGCTGCCAGCCACCACATCCTTGCCCTTCCTTCCACTCATTCACTGAGAATGAAGCTCAAGCTGGGAGAAAGCAGCCAAGACCCTCCCAGCTTCTATTCTGCTAGGCAGTAGTGGGGCACCACCTTAAATCAACCAAACTTCACCAACACTTCAACAGTAGTGGAAAGGAATGGCCCCAGCGGGATGAGATTTGGCAGGTTTTTGAGGTTCTCTACCTTACAGCCCACGCATCCCAGAACTCATCTACTAATCCAGACAGCTGCTTTTCAGACCTTGCCCCTTGCCTAGCGAGACGTTTCTGTGGCTCTTTTACCCCGTTTAAGGCTCTAGACCAGGTTGTTTTAAACACTGCCCAGAGCAGAGCCACCAGAGACTGGGAGAAGCGCTACCCTAGGAATCCACGGCCCCTGCCTTTCCTACCTTCAGACTCAGCCTGTCACACAGTGGTGCCTTCACCCTATGGGAGTTTGTTGTTCTCTTGGCAAATATCTGTGCATGGTCTGTGAAGCCTGGACTCCCATGCGTAGGACAACCCCAAAGGAGCAGGAAGCATGGGAGGGAGCAGGTCTTGATTACATCTTTCTAGTTAAGCCCCAGAAGCCTCCACCTGCCTCATGGCCTAGTGGCCTAGCTTGAGCCGCCTGGAACCATTGAGAAGTAGCTCCTGGGGAGATGGTTTATCTATCTATGCAGAGTCTTTCATTCCAAAATGCTTTTTAAAACCGGCCAGGAGTTGTGTTCGTTGTGAAGCATGTGTTGCTCCCACTAGCTTCTAAGCAGTCTATCTCTCCAGTCTCTCTCAAGGTCCCTACAGAGAAGCCATTCTCCGTGGATCCCAGACAGGAGCGCTCTCCCAAGATTGTATGGATACAATTAAGTCAATGACAAAACTGCTAAAATACTGAGCAGCTGACAGGGAGTTTGTCCCGACTCTAGGGAAGAATATAGCCTGCAGTTTTCGCATCTGGAGCTCTAAGAGTGAGTGCCCTGACCTGCCCCGGCCACTGCTAGGCTGTGGAAAGAGGCTGAAGCTGCACAGAGCATGTCCACGCACTTGTACACACTTATTTACCAACCAGCCAACCTTGGGGAAAGCTGCAGAGTCGATGCTAGCCTCCTCCCCATCTCCAACAGCCACAGCCTTGTCCTGAGAGGGAGACGATTGTTCGGCTAAAAATCCTAGCTCTAAACCTGCTTTGGAATCTAAATTTCCCTTAGCTGGATTTGGAGGCAGAGACTCCAGATCCTGTGACTACAGAGACGGACTTAAGGAGACTGGGGACCCTAGACATAAAGCTGACAGATGGCTTGTCTCCAGTGTATCCACAATGATTTCAGCAGTCCAGCAGCCCAACCCCAGGCGCCTCTGCTCTATCCCACAGCTCAGGGTAACAAAGTCGCCATCTTTCTCTGGTTCCATTACTCCTGGCCAAGATCCCCTCTGAGCCATCTATTCTCAGACAAAGCAGTGAGAGGCTTGCTTAAAGCTCCTTTGACTTACTCTGCTGCAGTGGTTGAGACCAGGGCAAGCTATGAATCCTGTAGATTCCGGTTCGTGGGAAGAGGGTTGCAGGATCGAGAGTGGGTGAAAACAGCGCCACCCCCAAACCGTTGAGCTGAGATGCCCGCTCAACTTACTGAAGAGCTCAAGGCTACTGGATTATTGAGAGAACTGGGTTGCGGTGGGGTCAGTAAATGGGGACACTTCCAGGTGTGCTGGAGTGGATGCCGCGGGTCTACACCTTCCCTGGTGGATTTTATGGGTCCTAGGTCTGAGGGTCCGGGTATATGTCTTTTCCCTCGTCGAATTTGCTCAGTGTGATCAATAACACCCCCAGAGCGGCCAGCGCCGGTCCCCTTGGAGACTTCCACTGCGGACCTCACACGATGTTCACAGGGCCAGAGTGACCTGAGACTTCCCTGAAAGACTGGCTGTTCAAGCTTACAGCGTTTCTCTACAATCTGACGAGCAGAGACTAGGTCTGGGACTAGCTGCTCAACGTCAGAGGAAAGGACTCTGTGCTAGCTTGCAGATCTAGAGAGGAGCGATAGAAATCTGGGAGATGCAGAGTGCGGAAAGCTACCACAGAGCCGGGTGAGCATCGGCCGCGACTTCCTTCTTACCAGTTACTAGAACAACGGAACTCCGGAATGAAACGCTCTTCCAGCGTCATAAATTGGGGTAAAGCAGAAGGGAACTGTGCCTAATCTTGGGCACTCGGTTACATTTCACCTTCGCGAGTGATTGGTGAAGTGGTAGGCTCTCGTATAGACAGGGAAGTACTACAGAACTCCCAGGCTTGGGAGGTTTTGGCGGAGCCTCTTGAACCCAGAGGAAGGTGAATGAGGGACCAGGCAGAGCCCCGACCTAGCTGCTCAGCCGCTATGATGGGAAACAGCGACCTCTGGAGGAGCGTCGCATCCACGCAAAGTCAGGAACTGCTCTCCAGTTTGATACCAAATCACCATTTTCCCATTCCACCCCGATTCACTTCTTTGGCATTCATCCAGAAACTTGGAATGGCTGAACTCTACGTTTGTTCACCTTGGCGGCCTTTCTCAACCTATCGGCATACTTCAAATCCCTCCGAAACCTCCTGAGAGAAGCCCATCCTACCCTCTTCCTGCTCTGAATTCTTCAAAACCTAACTGCCTGGACCCTCAACTCCAGCTCAGCTCACCACTGCGGAGTCCACCTGCTTCTTGCCCCACCCATTTTCAAAGAGACCGTTCATCTCTCCACACCCACCCCTTGCGTGCCGTGCGAAGTGTGCTCCCCCCCATCTCCGTAAAGGAAAGCTGAAGTCTAAAACTAGACAGTGAAGTTTTTTTTTGATTGTTGATGTGTTTATTATTGTGAGGTAACATATACTTATTAAAGAAAAAAGATAATACTAGAAAATAATTGCATATACCAAAAGTAATATGGTGTTTCAGAGGTGAAGGGAGCAGCTGAGTTTATTTCTCTGTGTGTGGAAACCCCATAGTGAGATTTTAAAGACAGTGATCTTGCTGTCTTCTAAGGACCTGTATCCACAATGCATTTAAAGACAGGTCGTTTGGACCAGGTCTCTTGTGGGCCTGTGAGTTCTGCTAATAATAAAATCCGGCATCCTCGGGAATTTTTGGTGGGTCCTGCCCTGGTGGTCTGTCACAGAATGTGGCATGTTCTGAATTCCCTATGGATTGTAGATTTTTCAAAGCTCGGTTTTCACATGAGGAAATGGAAATGCAGAGACAAATGTATTTCTTGAGAGTCCCACAGCAGATTGGCAGTAGAGGTGGGAACTGGAAGCTTAGTACTGAATTTCCCAGGCCAGAGTTCTCTCCCTCTCACCAGAAGGAGAGCCACATACTGTGGGGATGGGGTTCTTCTGGTGGGGAGCCTAGAGGGGATGAGGCGGGAACTGGGGAGGGGGCTCGCTGCTCCAGAATAGGACCAGAAAGAACACAGACAGGGCAGTCGGGCTGGGATGTCAGAATCCCCCCACCCTCACCCCCAGCTACAGACCAGAATGAGTTGCTCTGAAAGGCTCCAATATTCAGGATTTGGCTGAATGTTTTATGTGAGCAAGTGGCCGGGGCTGGAGATTGGGAACAGCTTTAACATAGATAAACATCACCGTTTTCCATCAACCATGACTTCTTTTGCCCATGGAAGGAAGGGCCCGAGATCTTTTCTGCTAATTCTTCCTTGGGTGGACCCAGAACCTTTGAAGGCGGCCTCCTGGTGCAGAAAGGGAAGTGTGACTTGCAGTTGATTTGCCTGGGCCCTCAGGGATCCCTGCCCAGTTTTCTGAACCATTTGCATGCTTACTTCTCAGGGAGGTATGCTTGTGTCCAAGCACAGGAAGCCACAGCCTGGTGCCGCCTTCTCATCCAGCCTCACCACCAAACCCTGCTCTCTACCTAACCTGATTGATTTGCCCTTCCCTATTCACCTTCAGCCTGACTCATTTATTCTTCTTGGTCCTTCTTAGTCTATTTTAAAAGTCACATTTTTTGAGCCACTTCCCCTACAATACCTCAGGCCTCCCACTCTTTGAGGGGCTCCCACTCAAAGCCATAGCTTCCCTGTTGTCGGGTGTGCTGTCCAGTTGTTCTTGTGGACTGTAAGCTCCTTGAGAACAAAAATTATATTATCTTCATCCTTATCTTTCCTCTATAAAATGAGAGCAATGACTGTACCTACCACGGTGAGATGTTATGTATACCAAATAAGATAATGTGTGTGTGTACTTAGGCCAGTTCCCAAACTTTGAAAGGGCTCCGTACGTATCATGCATTGTTATTGTTAATAATTTTGTCCTCTTCCAGGTACAAAGCCCAACACACACTAAGCTTTCAGTGGTGTCGGGTATGTGCATAGGGAATTAAAGGTAGAATGAATTTTGTGGCTGGTCTCTCCTGCTTGGTCTCCCCAGACAGCAAGTTTAAACTATAAGCAGAATTATGGGTGCTTTGAGAATAGAGTTGTTCCCTTCATCACCCAACATTGAGGGGAAGAGAAACTCGTTTCCCTGAACAGACTCTGTAGCAAAATTTCTGGTTTTAGAGCTAGAATCCTTTCGTCAATGGCAGAAACAGGGCCAGCCCTTATGCCCTGTGCAGGAAGATAAGCGATCTCAGGAACCAAGAGTCTTCTCTCTGACTCCCCTATTTGTGAAATTAAACTGAAATGAGCAGAGGGAAACAGAGAGAGGTCTAGGTACATCGCCCCAAGTCTGCCTGAAACTGGAACCCTTGGCCATGATTCCTGGCCCCAGCCTTTGGGCTTCTCATTTGTGTGCTTTGCTTCAGCCTCTCCCTGTTTTGTTTTGGTTTGATTTGCCATCTATGTGGTCTAGTGGGTGTGTCCAACTCTATTCTCTTCCCACTTAGCTCCAGGAGCAGATAAGCAACCCAGCTGGGTTCAAGCATAGCATTGCCAGTCCGAAGCCCAGTGACCAGTCAAACAGTAGATGACCTAAACTGAGCCAGTCACTCCTACTGTATACCTAAGCTGAGCAGGCCACTCCTACTGTATACCTAAACTGAGCCAGTTAATCCTACTGTATACCTAAACTGAGCCAGTCACTCCGACTGTATACCTAATCTGACCCAGTCACTCCTACTGTATACCTAATCTGAGCCAGTCACTCCTACTGTATACCTAAGCTGAGCCGGCCACTTGTACTGCAGTTAGGTGAATACTAAGATGTGAGGACCTCTGTTCTGTGAGACTCCAAGATACATGATTCCTGGGATTCTGGAAAGCATCCTTCTCATTTTGGACTGGAAAACAAGTACACAGGCTTAGAGCTGCCAAAAACCATCTTCGCTATCAGGTGGAAAATGCTATCAGACACTGAAGCCCACACCAAGAAAGAAGTAGTCCACAGAGAGTGATGGACGCTTGATAAAATAACAGAATTTGGGGGCCTGCAACCAGCTGTACCTTCCACTTTCCAGAAGCATGGTGGGTGGGCAATCCCTTATGCTAAGTGAAGGTGTATTGAATTTCTGCCAGTTGAGTTCAGTTTCACCAAGAACAAAGTTACAGGGAAGATGATCCCTGAACTGCCTGCATAGACTTTTGTTTCAAGGGCAGAAAAGTCCGTGTGTTTTAGCCCCTGATAACATTGGAAAGCAAGCTGTTATTCAGCTAAAACCCAACCTTAATTAATATAGGAAGGATGGCAAAATGTCCTATAGACACAAAGGAAAGGCCCAGGGTTGTCAACCTGAAGACTAAAGGGTAGACACAGCCGCCCTATCCAGTATGTAGAGGGTTAATCTGGACCAGAGACTTATTTGGCAAAGGAGACTCAGAAAGCTGGAATGAGACTTACAGTCCGTGACCCCTAATAAGGAGAATGTTCCTGGCAAATGCTGTGTCTTGAATGGCATTCGCTTTGGTGGGTGTGGGCTCCCTGTTACTGACATAGAAGCTGGGCAATCACTGAGTAACTGTATTAGTGGCCTCCAGTAAAGCAGGAAGGGCTCAGGTCATCCTATAGCATTCAGATAATAATCTCTGAAGGCTCCCATTTCCTTGCTTGTAAAGTAGGTAGCTGGATTTTGGACTCGGACCAAAAAAATTTCTAGCTCGTCACTTTAGAGACTTGTGAGACGCAGTACTGAAACGAAAGCTTATCGTAAGTCAAGATGTCTGAGCAAGGTTCTTTACCAGTCTCTCCAACCTTGCTGGACATGTTGCACAATGCCAGCCAGCTTCACCCTTCTAGGAGAATGCAATGCTTCTCCTTTTGGTTTGCTCTATAGCTAATGGGAAGCAGTGGAGCCTGGGACAAGAGACCCAGGCTCTACATCTGGAACTGGTTCTGTCTTGTGTGAGCTTAGCTGTGTCCCTACCTCTTCTAGGGCCTCAGTTTCTTCATCGGACAAATTCAAAATGCATATATCCCAGACAACCAGGCTCGAGATCAGAACTCAGTGACTGCGCCCCAGCTACAATTCTGAATGCAGCAGCTACCATTCAAAGCAATGCTAACTACTTTACTATATCACTTTGCCCTTTCTAAGCCCCCCAGATTCTGACAAAAGAGACTGCCTCGTCCTCCTGCTAGGATATCCCCAAAGGGCTGTGAAGTGGACTGATCCTACAGCCATAGGGGAGTAGTCACAATTGGAGCTATAGGACAAGCGAGTATGTCTGGAAGATGAGGGGCTTGAAAGATGGGGGTAAAAATATCTGCCACTCGATCCAGGACTGTGGACTGAAAGGGAGGAGGACCCATCATCGTAGGGCGGCAGTCAGCGCATAGACCAACCCAGAGTTGGGGAGGCAAGAACCCCAGCTGACCAGATTTAGACGCCAAAATATCTGACAAGGGGAGCTAGAGATAAACTCTGATAAAAGGCTCTGGCAGAAGAGGTGTGGAGTTTGAAAACTTCTGTGCATGGTCAAGAGGGGTCCTTCTGAGAAATAAGAGGAGGCAGTTATCCGAAGCGCCAGTATATGGCAAGTGGGTGCCCTGGCGAGGGCTGAGTAGGAACTCGCGTCTGTTTGCTTGTGTGCTGTACATGGGTGGGAAGTGGGTGCAAGGCTTCCTTGTGGCACTGGTTCAAAGGACTAGAGACAATATAAGTGCCCATCGGGGAGGGTGGGTGGTAAGTAAATGATGGCAGTCCCTAGAGCAGAAGAGTATGCAGTGTGAAACAGAATCGAGAAGTTCATACATTCGCCTGGAAGGAGCTCCGGGATATTTTGTTGTGTGAAAAGGATCATGAAATAGTAGAAACATTTATGCTTCCAATTGTAGGAAGTTTTGTTTGTTTGTTTGGTTGGTTGGTTTGGCTTGGGTTTTGGTTTTGCTGTTGCTGCTGTTGTTTTGAGTTTTTTGTTTGTTTCTCTGTTTCGTTTCTTATGTGGCCCTAGAACTTGCTGTATAGATCAGGCTAGCCTCACAAAGATCCACCTTCTTCTGCCTCCTGAGTGCTGATATTAAAGGTATACTCCACCAACCCTAGCCATGGTGGATCTTTTTTAGAATAATAATCTATCTGTGTTGGTTTGTGTATGCAGCCAAAATACCTGGCAAGCACTCTCCCAACTGAGGAGCTCCAACTGCAAAATAAAACAATTTTAAAGAGACAATCGGATCATTCTAATAAATAAGTCTTAGTGTACAGAACACAAGAGTAATAAATCCTGAGTGTGTGCTGGATATTTCCTAGGGCACTCCAACCTGGAAAGATAACTGGTGTCTGCGTGTCCTGAAGACAGGACATTGGGTAGCTAGGTCTAGGGGGTGCCAGTGACTGTGCCTAGGGGAACATCAGGTAGGGAAGCAGGCAGGTATTACTAGGACTGAAAATCTCCTCTGCTTTCCTCCTGCTCTGTTCCCTTCTGTCTTTAGCGCTTCCTTCCCTTGGTCCAGAATGCCTTGAAAACAGTGTTTTTTCCCATCCAGTTTTCTAGGCCAAGATTCCAGTGGATGGAGGAAGAGAAGGCTTCATAGGAACCAGTGAAGCTGTTCCTACTCTCTCTTTCTTCAAATCTCAACTCAGAGCCAAGCTCCTTCAGGAAGCCTGAGTCATCCTGATCCCCTTCCATCTCAAAACTGCGGACTGCCTCTGGTGGGGGCTGTTTTCCTCAAGTAGGACCCAGGTTTCTTGTCTCTAGTCTCCTCAACCCTTGAAGATGACAGGCAACCCAGGCCACAGCCTCAACATGTCCACCTCAGGCTGCCTCATAAGGAAGACATTAGAGCAGAATCGCCATGTCTTGTAGGAGCTTGTTCTCTCTTTCCACCGCATGGCTCCAGGGTTGAGCTCAGGTCATTAGACTTGGTGGCAAGTGTTTTCACCCACTGAGCCATGTCACCAGCCCTCACCTCATTTGACACAGAGCAGAAAACCCTCACTTGCCAGTACAAAGGCCATCATAGCATGGCAGAGAGAACTGGGTACATTCTTCCTGTTTTCATAGGAGGCTTAGGAGGAGGTCAAGGTAGAGTCTCAAGATGAGTGAGTGGCCAAGTTACTTTCCAGCTCTCTGGTCATGTGAAGTACTTGGCACGCTGTGTGACTGCCTGCCAGACTGTAAGCTGAGACAGTATCTGATTTGTCCCTGAGGTCTCAGCTGTGGAGCAGGACAGAGCCTGGCCCAATCTAAGAGTTAGGGGGAATTAAGAATTTCTATGAGAACAAGGAAAGTGGAAAACTTGACTGGGCATCTGAATTGTTTTCTGCCTCAGCCTAGCACCTTTTCCTCAGTTTCCCTCTTACAGCGCAGGGCATTTCTCTGCACCTAGACCTACACATCCTGCCCTCACTCCAAGTAGAGCAGTGCAGCAGCTACCAAGCGCTGCCAAGAGGAAGTGGAGAGGAAGTTGGAGATCTGACTGGGATTCTTAGAAAACGTGGAAACCAGCCGGGCGGTGGTGGCGCACGCCTTTAATCCCAGCACTCGGGAGGCAGAGGCAGGCGGATCTCTGTGAGTTCGAGACCAGCCTGGTCTACAAGAGCTAGTTCCAGGACAGGCTCCAAAACCACAGAGAAACCCTGTCTCGAAAAACCAAAAAAAAAAAAAAAAAAAAGAAAGAAAGAAAACGTGGAAACCACAGTCAGTTTCCTATTCCATACCAAAAAAGTGGGGTTCAGACTGGAGCAAGGACCTGGTCCCCATCATGCTAGTATGGCATCCAAGAGGGAAATCCTGGCTTCATTCCAATTAATTTCCTACCTCAGATAAGTGCATACAACGTGGCCAACAGGTGGCGCTTTTGTCCCCATAAACCTGGTGGGGAAGAGGAAGGAGACCAGGAGTCCAGGGGGAAAGACAAGCAGAGGAAGCAACCTGGGATGGGAATTGAAAATGAGTCAAGAAAAGAGAAATATAAAACCTGTCACTGGGCTCGAAATGACGCCTTTCAAGATTCAAACTAGGAGTGGGTACTGGGGAGGGGACACTTGGGGTGAGCTGAGGAATGTTACTGGTGGCTGGGGCTTTCCATCCAAATTTTCACTTCCACTCAGTTCTTCATCAGAGGAAGAAGATTGGCCTTGGAGTTAAGCAGACCTGCAGGAAGTCCTGAATCCGTCAAGTTAGTCGCTCTGTGGCTTGACCTGGGTAAATGACTTAACTTTTAGAAACTTCAGTTTCCTAATTTATAAAAGGGAATGATCACTTATAAAAGGAAGCTGGAGAAGTGGCTCATTGAGCAAGAGCATATACTAGTCTTCCAGAGGACCTGGGTTTGATTTCCAAAACCCTCACCAGATGGCTCACAGCCCCCTTACAACCTTAGCTCCAGGGGAATCTGACTCTCTCCCCCCTCTGGGCATCTGCACTCATGCACACACCACAACACACACACACACACACACATACACACACATATAATAAATATAAAATATCAATAAGAGGAAGCTAATAATTCTAAGTGAATGTGCTGGAATTTTGTTGTGGGGATTTTGTATCTTTCATAAGTGAGGTTAGATAATAACTTTAGGTTTACATAATATTTGTTAGGGTTTTTGTTTTTGCTTCTTTTTTTTTTTTTTTTAATGCAGGATCTTTCTATGTAGCCCTGGCTGGCCTGGAACTCACTTTGTGGACCAAACTAGCCTTGAACTCACAGAGGTCCACCTACCTCTGCTGGCATTAAAGACACATGCCACCGCACCCAACTTTATTAGGTTTTCATAACCTCATAAAGTAGATTGAATTGGGATAGCTTTCATTGCTTCTGTATTCTGGAACAATTTATATCTCTAAAAAAAAAATAAGTTTCTTGGTGGTTTGGCAGCATTTGTAGGTAAGTCAGCCTAGGTGTGTTCTCTGGGGGCATTTGAGGAACTGCCTCTGAAGGGTTTATTTGCTGTGCTCAAAGATCTACTAAGCCTAGCAGCCCCCCCTACATTAATCAAGCCAGACTTTAGTCAGTGGTCAGTTCTTTTTTAAAAAAAAAAATAATTTATTTTAAATTTGTTTTGTTTGTATTGGTGTGAAGGTGTCAAATCCCCTGGAACTGGAGCTACAGACAGTTGTGAGCTGCCATGTGAGTGCTGGGAATTGAACCTGGATCCTCTGGAAGAGCAGTCTGTGCTCTTAACCTCTGAGCCATCTCTCCAGCCCCCAGTGGTCAGTTCTTTCTGTGGCTTTGTACATCTGCTTTTCTCCCCCTGCCCCAAGCATCTCTTTCTGTGATAGCCTTTTAAGTGTCTCCCGTCTCCTCTAACACCATTTACATAGCTTGCGGTTACAAAAGTTTTTCTGAGCATAAGTTTGGCTTAAGGATTTAAAAGTCCACTTTTATAAATGTATGGTTTTCAATTTATATACTTATAAGTAGTCTGTAATATTAACTCTCTTCTAGCCTAAGAGTTATTTATTTAAATAAGTTTTCAATTGTTTTGGAGGCCATGGGATTGTTTTCATTTAAAAGTATACGATATGAACTCCTGTATCTTGCAAAATCCTCCCTGTCCCATAATATTAGCATCTCCCAGAGCAGCGAGGTACTTCACATGAGCTTCCATAACCCAGCCACACCGAAGGAGGGCCCTCCACTTTGCTCATTATTCTTTCTTAGGTAAACCCGAATTACATCCAGCGATCTGACAATTGCCTGAAGGAACTTTTCTGTTGACACGACTGTCAGGCCATGGTCACGGGTGTCACTTTCCTGTGTACTCAGTTTTCCATGTGCAAGGATAATAATGTTGGCTTCTTTCTTGAGCTCAATCTACAGGCCCTCAAACTAGTTTGACACCATCCTAAGTTCAAGCCATCTTCCTCACATTTCAGGTTCTCCTAGATCAGGAACCATCTCTGTCTGCGGGCCTTTTCTCTCAACTCCTTCTCAAGTGAGCAACATGACTCAGTGGGTGAAGGGCTTGCCACGAAAACCTGATAACCTGAGTTTGATTCCCCAGAACTTATGATGGAAGGAGAAAACTGACTTCCAAAAATTGTTCCCTGATCTGCACATGCACACTAAGACATATGCACACACTGTGGCATGCACACAATAGCACTCACGCATATACATCTCTCACACACAGAATAATAATAAAGAAATAATTTTCAGTGGTTCATCTTCCTGTCCAAACACTCACCGCATGCTGAGCTACCTTCCCAGCTTCTTTGAAGGTAACCCATACTAAACTGAGGAAGTACCTCCAAATTCTCTCGTTCCCTACGCCCTCCCCCAGGGAAAGTCTACAGAACACAGCTCTGACTCAACTATTTCACTGTCAAAGTGCATATTTAGCTTTTCATGTTAAAATAATCATCTTAGTTTCAGATATGTGGTTTCCAAAACAATTTACCTCTACTGGAACAAGGAAATAAACAAAGAGAAAGGATGATATGGAATCCAGGAAACAGAAGATGCTACACAGGACAGAGATGAAGGAATGGTAACGAGAAACTCCCGAGCAACATCTGCACAGCAGACATGGAGAACCACCAGTCCAGACTGGAGCCAGAGGACAGAGAAGTGTGGGAGAGCTTCCCCCAGGAGGGCAGACATGCAGCAAAAAACAGTGATGAATTTTCTCATACATTTGGTCTTGTGAAAATTGTAATATTGGAAAGAAAGGGGGAGATTTAGCAGTAGATAGAAAATGAGTAAATGAAAACAAAAGACATACTGGAAAAATTAAAACATGGAACACACAAAAGTGAGCATTGTATACTCGTGGTTTATCAGATAACACAGTGTATACAGTATACAAATTAATTGAATAAATGTTATTATAAATACGAATTCAGCCCAAAACTAGTAATTTGGTGGCAATAGGAGAGAGGAGATTTTAGAGGTAAATGAAAGTTAATCATTTGTGCCGAGGTGGCCTTTCGTTGACAGAGCACTTGATTGACATGCTCAAGGCCTAGATTTGATTCCCAGTACCATGAAAAAAAAAATGGGGAAAAAGGCATTTATTCCTGTCTCAAGAAAGGAACATAATCATGGAAATACCTTACAAAACAAACAAATTAGGACTGGATTTGGAGAACTGCACTGGAGTTATTGCTCGTAGGGTCAGATGCAGAGTTTTTAAGAGCAGTGAGAGACACCAATTGTGAGCTTTGATTGCTATTTGACTTGTGACATTATGTGCGAATTTCAATTGAACAAAAACCTAAGTTAAAGAACTAGAGATGTAGTTCAGTGGTACAGTGCTTGACCAGGGTATACAAGGCCCTAGGTTCAATCCCCAGTACCAATAAAATAAGCATTAAAGCATGCCTTCAGATTAAAATGACTTCTGATTTTCCTTTTAGTTTTTTAAAATTTTTTATGTGTATGAGTATTTTTGCCTGCATGTATGTATGGATACCACTTGTATATCTGGTGCCCAAAGAGGTTAAAATAAGATATCAGATCCCCTGGAACTGGAGTTACAGAAAATTGTGAGCCACCATATGGGTGCTGGGATCTGAACCCAGGTACTTACAAGACCAGAAAATGCTGTTAATCGCTGAGCTATCTCTACAGCTCTAACTTCTAACTTTTTTCTTTCAAAAAAAAGTTTTAATTTACGTGTTAGAATGTTTTGCCTGCATATTTGTCTGTGCACCATGTACATGCCTAGTGCCCAAGGAGGCCAGAAGAGGGCATCCTATCCCCTGGAACTGGAGTTACAGACACTGTGAGCCACCATGTGGGTGTTGGGAATGGAACTGGAGTCCTCTGGAAGAGTAGTCAGTATTTTTAATCACTAAGCCATCTCTCCAGGCCCACCTACCTTATTGAGACAGGGTCCCTCGGTGAAAAGGAGCTCCGGTTTCATCAAGACTGACCAAGCTGTGAGGTCCCAGGATCTAACTGTCTGCCTCACAGAGCTGAGGTGATGTGTGTGAGCCAGCAAAGTGACACTGGTGATCCCAGCTAGGTCCTCATGCTTGCGTAGGATGACGAGACATCTCCCAGCCCATCTCCAGGGCTTCTTAATGGAAGAGCTGGGTTACATTCTAGCTTTTTCATATCTGACAAAATGTCAAAAAGTTAAGGCACTTGACATGACTTTCCAAACTGTAAACTCTATGAAGACATACACAAGTTTTCTTGTTTGTATCTCTATTGGGCATAGCATACCCATGATGCTGTTGAATAAAGATCCTGTCCAAAAGAAAAAGGAAAGAAAAGAAAAAGAAAAAAGAAAAGAAATGGAAAATAAGTCATTCTAGGTTTTCAGTTCCACACTGACCTTGCTAGCATTTTCCTGAGTGCCCTCAAATCCTGGACACCGAGATGTCTGCAGTGGTAACAATGGGATTCAGAGCCAGGCATGGTGGTGCATGCATGCCTTAAATCCCAGTACCTGCGAGGCCGAGGCAGGCACATCTCTGAGTTCAAGGCCAGCCTGGTCCACATAGCGAGTCCCAGCACAGCTAGGGCTACACAGAGAAATCCAGTCCACAAGAGAAAAGAATAGAATTCAGAGCCAAGGGAGCATTTTTTGGCTTCAGGGTGGCAAGTGGGGTCTTTCCTTCCCTGGAGATGTCCTGAATTGAGGAGGCATTTATGAACAGATGCTTGGAGGCTGAGAGCTGGGCAGCCACACCATTTGAAAAAGAAGAAAATTTGCATTTTGATCTTTGTGGAGCACCCTCATCAGAGAACCAAAGCTGGATTTCCTGCTGCCTGTTGGGCCCAGGGTGGACAAGTTTTCTCAGGTGAGGAACAAAGAAATTGCCTCCACTTCCACCTCATTCTCCTTCTCGTGCCCCCCCCCCCAAGTCACTTTGAGGATGGCAAATAAGAATGGATAAGAAAGTGCCAAAATAGTCAGTATTCACAAAGGTAGACAGCATTAGACACTAAGGGGTTCAGTTGTCCAGTCAGTCAGTCCACAGATAATCAGGGCCTCAATGCACCAAGCAAATTGGATCTGACCCTAGCTCAAACACTAGGAGAAGGCACCACTTTTCTAATAATAATATATATATTATTATTACATAATAATAAATATATATTATTATAATAATATATATATTGTTTTTTTTTGTTTGTTTTGTTTTTTTGTTTTTTTGAGACAGGGTTTCTCTGTGGTTTTGGAGTCTGTCCTGGAACTAGCTCTTGTAGACCAGGCTGGTCTCGAACTCACAGAGATCCTCCTGTCTCTGCCTCCCGAGTGCTGAGATTAAAGGCGTGCGCCACCACCGCCCGGCCTATATATTGGTTTTTTGAGACAGGGTTTCTCTGTGGCTTTGGAGCCTGTCCTGGAACTAGCTCTTGTAGACCAGGCTGGTCTCGAACTCTAATATATTTTTAAAAGGGCCTTCTTGCCTTCTCAGATTCCCACACGCCTTTCTCCTATGAGCTAGCTGCTCACTGGCCACCCTCACCTTCCATCATCACCTGTAACCTCAAACACTGGTGTCCAGGAGATGAACATCAGGCATTTCCCATAAGACCTTGGGTTTGTGACACATTATCCTCTCCTCTGCCCTTCCCTATCCCAAGTCAAGATCTACTAAGCTGGGAGCTGAAGTGGAAATCTTGGAAAAGCACAGCCTTTGGTCAGCACCAGAGACCAGGACAAGGTCACAAGCCAAGTCCCTGGCTCACTCTTCAAGCTCTGAGGCAGCGATGTTGCTGCCCTGTCCTTGGTGCTGGGTATACCATGAATCAATTCAGTCGAAGCTGCTGCCCAATCCAGCAGGGAGCACAAATGGAAGGTGTGACTTAGTTTCTCCATCAGAGCAGGGAGTTTTTGTCTTTCAGGTTGAGGCCAAAGCATTGGGCCATTGCCTCTCCTCCAGCATAGTGTTCCTGAATCACTTGAGGATGTTATTAAAATGCAGAACGTGATGATTCAATAGGTCTGTACTAGGGCCTGAAACCCTGCGTTTCTGGCATTTCTCCCAGGGATAAAGGTCCATGGACCCCATTTTGAGAAAGGGACACTTCGCTTTGCTGAGAAATGATTAGATTAATGCAAATTAATGTGCGCCACCCCCCCCTTTTTTTTTGCATTGGGAATGGTCTCAAAGATCAAGCAACCGGCTTTCTAAATTCATTCATTCATCCGCCCACACCCCATTTCATCTCTACCGTCTGCAGGATGCGGGTGGCAGACTGTCCAGGCTGGGTCTGTGCACAGCTATCCTCCTGGATCCTACTTCAGGAGACTGAGGACTCAGGAAGGAGATTCAGGTCTGTCAATCCCAAGAGGAAAACCTCACCCACCGTCCTTCCCAGCCACTCCCCAAGTTACCAGGCAACACAATAAACCCAAAGGTTTCTTTGTTTTTTTAATTAAACTAGCTTGATTGGAAAATAACAACAACTTGATCAGTTCTGCTCTTTCCACGGGGGCGGGGCAGACACAGAAGCCCATTAATCCCCCCATTCAGTCAGGAGCCCCTGGTGCTGTAACCCTGAAAGGTCTGAAGAACTGTCCTCAGAACAGAGCAGCCAGGTGTGTCTGTGTGGGAGAGGGGCTCAGTAAGAAACCAAGGGCAGGGTAGGGGGACAAACTTGTCAGACTTGTTGGTAAATGGTGGAAGATGGTGTGGAAGTAATAAACCCAGGAGTCTGACCTCTGACATTGGCAAAACATCAGAGGTCGAGGAGGTGGCTTGAGACAAAAGCTTCCAGACTGGAACTCACCAGGACTCTTGGGGGTAAAGGCCCCACTAGTGACCGTCCAGCTCCAGAGCATGAGACTTGCCACTGTGGGGGTGCATAGGTGGGGCGTACAAGAAGAGGGAGGAGTGAAGGCCTCAGATTGGAGAGGACGCTTCAGTCCGGTGGTGAGATGGTCAGAGTCTTCCCCTGGGCTGGAGGAAGGCAAGGAAGGTTCAGCCCGAGGCAAGGGGATTCAGCAGAGAGCGCCACGCTGCGCGTGTGCCCCAGAGCCAAGCGCGCTCTGCTCCGGGCGGGGCTGGAGGCGCGGCCAGGTGCTCCCGCCGGGACGGCAGCTCACAGGTAGCGCTCCAGGCCCGGCGCGAAGGCCGGCTGTCTCAGGTAGGCGTCCCCGGGGCTGAGCGGCCCGAGCGCGCCCGCCGGTCCGGCCAAGGTCAGGAGAGGCTCGGCCGGTAGCAGAGCGGGTAGCCCCAGGCGCTCGGGCACAGCCGAGTAGAGCGGCTGCGAGGAGGCGGCGGCAGCGGCGCAGGGCGGGAAGGCGGCGTCGGGGGCGGCGCAGCAGGGTGGCTCGGACGCCACGGGCCCCGGCGGCTCGGGCTGCAGGCCCAGCAGGCTGTCTAGGCGGAAGAGACGCGCGGGCGACGCGGGCGCAGGTGGGAAGGGCGCGTAGGGGAAGGGCGGCGGCGGCGGCGCGGGCAATTCGGCGCGCTTGAAGCGCTTGCGGCGCCGCAAGAAGCTGCCGTTGTCGAACATGTCGGCGGCTGCGGGGTCGAGCGTCCAGTAGTTGCCTTTGCCCGGGTTGCCCGGCTCACGCGGCACCTTGACGAAGCAGTCGTTGAGGGTGAGGTTGTGACGGATGCTGTTCTGCCACTTGCGCGGGCTGTCGCGGTAGAAGGCGAAGCGCTCGGTGATGAAGCGGTAGATGGCGGCCAGCGTGAGGCGGCGGCCCGGAGCGTGCGCCAGGGCCATGGCGATGAGCGCGATGTACGAATAGGGCGGCTTCCCGCGCTGCAGCGGCCGCCGGCGCCTTCTCCCGGGGCCCGGTGCGCCCGTGGCCTCCACGTCCCCGCCGCTCGTCACCTCTTCGGGTTCGCGCCCCGGCTCGGCTCCGGCTAGCGGCCCCGACGGCTGCAGCCCCGACGGCGAGACCGAGGGCAGAGCCGGGAAGCCGGAGAAAGCGACGTGCGCATCCATGTGCGGGGTTGGGGGGTGGGGTCCTAGGGATGCGGAGCTCTTGCCCCAGCTCCGGGAGAGCAGGGGTCGCAGTTCGCCTTATATGGATACACACCCCCACCTCCCGAGGAGAGGGCTCGGACCTGCCCTCTAATTTCTTTCCCAGCCCCCTTCTCAGGCTAGCAGCCCATCTCTGTTTCTCCCCCTCCCTTGGTCTAGTCCCTTTGGGTCAATTTTCTCAGACCCTGCCTCATCCCTGAGTCAGTCTCAGTCCCATCCCCACTCCGTGGTATTTGGTCGCACTGCTCCTATTACCCCCGCCCCTTTGGGTCAATCCCAATCCCAAATCCACCCATTCAGCACACTCTATTGCCCTGTCCCTATTTTTGTGCCTTCTAACAGCCAGATAGCCCTCACCCTCCCCTGTGCTCCCATTCTCTGTCTTTGCTAACCCTCAGAACCCTATGTGGCTGATCAGGGAGGTATCCAGCTGCCTTTGGGCAGTAGAGAACCAGAGCATGGGTGATGGAGGATAACGCGGGCTGCCTTTGTTTTACAGGAAGATAGTTGGACAGTCTAACTCTCCCTGCTGCACCCCCTTCATCCTTATCCATCCCTGACTCCAGCCAGACCTTGTGAACTTTCTTTGAAGATATAAAATGGTAAAAAGTACTCCACCTGTTTTAAAGTACGAGCCCCTCCAAAGGCTTCCACATACCCCAAATGCTTCCACAGAGGGAGGGGCTGAAGGAACGTCTTTCTGATGCAGACACTATCATTGGGATGGAGAGATGGAAGAGTTTTGTTAAAGTACCATCCTCCACCACCACACACAGAGAGCCAAAGGGTAAATAAAGAAGACTTTTCTTAAAGCAGACAGACAGACAGACAAGATCAATCGAAGTGGAGGTGGAGCAGAGACCAGAGAGGCAAGTGAAGAGTTGCTAGGCTAAGTTCCAGAGGCTCTTACTGTCAAGGTCTTGTGAGTACAGTCAGCCCCTGAGAAAGTTTGGGTCTCCAGACTCCACCGCTGACGGAGTATGCCTTACCCCCTCCAAATGAGCAAAGCTAGCTTCACGTGATCCATAGCCTAGAATGTCGAAATCTGAACTCAGACATGGAGCTCAAGGGCTCCCCTCTTAGCTGTACTCTCAGCTGGTGACATCGCCATCACCACTGCTTAGGATTTTGTATTTGGTGAAGACTTTATTTCACTGGCATCTGAGCTTCCCTGGGAGATAGATACTCTTATCCCATTTCTTGACTACAGAAACCAAAGCTCTGAGAGGTTAAGTAGTATACCTAGCCTCACAGGGCTAATAGCAGGGCTGGAGTGAAACCCATCACCACTCTTCGAACCCCATCCCTTTACAGTGGAAGCTTTAGTCAACTGTGATAGCACACACGTAATGGCTAGGTTAGGCTGTGATTTGACACTCCATCTCAAAAATAAGTAACCAGCTGGGGGACAGCTTGCTGACTGAAGCACTTGACATGCAAATGTGAAGTCCCGCCCTCAGAAACTCAGTCCCCACCTGAAGCTGGGCTCAGGAGTGCCTCAGTAGTCCCAACACTTGAATGGCAAGATAGGAGGCAGAAACGAAAATCCTCAGAAACTGTGGGCCAGCTTGCTTACAGTAGGCAGTGGTGAGCAAGAGACCCTGTAGAAGGTAAGGACTGACACGTGAGATTGTTTCTGCCTCCACACATGGGCACCCCCAAACACACACATCCTACACATATACCCATCATTTACATGACGTACACACACAAAAGAGGAAAGACTTCAGAAATAAATTACAGTTTGTCCATCGACTTTAACTGCTAACCTTACTTCCCTCCTGCTCTCTATCCTGACCCCCTGGTCAACAGACCCAGCTGTTCACTGGACATAGCCACACGGATGTCTAAGACATCTCAATTCCATGTTCTAAATGAACAGCCACCCCACACGCACACAGCCCCAGCCTGCCATCCTATCAACATCCTAGATCTCAGCAAGTAGGCATCTGAGTGAGTCCCTACACACAGGCCACTGCCACGTCCTGTCCAGGCCACATGGATCCTAAATCAATTTCTCCTTCAGTTCTGAGCTCAGTTCAGCCTGCTTCATTCATCAAGGGCTTCTGAGCCAGGCCTTTTGCCATTGCTCAGGGCAAGAGAGAAATGAGACAGTCTGGTGGAGAGATGGACAACTGCACACTAAGAAATGGATGGAGGGGAACCAAGGAAGCAGAAAGAAAAAAGAAGCAGATCTAGAGACAGTGTCCCAAGCAAAACAAGGACCGTAGCGCCAGCACAGACCCTGTTCTTTCTGCTCTCTCCACCCTTCGTCCTGTGTCAGCACAGACCACATGGAACACAAGACAGTGCAGTCACACAGCACAGCTCACCACAGAAGAAAGTAAGAGAAGCCACTGAGGCAGCAGAACATGGCTTCCAGAGCTGTGGGGACAAGGCCACCTCTTGTTCAAGCCTGTTTTTGCAGCAGCAAGAGCAAGCAATGATACCTCCATAGAAAGGGATTGTGTAGAGGGCCTAGCCTGCTGTGGATCTTGAGGTTTGTTTGTTCGGTTGGTTTTGTTTAGTTGGTTTTTTCCTGTGTTAACCAGGGGATCAGGAGAGAGGCTGCAAGCCACCTTTCCAGCCAGGTACAGTGTTCTCTGCAGCTGGACTCAAACGCAGAACTAGTATTGATGGAGACTTCCCCTTTCTCACCTTCCCTTAGGGATGAAGGCTCTCCAACAAAGCCCCTGCCATAGCCTCCATGATGTACTTCTAAGGAGGAAATTGGCTGCCACTGCATCCTAGGACTGACTGAAGGTTTTTTGGAGGGCCCTGAGATTTCCCAGGTCATGTGTATAGTCTGGTTAATATGTGTTCAATAAATGATCCTGATTGTGTGGTTGGCTCTGCCAGTTCTGAGAAGAGTGCGCATGAGGAGCTAGTCCAAAGGGACGAGAACCCAGACTTTGCCAATTCTTTGTGCCTGTCTACCCCCTCTCCATTGGGCCTGCTTCCCAGAGTGGAGCAAACTGGTGTCAGGGGGCGGCCCAAGGGCTAATCCGTGTTTTCAGCGTGGCTGGGCCCTCTTTTCACAGGCCCTGGGCCGGACGTGATGCGGCTGAGCATCCGGGCATAAGACGGTCAGTGAAGGTGGCCCCTTTCTCATGGGCTTGGATTCCAGGCGGCCCAGAGTCTGAGTGGAGCCCCTGGGGCGGGAGGAACACAGTAACTGGGCCCGGCAGTCCTTTGTCTGACCACACTGGGTGGATATTCGGGCTGGCAGGAGGGATTAATGGCCAGGGATTGGCCCTGGGGCCGGCCTTCCCACTGCCCTTTGGAGGCCAAAGGCCCAGGTCAGGGCACACAACGTTGATGGCTCTCCTGATAGGAGTGGAAATTCCCACCCTTGTCCAAAACTGTTTGCGCTAGCCTCTAAGGCCCTCTGCCCCAGCCCTGGCTTCACGTGGCATCACTAGCTCAGATAGACTTGGAGGCAAGGAATGGAAGGTGTGGCCAGAACTTAGCAAGTGCTCTTGAAGAGAGAGGGCTATGACTGAAGTCATTTTAGGTCCTTCCTCAAGATTCTCGTCCCATAGAGCTCTGGGGACAGCTGTATTAGCCCAGAGAGATCCCGAAAGCCCACCTGCACTATTTCCAGACTCTCCTCCACCCCCGAAGACTTCTCAGAATGTTCCCCCCAAAGACCCCTGGTTTGAAATCATCTAGTATTTATTTCAAAGCTCTCTGTCATGCCTGGAGATATCCCAGAGCTCAGAGGCAGCAGCAAATCCAAAGCATCCTCAAGCCATCCCTGGCTCCCCAGGTTTCTACCTAAGAGCTATACAGGATGTGGCTTATTCCTGGGGCCTGCAGCTGGGGGTCACCCTTTCTGACCAGAATGCTCCTGCACCAGGAGAGCAGTATGCCAGGTATCAACCTCAAGGCCTGGCTCCTGAAGGGCTGAGCTGGCTGTGATGAGCAGCAGTGTTGACACGCCTGGCAGAGCACAGAGGGAGGGGTGAGAAGATGCCCATCTTTGGGGTTCTTCACGCCTCAGGCTGTTACTCCATATGTCCCAACGGTGCATGACCAGGCTACCTGGATGCTGGGTTCCAGTGAGGAGTTAGACTTTCCCCTGCTTCACTATGCCAAGGAGGAGGTAGCCAGACAGACGTTCTGGGTACTCAGTGGTCAGTACAAGAACCTGACAGAGTAGAGGCGCCACTCTGTTACTGTTACTCCCATGATGACTGCTGTCCAGGGTCATGGGACTGAGACAAAAGAGGCAGACAGGTCAAGTTGTAGCTGACGTTTTGTCCTGTTAAGGGAACTTTTAAAAAGGTCCCCGCAAGTAGTCCCCAACACTCTTATTTGGATCCCATAGTATCTGAAGCGATGGGCTTGAGAGTGGAGGGCTGCCCTGTGCTGAGGAGTGCACCCAAGCAGCAGCAATAGGGGAACAGCAGACACTTCGTTCCCGTTGACTCACTAGAGGGAAGACTGGAGCTGTCCATCTACACACACGTGAGTACACAGTCCAGAAGCCACCACCATCCTCGCTCCTTCCTCCCTCCTCCTACAGCCTCTTCCACTGTCCGAGATCCGTCGCTTCTCAGAGCTTTCTCTCAAACTCTTCCTGGGTCCGTTTCCACTTCAGTGTCTCCATCTCCATTTCAGCATTTCCTCTGCTGGTCACCGGGCTGCCTTGTTAGTCTCTCTGCCTTCCTTCTCTTCCAAGGAGGGAGAGCCACACCTCAACTGTGGTTGCTTAAACATCTGCAGTGGGTCCTCCTCTCTTGGAGTACCATCAGGTGAGGATTCCACAGGACAGATCTGTGTGCCCAGATGGGGTCCCCTCTCCCTGCCCTGCTTCCTCACAACACACACACTGCCACAGAGCCAACTGGAGCTCTTGTCAGTGTTGGAGCCAGGTCCTTCTCTACTCTGAGCCTGTGCTAGACAAAAATCACAACAGCCAAGTTTGGCAGCTGAGATACAAGCACAGCCTCATCTGTTCTTCCTGAGAGCCCACAATCTCCTACATTCTTCCTCTGAAAACCTCCCCTTCCACGGCATCAGATCACCAACAAATAAGCATGCGAAGCCCTAGGGGCTTCTCACCCAGGGGCAGAGGAGAAAGGAATCAGCTTTGCCACTGGCCCTCCGACCAAGAGATACCCTTCTTTCCTGACCTGCTGGCACCTTCCTTTTTTGTCCCCAGAGAGCTACCCTTAGAAGATAGCCATTTTGTCTTCTAGAAACCATTTCCCAGGTCATTTCTCCCACTGATACCTCTGGCTTGCTAGTATCCAAAGAGACTTCTGCACTTGCTCCATGACCACCTCCCAGGGAAGAAAGGTATGGGTCTGGAGTGGAGCTAGGTCATTCATTCTCTGACGACAGGGCCTTACAGTTTCTCAGGACGCATTTTGTGAGCCCCTTGCTGAATGAAAGAGGAAGAAATGACCACCCATGTCCAGAAAAATGAAGGGCTCCTGATTTCCAGCCAGGAATAGCCCTGTCCCTGCTGACATTCTGCATAGACCTGTACCCAGGGCCTGAGATCCCACACACAGTCCTGTCTTAGAAGGGTCTATGCTCAACTCAAGCTCAGACAAAGTTGGCTCAGCCCTGAGGGTGTAATTCCAGCTGCTCCTAAACCACACACACAGCATCTGAAGTGTGTTCTGTGTCATTTGGGACCTGTCAGCATTCTGACATCTACCTCGCCTCTGCAACCTCACAGCCTCAGTGAACTCAGGCCCCCCTGGTCTCATTTCTGGGGAAGTGAGGGGTGTGGTGCTGTCTACTGGACTGGCTGAGCCATGAGAGAAATAAATTGGAGCCCAGATTGGAGAAAAGTGGGTTTGAGCTAACCATCTACTCTGTGTTCCGTGCAAGTCACCCACCAGCACAGCCAATGTCACCTGGCGGATCCTGAGATGATCTAGGCCAGTGATTACCAACCTCCAAGCCCCTTAGCTAAAGGCATCTGGAAGCCATGTGGCACCCAGTGCTGCCTGTAAGCTGGATACACAGTGTGCCCCCCACACCAGTACAGTTGTTTCTCAAATGCATGTAGATGCTGCGGTGATGGATAAATATAACCACATTTAAAAGCTTTGCAGTTGTTTTTGTTTTTGTCATAATTTTAAACCCATCAGTGGATATTAAAAGCACAACTACTATCATATGGGGTAGCGAGGACATTGTTTGCAATCCGCATTCTTAACCACTGCTGGAGTGTGGTGTGCTTCTTTATAGTCTCGGACACTGAGGTCCAAAACGGGGAAAGACTTGACTGAAGTCTAAAAGCAAGTCAATGCAAAATCAAAACTGTGGCCTCTGACACTCAGAACCTTCTTCTTGCATGCATTCAGCAGTCCTTATACAGCATCCGATTAGTGTGGGCTGGACTGGGTATCATAGCCAAAGATGAAAACCAGAGGTCCTCCCTTACCTTCAGGGGCTGATAGTGGAGTAGGGGGTGTCTATGAATTGGAGAGGAAAAGCTGAGCAGAGATTTATCCTAATCACTAAAAGAAGCCGTTGAAGAACTTGAGGGGGAAATGCAAGGTTCCCATTGCACAACAAGCACTCAGATGCCATGTGGGGCACCGTCTGGAAGTGCTTATCGCTTAAGATGGCTTGGCCACATTCAGTAGACAACTAAAGCAATTAAACTGTAGGGGAATGTAGTTTCTCCCTAGTAAGAGGTCAGAGGTAAGACAGATAGGATTAGGGTTCTGTCTCAACTTTTCCTTGAGCTCTGGGCTATCCTTCATGAGTGAACCTTATCTTCCGGCTGACACAAGACAGCGATACCCAGATCTGCAGCTCTTGAGTTCCAGAACCAGGCTATCACTCCATGGCTATTTTTCAAGAGAGGAAAGTTCCCATTCACTACCCCCAAATATCTCAACTTCCATTGGCAGGCACATATCAATCTCCCCATCTTGGACAAGTCCCAGTAAGGAGGAGTGAACAACTTGTTAGCTTAGGACCTTCTTACACCTGGGACTGGGGCTGGGTCATTTGCTCATAAAGCATGGTGCTCTGCGGAAGAATCAATAGTGACGAGGGAATATATAATTGGGAAAGAGGTAAAGAAGCCCTCAGTGGTGTCTGCTACTATGGGAGAAGTAAGGAAGCCAAAGGCCACACTGAAGTTGAGTCAACAGAGAGGCTTTCATGGTGTGCTCTTATCTGCCACACATGAGGTCTTGCTGCTCTGGCTCACCTGCCTGGCTCTCAGCTCCTGGGGAGAGGGCCAAGGACAGTCATTGTGAACCTAGGGTGGATGGGTGAGGAGGAAAGCAGCACATATCCTCAGTAGAAAGCACCTCCTTCCATTGGAGAAGAGTTCTAAAAAGGACCAGTGATAATATTCCCGGGAGATTGTCTGAGACCAACTGGAGCGATCACCCGGACCATCATGAGTCCCAGTTCTTCTGACAGAGAATTAGGAGAGGACAATCTTATTCCGTGGCAACATTGAGTTCTCCCAAAATAACGGAGTCTCTATCGCCTTAAAGAGCCAGAGGGATTAGGCCAGGGAGAAGGGGCTGTAGAAAGCTAAGAGCCAGTGAGTGAGCCAGTCCCAGCTACCTTTTGAGAGTGTGTACATGTCACCTGGGCTCTGCTTTTGGTGACCTTGTGTTGGTAGTTTGAAATGAACCACATAGGGGTATTCACGCCACACAAATTGGTAAATGCTAAAAATCAGGGTGCCCCTTGCCAAAGATCTAGCTGTTAAATAGTCACCAGCTCACCCCTTGACAATAAATATCCATCAAAAGACTCAGGATGAGATGATACTGAGACTCTCTCATCCAGCTCAGTGGGGCGCCAGGGGAAAGACCTAAGGAGGGCTTTGGGGCGCGGAGAGTAGACTCCCGCCCTTTTTCTTTGGCTGCTCAGGCTCACGTTTACGGTTGGAACGTATGTCCTGCCTAGGGTTAGCTCAGAACTTGGAAGTGATGTCTTGAGTGCTTTCAGCTGTTCTGCTGCTCAGGCCAGCCACTCCTTCATACTAAGCTCTAAAGGAGACATCTGACTCTGCTGGTTATGTAATTACACCATACAAGAAATTTATCCTGGGCACGTGGTTAGTAATATGTGTCCAAGAGTAGTCATTACTGCTGTTTATCACAGAGGAAAGTCAAGCCCAATATCCTGTATTCAGGATGGAGCTATTTCTTAGAACATTAGGCAAACATTAAAAAGAAAAATCAAACAAAAAACTGCTTTTGCCCTGCGTAGCAGCACCTCCTTTAATCATCATTGGTGAGGCAGAGGCTGGCAGATCTCTATGAAGCTGAGGCCTGCCTGGTCTATATAGTAAGCTCCAGACTACATAGTGAGACCATGTTTCCCAAACAAGAAAATAAAATAACTATTTTTATTAGTTCTTTGAGAGCTTCGTATGTGTTTTGATTATATCCATGCCCTCTTCTCCAACTTTTCTAAGATCTACCCCTCTTTCCTACCCTCCCAACTTTGGACACTTTAAAAAAAACTTCAAGAATATTTGGGCTGCCCAAATATTTTTAGATATGTGGTCTTCCATTGGACAGTGGTCTACTTATTAGGGGATACGCCCTTAGAAAAAACTGTCTGAACCTCTCCCAGAAGTTACCACCGCCAATAAGTCCAGGGCCCAGAGTGGGGTAGGATGTCAAACCCCCCTCTCCATGCTGGGATTTAGTCTGTCTTGGGCTTGCAAAGGTCTTATGCGTAATGCCACAGCCACTGTGAATTCATATATTCAGTTGTCCTGCTGTGTCCAGAAGATGCAGTAGTGTCCATTGCCTCTGGCTCTCAGATGCTTTCCACCCTCTGTTCTGCAATGGTCGTCAGGCTTGGAAGGGGCAGGGGTGGTATACATGCTCTCTTCGGTGATTAGCACTCTACAGTCTCTTTTTCCCTGCACCTTGGCTAGCTGTGTATCATTGCATTAATTCTGAGGAACGTTTAATGATATGAGGAAATGCGTCATGATAAAATAGTATATATTAAAGCTATAAAAACTATACACATGGTTGGAAAAAGAATGAGAAAAATATGCCGAAATCGCTGTGCATTTTATCTCTGGATGATTTAAATTTTCAGTTTGCCTAAGGAATTAAAGCTATAAACAGGAGGCTAGGTAAGTAGCTCACTAATACGACAGTCATGGACTGATCCCCGGCATTGAAAGGGAATCTGCCTTCAAACTATGAACATAGTTCACCAAACTGTGCTCTTGTAACATACACACTTCACTGTAAAATACATGAACGGTGCCACAAAAACTTTCTAAAACTTACACACACACACTATGGCAGGTACTCAACAAAATGCCCCCTTCTGGAAAGAACACAGGGTGCTTATTTCACAGTCTACTGGGTGTGGTGGCACAGTCTGATGTCCTAGTCACTCCAGCCACTGGGGCAGGGGGATCCTGTGCCAAAGACAAAACAAAATAAGAAGCAGTAGTTAGTGGGGGGCCTTAGCCCTGTGCTGCAGTATTTGCGTATCTTGAATCTGGGGTCACATTTAGTGAACACCCATTTGAAAGTGACTCTATTCAGAGCTGCAGAAATGGCCTAACTAGGAGCACATGCTGCTCTTGGAGAGGACCTGACTTCAGTCCCCAACACTCAAATCAGGCAGGTTACAATTGCCTGCAACTCCAGCTCCAAGAGATCTGACCCTGTCTTCTGGTCTCTGTGAGTACCTGCTCTCACACGTATACATAGCCACACACAGACACACATGTATTCATTTTTAAAGAGTCTTTTTTTACGTGGTTTGTTTCAATTTTCAAAACATAAATATTAAGTATACGTGAATTAATTAACTAGAAAAAATGTCTATTTTATAACGATCTCCAATTTACAGATGAGAATGGAGGTTCATGAAGGTGCCCAGGACCTTCAGCTAGAAAATGGTTCTGACCCCAGGCGTAGCCATTGCTAACACCACTAAATACAAAGCTTTGAATCTGCAAATCCTGCTTCCCTAGAGACTTCCCTATCTTGATTGACCTGACCAATCAAGAAACAGGCTGGGCGATGGTGGTGCATGCCTTTAATTCTAGCACTTAGGAGGCAGAGGCAGGCTGATCTCTGTGAGTTCAAGGCCAGCCTGGTCTACAAGAGCTAGTTCCAGGACAGGCTCCAAAGCTACAGCAAAACCCTGTCTCGAAAAAGAAAGAAAGAAAGAAAGAAAGAAAGAAAGAAAGAAAGAAAGAAAGGAGGGAGGGAGGGAGGGAGGGAGGGAGGGAGGGAGGGAGGGAGGGAGGGAGGGAGGGAAGGAAGGAAGGAAGGAAGGAAGGAAGGAAGGAAGGAAGGAAGGAAGGAAGGAAGGAAGGAAGGAAGGAAAAGAAAAAAGAGTGAGAGAGAACACCTAAGTTTTGAGCCCATATCTTCTGGCCCCTGGGTACCCAGGGCCCTGGCTTACCACTCAAGCACCTCTCCTGCCACCAACCTACATTAAGTCAAGGATGGCCTAGACTGCCCCATAAGGAGGAGACAAGGCAATCGCTTGCTCCAAGGTACACAGTTGGTTGTACATCTCCCAGAAGACGAGAACCCCAGGAATCGTGCAGAAGCTTGTGTGGTGAAGAGGGCTGGGCCAGAGGCTGTAGGCAGTATGTGGAACAGCTGTGCCTGTAGAGAAAGCATGCAGTCATTAACAGGGCTTTGACATGTTTGGGGGCCAATAACTGCATGTTGACTCCAAGGCCCACTGTGAGAAGCCACTGCTCAGGATGTAATGAGAAGCTTTCCTACAGGGGAGGGGCATGTCACACTCCTCCCTGCCCTCCTGCCTGCCTGCACTGCTCTTATGCCGCCTGCTTGTCTGGTTGGCATTAGTGATGCCTGCTTTTCTATTTTTAGACTTATCCCAGAGTCCTAGGACCAGCTGTTACATGCCACTGTGGGTAAGGGTTCCTTGAATGGGCTAAGGACCAGTCTGGTGGGGGTAAGAACCCTCCAATCCAGTGCTTTATTGTGGCAAAATTTGCTTCCTTTTCTCTCTCCAAGACTCCACCAAGGGATTTTTCTGTCTCTTCCCCACCCCTGTCCAAGAAGCTAGGAAGGAAGAAAAGAAAAGAAAGCCTGGAAGAGTAGAGATAAACTTGCAGCTTTATCTTTCTCGCTCAATCTTTCCAATCTACCTTCTCCAGGAAGCTATCCAAACAGGGATAAGTGTCCTGACTTTGTGTTCCTCTGTCACAGCTGTTGACCCTTGAGGATGCTTGCTCAGCACCCTCTCCTCTCCGAGTGCATCCTGACAACTGAAGATGTGATTATTCATCTAGGAAGATTCCCAGTGTCCAGCATTGGACCAGTGACAGAAAGACATACAGTAAATACAGGTTAAATGGCTGAATGAAGAAAATGATGAATGATAAAATAGACTATCAGGGATTAAAAGGGACAGGGCAGGACCGCATTGCTTCACAGATAAGGGAACTGCGACTTAGAAAAGAACAGAGAAGGTATTGTAGGAATCACAGTTTGCAAGTGATAGAATGTCAACTCAAGTAATGAGAAAAGGGAGACAGGGACATAGATTGGCTGTCCACCATGGCAAGGATGGACGTGACCTCAAGGGTGTGTGGGATGGAGCTCTTGTGAGTCCTCTTCATGCCCCCTTTTACTCTCACAAGCTGCCTTGTTCCAGCTGGGGGCCTGGCTGTGAGGCGCTCTCGTTTCCATCCTGTTTCTGAGGAGAGGAGATGAAAGAGCCTCAGCTGGGAGGAAGGCCAGGAGAGGCTCCTAGAAAGACCCACACTCTCCTCTGACTCAGCACCAAAAAGGTGGCAGCTTCCAGCCCACAGAGAAGCCGGTTCTCCAAAACACATTGAAACAGCATAGACGCAAGCCTTTGGGGAGACCGGAGGGGACTGGGAAGACTCCATAACTGAAATCCACCAAGGTCCCTAAAGTTCTTGTTGCATTCTGTACTCATGAGCTGCTTCCATCTACACTGCCTCTCACAACTCTGGGGTGTGGGTTTGTTTCTACCATTTTACAGACGGGAAAGCCTGAAGTTTAGAGGCTACACAAAGGTTTCAGAGAATTATGGGCTCCAACAAGACACTTAGTCCCATCTCCTTTGTATACAAATGAAGAAACTACAGCTTCAAGAGAGTGGAGACATGCCTGGAGTCACAGAGTAGCTCAGTAGATGACCCAGGATTGGAAAGAGAATTTAGGGACACCTGACGACAGCTATGTACCGGGCATCTTCAGAGCATCTACCCTGCTCATGATAGTTTGGATTCTCTTGAAACCACCCACACATCTATCCACACAACTGTGGGAATAACTGCTACAAACTCTGTGTGTGTGTGTGTGTGTGTGTGAAGCCTAGGGGCTTCAAGGCCAACGGTGCTAGGCCACGACAGAATCAGTCTAATTTTCTTTAAAACAGTGTTCTCGGTTGACCCTGATAACTTCCACAAACTTACATTTACACACAGGGTGGTTAAGGGCCCCACCCCATACTGTTCCCATACTCCCGGTAAAGGGAGACAGAATATTGAAAGGCCTCACAAGAGAACGGTAAGGAAGCCAATTAGTTTACTGAGTACCAACAGTTGCCAGCTCCAACGGACTGTTCCATTTGCTCCTCCCAGCAATCAGAGGCATTAGCTTTCCTGGTTTCCTTTTCCAGAAAAAAAAACAAACAAACAAAAACGCTCTGGCCCCAAGGTAGCTTGCTCCAGGATTCTTGTCCTGGAGGTGGCAGAGGGGGCAGCATACCCATTTTGCTGATGCGCCCTTGACACTGAGTCCTGCTGCTCCTAAAAAGGCTGCAAAGGCAACCTGAGTTTCTCCAACACATTTCCTCTCAAAGCCTCATGGTCCTAAGCCCTAGCCTCTCACACACAGCACTCCAGGGAAGCTTGCACACTGTGCCTGGCCACAGTCAGACCACCCTCACTGCGCCTGCTCCCTCCTCTTTTTGTGACCCTTCCCTACTTTATTTCTGTTCCTAGTGCTTGTGCCCTTCTGAGACATATCTGCTGTGGTCAGCATTTAAAGGTCTCTCTCCTACAAGCTCTTGTGTTTGCATACTTGGTCCCTAACTGTTGACTAAGTTTAGGGAGGCTGTGGGCCTCTCTGGATGAAGTGGCCACTGGATCAGAGCTGTCTGTGTTATGGCCTGTCTGGACTTTCTCTCTGCTTCCCAGCCCACTGAGATGCAGGGAAGCTGTACCGTATATCCTTCATGCCACAGACCCGCACCATGCCTTCCCTGACAGACTGTATCCCCTGGACCAGGAGCCAAGATGAGCCTCTCCTCTTTAAGTGACTTCTTGTCAGGCATTTAACTACAGAACAAGAAAAGTCAGTACGTTAACACCATATTGTAAGAGTCCCTTTATTTATTCCTGCCTCCTATCTGTGCGCCTCCACTAGGAGATGAGCTCTAGGGAACAGGAACTTTTGTAAACCCCAACCCCACCCCTGTTGTTTCAAACATTTAACCCAGTGCCTGTAGCATAGCGGGTGCCCAGTAGTAATAATTGTTGTGTCCAGCTATGGACAGCATTTATGTGTGTCCCCGTCTGCTCTTCATGTCCTTTTAGCTCAGATGTTACAAGCAGCCTCAGAGGTTGGCATCTACCCTGATCCAAGCCTTCTTGGGGCTTTTGATTCACCTTCCTGTAGGCACACCAGCCGTAGAGGGGAGGAGCAGGTCTACAAAAAAAGAAAGAAAAACCGCCACTGCCTGTAGAATGTTCAGAGCAGTATTTGGCTGGGGTCAGGCACTCTGCGGGAAGAGTCCTGGGTTCCAGGGAGCCAAGGACAAAGCAGGCCAAGAACTCTTTGCCTTAATTTGTTGCCTCTAAATTCCTCCCAGAAATGAGGCGTGTCAGTCTTCAAACTCTGGGTTTTATGAGGTAATTATAGCGATTACTATAAATCTCCTGTGTGTTGTTTTCAAAGGGGCAATTTAGTGGAGGAACCAAGCACCATTTTCGTTTCTCATTAAGTGATTAGGTTTGTTTGGCAAATCCCAACACCAATGGCTGGAGGCAAAATCTGCTGGACTTGGCTGGGGCAGTTCCGAGCCTGCACACAGTTGAGCATCCAGCACTTTCCCATTGCCCTTGCCTCTCAGCCCTAAGGAGCTGGAAGATGCCTTTCATTAGGCAAAGGAGGAGGAAACTGACTGCCCATATTACACGGAAGTAGAGCCAGATCCTGCCTCGGAGCACGTCTGAGCCAAAGCAAAACCTTGCCTCCTTTTAAACTGTCCCTCGTATGTATTTGACCCTCAACAGAAAGTCGGACTGACACAGTGAGGTTCAAGGAAAGGGCCACAGCCCTGCCCCACCAGCTACTGCCCCTCCAGCTACTGCCCCAGGCCTAGATGTGCCCTCTGGACTTGGTGGTGGGCAAACAAATAATGTCCCGGAAGATCAAGGCCAATGTGAACTTGGTTTTCTGTGAAAGTTCAGAACAGAGGGCAAACAGGATTAGAAGAGTTGAGACTTCAAGGGGACCTTGCAGGCCCTTTCCGGTTCTCAGACTCCCACATCAGGCACCGTCTGGTGCAAGTCGCATTCCTGCCACCGCTGTCGTGGGTGAGCCTCTAAGCACCCCGCAAAACCCCACTTTCCTCAGGGTGAGGGAGAATGGTGACAGCTGCCTGTGGCTTCACGCTGAGGTTCGGGAGACATGAGAGCCACAGTCAGACTTTATCCTGAGGAGGAACTGATACACGACCTGTAAATCTATTGTCCTTTTTCAACCCTGCCTTTAATTGAGACGAGGGAGGGGAATCCAACCTACTCTGGGCGGTTTCTGGAGTCATGCTGGGATCCCTGAGGGAAAGATTCAGCTGCATCTATATACCCAGCTCCCATCCAGTGGGTATTCAAGCAGAGCTGGGGGTGAGGGATGGTGAGGAAGGCTTGCAGATGGCAGTAGCTGGGCTGTCCATCACAGTTCAGAGATGAGGAAGAGCTAGGAGAGCACTGGTGTTCAAGGCTAACCAGGACCCTAAAACGTTAGCTTAGTGTAGCTAGCACTAGCAGCTGGTACCTAAGCTTCCTCTGTGGAAAGTAACTTAGGGTTAGACAGACAGGGGACGTGTCCTCTGCAGCTAGGGTAACAAACTTACACTTCTAAATCTTTCTGGATTTAGCACTGATATCCTCAGACACTGTTGCGTCCACCCTCGTCCAGCAAGTAGGACGCGCAACACCGGAGCTCTTCTCACTGCAGTTTATTCCAGGACTTTATTCACAGCTTCTTTCTCTCCTTCTCTCTCTCCCTCTCCCCCTCTCTCCCAGCCCTTAAGTAGGCCTGGGCCGCCAACCTCAGATTGCCAGGTGGGCACTGCCCATAGGTCCACGCATATGCAAGCAGCTGACAGTCATTGCATGATAATAGCATAAGTCAGGCTTAGTTGATATTAGGAGTTGATTATCACAGAGAGCACTCGCTTTCGGGATCGCGGAGGGTGGGAGCCAGCACCATCAGGTGCGACTCCACGCAGCTCTCTACATTGCCATCAGGTGTGGCTTCACGCAGCTCACTACAAGACTTAGGCAGATCGGGCTGATGGGCCATACCCTGTCTTCAGAGGATCCTTTAGGCACAGCCATCTAGGATACATAGAAGCCTGCTGTTCCATTCTTGGGGTATCACCCAGCCCAGCAGATCTGTCCATGAAGCTCTGGGATACAGAGCTACCTCTGGGGTGACCAGGCTTTATGATCCCATGAGTAGGGAACAGCAAGAAGCCCTCAGTGGCTGCAGGTAGTGTAGCCCAGTATAAGGACAGAGGATGGAGAGCCGAGCCAAGCACCAGTCCTTTCCAGTCACAGGTCTCAGCCCTTTGGCAGAGTCAGCTTTGGGGTAACTGGATGTTATTTTACAAAGCGTTCTGATGTCTGAGACTATGTTGGGATTATGTTCTGGATGCATCCGGCCAACAGAATCTCGGGGTACAGTTCTTTCTGGAGAACAAGTTTTTAAAAGTGAAGGAATGGTGCTTGGTGCTGTGGGGAGGAAAGAAGCCTGGGAGCCTGGAGTTGTCCCTAGAGAGCCACCAGTGAAGTGATGAAGAGAGGAGAAAGATCTTTGGCCCATGCACTGGTCGTGCTAAACCAACTGCTTGCCTTATCACCCTTCTCTTGAGAGCCTCCAAAAATATTTGAGGAATAAGGAGGTGTCCTGGTTAGTTTTAATTTCCAACTTGACATAATCTAGTGTCATCTGAGAGGAAACCCTTGATTGATCAGATTGGCCTGTGGGCATGTCAGTAGATGGGGTGGGGGTTGTCTTCCTTATTGGTTGATGCAAGAGGACCATACTGTGGGCAGCACCATCCCCAGATGGTCCTGGACTATATGAGAAAGCTGGGTGATGGATTACTCCAAGGAAACAGTGTCCTCCGGACACAAGACCCACACACGTGTGAACTCACAGAGACTGCGGCAGCCTGCACAGGACCTGCACAGGTGCGGGTCACATGGGTCCCAACACTGAGGAGGGACAGTGGACAGAGTCCTAGCCCTAACCCAGAAGCTATCTGCAGTAGGTGTTCACTGGCTAAGGAAGAGTCGGTTCTCTCCAGTGCCATGTAGCTGGATATATCAACTACACTTCAGAGTAGCCAACACTAAATGAACTCAATGGTATTTTGTAGAGTTCTTTTTGCTCATTTTGCTTTGTTTTTGCTTTTTTTTTTGTCTTATTGGTCTTTTTGCCTGTTTTCATTTCCATTTTTGTGTTTTTGTGGGGTTTGTTTCTATTTCTTGCTTTTTGTTTCGAAAAAGAAAGAGGGAAAGAATATGAAGATGGGTGGTTAGAGAGGTAGGGAGGATCTGGAAGTAGCTGGGGGAGAGGAAACATGATGAAAATATATTGTATGAAAAAATAATTATATAAATATATACATTTAGAAAGGAAGGAAGGGAGAAAGAAAAAAGGAAGGAAGGAAGGAAGGAAGGAAGGAAGGAAGGAAGGAAGGAAGGAAGGAAGCTAAGTATGAGCCTATGAACAAGCTGGAGAGTTAACCAGCAAGCAGTATTCCTCCATAGCTCCGGCTTAGGCTACCACTTTTGAGTTCCTGTGCTGACTTCCCTCAATAATGGACTATGACCTAGAAGTATAGACCAAATAAACTTCTTCTTTCTCCAAGTTGCTTTTGGTCAGAATATTTTACGACAGCCACAGAAAGGAAGCTAGAACAGAAGGGTACAAACTCACAACAATAAAGACAGTGGGTGAGGAAGCCTTAGTTGACAAGTTGTTGTAAGAGATTTTAGGATCATAACAGCGGTGGAAGACTAGGTTCCACACAGGAGGGCGGGGGTGTCTGTGTCTGGGGGTGCAGAGAAAGAAAGATACAGCTAAGAAAGGGTAATTGACCTCCCTGAGAAGAGCCAGAAAGTCCCCAGCTGTTCCCTGAATTAACAGTCTGTCTGGGCAGTCCGTTCTCCTCTGCACAGAACACCAAAGGATCTGTATTGGCTCTCAAGGGGAGGCTACAGGCTTCTGAAGAACTTGACCGTCCACAGAAGAGCTTCCCTGAGTGGAGAGAGGAGAAGGAACTCAGCTGTCGACTGACAGAGGGTGCAGTTACCAGCTTGTGGAGCCTTGACTTGAGCATTGACTAACAAAGGTGACCACACACTAGAGGAATGCCTCCAACCCAAAGGAAGACAAACACACAAAAAGACCTCAGGAAACAATGCAAGATGCAGAAAAGAACTAAAAGTAGACTTTTAAAATGCTATTAATACCCTCACAGAGGCTCAGTAAGAAACGGATCCATCAAATAAAAACTATACGGCATGGAAGAGAGGAGAAGAAACAGCCAAGAATACTTAAAAATGCACACATTTTAAAATTTAACACAATGTTTTAAGACCAAATAAGCTTCACATGAAACTTATTTTTAAACACACAAAAGCAAAGGAGGGAAAAGCTGTGTATGGGTAATCAGGCTGCCATATCCTGCCTGGTGCAGTTGTTTTCTATTGTTGCACAACAAACCACCAGCAGCAAGCAGCTCCAAACAGCATTGGCCCATCTCTCACAGTTCTGACTGTCAGACTTTGGGCAAGTTCACTGGATTCCACTCACTAGAGCCCAAAGGCAGGCTTTTATCTGGAAGCTCTGCGGAAGAGTCCACCAACAGGCTCACAGGTTGGAATCAGTTCCTTCGAGGTGTGGCCGGCTACCCCTGAGTCTTTGCTGTCAGCTGCAGGCCGCTCTCAGCTCCCAGACCTTCTCTCTTCCTGGCACAAGGTCCTCTCTGTCTTCTAAGCAAGCAACAAGCAAGTGTTCCTCGTGCCTGAACCTCTTTGACTTTCTTCTCTCCTGCCAACTAGAGAAACTTCTGGTTTATAAATGGGCTCTTACAGCTTGATTGGGCACAGTACGATAATCCACCCTTTGCCATAAAGCAGAATCGCATGCTCAACGCACACTCAGAGGGGAAAGGACACATGAGGGTAAGGCCTGGGCAGAGTTCTGTCATGGATAGACCTTTAGATAACTCCCTCCTCTGAGAACTACAAGGTAAATGGGACTTAACAGTTGCAGCTGAGGAACTGGCCAGATAACTTGAGATGTGGAGATACTGAGCCCAACCCAATACTGTTACCTGAGCCATTTAATTGAAAGCTGAGAATTTTGTCCAGTTGGCAACAGAGGTAACAGACACAAAACAAGAGGAGGGTTCTGCCTCCTTCGCTGAGCTTAAGATAGAAGGCCACGTGGAAAAGACCTGAGAGCAGCCAAGAACACCTGATAATCAGCACTAAGCAAGGGAATGAGGGCCTCTGCCCATCAACCATGAGGAAGAAGCTTGCAGGTGAATTGCCCAGGACCTCCAGGAAGAGCCTGGGTCAGCTGACATTTTGATTTCAGGCTTGACACTGTGGGCTGGGAAGCCTGCTAGCTCTGCATGGACTTCTGACTTGTATAACTTGAGGTAATAAGTGGGTGTTTTAGGTCACCTAGTTGTAGTGACTTATTGTGAAGCCATAGAAACCAAACAACCCAGTGTGCCTTTGGCCTGTCAGTCTCAAGCACATCCTTGGTTTATGTCATAAGAGTCATTCTGGACTGGCGGTTAAACTTTGAGGCTGCAGACAAGCAGACCTGGGCTTCCTCTGTGAGGATCAGTGAAACAGGGATGCAAAGCCCATTCCTCAGCTCTCTCTCCTTCAGCCCCACTGCTCCTGAAAGTTTCTTGCAGCCACCTCTACACTTGGTCTGCTGTTGCGTGTCCCATGCAGTACTGCTCACATGCGCACAGCGGACCCTTACATCTTTGGAAGGGCATCACTCTTGTGTTTCCAGAGTTGTGCAGGCCCCTGTGGAAGTGTCTGTTGGAGGAGAAGTCTGAGCTATTTAGTGAGGAGGCAAGAGTGCTTCTGCCTGAGAATCTAAAAAACATCAAAGGTTTCATGACTTCTAGCCTTCCTGTCCCTACCTTGGGTGGGGGTTCATATGTGTATATGATGTGTGTGTCCTTACCTTCTATCTTGTTTGAGACAGGGTCTCTTCATTGCTGCATATGCCCTGTCCTTGAGCTTCTGGGGTGCTTCTATTCTGCTCTCCTTTCTCCCAGTAGGAGAGCTGGGATTACAAGTGTGCACTCTATTGCACAGCACCTCTGTTTAGGTCCTCGGGGGATTCAGGCCCTCAGCCTTGCACGGTGAGTGCTTCACCTCCTGAGCCATCCCCTCAGCCCCTACCTTGTGCTTAGAAACCGACACCTGTTACCCTGAAACATAAAAGGCCAGGTGAGTGTTGAAGGCCAGAGACCTCTTCATCCTGATGGTGTGTGTGTGTGTGTGTGTGTGTGTATGTGTGTGTGTGTGTGTGTAGGCTTTATTTGGCTGGGCACAAGCTTTTTTACTCCATCACTTGAGTGTGTATTAGTGACTCTGGCAGTTCTGCACTGGAAGAGAGAGTCTGGGAGAGGCTGGAAACCTAGTGAGTTTGACAACTGCTTCCAGAGAAGGGTTAGGTAGGAGTTCTATGTCTATCAAGATGTGACAAATCCACTTATGTAAGGGGCCTTGTTCTATTGGAGGGAACTTTGTTTCTGTGGTATGTCACAGGAAAAAGATTAAAATGAGTGCAAGGGACACTGGGAAAAGTCGGGGTTGGGCCCACAAAGCTCTTTGCAGAGAATCAGAACAGGAAGGTGCCGGTTTGTATATGTACAGAAATTGGAAAGCGCTCTGGAAAGCCCAAGGTAGATGCAGAATGGACCCTGGGCGCCCCTTGGTGGCTACGTTGATAACTACACCTAACCCAGACTAGACACAGCCTGAGCCCGTGACAAAGTGCTTCACTCAATTTCCAATTGTGAGTGCCACTCATTTATACAGGAACATCACTCATGTGACTAGAAAAAAGATTTTCGTAAATGCCTGTGGGTTTGGTGTTGTGTATCTGTGTGCTTTTGTTGCCCATATATGTGGGCGTTTTCAAATACATATATGCATGTGCAACTTATGTACCTTGAGAGCCTGTATAGGTGTTTAATGGGGCTTGTGTGAGAGTTGTGTGCAAATATGTCCTAGGCACTAGTACGCAAGCATGGATTTGTGTGCGCTAGCGCCAAACCCTGCGTGTGTATGCTCTATCTGTTAGGATGATCGTTCCTGTGCTTGGTGCACTAGTGCCAAACCCTGCGTGTGTATGCTCTATCTGTTGGTATGATCGCTCATGTGCTTATGTCTGAGTGCATGTGTTAATGTAACTTCTCAAGGCTTGGCTTTCTTTTCTGTTACACATTGAAACAGTTAAGCTCCATAATCTTATTGTTTGTTTAAAGTTTGCTCTTGGATGACGGCCTGTTCTAGAATAACTAGCAGATGCAAAAAGCATCCATTATGTATTTTTGCAATTAGCCAAAAACCCAGAAACTTTTCTTAAATAACAGACACAATTCTGTGGGTTTCTTATTGCTGGGACCCACCTCCTAGCCAGCTTGCCTTGGGCCCAGCCCCAACATAGGCCAAGCCAGAGAGGGTTTTCAAAATGTCCCAAGTGAGATGGAAAAACCCATTAAGGGTTTCAGAATAGAATTCAAGGGAGTTTACAGGGAGAAGGAAGAGAGGGGAGGTGGTGGAAGGGGGTAGGGGAGAAGTGGGAGAAGGAGATAAACAGGAGGGCAACCTCCAAAATCCAAAGTGCTTTGTGGCACTGACTCATACAGCCTAAGGGCTCCCCAGCTTTCTAGTCTGGGCTCAGTCACATAACCAGAGGACACTTTCCGCACTCCCTAACCTTTTACTAAAGACTTCCCAGTGCACTTATCTTTGCCGTCTCCTCTTCACGCACGGACCTTCGCTCTCGCTTACCAGGAGGCTCTCCCATAGCCTTCCTTGCTGTCTTTTTCCAGTTCTAGTTTTCTATGGAAGCACACAGTTCCTCTTCTCTATTACAAAGTTACCTACCACCCAACCACTAATAGCAGCCCTCCCAGGAGCCTTTGCTGAGCAGGGGGCCATGGGAGACGAGGAGCCAAGGGAACATCTCAGCATTTAGGCTCCTATGAGAAGGCACACAACCCCATGCTGTCTTGACTCTTTCCCCCACTTCTATGGCTATGGAAATCCTGCGTCCTAGATCTCAAGAAGGCCTGAGAATATATCTTGGGTCCCAGGTGAACCTCAGGCTCAGCTACAACTCAAACGTGATTGCCACTGAACCACGGAACCTCAGGGATAGAAGACTATTTGTATGTGTTTAGGGTGGGGGACCCATATCCTCGAGAAGCCCAACTCACTGCAGGGCCCCTTAAGCCTTACTTGCACTGCTTCCAAACCATCACGCTGTCCTCAAGCCAAGCTCAATACATCTACTCCACCTCCCTCTAGAGTTTTGGGGTCCCTTGTGCTCTTCCAGCCTTTATCTGACATCCTTTGGGCAACTCCCCTAGTGGAAGAACATCAGAGACCCTCTTACAGCCCCTTGCCAACTCCTGGAGCTTCTGGAATGGCAGACTAGGCAACTGTTTTATTTGTGAGCTCTCATTAAGTGCCCACTGATTATCAACCCACTCACACTGAGAACCTCCTCTGCCCTGGGCACAGTGGATAGACTTGGCCCCTTGCCCACAGGGCTGCATCTGTCTTGATTATTTTAGTATAGAGAGTCTCAGAGTACTAACATCATCTAAAAGTTTGTAAGGAATACCAATTCTAATATGCGAGTAATCCCAGTGCTGGGGAGAAGGAGACTAGTGGGTCCCTGGGCTCACCGGCAGCTAGTCTAGCCTGCTTGCTGAGTTCCTAGCCAATGAGCGACCTCTCTCAAAAAGCAAGATAGACAGCACCTGAGGAATGATGCCTGTCGTTTGTCCTTCACACGCGCGCACGCGCACACACACACAGATTCTTGATCATACACTAGACTGACTCAGAAGCCCACATTGTGGGACATATTCTGGGTTTAACAGCCCTCACAAATATCCTGTTTGAGAACCACTGGTTGGACTCATCCAAGGAGCCTTTAAAATTAAATTAGATTTCCTGGAGGTGGAGCCTGAGGCATTGGGCTTTGTTTTAAACATGATTTAAAATACATAAATTCAATAAATGCTCATGAAGTCCCGTTACACGGTAACAGCAGTTCCGGAGCATCATGGAATGACTGCTTCGCCTTTCCAAGTCCTTCACTGGAAGGTGGTGGGGAAAGTGTGCTGGCGCTGGAGGAAGAACCAGCAGACAGGAGAGCACAGTTCTCAGCCCAGCTCTGGTTCCAACCATCTGAACAGCCTCGAGGATACTTTCCTCTTCCACTACACAAAAGCTTACTAAGAGTCTGCACTGATATCCACCCTGTCAGGAAGAGAATGTGGAAGACATATAACTCATTCTTTTAAGCATCTTTCCACACTCAACAACAGAGCAAGATTCAATGTTTAGGGGCTGGCTACATGACTCAGCTGGTAAAGGAACTAGGTGCCTATCTAACAACCTGACTTCAATCCCTAGGACCCACACAATGGCAGAGCAACAACACTGTACATAGTAATGCTCACCCCCACTCAATAAATAAATAAATCTATATTTATAGATAAATAAAATTTTGAATAAAAGAATCACAATGCTAGGTACTGGAGAGATGGCTCAGAGGTTAAGGGAGTCCTTCTTGCTCTTCCAGTGGGCCTGAGTTCAATTCCTAGCACTCACTTTGAGTAGCTCACAACCCTGAAGCCCCAGCCAGAAATTCTAACTGCACCCTCTCTGGCCTCCATGGGCACCTGGACACATGGAGCATACATGCAAACACACATACATTAATTTTTTTAAAAAAATCAAACCAGGCAATGATGGCACACACCTTTAATCCCAGCATGCAGGAGAGAGAGGCAGGTGGATCTCTGTGAGTTCAAGGCCAGCCTGGTCTATAAAATGAGTTCCGGGACAGCCAGGACACAGAGAAACCCCATCTCAAAATAAATAAATAAATAAATAAAAATAAAAAAGAAATAAAAGAAGTGCCAGCTGGGCATGGTGGAAATCCCAATACTCAGGAGACAATGGCAAGAGGATCGTTGTAAATTTAAGAGTAGCCTGGTCTACATATGAGTTTCAGACCGGCCAGGATTCTGTCTCAAAACAAAACAACAAAAATAAATACGACATAACGTAAAGGACTAGAAAAAGAGTTCAACAGGTCAAAGGTCTTGCCAACAAGGCCAATGATGTGAGTCACAGAGTGGACGGACACAAGCTGTCCTCTAACCTCCACATACATACATGCATGAGCATGCCCCCCCTAATAAATTTAGCGTAATAACTACAGAAACACCACAGTGCCTGACTCAAGAGAGCAGGCTGCAAGCATGCTGGTCGGTTATTGCCTAGTTTCAAAATAAATACAATCATTGTTAAAGCCCCGAGGATATACTACAATTTTATAAGGTTTCAAGCAGACATTTGTACTAAATGGTTTCAACTCTAAACATAAAGGAGAAATTTGCCTTTGTACCACAGAGATTTTCCATGTCCTAACATAGTAATAGCGAAATAGAGGTGTGACGGGTCAAAACAAAACTGGCCAGTGAGACTGCGGATCAGGCACTTGCCACGAAAACCTGATGATCAGAGATCTGTCACTAGAATTCAGATAAAGGTGGAAGGAGAGAGCTAACTCCACATATCCATCCATTGGCCTCCACATGCACACTGTGACAAGTCCCAGTCTCTCTCCCTCCCTCCCTCCCTCCTCCTCCTCCTCCCTCTCTCTCTCTCTCTCCCTCCTTCTCTCTCTCTCTCTCTCTCTCCCTCCCTCCCTTCCTCTTACACACACACACACACACACAATACATTTTTTTTAAAAATCTAACATGGATGATGTCTACCAAAATGGAGTTTTCTGGTTGTGATTCCTTTTCTTAACCTCTGAGGGTCACATTTGAAATATTTCTGAATTGTATGCTAAAAGCAGATTGGAGCTGATGGTGTCCAAAGTCCACTTCCCTTTCTACTCCTACTTTATGTCCAACCACTCCCAACCTTCAGGGGCAATGACAATAAAATCCTGAGGGGATCACAAGCAGACCCTTCTGGGACCAAAGTTCAGACATGAACCTCGAAGCCACAGCTACTGCCAATCCTTTTTCTTTTCAGTGTCTTCTTTCCAACAGGTATTAATTGAGTGTCCACTATGAACTGTGTTGGGTCCTGAGAGGCAGGACTTATAAACTGATGTGAGTTTGGGGTGTTGGTTTTGTTGTTGTTTTGTTTTGGGGACAAGGTCTCATCATGTAGCTTTGGCTGATGTGGAACTCACTATGTAAACCAGGCTGGCCTAGAACTCACAGGAATGCACCTGTCTCTGCCTCCCTGGTGCTGGAACTAAGGTATGCACCACCACGACTGACCATAAAACTGATGTTTTTGATTGTGGCATAAACATATGGAACTTTCAAAGAATAAAAAATACCAAATAAAAATAATAAAATACTGGTGCCTTTATTCTCCTGGCTCTTAAATCTAGCATGAAGTCAGCAATAAGGAAAAAAAGTTACACCTTATAGTGAAACACTAGACCCCATCTCACAACAACACAAGAAATGGGAGATCTTTCTTGGACCCACAAGGTAGCTCAGCAGGCAAGGGGCAACTGTCTCCAAGAATGATGAGCTGAGTTTAAGCCGGAACCTACACGGTGGAAGGACACACTGGACTTCCAGAGGTTGTTCTACACAAGCTATGGCAGTGTGTGTGTATGTGTGTGTGTACAGCACAACTAAGTAAGGCTGTTATTTGTTTTTTGAGAGTTTCACGGTAGCCTTGGCTAGCTTCAAACTCACAGAGATCCACCTACCTCTGTCCCCTTCCCTGAGTTCTGGTATTAAAGTCATGCATTACCATGTCCAGCATAATATGAAAGGAAGGGAGGGAGGGAAGGAGGGAGGGAGGGAGGGAGGCAGGGAGGGAGGGAGGCAGGGAGGGAGGGAGGGAGGGAGGGAGGGAGGGAGGGAGGGAGGGAGGGAGGGAGGGAGCCAGGCATGGTAGCTCAGGTTTATAATCCCAGCATTCAGAAGGTAGAGGTAGGAGGATCAGAATTTGAGGGTCATACTCAATGATACGTTGGAATTTGAGGCTGGTTTAGACTACAAAAGACCCGGTCAATCAATCAACCAGCCAATGGGAAAAGATGGAAGAATAAGGAGGTAGGTGGGCAGTAGGTAGAGGAGGAGACTCAAGGTGAATGCATCAGTTGTACCTCAGTTACAAACCCCCAACTGCCCACTTGTAAAGCTCATTAGGTAGTCTACTTGGACTTCTGGGCTGCGCTTTTATTGTCCTTGCAAAAGGAAAATGACTCCAAAGTGCCTCAGAATTACTGGAAAAACAAAATAAGACTACAGTAAAAGCCAGACAGCATTAAAAGCAGACTGGCTGGGTGCGGTAGCTCACACTTGTAAACCCAGAACTCAGGAGGTTGAGGCAGGAAAGAGGACTGCTGCATGTTGGGGTCACCTAGGATACACAGGGAGTTCCAGGCTAGCCTGGACTACAAAAAAAAAAAAAAAAAAAGAGGGAAAGTGACTCAATGGATAAGGGACTTACATGAGGATGGATTCAGAGCCCCAGAACCTATGTCAAAGTCAGGAATGGTGACTGCCTATACTCTCAGCACTCAGGAAGCAGAGATGAGATCCCTGGGGCAAGCTCCAGGTCCAGCAGGAGCTGACTGAGAAAAATCCATTGGCTTTCCACTTTCACATTCACAAGCATATATACATGTGTACAAGCATCCTCATATATATGAACCCCCTCACATATGAATACGCCTAAGACATCCATAATTATGCAGAAAAAGCATTTTCAAAAGTGTGGTTAAGAAACCACTGGACCTGAGTTTGTCTGGTAAGCTTGTAGGGATTGGGTATAGTTGATTGATGGTTGTATCTTTTTCTCAACAGCCTTTTTTTTTTTTTTTTTTTTTTTTTTTTTTTTTTTTTTTTTAATGAATAGCAGACCAGTTTTTGTAACATGAAAATTTTGGTGCTGTTACCATCCTTTGGAACCAAGCCTCAGAATCAACACCCCTGAAAACTGACTTGTGAGTGACCAGCTAGCCGAAACTAAGAGGGCATACTCTTGTATGAATGTCGCCAGACTGAGGTAATCAAGCCTATGTGTATATAGTCATATGTGGTCATGTAAGACAGTGGTTTAGCTCTAAGTAACTACTTTGAGTCAAATTCATAAATATCCATAAAATCACCCAAAACATAAAGAGAAATGAAGACAGACGATGTTAAGATTAAGTACATTCCTGAAGCGGTTCTTGTCACTAAACAGCCAGGAAATGTGGTCTACAAACACGAGCATTTGGGGGCTAGAACAAGAAGTGGTGTCTGATGAGTGACGCTGGGAGGACAAACCAGCCCCAGCAAGGATCGTAATGTAAGAATAGTGAAATAAAACTTTACTCTCCTTGCCCAGTGCCATTCCAGCCCCCAGATTTTGCATTTTTCCATTAGCAAGCAGCAGCAGACTCAGGTCCATGCCTGGTGTTCACCTTCCTTTCTAAAAGAGCACTTATTGAACCTAAGTAAAGGCTCTAAGTAGAGGAAGGGATACACTTTGCTCAATCATGCTGGACACTGTGTACGACACATTCGGACACTATTTGAGGTAGCTGGCTTTATTGTTCAGGCTTGCTGTATTGCTCAGGTTGCCCTCCTGGACTCATATGAACCTTTCCTCTTGCCTGAGTCTCCAATATAGCCAGGATGATAGGCACCTGGCTATATATACCCAGCTGTTTTAACCCGGTCATTTTATTATTTAGTTCTTGTGGTGCTAGAAATTGAACCCAGGACCTTGATCATGCTAAATAAATTCTCTATTACAGAGCTACACCCTGAGGTCAACAACTTAGTCATTCTAAAGTCAAAGTACTCTCTCCCGATCTAAAAGCTAGCCAACTAAACTTTATCTTTACCTTCCACATAAGGTAAAGAATGTGTCCATCTAGACATCCCAAATGAGGGCATGGCAATGACAGTATTTGCTGTGCTCTTGGTAGAGAGCAAGCGGCTTGACATCATGAGGTCACTTTGGTACCGTCTTACCAATATCAAGTTCTACCAAGTTCTAAGAGCTTGTAAAAATGCTTCTTTAAAAAGCCTATAAACCGGGCTGGAGAGATGGCTCGGCAGTTATGAGCATTGCCTGCTCTTCCAAAGGTCCTGAGTTCAATTCCCAGCAACCACATGGTGGCTCACAACCATCTGTAATGAGATCTGGTGCTCTCTTCTGGATAGCTGTATACATAATAAATAAATAAATAGATAAAAAAAAAAGCCTATAAACCGCTCATGGTGAGCCAGGGCATGCAGCTTTGTGCCTTTTAAGGTACTGCTTGTTGAACCTGGCCAATAGCTTTGCCCTCTGGCCCTGGAAGTCCTCAGAGCCAGGCAGTTGGCAGGAGGCCACTTCAGCTGCATCCTTACAGGGACCCAAGAGTTTAGAACTCCCAACACAACTTAATGAAAAAGTTTTCTTGGAAGCGCATCTTAAATTCAGGAGTCAGGAGTGATGGTATACCTCTTTTATCCCAGCACTTACTTAGTAGGCAGAGGCAGGCAGGTCCTGTGAAATCGAGGCCAGTCAAGACTATATAGCGAGACAGTGTAAAAAAAAAAAAAAAAAAAAAAAAGAAAAAAAGAAAAGAAAAAAATACTGTATGAGTATTTCCAAAGCTCAGAAACATGTTTTTAAGATAATTCTTAACTAGGCAGTGGTGGCATATGCCTTTAATCCCAGCACTCAGGAGGCAGAAGCAGGCAGATCTGAGTATAAAATCAGCGTGGTCTACAGAGCAAGTTCCAGAACAGTCAGGGCTACAATAAAACCCTGTCTCAAACAACCAAAAAAAAAATTTTTATTTATGCATGTGTATGTATCTGTGTCTCAGCATCTACAGGATGGTGTGTGTGTGTACACACACCTGCTCACACATGGAGGCCCAAAGAGGAAACCAGATCCCTCAGAGCTGAAATCACATTTGCAGAACGCTGGGATCCAAACTTGTGCTTTTTCAATAAGTGCTCTTAATTGGTGCTGTTCATGAGCACACTAAAGGCTAGAATATGGTACTGTATTTGGTGACCTACCGAGAAAGACCTCTTTGAAGACAGACTCAAGAAAAGTGGGTTTTTCTCTGATGGGTCTGGTAGGCAAGGATCTGCAAAAGCCTGAGCCTGGCAGCCTGGAGCTAGGATGGTTAACCCTAGTATAAAATTCAGCTTGAATTTTCCTATCTCCCAACAACAAGAAAAAATGGTGAAACACAGAGTCTGGAGAACACCCAGATTATTACATCAACATTCAACGGCACACTGGCTTCAAGGATGAGAAAGGAAAGGGACAGGGGATTAGAACTGTTGTTTTTCTTTCTCTTTGGCACATAAGCTTCCTTTTTACTAAAAATAAACGATTAGAATTAAGGAATATTTGATTTAGCTGAAGATACGGGGTATTAGGATACCTGAACTAAGTAACAATAACTGAACCAGTGTGGTGGTACAGACCTAAGATCCCAGCACAGAAGAGGCTAAAGCAGGAGCGGGGTGAGTTTGACATCAGTCTGGCTATACAGCTGAAATTCTGTCTCACAGGAGACAAAAACAAAACAAAACAAAAACAAAAAAGGTAGAAATTAATAGAAGATATCTGAGCACCCACATCAGTGTTCTAGACAGAAAACCAGAAGGCAAAGAATTTGCTGGTAGCACAATGGCTCGCGTCATTAGTACCCATTTGAAGATGATGACCCAAATCTCCAAGGAAGGGGTGCTTACCTGCGGTCTAATCTTTCAATCACATTACCTCCAGTTACTTCTTCAATGAAAGCAAATACTAAAATGATAACATAGCCAATCTACAAAAAGTCCACATTGAGACACTCCCTGCTGTTAAGTTCCATGCCAAGAAACAAGCAAGAAATGCTTCCCACAGGTGGTGAAACAGGTTCCATGTGCTCTGCCCAGATCAGCTATTGAAGAAATGGGATACTGTTTCATGTTCTGTTTAAGTCTAGACACCCAAACACAAGGCAGAGCAGAAAATTCTGCCCTGAACTCTGCTTCTGCTGTGTGATGGCTCACATGTTATACTGTCTCATCTTCAATACCCTTAAAGAGGACAGAAATCAGGACCAGCAAAGACAGCAAAGGCATCAGCACATTTATTGGGATTATTAAATAATTCATATACACCCAACACTATACACAGAAATGGCATTAACTTTTAAGATACAGCGATGCTCAAAATAAGGTCCTTCAAGAATCACAAAAGCTTCTTAGTACTGCATCTTTAATAAATGGAATGACTGCACTAGCAATGCCAGATGTATCTCAATCAACTCCAAAACTCAACACTGTAAACATGTTTTCTACTTAAAAAGCAAACAAAAATATACCCATAATTTAGAAGTGTTCGTTTTTTGGTTCATTTGTAAATGCCAGGGAGATATTTGATAAAGGAAAACACCTAGTCCCCTCAAAACCCAAAAAGGGTGTTCTCGTAGTCATCAGTAAGAATATTTACATTCCCAGCTGACAGATTTCTTCTCTAGCATGAACAGAAAGTCTCACCTCATTTCACAGCTGTGTGATTAACCAACAAAGCCTCTCCTCTACTGGGTTAAAATACTAGACACACACTCACTATAATCACCCAGAGCCAAGGCAGACCCAATGTCAGCTGCGGTGGGCAATCTCTACTGTATAGTATACTACTGTATGGAGGGGTACTACTGTATGGAGGGGTACTTTGTTTTCTAATGACAAGTATGTTGAAATTGGTCTCACTAGTAAGTGAATTTTGTAAGACACATAGCAATGTATTATTTAAAAAAATCTGTTTACATGTTCCTACTCTTGATAAATTTAAATATAAAATCTAATTATGCAAAGACTATGTTCTATTTAACCCTGTGTACCAAATAATGTAAATGCTGAAAATGAGGAACATTTGAAAAAATCTCTCTGTAAAGAACCTCAGACACAGGGCTGAAGAGGTGTGGAGAGATGACTCACTCAGAGCGAGTGCAGAACATTTGTAACTCTTGCAGAGGATCTAGGTTGTTCTCAGCATCCACATGGCAGCTCACAACTTTCTGTAACTCTAGTGGCAGAGGATCCAACACCTCCTTCTGACTTTTGTGGGCACCAGGCATACACATGGTAAATAAACATTCATAAATATAATTCAAAAAAAAAAAAAGAAGAAGAACTTTAGGTATCACTCAGCTTTAGGGATAGACAGGAAAAAAAAAAGAAAAAACAAATTTTAATTTTTTAAAAAAAGAAAATCATTCAGACTCTCAGACTTTATTGAACAAAGCAGGCAGGAAAGGAATCAAACATTTATAAGATATATTTATTATTTTTCTGACCAAAGTGCAATGATTTTTAAAATATTTTTAAAACAAGTAACCATGAAACAATGTATTCCAGAAAATAAAATACAAATGGAAATTTTAACTATTAGATTGCTTTTCCTAATTTATTCTAACTCTGTATTTAGTCTAAGAAACAAAACAAAACAAAACAAAAAACCCTGAAGTATTACTAAAATAAGAATGAATCATATCAACATAAACTAGCACATGCATGTCGGGGTCTACTACTAAGAACCGTGTTGACATCAGTTAGATGGTGACTAGCCCTATGTCTCAGGGCACAGGAACACAAGTCATTTTCCCTTGCCCCACAGATTATGTCAGAAGAAAGCTGGCAGTCTTGTCAGGCTCTGAAGCCCCATCCCGACTCAAACCTTGAAAGCAAAGACTATGCCCTGTCATACATCTTTGCATATGCTGTAATAAGTTAACACCTAAGTTTTAACTTCTGATAGAAAATGGTCAGTCATTTGATAAATACTAGAACATTGCTAGAAATCCATTTTGTGAGTTCGTTTACTAAATACCTTGTGCAAGAACTGACTAGACATAAAGTTCCTTTAAATTTGGTCCACAGATTCACTTAACAGGTTGGAAATCTTAATGTGCAGCAAAAGAATTTCCAAATCCTAACACGGTGCAATTACAAAAGGGATATACATGCATACTAAACAATTTTGCTCACAGAAGGCACAAACAGAAAAGGGACAATCTTGTAACACAAACAACAACTAGCTGAAACCCTTCTTCATTTGGTGAGCACCATAATACCTAAGATGATCAAACCTGAATTTACTGTGTACTGTGACCACAAATTAAAAATAACACATAATTTGTCTTACTATATATTTCTAGACATTAATTGAGATGTAATTTTGAAAGATTAAAATTGCCTTAAAAGGGGGCTGTGATAGCAGCTATAAAGCAATATTCAAGCATGATTTAAAGATGTTTTTTCAGGGTTAGTTAGCCTTCTTTGTCAAAAATCTTCACAACTTCACCAAAAACCTATAAAGGAAAAACACAATTTTAAAAGCAGATATTATTAAAAACACTGTATGTGAGATCCTGGGTTCAATTCCCAACATCAAAATTAAAAGTAAAACAAACTATACATAAAATATTGTACAGCTAAGTTCCTGTTAAAAACATCCATTTTATATTAATTTTAAACATAATAATTTCTTAATCTATTTTACTTTACCAATAATACAAATGAAGCACACAAAATTATGAACATGTTGCCTTCAATTTTATTAATGCTTTCCTGACAAAATGCACTTCTTGATGGGCTGCTAGTAGTCTGGTAAAATGTAAACTCAAGAGGCTAATCTCATTTTTGATTTTAAAACTAAGTCCTCTCACGTGCTGCCTCACCACTGTAGGAAGTGCCAATGGGTGAACTACTCAATGAGCCGGCCTCTGGGCCTTGGTTTTCTGTCCCTTGATTACAAGAGGAAGAAGATGGAGAGGATCAGGGGAAGGGAGAGTAGATGAACTCAGAAGCACTAGGGATACCTGCAGACAGATTCACAGACACGGAAGCACGAGCATGAAGTATGAGCAAGACAGAGGCCAGAGCCCTGGGAGCCCTGCACCTCTGAAGCTCTATGTTCTGGAAGAGAGAATAGCTGGGCCCTTGGCTACGACATGCCAATTGTACTACAGATCTGAACAAACAAGATCTAAATCAGTGTACTGAAAATACCAACCTTCCACTCAGGAAAGAGGTTTGGAATTATAAACCACCCACTTCTTCTAAAAAAAAAAATCAGGTCTGAAGTTGTAAAACCCATTTTAGACTTTTAAAAATGAAATGGGGGAAAAACAAAAACAAAACAAAACCCAAAATCAAAAAGACAACTAATTTCAATTTGCCTCAAATGTCTCCCACCTACCCCATGACCACACTTCTCACTTCCGTGTGCTACAAGGCAAGCTTGGTGCACTTACCTCATCAACAGACCTAGAAGCATCTATTTTCTTGACTTTCCCCATTTCTTCATATAAGTCAATAATTGGTTTTGTTGACTGAAGATACGTCTGAATTCTGCAAATGAAACATGTATTTCAAGACTGTAGGTAATTTGTCCTCCCTCTTCCACGTTATAGAAGGTGACGACACAGTCTGACTCACATACTTTTCTTTTTACAAGCCACTGTGCCTATACAAGCATGATGTTCTTTTCTGGACAAGAGAACAGGCATTTCATCTGTCACCCAATGCCTATACCAGGACTGAGGTAGAATAAAACCTGCAAAGTACCTCTTTTCCAGGCTCTCTCTGTTGTCGTCACTTCTACCACTGCTTTTTCCCCTTTCAAGACATCGCTCAATACAGATCTAAAAAGAGACAGAAGTAAAAAATTATGCTTAAAAAAAAAAACTCAAAAGGAAATATTTTGAAGAGACTAAAACAAAACAGAAAAAAAAATACTACATTAAACTCAATGTGTCTAACTCATTAATCAACATGCAAATCTTTTTAAATTTAAACATGTGGTTCAATTTATATAAACTAGGTTAAATAAGTACAGATCATAATAAGGATTCATTCATGACTCAGTTTTTCCTGTGTATTTTTTTTCAAGCTGCAATGAAAAGAAGCTCTGTGTGGGTGTGGCTTCATCTCAGACATATTATTAACTCATTAGGTATGAATTACGTTCCTCAAACTTTGTATCATTTTTGGTTACTTTATAATAACTCCATAAATATCCAAATATTTGAGTCAACACATTTGAATAAAGCATCTCTTGTTAATCGTGAATAAACATTCCTTAGTTATAAAGCTGTGGTGACATTCTAAAGTTAACTTTGAAGAATAAGTGAAAACATATTTTTAAGAGTTGGGAGAAGAGAGTTACATTTTAAAACAACTCAAAGCCTGTGGCAAGTCTTTACCAGAGGCACATGTACAATCCAACCTAAGAATAGCCAACTTCCTTCAAGGCACTACTTCAGATTCAGACTGTTGGCATTAATTTAATGAAATTTATAGCATAGTGGCTGTCAGAGTCAAGCTTCTTAATTAAATGGTTCTGAGAAATTTACTTACTCAAAGGTATACCTGGGTATGCTATTAGAAGTGTCGGAGGTGGGGGAAAGATGTGTTTTTCCTATTTCCAAGTAATTTTATCCTTGGAAGATAAATTCTCCTACATTTCTTTAAAATAGTATGCTTCTCCACTTTTTCGGATATGTATCTTCTAGTAAACAATACACTGTTCCAAGTAGCTTCATTACTTGACATTACTGTGTATATCAATGCTTACTAAAACAAAAGTCAACTTAACTCTTATTATATTGAAAATAGAGCAAGCCTTAGGGTCACAAAGCAGCCAATGCCAAGAGCCCTCAATATTCTATTAGCAAGAAGTGCTGCTCTGCCCACCCAATCTATTCACTTACTAAATATATAAACTGTTGCCAATAGAAAATGTAAATGAAAAAAAAATCATTGTTTTTCTCTAACCGCTGATTATCTATAGCTTGAAGCCCATGTGGGCAGATGAAGATGTTTATTACCTCATTATTACAGTCAAAAAACAGAACAAAAGATACATCTGCCTTCCCATCCATGGTCTTGTTCCAACCTTGAAGGTTATCTTGATTTCTTGGAAATCCATCAATCAAGAATTTATTCTTCTGAGCATTGGCAGCCATTGTTTGGTCCATTTCCTAAAGAAAAAAGACTTAGGCTCAATACTGTATCATCAAACGACAATTTCTTAAGCAGCATAGTGGGCACAGGACTATTTGCTATTATTCCTAAGACACAAGAGTGGAAGGTACATAATTAAACAGACTAGACAGAAATGAGCCAACTTCTTGATATGGTTGCCTCAGCTGGCAAGACTATAGCATGTGCTCCCCTATTCTCGCCACCTCCCTCTCTGCAGCTTCCGTATCTTATGAAACATATCCTATAGTGTACCTGTTGATTGTCCTCTGAAGGTTCATGTGTTTGCTAAAAGCTTGATCTTAAGGACAGTGGCCCTCAGATCATTAGGAATACATTTTTTTTCAACTCAGTTTGTCGCCCAGATTTTTTTTTTAATCTTAGTGAGCCACAGTGGTTTTGTTTGTTGTTTGTGTTAAGATTTATTTATTTATCAACTTTATGCCAGAAGAGGGCATCAGATCCCAGTATAGATGGTTGTGGGCCACCATGTGGCTGCTGAGAATTGAACTCAGGACCTCTAGAAGAGCAGTCAGTGCTCTTAACCACTGAGCCATCTCTCCAGCCCCTGGGGAATAAATTTCTAAAGAGAACTGTGGGATCCTGGCCCTTTTATCTCCTTACTTCCTGGCCAAGAGGTAAGCAGTCTGCTTCACCATGTACATTACTGCCATCTAGCACCACTCCCAGGAGGCTGAACCCATGTGTCTACCTAAGTAGAATGATGGTACAGTGATAGCTGATCAGCACAGTGAATATCACCTTCTCATGCAAATTACCACTAACCCAGAGCTTTGCTCCAGCATCTAGAGATCCCATGTTGCCCTCGTGTTTCCCTCTCTAAATCACTGTGCTGTAGGAGGTGCAGGCAAGGACTCACTATGTAACTCACTATCTAACTTGAAATCATCCTGTCTTAGTCTCTCGAGAGCTAGGGCTGTGGGTGTGCACCACCACCCCCTGCTGAAAGCACACTCCTATAGGAGCTCAAATTCACTATACTTCAGATCTAATAGCTAGAAGCTGGGAAAGCTCTCTATTACTGTGTAATATTCCCAGTTTTTTTTTTTTTTTTTTTTTTGATTGTTTGTTTTGAGACAGGGTCCCAATTAATTCTCCAAGTTGGCTTTCAACTCTTGGTAGCTCTGGTCAGTCTTGACTGAAATTCCTTTGGCTTTGGCTTCCTGAGCATAGGCCTGTGTTACCAGGCCTGCCTGGTTGTTAACATTATTTAGAATTCAATATTTAAAAAAAAAAAAATCTGGCCAGGTGTGGTAATGCATGCCTTTAACTTGGGAGGCAGAGACAGGCAGATCTATGAGTTTGAGACCAGCCTGGTTTATACAGAGTTCCAAAACAGTCAGTACTATATAAACAAACAAAGTAGTAAAAAAAAAAAACAAAAAACCTCAAACTAATTTTATCTAAATGGAACTGGCTGTACCCAAACACAGACGCACAAGATGTAATACATTCACAAAGACTGCAAAAACACTCTCACCATCCTTTCCCAAAGCCTGAACTTATGCAGAATATGGGAGTAACACGAACAGGAGATGTAATCTCTAATCTGTCTAAATCCTTGGCACCTCCACTCACCAGTTGCACACCTCTGACAAGCTTTAGAGGGTCCTTTAGTCCAAAGCAAACTGACATGCATTGCCCTCCAGGTGCCAAGTTTCCTTGTTCCACAAGAACATTGCCAGGGCCCATTTTCTTTAAGAGTTAGCTTTATCTCAGAATCTAGCTGCTCTAATTTCACAAAACTTTTACAGTGTGAAGTTCCTGCTACAGCATTTCTACCCCAATTATGACAGAAGGTCTCTAGAGAAGCCACATCAAACATGCTCCCTTAGTATACAGAGTGAGGTCACTGCCCTGGCTCCTGGAGGGTTCACAGTCTACTGGGTAACAACTACATATTATAACCTGCGAAGTCCTAGGACAACAAAGGATGTTCTTAAAATAAGAAATACAAAGTGCCTAGAGACTATGAGAAAACTTGACCAAAGAGTTGGCAGTGAAGTTGTTTCCTAAACAGTAAAGCAACATGTCTACAGGGATCACTTAGACAGCTGGAATCAGGGATATAAAGGTTGGGAATGAGAAAGCATGATGGCTTTGATGAATCTGAAGCAAGCTGGTATAAATGAATCTTAGGGCATGCATAGAGAGTGGTAGGAGATAAGATGGAAAGGAAAGAGGGTTAAAAGGCTCAAGTGATGGTAGAGATAGACAGATGAACAGGAGTGGATGAGAGAGCCTCTCACTAAAGAGCTGGGTAGTTAACCCAACCAATAGCCAAGACAGGAAATAAAGACACACATTTTAAATGACACAGCTAACCTCTGGCATGAATTTGACACATATATGAGAAGTTTAGATAGAGACCTGATAGAAACATACCTGAAACCTAGAACAAAGGTTTATGTGTGCTGTAGAGTTCACCAGCATTGGCACAGTGAAAACAAAAGGCATAGTTTAAAACAACCCAGCAAGGAATATATGAAATGAGAGCTGAAGAAAACCAAACTTTAAGAAGCATAGTGATGGGCTGGAGAGATGGCTCGGTGGTTAAGAGCATTGCCTGCTCTTCCAAAGGTCCTGAGTTCAATTCCCAGCAACCACATGGTGGCTCACAACCATCTGTAATGAGATCTGGTGCTCTCTTCTGGATAGCTGTATACATAATAAATAAATTTAAAAAAAAAAAAAAAAGAAGCATAGTGATTTAGAAAACTTGCAAAAGGGGAGAAAAAAATCAAGAGACTGAAAACAGCAGCTCCTACAATAGAAAGAGAATGAACAGATGATGTTACAAGAAACGGGTAGAGGGCTGGAGAAATGGCTCAGTGGTTAAGAGCATTGCCTGCTCTTCTAAAGGTCCTGAGTTCAATTCCCAACAACCACATGGTGGCTCACAACCATCTGTAATAAGGTCTGGTGCCCTCTTCTGGCCTGCAGACATACACACAGACAGAATATTGTATACTAAATAAACAAACAAACATTTGATGGAGGAAGGTCATTGGCTAATAAAGAAACTGCCTTGGCCCATTTGATAGGCCAGCCCTTAGGTGGGTGGAGTAAACAGAACAGAATGCTGGGAGTAAGAGGAAGTGAGGTAAGATGCCTCAGACAGACACCATTTCCTCTCCTCTCTGGGGCAGACGCGATGAAGCTCCGATCCAGGATGGACGTAGGCTAGAATCTTCCTGGTAAGCACACCTCGTGGTGCTACACACATTAATAGAAATGGGCCAAGCAGTGTTTATATGAATACAGTTTGTGTGTTGTTATTTTGGGGCATAAGCTAGCCAGGCAGTCGGGAGCTGGGTGGCAGGAATGCAGCCCACGGCTCCTTCAACAAACATTTTTTTTAAAAAAGGAAACAGGTAGAATTAGTTTCAAAGAGACCTGCTTTGTTTTTCAAGACAGTTTCTCTGTGTAGTCCTGGCTATCCTGGGACTCTCTTTGTAGACCAGGCTGGCCTCAAACTCAGAGATCCACCTACTTCTGCCTCCCTTATGCTGGCATGAAAGGCATGAGGCATCACTCCCAGCTCGACAGAGACATTTATTAATTAAGATTAAAATGCTACAGGAAAAATAAAGACTAGACATATTTTCTGGGCTACACAGGCAAGATCACTGATACATACAAGATGAGTTCTGCCTGTAATCACAGCTGAGGTTGAGAATGAGATTGGAAGATTCCAAGTTTAAGGACTACCTGGGCTACAGACTGAGTTCAAAGCCAACTGGGCCACCTGGTTAGAGCCTGTCTCAAAGATAGCAGGTATAAAAAAGGTTGAGGACAGCTCACTGACAGGGTGCTTGCCGAACATATTCAAAGCCCCATATTCAATCCCCAGTACTGCACACAAAAAAGAACAGTTTTAATGGAGATGTCGACTACCCTTTAATAATGCTCACCACCTATAATGCATTGGAGCCAGAAGACAGGACTGCAGATTTATTTACTCTTGAAAGGAAGTTGGTCTCCAGATTGAGGCAAGAGGCAGACTATGTAAGTGCCACTCTATAATGGTCTGCTCTGTCCCTTTAAGAGACAAGGCATGCCCACTCCCCACATAGGCAAGCTGATCTTCAGCTTCTAGCCCGAGTCCTTCTCCCTCTCAGCCTGAGTCCTCCCTCTCAGAGGCAGCTTCTGTCTCCCCCAACTTCTTCCCTTCTGTTTCTCTCTTTCTCTCTCTCTCTCCCTCCCTCCCTGCTCTTCTCCCCTTCTCTCTTTCTCCTCCATAACCCACTAAATAAATATCCAACCTCACTCTTCATGGCGTGCCTATCCATGTCTCTGTCTCTCACCCTCTGTGTGGCTCCCTGCCAGGGACCAGCCACCTTTGGAGACCTGGGATCTTGTGACGTGCCCATCTGTCTGTCTCTCCTTGTGGGACTGGCAGCCCCAACAAGGTCTCTCACCCACCATGTAGCTCCCTGCCTGGGACTTGCTGCCCCTTGTGGCCCCCTGCAGCCACTTGGGGACATGCACTGTTCCTCCCTGGGACTGGCTGCTCTTGGGACCCGCTGCCTGCTGCTGCTCAGGGACCTGCGGTGTGGTCTTATGGCCCGCTGCCCCTCGGGGAACCTGCAGCATTTTTACTTAATCCATTACACACTCTATACCCCAAGTGTCTCCAGTTATTCCCAGGATTCACTGGGATCTGCTTATTGCTTCCTGTTCCTAACACTGCAATTCCATGTCACTGGTTCGTTTATGTCAAGATACTTGTTACTGTCTAGTGTTGGGGATCTACAGCAAAGCACTACCCACCAACATATATTTTTTAGATCTCAGAGTGAAAATGGCAATGTGTTCATCAAGTAAAAAAGGAGACTTCAAAACAGAGAACATCAACAATGAGGAAAACACAAGTGGGAGGCAAGGAAGGAGAGAATAAAGATTTCCAGGAAAACAGAGGAAAGTGCAAGGAAAGGGGTGAATAACCAAATGGAAGAATAACTGAGTAACTGAATGCTGGAACGGATGGGCCAAGCACCTGTAATCCTAACAGGCAGATGTAGAAAAATCCTGGACAGTATAACTTCCAGGCCAGCGTAGGCTACATGAGACTTTTTCAGAAACAAAAAATTCTACAAGTACCTTAGACTGGACTGCAGCTAGTCTTAGACCAAAGCAGAGAGTACTTGCTACTACCGATTTCATCACAGTGAAAGCAGTTCCCATCATTTTCAAAGACCACAACTACCTTCCATAATTGAGAAATTTAACATTCTAATTTTTTATTATACAAATGAAGGGAGATTTAGCTTCTTGTGTCCTTGGTAGTTCCAATAGGTTGATATTCCTGCTCCTTACCCTCTTTAATAAACTGATGGTTATCTCAACCGGCACAATCTTTCCTTCTTTAATGTACTTTTCAATAAGTTCACCATACTGTGAATCTGGATTCTTCCTTTCATCACGAAGAAGCTCTCCAGCAGAAAGGTGTGTGTAGCCATATTTCTGGAACAAACAACATATAAAAATATCAGAATTCATTCAATCCAGTGATAGGAGTACACATAATTTTGTGTTAATTTCTATATTAGAATTTCTCTTCAATAAAGTAGTTTTGCTTATGGGGCAAATAATACTAAGAAATAATTTAAGAGATTTCATACAGTCCAGTTTGCCTATTAGTAAATAGCCTTGCCCCTTAATAACCATGTCTGCACAATGAAATCATCTCAACATTTATCTAACTAGTCAAAGCACTGACATCTCACTATATTCCTTCACAAACACAAATTTTTTTAATATTTATTTATTTATTATATATACAATATTCTGTCTATGTGTATCCTGCAGGCCAGAAGAGGGCACCAGACCTCATTACAGATGGTTGTGAGCTACCATGTGGTTGCTGGGAATTGAACTCAGGACCTTTGGAAAAGCCGGAAATGCTCTTAACCTCTGAGCCATCTCTCCAGTCCCCACAAACACAAAGTTTAAATGTAAGAATGAAAATGTCTACCAAAAATCTGAGACTCAAGTCAAAAAAGTCAAAAAGTCTAAACTGAATTCATCTCCACTTCTGCCAACTTCATTCTTCTGTCCTCTTTCTTTTCCCCACAAACAGCTCATGGCCACCTGTACCAGGAGAGGAGCTTCTTGACTTCTCGGAACACCTAAACAATCTGTCACACCACTCAGGCCAATCTCTTCAAATCCATTTCCTCACTTTGTACTCCTAAGAATTCTCAATAATAAAATGAGAATATAGATACCTATTTTGTAAGCTTGTGGTCATGGCTAAATAAGATAATGTACATAAATCACCTAACATATATTATAAAAGGATAAGAGCCATCAATTGCTTCCTTGCCATCATTATTACTGCGTGCATGAATCTGTGTGTGTGCTCACGTGCGTGCAGGTTAAACATGCAAGTGGCACACACATCCGTGTGTAAGCTAGAGAGCATATAGACTAGAGAGATCTGTCATACTCAAACATCTTATACATTCATGTTTACCTTTTCTGCAGCAAGGTTCTTTCACTGGCCCAGAGCTTGCTATGTAAGCTAGGCTGTCTGACCAGTAAGTCCCAGGGATCTGCTTGTCTCTGCCTCTCCAGTGCTGGGATGACAAACACCCACCATACCCAGCTTTTTTACCTGGGCTCTGGGGTCAAAATCATGTCCTCATGCTTGTACTTTACACTGATCAAGCTGTCTCCCCAGCCCAAGATACTTAGCTTCAAATAATGTTTTTTATACTATACAGTCATATACCTCATATCAATTATCTATCTTAAATAAATATTTGAAACAAGGTTTCTCTGTGTAGCTTTGGTTCCTGTCATGGAACCAGCCCTTGTAGACCAGGCTGGCCTTGAACTCACAGATATCCACCTGCCTCGGCCTCCCAAGTGCTAGGATTAAAGGCAGGCACCACCACCACCACCCGACTTAAATAATATTTTTATATTATATAGTCATATACCTCATGTTAATGTTTTGATCAATAAACATATACATATACAGTGGTGGCCCCAAAACATAATGAAGCTACAAATTCCTATCACCTAGTGACATCTAGGCTGTCATAGCACAATATACACTCATACACTGTGGTGATGCCAGTATAGATAACACTAATGTACTGCCAGTCATATAAAACTAGTGCATACAGTTAGGAACAGAGCACAATACTTGATAACAAATGCTCTATTACTGCTCTGTTTACTGTACTTTTGTTGTTATTTTATATTGTTATTATACCTTCTAATTATAAAATAAAGAACTCCACTGAATAATAGCATGTCACATTACTCAAGCATCAGACTCATATATCTCATGCATTTCATGGTTACCTTTACTGCAGCAAGGAACCACATCAAGTATCTGACCTATCTATCATATGGGTTTGTACAAGTTCAAACAATCTTATGATGTTTGAACAAAATAGCCTAGTGGTGCATAGCTCCATCATTAAATGACACACGCTATAAGGACAAGGAAAGAACGGAAATGTTGCTGAGTTGACATCATAAAGTATATCTATAAAAATTAAAATGATGGAACTAATCAAAGAGAGGCAGGAGGGAATATATGAACAAGGGAGGTCAAGATCATGATGGAGAAATCTACAGAGACAGCTGAACCAAGCTCGTGAAAACTCACAACTCTAGACTGACAGCTGTGGAGCCTCCATGGGACTGAACTAGGCCCTCCGTATGTGGGAGACAGTGGTGAAGCTTGGACCATCTGAGGCGCCCCTTGCAGTGGGACCAGGATCTATCCCTGGTTCATTAGATAGCTTGTTGGAGTCCATTCCCTATGGCAGGATGCCATGCTCAGCCTTAATGCAGTGGGTGGGGCTTAGCCCTGCCCCAACTTAATGTGCCAGACTTTGTTGACTTCCTAGGGGAATCCTTACCTGTTGGGAGGAATGGATAAGCAGTGGACTCACGGGAGAGAGGAGAGGGGAGGGGAGGGTAGGAGGAGGTGTGTGTGTGGGGGGAGAACTGTGAATGGAATGTAAGATGAAATTTAAAAAATTAAATTAAAAATTTTTTTTAAAAAAGAAAAAAATTAAAATGACTATAATACCATTAGGTGATATGATCTTCTGAGGCTAAGTTGTACATGCGGCCTTGTGACTAACTGAAATTATAATGTAGTACACAGATATACACACATACATACACACTAAAGGTTTTACTTAAAAAAATCAGGCAATGGGCTTCGGTTAGACAATGTCAATGGCAATGACAAAAGACTCATGATGAGATACTAGGGGAGAGTGACAACTAAGCTAAATCACAGGGTATTGAACTTCCACTTCTTTGTTTTGTTTTTGTTTGTTTTGTTTTGTTTTTTGAGACAAGGTTCTGGCTGTCTAGGCTTTGTAGCTCAGGCTGACCTTGAACTCACTGGGATCTGCCAGCTTCCCAAGTGCTGGGAAAATGGGCACTTCCTGAGTACAATAAGGAGCCAACAGTCGTATGTGAAGATCCTGAATAATGAAAAGTTTCCCCACAAGAACTGTCAAACTGTAACTCCAGTTCCAGAGAACCCAATATGACACCCATGGCAAAACACCAATGCACATAAAATTAGAAAAAACAAATTAAAATTAAAAAAAAAAAAAGAATTTGCTGGGAGGTGGTGATGCATGCATTTAATCCCAGTACTCGGGAGGCAGAAGCAAGTGGATCTCTGTGAGTTCAAGGCTAGCCTGGTCTACAAGAGCTAGTTCCAAAACAGCTAGGACTGTTACAAAGAGAAATCCTGTCTCAAAAAAACAAAATAATAAAAAAAAATTTACGTGTCTACTATTAAACCAAAAGAATGACACAACCTAGTCTCAATATTAGGATATTCATATTCAATACATATTCATACAACACATCTCACTCCAAACCTTAAGACCCCTTCAATGAGGTTTTATCTTGCACGTATATAACTTAAATAAACATTAGGGTGTGAGGCAGCCCACACTATCACCCCACTTGTGAAGTGTCAGTGTGGTAGTGTATATCTGTAATTCTAGCTACTCAAGAGACTGAATTGGGAGAACACTGAGTTTAAGGCAATTAAAAAAAAAAGCATTTCAACTGAATTTAAAAAAAAAAAAATCAGCCGGGCGGTGGTGGCGCACGCCTTTAATCCCAGCACTCGGGAGGCAGAGGCAGGCGGATCTCTGTGAGTTCGAGACCAGCCTGGTCTACAAGAGCTAGTTCCAGGACAGGCTCCAAAACCACAGAGAAACCCTGTCTCAAAAAACCAAAAAAAAAAAAAAAAAAAAAAAAAAAATCTCCCAATGGGGGGGGGGGGGGGGCTGGAGGGATGGCTCAGTGGTTAAGAGCACAGGCTGCTCTTCCAGAGGTCCTGAGTCAATTCCCAGCAACCACAACCCCAGTGGCTCACAACCATCTAGAATGAGATCTGGTGCCCTCTTCTGGCCTGCAGGCATACATGCACATAGAACACTGTATACATAATAAATAAATCTTTAAAAAGAAAAAAATCTCCAAATGACCAAGGTTATAAATGAGCTTTCCAATATATCTTTATTCCTATTCCATTTCCCAAAAGTGTTGGCTAAATTTCTTGCTCACAAAATAGTAAGGTAGCAATAACACTGTCAGCAAAGGAAAAGAAACTCTAAAGGGGATTTACTAACTAAACTTGGATATAAAGTTGGATGAAAATAAATAAAAATCATAGTATCACCATGTTTCTGTCTTATTCCTTTAAGTGTTTCTGGTAAGAGAAATTATCAGAAGTATTAAAATTGCAATTGGTTTAAAAAAACTCCCATTATTCACAGAAACTAGAAATATAAAATTGTTCAATTACGTCCATACTGGTTGCTCGATGCCTACTTGATCACTCAGTATACAGGCACAGGACTTATTGAAAAATGAACTGTGACCTACTTTCCCATTTACTATGTACAATTTTCAAAAAGCATTGTGCAACTACTATCCACAGAACTTTAAAGCAGCTTCAGCACCCACTGTTTATTTTGGCTTTTACTTGGAAGGCCCTGCTTGCTGGATGCTTTCCTCTGGCCTAGAGCGTATGCACATGGTGATACTGAACAAAGGCAGAGGTCAGCAGCCCTAATGATGGCAAGTGCTCAGTGACAGCACCACAGTGCCAACCATGCAAGTTCAGAAACCTGGCTACTGACAATGGAGAACTCAAACTGGCAAGATTTATATTGTCTTAAAATGGGATTACATCATTCTTTTGGAAAAGAACTAGCTATAAAACAGATCTACAGATATATATATATATATATAATATGCACATAAATGGTATTTGTAAAAACAATTTTTAAATTTTATTTTTAATTTTAAATTTTGTGTGTATGTGTGAGTGTGGCTTTGTGTGTGTGAGTGTTGTACCTGCAAAGGCCAGAAGAGTGTTGGATCCTCGTAGCTGACGTTATAGATGGCTGCCAGCCAGTCAACATGGGTGCTAGAAACCAAACTAAGGTCCCCTAGAAAAGCAATAAGCACTGCAGCCACCAATGTAAGACAACTTTATAGTTTGTCTAAAGAAGAAATACCATTTTCTACAAAGTCAAAGTACACAAGAACTATAACTCAGCATAGCCATGTCAACCGTGTGGCCCATGTCTCACTTCCTCGCGGATATTCTACTTTCCAGTCTATTGACCATGTCTGTCTACTACATTCTTCATACAGATTTTGCCAAAGCCATCCTCTTACCAGAGTTTCAAAAACAGCAAAGTAACTGTCACTTAAATACTAGTTACCATGGCATTTTAATAATAACTGGGCTTTAAAAGCACAACTTCCAAAGCATTCTGCTATCATTAAGTCCGTTATGCCATCTTTAAGAAAAGCAAGTAAAGATATTTCCAGTCTTAGCCATTTTTTTCTTACACTCTCTGTGATTTTCTAGCAGTTAAAATCGAGTGGTTCTCACAGGCAACACTGTGTTCAAAAGCACATCAGCTTATAAATCCTATAGACGACAAGGACTGTAATTTTAAGTTATTGTTCAACTAAGATAGTTTTCTAGTGACAAATAACCAAGCCCAATTTATTGAGGGTATGTGTCTAAGCTTTAATTTTTCATTTTTCTTCTTTAAGAAAATGAAAAGGGGGTTGGTGAGATGCCTCAGCCATTAACAGCACTCGCAAAGGACCTGGGTTCAATTTCCAGCCCAATATAAAGGCTCACAACTGTCTGACTCCAGCTCCAATGGATCTGATGCCCTCTTCTGGTCTCCACAGGCACTGCATGAATGTGGTACAGACACATACATTTTTTAAAATTAAATTTTAAAAAAAAATGAAAAAGCCAAGTGTGCGTGAGAGTATAGCTCAGTTGGCAGAGTGCTTGTCTACCATGTGTGAAGTCCAACATTCACTACAGAATGTCCTGTAAAAACAAGGTATAGTGATAAAGGCCTCTAATTTCCACACTCAGAAGGTGGAAGCAGAAGAATCATAAATTCAAGGACATCCTCAGTAACTAACAACTTTGAATCAAGTCTAAGATACATGAAACTCCATTTCAAAAAACAAACAAACAAACAAACAAAAGGTCAGCTCATGACGTGGCTCAGTGGGTAACAGTGCTTGTCATCAATCTTGCTGACCTGAGTTTGAATCCAGGATCTACAAGGTGGAAGGAGAGAACCAATTACCACAAGCTGACTTCTGAACTTCACGCATGCATCATGTGCAAACACACACACACAATTTGGATATAGAAGCACTTTATAATCTTAGTGCTCAGGAGAAAGAGGCAGGAAAACCACTACAAGTTTGAGGCTGACCTAATTACACACACAGTAACACCCTGTCTTAAAAATAACAACAAAAATTACTTGAAAAGCAACATTTATGAAACAAGAAACAGGTTCAGAGAGATGAAAATGCACGATGGTCTCAGTAAGAACAAAACAATATTCTCTTTTACCAAAGCAGGCAGATGTCAATTTATGGCATCTACTCAAACAACTATGGCTTAGTCACTGTCCTACTGCTGTGAAGAGACACCATGACCAAGCCAACTTTGTTAAGAGAAAACATTAAATGAGGGCTCACTCACAGTTTCAGAGGGTTAGTACAGAATCAAGGCAGGAAGGAGAGAGAGAGGCATGGCATTGAAGCAGCAGCTGAGAGCTTTATATCCTGAGGTGAAACCTCAAAGTCACTCCCAATGCCACACTCCTCCAACAAGGTCACACCTCCTAACCCTTCCCCAAACAGTCCACCAACTAGGGACTAGACATTCAAACACACGAGCTTATGGAGGCCACTGTCACTCAAATCACCACACATTTTGATACACATTTCTCACTTTTTAGCAACCGCCTTGCTTCCCTTTCAAAATTTAGGTAATGTTGGGGCCTGGGATGTTCTTCAGAGGTACAACACTTAAGCTGGCATGTACAAGGCTGTGGGCTTAATAACACACACTCACACACAAACATACATACACACAAAATCTAAAACTTGGATAATATAGTTCTATATAAACCACAAAAACAATCAAACTAAAAAAAAAATTAGAGTTGTATACACCTGTAATCCCAGCACCCAGGAAGCAAGAGAAGCAGGAAGGATCCGAAGTTTGAAATGAGTCTTGGAAAGAAAAGCCGAGTTCAAGGCACAAATGATGGATAAACACAAGGACCTTGAAAGCAGGAAGATCCAAATGCCAAGCACCTCTTCTTCCTGTTAATGTGGGATTTAGAAAGTGCCACTAGATTGCTACAGGGCCTCTCAATTTCACAAAAGAAAAACAGCAGAAATATAAGCTACAAATAAAGCTTTAAAGCAACCGAGCAAATAAAATTATTCACTGTCTTAAAAAAAAAAAACAAAAACAAAAAATACTTCTTGCTTGATATAGTTGTACAACCACTTTAATCCCAACACTTAAAAGATAAAAACTGAGTTGGGCTCTGTTGAGTTCAAAGACAGTTTGGGCAACAAAGAGAGACCCCCATCTCAAAAAACAAACAAACAAAAAAACCATTTATTATAGCTATATGTGTGTGTGTGTGTGGTGTGTGTGTGTGTGTGTGGCAGGTGTGTGCAGATCAGAGGACAACTTGTGAAAACTGGTTCTCTTCTTCTACCACATGCATTTCAAGGATCTAACTCGGGTCAGGCTTGTTAGCAAGCACTTTACCTACTAAGCCACCTCTCTGACCCTCAAGTCCTTATTATTTTGGGGTCTGGAGAGATGACTCAGTGAGCAAGTGCTTGCCTTACCATCAGGAGGACCTGAGTTCAGATCCTAAGTACCCATATAAAAGTGGGGCATTACCATGGAGAGTCTATAATCCTAGCATGGGAACCAGAAGGCAGTCACAGTCTAGCCAAAATGGCAAACTCCAGGTTCAATGAAAAACCATCTAAAAAGAATAGGCTATACTCTGGGCATTGGGGCACACACCTTTAATCCAGCACTTGGGAGGCAGGAGCAGAATTTCTTTGAATTTCAACCATCTTGGACTACACAGTAAGACCCTGTCTCAAACTAAAATCAAAACCAAACAAAAGTCGCACAAAGCCTTAAACAGAGAAGCTCCAAAAACTGGCATCACAAATTATTTTGTCTTTTGTAAACAAACAAAAAACATGAGACCTAATGAGAATTTATTCCTCTTGTTTGTTTATATTTTCTGCTTATTCCTTTCATAGATGGTTCAAGAGCTCTTCAATCAACTAGCAGTGATTAATCAGAAAATATTCATCTGGAGAGGGGAGCAGTGTTGGCTCACTGGATCATAAGTATTTCCTACACAAGCCTGACAACCTGGGTTCAGTCTCCAGAGCCCATGCTGGAAGGAGATAACTGATTCCTAAAAGCTATCCCTTGATCGTCACACTTAGGTCTTTGGATTTACGCTACTATATGTGCACAACTGTTTACCCCTGTCACACACACATACCCTAATAAAAAATTTTTAAAAATTTAAAAGAAAATATACATTTAAAAATAGCTCATTAGAGCCAGGTGGTGGTGGCACATCCTTTTAACACCAGCACCAGTAGAAGCAGGCAGTTTAAGGCCAGCCTGAACTACAGAATGTGTTCCAGGATAGCCAAGGCTACACAGAGAAATCCTATCTTGAAGGAAAAAAACAAAACAAAACCATCTCATTAAAACAGCAATATAAGAACAGTGAGATGGCCCAGTGGGTAAAAGTGCTTGCTGCTAAGCCAGAGGACCTGAGTTCAATCTCTAGAACCCACTCAGTGGAAGACGAGAACCAACTCCAGCAAGTTGTCCTCTGATTTCTGCACACAAGCACACAAACATACATAAATTTTAAAATGTAATAAGAACAGTGATTAAAAAATTAAATTTAGGAATAAGCCTAAAATGTACTGTGTAAGAATTACATGAAGAAGCCAGTGGTGGCACACACTTGGGAGGCAGAGGCAGGCGGATCTCTGTGAGTTCGAGGCCAGCCTGGTCTACAGAGAAACCCTGTCTCGAAAAAACCAAAAAAAAAAAAAAAAAAAAAGAAGCCAGGTGGTAATGGCACAAGCCTTCAATCCCAGCACTCAGGAAGCAGAGGCAGGAGGATCTCTGTGAGTTCAAGGCCATCCTGGTCTGCAGAGGAACCTCTAAGACTACCTGGGAGAGCTACATAGAGAAACCCTGTTTTGAAAAGCCACACACACACACACAGAAATTACATGAAGAAACAAAATACTATTTATGGCATGAATAAAAGCCAAATCATAAAAAGGGAGCATTCTCCAGCGGCTGATACCGCACCCCTGTTCATATGGCAGCATCAAGTATATTCAGTGGACTACTCAAGAGAGAAGGGCCATGAAGTTGGGAAGGAGATGGGTTGGGGGAATATACCAGGAAATTGAAAGGAGGGAGTCAGATACATTGTATACATGTGTGAAATTTTCAAAGACTAAAAGAAAGAAAACATTCTGTATCCTAGGAAAGATTCCTACTGAAGCATTTGGTTTTCTTGTTTTGTTTTGCTTAGTTTTCTTAAATAATGAAAAAATTTTCCAGGCAGTGGCGGTACAACCTTTAACCCAGCACTTGGGAGGCAGAGCAGGTGGATCTCTGTAAATTTGAGGCCAGCCTGGTCTACAAAGCAAGGTCCAGAACAGCCAGAGTTGTTACACAGAGAAACCCTGTCTCCAGAAAAAAAAAAAAAAAAAAAAAATTACCTCCTGCTGGGTGAAGGCAGAGGTGATGGATCAATATGAGCTCCAGGCCAGTGAGGGCTACATAGTCAGACCCTCTAAATAAATAAATAAAATTTAAAAAGTAAAAATCTGATTAGAATTGTCTGTGCTTGTTATATGGTGCCGGGGATTAAACCCAAAGCCCCTGAACATGGTAGGCAAGGGGCTCTGCCACTGAACTAGCTGCACACCAGCCATGTTTGTTTATGAAAAAAAAATACTTGGTGAATTTATTGTCAGGTTAATCAGAAATAAGCATGAGTAAAATATTCAAAATTGAAAATAATAATAGTAACTACAAATGAGGACTTGCCTAACTACATGCAATAAAATATTATACACTACAATAACTAAAATAGTGTTACTGGTATATAAAGTAGGCATAACAATGCAGTTCTGAAACGGAACCCAAAAACAGGCCCAAGTACAAATGGGAATTCAGTAAGTGATACAGACAAACATTGCTAAGAAAGCAAAAAGCTACGGTTTGTGTTTGATCCCAGAAAAATTTTTGAACCAAGCAAAACTTCATAAGTATAAATAATTTGCTGGGGGTATGGCTTATGATTGCCTATGATCCCAACACTCAAGAAACTGGAGCAAAAAGATGAATGGTTTAAGGCTACATAGCAAGACTGTGTCTCAAAAAAGCAAAATGAGTTTGGTGTGTTGGCTTATAACTATAATCCTAGTCCTAAAGAGGCTGAAGCAAGAAGACTACCTCAAGTTTGAGACCAGCCTGTGCTACCTAGTAGGCTCAGGTCAGCCTGGGCTAAAAAGTTAAGTCCCTATCTCAAAATAAAAGCAAAACAAACAAACAAACAAAAAACAAAGAACAAAGGATAGGTAACAGCTTGGAAGAAATTTTATATACAAGATATATTCACTATACAGTACACTATATACAATGTATATAAAGAAAAACTAGTAATAAATTAAAATATTATATACAATAATGGCAAGCTGGTGATGTGCCATCCACCTATAGTCAGAAGCTAAAACAGGAAAACCTCTTCAGCCCAGGGTTGGAGATCAGTCTGGGTCTTTTAAAAGAGGGAGAAAGGGGGAAGTATTAAAAACAAACTATTCACAGGAGGGTTAAAATATGAAAACAAAAACACGGAGCTAGGTGGTAGTGGCCCATCATATTGGTCCAAGTATTTTAAAAAGCAGTAATGGTAAGAACAGGGAGACACTAATATCAATGTAATTTGTACAAGTATTCAAACTTTAAAGAGGGTCAGCATGTCAGCACGTCTAAGGTTCAGTTTACACATTTTTTTTGTTTGTTTGTTTTTTGTTTTTCGAGACAGGGTTTCTCTGTTTAACAGTCCCAGCTGTCCTGGACTCAATTTGTAGACCAGGCTGGCCTCAAACTCACTGAGATCCATCTGCTTCTGCCTCCCAAGTGTTAGGATTAAAGGCGTGCGCCACCACCGCCCAGTGGTTTGCACCTGTTTTGACTCAATAATTCAACTTCTGGGCTGGTGAGTAGGCTCAACAGTAAAGCCACTTGCCGCCAGGCCTGAAGACCTGTCTGTATTAAGTCCCTAACACCAGCACGGTAGAAGGAAAGAACCAACTCCTGCAAACTGTCCTTCGACTTCCACATAACCAAACCCATACACAATAAAACACTTTTAAGAGCTAACAGCTCTCTCACAGCAGTAAATTCAGCTCATTAGTGTTCAATGGTACATCCCCAACACCACCTGACTCCCAGAGAAACGGAAAGTGAGCCTGCACAATGGAAACTTACTTCAAGGTGAAAGCCAATCATTTAGAAAATGATAGCTTCAGGGTTGGAGAGATGGCTCAGCGGTTTAGAGTATGGTCTGCTCTTGTAGAGGACCCAGGTTCAGATTCTAGCACCCACATGGTGGCTCATGACTTTCCTGAACTCCAGTGTCAGGGGATCTGACATCCTCTTCTGATTTCCAGAGGCACCAGGCATGCACATGGCACACATATATGTAGGCAAAACACTTACACATTAAAATAAAAAATAAATACAACTTAAAAGAAAAGAAAATAACAGCTTTAGAGAAAGGTCTCCATGAACTTCCCCCAAACCAAAAATCAACTCAAATGTTTAGATAAAATTTTCTCTGAAAAGTGATCCATCCCATAAACAAAGGAGAAACCAAAGTATAACACAGCCACACAGGAACACACCACATGGGCGTGGAGTCAAGAGTTACAGACAGAGACAGAAAACAGTCCAGTTTCACAGCCCAGAAACAGATGAAAAGTTAGAATTCAGAATACCCAAAGGTTTAAAAGGAAACATATTTAATGAAGCCTGACTCCAGACACTAGAGTTCAAAACTATAAACAAAACGTTTGAGAAATACCATGTGTATGGAGTGGACAATATACCCACACCACCTTAAGCTCCAAAATGACCTATCAGAACAACCGTGTATTGTCCTAAGCAACCTTTCTCAACAACAACAAAATAATCAAACCCTACTTAGACAGTAAAGAATCATCTTCGCTTTTCGTTCAAAACCTTTCTTACCAGAAAGTATGAGAAAAGTCATTTGGCTTTGAGAAACTGTAAATATTTACCTTCATAAATACATTTTTCTCATTCTAAAATTAAAGTCAATCTAGAAATATATGTTTTGTGTTGACACAAGGTGTCAACATGTAGCCCCAGCCATGCTGGAACTCTCTATGTAGACCAAGCTGGCCTGACTCACAGCAATTCACTTGTCTCTGCCTCCCGAGTGCTGGGATTAAAGATGTGTACTACCATGCCCAGCCCGGGAATATATGTTTTTGTTTACACAGCAATCAGTCCTAATCCAATCTAGGATCTAATGTTGAATATAGATAACTATGTCTACTTTTATACTGCAAACAGGTTCTTGATTGGAGTCTCAGTTCATCAAGTGAAATGCCATAAAGTGTGATAAACTCATAGAAATGTTTTCTATAAAATTTCCTTCCATGGTTACACGCTGAAAAGATCTCTGGAAACCATTTGTGAAATGGACAGCATCAAACTGATCTGACAAAACTAACTTGAACCTATTCTACCCCCTCTTCCTTTCTATATATATTATCCCTTCTTTATCTGTCCCCAACTCCAATACAAACACTTATCAGTTATCATCTCTTTTGTAGTCCAGGGCTAACTTATCAAGTTTTTAGTGCCTGCATCACAAGCAAAGAAAAAAAAAAAAAGACAACCGCAGGATGAGATCATGTTTTTCAATTTAAAATTTTACGTGCAGCAATGGTGAGATGGCTCAGTGATTAAAGACACTGTTTGCTCTTCCAGAGGACCCAGTTCTATTCCCACCACCCACATGGCAGCTCACAACAGTCTATATCCAGTTACAGGGGAACCTGAGACATGCTGATTTCCTAGTTAATACAGAGAAAATTTGATTCAAGTCTCCTGACCTCCACTGAGTATTTTTCCTTAATGGACCTCAGTGGTGACCAATGCAGATATGCAGTCTTTAGCCTTCAAGCTTCTATAGCCTGGGTGGGAGTTGATAGAAGGAAGAAAGGGAGAGAGGGAGGGAGGGAGGGAGGGAGGGAGGGAGGGAGGGAGGGAGGGAGGGAGGGAGGGAGGGAGGATATTCCCGGGAGGAAAGCTTCCATAAATGAAACTAGGGTTTATGTTTTGTTTTGTTTATGTTTTTTTTTCGAGACAGGGTTTCTCTGTAGCTTTGGTGCCTGTCCTGGAACTAGCTCTTGTAGACCAGGCTGGCCTCTGCCTCCCGAGTGCTGGGATTAAAGGCGTGCGCCACCACCGCCCGGCGAAACTAGGGTTTATGAAAATTATGTCCTTCCTGTGCTTGGATGATACTTCTGGAACAAGTGCTAATGCTGGTTTTAGCACCTAGCAATAAGTTCCCAGACACAGGAAAAGAATCAAGAATGAATTAACCACAGAGTAGTTCAGGGATTGTTCTAGAACTCCATTTAACAACTTACCTTTCCAAAGGGGTTTGCTTCCTTATCATTAATATTGTACTCATACCTGTAGTGCACAGGTGAGACCAATATACACTCTGTATTAATACAGTAAAGCCCTTAGCAATGAACTGTCTGAAAGAAGGTGAACCCTCCCAATTGCCAAGCTGTACATATGTACTACTCAAGTTCGGCTAGGTTCTTAGTCTGCAATCCCCCAAACTCAATGGCATAAAATAATGAAGTTTTATTTCTTGCTCACACTACCTATCTGCAAAGAATGGATGGGTTGCTACGACATTTGGATCACAAACTCTGCTAGTGCACATTTAAAAAGGAGACTTAAAAGCAACCAGAAATGTGTGACATGGGTATGAACCCAAGAACACCACCACACACAAAGAACCAGGTGTATTTGACCCATGTTGATCCTGCCAGACTCTGGACAACCTCACTGCTTCTGGCCAGTCTCCTCATTTGTTTCATTCTTGCTTTTCTCCACTTCTGAAACACAGACATTCCTACTTGCATTGCCCAACAGACGTTAAATTAATAACAAAGACAATCTTCCACCATCTGATAACCTAAATTAACCATTAAGTCAATTACACAATCAAACATCTTCTAAAGTGCCTTTATACTCCCAGCAGACACCAAGAAAATGGAAATTCATATTCTTAACGACTTAAACCGTATGTAACTATGTAAGTAAATCCTGTGGCTGTAACACATGCACTTTTCAATAGTACACACCAACGACTAATCCATTCTGGAAGTAAATCCTGTGGCTGTAACACATGCACTTTTCAATAGTACACACCAACGACTAATCCATTCTGGAAGTAAATCCTGTGGCTGTAACACATGCACTTTTCAATAGTACACACCAACGACTAATCCATTCTGGAAGCTCCAAACAGAGTGGGCAGGAAGCAGTCTTCCACCCGCTCCAATATGAGTACATCTGCTTACTAGTATGGGATATACTCTAATGGTGAACGGAACCAACTTACAAATCTTTTGGAAAAGACAGACAGAAACCAGGCATAGAGCATGTGTCCCCTCAAAGTGACAGATTCTGGGAGTAGTAAGCTACAACTAGTGCTTTTTCTTTTATCCAACTCATGTTTTGTTAGCTTTATTTTCCAGGCAGAACAAAACTGTCAGCAGAGTCTTTCAGGCTACACCTGCTCTCTATTAACTTTCAAATGCTCTTATCACATGTTTAGTCTGTAAAAATGTTCTTGATTTGACAGGTTAAAGCAACTGAATTGTTACAGTAAATACACTTTCATGTAGCAGCTGAGCTAAGGTATTAGCTTAAAAGTAACAAGACCTGGAACACAGCATAAATAAAACAGCTAGCCTCTGCACTTGTGCTCTCTATCACCTGGTCAAGAGAGAGATGTCTAGAGTGATTTCTTTTCCTTTTTTAAAAAAGTTTAGTTTATTACTTTTTATTTCATTTGTATCAGTGGCTGCTAGCACATGTATATATGTACACCATATCATGTGGCTTCTTGGCCTTTATAATTTTGAGTAAGTTCCCCAAATAAGAACACTTTTATATGTTTATGTCTGTATCTATCTCTTAATAGCCCTGCTCCTCTGGAAAACTCAAATGTTTTCCCCAAGTTATCATAACTAATTATCAATTAAAATAAAATGCACATAGTCTGAGGAAACAGTCCACTTTTAAGAACCCTATAGACAGCCGGGCGATGGTGGCGCATGCCTTTAATCCCAGCACTTGGGAGGCAGAGGCAGGTGGATCTCTGTGAGTTCAAGACCAGCCTGGTCTACAGAGCTAGTTCCAGGACAGGCTCCAAAGCCACAGAGAAACCCTGCCTCAAAAAACCAAAAAAAAAAAAAAAAAAAAAAAAAAGAACCCTATAGACAAAACATCCATATGCAAAATTGTATTTACAAGAAAGCTCACTGAAACAGTTAACATCAAAACCACCCCTAGAAACTGTCCTAAATAGCCACCAAGTGAAATGGCTCAACTATGCTATGACAATATGCAGAATAGTCTGCAACTACAAATAAAAATCTATTAAATAAGTAGGAAAAGCACTGAAAGAATAGATGATTTAGTTTGAAAAAAAAACTAAATAGTGAATAACCTTACAAGATATAAAAATTTTAAATTTGTGGATTTTGTGATATTGAGAACGTGGAGACTAAAGAGATGGCTTGGCTCATTTGCTACTCTTGTAGAGGACCCCAGCTTGGTTCCAGCACTTACAGGGCTGCTCACAACTGTCTATAATTCTAATTTGAGAGACAACATTCTTCTGGACTCAAAGGCAGTAGGCCTGTATGTAATACACATATATACATGCAGACAAACACTCATCATACACATAAAAATTAAAACAAGAAATAGAGATGGGAAAGCAATAAATAACTGTAACCTCCAGATGAGAAGAAACTGAGCTTGTCTCAACAGACATATTACTTTTGTAACTTAAAATGGAAAGAAAAAAAGTATAGCAGATAATCTGAAGCTCTTCTGGTCTCTTCTAAAAACCCTATGTTACAAGCATCCTTAAAGAAAGGGTGGTTCAGCACAGGGAACCACTTCCTAAATAGAACCCCAGCAGCACGGACACTGAGAGAAACAATTAATAAATGGGAGCTCCTGAAACTGAAAGCTTCTGTAAAGCAAAGGACACATCAACAAGACAAAACGAGAGCCTACAGAATGGGAAAAGATCTTCACTAACCCCACATCAGACAGAGGTTTGATCTCCAAAATATACAAAGAACTCAAGAAATTGGACACCAAAAGATCACATAGTCCAATAAAAAAATGGAGTATAAACCTAAACATAGAACTCTCAACAGAGGAATCTAAAATGGCTGAAAAACACTCAAGGAAATGTTTAACATCCTTAGTCATCAGAGAAATGCAAATCAAAACAACTCTGAGATCAAAAATACTGATGACAACTTATGCTGGAGAGGTGGTGGGGAAAAGGGAACACTTCTGCATTGCTGGTGCGAATGCAAGCTGGTACAACCCCTTTGGATGTCAGTGTGGTGATTTCTCAGAAAATTAGGAAACAACCTTCCTCAAAACCCAGTACTACCACTTTGGGGTATATATCCAAAGGATGCTCAATCGTGCCACAAGGACATAGCAGCTTTGTTTGTCATAGCCAGAACCTGGAAACAACCTAAATGCCCCTAGATCGAAGAATGGATAAGGAAAATGTACATTTACACAATGGAGTACTACTCAGCAGAAAAAAATGACAACATCTTGAAATTTGCAGGAAAATGGATGGAGCTAGAAAACATTATTTTGAGTGAGGTAACCCAGACACAGAAAGAAAATTATCACATGTACTCACTCATAGGTGGTTTTTAAACATAAAGCAATGAAAGCCAGCCTACAAACCACAACCCCAGAGAATTTAGACAACAATAGGGACACTAAGAGAGACTTACATAGATCTAATCTACATGGGAAGTAGAAAGTAGAAAAAGACAAGCTGGTAAACTGGGTAAACTGGGAGCATGGGGACCTTGGGGGAGGATTGAAGAGGGAGGAGAGAGGCAGGGAGGGGAGCAGAGAAAAATGTAGAGCTTAATAAATATCAATATAAAAAAAAAAACAAAAACAAAAAAAAGAGTGTTTTTTTTTTAATTTATTTATTTTATGTGCATTGGTGTTTTGCCTGCATGTGTCTGTATAAGGGTGTCAGATCTTGGAGTTACAGACAGTTGTGAGGTGCCATGTGAGTGCTGGGAATTAAAACCGGGTCCTCTAGATGAGCAGTTAGTGCTCTTAAACACTGAGCCATCTCTCCAGCCCTCAAAATAGTGGTTCTTTAATAGAGTCAAGTTTTGTTGCTTTTTAAATTCACATGGGTGTTTTTCTGGCATGTATGTATGTGCATGTCTAGTGCTGTGGAGGACAAAACAGGATTTAGATACTCTGGAACTGAAGTTACGGATGGTGTTAGCACCATGTGAGTACCAGGAATCTGACTGGATTCTCTGACCGTGCTCTTAACCACAGAGTCATCTCTCTATCCCCAAGAGGCAAGTATTTTGTAGGCCATATCTTTTATAGAGTCTTTTTTTTTCTTTTATTTTTTTCTTTTATAGAGTCTTTAAAGCTTTTAAATTATCCTTTAAAAAATAAATCTTTAACTATACCCTCCCAAGAAGAAAAAGTCCTATCCTTAAAAGGCCAGACCTTAAGGTCGACCAGATTTTTCCTAGCTCATTCCTTCTGAGGGTACAGGGTAAGTTCCGGATTTTGAAACTGAAAGTTCTGCTCAGCATACTCACCATTCATTCACTCAGAGTAAACAAAAGCACCCCAAAGACTGGCTTCACTCATGCTTAAGGTCCAGAAAGCTACTTGGGTGCCCCCTAGGGATCAAATTTTTAAGATGTATACAGTTTCAGGATACATTAATATCTCTATCATCAATATTGACTCAACAAGTACCTACTATATGCTAGGTACAATGCTCAACAACAGAGACAAAAAGGTAAATAAAATCAAATTTCTGATTTCTGTATGCTCAAATTCAATCTCACTCAAAACTTTAAAAACTTTTTAAAGCATAGTATGAGTCAGCCATTCATATAATTAAATATTATCTCTCCAAAAAACCAATGCAAAATTGTGGATGTATTTTTGAAGAGAAGTTTAGATTACAGAATTCTAATTTTTTTGGACCAAAATAAACATAAAGCTTACTTTTTAAAAATTCACAAATGAGGCCTGATGACCTGATTCCCATCCCTGAGCTCACATATAGGTTAAAGGAGAAAAGCAACTCCACAAAGTTATCCTCTGACTTCCACACATGTGCCATAGCATATGCACACATACACATATGTATACACAACATAAGGAAGTAGGAAATTTTTTACATGATACAGCATCCCTGAGTTTTAGAAACATATCATTATTCAATAATTCCACTGAGTATTTAATTCAAATAAAAGTATTACACTGACTTAGAAAATGGCTAATTAAAAAAAAATAGTACAAGAAGACATGGATTTCGAAATAATTAGAAAATTAAATTAAACTGAAAAGGACCATTAAAATAAATGAGTTAAGTCAATTCCCAAAGCTCCCCCAAAATTTCTCTTCCAATTAGGAGATACCTTAAAAGGTTCTCAATCAGATCTGTTCTTTTCTGCCCATGGAGCATTAAAAAAGTGGAGTGACTCAGAAAAAACTACCGGCTTCCCTCCAACACACTCCCTTACCTAACTACAATCCTCCACGACACGAGGGCAAGGTACCCTCAGACTGTGAATCGTAAAACCAAGCTGTACTTCTGACAGCACCCGGCAGCACAAATCCTAGCAGGAGGAAGGCTGAGGCAGGAGAACAGAGTTTGAGGACGGCCTGGGTTAACATAAGGAGACCATTCCTCAAAATAAACAATACAGCACAACTTCTGGCAACCTGAGTCAGAAACCAAAATAACTTCTCTCCAAAAAACAATTCTATAGTCGGCCACATTTCAGGTACCCTGTGAACTAAATTCGCTTTGGCATGAGAGTTGGAGAATTTAACATTGAGTTATATAACTTTTTCCCTGCAGAAAAAAAAATAAATTTTAAACTTACTATCTTTGGGGATTAAGTTCATAGCTGCCTACATAATGAAACAGTGAGTCAAAATGCAGACTCACAGAGGGGAAAACACCTGACTTACCCAAACCACAGGCATTCCAGTGTTTGTTTAATCAGCTAAGGAACAGTGACTCTTAAATTATACATTTGAAATTGGCAGATTATCAGTTGAATGTTTATGGCAACTGAATCAACAGCAAACACTTCAAAAGAGTTTATTCTAGATGGTTTGGTGGAAGAGGTCTATAATCACAGCTATTTATGAAGTTGAGCCAGGAAGACCACAAGCTCAAGGCCTGCTTTGGTTACAGAGTAAGTGCAGGGACAACTTATTGAGAACTTTAAAGTAAAAAGTACAAAGAGAGATGCTCTGTAGCAGAGTGCATATCTTTCATGTTTGAGACCTGGGTTCTGAAGTTCATATAGCTGCCATCTTAAATAGTAAGTAAAAGAAGCACTCAAGAAAAAAAAAAAAAACAGGCCGGGCGGTGGTGGCGCACGCCTTTAATCCCAGCACTCGGGAGGCAGAGGCAGGCGGATCTCTGTGAGTTCAAGACCAGCCTGGTCTACAGAGCTAGTTCCAGGACAGGCTCCAAAACCACAGAGAAACCCTGTCTCGAAAAAAAACCAAAAAAAAAAAAAAAAAAAAAAAGAAAAAACTCATCAAAGAATTGATAATGAGCAGGTTTAAGTATTACCAGCTATCAATTCATGAAATAGAAATACTAATTACTGAACACAGAGACTTTGAATCCAGTAGAGTAACTGAGTAGTTAGGCTGAGTGTGGCCCTTTAAAGACACATAATAAACTCAGAAACAAAGTATCTGGGTGCAATCAAAAATGAAAGTAATATGTCAAGTTTTAAAACGTTAACGCAGCTTCAAAATAAAAATTACCAGCTTCAGATAGTACTCTCATTACTGCCCAGCCTGCTGCCCTTACAGTGCATTAAATAAACCTGTTGTCTTTCTAAACATAAATGAAATGACCAATATAATAAAACCAGGACGCTTAAAGGAGAAAGCATCTCCATCTATCTGCCAGGTGTCAGGCCTCATTTAATAGTCACAAATACAAAACAGATTCTATTTTCTCCATTCTTAAAAAGGAACTCAAGCTAAAAGTAACTTCTCTGGGGTTAGAAAAACAACAGTAGCAGAATCAAGCCTTGAACCGTTATTTGTTTTGACCATAAAGTTCCTGCTCCTTTTACCACGCTATTTATATTTTAATCATCGTGCTTATAACATAAACCTGAAACTATCCACTAGTCATTTCGCTTTTAAAAAGTGAAAACCAACAGAAAGAAAAATAAGGAGGAAAATGCTATGTACTTTTTGACAGACCTGGTTTTCAGAAGTTGCCTGTAATTATAAACCCAACTTTTAGAACACACTCTATTTGTGGGTGTTCTTTAGACAACAGAGTATAGGACGAGAGTTGAATGCATGAACGTGGAACACTCCAAAGCGAATACAGGCCATAATCTAGGAAAATAAATTATTTATCAAGTTCTGGATCAAAAACTTTTACCAAGCACGCCATTTAATGGTGAACGTTTGGTGTTTCACCCCAACTCTGGTTGCCTGTTGTTTCTAACTGCTTTGTTTTCCTTTCAAACATTGCCCAAGACTGCCCATTAAGCCTTCCTCACCGTATGATTACTGCTCCCAGAGGATAGAAAAACGGGGTGTGAACCCAATACCTGCCTCTTTCCGTGTACATGCCAACCGGACCTCAAATACTAACAGAATGGAACTGGAAAACTTATGTCAAAACTTTTATTGTATTAGTTTATTAGTGTGGGCAAACTCTCAGCTACAGCTCGAGTATAAAAATCAGAGGACAACTCGCGGGAGTTGGTGCTCTCCTTCCATGTGGGTCTTTGGGATGCAACTTTGTGGCAAGCGACTTAACCCGCTGAGCCATCGCTCCAGTCCTACAGCAACCTTTTTTTTTAATAAGGAGATTTTAGACTTGGGTGGTGTCTTACTTTCTCAGTTAACATGAGAGCAGAGTTTCTTATTTGATTAGATAATTTAGGTTCAGAGAGCGAGTGACTCACTCACCCAAAGAAAAGTGTGAGCTGGCAGCTGGGCCAAAGGTTAGCACCTCGGCTCACACGGCTCCGGTACTTTAACTACCACAGATCCGGGTTAGGATTAGCAGAGGACTGACAGGCCGGGACCGAGCGAGGAGACAAGACCCCGGTCCCGGGAGTGGAAGCAAGGGCGCGCGGGAACAAAGCGGACAACGCGGCGCGCGCCCGCAGACTCGACGCCCCTCGGCCCCGGCGCGCGGTGGCCGTCGGGATTCGTAGTCCGCTGCCCACGGCGGGGGGCGCGGCAGCCAACGCGGCAGCTCCCGCTGGCCCGGGCCCGCTCAGCCCCGGAGCTCTCCGTCGCCCTCCCGCACGGCCTCACCTCGACAATGCGCGCGCACTGGGTCCCCTTGCCCGCACCGGGCCCGCCCAGAACGAACACGACCAACGGCTTCATGAGGTGGCCGGGACAGAGCCGCAGTCCACAGGTCAGCGGCGGGAAGCTCGGGACCAGGACGTGCAGCAGCCGGCGACGACAGCTGCTCAGCATACACCGCACCTCTGACAGCGGCCGGCGCGGCGGGGCGGGCGGGGCAGCAGAGAGGGGGCGGGCTGAGCGGGCGCCGGGCCCCGCCGCCAGCTGCGGGCCGCCGCAACCGGAAGGGGCGGGGCCTCCTGCTAGGCGCCAGCTTCCGCTCGCGGTTCCGGTCCTTACCAACGTGTCAGGAGACCCGGAGATTTTTGGTATTGGATGACGGGTGAATCCTTAGCCGGACCTGTTGTTTTGTCGTTCAGAGTTCCCTTTCCCACGAGAAGTGGCTGACCTGAATAAGCAAACACAGGAATCAATAGGAACAACCGCACTGCTGGGAACGAAACCAAGGGAGAAACAGGAACAGTTTGGTTGAAGTCTACCGAGACAGCCTCTGAAGAGGTGACCTTGGAACCAAGACTTGGAGACTGGGAAGAGCAAGAGACTAGGGTGCAGTAGCCCACCAAAAGAGGAGGGCGTGTGGGAAGGTTAAGACTTGATAAAGGGATTGGAAAGTGATAGATGGAGAGTTGAGCCGGCTACGGAAAAGCTTTTAGATTACATTCTAGCCGCCGTGAAAGCCTTTAAGCATAACCCTGCTGGCCGTTAGGGAAAAATCTTAACAGAGAAGGAAGAGTCTAAAAAGTGAGCTTGGATGAAGACAAACCTTTGAAAGTTGGAGACAACAGTGGTAGCATTTTCATGAGGTTTTTATAACAGAACAAAGCTATACATCACGGCTTTTTTCAGATAAGTTTGTGGAAATGGTTTATAGCAGAGCTGGTAATCTCTGCCATAGGCCTCAGACGCTATAAGAATTCATTCTTAGCATTTGGGTCTGGAAACTAGGGTTCTGTTTGTACATTACAAAAGGACTTACCTAATAGTCACAAGAATGTTAGGTCACACACAGAGGTGGGCAATAAATAGCTGTTTAGGGACTAAGATAACCTGGGTCTGGCTCTGGACCTGCAGCAATCCAGCTCTCCAAAATCACTGAAGTTCTGATTAGTTAGCCTTGTAGAATGTTTAACACAGAAATGCCTCTTTTTCTTTAGACTTCTGTTGACGGGAGGAAAATCTGGAGAATGTGGTGTTCCCAAAAAGCTCATGTGGGTTCTGAGACTGAATTCACTTAACTGAAGCTGCTTAGTAGTTCCGGTGTAGGTAGAAAAAGCAGATGGTTGTGATCTTTCAGGGTTGAGTTTCCATGGTAAGTACAACAGAGAGGGCGAGAGGTTCAGAGAGTTGAGGGTGTTTATGATAATGTTGAGTGGAAAGCATACAGGAAAGCAAACAGTGGCATTTGTGGAGTGGGAGTGGAAGGTGGCAGGGAAAGGAACCAGGATATTTGAGCATTGACTAGGAAGTGGATACCGTGGCAGGTGCTCGATCAAGTGAACTAGCAGCATAGAGGCTAGCGATCTGTACAGGATGTTGGGAAATGAGGTTTCAGAGATTGTGAGTTTGTGTGATGTCCATCCAACGTGTAACCATGTGACTAAGACTAGAAGGCTGAGGAAGAGTGCATGTCCGTTTTTAGAACCGAGTGACCAGGATGGGCATTAGCTTTATCGTCCAGGTGAAAGGTGGAGTCAGTTACCATTGCCCAGAGGTTGAGAGAAAAACTGGCCGTCGGGAAGGTGGCGGTGCAGCCCTCTGATTACCCTCTCTCTTTGTTCCTTCTGTTGCCCTTTTCCTCGCCCTATTCCCCAGCCTCTCCTGCTGTCCTTTCCTGACTGCTGTTCGCAGCGTTTTGTTCTCCCTAACTTATTCCCTTCCCTCTTCTCGTCCCTTGTGTGACTTTCTGGCATTCTCCCTCTCACCTTCTGTTTTCCCTTCTTTCATTTCACCCTCTTATCTCTTTGCCTTTGGTGTGGAGGCAGGGACAGACTATAACATTTATTGAGCTTGTCCACCAGAACGAAGGTAAAGTCTATAAAAACCCAAAGGCTTGTTACTAAACTTCTCCAATACAATTAAGATTCAAATAGTTTTTTAAAAAGTCAACTCAATCAAAAATTACTCCAGAATTGATAGCTTCTTTGATGACACAGGAACATTTAAATATGGCATGCACTCAATGCAGAAATTTGTTTGGTTAGAAAGCAAATTAAGCTTCCAACCTTCTCAAAAAAAATTACAAAAGGCAAAATCTGTGGGATTTGCAGAGAGGCTGGAATCCTCAAAATTAGGCAGCTGAGGATAGCAGTGGTGCGGTGATTAGAAATCCGGCATCCTCACACAGACGCTGTTCCGGGCTCCTTTCTTCCTACTCTGCTCTTTGTGCTTCTCTCAAGTTCCTTCCTCCCTCACTTCCATGATGTCTCTTTTCCTTCCGGCAAGGAAAGAGGAAGGGATATTCCCATTTATTGCCAGAGAAGAAGTATAACTAATATTTTATCATTGATATTTATGTAATATATGTCATATATTGTTTATTGAGCCCTATCATAGCTAAATCTCATGTATAGCAATGTGACTATTGTTCAGTAAACTTATCTTACCGAAGAAACCTGAAGTCAATAGCTGAAGCAGGAAGATGATGAGTTTGAAGCAAGACCCTTTATTCCCAGGACTCCAGAGGCAGAGGCAGGTGGATCTCTGTAAATTCAAGGCTAGCCTGTTCTAGTCTACACTGTAAATTCCAGACCTGCCAGAGCTACATAGTGAGACCTCCATCTCCAACTGGAGAGCTTGATACACAATTGTAATTGTAACAGCTGGGAGATGAAGGTAAGAAAAGCAATTCTTCAAGGCTACCTTCTACTATATAGTAAGTTCCAAGTCAGCTTGGGTTACATGACACCCTGCTTTAGGAAAAACTCAGCAGTGGTGGTACAGGACTTTAATCCCAGCACTAAGGAGGCAGAGGCAGGTAGATCTCTGTGAGTTTGAAGCCAGCATGGTCTATAGAGGAAGTTCCAGGACAGCTAGGACTATACAAAGAAACCCTGTTTTGGGGGGGAAAAAAATCTGAAACTAAAATCAGCCCAAGGCTATTTAGCAATAAGAAGCTAGGAGTTACTAAGCCTGTGTCTTAGCTCATGAAAAAGCAGAGCACATGAAACTTGAAAGAAGCCAAACTAAGTTCAGACTCTTCATGTTACCAACAGAAAGTAAGTGCCTTGTCTGGGGCATTGCCCCACTTCTGTACCGATTTTAGGGCAGAGAGGATGACTGGAGAAGCAGCGGACAAAGAGCGTGAGGCATTGCTTTAAGTTTGTTACTACTAGTTACTCACTCTAGCCTAAGAGAACTACTTTGATGCCCTGCACTTCAGTTTTCTTTAAACTGGGAAAAGTAAAATAAAAACTTCCTTGTCTAGAACAGTGATTCTCAACCTGTGGGTCATGACCCCTTTGGAGTCAAGCAACCCTTTCACAAGGGGTCACCTCAGATCATCAGAAAACACAGATATTTACATTAATGATGAATAACAGTTGCAAAATTACAGTTATGAGGTAATAATGAAAACAGTTTTATAGTGGGGGTCACTACAGCATGAGAAACTGTAGTAAAGGGTTGCAGCATTGAGGAGGTTGAGAACCAGTGCTCTAGGGCCATCGAGAATGCTCAGGGGGTAGCCGGGCCATGGTGACATACACCTTTAAATCCCAGCACTCAGAAGGCGAAGCAAGTGGATCTCTGAACTTGAGACCAGCCTGGTCCCCAGAGCGAGTTCTAGGACACCCTGTCTTGGGAAAATAAATAAGGTTCAGTGGGGAGAGGTCCCTGCCTCCAAGCCTCACAGCCTGAATTCCATCCCCAGATCCCGTATGGTGAAAGGTGAGAACTGGCTCCTAAAAGTTGCCCTCTGAACTCTACTTATGTGCCACACACGAAATAAAAGTAAATAAATACTTATAATTTTTTAAGACTGGACATGAGGCATACTACTTAACATGATAGGGTGGGGTGTAGGAGAACACAGTGGAAGCCCTCATCAGTTCAGGGTCCACCTCTTGTCCAGGGGACCATGATTAGGCATGTATTTGACCCAATAGCTGGCAAGGATGAGCAGCTTCTCAGCTGGATGTCTTCAAATTAGTATACATTAAACATGGTGACAGCCAGCTTCTTTAAGATGGATCTTCTGGTGTCCAGGAAACTTGAACTTGGCTCTAGGCACGACTTCATTCACATGTTCCTTATTCTGCAGCTTGATGTAGACGGACAGGATGACGTGGGCAGTGTGCGCTGAGGCTTTCCATTAGAACATTTTAAGCCGGGCGGTGGTGGCGCACGCCTTTAATCCCAGCACTCGGGAGGCAGAGGCAGGCAGATCTCTGAGTTCGAGGCTAGCCTGGTCTATAAGAACTAGTTCTGGGACAGGCACCAAAGCTACAGAGAAACCCTGTCTCGAAAAACCAAAAAAAAAATAATAATAATAATAATAAAATAAAATAAAACATTTTAAATGCCATATTCTGTAGGTCTTTGAAGATAACCCATCTATTTGGAACATATCTCTGTATGCCTCAAAACCTAACTACCACGACTTTAACTTTGACAAATGGGTGACTATTAACCTGTATTTCTTAGTAAGCTATATAGCTTAAGGACTAAAGCTTCACATAACAAAATTAAACAGGCTGGAGAGGTAATGCTTATGCAAAAATAGAAACAGATGTACAGTATAAAGACAGTAACTTGGAATTTATGACAATATACAAGAATGTCTTAACCATAGGTAGAAATGTATGCTGCAATAAGACAAAAATAACCTTAGTTTGGAACAATATGCAAAAATTTCCTAAACAGAAATATACAGTATAACAAAAGTAATCTTACATTTGTATCAATATACAAAAGTATCTTAAACAGAAGTAGGGACATGGACATATCCCACAACAATAATTCATAAATTGACAAATATATTTGAATATTTTTGAATACCCATTATGTACCAGCTGCTTTGCTTATGTTAACTATTTCTGGATGATATTAAAACAAAATATTAGTTGGGCAGTGGTGGTACACACCTTTATTCCCAGCACTTGGGAGGCAGAGAGAGGCGGATCTCTGTGAGTTTGAGGCCAGCCTGGTCTACAGAGTGAGTTCCAGGATAGGTTCCAAAGCTACACAGGGAAACCCTTTCTTGGAAAACAAAAGAAAACAAAAACCCATGAAATATTAAAACAATCAGGATTCTGTCATATTTCTGTGCCAGACTTTTTCTCTACCAGATATCCTTTAACTGCTGAGTCACAGGAAGGGGCAAAGTGCAGAGCGTAGTGGTATTGGCAGTATTCTTGAAGGAGCTGTATGTATATCAATCCATACATAAATGTCTGTATTTTAATTGTTTGTTTTTGAGACGGGGATTCTGTGTAGCCTTGGCTGTCCTGGAACTTAATATTTAAGTTTAGGGCCATTTTCATTCAGATCGCCACACTCTTCATATCAAGATGGGGCCCTGTGCGATTTCTACTGTGTTGGCATATCAACTGGCGTCATCATTGTGCAGCTCTTGTCTAGGTGACCATATTTTTTGAGATTTCATTGGTGCATCTTCCCTGTAATATACATGATTTTATCTCACAGCAGACCGTCTTCTGGCTTTTACAGTCTGTCTCCCAGCCCTTACTTCTGTGGTGTTCCGAGTCTTGTGGTAGGGTTGTGTTGTAGGTGTATCAGTTACTGTTGAGCACCCGGGTCAGTTTTCTCAGTATGTTGATTAGTTGGGGATTCCTGTAAAGGTCTTGGTCTGCTGAGAAAAGCTTCCTTGGTGAGGGGTGAGGACTACACTTATATGTGGATATAATAAAAAGTACTTAGAATGCAGTTAGAAAGTATACTGGTTCAAGAAAGGAGAACCTCCTATTGAAAGGTTTTATCAGATTCTGGGAGGCAGGTGGAGGCAGGAGGATGAAGAGATCAAACCAATCTAGGAATACTCTGTTTCATACAATAACATTTTAAAAGGGCAATATAGCAGTTGCATTTAGTGTTTGTTTTCCAGGACATGGTTTCTCTGTGTAGCTCTGGCTGTCCTGAAACTCTCTCTGTAGAACAGGCTGGCCTCAAACTCAGAGATCCACCTGTCTCTGCCTCCTGAGTGCCTGGGATTAAAGGTGTATGTGTGCCCCCAATGCCTGGCTTGCTTTTTTTTTTTTTTTTTTTTTGTATTACAGTGTGTGTGTGTGTGTATGTACACATGGGTGCACATGCCACAGTGCAGGTATGCTCACAGGACAACTTTCAGGAGTCATTTGTCTCCTCCCAACATCTGGGGCCCAGAGATCAAACTCGAGTCGTTAGGCTCGGTAGCAGGTGTGTGCCCACTGAGCCATCTACAAAGCACAAGTAGTTGTTTTTTAAAAAGCAGTAGTAAAACTTAGAAGTCAAAACTGAAAGGGGAAAGTTGGGTGTTTGGAGGTTTAGAAGAGTGCATAAAAGAACACGGAAGAAAAAAATCATTGATTCCAACTTCCTCATTCCTGATAGCAGTAGCCTTTATTCTCTTGGTGAGAGTACCTTCAGATAGAACACTTACCTGGTCTCATCATGTACAGATATGTATATATGTTTAGGGCTGACCACTTGGAAATGGTGTCTGTTCTAATCTGCTTCTCTGCTGCTGTGATAAACACCAGGACCAAAAGCAACCTGGGGAGGAAAGGATTAGATGTGGTGGCGCATGCCCTCAATCCCAGAAGGCAGAGGCAGATGGATATCGTGAGTTCATTGCCAGCCAGGAATACATAGTATGACCCTGCTTTTAAAATGAGCAAAAAAAAAAAAAAAACAGAACAGTGGTGGTGCAGGCCTTTAATCCCAACACTTGGGAGGCAGAGGCAGACATATCTCCTTGAGTTTGAGGCTAGTCTAGTCTACAGAGTGAATTCCAGGACAGCCAGCAACACAAGGAAATTGTCTCAAAAAAAAAAGGTAAATAAATAAATGGATTTCAATGCTTACATGATACAACAGTCCATGATCAAGTGAAGGCAGAGGCAGGAACTAAAGCAGAGGCCGGGGAGGAAAGCTCTTGTGGAATGCCGCTTACGGGCTGGCTCAGCTACCTTTCTCCCAACCCAGGCTGACCTGCATAGGGATGGTACCACCCACAGTCGGCTGGGCCCTCTTACCTTAATTAAGAATTAATAAAATTCTTCACATACATGGCCTCTGGACAAACTGATCAGAGCAATAATTTGAATTTCCTTCTTTCCAGGTGACTGTAGGTCTGTGTAAAGTTCACAGCTAAAACTAACTGGCAGGATGAAAAGAGATCAAGAAAAGTTCTTAGCTGGGCATGGTGGTTCAGGTATTTAATTCCAGTCCTCAAGAAGTCCGCCATGAGTTTGGGGCCAGTCTGGTCTACATATGACAGTGAGTTTCAGGACAGCTAGGGCTACATAGAGAGACCCTGTTTCAAAAAAGAAAAGAATTTCCAAGCTGGATATAGCAGATACATGCCCATAAGGAGGCAGGAGAAGCAGCTGTTTGAGGTTATTCTAACCTACATCTATTTGAGGAAAGCCTGAGAAAATCCATCCTCCAAAATCCAAAACTAATTGATGTTAGTATCTTTGGCCATTTGGGCCACTATAATAGAATACCACAGACTGGGTAGCTTTTAAATTATGTTTCTCAGTTATGGAGGAAATGAAACCGAAGATGATGGCACTGGCCAATTCAGTATCAGGTCAGGGCCAGTTTCCATGTTCTTGTGATTTGAGAGGGTACCAAGGAGAAGGAAAGTACTCTGAGGCTCTTCTGTAAGAGCAGGACTCCTCATAAGTGCTGTTGTTGACGGTCTATTCATCTGTTTCCTGCCACCACACAGGAGGCTAAGATTTCACCGCTCCTTCACCCCAACAGTAGCAGGCAAACTCTGAATTTCAGGCCAGCCAAGGCTATGTAATGAGACATTGCTCAAAAAACATCTTTTTAACATGAATTTTGGCTTGGACACAGTTACTCTACAACAGGGTATAGAACTGTGGATCAATTTCCCCTTTATAATTAGCCTTGTACAGCGTATAATTGTAATACATTATGTATACAATTAAAAATTATAATTTGTATTTTAGTTTTTGTTTTTTATCCAGTGCTTCAGAATTTCTGGCCTCATGCACGCTAAGCAAGTACTGTACCACTAAAGTATACCTACAGACCAAATTAATACTTTTTTTTTTTTTTTTTTTTTTTTGGTTTTTCGAGACAGGGTCTCTCTGTAGCTTTGGTGCCTATCCCGGAACTAGCTCTTGTAGACCAGGCTGGTCTGGAACTCACAGAGATCCGCCTGCCTCTGCCTCCTGAGTGCTGGGATTAAAGGCGTGCACCACCACCGCCTGGCTATTAATACATTTTTTTAAAAAAATATTTATTTATTTTATTATGTATATAGTATTCTGTCTGTGTGTATGCCTGCAGACCAGAAGAGGGCACCAGACCTCATTACAGATGGTTGTGAGCCACCATGTGGTTGCAGGGAATTGAACTCAGGACCTTTAGAAGAACAGGCAATGCTCTTAACTGCTGAGCCATCTCTCCAGCCCAAATTAATATATTTTTAAAAGTGTGATGCACTTGGAATGGTTCTCTATGAAGCAAATTAAAGCATGAAGGCAGTCTTTCTCTGTAAAGGTTAGTAGCCATAGGAGCACCAGTGTCTCGATGGACAATACATATATAAACAAGGATCAAGGAACAGTACAATATGAAGTCATGCTATTTAACCTGGCAGGCAATCCACGAATAATTCCTATTGGTTTGGGGTAATTACCTCTATTACCTAGCCTATAAACAGTACTTTCCTTGTTTCCCTCTTGCCACATCATTGAAACTTTCCCTATCATTTAACACAGAGCTTAGTGTATAACAGGTTCCTGGTAGCATTTGTAACTCTTATTTAATTAAATTTCTGCCTTTTCTAACTTGGCAAATTAGATCGCTTAATCTCTGCAAATATAGGATGGCGTTGTTCCTTTATTAGTAATGTTAACTACAGTGTACCTAGAGTAATAGCATGTGACAGCCTTTTACTGACATACACTCACTCGTTCATAGTGTACAATATGGAGATAAAGAGAATGAATTTCAGAGAGACTAAATGGTACAATTGGGGCTTGTTGTTCTATACCATTACTCAAAGAATTTTTTTTTGTTTTGTTTTTTTTTTGTTTTGTTTTGTTTTTTGTTTTTCGAGACAGGGTTTCTCTGTAGCTTTGGAGCCTGTCCTGGAACTCCCTTTGTAGACCAGGCTGGCCTCGAACTCACAGAGATCCGCCTGCCTCTGCCTCCCGAGTGCTGGGATTAAAGGTGTGTGCCACCACCGCCCGGCTAAGAAAATGTTTTAAAATACCCGGAAATACAAGCTTTCCTAAATATAAGTCAGGTCATCCCGTTTCTAAAATAAAGTTTTTAAAATTTTTATTTTTCAGAAGACTTTTATTGGGCCTCATTTTGCAGCACAAGGGGGCAGCACAGAAGAGTGCCTTCGCAGTTGATTCAAAAAATGAAGAGACTATCCTAGTTATAGACCAAGGAGTGTGGGGAAGTGGCATGCAAAGGAAGAATTATATTGGCACCAGTCACGACAGTATTTCAAGTTCCACCAATCCCAGGCCTCATTTTGCACCAATTATAAGCTTTCTGCTGAGCCATAGGGAAAATGCCTCCCTATATGACCTAGGTGAGCCAGATCTTTGGTTTTCTCTGAGGTTTGTCTTAAATTATCCTCCAGGGCTGGTACAGGTTCTTTGGTGCAGTCATGCTGGAGAAAAGCTCTCTGTGTTGTTTAGAGTGGCAGTAAAGAATCTAAAAGAGGTGGGCCAGATGGGCATTATGAAATATGCCAGGAACACCAGCCACTCAGGAGGCTGAGTTGAGACTGCAAGTTCTGGCCAACCTAAGTAATTTACCAAGATCTTGTCTCGAAACAATAAAAAGGGACTGAGGACAGAGCTAGCACCAGAGCACTTACTTAAACATGCCCAGGGTTCTGAGGCCAATCCCCAGTACTGCAAAGAAAACTAAGTAAATAAAAATGAGCAGCATGGCTGCCTTCAGGGCAGTCTTGTTTGCAAGGATGATCAGTTTTCATTTTGGTCAAAAGTATTTATGCACTGGGGCTTGGTATGTAGCTCAGCAGGCAAGAATGCTGATATATATACACTAGCCCTGGGTTTGAGCCCCATGATGACATAGACCAGGCATGGGGGCCCATGCCTATAATCCCAACACTCGAGAGGCAGAGGCAGGAGGATCTAGGTCATTCTTGAGTGAACAGTGAATTCAAAATCAACCTGGGCTATATGAGACCCTGTCTCAAAGCAACTGTTTATGCATAGCATTAAATACACATTCTGCTTAGAAATCCAGTGTCAATAAAATGTTTAATTCACAAGTTCCTGATATTTGTCATACTGTTTTAGTTGTCCAAAAGACAATAATATGCTTCAGCTCCTCCTTTATTGCCATCTATCATCTATCTATCTATCTACCTACTTATTTATTTTGTTTTTGCAAGACAGCTTCTTTATGTGGCATTGACTAGCTCTGAAGATCAGACTGGCCTCGAACTCACAAAGATCTATCTCCTTGTGCCCCGAACTCACAAAGATCTAACTCCTTGTGCCTCTGCCTCCAGAGTGCTGGTATTATAGGCATGCACCACCAACACCCGGCTTTTCTTTTTTTAAAGATTTATTCATGTGTGTGTGTGCACGCCAGTCGGGTGGGGGTGCCCAAGGAGACCAGAAGGGGTCCCCTGGAGCTAAATACAACTGTGATCCACCCAGTCAAGCCCAGGTCCTCTGCAAGAGCAGTAAGTGCCCTTAACCACTGAGCCATCTCTACAGCCCCAGATTTTACATTTCGTTTTATTTTGGTTTTTTGAGACAGGGTTTCTCTGTGTACCTTTGGTGCCTGCCTGGCCTCAGACTCACAGAGATCCGCCTACCTCTGCCTCCCAAGTGCTGGGATTAAAGGTGTGAACCGCAACCATCAGGCAGATTTTACTTTTTAAAGTGTTTACTTATTAGGTGGTGTTAGTGACTCAACCGAGGACCCTGCCACTACGCTGCATAGCCAGTCTGCATCCCAAAACAGTCTCAGATTTACAGGGGAAAAAAAAAGAAAAAAAAATGAGGATACAGCGCCTCCCATCCACTTTCCCTTATTTTTAGCATCCTATATTAGTATGTACATATGTTTCAGTTAATTCAATATTGATACATTATTACCTACAATCTTTAATGCATTTAGGTTAGTTTTCACCTGCCTTTTAAAAGATAGACAAATCTTTAATGTTACATGAACTAATCGTTAAGCACACGCTTGCTACCTTCCCCTAACATTATAGATGTACTTTCTTCTTTTTGATTTTTAAAGATTTTTACAATGCCTGATCATCTCTTAAAAATAGCCAATATAGAGCCGGGCAGTGGTGGCTCACACCTTTAATCCCAGCACTCAGGAGGCAAAGAGAGGCGGATCTCTGTGAGTTCGAGGTCAGGCTGGTTGGTCTACAAGAGCTAGTTCCAGGACAGGCCCCAAAGTTACAGAGAAACCCTGTCTCGAAAAACAAAACAAAACAATTATCAAAATAGCCAACATGGACGTCTGGCTTCCACGTACGAACGCAAAGGTACACGTACACAAATCACACACCACAACTGTCCCCAATATTATTAGCACTGGAAGTAAGTATAAATTCCACAGGTTTTCTTGTTCAATGAGAATTTCTCAAAATTGATGAGTCTACTTAGGAAACAAATTGGAACAAACATAACCTTCTTTATCTTTATCTCTTTCCATTAAAGGTCTTGAAAACACTTCTTTTTAAATCCTGAGACAGGGTTGTAAACCAGGTTGTTTTTGGATTTGCTACGTAGATGCCTTGAACTTCGTGCAGATCCTTCTGCGTCCACCCACCTCTAGAAGGCTGGGATTATCGCGGTACACTACTACACCCGACGCTAGTCTTTTTGAGGCAGGGTCTCTAAAACAATCCCAATCTGTTTGCCTGGAACTCGCGGCGGTCCCCCTGCCTCAGCCCCTGACTCCAGAGAGTGCAAGAATAACAGGAAAAGAACCACCAAGTTCGGATGAGAGGATCCTAGCCATTTGAGCACAATCAGCGCAGGAAGCAATTCTGACTAGTCAGCTGGGATTTTTTTTTTTTTAATTGCGCATGCGTTTGGGTTTGGCCAACCCATCCCGGAACTTAACCGTTGATGAAATGTAGTTTTAAATCATCGGAGTTGTGATCCGGTTCTTTCGTGGCGCCCTCGGTTCTCCAAAGAGCCTTGGGATTGGGCAATCGAATCCCAGGCCGGGATCCGATTGGTTGTCACAGCAGAGAGCCGCGGAGACGTTGCGTGACGCTATTAGACCGCCCTGTCGCGGGACTGGCCGGGCTTCTAGCCAATCAGCAGGCGCGGCGCGCCCTTCGGTTTCCTGCTGCTGGCATTTGCCGCCTGGGTTCCCGCGACCCCAACGTCCCAGAGGCGGGGCCACAGTCGTCTGGGACGCTTCTTGGAATCGGCCTTAGGGTGCCTAGAAACAAACCCCGGCTTGGCGGCGGCCGTGACGATACCGACGGTGGATCTTCGTGCTCCTGGTCCCCCGACGCGCCCGCCGGGCCCGGGAAGCACGGTGAGTAACAAGTGGCCTGGGAGGGACGGTCCGCGTTAGCGCGCTGGGACTGGTGACCACAGGGCCGCCAGGGGAGAAAGAAAGCGGACGTCAGAACCTTGCCTCTTGTCTGCTAAAGAACGTGAAAGAGGTTTATATTTGTGACGTGCCTCAGATTGCTTTCACTGTAAAAAATTTCTTGGGGACTGAAACCGTGATCCTTGTTCTTGCATTCATGACGTTATCTGACCCGGACTGTTAGTGTTTATAGTCGGTGACCTACAGGAAGTAGACCTATGTCAGAAGCGAGGTGTGAAATACCGTGTCAGAACACAGGGGCAGTGATGTCACCATAAGAGATTTAACATTCGAGGTGGAAGTTGGATAATAGGGTTTAGTAGGAAATTCGAAGTAAAGGAGGAGGACCGCCTGTGCAGTCCCATCGAAGACTGCTGATAGATGGAGGATGAATGACGAGGAATTTCGGGTGCAGATTGGGTAGGCCTTTTTATTCTGTATATGAAGAAAAGCCATTGACTTTCTAAGCAGGAGAAAACCTGTTGTTCAAAGACACTTTTGTGTCTGCCCTGGAGGGACTTGTCCTTGAATCTGGCAGGTGGGAGGTCAACTAAGGTGGGAGGTTGGAAAGAACTTACTCTGGGTAAGAGGGAGAAGAGGTGAGGACGACCTAATGGTTCTTGTTTGCTATAGGATGATAACATCTATCTGAGGAGAGTATTTTTCTACTCTATTTTATATAGCTAGGTATATGTTTTGTGCAGTTTTGGCCATTAGCTTTACATAATACTGTCAAGATAAACTAGTTTATCAAATCTCATTTGATCGTTTTCAAATGAAAAAGGCCTAATGCAAAAAAAAAAAAAAGAAAAAGAAAAAGGCCTAATGCATGAAAAAGGAGAGACAGATAAGGCCTTTAAAAACACTCCTGTTAGTGAAGGAAAATGGCACTTTATATACTACTTTGTGAAGGTAGAGTTATCAATGTGATTACTGTTGCCATGACAACCAAGTGCTAAAGAAAGGCTCTTCCTCTTCTTCTTCTTCTTCTTCTTCTTCTTCTTCTTCTTCTTCTTCTTCTTCTTCTTCTTCTTCTTCTTCTTCCTCTTCCTCTTCCTCTTCCTCTTCCTCTTCTCCTCCTCCTCCTCCTCCTTCTTTTGTTAAAGTTTGTATTTCAAGAAGTTGAAATATCTCTATGGGGGACATTTAGTTGATCTTTAAAGGTCATATCCTGCAGAATTTTGTTCTCTCGGGTATTTTCAGCCTTGGATGTTATGGAAAAGGTATCTTCTAAATGACTTAACTTTTGTGTTAGTAATCCTTTAGTAATTGAGTCAGATAATTCCTTTTAAAATTTTTATTAGAGTTTAAAATTTACTCTCTGTCTGTGTGTGTGTGTGTGTATGCCTGTGTACCGCTCGCATACTACAGTATAATTGGGAGATCTGAGGATAACTTGCAGGAGTTGGTTGGTACTCAGGTTCCCAGTTGTTTTGGCAGCAAGCACCTTTATCCTCTGAGCCATGTTATTTGCCATAGATTTTTATCTATTGTTATTATTACTGTTGTTGGTGGTGTATGTGTGTGTGATATGTGTATGTGAGAGCAGGAAACCGTGTCCCTCAGAGTGTGGTGGGCGGGTGTCAGAATACAACTTCCCAGAGTCTGTTCTTTGTTTCCATCTTGCCTTCTGGGAATTGAACTCAGGTCCCTAGCCTTGTTCAGCAAGTTCTAAGCTGCCTCATCTTCCTCAGACAATATCTTTTTTGCTAAAATTGAAACAATGCACAAAAGTTAAAAATTAAGACTTAAAAAATACAATGAATGCTAGCTGGCATTGGTGGTGCATCCCTGTAACCCAGAACTTGAGAGACAAGCCTCATAACCCCTAGGAAACCACACACACATACCAAACAGGAAAATCTATGAATGAATTTATAAACAGCTATAATGAACTCAAGAAACTCATTCTTGGGACGATAAGTAGGAAATCTCTGTCCCCACAAACTGACTTGTGAAAGACTCTGTGTTCATAGTTTGGATCCAAATACAAACTTGCTGGGTATTCTCACTGATATTTTATGCCTTTTCATTCACACAGCAAACCTTTAGTTTCTGCCTCTCTTGGGTTTCAAATCCATATGTCTAAAATCCTACTGGATAGTTTCATTAATTACTAATGAAGCAAACAAAGTACAGACTGTTTAGTCCTTTCTACATAGGTCAGCATTTACTATTTTGTCTTTTTTTTTTTTTTTTTTTTTTTTTTTGAACAGGGTCTCTGCAAACACTGTCTGCCTTGGAACTCACTGTGTAGACCAGTCTGGCTTCAAACTCACAGAGATCCATCTCTTTCAGCCTCCCAAATTCTGGGATTAAGTCCTGTGCACCGTGAGACTTTGTCTTTTTTGTTTGTTTTGTAAGACAGGCTTTTTCTGTGTAACAGCCCTGGCTATCCTGGAACTCACTCTTTTGACCATGCTGGCCTCAAACTCACAGAGATCCACCAACCTCTGCCTCCCAAGTGCTGGGATTAAAGACATGTGCCACCATCACCATCAAGACCTTGTCTTAAAAAAAAAGAAAATGATTTTGGGATAAAATATGCACCTCATTTAATGAATATGTATACCAAATTAAATATTAAAGTTAGTGTATAGACTGAATGACTTAAGTATGAAAGCAATCAAAACCTATTGCTGACATTTAATCTTTTATTTTTCTGTGTATTGAACATAGGACCTTGCATTTGTAGGCAAGTATAATATATCCCAAGATTTACAGTACTTAATTTTATTATTCCATAGTTACTTTTCATAGAAGCAGCTTAATTTTGTTATTATGTATTTAAGTAATGTTTCTTTTTCTATGTTTAACAATATCCTTTTATTTTTGTAGGATACTGAGTACCAGAAATTGAATAAATCACTCACCAAGTATAGAACCTGTAGTTCCTCTATAAAAAGTACCAGATGAATACCAGGTATAGACACGTTATTTGATTGATTATATATTTAACTATTTCTTTTTATTATATGTATGAATGTTTTGCCTGTATGTATGTATTTGTACCACATACATGCTTGGTGCCTAAGGAGGCCTGAAGAGAGTATCTGATACCTTGGAATTGGAGCTACAGATGGTTGTGAACTGCCATGCATGAGCTAAGAATAAATCTGGGTCCTCTGCTATTTGAAGCAAGTACTCTTAATCGCTAAGCCATCTCTCCAGGTCCTATTTTATTTTTTTTGAGTCAAGGTTTTGATATATAGCCTAACTGGCCTCACACTCACCCAGTTCTCCTTCATTCTCCCAGATGCTAAGATTATAGGCATGTTTCACTGTGCCTGATTGTTTAGTTATTTGAGATGGAGGTCTTGCTGTGTTACTGAGGCTGGTCTTGAAATGTGGGATTCATTTAAATACTCTTTCCTTAGCCTCTCAAGCTTTGGGACCTCAGGCACACGCCACCATGCCTGGCTTTAAAATATTTTTCATGCAGTGTTTTCCTAGAGCTACCCACATTAACTTGGGACAGAACACTGGAAGAGAAAAGAGAACACAGTCTTCGGAATAGGAATATCTGGTCCTACTTTAGTTAGGTGGATCCCTTGATCTAGTTCCTTCACTGTAAGATGAAGATGGGAATCATTTTTTAATCAGTTACCAGGAAGGTATTAAATATGCTGATTAAACTAAAGGATTGGGCATATAGTGAGCACTTAGTAAATATTAGCTCTCTTTTTCTCTCACTTAATGACATTGATGTTTTATTGGTGAGAAATCACTTGAACTGAGGTTGTAAATTGTAAGATTGCTTACTTCTATCCTAGAGGAATGGAAGTGTTGGTTTCTTCTTTCTGAGCACTTAGTCCCTGCAGGTAACCATCTCACATTGGCTATCCCAATTTTCCTCATGTTTCCCTAAGCCATGTTTTCCTAAGTGGAGTAGGAAGGAGGAGCTGGCCACCTGTCCCTGCTTTTCTTAGTCTGTTATTACATGGAGGACCTGACACACTGACTGGGTGATTTAGTTCTTTGGATCATTTTATTGCCCCTAGAGAGGAACAATTAATGGTGGCATATGGATTTTCTTTTTCTTATAAACTACAGTTATGCCCATGGGTAGCTTTTCTATTCCCTGTTGCTTCCTTTGTGCCAGATGTTCTTGATAAAGACAATAGGAAACATGATCAGGGAGGCTATCACATTCCTTTTCATCTTGACCCTTCTGTCGTATCACACTACTGAAGTATTTTTATTCGTTCTTCTCTCTCTCTCTCTCTCTCTCTCTCTCTCTCTCTCTCTCTCTCTCTCTCTCTCTCTCTCTCTCATGTATTTTGAGCAGCTCCCTACATAGCTCTTGCTCTATTGGAACTCACTATGTAGACAAGGCTGGCCTTGAACTCATAGACCTGCTTGCTTCTGCCTCCCAAGTGTGTGCCACCATGCCTGGCCCTATGCAGTATTTTTTAATTATATAAACTACAACATAGAGGTATTGATCAATCTATTATATAGTTAATGAGAGTTATAGTTAGGATTTCAGCTGGCATGACCCTTTCTTTACTGTGCTGAGGAAAGTATTATTATAGATTGATCTTTAAAGGTGCTGTAGAGTGGAAAATGAAAGAAAAAGACATTAAATACTTATCAATGAATTAGAAATTATTTTGAAGCATTTTACATATGTGTTCAACATTCAGCATAACTCTTGAGAGAAAGCACTGCTGTTCATGACCTTCACATTGCTCCCTTCAGCTGTTTTTTAGGCTGGCCTGGAATTTTTAGTCTTGGCCTCTTAAGGACTTGGAATGCCTGGCAAAGAGAATTAACTGTTTCTTTTTCCTTGTACTTTAATTTTTTTTAAAGGTTTTCTTCAAGCAAGATGGTACCTTTTCACTTTCCCCCATCAAAATTGGCTCTTTGGAACCCAATGCCAATTGGAGATTTCATCTGCTTGCATCTCTGTTACTACAGGTATGTTTCTCTTTTCAATCAAACCAGTATAGCATGAATCATTAAAGAATATTAAGACAGACTTGATTGTTATTACTAATTATAAGTTGGACTGCCTAAATCCCCAAGTTCACTGTTTTTCCCTTTGATTTGTGTGTGTGTTCACTTGTGGAAGCCAGAGTTGATGTCCATTGTCTTCCCTCTTGCTCTCCACTTTAGCTTTTGAAACAGGATCTCACTGAATATCAAATAATAAACAGTTGTATACCTGTTTCCAGTTGATTATGTAATCATTTGAATTTTTATTTTATAATTTTTATTTTATGTGCATTGGTATTTTGCCAGTGTATATGTCTGTGTGACAGTGTTGGGTCCCCTGGAATAGGAATTACAGACAGTGTGAGCTGGGAATTGAACCCCAGTCCTGTAGAAGAGCAGTCAGTGCTCTTAACTGCTGAGCTATCTCTCTAGCCCCAACCCTTTGAATTTTTAATCAATTTAATCTTTTATTTCTATAAGTTCTGAATGATTCTTTTTCAAGTGTGTCTAAACTTGGCTGGGGTGTTGCTCATTTGGTAGAGTGCTTTCCTTACCTGCTGAAGCTCTGGTCAATCTGTAGCACCACATAAACCCCCTGCTGGTACATGCCTTAATCTCAGGAGGAGGCAGGAGGATCAGAAGTTCACGGTCATTCTTGGCTACACAGGGAATTTGAGGCCAGTCTGGGGTGTAGATATCCTGACTCAAAAAATTAAAATATGAGAGAAAGTAAAATAAACCCTATAGAGTTCATTTGCTTAGGACAGGGTACTCACTCTGTAGACCAGACTGGCCTTGAATTCAGAGATCTCCCTGCCTAGCAATGGTATATGTAACCACTGCCTGGAGATTTATTTTAATTATGTTAGTGCTCATTTTTAACCCTGTTAGTGCAGTTGCCAGAAGAGGCTAGATCTCTTGGAACTGGAATTACAGGTGGTTGTGAGCCACCTGATGGTGCTGGGATTGAACTCAGGACCTCTGGAAGAGCAGGATGAGCTCTTAACCTCTGAGCCATCCCTACACACACACACACACCTTTTAGCTCTTAAGCACTGAGCCATCCCTACACACACACACACACACACACACACACCTTTTAGCTCTTAACCACTGAGCCATCCCTACACACACACACACACACACACACACACACCTTTTAGCTCTTAACCACTGAGCCATCCCTACACACACACACACACACACACACCTTTTAGCTCTTAACCACTGAGCCATCCCTACACACACACACACACACACACACACACACACCTTTTTTAAAGATAGGAACTACATAGCTCTGCCTGGCCTGAACTTACTATGTAGACCAGCTTGGCCTCAAACTTACAGAAGTCTGCACCTCCTGAGCTCTGAGATTAAGGGTGTATGCCACCATGACCAGCTCTTTTGTTTTAAATGTATTTATTTATGTTTGGTATTCAGGAGTATTGTTACTGGACATAAATGATATGTAAACAAGTGAATGTGACTATTTCTCTTAAACTTTATTTACAGAAACCTGTTGTCCTCTTGGTTTATCAATTTGTGCTCTGGTCCAGGGTAGGCCAGAGCCTGGGGGACATTTGTACCTTTCTTGTCAGTTTATGGCCAATATGGTTTTCAGGTGGCCTTGTCTATTATGGGGTTACTTGGCAATAACTAGGGATCTCCTGATGGTAATCTTTGTGTACATTTTTTAGATTCTGTGGTATATGGTTTTTGTTTGTTTGTTTTGTTTTGTTTTTCGAGACAGGGTTTCTATGTTTCTTTGTAGCCTGTCTTGGAACTAGCTCTTGTAGACCAGGCTGGCCTCGAACTCACAGAGATCCGCCTGTCTCTGCCTCCCGACTGCTAGGATTGATTAAAGGTGTGCACCACCACCTCCTGGCCAAACTCTGTGTTATATTTTAGTCAGTCCTTTATAGAAGGGTTTTATTTTTAGGGCATCAGGTATGCCACATTCTTAAGAGACTTTCTTATTTTTCAGAAAGCCAAAACTTGTGGTAACTGAAAAGGCCATCCGACTTGCTTATCGTCATGCTAAGCAGAATAAAAACAATGTGCCATGCTTCTTACTTGGTTTTCTCACAGTGGATGAAGGTAATATGTTGTAAAAAAAATATTGTGTGGCTATTATAGAATGTACATTTGTTTCAGCCAGCTGCTGTATATGCTTTTGCTAATATCTTTGCTACACACCATGGGTATGAAAATGAGTGAACTACCCATTACAGAATTCATGGTGTAGTCAACTGAAGACTATCAGCAAATCATTTTTTTTTTAATGTAAGATTTTAATATACTACCAGTATGATCAAAGTACTTTGCTGAAATGTGGTTTGGTTTGGTGTTTTCTGTGTTTGGTTAGCATGCTATGTAACAGCTGCTGTTGTGTCTGCAGATGAAGAAGGTGTGACACTGACAGTGGATCGCTTTGACCCTGGCCGAGCAGTCCCCGAGTGCTTAGAAAGAGCTCCTACTGCGTCTCTTCCTGGAGATTTTCTGATCCCCTGCAAAGTTCATACTCAAGGACTTTGTTCAAGAGATATGATAGTTCATAATGCAGATGACTTCAGTTCAACTTTAAAGGTGAAATTCACTCATAACATTTTTATAACAATTTTTATTTTTTGAAATTATAATTGCATCATCTCCCCCTTTCCTCCCTCCCATGTTCACTCCTCTTGCTCTCTCAAATTTATGGCTTTTAAAAAAAATTATTGTTACAGATCCCACACACATAGACACACACAGCTTCAACCTACTCCATCTGTATAATGTTATCTCAGGGCCAACCACTTAATATTGGATAACCAATTAGTGTCCTCTTCCCTGGGGAAGACTTCCCCCTCCTCCCCCCAACATTCTCAGTTGCCTGTAGCCCTTTGTCTAAGGTTGAGGCCTCACAAGAGTTCCGCCTTCCATGACAGCGTGTTCATTGGTGGTGGTGTCATTCTTTGGGACTTATTTAGGCGGCCGTGTTGGTGAGACTTCATTTGTATACCCTCTCTGACATTTCTAGTAGAGACAATCTCACAACAAACGTCCTGTTTTCTGGCTCTTACAATCTTTCTGTCCTCTTAGGCAATAATCCCTGGGCCTTGGGTACAGGAGTTGTGTTATAGAAGTGCCCATTGGAACTTAATCTCTGCATTTTGATTGGTTGTGGTTTTCTGTAATGGCCTCCTATTACAAAGACAAGTTTCTTTGATGAGGGGTGAGAATTACAACTTACCTATTTGAGGAAGGGTAAATATTTAGATTGTACTTGGGAATTATGTAGTTCAGTAAACTTGAAGGTTTTCCAGAATCCATGACTTTTCTAGCCCTGGGCAGTTGGCCATGTTTCCAGTACCGACACAATTTCTTTCTTGAGTGGGTTTGAAGTCCAATTAGAAAGCTGTTGGTTACCACCATGATATGTGTTCCACTAGTGCTCCTGTATGGTTAGTGTGCCATGCGTCCTTGTTGTGGTCCATAGGTGTCACAGGTGGGGAGGACTAATTGCTTGCCTCCCTTGGAAGTTGGCACGGCACCTCTAGTAGTTGAAAGCTAGCCCTCTGGGAGGAGGCTTTGGGTCATGTCTAGCTCAGGGCCTCTGAGTCCTGTGTCTGAAGTGCAGGTGATGTTTTTAATTATGTATAAGAATCGTACTGTATGTGGTTTATAGTATTTTAATAAGTCTGTAATGAGAATTATTTGTAATGATCTGTGATTGAGTTATTGTGGACATAAAAATCCAAGGTAATGTGGTTTCTGAGGCCAGAGATATGCATAATATTCCAGAAGAGGAAGAGATGTGATCAAGACAGGAAAGTTCAGGAAGTGCTCAAGGTTGCTAGTAGTATATAAACTTCTGCTAAGGGCTATTAGACTGGAATAATTGTTTAATCAGATTATAGAGAGACTTTTTTAGGTAAAGGAAATTTTTGTGTAGTTATTGGAGGTTTCTGAAAAGACGATTCTGTCAAATCTGATCAGGAAAGCTGACTGAAGCCAGAGAGAATGGTCCACTAGGTTGGATGTGTGTTGGGTGTGTCTGTGTGTGTGTATGTATACATCTATCTCACATGTACAGACAGTGGTAGCAGTAAGGATAGAAAGGGCATAGTAAAGAAGGATAAATATGCAAGAAGAGTTATTCTAATAATTTGAAAAAGGAACCAAAAAGGAATGATTGAGATTCTCTAAGGCTGAGTCATAATTAATTTACTTACTCCACCACCACCCACCCCCAGTATAGTAAAATTTATTAGAGGTGATAATTGCCCAGCAAGAATTAGAGTACCTGGGCAGTATTAACACATGCCTTTAATCCCAGCACTTGAGAGGCAGACAAACCTCTGTGAGTTTGACAGCCAGGGCTGCACAGAAAAACCCTGTCTCGAAAACAAACAAACAAAAAAAACAAATAAATAAAATTGAAGAGCTGTTAGACATCCAAGTTGGAAACTTATGTTGGAGCTTAAGACTGCTGATTAAATTACTCACATAATCTTTTGATCGTGTGGAAGAAATGAGAATTGAAATGTTAATTAGAACTAATTTAATTTTGTCATTGTAAGATATTACAGAGGTGTCTATAACAATGTTAAGAACTTTAAAGTTATGGATGCATTTCAAAGTTATAATTTTATGATATTGGTTCCTCAGGCTTTGCAGTACCATGTATGTAGCAAAGATTGCTTGGACTGTGGAAAGCTGCTTTCCCTGCGAGCTCAAATCACCTCCAGGGAGAGTTTGGATGGTGTGGATTTTGACTTGCACTGGGCAGCAATAACACTAGCAAATTCCTTCAAATGTGTGCCTGTGAAGCCTGTCCCCATCATTCCTACAGCTCTGGCAAGAAACCTGAGTAGTAATCTGAATATTGCTCAAATTCAAGGAACCTATAAACATGGGTAAGTAAAAAAATCCATTAGTCAAGCTCATAAATATTGATTGAATTAATATATTTCTCAAGATACCCACATAGTACTAAATTCTGTAGTCTTTTTCATGTTAGAGATCCAGCCATTTGGTCAGCAATAGGGGAGATAAAATTACTTATTCCTAATTTTTTTAAGAAGATTTTATTTATTTATTAATTATACTGTTCCTCCTGCATGTATGCCTTCATGCCAGAAGAAGGCACCAGATCCCTTTATAGATGGTTGTGAACCACCATGTGGTTACTGGGAATTGAACTCAGGACCTCTGGAAGAGCAGCCAGTGCTCTTAACCTCTGAGCCATCTTTCCAGCCCAAATTACTTATTTCTAAATATTTGTTCCTGTTTATTCAATCTACGGTTTTGCATATGCTAAGTATGCAATCGGCTGTTGTAGTATAACAGTCTTATTTTTGTTACACAGTTGTGCTTCACCCTATAAAAAGTTGGTAATTAAAAAATTATATTAAAGTATATTTCAGGGCACGATGTCAGACTCCTTTAATCTCAGCATTTAGGAAGCAGCAGCAGGCAGATTTCTGTGCATTTGGGACCAACCTGGTCTACATAGTGAGTTTCAGACATAGCCAGGGCTACATAGTGATCCTCCCCAAAAAAGAAAGAAAATATTGGCTGTGGTGTTAGAATTATGACTCACCGATAGCGTACTTGTATGTGTAAGTCTGAGTCTAAATTCAGTCTCCAAGTCCCCAACACCACACAAAATATATCAGTTGATATATAATTTGATTTAAAAAAAAAAAAAAGTGGAGGGAAAAATAAATTGTATTTTGCCTACCTTATAAGTTATTTTCTTTTTTTTATTAACAAAGATCTGATAGAATCTAAAAAATGCTGAAGAATTTATGCATAGTGTGTGCTTTAGCTGTTGGTAATGGGCACTGCAGGTAGAGAACAAGGCCAGGAAAGATCTGCCGTGCTCCTGCTCACCACATGCTCACCTGCTGAAGGGTGGCCTTGACTTCAGTAGCAGAACGGACTCCTGTGACTCTGTCCCTGAGTTCCCAGGTCAAGATGCATGCCTTCTGATCCTCCGCAGGACTGCTTCCCTGGATTGTCATTTACTTAACATCCACTGGACAGGGTTCCACAGTGGAAGTACCTGGGCTTGAAAGTTTGAGCAGAAGTGGCTGTAAGCATTCGTTACACTTTTGGCTTTATTTCCCACTGACTCCACCCTAGTTCCTGTTAGGTTTCTAGAGCCAAAAACGCTTGCCATGATACACTCTACTCTTCTACAGAAGAAGAAGAAGAAAAAAAGGACTTTTTCCTTTGAGTAGCAAGGATGTCCCATTTTGAATTCACATTCTGACTAGAATCATGCCTGCTGGTTGAAATGGCACAGTAGGAAATGTATTAATTATATTACAAATGATCAAAAGCCACAATGACCAAAAACTACTTGAATGAAGCACTTATATGTTCTGGAATAATAAAGTGTTCTTTAACATGAGAATGTTTTCTTTTAAATTGACCATCAAATTATTTTCCTTTACCTGTGCTCATGTCCATTTGCTCACACAGAATGAACTGTCTTTGCATTACCCATCTGCAATCTCTTGGTATTCTAGTAGCAAGCAGGACATGGGATATTCAGTTTTAGTTTGTTTGTTTTTTTAATTATGTATGTTTGTGTATCTAAGAGTAGGTTATATAAGTCAGTGCAGGTGCTTGAGGAAGCCAAAAGATGTTGGATCCTCTGGAGCTGGAGTTGCAAGTGTTTGTGAGCTGCCCAGCATGAGTGCTGGGAACCAAACTTGGGACCTCTACAAGAGCAGTATGGGCCCTCAATCACTGAGCCATCTCATCAGCCCCTCGCTTAGTCTTAATTCAGCCCAAGGTTTTAGAATGTCCTTTTGGGGAAGTTTTGAGTTTTGTTATCATACGCTTTGGCAGTGGCTGGAGGCATGTGTCTGGAGGATTCATTATCTGCAGTCTTTTCCCAGAGAAGTCACAGTTCTCTTACCAAGTTGGTAGATATTTGCACACTTCCAGTAACAGGAATTTCACTTTTCCCAGTAACTTAATAGGTTCTGAAATTGTCCTTTTTAGTGTTAACATTATTTAAAAGTAGCATGTAAGTAATGTTAAGGAGTAAAATATTTTAAGTATGAAATCATAAATGACTATTAATAGATGCAAAGTTACACATATTGTCTCTGTGGTCTGTCTTTCACCCATTACCTAAAATATGTTTCCGGACTCAGCTTGCCTGTTTTGGGTTAAAAGCATATACTTGAAATTATTCTTACGTAAGTCTGTTCTATTTAGATATATCACCATGGATGAAACACGAAAATTGTTACTTTTGTTGGAATCTGATCCCAAAGTTTATTCTCTACCATTAGTGGGAATGTAAGTATTATTCTCTTAAGAAATCCTTTCAGCCTGGTGTGTATCCAGAGATAAGAAAAAATTAAATGTATTATGAATATTGAGCTCATCTTTTGTTGTTGGTTTTTTGTGTTTATTTGTTTCTTTTCTTTTTGAGGTAGGACCTTTCTATTAGCCCTGGCTACCTTGGAACTCACAGAGATCCTCCTGCCTCTGCTTTGAGAGTGCTGGGACTAAAGGAGTATGTCACCGAGTCTGGCTTGAGCTCATTTTATAAAGCCATAAAAGCTGCTGATTCTTAAGCTTCTATATTTTACTATTAGAATCAATTAAAATATAGTATTTCTGAATTCTAACTGAAGTTGAAGGTCTCTAGCCTTCTCTTATTACCTTGTCTTTATGGTATCTTTGAAGAATCCAGGGCTCAATGTAATAGAATTAAAATTTCTTGATGTGCAGTTGAACAGAAGTTCCCTTTAGTGTTAATACTTTTTCTCTACAGTTACTGGGTTAATGACATTGAGAAAGACGATTCAGAAACTCAATTTTTCTATTACATGCTTTTTGTGAGCATAGCATGTTTAATTGTGTTAGGGTTTAAAAATCTCTTTTCAAGGAATTTATACTCAACTGAAGTACTAAGATATTTACAAATAGAAAAAAAATAGACAATAATACAGTATATGATTTACCTATGAAATGACCACTATACAAATAAGCACAGTGTAAAATAAATAATTATGCCTGGGTGGCTGTGGCACACCTCTAATCCCAGTACTACAGAGCGACTTCCAGGACAGCCAAGGCTACAGAGAAGTCCTAGCCTTTTTTTTTTTTTTTTTTTTTTTTTTAAGGAATTCTTGTGGCATTTGTTTATTTGTTTTTCAAGACAGGGTTTCTCTCTCCTGGAACTTGTTATATAGACCAGGCTGGTCTTGAACGCAGAGATCCATCAGCCTCTGCTTCCCAAGTGCTGGGGTTAGAGTTGTGTGCCACCCTGCCTGGCAATTGTGGGGATTTCCCTATAAGTATCTCTATATTTTGGGCTATTTCTATGTATAGTTATAGCATTTGATCTTCTTCAATTTTAATTTTACGCCACAAACTTTAGTTTTCTCTAATCTCTAATTCAACTCTTTTCTAGTCCAGGCTAATTTATTCTGACATCCTACTTTTATCTCCAAAAACCAGTTTTCTTTCCCACATCCACGAGAAAGAACAAAGAGCATGTTCTCACCTCTTTCTGTATGTAGATGGGATATGTTAATGTTGCCTCTGTATTATCAATGTGATTTCTCATTTGTGAAGCTTTGAATGTGCCGCTGTTGAGCATCAAGGATCAATCTTGGAAATGATATAATCTAAAGCATGTTAATTTAAAAATTTAAAAATAAATTTCCCTTTATTAAAACAATTTTTTTTTAATTTTTATTTTGTTTTTATTTTTAGGTAAGATCTGCCGTAGAATTTGCCTCAGTCTCCAGGTGTTGGACCACAGGCATGTGCCATCATACTTGACTGATGATATACTTTGTCTTTTTCTTTTAGTTGGCTTTCTGGAATTATACATATCTACAGCCCTCAAGTCTGGGCTTGCTGCTTGAGATACATGTTCAGTTCTTCTATTCAGGAAAGGCAAGTGATATTTTATCCTATAGTGTTTTAGTTTATTTCCCTGTTTATTTTGTATTATAGTATAATAAATTGTATAATACATAGACTGTTTTAATCTTTTATAATACTTAATAAATGCAACTTTAAGAAAAATAATCCTTAGACTGGAGAGATGGCTCAAAGGTTAAGAGCATTGCCTGCTCTTCCAGAGGTCCTGAGTTCAATTCCCAGCAACCACATGGTGGCTCACAACCATCTGTAATGAGATCTGATGTCCTCTTCTGGCATGCAGGCAAACATGCAGACAGAACACTATACATAATAAACAGATCTTTAAAAAAAGAAAGAAAAATAATTCTTTTATTAAATGAGACTACAGAGTAGGAAGGTAAGCTGTAGCTATCGTGGGTTAACTCCAGAGGCTCTGAATGAAAGATCACATGTAAGGATGCTAGTGTGGCCAGACAGAAGGGCAGAGAAGCAGGATATGAGCTCAAAACAAGTGAGCGGAAAGCCTTTGTTTACTTTCTCTTCAGTCTTTTGAGACAGGGTCTTAACCTCTAGCCAAAATGGCCTTGAATTCACTGTGTAGCCCAGATTGAATTTGAACTCAGGGCAGTCTTGCTGCCCCGGCCTCTGAGTGTTAGAACTACAGGCATAGGCTGCTGTTCCTGGTGTCTCTGGCTAGTTTGTCTTGCATTGTGCTTCTTTCTCATATATTTGTAAGGTCATGCACTTCCCTCCTTTTTCTCTTTCCCCGTTTCTCTCTGCCCACATAGCATATAAATACTTAGAGCAAACCTTTCTTCCCTTGAATTGTTACTTCACTTCTAAAATTTTAGTTACAATATTTTTCTCCAACTGTATTCTTCTTCCTCATTGTGCTGGGTCTCAAAGCCAAAGCTTTGTACATCTCTGACCTATACTGAAGCTTTTATTTTGTTGTGTTGTATTGGTTATTTTGTTCTAAGTGTGTTTTGCTTATATGAATGTCTGTGTACTATTTGCATACTTGGTGCCCACAGAGGCTAGAAGAGAGCCTTGTAGACCAAGCACTGGAGTTCCAGGAGGCTGTAAACTGTCAGCTGGGTGCTGGGAATCAAGGCCAGATCCTCTAGAAGAGTAGCAGCTGTAGCACGAATTCTAATTGTTTTTAATAGTAAAAGTAATAATAAGAAAGTCAGTTATCAGCGTGAAAGCTGAAGGATCAGAGAAGCAGAGTGTCCAGCCACTAGACTATCTCTACCGATGCTCAGACCAAAGGAGTGATGCTGTCCTCAGACTGCAGCCTCAGACTGCCTCCTCAGACTGACTGCTTCAGACTGTTGCCTCAGACTGACTGCTTCAGATTGTTGCCTCAGACTGACTGCTTCAGACTGCCTCCTCATACTGCCTCCGCAGACTGACTGCTTCAGACTGTTGCCTCAGACTGCATCCATCTCTACCAAACCTCAGACTGCATCTGAGCTTCTTTCTCCTCCTGCCTTATATTTCTTCCTCCACGCAGCCATATCCCTTCCTGTCTCCACCTCCCTAGTGCTGAGATTAAAGGCATGGGACTCCCAAGTACTGGGAGTAAAGGTGTGTGCCACCTCTGCCCGGCCTCTAGTGGCTTAGCTCTGCACTCAGATCTTCAGGCAAGCTTTATTTGTTAAAGCACAAACAAAATATCACTGTAAGCAGTGCTCTTAATGACTGATTCATCTCTAGGCTGAACCCCAAGATTTTTTTATTTTAAGTCAAATTTACCGTTTTTCTTTCTTGCTTAGGCTTTTCCCACCTTTGGAGTATTACTAAAATAAAAGAATTCCTATATTTTTTCAGATGCATTTATAATTATACTTTTTATATGTTCTTCTCCTTTCCAAGTGAATTTTTTCTTTTTTAGGGGAGGAGGGCTTACTAAAACAAGCCAGACATAATGAGGCCTACCTTACCTATAATCCTAGCACTGGGAGGCTAACTAAGGCAGGAGGACCAGTTTGAGGCTAGCCTGGGCACATAGCAAGTTCCAAGCCAGCGTGTATTATGAGTTCTTATCCCAGACAGACAGAAAGAGAAGGAGGGTACTAAATATTTTCTTTTTAAAAAAACTTTTACTATTATTTATTTTATGTCTATGGGTATCTCTATATGTATGTCTATGTTTTACATGCATTCCTGGTGTTCATGGAGGCTAGAAGAGGATGTCCCATCCCATGGGACTGGAGTTACAGATGGTTGTGAGGCACCATGTGAGTGCTGGGAATTGAACCTGGTCCTCTGGAAGGGGAGTGAGGACTCTTAACCACTGAGCCATCTCTTTAGTCCCAGGGTGCTAAATGTGCTTTGTAGGCTCTTTTCTGTAATTTAGTACAATTTAGCTTTATTATCAATTATTCATCTCCCCCCCCCCTCTGTTTTCAAGACGGGGTTTCTCTGTATAGTCCTGGCTAGCCTGGAACATGCTCTGTAGATCAGGTAGCCTTGTCAGATCTGCCTACCTCTGCCAGCAAGTGCTGGGATTAAAGGCATATACCACCACCACCTGGCTATCAATTACACATCTTGTTTTTAAGTTTTGATAGACAGTAAATATTCAGTAAAAGCTCAGGTGGGTGTTGAACTCCTGGACTCAAATGATCCTTTTTCACTCTTCTGTATAGCTATAGGTATAGACCATTGTGTGCATAGTCTTGCTGTGTGTGTGTTCATTTTTGAAAAGGAAGTTTTTTTCCATTTTATACATATCTATTTTAATGTTTTGCAAGGAATATTTATATATTTTATTATAGAATTTTTTAAAATTTAAGAACTTTGGGGGCTGGAGAGATGGCTTAGTGATTAAGAGCACTGACTGCACTTGCAGAGGACCCGGGTTTGATTCCCAGTGCCCACATACTGGCTCTGCACCTCCAAGGGCAACAGGAATGTGCATCGTGCAGGTGCGTACATACTGACAAACACATAATACAAAAATAATCTTTGGGGGCTGGAGAGATGGCTCAGCAGTTAAGATGCTCTTCCAGAAGACCTGGGTTCAGTTCCCATCACCCATATGCAGCTCACAGCTGTCTGTCTCACAACTCCAGTTCCAGGGAATCTGACATCCTAATACTGATGGACATAAAATTAAATATATTATTCAGACCCAAGCCAGCTGGCCTTGGTGAGTTCCCAATAGAACATCCCCATTGAATTAAATATATTATTAAAAAAATAAACAAATTTTAAAAAATAACAACAAAAGGTAAGTGCGTGTACTTTACACAGTTTGTTGACTGGATTGGGAAACTTTCCTGGGAGATCTTTCAGTATAATATTTTTAGCACTAGATTTTAATTCAATGCCTTTTTTGTTTGTTTGTTTGTTTGTTTTTGTTCAGGGTTTTTTCAGAATCTGGAAATTTCATCATAGTTCTTTATTCACTGACGCATAAGGAACCTGAATTTTATGAGTGCCTTCCTTGTGACAGTAGGAAGCCTGGCCTTCAGTTTCAGTTACTAACCAACAAGGAGACTTTGCATCTTTTCAATGTAAGTGCTTAGACTCACCTGTGTGGCTGTTATTTTGCTCATCACTCTGAGCAAAGAATGCGAGATAAATAAGGAAGCAGAGGTTTCTTAGGGCTCCCAGTTTCAGAGAGCTTGGGCCGTGGTAGGTTGGCCTCATGTGCTATAGCAGAACATCATGGTAGTAGGACTATATGGTAGAAAAGGGCTACTCACTTCATGGCTAACCCGGAAGCAGAAATACAGATGCTTCACTGTGTCTTTTTTGCACCCCTTGCTTCAGTCAGGGCTTCAGCACATGCGATGGTACCACCCACATTCTGGGTGCGTTTTCACCAGTTAGTCCTCTCTGGAAACACCTTCACCAATAATATGCAACGATGCCTCATCCGTATAGGTGAATATAAGTCTAGTCAAGTTGATAGTAAAGATAAACCATCATTTCTTGTTTTCCTAGTCACTTTGTCAGTAACTTATACATTGTATTATTTTGTACTGCTGAGGATTAATTTTTGATGTTAGTGTTTTCCTTGTTACCACTTATTTTTAAAATATGTGGGTGAGTTAATATATAAAAGATTTTCATGGGAGCTGGAGACATGACTTCGTGGTGAAGAGCACTGGCTGCTTTTCCAGAGGACCTGTGTTCAGTTCCCAAAATCCCCATGGTGGCTCACAACCTTTTGTAACTTTAGTTCTAGGAGACCCAACAAAGTACATAAAAATGTATCTAGGAACCAGGCCTAGTGGCACAGTCTTTTAATCCCAGTACTCAGTAGGCAGAGGACGGTGAATATCTGTGAGTTCAGAGGTCTACATAGTGAGTTCCAGGACAGCCAGACCTGCGTTTACCTTTAAAAATAAATGCTGCATCATCTAGGTGGTCATTACAGAGAAAGTAGGTTTTTGAAGTTGTCATATAAAAATTGCATTTAAAGGATAAGTCGGATATGGTGTCTCATGCCCAGTACTCGGGAGGCAGAGGCCGAATCAGACAGATCTCTGAGTTAGAGGCCAGCCTGGTCTACATTGTGAGTTCCAGGCTAGCCATGGCTATGTAGAGGGGCCATGCTCAAACAAACAAACAAATAAAAAAGTAATTTGCCCAGGCTGGCTTCAAACTCCTTTCCTCAAATAATCCTCCTATCTCAGCCTCCTTGAGTACCTAGGACTATATGTGTCTACCATTGTTTCTGGTTTAAATACTACTTCTTTAAAATTAATTACTATTTATCTTAAGTCTTAAGTAGCAAAAGTATATTCAGTATTTTATTATTATAAGAGTACTGAATAACTCCAAATAACCATGTGGTTCCACTCAGCTCCACTTGTTTTCTCTGAATTCATTTATAGATTGTATCATTTCATGAGTATGTTTTTTTAAATGTTTTTACATGTTGTTATATTCACCGAATCCATGGTTACTGAGTGAGTTTCATAATACAGGGTTAGGTTTTTATTTTCACGTACAAAGCAGGAAGCCAGGCATTCTGCAGAAGCAGGTCACAGAAACTGAAAGTGTTCCTTCTGGCAGTGATCCAGAGCTACTGTTCAGATAGAATTCTTTGATATTGTAAATCAGATCTCAGAATATGACCTATTCCATTTCAGAATGTTGAACCTTCTGACAAAAATCCAATCCATTTCGAACTAAGTGCTGAAAATCAAGATGCAGAAGCAGAATTTTTTGGCAAGATTTCCAAGAATCTTTCAGTTAAGAGGTAAAAGATAATCTTTATTACTGTGTATATCTTTGTTACTTATTAGTTTTTATTGAGTAATTAAAATATTTTCAGGGCCAGTAATATTTACTCAGTGGGTAAAGTCACTTGCTGTTGACCTGAGTTTGATCCCTGGATCTCAAGTATAGGTGGAAGGAGAGAAGTGACCCCAAAGTTGTTCCCTGGCTTCTACGTGTGAAAGCATGCATCCCTCCCACCCCAAAATAAATAAACATAGCTTTTTAAAAAAAGACCTCCAATTATTTCTGGTAAAGTTATTTGATAAACTCAGTTCAAAGCTGTCTTTGAATGCTGGGGATCATTTGTTTGTTTGTTTGTTGAAATCTTAGTTTGCTCATTGATTCTTTAGTAAGAAACTAATTTTTAAATTATCCTAGCAGCTGTCTTGTCTGTTTCTCAGATTTTTTATTCATTTGTTTAGTAGGAATACAAAATGATAAGATTTATGGATATTTTCACACATGCATACTGTGCTTTGCTCATATTCACATGTACTTCCTTCCCTCTTCCTGTAAATAGTCCTCTAGTGATATTTTGTTTGTGCTTTTACAAAGGTCAGAGTGCAGAGTGCAGAGGTGAGAACACTCTAGTGACTGTCAGCTCTGCTTCTCTGTTCTCTCAGCTTTCACCCCCTAATATCTGACTCCGGGTTTTAATTACTAACAGGAATTAGAATTTGAGCTACATCTTCCCACTTGGTTTTCAGGCACACATGTGTATAGCTAAATCTATGTCCTAATATCAGAGAGAACATGTAACATTAATCATTTTGAATCTGGTTTATTTCAGTTAATTATCCTCTGTTCTGTCCATTTTCCTGAGAATGTCGTTACTCCATTCTTTGTGGCTGAGTAAACTCATTTTCTTTATTCATTCTTCTGTTGATGGACATTTAGGTTGCTTCTTATTTTGACTGTTGTTAATAGTGCTAAGGTAAGTTTTGTTTATAATTTGATGATGATGATACAATACCAGGGATCAAACCCTGGGCCTCTTAGATGTTAGTCAAGTAGTTTACTATTGAGCTACATACTTTTTTTAATTCAAAAGATTTTTTTATTGTATGTGTATGAGTATTTTGTCTGCGTGTCTTTATGTGCACCTTGTGCATACAGTGCCTTCAGAAGTCAAAAGAGGGCATCAGATCTCCTGGTACTGAAGTTGTAAAGGTTATGAGGTGCCATGTGGGTACTAAGATACAAAGGAGCTCTTTACAAAGTAACCATGGAGCCATCTCTGCAGCTTCTTAGCTTTTTAAAATGTAACCTAAACCTGCCTTTCAGTTCTGTTTATGTTGTGTGTTTAGAATACTGCATGAGAAATAAGCTGATACAACGAAAATTTTCATTGATTGTTGGAATGCTTTGGTTTTATTGAGAAAATGGCTGGTATCAGATCTATCTGTGTTCAAGTATTTATTTACAGTTCTGGAGATGAGAAATTAAAAATGGTGTTTGGATCTAAAAACCAAAGTATTGACAGGTTGTGTTCATTCTGGAGTTTCCTTCTATTCTGGGGACAATTTGTTTTTGGTTTTGTTTGTTTGTTTACTTTTTTAGCTTCTAGAAGCCATTTGTATCTTGTCTAAAAGCTCCTTATATTATTTTCAAAGCCAACAGCATATCTTCACATCTCTCCCTCCCTCCTCTTTTCCTTCTCATCTTCTCCCTGACCCTTGAGATTATGTTATGTTGTTAGGCAGCAATGGCACACACCTTTAATCCCAATACTCGGAGGCAGAGGCAGGAAGATCTATGGATTTGAGGCCAGCCTGGTCTACAGAGTAAGTTCCAGGACAGCCAGGGCTACACAGAGAAACTTTCTCTCGAAAACAAAAAAATAAAATAAAATGAAAAATAAAAGAAATGTAGTAAAAGTATTCCACAGAGAAACTCAAGTATGCAAAGTAATATGCCCTGTTTTCCTCCATAATTGAACTCTCTACCTTAAACCTCTATACTACTTGTTCTTTTATTCTGTTCAGATTATAGTCAATTCACCATCTTTCTTCTAAGATTTTATGTAGAGGGGATTAATGGCGTATGGTTACTGGTTAAAAAAAAAGGTGGTGGTATTGAGCCCAGGGTTTGCATGTACTAGTCAACCACTTTACCACTTTACCACTGAACTATATCCCCAACTTATCAGAGTTCCTTTCTTTGGGTGGAGCATGCTCTCTGGGATACAGTGACTACAACTGGCTAAATAGGAGGTGTACTCCATTTTAAGTATGTTCCCACTGTATATATTAGCACACAGGAAAGGGGGATGAATAAGAGCTGGTATAATGACATCTATATGAAAATGCTATAAAAATAAATAAACTATAACTTTGTGTAATAACTTAAAAATTAATTTTAAAAAGAACTTAGGAGCCAGCAAGATGGCTCAGTGGGTGAAACAAATTGTTTTCAACTCGAATAACGTGAGTTTTGATCTCTAGGTTTTACTTGATATGAGAGAACCAACTGCTGGGCAGTGGTGCCTCACACCTTTAAATCCCAGCCCGTAGGAGGCAGAAGCAGGAGGATCTCTATGAGTTTGAGGCCAGCCTGGTGCACAGATTGAATGCCAGGGCAGGCTTCAAAGCTACATAGAGAAACCCTCTCTCAAAAAAAACAAAACAAAAACAAAAACAAAAAAAGAGAGAGCAAGAACCAAATTCTGAAAGTTGCTCTGTGACTTCTGTGTGTTGCACATACATACACATGATACACAAAATAGGTTTTTTAAACGTAATAATGCTTTTTTTTTTTTTTTGAGACAAGTTCTTACCTTGCCTAGCCTGGAAGTCACTATGTAGAGCATAGAGATCTGTCTGCTGTGCTGGTATTAAAGTCATGCACCACCCCACCCACCCATGATTTTTAGAAGTACACAGAAAAACATAATTCAGTGGTTTTCCTTGTTATCAGAGTGGATGTTTAATACAGTGTGTTGAATATTGTTGGAGTGTGTCTTAGTTACTTCTATTGCTGTAACAAATAAAATAACCGATAGAACAGCTATTAGGTAAAGATTATTTTGACTCATTGTTTCAGAGTGATTTCAGTTCTTACTGGGGAGGCATGGTGACAGGAGTGGCTCCACCCAACAGTGATGGGACTTCACATTGGGGGCCAGGAGACGTAAGGCAGGACAGAATCAGAAGCAAAGGTGGCACTCAAAGGTCCACCCTAACTGACCTACTTCCACCAGCCACTACCTCCTGAAGGTTCTGTGGCCTTCAAAAGTACTATGGAGTACATTTCAGCTATAATGCACATTCTTTCTATGTTGTTGAGTATTCTCAACCAGAAGGTGTTCAGTGACCACTGATGTTCTATAGCATTTCAAAAAGTAGGGCTGCTTCGAGTGATTGGGTAAATGGGGCAGTTAATAACTAACCCTGGGCAGACCAGCTTTCCTGGTAAACTAACACTGATCTAAGAAAGTCATCTGCAGCTGTCAGGTACTAAATTATATGTGTTAGTATTTACTAAATGACATTGTCACATTTCAAACAACCCTGGCTGACTGAAGGGTTTTTTCTCTCCTCTTCTACTCTTTAGATCGCCTCAAAAAATATCTCCTGGGAAAATACCCACAAATAAACATGGTGCTGACTTTGAAGATGACTTTTCTCCAAGACCGATTCCCAGTCCTCACCCAGTGAGTGAGAAGGTAGTGCTCTGAAAATGAAATCACCTTCAGCTAGAAATCTTATATAGTAAAACATTTAAATACCACTTCATTCTTATATATGGATCATCCTAGCTATTATATGATTATATCTCTATGTAGGAATGTATGTCTATATCTCACAAATACATATAATTAAGTAATGGTATATACATATATTCACATAAGAATGTGTATGTAAGTGAGGTTTCAGTTGGTTAGCTATTCATGATCCACACACTAGTAAGCAGACAACTGGGATTGCCATTCTGGGGCTTTGGCTTCGGCATTGGTGCTTCCAGCACACAAATGAACTCTGCTTTCTCTCACCCGCTCCTGACGTTAGCTTTGTTATTGTACTCAGAGAAAACATCCTGCTTGCATTTAGAGGTGCCAGTAACTCTTGCTTGTCATACTAGTGAGCTATTTTAGAAATATTTACCTTAATTGGACTTAACTGAAAGGAAAAGAAATGGAAAAGATTTTAAAAAATTAGTATGGTTGGTGACTTTCCCTTGAGAAGTCCACACCCACACTGTTGGAGTTTTAAATTTCTTCCCAAGCATGACTTTCTCCCTCTCTCTCTTTTTAAAGGTTTATTTGTTAATTTTTTTAATGTACATTGGTGTTTTATATGTGTGTGTGTGTGTGTGTGTGTGTGTGTGTGTGTGTGTGTATATTCTGTGTGAGGGTATCGGATCCTCTACAACTGGATTATAGACAGTTGTTAGCTGCCATGTTGGTGCTGGGAATTGAACCTGGTCCTCTGGAAGAGCAGCCAGTGTTCTTAACTATTGAGCCATCTCTCCAGCCCTTTATTTCTTTCTCTTAACCCTCAAGCTTAAAATTTGTATTGCAATTTCCAACACTGCTTCAAAAAAATTGTAACAGAATTTATGTTGGCTCCCATCTCTTTTATTTAATATAAGTAAAAGAACTAGTCGAGTGACATCAGTGGAGAGTATCCTGAAGTATTTATTGGAGTAGGTTTTTTGGTTTGTTCTTCTTTTTTGATTGTTTGTTTGGCTTTTTTGTTTTTGGTTTGTTTGTTTCTTTCTTCTTTTGGTTTCTCTGTGTAATCCTGGTTGTTCTGGAACTCTCTTTGTATACCAGGCTGGCTTCAGACTCAGAGATCCACTGCCTGGCAGAGTGTTATTTCTTTAAGAAACATTACATGGGCTGCTGTATTTGTTGAAGCATTCTGCCTGGTAATTTTTTTGGCAGAGTGAGGGTAAGAAACTGTAGTATAATACACTTTTTCATGTTTTTGTTCTGTAATCTAGATAATGTCAATCAGTGTCGTAATAAAGGAATTCCATTTTAAATAAGTTTAGGAGCCTGGGGTGGAGTAGGGGAGTTGGGGAGGTGGCACATGCCTTTAATTCTAGCGGGAGACAAAGGTAGGTGAGTCTCTTGAATTAGCCATCCTGGTCTACAGAGTGAGTTCCAGGACAGGCAAGGCTATGTAGAGAGAGCTAATGTTTTAGTTAGGGTTTTTATTGCTGTGAAGAGACACCATCACCATGGAACCTTAAAAGGAAAACATTTAACTAAGGTTACTTGCTTGCAGTTTCAGAGGTTCAGTCCCTTCTCATCATGACAGGGAGCATGGTGGTATGCTGGCTAATTTTGCTGGTTCCATCTTGACTTGCAGGGAACAGGAATTTGACTGTGACACTGGGCAAGTATCCTGGTCATAGGAAACCTCAAAACCAGTTCACAGTGACAAACTTCTAGCAAGGCCATTCCTAGCAAGACCATACCTCCTAAGAGTGCTACTCCTTGTGAGATTTATGGGGTTCAAATACATTCAAACTACCACCCCTAGTCTCAAAAAAACTCAATAAGTCGGGGGAATATTCTCCTGTGTTCGAGGGCAACAGCCTTGTTTGTTCTCACAATTGTATCTCTGCTACCCAGAAAATATTTGTTGTTGGTCTAAGTAATGAATAAATCTTCATATGTAATTGGATATCACTTGGGAAATGTGTGTGTAAAGGAAATAGAGCAAATAAGTTTCCTAAGCATTTCCTCTTTGTGTCTATTTCCAGATTTCTAAGATCCAGCCGTCTGTCCCTGAGCTCTCGCTGGTGTTAGACAGCAGCTTCACAGGCTCGAGTTCCCAGTCTAACCCACTGGAAGTGATGACTGTGGAGAATCCTTTGTTGATGAGGCCATTGCAGCCTGAGCTTTGTGATGACAAACACAGCTCAGAGGCCGACGCTGGGGAGCCTTCCTTGAAGGGACAGCCAAATCAGCTAAGCCAGGACGCTGCTCTGAGACAGTCCAGAGGGAAGCAATCGCCTACCTGCAAGAAAGAAAGGCTCCATCTCAGGAACACCAATGTTAAACCGTTTCTTAATGCACCGTCTCCTGACGTATCTGAGAAGCTTCCAGCAGTTTCTGTTGGAAGCATGCAAAAGGAAGACTATCCTGTGAGACCCTCCACAGTGAATTCTAGGCAGCCCTCACTTGCTTCACAAGCCCACCCACACAATTTTGTTTTTTCACCCCATAATTCAACAAGACCAATGGAACTTCAAGTACCTACGCCTTCACTGCCACCCTACTATTCCACAAACGTCTGCAACTGTTGTCAACGTCACGGCCTTATTCAGTACAGCACAATAAATTCTTGGCAGGGAAAGACAGTAGGGTCCATTCAAGACCTCCGAAATGAAGCCCTTCCAAAACATGCTTTATTTCCTTCAAGTGGATGTCCCTCTCTGTGTCATAATGCCATCTACTCTTCCAGCAGCCCTGTGGCCATGAAACCTCAGGGAGGCATGGGTGGTTATTCTCCCCACAACAATGGAGAGCCGTCCCCTGTGGCAGGACCTTCACATGTGGACTCGTGTGTGCCACAGACTTGTGCCATGTGCATGCACACACCCAGCACGGTGCCAGACAATGGCATGATGGGACTATCTCCTGATGCATATCGCTTTGTCACAGAGCAAGACAGGCAGCTGAGACTACTTCAGGCACAGGTTTGTGAAGCTTTCTTGATACTCTTAATTTTTTTTTTAAAGATTTATTATTCTGCCTGCATGTATGCTTGAGGCCAGAAGAGGGCACCAGGTCTCATTATGGATGGTTATGAGCTACCATATGGTTGCTGGAAATTGAACTCAGGACCTCTGGATGAGCAGCTAGTGCTCTTAACCGCTGAACCATCCCTCCAGCCCCCGTGTGCTCTTAAATTATTAATATATTTCCTTAATATCTGGCAATTCTACAGTGAGTTATGCTTTATAGCAGTGTAGAATACTAGGACCAGAAAGGCCTCAGAAGCTGAATTCTAGTCCCTCTTGTTTTACAGATAAAATGAGGATTAGAGAGAATAATTTAACCCTGCTCTGATTTGCTGGTTAGTAGGGTGGGACCAGAGAACAAGCCTTCTGTTTGTAGATCTTAACTTATAACTTAAGCGCATTTTCTTTCCGTTTCCTCTAAAGCTTTAGCTACAGCTGAATACAAAGGCTGGCATGTCTCTAGTTTGCCAGCCTGTATGTGTACTCACCTTAGCCAGTGGGTCTTTAGGGCCTTGCTTGCTACTGTATTGAGACCAGTTAACAACTCTGTGTGTCTGCTGCTTTTTATTTGTGTTGGTTTTTGACACACAGTCTCATGGGGCCTAGACTGGTCTTGGACATTTAATCCCTCTGCACACACCTCCAGGTACGGAAGTTACAGATGTGCGTCACCACATCTAGCTCTCTCTGTGCTCCACTCATTTTGTTGGCAATATTTCCCTTCTTCACGACTTTTATTGCAGGGTTCTTAATATTTTAATATAGCTTTATTCAAAGTTTAGTCTGGGTTTACCTTTCCCCCTCATTTCTCATCAACATCCCTCTTCTACATACATCTTCCAAACCAGTTGTTCTCTTTGCAGCCAGTGCTAGTGAAAATAACTTGATGTTTTTTCTTGGCCCTGTAACTATACAAACACATGAGTGCTCCGCATAATGTGTGATCTAGGGAAATCTTTGTTTTAAAGTCTTTTGAGGCCATCCCAGGCTAATACCCTGTCTTTTAAAAAAGAAAGGTGGGTGGAGAAATGGCTCAGTGGTTAAAATAAAAATAAATAACATTTTAAAATTTTTAATAAAATTGCATTTTACAAAAAAAAAGACAAAGATTTTCAAATTCTACTTCAAATTCTTTGGATAGGACCCCCTGAGAAATTTCTATTTTATTTTTAAATGACATTATTATTATTTTCAAGACAGGGTTTCTCAGTAGCTTTGGAGCCTGTCCTGGAACTAGCTCTTGTAGACCAGGCTGGCCTTGAACTCAGAGATCTGTTTGCCTCTGCCTCCCAAGTGCTGGGATTAAAGGTGTGCACCACCACCACCACCTGTTTTTTAAACAGAGGTGAATTCTTTGAGATTTGCATAAATTTTTATTTTAATAAATCATTAAATACTAAACCAAAAATGTTAATATAGTTAAATAACTAATATTTTTACATTGAAAATTATTATCATTTATTTTGTCTTGTTTTAAAAAAGGTTAATCAACCTAAAGAGATTCATTAAGCTATTTAAAAACATTACCTACTTATAATGTATACTTATAGACTGTGAGCTCTCATCTAGATTATCATTACACAAAATAGAAATTTTCTGTAAATACACATTATTTTCCTCATAATTTCTTTTTTTTTTTTTTTTGGTTTTCCGAGACAGGGTTTCTCTGTGGTTTTGGAGCCTGTCCTGGAACTAGCTCTTGTAGACCAGGCTGGTCTCGAACTCACAGAGATCCTTTTTAAGGAACTCTAGGTATAGGTGCACGTGTGTGTGCATGCATATGGGGGCCTAGGTCAGCCTTTCATGTTTTTCCTCAGGAGCTGCACACCTTGTGTTTACCATTATTAATAATTAGTACTATTATTCTTATTGACCAAGAAGAACAAGAAATATTTTGTAGATGATAGCAATTTCAGAGTAATACATATATGAGTGAATTAAAGCCTTACACAAGTGTCTAAATATTCATTGAAGGAACAGGAAACACACAGAAGAAACATGGAACTATGGATAGTAGCTTCCTCTGGAAAGGATTTGAGATACAGGAGGATAATCAGGTGACGAGTAAATATGTTTTGATGTTGTTGATGCATATAACACAATGTAGCTGTTTAAAGTGTACAACCCAGTGGTACTTTCCTGGTCTACAAGAGCTAGTTCCAGGACAGGCTCCAAAGCCAAGAAAAAAAAAAATGTTTTTGATACAATTGCTCAGTGGGACCTAGGACTCAGCCTGTGAGTGAGCCTGAGGGATCTGCCTGTCTCCACCTTCCCAGTGTTCCCGTTACGGGTGCACATCACACGTGACTCTTACTTGGGTGCTCGGGATCAAGCTCAGGTCCTCATGTTTGCAGAGCAAGCACTTTACCAGCTAACCTGCTTCCATTATGAGTCCATAGAGAACTTTATTGTATTGGGTCATTTTCTCAGAGTACACGTGGGCTTTCTAATTGTTTTGTTCTGTTCTGACAACACTTCGAACTTTGTTCTGTTGCAGTCAATGCACCAGTGGGTATCCCGATACTCGTAGGTTGTTTTTTCTTCACTGTATTTAATTTTATGTATTTTTTACATTTTTTTTGCTTCTTTCACTTATATACTTTATCAGCTGAGCCATCTTTCCAGCCCACTTACTTGCATCTTTTATTCACATTTTAAGCTGCATATATGCTAATAGCAATGTGCTGTAGATTCCTAGAAGTAAACTTAAAATTTTTTTATTGTGTGTGTGTGTGTGTGCACGGGCGCTTGTGTGTGCATGTGTGCTGTGTGTGTGTTCCTGTTGACCATGGTATGCTTGTGAAAGTCAAGAGTTTACAGGAGTCAGTTCTCTCCTTTCACCATGTGGGGCCTGGAGAAGGTCATGAAGCTTGACAGCAAGCACCTTCACCCTTGGAGCCATCTCACTGGCTCTCCAGAAGTAAATTATGAAGTCAAAAGAAATGTTTATCTAAAAAGTTCAGGGATACCCAGCCTTGGCCTAGAACTGTAGCTCAGAGGTGGGGCCCTTGCCCAGTCTACAAAAAGATACCTAAACTTGCTTCTCCTCTGGCATTCACAGTAGTTTGGTATGATACTTAATGAAGTGGGCAAATGAATTGGATGGGCAGATTCCTTAGATTACAATTCAGTTTCCAGCCAATATAAGTTATGTAGCTATGGAAAAGCAACCTTATTGATAATTATATTAGTTCACTAAAACTAACTAGATCAGTTAATCATAATAGTACCATTTATACAGAAATAGAAAATCAAAATATTTAGGGGAAAAACAAAAAAAAAACCAACAACAAAACAAACAAAGGAAATGTTCCTCACTCCAGTACATATTCAAGAAAAGTGAAAAGCCCTGTACACACGCTGCTATGGCGGCACAGCCAGGAGATGCAGGGAGAAGGGAATCAAGCTGGGAGCCAGCCTGGCGGTAGAGTGAGGCTTAGGTCAGCTGGGACTACTTAGCAAGACACTGTCTTAAAACAAGAAGACAAAATCAAAATAAAACAAAAAAATTCTGTGCATAAATGTCCATAGCAATATCATTCACAAGAGGCCAAATTATAAACAGCCTGGTACTCCATCAGCTTGATAGATGGATAAACTCAGTGGTCATATCCATACAGTGGAATATTCAGCACTCAGAAGCATTGATAAATGCTGTAGTTAATGTTAAAAGCTTTGTGTAAAGAGAAAGAAGCCAGACTCGAGTCTTAGTTCTGTCTGTATGAAATGCCCAGAATCAGCAAAGGTAGAGAGCCAGGTGTGTTAGTGCTTGCAAAGGGCAGGAGAGAGAGGTGGTAAGGAATGACCGTGAATGACATAGAGACTTTTAGGTTTGAAAATGTTCTGGAATTAATAGCAATTATTGTTTCATATTTTGTGAATATACTATAAACTTCAGAATTGGTAATTTCTAAGGCTCATAACTTACCTTTCTGTTTGAAAAGGAGGAGGGAAGACTTTTGGTGTTTGGAACTCAGTTTTGCTACTTGTCAAAAATCTTTTTTTAATGATATATTTATTTTTATTTTATGTTCATTGGTATTATACCAAAGGCTGTGTAAGGGTGTCAAATCCCCTAGAGCTGGAGTTACAGACAGTTGTGAGCTGCCATGTGAGTGCTGGGAATTGAACCTTGGTCCTCTGGAAAAGTAGACAGTGTTCTTAACCACTGAGCTATCTCTCCAGTCCCTTGTCATACAATCTCAACAGATAACTGTAATGTTTCAAGTTTTTCACCTGTAAAATGAATTTTAATAATATACTGTTGACCAAGCTTTCTGTCCCACCAGGTCCCACATCTGTTTAGTCCCAAATAAACACACAGAGGCCTACACTAAATATAAACTGATTGGCCTATTAGCTCAGTCTTCTTATTAACTCTAAATAACTTATATTAGTCCATAATTCTTGTCTGTGTTAGCCACGTGGCTTGGTACCTTTTTCATCAGTGAGGCATTCTCATCTTGCTTGCTTTGTGATGACTGTGGACTGATTCTTTCCTCTTCCCAGAATTCTCCTGTTCTCATTACCCCGCCTCTACTTCCTGCTTGGTCGCCTGCCTCTACTTCCTGCCTGGCTACTGGCCAATCAGCATTTTATTAAACAAGTACAAGAAACAAATCTTTACAGGGTAAAACCATTGTCTCACAGCAGTATACACTTCATGGAACTGTAAAATTCACATAAAATCTGTGGCATAGGGCTAGAGAGATGACTCAGTGGTTAAGAGCCCTTGCTGCTCTTCTGAAGGACCCAGGTTCAATTCCTAGTAGCCAGAGGATGGCTCGCAACCATGTTAACTGCTTGTAACTGAAGCCTCAGGAAATCCAATGCTCTCTTCTGGTCTCCATGGACACCAGGCATGTAGGTGGTGCAGACAAAACACACAACTAAAATAAATAACTTGTGGTGCAAGTGTCTTGCAGACAAGAAAGAACCAGTCAGTGTTAGCTCTTGTTTGTTACTATTTTGTTTCAATGTGGCCAAACATGAGAAGTTTTGACTAAACTTCATAGAAAGCATCTTATGAAATATGCTCACTATTTGGTGCATGAAGCTCAGGGTATGCCTCTGTCTCCATTTTTACTTGATGTATAGTGAAATAGGAATAAAATGCATTGATTTGAAGTATTTGAATTAAAAAGTATGATTTGAAGCCATTCAGACTTTTCTGTGTCAATTTATAAATACTAATCTAACCACCTGTATAATATAAATTTATATTAATGAAAGTGGGTCTTAGTAACTAAGGATAATGGCTTTGTGCACTGAATAAGTCTTGTGGTATGATTTAATTGTATTGTTGGAAAACCTAAGTTAAAAATCATCTCTAATGCCGGGCGATGGTGGCGCACGCCTTTAATCCCAGCACTTGGGAGGCAGAGGCAGGTGAATCTCTGTGAGTTCGAGACCAGCCTGGTCTACAAGAGCTAGTTCCAGGACAGGCTCCAAAACCACAGAGAAACCCTGTCTTGAAAAACCAAAAAAAAAAAAAATCATCTCTAATAACTAGAGTATTTGAAATTTGTTACTAAACTCTTCCACCAGCTTTGTTTGTTGCTTTGTTGTTTGTTTAATGCATGTTTTTTTAAATATTTATTTTATTTATTATGTATACAGTGTTTTGCCTGCATGTAAGTCTGCAAGCCAGAAGAGGATATCAGATCTCATTACAGATGGTTGTGAGCCACCATGTGGTTACTGGGAATTGAACTCAGGACCTTTGGAAGAGCAGCCAGTGCTCTTAACCTCTGAGCCATCTCTCCAGCCCTAATGCATGTTTTTTAATTGATACAGATTCAGCGGTTATTAGAAGCCCAGTCTCTAAATTCTGGCTCCCCTAAGACCACCACTGTGGAAGACACTGTGAAAGCGGCAAGACCAGTGGAGCTGGTTTCCATGGAGGCACAGTCTTCGCCTGGCTTGCACATGAGAAAAAGTGTGAGCATCGCTGTGAGCACAGGTAACTTTAGTTTTTAATACTTCTCACAATTGCCTGGAAAGGCACGGAGGAGGGGATAAGGAGATGCTTAGTACAGTGCCTGCCGTACAACCATAAGGATCTGAGCTCAGCCCCCATGTAAAAAACCAGGTGCAGGGGGCTGGAGAGATGGCTCAGAGGTTAAGAGCATTGCCTGCTCTTCCAAAGGTCCTGAGTTCAATTCCCAGCGACCACATAGTGGCTCACAACCATCTGTAATGGGGTCTGGTGCCCTCTTCTGGCCTGCAGGCATTCACACAGATAGAATATTGTATACATAATAAATAAATATTTAAAAAAAAAAAAACCAGGTGCAGTAATGTACATCTGTAATCCTAGTCCTGGGAAGACAGACAGGAGGACCCCTGGGCCTCTCTGGCTGGCAAGTCTTGCCCAGCCTGTGAGCTGTAGGTTCAGTTCTCAAAATACAGGGTAGAGAGTGGTGGAGAAGGACACCGGACAGGGACCTCTGCTATCCATATGTATTTGTATATATGTGTTCACACCTGCATACACACATGTACACACTCATACATACCAAAGGGGAAGAAGTGTAGTGTTTTTCTGTCTTATAAACTTCTATATTTACTGTATTGTAGTTTTGTTTGTTTGTTTGGTTTGGTTTGGTTTTGGATTTTTTAAGACAGGATTTCTTTGTGTATCCCTGGCTGTCTTGGAACCCTCTGTAGACCAGGCTGGCCTCAAACTCACAGATATTCACCTGCCTCTACCTCCCAAGTGCTGGGATTAAAAGCATGCACAACCATGCCACAACCATTACAAAAATCTTATTTTTATAAATCTGTTTTTTGAAGATTTATGTGTATGACTTTTTTACCTGCATATATGTGTTGATGGGGCGGCGGGCTGCTTCCCGCCGCCTGGCTCCCATCTAGCTTTACCTGAAATAATTACACGGAAACTGTATTCTTTTAAACACTACCTGGACCGTTATCTGTAGCCTCTTATTGGCTAATTCTCACATCTTGCTTAACCCATCTCTATTAATGTGTGTAGCCACGAGGCCGTGGCTTACCCGGAAGGATTCTAACCTGCATCCATCTTGGAGAGGAGAGGCATGGCATCTGCCCTCACTGCCCTCTTCCCAGCATCCTGTTCTGTTTACTCCGCCTACCTAATTTTCTGTCCTATTAAAGGGCCAAGGCAGTTTCTTTTTTAACCAATGAAATCAACACAAAACAGAAGACGCTCCCACATCATATTTGTATGTATGTTCACCAGCTATATGTCTGATGCTGGCAGGGATCAGAAGAGGTCATTAGATCCTGTGGAACTGGAGTTAAGGATGGTTGTGAATCACATATGAGTGCTGGGAACCAATCCCATGTCTTCTGTAAGAACAAGTGCCCTTGGGGCTGGAGAGATGGCTCAGTGGTTAAGAGCATTGCCTGCTCTTCCAAAGGTCCTTTCCCAGCAACCACATGGTGGCTCACAACCATCTGTAAAGAGGTCTGGCGCCCTCTTCTGGCCTTCAGGCATACACACAGACAGAATATTGTATACATAATAAATAAATATTAAAAAAAAAAGAACAAGTGTCCTTAACCAGTGAGCCTGTTTTCTAGCCCCAATTAATTTTTCTTATGTGTAATAGAAAAGGAATGACTAACATATCAAACCCGTGACTTCACAGAAATGGTGAAGCCAGGCAAAAATAAAGTGAGTTTATGTAACAAAGTATAAATGAATAGTATGTAGGTTGGCTCGGAAAGCATGTACACATGGCTCACTATGTTAGAGAAGCACTGGGTGTTTGTTTTGGTCTAAGCATGTGTGTGTTTTATATGCATGTGTGCACATGTGTGTACAGGTGTGCTGAACTTTATAGGCATGAACAGATGCCAGAAGTTGACATCAGTCTGTCTTCTCATTTGCTTCTCTGTTTTATTTATTGAGACAGAGTCTTTCTTAGATCTGAAACTTGCCATTTCAGGTAGGCTGCTGGCCAGCAGGTGGCATTTACATGGGTACTCGGGATCCAAATTTAGGTCCTCATGCAAGCAGTTCACACACTGATCTCTTTCCTTATCCCCGAAGCACTTGATCTTTAAATACCTGCCTGCCAGTGTGTGTACTTTGTACACCTCTAACACAGTTTCTTAGAACACTCTACTTAAGGATCAAAACCAGAAAACCTATGAATTTACAGATCTTTCTTTTGCATGTGTGCTGTTTTTTCCTGAGGTATTTCCATTTTACTTTGAGACAGACTACCACTAATGTAACCCACATTGGTCTTGAACTTGCTACATATACCAGGCTGCCCTCCATCCAAGATCCTCCTGCCTCAGTTTCTTGAGTGCTGAATTACGGCGTGCCACTGTACCTTAATTTGAGAAGCAGAGACTCCTCTGGAGCAAGCAGGACACAGGATATTCCCTTTCCCTTTGCCACTGTTTTTCTCTCTTCCTGTCTTTTACCTCTTTCTCTTTGTGGCATTTCTTTTTAAGGTAATTTGAAACAGTGATTTTGTTAAGATAACGTAGATAGTCTTTACAAGCTTTTACATTTATTCTTTTTTCTAGTTGAATCTTTGTTCTAGTATCTGAACTCATTTAACCTGCAGGTGCTAGCTTGTTTTGGAATGCAGACGGTGATGATCAGGAGCCTGACTCACAGCTAAAGCAAGATGACACCAAGATTTCCAGTGAGGACATGAACTTTTCTGTTGATATTAATAATGAAGTGGCAAGTCCTCCTGGTAGCGCGTCTTCATTAAAAGCAGTTGACATTCCCAGTTTTGAAGAAAGCACCGTAGCTGTGGAAGAGTTTAATCACCTGCTTCCTGAGTCTAAGTAAGAGCCTTTCATTAACTGTTTCACCCTACACACACACACACACACACACACACACACACACATTTCTTTTTTGCAGTGCTAAGGATTGAATATATTTTATATTTGGGGGTTGTGTGTTTGTTGTTATTTTTTTTGTGGGGGGGGGAGTTGGTTGTTTTTTGTTTGAGACTGGGTCCCTATGTAACCCTGGCTGTCCTGGACCTCACTATGTATAGACTGACCCTGAACTCACAGAGATATGCCTAGATCTGCTTCCTGAGTGCTGGAATTAAAGGTCCATGCCCCTTTGCCTAGTTGAGAATGGGATTTTTACACTTATATACATAGTATAGAATAAATAAATCAGGCAATCAAAATTATGACCTCATATACTTTTTGTGGTGAAAACGTTTAAAATGTGTTCTGTAATTCTTTTTTTTTTTTTTTTTTTTTTTTTTTTCGAGACAGGGTTTCTCTGTGGTTTTGGAGCCTGTCCTGGAACTAGCTCTTGTAGACCAGGCTGGCCTCGAACTCACAGAGATCCGAGTGCTGGGATTAAAGGCGTGCGCCACCACCGCCCGGCCCATGTGTTCTGTAATTCTGAAATACAGAAATCACTATTATTTATTTTAGTCACCAATATGTACATTTTCTTCCTCTTTGAGAGATTGATATATTTACTATATTTTCATTAATGTCTATGTAATAAGTGTCAATATAATGAGAATTTTCAACTTTCTTCAACTATACCCATAAGTCAGCTGGTGGACATATTAATCTGAATGAATCACAACATCCAAAGAAAGCTTCAGCATTCTCTGTACTCAGACTTTACCTCAGAGATTCTGATAATGCAGGATTCCAAGTGGCAGTGCAATTATATTTGAAAGCGACAACTAAATACTTACATGTAAAATATCATTTTATATGTTTGCTTCAAAATAATAGATGAACTGACTAAATACAGAAACAAAACAGAATTGACAAGATGGTAATTTTTGTTGTTGTTGTTTAGTTTTGTTTTTCAAGACGGGGTTTCTCTGTAACCGTTCTTGCTGTCCTGGAACTCACTTTGTAGACCATGCTGGCCTTGAACTCACTGACATCCCAAGTGCTGGAATTAAAGGCATGCACCAACACCAAGGGCTAGAATGGTAAATTTCAAAACACTGTATATAGTGTTTTGTTAAACAGTTTTCACTTATATTTGAAGTTTTTCCATTATGAAATTTTCTACTAAGTTAGAGTAATTTAGATACTCAGTAAATTTGGTAAAATATAGCAAGTGTTCTTTGAAATAGTATGGGACAAGCAGCAGATTTTTTTTTCAGGTTAAAAGCCTTGTGATACTAAATAGTATTCTAAACTATTGATTATGTAATAGTTAAATCCATGAATTTATGTACTCTAAAAAGCTAAGAGAAATGTGTTTTTATTTTATAACACTGTTTTAAATCAAAGGTTTTAAATTAAAAGTTCATATGAGTAGCAGTTTATTTAAAAACCTTTTGCATACATCTCCCCAGCAAAATTGAATTCCTGGGTCATATTTATTTCTCTGTCTTTGACATAATATCTCCCCACGTTAGCCATTCATTCATTCAGTCAGTCTAGCTGACCTAGAACTTGATATGTAGCACAAGTTGGCTTTGAACTCATGATCCTCCTGTCTCAGCCTCCTGAGGGCTGGGATTATAGGTATACACTACCATGTCCAACTCATGTTAGCTTCTAAATAAATGTTTCCTGACAGAAAAAGCCCCAAGTCTGTATACATTTTATTTTGAAAAATGTTAGAAACTCAAAGAATGAAACGTGATTTACCTTTTATCTGTCTTGAATTAATTCTCTTTTTTAATTAATTAATTTTTATAAGTGAATGTTTTACCTGCATGTATGTATGTGCATCATGTGCTTGCAGAAGTTAGAAGAGGGCATCAAGTCCTTGTAGATAGACATTTCTGTCCCACCTGGTTCCACAGCCGTTCAGTCCTGATTAAACATATAGAGGCTTATATTAATTATAAACTGTTTCCCTATTGCTCAGGCTTATTACTAACTCTTGCAACTTAAATTAACCCTTTTTTTTTTTTTTCCTTTTTTTTGGTTTTTCGAGACAAGGTTTCTCTGTAGCTTTGGAGCCTATCCTGGAACTAGCTCTTGTAGACCAGACTGGCCTCGAACTCACAAAGATCTGCCTGCGTCTGCCTCCCGAGTGCTGGGATTAAAGGTGTGCGCCACCATGCCTGGCTTAACCCATAATTCTTATCTATGTTTAGCCACATGGCTTGGTACCTTTTCTCGTGAGGTATTCTCCTCTTGCTTCCACTGTGTCTGGCCAGTGACTGCCTCTCTCCCTTTCCTCTTCCCAGAATTCTCCTAGTCAGGTTGCCCCGCCTATACTTCCTACCTACTATTGACCAATCAGTGTTTTATTAAACCAATATGGGTGACAAATCTTTACAGTGTACAAGAGCAATATCAGCATTATCAGCAGGTCCTCTGGAATTTAAATTACAGGTGATTGTGAGCTGCCGTGTGGGTGCTGGGAACCAAACCCAGGTCTTCCAGGAAAGAACAGCCAGTGCTCTTAACCACTGAACTATCTCTCCAGCCCCTTCTTTTACTTAATTCTGTAATTAATACTGAATACTTTCTAGATTTAAGGTTTTCAAATCTGAAAATCTCCAATCCTTTGATAGTTTCTAACTTCAGAAAAGGAACTAATTTAACTGATAGAGTGAAGCTAATTGCTTTTTCAGAACAATTAATCAGCTTTATTGATTGTAACACCTAACAAGATGTAGATCTAGTCCCCCTTTTTTCAGCATATAATATATTGATCTAGAATCAATACTATCTCTAGGCCAGATGTGGCGGCACTTAGAATAGGAGGCAAGACAGTCATGAGCATAGGCCAGCACAGCTGGATAGAAAGACCCTGTCTTAGAAATTAATCATTCCCAGCTCCATGCACGGTGGACTTGTGTTTCTCTGCACCCTGGCTGACTGCCGGCTCATGCTGTGGCTTTCGCTGCTGAGGATTCATCGGTGGCACTTAGCTCCCTGTGCTCTGGGCCCCCTTGAACATCTGCTAGATCAGTCTTTGTGGTGTTGGAGCAGTCTCTGAAGATAAGTTTGTTGGCTGTGCAGCTTAATTGGTTATTGATTACTCTTTCCCAATGGAAAGTGATGGTATAAGGCATCTATTTACAGCAGTTTTATGAAGCCATGCTTTGGATGCTTTTGGAGGTACTGACATTGGAATCATCTGTTACATTTTTGTTTTCATCTTACATTTTTTGAGGTTTAAAGTTTTTCGTGGCATTTTTTCCAGCTTTTGTTTTTATTTACTAGTTTAGACACCCAGCTAAATCTTTTTAAATTCTTTTTTTTTTTTTTTTTTTTTTTTGGTTTTTCGAGACAGAGTTTCTCTGTAGCTACGGAGCCTGTCCTGGAACTAGCTCTTGTAGACCAGGCTGGCCTCGAACTCACAAAGATCCTCCTGTCTCTGCCTCCCGAGTGCTGGGATTAAAGGCGTGTGCCACCACCACCCAGCCATCTTTTTAAATTCTTGAGCACACAGTGTAGCCCATTGATTATGAGCACTCTGTGGTTTGAGCTTCCAGTTTGAGCCATAGCGATATGGCCATAGACTGCTTTCACAGTCTCTAGTTGACTGTTTCTCACCTGTAAGATGGGTATAGTAAAGGCATCTGCTTCTGAGGTTATTGTGAGAATTAAGTGAGGATGTATATAAAATGGTCAGAATGGTGTCTGCAGCTCTGCAGCCAGCGTTTAGTGGAAGGTAAATACCGAGGAGCTGTTAAAGGAGAAGTGATGTGGCTCACTGTTTCAGAGGTTTCAGTCCTTGCAGCTGGCTCCATTGTGGGCCTTTGGTGATTCTGACACACATGGCAAGGTCCAGCTGCTCACCTCATGGCAAGTGGGACGCCGCAGGACACAGAGAACCTGAGCCCACGAATAGGCTTTGTCCTTCTGATTTTCTTCACCCTGACCCCCTGGTGCTGTCTACATTCGGGGCACCTAGAAATGTGCTTTAGGAATCTCCTAGGGGTCCCTCAGGCCAATTGGCGGGCAAGACTACGAATACAGTGTGTAATCGTGCTGGCCATTCAGCTAACACTGCAATAAGGCAGATTTGATAGCTGACATGGCTTCTTCCTTAGAATAAAAAGTGTGGCCCTGGATGCCCTAAAAATAAAAGTATAAGCCAGGCCACCCTTGAACTTGTGGCAGGTGTGAGCCACCATGCCTGGCTTTTGGATGGCAATGTTTTTGGGGGTTTGGGGTTTGTTTGTTTGTTTATTTATTTATTTATTTATTTATTTATTTATTTATTTTTTGGTAAGGTTCGTCTGTGTAGCCCTGGCTATCCTGGAACTCTCTGTGGGCCAGGCTGGCCTTGTGTGCACCACCATTGCTCATCTGGATGGCAGTGTTTTTTGGAGAGACAGACAAACCTTAAAGGCTGCATTAGAGGGTTTAGTTATTAGGTAAAGAAGCTACTTAGTATGATTGGTTGCGGTCAGATGTTTGGGGCACAGCGGGGGGGGGGGGAACAGGAGTAGATGAGGAAAACTCACAGTTACAGACACCCCACTATGTATAGCAAGGCCTTTTGCAAATGATCCCTTTCACCTGAGAAATTTTAGCATGACTCTGGATATATATATATATATTAAAAGGGTATACAAAACATTTAGTGATATAGAAACAAAATATAGTAATAAGATGGGTGTGGTTGTTTTATGTAAAGAATTAAATCCTGGCAGAATAGTTGATACTATAGGAGACAGAACCTTCAATTTTTTAAATTTTTTTTTTCATTTATTTTTTGAGACAGGTTTCTCTGTGTAGCCCCGGCTATCCTGAAACTTAATTTATAGACCAGATTGGCCTTGAGCTCAGAGATCCACTGGGATTAAAGGTATAAACTACCACACCCAACATATCTTCAACGTGTTTAAGAGTTGAGTGTTTTGATTTTTAATGGTCAGTGCTGAGAACACCGCTGCACATAAACATATAATATAAAATGACAAGTATATTTAGGATCATTTCAAAATCAACTCTTCCAACACAATACAATCCAAAAATATACTAATTTAATACTTACACGTTGAAGAAGGATAATAAGAAAAGTCTTTGTTTAAACCATTATGTTTCTGTAGGAACAGAAAACCTTGTATATACAATACAAACACTGTAATTTATAACATACAGTAATCTTGGATCTGAGCCACAGCATTTCAACAACTCTGTTGGCGTATCAAGGTGTGAGTGATGAATGTGCACAATGCAAAGTGCGTGTGATCTGTCCAGAACAAAGACCTAAGTGAGGTCACGTGATAAAGAATGGGCAAACACTGCCAGAAACAACTCTGATTTTATCTTGGGATGGTTGTTAGCCACCTGGAACTCTTGTTTCTCTCTTGTTTCTGTTTCTGTCTCCTATGGGACAGGAATACGCCCACGGGGGTTGGAGAGATGGCTGAGAATTTAAGAATTCTTACTGCTTTCTCGAGGATCTGCATTGCGTTCCCAGCACCCATGTCAGGTAGTTGACAAGGGTGTGTGACTCCAGCCCCAGGAGGGTCCAGTGGTGGCTCTGACCTCCACAGGTGACCATACAACATGCACATACCAATACACACATACACATAATGTAAAAATGACTCTTTGGTGGCTCAGGGGTTAAGAGCACTAACTGAACTTGCAAAGACCCTGGTTCTTTTCCTAGCTCAGACACCTAACAATATCTAGAATTCCAGTTCCTTGGGCTTTACCTCCTCTGGCCTCATTGAACCCCTGCATGTACATGGTGCATATAAACTCACACAGGCATACAAACACATAAATAATTAAAAGATTCCAGTCCTGTGCCACCATATCTAGCTGCTTCTCTATTCTTTTTTTTTTTTTTTTGGTTTTTCGAGACAGGGTTTCTCTGTAGCTTTGGTGCCCGTCCCGGAACTAGCTCTTGTAGACCAGGCTGGACTCGAACTCACAGAGATCCGCCTGCCTCTGCCTCCCGAGTGCTGGGATTAAAGGTGTGCGCCACCACCTCCCGGCTTGCTTCTCTATTTTCTGCAAGAGCCACAGGCTAGTGTGCTCACAAGAAATGAGCTTATAATGCTTTTCCAGTCATTTTATTTTTTTTTAAATTTGAAGGTGATAAATGCTGTAAATAAAGTTGAAAAAAAAAGCATAAAGAAGAAATGCTATCAACTAAATAATGTGATTAATAATTGTGGCGTGTGAACCTTGAGTTGGCAAGGATCAATTCTATTTTAAAGTTCAAAGTGAGCAAATTATATATTTAAAATGTTTAGATATTGTAAAAGGTTTTTGTTTTTGTTTTTGTTTTTTTTGTTTTGTTTTTTGTTTTTTTTTTTTTTTCGAGACAGGGTTTCTCTGTGGCTTTGGAGCCTGTCCTGGAACTAGCTCTGTAGACCAGGCTGGTCTCGAACTCACAGAGATCCGCCTGCCTCTGCCTCCCGAGTGCTGGGATTAACGGCGTGCGCCACCATCGCCCGGCAAAGGTTTTGCTGCATCAAATGTAGACGATATCACCTTGTTTCTGGCCTTCAATGAAAGTCATCTTAATTGGGACAACATATAACTTAATAAATTGGTAACAGGTAACTTAATAAAACAGTACTGTGGTCTGGTTTATGAGCAGCCTGTCAAGATGATATTTATTTGTCTTGCTAAGAATTGAATATACATCTGGGCAGTGGTAGGAGCGGTGGTGCACACCTTTAATCCCAGCACTCAGGAGGCAGAGGCAGGCAGATCTCTGAGTTTGAGGCCAGCCTGGTCTACAGTGCAAGTTCCAAGACAGCCAGGGCTACACAGAGAAACCCTGTCTCAGAAAACAAACAAACGAACGAACAAACAAGTTCAATATACAAACCAAGTGCTGCTTAGGTCTTACTACTTTCTTCCCTGCATGTCCTTTCCAGCAATACTTCAGAGCAGAGAAAAGAACCTGATGTGCCTGTGTTCTTCCCAAATGCTTTGCTGGCTGAGAGTGTGAGCATGTGCTTACAGACTGAGCCAACAGAGGGAGCCAGTAGCAGCGCTGAATCACCAGAAGGACCAAAAGTTGAGCCTGACTTTCCAGTAGATAACCAGAAAATTTACCAGGACTTGTTGGTAAGTGTAGCCCATTTCATCTTTTGTGAGGTGGCTATTTAGTATAGGAAATACTCGTTAAGCTTTCCCTAGGTTTAAATTGATTGAAACCTTGAAATAGAATCACTTTAGACATATTTAACAATATGTAATTTTTCAGCTTTTCATAAATTTTGATAACTAATTGTAAGCTTTGTAGTCATTTCTTAGCGAGAAAAAAAGCAATATTTATTTTAAAAATATAAATGTTACTATTCTAGCCAGGCGGTGGTGGTGCACACCTTTAATCCCAGCACTTGGGAGGCAGAGGCAGGTGAATCTCTGTGAGTTCAAGACCAGCCTGGTCTAAAAGAGCTAGTTCCAGGACGGGCTCCAAAGCCACAGAGAAACCCTGTCTCGAAAAACCAAAATAAATAAATAAATAAATGTTACTATTCTGCTAAATTCCTTCTATAGTTGGAACTAGGGGATAAAAGACAAGCAACTTAAGTTCGTGAGGAATTTGAAAATAGTGGAATATTTATGATACTATTAACTAATTTCAGTTCAGGTAAGCAGATAATTAATAAACATTTAGCTTAGGTTAAGGAGACTAAGCTAAGTAGGTATTCTAGCAGTGTAGTCTGTGCCTTTGAGAACAGAGGGGAAATTCTAACAGGGACACCAGTGACGAGCGTGATGGGTTGAGAAGTATAGTAAAGCAAAACAGAATAAACAGCTCTGGCTGTCCGTGAACTCACTTTGTAGACTAGACTGGCCTCAAACTCTCAGAGATTCACCTGTCTCTATGTCCCGAGATTAAAGGCACGCACCGCCACCACCCAGCTGTGAGTGGGTTCTGAAAGTTCACTTCCATCCAGCTGGAAGACTTGGAATGCTTTGTTTCCCTGTTTGCAGCTGGTGATTAGGTAACATATGAGTGGAGTTCTGCATGGTCATCAGCACACAGTATTTGTTGTTTGCCCGCTGGGTCCTAAACTAGTGCTAGTTGTATGCTAGCTCGAATGTCTTGAATTCAGGGTACCTTAAGTCCCTGGTGTTTTATAGAATGTGAAAAAGAGCCTAATTGCAAAATCAGCAAGAAAGTCTGTCTTATAACCTGAAGAAGCATATTGCCAACTTGCAAGTATGTGATTTAAGTATATTAGTAATTTTTTATTTTGCTTTTTTGTTTTATTGTAAAGTTTGAGGCCAGAGGACAGGGTTTTACTATGTACTGCAAGCTGACCTTGAACTTGTGACTCCTGTCTCAGCCTCCTGAGGACTGAGATTATAGGTGTCAACTCCTAGACTTATTTGTTAATAATAATTTTTTATTTCATTCTTTAAGAATTTTATACAAACCAAGTATGGTGGTGCACTCCTTTAATCCCAGCACTTGGAAGGCAAGAGTCCAGTGGATCTCTGTGAGTTTTTGGCTAGCCTGGTCTATATAGTGAGTTCCAGGATAGCCAGAGTTATATAGTTGTCTCAAAAAAAATCAAAATATATAAGTAAAGAACTTCATATAGGTTCATGTTCAGACCTCACTCCCGTCTTCAAGGTTGGCTTTTAAGTGGGTCTCCTCTTTCCTGTAAGACCTGACGAAATCATCAGGATGGGCTCCTATTTAAAAGTAAACAATAGGCCAGCTGCTACGGTGGCTCATTCCTCTAATCCCAGCACTCAGTGGGCAGAGAGGGGTAGATCTCTACCAGCTCAAGATCAGCCTTGAAATTTTGTCTCAAAAAAAAGGAAGGAAAAAAGAAAAGACAAAGAAACTTGTATTTTTCTAGTATACTAGACACTTTATAGAAATTGACAAGATAATATTTAGCCTTCCTTGTGGCATTATCCTAAAATCTTAAGGTGGAAGGCTAGAGAGGGGCTCGGCAGTTGAGAAAGCTTGCTCTCCGAGAAGACTGGAGGTTGGTTCCCAGCACCAGGTCAGGTGACTCACACCCACTGACAGTCTACCTTTGAAGGTGCCCACGCGCACACAGACATACATATAAATTAATGAGTAAATTATTTTTAAAAAGACCTTAAGATTGTTAGTGATTTTTAAATTTTTTAATTTTTATCCTTTTAATTTTTATTCTTTTTCTTTCCACAGGGTAAAGTGAACCACCTACTAAATAATTCCTCCCAAGAAATTGATCAACTACCTACCAAAGCAGTAGTTATCAACCATGAATGCACCAAGACCCAAAATACTCACCATGTAAGGAAAAAAAAGCACAATTCAGGGCTGGTAGACAAAGACTGTGTGCTCAGTGCAACTATTAAACAGCTAAGGAGCCTGGGAGTGAAAATTGATTCCCCCACTAAAGTGAAGAAAAATGCCCAGAAAGTGGACCATGCCAGGTAACCTGAGTTTTAAAGGATGAATGCATGGCAGTGTGTTTCCGCACTCCTGGAGGGCACGTGCGTGCCCGCCCTTCTGTCTGCTGGTTTGTCATTTGTTGAGAGCCCCCTATACTGGAATGCAAATATCATCTTTATATTTTCCACTCTTCTAGTGGGATGAGGTGACATAGAAAAGTCACTTGAGGATGGTTGCTCTAGTGATTCATTCTTTTAGTGCTATCTTTCCTAGATAAAGTTGTCAGAAGAATACTGGAAAAGAGAAATGAGTTTTATTGGCGGTCTGAAAGTCTCCCTGGAGGTAGTGGAGATGCGCCAGTTCCTGGTGTTCAGCCGCACACACTGCTGGTAGAAAGCATGGGCGTTCCTTTGGCAGTGTGCAGCCAACTATTAGACACTTTGTCTAGATTCCACTTTACCAGAGACGACCTCAGCATGTACACACCTGTTAAAAAGAGGTTATGACCAGGTTTTCTCTTGGGCCACCAACCAGCCCCCAAATCACAGCACAGAGACTTACTAGTTATGAATGCTCGGCCTTATCCTTGTCCCATTCGCTCTTATAACTTAAATTAAAATTAACCTGTTTCTCTTCATCTGCATTTTGCCTCGGTGCTTTTTACCTTTCATTCTGTTTGTCCTACTCCACGTCTGAGTGGAGCTGCCTGGTTGGCTGACCCTGGTCTCATTTCCTCCTCCTACTTATTCCCTCTGTCCACCAGCCCCACCTGTTCAGCTTTTATTAGACCAGTCAGGTGCCTCAGCCAGGCAAGGTAAAACAGCAACACACCTTCACTAGTTAAACAAATGTAACACATCTTTGCCTAATTAAAGTAATATTCCACAACAAGGATAAAATCTGGAAATTAATAAGCTAGTAAGTTTTCTGATAATTACTTTTGTTACTAGAAAACTAACAAAATTTCCTAGTTTAAAAAACAAGTGGTTTTTTTTGTTTGTTTGTTTTTTTGTTTTTAAAGCAGTATGGGGCAATATAAGATAAAATACAAAAGCTCCCGTTCCCTCAAACTCTTCAGTCTGTCTCATTCATGGTTACTTTAAGCATTTATTTTGTATTCTTCTAGAACAGTTATTTGGGTGAGGGCTGGGAACCGAACTGGGTCCCTGGAAGAGCAGCAAATGCTCTTGACCACTGATCCATCTTCCGGCCCCTTTCTCATATTTTTGATAGCTGTATAATATTCTGTTTTGCACATGCACTATAAGATACTGAACCCTCATCCTTTCTCACTGGACTTTTAGGTCAAATCTCTTCTGTACAATTTAAATCAATACTAAATAAATATCATTCTGCAAGTACTTGTTCAAATTAAAGTTATAATAATAGATGTTTTACTATTGCTTGCCAAATATTTATATTTATTTTAATACTTGCCAGTATTACAGGAGAATGAAGCTAACATTTTTGAAGGTTTTCATTTTTAAAAAATACATTTATTCACTTATTTATTTATTTATTTGCTCATTTTCTACCCCATGTGTGAATGTGTTTGTGTGTGCTGGTGTGTACTGGACCAGGGAACAGCTTGGAATCAGTTCTCTTCTGTCACTGTGTGGTCATTAGGTTCAGCAGTAAATGCCTTCACCAATGCAGCCATCTCAAAAACCCTGACAGTTTTATTTCTGAACATCTGTGACCTTGTGGTATTTTCTCCAGTTCCAGGAGATCCAGTGCTCTCTTCTGGCCTAGGGTACCAGGCACAATGTGATACACGTATATATATATATACTCACAGACAAAACATTCATACACATAAAATTAAAACAAATCTTTAAGAAAAAAGCATGAGAAAAAAGCTACATATACCCTTTGGAATTCACACGTTTCCCATGCTTTCTGCACAGCTGTGTTTATTTGAGCAACTCTTTATGCAGCCCAGGTTCATTGTTCTCTTGCCTCAGCCTCTTCCTGATTATAGGCATGATGGATACCCCATTAGTGGGTAACTATTAGATAATGTAATAAGGTGTATTTTCTCACTCTTTCTTTTGTTTCTTTCTGTTTTTGCTTTGTTTTGTTATACTTTTTGACAGGTTCTTGTGTAGCCCAAGTTGATCTTGAACTGATTATCCTGCCTCAGCTCCCTGAGGTCTGGGATAGCAGGCCTGCAGCACCACACTTGACTTGGTAATGTGTTCATGATAGTTGTCCTCCGTGCCTGGTGTCGGTGTGAAACACTGAACTGGCCAGCCAGTAGTCTGCATTCAGTCTGTGAACAGGGGTTACCTCCCAGTTATGAGTACCCTGAATGTGTGTCTGCCCATGAGGACTTAAGTCTGGGTAGTCAGTAAAAAAGCCCCAGTAAGCTTAAAGCTGAAACCTTTGTTACTTTTGCAGAATGAAACTCTTGCTACTTAAAATAAGGTTAAAAGCTGCCTTACTTTTTGTGTCTTGCAGTGTTTTGGCATGCATCAGCCCAGAAGCGGTGATCTCTGGATTAAACTACATGTCATTTGCTAATGTTGGCATGAGCGGCTTAAGCCCCACTGGTGTGGATTTGAGTATGGAGGCAAATGCTATAGCGCTGAAATACTTGAATGAAAATCAGCTGTCACAACTGTCTCTCGCGCGATCAAACCAAAATAACTGTGACCCATCTTTTGGCCTTCTACATATTAATTCAGACAAAAGCAAGGTTGGCCTTAGCTTAGTTTCACCAAGCAATATGTCATTTGCAACCAAAAAATACATGAAGAGATATGGGCTCTTAGAAAGCAGCGACAATAGTGAGGATGAAGAGTCTTCTGGCCACACAGATAGTGAGATGGACCATGCGTTGAATAGAAACCCTGCATGCAGACCTGCACAATTTGGTCATCAGAAAGCGCCTTCTCAGAATGCCTGTGAAATAGCTCAGTGTTCTGACTGTGGCTCTGAGGACGTGCACCCAGATATGTCAGTGTTGAGAAATATCACAAATGAGGCTGTGCAGCCAAGAGCAACAGAGCAGCTGAGTGAAGACCCTGCTTTCTCACTAAGGAATCTTAAACCAGATCCTGCAGTGAGCCTCCGAACTGGAAAAGCAGAGTTTACTCGACATCCAGAGAAGGAAAATGAAAGTGACATTGCAGTGTTTCCTGGAACCCTGCAGCCTCCTGAGACTTTAAAGCATCTGAATAGCATGAATTCAGTGGGCACCTTCTTAGATGTAAAGCGTCTCCGACAGTTACCGAAGTTGTTTTAGCTCTGCCCCTCCTTTGTGATGTGAGGACTAGGTGTGTATTGACGGCACTTAAGAAAGCCAGACCTTTGGGATCTCTTTTGCTTGTTTGTTTGTTTGTTTGTTTTTCAAGACAGGGTTTCTCTGTGTAGCCCAGGCTGCCCTGGAACTTGCTCTGTAGACCAGGCTGGCCTCAAACTTAGAGATCTACCTGCCTCTGCCTCCCAAGTGCTAGATAGGATTAGAAGCGTGCATCACTGGCCATGACCTGTGGGACTTCTAATAACGTGAGAGTCTGTTTCCTGTTAGCTGCTAATTATAGTAGCATTTAGAGGACCCAGTTATGAAATGGCTGCTTAGTGGGAAGGCTGGGCCCCTGTGTCACTGAGCCTAAAACAGAAGTAAAATAACCCTAAGATCAGGTATTGCAGCAAATCAAGTTCAAATGTACCCCCTGGACCCTAGGCCCTCCCGTGTACTAATGGGCTCTGTACTGAGCCCCACCTCCGAGCTACATCCTCAACTGTAGGGTTCTTTGAGAAAGGGTCTCAGTATATAACCTAGGCTGGCTTCAGATTTCTTCTGCCTTCCGCATCTGGCCCAGGTATGCATTGTACCCAGTGTCTCCCAAAGAAGATTTCTTACATGGTCATAGTAAGTTTCAAAACTGAGAAATGACATTAGGCACGATACTGAGTGAACCACAGAACTTTTCATTGCCTTTGGTTGTTATTTGGTGGGAAGAGGCAGGCTGGGGGTTGAGCCCAGGACCTCACACCAAGTCTCTTGCACTGAATTTTATACTTGAGTCCATGAGGTGTACCATTGATTTGCATTTTTTTGTGTATACCCATGAAATTATATCACATGGTCTCCAGTAACCTAAAACCCTTCAATCCCTACCCTTGATAATCCCATCATCAGAATGTTTTATCATTTAAAAAAAGTTACATAAAACTGTACTTTTAAAATATCTTTTTATAAAGCATTTTACCTTTTGAAATTTACTGCCTTTCTCTGAATAATGTCCCAAGAGCTATCCACATGTTGAGTGTGTCAGTAATTCTTTACTGCTGCTTCCCCCAAGTTGTTATAAATTGGTATTTCTAAATATAAAGAAAAATATCCTCATTCACTTAAAAGATGGTTTCTGCTGAGGTTATGATGAGGTTGCCTTGTATTAAAGTTTGGCTCTTAAAGGAAGACTTTTGTTCTCTGAATGTTTTTCTAACCCAGCTGTGGCTTCCTGAGACAATACTAACAGAGAACTATTGCTGGTTAGTGGAGCCAGGGAGCAGTTAGCGCCCCTCCCGCCCTCATTGCTGTAGTTTCAAGTCACAGTTAAGACAGAAGTGGCATCGGGATTCCCTCAAGTAGCAGAATTGTCAGTGCTCTTTTTAAATTGAGCCTTCGAGTTCCACCCAAAAAGGGAATGCGGCTGCCATTTGTACTGCACTTTGAAAACAGAATATTAAGCCAGGTATGGTGGCCCATGCCTTTAATCCCAGGGAGGAAAAGGCAGGTGGATCTCTGTCTGTTCTAAGCCAGCAAGTCCAGGACAGCTGGAGCTACAAAGAGAGACGGTATCTCAAGGGGAAAAAAAAGAACAAGCAAAAAGAAAAAAAGTTAATGGATTAATCAACAGCCTCGACAACTCTTACTGTGAATCTCTCGTTTTTATGTCAAACAAGAAGCTGTTTGTTAGAAGAGTCACACAGCCTGAGTTAGGAAGAATTTAATTTCGTCACCTGATTGGATGCTTCTGGTAAGATATTTAAGCAGTTTTCAAAACTGAGTTTAGACCACAGATTACTTCAACAGAGCATCTTTTTCTACTTAGTGCTTATTAGGAAGGACAATCGATAAAGCCTACCCTAGAACGTTCTATAAGAAGCCCTTTACAGGGGAAGTTAATTCCCTTGGGTGTCATTGGCAGAAGCATTAGTACAGGAAAAACTAAATTAAAAGACTGTAGGCGTTTGCCCACCAAGTGGCATTTCTCAGAATTTCTATCTCCTAGCCCCATGGCATACTGTCTATAAGATCATGGGTGCAATTTCAACTGGAATAAGAAAATGGTGGAATTTAGATTATCCAGTTTCTGGGAAATAAACCCACGTCTGAGTTCTGGCCAATAGGCCCATTGTCCCTCTTCAAATGTCCCTCCCTCGACCTCTTAAGAGCCATGCTTGTTGATTGTAGACTGCTCTTTTCACATGTCCTCCCCTGCCCAGTGCTCAGTCCCTTGGAAGTAGGGATAAACATGTTAGGTAAGTCTTGTAAAAGCTGCAGAGATGCTTTTTGTTTTGCGTTTTCTTTTTTTAATAATTTATTTATTTTATGTGTGAGTGCTCTATCTGCATGTATGCCGTTATGCCAGAAGAGGGCATCAAATCCCACTAGAGATTTGTGAGCCACCATGTAATTTCTAGGAATTGAACTCAGGACCTCTGGAAGAGCAGTCAGTACTCTTAACCTCTGAGCCATCTCTCCAACCCTCGTTTTGTTTTTTCAAGACAGGGTTTTTCTGTGCAGTCCTGACTGTCTTAGGACTTACTCTGAAGAATGAGCTAGTCCCACTTACCCATGTAAATTACAGTCAAAGATCTAGGTGTTCTGAAATCATGGGGAAAGAAGGTATCCCTGAAACCAGAGAAATCTGGGAAGAGCTAGCTTCCTACTGGACAGGGATCTGGAGCTGGATTCAGATCCTGCTGTCTGATACTGCACCGTCCAAGCTGGCCCACTCCACTTTCCTTCTGAACGGATTTCTTACCTGCTGGCCAAGAGCAGTAATCACCATTGGCTGAGTGTCCTGAGGGAGGCACCCCTAGCTTTGGGCAAGGGTTCCACTAATGATTACAGCATTGAGCTAGCACTGGGCCTGTTCAGGGGCCGAGATTAGCAGAGTCTGCACTATCCCTGCCCTCCAGGTATGCTCACAAGGGCAGGACCCTTACTAGTCTCCCAGACTGAGGTGTCTTTTTGTCTACACAGTCAATTTCAGTATACTGCCTGGAACTTGCCGACTTTGCTTTCGAATTGTTTCTCCAGGTATTTCACTAAAACCTGTACAGCAGGCCTGATTAAGGCTTTTTTTTTTACTGAAGAGAAAATGTACCAACTAAAACTGAGCCAAAGTCAGCAGCCTCATGTCCGTCCACAGCCTCTAGCAACTGCCCCCTCTGCCCCCTCTACACCAGCAGTCTTCCCCTCAGTACTCACCAGGTGTGTGGATCCTGCTAGGTACTGACCAACAAGGCAACCATGCCTTGTCAGACCTCAGTGATAAGGGGCTGATGCAGCCAGGTAGCTTTTATAGTAAAGCTAGAAAAAATGTCAGCATGGTAGAGAAACAGAGGGAGGCTGTTTTCAGATTATTCTGGGAAAGTGGCATTTTCCCAGACTCTTTTGGTATCGATAAGAAAGAGAATGGGAAACATTCTCTGACAGCGTATTGGAGAGGTGAACAGACCGCTTTGGAGGAGGGGACTTCGGGTGGGGAGCCAACAGAAGGAAAGGCTGCCCTGGGAGTCAGCAACCACCGGTCCTTGTTCCTGTGCCCCAAACTCAACGCTAGGTAGGTAACTTAGAGGTTTTAGTTCCCTGATTTTGTAGACAGTAGCCCTAAGTGACATACTGTGCATGAAATGTTGGTACAAAAAAAGACATGAGCCGGGTGTGGTAGCGCACACCTTGCATCCCGGCACCTGCCAGGCAGAGGCAGGTAGATCTCTGGGCTTGAGACCAGCAGGTCTACATAGCAAATTCTGGGACAACCAGGGCTACTTTTTAGACCCTGTCTCAAACAAAACAAGAAAAAAATCCATGAGTAGAGCCAAGAAGGTCCAGAGGGTGGAAGGGCTTTCTATATGAGAGCAAGTGGTATCAAGTCTCACCCTGAAAGATCCTAGAGGGTTTGCCCAGGTGTAGATAAGGAAAGATTTCCCTCATTTTTAAACTAATTTTTAATATACTTTACAATAAAAGAAAAACGAGTTACTTTTTCCCAACAAAGAAATTGTGGAGGAATGCTGACTGAAAGAAGGCCACCATGTTGGCTCCACATCTCACATATTTCCAAGTGAAAGAAAGCCTCATTAAAAGGTGCCTGGGAGTGTGCAGGCCTGGGTGATGCCCCTACACCCCCATCTCCCATAGCTGGAGCCATCTGGGTCAGGGGGAGCATCCTCAGAGGAAATCCTGCTTTTCCATTTCCTGGCCAGAGGCTGAACTCCAGGAAAAGGATGGATTTGGGGAGAGCTGTGTCCTGCCTCTTCATGGGAGGTCTGGGGCCAGGACAAGGGTACTTATCAAAAACAACGGGAAGGATGACTTCAGGCATTCGTGGGAGTCATGGTTGTGGGGTCCTAAAAAGTCACTTGTTCTCCATTGTACACCTGAGGACACAGCCAGAGGAGAGCAGGGATTTGGTCTGGATCACAGTGCAGGGTGCACCAAGATGAATTCAGAGCTGCAGCCTCCACAGCATGCCTTCATCTGTCTCAGTCTGAGCAAGTTAGCAATCAAGCAGTCCAACCCAGGCCCTCAACTGAAGCCTGACATTCCGGAAAAGGAATAAAGGCAGTACACACAGTTCCATATTTCTATCTCTGCTGTCGCTTCCAAACCACTTTTGGAGAACACTTCAAAACCCGGCTTATGTACTCCCCTTGCATCCTCTCCATCCTACAGGAAAGCTGGAGGCCTCACGTGGGAGTACTGTTTTCCCTCCTTTGTTGAAACTCCATAGCTCTTTCTCTGATCCTCTTGTCCTCTGGAGCCATCTTGCATGTGTGTACTCATGGCTATGGGTACTCTGGTGTATGACCGCCTTGTCCAGTGAAGAACCACAGGTATGGTAGAGGGCTGAGGCAGGCATTAACCTAGGTTCCCTAAAGCTCATGCCCTACCTTGATAAAGTGGCATCAGGACTTAGCTGAGGTTGGGAGTAGGCCACAGATGAGTCACTGCTGATGAGTGACTTCAGATATCCCACCCGGACCTCCACCAGCACAAGACTGACTTGTGGAGTAAGCGTCTATGCCACTCCACGGAAACCTGCATTTCACAGCTACAACAGGGGGCACCATTCAAGGCTAGTGTGACCACAATCTGAGGTCCGTTTCTCTGTCTTTCCAGGGCAGACAGCGTGCCCTTTTAGACAGCTCTGTGGCTGGTTTTAGAGCCAAGACAACTAGACAGTTCCACTTCCTCCAAGTGGAGCCCAGGTTCCTGCTGGGTGTTTACCTTCTTTATTTCTTCTCTCTCTGGCTCCATCCTTCATTGATTTCTTCAACACATAGTCTGTGATATGCTATATAAAGACAAGCCATGGGCACGATCTTATCTTTGGAGGGTCTTTGTGCCTAGCACCATGCTGGGAATAATCAAGGGACGCAGGGATTTCTGCTCTGCAGGGAGTTCAGGCCAACGTTGTTGCTGCTGCTGCTGCTGCTGCTGCTGCTGCTGCTGCTGCTGCTGCTTCTCCTCTGTCCTAGAAAATTTGCTTGGTGCTTACCATCCTCTTCCTGCCCCCATCCCAAATTTGGTAAGGCTGATTTCCTCAAGGCCTGGGGAAACAAGATAATGATTGGTAGCCTAGGAGAAGCAAAATGCCCACTTATACATCACAAATTCCCTTAAGCCTGTAGCAGGCAGAAACCATAATGGGTCCTGAGAACAGTCCAGATGGACTCAGTCCTCTCATGCCCCTGGTGGTCAGCACAGAGCACACTACTGCTCAGAAGAGAACGAGAGAATGAGGAGACCATTCCAAGGCAGGGGCAGAGGTTGCCCTCCGCCACCACTGATGTCAAGGTTGGAAGGAAGCTGGAATTTCTTTTCTCTTTTCATTTAGACTGGGTCTATATCAAAGGCTGACCTGAAATTCACTCAGCTGAGGGTGACCTTGACTGCTGATCCTCTTGCCTTCACCTCGCTGGTCTTAGCATCAGAGGGTGTTCTATCATTCTTAGTTTATGGGTTGCTGGAGATCAAACCCAGGCATTCAACATGCCAAGCACTCTGCCAACTAAGATATTTCCCATCCCCAACCAAGGACTAATTTTCCTACATAGCCTGTTACCCAAGAAAGGGGAACTTTCATCCTTGATATGCAGGCACCAGGACATTGTCTGGCAAAAACTAGGCTTGTAGTAAATGGAACACAAGAATGATCAAAGCTGGTCTTGTCTGCTTCATCCAGGCCCACCATCCTCACAAATCCACCTCATACAACTTGAGCCACAGCCTCACCGAGTTTCTTCCATCCTCCAATGTGCCTTCCAGTTCTTAGACTGTGTTTTTCCACTTGCTCCTCATCTTTCCTACTCTGGCCCCATTACAGTCCAAAGCTAAGGGCCCCAGGGTAAAGGCCTGTCTGATACGCAGCCTCTCCTGGGATCTCAGTGCTTTTTAACACCCCTCTCTAGCAGGACACATATCAGGCTGCATGGTAACGCTTTGCCTCTGTTTCTGTTTCCTTCATCAAAGTGTCTCTACACCCAAATACAGGGTCTGGATAGAGTCAGGCTCATTAAAAACAGCAACAACACCTATCTGTTCCTTAAATGCCTAGACATGGTGCTTTTTACACAGCTATATCGATCTGTCTTTTCAACAACCCTGTGAATAGTGATGTTTTTAGAGATGAAGAAACTGAGGCACAGAGTGTTTGAGGAGAGTCTCTAGTTCAGGGTGCCCTGATGATCAGCTATTCACCCTTACCTATGCTAGAAGGTCATGTCATGGGGTCTGGGTTCAGGGCCAGGTACCCAGGACTATGAAGAGGAGATAGATGCCTTCTGCCACAGCTTCTGGTGATCCAAAGCTGCCTGGCAGAGTCCAGTCTGCCTGACGCCTATGGGTCTCCTTAACGACCCTTTAAAAATCCCTACCTTTCCTCCTATACACCTTTTTCATTTCCTCTCCTTCCCCACCCCATCCAGCGGATGACTGTCTCAGTCGGTGAGGAGTGTGAAGAGGAGATTTGGAAGCTTGCTTTCACAGGTGCTTCTGCGGAAACGGGAGCTCTCGCTGAGAACCCAAGCAGAGGCTACAGAGGAAGGAAGCAGACATGACAGATTAAAGACAGATGCAGAGACAAGGGCTTTATACAGGAAAGAGGAGCAGATTCAGGGTTTGTCCGAGCCTACGATAGAGACTGGAGAAATGAAAAGCAGAGCGAACAAGATAACAGATGAAAGGAATGGACCCTGGGGTCCCCCATTGCATCCTTGCTGCAGACAGAAGACTGAAGGTCAGAGGAAGCAGTGCTCTGCTTCCTACGGATGTTCACATCTCTCTTCCAAACACCATCGGGTTGGGTTCTCTCTTATCTCCAGAGCTTTCCTCTTGTCCTTGGGCACTAGGGCTGAGCAGCACCAGTAACTCTGGATGGAAGGCTCCTTGACAAGTTAACCAGGGAGAGGGAGAGGAGGAGACAATACAGACAGGGCAGGTTGACAGGGAAGTTTTTCTAGACTAGGTAAACTTGAAGAAGGACACAAAGAATGTTTGTAAACAGCTGTGTTAAGACATGCTTTATGTGCAATAAGATGTACCATTTCAGTATCCAATTGATTGAGAATCGGCAAACACATACTATAGTCATTACCATAACCAACATGTAGAAGATGTCTGTTATGGAATTTTCCTTCCTTTGTGTCTCTTTGGAGCTGTACCCCCTCCACTATTGCTCTGTACCCTTCTGAACTTTGCCATTGTGGATTCATTTGGCTTTCTCTAGAGTTTTATGCACATGTAGCCAGATACTATAGACACTGTCTGACCTCTTTCACTGAGCATGCGTGAGGAGGGGGGTTTCTATGTTTTTACATATATCTGAAGTTATTTTCATTGCTCAGCAATATTTAGTTTCATGCCTGTACCAATTTATGTACACACCCGTTGATACACTTTTGAATTATTTCTACTTTTTTTTTGAGACAGAGTCTCACTATATATAGCTTCGACTGTCCTGAAACTCACAGTATAAACCAGGCTGTCCTTTAACTCACAGAGATCCACCTGCTTCTGCTTCCCAAGCACTGGGATTAAAGCTGTACACCATTACTCCCAGCTTATTTCCTTTTTGCTACTGTGAATAGGCTTCGTGGGCATATGTTCTTGTGGAAATGTTTTTACTTCTCTCAGTAAGTATGTATGTATTAAGCAGACATCTATAGGGAGCTACCAAAGTCTTCTCCAAGATGGCTGAGTAAGTCTTCCGCTCCCTCAATGTACAAGAATCCCAGTTGAGGGATTGAAGAGATGGCTCAGCAGTTAAGAGCACTGGCTGCTCTTCCAGAGGACCCAGGTTCAATTCCCAGCACCCACATGGCAGCTCACAGCTGTAACTCCATTTCAGGGTTTCTGACATACATGAAGGTGAGATACTAATGCACATAAAAAAATCTCAAAAAAAGAGTACAGTATTAAAAAAAAAAGTTGGCCTCCATCCCTGTCAACATTTGGTGTTTTCAGACTTTCACACTTTAGCCATTTTAATGGTTATGCCATGGTAGCTCCTTGTTGCTTTAATTTCTTTTCCTATCGTGTAATTTTGTTTCTTTTTATGAAAATTATGGCTTCTAAATTCACAAAGAATTTAAATTCAGACATATTACAGTCAGACAGAGTGCTCAGCTGAGGATTTTAAAGTAGTTCTCACACTGGATGAAATGTCATATAGCCAGCAAGAGTGGAGGGGACAGCAGGCCATGCTGTCCTAGGAACAAACCAGCTAAGTGACCAAGGGTGAGCCTCTTTTCTCACCTTCAAAGCGGCATCACCCCAGCAGCAGGGCAGGGCCATTGTGCACAGTCAGATGACAGGTGGAGATGTGCAGATAGGTACATCTACTGTCTTGATGTGTCACGAGCCTGGACGCTGTCTTGGTGACCATCAGCAACTGCTACAGAGAGTTGGTGGTTGTGCATGCATTCTAGCTATAATGGCTGGAAACCACTGCTAATCCTGGGTTTTGGAGTGCAGACAACCTAGGACCTGGAAGTGCAGAGTTCTGTCCCAACGTTCTTTCCTACCCAGACCAGACTCCAGTCTCACTCACTCCCTGGGTCCTCACCTCCCCTCTTCCGCGCCACCCCCACTAAGGCGCTCAGAAGTTTCCTGTCCGACCGAGGCCGGGCTGGGGGTGGGTGGAGGAGGGCTGGCATTTCCTGGCCGCCGCGTCACTGGCTCAGGGGCGCTCGGACAAAGCGCTGACCGACAGGCACCAGATGCTATTTCGGGCGGCGCCCGGCTTAGCTCACAGTTTCCGTTTTTTCCACCGTCGGAAACAAGGAACGCAGAGCCTGTACACGTCACGAGCCCCCAGCCTTAGGCGGGGGTCCTGGGCCCAGGAGGGGCAAGGCTGCTGAGCTCTACGCAAGAGGCCTGTATAGAAGTGGGGAAGGGCAGACACCGCACCAGCACCTTCCATCCAACCCTACTCCTTAATCGACCTTGGAAGCACTGCAGAAGGCCATTTCACACCCTGGAAAAGGATCCGGTGGTCATCGGTCATAGAGTTCAAGATAAAATACATAACCTTTCCAAGTCCCTAGGCCTTACCCGCCCCCCAACACACACACTTTAAGTAACTGCCCCAGACATCCAGAAACTCAAGGTTGCCTGGATTCTTCGACCTTACTCTCCACCCCAGTTCTTCCAAACTCGGTCTTAAATATTACCTTAAATATTTCGCACAAAACATCCACACTCACACCCTCACTTCCACCTCCTTCCTCTAAGAAAGATTAAAACAAACTCTAGTCCCCTTCCTTGGTCTCTGTTCTGGTCCCAGACTTCATTCCCCCACTCCCACTGCCAGCCCCTGCCGCCATTTCAACCTAAGGGTTTCCTAAAAAAGCAAATCCTATCTTACATAGGACTCCAAGCCCTTATGTAAATAAACAAAACGGTAAAAGCAAAACCTTCAGTTCCTCCATGCATACTGTACCAGTTTTCCGTTTCTTATGTGAGTTCTCCCGCTTCAGCGCTGGTCCAGACTGGCTTTCTCTGGAAGCATGCCCATCTAAGTCACAGGCAGTACAGGAATAGAGGTCCTCTTCGTGCGGGAGTTAGGACAGTGGTTCTCAGCCTTCCTAATGCTGCTGCTACCTTTAATACAGTTAGTGCTGAGGTGACCCCAACCATAAAATCATTTTCGTTGTTACTTCATAACTGTAATTTTGCTACTTTATGAATTGTAATGTAAATATCTGTCATTCCCTTATGGTCTTAGGTGACCTCACATGAAAAGATTCTTGACGCACAGATTGGGAATCACTGGGTTAGGAGCTGTTAAGTGACTTGTCCTACAGCCCAGGCAGAATGGGTTCAATCTCATAAACCTGTTCACCTTCTAAACCCAGCAGTCAAGCACATGCAAGGGCTTTGTGGGGGATGGGTGGGGGAGGAACCGATATTTTTCTCAGGACAGGAGAGATTTCTAGGGGATTCCATGGAAGTTGCCTGTACATACACAGCACATGAACTCTCATTAGAGGACCTAGGAACAGGAAGCAAGGACAAGTGTACTGAGCTACACTCCATTTCATGTATTGGTCCTGAAATCTAGGAGGGACAGAACTCAGACGGGGTGGGGGTGGGGGCTGCACCTGAGACCAGCCCTAGATTGAGTCTCAGTCCAGACTAGGAGCTTTTACATTGAAAGCTACTGGAAGGTCAATGCAGTCTGCAGTCTGGTGTGCTGAGTCAGGCTATGAATTGGGAATTGGCCGACAGAGTTTAGATGATGGCTTTTCAATAGCTATAAGTTTGGCCAAGTCACATATCTCTGCCCTTTAATTTCCTTTAATGCCCTTAATTTCTGTATGACAACCAGACAAGTGCAAATGATGTTACATTAGCTCCCAGCCACCCGCTTTTGAAATTATTTTATCATGATATATATATATATATCTTTGTAATTTAAAAATGTATTTTTATTATTTATTTAGTTAGACTTCCCCCTCCCACAGATAGGATTTCTCTGTAATTTGGTATCCTGGAACTCTCTGTATAGACTAAACTGGTCTACAGAGACCTGACTGCCTCTGCTTCCCGAGTGCTGGGATTAAAGTCTTGTACCACTGCCTGGCTTTATTTAGGTCTGTTTGAGATAGGGTCCCTCAATGTAATTTTGGCTGCTTTGAAACGCCACATATAGGTTGGTCCGGAACTCAGAGATTCGCCTGCCTCTGTGAGTGCTAGGATTAAAGGTGTGCATGCGTCTTTTATTCTTTGAGAATTTCTTAAAATATGTGTTGAGCATATTCACCCCCCCACTACTCCCCTATCTCCTCACATCCCAGTGCTCTTTTTATCACTGGCTGCTCTTCCAGAGACTCGGATTTGATTACCAGTGTCTACAGGTTGACTTACAAATACTTTTAACTTCTATTCCAGGGATGCCTCTTCCAGTCTCTGGACACAGTACAGAGACATTCATACAGGCAAAATACTCATACACATATTTTTTTAAAAAAATTCAGAGACCAACTTATGACGGTTATTAACTCATGGGTGTGGGGCCATCCACTAGAGGATGGTCTATGTACAGGGGTCAAACCCTTAAAAATGAGTCCTCCAGAAGTCATCAGTTGTCTATAGCTCTTCAGTTAGGGGTGGGACTTCCTGAGCCCCTCCCCTCTCCGTGCTAGAATCTGACTTGATCTTGTACAGGCAGCCACAGCTGTGAGTTCATCAGTGCCATGGTCCTTTTATGATTAGAAGATACTGTTTCACTTTGCTCCTGCCTAAGTGGCTCTTACACTTGTTTTCCTTTGTTTCTCCTCCTCAAGGCAGGATCTCCTTATGAATGTGGCTGATCTGGAGCTCTAGATGTAAACCAGTCTGTCCTCCAACTCATAGATACCCACCTGCCTCTGCCTCCCAATTGCTGGGGTTAAAGGTGTGCACCTCCACAACCAACATTAGTCTCTGCTTGCTTGCTTTATTTATTTATTATTTATTTATTTTTTGAAATAGGATCTCATGTAGCCCGAACTGGCACAGGATTCCATTAGTTGTTGGGGATGACCTTAAACTTCTGATTCTTTAGTCTTTACCTCCTGTACAGAATCCAGTTTCCACACTTATGAAAAGATGAAGCCAGAAACTCTTCAGCCCACTGAGTTCCTACAACAACCTGAGCTTCTGCCACTGACTAAAAATCAAACTTTGAGTTACTTTGGCATGGCCTTGCCACCTGCTCCCCCTGGTCCGTTTTCTCACCCGTAAGAAAAGTACCGATTTAGGGGGTGACTTCGCTGAAGGGGAGGGAGTATCACTGAAGCACACTTTGTTCTGTTTGAAGATGCCAAAATGATATCTAATTGTATAAAAGTTGGGTCCTGGTGGCGCATGCATTTAACCCCAGCACACTAAAGAAAAAAGCAAACAGATCCCTGTGTTGAAAGACAGCCTGGCCTACAGAGTGAGTTCTAGGACAGCTAGGGCTATATAGAGAAACCCTGTTTTGAAAAACAAAAACCAAAAGAAAAAGAAAAGAGCCAAATTAGAGTTCACTAATTTATGTACTTATTTTTATTTTTGTAGTGCTAGTGCTGGGAATCCAATTCTTGGCGTTGCACAGGAAGGGCAAGTCCTCAACCTCCGATGTCTCTCCTGTCCTTAAGCATGTTTATAGAAAACTAAATAGTATCTGTAGAGATACTCTGCTTCAGTACCAAGATTAAAGATTGTGTTAAGCAACAGGGCGGCGCAGAGGGGGATGGGAGGGGGACTTCGTGGGTTCTGCTTTCATCCTGAAACCAAGCCAAAGGGACATTTTGTCTCTTTATTGATATTTCTTTCTGTCTCCCATAGAGCTTGGATTTAAGCAACTCCAGTTTAGAGTGGTCAGGGGCCACGCTGACCATCAGCTAGGAGCTGGGGGTGCGGTATAGTAATAAGAGAAACAGACCGTAGGTATTTGGTTTCGAGGACACTGGAGAACGAATGAATGAAGAAGCAAAGGTTGGAGGTGATGGTTGGGGAGTCACGGTGGTCTTAAGAGTCTAAAGCAGTGGCCAAAGCCGCTGAAGGAGCATCTGGAAGGCGGAGAAACGAGTTTGTGGGGAGCGGGAATCCCAAGAGGTCTGGGGTGGAAAATGGGGCTGAACCGGTCAGGTCCCAGCGTGCACGCTCAGCCCTCCGCTGCTCATTCCTGGGCCAGTCCAGCGCCGCAACCCGTCCCCGCTGCCTCCGGAGAAATTGCCAAATTAAAATGAATCATTTGGCCCATAATGGCCGAGGCGCTTATCGGGGCGGGCGGGCCCGCGGCGGCGCCTTATCTCCGCGGCGCACACGGCCGGTGCTAACGAGGCCGCGGGCGGGAGCGGGATTAGAGCGCGCGGCTGGGCGCGGGCGGGGGCGGCCCAACATGGCCACGCGCGCACCCCAGGACGCAAAAACCCGAGCAACCCGGCCTTCTTCCCGGGGGGCAGGCGACAGCCGCCTCCCGCGGAATTGCCGTCCGTTTTTACACTCCTTCTCCGTGCGCACTGAAGCCTGGGCTCCCTCTCCCCAGGCTCTTCCCGCGGGGGGGGGGGGCACTTTCCACGCCGCCCCTCCGCCGCCCCTCCCGCCGGGGAGACTCTCTTCCTTCCTTCCCCCTTTCCCTTTGCGCAATAGACAGAAAAGAGCCAGGCTCTGGCGGCTTCCATTGCTTCTGGGCTGTGTGTGCGGGCGGCCGGGTTGAGAGTGCGTGCGTGAGCGGGCGGGCCGCGGTGGCTGCACCCCGCGTGGACTTTTGGCGATAGGTCGTGTGCGGGTGGTGTGAAGCCGTCACTATTTAAGTGTGGGGATTCTGACCCTCCTTGGCCCTTCTGCGTTTTATTCGTTGTATGTAAATTACCCCTTTTCTTTCCTCAACAAGGTCGGTCCTTGTGTCGCGGTGTGTGGCCTTGGACAAAGTGTTCGGCTGGCTTCGTTGTGCCTCGCGCGGGTGTGATCCCCACCCTCTTAGGTTGTGTGACTGTGTGCGATTGCGTGTGACTGATGTCGCTGTGTCATGTTGGACAGTGTGCGGGTCTGCCTGCTCCGGCTTGTGGGACAGAGCAAGCTTGTGCTCCTTTGCTTCCCTCCTCTGGGGCTGGACCATGTGTGGTCCTGTCCACCGAGAGTCCTGTGCCTGTGTCCTTTAGAGGTGCGTTTGCAAATCGCTGGGGGCGGGAGTGGGGGTAGGGCGAGCGAGAGATCCTGGCGCTGGTGGGGGCGTCGGCATGGGGGCGGGGAGCGGGATTTCACATTTTATTCCAAATTATGATGTATTCGGGAGCCAGTATTGGCTCGGGTGGGCGGACAGAGCCCAGTGAGAGGCAGCTTTGTCCGGAGGCCGTCTGTGTCTTGGTGTTGGGGGGTCCGCTGGTTGAGGGGGGTGTCTTCCACGCTGGAAGCTGAACTGCGCTCGCCGAGGCCAGCGTCTTACCGCCCGCAGAGCCCGTGTTTCGCCTATTTCTGGTCAGTTTCGCGGGTGCGTCCGCAGCGGTTGGGGGAGAGGCCGGGAAGGACAATGGACTGACTCACTTTCCAGGTCTGGTGCTAGGGGTGGGGGGTCCTCGGGATCACCCCGGGGGACATTTTCCACAGTCCCTGCCCCATTCTGGCAGGGTCAGATCCCTGGTGAGCGGGTGGCTGCCCTCAGAGTCTGCTTTCGTTGGAAGGACCGCGTCAGTGCCACCTTAGCTGGACAAGAAATGATTGCGTTTTCTTCTGTACTGTGATAATACCTTTGTCATCACCACCATCACTATTAACACCCCCTTTTAATGAAAACAATCGAACAAAAAGCTCGCCAGCTCGTCCCTTCAGCTGCTTTGGATGGTGAACAAAGCAGTCCCACCGTCGCCCCTCCCTAGCTCTGTTTTCCAAGTTGCCAGGTTTGGGGTAGGGAAAGAAAATGGAGAGCTGCTCAGAACGGAGATTCAGCCATAAAGCAAACAGTAACCTCAAGTAACACCGGGAATGGGTGGACTCCCCCTTCTCTCCTCCCCTCCTTCCTTTGGATTAGAAAGGAGAAAGAAAACCTCTCGCACCCACCGAGTTGATACCCAGGGAAGAGATAGTTCTGCACTTCCGCCAAAGCCGCAGCAGAGAGAAGCCTTCGCAATTAACACAAGACTTCGACGTGCCATTTGGTGGACGACTTAAGCAAAACAATTTAAAAAAAAAAAAAAAGAATTTACGGGAGGGAGGGAACGGACATAAAAGCACACCAAATCCAGTTATCTCACTAGGAAGTGGCATCGGGTTTTCGTTTGACCCTCTTCCTTTTTGCCTTGTTTATCGATACAAAACATAAGCGTTTCTCCCATCTTCTGCCAATTAAAACCCCGAAAAATATCGAAAATTATTATATAAAGGTAGCGGAGGAACCGATGTAGAAATACCCTCCTTTATATCCGCCATTCCGCCAGTAGAAAGAAAACAAGGGACCCAACTAGACTAGTTACAATCCTCTCCCCTCCAACCCTAACAGGGAAATAGGGCATTTGGAAGCAGGTTCTGCCTTCCTTCGGGACAGAAGGTTGGTAGATGGGGGTCATGTCTGGAAACTCTCAGGTTCTGACCCTGCGACCAGGGTCTGAAGAGTCTTTTCCATCACGTCCTCCCCGCCCCCCAACCCCGCGTCACAGAGGGAATTACACCTTCACGCTGGGTCGGCAGCAGGAGCCTGGGCTCAGTTTGCCGAACAAACCGCATAGACGAGTCCATGCTTAGAAAACAAATTCGGCCACACTGAATCAGACAGATCCGTTAGAGGGTTAGAAAATGCTCTGGGCAGCCTGCCTGGAGAGGCTGTTGTTGTTGGACTAAATAGTTATTCCTGATTGGTCAGGTGTAGGGTTCTTTTTTTTTTTTTTTTTTTTTTAAATCGGGACGTGTTTGGGGGAGGGGGGCTCCAAACACCTGCAAGTTGAAGGCGGAAAGACGTTTGCTATTCTTTGGGCTGGCGGGGTACACGAGGTAATTCCCAGCCATTGACCCCCCATTTTCTCTCTCGCCCTCCCTCTTTTTCTCCACCCCCATCTTTCCTGGAAACTCGCTTTGGGCGCGGCAGACCGCGCAGGACCTCACCTCTAGCTAAGTAACTGTTGGCCTCTCAACAAGAGCCGGGAAAACACAGATCCGGGTTCCTACCTCGACCCCTCTCCAGTGGAGGAGTAGAGGCCCTAACCAGAAGGGCCGGTCTCTCTAAATATGCCCCAGGTGAGTTGCGGGCGGGAGTCTTGGGGTGGGGGCAATGTCTGTGGAAACTGTGTTCGGGGTTGGGAACTGGGGTGGGAGAGGCTCAGAATTGAGAGAAGATTGGCGGGGGAGGGAGGGAACTAACCTAGACTGAGAACCGGAGATCTGACCACCACTAGCTGCCTCAGGTCTCCAGCAAGGTTCTTTCCTTTTTCCGGCCTCGGATAAAACCAGCTGGTTGGATTATGTCCTCCAGGCCGCTCCCATGGTCCCGGTTCCGTGCACATTTCATAAGACCTGTAACTTTGTTGTCGCTACATCCGGGTGGCGCGGCCTGTGCTTGGAGCTCAGGCCGGAAAAAGGCCAAGGCTATCCTGGCTAAGGCCTGAGGCCTAGCAAGCTGTGGGGAACACATCTCTACTCCCGTGGTGGCAGAGGTAGTGCGTTGTTCACTGGGATGTTTGGTTGTGGTGCAGGCTTTGTGTTTCTCTACTGTGTCTTGTGCATATGAGTGCGGATGGAGGGATGGGAAGCCAAGTCTAAGGCGGCAGCGGCTATTTCTTAAAAAAAAAAAAAAAGTAAATAAAAAATCCCCAGCTAGGATTTGGGGTATTAGAAGTTGCTGGAGAGGATGCAATGCTGGCCCTAGAAGGAGCTATTCCTTCCCCTTGTTCAGGCACGTATTGTCACATGCAGCTGGCACTGGGGCAACTGGGAGGTGAAGATGCCCAGATGCAGCCTGACTCTCTGAAGCACAAAGAGCAGCAATGGTGGACTGCTCCAGGCTAGCGCTGGTCCAGTCCTGACCGCCTCCCTTTCCATCCTCCCTTAATAAAAACAAATGCATAAAAGCCATTCAATGGTAACCTCTCAGCTATGGCTACTGAGGGTGCTCCTGGTCTTAGGAGTGGGCTAGGTTTTCCTAAGGCCCAGCCAAGAGCTGAGCATGGAGGATTCTACTGGAAACCTTGAAGGTAGGGATACTTTTATCATCTGGTGAGGCATTGGAGCTCAGGGTCAACTTATCTGGAATATGTGTTCCTTTTGACCGTTGGGAATCAGCTTCTGTCATTGCAGCAGAATTAATCAGGGAGTTATAAATGTGTCAGAGGGACACTGGGCTCAGTGCAGTGCATAGCATAATATTTTTCATTAGAAGGTGGGACTAAAGCTTTGGTCACTGAAAGCACACAGATGGTGGTGGCAGTGAGGTAGGGGCCCAGCACCCCTGGCTTGTCTATTTCACCAGGGGCTGGTTTATTTCTGGTGTACTTCACCAGTAGGGAGGGAAGCCAGAGTGGCTACTATATTTCTGGTTCATTTCCGGTGGTTGTGGTATTCTCTGTATATAGCCCTTTTGTCTCCACTGTAATTGTGAACTCAATTTCAATGAAGCATCACAGGGCCATACTGGCTTTGCAACTTGTGTGTAATAGTCTTGGGGAATTTTGTTATTTCCAGACTGAACTACCAAAAACAGCTTGTGTAGTCTGAATGCATTCCCTAAGTTTTGGAGGAGGCTGAAGAAGGTTCAGTTTCCTTTCCTTATTAGGAGGGATCAGTTTCCATGATAACTCTGGTCCAGAGCATTATTGCAGTGGTCAAATGGGAGCTCCATGTCTGCAACCAGCAATTAGATGGATTCTTGTTTGGAACTGACTTGGACAGTTTTGTATTATTTTCTCTTAAAATACCCAGTTTGGGCCAGTAAGGTGACTCAGTGGGTTAGGGCATTGCTGTCAAGTCTAACAACTTGTGATCCCCAGGACCCACTAGGTGAGAGAACAGGCTCCTGAAAATTGTCCTCTGAGGTCCACATTAGTGGTTGTGGCATGTGCACCCTCTAACACAAATAAGTAAATGTAACAAAAATCAAAACGAAATAAAATAACCCAATTATCTAATTCTGGGAGCAGAAATCTTAGTTTGAACTATTTATAAAGCCTGCCAAGGTGGTGTCTGTATATGTATATATGCACATACATCCATAAATGTACATATTGAGGAGATAGGATCATGTGTAGCCTAGGCTAACCTCAAAGTCAGGATTCTTTAGCATGCTTCTCATTGCTGGGGCTATAGGCATGTGCCACCACATCTGATGAGTTTATAGCATTTTTATTTTCAAAATGAAAGCAGTTCACAAGTACCCTGCAACTTTGATCCTGAGCCTTACAGATTTTGTATCTGGGCTCTTGCTGAAGCTAGGTAATACAAGAGCCCTCACACTGTTGGGAAATGAGTGGCTGTGCTCATCTCGGAGGTATGGTTAGAACTTGGGAAGTTTCTGGGTTCCAGGGTTTATACAGGAAGGCAACGCTGTACAGGGAGAATACTGGGGGAAGGTCGCTGGCTTTTCTGGAATACTTCTGACATCTGTAGCTGAGCAGAGCCCAGTTCTTGTAGCCTCCACACCCTACTTCACCACCATAATGCTTCTGGGTGTATTATGTGTGGTGTATGTGTGTGGCAGTAGATTGGGAGAGGTCCCTAAAGCACCTTGCTCGGGGCCGGAAAGATTCCCCGCCAAAACCAAAAGGGGGGCGGGAAGGATACGCTCGCTTGTTCGCTCGGGGGATTTGTTCCCTCCCCTTCCCCTGCGGCCTAAGAAGGAGGGACTGGGTGATCTTTCTTTCTCTTCTCCGTACATTTCCTTCCTCCTTTCCCTTCGATTTTGTTTCGCTGGCTGCATTCCTTTTCTTCCAATGTTTCTGCCATCTTTCTCCAGCTCTGTTCCTACCCTTGGACCCTGTGCCTCCCCGGCTCTCCCAAACCTCTTCTCCCAATCTAGAGACATCACCATCTCTCTCCATTTCCAGGCCCTCGGGCCCTTCACGCCACCAGGTTGGGGGTGTGTGTCCACGTGGAGCTGAGTTTTCTCTTTCACGTCTCAGTGCCTGATCTCCTCTCTTCCCCTTACTCGGTTACAGGATGACAGAGCGGCCGCCGAGCGAGGCGGCACGCAGTGACCCGCAGCTAGAGGGACAGGACGCGGCCGAGGCCCGCATGGCCCCCCCGCACCTCGTCCTGCTCAACGGCGTCGCCAAGGAGACGAGCCGCGCAGCCCCGGCGGAGCCCCCGGTCATCGAGCTAGGCGCACGCAGTAGCGCGGGGGGCGGCCCCGCCAGTGGGGGCGGGGCCGTGAGGGACTTAAAGAGCCGCGACGCGGTAGTAGCCGAAGCTCGCCAGCGAGTACCCACCACCGAGCTGTGCAGACCTCCGGGACCCGCCCCGGCGCCCGCGCCCGCCTCTGCCCCGGCAGAGCTGCCTGGAGACGGCCGCATGGTGCAACTGAGCCCTCCCGCGCTGGCAGCCCCCGCCGGCCCTGGCCGAGCGCTGCTCTACAGCCTCAGCCAGCCGCTGGCCTCGCTCGGCAGGTGAGCTGTCTGGTGCCCTGCTGCGTTGCGGGTCCAGGCCGAGCTCTGGGAGAAGGGAGGTAGTTAAAAACTCCCAGACGAAGGGGCGTAGTGGCTAGAGTCCCCCAATCTTGGCACTAGTGGGAAAGGGGCTCCAGTGAGACCAACTGGCAAACAGGACTGATCGGGACTTCAGGGAGCGTACAGTTGTGGCGAAACCCGGGATGCCCGCCTGCTCCTTTGAGGGTGCAGGTGTGTGGGTGGGTGTGGGAAGCAGTGGAGGCTGCTGAGAACCGTGTTAGGTAGGAGGGATTCCTAGAGTAGGAGTTCCAGGCCAACGTGTTGAATGCCCCTCTGCCGCAGAGGTGAGGTTTGATGCAAAGGGTGTCTTTGCCTTCTGCAGCGAAGGATCTTCGGGCTGTTGCTGAGAGCAGCTCTTCTCACCCTCTGCTAGGATGCGGTGAGCAGCACTGTCATCCGCGCCTAACCCTTCTGCCACTTACCTGCGTTGTTGGGGCCACTGGGTGTAGTTGGTGCTAGAATGCCGGCTTCCTTGCTGGACCGCTGTGGTGAGGGCAGATGAAAGGCAGACAGAGGAAGGAATTCTAGGAGAAGGCTCGGCAAAGCTGCAGAGGAGCACCGTGGTGGGCGAGTTAGCGAGCCAGTGTTTTCAGTCTGTGCTCCATCCAGGAGGGATGGGGAGCGGTGGTGGAGTGAGGTTGGTTGCAAGAGACACTGCCAGTGAGAGCTGTGTGGTATTGGAGTTGCCTATCATCACTCCAGCCGTGTCTGCCTGAGCAAAGGTGTTTGCCGGGATTACGTGATTGTTGGTTGGGGCCTTTTTGTCTTCAATCTCATTGTTATCCACCTGTTCTTTCCACAGTGGGTTCTTCGGGGAACCGGATGCCTTCCCCATGTTTACCAACAACAACCGGGTGAAGAGGAGGCCCTCCCCATATGAGATGGAGATTACTGATGGTGAGTCTACGCCCATCCCTCGCTCTGGTTAGAAACATCTGCAATGAGGAGCGTGGGGGACAATACAGACATCTCACAGAGGCGAGAAGCCCACCCAAACCACCAGAACCCTAGACCTGAGTTAGGACTGGCACTTAAACCAGATCCGTAGAGTCAGCCACATGTAGTTCCCATTCTAGGCTTGATCCCTACAGTTTGGTAAGGATCCAGGGAGGGTAGAAACCCTTCATGTCCCCCAACTCCAGTTCCTTAACTCGCAGGAAGTCCCTGAACTGCATCTCAAATCCACTTTGGAGTCTCCCGCTGGAGTTGTTCCTTTTAAGATTTTCTTCCCAGGTCTGTCTATTGCGGGATCACTTTGTCTCTTCCACATTCTGGGCTGAGACCAAGAGTGGCTTGTGGTGTCATGACATATATCCAGGGGGACTCAGCCCGTTGGGAACTCTGAGTCCTCTTTGTCCTGGGTGAAGGGAGATGTGGAGACCTACCCAGTCCTCTCAATGTTGGCCTGATGTTACCAGGGCAGGAAAGTGGACTGAGAGACTCAGGACAATGGTGGGGTTAGTGCTGCTGTCTGTCTAGGGCCCCTGTAGGAAGTGTGCTGAGGCTGGAGGAGAGCTGGCATGGAGGCTCCGAGCCTGTAGAAGGTGTGTGTGGTAGAACTTGAGCTTCTAGAAAGGAAAAGGCTCGAGTCTGACAATACAGAAGACACCAGAACCCAGGATAACCCAGGATACAGACATACAAAAAGGAAAGGTGACTGACAGGTGCTTCTAGATGAGTGAGAACCTTACAGGTTCTGACGCCACATAGGTGCTCCTGACTCCTCCTTCTCTGCCTGTCAGAAAAGCTACCAGGAGACAGTGAGGTTGTGTTCAGCACTGGGATCTCCTCAGCATAGGAGTTCGGTGTGTCTCATCCCCAGCTTGACTCCCAGCACCAGCTCATTGCTAGCAGTCCTCTGTCACCCTAAGGGTATGAAGTGAGTAGTGACAGCTCTCATTACTGCCATGCGTTGGACACCTATTGCATGTATCAAACTTTGTTTTTGAATGCTAGGTCTTTGTGTAATTCTCAACACAGATCCATGCATTTAATTTTGCTTCAATTTCACAGATGAAGAAATTGAGTCTCAGAGAGGGAAAGCATCCCACTCAAAGCCATGGGGTTGAGGCCTGAACCATAATGATAGCATTGGCCTTAAGCTTTGGAATATGCTCTGGATTCTTCCTTACCCTCTAGAGTCTGTTTGGCTCTAACTGTGACAAGGATTATAATGCCCCCTGTCCACCTAGGAGCTTGCACCAGCTCACGAGCATTAGCCGTGATATAAAGGACTGGTCCTCCTTTGTCACAACTGGGAGAACACTCTTTGGTCTAGAGGTCTGGGGGCACTAAATTGCTTTTCTGAGGCAGTTCAGTACAGGTCTTCCCTGAAGGTTTGTGGTGTTTTTCCCAATCTGTATTTGACCCTTAAAAGGCTTCAGGGAACTGCAGGCAAGGCAAGGGCTGTGGAAACTTCTAGGGAAAACATAGAGTGTGGATACAGGTGCATGCAAAGGAGAGAAAAGGACCATCGAATATTAGGCATCTACTTGGTCAGGTAAGTCCTAGCCTGAGCGCTGCCTCCATCCTCAGCCATAAAGTGATCAGTGGATTCAGATGTCCATATCCCTCCCTTCCCCACCTCCCCAAGTTTCCAATCTGAGCCCTGGACCTAGTGGTTACTGAAAGAGGATAAGTAGGATCCTCAGGCGGGGCTGTCCTTTCTGTACAGCAAACATCCTGAAGGTTGCTAGGGCCTGTGGCTTTGTGGCAGCAGGGAAGACTGCTACCACACTGACCTCTTGTGTTTCCCCTGCTCTGAGACTCCCAGGTCATGCTTGAATACTTGGCACAGTGCTCTGCACACCTTGGGTGTTGCGCACATGTGCAGTGGTGTCCACTATCCGACAGTCTTAGCATCAGTGTGGTAATGATTACTGGGTCCAGAGGCATCCTTAGAAGCCTTTGCTGAGCTCAGGCAGGGCTGTGCATGCTTGTCTTCAGTTCCTTTCCTGGAGTTGGGGGCCTAGACGTCTTTCCTTTCCCTTCCGCTCCTCCTTTCTGCCGCTGTGACAGGCTGCTTAGGAGACATATGCTAAGCCCGCACTTGGTGCTTCTGTCACCCTAGAACTGATGTGTGCCCTTCTTACTGCAGAGACTTATGAGCGATGGACCCTGCCTCCTCTTCTCTTATGCCTTACTCCAGCCAGGCTGGCACCCACCACGTTTCTGCCTTGGTGCCTTTGCACGTGTCATTCCTTCTGCTCAGAGATCCACTCTGCTTCCCTCCCTGTATCTGGATGGCTTTGCTTCAGTCTGAAGTTTGTTTTGTTTTTAAAATAAATGCATTGTTAGCTCCTTTAGCTAAATTCAGTAGCTTCTTTACACCATTTACTTGCCAGTCTGCCTTTTGGTGTGTTTTTGTTTGTTCCTTATTCTTCACCTCCCATCTGCATTATCATGTAAACGCTACAAGGGTACAGGCCCTGCGTGTCTTATTCCCCCTTATTTACTGCCTACCATGGTGCTGGTTGTTAGCGAAAACCTGGCGAACAGATAGTAGATATTAAGAGTTATATCTCACTTAGTGAAGATTGTAGGGGCTTTACCTGTGTGATGCTACAGCCATGGACAACATCTGTCACCTAAATTACCAGCAATGTTCCCGATGTGCAGATGAGGAAGTTGAGGCAGTGAGTTCTGGCCAGGAATTGAACCCAGATAGTCTAGCTTCAGTCTTTTTTTTTTTTCTAAGGCTTCTTGACTTAAGTGACTGAAATACGGTCCTTGTCTAGCTGGGCATGGTGGAATATGCCTTTGTTTCCAGCATGTGGGATACAGAGGCAGGTGGATCTCTGTAAGTTTGAGGCTAGCCTGGTCTACAGAACGAGTTCCAGAACAGCAAGGACTACATAATGAGATCCTGTCTCAAAAAAAAAAAATCAAAATAAAACAAAAAAGAAATATTAAATGCTGTAGAGCCCATAGGAGGCACCCAGTACAGACAGACACACATTGTTTGTGGAAGGTGGTAGGGAGGAAGGGGCTATGAGGCTAGTTAGCTAGAGCTGGAGGGATGTAGATCTCAGAGATCGTGTGTCAGCTGGACTCCTAGGATTAGTTTCTCGGTAGAGGAGCCCTTTGAAGGTCTCTGCCTGCTTATAACCACGTCCTTCCATCTTCAGGTCCTCACACCAAAGTAGTGCGGCGCATCTTCACCAACAGCCGGGAGAGATGGCGACAGCAGAATGTGAATGGGGCATTTGCTGAGCTCCGAAAGCTCATCCCCACCCACCCACCAGACAAGAAGCTCAGCAAGAATGAGATCCTGCGCCTTGCCATGAAGTACATAAATTTCCTGGCCAAGCTGCTCAATGACCAGGAGGAGGAAGGCACTCAGCGTGCTAAGCCGGGCAAGGACCCTGTGGTGGGAGCTGGTGGGGGTGGGGCAGGGGGTGGCATGCCCCCTGAAGACCTTCTCCAGGGCGTGCTTTCCCCCAACTCCAGCTGTGGGAGCTCTCTGGATGGAGCAGCCAGCCCGGACAGTTATACAGAGGAACCAACACCCAAGCACACTGCCCACAGCCTCCACCCTGCCCTGCTGCCTGCCACCGATGGGGCTGGCCCCCGGTGATGCGTCTGGGGCTGCCCAGGGCCAGCAGTCAGGGCTCATTAGGCCCCTGCATTGCTTGGCTTTAGGGCAGGTGGGATGAGAAGCAGGCAATGTACTTGATGAACTTCCCTTATAGTCTGAACTTTGGGAAGTCCCAACTGACCCTGAGCTGGTGTTTCTGTTTCCTGCCTGGAAACAAGAGGAAAATGAAGTGAAGCAGTAGGTACTTTATCTGAAGATGGCACAGTCTTCTCCCTTTCCAGTCCCCAGGACTTCCCACTTAGAGGCTCAAGTGTCACAGTTTTTGGTCTAGAGTTTGTGAGCCTTGTTTTGGACGAGATCCGGGGTTGTTACCCATTACCTGAGGCATCCAGCAGCCTCTGCCTTGCCTTTAGCCCATCCCGAGCTGGCTGGGGTGGCTTTTGTGGCAGCTTCTGTTCAAATATATAGGTACCCAAGAGCTGCCCACTTCTTGAGCCCCATCTTCACCCAGGTCCGTGTTGATCCACCCAGCTTGCCAGCTGCTCCCGAGAGTCAAGCCTTGAGGTGCCTTCTTCAGGGCCTGGTTGGAAAAGTTGACCAGTGAACAGACAGCCTGATCTCAACTAGCTGGGCCGGAAAAACCCAACAGCCCTTCTTGCTCTGGGGCATCAGAGCTCTGCTTTCTCCCTACTGAGACTTGCCTTCCTATCCTGCAGCTGTGAGGATTGGTCAGCAGCCTGGAGCGTGCTCTCTTGGGCTGTGTGCAGGCACAGAAAGGGAGGGTGACATTAGGATGAAAAGCAAGAGTGTTTGGGGCATTGGGTTTCATCTCCTGCACATCACAATGACAGTGTACTGATGCATTGCATGTTGGTGCTTGGGTTATACAGCCCATGGGCTTTCCTCGGGAAGCTTCCTGTTGCAAGATGTCTGTTGGCTGAGGGTTTGGACTTCCAAATGGAGTACAAAATGTCCCATAAATACTCCATTTGGGATTCTGCCTAATCGGTTGTTGGTGGAAACTCTGGGCCAAGCTGCTAGGGCATGGAGTCCAGTCAGAGGTGAGGCCCTGACTTGAGACCTTAGCATGCAAATTTGCTCGGCCCAACTTTAAATACGCTCCTGTCACACAATTGCAGGCCCCATGTGTGTGCATGGCAGGTTGGTTTAATGCAATGTGAGTGCCCCTCTAAAAGCTGTACATGAAATTTTTGTAAAGCAAATCCTTCTTCATCTTTTAAAGAAATAACCCCTGCAAGTCATTTTGTAAAGTGGAGAATCCTTTTGTAGTATGGACAACTGCCCCATTGTTTCTTTCCTGAATCAGTCCTGGTGGTGAGACTGAGTTTTCTTAAAGCTAGGCCCGTCTGTAATGAAGTTCAAGCCCATGGAACAAACTGCACAGAATCCTGTGTATCTGTCATTGTACCAGTGTCACCTAGAGTTCTCTCTCTCTCTCTCTCTCTCTCTCTCTCTCTCTCTCTCTCGTCTTTCTCTCCCAGGTTTTGCAGTTGAGCCAGAGAGAAAGTATCCAAAGGCCCCATCATGTAATGTAAGAGCCCATCACTTTTCTGTTCGAGTTTCAGTACCATTACGGTGCCCGAGTACAGACTTAGGCAGACAAAGATGGATCTTGCTCCCCTCCTCTTCCTGTTAAGTCCTGAGATTCCCCAGGCATAGGGACAATATGGTCAGGCACTGGAATTGTCTCATACCACACTCAGCTGTCACATATTGCCGTGAACACTAAGGTTGGTTTCTTCCCATTGCTTGGGAGTTAGGACAAGGAGTCTGACCCATGTGAAAACAACTGTCCTGAGCTTGAGGGCTGTGTTTTCTTCTCAGTGGAATGATGACTTGGGAATGAAAAATGTTGATCTGGAGGTGAATATTTTGAGAGAGATCACACATTTGTTGGGAGCTTAAGCTACGGCTCCTTTTCTCCGCTTTGTAGCATTGCTGGAATGGATGCAGCAGGCAGTGGGGTCCATAAAGAGCTCTGTTGTGCACTAAGGGTGAAGAGCTGTGGATGAGCAGCACACATGAGGTTCTGGGTTCAATACCCAGCACAGACACAAAAGCTTCATTACCCTTAGCGCTGACCCTGCAGTGAGTTCCAGCCAGCGTTCAGGCCCTGGGCAGTTGATTTGAGTAATTTAGCTTATAAAGACTCTCCCTTGAGCTATTCAGATCCTCATTTCTCTAGACTAATCTTAATTTCTCCCTGATTGCAAGGCAAGAGATAGACGTGAGAAAGGGAGAGAGACTGGGGATACGAGTGCTCCAGGCTGCTGTACTTCCTACAGGGCTAGAACGGAGGGCCAGGAGTTTGGTCTTTGTAAGATCTAAGGAAAATCCTGAATTCTGTTTTCATCTTCAATACCCCATATCTTTCTCCCTTTGCCCCCTCCTCACCCTTGAAGAAACGGCAAGGTCCCAAGAATAATATCTGTACAAGAGGGGAAAATGTAAGCACGAGAAACATTTGAGGAAAACAATGAACGTAAGGACCAGGGAGAATCCTGTCTTTCAAAAATAATTCATGTTTATTTGTGGTGGCAAGTAAACACGATGGTACAACCTTTATCCTTCTTCCAGAAACAAAAGCAAAGGGCACAGCAACTGTAGTGAGCTGACAGCTATTTTGGCCTTTTGGGTGGGTCTAGCCATACTTGGGATCCCAGTGGTACATGACCCTCTGCAGAAGGCTTGCCCCAGCCTGTGTACATAGCACGCCATGTCTGTGGGCAGGCCCAGCACTTTCCGTCAGTGTTGTACTGTATGTGATGAACTGTGTTGGTCTCTGCATTTCTCTGCAGAAGAGGAGTAACTGCTCCGGGTACCTTCATGTTTGTACAGCCTAGAGGCCAACACTGTGGGCGTGTGACTCTTTATTGGGGGGAACACAAAACAAAAAAATCCCAGTGTGGTGATGATGGTGTGTGTATATATATAAGGTTATATGGGGAATATTTCTAAATAAAAGTTTTACAAAGGGACCGGGACTTTGTGCTTGCACGTGGCACCCCAGAGCCTGAGAGTGGGGACTTTAAAAGGAAAAGCCTGGCAAGGCTAGACTCCACTCCTCTTAGGAAGCGGGATCCAGCTCCTACTCTCAGAATAAGCCTGTGGAGAGGAAGGAGGCTACACTCAGGGATTGGAGGGGGGGCGCCCTTTTTTTCTCCTGCAACTTCATGGGGCTTCAGTTCCCTGTCCTTGTGTTGGCAGTTTGCAGATAGACCTCTCTGTTGGGTTAACTTTCTCTTTCCGGTTAGATCAGTTTCCCTCGTTGGGGCCATTGTTCCCAGCAAGGGCTTAGGACAGACAAAGGAAAACGTTACCCACCACTGGTGTCCTCAGGTTTCCTGATGACTCAGACATATATATTACACACATACACACACACACACACACACACACACATAGATGTGTGCAGTGCTCACAGTGGCCAGAAGAGGGCGTGAATGCCCTGGAATTGGAGTTACAGACAGTTCTGAGTGGCCATGTAGGTGCTGAGGTTTCATGAATGGAATTTGAGGGTTTCATGAATGGAATTTGAGACTGAGATTGTGGTTCTTGGGGAGGCCATTGCACACAAACGGTTGATCCTTTGGAAGTCTATAGGGTGGACATCTCCAACTAAGTGTAGCTTCGGTTTTCTCTTTTAATAAGCAATTGCTGAACACCTGGCTCTGAGCGGATACTGTTCTGTTGGTGAGGGTTCAGCACTGAACAAAACAAACACGAATGCTGGCCACTGCAGGTTACATTCTAGAAGGGACACAGTGAATGTCCAAACACACACAACTATGGTTCAACAGTTAGAAAGCGATTAGTACTAACTAACCCACAGTGAGTTTCAGGCCAGCCTGGGCTACATGAGACAGCCTCAAAAACCAAAGCAAAAGGAGAGGTAAGGAGCAAAACAGGGATAGTTCGGGAAGGCCCTAGGGTACCATGTTTTCCATTCAGGGACAGTGTTATCCTAAGGACAGGATCGTGTCTCTCCACCTGTTACGTGGGCTAAGAGACTCTGAAAAGTCTTTTTCTTTCTTCCTCTTTGGACCTGAGTACTTATCCCCAAATCTAGAGAGGTGGGCACTAGCTCAGACTGCCCCCAACAGGAAATTCAATGGCTTCACAGTTAATTCCCACCCTGTCTGTCTCTAGTCTCCGCAGGCAGCTCTTGCCTTCTTGGCTTCTATCCATCTCTCCTAGAGGGAGAGGGTAGGATTCAGTGTCAGGATCTGACCCAGCCTATCAGGAAGCCCCTCAGATGTGTCAAGATCTGACCCAGCCTATCTGGAAGCCCCTCAGATATGTCTTTCCCTGGCCCAGGGCAAGAACAGTGTGAGATTTGACCTTGGGGTGGGGAGAAAAAGTAGATCTTAGACTCACAGACTTGAGTAGCATATTGAAGAGACTGTCATGAAAGGAAAGAAAGGAGGAGGGTAGGGAAGAAAGAATGGTATTTGGGGTGGAGGAACTAGCCAGCCGTGTTCAGTACAACTGAGGAGTCACGCAAGGAGAGGTTCTCGGGTCAGTCACTTTATCACCCTGAGGTTTGGTTTGTCTGTTAAATACGGGTGTTAGCACTCTTCTCCAAGACTGTCATGAGACTCTGAAATAATATACGCAAAGTGTCTGTGTCTTATTAAGAAAGATTATATAGAAAGATGTATAGAAAACATTGTTTTTGTTTTTGTTTCTGTTTTTGTTTTCGAAATGGGACTAGGGTGGGGCTGTCCTAGCAGAAGAGAAGAGGGGAAGGGTATGTGTGTACAGCAATGTTAACCACTCCTCAGCAGCAGGACTTTTAGTGGGCCTGTCCCTTGCCAGGTAAGGCTGGGTAGTCAGCGAGGACCACCCACTTCAGTTCAGGGGCTAAATGGAGGTAAAGTGGGAGCAGGAAAGAACCCCAGAGGCAAGTGCAATGGGAGGGGCTGAGCGGTATGGGCAGCCTAACTTTGATAACAGGGACCCTGAGCTAGCTAGCGTGTCTGAGGGGAAGGTTGGAAGGTATCTGGGAGGGAGTTCCACTTCCTGTCCCGGGTATTAGAGCAGGCTGGTCCAGAAATGTGGGCATTCTCCTGGGTTCTGTGCTCTTGCCCAAGCTACCTAGGGTGAGGCGTGCTCCTGGGGTTACTCACTTCAGTGGGATGTGAGGTGCCTTTGACCCTCCTCGCTCTCTCCTTGAGCGCTTGGTCTGGTCTGAGCTCTGCCCCTCCCCAGCTCCTGGTCTTTTCCCTCCACACAATAACAGGATGTGATCAGTTCGAAGAGAGGAAGTGGGGGAGGACTGCTGTGCTGATAGTGGGGGAGGAGAGGGGATTCTGACTCTCCCCTCTCTAGTCCTCCCCTGCTCTGTCAACCCGCCTCTGTAGCTCCTTTCCCCCTAAGCCATTCCCTAGGCATCTATCTGAGACCAGTGGGGATGAACTTGGGTCTTCAGGCACATGCAGAACTGTTTGCCTATGGAGAGACAGCCTTGACCACATCTTCTGCAGGGCGGGCCTTCTGGAGAGGCTTGCTGGTCAAGCTTTAGATGCTGGTTATTTCCTGCCCTGCAGCTGCTGGAGTCTAAGGGTAGGTAGATGGGTCGCTCAGCAGGGCTCCATCTGTCCAATGGCTGGCTTCCCAAGTCCACGCGCGTATGATTCAGTGCAAAGGGTGGTAGAATCAATCAAAAAGTCCTGTCAAATGCTGGCTTGGCATGACCTTGTACAGTGTTTGGTTCAAGCTACAAAAATAGAAAGTGAAATTCAGAGAGACAAGTGTCTTAATCAGGGTTCCCTAGAGTCACAGAATTTATGGAATGCATCTCTCTCTCTCTCTCTCTCTCTCTCTCTCTCTCTCTCTCTCTCTCTCTCTCTCTCTCTCTCTCCTCTCTATTTCTCTCATCTCTCTGGAATGACTTATAGGCTGCAGTATAACCAGGGCAACAATGGCTGGCTGTGAATTTAGTAGTTTCTCAGTCCCACGGGTGTCTCAGCTGGTCTTCTGTGTGTGCTGGGATCCTGAAGAAGTAGGCTCCAATGTCAGGGGAAGAATGGGTGTGCTGGAAAGGCAGGACAAACAAACAGGAAGCTTTCCTTCTTCCATTGTCCTTTATAGGTTTCCAGAAGGTGTGACCCAGATTAAAGTGTGACCCAGATTAAAGATCCTTCAAGATCTGGATCAAAAGCCTGTGTCTTCCAACCTCAAGAACCATTATCAAAGGCATGGTGTCTTCCATCCTCAATGACCCAGATCACAGGTTTGCCCTTTGTTACTGGATTATAGTTCATTACAAATATAGTCAAGCTGACAACCAAGAATAGCCATCACAACAAGGGACACGGAGTAGGAGGTAGGCTGAGCTGGAACTCAACACTAGGTCCATTGAGTGACCACCTCTTCAGGCCAGGGCTGTCCTTAGGACTTCCAAAGCTGATGGAAAACTTTCAGACCTGCCCTGTCCAATACAACAGCTATTAAACACATGTATCTATTCAGTATTTGAAGGATGACTGACATACCAAGGAACTGAGTTTGTTTACAATTACACATTGTAAACAATGGTGTTTAATTTGAATGAATTGTAAAAGACCATGTGCAGATACTGGTTTTTGACCAGTAAAGCTTTAGACCTTCATCCATTGGGTTACTGATCACTTATTGTCTCCTCTGCTGAACCAGGCCATGCTGGGCACACAGATCAGTCGGGTAGTTGAAGTCATGCATTAAGGACTCTCCTAGAGGCCAACCAGGAGAAGAGCAAGCTTACTTAGTAGTCATGGGAAGTTTCTCAGAGAATGCTAGCTCTGGAGAGATAAGTAGGAATTTATCAAGGGTACAGAGAGGAATGGAAATTGGGTAGCGGGTATGAATAAAGACGCAGCACTGGGAAGAATGTGATGTGCTTTGGAGACTGTGGCTTGGTTGGTGGGTATATGTTTTAAGTGTTGGGCTGGAGAAGCCTTGGGGTCTAGTCACCAGAAATCTGAGCTTCCCTGAGAGTGATGGGAGCCATAGTGAGGGTTGGGAGCAGATCAGAGGGTGGTCAGAACAGGCTTTGGGGACTTTGTAGGTAACCACAGTGGAGGTCAGCTGCAGGCATGGACACAGGTAGGGAGTCAGAGAGCTACAGCATCCTTAGCATAGCATGATGGCCTGCTGGACATAAGGCTGAGGTGAGCTTTCTGTTGTCATGGAGTCCTGGGTGTGACTGTGAGAAGGATATGATTGCAGAACCCTGGAACTTGGAACTTAGAACTAGAGCCTAGAATCCTCTGGAACAAACCTCCAAGGAGATTTTTTTTTTATTAGAATTTTTAAACTTTTTCTGAGAGTATAATATAGCTACATCATTCTTCCCTTCCTTCTCCTCCCTCCAACTCCTCTCTTGTACCCCCTCCTTTGTTCTTTTTCAAAATCATGGTCTCTTTTCAGTTGTTATTAAACATATATGTGTTATCATACACACACATTTCTAAATATATGAATACCACCTGCTTGGGTCATGAAATGTTATTTGTATGTATGTGTTTGGTCTTTTGGTATTGGATGTCAGCGGGTGTGCTAATTCCTGGGAAAGACTCTTGTTCTCAGCATCCTTGAGTTGCCCTTTAGTTTCCTGTCTAGGGTTGAGGCCCTTTGAGCTTTCCTCCAGCCATCTTAGCATGTTGATTGGTGGTGGACTTGTTTAGGCCTTGTTACGCAGCCACATTGTTGAGATTTCATGGATTCAGCTTCTCTGACCTTTCTAGGAGACACAATCTCAGACCCAGCTTCTCGGCTTTGTCAGTTTTTTTCCCCCCTTCTTATGCAGTGATCTAGGAGCCTTTAGTGCAGGATTAGTGTTGTAGATGTTGTAGATGTGTCATTTGGGACTCAGCTCACAACTCTGCATTTTGATCGATTGTGGTTTTCTATAGTGATTTCTGTCTGTTGCAAAGAGAGTTTTCCTTGATGAAGGGTGAGATCTCACTTATCTGTGGGTAAAGGGATAAATATTTAGAATGTGGTTGGGGGTTATTTGGTTCAGTGAAGTAGCAGGTGTAGGCTCTCCCACAAGGTCTGTGACTTCACTAGCCCTGAGTAGTCGGCTGGGGTTCCAGTACCAGGTATAGGTTTCTGCTTGTTAAGTAGGCCTTAATTCCAATTAGGGAATTGTTGGTTCCTGCCAAGGTGTGAGTGTCCTTATTACACCCTTAGGGTTATGGATCGTGCCATGTTGGTTGTTGTGGTTCATAGCTAGGTAGGACCCAGCTGCTCTTTCTTGATTCTAACACACTGCCCAGCACTGCTATTCTGTAGACATGTCTGTCCCCATGGGACAGTTACACCAAGGTGCTGACGGGGCAGAGTGAGCTGCCTGGGAAGAATAGGTTTTAGCACAGACCTCAAGGCTCGGGAGATCAGAAAGAGGACAGAAGTTCTTCTCAGAAGGAGCATGCTCAGAAGGCTGCATATCCTCTCAAGGATCCAGGACAGGGAAATGTGTTTCCATTTTACAGAGGTCACAGAGGTCAAATGGGCCAGAGAGAAGCTGCTCAGAGCCAGCCTCTCATCCCACAGCAAATCTGCCCTGGATGGTGCTATGATTACCACAGAGTCCTCTGAGGGGAAGTCAGAGGGTGGCCCTGTTTAATTGGGAGATGCGTGTGCAGGTTATTTCATGAGTTCCCAGATTTGGGGGAGACCCCTTGTGTCCTCACTCAATTTCCATTATGCAGATGGTAGTCTGACAATGATATCAACTACCCCTGCCCACCCCTTTGCCACCCTGTGACAAAGTCTTCCAAGACCCTTGCCCTTCTGAGATCTACAGAGAGCTATGGGACCAGGCTAGAAAACCTTTTCCCACCCAATGCCTGTGACAACCTGGCCAGCTGAGCCCTGGCAGCTCAGGGCCCTCAGCCCTTCCCAGCTCATGGCTCACCCAGCTGCAGCCTGGGACCTTCGGTGCTCCTGGGTCCCAGGCTTCGGGGGATCTCAGGGGGCTGGGCCTTCTGCCCCCTTACTGTTCCCACACAGGCTAAGGCAGGCTTGTTTCTCAGCGCTCCCGCCCCTCTCTCTAGCAATTCCCTGGGCGCCACGCATTCAATGGGCTATCAGGCTTGCCCATCACTCTCACCCCCCACACTCTGTTACCCCTGAATAGGTGGGATCCAGATAGCTACAGGCACTCCCATCCCCAAGCCCCCAGCCAATATCTCTGAGGACCCCTTCTGGGACTTTGTAGCTCTGCGGTGGTTACCTGCCTTACCACACTGAGAACTGCGGGGTACTTGCATGGCTAGCGCGCCAGCAGTCCGTTCTATTGTCTGCCACTGCCCTAAAGCTGCGGTCTCAACATTTAGACTGCCTAGTCGTGCTGCTGCGATTGTGCCCCGCAAGTCTAGACAGAAGTAACGTTACAGTCTCCGGTGTTTAGCTCCTGGAGACAGGTGTCTCCTTTTGGGGACTCTATGCTTCTCCCCCTCTCTTGGCGTTGGCCGCGGGTGTGACAATGCAGACAGAGATCCTGTGCAGGCAGACAGCAGGCAGGACAAGGCAGTGGCTGCTTGCTTTGCTTTTTTTGGGGTGTTTGGGTAGGGGTATTCGGGTTGGCTGTAGGCTCTTCAGGGTCCACATCTGCCGGGTTGGGGCTGTGCCAAAGGCGCTGGCCTGTCCAGTTGCCTGGCTGCGCTGCGCTGAGCTGCAGGAAGCCTGGAGCCTGCTGGCAGGCTCCCATGATGCTAATGAGGGCAGTCCCAGGCCAGGGGGAGGGGAGCCTTTGTCCTGCTCTTGTCTTTGCTGGAGAGTCCTCAGAGAGAGACAAGGGGCCCTCCACAGACCCAAGTACACACGATTAGCCCGCCATCACTCACATTGATGGCACTCAGAGCTCTGGAGTGTGGACAGAGGTGGGGGAAGAAGAGAAACAAACAGGTCCTGGGGAGTCCCTGCACTTTCCAGGCAGTGGCCTAGAGAAACACCCCAAGATCAACATAGAGAAACACTGCTCCCTCCTCTCCCCTCTGTTTTTGTTTTTTGTTTTTCTTTCCTTTCCAGGCTACACCTTTGCTGTACTCAAGATAATACCCTATCACCAGCAACAATGGTAGGCTCTGGTTAGAGTGTCTCTGATGATCTGTCCTCTCTCCCCCTCACTTGCTTCTTCCTGAACTCCCAGCATCTTTTAAGCTATGTCCTGGGTGGCTATGTATGTCCTGCCTCCTTTCCCCACTGTTGGTGGGCTACTGGGCTCAGATCTCCAGGGGCAGGTACTTCCCTGCACAGAGTAGTAGTCTCATCACATGTGAAAACTCTCACCAGTCTCCAAGCAGAGTGCACAATAGACCAGTGTTTTAGGGATGTGTGACTGATGCAAAGGGGTGAATGGTTTGGTTATTTTCAGAGCAGCCGCCTCAAACCTGGGCCCATAGATACCCAAGATGTTGGAGAGAATTCAGAAAGAACACGGACATGAAGGGGAAAAATATTACATCTTATTTTTAGTGGCTTTGACTGAGATGGCTTTCAGAGAGAGAGAGAGAGAGAGAGAGAGAGAGAGAGAGAGAGAGAGAGAGAGAGAGAGAGAGAGAGAGCATCATAGTAGGACCACCAGCATCTGGGACTTTTTGTCACGGATGGAATCATTCTCCAGTTGTGGTAGATTACATTGGTATGTTATCTATGATCATTCTCACCTTAAACTTATGGCAATTATTATCATTATCACTAATAATCATCATTACCACTAATCACTTTTATTATTATGAGAGAGAGAGAGAGAGAGAGAGAGAGAGAGAGTTTAGGCTAGGCTCAAACTTGTGACCCTCCTGCTTGGCTTTCTAGGTGCTGGGATTGTGGGTGTGTGCTACTATGTCCAGCTACCATAATATAATATTTTTAACATACCTTAAAGGTTGTATTTTTGTTTCATTGGTTTTTATGATAATTCTGCTTTTTATGTACTTAAGACATTCATTTTAAAAGACTACATAGATGGCACACACTGCTGAAGAGGCCCATGCCATACAGAAGATGAAAAGTCCCTGCACAAAGGTATTCCTTTTGTTGGCTTTTCCCTAGCTCCATCTCCATCAGGATAGAGTCTGGTGTTTGCGCTCATACCTGTGCCCCTCTCTGATTTGTCTAGAGACTGGGAGAGAGATGAGCACAGTCTGGTGTGAGTGGAAGGGCTCCAGGTTCACTGCTCCAATATCGCTCTTGAGCTGCCACTTTTAAAAGATGGCTCCTATTGCCCAGTACCTCCCACACACCAGGCCAGAAATAGAACAGTGAACATGGAATTTTCCTGATAGAAAAAATGGAGAACAGGAGATAAATTAAATAAATGGTTGATTCCAGGGGGATAATGCCAAAGAGCAAAATAAAACTAGAAAAGGAAATAGGTGGGGTTTATAGAGCTGAATTTGCAGGGATTCAAAGGTCTGAACTGGAAAGCCTCAGGGGTTAGGTGACCTTAGAGTCAAGACCCAAGGGAGATGAGGAGAAAGCTGTGCAGATGTATGGGAGAGAGTATCTATCACAGGGAGTGCGAATGCCCTGAGGTCCAAGTGGGCCTGCTATGGCCAGGGCCAGCAGGGGGCAGGTGAGGCTGGAGTAGGGTAAAGGGGGACAGGTTAGAGACATCACATAGAGAAGCTAGGTCATCCTGATGGCTAGGGCTTTTGTGTTTTGACTATCTCATAAATTAAGGTTTAGCTTGAATTTCTGTCTGCCATGCTGAGAACAGATAGGGAACATAGGCAGAAGTGAGGAGACCAGGCCATGGGAAGCCACAAGCTTACAACAGGGAACTCGAAGCAAACCTGGAAAGGAAGGGGAGGGGGCTCAGGATAGATTGTTTAGAAAGAGTCAAGAGGATTTACTGGCAGCTGTGTGTGGAGAGTGTCAGAGAGAAAGTCGAAGGCAACCACAGGGAGGGTGGGATGCCATGTGTCAAGGGAAACCTGTGGAGGGGGAATGCTCAGTGGTTGGAGCTCAGGAGCTCAGTTTGGACATCTTCTTTATTTTGAGCTAGCTCACCATGTAGCTCACCATGTAGCCCAGGCTGGCCTCAAACTCACAAAGACTCTGGGATTAAAGGCACACACCACCAGGTGACATCTCACTTCTGAGATGCCAGTTGCGAGAGCGGTCCAGGCTAGGGGGCATCACTTCTGGGTGGGCTATGACACAGCGGACAAGCATGCCCATCAGTAGCCGTCACTCCTGCTCCTACTGGCACCAGTCAGGTGCTGTTCATTAATCTCCTCTCAGTCTCTCTACAAGCTCAAGGGGAAGCAGCTGATACTATCCCTTTGTACAGATGGATAAACTCACTCAAGATGTAAGGGCCTTGCTGTTGTCACCACCAGAGAAAAGCAAAGTTGGGGTTTCAGTTTGCGTTGGTCACATTTCAGAACTCAAGCTTTCAAACCCATTAAAAATATTTATTTTTATATTTATTTATTTTTGATTTTTTTCAAGACAGGGGTTCTCTGTGTAACAGCCCTGGATGTCCTGGAACTAGCGCTTGTAGACCAGGCTGGCCTTGAATTCACAGAGATCTACCTGCCTCTGCCTCCTGAGTGCTGGGATGAAAGGTGTGCACCACCCCCACCTAGTTATTTTTATTTTATGTATATGTGTGTTTAGCCTGTATGTCTGTATGTGGGATGCATGGGCAATGCCTGTGGAGGATAGAAGGTGTTGAATCTCCTGGTACAGGAGTTACAGATGGCTGTGAGCAGCCATGTGTGCTGGGAATTGAACCAAGATACTTTTAAAGAGAAGCCAGCACTCTTAGCCACTGAGCCATCTTCTCCAGGCCCTCTATAGCCCTTCAACACTATTGCAATGTCATCTGCAAACCTTATAGGCCCCCTTCCTTCCGGCCTCCCTGACTTCCTTTCCTCCCCCCCTCCTTTGTTTTTGTTTTCAAGATATTCCTCCTCAGCTTCCTAGTATCTTTAGAAAATTCAAACTGTCCTTAAAGTTAATACTTAGAATCTTTGATGATTTTGTGTGTGTGTGTGTGTGTGTGTGTGTGTGTGTGTGAGAGAGAGAGAGAGAGAGAGAGAGAGAGAGAGAGAGAGAGAGAGAGAGGTAGAGAGGGAGATGGAGGGAGGACATAGGATATATAGGGATAAAGAGGGAGGGACAAGAGACAAAATGACTATTTCTTTGTAGGTGTGCTCCCAGAGACCTACTTCATGCAAACAGGTCGCACGTCCTTCTGCCTCCTGAAATGTTGCTGTGAGACCATGGAGGGATCAATCAATCAATGCACTGATTATCTGAGACCTCAGGATCAAACTGTCTCCCCAAACTCCACTAGCTGGCACCAGAGGGGCCCATGGGCAGATGCTTCAGAGCCAAACCTCAGCTCCGTTGGACTTTGTGTGCTTGCTTCCTGGCAGAGCCTACAAAGCATCAACTCTAAAGGTGCAGAAAACAATGTTTGACTCGTTATATTGAATGGTGCCAATGGTGAGAGGCCCTGGATAAACACTTGTTGAATGAATGTTACACTTCCTGTCATCTTTTCCTGATCTTCCTGGTTAGATGGTACACAGTGCCCAAAAACCTGCTTCAAGACATTTAGTAAGACTGTAACTTTTGATAAAAGATTGATTTTAATTTCAATTGTGTATGTGTGTGTGTGTTTGTGTGTGTGTGTGTGTGTGTATGGTGCATGTGAGTACAGGTGCCTGCAGAGGCTATAAGAGAGTGTCAGGTCTCCTGGGGCTAGAGTGACAGGTGGTTGGGAGCCACCTGATATGGACGGTAGGAACTAAACTCAGGTCTTTTCAAAAGTAGTACACACTTTCGACCCCTGAGCAATCTCTCCAGCTGCCCCCTCTTTTTTGGACATAAGATCTCACTCTGTAGTTCAAACAGACATAGAATTCACTATGTAGCCTGAACTTGCAATGATCCTCCTGCCTCAGTGTCCCCTGTGCTGGACTATAGCAGGCAGTGCTGTGCCCAGCTGGTGTGATACGGTTTCATAGCTACACATGATAAATTATGCTTGCTCACTATGGTATTTCCGGTTCTCTAGCTGCAGCAAACATGGAGTGAATGAATACATGACAGCATACTGGGGTGAAATTGGGCAAAGTGATCAGTAAGTCAGGGCTGGGGAGAGGGGCTGAGCCCTGGGCTGTATAAAGAACTGCCCGGGATTGGTCCTATCGTTCCTAATCAACTGTGTGGCACTCACTTGGAATCTTTCAGGGTCATATTTTCCTCAGCTGAAAAACTAGGAACAAGATGGCATCATTTAGGGTGAGCCTGTAGGTCAGGAGAGGCTAATTCTAGGAGCTTGTTTCCCAGTTTGATTCCCTGCTGGCCTGGAGCCCTGATGGGCAGCAGAACTGTGCAGAAGCCATTGGGAAAGATTTGGCGCTGGGCCTTCTGCTGGCAGGAGGATCCTGGTCTGGCCCCCTCCTTACTTTCTGGGCAGGGTGAGGAGGCAATAGGAGGATTTGATTGATCTTCTCTTCTGGGGGGTCCTCACCATAAATCTCCCTGGCCCACTGGGGTCTCCTAGGACTCAGAAGCAGCCGCCAGTGCATTCCTTGGCTCTACATGTTCCGGGCTTTGTACCCTTTGCCTCTTTCAGTTCCTAGCGCTGGGATCACCTGTGAGGCCAAGTACTTGTCTGTCCGGATCATAGCCCTCTCTGGGTACCAGACAGCCTCTGTCCAGAGAGTCACCAGCCTTTCTCCAAGTCTGATCTTGAGATCACATGGCATGGCCTCGAACAGACCTGCCGCAGATTCACCAAAGAGTCAGGACTCCTTAACTCTTTTGGGTCATGGTTCAAAAAAAGCCTACAGCTTATTTTGTCTACACATTATTATTATTTATTATTGTTTGTGTGCGTGTGCATATGCATGATGTGTATTTGGAGGTGAACAAACCATAGTGCACATATGGAGGTCAAAGGCCAACTTTGTGGAGATGGTTCTCTCCTACCTTTATATGGGTTTCAGGCATGGAACTCAGGTCGTCAGGCTTGTACAGCAAGTATAGCACCCAAGGAGCCATCTTGCTGGCTCCCTGTGGTCTCTTTCTCCATGAAATGTTTTTAGAAGCATCTAATAAAATGTACATTACTGAACAGCAAGCAAAGTGTATTGGAACACAGTTATCAAAATGTTAAAGGTACGTTTGTGATACAGTAATTTAAGTGTACCTTTATAATGCACTTGACCGGATTTGTGGAAGCTTCAGCGACTACTATGGTCACCTACTGATAAACACAAATGACAAATACGTCAAACACCCACAGCAGCTGGGGGGATAGGGCGGCATCTGAGGACGGCGGTTTGCGGTCTTTATTCCGAATGGAAGAAACTTGCAACATTTACAGGTTAGTGAAAAGCCAGATGTGGTACCCCTGCCCAAGTTCACAAGCCTTAGGGAATGTTAACAGCAGGCAGCCCAGTTAGTGGAATGCTCTGAGCGTGGAGAGGAGCCTCCTTTCCCCAACCAGTCTAGCTTAGCCCTCCGCAGACACCCTCATGGGTGACGATGGGTGACATGGTCTTTTGCCTTCCTTGGTACTTCTATAGGGATAGTTCAGTTCCCTTGGAAACATTCTCTTCTTAGGGTTGGACAGTTCCAAGTGCCCTCACTTATCCACAGAGATTCTGGGGCCACTGTCCTAGAGCTAGCAGTAGCAGAAGACAAAGGGCCCACCTGTAGCTAGTCACGCTATCCCTCCACTCACTTCCTTACCCTCTACCCTGTCAGGCCAGGCACTGTATATTCTCAGATTTAATATCATAAAATATATGGGAGTATGAGGTGTAGCATTGTGCTCATGCTGTATGCTGGAGGTAAAAAATAAAAGCAAGTGTGTGTGTGTGTGTGTGTGTGAGAGAGAGAGAGAAAGAGAGAGAGAGAGAGAGAGAGAGAGAGAGAGAGAGAGAGAGAGAGAGATCTGTCCTTGCAGGCGATGGGTGCACAAACACATCAACCATATGGCATTTCGGTTTGTGAGAATAGCCGTGAACAGAGGAGTAGAGAAGACTCCGGGGAAGGTGAGCTGAGGGGACGGACGTCAAAGAAGTCTTCCTGGAGAAAGTGACCTTTAAAGCAAGACTTGGAAGGCTACTTTGATAGGAGGAACTTGAAGAGAGCACTCCAGGCAGAGGGCTATGTATTGTGTGGATCAGGTCAGGGGACAGGAGACCCTGGGCCAGGCGAGGATGAAGAGGAGGGTTGACTGCCCTGCCCCTCAGGCAGGCACCTGGGCAGAAGTTTGAACATTATTTTATGGACCAGGAGAGGCCAAAATGAGACAGTCTCCAGGAATTTTCAGGCTTTCAGCAAAGATTAACAGGAAGGATATCACAAGAATGAGTGAAGAGGACTTTTACCTTTGTATGCTGACCATCCACCTCGAGGGCTGGGGATGTAGCAAGGTGCTTACTTAGCATGAACCAGGCCCTCAATTCAATTCTTATTACCATAGGGGAAAACAGCAACAAAAACGAACGAAATCAAACACCGTTCTTGAATGTGTCACCCGGCTTTTTCCCAGTCTGAACTCTGTGTGTATGGCCGTCCCCATCATGTTTTTCTATGTTGTCTGACACCGCCCCACCCCAGAGCATCACCAAGCAGGAAGCCTTCCTTGATGATTCAGTCATTTTCTGTTACATCAGAACTCTAGGTACACATGCTACGCCTCCATCTCCACTGACTGATTATATGTCAGTGTTCATTTTCCTTTCCTGTAATCCACACTTGAAACAGGGTGGGAGTCGGGGCGGCTAGAGAGAGGGAAGCTCTTAAATCTTCCACTGTGAACTGTGCGGCCAGGACCACAGCCTGGGATTGGAGCCACACAGTGCCACCTCCTGGCAGTAGGTAGAATGGCAAGTAAGATGTTGGAGGAAGGATGGAAAGGAAAGGAGGGAGGGATGTGGGAAGCTAGTGCTCTTCAGGATAAGCCAGTTCTAGTATGGTGGAAGGTTTGTCTAGGGGCCAGATGATTACAGATGAGAGCTGGGCAAGAAACAGGAGGGGGAAACTGAGTGCGGGATGGAACAGCTGCCCGAGGTGAGGATCCAGGGTTCAGCCGTAAGAGCTGCTGAGACCCACCCAAACTTTGAGATTCAGCCAGACAACCAGGGACCCCTTTGTTACCTTGGAAACAGGGATGTTGTTCATAAGCCTAGGGAGACAAGCCTTTCCCTGAGTGAGAACTTCCAGGGATCAGGGACCTAGCCTTAAAGCCAAGAGTCCCCTCCGCCCCCATCCCTCCACCCGCTTTCCGGAACAACTTGTTTTTGCTTTAAAGCCTAGGACTTTGACCTGGGAGCTGTTTCCTTCCCTTGGTCACCTGATGTCCCTTCTACTCATCATCCCTTACTGTGCCCAAAGTATAGTTTTTGGAGTCTCTGCTTCCTGCTGGGGTTTCAGGGAAGTTGGGGGTGCTTGGGAAAAGAGACTGGGTCTCCCATGCTGGTACCAGAGGCTGGGGTGTTCCCCTAGGGCATAAGCTAGGAGTGGGTACCACCACAGAAACCTCTCTGCACTCCTCTCTTTGGATCTCTCTGCCCTTGGCTGGCTGCTGGAGTATCCCTCTATTTCGGGATTTCACTTTCCTGCCTCATTTTGCTCTCTTTTTCTTTGAAACACCTGTGTTTGATCTCTCAATTGAACACTCACTCACACACACACACACACACACACACACACACACACACTCACACTCACACACACACTGCATTCTAGGGAAGTCACGTGTCCCACCTTGAGACACTGCCACCCACTCAGTTGCCCAATTCAGAAACTTAACCTGAGAGTCACTCACTCTCCACTCCGGCTAATCACATGCCCACACCCTCCCTTGCTTTTCCACCTCCCAAGGCCTCTTCAAAGCCCCATCTAAAGCAGCTCAGTCAGTGGTGGCAGGACCTGCATCCCTAAGTCTGCCTCCCCTGTCTATGATAACCTTTTCATTTTCTCAGATGAGGATTTGACCTTGGTCCTCTGCCCCCTGCTTTAAACCACTGAGGAAGGCCTGGTGGATATTTGTTAAATTCCGCCCCATTCCTTCCATTCCAACCAGCGGTTCCCTGGTTGTTCATTAACAGCTGTCATGCCTGCTCCTCAGTGCTCCTGAAATCCTCAGCCCATGTTAAAAACAGGTCACACATGTACAGATGGCATCGCTCAAGCCCATGAAGAGAGAAGAACCCACTGTTACATGGTCACAGGCTCAGTGCACATACATGAATGTAGGCAGACAGAGGAAGCAGGCTCAGGCGTCCGACCCTGTCTCTGGACACCAACTTTGTCATCTCTGGGCCTTCTCTCTCTCTTTTCTTCTTCCTGAGACAGGGTTTTTTTGTTGCTTTGGAGCCTATCCTGGAACTAACTCTTTTAGACCAGGCTGACCTCAAACTCACAGAGGTCCACCTGCCTCTGCCTCCTGAGTGCTGGGATTACAGGCCTGTGCCACCACCGCCTGGTTTCTGGGCCTCTCTTGATCTGCCAGCATTTCCTTCCTTCTTTCTTTCCTTTCCTTTGATTTTTTTCTTTTCTCTTTGAACAGGAACTAGGATCTGTTGGCAAATGTGACTCAGGACAAGCAGTGCTGCAGAAGTCCTCCGAGTCCAGGCTCCGTACCATCCACAGTGCCTTTGCCAGCGTTTAATGTCACAGCCACCTATTCTTAGCCATCTTATTTCCAAACTCATCCTTTTTGAACCCGATCAAGCCAGGATGGTATGGGCTTTGTGTGGGACCTGGATCACAGGCTCCACGCCCTGTACTCAAGGACAGATGGACATGTGATTGTGCCCTGGGGTTTCTCAAAGGTACCTGAGTACCTCCCTGGAGCCAAGACAGCAGAAGATCTGTTACCCGAGTGACCACAGAGAAGAGCTGCTTGCAGTGACCTTTCAGGAACCAATGACAGCAACAGGGACTGCCAAGAAATCCTTTCCTCTCCCTTCCTTAGGAAATGGGTCTAGCCTGCTCTAGTATCCTAACTCCTGTATTCTGGGGTGGCTGGGGCAATGAGGCCCACAATGACCTTCAGTCCCAGACTTCAGTAGGTACTTGGGTCATTCTTAGTGTCTGGAAGGTCAGGTGGATGCTATGTGTCTTGTGGAGTGGCCTTCTGCTGGGCCTGGCTCGCGGCATCTATGTCTGAGGACAGAAGAACTGTCTTGTGGCTACTCCTGGCTATAGTCTGGGCCTGTTCTGCACAACCTCCTCTAATGAATGGAGGTGGATCTGAAGACAGGCATTGAGGCTTCTGACCAAGTCAAATCTTGTCTGGTTCCTGCCAGGTTACCGGGGACTGGAAATGTGGAACCCGGCTATGAGAAAGGCGTGGGGAACAACACGATTGGTCAGGGCTGGGGATTGTGAAGTGAGGTTGTATCTCAGGGGTGGGACCCAGTGTCTGGCGTGGTGGGGCAGAAACAGGTGAAGGTAGGGCAGAATGTAAGACAGTTCTGGAGAAAGCGGGCAGGTGAGCCTTCCCTGAGGTTTTTGGCCATGAAGGTGCTTTTCCTCTGACTCTTTGAGCCAGCCAGCAAGTGTCTTAATCTCACTGTCAGTCTTCCAAAAAGCCCCACCCACTCACTGATCCCATTCAAGGCCAGACTGAAAATGTGTCACACCTTTCCCAGAGAGCCCAGCCCCACTGCCAGGAAAGGTGAGCTGAGGGCCACTTCTGAGGTAGTGTGGGTCTTGGAGGGGGCTGGGACTTCCCCTTTACTTCCCCGATTCACAGGCCCCCCTCCTTAACTGGCTTTTGATGGGGTACCTTAAGCGCCAATTTTTTGGGCTGGGCATCAGCCAGGCCTGGCAGCGCATTTCCATAGGAGGAAGGGCAGCTTCTCTTCACCAGCCTGCCAGTTCTTCCTCCCCGCCCTCCCTCCCTTTCTGCCTAACCCAATCCCGTGCCTCTCCTTCAGAGCCTGACTGCTGCCCAGCCGATCTCATAGGAACACCCCAGACCTCCAGCAGCTCCAGGAGTCCAAACACCAGCAGTGGACCAAGGCCCTACAGCTGCCAGCAGCCATGTTGGCCCTCAGCCTGCTCACGCTCGGTCTGCTCTCCGCAGTGGCACCTGCCAGCTGTCAACAAGGTAGCATAGGGCAGGAGCACCTGGGCTGCAGGGAGGAGAGGGCTGGTCGGGAAAACAGTGACCTGGGTGGGACAGGGTGGTGACCTGCAATACCGTAGTGTTTTGGAGGGGGGGACAGGCACTGGGCCAGACACACTTCTCTGACTTAGGCTCTGAGATTTGTTTGTCTCCAGTGTGAAGTGGGAGAACAGGGAACATGTTGGCTCTGGTGGTTAGGGGAGGGACAGGAGTTGAGATCCAAACCTCACAGCAGGACCCAGAGATGACTGGGTACTGAGGGCAGGGGCTAGGAACTTGAGGCTGGGAGTGATCCGAAGGCACCCTCAAATGCTTGCTCTTGGCAGGATGGGTGGTGGTGGTCCAGGAGCTGTCCCGAGTCCTTGGCTTTGGCCTAAGTCCTTTTTCTGTTGTTGTTTGTTTTGAGACAGGGTCTCTCTATCCTGAGCTGTCCTGGAACTCATAATGTAGACCAGGTTGGCCTTGAACTCACTGAGATAGCCTGCCTCTGCCTCTTGGATGACCCAAGCCCTCTTTTTCTCACTTTCTCCAGAGCAGACCATGGGTGTACTCTTCACCAAGCTCCTTCTGTTGTGCTGTGTGATCTTGAGGAAATTACCATTAAATTACTATTAAATTATTATTCATTCTCAGGAAACCTCACCCTGCCATCTCTCAGAGCTGCTGCCAGGCTGGAGGTTTGGGAGGGCTTTGTACCTAGTAGTCTGGTATCTCAGGGTTGGCAAAGATGCTCATGCATATTTGCATCACCTCTGAATCCCATGTCTCAGAGGCCTTCTGAGAAACTGAAGTACCAGAGAGGTCTAGTAACTTACATGGGTCAGCCCCAGACCATTCCCCGCCCCTATCTTTGACTCTACCACTTGCTCCCTAGATCCACAAGAGGAGGAGCAGAGGTGTTTTGTGGTCCCTGGTGTCTTGTGAGGGAGGAGTTAGCTGTAAGAACCATGGAAGGAAGTGTGGAAGGGGCCTCCCAGGGTTGTTCCCAATGCCAGAGCATCATTGGTCAGAAGAAGTGATAGACCCGAGCCAGTGTTTCTTGGCAAGGGTGGGATGGGGGCAACCCAAAACAATGGCCCTTGCAGAGCAATCGTACTGTGCATCTTCTGCTACCCGGGGTTGCTAGCCTAGGGTTGCCATGGCTACAACCAGAGAGTTCCAGCATCCTCCCTTTTCCCAACGCCTGCCAGCCTCAGAGACAGTACTAAGACTAAGCAAGTCTCCACTGCAGCAGAAGATATCAAAGTAGACTCAAAGAAGGACTTTGGCATTGGAATGAGGCAAGCTGAAGTCTTTTGACGCCCTGCTTCTCATAACATAGGATGGCTCAAGTCTCACAGGTGTCTTGTCTGAAGGCAGGGGCTCTCCCAAGCTTCCTGTTGTCCTCTCTCCTCTTGAGGCTCAGAGTGAGGTCCTCGGTCTAATGAGGAGAATAGTCTTCCTTGGGGCTGCTAGTGACCCGAGGGCAGAGGCTTCTGAGAAGTTTTAAGGGTTGGGGTTGATGTCGGGTGAAAAAGCAGAAGGGGTACGAGGCTAGACCTTAACCTACTCTCTGACGTTTGCATCCTGGCCACCATGCTGGAGAGGATGAAGGGGCTCCAGTCTGGAGCCCACCATCCCCTGCCATCTTACCTCTCTTACCCTGCACCCCATCTGAGCCCAGGGCTGAGCAGCCCAGGGCAGACCTCACCCCTCCTAATCTTCCCAAAGAAGCTTTATGCTCAAGAACTGGATCTGCCGGATGCCAGCCTTAGCCTGGCAACTCTGGGCCAGCGGGGGGAGGAGGAGGGGCCACTCCCAGCTGACAGGGCTGAGGCCAGTCATTGGAGCTGCCCTTTGGTCCCTGTTTTCTTGCACTTCCTAGGGGGCCTGCATGTGACTGTAGGGGGCATGTGTGCAGGAAGGAGGTCCTGGGAGCTAGGGCCTCAGAGCAAACCCTGGCATGTGTTCCCTATTTGGTTGCTTAGGTTTCCTTCAGACTTTAGTAGGCTCTAAGCCCCCTTCCTTCCCTCACCTACTTAGGAGAGTAGACAGACTTAACTTACATCCACTCTAGCCACTCAGATGTCCCCCTTGGCCCTACAGAGGCTGTTGGCCTTTGACACAGTCCCAAGATTGTCCTGTCCCTGAAGCTCCTTTTCCTTTTTCAGGTCTGGGGAACCTTCAGCCCTGGATGCAGGGCCTTATTGCTGTGGCCGTGTTCCTGGTCCTGGTTGCAATTGCCTTTGCTGTCAACCACTTCTGGTGCCAGGAAGAGCCGTGAGTGCTGTGTGAAGAAGGCCCGGGGCTGGGAAGCCCTCAGTGCTCAGGGTGGCACTAGAACAGTTGCTTTTATTCTAGTAGGGGATGACCTCAGGAGCTCTGGTTAAAGTCTTGCCACTGTGAGGAAGGGAAATTAACTGGTCCTCAGGTTCTCAGGAAGAGTTAGTGACAGAACCAGCTCTGAACCTGTCTGGCCCCCAGGCCTACAGTCTGTTGACTTCATGGCTCTCTCATTCCCCCATCCATCCGCTACCCCACAGGAACTTGGGAGAAATGTCTTCTCTCTTCAGTGTCTCAATTTTTTCCCACCCATGGGGGTTGGGATGGGAGACTGACCCTCCTCCTGAAATAGAAGGCCCCATCCTTTTGGAAGGTCAGCCACACGTGATGCAAAGGGCCTCACAGGCACACAGACTGGATAAGCAATTCAAGTCAAATACAGCTGAAAGAAAGTGCAGAGTGCGGGACACAGCCTGAGCTGGCTTGGGGTTGGAAGGGGGTTGGTTAGCAAGGTTTCACGGATTGCACATTTACCTCAAAACCTGACACACAAGGAGTCAGTCAGAAGATGGGGTGGTGTTCCAGTTTGGGGCCTGGCACTGGTACCAGACATGAATGCACAGAGATCAAGAGCCCCCTGGGTAAAGCTACATCTGCCTACAGGGATCTTTCCCAGGTCTCACCGAGGTGGCCTGATAGCCAGGGACCCAGCCTCAGCCCTGCAAGGCCTGTTGAGTATGTGCAAAGAGTTCAGGGCTGGAGAAGGACAGAGAGTTCCAGTGTGAGGCCCAGGAGGTCAGCAGGACCTGGCAGCACCAGTGTTCTAGACTGGGTGCTTTATGCCAACACAAAAGGGATCAGTGGATGAGATGACCTTGAGAGTCCTGGCTGTTCCATGTGGGTGCACAGAGTGTGCAGTCTGCAGGTTTAAAGACAAAAGGAGGCTGAGTATGGGCTGGATAGTCTGGACCTGGAGGGGACAGAGGCCGTTCAGAAAGGGATGGATGAACCTAAGAGCTACTTGGGAGGGAAGCTGGGAGTTGACAGAGGGAGGCAGTAGGGGGCACTGGAGGGGGGATGACTCTAGAAGCCCCCCCCCCCCCCGCCCCGAGCAGACGACATTGAGAACAAACTGAGTTGACTTGACAGGGGGCGTGTCTGGTATGATGTGCCTGTGGGATGTCTGAAGACATATACCTGAAGCTGAGTAGGTATAAGGGACCCTCACAAAAGCAGTCTGAGGGGTGAACGATGGACACTTACGGCTAGAAATACTTTGTTAGCCCTGTATCTGCCTTCTGTGACCACTAACCACATCTCCTGATTTGGGATATACTGAGTCCTGTTGGGTTTATGATGGGGCTGAGGTCGTGTGTTTGGAGGCAGTGGAAAGAGACCTGAGACTTAGGACAAGTGTCTTACAACCGCCTGTGTTCCCCACTCTCCTGGTGGATCAGGCAGGAGGAAGTGAGGCCTGAGGAGGAGGAGGAAGCTGGAAAGCTGGTGTCTGCAGGGTCCAGAGGAAAGCTGGGGGTACTCTCTTCTTAGATGGGGTGGAGCGGACAGTCTTGGATGAGCGACTGACAAGCTTCTTTTCCAGGGAGCCTGGTAACATGGTCATGACTGTTGGAAGCAAGGCAGATGGGGTCCTGGTGGGAATGGACGGCAGATACTCTTCAATGGCGTCTGGTTTTAGGTGAGATGCTACTGGGGCAGATGGGAAAGGCGTGTGAAGCAAAGAGGAAGGGCTGGTGAGGTGAGGAGTGTTCTGTGAGGACTACAGTATCCCGCGGGGAGACAAAGGTTCGATTTAGGGAGAAGGCTCAGACAGGGGTAAGGGTAAAGGGTATCATGGGGAGGGGTTCAATGCGGAAAGGGAAGTCAGTGGAAGGGTGAGTCAGGGGAGACTCTGTGGGGAGGGAGTTCTTGGGAGGCTTAGTGGGGAAACCATTAAGGAGGAGAAACCACAGACGAGGAGAATGGGATTTGGGTGGGGATGTTTCTGAGGAGCCTCCAGTGTAGGCACACAGGTCTAGATACATTCAGGGGAAGGACTCTCTGCTCCCCTGCCTCTCTGGGAGCCAGAGGCTAATTCTGGAGAGAAGGCCTGGTGCAGGATGGTGAAGAGAGAAAGACATGGGGGAAGGGAAGCCAATGACCCCGTAAGCCCTACCTCCTTTTCCAGGTCCAGTGAGCACAAGAATGCCTTCAAGAACGTTCTGGAGGAAGAGGGCAGGGTTCGCAGCACACCCATGTGACAAGCTCCTCTATGACCCCAGTCCCCAGGCTATGGGGCACATGGAGTCCATGCCACCTCTTCACCCCATCACTGCTCTGCAGGGATCTGTTGAAACAAGCTGCCCTTCTCTGCTCTCTTGAGTCACAGCCAAGCTGAGCAAAGGATGCACTGTGGCCCTGGGGTCTTCCACCCAATTCTGAGGAGCCCTCACCTTTCATCTCCCTCCTCCTGCAACTATGGAAGTGGCCCTGATTTCTACGAAATAAAGACTTTTTATACTTCTGGGGCAAAGACTCATACCCAGCTTCCAGGCTCCAAGCATGGCCTCACCCATTTCTTTTCAATAACTGCCTTCTAGGGTCTGTGACCATTGGATTTATGGATTACCCAGGAAGCTCTGGACCTTCTGGATTTTTCCTTTACAGCACACCACCCACTCTGTCCAGATCTCTCCCCTCCCCAGGGCTCCAGAGTGTTGGGCTAGCATATGGGAAAGAAAACCGTGGAGCCGAGACGGACTAGATAGAACCCAGGCCTCACCAGTGTCCTGGCTCAGCTCTCAGCCCTAGGCGGGATGGGAGTCAGGGGAATCACCCTGGTGCCACCTGGCCCAGCTCCTCTGTGTCTGTGTGTTTTACTGAACAACACTGGTACCTCTTTCTGTGGCAATAACCCAGCGGAAGTGTGTGGGGAAGGCGGCCAGAGCCTCCTTGTTTCCAGATGTTTCTCTGCCACCGACCTCACCTTTTCACAGTGCCTTGCTTCACGGTCACAGCGATGACTTTGTGGTCTAAGGCTTGCCTGAATGTCTCAAGGAGTACCCACAAACCATCTCTCTGGGGTTTAGGAGCCAGCCTGCAATAGAGGTAGAGCTGAGCAGAGAAGGGGGAGTCATGTTTCTGCTCTAGGTCTCTCTGCCTTGCTGTGTGATCTAGGGCAAGTCTCCTTCCCTCTCTGGTCTTCAGCTTTAAGGAATTGATGGTTGCCCCTGTGATGATGCTTTGGGCATTTGCCCTCTGTGGGTTTCTGCAACTCATGCAGCCTGACACATTTCTGCCAGTTTAGAGTGTACCTATTCTTCTCAACTATCCCTTGATTAAAGCAGAAAGCAAAGCCAGGGGACCAGGCGGCCCTGCTTTTTCTTCTCACCAAAGGAGAGACAGGATGGTAGAGGCTAGTTCTCCCTTAAGACACAAATATCCCTTCTTTGGTCCAGCTCCAGGCTGGGGCCTTTTGGATGCAGATCGGATCCCCTCGCAGGTGGTCACATTCCTTGCCACCTATCCCTTCAAGTTGTTGGGGGCGGGGAATGTAGGGTTCAGTTCAGTTCCCTTTATGTCCCCAGTCGGCTAGGACAGAACCACCTGTGAGGTGTTGCCAGGAGAGGCCTGCTTCCACTGAAGCAAGCCCTGTCGCCCATCCCCACCTCCCAACTGCGGGGATGCCCTGCCCTGCCCTGCCCTGCCCTGTGAGCCTTGGTGATTGCCCCTGCAGGGCCTAAGCTGTCACTGACCTACAGTCCTCCTCCTCCACTCCATGTTCCGGTCCTCACCAGGGGCTGGGAGTGAGCGAGCGCCCACCCCAGAACCGCCAAGACCCCCGTCCGTCCTTATCGCCAGCTCCCACCTGCCGGCCTGGTTGGATCGGGAGGAAAGGAGGCTGGGCCAGGGCCAGGCCGCAGCTTAATGACCCTCCCGGGGCCTAATCTCAGACTGTCAGCCGCTCGGTGCCTTGGGCGGGCTCCTGGAGGAGGCTGATAACGCACCAGCTGGGCCTCCCACCATCTTCTGGGCCGCACCACGGGTCCCGAGGGGCGGCCTCTGCGGACCTGGGGCGGGGCTGGAGGCGAGTGCTCCACCCTTGCCGGGGAGGAGACGCGGAGATCCCGAGTGTTCAGGGGCGGGGCCGCACCACCTCACTCCCCTACCCACTCCCGGTTCTCGGCTTTCCACGTAAGAGCTCTCCGCAACCGTCCAGTTTCTCTTTGTCCCGTTCTTAGTCTCTTAGGACGTTTTTGTTCTATCTTCTGTATCTGGTCTAGTGACACTCCCCCCCCCCCCCCCGCTCGGCCTCCACTCGAGCTCGTCGCCCGCTGCCACCACCTCCTTCTTGCGTCTCCTCTGCTTCCAGATGATTCTCCCCATTACTCCATACTTCCAAGCTTCCCTAATGTCTCTACTTGGCTGGCAAGTCTTGTGCCCAGGCGCCCCATTCGCTTGCAGGTGTCACCTCATCTCCGGCTGGCTGGTCGCTACCGGCGGCTCTGTGCCCATGAGCTCTCCCTTTGTTTGGGGCCGTCTAGCGCATACTGATTCCTGGAATAGGACTCTATCCTTCTTTCCTCTATTCCACCCCAAACGTGTGGATCTCACAGGGTGACATAGGTCCCACCAAAGTCAGGCAGGAAGGGAAACATCTACTCAGACTGCACACAGCTGGAGCATGAAGCAATGCTGACTTCAGTTATTTTTGAAGGGGACCTTGCAGTCAGTGGCTGGTTTTGATAAAGGCTGTCGGGTTCTACCTAGAGTGGTCCCTGCTGTGGGACTGAGTGCCGGGTGGAGAAGATGAGTTTCAGGTTATGTCCCTCACACTCAGTAATGTGGAATGAGTGGGTAATGTGCAAGAAAGCTTATTAAGTCAGACAACTCTCGGGCAAAGCTTCCTCCCCCAGGCCAGGGGAAGGAGAGGTGTGGGATCAAGTCTCACTTTTCCTGGTCTTCCTACTACACTTAGGGCTGGAGACATCAGAACTTTCCTTGGGGCCCAGGCAGGAGGCGCCTGCTTCCTGACAAAAAGGGCTGAAAGTCTCAGCTCTATGACTTGTCTGCCTTCTCAGCTTTCACTTGCTGTCAGAGTACACAGGAGCCAAATCCCAGCTCTAAGCTGCTGTCTGTCGGGTCTCTACACGGCCAGATCATCCAGTCCCGGCCCAGTGAAACTGGCGCTGTAATAGCTTCCCTGTAGGCCTACTGGAGGAAACAAAGGCGGCCTATGTGTTGACATTGCTCCCAAGACTTGCCAGAAAGTAACACACCTGAGAAGGTGAGGCTCCCTTCCACGCGCCTCCCACACTAGCCTCCAGGCAGCTCCAGTTCTGTGTTTTCCTGATCTCTGCACACATCCTGCCGGCACCACTGTGCTGTTGGGTCACGTGTCTGTGTCCAGTTCTAGCTCCAGCTCTAGGAGCCCCTCCAGAGCGGGAAGGAAGCCACTCTTCCTTTATCACTGGTACCTTGACAGGATGGATAGGGTTAAGGGCAGCTGGGGGAAGGAGAAAACATACAAAGGAAGGGAACTCAACTCCAGCAGTCTGTTCACCTGTATGTCTGTCTGTCCCTTTCCTCTCCTACGGATGTGGGTACATATGTGCATGCGTGTGAACCCCTCCCTCCACAGGGTTGAAGGTCAATGATGGGCTTGATGGGTCATCTGATCATCAGTTCTGGAAGTGGGCAGCTCTGCTGCCATCTGGTGGCTGTACACACTGTTGGAAAGGCTGATCAGAGTTTTTTGTTTTGTTTTTTAATTCATAAGTTTTATGATCATTCTGAAGTACAGGCTTGGGCTTGGTGTGGTCCTCCTCAGACCCCTGAGTGCTGGGGTTACAGGTGTGAGTCCCCCGACTGGCTTCAGCAGAGCTTTTGAATATCTGGTAGGGATCTTCTTAAGTGCTCAGACTCAAACCTTGCCTGATTGAGTCTTAGGAATCTCTCAGTTATGCCTATGTTTACTGCATCTCCTGCCATTCCTGAGTGAGAATCCTTTGTTATCTGCAGGCAGGACACACACACACACACACACACACACAGAGAGAGAGAGAAAGAGAGAGAGAGAGAGAGAGAGAGAGAGAGAGAGAGAGAGAGAGAATATCAATCACAGCACTAAGCAAGTTGGAAGATGTTGGAATACTGGATCCAGGACAGGGTGCAGAGAGGTCCCTGGTTCCTGCATGTACCAGCCCTGCACCCTGAAGTTTGGTATGGACTTGTGCTGTTTAGACAGAGAGGCATCTTTATCCAGTATTCACAGGCATCATGGAAGCCATGGGATGATGCTGAGGCTGGCAGATATCAGGAACCAGTGGAGTGTGTGATGAAGCAGTATTTACAACCATGGGGAGTTTAGTAGCCTGCAGAGGGACATGGACAGGGCCAGTAGGAGTGTGGTTTTGGTCTGAACCGGAGGTCTTGCTTTAGGCTGGGTGCTCCCTGAGTTGTTAGTCCAGGCTCAGAGGTTAAGAGAGCTTAACCTCTATTGATTTTCTAGGGAACCAGGGTTCAGTTCCCAGCACTCACGTCAGGCAGCTCATAACTACCTATCACTCCAGCTGCAGGGAGCCAGTGTCCTCTTCTAACCCCTGAGCGCACGCGCGTGCGCGCGCACACATACACACACGAATAACTAAAAAAAAAAAAAAGAAGAAAAGAAAAGAAAAAAGCCCAGGTTCACAGCAGCACTTGAAGAGCTCCTAGAACAGAAATGGGGCAGGCAATGCTCTCTGTCTCCCAGGGGTGGTGTGGAGAGTGAAAACAACACTGTGCGGGCCTTCTGCTGCTTGGACATGGGTTTAAGACAATGGAGACTCTGTATTAGCCTGCTTGTGACTACACTGGGTATTCGGGATCCCAGTGTGGCCCCAAGCCTTTCTCGGGGTTAGCTTTTAAGCAAAAAAAAAAAAAAAAAAAAAAAAAAAAAAGTCATATCCTGCGTTGACATACTTCAGTTAACATGAACAATTTAGCCATAAATAGAACTACAGAAGCCAAAAAGCAAGGTTAGTACATTTAGAGATTTTCCCAGAACTATGGGTTTTGATGGAGTGATGTAGGATTCCCCTCTGTATGCTATGAATACCATTGGTGAATAAAGAAACTACCTTGGCCTGTTGATAGTGTAGAACTTAGGTAGGCAGAGAAAACTAAACTGTTGGAGAAAGGAGGCGGAGTCTAAGAGAAGCCATGTAGCCCTGCCAGAGACAGATGCTGAGAACCTTGCTGGTAGGCCACGAGTCTCGTGATAAAATATAAAATAATGGAAATGGGTTAAATTAAGATGTAAGAGTTATCCAATAAGAAATTAGAGCTAATGGGCCAAGCAGTGATTTAATTAATACAGTTTCTGTGTGGTTATTTCAGGGCTGAGCAGCCGGGAATGAAACAAGTGGCCTCCTCCAAGAATGGAGTCAGTTGTGCTAAAGTCTAGGGCCCTGTTATAACATTACAATCCATCATGACATGATAGGATACATTTTTATTTATTTACTTATTTTTAATTGAAATATAAAAATTTCCCCTGCTCTATATTATGATCAAAGTTTCCTCTTCTTCATCTCCTCCTAGATTCTCCCCATCTCCCACCTTTCCAACTCCATGCCTTCTTTCTCTCTAGAAAACAAACAAGCCAAAGAAGTGAACCAGAATTAAACAAAACACACAGAAAGACCATGAGAAACACACACACACATACACAAACTCACACAAAAGCTGTAAAGCCTGTAACATATAATGAAAAGACAAGTAAGGTTAAAATGTCCAGACAAAGCATTTTGAGATAAAACATCTCCAAAACTACCACTGAGTTCATTTTGTGTTAACTAGCTACTGCTGGGCATGGGGCCTCCCTTAAGTGTGTTTTGTATACCCAATGAGGTGCCATTGGAGAAAGCTGATTTTTCCTTTTCAAGTGGTTACCTATTAGAGATTCTGGGTTTCTGATGGGGGCTCATGTATGGTTCCCCTCTCACTATTGGGACCCCATCTGGCCTGCACCTGTGCAGGTCCTGTGAATACACTCTCCTTTCTACCTCACAGTTCCCTGATTCAGCAGACGGCTTGCCTGGATGTTTGCAGCATCTTCCTCCCGCTTCTCCTGATCCCTCTGTTGCACCCTCGGTCCTCTGCCATGCTGCAGTCAGAGAGATGCATCCAGGATCCAGCCCTTTTCCTAGAGGGGAATCAAGGCGTGTGTAGCCCATTGACTCTTCTCTGCTTGCGTTTGGAGCCAAACATCCCTGGGCAAATCTTGTCTATCATTTTGACATTAGCGTGATGTTGGTTAAATTGTTGACCAAGGTATTTCAGTGTCAAAATACACAAATTAGTGCTAAATAATGTTCATCCTATGAGTTTGTGGCCGTCAATAAACGTGTTACCCTGTTTTCAGAAAGCCTATAGTCATTGCTCAGTGAATGTCAACAAGCTGTCTTGTCTTGCAATGCCTATAGCGGCCACTAGATGGCCACACTGTGATTCAACCGTCTTCCTTGAGAGCCGCTTCACTTCATTGACCAACTAAGTTCTCCACCTCCCCCCTTCTTCTTTATAACGTTCTTTCTTGCGTCATTGCCTGTGCTGTCCATACTCGGGATTCCTGGTTTTCCTTCTGTAGGCCTCACCTCCTGCAGGATGACTCTCTGATAGTTCTTTGCACACGACCCTGGGCCAAGCTGTGGTCTGTGAGCTTATGGAGGACAGGGCGTCTACAGAGCAGGTGCAGTGTCCATATAGCGGAAGCGCTCCACATTTGTTGAACGAATACCCGTGTGTTAGCCAGTCTCAGCTAGACATTCACATTGGCTGCATCACCTTTAACAAGTCACTTAACCTTGCTGGGTCTCAGTTACCTTGTTTCTAAATGGACATAAGAATGAGGATGCTCCTTACACTGACAGTGACAGTCTGATTTCAAGTTCTAGGGTGAGAGTTGCCATGATGCAGAGCCACGGCCACCATGTATAGATATAGTACCTGCCTGCCAACTGCTGCCCATGCCCGCTGCCACCTGTTACAATGGCTCATTTGATAGTGGTAGAGTTTGTTTTCCTCTTCCTAAAAACCCTTTTAATGGAGGGTGGGGGGAGCCTAGGCTTAATCTGGAGCCAATCTGGATCAGCTGAGCCTGGAGTCTCCCATGCCTGGAAAGCACAGACTCGACAAGTCCTTCGCGGAATCACCTCAAGTCACCTGATCATTGTGCTCTTTTCCTCTCCTGAGTCCCCAGAGCTTTGTCCAGGGTAGAGTTGAGGGCTGGCTCCTGGCTCCTCCCCGTAGATCTCTCCGCTCTGACACTGTCTGCGGCAGCATGACCCTTATGCAGCCGTTCCCCAGAGAGCGTTATGGGTGTTATTAGGATCAGCTCTTAGGAGTGTAGCGAACCAAAGAACCTGAGCCCTTCTGAGGCTTTTGCAAAGTATATGCTTTCTTACTATTTCTTAAGGGTTATATCCATCAACATTTAATCATTAAGCAATGGGAACCGTGTGTGTGTGTGTGTGTGTGTGTGATTCCAGTTTGCTTTGAGGGCAAATACTTCTAAAAGTTGTTTACAAAGCGGGTGCTCTCTTTGCCAAGTGCCTGTTTAGACAGTGCTCCCCAGCCAGTACTGCTTGCCGTATCTTCAACAGCAAGCAGAGGACCGAGTTTACACAGCTTTATGAAAACAAAAACGCCCAGGACAAGCTCCAAAGCTACACGGAGAAAAATAAAAGCAAAAACAAACAAAAAAGGAAACGAAAGTGAGCCAGTAACTCCCACTTTTCTGGAACGTAAAAAAAGTTTAGGGTCCGATAAGAGTGACCACTGAAGGACTAGCTGAGGAGGTGTGAGGTTAGCTCTGGCTGGAACTTGTACGATGTTGACTAAAACTGATGAAACAGACGTCTTTTCTTGTTGTTGATTTAATGATAAAGTCTCAGTCTTTCAGGATAGAGTATGATGTTTCTTGTGAATTTTTAAAAGGCATAGGCTTCGCTTTTAATAAGGTATTTCCTTCTAATTCCAGCTTATAGAGCACTTTTTTTTTAAACTAGAAAGGGTACTGCATTTTGTTAAAAGATTTTTCTTTATAAATTGAGATGATCGTGTGATTATGTTGATGTGGATTCCACTGGCCAATTTTTTTGTTTGTCTATTGAACCGTCTTTGCATTTTAGAACTAAGTCCCCTTGCTCATGGGGCTGTGCAGTTCCTTTTCTATTATAAAACATTAGTTGTAAGTATTGGGTCTTCCCGAGTTCAGGTCGTCCTTGTGGAACATTTTATTCACTGATAATCTCTGTCTGTGTTCTTCAGGGAAACACGGTCTTTGTTTTCTAGGCAGCCCAACTTGCCTGGGACTTGGGTGGACCAGGATGATCTTCATCATGGAGATCTATCTGCTGATGCCTCCCAAGTACTGGGACTAAAAGCAAGCGCCACCACCCCTGGCCTGGGGAAATATTCTTAAAGGCATTTGATAATCTTTGGCTGATGTTCATCCATTCATGCTACACTGCCAGGGGATTGTGTAGAAAGTAAACATGGGATCCACCTATGACTACAGGTAGCAATGGTGTGTAGTTAGCTAGGTTAGGTTAGGTAGAGATCTGGATCCCACAAAGAAATGTTGCAAGTATTAAGCAAGAAAAAGAACGCCCTCTTAGTGGTGTAGCATCTCCTGTTTTGAGATCTCAGAGCACTGTTTCAATAGAGGCTTTTGAACAATACCTGGTGACCAGCATCATAATTAATAGAACAATGGGCAAGAGTTAGGGGAAGAAGGAAGATAAATCAATGTTCTTATAAAAAATTTTGTATTTTTGTTTTCAGTGCAAAGGACTGAACCCAGAGTCTTGTGTGTGTTAGGCAACTAACTACTCTACCACTGAGCTACAGTTCCAACCCTCTTAGTCAGAAAAGATTGACGGAGATGCTTTACTGCTCCATTTATAAGAGGAATATACACATTGCTGCCTATCATAATGGTAAAAAGTCTCTGAAAACCATATATTATATGTAAATTATATATAATTGATAACATTTTTTGAATTGTACCAGTGAGTAAAATTGTGTGTTTGGGTTCTGAGATTCTTCTTAGACAGATGTGTCTAAGGGTGAAATAACTTGCCTCCCTCAGACCAGTAGGGTGCATTACTAATTGTGGTCATTTTTCATTCTTGTAAAGGACATTAAAGCTGAGAAAGACTTTCAGTGAGGTCTAGGTATGGGCTCTTGGATTGGCCAATGGCATTACATTATAGACAAACTGTGTTCCCATGCTTTGAGTGTGCACAAGATCCCAAGAGGAAGATCCGTGACTTCTTTAGATTTGTTAAAAGATGTATGATTTAAAGAAGATAAAGAATAAAAGATGATGTTTGACATAATCTTCAGCTTAGCTAGGCACATCAATCCTCATGAAAAAACCAAGACCAGTGCTTAAGAAATAGCATGGAGCGAGGGGGGGGGGGAGGCTGGAAAGATGACTCAGCAGTTAAGAGCACTGACTGATGTTCTGAAGGACCTGGGCTCAATTCCCAGCACCACCCACATGATGGCTTACAACCATCTGTAACTCCAGGACTAGAGGATCTGATATCCTACTCTGTGGGCACTACACATACACGGTGCATAGTCATACAGACAGGCAAAATATCCATACACATAAAAATAAATATATATATTTTTTAAAAAATCTGAGCATCAGTTTTTGCTTGTTCGTTATCTCCAGGTTGGGTGGGGTGGGTGGAGAAAGTCACAGCATTTTGCTCAGGTCTATGTCGTTCCTTGTGCCATTTCTGGTTTGGGAGTGGCTGTTTGTGTATGGATGTCACCCTATCTTTTTCTAGTGTTCATTTGAACATCAAAGTTATGACAAACAGTTGGACATTGAAATAGCTTTGAAGCACAGAGTAGAGATCTTGATTATCTGGAGAGATATAAAGGAAAGCACCGTTTACATAAATAATGGCCTACTATAAACAATAAGGCCTCAATGGGACAACTTAATTCTCTTTCACACTGAAGCCTTGAGGAGGCAGGTGGTCTAGAGCTAGTGGGATGGTTTGCTCTATGCATTGTCCAGACCTCTGTCTATCTTATTCTGTTATCTTCAACACACGACTTTCAAGGAGTAATGTAAGCGTCCCTAGGTTCTGTCACTACATCTGTCTTCAAGTAAGGGAATAAATAGGAAATACAGGCCACACACCTTTCTTTTGAAGATATTAGCCGGATACAGAACTTCACTTCCGTTCACAGTTCTGCTTAAAACTTAAAACCATGGTGTGTCTCACTGAAAGACTGTGGGCTGGGGAGATGACTCAGTTGGTAAAATGCTTGCTGCCGAGTTTGGGTTCACAGCACCTGTAAAAATCTAGGCATGGTGTTTTGTGTACCTCTAAGCCCAGTGCCACAGAGGTGGGAACAGGATAAAACCTGGGGCTGTCTGGTCAGTATAGCTGAACTGGTAGCTCCAGGTTCAGTGAGAGACTCCGTCTTAAAAAATAAATAGTTCAAAAAGATACTCAGTGTTGGCCCTTGGCCTAAAAACACATATGTACTTGCATGTGTGCACACATGCAGAGAAAGAGAGAGACAGAGACAGGCAGAGATGGAGAGATAGACAGAGAGACAAGGAGACAAAGAGAGACAGAGAGACAGAATATACTCAGTAGCTGGCAACCATGCACCCAGCTAAGGAGTCTGTTTAAGCAGGAGTGGACAGAGGATGTAGGAGGGATGCTGAGTCAGCCACAGGCAGACTATAATGTAAGCATGGACCGTGACAGATCCTTTAAAATAGAAACAGTATCTGGGACAGTGCTGATCATGAATGAATCACAACATGTAGAATGCTGTAATCAAGAACCATCCAAATTTCTACCAGGCTACAGGTTCCAACTTATAAAAGAAACTTCTGGGCTCTTCACGCATATAACTACTCTTGCAAGTTATGGGGTAGCTCGAGGACTTGTGGCCATACTCACTGCAACTATCAAAGCTCCCGTTTAGTCTTCCTTGGCCAAATACCAACTGCACAGCGAAGCAAGGGAATTATTCTCCAGGTAGCTGGTGCTCTTCTGAAGCTATGCACATGGGCACAGAGGAGACAAAAGGAGCACAGGAACTGCGCTATGTGAGCCTGTCTTGTTTCTACAGGAAGCTCTTGGGGTCATTGCATTTGAAGGCTAAATTTTCTTTATCTCTTTGAATATCATTGCTAAGATACGGATTTTATTAAACCTGAGATGGTAGGTCTTCTGTCTGATCAAGGTGTTTTTTTTTTTTTTTTTTTTTTTTTTTTGCCTCCCCAAGCCATCCCTTCTTTCACTATGCTCCCATGTTTAATAGTGCCTTTGCTGGTAGCAGAGCTGCTTCTTATGATTTCTCCATAGTCAAAATGTCCAGAAATGCAAACGCATGGTAGATGCTTGGTGAGAGAAGGCTGGTTCCAAGGAAGACTTCTTATGATTGGACAGGTCTGTCCAATCCTTGGTCAAGTCCAAATCTTGGTCAGTTTCTCAAATCTTGGATTCTGTCTCTTCATTCACACTTCCAGCCTACCTAAAAGTTCTCTTTACTCTCCCAAATGCCATCAAATTCACACGCACATTCATTCCCCCAAGGCTCACTGCCACCACCCTTGGCAAGCACCATCTTTTTTGTTGTTGTTGTTGTTGTTGTTGTTGTTGTTGTTGTTGGGGAGAGCATGAGTGCAGTCCCTCACTACAATAAATTACGAAGGCTATGTTTTCCCTCATTTGGGATATCTCAGAAGTCAGCACATCTGAAGCACAATGGCTGAGCCTTGCCCTGGGAAAACAACCTTCATGATTATAGTGTCTCTTCCACCAGGTAAGTATGCAGCATCTACTTTAGTCCATGTCTGAGCTTTCTAATTGTGTCCTTTCTTCTGGCTTCTACTTTTACCCTCTCTAATATCACTAATATGTTCATTATCCATGCAACAGATGCAAAACTACCCCCACCTCTTTCTCTCTTGTAGCTCAGGCTGGTCTTGAACGCATGGCTCTCTTGCTGGAGTTTTAAGAATGCATCATTGTGTCCAGAAAAAGCTTCCCTAAAATGCAGCTCACCTTAGGTCCACCTCTGGTTGAAAGCCTTTCAAAGGACCTTAAAACACATCCAAATCTCTGATTAGGTTCAAACAAGTGATGAACTTAGAAATTTTTAAGTAGTCCACATTCAGGCTTCATAAGAGTAGTTAGCTCCAGAAACATACTTAAACTACTTTTGTAATATTCTAAGTTTATATTTTTTTATTCAAGATTCAAAACCAAAAAATCATAAAGAAAAGTGCATATACATTTTATTTATTTATTTATTTGGTTTGTCGAGACAGAGTTTCTCTATGTAACAGCCCTAGCTGTCCTGGAACTTGCTTTGTGGACCAGGCTGGCCTTGGACTCACAGAGATCCACCTGCCTCTGCCTCCCAAGTGCTGGGATTAAAGGTGTGTGCCAACACTGCCTGGTGCCCTTCTCTTCCTTAGGAGCTACTAAAAAAACTATGTGTGTGCATGTTCATTAAATCTTATATCCATCCTATGAAGTTTTACAAGTGGGGAAACTGAGGCACAGACAGCATGCCTCCATCCAGAGACTGGGCCAAAGTGAGACATACAGCTTAAGTGGAGGAACCAGGGTCTGAAGCTAGATGACCTGGCTCTGGAGACTACTGATGTCTGAGAACACACGCAGACATTATATATGGAATATGCAGAAAAGAGTCAGGAAAAATGCACACTAAATTACTCTGCCTTAAGCAAAAGCAGTAGACTTTGTCAGGTCAGGGGGTGCAGCCTAGGTGAGGGGGCATTTTATCTATACTTCCCAGTGCCAAAAAAATTTTGCATTCAGCACACATCCATTCTCCTGTTATTTGTATAATTCTAAAAACTATTAAAAAACAGAAAATATATAGAAGTCACCCAGTGATAGACTTAGTAATAATCATTAGAAAATAATTTGAAAATCTCTCTAAGTCATACATATGCAGGGTCACCTGTGTTTCCTGAAAATGTTTTTGGGTAATGTGCAGCTGTAGAGAGGCCCAAACCCACAGCCCTCTAACTCTCCCATCAGACTTAGATTCTTCTCCATTTGCCTGAGCCATTGGCTATAAATTTAACTTAAAAACAGAAGGAAATTTAGTCATTGTCCCCTTGTGTCTAACAGTCAGGGAGTTTCTTCAGCTGCAAATAGATTCCATGCTTGGGTCTGAGGACAGTGTGGCTAGAAAAGGCAGGAGGCCTGGTGAGGTCTGGAAATACTTGGAAACGGAGCAGAATCAAGGCAATGGCCACCTTTAATTCCAGCATGGCAAACTGCTGCCCGATGCAGTTCCTGCGGGGGGGAGAGAAAGGGGTTAGTTTCTAGAACAGTAAGTCTGGAGTCTACGACAGCTCAGAGGTTTCCTCTGATTGAAACATTTTCTCCATGAGGGAGGGAAAGGACTCAAGAAACTCCAGAGGTGGACAGACTTCACATCTGGACAATCTGTGACTTGGAAATTCATGAGGGCCCCTCTCCAGAGTTACAGAAGCAGTAAACAACTCCTGGGGAGGAGACGGAGCAGCTGTGCTGTCCAGAGACCTCTCAGACCAGTCTGGGAGTCTGCAAGTTGTGCAGAGAGTGCCAGGGTTGCAGCTTTTGTCATGGTCACTTGTACTGGCTTGGACTTTTTGGCGAAGCAGCTTGTGGTGGTTTGAGTAAGAATGTCGCCCCCTCCCAGTAGGCTCACATATGAAGATGATGTCTGCTCCACAGTTGATAGGATGGTGTGGGAAGGACTGGGAGGTGTGTCTTGTTGAAGGATGTGTGTCTCTAGGGGTGGGCTTTGAGGTTTCCAAAGCCCAACCAGCTGGGAGATGGTGGCTCACGCCTTTAATCCCAGCACTCAGGAGGCAGAGGCAGGTGGATATCTGTGAGTTCGAGGACAGCCCAGTCTACAAGAACTCGTTCCAGGACAGGCTCCAAAGCTACAGAGAAACCCAGTCTTGAAAAACAACAAACAAACAAACAACAACAACAACAACACCCCAAAAATCCAGCCATTCCCAGTTAGCTTTCTCTCTCTGCTTGGTGCTTGTGGACCAGATGCAAATTCTCAGCTACTGCTCCTGTGCCATGCCCAGCTGCCTGCCGCCACGCTCCCTCTCATGACAATCATGGATTCACGCTCAAACTCTGTAACCCAGGTAAACTCTTTCTTCTACAAGTTGTCTTGGTCACGGTATCTCTTCACAGCAAGAGAAAAGTAACTGAGACACAGCATCTTTAGAGCCAGCGTGTTCCCATAAACAACCTTTCACTCTTGTTAGTAACCCCAGCAAAGAGCCAGTGATTCACTAAATTAGGCGCTAATACATCACGATCTGTTGGGGAGTCATCTTTCTGGGGTGAGTAGATGTGTTTGTGTTACTTTTTTCCAGAAAAGTTCTCTTACACAACCAGACTAAAGCCGAGTTTTCACACCAAATATCATTGAGACTTTTGGTTTGTTCTTAGGTTGCTCCTTGCAAGAATGTGGAGTTGGAGGGTTCAGTGTGATGCCCTCCCTGAAGAAGGCAGCATCTGGAGTCACCTACAAATTGTTTCTCCTACTAACATTGAGTCTGTGAACGATACTTACAGTGCAGTGTTGTTTCAGATGTATGACTAAGGGGATGTGACTTTAAGTGGTACTGTCCTTTGTGAAGAGATGGGTTCTGGGAGGAATTAATGGAGCAGAGGGGCTAATAGGTATAAATAAGCTTTCTGTGTATACTTTCAACAGCTTAAGTTGGCTTCACCTTGGGCCACTGGAGAATGGTAGGAAGGCACAGGGATGTCTCTGATCAGAATTCTCCTTGGTGAATCTCAAGGGGTCAAAGACCTGAAATGAGAAAATAATGCCATCACTAGCTTGACAAATACACATCTTTTAAGGTGATACTTAGTGCTGATAGAGAAACATATGTCAAAGAAGATATTTAAAATGTTCTACAGGCCATATGTTAAGAAGATAGCATTAATAGATTTTATTAAACAAAATAGTCTATCATGTACTTTTTACAAATAATTAAGGAAATATTTCACTTTTGAGGGGGGTGCTGTATCTTCAAACTCCATGTTGCAATTCCAATTAGCCAAGTTGCTTAGTGGCCACATGGACAGCACCTCTATAGACCTGGGGGCGGGTTAGCTGTCCTTATCCAGACCTGTCTGCTAGCCAGTCTAAGAGTGCACCCACTTAGCACAGATGAGATGTAATGGCCCAGCTTCCTATTCTACAGAGTAGATTTGAAAGCCCTAGTGGTTTACATAGAAGAAAACACTAGTGCTTATGTTTTGGATTTCAAGCATATCAAATCAGCTCAGGCTTTCTACACATCTCCTTGCCTGTCCAGGTCCTCCTTTCTCTCTTTCTGAGGTTATTCTGGGCTCTAGAGAGTTGACCCACATGGTTTGGAACAATACAAGGCATTGATGGGGATCTGAAGGGTGACAACCGAGAGTCTGGGGTGCTGACTATTCATTGGCTGGCTCCTCCCTGCTGGTTGTCCTAGACTGGCAATATCTCTTCCACATGGGCCCGTTTGATGTTTCCTGTCTAGCTCCTACAGGCTGTGTAACTCTCTGCTCTGGGGTCCATCAGGTCTAGAAAAGATTAATGTTTCTAAAAGATACCCACTTTCATTTGCTTCCTCTAAACTTTGCCCGTATCTTCACAAACAGTTCCTTTATGGAACATTTGAACTGAGCAACACAAATGTGCCATTAATATCACCAGGATCCTGATTGCTTCATACAATAAAAGAGACATTGAGCTGCCCACTTTGCTCTATTGACGAGCTGTGGACTTGCAGAAATCTACTAGGTGTTCAGAAGAGCTTGACAGGCGAGTGACTGAAACAGGCAGTGGCAGTTGGGACTAAGGTCTTTAGATGGCAATAAAGATAAAGGATAAGAGGCAAGGACAAGGTCGTTAGCGCGTGAGTCTTACACATTTACTTTCACAGTGCAGCCATTTTCAGGCTTAACTGTCAACATAGCAATCACTCAGCACCACTCTCTAGAGCAGTCCACAGAAGAGAATCTTACCTTCGGGTCTTTCCAGACAGCAGGGTTGTGGTGGAGACCCCAAACACTGAGAACCACAGTCATTCCTGGGACAGGAGGGGAACAGAGAAAACTGCTGGAGTGTGCAGGAAGACGTCCTCCCGCTGAGCTGCGTGCCAACGCTCCACCAGGGAAGGACGCGGGAAGAACGGGCTTGGGTTTAAACTGTAGTTTTCAAACCAATTATTTACCAAATTTTATACTAAGGCACTGTTGGTATCTGGCCAAAGAGCTAAACTGTTCTTGAGGTTTGTGCCTCGCTTAGAATTACTGTTAACATCTAGGCAGCACTCCACAGACACTGTTCTGTTCTGCCTTGAAGATCCAGTGACTAATTTCTCTTGGCACTGTTCATCTGTGAAAGGTGAAACATTTGGGCAAATATTCATATGGTTGGTGGTTAAAACAATAAAAGGCAAAGAAGAGGGAATTTGAGCATCATTTTCTTATCCAAAATAATTCTGGTTTTGTCCACAAAATCAGAGCCACAGGTTGCAGGCTTTGCCCTCAGCTCTCCTGTTGACCTGAGGACACTAAAGCAGACAAGGGAAATGATATCTCATGTGATCCTGCTGCCACCTATGTGCCCTGCGCAGAGACATCTGACTTCACACACAGGGTCACTAGAGGTTCTAACTTTGCTTCACGTCTGTGAACCTTATATACATATTAGGGTTTTCCCAATGGGTTTTTGGAGATATCAAAACTATTCAAAAGTGTTTTGTAAACTATAAAGTACTGAACACATGTCTGTTAAGATCACATTCCAAGGGGGACATGAGACAATGTATTGAAGGTTTTATACAGGCTAAGTATTGTCCGCTTCTGAGTTGATATGGGGATAAGGACTCCTCTTCCTGTCTCCTACACTAACACAATGGTGCTCCTCTCCTGTCCAGACCCACTTGGGTCTCACAAAGATTATCTTAGAGACAATGTCACAAAAGATGAAACCCTTGGCTAGGTTTCTCAAAATGAGGCTGGAACCTCACAGCTCTAACTGGCTATGTGGCTTAGGAAGGTCACTGAAGCTCACAAAGGATGAAGGAATTATCCTCCGAGCTTTTAGTAGCTGCCCAAGCTACTAGATATCCCAAGAAGCCCCAAATCCCACTAGTCGTCATCACTGTCACCTTCAGGATCTCAGGGTTAGGAAAGAATGTGAAGACCTGCTGGCAGTGAGTGTCCATCTGGGAGGGGAAGGGGCTTGCTGAGTTCTCTGGAGATGGATGGGATGGGAGGAATCAGGCGGAGTGTCTCCTGGATGCACATTGTGGTGTACGACATCTCATCCAGCTGGTCCCTGTGAGGACAAAGGAGAGAAGTGACTGAGACACCAGATCCATGTTGTATTGACTGCTTTCTATTTGATTTCTTTTCCTAGCATGTGTCACTGTTGGGGTAAAGTGATTTTGTCTGGGTTTATACAGCATATTGTTAAAATGTGATCTTTTCTGTCACCATGTCAACGGAAGTCCCAAAGGTGGCAGACACACCGATGCCACGTGCCTAACAACAGGATTTCTGACAAGCAGTGCTGCAAACCTTAGCTTTTCATGTAACGGAAGAATGTATAAGGCACAGCTAAAGACTGAATAAGAGGCTAAAGAAGTTGGAGAAAAAAATTATCTAAAGAGAATTGTTGAAATATTGAAGTACCTTGGAAAACAGAGTCGGGTGCTACTCATCCTAAACGGGGAGAATGACTTCAGGCTACATAGAGGGTTTGGTATGTGCTCCCTGGATTTTGGGAAGCACAGAACCAATCACAAGTGACTCAGAGCAGACAGACTGGCAGGGAGAACAGCTGAACGAGGTAAGGATCTGGGTGTATCTGGGGAGTCAGTGAGCTGAGCAGGAGGAGGGAGAGCCCCAGATCAGCTAGAGAAACACTGTTTCCAGAGTTCCCCTGCCCCATGAACCAGCACTAGAGAGTTCCAGAAAGAGTCTCCAAGATACCAACAAATGGAATGACCGAGAGACGAGAAAAGCACAAAGTGTTTGCCAAACCCTGGAAACCATGACAGTTTCCTTTCACATGGGAATCATCTCTGACACACTCAGAGTCTTAGGTTGGGGAGAAGTTGGTCAATGAGACAAACCAACAACAAACTCCTCTTCCTCTACTGGCTTCCAAGTCAAAGGGTCAAGGAGGGGTAGAGGGAGAGGTTCCAGGTGGGTGAGCACGTGAGTGGTGATTCGCAGCTGCCCTGGGCTAGACAGGCGAGCTACTGGCTTGAGAGTGGCTTGTGATTTCAGTAGATGGGACTCCAGGATACTCCTTAAGATTTTTGCCTCTGAGATGAAAAGAACTCTTCCCCCAGAGCAAGTCTGAAGTGAGAACAGGAAAAGGATGAAATGGTTTATCTGTATAACTAGCTGTGAGATCAGGAAAATGACTGCGTGTATTTACTCATTTCTGTCTGATCACATTTCTGTTTCTTTTTCTGATGAATTACTTTAATGAGGGTGTTGGCCATTGAAAAACGTAAAATTTTTAATTCTGTATTCTTTCCCCATCAAGGCCAAGAAAGAAATGGGCAATTGTGTCTACTCTGGCACTTACATAATTAAGAGATACAACTTTACCCATATCAATGTGAACAAAAAGAAAAATTTTGGTTTGTTGTTGTTTTGAGACAGAGTCTCACTATGGAGCCTTCTGTCGTGGAATAATCTCTTTGTATGCTGTGAAGATATGTTGCTCTCACTGATTTAATAAAGAGCTAAAGGGCCAATAACTAGGCAGGAAGCGGTTAGGCGGAACTTGTGAATAGGGAGAGAACTCTGGGATGAGGAAGGGCGGACTCACAGGAGACGTGGAGAGAAGCAAAATGAGCATGCCATGCTGAGGAAAGGTACACAGTCACGTGGTAGAATGTAGTTAAGAAATATGGGTAAATTTATGCCGTAAGAGCTAGTTAGTAATAAGCCTAAACTATCAGCTGAGCATTTATAATTAATAATAAGTCTCTGTGTAGTTATTTGGGAACTCGCTGGTGGGGCAGAAAATTCCAACAACATAGCTTTCAATGGCCTGAGCTCTCTGAATAGACCAGTCTGGCCTTGAACTTATATAAATCTTCCTGAGCAAAGATCATCATCGCATCATTACTGGTTTTTCAAGGCAGGGTTTCTCCCTGGCTGTCCTGGAACTCTCTTTGTAGACCAGGTTGGCCTTGAACTCACAGAGCTCCACCTGGCTCTGCTTCCCCAATGCTGGGATTAAAGGTGTGCACCACCACTGCCTGCAAGCAAAAGATTTTAAACTAACATAGAAATGGACTAACAAGAAGTCAAAGAGAGAAATTGCTTAAAATATTCTGAATGTCACATGTAAATTTCATTAATGAAAATAATAGGTATGTTATAGAGTTTTTTTTTTTTTATGGTTCTGGGGCTGGAGATTGCTCATCAGTTGAGAGTGCTTGTTGCTCTTGCGAAGGATCCGAGTTCAGGTCTCAGCATCCGTGTTGGTGGCTCACAACCACTCCAGCTTCAGAGGATTTGACGCCTTCTTCTGGACTTGCGGCACCTGCACTCGTGTGCCTATACCCCCACAAGACACTCCCATTCACATTCTTAAAAAAATAATCTTTGTGCTGGGTGGTGGTGGTTTATCCCAGCACTCAGGAGGCAGAGGTAGGTGAGTTTGAGGTCAGCCTTGTCTACAGAGTGAGTTTCAAGGCTGTTACACAGAAAAACCCTGTCTCAAAAACAAAACAAAACAAAAAAACAAAATCTTTAAAAATGTGCTCTTTGTAGTATTGTTTTTTCTTTCTTCCATTAAAAGAGAGAATAGTTAACAGATCTTTTGGACTTTAGGCTTTTCACATGGCCGGGACTCAATTACTGTTTTCAAATTTAGATCAATTAAGAATGAGAAAAGCCAACACATGCATTTCCTTCTCTTCTCTTCTCCTCTCCTCTCCTCTTCTCTTTTTCTCTTCTTCCTCCTCCCCCTCCTCCTCCCTTCTTTTCTCCTCCTCCCTCTCTTCTTTTTTTTCTCCTCCTCCTCCTTTTGTTTTGTTTGAGACATGTCTCACTATGTAGCTCTGGCTGTCCTGGAACTCTCTATGTAAACCATGGGGATCTCACACTCACAAAGATCTACCTGCCCTGTGGGATTAAGGGCATGTACCACTGTGCCTAGCCTTATTTTTTTTTTAAGTATCTACAACAGACAAAATGGAGCATTGAATTCATCTTGGAAATAGACATCATAATCTCCCAAGTTTAGTTAATAAAAAGAAATGGGATAGTCAGCAAGGTGATAGGATAGGAGGTTCTCCATTTGGGTCCTCCCAGCAGCAGTGATTACACAGACAAACATATCTTTGTGTGAGACAATGCTTGACCTGGCCATCTACTGTGACTCTGTAGAACAAAAAGCAAAACAAATGCAACATTGTGTTGAAAAAAATAGTGTTGGGCGATTTTTGGATAGTGAACTTCCTTTGCAGAGGATAAGGCTAACGTGGGGCTCTTTTCAGAAAGAAGAGACAAGTGGCCTGCTTACTTGGCTTTGGCATACACATACCTTGGGATCCTGTGGTCATTAAGGCACCAGGGTAAGAAATAAGCACAGCCTCAAAAAGAGTGCTAGGACGACATACTGAGGGCTGCAGATCTTACCAGGTGACGGAAGACCCGTCTCCCAGGATGCTTCTGATCTCTGTCCGACATCTGTCTTGATGCTCAGGGTTCAGAGCCAGGCAGTAGAGAAGCCAGGAGATGCTGGCTGCAGAGGCGTCGTGCCCTGCCCACATGAAGGTGTTCACCTCAGATCGCAGGTCAGTATCTGAGAAGGCTTTCTCATCTTCAGCCTACAACAGGCAGCAGAGATAGCTGAATGAAATGTCATGATTTCCAAACTTCACAGATGTTTGGAGACACCATCCAAATGATAGTTTCATAGAAACACTAGAGTTCCAAATAAAGGTTTCAATTTTTAGTTCAGTTTATCAAACACATATTACAAGTCCTATTCTGCTCAGAGCCAAAAGGAAAGCAGGCTTTGCATAAACACTTGGAAAATTTCTTCACCCTTTCAAATGTATCGAATTTTTCAACATTTTCTTTTGGAAGGGTTTGCTCATCCATGCTTCCATTTTTCCCCATAAGTCTCTAAATCCCTGGTATCTGTATAGCTTCCAAATCATAGCAAACAGATATCCAGTCTTCGCTGATTCCTGGTGAGTTACAGGTTCAGTCTTTCTTCCAGACTGCACCAAGAGCCACGGCTCACAATACTCTATAGTTTGCATTTAGCAGAGAAGGTGTGTTCCTGTCTTTCCATTTCGATTTCATTTGCCTATCCACCCTCCACCCTCCCACATGGCTGGCAAGCTGTGTGAGCAGACCTAGACTTTTGGTGCATTTACCTGGGCAGAAAGGACAATATCCAGAAAATCTTGAGGCTTTTGAGTATCGTCCTTCTTTACTCCATCCTTGAGGAGTTTCTTTCTATCCTGGATTATCTTTTCTGCATAGAATTAAAGGTATTCATCACCGAAGGGACAGCTAAGTCAATTACAACCAAATACGTTCTAAAGCAAGGCAGAGCCTACACAAAGTGTAACGTCTTATCTGCTCTCAGAGGCCAGAGGGGCATATTACATATTATATCTAAATACATTAAACTTGCACGAGTGGTTTGTTTTTCACCAACAGACACTTTTAGCAGAAGTTTCACACAGAAGAGATGAAACTTCGTTTCTATCAGTAGGCAAGCAATGTACTCAAGATAATCACTAAGTGAGATACAAAGGACCATCACCGTTTCCCTCTTCAGTTTCAAATCTTGTTTCCATGGAAAATATCCAATGAAATAGCCATCAGAGAAAACACCCCACATATGTAGCTAAAGGGTCCAAAAGCAAGCAATCAGGCAGAAACAGAACATGGGGCAGATAGAGTATGGACATGAACCTTCTACAGAAATTTGTTTTCTGTCTTAATTGGAATCAATTTTGTATTTGAATTTACCATTTCTTATAAATTTTAATGAATTTTGGATGGAAGTAAGCAGAGTAGTATGTTTTGATTTTTAAAAACATTTTCTGTGCATCAAGAATTTAGCTCCTGGGCTGGAGAGACGGCTCAGAGGTTAAGAGCATTGCCTGCTCTTCCACAGGTCCTGAGTTCAATTCCCAGCAACCACATGGTGGCTCACAACCATCTGTAATGGGGTCTGGTGCCCTCTTCTGGCCTGCAGGCATACACACAGAATATTGTATACTAAATAAATAAATATTAAAAAAAAAGAATTCTTTCCTCATGTCTCATTAAAAAAAAAAGAATTTAGTTCCTCACCCATGCTCATGGAAACAAAACTAATTAAATTCAGCAAGTTGCAAAAAATAAGTCATGGAAGTAGGAGTGAGAGTAGCTGGAAAGAGGGGCTTCAGCAGGAGAGGGAGGCCAGGAGACGGAAATGTGGGGGTGAACATGGTCAAAACTGTGGACATCAGTGAAACTGCCAACAAAGGCACTGTTGGGGCCGGACTAATAGCTCAGTGGTTAAGAGCACTGGCTTCTCTTCCAGAGGACCCAGGCTCGATTCCCAATACTCACATGACAAAATTCCAGGCTGTCCTGGAACTCGTCATGTCGATCAGGCTGGCCTCAGACTCACAGAGGTCACTTGTCTCACTCACCCTCTTGAATGTTGGAATTAAAGGTACACACTACCATGCAAAGCTTTTGGTGTCTTGAATACATACCCACATCTCCCTTTTCCTCTATGCCTGTTCTGTGCCAGCATTTTAGCTTGTGATTATTACTTAATTTACTGCTAAGGAAGTCACATGCCATGTGCATTTTAAAATCTTAAATTTTCCCTTGTTATATATGTACTTGTAATAATTGCATATAACAAAATTGCATAATACATAATGGTGAGGTGCAAACTTACCTTAAAGGTGATTAAAGTTGTAATTCTTTGAGCAGAGTCCATATTAAAGCTCCATTAAGAGCAAGAATTCACTTCCTACTTACTGTGAGATTTATCCTTCTACATATAAGACAGGCATGATGGTGGATGGATTTGGGTGACCCACGCATAAGACTGGTCCATGTTTTTACCTGTGCATTGATGGATCACTTTGCCTAACTCCTGGAAGCAGTGGCCCTTAGGGCTGAATTTGAAAATTATGTCATGATGATGCCAGAAGTTGTACAAGCGAGAAGATATGATTTCGCCAAGTTCAAATGTTGCCTTCATGTAAGGCTCATAGGTGCTAGAAGAAAAAGTTGGAACAATGGGTTAATAATTGACTTAGATCACAGAGAACTCATTTACTGCCCCATCACTGACCCGTTTATCTGGCAGTTGGTCTCCTGGCCAAAAGCACATTTCATGATTGTGTCCAAAGCCATCAAGTTGATGTGTTCAAAAACCTCCACGGTTGTTTCCTGAGTGCTCCAGATCTTCTCCCATTTATCCTGGCAGAGGAGGCCAAGATCAATATCATCACCATCATCAAATGGTCTTTATTTGCCTGCTTTTCCCTAACCCCGCTCTTATCATCTCGAGGACAAAACCCTGACCCTACAGGAACCAAAGACCAGGAGTAAATAACCCATGTGTTTATTTTGGGCACGAGGAAGGGAAAACACACACTAAGTGAGTGAGAAAGAGCGTGATGCACACTTCACATCTGGCAAATGGTCTCTCATGGCTCTGCACCAAACAGCACAGAGTTCCACACACCACCTAATTAAGACTGCAATGCATGGGGTTCCCCCAAGGCTGGCTCCACCTCCAACCCCCAGCTTGTTAGGTACCCCATCACTGCTCCCAACCACCACACCCACACTTTAATAAACTCAGAACATTTTTCCAAAAACACCTTATATACAGTAATCGACAATACCAACAAGCATGCTAACGTGGAAGGGGAAGATCTGGGGCCGCAATCCTAGATGAAGAGCTACAAGCAATTAATGACCGATAAGAGAGGAGAATTAGTCTTCCCCAGGGATGACCCCCCTACATGGTTATTCGATACTAAGTGGTTGGCCTTGAAAGCATATACATACAATCCACACTAAACAGTTGCGTTATATTTGCACATTTATATAGACATGTAACAATAACTATTAAAGAAAAAGAGGTCGTAAATTTAGGAAGGAACAAGGGGGAGTATGAAAAGGTTGATAGGAGGAGAAGAAAGGGAATGAAATAATAATATTTAATTAAAAAATTGCAAATAAGTCAGGCAGTGATGGCACACACCATTAATCCCAGCACTTGGGAGGCAGCAGCAGAAGGATCTCTGAGTCTGAGGACAGCCTGGTCTACAAAGTGAGTCCCAGGACAGCCAGTGCTACTCAGATAAACCCTGTCTTGAAAAACAACAGAAAAAATAATCCAAAGTAAAAGCAATCAAAAAACATTTCATATCCAGACACTGGGGACCGAAAGAGGCCTGGAGGAAGAGTTGCTGCAGGGCACTGTTTGTAATGTCCCCACAGACGGAAGCTCCTTACACAGCCTGAAATGTGTTTTCTGACGGCTAGGTTGCCAAAAAGCTCCCACCCCCAGTTATAAATACATTTATCATAACAAGTACTTTTTGTGGAAAAATGCAAATAAATGGAAATGTTAAAATTTAGTCCATTCTGTTTGTTGAGCATCTACAGGTGTCACCTAGGAGCCGAATGCTGAGTGCCTACAGGTGACAAACTGGGTACCGAATGGTCGGAGACGGAATGAAAAGCGGAATTTGAAAGCCTTTCACCCAAGTGTCTATTATTTGGTTAGATGGCTTATAACTAAATGGTTAGCCCTGTAAAGAGTCAGTTTTTTGATGAATATATATTTGTTGTACTTATTAATAGAATTCAGTGCGATACTTCCACTCAGGCATTTGAGGAGAGCTGATGAGCCTTGTGGTAGGTTTGGAAGAAATGAGGGGAGGGACAGGCGTCTGAGTTTGAGGTGCTCTGGACACGTGAAGCAGGAGGCAGTGTGAGAGGAACGTAGAGAAACACACAGGAACGTGGAGGCTAGAAATGGCTCCTAGATGTGCTAGGGCTAAAACGGTCACTGGTGGAGCTGAATTGTGCCAGACACTGACCGGCGCTGAGGAGGATGCCCTCTCCATCTGACCCCCTTCCTCGAGCCTGAAGTCTCTGCCTTGAGAACTCCCACTCATGTCTCCCACTCCACTCCCACAGAGGTTGGCATGCAGCCACAAGCTGGTAACACCTGTTCCCCATGAACGGAGCAAGTAAGGCTTGCAGGTAAGGAGGAAAACTTGGCTTTGTGGTCTTTGAAGTTTACGATAAAACTGTATTAATTATTTGCCTGCTTTTAAAATAAATACATTAAAAAAGTGAAAATTTCTACACCAATAGAACTTTCAATAAAACTCATTTCTAAAGGAGAAGCCACCCCAACAGGGATGCCCCTCTGCAGCAGTCCCTGACTCTTTGGAAGGTGCTGCTCACCTCAAGATCCCGCACCACCTATGAGAGGTGAACACTCACTCAGTTCTTTATGCCCACAGCCAAGTCCACTTCAGCCTCAACCCTTGTCTCACACCGCTCTGCCTAGGAGTTTCTTGTTCTTACTACTGACATGCGCAGATCAGCTTAGAGGGTATGAATCTGAGTTACCTCTGAAGTCTGAGCCAGTTAGCTGCTCTTGGCTTCCTTACCTGTCTCCACAGCACCTGCCACCCGAGTCTTAGCACCAGAGAATGCGAGACTCTAAGACAGAGAACCAGCTCTTCTTTTTTTAACCACCTGAAGAATTCAGGAAAGGCCACCATAGACATCACTACTCAGTGGGTACTTGTATTCTTATTGATTTCTAGAAATCAGCTTTGATTTTTTTTAACCCACTACAGAAGTGTCTAATCTAATGTTTCACTTACGAGCATCATGTTCACAGAGTGGGCCATCGCGTCCACACAGGTTGTTAGAACGTCGTCATGGAACGCAGGAGTTAGGAGGCAGCGGTGTTGGAACCACCTGGGTCCATCTAGATTCAGGAGTCCTCGTCCTTGGGAAAGAAAATGCACAAAACCTCACGCATTTTACTAAATGAGGAGAGATGCGGGCCGCAGACAGCCTCACGTGACCGACTCACAGGCAGTCATGAAGAGGTAGTGAATGCCAAATGAATGACAGGTGAAGACGGTGTCAGCTCTGATGCCTGTACCTGGGGTGGGTGCATTTATCACTGGAGAACGTGTCCCACAGCCTGAGAAGCTCTGATGCCTGGTGAGGTGTGGTTTCTCAGCAATGGAATGCGGTAACCTGTGCTGCGCAGACTCAATGAGGACACACACATAAGGTACTCAACCTAGTTGTCTTTAGCTCATGATAGAAACGTGATAATTATCTACCTTCTCCTTGCTGCAGACCAATCCATAAACATTACTATGAACACAGATTTATCAGAAGCAAGGCAAGGACGTCCATCTGATCCCAGATAGCCTCCCCTCGAGCTCTGGTTTGTGAAATCATTTATCGAGGCTGGTATTTCACAATCTCCCACTGCCAAATCTGCTGGCATCAAGGTTTGGCTTTCAGGGGCTGGAGAGATGGCTCAGTGGCTGAGATACTTGCTGATCCTGCGGAGGATTGGTGCTCAGTTCCCAGCACCCACACTGGGTGGTTCATAACCATATGCAGCTCCAGATCCGGGAATCTGGCATCCACGGACAACTATACACATGAGCACATACAAACAGACATACAAACTTACATAAAAACACATAAATAAAAATAAAATATATCTTAAAACATTTAGCTTTCCAAGGACTTTAAATTTGAATGACAACCTTTAAAATATTTTTATTAACATTTTCATACAATATGTTTTGATCATATTCTTTCACTTTCCCAAGCTTCTCCTAGACCCTTCCTACCTCCCTGACCACCCGACATTAGATTTTTTTCCTCTCTCTCTCAAAAAAAGAAAAACAACAAAAAATAAAAGTTAAAACAGACAAACAAAATAAATAAGACAAAACTAGATCAAAACAAAGTGTACAATAAACCTTGGATCCCATTTTGTGTTGGTCCACTGCTCCTGGGCATGGGGCCTTCCCTGGAGTGCGGTTGATATACCCAGTGACATGCCATAGGAGAAAACTGATTTTTCCTTTTCTAGCAGGCAATAATTCGGGTGGGACTTTGTGTTCATTTCCCGCTTTCAGTGCTGGGGTTTTATGAATGGCATCCTTTTTGTGCGCTTACAAATTGCCAGGATCTTGATGCCTGGTTTGTTCTCTTAGAATGCTGGTCACTGCATAAACTGCTGGGAATACAGCATTCATCTCAGCAGCGACAACACCGACTCTCATGCTCATTTCAAAGATGAGGAAGTCATAGAGAGATTCTGTCCCTAAGATCGTGTAGTCTAATAAAGTGAACAGTAGTATGCAAATCTAATGGACTTTGGTCCCAAAGCCTCTCTTTTTTCATTTAAGTTCTTCCCAGTCTAAAATAAACATCAACTACACGAGAAAGCAGCCTAATTTATCTGCTCACAGGGTAGAGTCAAACGGCACACCAGGGAAAATTTTTACTGGAAGTCATATAAAAAAATAAGAGAACTCTGAAAAGAAGGAAAATAATGAAAACAAGAGAGGTGAAAAGATTAAATACTTTCCATAGTGAAGCTAAGATGTGGAAGAATTTGCACACATTTTCCCCTTGAAAATGGGACTTTGAGAAAAGAAACGGACAAGGGTGCTGTGTGACGCTCTGCTGGGTTGACCTTTGGGTCCCCTTTGACCCTCTCCTAGGTAGCTCTCCTCATAGATCTATCTTACTCTTTAGAACGTGTGTTCCTGTGTCATCCACTGTCTGCTTTTTTGTTAAACTGAGATAGGAGCTCCCAGTAGGTTGGAACTCACCAAATTGTTAGGCTGACTGGCCAGCCCGGCGCCTGCCTGCTCTGTCTTCCCTCTGTTCCTGCTCTGTTTTCCCTCTGTTCCTGCTCTGTCTTTGTTGGGATTACAAGTGCTCACTGTCATGCCCCCTTTTGAAGGTGAGTTGAATTCAGGTCTCCATGTTCTATTTTTAAATGGTAAAAATGATATTCTTAGGTGAGAATACAAAACATTGGTTTTCCTTATGGCATTTTCATATCTACGTGTCATTATCCCTTGTGTTCCCTCATTTCCTCCTCCCCTGCCCCCACCCTAACCCCTTGTATCGCCTGCCTCCCTCTAGCATGTTCCCTTTCTCCTCCTAGATGGTCCCCCATCTGCATTCATGTCATATGCATTTGATGTCCCTTTCTTGATGCTTTGGAGTTCGAATGCGAGTCTCTTTGGAATGCTCTGCTATGGAAAAGTGCCTTGGAGTGGGAGTGGCTGGCACATACATACCAATGCATGGAGTCGTGAACTGGTGCACAAACTGGCTCTTTGGGTCTGCAGAATCAAGCAGAGGAAAGAAAAGGTAGCATTAGGGAAAGCACTCATGACCAGTTCAAGCCGGGGAAGGCTATCTGCATTTGCCTGTGCTCAGTGCAGACCGTGGACAGCAGGGAACCCCAGGTCACTTTCTACAACTTTGGAGGCTTGGAAAACCCAAGTCTTGGTTCCATTCCAGAGAAGAACAAGTCCCAGAACAAGTCATATCCTCCCCTGGTTTCTATTTCCCTCAACAGTGCAGGCTTGCTTGGGGGTGGACGAGTTTCCAGAATGGGGGTTGGAACATATATGCTTGTTGGAAAACATGAGACAGTGAGACACAAGGGCCTCTAATGTTCTTGTGATTCAAACGTAAATATATTTTTCTGAAGAGGTGAACTCTAGACAGACTGGAGCAGAAGGACAGAGGAATACAGAGCAGCTCAGGGAAAGGTCTGTTTTGCTTAGGTTTTGTTAAGGTCGAGGAATGTGAAACCCAGAAAAGATTAGATGTGAGATCTTCACAAAGGTGGCAGAGCTCAAACTGACCATTTTGGCTTTGTGCTATGCATAATAGGAATCATGTAAACGGATTGGGTGGGTGGGGGAGGAGGGACCTGTGGTTTTCTTCTTTTCTTTTTTTTAAATTTATTTATTATGTATACAATATTCTGTCTGTGTGTCTGCCAGCAGCCAGAAGAGGACATCAGATCTCATTTCAGATGGTGAGCCACCATGTGGTTGCTGGGAATTGAACTCAGGACCTTTGGAAGAACAGGCAATGCTCTTAACCACTGAGCCATCTCTCCAGCCCGACCTGTGGTTTTCAAAGGAACAGAACCTCTTGGACCATAATCAAGAGTTCGGACTGGTAAGGTAGGCTTCTGATTTCCGCTGGAAATCATGAAGAGCATGTGTGAAGCAGGGTTGTTGACTCAAAAGTTCCAAGACCAAAGAGGCAAAGGCAGCCCCTGGCCAGGCTGGTGGTGGCAGCTGGGATTTATGGGGCCCTGGGTCAAGGAACTGGGGGGGGGCATCTGGGAAGTCCCTTAACCCTGGCAGATCTGACCCTTCTCCATACTTGTTCAGGGTCTCTTCCAGGCCCAGGGCAAATCTTTGCTTCAGATCAGGCCTGTGGGCCATGTGCAGCTCACTCCTGGAGGATTAGGACTCTGAGCTTTGTCTCATTTCTTACCTGTTCTGCTCAGAAATATCTTTGCATAGTCTGGGTCGTAGATGTAGAAAAATGCCTGGAAGGGCCCTACCCAGCAGGGGAAGGCGCAAGGGTACTTTTTGACAATCTCATCAAGCTTCTCCATTTTATCATCCTGAAGAAACTACAGTGAGAAAGGACAGGAGATTAGAGTCAGTCAGGCTGATACTGCCTTGACGTGGACACGGGGTGAGTTCAGGACCCACACAGGGCTGTGCAGCAGAGGCATCTGCCTCCTTTATGTACGGAGGTAAATGTTCTTTCTCTATAAGATCTCTAAACTTGGGGATAATGTCCTAAACAAGGCTAGTTTTTTTGTTTGTTTGTTCCACCATCGAACCAAAGCCTTACTGAGTGGTATCGCCTATAAGCTTTTCCCGGCAGAGGATGAGGTGAGGTAAGTCTCACTCTTCCATCTGAGGACATCACTGGCCTAGAGATGGGGTTGGAAGGCTGCAGGTTTTGTTTTCCTATGCTGGAAGCTACTCAAATTTTCCTGCTGGCAAACTGAACATGACCACTGATGAGCTCACCGTTCCGTCTCCCTTTTCAGTTCTCTGACTACTGATCAGTAGTTCTTCCGCATGATTTAACAACAAACACTTCTCTCTACAAACCTGCCAACTCCTTCCACAAAGACAGAGGTTTATTTCTACAGGTTCCTGGAATTAAAAACAAACCTAGAGACAAAACTCTCAGCTTCAGAATTTATTTTCCTTTTGCAGAGATGGAGTCTCATAATGTAGCCCAGGCTGGCCAGCAAATCACACCAATCCTGCTTCAGGCTCCTGAGTGCAGGGATACAGGTGTGAGCTATCATGAACAGTCAGCGTTCAGCATTTATAATGCAAACTACAAAGTACAAACCACAGCCAGAGAGGAACCTTTGCTTCTCTCTGTTTTATTTCCCTTATCTCTCTCTGTGTGTTATATCATGTATGTGTATATGTATATTTAAATCGTGTAGGCACAGCTGTGTATGCAGGTGCTCATAATATGTGTGTATATCCATGTGGAGGCCTGAGAGTGGTGCTGGGACTCATCACCAGTCGCTCTTCCTTTTTATTCTTTAGTCTTTAAAGGTGTATTTGTATGGATCCCTGTTTTGTTTGTCCGTCTGTATGGGTACCACATGCATGCCTGGTGCCTGCAAGAGCCAGAAGAGGGCACTGGGTCCCTGGAACTATAATTACAGATGATCGTGAGCTACCATATGGGCCCTGGAAACCTTGGTCCTCTGCCAGAGTAACAAGTGCTCCAAGCCTCGGAGCCATCTTCCCACCTCCCTTATTCTTACTCTTTGAGGGAGTCGCTAAGCAGAACCCAGAGTTCACTGCCCAGCTGGCGTTTATGTAGGTTCTGAGGATCTCAACTCTCGTCCTCTTGCTTTCAAGGCAAGCACTTTACCCACTGAGCCATCTACCTCCCCAAAACCTTTCACCTTAAGGACAAGATTGTTAGTGGCTTAAGTAGTCCCAATAAATAACTGAAAATAAGATTTCCTTATACCTTCTTACAGTGTATGTGTGTGGTCGGGATGCCTATACACATTTGAGCATGATCATGAGGGCTCCACTTTTGAGGAAGTGTAAGACTGTTGAAATTCTTCCTTGTGTGACTTCACATCACTGATCGTCCTTATCCTCAGAAGAGGTAGAAAACGGCGCTCCAAATCTGTGTGTTATCAGTCAGCCACTCATCCATGAACTGGTCTCTGGATAGTTTAGATCCACTAAAAGGCCAAGATCTAGGTCCTGAAATGGTGCTTGTGTTTGTATCAGCAAGCCACTATGAGGTTTTCTAACAGTGTAAATATATGTTCATTCACAATCAACGAACATTTATGGAGGGCCTGTTGCATACTAGATGATGAATATTCAAAAGCAGCTTGAAGGAGGAATTAATTTTGGCTCACGGTTTCAGGGAACACAGCTCATCACTGTAGGGAAGGCATGACGTCATGCCTCACTGTTTGATGGCAGGAGCTTGTTCACATCATGGCAAACCAGGAAGCAGAGGAGACAACAGGACTAAGAGCAACAAGGCTGGGTTGTAAGTCTCAAAGTTTCTCCAGTGACTCCTGTCTGCTAGCCAGTCTCTCCAAACTGCCTCTGGCTGGGTATTAGGTGTGAACAAATGGAGACCTTTCCGATCCAAACCATAACGTGAAGCTGAGACAGGTGCTGGCTGACTTTGGAGCAGTGATAGTGAAACTTAATGCTCCATTTCACTAAGTGGCTGACATGTTTTCAGGTTCTTCAAACACTAAACAAGTTTATCTCTTGAACAAACCAATAATGTGTTGCATTGCATGTAAATAAACTAAGGGTTTCAGCCACAAGACAAACATTGTTAGAGTGCACAAAAATTATATATGTGTTGACAGAAGACAATTTTTAAAAGGCCCCACGTGGCCAGAAAAAATCTTGCACATTCGTATTAACAGAGAAAGCTGATGTAGCTTCACTAATGTGAGATAAGGAAGACTTTAAGGGAAGGGTTCTGGCTCAGTAAGAAGGGACATTCCATAGTAACACGATTAGTCTACCAGGAAGGCGGAATGGTCAAAATTTGTATGCATGCTATATAATAGCTTGAGAATTGATAAAGCAAAAAGAGATAATAGGATAAAGCCCCCCAAAACTGACAATCAAAGCGCCTCACAAGCTTCACAGGCCAGTCTGCAACAAGGCAGTCACAGAAACTGAGTGGAAGTATCTAGAACATTTACAGCACTTCAGTGTGTTGTTATTTCTTGAAGGTTTTAGCGAGATGCAAAGTTCACAGCAGAGTGGAGAGAAGCTGTTTTGCCACCTTTTTCTTCTCGAGAGTCACCTCTTTAACACTTCCTTCTCAGTAGCTGGCAGAACAGAGGTGCGGGACAATTTTCAGGTTATTCCAACTTTCAGTTGAGAAGTTCTTAATTAAAGTTCTAGAAAGTGTGGCGTTGAAAGTGAACTCTAACAAGAGACAGAATAAATGGAAGTTGAAGGCTGAGAAGGTTAGTAAGAGTGATCTAGGTTAAATGAAAAAGAAAGTCACATGTAGAGCGTTAGCTTGAAGAAGAGTCCGGCTAACGGATGAGCTGATTGGATCTCAGCTCTCTCTCCTCATGCAGCATCCATTTCAGGCCCTGGAGGGACTTAGGGCCAAGAGCTTCCTTTTCCATGCACACTGAACCAGAGAAGCTTTGAGGTTTGAAGAAACTAGGCATTGTGGAAATTAAGAGACAGAGACATTGAACTACAACAGGGGCCTATAGAAAGGCTGTCTAATGAATCGGATGTCCTAACTCCGCTCCTCCTTACTCCCAGGATGCCAAGTCATAGGGCGTCCTCCCACACAGAAGAAAGGAAGCACCTTCTCTACATAACCCTAAAGGGTACACAGATATAATAGATGTGGCAGTTCTGATCCTCCAACGGTGGTTCTCACACACCATTCTTCAGGAGAGTTCTCTACAAGTGCAAGGGCCTCCAAATCTCTGTAGCACAGAAAACTACACCCTCAAGCCACATGCCATTTGAGGACAGCCTCCGTCATGGAAAACATAAAGCTAAATGCATTGTGATAGCCACCAAGATGACCCCTAAGATCCCAACCTCTGTGCTGTCCTCCCCACAATGTTTGCTGATGTGCTCAGTGACACACAGTAGAAGTGATGGCCGAGAAGTTCCAACTTAAAAAGATTGTTGCCTCCTTTGTGACTTTGCCATCTTGGTCTCTCCTCTCTTGCCCTGAGGGAAGCAAAGGGTTCCCAGGATGTGGGGCTTTTGGCGCTAAAACCAAGAAACAACCATACATCCCGGAACCAACGTGCACTTTAGCTGTGAGCAGCCCAAAAAGAGCCATCACTGAGGAGCAAAGGCTGCCAAGGCCTGTCCACGGGAGTGAACTTGGAGGTGGATCCTGTCCAGTAAATCCTATAGAGGATCCCAGCCCTCGCCATCTCCACACAACCTTGTTAGAGACTTTGACTCAGAATCACCCAGTTTTTGGAAGCCATTACTGAGTCCCCAACCCTTATATAAATTTACATAAACTGCATGACATAAAATTTGTTGTTTTAAGCTGCTAAGTTTGTGGGAAATTTGTTAGGGAGCAAAAGACAATAGCAAATAGAAAGGAAACAAAAATATGCAGGGCTTAGAAAAAAATTACAGAAAACTGCAACTAACACATCAAAGGAGATATGACATAGCATTTTATGAAAAATGTTAGAACTCTATAATAAAGGATGTATTTAGTCACTTTGACAACGATCTTAATTTATTAATGTCCCCTGTATTCATGTGCTCTGTGCTCTCCCACCCTGACTCTAGACTTGGTCATATGACTGGCTCTGATAAATCAATGCAGGAGCAGCACACATGGCTGGGAGGTTTAAAGACTACCTGTAAGGTCAGATTTGCCCTCTTGCTTTCTCGAGACCTTGACATCAGGGTAAGCAGGGCCAGGCTTGCCAGTTAAAAGATAAAAGCGGAAAGATAGTAGAGCAGGAAGAGACCAAGGCGTTTAGAATAACTGCCAACCTTTATCTGACCTGCTGTGAACTGTGGTGAACTAGCCAGGCTAGCCAAAGTCAGCCGAACCTCGATTCACCTAGAAAACCTCTATGACCTCACTCAGCTCAAAGTGCCAACCCAAAGAATACTGAGTCTAAGAAATGGCTATTGTCAGTGGGGGGTGGTGGTGCATGCCTTTAATCCCAGAACTTCAGGGGCAGAGGCAGGTGAATCAAGCCCGACCTGGTCTACAGAGTAAGTTCCAGGATGGACAGGGCTACACAGAGACACTCTGTCTCAGGGAAAAAAGAAAGGGAGGAAGGAAGGAAAGAAGGAAGGAAGGAAGGAAGGAAGGAAGGAAGGAAGGAAGGAAGGAAGGAAGGAAGGAAGGAAAGAAGGAAGAGAAATGGTCATTGTCAAGTGTGGTGTTTTTGTGTAATACAAGGTAATTGGTGGAAGAACAAATGGAGCATAAAACAGAACTCATAGAAACTAAAATTGTGACAGCCAGATTAAAAACATTTTTCAGAGGGCTGGGTAGTTAAGAGCACTTGCTGTTAAAGCAGAGGGGCTGGGTTTGGTTCCTAGAACCCGCATGACAGTCCACAACCATCCATAACTCTAGTTCCAGGCCAGGAGATAGGGAACTAGGTCTCTTTTGACCTTTGTGGGTACAGGACACATATATGCTATACATACATCCAAGCAGGCAAAACACTCATACACATACAATGAAATAAGTAAATCTAAAAAAATCCAATGATTCATATTCTGGGTATTTGCAAAATAATTAATTGCTATTTCGCCTGGCTTTTATGCCCACTGCAGCATTATTTATAATGGCCCAGATTCGGAGCCAGCCTAAGAGTATATTGCTGGATAAATGAAAGGAGAATTGTGTGGTCCCTCAGCATGGTGGCTCATGCTATCTCAGCGTGAGGCTTGGGAGGCTGAGGTAGAAGGATCACTACAAGTTTGAAGACAGCCTGGGCTATATAGTGAGTTCCAGGACAGCATGGACTATAGTGATTGACTCTGTCCACCCAAACCCCCAAAGTCAAACTCCCAAACAATCAAAATAAATTAACAAAGAAAAAGAAAGAAAGTGTGGTAAATGCACATCTGGGAGTGTACCTGAAGGACCTCTAGTCAGCACATGGGACTCAGCACACAGCACATGGCAGAAATATAGTTCAGGAAACCGAGGAGCAAAAAGCCAGTGCACCCTTTTCCAGCCCATCCATTCCCAGAGAGGTTTGTGCAGCCCCTTCGCAGCGGTTCCTAGGCGTCACCATCATCCCTCCTTACCCAGGATTTTCAGTTTCTTTGCTGCTCAAGTCTGTGCTTTACTTGGGCCCCTCGAGATCAAAGAACGCATATTCTTTTCGTAGCCCCAGTACTTAGCACACAACTACTACTCCCAGGGGGTTGACAGAATTTAAGAATCTGGGTTGGGAGTGGATTTGGAAAACAGGAGAGACCGATCAAGTGATGATCTCACTGCACTCAACAAATCTTTCTCACCCTGTATCCTCGGAGCAGTGGGGCGGGGCCGCTTCCGGCTTTACAGGAATCTTAGAAAACACAGTTAATTTCTTTCTGGTCAGAATGAATCAAGGGTACGAACTATTGCGTTCGATTTTGCACATTCTCTACAACTAATATGTATAACTTAGACCAATATACTGAGTTTAAGCAATACACGTGGAAGATATGCCCAGGCGACTGGGTGAATTGACACCCAGCGTTCTTATATATTCAGGCTTCCCAAATAACCCCCCTCTCTAGCGATCCTTCTCCAAGGAAATGAGAGAGACTTCAGTATTACAGAGGCATGGAGAGCCACCCCACCCCATCCCACCCAAGGACTGGGAAGTCCAAGAATAACCCGGAGTCACAAGGGGGGGAAGGAAAGAGCGGCTAAGCTAGGGGCTTCCTCTGCAGCATTTTGCGGTGCCCCTCCCTCCGTCTACCTTCTGGTGTCCGAGGAGCCAGTGGGCGGGCGGCCCAGGGAAGGGGCGCAGGTCTCGTAGCAGTCGCTGTCTCCGCAGGTAGAGCTTGATTGCCTGCATCAACCCCAGCGCCAGGCAGAACACCAAAGCCAGGTGCAAGGGCCGCGCCCAGCGCGTCTCCAGCCAGGCCTCCATCACTCTGCTCTCGCGGCCGTGCAGGCAGTGGGTGGGTGGGTGGAGGATATGGTGGTGATGGTGGGAAGCCGGTAGTTTTCCCCAGCCCGTAGCTGGCGAGGATCACCCAGTCCCCTCCCCCAGTGAGCCCTCTGTGTAGCAGAGGTGGGGGAGGGGCAGCTCCTGCCTGGGAAAAAGAGACCTGCCCTCCGGGATTTCCAATCGGTTATCCACACTTTGGGGCACGCCCGGATTCAGGCAGATTTTCTTGTACGTTCCTGGGGTGTCTTATTTTAAGCGTGACACTTTCCAATCTCAGAAGATCTGAATTTAGATTTTGAAATAATGATCGGGCTGAGGTAATTGTTTCTCTTCCTTGTCAAGAACAAAAATAAACTGCGATGCCAAAGGTCCTGCTTTCTCACTCCGGAATTTTATAAGCAGTCACAGGAGCAAGGCTACATGTACGGCCCGAGCTGCCAAACTGTGCTTGCGAATGCTTTGCCCTTGTTCCTTACCCCGATTTCCAGCGTGCACCAAAGTCTACCACCGCCCATTTCAAGTTGTATGAGGACACCAAACCCTGAGTTGGGAAGAGACACACAGTGATATACCAGTAGAGAGTATTTCTACCTTCAGAAACAATCAGGACGGTCACATAATTTACGGATCCCAGTGCAAAATAAAAACGTGGGACCAGCTGGCAAGCAGCTCAACGAGTGAAGATGACCTGAGTTGGATCCCAGAGCCCACATGGAGGAGGGAGAGAACAGACGGAGCCGACTCTTTCCTGACCTTCACATGTGCTGCGGTTTGCACACCTTTCCCAATAAATAAACGTGAAAAACTTAAGAATTAATTAAGTTTAAAATTACAAGGGTGGAATATGAAGCCGTAGTAAAACGAGTATATGCTCTTCCGAGTTCAGAGCCATTTGACTGTCCAGATTCCAGCTCATAAACATCCTTGGATGCAGACAGCTTGAGGAGCAGCCTAATAATAATAAGATGATGGGGAATAAAGTCAGTCCTCCATAGAATGGCGTTTGTTATGGTTCTTAAAGAAACAGTCGAATAAATACTTTAAAATGTTTTAACCAGCCACCAGCGTATCTGTCCTTATCTACTCAGGTTTGAGAGAGGTATCTTGTGTTCTTACATGCTTTGAAACAGTTTATCACATGACCATTTATTTGACAAGGACTGGCTACCTAAGGATGATTGAATCAGTGTTTTCAAAGCCAGAGAAAAAGCCGTGAACAAAATGCTGTCTCTGCCGTCACAGTGTTCAGACTCTTTTCTGTCCTGAGTCCTAAGCTATGGACACAGACTTAGTCACAGTCCAGTTATAGCTGTAACTTCTGAAGCTAACTCCCGAAAGCCAGAATCTGCCGAGGAAGCACATATTAGGTAAGATATGTCAACCCTCCATGGCTCCAGAATATTTGTAAATATTTGTACCTGCACTGAATATATTACAGTATATATTCTTCATGTTATTATTCTCTAAAGAATGCAGCAACACACATAGCATTTATCCTGTGCTAGGCAGTACAAGCAGGCTATATGCAAATACTATGCCACCTCATATAAGGGCCATGGATATCTATAGACTTTTTAAAAATTTACTTTTAGCTTTATCTTATTTTATAAGTATTTTGCTTACATGCATGTCTGTATATTATGTGTGTGCCTGGTCCCTGAGGAGGTCAGAAAAGGGCAAAGAATCCATGAGCTGCCATATGGGTGCTAGGAACTGAACCTGGGCCCTCAGTGAGAACAAGTGTTCTTAACTACTGAGCCATCTCTCCAGCCCATCTATAGATGTTAGGATACCCTTAGGACCAGTGCCCCATGGATACTGAAAGCATTATATTTAAGATGGATGTGGTGATAAATATCTGGAATTTTTATGTTGGTGAAGTGAGCCAGGAAGATCCCTGGACCAGTCATTTTAGTCAAATGGATGAACTCCAGGTTCAGAGAGAAATCTTACCTTACATGATTAAGGTGGAGAGCAATTGAAGAAGATGCACAGTGTTGACCTCTGGCTTTCACATACACATGTGGCTATGCATACCCAAACATATGCACACTTAGACACAAATGAACATGTGTGTATAGACACACACATGCACACCCACACCCATGAGAGAGAGGAGAGAGAGAGAGAGAGAGAGAGAGAGAGAGAGAGAGAGAGAGAGAGAGAGGAATTTTAACATTTAATGGACAGGATCTAAGAGTCCAGGCTTCCCAGGTGTCTGTCTCCTTTATGGTATTGCCCATCACTCATTTGCTCATTTATTTATGCTAAGACAGACATTTGATTGTGTTGGAGTTATAGCCCTGAGAAACAGACCCAATCTTGGTTCCAAACTCCATGTTTTCCTCCTTACTACCATCCCACTCCTGACTTTTCCATCCCCCATCCCAGCCTATGAAGCCAGATTTCATTTGGCAGGTAAACAGTCACCACAGGCTCCAGGGGGACGTGGCTTCATCTGGACCATGTGTTGATCTTTTTTATACTTTCTGTTGTGTCATATCAGGAAGAGTTTCAGTTGCATCCTGTCTTTGCCTGTTTTCATCCCTCGACTGGCTCGGAATCTTCTGTTGACCAGTCTGCTGGCACCACTAGCACCTTAGCTTTTCAGGTTCTTTCTGTGCCCTGCTCCCTCCCCGAGTCATGACAGATATATTGTGTCACACATGGTGATGGGGCTGGAAACCATGGAGCTCCTTGCTCTATCCTCAGGGCCCTGACTGCCCTCAGCTTCATGTCTTGCCTGCTCAGGTCTCTGGTCCCCTTGTGCTGACCGATAAATAGCAGCGTGTGACAACTAGTGAATTTCCAGTTATTTCTTTCTGGAGGGCCAGAGGCTGGGGACTCACCAGCTGATCTAGACAGACCCAGGCTTCTGCTGGTGGTACAAACACCTGAACAGTCCATGTGATTACCCCTATGCTCCAGTACCTACACAGATGATTCTACACAGCATCATTCTATATCCTTTTGTGAGTAGGGACATTTTGCACAGTACCAGGGAGCCTGAGAGAGGCTCAAAGATATTGGTTCAGACCTCTCTGCTTCATTCTCCTATCATTCTGACTACTCCTCCAAGGGATGTAAACCCCAAATATCTCATGCTCCTCACCACCTTCAAACTCTTTGCTATAGTTTGGATCTTGAATGTCTCCCCAAAGCCAGTGTGCTATAGGGCTGGAGCCCTGCAGGCAGGCTTCAATAGAGCACTTTGTAGCAGAGCTGTGGGAGTGAAACCAGAGCTACAACAGGACCCAAGACAGCTAGAGGTGCTAGCAACATGTAGCATTCACCAGGGAAGATGACAAGCAGTGTGCAAAGCCATCCTGGGATGGTGGCCGTGTTGTCTGTAATTGATGAGACTGTAGGGTTGCCCAGCTGCTTGAAAGCCCAGCTCCTGTCACCCAGCATGTGTACAAGGCATAGACATTTAGAATTTCATGTTAACCCTGCTGGATTTTGGTCTTGCTTTGGGCGGATCTCTCCTGTTTTCCCATTCTTTGGAAATGCTTATCCTGCACCTGTACCATCTTTAGGTATATTACCCCTTTCTTTTTGATTTTGTTGGGCATTCAAAGTTGAGTTTGCTTTGAGTCCTGCTAGAGACATTGAACTTGAAGTTTTGAACAATGCTGGGGGGGGGGTCTGTTGGGATGGAATAAATGAATTTTGTATGTATAAAAGTATGACTAAGCACAGTGTAGTTGATAGTACTGATTAAAAGAGGCCAAATGATTTATTTCTTTTGCATGTGAAGCTTTGGTGGACCTTGGCTCTTGGGGTTGGTGAAAAATGTGGATTGGATGTCAGTGACCTCCAAAGATTCACATGTTACAGACTTGGCCCCCAGGGGAGCAATTTTGGGACTTTTAGAAAGTAGGACCTAGTGGGAGATCTTTAGGTCACAGGAAAGTGTGCTCTCAAGGGAAGTATGGGACTCAGTATCATCCTCTTTTCCTTGCTCCTTGGCCCAAGAGATAAGTGGTTTGTTCTACACCTTCCTACCATGGTGTCCATCATCTTCAGAGTTGCAAAGAATTGGGACTGCCAGATCTAGGGACTGGAAACCTTAGAAGAATTGTAACCGAACAAATACTTTATCTTTTAAAAAAGTTCTTACTAGCATGCATTAATTATACATAATAATAGATTTAATTACCACTGAAATTTAATAAATGTATATATGGTGGTTTGAATGTCCCCATAATCTCAGAATGCTTGGTCCCGGGTTGGTGGTGCTCTTTGGGGAGGCTTAGGAGGTGTGACCTTGCAGGAGGAAGTGTGTCATTGGAGGTAACTTAGACTTAAAGACTTGTGCCATTTATAGTTCACACTTTGCTTCTTGCTTGCAGTTCAAAATATGAGTCCTCAGGTCCCTGTTTCTGCCACCTTGCCTTTGCCCTGTCTGCCTCCATGGACTAACCTAACCATTCATCTAACCCTCTGGAATCATGAGCCCAAATTAACTCTTTTTTCTGGAAATTGCCTCATGTTGTTTTGTCATAGTAGAAGAAAAGCAGCTGATACAGCGTGCAATATTTTGATCATATTCACACTGATTAGCCTCTTTTGTCCCCTCACCCTCCTGATTATCTTCCTCTTCCCAATCAGTTATATTCCTTCAATCCCTCCATGTGTCCCAATGAATTTAATCAGGTTGCTTATAGAATAATAGGTTAAAAATGGTTAAAATATTTTTGATTCTTACCAGAAATGTGTGAGGATTTCAATTTCCCCACATCCTTGTCAACATTTATTTTCCATCTTGTAGGAGGAGGGCCCACTAGTTTGTCCCAGTCATCCAGAACCGAAATAACCATACAGAAACTGTATTAATTAAATCACTGCTTGGCCTATTAGCTCTAACTTCTTATTGGCTAACTCTTACATCTTAATTTAACCTGTTTCTATTAATCTGTTTATTGCCACATGGCAGTGGTTTACTGGGTAAAATTCCCAGCGTCTGTCTCCAGTGGCTCCATGGACTCTTCCCTTCTTTCTCCCAGCATTCAGTTCTGTCTTCCCTGCCTACTTAAGTTCTGCCCTATCAACAGGCCAAGGCAGTTTCTTTATTCATTAATGGTAATGACAGCACACAGAGGGGACTCCCACATCACCATCTAACAGCCAATAAACTGATCTGAGTTAGTTTGTAATGTTTTCTTATATTGTCAAAGACATTTAGAAAGCACTGTTTGAAAATCATTTTCTACTATTTGATTTTGCCACAATTTATTGAAATATTCATCTTTTTGTTGAACATGAGATTTTGAAGTACTTATCTTTTTGTTGAGCTTTTAGTTTATGTTCAGAATTTCAGTATGAATGCTGCTGCATTAATTATCCAATTTTGCCTTTCTTTTTGCTCTTTTGAGATAGAGCTTTATGTACCAGAGTCTGGCCTTGAGTTACACGCTCCACATTCTAGGGACTACAGGCCTGTTGTGTGTCACTATCCTCGGCTTTAAATATTCTTTTTATTTATTCACTTTTACATTTTTTCCTGTTATGGTATTTTATGGTTTTTATACAATTTTTATTATACAGAAGCTATTAGTAACTGTAAGAGTGTTCTTTTTTAAATTAAATGATAATACATCCCAACCACAGTTTCCCCTCCCTCCACTCCTTTTAACACCCCACCCACATCTCTCTTCTCCCACAGATCCATTTCCCCTCAGTTTCTTTTTCAGAAAAGAGCAGGCCTCCAAGAGACAACAATCAAACAGGACAAAACAAGATACGATAAGACAAAGTAAAAGCCCTCATATTAAGGCTCAATAAGGTAACCCAATAGGAGGAAAAGAGTCAAAAAAGAAAACAGAAGAGTGAGAGACACCCCACCCCCACTGTTAGGGCTCTCACTGAACCACCAAGCTAACAGCTATAACATGCAAAGGACCTGGCGCAGACCCATGTAGGCCCTGGGCTTGCTGTCTCAGTCTCTGTGAGTCCACGTGAGCTCTGCTTGTTTGATTTGGTGGGCCATGATCTCTTGGTGTTCCCTATTCCCTCTGACTCCTACAGTCTCATTTCTCTCTTCTACAGGGTTCCCATATCTTCAAAGGATGGACCTGATGGTGACCTCCAAAGTAGATCTCCCCTCTGTATAATGTCTGGTCTTTGTACCTGCTCCCATCTGCTGCTGGAGGACGCCTCTCTGACAAGACAAGGTACTGATCTATAGTATAGCAGGTTGGGCTATCCAGTCTCTGTTTCCTGGCCATCCAGGCAGAATAGGGAGAGCACGGGCTCCCTCTTGTGGCCTGGACCTCAAGTTAAACCACACATTGGTTGTTCACTCTCACAAGTCTGGGCCACCATTGCCCCAGCACATCTTGCAGGCAGCACAAGATTGGAGGTGGAAGGTTTTGTGACTGGATTGGTATCCAGGTTTCTCTTCTTGTGCCAAAGAGACTAGAATGAGTGGTGAATGAAGCCTCCAAGCTCACACCAACTCGACCTGTCTACGTTCGATGAACTGTGTGGAAGTTGTCCTTGGCAATGAGGCCCCACTGTCAGTTTTCAGAAGAGACTTTTTGTCCTAACATCAGCCTGGGTTGTTCAGGGATCTCAGTGGAACCTTGATTAACAATTCAACTGAATGTAACCCAGTCCCACTACTAAAAGCCTTGCCTGGCTACAAAAGATGGCCAGTTCAGACTCTATCTTCTGTCGCTACAAGTCCTCACTAGAGTCACCCTCTTAGATTCCAGGAAGTTTCCACTGCATTAGGTTTCCACCCAGCTTCCCAAATACCCCCAGTTCCAGCTGTCTCTCCCTGTACTCTCTCACTCTATCCTTCCCCATCCCAACATCTGATCCCTCCCATTCCTGTCCCCACCTGTCTCCAGTCCACCCATTAAATCTACTCATTTCCCCTTCCCAAGGAGATCTACACTTCCCTCTTATCTAACCTCTTTATCTAACCTCTCTGGGTCTGTGGATTGTAGCTTGATTATCATTTATTTAATAGCTACTACCCACTTATGAGTGAATACACACCACATTTGTCTTTCTGGATCTGTGTTACCTCACTCAGGGTGATATTTTTCTAGTTCTGTCCATTTGTCTGCAAATTTTGTGATGTCATTTTTTAGTAGCTAATATTCCATTGTGTAAATGGCTCATAATTTTTTTTTATCCAGTCCTCAGTTAAGGAACATCTAGGTTCTTTTCAATTTCTGGCTTTTATTCATGAAGCCACAATGAAAATAGCTGAGCAAGTGTCCTTGTAATAGGATGGAGCATCCTTTGGGTATATGGCCAAGAGTGGTATAGCTGGATCTTGAGGTGTATTGATTACCAATTTTCTGAGGAACTGCCATATTGTTTTCCATAATGGTTGTACAAGTTTGCACTTCCATCAACAATGAAGGAGTGTTCCCCCTTTTCTACATCCTTGCTCATAGGAGTTGTCACTTGTATTATTGATCTTAGCCATTCTGAAGGTGTAAGATGGAATCTCAAAGTAGTTTTGATTTGCATTCCCCTGATGGTTAAAGATGTTCTCAGTCATTTGAGATTCCTCTAGTCTTAGTTAGGGTTTCTATTGCTGTGAAAGACACCACAACCATGAAAACTCTTATAAGGAAAATACTTAATTGGGGTGGCTTGCTTACAGTTTCAGCATTCAGTCCATTATTATCATGGCAGGGAGCATGGTGGCATGCAGGCAGATGTTGTGTTGACTGCATCTTGGCTTTCAGGGAACAGAAAGGCAACTGAGTCACTGGCAGTATTCCAAACATAGGAAACAGTTTCCTCCACAGTGGCATAGTTCCTCCAAGCAACGAGGAGCAGGAAGTTACTGGAGAGCCACTGCAAAGTCTCTTGAGTGACTACTACTCACACGTCTCTAATGCCTTCTACTAGTCTCAGAGGGTAAAAACTATTTCCCTAGGTGCCCAGAACTAACCTTTACAGAGGCACTTGGATTCATTATTCAGAGAAGGCACCAGAATGTTAGAGATGATGAGTGACATGTCTGTATCCATACAGTCAGCACATGGCAAGGCAGGGACCAGGTCCAACAGTAGGTGAAGGATCTCATCCTAGGAAGGGGCTCAGTTCTGGTCATAAGCTGGTCTCTAACATCAGCCAAAAGATACCTCAGAGCAAAACACCTTTGATTTATGGCACAGAACTTCCTGATCATTTCAGTTGCCATGTCTTCAGAAAGGAACCACATGTCTATAGCATCTGTCTAGACATTCTGTCTGTCCTCCACTCTCAGGGAATCCAAAAAGACTTCTTATTTTCTTTTGTCTACACGCATTGAGATTTGGGGCTCAACTTAGGCAAGGAATGCCCACCAGGAAAGGTGACAGGAGCACTCTCAGGAAAAGTGACGGGAACACCCATCAGGAAAGGTGACAGGAACACCCATCAGGAGAGGTGACAGGAACACCCTTCAGGACAGGTGGCAGGAACACCCTTCAGGACAGGTGACAGGAATACCCATCAGAAAAGGTGACAGGAACACCCATAAGGACAGGTGGCAGGAACACCCATCAGGAAAGGTGACAGGAGTGTCAACCTCTCTGCCCACAGCCTGGCAGGTGGGTAGATTCTCAGGGCTTTCCTGATGCACATGATGGTGTAGGATATCTGGTCCAAATGGTCTCTGGAATGAAGATCAGCCTGAAGAACAAGCTGAGCCTGAGAGAACCAGAGAGTCTATCCAAAGTCAGGATTCTCTTCTTTTTGGGCTCTCTCTCACAATGTGATGGGGTTCCACACTCAGGAAGATGCTGGAACTTCTTCTCCTTGTGTCTCATAGTGGTCAGGATGTGTGGCTAAAGCATTGAAGACCCAGGAGATGCTGACTCTGGTGTCACTACCCCTGAAATGAAACTGTTCATCTCACCACACAATTTTTCATGAGATGAGCAGTCTGTGTCCCCACTTTACTCCTATGCAGAGTCTTGGGCCTCAGCTCCGCCCACTCACTCCAGAAATAGAAGGATGTTCAGAAAACCCAAGCACCTCTTTCCTCCAAGTTTCTCCAGTAATCCTTTATCCTGCAGCTGAACCTTCCTCGCCTTGATCACTCTGTGTACAGCTTGAAAATGATTAGGAGATAAGGATAGAAGTCACTGTAACCCCCAAAACACCCCCTAACCTTCTAACCTCAAACTAGATGCTCTATTTAGTTCAGGAAGCACGTGGGCATATAGTGGTTCAGGATTGATGTCTAGCACTTGTCTCCCCTCTGACCTATTGCCAATGTAGACTTTGCTTGAGATGTTGAAATGTGTTCCAAACAAAACTGTTTGATTTATGCCAGAGGTAACCAACCTCAGGCTTTCTGACATCCTAGTACCACCCCTACCACCAATACTTGTTCTAGGAAAATATTCAGAATGAGTATATCCTAAATCTCTCAGGAAAGCAAGAGAGACTGGTTCTACATGAAGAGTCTTGTCTATTTCGTCTGGGCTGATTTTGTTAAAGGAGATGGGACAGAAGAAGGAGAAAAACATTAGTGTATTTATGAACAGTCTGGCAGGCACAGTTGGTCTGCAGTCATTGAAGGTCAGCTTTATAGAAGGAGTTTTGCTGAAAGAGTTTCATCATACTGGAACTCTTTACATTGCTCAGGTCATTAATAGCCTTAGGCAAGACTGAAAATTCTTTGGGTGGATGAGGAGAATACACAACAGATCAATGATTGGGAGATCAGAATGAGAGAGATTAACTCAAAAATTCCCCGCTTGATGGGATAAGCAATGCTGAAGCTCTCATTCATTCTGTTACAATCCTGTGAACCTCAGGCCCTTTGAATGTGGCACATTCAGTCAAGATTCTTCTCTCATACAATACATCCTAATCACAATTTCTCCTTCCTCTACTCTCTCTAGCTCCTTACCTCATCTTTCCTCTCCCGCAGGCCCAGTCATCTCCATTTCCTCTTCAGAAAAGAACAGGCCTCTGTTGATGGAGGCCACTTGTTCTTTTCCCGTCTGCCCAGACTTAAAATAATCACACTGAAACTATATTAATTGCAATACTGTTTGGCCAATAGCTTAAGCGTATTTCTGGCTAACTTTTATACCTTAAATTAACTAATTTTTGTTAATCTGTGTATTGCCACGAGGCTGTGAATCTGTGTCCTGCAGGCAGCTACATGATGTCTCCCTGACTCTGCCTTCTTTCCTCCTCTATCTGCTTGGAATTCACACCTTGTCCTATTCTGCTAAGCCACTGACCAAAACAGCTTTATTCATTAAATAGTAAAAGCAACACATAGACAGAAGGACTTCTCACACCATTTCCACTTTTCTGTTCAAATAACTAGACAACAATGCCCAAATTCCCTAAACGATTGTTTATAAATGTTTCTTTACATTTAAAGGGGGATATGCTATTGCTATAGAGATTTGCATTGGTATGGATCTTGTCTATTGATACAAATTTGAGGTCAATTTTGTTATATGTATATTTCTGCTCTTGATTAAGGTATTGTGTTTGTGCAGCTCATTTCAAAATGCAATGTATAATTAAGAAATACAGGTTAATAGATAGTCATCTATAGTAGTCAAGTTTGTAGACATGTTAGTTAGATTTTCTAGATGTAGAGAGATGCATTTCATATGGATAGGCATTCTTCATATCTTTCAAACAGAATATGGCATTTAAAATGTTTTAAGAACTTAGACTTTTCATGAAAATAAGACATATCTGCTCCTGGCAGCACCAATTACTTCAAGAGGAAGATGGGCATCGAAGATGCTCCTTATAGAGTTGGTTAGCCATTTGGGCAAGAAACTGCTGTTGCCTGAACTATTTGACTGGACTTGCAGGACCCGCAGAAAAATGACTGCTGAAGCTGCCTAAAGAAGGTGAGACCATCTTTCAGGTTCCTGCTTCATGAAAGAGTCTGCTAGACATTCTGCAGGACACAGAATAAAGTGACCGATGAACTGTTAATATAGGTGGAACCGTCTTTGAAATTTCCTGCTTCATGGAAAAATCTGCTGGATACCATGAGCCTGCAGACTGAAAATGTGTGCCCCAACATTACAGAAGAACTTTGGGTGACTGTCCAGGCATGGAGATGTCTCTGCCAATTCCCGAGTTTTAGAAGTTACTTACAGTGCACTTCCTGTTAACTTAGGTAATATTATACCCTTCCGGGGTCTTTGATAAAGTTGAAGAATAGATAGTTATAATTATGGCTTTCCTTAGTTATGATAAAAGATAAAGTAGATATAAATGTTGTAACTGTAATTCTTGCTTGATACCTGTTTTGTTATATGTAATCTTGCTATGTTAAAGTTAAAACCTTCTTTTTTATGTAAACAGAAAAGGGGAGGTGATGTGGGAGGTGATGTATGCTGTGAATATGTTTTATTGCCATTGGTTAATAAAGAAGCTGTTTTTGGCCACAGAATATATCCAGGCTGCTGGAATGAATATATTCCAGAGAGAGAGAGAGAGAGAGAGAGAGAGAGAGAGAGAGAGAGAGAGAGAGAGAGAAGGCAGAGTCAAAGAAAAGCCATGTAGCCATGTATCTGCCACTGGAGACAGATGCTTCTGTTGGAGCCTGCTGAAACTTTGCCAGCAGGCCATGACCTTGTGGTGATGCACAGATTAATGGAGATGTGTTAGTTTAGGATATAAGAGCTAGCTAGAAATACACTTAAGGTATTGGCCAAACAGTATTGAAAATAATATAGTTTCTGTGTGATTATTTTGGTTCTGGGCAGCCGGGAACGAATAAGTGACATCCCCCAACAAATTGGCACCAACGTGGTCAGATAAGTTTTAATTTAATACAGTTTTGTGTAATTATTTCAGGTTTGAGCATCTGGGAATGAATGAGCAACTCCATCTATAGGCCTCCAAGAGACAACAGTCAAAGGAGAGCAAAACAAGAAACAATAAGACAAGGGGAAAGCCCAATAGGAAGAAAAGAGTATCAAGAACAGGCAAAAAGTGAGAGATAGTGGGGAGAGAGATAACTCCCCACTGTTAGGAGCCTCACAGAAACACCAAACTGACAGTCATCGCCTATAGGCAAAGGACCGGGTGTGGACCCATGCCGGCCCATGCTTGCCATTTCAGTCTCTGAGGCCTGCTTAGTTGATTTGGTGGGCCCTGTTCTTCTGATGTCCTCCATCCCTTCTTTAATCCCCCCTCTTTCCATGGGGTTCTCCATCTCTGAGATGAGGGGCCTGATGGAGATCTCCAATTTAGATTCTCTCCCTGCATAATGTCTGGCTGTGGGTCTCTGCAGCAGTTCCCGTCTGCTACCAGAAGAAGCCTCTCTGATGACGACTGGGCATGGCATTGGTCTATGAGTATAACAGAATATCATTCGGAATCATTTCATTGTGGGTTGTTTTTGTTTGTTTCTTTTTTTTTATTTTTGCCAGTCATATTTGATTCTACCCTAGGTCTCTGGGCTGTCCAGCCTCCAGTTCCTGGCCATCCAAGCAGTGTCAGGCATGGGCTCCCTCTTGTGACATGGGCCTCAAGTTAAACCAAACATTGTTTGGCCACTGCCACATGTATGTTCTGCACCACCCTTGCCCTAGCACATCTTGCAGACAGGACAGGGTGTAGGTGGAGGGTTTTGTGGCTGGGTTTGGTGTCTGTAGCCTGCAGAGTACCTCTTATACCACAGAGACCAGAACATAGGGCTGAAGGCTCTACATTCAATGAACTGTGTGGATGTTGTCTTTGACAATGAGGTCCTGCTACCAGTTTTCAGAGAGCATCTTTATGCTAACTTCGGACTGGGTTGTTTAGGAATCTCCACAGGACCCCTCAGCTAACAACTCAACCAAATCTAACTCAGTCCCACCGCTGGAAGCCTTGCCTGGCTACAAAAGATGGCCAGTTCAGGATTCATGTACTCTGTTACTAGAAGGCCACCTTCATAGGTTCCAGGAAGTTTCCACTGCACTAGGATTCCATGGCCCTCCACAATGTTCCCCAGTTCCAGCTGTTTCTTCAACATATTCTGTCCCTCCATCCCTTTCGTCACCTCCTGATTTTTCATGCTCTCATTTCCACCCGCTCCCAGTCCATCCATATAAGATATTCTATTTTCCCTTCCCAAGAAAGTCCATTCAGCCCACCCCCAGAGCCCTCCTCTTTACCTAACCTTTCTGGGTCTGTGGATTGCAGCTTGACTATCAGTTACTTAATTGCTAGTATCAAATTATAAGAGATTACATACTATGTTTGTCTTTCTGGGTCTGGGTTACCTCACTCAGGATGAGTTTTTTCTAGTTGCATCCATTTGCCTGTAAATTTTATGAAGTCATTTTTTAACAGCTGAGTAACACTCCATTGTGTAGAGTATTGTGATTCTAGGTCTATCCCACAGATTTCCAATCCTCATTCTGCTTGTGAGGAACTGTGTTGTGGTCTAGTTTCTTGTTGTTCCCCTAGGACATAGCTTAAAGGCCAGAGTATGCCTCACTGTTGCACAATCTAGGGGGTTCTCATTCAGAACTGTCCTGATTAATTTGCTTGATTAGTGTCCAGAGCTGGCCTGCACATCCAATGAAACCTTTTTCAAACAGAGTTGCCTGCCGTTGGAGTCCTGGGTTAATCTTGTTCTGATCAAATACACGAAGAATGAGGAATCCAATATTAAATCATTCCTCATATAATTGCCTTAAATCCAAACCTACTGGTTCCCTGGAGTCCTGCTCTGTTACCAGAGGTCCTGGGTATCCTTTACTCTGTGGGAAAACTTAGCTTCAAAACCCAGTATCTCTGTGTATCAAAGGTACAGCATGGTCCACAGTAATCCTGCTTTAATTATGAAAACAAGTAAGTCAAAGAGGGAACTGGTATCCCTAGAGAGTGAATGAGTGAATGTTTACTAAAATTGTGGTGAGAGAGGTAACCCTATATTAAAGAAATAAAAGGGCGAAAAAAGAAGGAGTTCTAGAGAAATCTTGTAAAATAAGACAGGACAGAAGGCAGCTAGGGTGGGGTGGGGATGGAATGGAAGCCATGGTCTCCTAGACTGTTGGATCTTATCAGCTCACTTACTCATCCATCAAGTATACACTGGGGCCTACATGTGGAGCAGATGCAGTTTTAGAATTCAGTGACGCAGAGGTGAATAGCAGAAATGCTCCTCTTCCTCAGGCAGCCCAGACTCACATGACGGCCAGAACATTGCTTGTTGCAAAGCTTCACTGTGCTTCTTAGGTCAGGACTGTGTAGTGTGCAAAATGAAACTTGTCCGAGTCTGATTATGGCAGGCTAGTCTCCGTGTCTTCCTGGTCCATTTGAGTGCGGTGGGGATTGCAGAGGGGATTGTGCGGGGGATGGGAGCCAGACAGGGAAGAGGACTGAGCTTGGCAGAGATACAGAGATACACAAAATGCTCCTCTTCAGTCGGGATGATGGATTCACTAGTAACTCCCGAGCACTTTCTTTGTGTCAGCTTCCTTTGAGGAACTAGGACCAAGTCAGTGAGCAAATGGAACTTGAGCTTGTCTTCTAGTGAGGTTATGAAGGAGAAAAAGGAAACAGCTTTAATAATAATTAGATACGATTAACAAGCTCTCTTCAGAAATATTAGGTTACCTATCAATAAGAAAACAGAATAAGCCAGACAGTGGTGGTACATGCTTTTAATCCCAGCACGTAGGAGGCAGAAATAGGGGTATCTCTGTGAGTTAAAGGCCAGTTTGGTCTACAGAGTGAGTTCCAGGGCAGTCAGGAATGTTACACAATCAGAACTGAGTACGTGACCCTGGTGCTCAGAGGAAGGAGGTAGGATGCCCTGATACCATGAGGATTGCCCAAGGCTCCTGTCGGAGATGGTGATTGGACCAAGGGAACTTGGTGGCTCTCTTTCAGGCCAGGCCTAAGAAGTTAGCTAGAGAGCAGTCTGGTTCTGATGTCCCCATGCTGTAAAGGACATGGGGGGGGAGTCAATAACTCAGTGTCTCTTTTGATGGCACCTTGGACATGGTAAAAGTGGCTTATGAGGGCTCATGCAGTCCTGGGCCCAGTGATCCTCCTGACCATGTTTGAAGCAGGGACCTAGAGGTTGTCTGGCATTGGGAGGTGATGGAGCCTGAGCAGCTGCCATGGCCAACTGAAAAGACTTGGTCAACATCAGTTATTTTTGTTCTCAGGCTTTTTCATCTCTGCCATGGTACACCTTAAAAGTCCAGCACTAAAACTTCAGCCTGTGGAGTCAGGGGTCCCCTCTCTAGGTATTTAAGTGTGGCCCTAGTGTCAGGGAAATTCTTGGAGAAACAGTAGGCCATGAAGAGTTGTTTTCCACCAGGGGCCTTGTGATTGATTGGTATACTATAAGAGGCCTTGAGATAGATTGGTATACTGTAAAAGTCTTATAGATAGATTGGTATATTCTAAGAGGCCTTGAGATAGACCAGTATACTATAAGAGTCCTAGAGATAGATTAGTTTACTATAAAAGTCCTAGATAGATTGGTATACTGTAAGAGTCTTAGAGATAGAATGGTGTGCTGTAAGAGGCCTTGAGATAGACTGGTATACTATAAGAGTCCTAGAGATAGATTTGTATATTGTAAGAGGCCTTGAGATAGATTGGTATACTGTAAGAGGCCTTGAGATAGATTGATTTACTGTAAGAGACCTTTAGAAGGTGGCCCAGGAATTGAGATGGGTTTTCATGAGTGTACTGAATTACCTCTTGAACTTTTCCCCCCACAATTTACTGCTTTAAGGGTAGTTTTACGGAGACTGACCATGAGGTAAGCTGTCTATTGATCCCTAGCTAGAATGACCCCTGAGATATTGTATTTATATTTGGGGTCCTGGTCAGGGACCTTAGACCTGACTGGGTGGATAGTGTTAGTCTGGTGCCAGGTAGAGAGATTGGAGGTTTTCTTAGAGGCATCCCAAGGGGGAATGAGAGGGTAATGGATGTAACAATTCCCATGGATAGGACAAGTTGTTGTATAGCCTGTAGTTGAGGAACTTAAGGTGTACTGAACAAAGAGCAAGCTTTTTAGTGGGTTGTCACCTCACCCAATGGGGGTCAAGGCTAATTACCCAAGAAGATTTGACTTCTGGTACTAGGGTTTTCAAGTAGGCCAAAGGCTTGCCATAAGGCAACAAAAAACAGAGATCAGGAACAAGGGTTCATCCACAGGAAAGAGACAGGGAGTGGGGTCATATAGTATTACCAAAGCCAGGGGGCATAGAGAAGCTGTGGTATTACAGACAGCTTTGAGGAGGTGTGGTGCCTGGCAGTTGTCTATATTCTGTCAATTATGTTTTAAATAAACACTGATTGGTCAGTAGCCAGGCAGAAAGTATAGGCGGGACAACCAGACAGGAAGTAGAGGCAGGTCAATGAGAACAGGAGAATTCTGGGAAGGAGGAAGCCCATTCCTCTGCAGTCCTGCCCAGACACAGAAGAAGAAAGATGTGACTGCCTTACTGAAAAAGCTGCCAAGCCATGTGGCTAACATAGATAAGAACAATGGGTTAATATAAGTTATAAGAGTTAATAAGAAGCCTGAGCTAATGGGCCAATCAGTTTATGATTAACGTAGACCTCTGTGTGATTTCTTTGGGACATAGAAATTGTGGGAACCAGGCAGGACAGAAAACCCTGACCACAGGGTGAGTCAGAAAAGGGGGAAGGGGTATCCCAAGGAAGGGCTACAATATCTCAATTGGGCCTAAAGAAGCTGCAGGGTTGCAATTTTGAGGGTGGGGGTAATGGCATAAAAACCATGGCTGGGTCACTTCCATCTCCAAGTGTACCAAAAAAGGCTCAGACTCAGGGAAGTTTTTACACTGACTGAAGGGCAGATGGGATGCTGAGCAATTGGTGAGCAGGAAGAAGAGTCTGTTTCTGGTAGAAATGAAGGATATGGTCCCAATGTGACTCAGACCTCAAGAGGGAGCTTAGGCACCAGGAGAGTCTATCTAAGTCATGGAATCAATGAAAGAGCTATTCCTTATGAATTTCACATCATATACCCCAATCCCACTCTTTGCTCTGTCCCTCCATATCTGCCCTCTGCTCTTGCAACCTCCCCCACAAAACAAAACGAACAAAAACAAAGAGACAGAAAGAAAGAAAGAAAGAAAGAAAGAAAGAAAGAAAGAAAGAAAGAAAGAAAGAAAGAAAGAAAGAAAAGAAGGAAGGAAGAAAGAAAAAAGAAAGGAAGGAAGAAAAATAGGAAGAGAGGGAGGGAGGGAGAAAATTCTAGTCTTGGAAGCTGTGGTATGTCACGGTGTTTGCTCAAGCATCTTTACTTGAAATGAGTTCATTGCAATGTTTATTGCAATGAGTCATTGGTCTAGTTCAAGGCCTCTTCCTTCTGCTGCACTCTCACAACTGAATTGTTGCCCTGTGTCATGGAGGTCCTGCAGCTTTGGTTCTGCAGGACCAGTCCCTTCACCCACTCCAGCTCATCATGGATGAGGTAGATGTTGGGGGTGGGCCAACTCAAAGCCCTGGAACTTGACCTAGGTGGTAGCTGAGTTGGTCAGTACTCTCTCCTGCACTGACACCACCAGGGCCAGGTTTTCTGTTTTTCCCAGGTGAGGGGTGGAACCAGCTCTCCTGACTGTGGCAATTGTCAAGGGATGGAACCAGCTCTTCCATGCTCATGTCATTGGGACCAGCTCTCCTTCACTCGTGCCACCAAGGCCAGCTAGCTCACTGAGCATGTTCCAGAAAACCTATATAAACCCTCTCCTCTTACCAACCCTCAGTTCTCTCCCTTCCCATTCAGAGGCAGCCAACATTCTGGTCTTTTCCCCAATAAATCTCTTGTGTGAGGTTTGTTGTGTGGTGTGACTTTGTGGTATTCCTTGGTTTCTAATGCCAAGACACTTTTGTGCAAGGGTGGTTGGATAAAGTAGTTAACTTCTGAAGAGCCTTTACAGTTGTTTCATTGGGAAGTGGATTATGGGGAGTAAGTGTAATATCTTCCATCAAGCATGATACAAACATCTCCCTTTCTGCTAGCTAGCATTCTACCAGGGACATTTCTGTCTTCTCAAGTCGCCTGGTTGGTGGCATCCAGATAGCTAAGTATTGCTTTAAAGGCATCCCCAGTATAGTTAATAAGTATTTCTTGATTATTTTACATTTTTTCTACTGTTAACCATACTCTATTTGAATCTCATAACTATTTGGCTTTTAGTCTTAAATTCATTTGGAACTGAAGAAGGACGTTGAAAAGAAATCCCACACTAGTTCAGAATTGAGAATAATAGAGGGTTATTTATTTAGGGGCAGACTCACAAGTCACAATCGTCTCCTAGAATGGAGAACAGCAACTGAATTCCACAGCCAGAAAGGAGGCCGAACACGCTCTTTATAACAGCATAAATAGTATAGGAGGCCACGCTCAAGTGGGTGGGTAACTTAAAGGAATTCCTACAGCATGGAACTTTCCAGAGTACTCCTTATAGAATCAACCCACAGGACCTAGGTACTGACTTCTTAGCCCTGAGACTAGCTTTACTAAGAGAAGAACTGGAGACCAGGATAAAGGGTTGGGCCAACAGTTCCCATATCAGTTAGGTGGCTACCTTGGGCAAAGAATTTCTTTATTCACATAACCATCAAATGTCAAGTAAAGGGGACACTGTGTGTGGACTCACTTACTCCTCCATTGCTTCTGTTACCTTGTTGCACATAGGCTCCACCATCCCCCACTAGGCAGGAGCACGCCCCCCCCCCCCCCATCATGCAAGGCAAGAAAAATTCATCTTCCCTATTGATAAGGAGGAAGGTCTGATGGGTCTTCCTGTATAGACAAGAATGAGAGCATATGTTATGACCACAGGTATCTGTATCCTATGATAAATCCAATAGGCATTTTAATCTGGTAGAATCAGTATCTCATCCAAGGGAAAAGGGTCCTGTTTGAGCCTGAGGTTGTCCTGCCATGCAGGCATAACAATCACTCTTACTGAGTGCACATATTGTAAGTCATTTTACCCAAGTATTCAATTATCCACATCCAGTTTCTCTCAGCATACTTAGGAAAAAAATAAAAGTAAAGTAAATTCTATCAACATTTTGACCTTTAGGCAATGAGGTATTGTCAGGTTCCTTTTTAGAATTAATTTTAAAGACTACTTAGGGGATTCACAGGGGTGGGGGTGAGAGTTTTTGTTTAGTTTCCACGGGGTAAGACAAGATTGGCACCAAACTGAACAGTGAGCAGAAAGACTGCTTTAGTTAATTGATTACCAAGCTTCTCAGTATTCCTTTTTATAACACACAGATACAAAACAATTTGTTCTTAGTCTTAATTTCAAAAGGTTTCCTTGTAGCTTGGGTGTCTATGTTCCCCAGCTTCAGTTGCATTCCTATTATATGATTAGTGATGCAATGATTGAATTCATCTCCTTTCCCCATTTGAACTACGGTTTCATTGATTGACAGCACCAGGAAGGGCCCCTTGGGTCAGTTTTCTTGTCATTTTTATTAGTGATTAGTCCCTGAGCTCAAAAAGATGGCCTTGAAATTCAAGTGAGGGAGACTCAACAACAACAACAACAACAAAAAGTCCTGTAACCTAAGAGAGCAAAGCCGAGAAGAGAAACATGACATCGTTTTTGAGAAACAGATTCTTAGATTCTACGGTGGAAAGGCCTTTGAATGTGCTAAAATATAGGAGGCTGTGCAACATTTTGTATGCAGACAGGCCCACATCCTCTTTCAGATCCATTCTAACCCTAGGTAAAGTTCGACAGAGACATTTAATTATGACTTAACATAATCTCTTTTTGATTGTGAGCCCTTTGGAGTCTCTGGTTTGTCTCCAGCCCTCTTTTGAGAAAACCTTAATTGCATTACCAACAGTAGCAGCCAGAAGTGGAGAGGCCTCTAGCTTTCAAAAGGTATGCTCTGCTACCAGCAGTATGCATTTTTAACTTAAAGATACTATATCCTCCTCTTTCCTATGGCAAGTTATATACCCCTCTCCCACTTGTTTAGCCGTGGCAAAGACCCCCCCCCCCAACAGTTATAACTTTTGTATGATAAGGAGGGGAGGGGAAAGGGCTCAACTTTCAGTTGTCTGTTACAGGCTCCTCAGATCTTAGGACCCTCATAGTCCTACTCTGAGACCACGCGAGGATCACCAGAAAAGCCCAGTTTAGGAATCAGCACTTGCATCATCGGCCTCTCTGTGAACTCTCTCGCCTTCCATCTCATGCATCAGACCTCATTTCTAGCCTGTTGCCAGTGCCTTGGGTCACTGTAGAAATTCAGATTGGTCTCAGGCTTCATCCATGCAAGTCCCGAGGCTGCAGTAGGCTCCCCTCTGCTCTTAGGAGCAGGTCCACACAAACGAATCATCGTGGAACTGGGTTCTTACTAGTCTGATGACTGGTGCTTCCTGAACTGGTTTCTGGACCCCACCAGGTTCTGGAGTGCTTTAGGAGTCCTTGCCCTAGGAATCTATCACCCTGACAACAAGGGACATATAGCTACCATCTCCATATCTCTCCACAGGGTCCCCAAGAAATGCTGTGGAGTTCTGATCACAGAGATGGGATACCATTACGTCTTGGTGAAACCTGTTTCAAAGTCCTGGTCACCAGGGCTCAAAAGAATACATTTGTATCACTCAAAACCAGTGAGTTTATGGTAATTTGCTTTTGCTAGAACTACGAAGCTTATGCTGAGTCATGCAGACAAAGAAGAAAAGTCCTGGGGAGGAGGAAGAAGGCTGAGGAAGAGTTGGGTGGATAGTCAGAGATGAAGGCAAGAAGGAGACAGGTAGACAGAGTCATGAGGGAGATGGATAAGGAAGAGGGTTAACGAATAGGAAACGGCAGACTCCATGACAGCTAGGCAGATAAAATGCAGGTGTGGGCACAGTCAGGGAATGGGAGCAGGCTGCAGGAAGACAGAATGGCAGATAGCAGACGCAGTGAGCCTCTCTATCAAGGGTATAGGAGTCTTGTGAGACACAGGTGGATACCATTATTGAATCAAAAAAAAAATAGTCGTACCATAAGAATAGGGATCCTGGCGGGATCTGGCAGTAGCTCAAGGTGAGCAGGGTCAGGGCAATGGCTCCCTCAGCTCACTCGTGGCAAATTATTTCCCTGTAGGTCAAATAAAGGCAGGAAAAGAAGTAAGCTCAAACCCTGTATTAGTCAGGGTAACAATTTATAGAATAAATCTCTCTCTCTTCCCCCTCCCTCCCTCCCTCCCTCCCTCCCTCCCTCCCTCCCTCCCTCCCTCCCTCCCTCCCTCCCTCCCTCTCTCCCTCCCTTCCCTTCTCTATATGGTTTATTGGAATGATTTAAGGCTGCGATTCAGCTAAGCTAGCAGTGGCTGCCTATAAATGGAAGGTTTAAGAGTCCAGTAGTTGCTCAATCCATGAGGCTGGATGTCTCAGCTGCTCTGCAGTATACACTGGGTGCCCAAAGATGTAGGCTCTTCATTACAGTGAAGGAATGGACTTGCTAGCAAGGTGAGAACAAGCCGTCAAGAACAAGCTTCCTTCTTCCTTGTCCTTATAAAGGCTTCTAGCAGGTGTGGCCCAGGTTAGAGGTGGGAATTCCCAGCTCAAATGATCCAGATTAAAGGCATGTCTTTTCTCAGATCAAAAAATCTGGATTAAAGGCATGTCTTCCTACCTCAAAGACCCAGATCAGAAGTGGATCTTCCTACTTAGAATTAAGCAGAAATCCCTCACAGGTGTGACCCCAATTCCAGCTGTAGTCAAGTTGACAACCAAGAAGAACCATCACAAACCCTGTTTGAATCAGGAAAGAATTAGCTCCTGACCCCTAGTCCTGAGTTGGGCACACCAGGAGCCAACCTTTTAACCAGTCCTTGGACCATACTTTCCTGACCCACCCTCATTCCCACTACACAGATCTTACATCCTTACAAGCATGAATAATCTCTAATTCAGGGTCAGGGCTCTGAAAGACATAGCTTGACTGCATGAATCATTCACAAGCTTGTACCTGTATGTCAACTTCATGTCTCATACAGATCGCTTTCTTCTTCATGGTCCACTCCCTTCACACGGACCTTCCTCTCTTCTCTATCAGCATCTGGATGTCTCAGTTTCACTCAGATTCTGTTAATGGCTGCTGCTTCCCACTTCTTACCTTCCCAGGAAGCTTTCTATCTCAACTTACATTTTTGAAGTGATTGAGGTAGTTGACAATGCCTTCCCCTCCCCATCTGCCTACATGTCCTCAAATCTCAGGCCAAGGATCAGCTGGCCTTCCCCACGCCTCTCTCAAGTCCAAGGCGCCATCAGTGTTATATTCAAGGGCTAAGACAAATGTCAGGAAAGTGGTATATTTCACAAACTACCCGATGAGCGAACGAGAGACCAAAAAGAATGAAGAATATCTTTCTTCGCCTGTGTCTGTTTCTGTAAAGCATCCTTCTGGTTTTGTCACTGAGCACTGGGCAGAGCCCTGCACTTCTGTGTCACCACGTCAGCACAGAACTTGGCACAGTTTTTAAATACCTTAATTATGCAATGACAGTTAAACTTTAAAATGTACTGATATGAAATTCAGTATAATCAATGAATGTCAAATATTTCTAGCTAGAAATCGAACTATTCTAAAACTCCATCATAATGTGTAGCTGTTATCTAAGAGTGCTCAACCACAGGTTTATGATGAAAACTGGCTTCCTGGAAATTCTGTTCTGTTAGTTAAGCATTATAGAATTTAAACAATTATTCATTCGGAAAAATATTTCTTTTAACTACCTGCATGTTTATTAAAATTTATTAACCATGAATCACTCGGGTCTTGTAAATTTTTGCAGCAAACCTTTGAACTATACTTATTTGACTCATGCTGTTTTTTTCATTGTGCATGCCAAGGAACAGGTTAGTGAAAATCCTTGACCCTCAGTAACTGAGAAAGCAACAATCATAAATATTGTTTTGCCACAAAAAGTTGTGGTGTGAGAACCAAAACAAAAAAAGTGAGAGTTGACACTCATTGGTGTCTAGCTTCCTACAATGGACTGTGAACTTTCACACCTAGAGTTTCAACAGTAAGGAGTCAGTAAAGTAGTAGTAGTTCAAGGTGTATGCAAATATGTCTGTAGTTCGTTAGAGTGGCCTACTTGTAATTAAGTAGGAAAGATGGTGGCCACACATGAAAGAATAGAATTAGACCCATATCTATCACTCTTCACAAAAATCAACTGTAAATTGATCAAAGACCTCAAGTGAAATCTGAAATGCTAAAATTGCTAGAAGAAAACATAGGAAATACCCTACAAGATGTAGGTATAGAAAAGGACTTTTTAAAAAACAGGAATTAGGACCAGCAATTAACAAATGGGCCCCCATAAAACTAAAAAGCTTGTGTAAAACTAGGGAAATAATCAGTCAAGTCCAGGGGAAGCCCAGAGACTAGGAGAGAATCTTTGCTAGCTGTACATCTGACAGAGGAACAATATCCAGAATATACAAAAAACTGAAGATAGAAGAGTCAATGAAAGAAACAACCCAGTTTAAAATGCAGTATGAATCTGAACACAGAGTTCCTAAAAGAAGAAATAAAAACAGCTAATGCATATCTGAAAAAAAATGTTCGCCATCCTTAGCAATTCAGGAAATTAAAATGAAGACTATATTGAGATTTCATGTTACCTTAGTCAAAATGGCTAAGAGTAAGAAAACAATGGACAACAAACATATACGTATGTATACGGTTGTGTGTGTGTGTGTGTGTGTGTAAGAAACACTCAATGGACACAGTGGGTTGTATTTATATATTTATTCACATGCATATATAACAAATAATGTAAGAAAAAGTGGGTGGGGCATAAGAGGTGCTAGAGGGAGGAGAGGGAGGTGATGTAATTACATTTTAATCAAATGGCTAAAAGAAAATGACTTGATAATGAGGGAAGTGAAAGCTTTTCTTTAAAATACTTGATAATCAAGAAAAATAAACACATGGCTAATTTACATTACAAAATCTAATCCTCAAAATCCATACTCAAAAAAGAAAGGAAAACCAAAGACTACACCAAATGTGTAAAACTCCTGATATGAAGGACACAGAAGGCTAATTTAAGTATCTCTCATCTAGTCAAGTTGACAATAAAGATTAACTATCACAGAGTGTATATGACCAGAGATGTATCTTTTGCTTCAAATCTATTATGGTGACTTAGCCTCTGCAGTAGAAAATTTACCCTTCAGACCAGAATAGGAAGAACATCCTTTTTTTGAGTATACTGCAATGATGGAGGAGGGTCATATGTCTATTGGTTAATAAAGAAACTGCCTTGGCCCTTTTGATAGGACAGCAGCTTAGATAGGCAAAATAGACAGACAAAATGCTGGGAGAAAGAAGTCAAGTCAGGCAGTCGCCATGATTCTCCCACCCGATTCAGACGCAGGTTAAGATCTTACCGGTAGCCGGGCGGTGGTGGCACACGCCTTTAATCCCAGCACTTGGGAGGCAGAGACAGGCGGATCTCTGTGAGTTAGAGGCCAGCCTGGTCTACAAGAGCTAGTTCCAGGGCAGGAACCAAAAGCTACAGAGAATAAGCTACCACCTCGTGGTGGTACACAGATCATTAGAAATGGGTTAATCTAGATGTGAGAGCTAGCCAGTAAGAGGCTAGAGCTAATGGGCCAAGCAGTGTTTAAAAGAATACAGTTTCCGTGTAATTATTTCAGGTAAAGCTAGCCGGTGGCTGGGAAGCGGCCCGCAGCTCCTACTACACTGCAAAGGGGGAGCAGGCTAGGCAGTCACTGGAGGACTAGTTACAGTGTTGAACAGTAAGTTAGGGGGTAGCAAACTCCATTTTGGAAGTCTTTTTCAATTAAGATGAGTCTCAGCTTTTGAAGGTTCCTGACATGTAATTGATACCATGCAAAAGAGCATAGTTCATGTTAGCTGGTATGCAGTTTTTGGGAGATCACTGTGAGCCAATGTGCACAAAATTTCCAGTTGTGTAATCTTTACCATGTAAATAACAGCCCTTCTAGATGATCATAGTTCAGTCCTGATCAAAGGTCAAGTCATGGGCTTCAGCTCAGTGGTGTATCAAGTTAAAGATTTCTATGGATTTTCTTTCAGATTTCTGCACCATGTCTGTGAAATTCCCTAAAGGAGACAGTCCATTTTCTGGTCTCTTATTAACAGTGTTTTCTTTATACCATTGACCTCCTTAAAGGCCAGGAAAACATGGCTGTGCCAGGTAAAATTCAGTGTAAATTTGGAGAAGGACGAAATGCCTGCAGAGAGACTACCAGAGTCAAATGGATGGAAATTAAACCACTGAAATTATAAGAGGACAAAATACCTGGAGTTGAGAACAGAAGGCAATGCTAAGGCTGAGCAATATTTCCTTTTACTTTTCCAGGGTTCTCATAACTCTGGGATTAGCCATAATTTCCAGTTATGACTGAAGAGATGGCTCAATGGTTAAGTGCACTGGCTGCTTTTCCAGAGGACCTTGGTTTAATTCGCAGCACCCACATGACCACTCACAACCATCTGTAACTCCTGTTCTAGGGGATACCTTCTTCTGGCTTCCAAAAGTCCTGCGTCCAACTGGTACATAGACATATATGCCAGCAAAACACTCATGCTAATAAAATAGTTTAAAAGTTAAAAAAAAGGAAGACAACAGAGTTCTTGGCTTTCACTGTTCTGTCTGCGTTGTCAAGTTTTCAATGTACAGGTAGATCTTTCACCTCTTTGTCTAGGTTTATTCCTAGGTGTTTAAAAAAAGACATGAGTGACAGTTTCCTGATTTATATCACATTAAGTACTTATTTGATAATAAAGAAAGCTACAGATATTTTGTTCTTCTCTCATGTAATACATACCAACCACAGTTTCCCCGTCCATCTACTACAATACTTGTAAGAAAGTTTGAAGTAAGGGAGCAATTCGTTTATCATCACAAAGCATCTGTGACTTTACAGACCGGTGGTGTGTGTGTGTGTGTGTGTGTGTGAGAGAGAGAGAGAGAGAGAGAGAGAGAGAGAGAGAGAGAATAAACTCCTCATAAAGAACAAAGGGCACCAGTATAATTTTGAGATGGAAGCTTTCTAGCCACAAGGCCCACAATGCATTTGAAGTTTTAGACTGCCTTGCAGGTGAACTTGGGAATACTGTGGTGGCAGACACCTTTAATCTCGCACTTGGGAGGCAGAGGCAGGCAGATCTCTGTGAGTTCAAGGGAAGACTGGTCTACAGAGTGAGTTCTAGGACAGCCAAAGAGACACAGAGAAACCCTATCTCAAAAACCCAAAAATTAAAAATAAAAATCAAAGAAATAGAGTAAAAAAAAAAGTAAAGCCATGTAAAGATGGAAAATACACAGATTATCTGGATACTGTATGTCATTGTTTTGTATTTGAATTGTTTGAGTGCTGAGGAAGCAACAACAGCTACTAAAGGACATTTGATTATAAATGCTGCTGGATTAATCCAACATATATATTTTGAAAATGCCTTGACTTCAAAATTTAAGTCAAAAGATATGTTGCTTTGGAGAAGAGTTTTGTTTTTGTTTCCACAGGAAATGAGATGCTGTGGATTCATTCTGGGCTAAGAAAAATGATGTGGGATTTCCCTCTGTACGCGGTGATTACCATTGGTTAATAAAGGAACTGCTTTGTGCCTATAGCAGAGCTATAGGGGAACAGAGCTAGGTGGGGAAATCTAAGTTGAATGATGGGGAAAAAAATGGAGGTGGAGTTAGGGAGAAGTCATGTAGCCCTGCCAGAGACAGATGCCAGAACTTTAACTGGTAAGCCACAGCCAGGTGGTGATACACAGATTAATAGAAATGGGTTAAATTAATAACTAAGAGGTAGCCAGCCAATAAGAAGCTAGAGGTAATGGGCTAAGCAGTGATTTAAATTATATAGTTTCTGTGTGATTTTTTTTTTTTTTTTGGTTCTGGGTAGCTGGGGTGAACAAGCAGCCTTACACTCACAAAAAATAATGTTTGATCAAGGAAGACCCCCTGAAAAATCTCTAGTGGGAACAGTTAACCCAGATGATCCAACATTTATGAGCATCTCTGTTGCAATTTCCTCTGAGTTATATATCTAGAACAGCCTTAAGACTGCTGGCTGAGACGACCCAGGTTAACAGAATATTCCAGTCAGGACTTGACCATAATCCTAAATTTTCTTTGGGTTCCCATAAGATTACCAGCACCCCAATCAGCAGGAAGTAGCCTAGAATGCCCGCATTCCCAAAAAATGGATTATGAATGTTTATCTTTGTTTAGAGTATTGGTTACAAGTTATTATGGATAATGGTCAGGAGAAACTAAACAAAGGAGATTAGATTCAGAGTTTTTGTTTTGAAAAGAAAAACAGGGGAAGTGACGTGAGATAATGCTATTGTACCCTGTAAAGATTTGTCACTTTCAATAAATTGCTGATTGACCAGTAGCCAAGAAGGAAGTATAGGTGGGGCAACTAGACTAGGAGAATTCTGGGAAGAGGAAAGCTTCAGTCTGCAGCAGTCACCCAGATGTAGAGGAAACAAGATGAAAATGCTATGCTGTACTGAACAATAATGGGGACAGAAGAAGGAAAAGAAGTTAAACTCAAAAACAGAAAATATATCCAACAAAACCATAGAAGAAAACTTTCCCAACCTAAAGAAAGGTATGCATACAAGGATACAAAAAACTTACAGAACACCAAATAGACTGGATCAAAAAGAAGTCCCCTCACCACATGATAATCAAAACACTAAACATATAGAATATAGAAAGAATATTAAGAGCTGCAAAGGAAAAAGACCAAGTAACATATAAAGGCAGACCTATCAGAATTACACTTGACTTCTCATGGAAACAATGAAAGCCAGAAAGTCATGGTCAAGTGTTATGCAGTCATTAAGAGACCAGGGATGCTACTATACCCAGGAAAACTTTCAAATAGATGGACAAAACAAGATATTCCATGACAGAACCAGATTTAAACACTACCTAGTCATAAACCCAGCCCTACACAGAGTACTAGATGGAAAACTCCAACCCAAGGAAGTTAGCCACCCACAAAAACACAGACAATAGATAATCTCACAGGAGCAAATGTGGTAACTGAGCTGGTTGGTCCAGGCCATTGGGATCACTCCCTCAGATCAGGGTCAGAGCCAGATCTCCTAGGGCTATGCTATTTCTTCATATCTATTTTTGTCTCTATCGTACCTTTCATTGAATGTATATGTCTGTATATGTTTATATAAATAATGTTTAAGCTTTCCACAATGAACAATGAATTTTTCTGCAGTAATCTTTGAAGTTTCCAGGATGAAGATGGGGCCCCACAACAACTCCACCTGGTTGATATAATGTCATGACCTGTTTTGGGTGTAAGCTGCTCAAGATGATTCCAACTTGGTTAGCTAAAAGTGGTGCACTTTTTTTTTTTTTACAATGTTCTGGTCAGACCCCCAAATAGGAAGCTCAGAAAAACCCTACCAAATACTCAGAGACTATTTGCAATTATACCAGACATTAATATTGGAACTTAACCATCATTTTACTTTCACAGGATCCCATAGAAAGAACATTGCCTCCATGACAGCTGGATAATTCTAGAAGATGATGTCCCCTCTCCCAACAAAGTTTGTCCTCAGGGTTAGGGATATAATTTAGGGGTTGATTATCATTGGTATAGGGTTGGGGGTTGGAGGAAATTTTATAGGCTCAGGGATCACTTTGAAAACAAGGGGAGGGAAATTGGATGGGATAATAGATTAGTATGAGCTTACTCACACTAATAATAATAGCGAGTAATAGAATGAATACTTGTGAGTCATTATTTATAGGCAATTACATTTGTATAGATTTTTGTATATTTATACAAAGTTAAATTACATTGAATATTGTATTCATGCATGCTTCTACCTCTGCTTAAAACATTTTTATATATTGATATATATTTATCATATTGTAATGTACATTTCTACCTCTGATCAAGATACTTATACATTGTTTATATTTTGAGGTCATTGTCCTCATTTGTTGCACAATTGTTTATTGTATAATATTTTAATATGAAGTCTTAGTCTTTAAGTTATATAGATATTAAGGATTATAGGTCAATAGTCATCTATGTTGTCATACTTATAGTTAGACTAAACAGGTTCTTTAGATACATAGAGATTATATTCTCATAGATAGGTAATCTTCAACCACTTCAAAGAGCTGTAGAATATGGCATTTAAATAAGTTAGGGTTCTGTTGAAGTGAGACACAATTGCTCCTGGCAGCACCTATCTATGCTTGAGAGAATGTTGAGCACTGAAGACACTCCACTTGGAGTTTGTTTTCTTCTTGGCAAAACTGGCCTTTGTGCAAAGAAACGCCCATGCCTCAACCACTGACAAGATATATGATATCCAGAAATGGATAAACAGGACTGTCAAATCTTGCCAAGACAGGATAAGATGGTTTTGAAAAATTTTCTGCCTCTGAAAATGGTATATCAGTTATTCTAGGCCTTAGCCAAAGTTGGTTGCTTCAACATTGCTAATGAGTCTTTGGGTGATTGCCCAGGTAGCCAGTTGTCTCTGTCATTTGTTGAACATTTTTGGAAGCTGCTTGATTGCACTTCCTGCTTACTGAAGTCATATTATTTCCCTTCTTGGATCTTCAATGGGATTGAAGACTAGATAGTTGTACTTACTTTCCTCTCATGGTCAAGTTATTTATTATACAAGACAAACTAGGATAATTATTGAATATATTTATACTTATTGTATATAATTTTGTATTAGGCTTAGAACTCTCTTATTTAAACAAAAGGAGGAGGTGCTATAGGAATTCTTACAGCTAGAGGTTACCTGTCCCCTGGGGCATGGCCTCTTATACTATATATGCCAATGTAAGGCATGTGTCCAGCCTCTTTTCCAGTCTCTCTGTTCTAGTTGTAGGATTTGTTTTCTGATCTCTATTCAAACAGAGGTTTCAGATTTGTGAGTCTACCCTTAAATAAATAACCATATATTTCTCAGCTCTGAGCTAGTGTGGAATTTCTTTTAAGTGTCCATCCACAGACCCTGACTGCTGTTGGGCCATGGACCCAGACATGGTCCATGGACCTAAACATGTTCCAGCAGTAGCCCAGACTTGGCCCCATATGACTGGTAGGCCCTATGGATTGGCATAGCCCCTGTGGCAGCAAGGTCCTCTAACACTAACAAGGCCACAGGTAGTGGCTTAGACCCCTGGCATTGGCATTGCCTTCAATTATATAAGGAGCCATGGACATCAACACAGACCTTGGCTACCATAGGGACACATACCCAGACATGGCTCTCAACAACAGCCTTGGCCCAGACAACACCATGGCTCCAATGGCAGCACAGCCTTCGGATAACAACATGACTACAGGATATGGCCTAGATCCCAGGCATCTGTGTGGCCTTTGGTGGTACCACAAGCCACAAACATCACAGATCCCAACTTTCAGACATAGTTCCAGGTAGCTGCCCAGGCTTGGATGTCACCATGGCCCCAAGTGGCAGCACAGGCCACCCAGATTGGCACAATACACACAGCAGAGTGGCCTCAGACACCAACATGGTCCCAAGTGGTGGCCCAGAGCTCTGGCATTGGCATGTCCTTCGATGACAACAGAAGCCATAGACATTAGCTCAAACCCTGGCTATGGTAGGATCACAGACATTTACCTTGGCAGCAGCCCTGGCTCTAAAAATACCATGACCCCAGGTGGCAGCACAAGCTGCTCAGATTGGTGTGGCCCTGGTGGCAGCATTTTTAGGCACTAACATGGTCCAGTCTGGAATGAAACAAGCCTTACCACTAGCTTCTGTTACTAGGGATGGAACCACCATGTCCCTAAGGCCATGATGGACTAATGCCCTAAACCATAAGCAAAGATAAAACCTTCCTCCTTTTTACCTATCATTCTGTTGCTATGACAAGTATCATGATGAAAAGCAATTTAGGGAGAACAAGTTTATTTCCCTTCACAAACTAAAGTCTGTCATTGAGAAAATTCAGGGCAGGAACCCAAGATGAGCCTGCTCGCTCTTTCACAGAGTGTTATTGTTGTGGAGTTGGAGAATGTAGTGATGAGGCGAGCAGGCCTGCTTTCTGTCCTGCCTGGCTCCTGCACAGCTAGCTTTACACCCGAAATAACAACACACAAATTGTATTCATTTAAACATTGCTTGGCCCATTATATCTAGCCTCTTCTTGGCTAATTCTCACATCTTGACTAACCCATTTCTAATAATCTGTGTAGCACCACAAGGTGGTGACTTACCGGGAAAGATTCTAGCCTACATCCATCTCGGGTCGAAGAATCATGGTGTCTGCCTCACTGCCTTCTTCCTCCCAGCATTCTGTTCTGTCTACTCCATCTACCTAATTTTTTGCCCTATCAAAAGGCCAAGGCAGTCTCTTTATTAACCAATGAAAGTAACACATAGAGAGAAGACCCACCTACATCAGGAGAATACTGGAAGACAGCATAAACTTTATCCAGTTTTAATTAGTAAAATCTTATTTAAGCTGTAACTGACTGCAACCTCCTTGGTCTAATTGGAGTCTGCTGCCCTGACTGAAGCTTGGAAAGTTCTTTCGTTTTGTTTTGTTTTTTGATTTTTAAAAAATTTTTATTTATTCTTTCTGTCTTTCACATCATATCTCCACATCATGTCTCATTATCTCACCCATCAACCTTCCCCCACTCCCACAAAATAAAGCAAAATAAAATTTAAGAGAAGAAAGGGAGAAGTCTTGTGATGGAAGCTGCATTGCAATACATTGAGTTATGCAGTCAACCCTTTTATTCATACACTTTTACATGCAGGCATTCATCCCAAAGAATCACTGGTCTGGTTCAAGGCACTGGTCTCTGCTACACCATCGATGCTGGGCCCTCAATGGGACTCTTCCTGGACATCCCTTTGCTGTCCTGTGTCATAGAGAGCCTGCAGCCCTGGATCTGCAGGACTGATAACCCTCGCCCCTTCTTGTATTCCAGGAGATCACAGATGGGGTGGATGTTGGGGTGGGCTAACACATAACCCTGTTCTGGGCTTGGATAGTGGCTGGATTGGTCAGTCTACCAGCTCTCCCCTGTTTTTGCCACCAGGGTGACCTCTCCAGCATTGACCTGGCTAGTTCACTCCTTGCAGTGATGAGCAAGGGGTAGCATCATTTCTGGGAGAAGGTTTTTTAAAACCAAAAGCCACAGTCACACAACTACTTCATTTCTACAAACATGCACTTTTGCAGGTGTGAGAAAACATCCCAGGTCTTTGGCCAGAGGCAATTAATTGAGTTTACAGAAACTAAATAAGCAGTTAGTTTATCATCTCACAACAGTTATGCATTGTGAGGAAGGAGTAATGGGATTTGTTAATGGTCAACATTCCTGGTTGAACATTAGTTTAATAGACTCAAATTGCTGACAGGGCTGGCCTCAGGCCTCTAAGATGGTTGCTTTGGTCAAAAATGGAGTCACTTTAGCTGCTACATTCCCTGCTGGCTCTGGCTCTTATAAACCAAATAATTGATTCACATACATGTTGGGTAAAGGTTGATATTGAGCTGGTAGGGTTTGTAAAGTTAATATCTTAACTATGTTCATTCATATATATATATATATATATATATATATATATATATATATATAGCCAATTTATGATACAAGGGCCTATGGTAATACTCAGAAGCAAAGGAAGGAGGGGTCCTGTTATTGCAGTTAAGAGGATGGTGATTCCTGGGGACCAAGGTAAAGAGATTGATACTGGTTAGAGGCCTCAGTCCATTCTTTTCCTTTCTGGAATGTGAAGAGAGCAGTAGCCACCGCCATGGTTGAGAGGCGACAGCTTTAGTGGAGCGGCAGCCTTGAAGCTGCATAAACGGTGGAACTGGGGAGCAGCCAGCAGTGATAGTGGCAGAGCCTTGGGAGAGGCAGCGGAGAAGTAGTGGTGACAGCGTCAGCATGAGCCAGTAGTGAAGTAGCAGCAGAGACAGTAGAGGAAGTGTCCGTGACATTGGCAATGACAGTGACTTAAAGGAACAAAAGTTTTGGGACTCTAAGCTGAAACCATGGAACTAACCGATGGCAGTGGCTGAAGAACTCCACACCTGCGGACCTAGACAAGAGCTACAACACGCATCACTCTAGAGCTAAGGGTTCTAATACCCAAGGCCCAGACATGCACTCTATCAGCAGAATGCCACCTGCTGCTCAAACTGTTCCCAAGACTTGCTGACATCAGAAGTTGAGGGTTAAAAGTTGCCAAGGATCTAGTACTGGCAGTTTCTCTTCACGGCCCTGCGGTTTCTATTCAAGCAGAGCCAATGAACCCAGCCCAGCGGTAAGTGGGAACCTATTGAGAGTCCTCTCCGTTCACATGGAGGTACTGGCGAAGTATGCAAGCTGCACCCACATTCCTCACAGGGTATGTTAAAGGAATGTTGACTGTGTACCCTGGGAGGTTTACCCTCTAAAGCAATTTTACAGATGCCTCTGGGCAAGTAGCACTCGTCATAGCTCAGGTAATCCCTTTTTAACAACTGTGTGGACTGTGAGGGCATACTTGCTGCAGAGGCAGGCCTTGCATCACGGTCATTGTGGGCTACAGCCAGCTCTTCTTTCTGAACCATCTTCAGTAGTATGTTGGCCACAGATACATTTAGTCCAGAGGACTCTAGTTCATACACATGGGGGAATGGCAAAAGCACATGCTGTAGCATATCACAGGACTGCCTTGCGATGGAAGAAAACAAGCAAACCGAGTTCTGTGTTGAAAGGTATGGGGACATCAAAACATTTGTCAGCCTCTGTCAGCACTTTCTGACTTGACTCTCGTGAAATCATGTGAGACTGGTCTTGCCCATCATCACAGAGAGGTAGAAGCACCAGCCAATAATTTCTAGTCTCCTGTTCACAGTCTGTGATTCTGAAGCTCAGGGTGTCATGTTGGACTCTTCTCTGTTTCCTATGACTGCCTCCTGTCCTGTTGATGTAACGGGAAACTGGTTTGGGACTGCTTCATGTCTTCTCATTCCCAGAATTGTTTGGTTCCTAACACTAAAACCCTTCTTCAGGTAGCTTCTGTTAGAGTGCTCTGAAAGTTTTATAAGTTTTATAACAATGCCATGTATTTCTTACCTAAAGCTGGTTTGCAAGGCAGGAATCAGAAATTCCTGGAAAATCAAAGTCATTCTGTCAATAAACTGCTTTCTTTTTGATGATATTTGGTAAAAACTGGAGTGACTGTGGAGCAAAAGGCTTCTAAAAACCTGTAATACATTGTTAAATTGCAATTCTGTTATTCTCAATTTTTAAAATTATCCAAAATCTTCAGATTAGTCTGCATCCTAGACTTTTTTCCTCTGATATATGGCCACGATGGTTCAACTAAAATGGGAACCGATTTTTTTCTAAGTCCTGTAAGCTAGACAATTTGATACCAATTTCCTGGGTCAAATTTCATGCCTGGTATGAGAGCCTCATAGAAAATTAACAAAATTGTTATATGCTGAAGCCAGAGACATTTAAATTTCAGCAGGAGAACTGATATCAAAACAAGAGTCCATGTTTACCGTATCAGGTATGCATTTCTTCCTGTGGAACAGGCCTTAATTCTGATAAGAACCAATAAAATTAGTGCCACTATAGTACCCAAGGGCATATTTTGCCACACCAGTCATTACTGCAGTTCACAGGGTTCGCAGCTGGGCAAGATTATTGGTGACGTCCCCCTTTTCCCAGCAGCTTGAACAGCACCTTCCAGTACAAAGAAAACTAGCCAGCAGGAAGCAACTTCCTGAGCAGTACCTACTTGATTTCTCCATGTGCTATGATTAATGTGTGTGGTGTCTTCAGTAATAGGGTCTTTCCATCAAGTTGGGCAATGAAGAGCAATGGCAATATCCTGTATCATTTGGGGGGGGGGTGTTTCTAGAACACCTCTGACCGACAACTTGAAGGGAAGTATCATACTTCTGGCAGTGAAGTTTTTATTTAGCAATATATGACATCTGGGGTGATCATAAGTATCTATGTAGGGTAGCTCCCACTGAACACACACACACACACACACACACACTATCATATAATAGGAATTTTCCACATGGCTTTCCCAAACATCGCTAGAGTTAATTATTTCTCCCCCCAGATCCCTCCTTGGTTCTACTCTCCATCCTTCTGTCCCCTTGGACCTCCTTTTCATCACTACTCATCCACCTCCATATAACCTTCATTCTATCCCTCCTCCCTTAGGATCTTTCTTTCCCCTCTCTATCGATGGTCCTGTTCTACTTTTCTAGATTCTATAAGTGCTTCAAATTGAACACAAGAATCTGAAGACCCAATGCTGTCTTCACATGTAGCATTTGTTCTACTGTGTTTGAACTGCTTCATTTTTATAACATTTCCCAGCTCTATACACTTACATGCAAATTTCACCTTTTTTAACAGCTGAATAAAATTCCATTTTATATAGGTACTATACTTTAATTATCCATTTATCAATTAATAGGCATTTAGGCTTCTTCCATGTTCTAGCCATTGTGAACAGAACAACTATAGCACATCATGGTGATGTGTCCATGAGGAAGAGCTGAAATGACCTGACCACCAAGAGCACATCAGTTTCACCAGAGTGGGGAGTGTTTATATTGATTTGTATATATGTAACCAGCTTCTAGAGGCTTCAATGAATGCCTGCAAGACTTGAATTCTGTGAGCCAGGCTATACAGTAGGCTCTAAAAACCCTCCAATGACAGGTTTTGAATCTAAACTTTCCAGCAGAGCGTAAAGACTCACTTGTAAGCTATGGGAATCCAGAGAGAAGGACACTCTGGGATCAGCAGGGTTGGGGTTAATAAATCATGTGTATTTTCTAACAATGGTTTCAGTTTTCTCACTCTTCAGGAAATAAGTTAAAGTAACAACCCTTCCCTGACCAGAGCAGTGATAACAGCATTACAGAATAGGGCCAGTTGATACGGCTGCCACATTGAAAAGCCATAGCTAAAATACCAGGAATATCTTGTTCCTCAGTGTGGAGATTAGAAGTCCTGGGCCACCTGATGGCACAGTGGTTTCTTCTATACTCTGAGGAGGCATCTGTTCTAGACCTATCACCTTGGCTTGTAAATGGAGATCATTTTAATATCTATATCACACCACAACCTGTATCCATGCATGCTATCATGTGCAAAACTCCTCCTTTCATGGAGATATCATCATAATGAGTTAGAGTCTGTCTCATGACATAGCCTTACTTTGATTACCTCTATTAAGGTCTCTGACTCCTAATAATGTCACATTCTGAGGTATTAAGGGTCAGTATTTTAATATGTGAATTTAGAGGGAGATACACATATCTTCCTAATTAACCCCTTACTCTAATATAAGCAGTGTACAAAAGTTTTGTGGCCTGTGTAGTCCACCCCTAGACATTGGCCAAGTATTCATTATGCCGAAAGTTCTAAGGGAAGCTATTGAATAAGGATTCATTGGTGTCCCAACAAAGAGACAGGTGCTGACCTAAGATCAGGTTTTGGAGATATAGCAGGAGTCTGTACTATAACAAAAGTGTGAGTTTGTGAGTCTCTGAGCTACATGGAGATTCAGAACCAAAGCCCGTGTAACTGGTCAGCCCTTCATTCCCACTTTAAGAACCAGACTGAAAAGTAAGGTGAGATTGTTTGATTTACCCTGTGAGAGCTCCAAAAGGACCGAGAATTATATCAGCTGCTGAAAGTGGTAGAGAAATTCCCAAGAGCCTGTCCACACTGGCTATAGGGGGCAAACTCTTATTACTAGTTTGTGACCCTTTCTGAGTTAGCATGATCCTGGGGAGAGTTGGTGAGAGTGAATTTCAGCTACAAAGGTCTTCTCATTTGAACAAATGCCTTAAAAACAGAAAAATTCCAAGAGTGGTAGTTAAAATGTGACTGTGTTGCCGGGCATTGGTGGTGCACGCCTTTAATCCCAGCACCCGGGAGGCAGAGGCAGGCGGATCTCTGTGAGTTCAAGACCAGCCTGGTCTACAAGAGCTAGTTCCAGGACAGGCTCCAAAGCTACAGAGAAACCCTGTCTCGAAAAACCAAAAAAAAAAAAAAAAAAAAGTGACTGTGTTAACCTCCACTTTGGTCCCCATTCCCCAAAAGCTATAACTTTACTAAGGCCAATAGATATTTATGGCATACTGGATGTATATTACGGCTATGTGGAGCTGAATTAATTTCCACTTTCATATCTTAAACAAGGTGCTCTGTTATGCAAATTGCCCCAAATATGGAAGGAAAACATCATATCTACACGGATTGATATGCGAAACTATTTGCTGTACCAGGTCATGGTAGAAGTTAGAAGTCTGTGTTATCATTGAGGACACAGTATATGCATCTCAGTGAGTCCTCACTGTGTTCTGGGATGAATGAATTTTGGTGCACAGAGTCTGCCTTCTTGAACAAAGTTGTCTGTAAATACAGAAACACAAGAATGACAGGCATTGGGAGATGACATGGGACAGTCTGCCCACAGACAGTTATCCAGAATTCATGGCATCCCATGACCTTGGCCAGTCCATTGGCTGTAGTTAATGCCAGTTTCCTATAAAACCTTTTCTTTCTTCCTTTCATTTAGACCCCAAATTGCATAATACCTGTAAGTTCTTGTTTCCCTGGGGTTGGTATGCATGGTGGTTTGAATGAGGATAAACCCCATAGGCTCATATGTTTGATGCTGATCCTTAGTGGAACTGCTCGGGAAGGATTAGAAGGTGTGACCTTGTTGAAGTAGGTGTGTTATGGATGGAAGTTTCTTGTTCCAACCACCTGTTCTCAAATAACCGGCATCTGCTTCCCAAATAATTGACTTAGAGACTTAATATAAGTTATAAATCCTTGGCCAATAGCTCAGGTTTATTACTAACTAGCTCTTACAACTTAACCCATTTCTGTTAATCTCTGTGCTACCCTGAGGCTCGGGTTTTTACTTCTATCCCATTTTGTGTGTTCAACTTGTTCTCTATCTGGCTGGCAATTCTTCTGATTCTGTCCTTCCTCATCTCATCATTCTCAGTTTGGTTTTCCCACCTAACTTTATACTGTTCAGCTACTGGCCACTCAACTTGTTTATTAAACCAGTCATAACTACATATATTTACACAGTGTACAGAAGGATTATTCCACAGCAGTGTGGCCTTGTTGGAGGAGCTGTATCACTGATTGTGAGCTTTGAGGTTTCAAAAGCTCATGCCAGGCCCAGTCTCTCTCTCCTTTCTGTCTGTCTTATGCCTGCCAGCAGATCAGGTTGTAGCTTTCAGCACCATGCTTGCCTGCCTGGCACCACACTTCTTGCCATAGTGGTCATAGATTAATGCTCTGAAACTGTAAACCAGACCCAATTAAAGGCTTTGTCACAGCAACAGAACAGTAACTAAGGCATTATATTTGCTTAGACATGTTTATTTCTCAGTCAGGGTTAGCATGATGCATTTCTGAAGTTTGGATGGATCATTATAGTGACCTACCTCTAAAATGAGCAGGTCTCGTTTCTCTTCTAACAAGATTTTCTTCTTTTCTTGCTAGTGTGAGCCATCTTCTCAACCCAAGTATATCTCCTTCCAGTTCTTCCTAATTATGTGTCATAAGAATGATATTTATTTATGTCCCTCTATGCCCTGCCCCTACTGTTATCTCAGCTTTTTATCTCAGCTCTCATGATTGTGTTAGATGCACCAAGACAACTAGGAAGTTAATATTCTTGAGAAGTACCAGACTTTACTATCATGGTCCAAGAACTTCAGACTTCACAGATTTCTTTTTCTTTTAATTTTATTTTCTTACTTTTTTATTTTTAAGAATTTCCACCTCCTCCCCTCCTCCCATTTCCCTCCCACATCCCCCTCCCCCTCCCCCTCCCTCTCTAGTCCTAAGAGCAGTCAGGGTTCCCTGCCCTGTGGGAAGTCCAAGGTCCTCCCCCCTCCATCCAGGTCTAGGAAGGTGAGCATCCAAACATACTAAGCTCCTACAAAGCCAGTACATGCAATAGAATCAAAACCCAGTGCCATTGTCCTTGGCTTCTCAGTCAACCCTTATTGTCAGCCACATTCAGAGTCTGGTTTGATCACATGCTTGTTTAGTTCCAGTCTAGTTGGCTTTGGTAAGCTCCCATTAGGTCAGTCCCACCATCTCCATGGGTGGATGCACCCCTCACGGTCCTGACTTCCTTGTTCATGTTCACCCTTCTTCTGCTCTTCATTTGGACCTTGGGAGCTTAGTCCAGTGTTCCGTTATGGGTCTCTGTCTCTACCTCCATCCATCACCAGATGAAGGTTCTATGGTGATATGCAAGATATTCATCAGCGTGGCTATGGGATAAGGTCAGTTCAGGCACCCTCGCCTCTGCTGCCCAAGGAACAAGCTAACTTCCCAGCTTTCTTCCCACATAACTCCCAACATCTTCTTGTCCCAAAATACCCCTAGTCTCTTATGGCCCAGATACACATACACATAACTGTCTCTGGTATGGTGTTCTTCTATCAAATAAACAGACATGGTTCTAGCAGATTTTGACACCACCCCTCCACTATACGTGTGATGCCTGCTCCTGTATCTCTCTTCCCTCACCTGCACACCCTTTCATAGCAACTTAATCATATTCCATTCTCTAACATAAAAATCATCAGACACAGTCACAAGGGTGTGGTGGTTAGAAGAAAAATGGTCCCCATAGCATAGAAAGCAGCACTATTAGGAGGTGTGGCCTTGCTGGGGTAGGTGTGGTTTTGTCTAAGGAGGTCCATCACTAGGAGGTGGGCTTCAAAGTCTCAGAAGCTCTTAAGCCAGTTATCTTCCTGCTGCCTGAGGATCAAGATGTAGAACTCTCAGCTCTTTCTCTAGCACCATGTTTGCCTGCATGCTGCCATGATCCCTGCAATAATAATAGATTAAATCTCAGAAATCAAATCAGTGTTTTGCTTTGTAAGAGTTGCCTGACACATGCCTTTAATCCCAGCAAGGACAGCCTGGTCTACAAAGTGAGTTCCAGGACATTCAGTGCTGTTACACAGAGAAACCCTGTCTTGAGAAACTCACCTCCACCCCCACCCCCGCAAAAAAAAGAATTGTTACTGTATTTCTTCACACAATTGAAACCCCAACTAAAACACATGGATTAGCACTCTCAAGCCATTATCATGAGAATAGGTTTCTCAAAAGTCAATGAGATTGGTGCTGTAAGATGACTCAGTGAGTAAGGCATTTACCTCCACCACTGATGATGGTCTGAGTTCAGGTTGCCTTCTCTAATGATCTGAGCCCAATCCCTGGGACTCACAGGGTAGAAAAAGAGAAGTGATTCCTACAAGTTGCCTTCTGACCTTCCATGTATGCCATGATATATGTCACACACACACACACACACACACACACACACACACACACAGTGAAACAGAGATAACCCATATACCAGGATCAAACCATTTTATTGTACAAACTAAATTTATTGTACAAGGAAAAGAACATCACAGTGGGTACAAGTGTGTCCTATTTTCAAGTCCTCAGTAATGTGTGCAGAAGAAGTATGTAATACCACCTGATAGTTTGACTAACAGGGTCTTCAGTGGCCAAGGGTATACTTCCTGGTATGTCAGATTCTGTCTTGGGGCCAGGATTTCTGTATGGACACGTCACCCATGCAGTGAAATGTATACCAGGTCCATATTTTCACAGTCAAACCTGACATCACCTCTCATCTATCTCCTAATTTTTAAGATTTATTTTATTATTTATTTATTTATTAAAAATTCCGCCTCCTCCCTACCTCCCATTTCCCTCCCCTCCCCCCACTCCTTTCCTGCTCCCTCTCTAGTCCTAAGAGCAGTCAGGGTTCCCTGCCCTGTGGGAAGTCCAAGGTCCTCCCCCTTCCAACCAGGTCTAGGAAGGTGAGCATCCAAACAGGATAGGCTCCCACAAAGCCAGTACATGCAATAGAATCAAAACCCAGTGCCATTGTCCTTGGCTTCTCATCAGCCCTCATTGTCCGCCATGTTCAGAGAGTCTGGCTTTATCCCATGCTTTTTCAGTCCCAGTCCAGCTGGCCTTGGTGAGCTCCCAATAGATCAGCCCCACTGTTTCAGTGGATGGGTGCACCCCTCGCTGTCCTGACTTCCTTGCTCATGTTCTTTCTCCTTCTGCTCCTCATTTGGACCTTGGGAGCTCAGTTCGGTGCTCCAATGTGGGTCTCTGTCTCTATCTCCATCCAACGCCAGATGAAGGTTCTATGGTGATATGCAAGATATTCATCAGTATGGCAATAGGATAGGGCCATTTCAGGCTCCCTCTCCTCAGCTGCCCAGGGAACTAGCTGGGGACATCTCCCTGGACACCTGGGAACCCCTCTAGAGTCAAGTCTCTTGCCAACCCTAAAATGGCTCCCTTAATTAAGATATATACTTCCCTGCTCCCATATTCACCCTTCCTTTATCCCAACTATCCCATTCCCCCAAGATCTCTCCATTAAGATTTATTTTTACTATTTTTAATTTTATATATGTGTGTATTTATTTGCTTGTATGTACACATGAGTGCAGGTACCTGTAGAAACCAGAAATAACAGATCCCCCTGGAACTGGAGTTACAGGGGCTGTGAGTTTCCTGATTTGGGTGCTGGAAACTGATCCTGGATCCTCTGGAAGAGCTTGAAGCACTTTTAGACACCGAACCACCTCTTAACCCCAGTGGTTCTCAATCTTCCTAATGCTGTGACCCTTTTAATACAGTTCCTAGTATTGGTGATCCCCAACCATAAAATTATTTCATTGTTACTTTACAACTGTAGTTTTGCTACTGTTATAAATCATAATGTAAATATATGGTTTACAAAAAACATTAAAAATGGAATCAGTAAGCTTCCTCTGAGGAAATCCATTATTTCTATTTAAAGTATGCCATTTGAAAAGCCCTGGTAGGCACACTTTAAATTCACCCAAATCCACTAGAGACAAATGACTTCAAAAGAGCTGCAGGGAAAACCTGCTAAGACCTGAGAAATTCCTTGTAGAATACAAATTGCCACAAGCATTTTAATATTACTGGCAATGAGGATGGTCAGAATTTTTATCATATAAATTCCTTAAACACTGAATCAACTTCCATACACCAGGTTTTAAGGCAGTTGTTCATTTGTAAACTGGTTTCTGGATTCAGTTTACCCAAGGATTGAGTACTTCCTCTTAGGCAATGACTTTGAATAAGGTTGTTGAAACCAGGGAACAGAGAAATACAAGTAAATCAAATCTGTGGGAGAACATGTAGGCATTTTCAGTATGTTCCAATATAGTTTGTTTTGTAATGTAATCCAAATAGGAAGAATTAAAAGATGTGTTTCTGTGCCAAGTCCTGTTCTGAGAGATAGAAAATAGAGATAAATCTTCCAATAATTCAGTGATAAGGACAGAAAGGTGTTGTAAGAAGCACTTGCCCTTGGGACAGATGACATCTTTCCTTCATTTGAGCACTCTCCCACTGACTGAGCAGTTTCTGAAATGTTCCAATTCCTAGTACTATTCTAGGTCCTGGTGTGTCTCTTGGGTGTTATAGTTTAATTAAATGCCGCAGATCCCTGAATGGCTGCAATGGGCATCAGGTCTTGAGAGCAGCCAGTCCCAGTCAGGGATAGCACAGTTCCCCAAGTGGCTGCAGTGGGCCACGAGGGACAGCGAGTCCCAGGCAGGGAACCACATGGTGGGTGAGAGACCTCGATGTGGCAACCAGTCCCATGAGGAGAGACAGACAGTTGGGCAAGCCATGAGACCACACCACAGGTCTCAAAAGGTGGCAGGTTCCAGGCAGGGAGCCATGCGGCAGGTGAGAGACAGAGACATGGACAGGTACGCCATGAAGTGTGAGGTTGGATATTTATTTAGTGGGTTATGGAGGGTAAAGGGAAGAAAGGGAGAAGAGCAGAGAGAGAGAGAGAGAGAGGGGAACAGAAGGGGGGAAAGGGAGCATCCACTTTGCATAACTGCATAAAATTAAGCATTTTACTTAAACCATAACATTGGGTGCACAGAACCTACAGGGACAGTTGGCACAGGGGTAGGGGCATCTACTCATTGGTCTGATACTTCAGGATGTTTGGGAAGGGGGTTGGAGAAGATGTTCCCTTGATCTTGACATGCGTTGAGGTATGAGGTAGGGCTGGGTGGGGGCAACAGTAATAGACACTGTAAGTGGTGCTGCAGCGTCTGGATGCTATCTGATCTGATGAAGGACACGAAGGTTAGTGTAGAGGAAGATGGTGATGGAGAACAGAGAAGCCCAGAAGAGGAAACTGAAGATGACACACAGGACTTATCTTCAGTACAGTTAGGATGTTTCAGGTGCTTGTTGAATGAGGGGTGGTGGGGTGGAGCCTAAGGATCAAGTGGGAGACCAATAGAGCACCATCCTGAGGATTCCCAATCTGATGCCTTCTTCAGGAACTTCTCCATTGACATCTGATCTCCCTCTGATGATCTTAAAGCTTTTGTTCTAGTGTTCCTTAGCAATATGAGTGAGGTTCCTTGTCCAATCTCTGCCAAGCTCTGCACAATGCTTGAGACCATTTCTCCTACTGCTTCTTTCTGCCCCGGGGATGCACCAGGAAAACAATTCACCACAAACAAGATGAAGAGGGAAATGACTTTGACCCTGCTCTGTGTGAAGCTGCTTCCAGATACCACCAGGATCTCTGTCTCTGTATCATGATTTCTGTTGAATCCAAGAATAAGATCCTTTGTGTCTCAGAATACTCCATTAATCCTGGTGAGGGCAAGGACAGGCTCTAAGTGTCTGCTGCCTGCCATTCTGCCTTTCTGTCATCTATTTCGTCCCCTTACCCATCTGTCCTATCCTGGCCTTGGTCTGCTTGCTGGTCCTTCCTTCTATCTGTCTTCTGCAATATCTTCTACCTTTTTGTCTCTAGGTACCCACTTACTTGTCATTCTACCTATCTCCTCCCGGCCTGTGTGCTTCAATGCCCTCCTCACTTCTGGATCACCTTTCTGCCCTCCACCTGTCTGCCCTTTCACACATCTTTCCTTTTCTGTTGCTATGTCTGTGCCAATGACTGCACTACTTTGCTGTAATGAACCAACACTGTTTTCTTGGTTTAAACAGCACATACCCGTGTCTTTTACATCTGCAGGTTAGATAACTACATTGGCTTCCGCTGAGTAAAAACTACATTTTTTTTTCAAGTGTTTCTTTTAGCATCTAGTTTCTAGAGCTTCACCCTCAAGGCCAAGTATATTAGGCCCACCAAGATTATCAAGAATAATCTCTTGTAACTGAAGTCAACTAACTGTAGTCATTATCCACAGCATAACTAAACTAGTGTTTAATTGAGTAGCTGGATAATTCGCCATAGTCACGGTTAACTTAAATGTCATTAATATGACATTTAATGTTCATCAACTTGGTATAATTCCTCCTTTTGAAACTACATAATCTGCAAACAATGATTTGGTGGAGGCCCAATGCCCTGAGTTTATTTTTGACCATCAGAAACACAATAGATACTGTTTCTTCCAACTGTAGATAATAACAATGAAAATACATGAATCTTTCCCCCTGAAAACAGTATAAAAGTCATGGTATGTTCACTCTTCTCCTTGGTGTTCTAACGTGATATAAGAGAAGTTACCATATCTAAATTTGGATGTGAATGATGGAGGAGGCAAGAACAAATGTTGATACACATGAGCATATTTGCAAGACAGTGGAGAATAAATGAATGATCTTTACACACTCCCATTTTCCCACGCATCACAAGGTTACAGCAATATCCAGACCTTTGTCTTCTGCCATCTGTTCCATACTCCCTTTGCTTTGAGAAGGCTCCTTAGAAAGTTGGGTTGTCTTTAGTTAATGGAGTAACCCAAACCTTTATCCTACTTGTATTGGGTTATCTTTTCTTCCACAATTTTTTTTCCAAAGAATGTGAAACAGGATATCTTTCCCCTTCCTTCTTTAGTAAGGACTCTACCAAGGTCATATTGAGAATCAGGATCAATCAATCATCAATAATAGTTCTCTTTGATTCAGAGGTACAAGTGCCCCCAAATGCCAGGTACTGGTCTTAACTTCAGGGTCAACAAAATAGTGGTTGGATGTGAGTGGAAGCTTTTCTCCCATTTAACCTTTAGGCCATTTGACAACATAATTATTGGACAGGAAGAAACATTTTTGGTTGTTTAGTCACTGAGGGTGACAGGGAAGATGCACCATTCTTATTTATATCCCCTGACTTCTGGACCAAGCATCCTAGTTGTGGGGAAAAGAGTAACATTCTAGATGTTGATTTTTATTTTTTAATTTTTCATATAATATATTTTGATTATATTAATTTATCAGCACACAAAACTCCAAAGAACATTGCCCTACATCTTCAAGGTGTTACCTCCAGCTGTACTATATATAAAAACATTCAAAAGTTATTTCTTTGGTTCTGGAACTCACAGCTGGAGCACATATAATCAATAATCAGCAAAGGACTTAATAATCAGGAAAAGACTCAGCGAACTTTTAAAGGATTGATGTTGGCGGTCATTGGAGCCTCCCCTGGTACTCAGTCCAAGTTCAAGTTTCATTACTTACCAGTCATTGCTCTCACGTTGAAAGAAGACACCCTGATAGTTCAAGACACTAATTAGTATTGTAATTAAGAAACAGGTAGGCTAGGTCATCTCATTTCAGTACTTGGAAGGCAATAACTGGATGACCTTGAGTTCCAAGTCAGCTTGGACCACATAGTGAGCTACACACACACACACACACACACACACACACACACACACACACACACACAGAGAGAGAGAGAGAGAGAGAGAGAGAGAGAGAGAGAGAGAGAGAGAGAGCGTGAAAGTAGAAGGGAGACTCTTTGGGAAAACAAAGGATTGTCACAGAATGTGGAAGACAACAGAAGATAATGAATGCTAAGTGTGGTTAAAGTACATGATATACCTGAAGTAAATGTCACCATGAAGCTTACCACTTGTATAATGACTGTACTGGTAAAAAATGTAAAATCCAACCAAACAAAAACAACAACAGCAAAATGACACTACCATGATAAAGCCGTGGGTTTAGGTGTTTATTTGTTTGTTTGTTTTTATCAGCCTGCAATGACAGGAAAAAGGTTTCTCTCAAGATGGATGGAAGCTTCTAGGTCATATATGTGATGTGAATTCCACTTTTGATTTATTTGATTTTATTTTATGTGCATTGATGTGAGGGTGTTGGATCCCCTGGAACTTGAGTTATAGACAGTGGTGAGCTGCCATGTGGGTACTGGGACTTGAATCCAGGTCTTCTGGGAGAGCAACCAGTGCTCTTAACCACTGAGTCATCTCTCCAGCCCATGAATTCTATTTTGAATCTCTGTGCTTTTTTTGGTTTTTCCCACTTTATCTGGTTATGAGGAAGCAGCCACCTAAAGTGCACTACTTATTTGGACTAAGTATTCTAAGGTATCAAACTCTGTCCACCTACAAGCTTAGGAGTTTTCATTTTTTTTTTAACTTATTAGTAGCACCCAACTGGTGGAGCTCTGCTGGTCTTTACTGCTACCTCATGCCACGAATGACCTTCCAGTATCAAATGTGGCAGGGAGGGCTGGAAAAACACTCACGGATTCACCAGATATTCTGGAGAAAGAAGTCATTTACACTCTTTGGTGAATGGGGGGTACTTCATCATTTATTCTCAGTTTGGACATAGATCCTGGTCTCTTTGAGTTCTTTTCTCCAAGGAAGCCCATCCACTTCTGGGGATACCTTACTTCCTCTCACCTCTACTATCCCAGCTCCCTGACTTGCTGGAGAAAACCAATTCTAGAAAACCCAGAACCAACATAAAAAGTTGTGGCTAAGATTGTTACACCAAAATCATTCCTTGTACTGTATCTGTATTGGTAGGGGTTTCAACAGACAAGACCAGGCCAATAACTGATCATTCAGGATAGAAAATAACCCAACCCTCCTCCGCTGCCAGTCAGGCTCTTTACTACCACGGGTCTTGAACCCTTTCCTACAAGGAAACTCCACCCTCTCCTGGAAGTGCTTTACCCCATAGCTGTATACAGCCTGGGCACAGATGCTCAGGAAGCCAATAAACTGCCTGTACTGGAGCAGTAGGCATAGGGGAACCTTGCCCAGGCTCCTACTTCTTAATCTGAATTCATAACAGAAAACCAGGAAACTCAGTGCCCAGGGTCACGAGAAAGGTTCTATGTCTCTGATTAAGGCGGGTGGAGGATCCTCAGGCCTTGCTCACTTTTCTTATACCTTTAGACAAGCTCTGAATCAGTGCCCCAAAGTTTCTGTTCCAAGTTCCTGTTGGTCTCTTCTCACACCTCAGTAAACTTGGCAACCCCACCTGGCAACCCTGTCTCTCCTTGACACCTACCCACAGCCTTCTCTATGTACTGCACCCAGAGAGCACTTCCTTGTCATTATGAAAAGTCTTTCATAACACGGGTAGTGCTTGCTTGTTGTATTACACACACACACAGACACGCACAGACAGTCAATGGTTCCTGGAGGAGTGTCATTTCCCTGTTTAGCATAACTCTATACCCACCCCTGAATATGTACACACACACACACACACACACACACACACACACACACACACACACACACACACGATGTATTTCTATGCAAGCCAATGGATCAATATGTTTTCCTGTGGCTTTCTCTGACATCCAATTGCTTCTCTGCCATTTCATTTCCTCCCCCACTCCTCAGTTAATGTACCTCCCCATTTCCCCCCTTCCTTTCTATAGCACCCAGGTTCCGCTATTCGTCTCTCTAGAGCTCCTTCTTTCCTGTCTTCCACAACCCATTTTCACTTTCTTGGCCCTGAGGGTATTTCAGTTTTCTACATCTAAATCTGAAGAGCAGGGCTAGGAGCAACAAACGAGAGAACATACCGTAGGGGCACACACCTTTAATCCCAGCACTTGGCTGGCTGATCTCTGAGTTTGAGGTCAGCCTCATGTACAGAGTGAGTTCCAGATCAGCCAGAGTTACACAGTAAGGTCATGTCTCAAAAAAGGAACAAAAACAGAAACGATGCTCTTTGAATTCAAATGTGTAACTATTATCTTAAAAATTGTCCGTTTTATTCACAACATCTGTCCATACTTGTACAATATGTATTCTAATATGGAGTCAGGAGTAAAACTGATATATTCAGTGGTTTCAAAAATGTAAAAATATTAATGTGAATAGATTTTTTCTTGTATTTTTTCTTTAAAAAGGCTTGCAAGCTTTTTTGACGTGAATTAAGCTACTGAATTTCTCATAGGCATCTTGTCAATGCTGTTAGTGATTTCACAGGTACATAGTTATATTGTTTTCTCTCAATGGAGCTTTTTTTAACCTGGGACTTATTCATTTTGGAAAAGTAAAAATTAAAAAGTAATTTGAAAATAAGAGGCTTACCTGAGCTATTTGGCCTTTGGAAAAGCATAAATGTAAGTGACTGATATACAATTGCATTGATATCAAATTCAATTTTGCCAAACTCAAAAATCAAGAACATACTGATGCAATCTACCCACAGGAAAAAAACTCCAGCCACTACACTCTGTTTTTATTATTTTGCTGTAAGGTGTCCTAAAATCTCCATGGATATTGTGTTTACTGTCTGTGCACATCCAGTCACATGGCTTGTCATCATCTTCTCATAGAAACTTTTCTGAATAGTGAGAGCTACAGTGCACCAATACATAGAGATAATGAGTCTCATCTTCTTGACACTAGATACACCAAAGGGAAAAAAAAAATAACAGCCCACAAAATACAGAAAACCATAACTGACATAAAATGATCCTGTTATAAGCTTAGCTGTTGCATGGACCTGTTGCTTAGCCTCGTCCTTACTTTATCCACATTAATAGTTAAGCTTAACATTAGATTGTATTTGGACCCAGAGTGCCTGCCTGAAAATCTTACCATATGGACGATGTTGTAATATTATTATAACTAGGCAAAGATGTGTTTGAATTTGTTTAAGATGTATTGTGTTTGTTTTACCTTGCCTGCCTAAGACACCTGATTTGTCTAATAAAAAGCTGAATAGCCAATAGCTAGACATTAGAGAAATAGGTGGGGCTTGTGGGTGGGAGAGAAGAAGTAGGAGGAGGAATCTCAGTTCAAGAAACAGGGAAAGGCGGAGAGAGAGGGGAAGAGCGAGAAAGCAAGAACAAGGAAGAAAGAGAGGGGGAGATACCCAGGGCCAGCCAGTCAGTGAGTAGGGCATACAAAATGAGAGAAAGGTAAAAAGCCCTGAAGTGAAACATAGGTGAAGAGAAACAGGTTAAATTAAGTTGAAAGAGCAAGTGGGAAAAGTAAAAGATAAGGCCGAGCATTCATAACTAATAAGTCTCCATGTCATGATTTGGGAGCTGGTTGGTGGCCCAAATGAAAGCCTGCTACAGAATGATCCTGGGATTTCTACTTTAGGTTGAGATATTTACATTATGATGTTTTATAGGGTAGTTAGGAGAGAAAACAAGCAAAAGCTGATCACTACTTCCAACAAAGTATGTTCAGTTCATGTTAGCAATTACAAGCCTGAGTTTGAAGAACTCAAGAAGAAAAATAACCTCAAAACTCAAAATATTGAGTGGATTAGGTATACATAGATGCATGGGTTTGACAGAGAGCATAATTCAGGGAAGGAAGAAAATAACGATCAAATGTAGGACAATGAAGAATGTGTGTTAGGAAAAAGAATTTGAGTGTGTGAAGAAGCAGGTCAAGTAGCTGTCTCAGGAGAGATGGCTTCCTTAGGATTCTTCCTGAAATATCTCTTGCTTTTGAACTTTTCTTGTTGACCTTAGAGAATCGTGGAAAACTGCAAGTGAAGGTTCTGCATATGAACATATTTCCATTCTGTGCTCTGCTGACTTCATTGGTCCCTTCACGTGGGCGATTTCCTGTTCATCCTTTAGGGCGCTTTTCCGTTTTAGTTTTCTCTTCCGTAGTAGACATTTGTGGTGGTTTACGTGACAAATGTCCCCCATTGGTTCAGAAGTTTGAAAACACAGTCTGTACCTGATGGTGCAGATAGGGTGATGGAACCTTGCTGGAGACATTTATCATTAGTAGTGGACTTTGGGAAATTAGAGCCTCAGCCCACTTCCAATTCTCTCTCTCTCTCTCTCTCTCTCTCTCTCTCTCTCTCTCTCTCTCTCTCTCTCTCTCTCTCTCTCTTTCTTTTTCTCTCTCTCTCTCTCTCTCCTTTCTGCTCATAAATGAAGATATGAATTCTTAGCTTCTTGCTCTAGCCACAGTGCCTCCCTGTCGTGATAGATGCATATCCCTCTGGAACCATAAGTCCAAATGAGTCCTCGTTCTATAAATTGCCTTGATCACTATGCTTTATCTTAACAGCAGGAAAGTAGTTAATATAATGTTTCTTCTTCTGATACAGCCCTTTCAAATTTTATTGCATGAATACTGTCTTCTGCCATTGATCACAAGAATGTCAGTTCAATAAATATTTGTGAAATTTGTTTAATGATGAAAAAACAGTGTATCTTATTACTTATCTAGGAAGGGATCAAGATCTCACACTGTAAATGAAGACGCTGAGCTCAGAGAGGTTACATTGCTGGCTGTATATGTAATGAGGCTGACCTCGGTCTTAAACATCCTGAATCTAAGTGCAATACACCATTCACCAGACGTCACTGTGGGTCACTGGATTCCTTTCAGTCACTGGATGGTGACTGCCACAAGATCAGTGGTCTGTTTCAGAGGATGCTGGCACAGACAGTTCTGACATCCATTAGGAAATCCTACAGCATACTTTCAATGTCTTTTCCCCATGTAACCCCTCAATTCACCTTTTTTGTCATAATTTTCCATTCCTAAAATCTTGGAAATGGTACAAACAGCCTCTTCTAATGAACGTTTGGTAAACTAAGCCATGAACTCCTTGAAGGCAGCCTTCACCGGCGCTTTCTGTAGCTCTTTCATAAATACTTGTAAGCTATGTGGATAAAGGGACATTGAATCACTGTCACTTGATATGTCTTTCATGTCACTGCTTCCATAAGTAGGTTGTTCAGGTTGATCAACTCTGATATTGAAATCAAGCTCTGTTCACACCCATCTCCCTCCCACAAGTAGGTGGGGCAGTCTTCTTATGGCTTGTGGACATGAGGGTGCTAGTGAAAGTGAGGGACGGACAGCCAGTGATCCAGAAGCCATTTGCACCATGAGTGTCTCTGCTCTGAGTCCCACCAGACTCCCAGGCAGCATCTCTGGTTTCCTGCAAGTGGTCTCTGTGCTCAGCCTGCTTCTGCTGCTCTTCAAGGTGATCCAGTTCTATGTTCACAGGCAATGGCTACTCAGAGCTACCCAGCAGTTCCCATCCCCACCTGCCAACTGGTTCTTTGGGCACAAGGTATGAAGGAAAGGCAAGGGTGGGTGGGGGTCTCAGAGAATAGCCATCAACTTTACAAAATAGAATTTGCTATAACAAGCACAGGTCCTTTATGGGTCACTCTGCTCAGAATGGGACACATCTCAGGTTGTGCTCACTTCAGCAAACAGGGGCTCACTGCTCAAAAGAGCCTGGTCTTAATACTGTCGACTCTGCTGCACCCTCCTTCCTTATGCAGATCTGTCATCAGTTTCAAGAGCCCTGGACTTGGGAGGTTGTAGTTGGTCCTACCTAAGCCTTTTCCTTTCCAGGCAAAGTAAATCCCACAGCCTCACCTGTTCTAAAAAAGCTGGGCTTCTTGGTGGTACCCCTGACCCCGTTTATCTGCATCTTCTCCTCCTACCACAGAGTTTGTCTGAGAACATGGCTATTAGTGTGGTAGAATCTGTCCTGTGCTTGGTAACAACAGGCAGAAATCATAGGAAGTGCCAAGTGTGTTAAAGGGATTTACTTTGCTATTGGGTGAAGTAACTGATTACATAGATTTATCTAAGACTGACAGAGCTGACTGGGTAGATGATTTATAGGTTTAAATCCTGAGGGTCAGGAAAGCTGTTCAGCAGATGTGAGGGCCATGGCTAGAGATACACTATTATTCAGAGTTCTTTTATTTATGGGCTCTACTTCTGCACAGCCTGTAGTGTGTGTGCTCCATGTTGTTAAGCACACTGTTCCTCAAGGCCCAACCAAAGGCCTGGCACAAATGTAGTCTTCCCAAAAGGAGATCAAAAAAGCAGCCTAGGGGTCGGGAGAGCCTCTGTCACCTCTGGAGGAATAGGCACAGAACTAGGTAAAAGTTCGCAGAGAGAGGCACATGACAAAGGTTGACCACATTTAAGAAGATCTAGTATATTTGGAATATGAGACAAAGTTGAGGTTATGGTTGAGCTTTATCTAACAGAACCACAGCATCTGGCTAAAGTGGGAGAGCAAAGTCTAGAAGATAGCACAGGAAGCCATCACGCTGTGCTCTAATCCTAAATTCTGTGGAATCATACTCACCACATTACTGATGTTCTGCCCTTTCTTTATTTAGGACCAAGAACTAAAGTAAGCGATGATTTCTTCTTATTTTACTTTGAGGTTTTGCTACTTTTTTTTTTTTTTTTTTTTTTTTTTTTTTGGCAATGTGTTGGTTGCAAGGTAGCCCAGTCTGGCCTGGGACTCATTATGCAGCCTATATTGGCCTCATACTAGCAGAGATCCTCTGATTTCTGCCTCCCAAGTGATGTGTTGAGATTACAAACATGAGTCACCAAGTACATGTGGCACCAAATATTTTTAGTGATTCATTTTTCACCTGATATCAGATCCCTGAGGACCAGGATCTTCAAGAGATTCTAACACGGGTAAAGAATTTCCCAAGTGCCTGCCCACGGTGGTTCTGGGGGTCCAAAATGCGCTTACAGGTGTACGACCCTGACTACATGAAGGTGATTCTGGGGAGATCAGGTAAGGGTGAAACTCCATCACCATCGTGGATCTTCCATTCTGGGTTTATATCTGAGTCTGTGAGTTACAGGAAGAAGTGACAATTCAGTTACTAATACCTAAACAGTACTTTTCATGTTTCCTGGTCATGACCTTGCATGGCCAACAATACTTACTTAATACTTTCTTGCTACTTAGCACTATAACATTAAATAGTAGTATGAGTTCAATTTATTTACCATTTTTAACTGAATTGGGATGTCCAGTTATGAATATGATATATTTCATATATATAGTGACTTGGGTTTAAATCTTCTAATTGTTCTGTTCTGTATCATGGATGACTAAGCTATTAGCAACTGCAGTTAAATCACAAGGTTGTCTTATTCCTTGGAGTTGGGGACCTAATAATAGATGTTTCTTGCTAATGCACCATCCTAATCCTTGGGATATTTAGCTTCTGGTGTAGGGAGGTTATCTCCCTAAGTTAGACTGTCAAGGGGGATGGAAAACAGTGGGAAGTAGCATGAGGCAAACTGATAGTAAATAGTTTTTAAGATTCATGGTACTCTCTGGGCTTATCTAGGCATCTCAGGCCACTACATCTTTTTTTGTTTGTTTGTTTCTAACTATTGCCTTACTTTCTTTTCCAGACCCCAAAAGTCATGGTTCCTACAGATTTCTAGCTCCTTGGATTGGTATGTACAGTCATTTAAACACCAACTATGGTAGCTCTCCACTTGAATTTACCAAAATCTGCATCTTGATTCATTGAGAACAATGAAGATGTGTAGTAGGAGCTGCAGGCTGTGTTCCTGCCACCCAGCTCCTGGCCACCTGGCTAGCTTATGCCCCAAAATAACAACACACAAACTGTATTCTTTTAGACACTGCTTGGCCCATTAATTCCATCCTCTTATTGGCTAGCTCTTACATATTGATCTAACCCATTTCTAATATTCTGTGTAGCACCACAAGCTGGCTTACCAGGAAAGATCTTAACCTGCGTCTGTCTGGAGTGGGAGAATCATGGCGACTTCTGACTCGGCTTCTTTCTCCCAGCATTCTGTTCTGTCTACTCCGTCCACCTAAGGGTTGGCCTATCAAATGGGCCAAAGCAGTTTCTTTATTAATTAACCAATGAAAGCAACAGATTAGAAAGAGATCACTCCCACATCAGAGATGGACCATTACCTTCGATATATCCCTTACTTGTAATTTCATTTCTCTTCTAACCAGACGTTAACCTCTTCCGTGTGTTGTCATATTTCCTATTTGCCAACATTTTTAGCCTGCCATGCTTGTCTTTCTACATCCTTCCCTCACTATTTTAAATCTTTACCTTGACCTATCATGATCACATCATAAGTGCCAGGTCAACTAGGGAAAACTTATTATTGAAAAGTGCTAGTCTTTTTTTTCATCCTCCTTTGTCTTCCTGTTCTTCCAATGTTTGTCTCTCTGAGTTTTCCCCAGGCTTCTAATCCCATTGCTCATATGCTCAGTCACACAATCATCTCTGTCCAGGGTATGGTTTGCTTTTGTTGAATGGAGAAACATGGTTCCAGCACCGACGAATGTTGACCCCAGCTTTCCACTATGATATCCTGAAACCTTATGTGAGGATCATGGCAGATTCTGTTCATGTAATGCTGGTGAGTCTTCTCTTTATGTGTGCCTCTCTTTTTCTTGCTCCCTCTCTCCTTCACCCCTACCCCTTTCACTCTTGTGTCCACACACCCACTCATAGGACATACTCATATTCTACTCTTTAATGTAGAAACCATCAGACACAGTCACATGGATTAACACTCAATTCATCATGTGAAATAGGTTCCTCAAAAGTCAATGCACAGAGAGGATCCAGATGTGAGGAGAGAAAAGGAGTGGAGAGGAGAGGGTAGGAGAGGAGAGGAATAGGGAAGACAGAAGAGGTGAGAATGTCATGAATGGTAATGCCTCCACAAGTTCCTTTATCCTATAGGAGTGTTTTGGCTATCCTGGGTTTTTTGTTTTTCCATATAAAGTTAATTACTGTTCTCTCAAGGTCTGTGAAGAATTTTGTTGGGATCTTGATGGAGATTGCACTGAATCTATAGATTGACTTTAGTAGGATTGCCATTTTTACTTTGTTGATCCTACCAATCCAAGAACATGGGAGATATTTCCATTTTCTGCTATCCTCTCCAATTTCTTTCTTCAAAGACTTAAAGTTCTTGTAAAATAGATCTTTCACTTCCTTGGTTAGTGTTACCCCAAGATACTTTATGCTATTTGTGGCTATTGTGAAAGGTGATGTTTCTCTGATTTTCCTCTCAGCTTCTTTATCCTTTGTGTATAGGAGGGCTACTGATTTTTTTTTGAGTTGATTTTGTATCCTGCCACATCACCAAAGGTATTTATCAGTGGTAGGTGTTCTCTGGTAGAGTTTTTGTGGTCACTTATATGCACTATCATATCATCTGCAATTAACAAAAGTTTGACATCTTCTTTTCCAATTTGAATCCCCTTGATCTCCTTATGTTGTCTTATTGCTATTGCTAGAACTTTAAGCATTATGTTGAAGAGATATGGAGAGAGTGGACAGTCTTGTCTTGTTCCTGATTTTAGTGGAATGGCTTTGAGTTTCTCTCCATTTAATTTGATGTTAGCTGTTGGCTTACTGTATATTGCTTTTATTATATTTAGATATAATCCTTGTATCCCTAACCTCTCAAAGACTTTTATTATAAAGGGGTATTGAATTTTGTCAAATGCTTTTTTAGCATTTAACAAAATGATCATGTTTTTTTTTTTAGTTTATTTATATGATGGATTACATTGAAAGATTTTCATATGTTGAACCAGCCCTATATCTCTAGGATGAAGCCTACTTGATCAGAATGGATGATTTTTTGATATGTTCTTGAATTTGGTTTGCCAGTATTTTATTGAGAAATTTTGCATTGATGTTCATGAGTGAGACTGGTCTGTTATTCTCTTTCTTGGTTGAGTCTTTGTGTGGTTTTTTGGCATCAGAGTAACTGTAGCTTCATAAAAAGAGTTCAGCAATGATTCTTCTGTTTCTATTATGTGGAACACATTAAGGAGTATAGGTATTAGCTCTTCTTGAAAGTTCTGGTAGGATTCTGCACTAAAACCATCTGGTCCTGGGCTTTTTTTTTTTGGTTGGGAAGTTTTTGATGACAGCTTCTATTTCCTTGTGACTTATACATCTATTTAAAATGTTCACCTGGTCTTGATTTAATTTTGGCATATGGTATTTATCTAAAAAATTGTCCATTTCTTCTACATTTTCCAATTTTGTGGAGTACAGGCTTTTGTACTAATGATTCTCTGAATTTCCTCAGTGTCATTTTCTCATTTCTGATCTTGTTAATTTGAGTGTTCTCTCTCTGCCTTTTGATTAGTTTGGACAGGGGTTTGTCAATCTTGTTGATTTTTTCAAAGAACCAGATCTTTGTTTCATTTATTCTTTGGATGGTTTTCTGTGTTTCTATTTTGTTGATTTCAGCCCCCAGTTCGATTATTTCCAGTCTTCTACTCCTCCTGGGTAAGTCTGCTTCTTCTTTTATTATTATTATTATTATTTTTATTCTTTTTTAAGTAAAGTTTCCACCTGTCCCCGTTTCCCGTTTCCCTCCCCTTCCTCCCAAATATTGCCCCCTCCCCCCACTCCCCTTTCCCTATCCCCACTCCTCTTCTCCTCCCCCCACTCCATTCCCCCTCCCTCTCGATACTGAAGCGCAGTACAAATTCCCTGCCCTGCAGGAAGACCAAGGTCCTCCCACTTCTATCTAGGTCCAGGAAGGTGAGCATCCAAACAGGCTAAGATCCCACAAAGCCAGTTCATGTATTAGGATCGAAACCTAGTGCCATTGTCCTTGGCTTCTCATCAGCCTTCATTGTCCGCCATGTTCAGAGAGTCCAGTTTCAACCCATGCTTATTCAGTCCCAGTCCAGCTGGCCTTGGTGGGCTCCCAATAAATCAGTTCCACTGTCACAGTGGGTGGGTGCACCCCTCGTGGTCCTGACTTCCTTGCTCATGTTCTCCCTCCTTCTGCTCCTCATTTGGACCTTAAGAGCTCAGACCGTTGCTCCAAATTGAGTCTCTGTCTCTATCTCGATCCATCGCAAGATGAAGGTTCCGCAAGTTCCCAGTTTTTGCCCGGCAATCTTGTCTACCTTCCTCTATCCAGGCGGATGACTATATGATTTTCTTTGGGTTCACTTTCTTATTTAGCTTCTCTAGGATCACAAATTATATGCTCAATGACTTTTTTTTTTTTTTTTTTTTTTTGGTTTTTCGAGACAGGGTTTCTCTGTAGCTTTGGTGCCTGTCCTGGAACCAGCTCTTGTAGACCAGGCTGGCCTCGAACTCCCAGAGATCCGCCTGCCTCTGCCTCCCGAGTGCTGGGATTAAAGGCGTGCGCCACCACCGCCCGGCTCAATGACCTTTATTTATGGCTAGAAACCAATTATGAGTGAGTATATCCCATGTTCCTCTTTTTGGGTCTGGGATACCTCACTCAGGATAGTGTTTTCTATTTCCATCCATTTGCATGCAAAATTCGAGAAGTCATTGTTTTTTACCGCTGAGTAGTACTCTAATATGTATATATTCCACACTTTCTTCATCCATTCCTCCATAGAAGGGCATCTATGTTATTTCCAGGTTCTGACTATTACAAACAGTGCTGCTATGAACATAGTTGAACAGATACTTTTGTCATATGATAGGGCATCTCTTGGGTATATTCCCAAGAGTGGTATTACTGGATCTTGGGGTAGGTTGATCCCAAATTTCCTGAGAAATCGCCACACTGCTTTCCAAAGTGGTTGCACTAGTTTGCATTCCCACCAGCAATGGATGAGTGTGCCCCTTTCTCCACACCCTCTCCAGCAAAGGCTATCATTGGTGTTTTTGATTTTAGCCATTCTGACAGGTGTAAGATGGTATCTCAAAGTTGTTTTAATTTGCATTTCCCTTATCACTAAGGAGGTTGAGCATGACCTTTAGTGTCTTTTGGCCATTTGAATTTCTTTTGTTGAGAATTCTCTGTTAGAGTTTTCAGGTGTGCTGTTAAGTCTCTAATTTGAGCTTTCTCTATTTTCTTTATGTGGGCCCACATAGAGTGCTATGAACTTTCCTCTTAGCACTGCTTTCATAGTATCCTATAGGTTTGGGTATGGTGTGTCTTCATTTTCATTGAATTCAAGGAAGACTTTAATTTTTCCTTTATTTCTGCCTTGACCCAGGGGTGGTTCAGTAGTTGACTCTTCACTTTCCATGAGTTTGTAGGCTTTCTGGGGTTGGTATTGTTGTTAAATTCTAATTTAACTCCAGGGTGATCCGATAAGACACAGGTGGCTACTCCAATTTTTTTGTATCTGTGGATGTTTGTTTTGTTACCAAGTATGTAATCAATTTTTGAGAAGATTCCATGAGATGCTGAGAAGAAGGTATATTATTTCCTGGTTGAGTGGAATGTTCTATAGATGTCTGTTAAGTCCATTTGATTCATTACATCTGTTAGTTCTCTTATTTCTCTATTAAGTTTCTGTCTGGCTGATCTGTCCATTGGTGAGAGAGGAGTGTTGAAATATCCTACTATTAGTGTGTGGGGTTTGATGTGTGATTTCAGTTTTAGTAATGTTTCTTTTACATATGTGGGTGCTTTTATATTAGGGGCATAGATATTCAGGATTGAGACTTCATCTTGATGAATTGTTCCTGGCATGAGTTCTCCATCTATTCTCAATGATTTTAGTTTGAAATCAATTTTGTTAGCTATTAGGATAGCCACAACCTACTTGTTTCTTAGATCTGTTTAATTGGAAAATCTTTTCCCAACCCTTTACTCTGAGGTAGTGTCTGTCTTTGAGGTTGAGTTATGTTTCTTGTAAACAGTAGAATGCTGGATCCTGTTTTTGTATCCATTCTCTTAACCTGTGCCTTTTTATAGGTGAATTGAGATCATTGATATTAAGCAATATTAATGACCAGTGGTTGTTAACTCCAGTTATTTTTGGTGGTAGTGTTTTGCTTCTTATTTTCTGTTTCCTCTGTGGGTTTTTGAAGTATGCGGTGGTTGTGTTTTGCCTATAAGAAAATTTTCCAGGTCTGATAAGTGTGGGCACTGGAGGTTCCAGGTAAAATCTGTTTCTGAGTACTGGGGCATAAGAATGGTGAATGAACTGGGGATGATGGAGGAGTTTCACAAGTAAGCAGATGTTCTACCAGTATCTTCTTAGTCTCCTGGGAATGAGGATGGAGAATGAGGAGAGGCCATAGCAGTATGATACTTAAGAGTTGGGCATGAGATTAAGTGATTGGACTTGGAGGAATGGAGGGAGGGGTAAAGATCTGCAGCTGGCCTACTTGCATCCCTGGTTAGAGTGGCCAGTGGATTCCCACATAGTTGAGGGCTAGGATATAGCTGGAGTTGGGGGAGGGAGTTTAAGAGGGGAAATTGATGGGAGTCACTGGATCTGGGGGCAGAGGGAAAGGGGGGCTACAGGAGGTGTTCTATTACAGAGCTAGGGAGCTAATTTGGAGGGGCAGAAGGAGAGTAAAGGTCTGTAATTAGCCTACCTGCTTCCCTCTTAGAGCGTCCTGTGAGTTTCCTTGGTGTATTTTAATCCAACCAAGTTGACAATGGAAACCAGCCATCTGGCACAACAGCGGGTACAGGGAGACAGAAAACGGTTTCTAGAGATGCAGGGAATGACTCTACTCTAGGTAGCACCAGCCTTCTTGAATACTTGGGGCCAGGTTTCTACTTCCTCTATAGGATAAATGGGAACAGATTGTTGGCCAGGATTCCACCCTGGAGATCTTCCAACACATCTCCTTGATGACCTTGGACACCATCATGAAGTGTGCCTTCAGTCATGAGGGCAGTGTCCAGTTGGATGGGTGAGTAACATCCCTGAACTCTAAGGTCTTTGGTCTTGTCAACTATTGTGACTTTCCCTGAGAAGGAGATGGAACATATTAGATAGAAACCTCCATAAAACACAAGATCTTTCCTTATACAGCAAGAAATTAGGCCATGCTCTAACTCTATATCAGGCACCACCCTGTCTCAGATGGCCATGCCATCTTCTAAAGACATGATGGTTACAAGGGTATAAGAGAGAAATAACATGAGTTCTGCTGTTATCTCTGTCCAAATCAAGGAACTTACTACCCTGTCTCTGGGTCATATCTCCTTATTGTCACTGTGTTGTGTTCACAGAAAATACCAGCCCTACATCCAAGCAGTTGGGGACCTGAACAATCTCTTTTTTTTCCGTGTGAGGAACATCTTTCACCAGAATGACACCATCTACAGTCTGTCTTCTAATGGCCGCCAGGCTATCAGTGCCTACCGACTTGCCCATGATCATACAGGTCCTGTTTGTTTCTTTTCTCTCTCTTCTTTTGCCAGGCTCAGCCTAAAAAGGCTAACCATGATCTTTGAGACAGGACCAGGTCCTTTGGTCCTCTGAGGGATGTAAGATGAACTTATGTTGGATACTTTCCTAGAACAAGGAAGCTAAGATGTAGGGCGCTAGATGCTATGCAGTGGTTATCCGGGGCATCACATTGGTTATATTTAATGAAATCCATCCAGGCAGCATTAGAAAAGATCTTCTCCAGTTGTTATCCCAAGGGGCCACTTGGTGTTTGTCACATATTGCTGTGGAACAATGGCTTTATCCTGTAAAGATTTGTTTTTTGTTCTTGTTTAATAAACACTGGTTGGCCAGTAGTCAGGCAGGAAGTATAGGCAGCGTGACAAGGCAGGAGGTAGAGGGAAGGCAAATTAGAACAGGAGAATTCTGGGAAGAGGAAAACGCAGTCTGCAGTCATGACCCAGCCACAGAACAAGCAACATGTGACTGCCTTGCTGAAAACCAGGCTACGTGGCTAACACAGACAAGAATTATGGGATAAAATAAGTTAATAGAGTTAATAAGAAGATCGAGCTAATAGGCCAATCAGTTTATAATTGATGTAGACCTCTGTGTGATTTTTTGGGACTTAACAACTGCAGGACCAGATGGGACAGAAACCTCTCTGTCAACAACATGTTCTAGACCCTAACACCTTAGTCAACCCTAGACCATATAACGCTGGCCTCTGGAATGAGTAGAGATTGACATAGAGGGTCCATGGACTTCTTGGGAACTGTGCTCTCATTTCTGTCTGGTAACTACTCTCCTTGGATAGATCAAGTGATCAAATCAAGGAAGGCTCAGCTTCAAGATGAGGGAGAGCTGGAAAAGGTTAAGAAGAAAAGGCGACTGGATTTTCTGGACATCCTCCTGTTTGCCAGAGTGAGTATGCGAAACCTGAGCAGAGGCTTGAGACCTGACCTAAATCACAGAGTGGCCACCAAACATTACTCTCTCATCTGGGTCTTCTCCAGATGGAAAATGGAAGCAGCTTATCTGATAAGGACCTGCGTGCTGAAGTGGACACGTTCATGTTTGAAGGCCATGACACCACAGCCAGTGGTATCTCGTGGATCCTCTATGCTCTGGCCTCACACCCTGAACACCAGCAGAGATGCAGGGATGAGGTGCAGAGTCTTCTAGGAGGTGGAGCTTCTATCACCTGGTAGGTGGGAGCTCATGATAGAAGAGATTCCTGTCTTCCAGTAATGGGGAAGTCCTGCTCAACCCAGCTCAATGTGACTCAGATGGGACTCATTTCAGGGATCACCTTGACCAAATGCCCTACACCACCATGTGCATCAAGGAGGCCCTGAGGCTCTACCCACCTGTACCAGGTGTTGGCAGAGATCTCAGCACACCTGTCACCTTCCCAGATGGACGCTCTTTGCCCAAAGGTATGAACTCTCCAGATAAACTCAGGCAAGGCAAAGAAGAATGGGATTTTCTGGTGTCTTTAGGAGATCTGAACTAGCAAAGTCTCTAATGGCTCTCCCATTCCTTATCAGGAGTTGTGAAGGGATTTTACTTTAAGTTAGAATGGAGTGTGTGGATTGGTTTACATACAGTTAGAATTCAGCAAAATCTCAGTAAATAAAAGCCAACTTTTATTTGAATTTCAGCCTTTAGGCATTAATTGTTAAATTATTATTTGATGCAAAGGAGAAGTAGGTAAGTGCTGGGAAGATGTGTTTCTTTCTATGGGTGGAGGAAAATGAGAAAGTTCAGGTACTCCCAAATCATGGATAGATTGTGGTCTAATGTCTGAGGATACCTCAAGCTGATAGAAGAGGTCAGCTGATCACCAGATCTACTAGATCTTAGTCCCATGTCATGGTGGAAAAAATACATGGATCAATAATCATTGGTATGATTTCCCCATCTGCCACACTCAAGCTGTGTGAACAAGAAAGGCTAATTAGTCTGGCTGAGACTCCATAACCTCATCTGGAAAAAGGGAGAATACAATAGTGCATTTTTGGAAGTCGCTTGTGACTGTTGAATGCGGTGAAGGCTCATGGAAGACATTTGATGAAAGAGAGTTATCATTTCACTTAATATAATAGTGATTCTCAAAGGCTTTCTTGTTCTCACACCTAGGTGCATGGCTTTTGGTAACCAACCTGTGCTCAGTGCTTTGCCAAGCCCATCCTACTTCCCTGTGGTCAAAATGATGGTTTCTAGCATGTGGACCATTTACATGTGCATGTTCTTTGCTGAATAAGGGAACAAGTGCCATCCCTACCCCATTGGCATAACCAGTCTGTCTTTGTACTGCTCACCCCACAGGTATCTCAGTCTTGCTCTCCTTGTATGGCCTTCATCACAACCCAACTGTCTGGCCAAACCCAGAGGTATCAGGGGGAATGGGAAAAGGTCAGGGGAAGGTATCTCAGGACTAAGACTTAGTCCTACTCTTACTTTTGGATATTTGGTTTCCTTATGAGTTGAAAGCAGAAGTTTGAGTCTTACTAGCCCTGGTCCCGGTATTCTCACTGCAGGTGTTTGACCCCTCTCGATTTGCACCAGATTCTTCTCGACACAGTCATTCATTCCTCCCCTTCTCAGGTGGAGCAAGGTGAGATGTCCACTGTGTGTAATGAGTGGAGAAAAGTGTAGTCTCCGGGTATATAGCTAATGTTTATGATTCCCTGGGCTCCTATGTGACATCTTCAGGTGTTTGTGGGTGGGATGCATTTTTTGTAAAGAGTTGGTATTTAAGGAGGCAACATGGTTTTTTTGTGGCAGACTGCTTTTCCCCAAAGCCATATAAATTTGTGTCAGTGTGTATTTTAAACTTCAATATATATTGAAATTTTCACCATTTCTAGAATATGAAACTTTATACTTACGTTTTTCCATATAACCTTACACCCAGGCAGTTGTTTTTCTCATCTGTCAGACATCTTAAAGGATAAATGTATGTCCCATCATTCTCCACTCATCCCACCACTTTGTTTAATTCACCATTCAGACACAAAAATGAGTATAAAATATTTTCATGTTTTAGAATTATGTTGAAGCCATGTTAGGAAAAGTACAGAGCCCACTGTGATAGGATGGACATCAATTAATTTTCTCTTACACAATTTTGATTTCTAACCCAACAAAAATTTCACTGCGTAATCATATGTATAGCTTCCCAAATGAGCAAAATTTGGAGAAGGATTATACACTGTAGAGCGGTGATTCACTTAGCCAGTATTGAACATTCGGTCCGTACATTCGGCATGACTTAGCTATAACACTAACAAACATTCCTCAAACAGCTGTTGAGTTCAGAAGTTACAGTCCAGAGAGCTTCTGTGGAAATGAATAAAGGCTTGAGGACTAATCCTCTCGTGGAATGTGCATTGTCAATGAAGTAATGAAGGGAAGAAGGGCTTCTCTGTAGCCACTCTTCTGTGACCTCTGCCATGCTGAATTAATTGTCCCAGAACAGGCATATTGTTTACCTAGAATGAGTCTAGGGGTGAACACTTCCTCTTAGGGATTAATGTTGTGGTCATTGATGGATCGGAAACTATCAGGTAGCTCAATCACTATATAAAATATTTACCTTTTTTTGTATTCTAATGCATTTTATTTTTTTAATTAGCTAACTTTCACACTTGCATATTAAAGTTATTTTTTTCTGTGCCAAGTCCTCTGCTGTGACAGGAACACAGAGACATAGGGTTCTGCCTCTGGCTCATCAAGAGCAGAAAGCTGGTCTACAGAATCAGCTACCTCTGTGTGAAACAGACACATCTTTCTTCTTTGATACGTTAATTAATGAGAAGTTAATAGAATGATCTACATTTCTGGCACTGTCCTAGGCCCTGGACTATGCTGTGGCCCCAATAAAGATAGGAGCTACCTGCTTATTGTTCCGAGCCTTGAGCATGTGGAAGGAGAGAGAGAGAGAGAGAGAGAGAGAGAGAGAGAGAGACGTTCTCCTTGGTCTCTACAACATTTACTGAGACAGAAAGTGGGAGCTGAACAGATAAGAGTTAGGGAGCCAGCCACTCATGGGGTGTGGGGTGTAGCTGCATTTGAGACATCTAGACACTATGCTACCAAATTCTAAAAATTAAATCCTTCTCATTTCAATTGTTTGTATAGAAACATGCTATACATTTTTTTCCACTCCACTTCCCCCATCCCACCTCCCTCCCGTCCCACCTACCCACCATCTTCCCTGCTTCCAGATTGAAAGGATGGGAGGGTCAATATGAAGAGAAGAGACTGGGGTATCAGTGACGTCTGGGACAGGAAACTGAAGGCAGCACACGGGGCCAGCCCTGAAATAGAACTTGAGGGCTGCTGGTGCTACTGACTGAAGAGGAGTTGGGATCCTGACCAATAAGTGTGATTTGAATAGGCAGGAGCTTGAGGATCCCCAACCCAGTATGTTCTACAAGAACTTCTCTGTCAGCCCCCGATTCCATATCAGGGTCACTGAGACTTTCCCCCTAGACAGTGATTTCTTATCAGTGTGACCCATCACTCCACATGTTGCCCTGACCAATGGAGTCCACACTGGGAGGTCAGAAACTCTTAATGTGGGAGTCAACTAGCCAAAGACTAGCTGATTCCTTGCCTCTCAAAGCAGGCTTAGAGTCAGTCTCAGAAAAGAGGGCTATTTGTAAAAGATTAAGACAGCAGCATCAGCTAGTGGCACGTGCCTTTAATCCTAGCACTCAGGAGCTCAAAGCTAGACTGATCTACAAAAGCTAGTTCCAGGACAGGCCCCAAAGCTAGAGAGAAACTCTGTCTCGAAAAACTAAAACCAAAACCAAAACAAACAAAAAAAAGACAGCAAGTATCAGAGCCCAATGACCCGTAAGGAAAGGGATCAGGCTGAATGCCATGAAAGAGTGCCCCAAATGCCCAGTTCTATGCTAGGGCACAAAGGACAATGCCTATGCCGCCCAAAACAGGACCTGAGGCATCTTATTTTATTGTCCCTTTCTGACCCAGGAACTGCATTGGGAAACAGTTTGCCATGAATGAGCTGAAGGTGGCTGTGGCCCTGACCCTGCTCCGCTTTGAGCTGCTGCCAGATCCCACCAGGATCCCGGTCCCCACACCGAGAATTGTGCTGAAGTCCAAGAATGGGATTCATCTATGTCTCAAAAAGCTCCAATAATCTTTTCAGGACAAAGACAGCTCCGATGGCATGCTGCCTGCCATCTTGTCTTCCTGTCACTCACTCTTGTTCCGGCCCATCTGCTCACATCCTTTCTTTCTTCTCTCCTTGTTCATCTCCGTCTGTGTGTTTCCTGTCTCCTTGTCTGTCAGTCTTTCTTCCTCACCTTCTTCCAGGATCACTACCTGCTTTCCTCCCTACCTATCTCCTATATGAATGCATGTCTGACCTTCCACCTTAATAATCTCCCTGACTTCCGCCCTGCCTGCTCTTCTGGGTCTTTCATTCTTTTCTGCTGCTTGTCTGTCCTTGAATGTACTTTATACTGATGCTGTAAGTGATTACAACAGAAACACATGCTCTTCTGGTTCTAAATACCAGACATTTTACATGATTTCACTGGGATGAAGCTAAGATTGTAGGGCCAAGCTAGCCCCTTGGCTATTTCTATGTCTCTTCTTTTTCGCTTTCCATAATCCAGAGCTGCATTCCTGGGTTTCAAAAACCTTCCTAAGTGTTAAAATCCAACACCATCTTTCTGCTTCTGTCTCCAGATCATTTCTCAATCTTTACTAGGTGTATGCTCACTTTGTGCCTGAAATGAAAATATTGGCCAGGCTTGTGGTTCTACCAAGATCAGGACATGCCTTTTTAACCACCCTAATATAGTCCTTCCCTGGCTGTCACCTCATATATCCTTCTAAATCTCTCCTTCAAAGTCTCCAGCTACCCTCTTATTTTTAAAGCAAGCTTAGCCATCTTTTCTCCTCCCTGCAATAAAGTTCACAAGGTGGCGTGTTGTTTCTATCTTCTTTGGAGGAAAGGGAGGAAAAGAGAGAAACTCAGTGGGATGCGGGATTTGGTTGCAGTTCTCCATTCCAGCAGAGGATAATGGTTTGTGGGTCTACCCCTAAATAAATAACCCTCTATTATTCTCAATTCTGAGCTAGTGTGGGATTTCTTTTAAGCATCCATCTTCAAAAGAGAGACATTAGGAGGTGATAGGTCCCTTTTGAGGCCAGGGAAGGAGGTGACATCTGCTTCCTGGTATTATGGATCCTCTCCAGACTGTCATGAACTCCAGGAGGTATCACCCGTTTGACATCTGACACCTACACTTGCTCAACTGTAAGGTTCTCATGTGACTGAGCTTAGACAATGGGCTCTTATCTGTGAGCTCAGAGGAAGAAACACATCTCCTGTAAAAAAAATAATCAGGCCTCTGGGCTATTAAAGGATTAATATCACTCACTAATCAGCCTCCAGGCTATTCAAGGATTAACAACCCTCCCATTTGATTCTTCAGAAGAGCACCAAGGCAGAGCCTGATTTGACCTGAGCAAGAAAGGGTTCAGGTTTGGTTAGTAGGTGAGCCTTGAGAACCTTGCTCTTCATAATACTAAAGCAGTGTAGCTTAGCCATGGTATCTGCCAGTTTGTCTCACACTAGGGTCAGTCAGTTCTTCAGGAGGCTTGGGCAATGGACAGCTGCCCAATGAGGGATGAAAAGAGTTCAAACGGGAAAATTGGCCTTGCTAGTGGGAGATCCGAAGCCGATCCTCCCACACAGGACTCCTTGGTGACTCTCTGCCCCCCTCTCTGGCAACCCTGAAGGAGAGAGGACCTCATCAATCCTGCTCACATCTGATCACTGCCTGAGTGTTGTTGCTCATGACCATGGGGACTGTTGCCTACACACATCACCCATACACTTCAATTAAGTTTGCTGGGATGCTGTCTCTGCCTCTAATACCTCATTTGAACTTGAACTTGCTTCTCTTGTTTCTTGTAAACACAAATTTCTTGCTTTTCCAAACCATTTCTAGATCAAAACCCTGGATGTCATAGGCAGAACTTCCTGAGGCCCTCTGCTTGGGATATGACGTCATTTTTTGCCTCCCTGAGTGGGGTTCATGCCACTGTACTTACCTTTAGGCAGGACTTTGCTCTCAGTTCCTTGGATTTTCAGGTAGCTAGATAAGGTCAGCTATGTTCTGAGAAGGAGCAGAAAAGGACAGTTTGGACATCCATACAGAAGGTTTTGAAAGCACCCTGAAAACTGTATAGAACTATAGAAAAAGTCCAAGTAACCAGAGAACCTTGAGCAAAAAGAGCAAAGTTGGGAGAATTATAATAACTCACATTAAATTGTGTTACAAACACCCATAAGATCCATCACATAGGCAAATGGAACAGAACTCAGAACCAGGAGCAAAGCCACACATTTACAACCAATTTAGTCGTTGTTTTTTGTTTTTTTTTTTCAAAGTCAATAAGTATGAATACATTGAAGAATGGAAAATCTCTTCAAAGAAAGGGACTGGGGAAACTGAATCCCAACTAGACCCATACATTTCAACCTGTAACTACTACAACAGAATATAGGAAGGCGACTTTGGGACATTGGACTAGACAGAATTTTTGGAATATTCTCTAATAGCACACTCAACAGAGGTTAAACTGGACTAACGGAATATATCAAACTAAAGCAGCTTCTGCACAGCAGAGGAAGCAACACAGAAAGCAGGGACAATGTGTGCTCCAGCAACCATTCAACAAATTAACAGAATATGCAGCAAATTCAGCAGCAAAAACCCAGAAGAAGTCTGATTTTAAAATGGACCCAAATTAGAAATCCCTCAAACAAGGATGTACAAAGGGAAACAGATGTGTGAAAAGTATTCAACATCACTGATCATTAGGGAAACACAAATAACAACCAAAATGGAGCATTGGCCCCTCACAGTTTAAATAGTTATCATCAAAAAGGAAAGAAGAAATCTTAGTAAACTTCAGAGAACATTCGTAGAAAGGTGTAGGAGTGCTAGTAGAGTCACTGTGTAAACAGAGGCTAGTGGTGTCGTTTCCGGTACAGTGTTTGCTCACATTCGTGAGACCTTGGATTCAATCTACAACACCACAAAAGGAAAAAGGGAAGAAAAGAAACTAGAAAGAGCCAAGGTATGATTCAACAATCTTATTGATGGGGTACCTATGAAGGAATTGAAATTAGCGTGTTGAAGGGATGTCTGCACTCATGTGTTCAGGACAACTCTTTCTATAATAGCTAAGACATAGACCCAACACTGGGTACCCATAAACAGGTGAGAACACATCTATTATGAGTTGTGTTATATGTATGTATGATGAATATTATTTTGGAATAAAATGCATAAAATTCTGCCATTGGTAGCAATATGGATGTAACTGAAGGACATTATACTAATGAAATGTTGAACACAGAAGAGCAAAGACTGCCTTTTCTAACATATGTAGAAGATAAAAAACAATCTCAGAGAGGCAGAATAGAGAAGTGGACATTAGTGCTTGGGAATGGCGTGAGGGGAGGAGTGATGGGAAGAGAAGGGTGAACAGATGAAGTGGTGCAGTTAGGAAGGAAGACTGACCTCAAATATGTAAAGCTCTATAGGAAAATTATGGTTGACAACAAGCAAGCAACTATATTAATATATTTAGTACCGAGGATTTTGAATATTGAATTATTTAATGTTCACAATGCTAAGAAAAGACAGATATCTGGGGTGATAGGTTGCCAGCTACTTTTATGTGGTGACAACTACACATTGAAATATCACAGTGTGCCCCATAAGTATGCCCATTAGTAATAAATACTTCTTGTGTTTGAATGTTTGCATTCATGTGCCACCACTTAATCCATGGTGGTACACTTAGGTAATTCTAACTTTAGGTGGTTGTATGTTACTGATGGTGACATTTTAGCATGGAGCATGTATTTCTTGAAGTTTCCCTTTTCTTTCTCTCTTCGTCTTCTTCTTTTTGGATGTGACAGTGTATCTCAGGTTGAACATGAGGTCTTTTCTCTTCCATCTCCCAAGTACAAAGGGTTATAGGTTTTCACCACCACATCCAGCTTAGATTTGATCCTAATAGACAGAAGGACATGATTTTGCTAGCTTTCAGCTGTTGAATATTCATTTCCAAATTTGAATGATAAAATTAGAATGCTCGCCACTTAAGTGTGCTATGAAAGAAAAGCGTTCTGAATGCCTCTAATCTGTCTGTGGCTTTAGAAGCCAAATCTTTGCATTGTTTGGTATCTGGAAAGTTAAGAATTCTCGAAACACAACAGTAGCATTGGGTTTGAAGCATTTTGGAAGAACAGGAAATGTTTGTATTTGTTTAGATACTAGGATAAAGAAATATTGGGGGTATCTTTTTACAGGTTTCTTTTGATTATCTGTTTACTGGGAACAACAGGGAAAAGGCTGAGGCATGACCTTAGACATTCCTAATACCATGAGGATCTGGAGGGATCTAAGCCTGTAGGTGGGAAGGTGGTTAGAGGGTCTGAAAACCTATAAAAGTAAAAGGAACTCCCCACTCATGGTTGCAAGATGAAGGAGTTATCCCAGTTATAGAGGTGATCAGAGATGGGTTAAGTAGCAATGATAAAAATACACAGAGAAGATTCCAGTAGCTTTACTAGGCTGTCTATCAGGAAACGGTGCCTTGTAAAGCAGAGAGGGGTTTGGGCTACCAAGGAAATTCATGTGGTTAGGGTTCAATGATGCCTTTTGGTTTTAAGTTCAGAAGGTCTAGAGTCATTTTGGATATATGTGGAATATTTTGGAGGCCCTGTCTGTTGACATAATGGTGCACTGTATCAGGCTTTCTTTTGGGTCACCAATCCGTTCCTAAATTATGACACATAGGAACTTATTAGTTTTGAATCCTTGGCCTTAGCTTAGCTCTTTGCTTGCTAGCTTTTATAATTTCACCTGTTTCTGGTCATCTACATTTTGTTTCAGGGCTTTTCACCTTTTCTTACCTTTTTACTGTCTCTATATCTGACTGGCTGATGGTTGCCTGACTTCTGGCCCCAGGCATCATGTCCCTTGTTCTTTTCTTTGAGCTCAAGTTTTGCTTCCTATTTTTTCTCTCTGCCTGGCTATTGGCTGTTCAGCTCTTTATTAGACCAATTTTGTGCCTTAGGCAGGCCAGGTTAAACAAACATAATACATCTTTATATAGTTAAATAAATGCAGCATAAACAAAAGTAATACATCTTTGTCTAGTTAAAATAACATTCTACAGCAGCATATGCTTATTTAGTAAAGACAGGTCCCTTTTGTTTTGACATCCACAGTGACAACTGTAAATTTACCCAAACTGGAAAGAATGGACAAATAGAGTTGCATGAAATTAGCAAGCTTTTTAACAGCAAAGGGAAAAAATAAACTGTAACAGACTAGAGAATTGGAGAAAATCTTTGTCATTTATACATTTGGCAAAGGGTTAAGATCTAGAATATACAAAGAACTAAAAAAAGTAAACACCAATGATAACTCTTTTTTTATTGAAAATAGATTCTTCTTTTATACAATACATCCTCAGCACCCTCCCTCCACTCTTCCCAGCATCCCTCAACTCCCTCTCCCCCAGATCCACTCACCCAGCAAGCCTCCAAGAGAGGCCAAACAGAACAAAACAAGATACAATAAGACAAGGTGAAAACCCTCATATTGTTGTTGGACAAGGCAACCCAATAGGAGGAAAAGAGTCTCAAGAGCAGACAAAAGAGTCAGAGATACACCCGCTCCCACTATTAGGCATCTCACAAAAACACCAAGCTAGCAGTTCAAAACATACATAGAGGACCTGGTGCAAACCCATACAGGACACATGCTTCCTGCTTCAGTCTCTGTGAACCCACGTGATCCCTGTTTAGTTAATTCAGTGAGCCATGTTCTCTTGAGTGTCTTCCATCCCCTCTGACTCCTACAATCTCCCCTCCCCCATTCCACAATGTTCTCCAATCTCAGAGGGGAGGGACCTGATGAAGACCTCCAATTTAGACTCTCTTTCTGCATAATGCCTGGCTGTGAGTCTCTGCACCCACTCCCATCTACTGCTGGAGGAAGCCTCTCTGACAATGAGTGGACAAGTCATCAATCTATGAGTATAGCAGAAAATCATTACAAACTGAGTGACAAAAACCAAAATACAAAAAGCTGCTGCACCAGTTAAAATGAGGCGCTTTGCAAGCTTGTACCCGTTGTGCCTGGGACACACCATTTGGTTAATGGTCATGAATTTTCATTCAGCCCTTATTGGACAAGTATGTGCACATATTCCTTAAGGGCATACACCCTAGATCTAAAGATTTTTTCAGTTAGATGAGACACTAGAAGTAGTAGGAAAACAATACCACAGAGCAGCAGCTCAGTCTGAACAATGTGTGGTCCCAGACAAGTCAGCTGTGGTTTCCTTGTGCCCTTCTCTGTTTTGGATTTGGTACGATACTTGTAGGCTTGAAGGTGAATTGAATGTAACTGGTACTGGTTAGAGGAGTGTTATATTGTTATTATTACTATTATTATTATTTACTGTATCTTGATATTTTTATGACATGATGACTGGGTTGAACATTACCAAAGTACATTAGTAACTGATTTACCCTTCTCCCTGAATGAGTGAGGAGATGACTAAGCACTGATGTCAATGTCCTTTAGCAGAATAAAAAGAGCAATGTTTGAGTGATGATTTGAATAGGAATGTCCCCATTTTTGATTACTTGATCCTCAGTTGATGGAACTATTTGGGAAGGATTAGGAAGTATGGTCTTGTTGAGGATATGCATCACTGGGAGTAAGTTTTGAGGTTTCAAAAACCTACACCATTCCTCCCCCCTCTCTTTCCGCCTTGTGGTTTTGTCTCAAGATGTGAGCTCTCATTTACTCCTTCAGAACTATGGCTACCTGACTACTGCCATGCTCCCTACCATGATATCCATAGACCCTAACCCTTTGAAACTGTAAGCTGGAAACAAACTCTTTGCTTTAGAAGTTGCCTTGGTCATGATGTCTTATCACAGCAATAGAAAAGTAACTAAAGCAGTTTGACTTCTGTTTCTGTTTGAAATGGTATCGTTTTGACTATGGCCTGAAGCATTGAAACACTTGCCTGCACTTCTTTTCTCTCTTGGAGCTCTCACTGTTAAAACAGGACAGATTTGCTGAAATGATAGGCTGAGCCTTACTTGTCTCCATTTACTCATTTTCATATGAGCTCAATAGTTGCAGAGTCTTGTTTGGAAGGGAATTTTTCCTATTTATATAACATAGTTCAGTTATTATTCATGGAGAGAGTAACTACTTAGAACTGTGCTGAAAACCAAAAGAAATGCTAAAGTGAATTTATTTCCAGAACTGTGTCATACCACCTCCCACACACTTTTTTTTTTTTTGTAAATGTGCTAGCTAGTTTTATGTCAACTTGACACAAGCTAGAGTCATCAGAGAGAAGGTGGCCTAAATTCAAAATATGCCTTCAGAAGTTCGGGCTGTAGTCAGACAAGTCTGTAGGACATTTCCTTAATTAGTAATGATTGGGGGTGAGGCTATCCCTGGATTAGTAGTCCTGGGTTCTATAAGAAATCAGGCTGAGCAACTATGATGAACAAGCCAGTAAGCAGCACCCCTCCATGGCCTCTGTGTCAGGTCCTGCCTTGAGGTTTCTGCTCTGAGTTCCTGTCCTGACTTCCTTCAGTGATGGACTATGATGTCAAAGCATAAGTCAAATAAACCCTTTCTTGCCCAACTAGCTTTTGGTCATGGTGTTTCTTCATAGTAGTAGCAACCTTAGCTAGAAAAATTAGTCATTTTCTTTAAGTCAGTCTCTCATTTTAAACACAACTTTCACCTTCAAAATGGTATTAATTTCTTCCTACAAGACACACACCTACTCTGGGGCATGCATTGGAGTTTAAACAGACTGTGTGCTCCTCGAGAATAAATATGTAGATCTAAATCTAAAATTTTTCATTTTTTGCTTGTTTTTGTTTTTCAAGACAGGGTTACTCTGTCCTAGGCTGGCCTTGAGTTAGCCGCCTGCCTCGGCCTCCTGAGTTCTAGGATTAAAGGTGTGCACCACCACCCGACTCCATTTTCTCTCATTCACCACAACTCAGCACATCACAAAGAGTAAATCATTAACAAGCCAAGCTTTGATAAACATGTTTCTTCCAGGGGTATTTTGAACTTTTGATTAGTTTCTTTTACTGGTAATCATATAGTAGTGATCAGTCTTTCCTTTGGGCCACCAACCAGCTCCCAAATCATGACATGGAGACTTATTGTTAGTTATAAATGCTCGATCTTATCTTATGCTCGTCCCACTAGCTGTTACACTTATATTAATCTATTTCTCTTCATCTATGTTTTACCTTGGGGCTTTTTACCCCAAAAAGAGAGTTCCTGGGTTTGGGGAAGGGAAAGCAACATGACCCTTCCCAGCAGGCAGACCTAAAGTGGCAGCTGATTTGCCACCAGTGTGGGGGAGGGAGCAGGAAGTTTAAACTATTTACAAACTCTAAACATTTGTAGAAATGGGTCAAGGAAATAGTATTCAACTGTCTGTTGAATTTACTTGGATGTATTTTGATAGCCAAAGGGGTTGGGGTAAAGCAGAAACAGATACAGAGATTTTAAAGTTTTACTCCTAAGTTATTCACCTTTTATTCAAGCGCTCCCTTTTTACCTACACCTGCAGTGTCTTATGCATCTGCAGTGTCTATTATGCTCTCCCTTGTACCACTGGCCACACATCTGGGAACCATCTGTCATAGCCCCACACTGGTGCAACAACTGTTGGGGTCCAGCCTTGCTGGATTTGGGGATTCATATATTCCATGATAGCGGCATGTGGATTAGAAATGTTAGACAGAATAAACAGAGATACAAAGGAGATACAGAGACATAGGATAGTGCCGGAGGGCAACCCAGTGAATTCTGATTCTGCCCATGTTTATTTCTTATGGTCTTTAAATACCCCAATTCAAAAAAGCAGAAGAAAGCAAAGATTTTTTTTTGATACAAGGAACAAATAAAGTGATTACCATCTTAATACCCAAAACACTAAATAACCACACCCAAGGCTAAGATATCTTTGTTAGTAGTCAGACCTTAAGTCAAATCTCCTGTCAATAACCTTGAAGGAGCAAGAATAGGCTTAAACTCTCTGGCCTTTAGTCAAGGTGGAATGGATTCATTTCTGTGGACCCCCACAGGACCCCAGGGACAAACCATCCCCTCTGCTTGTCTTCTTAGGTATAATCTCCATAAGCTGTAGGGATCCATCTTAGCACTGTTTGGTTGGTAAAGGAATAACCTTTCAGGACCTTATTTTTCTATTTTTGTTTTATTTATCCCCCCTGGACAAAAATTACTCAAGCACAGCCCTAACAAACATCTTTTTCAGAATTTACCAACTTCGAGCTCAAGAAGTGTAATGGTAAAAGTAAAAAGCTGAGGATCCCCAAGTGGCTGCAGCAGGCAGCGTGCCATGAGACCATGCCACAGGTTCCCAAAGTGGCGGCAGGCAGCAGGCAGTGGGTCCTGAGAGAAGCCAGTCCCAGGCAGGGACAGTGCAGTTTTCCAAGTGGCTGCAGTGGGCCACAAGAGGCAGTAAGTCCCAGGCACGGGGGCACGTGGTGAGTGAGAGACCTTAATGGGGCAGCCAGTCTCACAAGGAGAGACAGATGGATGGGTATGCCATGAGACCATGCCGCAGGTCTCTGAAGATGGCTGGTACTAGGCAGGGAGACACATAGCAGAAGACAAAGACATGGGTAGGCACGTCATGCAGAGTGAGGTTGGATATTTATTTAGTGTGTTGTGGAAGGAAAGGGGAGAAGGGGGAAGAGGAGAAAGAGAGACAGAGAGAAAGAAACAGAAAACAGAAGGGGGAAGGGGAGAAGTGGGATAAGGGAGAGACAGAAAAGGAAAGACTGAAAGATCTGCCTGCCTCAAGGGTGGATGGGCTGGGGAGTGGGCAGGGCTTGTCTCTTAAAGGTACAGGACAGACCATTACAAGAAGTACTTCTGTAATTAATTCATGGTTAAGCTCATGATGGGCATTTGGGAAATGTATAAATATCTCACCCAATTAAAGAAGTCACTGAGACACAGAGAGGGTAAATTGCTAACTGCCTAGTAGTGAGATTCATCTGGACCTTGAGCTTCCTGAGTCCACTATTCCATCCTCCAGTAGCCCTGGGTTAAGATGGTAAGGTGGCTGATACCAACTCTAGGGAAAATATTATACACACACACACACACACACACACACACACACACACGCACACACCAATTTATTTGGAACTCAACGCAAACTCTTGGATCTTCAATAACTATATTTAGTTTGGATCACTAAACTATTCATTTTCATCTCTGAAGTCATCATAATAAATAAGTAACTACAGCTGTTAGGCATTCAGAAAATTAGAATATGAATCCCTTGCTGGAGGCTAGGAATGCAGGAGTTTTGACTCCTTTCTCTTAGTTATAGCCCAGTGAGTGCCTTTGCCTGAAGGCAGTTCGTGATCATGTGACTGGAACTAAGAGGAGACGGGTGGTTGGCCTCAGCCTCCTCCCTACACCTCATCTTTACTTCTTCCATTAAGTCCTTTAAAAATCCCTCAGATTACAGCTGGATGATAACCTTCCTTCAATATGGAAACTATTCTATCTCTCTTTCTCTGTCACCCTTTCTCTCCTATAAGCTCATTATTAACCAAAACTCTAAAACTCATCCTCTTGGCCTATGAATGATATTCCTCACATCTGAGAGGCAAGAACCTGAAAGTCACGGGCTTGAGGTGGTTTGGTGGCCTTCAAGTCTCTGAAACCCTACCTTCTAAGAGAGGGTCCATCATTTTCAAAGGTACCCTAGTAATACAGTATCATATCCATGACTATTCCCATGACCAGATGATAAAGAGTTTATAAGGGCTCAGACATGTCAGAGAGCATTCAGACTGTGTCTTAGGACACAAGGTTTATTTGACACCAGAGAGAGTATGGTGAGTCCATCGGGAAATAAGAAGATTCTTCTTCTTCTTCTTCTTCTTCTTCTTCTTCTTCTTCTTCTTCTTCTTCTTCTTCTTCTTCTTCTTCTTCTTCTTTTTCTTCTAAATTTCCACCTCCTCCCCTCCTCCCATTTCCCTCCCCCATCTGCCCACTTCCCCTCCCCCTCCCTCTCCAGTCCAAAAAGCAGTCAGGGTTCCCTGCCCTGTGGGAAGTCCAAGGTCCTCCCCGCTCCATCCAGGTCTAGGAAGGTGAACATCCAAACAGACTAGGCTCCCACAAAGCCAGTACATGCACTAGAATCAAAACTCAGTGCCATTGTCCTTGGTTTCTCAGTCAGCACTCATCGTCTGCCATGTTCAGAGAGTCCGGTTTGATCGCATGCTCCATCAGTCCCAGTCCAGCTGGCCTTGGTGAACTCCCATTAGATCAGCCCCACCGTTTCAGTGGGTGGGTGCACCCCTCGCAATCCTGACTTCCTTGCTCATGTTCTCCCTCCTTCTGCTCCTCATTTGGACCTTGGAAGCTCAGTCCGGTGCTCCAATGTGGGTCTCTGTCTCTATCTCCATCCATCGCCAGATGAAGGTTCTATGGTGATATGCAAGATAGTCATCAGTATGGCAATAGGATAGGGCCATTTCAGGCTCCCTCTCATCAGCTGCCCAAGGAACTAGTTAGGGACATCTCCTTGGACACCTGGGAACCCCTCTAGAGTCAAGTCTCTCGCCAACCCTAAAATGACTCCCTTAATTAAGATATATACTTCCCTGCTCCCATATCTACCCTTCCCCCATCCCAACCCACCCATTTCCCCAAGCTCTCCTCATCCTCCCCTTCTCACTTTTCTCTCCCCATCTCCCCTTATCCCCACCCTACCCCCATCCCCCAGTTCCCATTTTTTGCCTGGTAATCTTGTCTACTTCCAATATCCAGGAGGATAACTATATGTTTTTCTTTGGGTTCACCTTCTTATTTAGCTTCTCCAGGATCACGAATTATAGGCTCAATGTCTTTTATTTATGGCTAGAATCCACTTATGAGTGAGTACATACCATATGAAAAATATCAGAAAGGCAAGAAATATCCACTTGAGGAGTTGGTGAGATGACTTGGTGGTTAAGAGTTCTTACTGTTCTTACAGAGGATCCATCACTCTAGCTCCAGAGGATCTGACCCTGTGGACCTCCCTGGGTACCAACACTCACATGAACATGCCCACTCATGCACACACTAATGTATATACATATTGCCAATAAATAAGTAAACAATAAAGGCTGTTGAGAGGAAGAGGGAAGGAAAAGTTTGAATTGTGGGGTGTTAAGGAATGACCCTGCTTACTGTGTGACACAAAGGTGTATGGATTGGGCAACATATGCACCCTATTAAAGATCCAAGAATCAGCTATGTGAACCAAGCTACCACAGATGAAGCGAATTGCCTCATCTTTGGGATTTGAGCCTTTCTTTTCTGAAGCCCAGAAACCCCCAGATATGTTGTAGACTTGTAGACATATATTCTGCAAGGTGCCTGCTCATGATCATAAGACTAAAGGAAATATGGTCTGATGAGTTCTAAGTTCAAATCTAACAGCTTTGAATTCACTATTTGCTAAAGTGGATCTTTTTGATTAATCATCTCTGGACCCTGAGGCCAATGCCTGTCCTCTTCTTTTTCCCTCCCACAGGGAGGTGGGACAAATTACACAATACCTAAATGTAAGTGTTCAGGGAATTCAACCACAGTCAGTTATCCACAGGCCATTCCATTATGGGTTTCTTTGAGCTGAACCACATCACAAACGTGTTTGGTATCTCTAGACTCCTCCAAGTGATCTCCTTGTTTGGTCTGCTGCTGCTGCTCTCCAAAGCTGCCCAATACTACCTACACAGACAATGGCTCCTCAAGTGCCTCCAGCAGTTCCCATCCACGCCTTCCCACTGGCTTTTTGGGAACCTCATAAAGGTAAGAAGACTCAACCTGTTATATAGGATAAGCATGTGATCTCTGAGAACTTCTCAGTCTACTTCCTGTGAGATAAGTGTACAGCCTCTTTCTGAGGGCTAATCTGTTGTCAGTGTATTTCAAATGTGTCAAGGCAAAGAGGAAAAATAAAAAGAACCAGACTTTCTTGTGGGGGAAATGATGTGAGGTATAGGATACAAATGACAAGACTGAGGTAATTTCTGGAAGTGGTGACTTGGGGGGGGGGATCATGCAAGCACTGCCCTATTAAGTGGATTGATTTAATTTTGTGCTTTATTACACACTCCCAGTATCATGAGCTCCTAACCATCAAGAACAGCATCTCATTTACACTAGTACCTAGCACAGAACCTGGCACATATATGAAGTCATGAGAAATGACTGCAAGGTGCTTCCTGAAGGATGGGGTGGGCATCACCTTGCTTCTGTGTCTCCAGCTCTGGTGTAGAGTACTGTTTGGTAAGTGACTGTGTGGAAAGGCACTTGGCAAGACTTCTGCACTGACCACACTCACGAATAGAAAGAATATGTGGAGCTCCTACCCAAGGGTGAAGTTCTTACTGAGGAGGAGAGCTCCATCCAAGGCTATAGCATCCAGTGAAGACAATCTCAAGACACAGCAAAGGTCTGGATAATAATGCATACAGGTCATCAGGCTGATCTGAGCCCCACTGTCTGCTGAAAAATTCTAAGTTGTCTCTGTGGAGGTCCTTCTTATAATAAAGTAATTACATGATTATTTCAAAATTATTTCTTTTTTGTGTGTCTGTTCCCCAAGGACCAGGAACTCCAGCAGACACTTTTATGGGTAGAGAAATTCCCAACCACCTGCTCAAAGTGGTTTTGGGGGAACAAGCCAAGTGTCATGATCTATGACCCTGACTACATGAAGCTGATACTGGGGAGATCAGGTGAGAGCAAACCGCATTGTGGCTGCAGTAGATAGGTTCTGCAGGGTTCACAACCTGGGTCTGTGAAACTCTAGGAAAGAATGGCACTTCAGCCAACAATTCCTAAGTACTGCTAATCATTCTCCTTGGTCTAACCCACATGTGCACAATGACTTAGATTTTAAAGCTCTAATTGTTGATTTTCTGGGGTCATAGAATTACTAAAGCCACAACTAACTATAGAAGAGCCATAAAGCTCTCTTACTCGTTTTCTTTGAAGACATGACTTGTGTTTCTTTCTGAACATCACAGTGACAGAAACAATAAAGCCTGCTTTCTGAGGTCAGCTTTGAGAACTGGGATAGAAAAGGATGAGGGGGGTGTATAAAATAGCCACTGAAAGTCATCCGGAGTTCCTGATAGGTCAGAGTCTGAAAAGCAGTCTGCTTAGGGATTTTTTTTATCTGATCTTTGATTAGCTGTTCATATCGGTCTTCTCTTACAGATCCAAAGCCTGTAAAATCATATGGTTTCTTTGTTCCCTGGATTGGTATGTATGACTAAACCAGGACTGAGAATACTACCCACTTAGTTATCCCAACAACTGTCTTTATATCATAGGGTAACTGGTGCCTGTGGCTTCTGTCATGGTCTCTCCTTAAATCAAGTCTTATTTTTCTTCTTCTAGCCAGACTCACTTCTTTCTAATGCTGAGCCCACCTGAACTTCAACTTTTGGCACATCATTCCTCTGAAATTCCAATGGGCACTTCTGTTCTTCAGGGCTGTTTTTCAACCTTGAGCTCACCCTTGTCACGATCATGGCAATCACACCACCCTATCTCTATGACTTCCATTTCTGAAATGCATTATGCTGTTTAAGCCTTTGCCCAAGAAATTCTACCTTCTTTGGGGATTGTTTTGCATATTTCAAACCATAGTTCCTTCCAAAATGTCCAAATTGTCTCTGGTTCCCTCTTTCTTCAACAAATACGTATACATACCTCTGGCCTAGGCTATGGGCTGCTCCTGTTGGAAGGGAAGAAGTGGTTCCAACACCGGCGGATGTTAACTCCAGCATTCCACTATGATATCCTTAAGCCTTATGTGGGAATCATGGCAGACTCTGTCCATGTGATGCTAGTGAGTATCTGTCTACCTATATGTCAATCTATCATCTCTATCTATCTATCTATCTATCTATCTATCTATCTATCTATCTATCATCTATCTATCTATCTATCTATCTATCTATCTATCTATCTATCTATCTATCATCTTCCCCTCTTTTCCATACCATTTTATACCATTTTATTTCCTCCGTTATTATTCTTTCATACACATACAAATATTCAAGGTGCATATGACTCCACACTCACACACTGGCCCAAGCACACCTATTATACACAGTCACAGGAGTGCCACTCATCTAACGGAGAGGTCACCATAAGCGGGACCAAGCCATACTGGAATCATTTTCTAAGACAGAGAGTATCTCAGTAATTATAGGCCAAACTTTATCACAATGGAATCCCAGCATAGAGCATGACTGTACGTTCCAGGGTGACCTAAGCAATGCCAGCGTCACTGTCAGAAAGAACAACTTCCAAGGATGTCACAAAATCCAGTTTTTTCCTAAGCTCAGCCCCAGAATGGCCATCTAACTGTGGAAAAGTTCGCTGAGAGTATACAGAGTTTGGGACTGGACGAGTGTTCAAGCAGCTACTTTAGAAGTACTGGGAAACATCCACTAACAAAACTATTAGTAAACTCCTCACGCTAAAGTGATTTATTTTGAAAACTGCTTGTGAATTCAAAGTAACAGAACTAAAAAATGTATGTCTCCACAAACTGTAATTGCAAGGCAGATCAGGGTTTAAAACTAAACAATTAAACTGGAAATGCTTTCTTCACTTAGAAAAAAAATCCAGTTTATTCCTTAATCTCTTGAGTGACTCAAGGCCAGCACCTTTCTATCCAAATGTTCTGCACGATCACCATCCGTTAGACCCTGATTTCTGATTCACAGTGCTCAGAACATTTTTGGTAAGTGAAGAAATTAAAGTCTGTGACGGTCCTGATGAGGCACATGTGTGCAGGCTAGCAGGCCTCCTTCCGCTCTCACTTGTGTCCTCATCTGTGTGTCCCTCTGACTCTATGGACCAGAATCCATCAGAAAACTGAAGGGCGATCCAGGCCCTTTCATCAAAAGTCCTAAGTATTTTCACAGAAGTGGAAATTATGATCTGACATCATGAGATGATGTATTCAATTTTGTTAAGTTTTTGTAATAAACAGACAACAGATTATAAAACTTTGATTCATGCTGTTTTTTCCCCCTGATCTCAAAGATGTGAGATTCTGATCAGATTATCTGTAGATTCAAAGACAGACCACAGTCTCTTCAACTCAGGTATTTAGTAGAAAATAAGGTAATTCCCCATTCTTATCACAGGACAAGTGGGAGAAGCTTGCTGGCCAGGAAAGCCCCCTGGAGATTTATCAACACGTCTCCTTAATGACCATGGAGACAATCATGAAATGTGCATTCAGTTACCAGGGCAGTGTCCAGCTGAATGAGTAAGTAACCACCTCTGAGCTGCGTGATCCTTGGTGCTACCAACTGTTGTGAATTTACATGAAGGCATTTTAGAGGGACAGCTCAGATGCTTATAGCCACAATAAGCAAGGTTCTGACCCAGTTCTGGGCCAAGTTCAACTCCAAGCCAGACACAACCCAGACGCCAAACAGGAACCCATGGGAACAATAGCAGAATGAGTGCAGAAGCCTGGGTGTAGGCAGAGTTTTTCTGTCCCGACTACCTGCTCCCAAATAGCCAGCAGCCGTTCAAATAACTGGCATAGTTACTTAATATAAATTATAAATGCTTGTCTGATAGCTCAGGCTTGTTCCTCACTAAGCTCTTTCACTTAAATTAACCCATATTTTTAATCTAAGGTCTATTCCGTGGCTCATGGCTTGTCACTTCATTTTCTACATGTCCTGCTTCCTCAGCAGCTGGCTGATGTCTCTCAGATTCTACCCTTCTTCTTTCCTGTCCTTCGTTTGGTTTTTCTACCTAGCTTTATCATGTTGAGCTATTGGTCAATCAGTTTCTTTATTAGACCAATCACAGTGTAAAAGAATATTCCACAGTACCTGAGTGTTCACCCATCTTTAAAAGCTTAAGGATCAAAACTGCTGTAAGACAGAAGTGGTCTGTACCCCAGTGCTATAGGTTCCCACAACTTGGGGAATATCTACAGACACCTTACTATGTCTGTGAATCAGGCATCACTGTGACCAACATTTTGTGCCTTTTAAGCTGCGGAAATTTCAGATCCTACGTTCAGGCGGTTGAAGAGCTGACTTATGGGGTTCACTCAAGAGTGAGGACTGCCTTTCATCAGAGTAATATCATCTACAATCTGTCCTCCAGTGGCCGTGCATTTCACCGTGCCTGTCAGGTCGCCCATGAACACACAGGTTATGACCTCCCTCCCCTCCAGTCTCTCTTCCTTTCTCAGGCTCATGACAAAAATATGATTGTGTCTTCCCTCAGGTTCAGTCTACCAGGCCTGACCCCTCTGTAGGACCTGGTATACATTTGTGTGGGGTGCTGCTTTAGCAAAATTTGGGGAGCTATGGTATTAGCATGAAATGCTTCCCAGGAAATACCAGTGTCATTACATTATTGATGCTTTGTGAGACCCATGGGACAATGTTTGCCATTGTTTCTGTGGGCTGTGAATCTGAATAGAGACATGGCCTAAATAATCTGATATTAGACTCTTAATCTTGATCCTCATACTCATGTTTACATGCATCCTGGGTTCTGCTGGACACAAAGATTGTAGAATCAAGAGTACTTGCATTGCACTAAAGTTTACCTCAAGCTGGTAACTGTTGTTTTTGGACAGACAGAATGATCAGTATGAGGAAGGCTCAGCTGGAGAATGAGGGAGAGCTGGAGAAGGTGAAGAAGAAGAGGCACTTGGATTTCTTGGACATCCTCTTGCTTGCCAAAGTGAGTGGAGTTTAGGGATGAGGTCTGGCTCAGAAATACAGATTAGAGACCAACGTTGCTCTCTTACCTGTGCCTTTACTCAGATGGAGGATGGAAAGAGCTTGTCTGAAGAGGACCTGCGTGCAGAGGTGGATACATTCATGTTCGAGGGCCATGACACCACAGCCAGTGGAATATCCTGGATTTTCTATGCTCTGGCCACACACCCTGAGCACCAACAGAGATGCAGAGAGGAGGTGCAAAGTGTCTTGGGTGATGGAACCGCTGTCACCTGGTGAGAAAAACTCAAGATGAAGGAAACCCCTGCCTTCTTATAGGAGAGGCCTTCTAGCCCTCCCAGATCTGTGTGACTCTTGAAGATGGGCCTCATTTCAGGGACCACCTGGACAAGATGCCCTACACCACCATGTGCATCAAGGAGGCCCTGAGGCTCTACCCACCTGTACCAGCTATAGCCAGAGAGCTCAGCACACCTGTCACCTTCCCAGATGGACGCTCTTTACCCAAAGGTATGAACTCCCCAGACCCAGGCCCCCAAGCAATCATGTGTTTCTGATGTTCTCAACCTCACTTGGTCTCTCACTTCTTGGTATATTGGATCTTTGCTCTGATGCTGGAAGAAGGCTATAAAATCCCAGATACGAATATAGGATGAATTCTAATTGGTCTTAATAATAAAATCCCAGAGTCAGATATAGGGGTTAATAATGAAAGATCAGAGAAGCAGAGTCACTAGTCACTGACTCTTATCTCTACTGACTCCTCAGACTATAGGGGCAATTCTGTCCCTAGGAATCCTCAGATGGAATGCGTCCTCTCTCCATGAAACCTCAGACTGCATCTGCTTCTGTCTCCTCTACCTTATATTCCTTTCTCTGCCCAGCCATATCACTCCTGTCTCTACCTCCTCAGTGCTGGGATTATAGGCATGTGATCCCAAGTGGTGGGATCACCTTTGTGTGAGCTGTTTCTCTTTTAGATGGATTCAATCTCGTGTAGCTCAAGGGTGGCCTTGAACTCACAGAGATCCATCTGCCACTGTCTTCTGAGTGCTGGGAAGCCACCACTGCCTGGCTTCTGTGGCTAACTAGCGACTTAGCTCTGTACTCTGATCTTCAGGCAAGCTTTATTTGTTAGATTACAAACAAAATATTGCTACATACTAATGCTTTCCTCTGCAATGTTTAGAGAAATAGTGTGACCCACTAGTTAAATGTCATTCTCAGCCTTGAAACATCCATTTATTAAAAAAAAAATCAGGCCTAAAAAGGAATGAGACAAGTCCTTGTGGGGATGAAGTTTTGTCTGTGAGTGAACGCAAATGAGAGAGATAAGGGTGAAGAAGAGAGATAATTTGGTGATAAAATCTGAGTTTCCTGTTATGGTAGTCAAACACAAATTAACTAACTCACCACTAGGTATGATCTCACCTCTGACACATCCAGGCTGTGTGAACATAAGAAATATAACTAGCCTCATTGAGACTCTGCAAATGAATATAAAACAATGCCTTCCTTGGCTGGGCAAGGGTCTTAGAGGTGTCATATGAGCTAATGTATCGTCCAGAAACTAATGGGGGGCTGCGTATGTGTTTTCATTTATGAGCTTATCATAAGCAAGACCCCTTGATTCATTATTGCTAGGTGCACTTTTTTCTTTTCTTTTTTTTTTAATATTTATTTATTATGTATACAATATTCTGTCTGTGTGTATGCCTGCTGGCCAGAAGAGGGCACCAGACCCCATTACAGATGGTTGTCCATTACAGATGGTTGTGAGCCACCATGTGGTTGCTGGGAATTGAACTCAGGACCTTTGGCAGAGCAGGCAATGCTCTTAACCTCTGAGCCATCTCTCCAGCCCCCTGCACTTTTTTTTCTAATGGATTCTTTACTCAGCTCCTCATCCCCAATAGGAACATTTTGCTCTGTGATGATTTATGGGATGCAAACCATTAGTATATTTTTATCTCTCACTTCTTGAGGATCTAAAGCCCTCATATTTTTTGCTATTATTTATTTATTTATTTTGATTTTTCGAGACAGGGTTTCTCTGTGTAGCTTTGGAGCCTGTCCTGGCACTCCCTTTGTAGACCAGGCTGGCCTCGAACTCATAGAGATCCTCCTGCCTCTGCCTCCCAAGTGCTGGGATTTCAGGTGTGCGCCACCACCACCTGGTTTTTGCTATTATTTTTTAATTGTTTTTTGTTGAGCTCTACATTTTTTTCTGCTCCCCTCTCTGCCTCTCCCCTCCCCTTCAACCCGTTCCAAAGGTCCCCATGCTCCCAATTTACTCAGGAGATCTTGGCTTTTTCTACTTCCATGTAGAATAGAACTATGTCTGTCTCTCTTAGGGTCCTCATTGATGTCTGTATCTATGACATAATTACCTGCCCATCTATGTCCTTCCTGCCCCACAGGTTTCATGGTGAGTCTCTCCTTCTACGGCCTTCACCATAACCCAAGACTGTGGCCAAACCCAGAGGTATGAAAACCCTGGGAAGAGAGGAGGCTCTACCACTTTATAGTATAGGCATTCTGTTCTTTTATGCATTGGAAACAGGGTCTTAACTCCCTTTCGTCCTGGCCCTCATGCTCTCTCTACAGGTGTTTGACCCTTCTAGATTTGCACCAAATGCTGCCCGTCACAGCCATGCCTTCCTGCCCTTCTCAGGAGGAGCAAGGTAAGGAGAATGGGTTAGTGGACATGGTTGACATATGCCAATGTTTGATATTTCTCATTGCTTTGGGCTTTCTGAGGCCTGTTTACACAACAGTTCTGACACACATTTAGATGACGTGTGTCCGTTTCAAAAGAAAGAAGGCATTTCAGTATGTACCTCAGAGATTTAACCCACTGCTCTGTGGTCACTGAAAAAAATCTGCGTTAAAAATAGTATATTTTCTTAAATAGATGATTTTTGAATATCAAATTTTCATAATTTCACATGAACCAACTTTAAAGTGTTCTTTTCAATTGTCAGAAACTTGATGGGAGAATTTCTTTTCCCCAAATCTCACCAGATACCCAACATATTTTTTCAATTAATTCAGCAAGTGAATACTAAAAAGAACTTATGAGTACTCACTTATACATATGAAATACATGTAAAGCATACACATTTAATACTGTAATGTGACATGTAGGAAGCATCCTATATTTCAATGTATTAAAAATCAGAGCTCTGCTGGTCCTTCTGTTAAACTCATGTATGTGTAAGTTTACAATCATTGTAGGCTGACACAGTAACAGACATCTCACACATTTTTGACTTTTGGCCTCACAAATATTCACCATGTATAAAAATTCTGGCAATTTTAGATAGTTTGTCCCTGTTTGAAAAATTAGGCATGAGAGAAGGGACTTAGTAAACAGGCTTGGCCTGCCTAGGAGTGTGGTGGTGATAGGACTGCCCCTGAGAAAATCCCTCTGCGGTGCTGCTACAGAAACCCACCAGATCTACAGGGCTCAGCCTGTAGATCACAAATGGTCCGAATCTCATAATGAATGGGTCCAAAGGATGCTCCTCTGATTCAATAGTTCTGTGACTTCTACAATGCCAAATCAACTTCTATTGAGTAAGTTAGAGGTGCAGTGCTTCACCGGAAGGAATATTTTTAGGATAAAGTTTATCCAGGAATAAGAATTTCATCTTAACCAGCTTCAAAAACAAAACAAAACAAGGTGCAGCCTCTGGATGTCAGGATGCTAGAGGATACTTGGCCACAGATGCTGGTAGTTTGAAGGGCTAATGGATGACTCAGACCCCGAATGGGAAGAGGATTAAGGGAGCAGCTTGAGGAACACCAAGATGATGTTTAACTTTCCACTAATGCTGGGTTAATTTATATGTTCTATGTAAAGATAATAATGTCCAGGAATGTGACCCACCCCTTAGTGTACTACTGCCCCAAACCGGAGAATCCAGGCTGGAGATCCAGAGATTGTTAGTGGGGGAATTGACTGACTGTTAACTCATTAAAAGACTCGTGTGGAAGGACTCTGTGCCCCACAGTGCTGGCACTATTCAAATGATATGCCATGTGTCTGAGGGCAGTACCAGGTTCAGAGCTAGTCCTGGAAGAGTAAAAGACTTTGTCAAAAATCAGGAGTCAGTCTAGGACCATGAAGGAGGACCCTAATGCCTGGCTCTGAATGGGGCTCATGGGCCAATGCTTGATTAACTAAGAACAAATCTTACTTCGCTGTCTCTGCCTGGCCCAGAAACTGCATCGGGAAACAGTTTGCCATGAATGAATTGAAGGTCGCCGTGGCCCTGACCCTGCTCCGCTTTGAGTTGCTGTCAGATCCCACTAGGGTTCCAGTCCTCGTGCAAAGAAGTGTGCTAAAGTCCAAGAATGGGATCTATCTTCATCTCAAGAAGCTAAAATAACACCAGTGGAGAAAAGCACAGCCTTGGAGGCCATCTGCTTGCAGTACTTTCTGTCTATCACCTGCTTTTGTTCCTGGGTTTTCTATACTTATTTTGCAAGCTTTCTGGCCACACCCCTTCTTCAATGCTGACTATAATGTCTCCTGTCATCCCATCTTTCTGCCCTTTCTCTTACTCTCCCCAGACTCCTTACAAGATTGTTTGTGTACCTGTTCCCACCTGGCTATGTCTCTGACCACATAACCCTGAACACCTGCCTGTCCTCAGTTTACCCTTCATAACCATTGCTCCTATGGATAAATGCATACTTTAGAAGAAGACACCTGGGCCCCACCTTATGGTTGTCAGACTATTGAAGAGATGGACCAAAAGGAATTAAAATGTCCTTAAAAATCCTACACTGTCAGTAAAATAAGGCTAATATTCTTGGTGTCAGCTAGAAGAATTTGACTCTGAAGAGGTGACTTCACACAATTCTGAAAGTTTATTTTGTAGTGGAATTAATATATACGAATTTCCTGGGGTTTAATTCTTATCTTTTCTATAAAATGATAACACTGATACCAAAAAGATGGAGGGAAACCAGTAGCATTTATCATGTTGTTTTGATCTAAATGTAAATAAATTCATTTTCCATTACAAATTTCTTTCTTTTCTTTTTTTATAAATTTATTCTTCTCCCATACATTGTATTCCACCTGCAGTTTCCCTGTTCTCCACTCCTCCCAGTCCTTTCCCCACCTCCTCTCTCCCTGAGATCCACTTCTCCATTTCCCTTCTGAAAAGGGCAGTCCTCCCAGGAATATCAACCAAACATGGCATAATGAGTTACAATAAAACTAGGCACAAACCCTCTAATTAAGACTGTAAGAGTTAACCCAGAGGAGGAACAGGTTCCCGAGAGCAGAGACATCCCCCAGCCCCGCCGCGTTAGGAGTCCCACAAGAACATCAAACTACACAAATGTAGCATATGCAGAGGATCAAGCTAAGACCCATACAGACTCTGATTGTTAATTCAGTCTCAGTGAGCCCTTATGAGTCCTTCTTAGTTGATTCAGTGAGCCGTGTTCTCATCGTACCCTGTGCCCCTCTGTAGCTCCTACAATTCTTCCTCCTCCTGTTCTGCAAGGTTCCCTGGGCTGCACCTAATGTTTGACTGTGGGTCTCTGCATCTGCTTCCATCAGTCGCAGGATGAAGCCTCTCTGATGACGATTGGGCTAGGATCCAATCTATGAGTATAGCAAATATCATCAAGGATCATTTAATTGACTTTTTATTTTATTGTTTATCCAGTCATGTTTGTTTCTATCTTAGGTCCCTGGGCTATGGAGCCTATGTTCCTGGTCATCCAGGCTATGTCTGGCATGGCCTCCCTCTAATGGTGTTGGCCTCAAGTTGGAGCAGTCACTGGTTGGCCACTCCCACAAGTTTTGCACCTCCTTTCCCCAAACAGGTCTTGCAGACCTTACAAATTGTAGGTCAAAGGTTTTGTGGCTGGGTTGATGTTCCATTTTCACCTCTGGAAGCCATGCCTGGTTACAGAAGTTCAGGCTCCATTTCCCCATTACTAGGAGCAGTCACTAGAGTCACCCTCATAGATTCCAGGAAGTTCCTACTGCTCTAGGGTTCCACAAAGCCTCCCAAATCTACTTCTGTCTCCTAGTAATCGTTCCGTCCATCCCTCCCCAATTCCCACCTGACACGTCCTGTTCACACCTGCCCAGAGTCCATTCAAAAGATCTATTCTATTTCTCATTCTCAGGGAGATCCATGTGTCTTCCCTTGAGCTCTCCTTGTTACTTGGTTTTTTTTTTTTTTTTTTTTTTTTTTTTGTCTGTGGATTGTAGCATGATTATCCTTTACTTAACAGCTAATATTTACTTAGAAGTGAGTACATACTCTGTTTGTCTGTCTGGGTCTGGGTTACCTAACTCAGGGTGATTTTTCTAGTTCCATCTGTTTGCCTGCAAATTGCATGATGTAATTGTTTTTAACAGTTGAGTAATACTCCATTATATAAATAAACCACATTTTCTTTATCCATTCTTTGGTTGAGGAACACCTAGGCTGTTTCCGGTTTCTGGCTGTTATGAATAAAGCTGCTATGAGCATAGCTGAGCAGGTGCCCTTATGGTAAGATGGAGCGTCCTTTAGATATATGCCCAGGAGTGGTATAGCTGGGTCTTGAGGTAGATTGATTCTCAATTTTCTGAGGAACCACTATATTGATTTCCATAATGGCTATACAAGTTTTCACTCCTTCCAGCAACGGAGGAGTATCCCTTACTCCAATCCTCTCCAGCAGGAGCTGTCACTTGTGGTTTTGATCAGTCCTTTTGACAGCTGTAAGATGGAATCTCAAAGAAATTTTGATTTGTATTTCCATGACAGCTGAGGATGTTAAGTGTTTCTCAGCCCTTGAGAGTCTTCTGTTGAGAATTCTTTGTTTAGATCTGTACTCCATTTTTATTGGATTATTTACTTTGTTGATATCTAGTTTCTTGAGTTCTTTCATTATTTTGGTTTTAGCCCTCTTTCAGATGCAGAATTGGTAAAAATTATTTCCCATTCTGCAGGTTGCTGTTTTGTCCTGTTGACTATGTCCTTTGCCTTATTCAAGCTTGCTTTTCAGATTCATGAGGCCCCATTTATTAATTATTGATCTTAATGTCTATTATATTGGTGTCCTACCCGGGAAGTTGTCTCCTGTGACAATCAAGGTGTTCAAGGCTGTTAACCACTTTCTCTCTCTTAGGTTCAGTGTATCTAATTTTATGTTGAGGTCTTTGATCCACTTGACTTAGGATTTATGTAGGATGATAGGTATGGATCTATTTTCATTCTTCTACATGCAACCCTCCAGTTAGACCAGCTGTAATGAGTCTTTCTCTATCCCACCAGCCATGTCCCAAATAATGACATGGAGACTTATTATTAATATGAAAGAATAACCTATAACTAAGGCTTGTTCCTAAGTAGGTCTTATAACTTAGATTAACCCATTTCTTTTTTCTTTTCTTTTTAAAAAAGATTTATTTATTTATTTATTTATTTATTATACAGTTTTCTACCATCATGTATGCCTACAGACCAGAAGAAAGTACCATATCACATTATAGATAATTCTGAGCAACCATGTGGTTGCTGGGAATTGAACTTAGGACCTCTAAAAGAGCAGCCAGTTCTCTTAACCACTGAGCTATCTCTCCAGCCCCAGATTCACCCATTTCTATTCATTTACATTTTACCAATGGCTTTTTACCTTTCTTTAATTTTGCATGTCCAATTCCCTCCATCCTTTGTTGGAATCTCCTGCATACCTACATTCCTCCTACTTCCTCCCTCTACCCAGAATCCAGCCTGTACCTGCTGTCTAGCTACTGGCCATTTAGCTCTTTATTAAATCAGTCATAGCAATGTATCTTTATTCAGTGTACAAATATCCCACAGCAACCAGCACCATCTGTTGAAGATGCTTTGTTTTTTTTTTTCATTGTATATTTCTGGGTTCTTAATCAAAAATCAGGTGTTTATATGTGTGTGGATTTACATCAGGGTCTTCAATTTGATTCCATGTGGGCTTTATTATATAGCTCTGTAGTACATATTGAAATCAGGGATGGTATATATCTAATAGTTCTTTTGTTCTTCAGGATTGTTTTAGCTATTCTTGGTTGTTGTTTTTCTATATGAGTTTAAATATTGTTCTTTCAAGGTATGCAAAGAATTATGTGGGAATTTTGATGGGGATTGCGCTGAATCTGTAGGTTGCCTTTGGTAAGATAGTCATTTTTATTATGCTTACTCTACAATTTTATGAACATGGGACATCTACCCATCTTCTGATAAATTCCTTAATTTCTTTCTTCAAAGACTTGAGTTTTTGTCAAGTCCTTCACTTTCTTGATTGACGTCATCCTCAAATATATTACATTATTTGTGCCTGTTGTGAAGAGTGTTGTTCTCATGATTTCTTTCTCAGCACATTTGTTATTTGTATATAGAAAGAGTACTGATTGTTGAGCAAATTTTTTGTCCGGCCACTTCACTGAAGGTGTTTATCAACTGTAGGAGTTTCCTGGTAGAATTTTTTGGGATCACCTATGTACACTCTCATATTATCAACAAATAGTAATACTTTGACTTCTTCCTTTTCAGTTTATATACCATTGGTCTCCCTTAGTTATTTTATTGCTGTATGTGGAGCTTCAAATATTATATTGAATAGAAATAGAGGGTGGACAGCCTTGTCTTCTTCCTGATTTTAGTGGAATTGCTTTGAGTTTCTCTCTATTTAATTTCATGTTGGCTATGGGCTTGTTGTAAAATGCCATTATTGTGTTTAAGTATGTCCCTTACATCCCTGGTCACTCTAAGAATTTTATCATGAAAGGGTGTTGGATTTTGTCAAAGCTTTTCCAGCATCTAATGAGATGATCATTTGGGTTTTTTTCCCTTCAGTTTTCTTATATGGTTAATTACATTAACTAATTTCATATGCTGAATCATCCCTGCATCTCTAAGATAAAGCCTACTTCACAATGGTGAATTACCTTTTTGATGTGTTCTTGGATTCTGTTTGTTCGTCTTTTGTTAAGTATTTAGCATCTATGTTTATGAGGGAAATTGTTTATAATTTCCTTTCTTTGTTGGATCTTTGTGTGGTTTGGGTATCAGTGTGACTGTGGCTTCATAAAATGAATTGGGTGATTTTCCTTCTGATTCTATTTTGGGATACACAATTAATATAAAAACTCAGAGATATAAATTGAGGTTCAATCTGAAGACCAGAAAAGCAAAGTAGCCAGCCACTAGCTCTTACCTCGACCTCATTCCGAAATGACAATCCTGGCTCCAGAAATCTTAGAATTAGATTGAGGCTGAGTGTTGACCTCCTGTTTTATAATCCTCTCTAGGGCTGGAATTAAAGACATGCCCCACTGGAATTGAAGGCATGCACTGCCTGGTTTCTATGGCAACTAGTGTGGCAACTAGAATTAAAGGTGTGTGTTACCACTGCCTGGTATGTAAGGCTGACAAGTGGCTCTGTTTTTTCTTTTTCTTTTTCTTTTCCCACCCTTTTTATAGATATTTATTGAGCTCTACATTTTTCTCTACTCCCCTCCCTTTCTCTCCCCTCTCCCCATCAACCCTCCCCCAATGTCCCCATGCTTCCAATTTACTCAGAAGAATCTTGTTTTTTCTACTTCCTATGTAGATTAGATCTATGTAAGTCTCTCTTAGTGTCTTCATTGTTGTCTAAATTCTCTGGGATTGTGTTTTGTTGGCTTTTTTTTTGCTTTATGTTTTAAAAACCAACTGTGAGTGAGTGAGTATATCTGATAATTGTTTTTCTGTGTCTGATTTACCACACTCAAAATAATGTTTTCTAGCTCCATCCATTTTCCTTCAAAATTCAAGATGTCGTATTTTTTTCTGCTATGTAGTACTCCACTGTCAAAATATACCACTTTTTCCTTATCCATTCTTCGGTCAAAGAACATTTAACTTGTTTCCAGGTTCTGGCTATGACAAATAATGATGCTATGAACATAGTTGAGCACATGCTGTTTTATTCTCTGACCTTCGGGAAAGCTTTATTTATTAAAATACAAGTGAAATGCCACTAAAATTTTTGGGATAATTTGACCAGTATTGGCATTAACTCTTCTTTAAAAGTCTTGTAGACTTCTGTGCTAATGCTGTCTCGTCCTAGGCTTCTTTTGATTGGAAGATACTTTTTAAATTTTATTTATTGTTTTTAATTGAGGTATACATTTCTCCACTTCCCCTCCTTCCCTCTCCCCTTACACCCTCCCCCATGCCTCCATGCTCCCAATTACTCAGAAGATCTTGTCTTTTTCTTCTTCATAGATAGGTCTATGTAAGTATCTTTTTTGTTGTCTAGGTTTTCTGGGGTTGAGGGATGTAGGCTGGTCAATTTTGGAGAAAGTTCTGTGAAGTGCTCAGAAGGTAAATTCTTTTGAGTATCTGTTAGGCCCATTTGGTTCAAAACATCTATTAGCTCTAGTATTTCTCTGTTTAGTTTTTATCTAGATGACCTGTTCATTGGTGAGTGTGGAGTATTGAAGTCTCCCACAATATCAGTGTGGGAAGGTCGCTATGTGATTTAATCATCAGCAATGTTTCTTTTACAAATGTGGGTGCCCTTGTGTTTGAGGCATAAATGTTAAGGACTGATATATTATCTTGCTGGGTTTTTCCTTCAATGAGTATGAAGTGTTCTTCTCTGTCTCTTTTGAATAATTTTGGCTTGAAGTCTATTTTGTTAGATATTGGAATTGCTACACCAGGCTGCTTTTTAGGTCCATTTGCTTGGAAAACCATTTTCCAACCCTTTACATAAGGTAATATCTATCCTTGATGTTGAGGTGTTTCTTGTATGCAGCAGAAGGATGAATCCTGTTTTCTCATCTATTCTGTTAGTCTGTGTCTTTTTTATTGGGGAATTGGGGTCATTGAAAATGAGAGATATCAGTGACAAATGACTGTTAATTTCTCTCTGTGTGTGAGTGTGTGTGTATGTGTGTGTTCCATTCTTTTGGTTTTGCTGATGTGAGATTATTTATTTCCTCTATTTTAATTGGTATAGTTAACCTCCTTGAGTTGCACTTTTTTTTTCTAGTATGTCACATAGGACTGTATTTGAAAATAGATATTGTTTGAATTTGATTTTTATCATGTATTATCTTGATTTTTCCATCTATGGTCATTAAAATATTTTCTGGATATTGTAGTCTGAGTTGGTATCTGTGATGTCTTAGCGTATGCAAGTCATCTGTTTAGGCCCTTCTTGTTTTTAGAGTCTCCACTGAGAAGTCAAGTGTAATTCTAATAGATCTTAATTTAAATGTTACTTGATCTTTTTCCTTTGCAGATTTTAATATTCTTAATATTCTTGCTTTGTTCTGTATGTTTAGTGTTTTTGTTATTATATGGCAAGGAATCTTTTTTTCTGATCCAATAATCTGATATTCTGTTAGGTTTTTGAAACTTTATAGACATCTCCTTCTTTAGTTTACTAAAAAATTTTCTTCTCTGATCTTGTTGAAAATATTTTCTGGAACTTTGAGTTGGGATTCTTCTCCTTCTTCTATTCCTCTTATTCTTAGGTTTGGTGTTTTTCATAGTTTACCAGATTTTCTGGATTTTTTTCATGTCAGGAATTTTTAAATATTTAACATTTTATTTCTTTCTCTCTCTTTTTAAACAATATTTCTATTTTGCATAATAATCCCAGTTCCCCCTGCCTCCTCTCCTCTTCCTTCCCCACCTTCACCCTACACCCCATCTACTCCTCCTAAAGGTTGAGGCCTCCATGGGGAGTCAACAAAGTCTGGCACACCACATTGAGACAGGACCAAGGCCCTCCCCTGTATCTAGGCTGAGCAAGGAATCCATCCTTAGTGAATAGGCTCCTAAGAGCCAGTTCACACACTAGGAATAGATCCTGGTCTCACAAACTGCCCAATTCACACAACTGAGACCTACATTTAGAGGGTCTAGTTTGGTTCTATGTAGGTCCCCTGCTGTCAGTCCAGAGTCAGTGAGTTCCCACTAGCTCAGGCCAGTTGTTTCTGTGGGTTTCTCCATAATGATCTGGATGAAAGTTCCATTTATCTCAACCATCCCATTCCTCAAGTTCTCCTTGCCAACCCCTTCTCTCCTCTTCCTTCCTTTCTATCCACCCCCTGCAATGCTCCAAATTTACTAAGGAGATCTTGTCTATTTTCCCTTCCCAAGGGGAATCCATGTAGATCTCTCTTAGGGTCCTCTTTATTATATATCTTTTCTGTGGTTATGGATTGTATACTGGTTATCTTTTGCTTTATGTCTAATATCCACACAGACCTTGGACACACCTTCCCATGCCTTCTGCTTTTTTCATGGGTTCTTTTCCCCAGCAGCAACTTTTGCCCAGGAGCCAAGCAGAGATTCAATGAGGTTCAAATGACAACCATGGAGAACCCAGTCACAACTGGTGGTAAGACATGAACTCCTCTTCCTTGGTTTGACACAATGGCATTCTTTCTTCTGTTTGTTTGTTCTGCTGTTTTGGGCTTGGCTACCTCAGGCCACTTCCTCCTGCCCTGTGTGTCTATCCCTTGCATCTTTTAGATCCCATGAAAACTATTGTCCTGATGGGGAATGGGCCAATTTTATCACAGAGCTGAGCTCAAAAAGAAGCAACCATGTAACTTGGCCAACATTTTAGCTAATATCATCAAGAAGGTGACGCCATTGAACTTGGCTAGTTAAATGGCTTGGCTCGTGATGTCATCTAGATGGCAGCAACCAAATAACTTGCCACCATCTTGACTAGTGATGTCATCAAGAAGGTGGCAACATTTGATTGGTCACTATCTTGGTTAGTGACATCATCAAAATGATGACACATAAGTGATTCCCTTCCAGTACCACTGAGCCTCCAGGTGATCATACATAGCTATAATTTCCATGCCACAGGCATTCAGTCACACCCCAGTCCTCTGCTCCCAAACTTTCCTTTTTGGTTTTCATTTCCTGGACTCCTAATGGGATTTTGGAAATGAGACCCAGATGGAGCTTCCACACAAGCTCTCTTGTACCAGATCACTGTGGTGGGTTGTTGGGGGAGATATCTTTGCACTGTTCCTCTAAAACTGCCAAAGTTAAACCTTGATTCAGAGGGCAATCCATGTTTAGCTGGCCAGAATAAACCATAGAGTATTTTTGACTGACCCAGAAAGAGGATAGACAGACATAGGAAGGAATAGGGAGGGGCCTAAAAGTTTGGTGATCTCTATAATCTGAGAAGGTGGAGAGACAGGTCAGCTGATCATTTCACCATATCATTTGGGTTTATACCCTAATATCTGACTCCTGCATTTTATTTATTAACAGAACAATGAGACTAGATCCTTTGTATTTTTACATATTGTTTTACAAAACATAGTTACTGTTTTTTCCTCTGAATTAGTTTATTTATTTACTGTCTTTTCCTCTGAATTCATTTATTTAGGAGATAGAACACAGTCATTCAAAATTGTGAAATACAATATGAACGCAGAGAATAAGGTCAGAAAATAAGAGGAATTGTTATATTCAATTTTCACAATAAATATTTTTCATGTTTTATTTATTTAATTAATTAATTTTAATCCCAACTGCAGTTTTCTCTCCCCCATCCTCCCATTCCCACCCCCACCTACAATATACATTTTTAAAGAAGCAAATGAAGACTTTTCAAAACTTCACTAGACACCAATTCACACACAATTAAGTTTTTCTATCTAAATTAACTGAAATTGAAGTCAAATGATTATAATTGTGTACCAATTACATGTAATTAAATAGAAATACATCTTAAGTATATTTAAATATATAGTATAATGTAAGAGGGGAAGCTATTCTACAATAATTCATTATCCTTCTGGCCTTGGTGTTCAACTAAAAGGCCATTGGGGAGCAGCAATATATATTACCCAGATTACCCATCTTTAATGATTTATTATGTGAATTGCATATTTTGATACAAAATTTGTTAATGTCAGAATGGTGGCTATTTTTGGTAAACTTCGAATTTTCTAACCTTACTGTTACCTAGAGGGAGACTTGCGAGAGTCTCCAGCCACGTACTGCCAACACTGACCAGCCACCAGGGGGAGCTGACACCTTTGAGATAGCTAGACCCAGGAGGTTGTATGTGAATTTGCAGCAGCCAAGAGCTGAGTCTTGGAAAAGCACAGATTTCAGTCAGGACCCAAATGATAAGGCGCTGGATAGACTGTTGCCAGAAGGGACAGCTGTGGTAGCTGAGATGTAAGGACTTAAATCCAAGTTACGTGTCAGGACCCAAATGATAAGGCGCTGGATAGACTGTTGCCAGAAGGGACAGCTGTGGTAGCTGAGATGTAAGGACTTAAATCCAAGTTACGTGTGGTAAATTGCAAAGAGGCTCTCCTAATTCATACAGTCTAACTGGTAGACCCCTTTAAATGGGAAATTCACCCCATGATCTATCACACTTGTTTCCTAGCTAGATTGAGAAATATGATTGGGGGTGGCTGACAGATTTATGAATTTGAAGTACCAGGGGATGGTAGAAATAACATTTAATAAAATTGTCATAGGCTAAACATACAAGGTAGGCAAGACACTTTCTAGCTTATATAAGCATTAGAAGTTACCTTAGGCTTCCCTGGCTTGTGGTCTTTATTTATTTTGAATGGAGGTCCTACACAAGCAGGCCAATGTAGAATCAATCAAGGTCAAAGAGTATCAAGGTTATGTTTGAGTCACATGGGTGTGACGACTCAACAAGCTCTCCTTCACCGTTGCTAAAGAGTGAAGAGGTGACACAGAGAGCTTGTCTCTAGGAAGAGCAACTATTCTGACAGCTTGCTTCTTTCCTCATGGCTATTTGCAAGGGAAGGAAAAATAAAGTAACTTGCAGGCGATGCTCTTGGGGTGGGAAGACAAAGGGTTCCATTATGTCCCCTTAGTCTTATGAGCTAGTAACAAAGCACCCTGAGATAGCATCCATTTGACCCAGACTTTAAAGAAGAAAACACTTAATGTATTTCTTTATTTGAGCCTGGTATAAAGTTAGGCTGAAGGATAAGAAAGTGACCTCTAGTAGGAGATATCAATCATTATCCTATAACTTGATCTTTTTTGTAGAAGTGTTAAGCTTTTCAGGTTACCTGGCTCCACTTATAAACACTGACTGTGGGTACCAGTCTTCCAAACAACTGGTCCTCACTGCCAAATGTAGACAAGGCGGATCTCATGTTAAACACTAGTAAAGACTTATACTTCTGTTAGTTTGATCCCTCTTGATCATGAGTAGCCACTGCCATGCATCATGACTTTACAAAGTTTAAAGCACATAACCCTTCAGAATCAAGCATTTATCCCTGATACCATTCTAAGGGAGGAAATGGTTTTGATCTCTGGTCAGTCCCCATTTCTGATGCATGGTCCAGCAGATAGGACATACCTGGGCAAATCCATGAAGGTTAGAAAGAGGACAGGTGTTCTGGGAGCAGCCTATTGCTACTGGACTCAACACAAACCTGTTCAGCATACACCACTGGGTTCCTTCTTTGTCCCTTCTTATCTTTCAGAAAGGATAACAATTTGACATGATCTTCTATATTATAGAGGAGCAAATGTGTCATTTGCAGATATATTGATGAACTGTCACATACTGTGTGAATTCATCAAGAAACTTGCTCTGGAGAGGTGAACTGGCTTTCCTACTTCAGATCTGTGTGTGCTTGTCTCCAAACATCCTCCAAAACCTGTGATAACTAGGTAAAAAGTCACCATTGCTGAAAACACTGTGTTCTTTGGCCCAAGATATGGAAAAAGAAGGCTGGGACTGAGCTGCAGACTCTCTCATTTCTGGCTGGTTTTCATGGTGTTGAATGAACTACAGAGGATTCTGGGAAAGAACTATCCCCACACTGACATCTGGTACTTTGGAAAGCAAATAGGCCCAGCTGGGAAGGCCACTGTTGTTGTTCTGCGCCTGTCAAGTTGTCTTTTAATATCTGTATCTACCCCCCCCACACACACACATAGGTTACTCCTGCTGTCAGATTCTATGCCAGGAACCCCTCACCCCTGCAATAGATGGTATAGTCTAAAGCTCCTAAGACTAAAAGTTGCTACAGCAGTGTGGCCTAATACTTAGTCATAGGTGAGCAAAAGAATGAAATATCTATATTCCACTCACGTAGGCTCAGAGAATATTGAGCAAAAAAAAATGGAAAGAATTTAAGAGCGAGAGGAAGGAGTATAGTATTGTATAGCTCTTTCTTCTGAATAGAAATACTCCTTTATAGCACAAGAAGTCAACACAACATAGAAGTCCCGGGAAGCTCCCTAAAACTTAAAAAGGTTCACAAGGGCCTTCTCCAAGACTATGCAAGCTGGAACAACTACAAGGGAGAAGAGACTGACCAACTGATCTGCCTAGAAGTTAAAATTCAAAGCTCCAAATTTTATTAACTATCACCCAGTTTGGGATGGGCTTTTTGGCGATTCAGATAACTTTGGGTCACCCTTGCTCACTAAGTCACCCCTTGTTATACTTCTGTAAGTAACCCCATAAACTTACTGCTTCGCTGAGCTGGGCTTGGCTGTAACCCTTTCTTTGTTTGTTGTCAGTGTCCTAACCAGTGTAAATAGACATTAGTTCAAGTTATCTTAGAAAACACAGATGACACTCACAAAGTCAAACAAACTGTTTAGCAAATAGCTCAGCTAAATCTTCAAAACACTCTCCTCCTTTGTTTTGTTGAAAATATATTTTTAATAAAATATATTATGATTATGGTTTCTATCCTTCTAAACCTCTAAGCGTCATCCCACTTCCCTTCCCAATTGAATCCATACCCCTTCTGTCTCTGATTAGAAAACAGACATCTGAAGAATAAAAATAAAATATGATAAAACAAAAACAAACTGAACTATGACAAAATAAACAGAAGAAAAAGAGTCAAATAAAAAGCATGAGAAACATATATAGATACAGAAACACACCTTCATACACATAGGAATCCCATAAAAACACAAACTAGTAGCCATAATGTCACAAAGGACCTATAAGGTGAAAAAAATTCTCTAACAAAATATTATGAGATGAAGAACCTCCAAAGATGCCACTGAGTTTTTCTGTTAGTCATCTACAGCTGAGCATGGGGTTTGCCTTGAGAATGATTTGTATCCCCAGTGAGACTCTGTGGGACTGTCATAGGATTTCTACTGCTATGAAGAGATATCGTGACCACAACCTTATAAAGGAGAACATTTAATTGAGGCTGGATTTCAGTTCAGAGGTTTAGTCTATTATCATCCTGGTGGGAAGCAAAGCAGCATGCAGGTAGACATTGTGCTGGAGAAGGAACTGAAAGTTCTACGCCTTTATTCACAAGCAACAGGAAGGAATCTGTATCCACACTGGGTGTAGCTTGAGCATATGAAACCTCAAAGCTCACTCCCACAGTTATATCCTTCTTCCAACAAGGACACACCTACTTCAATAAGGCCACACATCCTAATAGTGCCACTTTCTATGAGCTTATAGGAGCCAATTAAATTCAAACTACCACAGGGAAAAATATTTTTCATTTGCAAGTAGTTAGCAATTGCAGATAGCTTCTGGGTTATGGATGGGGCTTGTGTCCACTTCCCCACTCAGCAATGGACTCCATCTGGTGCAGATCCATGTAAGCCCTATATATATTGCCACAGTCTCTGTGAGTTCACATGTTCATCAGTCCTGCTGTGTTTAGAGTATCTTGGTTTTCTTAGTGTCCCCCTTCCCCTCTGGCTCTTATGATCTTTCTACTTCCTCTTCTTCATGGTTTCCTGAACTCTGAGGGGAGAGATTTGATGGAGACATTCACTTAGAACCAAGTGTTCCAAGGTCTAACTCGCTGCACATTGTCTAGCTAGGGATCTCTGTATTTGTTCCCATCAACGGCATGAAGAAGTTTCTCTGATGATGTCTGAGCAAGGCACTAATCTATGAGTATAGCAGAATGCCACTAGGAGTAGTTACATGTTCCTGTAACAGAAAAGTAGTCTTTTGTTTTCACTTGGGTTCTTGGCCTATCTGGCCTCAGTTTCTTGGCTACCTGAGCAGTGTTGGATATGGATTAATTTCATGGGCTGCACCTTAAATCTGAATCAGATATCGGTTGGTTACTATCAAAAGGTTTGTGCCACTATTGCACTAGCACATCTTGCAGAAAGGTCATCCTTGTAGATCGAGGAGCTTGTAACTAGATTGGTATTTACATTTCTCCTTTGGCAGAGTGAAGAGTATGTTATAGGACCATGGACACTAACTAGTCCATAGGAGTGAAGGCACTAGGTAGGCACCAGCTTTACTTTGTGTTCAATAAATTGTATAGGTGTTGTCTTCAGCAGTAGGGTCTTACTGTGTTTGTGGAGAGCAACCAATAGCCTTGGCAATAGCTTGGATTGTTTGGGGTTTCTCATGGAAAAACTTTGCCCAACAATTCAATTAGATGTAACCTATTCCTGGCACTGAAGCATCATTTGGTGATTAGTGATCTGGTTACCCCATTATTTGACAATTTTATTTAGATTGCCTCATACCTGAATATATTTTAGGAGGGTTCTACTTTATTCGGTTTCCATATGACCCCTCAAATGGCCTTTAGTTTTAGCTATTCCTTTTCTTATCCTCCCTCTGCATCCATCCTTGTTTGCTCCTCCATTTCCGTCTCCTTCCATCCATTCATAACTATCTATTCTATTTTCCTTTCCAAGGGAAAGTCATCCCTTCTTCCCCCCATTCCCATACTCTATACCTAACCTCCTTGGTTATATGGATTGTAGTTTGCTTATCAAAGACTTAACAGCTAACATCCACAGATAGTAATACTATATTTGTCTTTCTGGGCCTGAGTTACCTCATTCAGTATATTTTCTCATTCTATCCATTTACCTTCAAAGTTCATTATTTCATTTTTAATAAATGAATAATATTGTATTGCAAAAATCTAGGCTGTTTCCAGTTTCTGGCTATTTCTAGTTTCTGACAATTATGATTTTTTTTTATTCTTTTTTAATTAAAATTTCCACCTGCTCCCCGTTTCCCATTTCCCTCCCCTCCTCCCAAATATTGCCCCCTCCCCCCACTCCCCTCCCCCTATCCCCACTCCTCTTCTCCTCCCCCCACACCATTCCCCCTCCCTCTCGATACTGAAGAGCAGTCCAAATTCTCTGCCCTGCGGGAAGACGAAGGTCTTCTATCTACGTCCAGGAAGATGAGCGTCTAATCAGGCTAAGCTCCCACAAAGCCAGTTCATGTATTAGGATCAAAACCTAGTGCCATCTGACAATTATGATTAGAGCAGCAATGAACAAAGTTGTCTCTGTAATAGGATGAAGGGTCCTTGAGGTATATACCCAAGAGTATTATAGCTGGATCTTGAGGTAGATCAAGTCCCACCTTTCTGATTTGTATAGTGGCTATACAAGTTTGCACTCCCATTAGCATTAGATGAGTATTCTCCTTACTATGCATCCTCTCCATCATGAGCTGTCATTTGTTTTATTGCTCTTGGTCGTTCCTGGCACTGGTGTAAGATGAAATCTCAAAGTAGTTTTGATTTGCATTTCCTTGGTGACTAAGGATGTTGCACATTTATTTGTTTCTCGGCCATTTGCGTTTCCTCTTTTGAAAATTCTGTTTAGATCTTATATACCGTTATTTTTTAATTGGTTGCTTGTTTTCTTGATGTCTAGTTATTTTGGTTATATATTTCAGATATCAGTCCCCTATTAGATGTGTAATTCCTAATCTTTCCCCATTCTGTAGGCTGCTACTTTGTCCAAATGATGGTGTCCTTTGGTATACAGAAGCTTTTCAGTTTCATGGGGCCACATTTACTAATTGCTGATCTTAATGCCTGCTATTGGTACTCTGTTCAGAAAGTCTTTTCCTGTTCATGACTATTCTCCGTGTTCTCTTCTATCAGTGCATCTGGTCATTTGTCTATTTGTAATTGAGTTTTAAACAGAGGGATAAGTATGGATCTATTTACAATCTTCTAAATGTAGGGCATCCAGTTGGACCAGCATAATTTGTTGAAGATGCTGGGTTTGGTTTCCCAGTATGTATTTCTGGCTTATCAAAGTTCAGGTGTCAATAGGAATGTGGATTTATTTCTGTGTCTTCAATTTGATTCCATTGATCTATGTGTCTATTTTAATGCCAATACTACACTGCTTTTATTACTATATGTCTGCAGTACAATTTAAGGTTGGAGATGGTGATACCTTCAGCAATTCTTTTATTACTCAGATTTGTTTTGCTTGTATTATTCTGTCCTGTTTGTTTGTTTTTATTCTCTTTGTGTGTTTCCATATGAAGATGAGAATTTTTAGGGTCACTTATGTATATTAGCATATCATCTGCAAAAAAAGTACATTGACTTCTTTCTTTCCAATTTGTATCCCTTTGATCTCCTTCAGTTGTCTTATCGCTCTAGCTAAGATTTCAAGTACAATATTGAATTATTATGGAGAGAATGGACAGCCTTGTTTTGTTTTTAATGGGAATGCTTTGAGCATCTCTCCATTTAGGTTGATATTGGGTGTGAGCTTTCTGTAAATTGCCTTTATTATGTTGATGTATGTGCCTTGTATCTCTAGTCTCTCCAGGACTTTTATCACGAAGGGGTATTGGATTTTGATGAAGGTCTTCACTGCAGCTAGTGAAATAATAATGTGTTATTTTTTCCCCAGGATGTTTATATGGTAGGTTACATTTATTGAATTATATACATTGAACCATCCCTGCAACTGTCTGATGAAGCTAACTTGTTCATGGTGAATGATCTTTTTATGTGTTCTTGGATTTTTTTTGCAAGTATTTTACTGAGAATTTTTATGTATATGTTTATAAGAGAAATTGTCTCATATAAATTGTTTTTCAGAGTAGTTGTGGCCTTTTAAAAGTGACTTGGGCAGTGTCCCTTATGTTTCTATTTATGGTATAATTTGAGAAGTATTGACCTTACTCTTCTCTGAAAGTCTGGTAGAACTCTGTGTTAAAAATAATCTGGCTCTGGGCTTTTTGTTGTTGTTGTTAGGAGACTTTTTATTATTGTTCCTAAGTCTAGTTAAATTACTTATCTGTTCTTGAATTAACTTTTGTAGGTAGTATATATATATCAAGAAAATTATCCATTTCTTTTAGATGTTCCAGTTTTTATAGAGTACAGGTTTTTAGAGTATTTTCTTATGTGTTTCTAGATTTTCTCAGTATCTGTAGTTATGTCCTCCTTTTCATCTGTAATTTTGTTAATTGAATCTTCGCCCTCCACCTTTTAGTTAATTTGGCTATTGATTTTATTGAAGGACCAGCTCTTTGTTGTTATTGTTTGTTTGATTCAATTTTATTGGCTTCAGTCCTGAGTTGTATTATTTCCTGCCATCTACTCCTTTTAGATTTTTTTTTCTTTTTGTTATACAGCTTTCATGTATACTGTTAAGTTACTAATACGAGATCTCTGCAATATTAGGCACACAGTGGTATGAATTTACCTCTTACAACTATCTTCATTATGTTCCATGGGTTAGAATATGTTGTTTTCATTTTCATTCAATTATAGAAGGTTTTTATATTCCTTCTTGATTTCTGTCTTGGCCCACTTTTCATTCACTAATCATCATTCAGTTTCCATGAGTTTTTAGTTTTTTTGTTGTTGATATTCGGCTTTAATCCATGGCGATCAGATAAGATGTTTCCAGTTTTGTTGTATCTGATGAGACTCTTCCAAGTACGTGACCAGTTTTGGAGAATGTTCCATGAGGTGCTGAGAAAAGGGTAGATTCTTTTGTGTTTGGATAAAACGCCCTGAAAATATCTGTTAGCTCTGTTTGGCTTATGATATCAGTTAGCTCCAGAACGTTAGTTTAACTTTTGTTGGGATGACTTGTCTACTGGTGAGAGTGTGGTAATGAAGTCAATGTGTGAGAGTCAGTATGTAGTAGTCATACTGTAGAGTCTTCTGTAGTAGTGTTTTATGAACTTGAGTACTTTTGTGTGCAGTGCATAGACGATAAACACTTTTCTTTATAGTTGGTGCTGTTATCACCAAAGAATCCAGGTCCAGATCGTGTGAATTTAGCAGGAATTCTCCAAATCTCCTTACTGAATAGCTAGAGTACTCTAAGCAAATAAGATCAGCTTAAAATCAGAAAATTCCGTAGCTTCACCAAATCATCACTCTGATTTATAGACAGCCAACTCAAAGGGTCAAAAAGCAAATAAAACCCCTCAAGAGCTGAGAATTCTACCACACTCTAACAGTAGGGACCAGAAGTAACAAGATTCCCTGATGGCTGGCTTGCCAAAGCCCCTGTGGGACACTTAGGTTCATGCTTGCATCTGAAACAAAAATAGGAAACAGAAGTAGATGAAGTAAAATGGATTTATTTTCAGCTTGGGTCAAAGGAGGAAAAACTATTCATTTCTCTGTAACAGTATTATTATTTCATAAGAAAATTGGAACAAATGTGCTAAATCTGCACACATTAACTTCAACATGAGACAAGTAGAAAGAATATGGAGAGCCTCTGCTTGTGAATCAAGTTCCCCTTCTGGGTGATGCAGACTTTGAATGTTAATTTTCTCCCAGCATGTGATTCCTAAGGACATTTTAATTCATGGTGTTCACTGTCTCAAGAGTCTGAGAGCCAAAGGGAGAGGCACAAGTGTCTCCATTTAAAATGTTTCTTCTTTCAGGGTGAAGGTTATAAAGGGTAAACTGAGGACAGGCAGGTGTTTAGGGGTTATGTGGCCAGTCAGAGACACAACCATGTGGCAGACAGGCACACACACAACTGGGGAAGAGTCTAGGGAGAGTTGAGAAAGAGCAGGAAGATGGAATGACAGGAGACATCACAGACAGCAGAGGGACAAGTGTCAGAAAGAAAGCAGAAGTACAGATAAGCCCGGGACAAAAGCAGGTGACAAGTAGAAAGGCCTGAAGGCAGCAGATCCCTAGAGTTGTCCTTTTCTCCTCCAGAATTATCTTAGCTTCTTGAGACGCAGGTAGATCCCATCCTTGGACTTCAACACAAGTCTTAACATGGGGACCGGGATCCTGGTGGGATCTGGCAGCAGCTCAAAGCGGAGTAGGGTCAGGGCCACGGCCACCTTCATTTCATTCATAGCAAACTGTTTCCCAATGCAGTTCCTGAACCAAGCAGAGACATAAAGTAAAATGCATCCTCAGACATGTTGGGCATTAGGTCCCCTTCATGGTACCAGCCTAATCATTTTCCATATGGGTCACAAACCTAAATCGTTCCCTTGCTTTAAGTTCACACAACCACCTGAATCCCTTGTCTTCATGCATAGATTTCTGATCTATGACAAATTTTCACTCCTCTATGGCTACATCTAACCCTAGACCTATTCTTGGCTGTGTGAAATGTCATTTGAACAGTACCAGAATTGTGGGGAATTGAGTCCAAGCACATGAATTATTTAATGACGTAGTCATTAGGTTATCCAATTCTCTCCACAAAGTTTTTGGATCTCCACTATGAACACTCCTCTTAGGTATAAGATGAGAATGGATAAGTCACCATACTGGGGATTATCATCTATGCATAAAAACTGAATTGATCCTACAATGGGAGTCAAATATCAGTGGTAGATATTTCAGGTGAATGCATCTGATTTAGAATCTTTAAGTTTTCTCCATCTTCCTCCCACTCGGTTGTCGGGCTCCGACCCCTCATCCCTCTCAGACTGCCATCATTTGCAGCCATCTGATCAGACCCCAGAACATCCCTTATTTACATTTTTGCTGACTTTGTTGTCCACACACTTCTTCCTTTGCACTCCATTAGGTAGAACAGCATCCAGATGACCCAGCCATAACCACACTTAATACTAGATTGTTGAGTTTCTAGCCTCACTTCCTATTTCAGATCACACTGCTGAAGTTGCCAGAGATGCTCCTCATTACCCTCACTATCACATCCAAAGGACAAGCTAAGAGCTAACTAGCTCTGAATCTCCTGTGGCTGATGTCCCTTCCCACATGCATGACTTTGCAAATTGGGAAATACAAGTTGCAAACATTTGTCTATGCGTTAAAATTTTTTGTGAGGGTAGAGGCCAAAAATGTGAGATAATAGTCACTGGTGTCCATCCTACAATGAGCTGTGAACTCTTATATATATATTACTTTAACAGAAATGCCCATAAAATTTCTAGAATTTTATATGCACATATATATATCACCTTTAACACTTAATATATATTTATTAAATATATGTTTATAGGTACATATATTTTAGAAATTCATAGAAGCATCCAACTGTTGAATTAATAAGAAAACCTACTAGGAATTTGGGGAAAGAAAAATTCTCCCTTTAATGTCATTGGAAACTAAAATTCTTGCTTTAACTTGCATAAGGAATACAATTCAGAAATATGAAGTTCAGCATTTGTAAAAATATCAGAATATACTAATTTTTCTTACAAATATTTCAGAGACCACCAGGCAGTGGGTTAAAACCCTCTGTGCTATACTGAATTGCCATCTTTCTTTTTGGCACACATATACCTGACACTATCTGTCCACACATACCAATAATACACAAAAGTAGACCAAATGAAACATAAGCGATCAGAAATAGAAAATATTAATATGTGACAGGGACTCCCTATCTTCCCACCCCCTTCCCATCACCTTGCTCCTCCTGAGAAGGGCAGGAAAGCATAGCTGTGCCTAGAAGAATCTGGTGCAAATCTAGAGGGGTCAAACACCTGCAGAGAGAGCACAGGAACCAGGACAAACCGAAGTCAAGCCCATTTCCAATGCAAAAGGAGACAGAATGTCTGAAGTTAATAGTGAGTGGCTCTTCTCTCTTCTCAGGGCCTTCATACCTTAGGGTTTGGCCAAAAGCGTGGGTTATGGTGAAGGCCATAAATGCTGATGGTGACTGTGATACCTGTGAGGGGAAGGCATAAAGTGAAATTAAGCCAAAGAAATAGGGCTCTAGACTCCCATCCAACAAGAGACTGGCATGTGCTTAAGGAGTCATCACTTAGATCCTTTGGGCAATAGGGAGCTTAGCAAAGTGTGTGTTAGAGAACCATGAATCTGGTGATGATAGACAGTAGTAAAGTATGGGAGCATCTGCTTCTAATAAGTGAAGTGTCAACACACACTCATCAAATGCCTTACATGTACGATCAAAGAACATACATAGGCTCACAGAACACTCACAGGTCCCTCCCCGCTGTTCCTAAGGTGCTGTTTTATGCCCATTTTTCATATGAGGTACTAAATTGTCCTTGAGGCCAATTATCTTTTCTTATGTTTTCACTGCTAGGATGTGGCAGAGGTGGTATCATACCCAATGATACATGTTTCCTATGGAGATAAGGAGCCCCAAACATATTCCTGGCTCCTCTCTTTCATCAACTCAAAATATCCCAAGACACTGGGAAGCATTGCACCAACATGCAGGATTCCATTATCTTTCTCATTTGCTTTTACTCATGAATAAAACCGTATCTCCACAAGACTTGTGTCTTTCTTTTTCAACCCTGAATATCTCAAGTGACTGCAATTTCAAAGCTGAGAATGACATTTAACTAAGGGGTAGCATTACTTCCAGAAGACTTCCTCAGTCTCAATTTTATGACCTAAGCTCAACTTCAAAATAAGGATCCAATTTATTGGGACAACAGAGCACATATGAGGACTGAGGAAACTGGTTCTGGTTACCTTTGGGTAAGGAGCGTCCATCAGGAAAGGTAACAGGTGTGTTGAGCTCTCGACTCACACCTGGTACAGGTGGGTAGAGCCTCATGGCCTCCTTGATGCACATGGTGGTGTAGGGCATCTGGTCCAGGTGCTCCCTGAAAAAAGGCCACCCTGAAAAGTCACACAGGACTGGGGTACTAGAAAAAAATCATCCTGAGCAAGGCAACCCAGTCCCAGAAAGACACACATGGTATGTACTCAGCTAAGTGGATATTAGCTGTTAAGTAAAGGATAACCACACTACAATTCACAGACCTAGAGAAGTTAGATAAAGAGGAGAGGTCTAGAGTGGAATATGGATCTCCCTGGGAAGGGGAAATAGAATAAATTTTGTGGGTGGATCCGGGACAGGTGGGCATGGGAACAGGAAGGATCAGGTGGGGAGGAAAGGGCAGAGGAGAGATATAGGGTTTGAATCAGTCATCTTCTGTGGCCAGGCAAGGCTCCTAGTGGTGGGACTGGGATACCAATACAACCACAAAACCTATGACCCACAAAGTGTCTTGCCATCAAGATATACTGGAACAACAGTGGCCCAGAGTTTGTGGGGGTGGCCAACAAATGGTTGGTCTAACTTGAAGCCAACATCTCTATAGAGAGCTCATGCCCAACACTGTCTAGTCAATCAGAATCAGGAAGCTAGATGGCTCAGAGTCCTAGGATAGAACCAAAGATTACTGAACAAAAAACGTCAATGAAATTATTCCTAATGATATTCGTCAATTGTTGTGAATCAGTGTCTTGCCCAATAATCACGAGAGTGGCTTCTTTTAGAAGCTGATGGAAACAGAAACAAAGAAACACAGTCAAATATTAGGTGGAACCCTGAAGAAGAGGGGAAGAAAGGATTACAGGCATTAAATAGGTTGAGGACAACCACAAGAATACAGTCCATAGAATCTACTAATCAAGGCTCATAAGGGTTCACAGAGACTGAAGCAGCAACCACAGAGCCTGCATGGGTCTGAACTAGACCCCTATGCATACATGATGTGCTTCTTTAGCTTAGGGATTTTGTTGGATGCCTAACAGGGAAAGTAGGATTATCTCTGACTCTTTTGCCTACTCTTGAGGCCCTTTTCCTCCTACGGGTTTGTTTGATCCAGCCTTGAAATGAGGGTTTAAGCCTAGTCTTATTGTATCTTGTTATGCAGTGTTTGCTTGACATCACTTGGAGGCCTGCTCTTTTCTGAAAACAAATGGAGAATTAGTGGGTCTAGGGGAGTGGGAAAGTGGAGAGGTGGGAAAGGGACAGGAAGCAGAGAAGGAGGAGAGGCTGTGTCAGGGTGTGTTATGTGAAAGAAGAAGAAAGAAAAAGAAAACAATTTAGAAAAGATCTCTCTTATAAGCAGGCAGGGTTCTCCTTCATCTTGAGTTTCTCTCACCAGGTGACAGAAGTTCCATCACCCAGGACACTTTGCACCTCCTCCCTGCATCTCTGTTGGTGCTCAGGGTGTGTGGCCAAAGCATAGAAGATCCAGGAGAGTCCACTGGCTGTGGTGTCATGGCCCTCGAACATGAATGTGTCCACCTCTGCACGCAGGTCCTCATCAGACAAGCTTTTCCCATCCTCCATCTGTGTAAAGGCACTGGTAAGAGCAACGTTTGTATCTAATCTGTGTTTCCAGACCAAACCTCATCCCTGAACTCCACTCACTTTGGAAAGCAAGAGGATGTCCAAGAAATCCAAGTGCCTCTTCTTCTTGAGTTTCTCCAGCTCTTCCTTGTTCTGAAGCTGAGCTTTCCTCATCTTGATCACTCCATCTACCCCATGAGAGCATTTGTCAGAGAGATCTCAGAGCTTTTGTAATTCACAGGATCCCTGAGCCCAATCTGCATGTTCCAGGGAGCCCAGGATGCATGTGCATGTGGGAGTTTGGTCATGAGTGGAGGCTGCACAGTCTCATATCGTTCAAGACTCCAATCAATATCATGGGCCACAGAGCCAAGTCAAATGCTGTTGGATGGATCTCCTGCAGTGTCACCAATGCAATGTAATGAAACTGGGAATTCTTGTAATTCTAGCTCCCAGAAGTTATATCTCAGTAGTGACTAACATCAGTCCTACAGAGGCTTCTGGTAAACTCACTGTGTCTGAGATGTATAATCATATCTTTGCAGTGAGCCTGATAAAGGAAGAAAGGGGTGGAAAGGCAGAACCTGTGTGCTCATGCGCAAGCTGGCAAGCATGGTAGAACAAACGGCCATCAGAGGACATTTTGTAGATGGTGTTATTCCAAAAAAAGACACTCCTTATTCGATGGAAAATCAGGTTGTTCAGATCCTCAACAGCCTTAGTGTAGGACCTGGAGTTTCTGAGCATAAGAGATACAATATACTGGTTATGGGATTGTCTGACCCAAGAATAAAGTAGGCTCTACAGTCATCCTTTCAACTGTGGACACACAACACCAAAGCCCACATCACTTGTGTCTTATAGGTATTTGAATCCTTGAGCATTTAGAGAATGAGCTTCTACACTTGCTAGGGTTCTACTGTGTCTTGTTGGGGCTGGCTTGATATTTTTTTTTAAAGATTTCTTTATTATGTATACAACATTCCTTCCTTGTATGCTTGCATGCCAGAAGAGAGCGCCAGATCTCATTGTAGATGGCTGTGAGCCACCATGTGGTTGCTGGGAATTGAACTCAGGACCTCTGGAAGAACAGTCAGTGCTCTTAACCTCTGAGCCATCTCTCCAGCCCCTGGCTTGATATTAGAGCTTGGTCTAGGCCTGGGTGAGAACCTTGCTTTCTATAGAGGCAACTGTCTTCATTACCACGTACCTCTTACTAAGCCCTAACAGATTGGTAAGACCAAAGACTACAAATGAAGGTTTCACTCACTCATCCAACTGGACACTGCCCTGGTAACTGAAAGCACACTTCATAACAGTGTCCAGTGTCATCATGGAGATGTAGTGAAAGACGTCCAGAGAGTGGTCCTGTCCGTCAAGCTTCTCCCATTTTTCCTGTGGTGACAATGAAACAAGTGTTTTCTTCAGAAGACCTGTGTTCAGGCTAAGATTTTTCAATTTTTCTACAGATAATCAGTCTGGAGTACCTCACCATCAAGAGCATAAGTCTGTAGCAAATTAAAGGCGTGAAGCGAATGTTTGCAGTCTGATGCCTACTTCTTCCAAACTTTTTAAGAAAACAACATGCTCTTTCTTGGGGTCCAGTTATTGTTTGTTTGTTTTTAAAACAAATATAATCTTTCACTTTACTAAAAGGCTCCTTCTGTTTCTGAGAGTGAATTAGACTTGAATAATTAGTGCAAACACTAATCTAGGCATAAATCTGTGGAGGGAAAGAAGCTGTGTGCCTAAATGAACATGACTCGTGATCGGTTTTAATTCTGTTTCACTTATCAAAAGTTTGCTACACATGGTGAGAACAGAAATCAGGCATAATAAAGGTGATGGTATGTCAGAGATGAATGTGAGAGTGTGGACCTTGTGTTTACTTTGTTTGTAGCTCACTCAAGATTATGCAGAAGCCCTTGGTCCATGACATTCTTGTCCTATAACATCTTGAAGCCACCACTGTCTGATCCAACCAAAGATGAAGAGTCTCTGTTGCACGGTGTTTTATCCTCTGTGGTAAATTCTTGGTCATGTTCTTACTACAGTCCTCTCTCAAGAGTGTTATCCACTCTGATAAATATTAGCTCTCCAATTTATACATTTGTAGAACACTTACTTTATTGCATGAATTATTATTCTATGTACTGTCTGAAATTTTTTTGGAGTGCGGTCATAATGAGTGTGCTATGCGTGGGTGTAAAGAAATGAGAAAGAACAGAACAACTCACTAGCATTGTATTGACAGAGTCCGCCATGATTCTGATGTAGGGTTTGAGGATATCATAATGGAAGGCTGGAGTCAACATTCTCCGGTGCAGGAACCACTTCTTCCCATTCAACAGAAGCAAACCATAGCCTGGGCCAGAGACTGGTATGTGAATGTGTCCAGTAGAAGTGGAATCAAGGGTACCCCTGGGATCATTTGGTCAGATTCATTGGGATGGAATAAGGAAAGGAAAATCCAGTAATGGTGGGATTTCTTAGCCAAAAACAGGGAAAGTGAGACTCTAAGTTTGTCTAAGAAATCTTCTGTGACTTAGAAAAAGTGAGATAAAGGATGAAATGGGTTGGTATCAGATGAAGACACATATATAAATGTCTGGCCATGAATGTCTGAAGATAAGATATGGCAGAAACTGGATATCATTAAAACTTACACCAGCAGGAGGAAGGACTAAGGACTGACTAGAAGAAGAGAAATAAAGCCTTATTCAGGGATGGATCATGATATTTGAGGCCAGGCAGCTATTGTTCTCCATTCACCAAAGAGCAGTCAGGAAAACATATTCTTTATTTTAATATACTTACCAATCCAGGGTTTAAGGAATTGGTAAATACCGGAAGCCTTTGGATCTGAAAATAACATAGATATTGCAGACCACATAAACAAGATAATGTTCAAACTGCAAGTTTTTATGAATTCTTCAGTTTTTCAGAATTTTAAACTTATTTTGTAAATGTGTGTATGTGTGTGTTTGTGCGTGTGCATGCGTGTGTGCGTGCATGTGTGTGTGTACTTGCTACAGTGTCATCCTGGTGTTCAGAAGACAACTGTGGAGTTGGTTCCTTCTTCTCACTTTCAGTGTGGGTTTCAGCGCTCAAACTCAGATCATCAGGCTTCAGCAGCAAACCCCTTGACCAGCTGAGCCATTTTAGCAACCATGCTATTAGTTCTTGGTGAATTTCTGCTGGCAGTTTTTCCTTATCACATCTCACTGCTTCCCATTCCTTTCTATCTTTGCCAGTTATGTGGGTTTAGGAAGACAGACTTCATTGCACCAGCAGCTGAATTTCTCTGTCACTATGATGTTTTAAAACAAAACCAAACACCTCTCAAAGCCAAACAAAAGCAAAAAGACTTGTGCTTTTTCTATAATTGGCTGTGGCTTAGTAATCCTTTGGTCCCAGAGAAGTAAGCAATTAGAGATTTTGAATCCGGGTCTCTAGATATAAAATTTGTTCTTCACCTACAGGGAAACTTGTAAAACACATTGATCAATCTGTTTTAAAAGAAAAAAGTAAGAAAAAAGAAATTAAGCCTTGTGCATCTATTTTAAGTGTTGAGAACTATATAAGTATTGTTAGTCGTTTGTTGGTCTCTGGACAGGGAGAACGGTAGCAGATACTAGTCAGATATCGATGGCAGAATGACACTCTTTTCTAAAATGCCACAGACTTGGGGTATGAACGTTTGGAGTATGAACATTGGGTGATAGATGTGCTGCAGCTGCAAGAAAGCTATGGAACTCTTACCTGATCGCCCCAGAATCACCTTCACATAGTCAGGGTCATAGAGCAAGACTCGTACACGACTCCCCGAGAGCCACTGTAAGCAGGCACTTGGGAATTTCTCTACCCAGGAAAGAATCTGCTGGCGCTCCTTATCCTTTTGGAGCAGATACCAGGAAAAAGACAAATTAATGAAATTATTCTTTTACATCTAGTATTTTGTTTGATAGGGGAGAGGCAGGACTATCGCAGGGACATAGCTTCTGAAATGTTCAAAAAAAACCAGACAGAATTTTGGGTCAGTTTGACAATCTGTCTTTTCTTTCATCCAGACATTTGCTGTGTCCAAGTATTTCCCTGGCCAGATCTTGAAGTCTTGTTAGATGGAGCTGATGATCCATAAAGAAGTTATGCAGCTATTGTTCCATAAAGAAGTTATGGGGATAAAAGCCTCAGCATCCTGTAGGAGCTCTAAATTTATCTATTCTTAAATGTGACCAGTGTGTGATCTTCACTGAGGACCTCTTCATGCTGCCCCTTACCAAACTGCACTCTACTGAGGGCTAGCAGAAGCCAGCCATCCTTACTGCTTATGCACACTTGAGGGTGGAGGAGACTAGTGAATCCAGCCAGATTCAGGGACTTTTTGAAGCCTTTGAGTTGCTTGCTTCTGGAACTTAAGGACTTCCACTACAGGCTGGAAGTTTCACCTCCCCACAGAACTTCCAGTAACTTCGGGGCTTCCTTTCTGAATGGGATGTTTTACCTCTCTTTAGAACATCCTGTGCTGTAATCACAAGTTTCCCTCCAAAAAGGACAGTTTTAATCTCGGAGGAAACTGATACATAACATGGCCCCCAAATCGTCATGTCTAGAAGCTCTCTCAGTCTTAACAAACCTAGATAGTTGTTCTGTGTACCCAACATCACTCACCCACTCCATAAGGACAGGCTCTTTTCCCATGCCCTTGTACATCCTGAGTCTATTGACAACACGCATATTCTTAAAAGGTATGTGCTCCTCATGGTTAAGGCAAGCTCACTCTTAGAAGTACAATGAATATTCTTCATTCAGAAACCACATGCGCATCACACAGCAAACTGCCCCATGGCCTGAAACTAAACTATCAGAGCACCAGCTTTTCATATCCTTCCACTCTCTCCCTTCTTCCTACCTTCTGGTGGTGCCCCCAAAGCCAATGGGAAGGAGTGGATGGGAACTTCTGGAGTGTCTTGAGCAGCCACTGCCTTCTTAAGTAGAACTGGACTGCCTTGAAAAGCACCAGAAATAGGCTGAGCAGGAAGACTACTTGGAAGAACCCAGAAACACCATCCAAGCTTCTGCTGGGGCTAAATATAGAGAAACCCATGGTTAGAGGCTTCTGGATCATTAGCATCACTGAACCTTTGGAACATCCACATTTAAGTAACGAGAAAGTTGATCCGCCTACTTTTGGGAGGGATGATGGAGAAGACAGACAGGTGTTGACCTCAGGTTCCAAAGTTTATTAATATGAGACAACGTTGGGAAACAGTGAAAACAGAGCCTTAGCAACTGACCTTGGTCATTGCTGTATAAGTACGCACTTTCCTGTCTCTCTACTGCTCACAAATATTTATTGAGCACCTAATATATATTATTAACATCCTAGTTGATGAGATAGAGTTATGGAGTAGATATAATTAGCCTTGATATTCAGAGATTCATATTCTATCTTACCAAACAAGGTTAGCTGCTTGTACAAGATGAAAATGATGACAAGGAGTAAATCGGTGTATTCAGACAAATATAGTTTCAGAGAGTTTCTACACATAGAGATCCTGGCAGCTGGACCTCAAATCAGCCGTTTCTTACATTTCACTTAGGGCTTGTCTCAACCCTTCTCCAGTTATGATCTGGGATGAATGTGTCAATGGGTGGAACATTGCAACTGTATTTAGGAGGGCTCAACCCCAGGTTAGCCTTGCCACACATGTAGCCTGCTACAGTCTTTCTGTGCCTCAGTATCTTGACTGGGTAGGATAATAATACCTTCCCCAAATACTTAAAATGCTCGTTGCCATCTCTGTGAGTTTGAGGCCAGCCTGGTCTAGAAGAGCTAGTTCCAGGACAGGAACCAAAAGCCACGGAGAAACCCTGTCTCGAAAAATTCAAAAACAAACAAACAAACAAACAAAATGCTCATTGCCATCACCTATGTCAAGACATATTTCTTGATCTCAGTTTGCATTAATTATAATAAAGAAACAAGTCAAATGATACTTGTTATGATTAGCCTTAAAAAATTAAATACCCACCCAGGATTAATAAAGCAAAATTATAAAAATGAGATCTTGAAGAATTAGTAACCCATCAATTGAACAGTGCTGGGATGGTTTCCAAAAAATTTATGGATATTATACTTAACAGAGTAGGGATGATTTTATTGTGAGCCTAGCTGCTAACGTGAAGTTGGATGGGGAGGATCTAGGATGAGTTGATGAAGGGGAATAATATAATCAAAATATGTTGTTCTGAAATATTAAATAAAAATAAATTTTAAAATGGCAAAAAAATTAAAAAAAGAAAATAGAAAGAAAAGAAGGATAGAAATGATCACTTCTTTGGGGTCATCAACTTCACTTTATCATGATTATCTTCTGTAAACGAACTCAAATTTTACAGAATTCATTGTCATACACGAAATCTATTTCAACAGAGTTTTAGGAATTTAGCTTAATTTACTCTTTCTGGAATATGTGTTTGCCCTAACCTGGTTTGTCATCTATCCAAATGTTTTCTTGAACACACTCCTACTTTGTCTTACCCTGTACCATGACATGTACTACATAACCCATATATATATTCTTCCTTTCTAAAACCCTGAGCTCCTGTCAAAACCAAAGACAGAGGGAACATGCAACTATGAACATTTCATTTGTCTGAACTTTTACCCACCTTGTGGTCATTTTACAACTTCAAATATTTGTTGAATGAGTGACTGATTGAAAGGTCAAGGTATTGTGTAAGCATTTAGCAAGTCATTATGACCCCGTCCCACTGAGTGGGTCTTCTTGTACCTTTACTCCTTTCCTACTTGGATCATTGCCCACCATGCATTTGAAGACTGGGAGACTGTGATGGAAAGAGCTTTGGCATCCAAGACTACTGCTGAATTTTAGTTTTTGACTGCTTCCTTTTCTAAATCAGAGTTCTTTATAGTTTGGCTCACATTGTCTCACCCTGTCTGTTGTGTGCTATGAGGAAGGGAGAGATAACAATTATAGGTTTCAAAGACTTTAATAAATCACACATAAGTGGGCTCACTGATTGACAGTGCTGCAGGACAAGGACTCAGGAGTCTTGCTTTTCCTGGCAGCTCTGACAGGGGCTGAAGGGGGATTTATAAGCATAAACATATAAACTCAACTGTTCCAAGTTAGAGGGACAATTTTAACAATCAAGAGTCGAAGACTAGGGACTATCCCTATGCATTCCATCATTGTCAACTGACACAAATGTAACGTTTTCAGTCCACCCAGTCAGATCCATTTTTTCTTTGCTGTTAGGAACAGCCATGATACTTTAGGGAATTAAGGGGGGCATAACAGACTATTTATATTGTCTAAAGGTGGATCAGTCATTGCAAAGTTCTCAGCTCCCCTAAGGCCTGAGCTCCTGAACTTTGTGCCACCCTACAGATAAAATGGAGTCTGAAGTCAAAATGGCAGTACTTAGCACAAGATGCTTTTGCCTGTTCCCTTCAATGTTATGATAATAATGAACATGGAGTGAGTAGGTATTGCATTCAGGGCACTGCTACAAGGCAGTTGCCCTGCATCCTCCCTCAACAATCCTCCAAAAGAATGTTGTTAAAAGTATCAGGGAGTGACGCTGGAGGTTTGATACGTCTTTATCTCTACTACACATTCTCAGTAGTTCTACCATTTTCATAGATTTAGCAGTTGCCTTTCAGGGACCTACATTCTATTCTGAGGCTCTACATAATAGCTCACAAGGAACCATCTGTAGTCTCAGTTCAAGGGGATTTGACACCCCTTCTGGCCTCTGCAAGCTCTACATGCATGTGGTACACAGACACACATGGAAGCAAAATGCCCATGCACATTAAATAATTTTTAAAAATCAGGGAATCGTCAGAAAAATGGATGACTGGAAGTGATTCACTTCTTTCCAACTTTAAAATAATAAAGTCTAAGTTAAGATAAATTTAATCTACTAGACATATATTCTCCAAACTCTGAGGCACTAAATTTCATTAACAGATCTAAAACCAAAGATTGGCTCCAACACAGTAACAGTGGATGGGTTCAACATCCCACCCTCATCAATATGCAGGCCATTTCTGCCTCAAAAACCCACTAGACATAGAACCCTGAAGTTATCTGACATCACACAAAAGGACCTGGCAGACATCTGCATTCCACTAAAACTCTTCAAACCACCCCAGTGGCTTCCAATGCTATATAGAGTTGTTTCTGAATTCTCACAGCTCTTGAGAATTCAAACTGGCAGGTGTGCAACTCCCAGCAAAGAGATGCTAAAAACATGAAAAAGCAAGACTGCATAATTCCTCCTCCTCAACTATTGCACTCAAAGTTACCGAAATAGGTAAATGCTAGGTGATGATGTCGAAGGTTTTCTGACCAAATATGACCTATTAACTGAAAGAACAAGCAGATGAATCAGATTCATGACCTCATGACCTGGAAAGAAAAGGCAAAGAAGAATGAAAAGAATCAACTAAGCCAGTTCATGACCATCCAATCAGCACTGTAAAAGATACTTGAAAATATTATTATACTCATAGAGGAAATAATGATCTCAATTATATGAAATAATAAATTTCGTGGAAGGAATAGATAAAGGAAAGCTAGGAAAATCTATGGTACCAAACCCAATAAATCAACCAACTCCTGAGCCTAATAGAGAAGAATGTAGAAAACAAAACGTCCTTCAATACTGAGGGGACTTAATAGGTGAGTGAACAGCCATGTGGTGGGACACTCCAGTCTCTAAAACCTCCACAGTGGGACAAAACCCAGGGCCCTTTCCCAACTCTCTTGGTTCTTCTATCCATCCATCAGGAGACTTTTCTGCAGGTAGGCTCCCCCAAACCTATTCACCTGACTTTTCAAGTTACTAGTTTCATCCTGCCCCCAAACTCGCCTATCCTGCAACCTTGGTAGAACTCTGACACACAGCTTGCTCCAATACTGAGGGTAATTAAGAGTGAAGGGACTTAAGAGCAACCTCGGTGAAATTCTGAAACAGAGCTTGATCCAATACTGAAAGGACTTAAGTGCTTGCTACAATACTGAGGGGACTGGGAGCTTACTACAATACTAAGGGGACCAAGAACTTGCTACAACACTGTAGGGACCAAGAGAGAGGACCAAGAGAGCAAACCAGGTGAGAAGACCAAGACAGCAGGCTTAGAGAGACCTCAGAGGCTTGTAAAGACACAGACATTGACAGTACAGAGAAGACCACAAAAAATTTCCAAACATTCAGACAGCCACTGCAAGGATTGAACCAAGGCACAAAGACACTGCTGGCCTCATTTGAAGAAAGAGATAGTTAGGTACCAATTGAAGAATTCATTCAACAACCTAAAAAGCTACATGGTTGCACCAGAACCCAGTGGTCGTACATAAGGAAGATTTGATCATTCTAATCCAGGAGAAGCAGAAGAAAACAACTTTAAACAAAACTTTGTGAAAATGACGAAGACCTCTAAACAGGAAATGAAAAACTATCTTAAAGAAATGTAGGAAAATACAAACAAAAAAATGGAAGAAATTAATAAATCCATCAAAGAAACTCAAGAACAAAACAATCAGACAGGTGAAGCAAACAGTTAAAGACTTGAAGACTGAAATAGATGTAATAAAGAAAACACAAACCGAGGAAATTCTGGATATGAAAAAATCTGGGTAAATGAACAGAAACTACAAAGACAAGTATAACCAACAAAATACAAGAGACACAAGAAAGACTCTCAGCTGTTGAAGATACTATAGAGGAAACAGACTCATTAATCAAAGAAAAGACTAATTATAAAAATTCTTAACATAAAACATCTAGGAAATCTGGGACACTATGAAAAACAAACCTCAGAATAATAGGGGTATTGACCTCTTTGCTCATCTTATTTCTCCCATTCTTCAACTGAAATTTGGGAGCTCAGTCCAGTGCTCGAATGTGGGTCTCTGCTTCTGTCTCCCTCAGTTGCTGGATGAAAGTTATGCGGTGATATTTAAGATATTCATCAGCCAGACTACAGGGTAAATCAAGATTGGGCCCCCTTTCCTCCATTGCACAGGGTCTTAGCTGGGGTCATCCTTGTGAATTCCTGGGGATTTATCTAGAGTTAGGTTTCTGCTAACCCTATAATGGCTCCCTCACTCAAGATATTTCTTTCCTTGTTCTCATCTCTGGGTACACCCACTGAAACAGTCTATCTGAGCTAATGGGAGCTCACCAACTCCAACCGGACTGGGAGGGAACAAGCATAGGACCAAACTAGTTCCTCTGAATGTGGTTGACAGTTGCATGGCTGGGGCAGACTGAAGGGCCACTGGCAGTGGCACCAGGATTTATCCCTACTGCATGTACTGGCTTTTTGGGAACCTATTCCTTTTGGATGGATACCTTGCTCAGCCTAAATATAGTAAGGAGGGCCTTGGACCTCCCCCAAAGCAATGTCTCTTACCCTCTCTGAGGATTGGATGGAGTTAGAGTGGAAGGGTGTGTAGAAGGAATAGGAGGATGGGAGGAATGAAGGGAGTGGGACGTTGGATTGGTATTTTTTTTTAAATATATGCAAAGTGGTTTAATTTTTAATTTTGTTTTTCTGTTACTATTGATGATGATGAGCTTTTATATTTTTGCTATTGCCCATATAATACTCAAGAGTAATATGAATATGCATAATTTTATAAAGTTATTGTTTATATATTTATATAAAGTTACATACCACATACAAAATGCATATATTCTGTATAGTTTTATACTATATGTTGAGTTAATCGAATATGTACCATTTGACAATAATTTAACTGTTTTTAAGAAAATTAAAAGTAATTAAAAGTAAATTAATATAACAATAAAATGTTAACTAACAAAAACACCCTGTAAAATGCTATTCTTAGCAATTTTTAAAAATGTTCAATTTTTCATTACATTCTTTAAATGATTTCAATGCTTTTTCTTTCTTTTTTTATTTTAGCAAGACCAATTGCTTTCTTTTTTTTTTATTATTCTTTTTTACTTAAAATTTCCAACTGCTCCCCGTTTCCCATTTCCCTCCCCCTCCTCCCACATATTGCCCCTCCCCCCCGCTCCCCTCTCCCTATCCCCACTCCACATCTCCTCCCCCTAGTCCACTCCCCCTCCCTCTCGATACTGAAGAGCAGTCCAAATTCCCTGCTCTACAGGAAGACCAAGGTCCTCCCACTTCTATCTAGGTCCAGGAAGGTGAGCATCCAAACAGGCTATGCTCCCACAAAGCCAGTTCATGTATTAGGATCGAAACCTAGTGCCATTGTCCTTGGCTTCTCATCAGCCTTCATTGTCCGCCTTGTTCAGAGAGTCCAGTTTCAACCCATGCTTATTCAGTCTCAGTCCAGCTGGCCTTGGAGAGCTCCCAATAGATCAGTTCCACTGTCACAGTGGGTGGGTGCACGCCTCGTGGTCCTGATTTCCTTGCTCATGTTCTCCCTCCTTCTGCTCCTCATTTGGACCTTAAGAGCTCAGACGGTTGATCCAAATTGGGTCTCTGTCTCTCTCTCGATCCATCGCCAGATGAAAGTTCCTGTGCCATTCTCCTTGGCCTCTCGTCAGCTCTCATTGTCCACCACATTCAGAGAGTCCGGTTTTATCCCATGTTTTTTTCAGTAGCAGTCCAGCTGGCCTTGGTGAGCTCCCAATAGATCGGCCCCCCTGTCTCAGTGGTTGGGTGCACCCCTCATGGTCCTGACTTCCTTGTTCATGTTCTCTCTCCTTCTGCTCCTCATTATAACCTTGGGAGCTCAGTCCGGTGCTCCAGTGTGGGTCTCTGTCTCTATCTCCATCCATCGCTAGATGAAGGTTCTATGGCGATATGCAAGATATTCATCAGTATGAATATAGGATAGGTTCATTTCAGGTTCCCTATCCTCAGGTGCCCCAATGAACTAACTGGGGACATTGCCCTGGGATTCTGGTAGCCATTCCAGGTTCAAGTCTCTTGCCAACCCTTAGGTGGCTCCCTTAACTAAGGTATGAGTTTCCCTGCTCCCCCATCCAACCTTCCTTTACCCCCAATCACCCCGATTCCCCCAGTTCCCCTCATCCTCTCCTTCACACTTTTCTCTCCCCATCTCCCCTCATCCCCATCCCACCCCCCCCCCCAAGATTCCCATTTTTTGCCCATCAATCTTGTCTATTTCCCATAGCTGGGAGGATATCTATATGTTTTTCCTTGGGTTTACCCTCTTGTTTAGCTTCTTTAGGATCACAAATTATAGACTCAGTGGCCCCTATCCATGGCTAGAAACCAATTATGAGTGAGTACATCCCATGATCTTCTTTTTGGGTCTGGGTTACCTCACTCAGGATCGTATTTTCTATTTCCATCCATTTGCATGCAAAATTCGAGAAGTCATTGTTTTTTACCGCAGAGTAGTACTCTAATGTATATATATTCCACACTTTCTTCATCCATTCTTCTATTGAAGGGCATCTAGGTTGCTTCCAGGTTCTGGCTATTACAAATAATGCTGCTATGAACATAGTTGGACAAATGCTTTTGTCATATGCTAGGGCATCTCTTGGGTATATTCCCAAGAGTGCTATTGCTGGGTCCAGGGGTAGGTTGATCCCAATTTTTCTGAGAAACCGCCACACTGATTTCCAAAGTGGTTGCACAAGTTTGCAGTCCCACCAGCAATGGATGAGGGTACCCCTTTCTCCACAACCTCTCCAGCAAAGGCTATCCTTGGTGTTTTTGATTTTAGCCATTTTGACAGGTGTAAGATGATATCTCAAAGTTGTTTTGATTTGCATTTCTCTGATCGCTAAGGAGGTTGAGCATGACCTTAAGTATCTTTTGGCCATTTTAACTTCTGCTGATGAGAATTCTCTGTTCAGTTCAGTGCCCCATTTTTTAATTGGGTTAATTATCCTTTTAAAGTCTAGTTTCTTGAGTTCTTTATATATTTTGGAGATCAGACCTTTGTCTGTAGCGGGGTTGGTGAAGATCTTCTCCCAGTCAGTAGGCTGCCTTTTTGTCTTAATGACAGTGTCCTTTGCTTTACAGAAGCTTCTCAGTTTCAGGAGGTCCCATTTATTCAATGTTGCCCTTAATGTCTGTGCTGCTGGGGTTATACATAGGAAGCGATCTCCTGTGCCCATATGTTGTAGGGTACTTCCCATTTTCTCTTCTATCAGGTTCAGTGTGTTCAGATTGATATTGAGGTCTTTGATCCATTTGGACTTGAGTTTTGTGCATGGTGATAGATATGGGTCTATTTTCATTCTTCTACAGGTTGACATCCAATTGTGCCAGCACCATTTGTTGAAGATGCTTTCTTTCTTCCATTGTATACTTTTAGCTCCTTTATCGAAAATTAGTTGTTCATAGGTTTGTGGGTTAAAATCCGGGTCTTCTATACGATTCCATTGGTCGACTGCTCTGTTTTTATGCCAGTACCACGCTGTTTTCATTACTGTAGCTCTGTAATAGAGTTTGAAGTCAGGGATGGTAATGCCTCCAGAAGTTCCTTTATTATATAAGATTGTTTTGGCTATCCTGGGTTTTTTGTTTCTCCATATAAAGTTGATTATTGTCCTTTCAAGATCTGTGAAGAATTTTGATGGGATTTTAATGGGGAATACATTGAATCTATAAATTGCCCTTGGTAGAATTGCCATTTTTACTATGTTGATCCTCCCAATCCAGGAGCAAGGGAGATCCTTCCATTTTCTGGTATCCTCTTCAATTTCTTTCTTCAATGCCTTAAAGTTCTTGTCAAATAGATCTTTCACTTCCTTGGTTAGAGTTACCCCAAGATATTTTATGCTTTTTGTGGCTATCGTGAAAGGTGATGATTCTCTTATTTCCCTCTCTGCTTCCATGTCCTTTGTGTATAAGAGGGCGACTGATTTTTTGGAGTTGATCTTGTATCCTGCCACATTACTAAAGGCGTTTATCAGCTGTAGGAGGTCTTTGGTGGAGTTTTTGGGGTCGCTCATGTACACTATCATATCATCTGCAAATAATGCAAGTTTAACTTCTTCCTTTCCAATTTGAATCCCCTTTATCCCCTTATGTTGTCTTATTGCTATTGCTAAAACTTCGAGAACTATATTGAAGAGGTATGGAGAGAGTGGACAGCCTTGGCGTGTTCCTGATTTTAGTGGGATGGCTTTAAGTTTCTCTCCATTTAATTTGATATTAGCTGTCGGCTTGCTGTATATAGCTTTAATTAAATTTAGGTATGACCCTTGTATCCCTAATCTCTCCAAGACTTTTATCATAAAGGGATGTTGAATTTTGTCAAATGCTTTTTCAGCGTCTAATGAAACGATCATATGGTTTTTTTCTTTCAGTTTATTTATATGATGGATTACATTGATAGATTTGCGTATGTTAAACCAGCCCTGCATCTCTGGTATGAAGCCTACTTGATCATAATGGATAATTTTTCTAATGTGTTCTTGGATTCGGTTTGCCAGAATTTTGTTGAGGATTTTTGCGTTGATGTTCATGAGTGAGATTGGCCTGTAATTTTCTTTCTTGGTTGGGTCTTTGTGTGGTTTTGGTATCAGAGTTACTGTAGCTTCATAAAAGGAATTTGGCAATGACTCTTCTGTTTCTATATTGTGAAATACCTTAAGGAGTATAGGTATTAGGTCTTCTTGGAAGTTCTGGTAGAATTCCGCATTGAAACCATCTGGTCCTGGACTTTTTTTGGAAGGGAGGTTTTTGATAACCGTTTCTAATTCTTCACGACTAACAGGTCTATTTAGGTTGTTCACCTGGTCCTGGTTTAACTTTGGTATATGGTATTTATCTAAAAAAGTGTCCATTTCTTTTACATTTTCCAGTTTTGTGGCATACAGGCTTTTGTAGTAAGATCTAATGATTCTCTGAATTTCCTCTGTGTCTGTGGTTATGTCTCCCTTTTCATTTCTGATCTTATTAATTTGCAAATTCTCTCTCTGCCGTTTGATTAGTTTGGATAGGGGTTTATCAATCTTGTTGATTTTCTCCAGGAACCAGCTTTTTGATTTATTGATTCTTTCAATTGTTTTCTGTGCCTCTATTTTGTTGATTTCAGCCCTCAGTTTGATTATTTCCAGTCTTCTACCCCTTCTAGGTGAGTCTGCTTCTTTTTTTTCTAGAGCTTTCAGGTGGGCTGTTAAGTCTCCAATGTGTGCTTTCTCTGTTTTCTTTAAGTGGGCAGTTAGTGCTATGAACTTTCCTCTCAGGACTGCTTTCATAGTGTCCCATAGGTTTGAGTATGTTGTTTCTTTATTTTCATTGTCTTCAAGGAAGACTTTAATTTCTTTCTTTATTTCTTCCTTAATCCAGGTATGGTTCAGTAGTTGACTATTCATTTTCCATGAGTTTGTAGGCTTTCTGGGGGTAGCATTGTTGCTGAATTCTAGCTTTAATCCATGGTGATCTGATAAGATACAGGTGGTTATTAATATTTTTTTGTAACTGTGAATGTTTGCTTTGTTACCGAGTATGTGGTCGATTTTTGAGAAGGTTCCATGAGCTGCAGAGAAGAAGGTATATTCTTTCCTATTTGGGTGGAATATTCTATAGATGTCTGTTAAGTCCATTTGATTCATTACCTCCATTAATTCTCTTATTTCTCTGTTAGGTTTCTGTCTAATTGACCTGTCCATTGGTGAGAGAGGAGTATTAAAGTCTCCTACTATTAATGTGTGCGGTTTGATGGCTGCCTTGAGTTTTAACAATGTTTCTTTTACGTACGTGGGTGCTTTTATATTAGGGGCATAGATATTCAGGATTGAGATTTCATCCTGATGAATTGTTCCTGTTATGAGTAGAAAATGTCCCTCTCCATCTCTTCTGATTGATTTAAGTTTGAAGTCAACTTTGTTAGAAATTAGTATGGCCACACCTGCTTGTTTCCTAGGTCCATTTACTTGATAAGCCTTATCCCAGCCCTTTACTCTGAGTAGGTGCCTGTCTTTGTGGTTGAGGTGTGTTTCTTGTAAACAGCAGAATGTTGGATCCTGTTTTCGTATCCAATCTCTTAGTCTGTGCCTTTTTATAGGTGAGTTGAGTCCATTGACATTAAGTGATATTAATGACCAGTGGTTGTTAACTCCGGTCATTTTTTTTAGTAGTAGATTTTGTGTGTTTCCCTTCTTTGAGATGTGCTGGTAAAGGGTCTCTAGATGTCTGAGTTACTGTGGTCATTGTTGGACTCCTTGATTAGTGATTTTCCTTCTATTACTTTCTGTAAGGCTGGATTTGTGGCTACATATTGTTTAAATTTGTTTTTATCCTGGAAAATTTTGTTTTCTCCATTTATAGTGAACGAAAACTTGGCTGGGTATAGTAGTCTGGGCTTGCATCCATGGTCTCTTAGTTTCTGCAGTACATCTATCCAGGACCTTCTGGCTTTCATGGTTTCCATAGAGAAGTCAGGTGTAAGTCTGATAGGTTTACCTTTATAAGTAACTTGGCCTTTTTCCTTTGCTGCTCTTAGTATTCTTTCTTTATTCTGTATGCTTTGTGTTTTGATTATTATATGGCGAGAGGATGTTTTTTTTTGATCCAGCCTATTCGGTGTTCTGTATGCTTCTTGAACTTTCATAGGTATATCTTTCTTTAGGTTGGGAAAGTTTTCTTCTATAATTTTATTAAATATATTTTCTGGACTGTTGAGCTGCGCTTCTTCTCCTTCTTCTATTCCTATTATTCTTAGGTTTGGTCTTTTTATTGTGTCCCATATTTCCTGAATGTTTTGTGATGAGAATTTGTTGGCCTTGCTGTTTTCTTTGATCAGCGTGTTTATTTTCTCTATGGTATCTTCAGAATCTGAGATTCTTTCTTCTATCTCTTGTATTCTGTTGGTTATGCTTGCTTCTGTAGTCTCTATTCGTTTACCTAGATTTTCCCTGTCCAGCTGGCCTTCTGTTTGTGTTTTCTTCTTTGCCTCCATTTCAGTTTTTAAGTCTTGAACTGTTTCCATTATTTGTTTGATTGTTTTTCCTTGGTTTCCTAGGGTATCATTCACTGATTTACTCAATTCTTCAAACTTTCTGTTATACTTCTCATCCATTTCTATAAGGGCATTTTTTACATGCTGTTTGAGGGCGTCAATCACTTTCATAAAGTCAATTTTATCTACTTCTTCATGATTAAGGTGTTCATGTCCTCCTGTTGGGAGGTCGCTGGGTTCTGGTGGTTTCATATAGTTTTTCAGATTGTTGGGTGAATTCTTGCATTGGCGCCTGCCCATCTCTTTCTCCGAATGCTCCCCTATGGATCTTCTTTTACCGGATCAGGTCTCCTTGCCTACTGATGTACCTTCCCAGTGATGGCTCTCTGCAGTGATAGCTCTCCTGGTGCTCCAGTGATGTCTTTCCTGGTACCAATATCAGATCTCCGTGCCCAAAGACGGCTCTCCTGGTACCCAGATTAGCTCTCCCACTGATGGCTCTCCTGGTGCCAAGATCAGATCTCCGTGCAGGTTGGGTAGTTCGTAAACAAAGCTCCTACCTTACTTGGTGCAGGCAGGCCAGTGAACCAAAGGAAGTCTCGCCTGCCTACTTGCCCTGAGGATTTGCCCCCAGCACCAGACAGACTGAGCTGGATGGTGTTATGTGCCCAAAGAGGAAAGGGGGCAGAAGGAAGAAGGGTTCTGGATGCAAGCTGGGTGGGACAAGAAGAGAGAGGCAGTATGCAGGGTGTAGAGCCCCTGCAGGGAGCCCAGGGAGCATAGGGTGGGGGATGAGGAACTTCAGAGTTCCCTGTCCAGGGCTGCTTCCGCTGCCGCCGGTCAGGTCACAAACTCACCCTGGTGCTGTCTCTCCTGGTGCCTAGATCAGATCTCCGTGCAGGTTGGGTAGTTTGTAAACAAAGGCCTTACCTTGCTTGGTGCGGGCAGGCTGGAGGAACAAAGGGAGTCTCGCCTGCCTACTTGCCCTGAGGATTTGCCCCCAGCACCAGACAGACTGAGCTGGATGGTGTTATGTGCCCAAAGAGGAAAGGGGGCAGAAGGAAGAAGGGTTCTGGATGCAAGCTGGGTGGGACAAGAAGAGAGAGGCAGTATATCGGATTGGTATTTTTTTTAAAAAAATATCTAAAGAAAGGAGGGAAGGAAGGAAGGAAGGAAGGAAGGAAGGAAGGGAGGGAGGAAGGAAGGAAGGAAGGAAGAGAGAGAGAATAATAGGGGTAGAAACAGGAGAATTTCAGCTCAAAGGCACAGAAAATATATTCTGCAAAATCATAGAAGAAAACTTTCCCAACCTAAAGAAGGATATCCCTATGAAGGTACAAGAAGCTTACAGAACACCAAATAGATTGGATCAATAAACAAGTAACCTCACCACATAATAATCAAAATGCAAAATACAGAATAAAGAAAGAATATTAAGAGCTGCAAAGGAAAATGGTCAAATAATGTATAGATAATGTAAGATAGACCTATCAGAATTACACCTGACTTCTCAATGGAAACCATGAAATCCAGAAGGTCCTGGGCATATGTGGTGCAAACACTAAGAGACCATGGATATAAGCCCAGACTACTATTCCCAGCAAAGCTTTCAATCACCATCGATGGAGGAAACAAAATATTCCATGACAAAAATAGATTTAAATAGTACATATCCACAAACCCATCCCTACAGAAAGTACTAAAAGGAAAACCCCAATCAAAAGAAGCTAACTGCACCCACAAAAACACAGGCAACAGATAACTCCCCACCAGCAAAGCCCAAAGAATGGAAACACACAAATACTACTACCAAAAATTAGAGGAATTAACAACTACTGGTCATTAATATCTATTAATATCAATGGACTCAATTCACCTATAAAAAGAAACAGGCTAAGAGAATGGATACAAAAACAGGATCCAGCCTTGTGGTGTATAGTAGAAACACACCTCAACCTCAAAGATAGACACTACCTCAGAGTAAAGAATTGGGAAAAGATTTTCCAATCAAATGGACCTAAGAAACAAGTAGGTGTAGTTATCCTAATATCTAACAAAATATATTTCAAACTAAAATCAAGTAGAAGATATGGAGACACTTTATACTTATAACAGGAACAATCCATCAAGATGTAGTCTCAATCCTGAACATCTATGCCCCAACACAAGAGCACTCACATATGTAAAAGAAGCATTACTAAAACTTAAATTGCATATCAAACCCCCCACACTAATAGGAGAATTCATCACTCCACTCTCTCCAATGGATAGGTCAACCAGACAGAACCTTGAAAACAAAGAGGACTATAAGAGAGACATATATGGTTCTACATAAAAAGAAGGAAAAAGTTGTTCTCCTGAGTAAATTGTGAGCATGAGGGTCACAGGGGAGTATAGAGGGGAAGAAGGAAGGAAGACAGTGGAGTGGGAAAAAGTGCATAGTTCAATAAAAGCAATAAAAATGCAAAAAATTTGGTCCCCAAAATGGTCCCCCAGTTGTTCAGTCTGGTTTTTCAGAAGAGTTAAAAATGTTTCAGAAAGGGGTTACAGATCATCACCAAAGTATTACCTGGGAGAAGTAGGATTTTGACAGAACGAGGTGTGAGACAAAGGGTGATCTCCTGACACTGGTCGACAAGGGTCAATCTAGTATCTGGTCATCAGTTCATCTCTCCCATCAACCTGAATGCTTCTCTGGGACTGGACCATATATGATATGTGGTTCCTTGATCTCCTTCATTTGCTTTGACCCAGGAAAGAAACACATCTCCCTAACCTCTGTCTGATTCTTTACTTATTGGGTACATCCTAGCAAATCAAATTTGAGAGATAAAGTCAGAATACCATATTCAAAGGTTTCTTTGTCAAGAATTTTCCAAGAATTGAGTCTATACATATACATATCTCTGTTTGTATGTGTGTTTGTGTGTTCTGTGCATGTATAAATGTAAAACCATCAGTGCAGCAAGATAGTAGAAAAAACTTGTTCAATATTTGGATTAAGAATTAGGGCTGCTTGTTGGGCTCAAGTGTAGTGATATTTCATTTGTGTTTCAATAAATAAAGCTTGCCTGAAGGTCAAAGAGTAAGACAGCTGCTCTGGTCAGCCTTACAGACCAGGCAGTGATGACATACACCTTTAATCCCCGTAACCACACTAGTTTGTCATAGAAACCAGGAGGTAGGGGCAAGTTTTTTCAACCCAAGCCCTAAGGAGGATTATAAAATGGAATGAGACAATTCTGACAGACACAGTCTCATTTTGAGATTCCTGGAGGCAGAATCACCATTTTGGACTGAGGTAGAAGTAAGAGCTAGTGACTGAATGTTTTACTTTTCTGACCTTCAAGTAGAACCCAATTTCTGTCTCAACATTTTTCTTAATCATGCTACATTTGGTGCTCAATGTTTGGGGTACAAACTCATGAAAACAGCCATTTTCCTGAGGCTTTTTAGCCACTGGTACAGTTCAGAGCCAGACTCAAACCTAGCCACTTGGATTCAGGAGAAAAAATAGTGTTCCCAACTCCCATCTTCCCTGGCTTAACTTCCTCTTCTTTCCCACCTATCTGTCTGCAGCTTCCCTTGGCACCCACACAGTACTCTTACAGCTTCTTGTGGCTCCCACTCTCTCCCTGACTTGCTGCCATCTCATGTATAGCTCCTTCAGCTTCCTTTGTCTCCTGTGGCCTGTGTGCACCTACCGAGGACTGTCCCGACCAGTGGCTCTTTAACAAAAATCCATTTAGTTTAGTTTTGAGTTCTCCTTAGGAAATCCACAGGTTAGTGACATTGAATCAAGTGAGACCAGAACTCCAGCATCTCTGGACTACTTTAGTGGTAGAATTGTGATACCTACTGCCTACATCATTATTACACCTTAAAATTCTCTTCTGAACCAGGATTTTAACAGTGATAAGTCATCTGATAATGGCAGATAATATCACCATCCAGAAATTTAATAACCTTTTAGTTTCTACTATGAAAGGAATTCTAAAAGAGTTATATGACCATTCTGGGATGTATATTCTCTTACCTATAGCTGCTATTATTTTGATAATTCATATTATATCATTAAAAATGGTTTGATAACAAAGAATGAGAAACTTTTAGAAATTATACAGACTTCTACAGACTAGTAATGAGAAGTTGGCTCAAAGGATTCGTACCATTGAGAATGATAATCATGTTTTGATAGAAAAAATTCACTTCATGACAATGGGTTATGAAGCCTTACAGAACGGTACTGAGAGTTTATCTGAAAGAATTCATCCTATTGAAATTACCAATCAAAATCTATTAAAAAGTTATAACAAGCTACCAGATAGAACATGCCCCCCCTGGAGGGCAATCAACATGCCATCCAGACAATCTCTAAGGATGAGAAAATATTATTAATGGAAAAACTTAAATACTCAGAATCGTTTGTACATGAATAGAAGCAGAAATTAATTGCTTTGATAAAATCATTAGAAATATTCACAGGTTAAGAAATTCAGACTCTTCAAAAATGAAAGGTACATAGATTTGAAACCACTGAAGAAGTCATCAGAATTGATAAGTAAGGAGATGAAGTACATGCAAAAGACAATAATAAAGACTTACCACCACCAGTACCTCTCAGAGATTACTACCAAGAGTTTTAGCTACTTATCCTATTACTATTTTTGAAAGTCCAGCAAATAGTAAATACCCCAAAGGATATACAGAATGTAAATGGGAACATATATATATATATATATATGTATAAAATATCTAAAGATATTAAGCTAGCAGTATTATCTTATGGCACGTGTTCACCATATGTGAGGCAGCTGGTAAAGAAATGGGCTTCAGGCCTTTTCGTCTGTGAGGTCCTTGGAACCCTGCAACAGACCCTGCTCCAGTGCTGAGGGGACAGGAGAGGTGAGTCAGTGGCCACAGGGAGGGACAGCTGGAAAGGCCACTCTCTGAGACCTTCCCCAGGGGACAGACTCAAGGCCCCCCCATTCCCTAAGCTTTTCTAGAATCCAGCAGAGTGTGTTACTGCTGCTCGGCTTTCTTGACCACATCCCACCCTGCCTACCTTTTCACCTGTGAGGTCCTTGGAACCCTGCCACACAGCCTGCTTCAGGCTGAGGGGAGCAGAGAGCCAATGAGGAGTTTTACTCCTGCTGGGCTTTCTTTCTCCCATACCACTCTGCCCCCAAATCCGCCTATTCACCACCGAGATCCTTGGAACCCTGCCACACAGCCTGCTTCAAGTGCTGAGGGAATCTGAGAGGTGAATCAGAGCCCACAAGCCTGGACAGCCGGATGCCCCACTCTCCAGGACCTTACCAGTGGGCCAGAACCTAGAGGCCCCTCCACAACTCCCTATCTTTTCTTGCCAGCCAGCTGGGAGTGTCCCTGCTGCTGGGCTTTCCCCCAACCCACCCTGCCCCCAAGCCTGCCTTTTTCACCTGTAGGTCCTTGAAATCAGGCAACACAGACTGCCCTTGTCAGGAAGAACAGGTAAGGAGAATGGGTTAGTGGACATGGTTGACATATGCCAATGTTTGATATTTCTCATTGCTTTGGGATTTCTGAGGCCTGTTTACACAACAGTTCTCACACACATTTAGATGACATGTGTGTCCGTTTCAAAAAAAAAGAAGGCATTTCAGTACGTACCTCAGAGATTTAACCCACTGCTCTGTGGTCACTGAAAAAAAAAAGTGTTAAAATTAGTATATTTTCTTATATCCCTGATTTTTGAATATCAAATTTTCAGAATTTCATATGAACCAACTTTAAAGTGTTCTTTTCAATTGTCAGAAACTTGATGGGAGAATTTCTTTCCCCAAAATCTCACTAGAGCCCAACATATTTTTTCAATTAATTCAGCAAGTGAATACTAAAAAGAACTTATGAGTACTCACTTATACATATGAAATACATGTAAAGCATACACATTTAATACTGTAATGTGACATGTAGGAAGCATCCTATATTTCAATGTATTGAAAATCAGAGCTCTGCTGGTCCTTCTGTTAAACTCATGTACGTGTAAGTTTACAATCATTGTAGGCTGACACAGTAACAGACATCTCACACATTTTTGACTTTTGGCCTCACAAATATTCACCATGTATAAAAATTCTGGCAATTTTAGATAGTTTGTCCCTGTTTGAAAAATTAGGCATGAGGAAAGGGACTTAGTAAACAGGCTTGGCCTGCCTAGGAGTGTGGTGGCGATAGGACTGCCCCTGAGAAAATCTCTCTGCAGTGCTGCTACAGAAACCCACCAGATCTGCAGGGCTCAGCCTGTAGATCACAAATGGCCCAAACCTCATAATGAATGGGTCCAAAGGATGCTCCTCTGACTCAATAGTTCTGTGACTTCTACAATGCCAAATCAACTTCCGTCAAGTAAGTTAGAGGTACAGTGCTTCACTGGAAGGAATATTTTTTAGGATAAAGTTTATCCAGGAATAAGAATTTTATCTTAACCAGCTTCAAAAACAAAACAAAACAAGGTGCAGCCTCTGGATGTCAGGAGGCTAGAGGATACTTGGCCACAGATGCTGGTAGTTTGAAGGGCTAATGGATGACTCGGACCCCGAATGGGAAGAGGATTAAGGGAGCAGCTTGAGGAACACCAAGATGATGTTTAACTTTCCACTAATGCTGGGTTAATTTATATGTTCTATGTAAAGATAATAATGTCCAGGAATGTGACCCACCCCTTAGTGTACTACTGCCCCAAACTGGAGAATCCAGGCTGGAGATCCAGAGATTGTTAGTGGGGGAATTGACTGACTGTTAACTCATTAAAAGACTCGTGTGGAAGGACTCTGTGCCCCACAGTGCTGGCACTATTCAAATGATATGCCATGTGTCTGAGGGCAGTACCAGGTTCAGAGCTAGTCCTGGAAGAGTAAAAGACTTTGTCAAAAATCAGGAGTCAGTGTAGGACCATGAAGGAGGACCCTAATGCCTGGCTCTGAATGGGGCTCATGGGCCAATGCTTGATTAACTAAGAACAAATCTTACTTCGCTGTCTCTGCCTGGCCCAGAAACTGCATCGGGAAACAGTTTGCCATGAATGAATTGAAGGTCGCCGTGGCCGTGACCCTGCTCCGCTTTGAGTTGCTGTCAGATCCCACTAGGGTTCCAGTCCTCGTGCAAAGAAGTGTGCTAAAGTCCAAGAATGGGATCTATCTTCATCTCAAGAAGCTAAAATAACACCAGTGGAGAAAAGCACAGCCTTGGAGGCCATCTGCTTGCAGTACTTTCTGTCTATCACCTGCTTTTGTTCCTGGGTTTTCTATACTTATTTTGCAAGCTTTCTGGCCACACCCCTTCTCCAATGCTGACTATAATGTCTCCTGTCATCCCATCTTTCTGCCCTTTCTCTCACTCTCCCCAGACTCCTTACAAGATTGTTTATGTACCTGTTCCCACCTGGCTATGTCTCTGACCACACAACCCTGAACACCTGCCTGTCCTCAGTTTACCCTTCATAACCATTGCTCCTATGGATAAATGCATACTTTAGAAGAAGACACCTGGGCCCCACCTTATGGTTGTCAGACTATTGAAGAGATGGACCCAAAGGAATTAAAATGTCCTTAAAAATCCTACACTGGCAGTAAAATAAGGCTAATATTCTTGGTGTCAACTAGAAGAATTTGACTCTGAAGAGGTGACTTCACACAATTCTGAAAGTTTATTTTGTGGTGGAATTAATATATACGAACTTCCTGGGGTTTAATTCTTATCTTTTCTATAAAATGATAACACTACTACCAAAAAGATGGAGGGAAACCAGTAGCATTTATCATGTTGTTTGGATCTAAATGTAAAATTCATTTTCCATTACAAATTTCTTTCTTTTCTTTTTTTATAAATTTATTCCTCTCCCATACATTACTTTCCACCTGCAGTTTCCCTGTTCTCCACTCCTCCCAGTCCTTTCCCCACCTCCTCTCTCCCTGAGATCCACTTCTCCATTTCCCTTCTGAAAAGGGCAGTCCTCCCAGGAATATCAACCAAACATGGCATAATGAGTTACAATAAAACTAGGCACAAACCCTCTAATTAAGACTGTAAGAGTTAACCCAGAGGAGGAACAGGTTCCCGAGAGCAGAGACATCCCCCAGTCCCGCCGCGTTAGGAGTCCCACAAGAACATCAAACTACACAAATGTAGCATATGCAGAGGATCAAGCTAAGACCCATACAGACTCTGATTGTTAATTCAGTCTCAGTGAGCCCTTATGAGTCCTTCTTAGTTGACTCAGTGAGCCGTGTTCTCATCGTACCCTGTGCCCCTCTGTAGCTCCTACAAACCTTCCTCCTCCTGTTTGTTCTGCAAGGTTCCCTGGGCTGCACCTAACATTTGATGGTGGGTCTCTGCCTCTGTTCCCATCAGTTGCAGGATGAAGCCTCACGATGACGATTGGGCTAGGATCCAATCTATGAGTATAGCAAATATCATCAGGGGTCACTTAATTGACTTTTTATTTTATTGTTTGTCCAGTCATGTTTGTTTCTATCTTAGGTCCCTGGGCTATGGAGCCTATGTTCCTGGTCATCCAGGCTATGTCTGGCATGGGCTCCCTCTAATGGTGTTGGCCTCAAGTTGGAGCAGTCATTGGTTGGCCACTCCCACAAGTTTTGCACCTCCCTTCCCCAAACAGGTCTTGCAGACCTTACAAATTGTAGGTCAGAGGTTTTGTGGCTGGGTTGATGTTCCATTTTCACCATTGCCTGGTTACAGAAGATGGCCAGTTCAGGCTCCATTTCCCCATTACTAGGAGCAGTCACTAGGGTCACCCTCATAGATTCCAGGGAGTTCCTACTGCACTAGGGTTCCACAACGCCTCCCAAATCCACTCCTCTCTCCCAGTACTCTTTCTGTCCATCCTCCCCCAATTCCCACCTGACCCTTCCTCTTCTCACCCTCACCTGCCCCAGTCCACCCAAAAGATCTATTCTATTTCTCATTCTCATGGAAATCCATGTGTTCTCCCTTGAGCTCTCCTTGTTACTTGTTTTTTTGGGGTGTCTGTGGATTGTAGCATGATTATCCTTTACTTAACAGCTAATATTTACTTTGAAGTGAGTACATACTCTGTTTGTCTGTCTGGGTCTGGGTTACCTAACTCAGGGTGATTTTTCTACCTTCATCTATTTGCCTGCAAATTGCATGATGTAATTGTTTTTAACAGTTGAGTAATACTCCATTATATAAATAAACCACATTTTCTTTACCCATTTTTGTTTGAGGAACACCTAGGCTGTTTCCGGTTTCTGGCTGTTATGAATAAAGCTGCTATGAGCATAGCTGTACGGGTGCCCTTATGGTAAGATGGAGCGTCCTTTAGATATATGCCCAGGAGTGGTATAGCTGGGTCTTGAGGTAGATTGACTCTCAATTTTCTGAGGAACCACCATATTGATTTCCATAGTGGCTATACAAGTTTTCACTCCTTCCAGCAACGGAGGAGTGTCCCGTACTCCAATCCTCTCCAGCAGGAGCTGTCACTTGTGGTTTTGATCAGTCCTTTTGACAGCTGTAAGATGGAATCTCAAAGAAATTTTGATTTGCATTTCCATGACAACTGAGGATGTTAAGTGTTTCTCAGCCCTTGAGAGTCCTCTGTTGAGAATTTGTTGTTTAGATATGTACCCCACTTTTATTGGACTATTTAGTTTGTTGATATCTAGTTTCTTTGGGTATCAGTGTGACTGTGGCTTCATAAAATGAATTGGGCAATGTTCCTTCTGTTTCTATTTTGGGATACACAATTAATATAAAAACTCAGAGATATAAATTGAGGTTCAATCTGAAGACCAGAAAAGCAAAGTAGCCAGCTACTAGCTCTTACCTCAACCTCAGTCCGAAATGGCAATCCTGGCTCCAGGAATCTTAGAATTAGACTGAGACTGAGAGTTGTTTCCTCCTGTTTTAAAATCCTCTCTATGGCTGGAATTAAAGACATGCCCCACTGGGATTAAAGGCATGCACTGTCTGGTTTCTATGGCAACTAGTGTGGCTACTAGGATTAAAAGTGTGTGTTACCACTGCCTTGTATGAGAGGCTGACCAGTGGCTCTGTTTTTTCTTTTTCTTTTCCTTTTTCCACCCTTTTTATAGATATTTATTGAGCTCTACATTTTTCTCTACTCCCTTTTTCTCCCCTCTCCCCATCAACCCTCCCCCAATGTCCCCATGCTTCCAATTTACTCAGAAGAATCTTGTTTTTTCTACTTCCTATGTAGATTAGATCTATGTAAGTCTCTCTTAGTGTCCTCATTTTTGTCTAAATTCTCTGGGATTGTGTTTTATAGGCTTTTTTGCTTTATGTTTTAAAAACCAACTGTGAGTGAGTATATTTGATAATTGTCTTTCTGTGTTGGTTTACCTCACTTAAAATAATGTTTTCTAGCTTCATCCATTTTCCTTCAAAACTCAAGATGTCATTATTTTTTTCTACTGTTTAGTACTCCATTGAATAAATGTACCACATTTTCCTTATCCATTCTTTGGTTTAAGGGCATTTAACTTGTTTCCAGGTTCTGGCTATGACAAACAATGCTGCTATGAACATAGTTGAGCACATGCTGTTTTACTCTCTGATCTTCAGGCAAACTTTATTTATTAAAATACAAGTGAAATGCCACTAAAATTTTTGGGATAATTTGACCAGTATTGGCATTAACTCTTCTTTAAAAGTCTGGTAGACTTCTGTGCTAATACTGTTTGGTCCTAGGCTTCTTTTGATTGAAAAATACTTTTTAAATTTTATTTTATTTATCGTTTTTAATTGAGGTTTACATTTCCCCACTTTCCTTCTTTCCCTCTCCCTTTACACCCTCCCCCATGCCTCAACACTCCCAATTAATCAGATCTTGTCTTTTTCTTCTTCCTAGATAGGTCTATGTATGCTCTTAGGGTCTTTTTTGTTGTCTAGGTTCTCTGGGGTTGAGGGATGTAGGCTGGTCAATTTTGGAGAAAGTTCTGTGAAGTGCTCAGAAGGTAAATTCCATTTGGTTCCTTTAGTCCATAACATCTATTAGCTCTAGTATTTCTCTGTTTAGTTTTTTTTTTTTTTTTTTGAGACAGGGTTTCTCTGTAGCTTTCTGGTTCCTGTCCTGGAACTAGCTCTTCTAGACCATGTTGGCCTCGAACTCACAGAGATCCGCTTGCCTCTGCCTCCCGAGTTCTGGGATTAAAGGCGTGCGCCACCACCGCCCGGCCTTTGTTTAGTTTTTATCTAGATGACCTGTTCATTGGTGAGAGTGGAGTATTGAAGTCTCCCACAATATCAGTGTGGGAAGGTCGATATGTGATTTAATCATCAGCAATGTTTATTTACAAATGTGGGTACCCTTTTGTTTGAAGCATAAATGTTAAGGACTGATATATTATCTTGCTGGGTTTTTCCTTTAATGAGTATGAAATGTTCTTCTCTGTCTCGTTTGAATAATTTTGGCTTGAAGTTTATTTTGTTAGATATTAGAATTGCTACAACAGTTTGCTTTTTAGGTCCATTTGCTTGGAAATCCATTTCCCATCCCTTTACATAAGGTAATATCTATCTTCGATGTTGAGGTGTTTCTTATATGCAGCAGAAGGATGAATCTTGTTTTTTCATCTATTGTTACTCTGTCTTTTTTATTGGGGAATTGAGGTCATTGAAAATGAGAGATATCAGTGACAAATGGCTGTTAATTTTTGTTATTTTTGTTGTTGCTGTGAGTTTGTGCGCGAGTGTATATATGTCTCTCTCTCTGTGTGTGTGTATGTGTGTTTGTTCCATTCTTTTGGTTTTGCTGATGTGAGGTTATTCATTTCCTCTATTTTAATGGCTATCGTAACCTCCTTGGGTTGGCCTTTTTTTCTACTATCTTTCATAGGACTGGATTTGAAAATATTGTTTGAATTTGATTTTTATCATAGATTATCTTGATTTTTCCATCTATGGTCATTAAATTTTTTTCTGGATTTAGTAGTCTGAGTTGGTATCTCTGGTGTCTTAGAGTATGCATGACATCTGTTTAGGCTCTTCTGGTTTTTAGAGTCTCCACTGAGAAGTCAAGTGTAATTCTAATAGATCTTCATTTAATGTTACTTGATCTTTTTCCTTTGCACATTTTAATATTCTTAATATTCTTGCTTTGTTCTGTATGTTTAGTGTTTTTGTTATTATATGGCAAGGAATCTTTCTTTCTGATCCAATAATTTGGTGTTCTGTTAGCTTCTTGAAACTTTATAGACAGCTCCTTCTTTAGGTTAGGAAAAATATTCTTTTTTTATATTTATTTATTTATTATGTATACAATATTCTGTCTGTGTGTATGCCTGCAGGACAGAAGAGGGCACCAGACCCCTCTACAGATGGTTGTGAGCCACCATGTGGTTGCTGGGAATTGAACTCAGGACCTTTGGAAGAGCAGGGAATGCTCTTAACCTCTGAGCCATCTCTCCAGCCCAAGGAAAAATATTCTTTTATGATCTTGTTGAAAATATTTTCTGGACCTTTGAGCTGGGATTCTTCTCCTTCTTCTATTTCTCTTATTCTTAGGTTTGATTTTTTTCATATTCTACCAGATTTCCTGGATTTTTTTCACATCAGGATTTTTTTTTAGAATTAACATTTTATTTCTTTCTCTCTCTTTTTAAACAATATTTTTTATTGACATAATAATCCCAGTTCCCCTGCCTCCCCTCCTCCTGCTTCCCCAGCTTGACCCTACACTCCATCTATTCCTTTTAGAGGGTAAGGCCTCCATGGGGAGTCAACAAAGTCTGGCACATCACTTTGAGCAAGGACCAAGGCCCTCCCCTGTATCTAGGCTGAGCAAGGAATCTATCCATAGGGAATAGGCTCCTAAGAGCCAGTTCATGCACTAGGAATAAATCCTGGTCTCACTGCCAGTGGCCCCACAAACTGCCCAATCCACACAACTGTGACCCACATTTAGAGGGCCTAGTTTGGTTCTATGTAGGTCCCCTACTGTCAGTCCAGAGTCAGAGAGCTCCCACTAGCTCAGACCAGTTGTTTCTGTGGGTTTCCCCATAATGATCTGGATGAAGGTTCCATTTATCTCAACCATCCCATTCCTCAAGTTCTCCTTGCCAACCCCTTCTCCCCTCTTCCTTCCTTTCTGTCCCCCTCCCCCGCAATGCTCCAAATTCACTAAAGGAGATCTTGTCTATTTCCCTTTCCCAGGGGGAATCCATGTAGATCTCTCTTAGGGTCCTCTTTATTATATAGATTTTCTGTGTTTATGGATTGTATTCTGGTTATCTTTTGCTTTATGTCTAATATCCACACAGACCTTGGACACACCTTCCCATGCCTTCTGCTTTTTTCATGGGTTCTTTTCCCCAGCAGCAACTTTTGCCTAGGAGACAAGCAGAGATTCAATGAGGTCCAAATGACAACCATGGAGAACCCAGTCACAACTGGTGGTAAGACATATGAACTCCTCTTCCTTGGTTTGACACAATGGCATTCTTTCTTCTGTTTGTTTGTTCTGCTGTTTGGGGCTTGGCTACCTCAGGCCACTTCCTCCTGCCCTGTGTGTCTATCCCTTGCATCTTTTAGATCCCATGAAAACTATTGTCCCGATGGGGAATGGGCCAATTTTATCACAGAGCTGAGCTCAAAAAGAAGCAACCATGTAACTTGGCCAACATCTTAGCTAATATCATCAAGAAGGTGACACCATTGAACTTGGCTAGTTAAATGGCTTGGCTTGTGATGTCATCTAGATGGCAACAACCAAACAACTTGTCACCATCTTGACTAGTGATGTCATCAAGAAGGTGGCAACCTTGTGATTGGTCACCATCTTGGTTAGTGACATCATCAAAATGATGACATGTAAGTGATTCCCTTCCAGTACCACTGAGCCTCCAGGTGATCACACACAGCTATAATTTCCATACCACAGGCATTCAGTCACACCCCAGTCCTCTGCTCCCAAACTTTCCTTTGAGATCGTGATAATGAGACCCAGATGGGGCCTCCACACAAGCTCTCTTGTACCAGACTACTGTGGTGGGATGTTGGGGAAGATATTTTTGCACTGTCCCTCTAAAACTGCAAAAGACGGCAATCCATGTTCAGCTGGTCAGAATAAACCACAGAGTGTTTTTGGCTGAACCAGATGAGGATAGAGAGACAAAGGAAGGAAAGGGGAAAGGCTTAAATGTTTGGTGAGCTTTTTAATCTGGAAAGGTAGAGAGATGGGTCAGCTGATCATTTCACCATTGCGTTTTGCTTATACCCTAGTATCTGACTCTTTAATTTTATTTATTTACAGAATAATGAAAGTATCCATGTTAGTGGATCCTTTGTACTTTTACATATTGTTTTACAAAACATATTTACTGTTTCTTCCTCCAAATTTATTTATTTAGGAGATAGAACACAGTCATTCAAAATTCTGAAATACAACAGAAACATAGAAAATAAGGTCAGAAAATAAGAGGGATTTTTATATTCCATTTTCACAATAAATATTTTTCACTTTTTATTTATTTAATTAATTTTAATTCCAACTGCAGTTTTCCCTCCCCCATCCTCCATTCCCACCCCTACCTACAATAAACATCTTTAAAAAAGCAAATCTAGACTTTCCAAAGCTTCACTAGACACCAATTCACACACAATCAAGTTTTTCTACCTAAATTAACTGGTTTTGAAGTCAAATGATTATAATTATGTACCAATTACATGTCATTAAATAGAAATACATCTTAAGTATATTTAAATTTATAGTATAATGTAAGAGGGGAAGTGATTCTACAATAATTCATTATCCTTCTGGCCTTGGTGTTCAATAAAAAGGATGTTGGGGAGCAACAATATATATTATACAGATTATCCACCTTTAATGATTTATTAGGTGAATTTCATATTTTTGATACAAAATATTTTAATGTCAGAATGGTGACTGTTTTTTGTAGACTTAGAATTTTCTAACTTTGCTGTTACCTAGCCGGAGACTTGAGAGTGTCTCCAGCCACATGCTGCCAACACTGACCAGCCAGCAGGGGGAGCTGACACCTTTGAGATAGCTAGACCCAGGAGGTTGTATGTGAATTTGCAGCAGCCAAGAGCTGAGTCTTGGAAAAGCAGATTCCAGTCAGGACCCAAATGATAGGATGCCAGAAGGGACAGCTGTGGTAGCTGAGATGGGATCGGCCTGTTTGTGTGGGAGACTGGAGACAGATGCACGTTCCGTGATCTTGATGCTTGCTCAATCTGCATTTTCAGGTCTCTTTCCTCTGAGATAGAATGCACACACACACACACACACACACACACACACACACACACGTACGTACGCATGCATGCACGCAGGCAGACACCCCCCACCAAGATTCCTTTACTCCACACTCTTCTGCCTTTCATTTTGCTCCCCCGATGCCCTTAATTTTGTTTTAGTTTCTGTTGTTATTTGTTTTACTTTGTGGTTGCTATGACATAGACAGGCTAAAGAAAAGGAGCATTCTGATGCCATCTCCCTCCAAGTTCTTTTACATGTTTTTGTGTTTTGTGTTTGATAATCTCTAGACTGCAAGGACTTAAATCCAAGTTATGTGTGGTAAATTGCAGAGAGGCTCTCCTAATTCATACAGTCTAACTGGTAGACCCCTTTAAATGGGAAATTCACCCCATGATCTGTCACACTTGTTTCCTAGCTAAACTGAGAAATATGATTAGAGGGGGGCTGACAGATTTATGAATTTCAAGAAAGAGTGCCTAATATTGGAGAGATCTCGTATTAGTAACTTAACAGTATACATGAAAGCTCTAGAACAAATAGAAAAAGAAAATCTAAAAGGAGTAGATAGCAGGAAATAATCAAACTCAGGACTAAAGTCAATAAAATAGAATCAAACAAACAATAACAGAAAACAAAGAGTTGGTTAAGAAAACCAATAGCCAAATTAACTAAAGGTAGAAGGGAGAGATCCAAGTTAACAAAGTTAGAGATGAAAAAGGGGACATAAATACAGACACGAGGAAATCTAGGCACTAAGTGGTATGAATTTGCCTCTTACAATTACCTTCATTATGTTCCATGGATTTCAATATGTTGCTTTTATTTTCATTCAATTATAGAAGGTTTTTATATTCCTTTTTGATTTCTGTCTTGGCCCACTTTTCATTCACTAATGCATCATTCAGTTTCCATGAGTTTTTAGTTTTTTTGTTGTTGATATTCGGCTTTAATCCATGGCGATCAGATAGGATGTTTCCAGTTTTGTTGTATCTGATGGGACTTTTCCAAGTACGGGACCAGTTTTGGAGAATGTTCCATGAGGTGCTGAGAAAAGGGTCGATTCTTTTGTGTTTGGATAAATTGTTCTGAAAATATCTGTTAGCTCTCTTTGGCTTATGACATAGATTAGCTCCAGAACGTTAGTTTAGCTTTTGTCAGGATGACCTGTCACTGGTGAGAGTGTGGTAATGAAGTCACTGTGTGAGAGTCAGTATGTAGTAGTCATACTGTAGAGTCAGCTGTAGTAGTGTTTTATGAACTTGAATACTTTTGTCTGTGGTGCATAGATGACAAACACTTTTCTTTATAGTTAGTGCTGTTATCACCAAAGAATCCAGGTCCAGATCGTGTGAATTTAGCAGGGATTCTCCAAATCTCCTTACTGAGTAACTAGAGTACTCTAAGCAAATAAGATCAGCTTAAAATCAGAAAATTCCGTAGCTTCACCAAATCATCACTCTGATTTATAGACAGCCAACTCAAAGGGTCAAAAAACAAAGAAAACCCCTCAAGAGCTGAGAATTCTACCACACTCTAACAGTAGGGACCAGAAGTAACAAGATTCCCTGATGGCTGGCTTGCCAAAGCCCCTGTGGGACACTTAGGTTCATGCCTGCATCTGAAACAAAAATAGGAAACAGAAGTGGATGAAGTAAAATGGATTTATTTTCAGCTTGGGTCAAAGGAGGAAAAACTATTCATTTCTCTGTAACAGTATTATTATTTCATAAGAAAATTGGAACAAATGCGCTAAATCTGTACACATTAACTTCAACATGAGATAAGTAGAAAGAATATGAAGAGCCTATGCTTGTGAATCAAGTTCGCCTTCTGGGTGATGCAGACTTTGAATGTTAATTTTCTCCCAGCATGTGATTCCTAAGGACATTTTAATTCATGGTGTTCACTGTCTCAAGAGTCTGAGAGCCAAAGGGAGAGGCACAAGTGTCTCCATTTAAAATGTTTCTTCTTTTAGGGTGAAGGTTATAAAAGGTAAACTGAGGACAGGCAGGTGTTTAGGGGTTATGTGGCCAGTCAGAGACACAACCATGTGGCAGACAGGCACACACACAACTGGGGAAGAGTCTAGGGAGAGTTGAGAAAGAGCAGGAAGATGGAATGACAGGAGACATCACAGACAGCAGAGGGACAAGTGTCAGAAAGAAAGCAGAAGTACAGATAAGCCTGGGACAAAAGCAGGTGACAAGTAGAAAGGCCTGAAGGCAGCAGATCCCTAGAGTTGTCCTTTTCTCCTACAGAATTATCTTAGCTTCTTGAGACGCAGGTGGATCCCATCCTTGGACTTCAACACAAGTCTTAACATGGGGACCGGGATCCTGGTGGGATCTGGCAGCAGCTCAAAGCGGAGTAGGGTCAGGGCCACGGCCACCTTCATCTCATTCATAGCAAACTGTTTCCCAATGCAGTTTCTGAACCAAGCAGAGACATAAAGTGAGATGCGTCCTCAAACATGTTGGGCATTAGGGTCCCCTTCATGGTACCAGCCTAATCATTTTCCATATAGGTCACACACCTAAATCGTTCCCTTGCTTTAAGTTCACACAACCACCTGAATCCCTTGTCTTCATGCATAGATTTCTGATCTATGACAAATTTTCACTCCTGCAGGGCTACCTCTAACCCTAGACCTATTCTTGGCTGTGTGAAATGTCATTTGAACAGTGCCAGCATTGTGGGGCATTGAGTCCAAGCACATGAATTATTTAATGACGTAGTCATTAGGTTATCCAATTCTCTCCACAAAGTTTTTGGATCTCCACTATGAACACTCCTCTTAGGTATAAGATGAGAATGAATAAGTCACCATACTGAGGGTTATCATCTATGCATAAAAACTGAATTGATCCTACAACGGAAGTCAAATATCAGTGGTAGAAATTTCAGGTGAATGCATCTGATTTAGAATCTTTAAGTTGTTCTCCATCTTCCTCCCACTTGGTTGTCGGGCTCCGACCCCTCATCCCTCTCAGACTGCCATCATTCGCAGCCATCTGATCAGACCCCAGAACATCCCTTATTTACATTTTTGCTGACTTTGTTGTTCACACACTTCTTCCTATGCACTCCATTAGGTAGAACAGCATCCAGATGCCCCAGCCATAACCACATTTAATACTAGATTGTTGAGTTTCTAGCCTCACTTCCTATTTCAGATCACACTGCTGAAGTTGCCAGAGATGCTCCTCATTACCCTCACTATCACATCCAAAGGACAAGATAAGAGCTAACTAGCTCTGAATCCCCTATGACTGATGTCCCTTCCCATATGCATGACTTTGCAAATTGGGAAATACAAGTTGCAAACATTTGTCTATGCGGTAAAATTTTTGTGAGGGTAGAGGCCAAAAATGTGAGATAATAGCCTCTGGTGTCCATCCTACAATGAGCTGTGAACTCTTATATATATATTACTTTAACAGAAACGCCCATAAAATTTCTAGAATTATATATATATATATATATCACCTTTAATACTTAATATATATTTATTAAATATATATTTATAGGTACATTTATTTCAGGGATTCATAGAATCATCCAACTGTTGAATTAATAAGAAAACCTACTAGGAATTTGGGGAAAGAAAAATTCTCCCTTTAATGTCATTGGAAACTAAAATTCTTGCTTTAACTTGCATAAGGAATACAATTCAGAAATATGAAGTTCAGAATTTGTAAAAATACCAAAATATACTAATTTTTCTTACAAATATTTCAGAGACCACCAGGCAGTGGGTTAAAACCCTCTGTGCTATACTGAATTGCCATCTTTCTTTTTGGCACACATATATCTGACACTATCTGTCCACACATACCAATAATACACAGAAGTAGACCAAATGAAACATAAGCAATCAGAAATAAAAAATATTAATATGTGCCAGGGACTCCCTATCCTCCCAACCCTTTCCCATCACCTTGCTCCTCCTGAGAAGGGCAGGAAAGCATAGCTGTGCCTAGAAGAATCTGGTGCAAATCTAGAGGGGTCAAACACCTGTAGAGAGAGCACAGGGACCAAGACAAACCGAAGTCAAGCCCATTTCCAATGCAAAAGGAGACAGAATGTCTGAAGTTGCAATTGAGTGGCTCTTCTCTCTTCTCAGGGCCTTCATACCTCAGGGTTTGGCCAAAAGCGTGGGTTATGGTGAAGGCCATAAATGCTGATTGCGACTGTGATACCTGTGAGGGAAAGGGAGAAGACACAGGTGAAACATAATTAAGCCAAAGAAATAGGGCTCTAGACTCCCATCCAACAGGAGACTGGCATGTGCTTAAGGAGTCATCACTTAGAGCTGATGATCCTTTGGGCAATAGGGAGCTTAGCAAAGTGTGCATTAGAGAACCATAGAGAGTAGTGAAGTATGGGAGCATCTACTTCTAATAAGTGAAGTGTCAACACACACTCATCAAATGCCTTACATGTACGATCAAAGAACATACATTAGCTCACAGAACACTCACAGGTCCCTCCCCTCTGTTCCTAAGGTGCTGTTTTATGCCCATTTTCATGAGGTACTAAATTGTTCATGAGGCCAATTATCTTTTCTTATGTTTTCACTGATAGGATGTGGCAGAGGTGGTATCATACCCAATGATACATGTTTCCTATGGAGATATGGAGCCCAGAACTTATCCCTGGCTCCTCTCTTTTATCAATTCAAAATTTCCCGAGACACTGGGAAACATTGCACCAACATGCAGGATTCCATTATCTTTCTCATTTGCTTTTACTCATGAATAAAACTGTATCTCCACAAGACTTGTGTCGTTCTTTTCAACCCTGAATATCTCAAGTGACTGCAATGTCAAAGCTGAGAATGACATTTAACTAAGGGGTAGCATTTCTTCCAGAAGACTTCCTCAGTCTCAATTTTATGACCTAAGCTCAACTTCAAAATAAGGATCCAATTTATTGGGACAACAGAGCACATATGAGGACTGAGGCAACTCATTCTAGTTACCTTTGGGTAAGGAGCGTCCATCAGGAAAGGTAACAGGTGTGTTGAGCTCTCGACTCACACCTGGTACAGGTGGGTAGAGCCTCATGGCCTCCTTGATGCACATGGTGGTGTAGGGCATCTGGTCCAGGTGCTCCCTGAAAAAAAGCCACCCTGAAAAGTCACACAGGATTGGGGTACTAGAAAAAAACATCCTGAGAAAAGGCAACCCAGTCCCAGAAAGACACACATGGTATGTACTCAGTTATAAGTGGATATTAGCTGTTAAGTAAAGGATAACCACACTACAATTCACAGACCTAGAGAAGTTAGATAAAGAGGAGAGGTCTAGAGTGGAATATGGATCTCCCTGGGAAGGGGAAATAGAATAAATTTTGTGGGTGGATCCGGGACAGGTGGGCATGGGAACAGGAAGGATCAGGTGGGGAGGAAAGGGCAGAGGAAAGATATAGGGTTTGAATCAACCATCTTCTGTGGCCAGGCAAGGCTCCTAGTGGTGGGACTGGGATACCAATACAACCACAAAACCTATGACCCACAAAGTGTCTTGCCATCAAGATATACTGGAACAACAGTGGTCCAGAGTTTGTGGGGGTGGCCAACAAATGGTTGGTCTAACTTGAAGCTAACACCTCTACAGAGAGCTCATGCCCAACACTGTCTAGTCAATCAGAATCAGGAAGCTAGATGGCTCAGAGTCCTAGGATATAACCAAAGATTACTGAACAAAAAAAGTCAATGAAATTATTCCTAATGACATTCCTCTATTGTTGTGAATCAGTGTCTTGCCCAATAATCACCAGAGAGGCTTCTTTCAGAAGCTTATGGGAACAGAAACAAAGAAACACAGTCAAATATTAGGTGGAACCCTGAAGAAGAGGGGAAGAAAGGATTATAGGAGTTAAATAGGTTGAGGACATCCACATAATCTACTAATCTGGGCTCATAAGGGTTCACAGAGACTGAAGCAGCAACCAGAGGCTGCATGGGTCTTAACTAGACCCCTACGCATACATGATGTGATTGTTTAGCTTAGGGATTTTGTTGGATGCCTAACAGGAAAAGTAGGATTATCTCTGACTCTTTTGCCAACTCTTGAGACCCTTTTCCTCCTACTGGGTTGTCTGGTTCAGCCTTGAAATTAGGGTTTATGCCTAGTCTTACTGTATCTTGTTATGCAGTGTTTGCTTGACATCACTTGGAGGCCTGTTCTTTTCTGAAAACAAATGGAGAATTAGTGGGTCTAGGGGAGTGGCAAAGTGGAGAGGTGGGAAAGGGACAGGAAGCAGAGAAGGAGGAGAGGCTGTGTCAGGGTGTGTTATGTGAAAGAAGAAGAAAGAAAAAGAAAACAATTTAGAAAAGATCTCTCTTATAAGCAGGCAGGGTTCTCCTTCATCTTGAGTTTCTCTCACCAGGTGACAGAAGTTCCATCACCCAGGACACTTTGCACCTCCTCCCTGCATCTCTGTTGGTGCTCAGGGTGTGTGGCCAGAGCATAGAAGATCCAGGAGAGTCCACTGGCTGTGGTGTCATGGCCCTCGAACATGAATGTGTCCACCTCTGCACGCAGGTCCTCATCAGACAAGCTCTTCCCATCCTCCATCTGAGTAAAGGCAGTGGTAAGAGCAACGTTGGTATCTAATCTGTGTTTCCGGATCAAACCTCATCCCTGAACTCCACTCACTTTGGAAAGCAAAAGGATGTCCAAGAAATCCAAGCGCCTCTTCTTCTTGAGTTTCTCCAGCTCTTCCTCGTTCTGAAGCTGAGCTTTCCTCATCTTGATCACTCCATCTACCCCGTGATAGCATTTGTCAGAGAGATCTCAGAGCTTCTATAATTCACAGGATCCCTGAGCCCAATCTGCGTGGATGGATCTCCTGCAGTGTCACCAATGCAATGCAATGAAACTGGGAATTCTTGTAATTCTAGCTCCCAGAAGTTATATCTCAGTAGTGACTAACATGAGTCCTACAGAGGCTTCTAGTAGACTCACTGTGTCTGAGATCTATAATCATATCTTTGCAGTGAGCCTGATAAAGGAAGAAAGGGGTGGAAAGTCAGAACCTGTGTGCTCATGCGCAAGCTGGCAGGCATGGTAGAACAAACGGCCATCAGAGGACATTTTGTAGATGGTGTTATTCCAAAAAAAGACACTCCTTATTCGATGGAAAGTCAGGTTGTTCAGATCCTCAACAGCCTTAGTGTAGGACCTGGAGTTTCTGAGGATAAGAGTTACAATATACTGGTTATGGGACTGTCTGACCCAAGAATAGATTGGGCTCTATTGTCATCCTTTCAACTGTGGACACGCAACACCAAGGCCCACATCACTTGTGTCTTATAGATATTTGAATCCTTGAGCATTTAGAGAATGAGCTCTACACTTGCTAGGGTTCTACTGTGTCTTGTTGGGGTTGGCTTGAAATTAGAGCTTGGCCTAGGCCTGGGTAAGAACCTAGCTTTCTATAGAGGCAACTGTCTTCGATACCATGTACCTCTTACTAAGCCCCAACAGATTGGTAAGACCAAAGACTACAAATGAAGGTTTCACTCACTCATCCAACTGGACACTGCCCTGGTAACTGAAAGCACACTTCATAACAGTGTCCAGTGTCATCATGGAGATGTAGTGAAAGACGTCCAGAGAGTGGTCCGGTCCGTCAAGCTTCTCCCATTTTTCCTGTGGTGACAATGAAACAAGTGTTTTCTTCAGAAGACCTGTGTTCAGGCTAAGATTTTTCAATTTTTCTACAGATAATCAGTCTGGAGTACCTCACCATCAAGAGCATATGTCTGTAGCAAATTAAAGGCGTGAAGCGAATGTTTGTAGTCTGATGCCTACTTCTTCCAAACCTTTTAAGAAAACAAACTGCTCTCTCATGGGGTCCAGTTATTGTTTGTTTGTTTTTAAAACATATAATCTTTTAGTTTACAAAAAAGGCCCCTTCTGTTTCTGAGAGTGAATTAGACTTGAAAAATTAGTGCAGACACTAATATAGTCATAAAATGTGTGGAGGGAAAGAAGCTGTGGGCCTAAATGAACATGACTTGTGATTGGTTTAATTCTGTTTCACTTATCAAAAGTTTGCTAAACATGGTGAGAACAGAAATTAGGCCTAATAAAGGTGATGGTATGTCAGAGATGAATGTGAGAGTGTGGACCTTGTGTTTACTTTGTTTGTAGCTCACTCAAGATTATGCAGAAGCCCTTGGTCCAAGACATTCTTGTCCCATAACATCTTGAAGCTCCACTGTCCGGTCCAGCCAAAGATGAACAGTCTCTGCTGCACGGTGTTTTATCCTCTGTGGTAAATACTTGGTCATGTTCTTATCACAGTGCTCTCTCAAGAGTGTTGTCCACTCTGATAAATATTAGCTCTCCAATTTATGCATTTGTGGAACACTTACTTTATAGCATGAGTTATTATTCTATGAGACTGTCTGAAAATTGTTTGGAGTGAGGTCATCGTGAGTGTGCTATGAGTGGATGTAAAGAAATGGAAAAGAACCAGAGCAACTCACTAGCATTGTATTGACGGATTCCACCATGATTCTGATGTAGGGTTTGAGGATGTCATAATGGAAGGCTGGAGTCAACATCCGCCGGTGCTGGAACCACTTCTTCCCATTCAACAGAAGCAAACCGTAGCCTGGGCCAGAGACTGGTATGTGAATGTGTCCAGTAGAAGTGGAATCAAGGGTACCTCTGGGATCATTTGGTCAGATTCATTGGGATGGAATAAGGAAAGGAAATTCCAGTAATGGTGGGATTTCTTAGCCAAAAACAGGGAAAGTGAGACTCCAAGTTTGTCTAAGAAATCTTCTGTGACTTAGAAAAAGTGAGATAAAGGATGAAACGGGTTGGTATCAGATCAAGGGACATATATAAATGTCTGGCCATGAATGTCTGAAGATAAGACATGGCAGAAACTGGATATCATGAACACTTACACCAGCAGTAGGAAGGACTAAGGACTGACTAGAAGAAGAGAAATAAAGCCTTATTTAGGGAGGGATCATGATACTTGTGGCCAGGCACCTATTGTTCTCAATTAGCCAAAGATCAAGCAGGAAAACACATTATTTATTTTAATATACTTACCAATCCAGGGAACAACTAATTGGTAAATACCAGAAGCCTTTGGATCTGAAAAGTAACATAGATATTGCAGACCAGATAAACAAGATATTGTTCAAACTGCAAGTTTTTATGAATTCTTCAGTTTTTCAGAATTTTAAACTTATTTTATAAATGTGTGTGTGCGTGCGTGCGTGCGTGTGTGCACTTGCCTCAGTGTCTGGTGTTCAGAAGACAACTGTGGAGTTGGTTCCTTCTTCTCACTTTCAGTGTGGGTTTCAGGGCTCAAACTCAGATCATCAGGCTTCAGCAGCAAACCCCTTGACCAGCTGAGCCATTTTAGCAACCATGCTATTAGTTCTTGGTGAATTTCTGCTGGCAGTTTTTCCTTCTCACTTCTCACTGCTTCCCATTCCTTTCTATCTTTGCCAGTTATGTGAGTTTAGGAAGACAGACTTCATTGCACCAGCAGCTGAATGTCTCTGTCACCATGATGTTTATAAAACACACCAAACACCTCTCAAAGCCAAACAATGACAAAAAGACTTGAGTTTTCTCTACAATGGGCTATGATTTAGTTCATTTGTCCCAGATAAGTAAGCAATTAGAGATTTTGAATCCAGGTTTCTAGATATAAAATTTGTTCTTCATCTACAGGGAAATTTGTAAAACACATTGACTCAATTTGTTTCAAAAGAAAAAATAAGAAAAAAGAAATTAAGCCCTGTGCAGCTATTTTAAGTGTTGAGAACTATATTTTTTAATCATATGTTCTCCTCTGGACAAGGAGAACGGTAGCAGATACCAGTTAGACATCAATGGCTGAATGTCACTCTTTTCTAAAATGCCACAGACTTGGGGTATGAACGTTTGGGGTATGAACGTTGGGTGGTAGACATGCTGCAGTGCAAGGAAACTATGGAACTCTTACCTGATCGCCCCAGAATCACCTTCACATAGTCAGGGTCATAGAGCATAACTCGTGCACGACTCCCCGAGAGCCACTGTAAGCAGGCGCTTGGGAATTTCTCTACCCAGGAAAGAATCTGCTGGAGGTCCTTATCCTTTTGGAGCAGATACCAGGAAAAAGACAAATTAATGAAATTATTCTTTTACATCTAGTATTTTGTTTGATAGGGGAGAGGCAGGACTATCGCAGGGACATAGCCTCTGATGTTCAGAAAAACAGACAGAATTTTGGGTCAGTTTGACAATCTGTCTTTTCTTTCATCCAGACATTTGCTGTGTCCAAGTATTTCCCTGGCCAGATCTTGAAGTCTTGTTAGATGGAGCTGATGATCCATAAAGAAGTTATGCAGCTATTGTTCCATAAAGAAGTTATGGGGATAAGAGCCTCAGCATCCTGTAGGAGCTCTAAATTTATCTATTCTTAAATGTGACCAGTGTGTGATCCTCACTGAGGACCTCTTCATACTGCCCCTTACCAAACTGCACTCTACTGAGGGCTAGCAGAAGCCAGCCATCCTTACTGCTTATGCACACTTGAGGGTGGAGGAGACTAGTGAATCCAGCCAGATTCAGGGACTTTTGGAAGCCTTTGAGTTGCTTGCTTCCGGAACTTAAGGACTTCTACTACAGGATGGGATGTTTCACCTCCCCACAGAACTTCCAGTAACTTCGGGGCTTCCTTTCTGAATGGGATGTTTTACCTCTCTTTAGAACATCCTGTACTGTAATCACAAGTTTCCCTCCAAAAAGGACAGTTTTAATCTCGGAGGAAACTGATACATAACATGGCCCCCAAATCATCATGTCTAGAAGCTCTCTCAGTCTTAACAAACCTAGATAGTTGTTCTGTGTACCCAACATCACTCACCCACTCCATAAGGACAGGCTCTTTTCCCATGCCCTTGTACATCCTGAGTCTATTGACAACACACATATTCTTAAAAGGTATGTGCTCCTCATGGTTAAGGCAAGCTCACTCTTAGAAGTACAATGAATATTCTTCATTCAGAAACCACATGCTCATCACACAGCAAACTGCCCCATGGCCTGAAACTAAACTATCAGAGCGCCAGCTTTTCATGTCCTTCCACTCTTTCCCTTCTTCCTACCTTCTGGTGGTGCCCCCAAAGCCAATGGGAAGGAGTGGATGGGAACTTCTGGAGTGTCTTGAGCAGCCACTGCCTTCTTAAGTAGAACTGGACTGCCTTGAAAAGCACCAGAAATAGGCTGAGCAGGAAGACTACTTGGAAGAACCCAGAAACACCATCCAAGCTTCTGCTGGGGCTAAATATAGAGAAACCCATAGTTAGAGGCTTCTGGATCACTAGCATCACCGAAACTTTGGAACACACACATTTATGTAACGAGAAAGTTGATCCGCCTACTTTTGGGAGGGATGATGGAGAAGACAGACAGGTGTTGACCTCAGGTTCCAAAGTTTATTAATATGAGACAACGTTGGGAAACAGTGAAAACAGAGCCTTAGCAACTGACCTTGGTCATTGCTGTATAAGTACGCACTTTCCTGTCTCTCTACTGCTCACAAATATTTATTGAGCACCTAATATATATTATTAACATCCTAGTTGATGAGATAGAGTTATGAAATAGATATAATTAACTTTGATATTCAGAGATTCATATTCTATCTTACCAAACATTTAATAGGGTTAGCTGGTTGTACAAGATGAAAATGATGACAAGGAGTAAATCGGTGTATTCAGACGAATATAGTTGCAGAGAGTTTCTACACATAGTGATCCTTGCAGCTGGACCCTAAATCCAGCTGTTTCTTACATTTTACTTAAGGCTTATCCTAACCCTTCTCCAGTTATGATCTGGGATGAATGTGTCAGTGGGTGGAACATTGCAGCTGTATTTAGGAGGGCTCAACTCCAGGTTAGCCTTGCCACACATGTAGCCTGCCATAGTCTTTCTGTGCCTCAGCATCTTTACTGGGTAGGGTAATAATACCTTCCCCAAATACTTAAAATGCTTGCTGCCATCACCTATGTCAAGACATACTTCTTGATCTCAGTTTACATTAATTCTAATAAAGAAATCAGTACAATGATACTTGTTTTGCCTGAAAAAATTTAAATACCCACCCAGGATTAATAAAGCAAAATTATAAAAATGAGATCTTGAAGAATTAGTAACCTATGAGTGTACAGTGCTGGGATGGTTTCCAAAGAATTTGTAGATGTTATACTTAACAGAAAAGGGATGCTTGGATTGTGAGCCTAGCCACTAACGTGAAGTTGGATGGGTAAAAAGATGGGGAGGATCTGGGAGGAGCTGATGAAGGGGAATAATATAATCAAATATATTGTACTGAAATATTAAATAAAAAATAAATTTTAAAATGGCAAAATTTAAAAAAAGAAAGAAGACAAGAAATGGATATGATCCCTTCTTTGGGGTCATCATACTCGCTTTGATCATGATTATCTTCCCTAAATGAACTCAAATTTTACAGAATCCAGAGAATCATACACAAATTTATTTCCACAGTAGTTTCTAGGAATCCAGCTTATTTACTCTCCCTGGAATATGTGTTTGCCCTAATCTTGTTTGTCATCTATCCAAATGTTTTCTTGAACACACTCCTACTTTGTCTTACCCTGTAACAAGACATATATTACATAGCCCATATATTTTCTTTCTTTCTAAAATCCTGAGTTCCTGTCAAAACCAAAGACAGAGGGAACATGCAACTATGCACATTCCATTTGTCTAAACATTTACCCACTTTGTGGTTATGTTACAACTTCAAATATTTGTTGAATGAGTGACTGATTGAAAGATCAAGGTATGACGTGAACACTTAGCAAAGACATTATGACCCCGTCCCACTGAGTGGGTCTTCTTGTACCTTTACTCCTTTCCTACTTGGATCATTGCACACTATGCATTTGAAGACTGGGAGACTGTGATGGAAAGAGCTTTGGCATCCAAGACCACTGCTGAATTTTAGTTTTTGACTGCTTCCTTTTCTAAATCAGAGTTCTTTATAGTTTCGCTCACATTGTCTCACCCTGTCTGTTGTGTGCCATGAGGAAGGGAGAGATAACAATTATAGGTCTTTAGTCTTGAGAGGGAGGGGGAATGGAGTGGGGGTAAGGGGAGATGAATGGGGAGAGGGGGAGGAGAGTGGGGGGAGGGGCGACGTGTGGGAGGAGGGGGAGGGAAATGGGAAACGGGGAGAAGGCGGAATCTTAATTTAAAAAGAATAAAATATGTTGTAATAAGAGCGGCGGGGCTGCATCCCGCCACCCAGCTGCCCGCCCGACTAGCTTATGCCCCAAAATAATTACACGGAAACTGTATTCTTTTAATCACTGCATGGCCCATTAGTTCCAGCCTCTTATTGGCTAGCTCTTACATATTGATCTAACCCATTTCTAATATTCTATGTAGTACCACGAGCTGGCTTACCAGGAAAGATCTTAACCTGCGTCTGTCTGGAGTGGGAGAATCATGGCGACCGTCTGACTCGGCTTCTTTCTCCCAGCATTCTGTTCTGTTTACTCCACCCACCTAAGGGTTGGCCTATCAAATGGGCCTAGGCAGTTTCTTTATTAATTAACCAATGAAAACAACAGATTAATACAAGACCCACCTCCATCACTTCCCCTTTTTCTGTTTAAACGAAAAAGAAAGGCTTTCATTTTAACATAGTAAGATTACATATAGCAAAACAGTTATCAAGCAAGAATTACAGTTATAATATTTATATCTATTTTATCTTTTATCATAACTAAGGAAAACTATAACTATAACTAACCATTCTTCAAATCCATCAAAGACTCCAGAAGGATATAATATTACCTAAGTAAACAAGAAATAAGAAACTTCAAACTCTAGAAATGACAGAGACATCTTGCTGCCTGGACAGTCATTTAAAATTCTTTTGTACTGTTGGGGCATCCATCTTCAGCCTTCAGGCCCATAGTATCCAGCAGACATTTTCATCAAGCAGGAAATTCCAAAGACAGTTCAGTGACTTTTTGCTGTGTCCTGCAGAATGTCTCGCAGACTCTTTCATGAGTCAGGAACCCCAAAAAACCATCTCACCTTTAGGCAAGTTCAGCAGTCCTCTTTCTGCGGGTTCTCTGTGTCCAGTTTATGCAACAGTCCAGGCAAGAGCAGTTTCTTGCCCAAATGGCTATCAAACTCCTTAAGGAGCCTCTTCGGTGCCCATCTTCCTCTTGAAGTAGATTGGTGCTGCCAGGAACAGACGTGTCTCATTGTCATGAAAAGTCCTAAGTTATTAAAACACTTAAAATGCCATATTCTGTAGTCTTTGAAAGATATGAAGAATGCCTATCCAACTGAAATATATCTCTATATATCTAGAAAATCTAACATGACTACAAGCTTGACTATTATTGATGATTATCCATTAGCAACCTATATTTCCTAATTATACATTACATTTTTAAATGAACTACACATTCACAATACCTTAATCAAGATTAGAAATATGCATATACATATAACAAAACTGACCTTAAAATCCACACCAATGCAAATTATTCATATCTATATCATATCCCCCTTTAAATGTAAAAGAACATTTATAAACAATATTTGGGAACATGGCTGCAGTTTTTTTCTCCAAATTGCTTCCTGCTGAATGGGGGCGCTGTATTCAGATCTTTCATGGTGTAACCTGTGTGTCAGGGTCATCTCAGTCGGCAGTTGAGTGAAGTAATTTTCTGAAGGTGTTCACAGCAACCTTTCAGGAGGGCGTGGTCTATCATACCATATTGGTATAGACGCAATCCAAAGAGTCTCATCCTCTGTGAAAACAAAAGAAGACCCTCTCCAAAGCATCATATCCTTAGACCCATATTCTGAAATCATAATACCCTTATATCCATTCTGGCAGCCCATATAATGAAATGTCTCTCTGTACTTATCTCCTTTACAGTCAAAAATTTTAAAGAAAACACAATAATACAAAGAATCCAGACTCTCTGTGAATTTTCCATTTTTACGTGGCTTATTTTTCTTTATTTCTTTTAATCTATAACTATCTGTACTCTGTCTCTTTAAAGACTTTACCCTTTTTTAAGACATTAACTTTATTCTTTATATATATATATATATATATATATATATATTTCTCTCTCTCAAGCCTACGTACATTCATCCAACAGTGTCTGAATCAGTTCTATTGTGAATCTGTAATTTTTTTTACTATCAAGGAGCATTTCTTAAAATGTTAAGCACTTCTTAAAAACCTAAGTTGCACCATTTAGAGGTATTATGGTACTGCCTGTGTCCTGCCCAGTCTAAACCTTAACTGCGCTGTTATTATGGTAATTACGGTAGTTCCTGCTTGAGACCAGCACAGTTCAGCACGGCGGAGCTGAGCCCTCCTGCCTCAGAGCCATTTGATGCCCCTGAGCCACACACAGTTCCAGGCACACAGCAGTCCACATTGCCATCAAGCAAGCCATAGCACTTTACTCCAAATGCTCCATTCAAAAGCTCTTTCTTCTGCAGGAGCCAGAGAGAGATCGTGATGGCGGCACAGCCCAAAAAGCCCGCATTTTAAAACAGCCAGTTTTTTCCTGTTGCTGAGTCAGGACAATTTCTTTGCCGCTCACAACCCACAAACAGCAAAAAGCTGTCTTAAATTCTGTGTCCTTTTTAAGCCCTCTCAGGTTTTACGTGGAGTTCATTAGCACGCTGGTGCCACTCTGTTAAAATAAAGAGAAAAAAAATTATAGGTTTCAAAGACTTTAATAAATCACACATAAGTGGGTTCACTGATTGACAGTGCTGCAGGACAAGGACTCAGGAGTCTTGCTTTTCCTGGCAGCTCTGACAGGGGCTGAAGGGGGATTTATAAGCATAAAAATATAAACTCAACTGTTCCAAGTTAGAGGGACAATTTTAACAATCAAGAGTCGAAGACTAGGGACTATCCCTATGCATTCCATCATTGTCAACTGACACAAATGTAACGTTTTCAGTCCACCCAGTCAGATCCATTTTTTCTTTGCTGTTAGGAACAGCCATGATACTTTAGGGAATTAAGGGGGGCATAACAGACTATTTATATTGTCTAAAGGTGGATCAGTCATTGCAAAGTTCTCAGCTCCCCTAAGGCCTGAGCTCCTGAACTTTGTGCCACCCTACAGATAAAATGGAGTCTGAAGTCAAAATGGCAGTACTTAGCACAAGATGCTTTTGCCTGTTCCCTTCAATGTTATGATAATAATGAACATGGAGTGAGTAGGTATTGCATTCAGGGCACTGCTACAAGGCAGTTGCCCTGCATCCTCCCTCAACAATCCTCCAAAAGAATGTTGTTAAAAGTGTCAGGGAGTGACACTGGAGGTTTAATACGTCTTTATCTCTGCAACACATTCTCAGTAGTTCTACCATTTTCATAGATTTAGCAGTTGCCTTCCAGGGACCTACATTCTATTCTGAGGCTCTACATAATAGCTCACAAGGAATCATCTGTAGTCCCAGTTCAAGGGGATTTGACACCCCTTCTGGCCTCTGCAAGCTCTACATGCATGTGGTACACAGACACACACAGAAGCAAAATGCCCATGCACATTAAATAAATAATTTTTTAAAATCAGGGAATCGTCAGAAAAATGGGTGACTGGAGGTGATTCACTTCTTCTTTCCAACTTTAAGATAAGAAAGTCAAAAGTAAGTTAAGATAAATTTTAATCTACTAGACATATATGCACCAAATCCTGAGGCACCAAATTTCATTAACAGATCTAAAACCAAAGATTGGCTCCAACACAGGAACAGTGGGTGGTTTCAACACCACACTCTCACCAATATACAGGTCATTTCTACCACAAAGAAACACTAGACAGATAAACCCTGAAGTTATCTGACTCACACACCAAAAGGACCTGAAGACATCTACATTCCACCAAAACTTTTCAAACCACCCCAGCGGCTTCCAATGCTATCTAGAGTTGTTTCCCACGTTCTCACAGCTCTTGAGAAGCTTCAAACTGGCAGATGTGCAACTCCCAGCAAAGAGATGCAGAAAACATGAAAAAGCAAGACAGCATGACTCCTCCTCCTTCTTATCCTCCTCCTCCTCCTCCTCCTCAACTATTGAACTCAAAGTTACTGAAATAGGTAAATTCTAGGTGATGATGTCAAAGGTTTTCCAGCAAAATATGATCAATTACCTGAAAGAACAAGCAGATGAATCAGATTCATGACCTCATGACCTGGAGAAGAAAGATAGAAATGAAAGAAAAAAAGAAGAATGAAAAGAATCAACTAAGCTAGTTCATGACCATCAAATCAGCACTGTAAAAGATACTTGAAAATATTATACTCAGAGAAGAAATAAAGACAATCTCAATTCTATGAAATAATAAATTTTATGAAAGGAATAGATAAAGGAAAGCTAGGAAAATCTATGGTACCAAACACAGTAAAGCAACCAACTCCTGAGCCTGAAAGAGAAGAATGTAGAGAACAAAGCTTCCTCCAATAATACTGAGGGGACTTAAGAGGTGAGTGAACAGCCATGTGGTGGGACACTCCAGTCTCTAAAACCTCCACAGTGGGACAAAATCCTGGGCCCTTTCCCAACTCTCTCGGCTTTTCTATCCATCCATCAGGAGACTTTTCTGCAGGTAGGCTCCCCTCAAACCCATCCACCTGACCTTTCAAGCTACTAGCCCCATCCATCCCCCAAACTCGCATATCCTCCCACTCTTCAACTGGACTTAGGGAGCCCAGCCCGATGCTCCACTGTGAATCTTTGCCTCTACTCTCATAAGTTGCTTTATGAAGGTTCTATGGTGACATTTAAGACAGTCATCAATCTGACTATAGGGCAAGGGCAGTTAGTGAACCCTCTCCATTGCTGCTTAGGGTCTTAGCTGGGGTCTTCCTTGTGGATTCTTGGGATTTCTCTAGTGCCAGGTTTCTTACTGGCCCCATAATGGCTCCCTCAAACAAGATATCTCTTTCCTGGCTCTCCATCTCTGTTCCTCCATCTTGACTATCCCATTTCCTCAAGTTCTACTCCCCTCCTTCTCTCCTCTTCTTATTCTATCTTCCCTTCCCCCAACCCCACGCTCCCAATTTTCTCAGGAGATCTTGTCTATTTCCCGTCTCAAGGGGATATATATATATATATATATATATATATATATATATATATATATATATATTTCTCTTAGGGTTCTCTTTGTTACTTAGTTTCTCTGGGGTCATGGACTTATTATCCTTTGCTTTACAGCTAGTGTCCACTTTTGAGTGAGTACAGAGCATGCTCCTCTTTCTGGATCTGGGTAACCTTATTCAGGATGATTTTTTTTTCTATTTCCACCTATCTGCATGGAAATTTCAAGATGTCATGTTTTTGTTTTTGTTTTTTTACCACTGAGTATTACTGTGTAAATCTACCACATTTACCACTGAGTAGTACTGTGTAAATCTACCACATTTACCACTGAGTAGTACTGTGTAAATCTACCACACTTTCTTTATCCATTCGTCAATTGAGGGGCATCTAGGTTGTTTCCAGGACCTGGCTATTACAAATAATGCTGCTATGAACATAGCTGAACAAATGCTCCTGTAGTATGATTCAGCATCCTTTGGGTATAAGCCCAAGAGTGGTATTTCTGGATTCTGAGGTAGGTTGATTCCCAATTTTCTGAGTATTGCCATACTGATTTCCAGAGCAGCTGTACAAGTTTGCTTTCCCACAAGCAAAAATTCCCTTTACTCCACATCCTCTCCAGCATAAGCTATCATTGGTGTTTTTGATCTTAGGCATTCTGACAGGTGTAAGATGGTATCTCAGAGTTGTTTTTATTTACATTTCCCTGATGGCTAAAGATATTGAACATTTCCTTAAGTATCTTTTGGGCCATTTGAGATTCTTCTATTGAGAATTCTCTGTTTAGATCTGTACCCCATTTTAATTGCATTATTTAATATTTTGACATCTAATTTCTTGAGTTCATTATATAATTTGGAAATCAGTCCACTGTCTGATGTGGGGTTGGTGAAGATCTTTTCCCATTCAGTAGACTGCCTTTTTGTCTTTTTGACCATGTCCTTTTGTTTACAGAAGTTTCTCAGTTTCAGGAGGTCCCATTTATTTATCATTGCTCAGTGTCTGTGTTACTGGGGTTATACTTAGGAAGTGGTCTCCTGTGCCCATGCATTGAGGCTACTTCCTACTTTCGTTTATATCATATTCAGTGTTATTATATTTATATTGAGGTCTTAATCCATTTTGACTTGAGTTATGTGTGTGGGGATAGATATGGAACTATTTGTACTCTTCTACATGTTGACATCTAGTTCTGCCAGTACCATTTGTTGAAGATGTTTTCCTTTTTCCATTGCAAAATTTTAACCTCTTTGTTAAAAATCAGGTGTAAGTTAATATCTGGGTGTTCAATTCGATTCCATTGATCAAGCTGTCTGTTTTTTATGCCAATACTAAGCTGTTGATGGAGGAAGGTCATTGGTTAATTAATAAAGAAACTGCTTGGCCCTCATAGGTTAGAACATAGGTGGGTGAAATAAACAGAACAGAATGCTGGGAGGAAGAGGAAGTGAGCTCAGATGCAGGGCAGCTCCTCTCAGAGCCAGACGTGATGCAGTCAGCCGCCAGGTCAGACATGCTGAATCTTTCCCAGTAAGTGCACCTAATGGTGCTATGCAGATTATTAGAAATGGGCTAAATTATTACGTGAGAATTAACCTAGAAGAGGCTAGATATAATGGGCCAGGCAGTGTTTAAAAGAATACAGTTTGGCCGGGCAGTGGTGGCGTACGCCTTTAATCCCAGCACTTGGGAGGCAGAGGCAGGCGGATCTCTGTGAGTTCGAGACCAGCCTGATCTACAAGAGCTAGTTCCAGGACAGGCTCCAAAACCACAGAGAAACCCTGTCTCGAAAACCCAAATATATTTATATACAGTTTGTGTGTTGTTATTTCAGGGCATAAGCTAGCCAGGCAACCGGGAGCTGGGTGGCAGGAACGCAGCCCGCAGCTCCTTCAACAAGCTGTCTTTGTTACTGTAGCTCTATAATATAACTTGATGTCAGAAGTGGTGATGTCCCTGGAACTCCCTTTATTGTACAGGGTTGTTTTGGCTATCCTGGGTTTTTGTTTTTTCATTTAGAGCTGAGTATTGTTTTGTGAAGGTCTGTGAAGAATTGTGTTTGGATTTTGATGGTGATTGTATTAAATATATAGATGGCTTTTGGAAGGATTGTCATTTTTATTATGATCCTACCTATCCAAGAGCATGGGAGATCTTTTCATTTTCTGGTATATTATTCAATTTCTTTCTTCAAAGACAACATTCCTCTCAAATAGGTCTCTCACTTCTTTAGTTAGTGTTACGACAAAATGTTTTATGCTATTTGTGACTATTATGAAGGGTGATATTTCTCTGATTTCTTTCTCAGCATCTTTTTCATTTGTATATAGGAGGGCTACTTATTTTTTTTTGAGTTGATCTTGTACCCTACTACATTACCAAAGTTTATTTATCAGATGTAGGAGTTCTCTGGTACAGTTTTGGGGTCACTTATGTGTACTATCATGTCATCTGCAAATAGCAAAAGTTTGACTTCTTTTCTTTCCAATTTGTATTCCCTTGATCTTCTTTTAAACAAGCTGGTGTAGCTATCCTAATATCTAACAAAATAGACTTCAAACTAAAATCCATGTTATAGAGGGAAACACAGCAGATACAGATAGTCAGTTGTTTTGCTGGTGACTTTCACCTGAACACTTATCTGTGTGCCAGGCAGCGTGGTAGGGAGTGCACACATAACAAGAAAAAGAGATACCAATCTTGGCTTAAAAGAACTCAGTATTGTTTATCAGATGTTCAGTAAGTATGGTTAAATTACCCTTGTCCTTATTTTAGTGATGAGAAACTGATAACAGAGAGGCAACATGTTACTGTAAAAAGAAAACCAATCACTGAGAGTCCATATGGTGCAGTCACCTTCCCTATTAGACTACAACTCCCTCCCCAGAAGCTCCTGACATGCTCCCAAATGTTTTCTCCTCTGTCTTCCCTAATAACAAGGGATATATTTCTCAACCCACAAGACCAAAGGTCCTTTCTTTCTCTCCTAAATCCCATACTCTATCAAAAACTAGAGCAAAGAGGAATGCAACAATTTACCCTCCCATTTCACTGGACTTTATCCTAGTTTTATGACTACTCTTGGTATCTACATGGTGCTCTTCCCCTCTGACTTTGGATTCTTGGATGGTGACCTTTTGCCTCTTTTGCCTCAGAACCTATTTTTTTACCCCTAAAATGAGGCAATAGATGATAGAGTTTTAGAGTTTGAACTTGACTCTCAGTTACAGTTGTGTCTTTTTTCTTTCTTTTTTCTTTCTTCTTTCTTTCTTTCTTTCTTTCTTTCTTTTTTTATTTATTTATTTCCTTCCTATTCCCCCCACTCCTCATCCCCCTCCCTCTCCAGTCCTGTGGGAAGTCCAAGGCCATTCCCCATCCATCCAGGTCTAGGAAGGTGTGCATCCAAACAGACTAGGCTCCCAAAAAAGCCAGTACATGCAGTAGAATAAAATACCAGTGCCATTATCATTGGCTTCTCAGTCAGCTCCCACTGTCAGCTACATTCAGAGAATCTGGTTTGATCACATGCTCGTTCAGTCCCAGTCCAGCTGGCCTTGCTGAGCTCGCATTAGATCAGTCACACTGTCTCAGTAGGTGGACCAACTCCTTGCAGTCCTGACTTCCTTGCTCAGCTTCTCCCTCCTTCTGCTCTTCATCTGGACCTTGGGACTTCAGTCCAGTGCTCCGTTGTGGGTCTCTGTCTCTATCTCCATCCATCGCCTGATGAAGGTTCTATGGTGATATTCAAGATATTCATCAGTGAGGCTATGGGACAAGGTCAGTTCAGGCACCCTCTCTTCTGCTGTCCATGGACCTAGCTGGGGACATCCCCTTGGACACCTGGGAACCCCTCTAGAGCCAAGTCTCTTGCCAACCCTAACATGGCTCCCTTAATTAAGATATCTTCTTCCCTGTTCCCATATCCACCCTTCCTCCATCTCAACAATCCCACTCCCCAAGCTATCCCCAATCCTCCCGTTATCCCTTCTCTCTCCCTCTCTCCCCTTCTCCCCACCCCATCCCAACCCCATGCTTCCAACTTTTGCCTGGTGATCTTATCTACTTCCAGTTTCCAGGAGGATCTATATATGTTTTTCTTTGGGTTCACCTTATTATTTAGCTTCTCTAGGATCATGAACTATAGGCTCAATGACCTTTGTTTGTGGCTAGAATCCACTAGTGAGTGAGTATATACCATATTCATCTTTTTGGGTCTGAGTTATCTCACTCAGTAAAGTGTTTTCTATTTCCATCCATTTGCATGCAAAATTCAAGATGTCATTGCTTTTTACTGCTGAGTAGAATTCTAATGTGTATGTGTACCACATGAGAATTTTATATAATGTAATTTGATCATATTCATCCCCTCTCCCAATTCCTCCCAGTCCTGTGCCCCACTTCCCTAATATTCCTCTCTGTGTCTTCTTCTACCACCCAAAACCTGTCAAGTTCAATTTGTGCTGCCCATGTACTCCTGGGTGTGTGGCCATTCACTGCAGCAGGTTGATTTACCAGGGGTTTTATTTTATTTTTATTGTAACTGTAATTCTTTTTATTTTATTTAATTTTTATTTTATTTATTTATTTATTAAAGATTTCTGCCTCCTCCCCGCCACCACCTCCCATTTCCCTCCCCTCCCCCAATCAAGTCCCCCTCCCGCGTCAGCCCTAAGAGCGATCAGGGTTCCCTGTCCTGTGGGAAGTCCAAGGACCACCCACCTCCATCCAGGACTAGTAAGGTGAGCATCCAAACAGCCTAGGCTCCCACAAAGCCACTACGTGCAGTAGGATCAAAAACCCATTGTCATTGTTCCTGAGTTCTCCATAGTCCTCATTGTCCGCTATGTTCAGCGAGTCCGGTTTTATCCCATGCTTTTTCAGACCCAGGCCAGCTGGCCTTGGAGAGTTCCCGATAGAACATCCCCATTGTCTCAGTGTGTGGGTGCACCCCTCGCGGTCCTGAGTTCCTTGCTCATGCTCGCTTTCCTTCTGCTCCTGATTTGGACCTTGAGATTTCAGTCCGTTGCTCCAATGTGGGTCTCTGTCTCTGTCTCCTTTCATCGCCTGATGGAGGTTAATATTCAGGAGGATGCCTATATGTTTTACTTTGGGTTCACCTTATTTAGCTTCTCTAGGATCACGAATTATAGTCTCAATGTCCTTTATTTATGGCTAGAAACCAAGTATGAGTGAGCACATCCCATGTTCCTCTTTTTGGGTCTGGCTTACCTCACTCAGGATAGTGTTTTCTATTTCTGTCCATTTGCATGCAAAATTCAAGAAGTCATTGTTTTTTCTGCTGAGTAGTACTCTAATATGTATATATTCCATACTTTCTTCATCCATTCTTCCATTAAAGGGCATCTAGGTTGTTTCCAGGTTCTGGCTATAACAAACAATGCTGCTATGAACATAGTTGAGCATATACTTTTGTTGTATGATATGGCATCTCTTGGGTATATTCCCAAGAGTGGTATTGCTGGGTCCAGGGGTAGGTTGATTCCGAATTTCCTGAGAAACCACCACACTGCTTTCTAAAGTGGTTGCACAAGTTTGCATTCCCACCAGGAATGGATGAGTGTACCCCTTTCTCCACAGCCTCTCCAGCAAAGGCCATCATTGGTGTTTTTGATTTTAGCCACTCTGACAGGTGTAAGATGGTATCTTAAAGTTGTCTTGATTTGCATTTCCCTGATCGCTAAGGTAGTTGAGCATGACCTTAAGTGTCTTTTGGCCATTTGAACTTCTTCTGTTGAGAATTCTCTGTTCAGCTCAGTGCCCCATTTTATAATTGGGTTGATTAGCCTTTTATGGTCTAGTTTCTTGAGTTCTTTATATATTTTGGAGATCAGACCTTTGTCAGTTGTGGGGTTGGTGAAGATCTTCTCCCAGTCAGTGGGTTGCTTTTTTGTCTTAGTGACAGTGTCCTTTGCTTTACAGAAGCTTCTCAGTTTCAGGAGGTCCCATTTATTCAATGATGCCCTTAATGTCTGTGCTGCTGGGGTTATACGTAGGAAGTGGTCTCCTGTGCCCATGTGTTGTAGAGTACTTCCCACTTTCTCTTCTATCAGCTTCAGTGTGTTTGGACTGATATTGAGGTCTTTAATCCATTTGGACTTGAGTTTTGTGCATGGTGATAGATATGGATCTATTTTCATTCTTCTACAGATTGACTTCCAGTTTTGCCAGCACAATTTATTGAAGATGCTCTCCTTTTTCCATTGTATACTTTTAGCTCCTTTATCGAAAATCAGGTGTTCATAGGTTTGTGGGCTAAAGTCAGGGTCTTCTATTCTATTCCATTGGTCGACTTCTCTGTTTTTATGCCAGTACCAAGCTGTTTTCAGTACTGTAGCTCTGTAATAGAGTTTGAAGTCAGGGATGGTAATGCCTCCAGATGATCCTTTATTGTATAAAATTGTTTTGGCTATCCTGGGTTTTTGTTTTTTCCATATAAAGTTGATTATTGTCTTCTCCAGATCTGTTTTTTTTTTTATGGCTCACTTTGTTACTTAGTTTATCTAGGATCGTGTACAATAGGTTCAGTATCCTTTGTTTATAGCTAATATCCACTTATGAGTGAGTACATACCATATTAACCTTTTTGCATCTGGGTTACCTTCTCTGGATGGTGTTTTCTAGTTTCATCAATTTGCATTCAAAATTCAAGATGTCATTGTTTTTTTGTTTTTGTTTTCTGTTTTTTTAACACTGAGTAGTACTCTAATGTGTAAATGTGGCACATTTTCTTTATCCATTTTTAGTTGAGGGGCATATAGGATGTTTCCAGGTTCTGACTATTAAAAATAATGCTGCTTGAACATAGTTGAACATATATCTTTGTAGTATTATTGAGCATATTTAATTATTTTTATATTTTCTCAATTGAAGGATTTTTGTTTGTTTTTAATAAAGTCTGTATTCTTCCACATCTTTTTAAGTTTCCTTAGAATCATCATTTTATGTTTTTTCTTAGGAATTCCATTGATTTCTTTTGTAACACTTACCGGAAAGATATTCTCTATTATGTTAGTTGTTTCTTTATTCTAATTGCAATGTGTGTCGTTGATCATTTGCCTCTGTTGCCTTCATAGGATAGTTTTTTTTTTTCTTTTTTGTCAAGAGACTTTCTTCTGGAGATGTACCCAGGGTGACATTAGGGTAGTACCATGGGTTTCAGTTCAAGCATTGTAGTCTCCAAGAAGCTTCTTCACCTACAATATCAACATCGATGACACCTGTGTATGTGCGTGTTTCAGTGGCCTAGCCCACAAGTATTTGTGGTTTTTTTCCTGACAGGTCCCCTTAGGAAGTTAGTTCCCCATAGCTGTGAGGACAATGCTTGCTTTTATGACTCAGGGTGGGTAGGTCACATTTTAGTTTCTGTTGTTTACACCAGGTAGGGCTGATTTGATGAACCCAAAAAAGCAAGGCATGAATGACACAGCCCTGGAAGGGAGGATGCTAGTCCATTTCTGAGAGCCTCAAGGGATGAGGCTGCTGAAAGATCACAAAGGCACATCATTAGGTGCATAGTGGTAAAAAAGGCCATGTATCACTGTCTGGCAGCTGTGTGCACCAGATCCTCTGGAGGTTTTTCAGGACAGGGTTTCTCTGTTAGTCCTTGATGTTCTGGAGCTCTCTTTGTAGACCAGGCTGGTCTCATGTAGATCCACTTGCCTGTGCCTCCTGAGTGCTGGCAGTCAAGGTTTACATTACCTTGTCCAATCTCTGTAAGTTCTGATCAGACAACACAGCAAGCCTGGCAGCAGGAATGTGGTACTCTTCAGTGTCTATGCTGTCCCTGCATGGCCCCAGGGACAGACCTGACTGGGGTGTTGAGGGAATGAAGAAATGACAAACACATACACAGAGACACAGACACACAGGTATAGCTGGGATTCAGTGGACTGGGGTCTCTGGTGGAGAAGCTGAAGTTCCCCTTCACAAGCTCAGTGTGTTTGTTTATATGAACAGAGAGGCAGGGTTTTTCACACAATCAAGGGGGGGCAGGTTTAATTAATCATGGTAGTCAATGATTCTTTAGGTAAGATTTCTTCATGCTCTCCAGGGGGAGAAAGGCATGATGGATGCTTTCTGCACACACTACCAATATCTGTACACTTACAGAGGATGTTTGCTGTTTTTCTGAGCCTCACCTCAGGAAAGTGAAGCTTTGCCATTTTCCTACAGGTTTGATGCTAGGCTCCTTGACATGGCGTTGCCCATGTCAACAACACACATTCACTCAAGGCTTCATCTATTCAGGGCTTTTCCACTCCCCACAATTGTGTGAGGACCACGCAGGGCTAAGGTATAATAGCAGGCTCAGCTAGGAGACCAGTTAATGTTCATTGTTTGCACACTGTTTCTTCATGGGGACTTTACTCACTGAATTGATCAGGGCTGGCTGCCCAGGTACTCCTAGGGATTCTGGTGAGAGGAAAGGGCCTCTATGCTTTTTCCTATGGCCTTGGTAGGGCAGACTACTTTGTGGAAATTTAGGAAGTTGATTGGTGCTGATTGACTACATTGTGGGAATCTGGAGAAAGAGTGGAGCTCAAGATGGTGTCCTGCAGGAGAAGTCTGAGTGGTGGCTGTGCCTGAGTTAATGCTGTAGTGTGAGATTACCAGAGAGCACTGCAAACTGGCCTCTGGCTTCTCTAAGAGCAAGTATTTTAGATGCTTGTGTGTTGCTTTCATTGGTTAACGAATAAAGAAACTGCCTTGGCTTGATAGGGCAGAACAGAGGTAGGTGGGAAAGATGGAACTGAATTCTGGGAGGAAGAAAGCATAGTCAGAGAGGAATACCATGGAGCCACCAGAGTCAGACATGCTGGATTTTTTCCTGTAAGCCACTGCCACGTGGCAATATACGAATTAATAGAAATGGGTTAAATCAAGATGTGCGAGTTAGGCAATAAGAGGCTAGAGTAGAAATTTAATTCATACAATTTCTGTGTGGTTATTTTGGAGTTAAGCTAGCCAGGTGGCTAGGATGAACAAGAGGGCCATCCTTACTACATCTGCTCTGTGTTGTGGCTTCATAAAAATGGTCAGACCCAAGCCTGACATGTAGTAGGCACGTAATAAATGGTATCTCTTATTATTAACAGCATAATAACTTCCTGAGAGCCAGTCAATAGGCAGTCAAAAGGCTACAGTAAGTAGCTGCTACCTATATGACTTCATGGTGGCCTGTTTCACTGTTCTTGTTTCCATTCCACTGATGTCTGGGTTAAACATCGTTCTCAGTACCTGGCTACTGGAGCTGTTGATTAGGATGATTAAAATACTTTGAACGTGACCAAGAGCTCAGAGTCACTGTCAGTGCACAGACAGAGGCTAGTGTCCCAGATAGGGGCACATCAGGGGATCCAGGCCTAATGTGGAGGTGAGCCTGGCTGTCTCATGACCCCTTGTCATCAGCCTCTTTTCTGCTCACAGGCAGCCTGATCTCTATGCACATCTATGCCCTCCACAGGAACAGTGCTGTGAGGCCTGACCCAGAGGTACTCAACTCTGGGCTTAGAGGGCAGCAGGGTGTGGGCTGTGGGGGTACCTCTACCAGGATTTTGTAATAGTAGACAGGCCGGGCGGTGGTGGCGCACGCCTTTAATCCCAGCACTTGGGAGGCAGAGGCAGGCAGATCTCTGTGAGTTCGAGACCAGCCTGGTCCACAAGAGCTAGTTCCAGGACAGGCTCCAAAACCACAGAGAAACCCTGTCTTGAAAAACAAAAAAAACAAACAAACAAAAAAAAGGTAATAGTAGACAGAAACTGCTTGTTTGTTTCTTGGCTGCCTAGAGCCAAATAATAACACAGAAACTATATTAATTACAACACCATTTGGCCAATAGTTTAGGCTTCTTGTTAACTAACTCTTATATCTTAAAATAATTATTTCTTTAATCTGTGTATTGTCATGAAGCTGTGGTCTACCAGTAAGGTTCTGGCTGGTGACTGGTGTCTTTCTCCCTCTGCAGCTACATGGCTTCGCTTTGACTCCACCTACTTTCTCTCTGTATCTCTGTTCAGATTTCCTGCCTGACTTTCTACTAAGCCATTCCCTGAAACAGCTCCTTTAGTAACCAATGGTAATAAAACATATTCATAGCATTCAGAGGGGAGATCCCACATCATCAGCCCTTTTCTGTCTAAATAAAAAGGAAGGTTTTAACATAGTAAAATTTCATTTATTGATTGTTTCTCTCAGTGTCTGTTCTACTGGGGTTATATTTAGAAAGTGGTCTCCTGTGCAATGTGTTGAACCATCCCTGCATCTCTGGGATGAAGCTGACTTGATTTTTCACTGGATGATTTTTTTTTATGTGTTCTTGGATTCGATACATGTGAGAGATTGATCTGTAATTCTCTTTCTTAGTAAAGTCTTATGTGGTTTTGGTATCAGGGTAACTATAGCCTCATAAAAATAATTTGGCAATGTTTCTTGTGTTTCTGTTGTGTGGAAAAATTTGAGGAATATTGGTATTAGATCTTTCTTGAAAATCTTGTAGAATTCTGAGCTGAAACCATCTGGCCCTGGACTCTTTTTGGTTAGGAGACTTTTGATAACTGTTTCTATTCCTTAACAGTTGTAGGTCTATTTAATTTGCTTATCTGGTCTTGATTAAATTTTGGTGTTATTCATCCAGAAAATTGTCTGTTTCTTTTAAGTTTTCCAATTTCGTGGAGTACAGGTTTTTGAACTATGGTCTAATGATTCCCTGAATTTCCTCCATGTCTGTTTTTATGTCCCCCCTTTTCATTTCTGATTTCGTTAATGTGGATATTCTCTCTCTGCCTTTTGGTTAGTTTGGATAAAGGTTAGTCAATTTTGTTTATTTTCTGAAAGAATCAACTCTTTGCCCATTGATTCTTTGTATTGTTTTCTTTGTTTTTATTTCAGCTCTCAATTTGATTTCCTGTCATCTAGTTCCCCTGGGTAAATTTGTTTTTTTTTTGTTTGTTTGTTTGTTTTTGTTCTATAGCTTTCAGGTGTTTTGTTAACTCACTAGTGTGGGATTTTTCCAGCTCCTTTATGTAGGCATTTAGTGCTATGAATTTTCCTTTTAACTTTGCTTTCATTGTGTCCCATAAATTTGGGTATGTTGTGTGGTCATTTTCATTGAATTTTAGGAAGTATTTGGTTTCTTTCTTTATTTCTTCCTTGATCCATTGATGATTCAAGTGAGCATTTGTGGAGGGCCGGGTTTGAACTGCATAGAAACTCTGTGCAGGGGTGACTTGAGGTAGCATTCTCACTTACAGGTTTGACAAATCAAGTCAGAAGGAGGCAAACCTCTCCCATCAGTAGAGTGCCTTGCCAATGGTCAGTCCTTGAGAACACAGATGTGCACTGTAGTTCAAAAGCTCTGATTAGGTTGTGGTTTGTCTTCTGATGAGGTGTTTTTACATATTATATTACAGAGTTTTTCCCATAACACCGAGCTTTTTGTTTAGATTAGCTAGGGCATGAAGCTCTTGAAATTATTTGCAACCAAGTTACCAGTCTATGAAAGTATTTTCATGTATTATGGGATCCTCGTTTGAATCGTGATTTGAGTATTATAAAAAGAGCACTGGCTTTGCGATAAAGTATGCAGTTGTATCTCCTACTCTGCATCCCATGTGTTCTGATTTCTGCAGCACTACCTAGGGTCATCCATAACCGAGAAAGTTGGGGAAGGGTCCCCAACAAGCATTGTTTAATTTTCATTTGTTTGTGGGCTTTCTGAAATTAGTATTGCTGTTGAATTCTAATTATAAGCCATGGTGATCCAATAAAATACATGGAGTTATTCCAATATTTTTGTATTTGTTTTGGGTTTTTTTAACCTAGTATTTGGTCAATTTTTGAGAAGGTTCCATGAGGGGCTGAGAAGAAGGTATATTCTTTTATGTTTGCATGGATTGTTCTATAGATGATTGTTAAGTCCATTTGAGTCATAACATCTGCCAGTTCCCTTATTTATCTGTTAATTTTCTGTCTGGCAGTGGTGGGAGTGGGGTGTTGAAGTCTCCTACTATTAGTGTGTGGGGTTTAATGTGTGATTTATGCTTTAATAGTGTTTCTTTTACATATGAGGGTGCCCTTGTATTTGGGGTATAGATGTTAAGTATTGAGATTTCTTCTTGATGTGTTTTCACTCTGACTAATATGAAATGTTCTTTTTTGTCTCTTTTGATTGATTTCAGCTTGAAGTCTATTTTGTTAGATATTAGGATAGCTACACTATCTTGTTTCTTAGGGACATTTGATTGGAAAATTTTTTCCCAACCTTTTACTCTGAGGTGTTGCCTGTCTTTGAGGTTGACGTGTACTTCTTGTATGCAGTAGAAGGATGTATTCTGTTTTTGTATCCAGTCTCTTAGCTTGTGTTTTTATAGGTGAGTTGAGTCCATATATATTAAGGAATATTAATGACCAGTGATTGCTAGTTCCTCTTATCTTAGTTTTTGTTTTGTGTGTTTTCCCCTTCTTTGGGATTTGTTGCTGTGAGTCATCTGTTGTCTGTGTTTTTGTGGATGTAGCTAACAGCTTCTTTCACAACCAATGATAATAAAACCTATTCATAGCTCATAGAGGGGGATCCCACATCAGTGAGTGGGATTTAAGAAAGTCCTATCTCGTAGGTCTTTGACCCATCGTGCTTTTCTCCTGAGAATGTGAGAGGATGCTACTCCTTTGTCTACATCCCTTTTTCTGCAGGGCTCAGGTAGACAGAGGGACAACATTCTCAGACCCTCAGGACTGGGAGTGAAAATTGAGGGAGGCATAATTATGGAGCACTCTGTGACAAGGGGCCTTTTGCTACTTTTTCCTGTTCCTGGGAAATGGGTGGGATAGATGTTTCCTTCTGTGGGAGACTGATGGCGCAAGTCATAAACAATCCCACACCAGTTTGGAATTGTGATTAATAGGGTGGTATTTATTTAAAGGGGAATAAACTTACAGATCACCGTCCCAGACAACAGCCCTCTGTGCACGCAATTAGGAAGAAGTCTAGTCCCCGGAACCGGAGCAGGAAGTAAAGAGAAAGAGGAGGGAAGTAGCCGCTTTTTTTAAAGGGAAAGAGACCACGCCCCAATGGGCTGGTATCTCGGCGGCTATTGGCTGGAGGAGCGGAAGGACCTCCCGCAACAGGAGACTGCAAGCCAGAACTCCCAGTGGGATGATACCCAGTGGGGCCCTTTACCATGCTCCTAAGATTTGCATTTTAAGCCCTCATCAACAAATCAATCAATCATTCTGCATCCACAAATAGTTACTGCTGTTTTTGTGGGCCTCTAAGAACACTTGGTAGCCAACAGCTTGATGCCTCCTTTTGCTGCTTGCTGTAGGAACTGCCTTGGGCAGCAGTTTGCCATGAGCGAGATGAAGGTGGTCACAGCCCTTTGCTGTGCTCTGAATTCTCTCTGGATCCCTCAAAGCTGCCCATCAAACTTCCCCAGCTGGTCCTGCACTCCAGAAATGTCATCCACCTCCTCCTCAAGTCACTGGGATCTGGGAAATAGGTTTGGATAGCACAGCTTGGATAGCACAGACTGTGGCTTTTCCTGGGACGTTGCCCTTTAAGACTGAGTGTGGTGTCATCATGGATCCCAGATTTGGGGGGGCTTAAAGATGTGAAAGCATTGGGGCTGAGAGTCTTATGGAAGGCAGTCCCTTGTAAACACATGTGTCTAATGACTCAGTGCCTGGACTCTGGAGCTCATTTCTTCACTCCACAAACATTTTTTGAACATCTGGCTGTCACAAGAAGCTTCACATCTTTCTTGTAACTCCATGTCTTTCTAAAACAAACAAACAAACAAACAAACAAACAAACATACAAACACTCAGAACCATACATTTCAGGCCTTGGAAAACCTTACTGAAGACAAAGGCAATGTTGCCTTGAGATCTGTGGAGGAGGGATGTGAAGGAGGGATGGCTTGGATAGAAAGTGGCCCTTCATTAATGTGCATGTCTTTATCGCTTCTGTGTGAAATGGAATATAATGAATATAAATAAAAATTGGTTAAATCTGTACAAATAAAGAATAATTATAAAAGCAAACTCCCACCACAAAGTCACAGAACATGAGCGGTGTCTCTACTGGTGTAACATCTTCCTGGGGACATCTCTATGGGACTCTTGTCCTTCCTAACAATGGTGTCTCATAATCACACAGTGCTCTGGCCTTCACAGTATTGCTAGGGAAGGTGCTGCAGTCTCCATAGAACTCTCCAGAAGAAGGTTCATCATACTAACAACTTGGTTTTCTGCAAGGGACACCCATTTCAGACTTCTGAGATCCAGAGCTGTAAGATAACTTTCAATTATTTCAGATCACCAATGTTGTGACAGTTGATTAATTGTGTAATGAGGAAGTCATATAGGGAAAAAATAAGATGACAGAAATATAAGAGGCCAAGAGAGAAGGCTGGAGGAGAGAGAAGATACGGAGCAGATGCGGGTAGTATTAGATCGAAAGACAAATAGGGAATCTAGAGGAAAGAGAGAGAGACAGAGACAGAGAGACAGAGACAGAGAAGACCAGGAGGCATGGGAGCAAACCGGAGAAGAGGAAAGCTGAGCAGATAGAAAGCCAGATGATGACAGGAACAGATGACATGATGTCAGGCAGCATGCTCATTGAGTCTGTCCTTGTCCCTACCAGAATTAGTGGATCTTCTTGAGATGCAGGTAGATCCCATTCTTGGGTTTCAACACAAGTCACAGTAAGGGGATGGGCAGCCTGGTGCAATCTGGCAGCAGCTCAAACCAGAGTGGGGTCAGGGACACAGCCACCTTCAGCTCATTGATAGCAAATTGTTTCCCAATGCAGTTCCTGGGTCAGAAAGGAGACAATGAAACTCAATGACTTCTGACCTGAGCAGGGAGGGGTCCCTGAAATAGCCCAGAACAGCATTCAGGGGCTACCTTCACAGGTCCAGTCTAATCTCTGTCATTACAGGCCATGCCCACTTCTTCTCCAGGCTGTGGCTCTCCTGACTTTTGATTCAGCCTCTATATATTTCAAGGCTACTTTGACCCTAGTTCTTTTAGAGTTATGAAGTCTGTTAGGCCACTATTCTAAGCATTAGAGCTCAAACTAGTGAATTGTTTACTAAGTTAATCATTGCTTAGTTTATTCCATCCAGGTGGATCTCGGGCATGGCTTCCAAGGAGTGGAGTCAGATTTCAGTAGCAAAGTTCCTAATTAGGATTGTATTGGGGATCTTTAATTGGCTGTCCCCATCTGGCTCCTACTTAGGGTACCTCTGCCTCCTTCATCGGCATCTGTAGCCATCTAACTGTACTTCAGAAATGTCCCTTGTTCCTGCTTCAGTTTTCTTTCTTGGACTTCCCTGGTCTTCCCTCACCTCCACAATGATCCTCTGTATTTCCATCAGGCAGGACTATATTCAGATGCCTAGCTGCAGCCACACCCTTGACTGGCTGGTGCCCTCTTCTATTTTCTGCCATCTCACTCCCTACTTCAGATCAAGTTGCTGATGTGTTGACAATGTCTCCTCCCCCTCTGGTTGCATAGTACCAAACCTCAGGCCAATGAGCAGCTGCCTCTCATTTCTTTGTGACTCTCCGTGTACTTCTGGGGCATCCATGGCCCCATCAGTGTTATGTTTAATGACATGCCACAGTCAGGGCATGGGATGATGTTAGAAACAACACATTTCCCAAACTGCTCAATGAATAAATGAAAAAATTGAGAATTATAGATATATTTGTCTTTGTGGAATAACGTTTTGAGTTGGAGGAAGGGGTAGGAGAATATCATTCATTCTCATGTTTTTATCTAATATAGAACCTGGCCCATAAGAATGCTTTAGTAATTTATTTTAAATTTAAAATAGTCATTTTTACTTGGCTCTAAAATGTCATTCACTTGAATTTAAGGAATAAAAATGGAATTAAATACAATGGAAATTACAAAGAATATGACCAAAGCAACGTGTAGTGACCTGTACTTTTTGAGGCCGGGGGATCATGAACTCCCGGCAAGCCTGAGCCGGTCTCAGAAAACACCAGCAGCAGCATGTTTCATTACAGCTTAAGCTGAGTTACTCAAGACTCTCTCTGTCTTCTACATCAGTAACATGATTTGCTGTGAGTTGCAGGAAGGAGCATTCAACCTCAAGTACATCAATGCTAGACAGCCTATGTTGGAAGAACAACTGGCTTGTAGCCTGCAATGTGAAATCTCATTTGCCGCCCGAGGAATTCATGAATTCTGAGCCTATGAAGTCCAGGCTCAGAAAAACATGCTTCTGCTTTGTCTTTTAAAGCTAACATGGGAAGTAGAAAAAGACAAGATCTCTGAGTAAATTGGGAGTATGGGGACCTTGGGGGAGGATTGAAGGGGAGGGGAGAGGCAAGGAGAGAAGCAGAGAAAAGTGTAGAGCTCAATAAAAATCGATAAAAAAATTAAGACATTTAAAATAAGCTAACAGTGAGTCAGATCCCATGGGAGACTTGAGAATTTTAGTAGAAGCCATCGGAAAGCCTTCAACTGGTTCAGTAACTATTTCAAGAGTGTTTTATATTTCACTCACCAATAACCTTAATAATCCTATGTGCTTTATATAAAACAGAGGATTTTCTCAGAAACATTTTATTCTCCTCCACTTTAATGCTTTTTGTCTGCAGACAGACCACACAGTCTCAAAGTGTAACTTTAAGGTATATTTATTATCTTTCAAGTTTGGCCTTCAGCAATTACAAGAGGGATGGGCACTTTTGCACTGATTCTCTGATTGAGTGGGAGAGATTGCACAGGTGGAAGCCATGGACATGTAATAAACCGTCCCTTAAAAGACTTTCTGTAACACCTCAAGTCTCTGGCTGGACAGTTGTCCAGGACTGACATCCAAGCAAACTTATCACTTTCCACAGTGATTCTCAGGAAGGATGCTTGGCCTGACTGAGGTATGGAAAAAAGGCATGACACATAAAAACCCTGAAACCTGAAAAGCTGGATGCTGAAGTTAAATTCACAGGATAAAAAAATCAAATTACAGTCCTGCTCCTAACATATGAGAACATGTAAATGAATGAGAGCCAGCTGCTCATTTCTGACCTTTGGGAATATGGAGCCTGAGCAGGGAGAAGACATTTTCAAGGACATTGAAAACTTGATCTGAAGTAGAAGGTGAGATGGGCAGAAAAGAAATGAGGGCACCAGCCAGTCAAGGGTCTGTCTGCAGCATCTGATGGAGGTACAGAGGGTCATTGTGGAGGTGGAGTCAGGCAGACCAGGGAAATCCAGGAAAGAAAACTGAAGCAGGAACAAGGGACATTTATGAAGTACAGTTAGATGGTTACAGATGCTGATGAAGGAGGCAGAGGTACCCTAAGTAGGAGCCAGATGGGAAGCCAATTGAAGATCTCCTTAGAAACTTTGCTACTGAAATCTGACTCCACTCCTTGGAAGCCATGCCCGAGTTTCACCTGGATGGAATAAACTTAGCAATGATTAACTTCGTAAACAATTTACTAGTTTGAGCTCTAGTGCTTAGAATAGTGGCCTAACAGACTTCATAACTTTTTTGAAGTTATGAAGGGTCAAAGTAGCCTTGAAATACACAGAGGCTGAATCAAAAGTCAGGAGAGCCACAGCCTGGAGAAGAAGTGGGCATGGCCTGTAATGACAGAGATTAGACTGGACCTGTGAAGGTAGCCCCTGAATGCTGTTCTGGGCTATTTCAGGGACCCCTCCCTGCTCAGGTCAGAAGTCATTGAGTTTCATTGTCTCCTTTCTGACCCAGGAACTGCATTGGGAAACAATTTGCTATCAATGAGCTGAAGGTGGCTGTGTCCCTGACCCCACTCTGGTTTGAGCTGCTGCCAGATTGCACCAAGCTGCCCATCCCCTTACTGTGACTTGTGCTGAAACCCAAGAATGGGATCTACCTGCATCTCAAGAAGATCCACTAATTCTGGTAGGGACAAGGACAGATTCTATGAGCATGCTGCCTGACATCTCTTCATGTCATCTGTTTCTGTCACCATCTGGTTTTCTATCTGCTCAGCTTTCCTCTTCTCCGGTTTGCTCCCATGCCTCCTGGCCTCCTCTCTCTCTCTCTCTTTCTCTCTCTCTCTCTCTCTCTCTCTCTCTCTCTCTCTCTCTCTCTCTCTCTCTCTCTCCTCTCCTGCCTTTTACCTTTCTGTTGTCTTATTTTCCCTACATGATTCTTCATTACGCCAATAACAAATTGTCACAACCTTGGTGGTTTGAAATAACTGAATGTCCTTATCTTACAGTTCTGGATCTCAGAAGTCTGAAATGGGTGTCACTGAAGCGAAACTAGTTGTTGGTAAGACCAATCTTCTGGAGAGTTCTCTGGAGAGTCCTTCTCCTCCCCCTTTCAGTATAAACCATCATTCCATGTCACTGGACTGTCACCCTGCTTTAAAGCCAGCATTTTCCAAAATACTCTCTTCTAATTTCTTTCCTTTTTACAAAGACTTTTGTGACATCATCAAGTCCACTAAAAAATTCAAAATAATTTTACCAGCTTAATATATTTCTCAATCCAACATACGAAGCCCTTTTGAACATTCATGAGGAAAATTCATGGGTCCAAACTTAGGGCTTGAACATCATTGTGAAGCCATTGTGAACCCTGGCATAGTCTTACATGACTGCCACCTTTTCAGTTTGTATACATCTCTCCTGCATAGTCTCTCTCTACCTGACTGTCTTCACACAAGTTTCTCCTTCCTCCCCATTGTGGACAATAAAGTTCCCAGTGTCATACACAATGTTTGCCATGTTTACATATTCAAACTGCTCAAATATCAGGATCTGTGATGCCATGGACAGATTTACCTGCCATACCATGTTCTGTTTCTTAGAATGGGATTTTCCAGAAGCCACTGTCTGCAACCAGGACCTCTTTCCTAACCTATCACTTTTCTAGGCTATAGCAGGCCAGTTCTGAGAAACTACAGGAGAGGTCAGACTGGATACTCAGTACCTGACCAAGGGGAGATCTGGGCAGGAACATGAGCCCAAATCGTCGTACTGAGAATGACCAAGCAGTACAGAAAGTCTCATGCTGCCCATGCTGAGAACAAAGGAAACTGAAAGCACAGAACAGAATGCTGGGTACCCAGCCAAGGGCACACACTGTAACCAAAGGATTTCAAATGGAATAAAATGTGTGATCAGAAAGCGATTCTACTGCTTGGCAGCAATGAGCAAGACTGGCTGAGTTCACAGTCCCGAGCATTCTGCTGCATGATGCATGCAAAGTGCAATTCATACAAGCACTCTCAACACAGCCACAGCACATTCCACCCACACATTGCATGCCCAAGAATAGGGAGCCTCGGGTGTGTTTGCAAAGTCAGAAAGATGGGGGCTGGACATATGGCTCAGTGGTTAAGAGCACTGACTGCTATTCCAGAGTACCCGGGTTCAATTCCCAGCACTCACATGGCAGCTCACAACTGTCTGAAGATCCAGTTGCAGGGGATCTGACACCTTCACACCAATGCACATAAAATAAAGTTAAATAAACCATAATTTTTTAAAAAAAGAAAAGTCAGAAAGTTGAATCTGTGGTCATCTGTGATGGCCACCAGTTCCAGTGTCCACTCTACTCACCCAGGAGGTCCCAATACACGCACGCATGCACACACACAAAAGTTCCCCCCAACACATCAGATTCAGAGGTCTTGGCTTTATTTCAATTGATTCCTACAATAAAGGAGAGCTAACATTAAGATGGAGTTTTGAACAAAAGACATCAGAGTCAGGAAACCTCAGCTAAAGTTCCTCCTAGATCAATGTCCCTCAGGAACCTTACCTTAATATTACAATGCAGTCACAGCTTTCTCTTATCAGAGAAGGGTGCCTCCAACCTGTCTTGACCTCACAATGGCTAAAACACCTACGATCTAAAATAATATAATTTAGATTCAGGTGCCACCCAGAGGCACAGGATGATTATGACTGCAGAATCGGCACTGAGTGATAACTTCTGAATCCTTACTACATTTGTTCAGAGAGGTCTGTCTGGTGCTAGGACAAAGGGCAAGGCAGCTGCCTTAGGGCTCATAACCAACAGGCACAGTAACATGGGAACTTCTCATTAAGCTTCAAGTATACAAGAATATCTAGGTCTTGACATGGATTAACAGTTGTTAACAGGAATCCCGAGGAAGATCTGTCAAGATGTAACCTTCTTGCAAGAGGGAAAGAATCTTTGGTAGGGAGAAAGTATATGCCACATAATCCAGGACACCCTAGAGCAGGGCTTCTCAACCTTCCTAATGCTGTAACCCTTTAATATAGTTCCTCATGTGTGGTGACCCCCAGCATAAAATTATTTTCACTGCTACTTCATAGCTGTAATTTGCAACTTTATACCTGTAAGATTGCTACTGTTATGAATAGTAATGTAAAAAGTCTGTGTTTTCTGAGGGTCATAGGCTAATACCGTGAATGGGTCATCCAAAAAACCCACCCGCATCCCTGCTGAGTACAGTTGCCCTAGCAACTTCACCAAGTCCCAGGTACAGAACTCCTAGATCCTGCCTGTGATCCTAATTTCTGGTGCTGTCCCTTCCCTATGGGGCTAATTCCTTGATTGGAACCTCTTACTGACCTTAGACCTTGAACTCCCAGGGAAGTACTAATCAGTCATCATGTGGGCCCCACCCTGACCTCTACCCCACTGGGGTTAACTCCTAGATTGGAGTTACTGACCTTAGACCTTGAATCCTGGAGATATTGGTACCCACAGACAACAAGCTGCTGCTGCAGGAACTGCCAGGGAAAGACACTCAGTTATCATGTGGGCCCCACCCTGACCTCTACCCCCAATAGTCCTTCTTTGCACAGTCATGCCTTGTGGAAAAGAGTTCCCTTTCTCCCAGGATCTCACCTTAATGCTACTGCAGCACCTTCCCTAGCAATACTGTGAAGGCCAGAGCACTGTGTGACTAGGAGACACCACTGTTAGGAAGGACAAAGGTCCCACAGAGACGTCCCCAGGAAGACGTCACACCAGTAGAGACCGCTCATGTTCTGTCACATTGGTGGTGGGAGTTTGATTTTACAATTATTCTTTATTTTGTACAAATTTAGTTGAATTAACTTTTCTTTTTTTTTCATCATATTTCAAATACACACAAAGGCAGTTAAAGACATGCACAACAATGAAGGGCCACATTCTATCCAGCCATCCCTCCTTCACATCCCTCCTCCACAGATCTCAAGACAACACTGCCATTGTCTTCACTAAGGTTTTCCAAGGCCTGAAATGTATGGTTCTGAATTTTTGCTTGTTTGTTTTAGAAAGACACAGAGTTATGAAAAAGAAATGAAGTTTCCAGAGACAGCTAGATAATCAAAAAATGTTTGTAGACTGAAGAAATGAGCTCCAGAGTCCAGGCATTGAGTCATTAGACACACGTGTTCACAAGGGACTGCCTTCCATGAGACTGTCAGTCCCAATGCTTTCACATCTTTAAGCCCCTCAAATCAGGGATCCATGATGACTCCACACTCAATCTAGGAGGGCAACGTCCCAGGAAAAGCCACAGCCTGTGCTGTCCAAGCCGTGATCTCCAAAGACCTGTTTCCCGGAGACCAGTGAGTTCAGGTGGAGGTGGATGCCATTTTTAGAGCAGAGGACCAGCTGGGGAATATTGATGAACAGCTCTGAGAGATCCAGAAAGAATTCAAAGCGCAGCAAACACAGGGCTGTGACCGCCTTCATCTCGTTCATGGCAAACTGCTGCCCAGTGCAGATCCTGCAGCAAGGAGCACAAAGAGGCATCGAGCTGTTGCCTACCAAGTGCTCTTAGAGACCCACAAAAAAACATAACTATTTTTGAATTCATTATAGTGAATGATTGATTTGTTAGCCTAGGATTAAAGAGCAAATCTTAGACTCATGGTGAAGGGCCCCACTGGGAATTGTCCTAAAAGACCCGGATAAATCCAGACCCCTTTAGCAGAAAATAGAGCCAAAAGTCTAAGCAGGGAAAGAAGAATCAAAAACCTAGATTAACCAGTTCAGTGACTCTGTTTCAGGAACTAGCTGAAGATAAAGTTAAATTATAATCTTGAGAAACAGGGACTTACCCCCTTGTAATTATCACTGGTATTTTCAGAATTTTCCAATGACGCCCTCTCTACCCCCCTTTGGAAGGTTTCTTCCCTTCAATACTCCTTCTCCCAGCTACTCAAGATCGAACTCTCTACCTCTGCATGGGAAATGCGTTTAGACCCCAGTGCACTGGTTCCTGTCCTGTCAATAAACCCCATGTGATTGCAGCAAGGAGGTCTCTTGTGAGTTCCTGGGGGATCGTGTTATCCCAAGACTTGAGAGAGAATCTTGCCACTCCGGAGGTCTTTCAGTCCCATGGGAGTTTCGGCTTGCACTCTCACATAATGGAACACTACCCCACCAATTTTCCAGGAATAAGAAAAAATACCCAAAGTCCCCATTGTCACAGAGCACTCTATAACGATGTCTCCCCAGGGATGGCCTTTAATATTGCACTCTCAGCCTTGAGAGCCTGAGAATGTTGTTCCTCTTCCTACCTGGAGCCCGCAGAAAAAGGCATGTAGGCAAAGGGGTGGTGTCCTGACACATTCTCAGAAGAAAAACACAATGGGTCAAAGACCTATGAGATAGGACTTTCTTAAATCCTGGCAGAGGAAACCCCTCAGCCCACACCCTGTTTGACCTCCAAGCCCAGAGAGGCAGTACCTCTGGGTCAGGCCACACAGCATTGTTCCTGTGGAGGGCATAGATGTGCATAGAGATCAGGCTGCCTGTAAGCAGAAAAGAGGCTGATGACAAGGGGTCATGAGGCAGCCAGGCTCACCTCCACATTAGGCCTGGATCCCCTGATGTGCCCCTATCTGGGACACTAGCCTCTGTCTGTGCACTGACAGTGACTCTGAGCTGACATTGACACCGGTACATTCAAAATAATTTAATCATAATCAACAGCTCTAGTAGCCAGGTACTGAGTTCAGTGTCTAACCCAGACATCTGTGGAATGAAAACAAGAACAGTGAACCCAGGCAACCGCGAAGTCATATAGGCAGCAGCTGTTTATTGTAGCCTTTGACTGTCAATTGACTAGCTCTCAGGAAGGTATTATACTATGAATAATAATGAGATAACCTTCATTTGATGCCTACTGCATGTCAGGCTCAGGTCTGAACATTTTTATGAAGCCACAACACAGAGTGGACACGCTGTACATGTGCTGCATCGTAGTCTGTGTGAATCATCTCCTGGTGTGGTCCAGGATGCAGTCAGAGTAGGCACAGGGTGTGTGAAAACCCTGACGATCGTTCTCTCTTTTTAATTCTGACAACAACTATGAAAAACATCTTTCCCACTCTGTTTTCATTTTTATGCTCATAATTACAATGTACTTGTTAAGTAGTAGCATAGTAGAATGATTTGATATGGTTTTATCAGAAGAAAAGAAATATTTCAAGTTAAAAGAACTCCTTCTACAAGAATAATAAAGCAACTATACCCACTGATTAGCCGTGCCTGGGTTCTATTTCACAAACCATCAAAAAGAAAGTCCAACTATCAAAATTGCTGCTTCAAAGGAATACCATTGTTGGATTCTTTTGGAAGACAAAATAATAGTTCTTGCTACTTCAATCCATAGAAAGTTGAATCGACATAAGCACCCTGAAATCCAGAGAAAAAATGAATTTTTATACTCTCTTTACACAACTGGCCCTACTTTACAGAAGAGAAAGTGGAGGTGTGGGCAGAGAGGAGGGTTTACTCATACTCTGTGAGGCTGGTTCTTGGACCCAGGGTTCTGCACACAAAACCTCAAGCACTTCAGCTAGTGATGAATTCTTGTGGCATTTTCCACAGCCATGTTGACATATTGACTGGTGTTGTGATTATGCGGGTCATGTTTGGGTAACTGTATTGTTGAGGTTTCATGGATACAACTTTCCTGCTATATCAAGAAGACACTCCCCAACAGCAGGCATCTGGTCTTCTGACTCTTACACTCTTTTCTCCATGACCACTTCTGTGATGTTCCCTAAGACTTAGGTTTGTTGGTTGAGTTAATGGGGGCTAAGAACCCCATGATCACTTATTCTCTGAATTTTAACAGAGCACCTGTCTGTTGAAGAAGAAGAAGAGGAGGAGGAGGAAAAGTAAAACAATAGAAGGAGAAGGAGGAGAAGAGAATGAAAGAGAAAAACAAAAGATGGAAAAGGAGGCAAGGTGGAGAAGGAAGAAGATTTGCTAAGAGAAGGGAGTGAAATTTGTCTATGGTTATAAGGATGAGTATTTACAATACAGATAGAAATTACGTTTGTTTAGAAAATTGATCATAGAAAGTTCTCCTCCAAGGATAACAACAACAACAAAAAACTTGGTAATTAATGTGGAGAGGAAATACACATGAGGACTCAGCTCTATACACTGAACTACAGGCCACTAAGGAATGCTGAGGACAGGAAAGAGCACATCAACTAAAAAATAAATTCCAAATAGTCAGCCCCCAAACATTCACACATGTGACATTATATGGACTGATTAGTTGTAATTTATATATTTAGGATCAAACATACATGCATATAAATATAAATGCAGTATGTATGGGTGTGCTATAACAAATGAAGGAAAAGAGGAAAAGAATATGAAAGAGAGAAAGGGGATTTATGGAAAGGACAAAGAAAAGGAAAGAAGGGGGAGAAATGATGTAATTATACTTTAAAAATAATTTAGGAATAGGCTATGGGTCTCAAAAGTGAGTTCTCAAAAGCAGAAATAAAACTTCCAGAAAATGTCTTTTAAGAGTGTTCCATGGATGAAGAAAGTATGGAATATATACATATTAGAGTACTACTCAGCAGTAAAAAACAATGACTTCTTGAATTTTGCATACAAATGGACGGAAATAGAAAACACTATCCTGAGTGAGGTAAGCCAGACCCAAAAAGAGGAACATGGGATGTACTCACTCATATTTGGTTTCTAGCCATAAATAAAGGACATAGAGACTATAATTCGTGATTCTAGAGAAGCTAAATAAGAAGGTGAACCCAAAGAAAAACATATAAGCATCCCCCTGAATATTAACCTTCATCAGGCGATGAAAGAAGACAGAGACAGAGACCAACATTGGAGCACTGGACTGAAGTCTCACGATCCAAAGGAGGAGCAGAAGGAGAGTGAGCACGAGCAAGGAAATCAGGTCTGCGAGGGGTGCACCCACACACTGAGGCAATGGGGATGTTCTATCGGGAACTCACCAAGGCCAGCTGGCCGGGGTCTGAAAAAGCATGGGACAAAACCGGTCTCGCTGAACATAATGGACAATGAGGACTACTGAGAACTGAAGAACAATGGCAATGGGTTCTTGATCCTATTGCACGTAATGGCTTTGTGGGAGCCCAGGTAGTTTGGATGCTCACCTTAATAGACCTGGATGGAGGTGGGTGGTCCTTGGACCTCCCACAGGGCAGAGCAACCTGCTTGCTCTTTGGGCTGAGGAGGAAGGAAGACTTGATTGGGGGAGGGGGAGGGAATGGGAGGTGGTGGCGGGGAAGAGGCAGAAATCTTTAATAATTAAATAAATTAATTAATAAAAAAAATAAAATAAAAAAAAAGAGTGTTCCACATTCTGAGCAATTAGGGAAATGCTAACTTTGAGACTCATCTAATGCCAGACAGAATGGCTAAGATCAAGAAAACAACTGACAACAAATTCTGGCAAAGATGTAGAGAAAAGGGTCAAACCCTGGTAGATCAACCATGCTGCAGTGAATGGACATGCACCCAGGAGTACATGGGCAGCACAAACTGAACTTGACAGGTTTGGGGTGGTTGAGAGGAGTATTAGGGAAGTGGGGCACAGATTTGGGAGGAACTTGGAGAGGGGATGAATATGATCAAATTACATTATATGAAATTCTCCAAGAACTCATAAATAATTTTGAAGAAAAAAGACACAACTGTAACAAGTGTCAGGTTCAAACTCCAAAACTTTTCCAATCTATTGCCTCATTTTAGGGGTGAAATATAGGTTCTTGAGCAAAACAGTGAAAAGGTCACCATCCAAGAGTCTGAGGTCAGAGGGAAACAGCACAATGTAGATACCAAGAGTAGTCATGAAACTGGGATAAAGTTCAGTGAGATGGGAGTGTAAATTGTTACATTCCCCTTTGCTCTAGTTTTGACAGGAAATAGGATTTAAGAGAGAAAGAAAGGACCTTTGGTCCTGTGGGTTGAGAAATCAATCCCTTGTTGTTAGGGAAGACAAGGGAGAAAACACTTGGAAGCATGTCAGCAGCTTCTGGGGAAGGAGTCTTGTATTCCAATAGGGAAGGTGACCTCACCATAGACTCTCAGTGATTGATTTCCTTTTCACAATATGACTTTTTGCCTCTCTGTTATCAGTTTCTCATCACTAAAATAAGGGCAGGGGCAGGGGTAAAGTCACCATACTTCTTGAAAATCTGTGACCAATACTGAGTTCTTTCAAGCCAAGGTTGGTGTCTCTCTCTCTGTTATGTGCACACTCCCTACCACCCTGCTTGGCACACAGTAAGTGCTCAGTGGGAAATCACGAGCAAAACAGCTGACTAGATGTATCTGTCGTGTTTCCCTCTATAACAAGGGCCAAAGCCAAGTGAATCAAGCTCTATTCCACTGGTATCGTGCATGAGGGTAGAAACAAACATCTCAGAGCCCAGAGACCCAGATGTTCTTGCAAAGACGGACACAATGTCCTAGTAAAGGTGGACACAACATCTACTGTTAGAGTTCCTCACATGAGATCAAACCTAAGCTTCACGCCAAAGTGAATGCGTTGAACACTTCCTGTCCAACACACAAGCATGTAAAACACCTGCTCTTAGAGAAGCCAGAGCCCAGTTTGCAGTGCTCTCAGGTAATCTCACACTACAGCATTAACTCAGGCACAGCCACCACTCAGCCCTCTCCTGCAGGACACCATCTTGAGCTCCACTCTTTCTCCAGATTCCCACAACGTAGCCAATCAGCACCAATCAACTTCCTAAATTTCCACAAAGCAGCCTGCCCTACCAAGGCCATAGGAAAAGCATAGAGGCCCTTTCCTCCCACCAGAATCCCTAGGAGTACCTGGGCAGCCAGCCCTGATCAATTCAGTGAGTAAAGTCCCCATGAAGAAACAGTGTGCAAACAATGAACATTAACTGGTCTCCTAGCTGAGCCTGCTATCATACCTTAGCCCTGCGTGATCCTCACACAATTGTGGGGAGTGGAAAAGCCCCGAATAGATGAAGCCTTGAGTGAATGTGTGTTGTTGACACGGGCATAGCCATCTCAAGGATCCTAGCCTCAAAGCTGTAGGAAAATGGCAAAGCTTCACCCTCCTGAGGTGAGGCTCAGAGGAACACTGGTCAGTGTGCAGATATTGATAGTGTGTGCAGAAAGCATCCATCATGTCTTTCTCCCCCTGGAGAGCATGAAGAAATGTCACCTAAAGAATCTTTGACTACCGTGATTAATGAAACCTGCCCCCTTGATTGAGTTGTGTGAAAAACCCTGCCTCTCTGTTCATATAAACAAACACACTGAGCTTGTGAAGGGGAACTTCAGCTTCTCCACCAGAGAGCCCAGTCCACTGAATCCCAGCTATACCTGTGTGTCTGTGTCTCTGTGTATGTGTTTGTCATTTCTCCATTCCCTCAACACCCCAGTCAGGTCTGTCCCTGGGGCCATACCGGGGCAGCACAAACACTGAGGAGTACCACATTCCTGCTGCCAGGCCTGCTGTGTTGTCTGACCAGAACTTACAGAGATTGGACAAGGTAATGTAAACCTTGACTGCCAGCACTCGGGAGGCACAGGCAAGTGGATCTACATGAGACCAGCCTGGTCTACGAAGAGAGCTCCAGAACATCAAGGACTACACAGAGAAACCCTGTCCTGAAAAACCTCCCAAGGGTCCTGGTGCACACAGCCCCCAGACACTGATACATGACCTTTTTCCCTACTGTGTACACAATGATGTTCCTTTGTGATCTTTCAGCAGCCTCATTCCTTGAGGCTCTCAGAAACTGGCTAGCATCCTCCTTTCCAGTGCTGTGCCACCATGCCTTGTTTTCCTGTGTTCAATAAACCAACCCTACCTGGTGTAAACAACAGAAAATAAATTGTGACCTACCCATCTTCAGACACAAGAGCATCCTTTGTCTTCACAGCTATGGAGAGGCTAACTTCCTAAGAGGACCTGTCAGGAAGAGTCTGCAAATACCTGTGGGTAGATCACTGAAACACACACACACACACACACACACACACACACACAGAGGAATCCTCAATATTGATATAGTAAGTGAAGAAGCATCATGGAGACCATAACGCTAGAACTAAAACCAGCATTGCTGCCCTGCTGATACCCTGGGTACCTTTACAGAAGAGAGTCTCTGGGAAAAAAAAACAAAACACTCTCTTACCAAAGCAGCAGAGGCAAGTGGTCAACCACACACAGCAATGACAATGAAGACACAGCTAACATAATAAAGAATATTTTTCCAGTAATTGTTACAAAGGAAATCAATGGCATACCTTAAGAAAAAACACAAAATATGATTCTAAGGAAACTTCAAAACATGTGGAAGAATACAGACTTTATTAAAAAACAAACCAAAAAAATCCATCACTTGAATGGGAAACTATAAAAAGAAATACAGATCATAAAAAGAACCAAACAGTCTGGATATGGGTGGGGGGCTTGGTCCAGCCTTAACTGGGTATGCCAGATTTCTTGACTCCCCAAGTGAGGCCTTACCTGCTCTGAGGAGTAGATGTGGGGGGTGAGATAGGAGGCAGGTTGGTATGTAAAATGAAAATGATTTTTTAAAGAAAAAAGAGAAGAAAAATAACCAAAAAACACCACAGAGGACTCAAAAAATGAAATAAAAATACTACTGAGAGTTTCAATAGCAGATTACATCATGCAGAAGGAAGAATTCAGAGCTTGAAGACACGATTTTAAAATAACCGAACTAGGAAAGGGACGGGGGGAAGAAATAGGAAAAAGACAAAGAATAAAGTATATAAGCTGAACAAATTCTATAGATAAAACTATGTGCATTGTAGGAGTTACAAAATAAAAAGAAACCTATTTTGTGGGGGCTGGTGAGGCTGCTTAGTGGTTAGAGATTCCTGCTTCCAAGTTGATGGCATGAGTTTCATCTCTGGAACCCACCTAATAGGAGAGAACTGACCCTGTAAGTTGTGCTCTGACCTACACACACATAATGACATGCATGTGCCACACACATACAAATAAAAAATAAATAAATAAGTCTAGTTATAGCTTAAATCTTTCCAAATGTTGAGAAATATGTTGGTATTTATAATAAATTCAAAAGACTCTGTTTAGATTAAACTGATATAGTCTTCTTAAAGTTAAGCTATATTCAAGCTTTTAAAAATCCAAGGCAAGAAATTCTAAAAACAAAAGATCTAAGCCAAGTCACATACAAGCAAGGCTGTAGCAGACTAGCGTTAGAACAGAAACTTTTCAGAAAAGGATTAAAATTTCCAATTAAAAGAATTGTGTTGGCTGAGTAGATTTTAAAAGTCAAATTCTGCTGTGTAGTACTCCACTGTGTAAATGTAACACATTTTCCTTATCCATTCTTCAATCGAGGGGCATTTAGGTTGTTTCCAGGATCTGGCTATAACAAACAAAACTGCTATGAACATAGTTGAGCACATGTTCTTGTGGCATGATTGAGCATCCTTTGGATATATACCCCAAAGTGGTATTACTGGGTCTTGAAGAACACAGCAGAAAAAAAAAAAAAAAAAACAAAAAAAAAAACAGTTTGAATTTTGCAGGAAAAGGGATGGAGGTAGAAAACATCATTTTTGAGTGAGGTAACCCAGACACAGAAAGACAATTATCACATGTACTCACTCATAGGTGGTTTTTAAACATAAAGCAAAAAAAGCCAGCCTACAAACCACAACCGCAGAGAACTTAGACAACAATGTGGACACTAAGAGAGACTTACATAGATCTAATCTACATGGGTAGTAGAAAGTAGAAAAAGACAAGATCTCCTGAGTAAATTGGGAGCATGGGGACCTTGGGGGATGATTGAAGACGGGGAGGGGAGAGGCAGGGACAGGAGCAGAGAAAAATGTAGAGCTCAATAAATATCAACAAAATAAAATAAATAAAACAAGTCAAATTCAATTATATGCTGTCCACAAAACTTCATAAGATGGTGTGGAAGAATGGAAAGAAACCTACTGGTTCCAGAAAAACAACACAAGACAGGGATGAGAAAGGAAGATCTGAAGTTCATGGTGCTGAAAAGGCATCCATGACCCTGCCTAGCCTGGCTCCCTGGGTCATTATGACAGAAAAATTTTCAGAAAGAGTCCACAATAAGAAAAACATGATGTCAAGGAAAACCAGGTTCATGTTTTCTATTACCTCACAGAAATAGAACCCAGACTGAACTGAAGCAGAAGAAATAATAAAATCATAAACATCAATGATTGTCGAGGCCCAAAGGGGCCAAAGGTCAGAGAGTTTGGCACTTGCATTTAGTTCATTCAAGGTTATCCTGCTTTCAACTCAAACAAAGGTTCCATCTGTGTGTAAATCAGAGTTCTGCTCTCTGGAGGTTATTGTCAACTGGTGTGGCTAGTTGTCAGACCTCACACTCCTGAAAAAGGGAAGTAGTTGGTTCCCACCTAAAACAAAAAGTTGGATATAAGGACACAACTAAGTTCAAGTTCCCTTTATGGAAATAACTTGGGATTCCACCCAGGGAGTGGTTTGCCTACAGAGATTGTTCTAGGGCAGGAGAGATGAATGAACCCCATGACTTCCGATCTGTATGCTAATGCAGTCCTTCTGTTCCACTCCTACCTTTTGAAATCAGGGGTATATTAAGCTGTTGGAAATTAAACAGAGACGAATGTTCAGTACTCACTGAAATTCCCTCCCGATACTATCCTATATGTTTCTGTCTTTTATTATTTTTGTTCACATCTTTGTATTCTTTACTATATTTCTAAATTCCCGCACCTCCACTCTGGAAGAGGGTACTTTTGTCGAGGCTGGCCACAGACAAATGGAGACCCTGGAAGATATAATGGTTAACATAGCAAAAAAAAAAAAAGTGTGTGCACATGCATGCATTTGTGTGTTGACATGTTCATGGAAAATCTCCTGAGGTAATGCTCATATTTATCCAGTCAAAAGAAACTGGAGCTGAAAGATGTGCTCAGCATCAATTTAGGATGCTCAACTGCTTTCACACAGCAGATGAATGGCCCAGAAATGTTGCAAGACATTCACCAGAGCCTTTGGCATCACAAGGCCTGGACTGTACATGAGGCCTAGAGGGAGAAGGGCAGCAGTGCCTAGGTGCTCTGCAGTCTGAATTAGCAACCTCTCACAATCCACCTAACATGGACAATTCAGAAGAAACTATGTAGGTACTGGATCTGTTGTGGGAACTCAAGGAACTCTCAAGAGCAATAAGTAAAGACACAAGAGTTAAGACATGAAACCTGGGGAAAGAGTAACTTTATGGAGACCCCAAGACATATACTACTTCAACAGATAGTTATTTTTATATGAGAACTTTGTTTTCTATTTATTTGTTGTTTTTATTGCTCTACATATTTTCTCTGTTTTCCCCTTCCTCTCCTCTCCCCTTCTATTCTCTCCCTTGATCCCCATCCTCCCAATTTACTCAGGAGATCTTGTCTTTTTCTCCTTCCAATTTAGATCCATGTATGTCTCTCTTGGGGTCCTCTTTGGACAACTAATTTTTTTAAATAAAAATTTAGATGAAAAAATTAAAAAATAAATGGATGAATATTTAAGGAAATGATAATTACTGTGCCTACCTGATATGTGCAGTATCCATATGTTGAAATATCACACTGTACCGTATAAAAGTATACAGAAAGATACGGTGAAAAGAAAAATAAAATAGAAAACAAATAAATGATTTGACTAACACAAAGAGGAGAAAGTGGGTGCAGGTCTGACTCTTAGCCACCAGCAACTGACAAATCATTTCTCTGCCTCTCAAGGTAAATCATTCACCTTAACTGACCAACTGCACTGTGAGAGCAACTTCTGTCTGCCTTAACCTTTCTCCCTCCCACAGATAAGACAGGCAGTCACTAAAGGATTTATAGAGGAGGTAGAAAGGACTCATGAGACTAAGGGCAGTCTGCGACCCAGGAGTGGCTGCACCATGAGTGTCTCTGCTCTGAGCTCCACCAGACTCACAGGCAGCATCTCTGGCTTCCTGCAAGTGGTCTCCGTGCTTGGCTTGCTTCTGCTGCTGTTCAAAGCGGTCCAGTTCTACCTGCAGAGGCAATGGCTACTCAAAGCTTTCCAGCAGTTCCCATCCCCACCCTTCCACTGGTTCTTTGGACACAAGGTATGAGGAAAGGGAAGGGTGGGAGGAAGATCAGGGAGGATGGAGGTGTAGGGAGGATGGAGGTGTAGGGAGGATGGAGGTACAGGGAGGATGGAGGTACAGGGAGGATGGAGGCCTCACACACTGGCCATCAAATTGACAGGACAAAACCTACTGTATAAGAAGTCCCAGTACTTCATGAGACACAGAGCTCAGGTTGAGATATATTCCAGCATTAAGGTGGTTCAACCTGTTTGGCTGTAGCCATCTCTGTACTGAGAGCCCTGCACATGAAGCCTGTGTTTGAGCCTACCTAGTCTCCTCTTCTGCAGGCTGAACAGCTTCAACAGCCTCTGCTGTTCTCAAACAGCTTCTAGGTGGTTCCTTGCATAGTCACTCATGGTTATTCTCTCCCAAGTTCAGGGCTTGCTGGGAACACAGAAGTCAGTGAGATGGAAGCCTGGCCCTGTGGGGTTCTTGGTGTGGCAATGGCACCATCTCAGGGGCTGTCAGGCACAGGAAGAGTCCACAGTGCTGGGATGAGTGGGTAGCTGATCCAGATGATTCCCCACCATCACAAGGGAATTTTCAGGATGGATGGATTACGACAAAAATCCTGAAGTCATGGAACAGAAAGGAGTAAGGCTGTGTAATTTCCTCACGGGAGGGCACTGATGTCAGAATTTCCTCAGGGTCCGTTTAGTTCTCTTTCTCCTTCCACACCCTGTGCTGTTAGCTATTTGGAGAAACACACCACAGTGCTCAGGTGAAGACCCAGGCACATGCGCCTGAGATCTCTCAGGAAGGAGATGGTGCAGCACCCTGTGCATTATGAGTGGAAGGTATCAACTCCTTGCACTGCTACACAGGAAATATGTCCCATAGTTAAGTAGGAAGATACATGAGGAAGCATTCAGCAAAGGATTGTGCAAGGATTGTGACCGAGCCTTAGAAGGACACTGGGATGTGGTACTTGCGTGCAGAGCTGAGGATCCACCCAACAGCACTGCCAAAGCAGCTCAGGACCGATCCCCAGTGCAGCAAAACTCTGAGTGATAGCACAGATGGTCCATCAAACTGTTTCAAATCCTGGCTGCATCTGTAGAACTGTGTTCCTGTGCTTGTTCTGTTCTTGTCTCCAGCCAAAAACCTAACTAGAGTCCTATAACAGGAGGACCGGGCTGCTTGTCATCCTGGCCTCCTGGCTATCTTAAACCCAAAATAATAACACAGAAACTGTATTCATTTAAACACTGCCTGGTCCATTAGCTCTAACTTCTTATTGGCTAATTCTAACATCTTAATTTAACCCATTTCTATTAATCTGTGTATCGCCATGTGACTGTGGGTTACTGGGAAGATTCTAACCAGCGTCCATCTCGGGCAGGAGATCCATGGCATCTGCTATTCTGCCCTTCTTCCCAGCATTCAGTTCTATCTACTCCGCCTACCTAAGTTCTGTGCTATCAACTAGGTCAAGGCAGTTTTTATAGTCATTGTCCAATGAAAGCAACACACAAACTGAAGGAACTCCTCCACCAGAGTCCCACCTCTTTGTTTTTCCCTCAACAGCAGTTCGAGGCTGATCGGGAGCTACAGGAGATTATGAAGACTGTGGAGAACTTCCCAAGCGCCTTTCCTCGCTGGTTCTGGGGGAGCCAAGCTTATCTTATTGCCTATGACCCTGACTACATGAAGGTGATTCTGGGCCGGTCAGGTGAGCATATATCATTCTGATGAAATTTGTGCTATTCTCTTTGTAACTATAGCCCATGGCTGTCGAATTCCACAAAACTGTGGCATTATGCCATTGCCCGACATACTCTACCTACCATCCTCCCAGACAACAACCCAGAATGTGGTCAACAGCACTCAGAACTTAAATTTCCAGCCTTTAGCCAAAAGTCTTTATCTTTCTTTGCTATTTATCCAAATTATAATCAATAATTTGCTATTTAATCAAAGATGATAAGTCATATAAATTGTTCCAGAACTAAAAAGTATACCTCAAATGCATTATGGTTTGAGTTTGAAATCTCAATTGTTACCTGCCTAGAGTTACTGGATAACTAACTCATGATCTAATGTAACACACACACACACACACATTGTAGTCACACCTGTTCTATTCTTTGAGTATGGGCACATGGCCTGCTCCTCATCAATTCACCATCTGTGCTCCGGAGGAGTTCAGCTACTGCTACAAGAATCCTGACTTCCTAAGCCTGACTGTTAGGACAAAGCTAGAAGGAGAGAGGAAATGGACAGTGACACAGGACAGTCTGCCAACAGAAGCTCTTAAAAGATTCCAGATCCATGGCTTCCACCACAGCTGCCTCGGAGCAGCCTTACTTATCCCATTTCTTGTTTCTGTTTCAGATCCAAAGGCACCTGGAGCCTACAGATTGCTGGCTCCTTGGATTGGTATGTGTGTCTGCATGGAGAATGTGGTCTGGCCCCAGTTAGAGCGTCCAAGACCTGTGACTCTGTTTCACAGAGAACAAAATGCGACAGGCTACCATTGCCTTGATCTATCCCTCCTCTCCCTTGCACAAGTGAAGTAAAAGCTAGGCTTCTGACCCTTCACTGTTCCAAACCGTTCTAACTAATCATTCATGCCGCCACATCCCCCCCTCCCTGAAATTCTTTTGCAATTTTTATCTCACAGATGTAATCATCACAGTCCGTATACCAGTCCCACAAGCTAGAAATTTCAGGTTCTGAACTCTACCATTCTTAGCTCTCATCTTCAGTTCCACTCCACACAGCCCTCTACCCCCAATACATACACAGTTTATCTAACAGGCTCTCTGATTCCATCTCTCACACACGTACACCCATCTCTGGTCCAGGCTATGGTTTGCTCTTGCTGAATGGACAGCCATGGTTCCAGCACCGGCGCATGCTGACCCCAGCCTTCCACTATGACATTCTGAAGCCCTATGTGAAAACCATGGCTGACTCTGTCCGGTTGATGCTCGTGAGTTCATTTGATTTTCTTTTTCTCTACTCCCCTCAGCCCTGCTGTGTTGAAATAAGAGCACACTGCTGTGCATTCTACATCAGCACCTGCTTCTGCTAGTACTAAAACAGCTGCTTCTTCTTCTCCTCCTCCTCCTCCTCCTCGGCCTCTTACTCCTCCTCTTATTCCTCACACTACCCTCTCTCTTCTTTCTCTCTCTCAATCTCTTTTTTCTCTGAGTCTTTCTTCACCTATTCAGAGTGTACACCAACAAGCTCCATATGTGTATTCTAGTATAAATACAGGTTTTTCCAACAGAGGTAGAACAGAAATATTCCAGGTACCAGAATATGGCCATACTTTGCCCAAAGCAAAGAGCATCATGCTAGATAGAGACTCCAGTTACCTCTTCACATCCTCAAGAACATGAAGAACGTGAAGTTCAGAGGAACTTCCTAGGACAATACCAAGCCAGTGTTTCTCTGTGTCTCAGTGCCTCTGCATGAACTTGAATGATAGCTCAGGGAAATGGACACCAGACTCACACTGACATAGCCAAACATGCCATACCACAAACTTTCAACCACAATCTGGATTCTGACTCAGTTGTTATCCACAAGATTTTGATAAATACATAGTAACTGAAGTCGCAGGCAGCCCCTTTAGAAGTGCACATAGTGGCTTCCTAGGATTTTTTATGCTCAATACATGGAAGTCCTGCCATTGTCTCATGATGGGTCAGCTCTCCATATACTGACATATCATCTTTACCCCGAAAACAGCATCATTTGTCAGATAAAACATCTTTATGTTATCTAAATTGAAGGACATAGAGAACACATATCTGAAAATATATGGAAATTTACAGTATATGAGCACAAGTCTTCTGTGGAAATTAGGTCAATGCTCCCCTCCCACTGCAGGACAAATGGGAACAGCTGGCTGCACAGGACTCCTCTATAGAGATCTTTCAACACATCTCCTTGATGACCCTTGACACCGTCATGAAGTGTGCCTTCAGCCACAAGGGTAGTGTCCAGGTAGATGGGTGAGTTAAAACCATTGAACTTCAAGGTCTTTGGTCTCAACTACTGGGATGACCTCATCCATCATGTAGGAGGTGAGGCAGTATGGATACTTGCCTCAACCAAAAAAAAAAAAAATCAAGAGTCTGAGCCCATTACAGATCATTTCCTGACACACTCCAACCCTGCCCCAACCACAGATCACTGATCCCTACCTAAGCTGGATGCCTGCATATTCATGCCACCTTCTGTAGTCTTGAAAATTACAAGGGTTATAAGGCAGAATTAATGTGTGCACCAATGCCGTCTATCCCAACCATACAGAAAATCTCTTCTCAGAGTCCATCTATCTGCAGGTCAGACCTCTTCACAGTCTAATCTATTCTGTATCTTCTTCCTCAGAAAGTACAAGACCTACATCCAGGCCATTGCAGACCTGAACAATCTATTTTATTCCCGTGTGAGGAACATCTTTCATCAGAATGACACCATCTACAGTCTGTCCTCCAATGGCCGCTTAGCCAACCGTGCCTGTCAACTTGCCCACGATCATACAGGTTCTGTCTGTAGCTCATGTCTCCCCTCCTTTCCCAGGACTAGCTCAAAGGGGCTGTTGATGACTTCTGAGGTAGATCTAAGCCCTGCAGTGCCTCTATAGTGTCTGGGTCACACACATGTAGATATTCTTAAACTGCAAATGTTTGAGTTGGGATGTCAGAATTCCAGGGACTGTGTGTGTGTCATCATTTTGGTAATATTTAGTGAGATCCAACTCAGCATCTCAAGCAGAGCTTCCTTGGCCCGTGGTTCTGAGAGGAATTCTGGTCTGCATCAGATGGTACTGGTCTTCTAACCCTGTCCACTCCTTACTTGTTGATCCATGCATAACACATAGCTTTAGGCCAGGAGACACACTACATGGGGTTACTGTAGCTCTGGGATCTATGTGATAACCAGTGTTCTGGAACAGATGGAGTGATCAAGATAAGAAAGGATCAGCTGCAGGATGAGGGAGAGCTGGAGAAGGTCAAGAAGAAGAGACGTTTGGATTTTCTGGACATCCTCTTGTTTGCCAGAGTGAGTGTGTATCGCAGAGGTGTGTATATCACAGAGAGTCTGCCTGGGAGCACACAGCAAGGAACAAGCACAGCTCTGATGACACCTGTTGTCTCCCTCAGAAGGAGAATGGGGATAGTTTGTCTGACAAGGACATCCGTGCTGAGGTGGACACATTCATGTTCGAAGGCCATGACACCACAGCCAGTGGACTCTCCTGGATCTTCTATGCTCTGGCCACACACCCTGAACACCAACAGAGATGCAGGGAGGAAGTTCAGAGCCTCCTGGGGGATGGATCCTCCATCACTTGGTAAGAATTCAAAAGGTGGAAGAACCCTTATTCTTTGGGTAGGGAGGAGCTACTGGCCTCCAGTCTACCTGAACTTCAGGATGGACCTTGTTCCAGGGATCACCTTGACCAAATGCCCTACACCACCATGTGCATCAAGGAGGCCATGAGGCTCTACCCACCTGTCCCAGGCGTTGTCAGAGAGCTCAGCAAACCTGTCACCTTCCCTGATGGGCGCTCTTTACCCAAAGGTATGAGTTTCTATGGCCTGTTTACCGAAACACATTCCAGAGATAAGGAAGGATTAGAAGTCTGTGTGCTTCAACAGTCCTGAATCCTGCTGGGTACCCATTTCCTTTTCAGTAGTTAAGTTCTTACTCATAAAGTACATTTCCAAGTGTGGGACATAAGCATAAATGATCTTCTATAAATGTAGTAGGAGCTGCAAGCTGCTTCCCGCCACCCAGCTCCCGGCCACTGGCTAGCTTTACCCAAAATAATTACACGGAAACTGTATTCTTTTAAACACTGCTTAGTCCATAGGCTCTAGCCTCTTACTGGCTAACTCTCACATCTTGATTAACCCACATCTAATAATCTGTGTAGCACCACGAGGTGGTGGCTTACCGGGAAGATCTTAACCTTAATCTTGGAGAGGAGAGGCATGGCAACTGCCTGAATCTGCTTCTTTCTCCCAGCATTCTGTTCTGTTTACTCCGCCTACCTAATTTTCTGTCCTATCAAAAGCCAAGCAGTTTCTTTATTAACCAATGAAAGCAACAGATAGACAGATGACCCACCTACATCACATAAAGTTAAATGATCTCCAATTCTGCTGCTTTGCATGAATAGTTGTAAGCATTGCTTATTTATCAGATATCACTCCTTTTGAATCCATGTCCTTAACATGATGCCTCCATTTCAGTTTGGGAACATTGATATTCTTTGATTCTTATACTCTAGACACATTCCAGATGACAACAACACTATGTAATTTCATAGTCAATTTTATCCCTCATATGTCCTTACTGTCACATGTGTGTGTTTTCACGTTGCAGCTGGGAGCACACGTGCGTGTTTGCACATACAAGTGGAAACCAAAGGTCATTTATTTCATTCTTCACAGACCATCCACCTTGATATTTTTGAGGTCAGGATGTCTAGCCCTGATCTATAACTCATTTATTAGGCTAGGCTGGATGTTCAGTGGGTGCCGGTCCCCAGCATTCAAGGACAAATATGTGCCACTACACACAGCTTTTCATATGGTTTCTGCAAATCAAATATAGGTCCCCATGCTTGTACAACAAACACTTTTCCAGTTTATAGACTCTCCATCCCAAATGCACATCTTTTTATCATCCTCTGTAAATGATACAATTTGCAGAAATTTTATCTATAAAGAACTGCTATTTATATGTTTATATAAATATTTATGTATAAATCAATATACAATGTGGCTACAGACCCTTCTAAGGCAATTGGTGGCTCTCTATCATCTGATGGTAAGACCATATTGCTGAACACACAACTTACTTATGTCATCAAGCACAGAGAAAATGACCTGGTGCCCAACTAGCAACTGTAATTCTTAAATCAAATATTGAATAGGGTTTTCCTTCAGTTTTCTTTCATTGATTGTTCTGCATTTATACATGCACAGAACAGACAAATAAGCAAATACACATAATGACTCAATCCTTGGAAAACTCTTCTCAAAGAGACCTTTGAATATGGTATTCTGACTTTACCTCTCAAATGTTATTTGCCGGGATGTACCAAAAAAATAAAGAATCAGACAGAGGCTAGGGATATGTGTTTTTTTTCCTGGGTCAAAGCAAAAGAAGGAGATGTCATATGTCGTATATGGTCCAGTCCCTGAGAAGCACTCAGGTTGATGGCAGAGATGAACTGATGACCAGATGCTAGACCGACCCTTTGCGATGTCAGGTTGATGGCAGAGATGAACTGATGAGCAGATGCTAGACCGACCCTTTGCGATGTCAGGAGATCGCCCTTCGTGCCACACCTCATTCTCTCACAATCCTATTTAGACCACGTGCTGCTTTGCTGATGAGCTATAATCCCTCTCTGAAATAATATTAACTCACCTGAAAAACCACACTAAAACAACGGGGGAACAATATTGGGGACTGAATTCTTGGGCATCTTTGCAGAAATCTTTCATTAACTCACCTGAAAAGGCACACTAAAACAACGGGGGGACCATATTGGGTATCTTTGCAGAAATCCTTCATCAAACATAAGTTCTAAGCTGATTCTCTCCCAAAACACAGGTTCATATCTTTCTTCCTTCTCTTTTTTAACTCCATTTTTATACTCCTCATTTGTACCTCAAGTTAATTTCCAAGTCACCCACATCTATTAGCAAGACCTTTTGTGCAGGTGTGTCCCCTACTGCCTCGGGAACCAAGGTTCACATCCTGGGTATCACCCACCATCTCCCTATTCCTTTCTGCCCCACAGGTATCTCAGTCATCCTCTCCATTTATGCACTCCACCACAACCCGAAGTTGTGGCCAAACCCAGAGGTAGGAGGTTCTACAGGTGGATCAGGGGGAGATCCCTCCAGATCAAAACCTGCTGTCCCCACCTCTAGCATCTTCTCCCCTGGTGGGATGAAGGCAGAAGTTTCACTTCTACTTTCCCTGACAAACGTGCCTTCTCCCTGCAGGTGTTTGACCCTTCCAGGTTTGCACCAGATTCTCCCAGACACAGCCATTCATTCCTGCCCTTCTCAGGAGGAGCAAGGTGAGACATCCTGTGTACATTGATAGAATACACTCTACAGGGTATTTGCAGCATACCTTAATCTTTTTGACCTCATGCATACATGACATCTCCAGGTGTATTCTATTGGTGGATATAGGGGAAAAGCTTCTTGAAAATGTGTCTGTATGCATAAGGAAGGTAGCATTGCAGGAGACACTGTGAAGACCTTGACCCATTGCACTTCCCATTGGCCAGCCAAATTTTTCTGTCAGTTGATGACACAGACTTGCAAAAGTTCTCATATGTTAGGAGCAGGACTGTAATTTGATGTTTTTATCCTATGATTTTAACTTCAGCATCCAGCTTTTCAAGTTTCAGGGTTTTTATGTGTCATGCCTTTTTCCATACCTCAGTCAGGCCAAGCACCCTTCCTGAGAATCACTGTGGAAAGTGATAAGTTTGCTTGGATGTCAGCCCTGGACAACTGCCCAGCCAGAGACTTGAGGTGTTACAGAAAGTCTTTTATGGAAAAGTTTATTCCACTTCCATGGCTTCCACCTGTGCAGTCTCTTCTACTCAATCAGAGAATCAGTGCCAATGTGCCCGTCCCTTTTGTAATTGCCCAAGTTGTTCAAACCTTGACAGATAATATATATATATATATACCTTAAAGTCACACTTTGAGACTGTGTGGTCTGTCTGCACACAAAAAGCATTAAAGTGGAGGAGAATAAAATGTTTCTGACAAAATCCTCTGTTTTATATAAAGCACATAGGATTATTAAGGTTACTGGTGAGTGAGATATAAAACACTCTTGAAATAGTTACTGAACCAGTTGAAGACTTTCCAATGGCTTCTACTAAAATCCTTCAAGTCTCCCATGGGACCTGACTCACTGTTAGTTTTTTAAAATTTCTTATTTTTTATCGATTTTCATTAAGCTCTACATTTTTCTATGCTTCTCTCCCTGTCTCTCCCCTCCATTTCAACCCTCCCCCAAGGTCCCCATGCTCCCAATTTACTCAGGAGATCTTGTCTTTTTCTACTTCCCATGTTAGCTTTAAAAGACAAAGCAGAAGCATGTTTTTCTGAGCCTGGACTTCATAGGCTCAGAATTCATGAATTCCTCAGGTGGCAAATGAGATTTCACAGAGCAGACTACAAGCCAGTTGTTCTTCCAACATAGGCTGTCTAGCATTTATGTACTTGAGGTTGAATGCTCCTTCCTGCAACTCACAGCAAATCATGTCACTGACGCTAGAAGACAGAGAGTCTTGGGTAACTCAGCTTAAGTTGTAATGAAACATTCTGCTGCTGGTGTTTTCTGAGACCGGCTCAGGCTTGCCGGGAGTTCATGATCCCCCGGCCTCAAAAAGTACAGGTCACTACACGTTGCTTTGGTCATATTCTTTGTAATTTCCATTGTATTTAATTCCATTTTTATTCCTTAAATTCAAGTGAATGACATTTTGAAGCCAAATAAAAATGATTATTTTAAATTTAAAATAAATTACTAAAGCATTCTTATGTGCCAGGTTCTATATTAGATAAAAACATGAGAATGAATGATATTCTCCTACCCCTTCCTCCAACTCAAAACGTTATTCCACAAAGACAAATATATCTGTAGCCAAAATAAGTTCTTCCTCAATTCTTTCAATTATTCATTGAGCAGTTTGGGAAATGTGTTGTTTCTAACATCATCCCATTCCCTCACTGTGGCATGTCATTAAATATAACACTGATGGGGCCATGGATGCCCCAGAAGTACACGGAGAGTCACAAAGAAATGAGTGAAGCTGCTCATTAGCCTGAGCTTTGGTACTATGCAACCTGAGGGAGAGGAGACATTGTCAACACATCAGCAACTTGATCTGAAGTAGGGAGTGGGATGGCAGAAAATAGACGAGGGTACCAGCCAGTCAAGGGTATGGCTGCAGCTAGGCATCTGAATATAGTCCTGCCTGATGGAAATACAGAGGATCATTGTGGAGGTGAGGGAAGATCAGGGAAGTCCAGGAAAGAAAACTGAAGCAGGAACAAGGGACATTTCTGAAGTACAGTTAGATGGCTACAGATGCCGATGAAGGAGGCAGAGGTACCCTAAGTAGGAGCCAGATGGGACAGCAGATTGAAGATCTCCAACACAATCCTCCTTAGAAACTTTGCCACTGAAATCTGACTCAACTCCTTGGAAGCCATGCCCGAGATCCGTCTGGATGGAATAAACTAAGCAGTGATTAACTTCATGAATAACTCAGAAATTTGAGCTCTAATGCCTAGAATATTGGCCTAACTTCATAACTCTAAAAGAACTAGGGTCAAAGTAGCCTTGAAATATATAGAGGCTGAATCAAAAGTCAGGAGAGCCACAGCCTGGGAAAGATGTAGGCATGACCTGAAATAACAGAGGTTAGACTGGACCTGTGAAGGTAGCCCCTGAATGCTGTTCTGGGCTATTTCAGGGGCCTCTCCCTGCTCAGGCCAGAGGTCATTGAATTTCATTGTCTCCTTTCTGACCCAGGAACTGCATTGGGAAACAATTTGCTATGAATGAGCTGAAGGTGGTTGTGGCCCTGACCCTGCTCCGCTTTGAGCTGCTGCCAGATCCCACCAGGGTGCCCATCCCCTTACTGCAAATTGTGTTAAAACCTAAGAATGGTATCTACCTGCATCTCAAGAAGATCCACTAAATCTGGTAGGGACAAGGACAGATTCTATGAGCATGCTGCCTGACATCCCATCTTCATGTCATCTGTTCCTGTCATCATCTGGCTTTCTATTTGCTCAGCTTTCCTCTTCTCCAGTTTGCTCCCGTGCTTCCTGACTCCTCTCTCTCTCTCTCTCTCTCTCTCTCTCTCTCTCTCTCTCTCTCTCTCTCTCTCTCTCTCTCTTTCTCTCTCTCCTTCCCCCTCTCTCTCTCCCCCTGTCTGTCTGTCTGTCTGTCTGTCTGTCTGTCTGTCTCTCTCTCCTTCCTCTAGATTCCCTATTTGTCTTTCCGTCTAATACTACCCACATCTGCTCCGTATCTTCTCTGTCCTCCAGCCTCCTCTCTTGGCCTCTTATCTTCCTGTCATCTTATTTTTTCCCTACATAACTTCCTCATTACACAATTAATCAACTGTCACAACATTGGTGGTCTAAAATAATTGAAAGTTATCTTACAGCTCTGGATCTCAGAAGTCTGGAATGGGTGTCCCTTACAGAAAACCAAGTTGTTAGCATGAAGAACCTTCTTCAGGAGAGTTCGACAGAGACTTGTCTTTCTCCACTTTCCAGTATAAATCATCATTCCTCAGCACTGGACTCTCACGCTGCTTGAAAGACAGCATCCTCTGAATCCCTCTCTTTTAATTTTCTTCCCTTTTATAAAGACTCTTGTGATATAATCAAGCCCACTAATAAAATCCAAGACAAATTTGCCAGCTTTATATGTTTTTCTCAGTCCAACATACTAAGCCCTTTTGAATCATGAGAAAACATTCATGGGTTCCAAACTTAGGGCTTGAACATCATTGTGAAGCCTGGCATAGTCTTTACATGACTGCCATCTGGTCGCTTTGTCTACATCTCTCCTGAATAGTCTCTCTCTACCTGACTGTCCTTCACACAAGTTTCTCCATCTTTTCTTTTCTGAACAATAATGTTCCCAGTGTCACACACAGTGTTTGTCATGAACCCATGTTCAAACTGCTCCTGGATCAGAATCCATGATGCCATGGACAGATTTCCCTGGTATGCCATGTCCTTCTTCTTAGAAAGACTTCTCCTGAAGCCGCTGTCTGTAACCAGGACTTCCTTCCTAGTTCCTAACCTTCCAGTTTGCTGGGCTAGTGCGGAGTGATTCTGAGGAAGGGTAGAAGAGTTCATACAGGATACTCAGTACCTGACCAAGGAGAGATCTGGACAGGAACATAGCCAAAGTTGTCCTGCACAGAACTTTCAAGTAATCCAGAAAGTCTCATGCTGGCCATGCTGAGAGAACAAAGGAAAGTGAGAGCACAGAACAGAATGCTGGGTACCCAACCAAGGATATGCACTCTAACCACAGGATTCCAAATGGGATGAAATGTGTAACCAGAAAGTGATTCTACTGCCTGGGAGAAACAGGCAAGACTTTTTCTCAGGTCACTGTCATGAGCAGTTCCCCTCATGATGCACACAAAGTCCTGCTCATGTAAGCATCTATGCACATCCACAACACATTACACCCACACATGGGCATTGGATGCCCAAGACCAGGGGAGCCTCAGGTGGGTTTGTAAAGTCAAAAGGATGAATCTCTGGTCACCTATAATGGACATCAGTTCCAGTGTCCAAGCTCTGTCATCCAGGAGGTCCCAATGCACACACACACAGACAAACACATACACACACACACACACATCAGATTCATAGGTCTCAGCTTTATTCCAATTGATACATACACTAAAGAAGAGCTGACATTAATGATGGAGTTTTGAACAAAGACATCAGAGTCAGGAAGCCTCATAAAGTTCCTCCTAGATTAATGTCCCTCAGGAACGTTACCTTAATATTAAAATGCAGTCACAGCTTTCTCTTATCAGAGAAGGGTGCCTCCAACCTGTCCTTACATCACAATGGCCAAAACACCTATGACCGAAAATAATATAATTTAGATTCAGGTGCCACCCAGAGGCACATGGTGATTATGACTGTAGAATCAGCACTGAGTGATAACTTCTGAATCCTTACTACATTTGTTCAGAGAGGTCTATCTGGTACTAGGAGAAAAGGTAAGGTAGCTTAGGGCTCATAACCAACAGGCACAGTGATATGGGAACTTTGCATGCAGCTTCGAGTTTACAGGGATATCTAGGTCTTTTTTTTTTTTTTTTTTTTTTTTTTTTTTTTTTTTAGATATCTAGGTCTTGACGGGGCTTAACAGTGGTTAACAAATGTCCTGAGGAAAATCGGCCGATATGTAAACTTATCCCTAGAGGGAAAGAATCTTTGGTAGGTAGAAAGTATATGCCACATAATCCAGACACCCTAGAGCAGTGGTTCAACTAATGTTGCAACCCTTTAATACAGTTCCTCATGTTGTGGTGACCCCCACCATAAAATTATTTTCATTGCTACTTCATAGCTGTAATTTGCAACTTTATACCTGTAAGATTGCTACTGTTATGAATAGTAATGTAAAAAGTCTGTGTTTTCTGAGGGTCGTAGGCTAATACCATGAATGGGTCATCCAAAAAACCCACCCGCATCCCTGCTGAGTACAGTTGCCGTAGCAACTTCACCAAGTCCCAGGTACAGAACTCCTAGCTCCTGCCTGTGATCCTAGTTTCTGGTGCTGTCCCTTCCCTATGGGGCTAATTCCTTGATTGGAACCTCTTACTGACCTTAGACCTTGAATTCCCAGGGAAATACCAATCAGTCATCATGTGGGCCCCACCCTGACCTCTACCCCACTGGAGTTAACTCCTGGATTGGAACCTCTTACTGACCTTAGACCTTGAATCCTGGAGATATTGGTACCCACAGACAACAAGCTGCTGCTGCAGGGACTGCCAGGGAAAGACACTCAGTTATCATGTGGGCCCCACCCTGACCTCTACCCCCAATAGTCCTTCTTTGCACAGTCATGCCTTGTGGAAAAGAGTTCCCTTTCTCCCGGGATCTCACCTTAATGCTACTGCAACACCTTCCCTAGCAATACTGTGAAGGCCAGAGCACTGTGTGACTATGAGACACCATTGTTAGGAAGGACAAAGGTCCCACAGAGACGTCCCCAGGAAGACGTCACACCAGTAGAGACACCGCTCATGTTCTGTCACTTTGGTGGTGGGAGTTTGCTTTTACAATTATTCATTATTTTGTACATATTTAATCAGTTTTTATTTATGTTCCAAACACACACAGAAGCAGATAAAAAAGATATGTACATCAATGAAGGGCCACATTCTATCCAGCCATCCCTCCTTCACATCCCTCCTCCACAGACCTCAAGGCAACACTGCCATTGTCTTCACTAAGGTTTTTCAAGGCCTGGAATGTATGGTTCTGAATTCTTGTTTGTTTGGTTTAGAAAGACATAGAGTTATGAGAAAGAAATTAAGTTTCTCAAAACAGCCAGATGTTCTACAAATTTTTGTGACATAAAGACATGAGCTCCAGAGTCCAGGCATTGAGTCATTAGACACACGTGTTCACAAGGGACTGCCTTCCATGAGACTGTCAGTCCCAATGCTTTCACATCTTTAAGTCCCCAAAAGCTGGGATCCATGATGACTCCACACTCAATCTAGGAGGGCAACGTCCCAGGAAAAGCCACAGTCTGTGCTGTCCAAGCCGTGATCTCCAAAGACCTGTTTCCCGGAGACCAGTGAGTTCAGGTGGAGGTGGATGCCATTTTTAGAGCAGAGGACCAGCTGGGGAATATTGATGAACAGCTCTGAGAGATCCAGAAAGAATTCAAAGCGCAGCAAACACAGGGCTGTGACCACCTTCATCTCGCTCATGGCAAACTGCTGCCCAGTGCAGATCCTGCAGCAAGGAGCAAAAAAAGGCACTGAACTGTTGCCTACCCAGTGTTCTTAGAGACCCACAAAAGACATAGTAACTATTTTTGAATTCAGCATAATAAATGGTTGATTTATTAACCTGGAATTAATGAGCAAATCTTAGAATCATGGTGAGGGCCTCACTGGGTATTATTCCATGGGGAGTTTCGGCTTGCACTCTCTCACATAATGGAACACTACCCCACACATTTCCCAGGAATAAGAAAAATGTCAAAAGTCCCCATTGTCACACAGCATTTTATAACGATGTCTCCCCAATGATGGACTTTAATTTTTTACTCTCAGTCTGGAGGTGTGACGGCGTAAATGAATGCAGACAGATTATAAAAATATATACAGCTTTAATAAGGAAATAGACTTACAGGACCACAGGTTCCCGTGGAGAACAGGAAAAGCAGAGCAAAAAGGGGCTGCTGGGATCACGCCCTGGCAGATTTATCAGTAAACATTAGCCTGAGGCGAACACGCCCCCAATGGGTGGGGCTATATCCCTACTTGGAGGGCCTGAGAATGTTGTCCCTCTCCCTCCTGGGCCCCACAGAAAAAGGCAAATGGGCAAAGGGGTGGAGTTCTGTCACATCCTCAGAGGTAAGTGCAATGGGTCAAAGACCTACAAGATAGGACTCTTAAATATCAAATCCTGGCAGAGGAAACCGCTCAGCCCACACCCTGTCTGCCCTCTAAGCCCAGAGTTGAGTACCTCTGGGTCAGGCCACACAGCACTGTTCCTGTGGAGGGCATAGATGTGCATAGAGATCAGGCTGCCTGTGAGCAGAAAAGAGGCTGATGACAAGGGGTCATGAGGCAGCCAGGCTCACCTCCACATTAGGCCTGGATCCCCTGATGTCCCCTATCTGGGACACTAGCCTCTGTCTGTGCACTGACAGTGACACTGAGCTCTTGGTCACGTTCAAAGTATTTTAATCATCCTAATCAACAGCTCCAGTAGCCAGGTACTGAGAACAGTGTCTAACCCAGACATCTGTGGAATGGAAACAAGAACAGTGAAACAGGCCACCAGGAAGTCAGATAGGCAGCAGCTACTTACTGTAGCCTTTGACTGTCAATTGACTGTCTCTCAGGAAGTTATTATGCTGTTAATAATAATGAGATACCCTTCATTTGATGCCTACTACATGTCAGGCTCAGGTCTGAACATTTTTATGAAGCCACAACACAGGGTGTACATGCTTTAATGCGCTGCATCGTAGTCTGTGTGAATCATCTCCTGGAGTTGTCCAAGGTGCAGTCAGAGTAGGCACAAGGTACACGAAAACCCTGACAATTATTCTCTTTTTTTAATTCTGGCAACTATGAAAAATATATTCTTTCCTACCCTTCTACCCTCTATTTTAATTTTGTTTTATTTTAGCATATCCTTAAAATCTACTTGTTAAGTAGTGCCATAATAGAATGATTCCACACAGTTTTAAACAGAAGAAAAAGAGAAATATTTCAGGTTATAAGAACTCCTCTCCCAAGAACAACGCATCAACATTCACACACTGCTTTCCCTAACCCGGTCACTATACTGTATGCAGATGGATAGCTATGAAAGTTCTTTCTTACCTCTGCATCTTAGCACAGAAATTGATTCAGGATAGGCACTGAGTTTTGTGGAATAGAGGAAGGAAGGGAAAAATAAGGGGGATGAATAAGAGATGAACAAAGGAAAAGATGGAGGGGAAGAAAGGAAGGGAGTGATGAAAGAAAGAAAGAAAGAAAGAAAGAAAGAAAGAAAGAAAGAAAGAAAGAAAGAAAGAAAGAAAGAAAGAGTACAACTTAAGGTTCTGCAATGCCAAGATTTTTAGGGATCGTGGTAGTCTAGAAATGTCTGCAAGCCGCCACCATGTGACCCAGGTTGTCAGCTCCCTGCTGTCACAGCCCAGTCACACTTACGCTGCACATTTTACCTTTGTTGATTTGGGCCATGGCGAGCAGGAGGTTATATTTGTTGAGCAAGGAGCCTGCCTTAGAAGGAGAGTCTAAAAACCTCCTTGGGATCAAATGTCAGGTAGGGTGGACACCGTGCACTCACCCGAACACCTGGAAGAATGTACAGAAAGTCCAGATGTCTCCGCTGCTGGATCTTTTTCTGCTCCTTCTCGTCCTGCAGGGCTGCCTTCCGCTGCTTGATGACCTGATCTAGACCAAGAGCATAGGTGTCACTGCCTGACTGGCTATGTGTCAGGAAGGGTGCAAAGGATCCCAGAGGAAGAACCAACATTTCCTAGTTGGAATAGGCAGCAAGGAAAGAGGGGGATTGAAGGAAAGGCCCACCTGTATGGTCATGGGCTATCTGGCAGGCCCACAGGAAGTAGCGGCCATGTTGAGTGCTCCCAGGTTCTCTGTCTCCCCTGCCATGCTCTCGGCCACCTGAGAGTGCTGCATTTATTAAAACATGGCATTTTAATTCAGTTTAATTTGGCCTGGTTGGATTTCTGTGTGCCAGAGGAGAGGATTTTTCTTAACAGATGGCAGTTCCACTGAGATGGACCATATTACCCCCATGAGCCCAGGGCCCAGGACTGTGCTGAGAAAAGCTCTTCCTGTGCACACCATCCACCAGGCAAGATCAGTCCGGTGCGCTCCTATGTTAAAGTACACAGTAGGGTTTGGGGTGGCCCATCTGTTTTTTGAGTACTCCAATGAAGCCACAGGCCTGTGCTGAAAACCTGACCACCCAGCAAAAGTCAGACACTTTTGCTGAGGTAAATTTTGATTGATCTGGGACACTGGACATTCAATTTTCACAGTCCCATCTTTGGCTCAAAGATTGTCTCGACAGACACGCTGTGACACATTTGAGTCACTCAAGCATGCACTACAATGGGTTTCTTGCTATTTCAAGCTGGTCCTAAATGCCCGTTGGCTGCCTTTTACAAAAATCCTTTTAAATTGGGGCTAGAGCACTTTTTTTGTTTTGTTTGTTTTTTAGATATGTGCTCTCATTCTCACCCCCCCTTCTGCTTTTCCTTCTCTGTTCATTCATCACCATGTGGTTTGTCCCATGCCAATTTCGTACTTTCTTGTCTGCTCATTCACAGACAGTGTTCTTGTCTTGCCCCAACTTCCACCACCCTGCCCCTTCTTGACAGGGGCCTGGAAGCTCTCTCCCACGGCAGATTGGCTCTGACAGTACTCCAATGGGCCTGCTCCCTAGGCTCCACACTAGACTTAGTCTGCAGCAGCAGCTCAGAAAGAAGGGCCTGGATTAGACAAACAACAGCTCAGGTACATCTCAGGCAGCTCCCCCTCCCTTCCCTGCTGCTTGCTCTTTCCCCACCAGGACTAACTGAGCCAAGATTCCCTAGTCTAATGTTTCTTCCTTATGTTTCTGTTCCCTCTTACAACGTCTAGTCAGCTGACACAGGTTTCTAAGGCTGTCCTATTTGTTTCTCTGTCAAAATAATGTGGTCACAATATGTTTATAGAAGTATGTAACTGTGTTTTCATGATGTGGATTTAAGTTTTGTGTACATGTGTGCTTACAGATTATAGCAGCTATGGAAAAATACAAACATGTGGGCAGCCACCATGGTAGAGTTCCCACGTGTGCTAGTATTGTACTAGCAATAATAAACTGTAATTAATTAGATAAAAGAGACATCTAAACTTGCTCATATGGCCAGTTAAAAATACCAAGGAATGGTACCTGGTTCTCAGGTGCCTTTACAAATCTGAGATCATGGTATTTTAACAACAAGAGCTTTAACAGGCCAGCTTTTACAGCACCCTTTGGCTCCTCCAAGAAGATAGAAGACCTTCCGCCTTGACTCTGGGTTTGGCAAAGCCACCCACAAAAGCAAAACGTGGCCTTTGATCTCTCCAGCTTTCTGGGTGCTTCACCCGGGGAATCGATCTGCTCATCCTGCCAAGACAGGGAGACAAAATCTTCCCCACACAGAAAAAAAACCTTTGGGTCTCTCGTACTCAGCAGCTAATGACAAGCTCTGCTTCTAAGACTGGTGGTCTTCAAAGACTAAGGAGAGGATTTGGGACTGCACACTAGCTAAAAAACTATCCCATTTTTTGCTCATTTATTCCTCACAGATCTGTCTAAAGGCATTTGACAAATCAAGGCTTCCTAGTCCAGGATTAAAAGGTTTCAATCTTCAGAGGTTCAGAGTTCCTAATTTCCTTTCATTGTCTTCATCTTCATACCTTTTAACCTAAAGCAATAGCCTTTTGCTATGAAATCTGTTCCAATTCTCTTACAGGTTCCTGAAAAAAATTCTATTGCTACATCAGAATCAGGTCTGGTAAAATCCAGAGTTCCCAATTCCTTTAATTGTTTTACTGTTACATTAACCCCAGCCAGTTTCACGCGTATTTTACAGGCAACACCAGCTGCCTAAGCCAAGACTTGAGTCTCTTTTTCTAAAGAGAGCCTAAAATGTTGGAATTATCATCACTTCAACTTCCTATATCCAAAGAGTCTGGACTGTGATGTTAAGTTGGAAGCGTTAACCTAGTCCCTGGCATCCACCCCCACCCCACGGAATGGGAGTTGCATTGGTCTGCACTCACCCTGTCCTGGGAATTGCATTGGTCTAGACTCCCTCTGGCCTGGGAGTTGTATTGGTCTGGACTCCAAATCCCAGAATGCCAGGGTATTTAAGTGGGTGTCCCGAAGAGGAACACATAGTCCCAGGTTTTACATGTGCTCTTGGATTTTCTGTCTCCCCTGCCATGCTCTCAGCCACCCAAGACTGCTGCATTTATTAAAGCATGGGCATTTTAATTCCATTTAATTTAGCTTGATGGAATTTCTCTGCAGGGGTGTAGAGGACTTTTCTTAACACACATAAACGCTTTTTATCTGCGTAATAGCTAAATATGCCATGCAGAGCACTGTGAGGCCTGGAAACGTCTCTGTGTGTGATGGCAGGAATCTGCCATCCTCTCCTGTCTGTGCATTCCTAGAAGTCCTGATACCATTGCCTGCCCAGACAGGGGGCACTGAGCCATGGACATGGTCTCAGCCACTTTCCTCCTAACCCTAAGCAGGCATTCAAGCACCTGGGCCCACAAACCCCATTCAAGTGCTCTCTAGATGATCCTTCTATAAGGGTCAGAGCCTTTTGTGCTGGTGACCTGGGAAGTTGCAGCTTTGCAACTGTGCGGGGTTTTTTTCCAGTCCCACTGATTCAAGAAGACCTCTATTAAAGAATCATGATTTTGCTTGCTTCTAGCAAACAGAGCAAAAAAACTGCCTTAAACTCTGCTTGTGTGTGTGTGTGTGTGTGTAGAATTCCTTTTCAAGCTCTCTCAGGTTTTTATGTGGATGTAGTTACCTACACATTGGGGCACAAATTTGTTGTAGGAGCCCTGTTGTTCTTTCCTGGCTGCCCAGACTCAAAATATCCACACAGAAGCTGTATTAATTAAATCACTCCTTGGCCCATAGCTCTAGCTTCTTATTGTATGACTCTTATATATTAATTTAACCCATTTCTATTAACCTGTGTATCACCACTAGGCTGTGGCTTATGGGCAGGGATCCAGCACATCTGTTCCTGGTGGCAGCTTCATGGCATCTTCTGACTCCTCCTTCTTTATCCCAGAATTAGTTTAGTTTTCCCGCCTACCTCTATTCTACCCTATCATAGGCCAATGAAGATTCTTGTAACCAATAAAAGCAAAACATAAACAGGACTTTCTACATCAATGAATCTCAACAGTGAGTTCTCAAAAGTATAAAAACGAACTAGAAAATTTATTTTAAGAGTATTCAACATTCTGATCAGTTAGGGAAATGTTAATTTTGAGACTCGTCTAATGCCAGACAGAACGGCTAAGATCAAGAAAACAACTGACAATAAATCCTGCAAAGATGTAGAGAAAAGAATCAAACCCTGGTAGATCAACCATGGTGCAGTGAATGGACATGCTCCCAGGAGTACATGGGCAGCACAAATTGAACTTGACAGGTTTGGGGAGGGGGATGAAAACACAGAGTGCGGTATTAGGGAAGTGGGGCCCAGATCTGGGAGGAATTGGAAGAGGGGATGAATATAATCAAATTACATTATATGAAATACTCTAAGATTCATTAATAATTTTAAAGAAAAAAGACAGAAAAGTGTAACTGAGAGTCAAGTTAAAACTCCAAAACTCTTTCATCTATTCCCTCATTTGAGGGGTAAATAATAGGTTATGGGGAAAAATGGAAAAAAGGCCACCATTCAAGAGTCCGAGGTCAGAGGGGAAGAGCACCATGTGGATACCAAGAGCAGTCATGAAACTGGGATAAAGTTCAGTGAGATGGGAGTGTAAATTGTTGCATTTCCCTTTGCTCTAGTTTTTGACAGAGCCCAGGATTTAGGAGAGAAAGAAAGGACCTTCGGCCCTATGGGTTGAGAAATGAATCCCTTGTTATTAGGAAGGGCAGAGGAGAAAACATTTGGGAGCATATCAGCATCTTCTGGAGAGGGAGTCTTGTAGTCCAGTAGGGAAGGTGACCAGTACTACCATCAACTCTCATTGATTGACTTCCTCTTTACAATATCACTTTACCTCTCTTTTATCAGTTTCTCATCACGAAAATAAGGGCAGAGGTAAACTAACCGTACTTACTGAAAATCTGATAAATTAGACTGAGGTCTTTTAAGCCAAGGTTGGTGTCTCTTTTTCTTGTTATGTGCACACTCCCTATCACCCTGCACAAGTAAGTGCTCAGGGGGAAATCACCAGTAAAACAGCTGACTAGATGTATCTGTCGTGTTTCCCTCTATAACAAGGGCCAAAGCCAAGTGAATCAAGCTCTATTCCACTGGAATTATGCAAAAACGTAGTAACAAACATCTCACAGAGCCCGAGTCCCAAGAGGTCCTTGTAAAGAGTGACACAATGTCCTAGTAAAGGTGGACACAATATCTACTGTTGTAGTTCCTCACAGGAGATCAAACCTAAGCTTCACGCCAAAGTGAATGCGTTGAGCACTTCCTGTCCAACACACATGCATGTAAAACACTTGCTCTTAGAGAAGCCAGAGCCCAGTTTGCAGTGCTCTCAGGTAATCTCACACTACAGCATTAACTCAGGCACAGCTATCACTCAGCCCTCTCCTGCAGGACAACATCTTCAGCGCCACCCTTTCTGCAGATTCCCACAATGTAGCCAATCAGAACCAATCAACTTCCTAAATTCCACAAAGCAGCCTGCCCTACCAAGGCCATAGGAAAAAGCATAGAGGCCCTTTCCACCCACCAGAATCCCTAGGAGTGCCTGGGCAGCCAGCCCGGCTCAATTCAGTGAGTAAAGTCCCCATGAAGAAACAGTGTGCAAACAATGAACATTAACTGGTCTCCTAGCTGAGCCTGCTATTGTACCTTAGCCCCTGCATGGTACTCACACAATTGTGGGGAGTGGAAAAAGCCCCAAATAGTAGAAGCCTTGAGTGAATGTGTGTTGTTGACACAGGCATGGCCATGTCAAGGATCCTAGCCTCAAAGCTGTAGGAAAATGGCAAAGCTTCACTTTCCTGAGGTGAGGCTCAGAGGAACAGCAAAGCCTCCTCTGGTCCATGTGCAGAGATTGAACAAGGTAATGTAAATCTTGACTGCCAGGAATCGGGAAGCACAGGTAAGTGAGACCAGCCTGGTCTACAAAGAGAGCTCCAGAATGTCAAGGACTACATAGAGAAACCCTGCGTTGAAAAACCTCCAGAGGATCCTGGTTCACACAGCCCCCAGACACTGATATATGGCCTTTTCCACTACTATACACCCAATGATGTGCCTTTGTACTCTTTCAGCAGCCTTGTCCCTTGAGGCTCTCAGGGCTGTGTCATTCATGCCTTGCTTTTTGGGTTCATCAAATCAGCCCTACCTGGTGTAAAAAACAGAAACTAAAATGTGACCTACCCACCCTGAGTCACAAAAGTAGGCATTGTCCTCACAGCTAGGGGGAACTAACTTTCTTAGGGGACCTGTCTGGAAAAAAAAACCACAAATACTTGTGAGCTAGGCCAATGAAACATGCACATTCACAGGTGTCATCGATGTTGATATTGTAGGTGAAAAAGCTTCTTGGAGACTACAATGCTTGAACTGAAGCCCATGGTACTACCCTAATGTCACCCTGGGTACATCTCCAGAAGAAAGTCTCTTGACAAAAAGAAAAAAGAATAAAAAACGGCAGGAGCCGTGGAACCGCGTGAGGATCCCGCAGGCGGGGAACAGTAGCACACTGACGGTGCCGGACCCCAGCGCCACCCTAGACCTTTGCGCTGCAGCTGTCCTTAAAGGATGCCATCTCGTCATAAAGTCACTGAAGAGCCAGACTTTAGATGTGGAAGTCGATGTGTTATGCTCCGTCCTCTACAGCAATCATAACAGACTGAGCCGTCACAAGCCGCATTTGGCTCTCCGACAGGTAGAGCAGTGCTTAAAGCGTTTGAAAAACATGCATTTGGAGGGCTCAATTGAAGACCTGTCACAGTTGTTGTCTGCCAATGAAACTCAGTCTGGAGCCACCAAAAACTGTGCCGTCCCCAGCCAGCCGGTGGTGGAGGTGGTGCTGATGAAGGTTTTGGGAGGCTGCAAGTTGTTACTGCGCTTGTTGGACTGCTGCTGCAAGGCATTCCGGTTGACTGTGAAGCACTTAGGACTGCAGGAATTCATTATTCTGAACCTTGTGATGATCGGGCTGGTGAGCAGGTTATGGGTTCTTCATAAGGAGCTTCTAAGGAGGCTGATTTCCTTATATGAGCCACTGCTTGGATTGCTTCAAAAGGTCTCCAGGATTCAGCCCATGCCTTACTTCAAAGATTTTTCCTTTCCCTCAGATGTTACTGACTTTCTAGGGCCACCTTACATTGAACTCTTTAAGAAAAAAAGGCCTGCAGCTTTTGCCACTAAAGGAGTAACTAAGTTGCTAAATAAACTGTTTTTAGTGAAAGAACAGCTACCAAAGAGCAATGAAGACACTCTAGATAGAATTTCCAAATCATCTGAACAATTGAAGAGCAATCTGCAGAGTGGTGTGGACCTGGGACAGCCAGTGAGAATGAGTAAAAAGACCAAAAACGAAAAACCATCAGGATTTGACGTGCGGGCTTTCTGCACGAAGCTGCGGAACCAGGCTGCTCAGGAAGCCAGCCCTGAGTTTAAGTGCTCTCAATCCAACTTTAAGATAAGCAAACTGTCCTCTCAGAAACTGAGAAGAGCTCCCTGGGCTAACAGTATTGTGCAAAGAATTCGCGTGACCAAGACTTTCACCCAGCTTTCTGAAGAAATCCAAACTGCAGTCGTGTGGTGCCGGAGCAGAAAGCTCAAGGCTCAGGCTGCCTATCTGGGCAGCAAGCTTCTGAAGAGCAACAGGCTGAGACACGTGGAAGCTCAAGGCTATAGTTTGCCAAAGAAGCTACAGTGCTTGAAAACATCTCTTTGTAAGTGCCTTCTTCGAGGCTCCATTACCAGCACTTCAAAGTGTCCTCCTAGACAAAGAAGATCAAAGCATAAAGTTTTATCGAGACAAAGGAAACCACAGAGAAAGTTGCAGTCAAATCTTTTAAAGGAAACTCAGAAGATCCCTGAAGGGACTCTAAAGAGCACTAGGGACACCAGTGCTAAGTGGAGCCATTCAGGTGGGACAGTTCAGAGGACAGATGTCTGTCCTAACAAAAAGGAGATCTTGAGAAGACTTTCAAAGCCTGTTCTAAAAACAAAGGAGCCGGGGATCCATGGGAATGTCACAGCAGGCAGTGGAAATGAAACTGGTTTGTGGACAGAGAGACAAACACACACATACAGTGTGCCAGAAACTGCTCAAGAGGCAGATGACATTGATGATATTTTTGCTTTGATGGGAGTTTAGATGTGCATATATGAAACTTCTGAGCAGTTGACAAGCTGGTTTGGTGTTCTGCTGTTTTAAGTGGAACACTGCTTGCGCCAGGAGCTGCTTCTGTGCAGCATTCCACAGGAGCGCACATAGTCCACTAAAGTTACAGCAGCTCTGTGTCAGCTAATCGGTATTTACTTGGCTTTGACTCTGCAGGGTGGGAAATATGATGAAAAGTCAATAATAGTCTGTCCCTGAATAATACACCTTCTTGACTGAAGCAAGCAGGTTTCTGAAAATTAGAAGCTTATGATTTACTAGAGAGGTAAGGTTCACAAAATCTTCTGTATCTGAGGGTAACAGGGAACAAGGTTGGAGAGTAGTAAGGGAGCATCATAAAGGTTCACTTGGCCTCACTGGCCCCATTCCTTTCAAAAAAAAAAAAAAAAACAAAAAACGAATATCTTGCCGGGCAGTGGTGGCGCACGCCTTTAATCCCAGCACTCGGGAGGCAGAGGCAGGCGGATCTTTGTGAGTTCGAGACCAGCCTGGTCTACAAGAGCTAGTTCCAGGACAGGCTCCAAAACCACAGAGAAACCTTGTCTCGAAAAAACCAAAAAAAAAAAAAAACGAATATCTTTCCAGTAAATGTTATGAAAGAAATCAATGGAATGCCTAAGAAAAAAACATAAAATGATGATTCTAAGGAAACTTGAAAAGATGTGGAAAAATACAGACTTTATTAAAAACAAACAAAAAATGAAACTATAAAAAGAAATAAAGATGCTCAATCATACTATAAAGATATGTGTTCAACTATGTTCCTATCAGCATTATTTTTAATAGCCAGACCCTGGAAAAACCTAGATGCCCCTCAACTGAAGAATAGATAAAGAAAATGTGGCAATTTACACATTAGAGTACTACTCAGTGGTAAACAAAAAAAAATGACATCTTAAATTTGCATGCAAATAGATGAAACTAGAAAACTGCATCTGGAGTGAGGTAACCCAGATGCAAAAAGATGAATATGGTATGTACTCACTCATAAGTGAATATTAGCTATAAACAAAGGATACTGAGCCTATAGTTCATGATCCTAGATAATAAGTAATGTAGTGAGCCCTAAGAAAAACATAGATAGTTCCACATGGAAAGTCGAAATAGAGAAGATCACCTGAAAAAAGAGGGAACATAGGGGTGGAGGAAAAAAGAAGGCGCGAAGTGGCTAAGGAGGGAAGAAGGGGAGGGTTGACGAGAATTTGAGGGAATAGGATAGTAGAGATGGAGGAAGGACAGATATGAGAGTAAGGAAAGAGATATCTTGATTGAGGGAGCCATTGTGGGGTTCTCAAGAAAACCGGCTCTAGAGAGATTCTCAGGAATCCACAAGCATGACCACAGCTAAGACCCTCAGCAATAGAGGAGAGGGTGCTCAAACTGGTCTTGCCCTGGAGTCAGACTGAAGAATATCTTAAATATCACCATAGAACATTCATCTAGCAACTGATGTAAACAGAGGCAGAGACCCACATTGGCGCACTGGACTGAGCTCCCAAAGTCAAGTTGAAGAGTGGGAGGAGCAAGAATATTAGCAAAGAGCTCAAGACCATGATGGGTATACCCACTAAAACAGTCTACCTGATCTAACAGGAGTTCACCAACATCAGCCAGACTAGGAAGGAAAAAGCATAAGGCAAAACTAGTCCCTCTGGATGTGGCTGACAGTTGCATGGCTGGAGAAGACTGTGGGGCCACTGGAATGGGCGCCAGAATTTATCCTTGCTACTTGTACTGGCTTTTGGGAACCTATTCTCTTTAGGTGGATACCTTGCTCAGTCTAGATATAGAAGGGAGGGCCTTGGACCTTCCCCAAAGCAATGCGCCTTACCCTGTCTGAGGAGTGAATGTGGGGTTGGGGGTGCAAGCGGGGGAAATGGGAGGAGTGGAGGGAGTGGGAACTTGGATTGGGTGTGTATAGTAATAAAATATCGTTTATTTTTTTAAAAAAAAATTAAAAATAAAAAAATAGAGATTATGTGAAGAACCAAATAGCCTGAATACAGGGGGAGCAGACTGGTCCAGGCTCAACTTGATATTCTTGACTTCTTGACTCTCTAAGAAATGCCTTACCCCTTCTGAGGAGTGAATGAGGGTAGAATGAGAGGCAAGATGGGCTGTGAGAGAAAGGGAGGGAAGGTAACTTTGGTTGGTATGTAAAATAAAAAACAATTTTTAATGGAAAAAGAAAAAAATCAAACAGACACAACACAGAACTCAACAAATGAAATAAAAATGCCAATGAGAGTTTCCATGACAGATTGCATCATGCAGAAGAATGAATTTATAGCTTGAACACAGGCTTTTATAATACCAAACTATACAAAACAAAGACAAAGAAATAGGAAAACAACAAAGAATAAAGTATATAAGGTGAACAAGATCTAGAAATAAAAATTTATGCATTGTAGGAGTTACAGAATGAAAAGAAACTTACTCCATGGGGGTTGATGAGGCAGCTTAGTGGTTAGCAGTTCCTGCTTCCAAGTAGATGTTATGAGTTCCATCCCTGGAACCCACCTGATAGAAGGAGAGAACATAAGTTGTGCTTCAGTCTCCACACACATGATGATATGCATGTGCAACGCAATACAAATAAATAAGTATAGTTAAATAATAGTTTAAAGCCTTCCAAACATTGAGAAATATATGAGCATCTAAGTGCAATAAATTCAAAGAACTCTGTTTAGATTAAACTAATATGGTCTTGTCAAACATAAGCTATATTTAAGCTCTTAAAAGTTCAAGGCAAGGGACTGAACCTGCTACCTAGGACAGAGAGGGCCTGAGGAAGCAAGGTCCACCAGCAGTAGAAGCCAGGAGCAAATCAAGTGACAGGAACCAACCCAGTCCCAGTACATAAGTGGATCAGGACTTATCCAGCGACCTTATCCAGAGTTGGCAAACTCCACCCAAACAGGGACAGGGGAGTAACTGCTGAGCAAGTGAGTCAGAACATTTCTGCATTTGCTGGTGGGAATGCCATCTGTTACAACCCCTTTGGATATCAATGTGGTGATTTCTCAGAAAATTAGGAAACAGTCTTCCTCAAGAGCTGGTAATCTTACTTTTGGTTATATATCCAAAGGAGGCTCAATCATGCCACAAGGACATGTGCTCAGCTATGTTCATAGCAGCTTTGTGTGTCATATCCAGAACCTGGAAACAACCTAAATACCCCTTGACCAAAAAATGGATAAAGAAAATATTGTACATTTACACAATGGAGTACTACATAGCAGAAAAAATAATGACATCTTGAATTTTTCAGGAAAATGGATGGAGCTAGAAAACATTATTTTGAGTGAGGTAACCCAGACACAGAAAGACAGTTATCACATGTACTCCCTCATAGCTGTTTTTTAAACATATAGCAAAGAAAGCCAGCCTACAAACCATGATCCCAGAGAACATAGGTAACAATGAGGTAAGCAAGAGAGACTTATATAGCTCTAATCTGCATAAGAAGTATAAAAAGACAAGATCTCCTGAGTAAATTGGGAGCATGGGGACCATGGGAGAGGTTTTAAGGGGGAAAGGGAGAGGCAAGGATGGGAGCAGAAAAAAATGTAGAGCTCAATAATAATCAATAAAAAAAAAGTCCAAGCCAAAAAAATTTTTAAAACAAGAGACATAAGCCAAGTCACAAACAAGCAAGGCCCTAGAAAACTAGCATTCGAGTCTAAAACAGAAACTTTTCAGAAAAAAATTAAACTTTCCAATTAAAAGAGTTATATTGGCTGAATAGATGTTAAAAATGAAATTCAACTATATGCTATCTACAAAACCTCATAAGATAGTGTGGAAGAATGGAAGGAAACCCACTGGTTTCAGAAAAGCAAAATAAGACAGGGAAGAGGAAGGAAGATCTGAGGTTCATATTGCAGAAAGGACACTCATGACCCTGACTAGCCTGGCTCCCAGGGTCATCAATGACAAAAATTTTGTCAGAAAGAGTCCACAATCAGAAAAAAATGATGTTAAGGAGAAGCAAGTTCATTCCATCTATTACCCTACAGAAATAGAACCCAGACTGAACTGAGGCAGTAGAAATAATAGAATCATAACCATCAATGATGACCATGGAAGACATAAATGTCAGCATAGCAAAAAAATGTATATGTGTGTACATGCATGTGTGAGTGTGGGCATTTGTGTGTTGACATGTTTGTGGAAAAATGTCCCAAAGTAATGCTCAGATTTATCCAGTCAAAAGAAACTGGAGCTGGAAGATGCGCTCAGCATCCATTTAGGAGGCTCAACCACTTTCAGGCAGCAGATGAATGGCCCAGGAACGATGCAAGATAGTCACCAGAGCCTTTGGCATCACAAGGCTTGCACTGCCCATGAGGCCTAGAGGGAGAAGGGCAGCAGTGCCTAGATGCTCTGCAGTCTGAATTAGTAACCACTCACAATCCACTTAATATGGACAATTCAGAAGAAACTACGTAGGTGCTGGGTTTGCTGTGGGAAGTAAAGGAACTCGCAAGAACAACAAGTAAAGACACAGAATTGAGACATGAAGGCTGGGGATAGAGCCTCCACATCATACACTATTTCAACAAGATGGTTATATCTATATGACAACTGTTGGAGGAAGGCAGCTTGTTGCTTCCAGCCTCTCGGCCCCAAAATAATCACACAGAAACTATATTAATTAAATCACTGCTTAGCCCATTAACTCTAGCTTCTTAATGGCTTAATCTTATATCTTAAGTTAACTCATCCCCATTAATCTGTGGATCACCATGAAGTTGTGACCTACCAGCAAAGTTTCAGCACTTCTGTCTCCAGCAGCTGATGGAGGTGGGTCTTGCATTTATCTGTTGTTTTCATTGGTTAATTAATAAAGAAACTGCCTAGGCCCATTTGATAGGCCAACCCTTAGGTGGGTGGAGTAAACAGAACAGAATGCTGGGAGAAAGAAGCCGAGTCATTGAGTCGCCATGATTCTCCCACTCCAGACAGACGCAGGTTAAGATCTTTCCTGGTAAGCCAGCTCATGGTGCTACACAGAATATTAGAAATGGGTTAGATCAATATGTAAGAGCTAGCCAATAAGAGGCTGGAACTAATGGGCCAGGCAGTGTTCAAAAGAATACAGTTTCCGTGTAATTATTTTGGGGCATAAGCCATGCAGGCGGCCGGGTGCCAGGGACGCAGCCCCGCCGCTCATATTACAACAAGCAGCAGCTCCATGACTGCTTTCTACTCTGCCCTTCTTTCTCCCAGCATTCAATTCTGTCTTTTTTGCCTAGCTCTGTTCTGCCCTGCTGTAAACTCAAGTCAGATTTTTTTATTAACAAATCATATTCACAGCATACAGAATAAAATCTTATATCACCTCCCCTTTTCTGTTTAAATAAAAAGTAAGGTTTTAACTTTAACATAGTAAAATTACATATAACAAAACAGGTATCAAGCATGAATTACACTTACAATATTTATATCTTTTTTATCTTTTATCACAACTAAGGAAAACTGTAACTATAAATTGTTCAACTCCATCAAAGACTCCACAAGGATATAATATTACCTACATTAACAGGAAGTGCATTGTAAGTAACTTCCAAAACTCTAGAATTGCCAGAGACATTTCACTGCCTGGATAGTCACCCAAAGTTCTTCTGTACCATTGGGGCATCCATCTTCAGCCTACGGACCCATAGTATCCAGCAGAATTTTCCATGAAGCAGAAAATTTAAAAGACAGTTCTACCTATATTGTCAGTTTGTCAGTCACTTTCTTCTGTGTTCTGCAAAATGTCTGGCAGACTCTTTCATGTAGCAGGAACCCCAAAGGACCATCTCACCTTTAGACAAGTTCAGCAGTCATTTCTCTGTGGGTCCAGTTCACATACCATACCATCAAGCAGTCCAGGAAAGAGCAGTTTCTTCCCCAAATTGCTAACCAACTCCATAAGGAGCCTCTCCAATGCCCATTCATCTTCCTCTTGAAGAAGATTAGTGCTGCCAGGAGCATATGTGTCTCATTGTCATGAAAAGTCCTAAGGTCTTAAAACATTTAAATGCCATATTCTGTAGGTCTTTGAAAAACACCTATCTAGTTTAATTATATCTCTATATGTCTAGGAAACCTAAATAACATGATTACAAGCTTGACTATTATAGATTACTCTCTATTTACCTATATTTCTTAATTATACATTACATTTTTAAATGAGCTTCACAATCACAATACCTTAATCAAGAGCAAATATATATATATATATATTAATATATATATTAAAACAAAATTGACCTTAAATTTGTATCAATAAACCAAGATCCATACCCATTCAAATCTTTACAGCTTTTCCCCATTTAAATGTAAAGAAATGATTATAAACAATATTTGGAAATTTGGGCATAGTTCTCTAGACTACTTCATGTTGACTGGGGCACTGTTAATCAAGTCTTTCATGGTATATCCTGTATGCTAGGTTCATCAAAGTCAGCAGTTGGGTGGAGTAATTTCTGGGGGGTGTTCGTGGCAACCTTTCAAGGGCTCTTGGTCCATAAAACCACATTAGTTTCTAATGATTCCACAGGATCTCCTCCTTTGTTGAAACAAAAGAAGAGCCTTTTTTCTTACTTTTCTTACTCTATTACTTTTTACTTATTAATATTTATTTTATTATCTTTACTCCTTTAATCTATTTATATTACATTGACTGTCCCTTTACTCTTTTTCTTCTCTCTCAAGCCTATGTACGTTCTTTAGACACTGTGACTTGTTCAGAGTTCTTTTATGTCTGAATTTGTCCTATTGTGTATCTATAATTCTTTACTGTACAGGGGCACTGCTTAAAATGCCAAGTGCTTCTTAAAAACTTAAGCTGCGGCATTACTAGGTCAAATATGGCACTTCCAGCTTGCTCAGCCCAGTCCAATATGATGGAGGAGGTCCGTTCATTACCTTTGAACCACATACATCACCTACCTCAGTTCTAAGTATCAGCAGCTCTATGTCAAGCCATTAACCAGTTTGTAAGACGCTGCTTACAAACCCCATTTAAATGCTCCATAGCTGAACCTCTTGGGAAAGACTTAGAGTTGCACTGGCAGCAAGGCACATAAAGCTGGCATTTCAAAACTGCAACATTTCCTGTTATCACTGAATCAGGAAAACCTCTCTCAAAGGAACTGTGGCATGCTACCAGCAAACAGCAAGAAGCTGTCTCAAACTCTGTATTTTTGTGTCTAGAATTACTTTAAAGCTTTCTCGGGTTTTATGTGGATTTCGGTTGGCCATGTGGGTGCCAATTTATTGAAAGAAGGACATTTGTTGGTTCCAGCTGCTCAGCCCCAAAATAATCACAGAGAAAATATATTAATTAAATCACTGCTTGGCCCATGAGCCTTAGCTTATTATTTGCTAACTCTTGCATCTTAATTTAACCCACTCCATTAATCTGTGCATCACCACGAGGTCGTGACCTAAAAAGCAAAGTTTAAGCACGTCTATCTCTGGCAGTGGCTCCATGGCTTTTCTCTACACTCTCTTCTTTCTACCAGCAATCAGTTCCATCTTCCCTGCTTACCTCTGCAATGACCTGCCATAGGCTCAAGCCAGCTTTCTTTATTAAACAATCATATTCACAACATACGGAGGTAAATCCTACATCAGAAAACACTGTTTGATTTTTAAAAAAAATAAATAAAACTTTGGATGAAAAATGAATGGATGAATAATGAAGGAAGTGATAATTACTGTGCCTACCTAATATGCGCAGTATTCATATGTTAAAATACCACATGTACACTTTAAATGTATACAAAAAATATGGTGAAGAGAAAAATAAATAGCAAATAAATAAATGTTTTTGACTAACACAAAGTCAGGAAAGTGGGTGCATGTCTGGCCCTTGGCCACTGAAGATGACAAATCATTTCTCTGCCTCTCACGGTAAATCATTCACCTTAACTGAACAGCTGCACTGTGAGAGCAAGCTCTGTCTGCCTTAACCTTTCTCCTTCCCACTGAGAGACAGGCAGTCACTAAAGGATTTATACCGGAGGTCGAAGGACTCATGAGAGTGAGGGGAGCCTGCGACCCAGGAGTGGCTGCACCATGAGTGTCTCTGCTCTGAACCCCACCAGACTCACAGGCAGCATCTCTGGCTTCCTGCAAGTGGTCTCCGTGCTCGGCTTGCTTCTGCTGCTGCTCAAAGCGGTCCAGTTCTACCTGCAGAGGAAATGGCTACTCAAGGCTTTCCAGCAGTTCCCATCCCCACCCTTTCACTGGTTCTTTGGACACAAGGTATGGAAAGAAAAGGGTGGGAGGGAGATCAGAGAGGATGGAGGTGCAGGGAGGATGGAGGTACAGAGACTGACCATCAAGTTCATAGGACAAAGCTCACTGTATAAGAAGTCCATATACTTCGTGAGACACAGAGCTCAGGTTGAGACACATTCCAGAATTCGGGTGGTTCAACCTGTCTGGCTGTAGCCAACTCTGTACTGAGAGCCCTGTACATGAAGGCTGTGGTTGAGCCTACCTAGTCTCCTCTTCTTTAACAGCCTCTGCTGTTCTCAAACAGCTTCTAAGTGGTTCCTTGCATAATCACTCATGGTTATTCTCTCCCAAGCTCAGAGCTTGCCTGGAAACACAGACATTGGTGAGAAGGAAGTCTGATCCCATGGAGTTCTTGGTGTGGCAATGGTACACATCTCAGGAGCTGTCAAGCACAGGAAGATTTAACCTACAAGAATGAGCGGTTACCTGGCCCAGATGATTCCCTACCCCAGATGAATATTCAGGATGGGTGGATAACAACTAAAATCCTGAAATCATGGCACAGAAAGGAATAAAGCTGTGTAGTGTCCTCACATGAGGGAACTAATGTCAGAATTTCCTCGGGGTCTGTTTAGTTCTCTATTCTCCTTCACAACCCATACTCTAAGCAATTTTCATAAACACACCATCACTTTCCTACACCACAGTGCTCAGTTCAAGAAACAGGCACACGTGTCTGAGATCTCCCAGGAAGGAGATAGTGCAAGACCTTGAATATTACGAATGGAAGGTATTGACCCTTTGCTCTGTCACCCAGGAAATAAGGACCAGAACCAAGAAGTAGGATACATGAAGAAGCATTAACAAAGGATTTTCAATTAATGCTCTTAGAAGGACATGGGGATGTGTTACTTGCGTGCAGAGCTGAGGATCCACCCAACAGCATGTCAATTCCAGCTCAGGACCAATCCCCGGTGTAGCAAAGCTCTGAGTGATAGCACAGATGGTTCATCAAAAAGTTACAAACCCTGGCTGCATCTGGAGAACTATGTTCCTGTGCTTGTGCTCTTGTCTTCAGGCCAAAAAAACTAAACTAGAGTCCCACCTCTTTATTTTTCCCTCAACAGGAGTTCGATGGTGATCAGGAGCTACAGCTGATTAAGAAGGCTGTGGAGAATTTCCCAAGTGCCTTCCCTCGCTGGGTATGGGGGAGCCAAGCTTACTTTACTATCTATGACCCAGACTACATGAAGTTGATTCTAGGACGATCAGGTGAGTCTATATCATTCAGAAATATTCGTGCTGTCGTCTTTGTAACTAGCGCAAGGCTGTCAAATTGAAGAACACTATAGTACTAGAACATTGTCATGAATACCCTACCAACCATTCTCCCAGGAGACAACCCAGAATATGGTCAACACCACTCAGTACTGAAATTTCAAGTTTTTAGTCAAAAGTCTTTATCTTTCTTTGCTCTTTAATCAAATTAAGATGATAATTCATGTAAATTGTTCCAGGTCCGAAAAGAACACCTCAAATGGATTTTGGTTTGAGTTTGAAATCTCAATTGTTATCTGCCTGGAATCACTGGATAACTAACTCATGATCTACTGTAATACACACACATGCACACGTGCGCGTGTGCACACACACACACACACACAAACACAGTCACACCTGTTCTTTTCTTTGAGTATGGGCACATAGCCTGTTCCTCACCAATTCACCATCTGTGCTCCGGAGGAATTCAGCTACTGCTACATGAATCCAGACTTCCTAAACCTGACTGTTAGGACAAAGCTAGAAGCAGAGAGAGGAAATGGACAGAGACACAGGACAGTCTGCCAACAGAAGCTTTCAAAAGATCCCAGAAGCCCATGGCTTCAACCACAGCTGCCTCGGAGCAGCCTTACTTATCCCATTTCTTGTTTCTGTTTCAGATCCAAAGGCGCATGGAGCCTACAGATTGCTGGCTCCTTGGATTGGTATGTGTGTCTGCATGGAGAACGTGGTCTGGCCCCAGTTAGAGCGTCCAAGACCTGTGACTCTGTTTCACAGAGAACAAAATGTGACAGGCTACCATTGCCTTGATCTAGCCCTCCTCTCCCTGGCCCCCAAAAAGTAGAAAGTAGGCCTCTGACCCTTCACTGCTCCAAACAGTCCTAGCTAACCATTGTGTGTGTCCTGCATTGATCTACACACCATTCCCAATTCTTTTGCAATATTTATCTCACAGTTGTAATCATCACAAACTGTATGCCAGTCCTACAAGCAAGGAAATTCATGTTCTGAACTCTACCATTCTTAGTCCTCATTCTCAATTTCACTCCATAGAGCCCTCTCCCCTACCAAATGCATGTGTGCGTGCACACACACACACTCACACACATACACATAGATTACCTAATGGGCTCTCTGATTCCAACTCTCACACATGTACACACATCTCTGGCCCAGGCTATGGTTTGCTCTTGCTGAATGGACAGCCATGGTTCCAGCACCGGCGCATGCTGACCCCAGCCTTCCACTATGACATTCTGAAGCCCTATGTGAAAACCATGGCTGACTCTGTCCAGCTGATGCTCGTGAGTTCATTTGATTTTCTTCTCCTCTACTCCCCTCAGCTCTGTTGTCCTTTCTACATCACTGGCTGCTTCTAATCTTGCTGGGACTACCGCAGCTTCACCATCATCATCATCTTCTTCCTTTCTTCTTACTCCTCACACTCCCCTCAATCTTCTTTGCTCTCTCTGTCTCTTCACCTACACAATCTCCACATGTGTATTCTAGTATGAATACAGGTTCTTCCAACATAGGCAGAACAGAAATATTCCAGGTATGAAATATGATCATACTTGCTCATTGCCCAAGGCAAAAGCATCTTGATAGATAGAGACTCCAATTACCTATTCACGTCCTCAATTTCAGAGGCACTTCCTAGGACAATACTGAGTCAGTGTTTTTCTGGATCTCAGTGCCTCTGCATGGACTTGAGTGATTTCACAGGTAAACAGACACAAAATCCACACTGTCATACCCAAACTCCACATACCACAAACTACCAACAGAACTCTGAACTGTGACTCAATTGTTCTCCACAAGCTTTTGATGAATACATAGTAACTGAAGTCACTGGTAGTTCCGTTTGAAGTGCTGAGAGTGGCTTCCTGGGCTTTCTTATGCTCTATACATGGAAAGTCCTGCCATTGTCTCAGGTCAGGCTCAGCTCTCCATATACTGACACATCGTCATATTTACCCTGAAAACAGCATCATTTGTCAGATAAAACACCTTAACTAGTTGCACACTTTTGAAACTTGTTTCCTATCTTATAGGTTTCTAAATTTAATTTTGAAATAATTTACAAGATTTGATTTACAATCTGTATAATATATTATCTAAATTGAAGGACAGAGAGCACATATCTGAAAATATACAGAAACAGTACAGTATATGAGCACAAGTCTTCTGTGGAAATTAGGTCAATGATCCCCTCTCACTGCAGGACAAATGGGAACAGCTGGCTGCACAGGACTCCTCTATAGAGATCTTTCAACACATCTCCTTGATGACCCTTGACACCATCATGAAGTGTGCCTTCAGCCACAAGGGTAGTGTCCAGGTGGATGGGTAAGTGGCAACCTTTGAACTTTAAGGCCTTTGGTCTCACCTACTGGGATGGCCTCATCTGACATGCAGGAGGTGAAGCACCGTGGATACTTGCCTCCACAAAAAAGTCAAGAGTCTGAGACCATTACAGATCATTTACTTACACAATCCAACCCTGACCCAACCACAGACCAGTGATTCTTACCTAAGCTGGATGCTTACATATTCATGTCACCTTCTGTAGTCTTGAAAATTACAAGGGTTATAAAACAGAATTAAGGTGTGCCTCAATGCTCCCTGTCTCTATGATACAGAAAATCCAAGAGTTCATTTATCTGGAGGTTAGATCTCTCCATAGTCTAATCTGTTCTATATCTTCTTCCTCAGAAATTATAAGACCTACATCCAGGCCATTGGGGACCTGAACAATTTATTTCATTCCCGTGTGAGGAACATCTTTCATCAGAATGACACCATCTACAGTCTGTCCTCCAATGGCCGCTTGGCTGACCGTGCCTGTCAACTTGCCCACGATCATACAGGTTCAGTCTGTAGCTCACGTCTCCCCTCCTTGCCCAGGGTTAGCTCAAAGGGGCTGCTGATGACTTCTGAGGCAGATCTAGGCCCTTCAGTGCCCTATAGTGCCTGGGTCACACACATGTAGATATTCTCAAACTGCAAATGTTTGAGTTGGGATGTCAGAATTTTAGGGACTGTATAGGTATCACATTGGTTACTTTTAGTGAGATACGACCCAGCATCTCAAGCAGAGCTTCCTTGGCCCGTGGTCCTTGTCTACATCAGATGGTACTGGTCTTCAAAACCTGCCCACTCCTTACTTGCTGATCCATGTATAGCACATAGCTTCAGGCAAGGAGACACATGGTGTTACATGGGGTTACTGTAGCTCTGGGGTCTATGTGATACTAATGTTCTGGAACAGATGGAGTGATCAAGATGAGAAAGGATCAGCTGCAGGATGAGGGAGAGCTGGAAAAGGTCAAGAAGAAGAGACGTTTGGATTTTCTGGACATCCTCTTGTTTGCAAGAGTGAGTGTGTATCACAGAGAGTCTGCCTGGGAGCACACAGCAAGGAACAAGCACAGTCTGATGACACCTGTTGCCTCCCTCAGACAGAGAATGGGGATAGCTTGTCTGACAAGGACATCCGTGCTGAGGTGGACACATTCATGTTCGAGGGCCATGACACCACAGCCAGTGGACTCTCCTGGATCTTCTATGCTCTGGCCACACACCCTGAACACCAACAGAAATGCAGGGAGGAAGTTCAGAGCCTCCTGGGGGATGGATCCTCCATCACCTGGTAAGAGTTCAAATGGTAGAAGAACCCTTATTCTTTGGGTAGGGAGGAGCCACTGGTCTCCAGTCTACCTGAACATCAGGATGGACCTTGTTTCAGGGATCACCTTGACCAAATGCCCTACACCACCATGTGCATCAAGGAGGCCATGAGGCTCTACCCACCTGTCCCAGGTGTTGTCAGAGAGCTCAGCACACCTGTCACCTTCCCTGATGGGCGCTCTTTACCCAAAGGTATGAGTTTCCATGGCCTGTTCACCTAAATTCATTCCAGAGATAAGGTCGGATCAGAAATCTGTGTGCTCTAACAGTCCTGAATCCTGCTGGGTACCCATTTCCTTTTTAGCAATAGATTACTGTAACTCATAAGTACATTTTTCAAAGTGGGACATAAGCTTAAATTATCCTCTATAAGGTAAAAGTATCTCCAATTCTGATGCTTTGCATGAATAATTGTAAGTATCTCTTTTTCACTAGATAACACTCCTATTGAATCTGTATCCTTCTTATGATGCATCCATTCAGTTTGGGAACACTGACATTCTTTGATTCTTATACTCTAGACTCAATCCAGATGATAACACTATGTAATTTCATTGCCATTCTTATCCTTCATATGTCCTCACTGTCACATAAGTATGTTTTCATGTTGTAGCTGAGAACACACTTGCACATTTACACATACAAGTGGAAGCCAAAGGTCAACATTAGTTTCATTCCTCAGATACCATCCACCTTGATATTTTTGAGGTCAGGAGGTCTCTCACTGATCTGTAAGTCACCTATTAGGCTAGGCTGGATGTCCAGTGGGTGCCTGTCCCCACCTCACCAGCATTCAAGGACAAATATGTGCCACTACACACAGCTTTTATGTGTTCTGCAAACCAAGCATAGGTTTGTAAGTTTCTACAAGTTCTTCACCAGTTCATCTCTCTCTCCAACTCTAATGGTCACATCTTTTGTCATTCTCTACCCTTGATATAATTTGTAGAAATTTTACCTATAAAGAACTTGTATTTTTATATAAATCAGTAAAAACAAAATGACTTACAGGCTCTTGCCACGGCTATTGTTTAGTCTCCATAAGCTGATGATGGTAAGACCCTTTTGCTGAAGACACAACTTACCTATGTCATCAAACACAGAAAATTACCTATTGCCCAATCAGCAGCCCTAATTTTTAACCCAAATATTGAATAGGCCTTTTCTTCAAGCTTGTTTAACTGATAATTTTACATTTTTACATACATATATATAAATATCATGACTCAATCTTCCAAACATTACGTATTAGAAATTATTAAATATGGTATTATGACTTTAACTCTCAAATGCTATTTGATGGGATGTACCCAATAGATAAAAAATCAGACAGAGTCTAGGGAAGCATGTTTCTTTCATGGATCAAAGCAAATGAAGGAGATCAATAAATCCCATGTCATATATGGTCCAGTCCCTGAGAAGCACTCAGGTTGATGGCAGAGATAAACTGATGACCAGATGCTAGATCGACCCTTGCAATGTCAAGAGATCACTTTTTGTCTCACACCTTATTCTGTCAAACTCCTTTCGTAAGTTACTACTTTAGTGATGTTCTAAAATTCCTTTCTGAAATAATATTAACTCACCAAAAAGCCACACTAAAACAACAGGGGGGGGGGCATATTGGGGACTGAATTCTTTGGCATTGTTGCAGAAATCCTTCATCAAACCTAAGTTCTAAGCTGATTCACTCCAAAAACTCGGTTTTATGTCTTTCTTGCTTCTCTTTCTTTAACATTATTTTTATACTCCTCATTTGTACCCCAAATTCATTTCCAAGTCATCCACATCTACCCATAGTGATGATGTTTATTAGCAACCATGTCCTTTTGTGTAGGCATGTCCCCACTGTCTCAGGAACCAAGGTTCACATCCTGGGTATCACCCACCATCTCCCCTATTCTTTTCTGCCCCACAGGTATCTCAGTCATCCTCTCCATTTATGCACTCCACCACAACCCGAAGGTGTGGCCAAACCCAGAGGTAAGAGGCTCCACAGGTGGGTGGGGGGATCCCTCCAGACAAACCCTGCTGTCCCCAGTTCTAGCACCTTGTCCCCTGGTAGGATAAAAGCAGCAGTTTAACCTCTGCCTATCCTGACAAAGGTGTCATGTCCCTGTAGGTGTTTGACCCTTCCAGGTTTGCACCAGATTCTCCCCGACACAGCCATTCATTCCTGCCCTTCTCGGGAGGAGCAAGGTGAGACATCCTGTGTACATTGATGTATACTGTGGGGATATTTTCAGCATACCTTGATGTTTTTGACCTCATGCATACATGACATCTCCAGGTATATTCTATTGGTGGGTATGGGGGAAAAGCTTCTTGGGAATGTGTCTATACACATAAGGAGGGTAGCATTGCAGGAAACACTGTGAAGACCTTGACCCATTGCACTTCCCACTGGCCAGAAAAATTTATATGTCAGTGGATGCCACAGACTTGCAAATGCTCTCATATATTAGGGGAAGGACTGTAAGTTGGTATTTTTATCCTGTGAATTTAACTTCATCGTCCAGCTTTTCAAGTTTCAGGACTCTTAAGTGCCATGCCTTTTTCTGCACTTAAGCCAGGCCAAGTATCTTTCCTGGGTACTTCTCAAATTTTAGAATCACTGTGGAAAGTGATAATTTTTCTTGGGTGTCAGTCCTGGACAACTTTCCATCAGATGCTCATGGAGTTACAGAAAGTCTTTTAAGGGAACATTTATTCCACATCCATGGACTCCACCTGTGCAGTCTCTCCCAGCACAACCAGAGACTCAGTGCCGATATGCACATCCCTCTTGTAACTGCCCAAGGCCAAACCTTGACAGATAATATATATTCCTTACATTACACTTAGACTGTCTTCAGAAAAAAGAAAAGCATTAAACAATAGGAGAATAAACTGTTTTTTTTTTTTTTTGAGAAAACCCTCTGTTTTTTATAACACATAGCATTTGTTAAGGTTCTTGGTGAGTGAAATATTAAAACCATCCTGAAATAGCTACTGAACAAGTTGAAGGCTTTTTAATGGCGTCTAGGAAAATCCTCAAGGCTCCCGTGAAACCCAACTTACTGTTAGCTTTAAAAGGAGGAGCACGGAAGGTTTATCTGATCCTATACTTAATGAATTACTCAAGTGGCAAATGAGATTTCACAGAACAGGCTTCAAGTCAGTTGTTCTTCCAGACACAGGCTGTCTAGCATTTGATGTACTCCAGGCTGGATGCTCCCCCATCCACACACTGGGAATCATGACACTTACACTAGAAGACAGCAGAGTACTGGGTAACTCAGCGTAAGTTGGAATAAGACATATTATGCTGGAGTTTTCTGAATGAGGTTCAGGCTTGCCTGGAGTTCATGATCCCTCTGCCTCAACTTTCCAAGTTCTGAGATCCACATACAGACCACCACACCTTGCTTTGCTCAGAAGTTTTTCTTAATTTCCATTGTATTACATTCCATTATTTATTCCTTCAATTTAAATGAGTTACAATTGAAGCCAAATAAAAATGTTTATTTGAATTTAAAATAAATTATTAAGGAGTTCCTGTGTGTCAGGTGTTATGCTAAATTTTAAAAAAAGGAAATGAAAGATACTCTCCTACCCTTGCCTCCAACTCAAAACTGTATTCCACAAAGACAAGTATATCTGAAGTCAAAATATGTTCTTCCTCCATTCTTGCCTTCATTCATTGAACAGTTTTCTAAATGTTCCATGTTCCTGACATCATCACATGCCCTGATTGTGGCTTATCATTGAATATCACACTGATAATTCTTTGGGTGCCCTGGAAGAAAGGGAAAATCAGCAAAGAAATGAGAGGCAGCTTCTCATTGGCCTGAGCTTAGGGAATATGCAGTCTGAGGGAGAGGAGACATTGTCAACACATCAACAACTTGATCTGAAGTAGGAAGTGAGATGAGCAGAAAAGAGGTGAGGAGACCCAGCCAGTTGAAGGTTGGCTGCAGCTGGGCTTCTGAATGTAGCCCTACCTGATAGAGGTACAGAGGATCTTTGTGGAGATAGAGTCGGAGAGATCAGGGAAGTCCAGGACAGAAAACTGAAGTAAGAATAAGGGACATTTCTGAAGTACAATTAGAAGGCTAAACATGCTGATTAAGGAGCTAAAGGTACCCTAATTAGGAGGAAGATGGGACCGCCGATTGAGGATCCCCAACAGATCCCCCTTAGGAACTTTCCTGCTGAAATCTGACTCCAGTCCATGAAAGCCATGCCCAAGATCTCTCTGGGTGAAGTAAACTAAGCAATGATTAACTTCGTAAATAATTCACAAGTGTGAACTCTAATGCTTAGAATGCTGACCTAACAGACTTCGTAACTCTAAAAGAACTAGAGTCAAAGTAGCCTTGAAATACACAGAGGCTGAATCAAAGTCAGGAGAGCCACAGCCTGGAGAAGAAGTGGGCATGGCCTGTAATGACAGAGATTAGACTGGACCTGTGAAGGTAGCCCCTGAATGCTGTTCTTGGCTATTTCAGGGACCCGTCCCTACTCAAGTCAAAAGTCATTGAGTTTCATTGTCCCTTTCTGACCCAGGAACTGCATTGGGAAACAATTTGCTATGAATGAGCTGAAGGTGGTTGTGGCCCTGACCCTACTCCGCTTTGAGCTGCTGCCAGATCGCACCAGGGTCCCAGTCCCCTTACCACGACTTGTGTTGAAATCCAAGAATGGGATCTACCTGCATCTCAAGAAGATCCACTAATTCTGGTAGGGACAAGGACAGACTCTATGAGCATGCTGCCTGACATCATATCATCTGTTCCTGTCACCATTTGGCTTTCTATCTGCTCATCTTTCCATTTTTCCTCATTCCTTTGCTCCCATGCCTCCTGGCCTCTCCCTCCTCTCTCTCTCTCTCTCTCTCTCTCTCTCTCTCTCTCTCTCTCTCTCTCTCTCTCTCTCTCCTCCCTGTTTCTCTCTCTTTCCAGATCCCCCCTTTATCTCTTCCTCCCTCTCTCTTTCTCTCTTTCTCCTTATTCTAGATTTCCTATTTGTCTTTCTGTCTCTTACTACCCACATCTGATCCCGAGTCTTCTCTGTCCTCCAGCCTCCTCTCCTTACCTTTTATCTTTCTATTCTCTTATTTTCCCTACATGATTTTTCATTGCACCAATAATCAACTGTCACAACCTAGGTGGTCTGAAATAACTGAATGTCATTATCTTACAGTTCTGGATCTCAGAAGTCTGAAATGGCAGAAAACCAAGTTTCTGGAGAGTTCTCTAGATAGTTGTCCTCCTGCACTTTCATTTTAAATCATCATTCCTTGGCACTGGACTGTCACCCTGCTTTAAAGCCAGCATCCTCTGAACCCCTGTCTTCTAATTTCTTTCCCTTTTGTAAAGACATTTGTGACATCATTAAGCCCACTAAGAAATCCAAGGTAGCTTTGCCGGCATAATATCTCTTTCTCAATACAATGTACTCAGCTCTTTGGAATTATGAAGAAACCTTCATGTGTTCCAAACTTAGGACTTGAACATCATTGAGATGTCATTGTGGAGCCTGGCACAGTATTTACATGACCGTCACCTGGTTGCTTTGTCTACATCTCAACTGTAGTCTCTCTCTACTTGACTGTCCTTCACACAAGTTTCTTCATCTTTCCTCTTTTGAACAATAAAGTTCCCAGAGTCACACACAGGGTTTGTCATGATTCCACGTTCCTTGAAACTGCTCCTGGATCAGAATCCATGATGCCATGGACAGATTTCCATGGTATGCCATGGCCTGCTTCCTAGAATGGTTTCTCTTGAATCCACTGTCTGCAACCAGGACTTCCATCCTAGTCCTTCTACTTAGCTGGGATAGCACAGAGTGGTTCTGAGGAAGGGCAGGAGAGACCAGACTGAATACTCAGTACCTGACCAAGGGAGAGCTGGGCAGGAACATGAGCCCAAATCGACGTACTCAGAATGTTCAAGCAGTAAAGAAAGTCTCATGCTGGCCATGCTGAGAACAAAGGAAACTGAGAGCACAGAACAGAATGCTGGGTACCCAGCCAAGGACACATGGTCTAACCACAGGATTCCAAATGTGATGAAATGTGTGACCAGAAAGCGATTCTACTGTCTGGAAGCAATGAGCAAGACTGGCTAAGTTCACAGTCCTGAGCATTCCCCTACATGACACATGCAAAGTGACATTCTTGCCAGCACTCTCTGCACACCCACAGCACATTCCACCCACACATGGACATCGCATGCCCAAGAACAGGGCACCCTCAGGGTGTGTGTGAAAAGTCAGAAAGATGAATCTGTGATCATCTGTGATGGCCACCAGTTCCAGTGTCCACTCAACTCACCAGGAGGTTCCAACACACACACATAAACAAGTACATACTCTAGTGTTCAAGAGATCACACCCAAACATCTGAGTCAGAGATCTTGGCTTTATTTCCACTAATACACATACTCAAAAAGAACTGGTAGTAATGATGGAGTTTTGAACAAAATACATCAGAGTCAGGAAGCCTCAGTTCAAGTTCCTCCTAAATTAATGTCTCTCAGGATCCTTTCCTCAGTATTAAAATATAGTCACAGCTTTCTCCTACCAGAGAAGGGTTGCCTCCATCCTGTCCTGACCTCACAATGGCCAAGGTTCTGAAGATCTAAAATGATAAAATTTAGATTCAGGTGCCACCCAGAGGCACATGGTGGTTATGACTAGACAGTCAGCACGGAGTGATAACTTCTGAATCCTTACTACTTTTGTTCAGAGAGGTCTGTGGGGTGCTAAGACCAAAAGGCAAGTTAGCTGCTTAAGGCTTATAGCCAACAGGCACACTATACAGGAACCTTTGCATCTCACCTTCGAGTTTACAAGGAGATCTGTGTCTTGATGTGGCTTGATAGGAGTTAGCAAGTGTCCTGGAGAAGATTTGCCAAGATGTAGCCTTCTTTCAAGTATAAAAGAATTGATAATAAGAAAGTATATAGCACATAACCCAGGACACCCTAGAGCAGTGGTTCTCAATATTCCTAATCGTGTAACACTTTAATACAGTTCTTTGTATTGTGGTGAGGCCCCAACCAAAAACTGTCATTTTACTATTGTTATAAACCATAATGAAAACATCTGTGTTTCTTAGCCAACCAATGTAAAAGGGTCATTCTACACCCATGGAGTACAGCTGCCCTAGACCCTTTACCAAGTTTCAGGCATAGAATTCCTAGCTCCTGCCTGTGATCCTAGATTTTAGTGTCCTTCCTTCCCTATGTGGCTAATTCCTGGATTGGAACCCCCTACTGACCTTAGACCTTAAACTATAGACATCAAGCTGCTGCTGCAGCAACTGGCAGGAAAATACACTCAGTTGTCATGTGGACACCACCCTGACCTCCACCCCAAAAGTCCTCCTTTGCACAGTCATGTCTTAAGAAAAGGAGTTCCCTTTCTCCCTACTGCAGCACCTTCCCCAGAAATACTGTGAAGGCCAGAGCACTGTGTGACTATGAGACACCACTATTAGGAAGGACAAGAATCCCACAGAGACGTCCCAAGAAAGACGTCACACCAGTAAAGACACTGTTCCTGTTCTGTCACTTTGGTGGTGGGAGTTTGCTTTTACAATTATTCTTTATTTTGTACAGATTTAGTTGAATCAACTTTTCTTTTTTTCATTATATTCCAAATACACACAAAGGCAGATAAAGACATGCACATCAATGAAGGGCCACATTCTATCCAGCCATCCCTCCTTCACATCCCTCCTCCACAGATCTAAGACAACACTGACATTGTCTTCACTAAGGTTTTCCAAGGCCTGGAATGTATGATTCTAATTTTTTGTTTGTTTCTTTTAGAAAGACATAGAGTTATGAGAAATAAATGAAGCGTCTTGTGACAGCCAGATGTTCAGCAAATGTTTGTAGAGTGAAGAAATGAGCTCCAGAGTCCAGGCATTGAGTCATTAGACACATGTGTTCACAAGGGACTGCCTTCAATAAGACTTTCAGTCCCAATGCTTTCACATCTTTAAGTCCCCAAAAGCTGGGATCCATGATGACTCCACAATCAATCTAAGAAAGCAACGTCCCTGGAAAAGCCACAGCCTGTGCTATCCAAGCCGTGATCTCCAAAGACCTATTTCCCAGAGCCCAGTGTCTTAAGGTGGAAGTGGATGCCCCTTTTGGAGCAGAAGACCAGCTGGGGAATATTGATGGATCTCTGAGAGATCCAGAGAGAATTCAAAGTGCAGTAAACACAGGGTTGTGACCACCTTCATCTCGCTCATGGCAAACTGCTGCCCAGTGCAGATCCTGGAGCAAGCAGCACAAAGGGGCGTCAAGCTGTTGGCTACCCAGTGTTCTTGGAGGCCCACAAAAAAACAGTAACTATTTGTGGATGCATAATGATTGATTGATTTTTTGATGTGGGCTTAAAAGGCAAATCCAGTGGGTATCATCCCAACTGGGAGGTCTGGCTTGCAGTCTCCCACAGAAGGAAATATCTACTCCATTTCCCAGGAAAAGAAAAAATCAGCAAAAGGCCCCCTTGTCACAGAGTGCTCCATAATTATGCCTCCCTCAATTTTCACTCCCAGTCCTGAGGGTCTGAGAATGTTGTCCCTCTGTCTACCTGGGCCCTGCAGAAAAAGGGATGTAGACAAAGGAGTAGCATCCTCTCACATTCTCAAGAGAAAAGCACGATGGGTCAAAGACCTACAAGATAGGACTTTCCTAAATCCCACTCACTGATGTGGGATTCTTCTCTATGTGTTATGAATATGTTTTATTATCATTGGTTGTGAAAGAAGCTGTTAGCTACATCCACAAAAACACAGACAATAGATGACTCACAGCAACAAATCCCAAAGAAGGGGAAAACACACAAAATAATATCACCAACAACAAAAACTAAGAGGAACTAGCAATCACTAATCATTAATATCTCTTAATATAAATGACTCAACTTACCTATAAAGACACAGGTCTAGAGATTGGATACAAAAACAGAATCCATCCTTCTACTGGATGGATTTCACTTTCTTGTGAAACACACATCAACATCAAAGACAGACATTGTCTCAGAGTAAAAGGGTGGGAAAAAAATTTCCAATCAAATGGACCTAAGAGACAAGCTAGGGTAGCAATCTTAATATCTAACAAAATAGACTTCAAACTGAAATCAATCAAAAAAGACAAAGAAAGACATTTTGTATTAATCACAGAAAAAAATCCATCAAGAGGAAATCTCAATACTGAACATATATGCCCCAAATACAAGGGCACCCTCATATGTAAACGAAACACTATTAAAGTATAAATCACACATTAAGCAGCACACACTAATGGTGGGAGACTTCAACACCCCATTCTCACCACTGGACAGGTCTGCCAGACAGAAAATTAAGAGATAAATAAGGGAACTGGCAGATGTTGCAACTTAAATAGACTTAACGAACATCTATAGAACATACCATTCAAACATAAAAGAATATACCTTCTTCTCAGCACCTCATGGAACCTTCTCATAAACTGACCACATACTAGGTTAAAAGAAACCCTCAACAGATACAAATATATTGGAATAACCCCATGTATTTTATTGGATCACCATGGCTTACAATTAGAATTCAACAGCAACACTAATTTCAGAAAGCCCACAAATGGAAATTAAACAATGCTCACTTGAATCATCAATGGGTAAAGGAAGAAATAGAGAAAGAAACTAAATACTTCCTAAAATTCAATAAAAATGACCACACAACATACCCAAATTTATGAAACACAATGAAAGCAAGGTTAAGAGGAAAATTCATAGCACTAAATGCCTACATAAAGGAGCTGGAAAAATCCCACACTAGTGAGTTAACAGAACACCTGAAAACTCTAGAACAAAAGGAAACAAACTCACCCAGGGGGACTAGATGACAGGAAATCAAATTGAAAGCTGAAATTAACAAAATAGAAACAAAGAAAACAATACAAAGAATCAATGGGCAAAGAGTTGATTCTTTGAGAAAATCAACAAAATAGACTACCTTTATCCAAACTAACCAAATGGCAGAGAGAGAATATCCAAATTAGCAAAATCAGAAATGAAAAGGGGGACAAAACAACAGACATGGATGAAATCCAGAGAATCATTAGGTTCAAGAACCTGTACTCCACAAAATTGCAAAGCATGATGGAAATGAACAATTTTCTGGATGAATATCACTTACCAAAATTAAATCAAGACCAGATAAGCAAATTAAATAGACCTACAACTGTTAGGAGATAGAAACAGTCAACAAAAGTCTCCCAACCAAAAAAAAACTCAGGGCCAGATGATTTCAGCTCATAATTCTACAAGATTTTCAAAGAAGATCTAATACCAATATTCCTCAAATTGTTCCACACAATAGAAACAGAAGGAACATTGTCAAATTATTTTTATAAGGCCACAGTTACCTTGAGACCCAAACCACATAAAGGTATTACTAAGAAAGAGAATTACAGACCAATCTCCTTCATGAATCAAATCCAAGAACACACCAAAAAAATCATCTGAAGAAAAATCCAGTCAGCTTCATCTCAGAGATGCAGGGATGGTTCAACATATTAATATGTCAATGTAATCCACCTTATAAACAAAGGGGAAAAAACCCACATGATCATCTCATAGATGCCGAAAAAGACTTCAAAGAAATAAAATATCCCTTCATGATAAAGGTCTTGGAGAGATCAGGGATACAAGGAACATACCTAAACATAATAAGGGCAATATACAGCAAGCCAACAACCAACACCAAACTAAATGGAGAGAAACTCAAATGATCCCACTGAAATCAGGAACAAGACAAGGTTGTCCACTCTCTCCATGTCTATACAATATAGCACTTGAGCTTCTAACTAGAGCCATAAGACAACAAAAGGAGATCAAGGGGATACAAATCAGAAAAGAAACAAAACTCTCACTATTTGCTAATGATGTGATTGTTTACATAAAGGACCCTAAAATACCTATCAAGGAACTGCTACAATTCATAAACACCTTCAGTAATGTAGCAAAATACAAGATTAACTCAAAAAAATCAGTAGCCCTCCTGTACACAGATAAAAAATATGATGAGAAAGAATGCAGAGAAAAATAATCCTTCACAATAACCAAAAATAACATAAAATACCAACAAGTGAGAGACCTGTATGACAAGAACTTTAAATCTTTGAAGAAAGAAATTGAAGAAGAAACCAGAAAATAGAAAGATCTCCCATGCTCTTGGGTAGGTAGAGTTAACATAGTAAAAATGGCAATTTTACCAAAAGACATCTACCAATTCAATGCTATACCCATTAAAATCTGAGCAAAATTCTTCACAGACCTTGAAAGAACAATACTCAACTTCATATGGAAAAGAAAACAGGATAGCCAAAACAATTCTGTACAATAAAAGAATTTCTGGAGGCATCATGATCCCTGATTTCAGACTCTGCTACAGAGCTACAGTACTGAAAACAGTCTGGTATTGGCATAAAAATAGACAAGAGGACCAATGGAACTATATCAAAGACTCAATTATCAATCTACAAACCTACAAACACCTGGATTTTGACAAAGAGGCAAAAAATACAAAATGAAAAAAGAAAGCATATAAAACAAATGCTGATGGCATAACTTCATGTAGAAGAATGAAAATAGATCCATTTCTATTGTCATGCACAAAACTCAAGTCCAAATGGGTCAAAGAATTCAACCTAAAACCAACCACACTGAACTTCATAAAAGAGAAAGTAGGAAGTACACTTGAACGCATTGCCACAGGAGACTACTTCCTAAATATAAGATTATAAACTGATTGGCCTCTTAGCTCAGACTTCTTGTTAACTCTTATAATATATATTAACCCATTGTTCTTATCTATGTCAGCCACATGGCTCAGTACCTTTTTCAGCGGGGTAGGTCACATTCCTGCTTCTTCCGTGGTCTGGGCAGAAGTGGGGAGGAATGGGCTTCCTCCTTCCCAGCATTCTCCTGTTCTCATCACCCTGGACCTCTAATTCCTGTCTGATTGACCTGCCTATACTTCCTGCCTGGCCAATCAGCATTTATTTAAAATTTGATTGCCAAAATACAGACAATTCTCCAGCACCAGAGGAAGGTTTACTCATACTCTGTGAGGCTGGTTCTTGGGCCCAGGGGTCTGCACACAAAGCCTCAAGCTCTTCAGCTAGTGATGAATTCTTGTAGCATTTTCCACATCCACGTTGACATATAGACTGGTGGTGTGATTTTGCAGATCATGTTTAAGTAACTGTATTGTTGAGATTTCATGGATACAACTTTTCTGACATATCTAGAAGACACTCTCTAACAGCAGGTATCTGGTCTTCTGATGTTTTCTCCATGACCACTTCTATGATGTTCCCTAAGACTTATGTTTGGAGGTTAGTTGTATATGTACTAATGGGGGCTAAGAATTACAATTACTATTCTCTATATTTTAGCAGAGTATCTGTCTGTTGGAGAAGAAGACTACAAGGAGGAGGAAAAGAAAAACAATAGAAGAAGGAGGAGGAGAAAAGAATGAAAAAGAAAAACAAAAGAAAGAGAAGGAAGAGGAATAGAAAAAGGAAGAAGTTTGATAAAGATGAAAGTGAAATTTGTCTATGGCTATAAGTATTTACAATACAGTTAAAAATTACATTGATTTAGGAAATTGAAAGTAGTAAGTTTTCCTCCAAGGATCATAAACGACTTGCTTAAAATGGAAGGGAGAAGCTATGAGAACTCAATGCTATACACAGAACTACAGGCAGCTATAGAATCTGAGAACAGGGAAGAGCACACCAACAAAGTATCCAATACCAAGCAGTCAGTCCCTGAACATTCATACAAGTGACATTAAATAAACTGATCAGGTGTGATTTATGTATTTAGGATCTCACACACACATGCATATACATATAAATGTAGTATGTATGTGTGTACAAACATATGAAGGAAAAGAAGAAATGAATTTGAAAGAGAGAAGGGGGATTATTGAAAAGGACAAAAAAGGAAAGAGAGGAGGAAAATTGTGCGATTATACTCTAAAAAATAATTCAGAAATAGGCTATGGGTCCCAAGGTGAGTTCTCAAAACAAGAAATAAAACTTCTAGAAAATCTCTTTTAAGAGTATTCAACATTCCAAACAATTAGGGAAATGCAAACTTTGAGACTCATATAATGCCAGACAGAATGGCTAAGACCAAGAAAACAATTGACAACAAATTATGGCAAAGATGTAGAGAAAAGAGTCAAACCCTGGTAGATCGACCATGCTGCAGTGAATGGTCATGCACCCAGGAGTACATGGGCAGCACAAACTGAACTTGACAGGTTTGGGGTAGGAGAAGAAGGTACAGAGAAGAGTATTAGGGAAGTGGGACACAGGACTGGGAGGAATTGGGAGAGGGGATGAATATGATCAAAAAAATTACATTATATAAAATTCTCAAAGATTCATAAATAATTTTAAAGAAAAAGAAACAACTGTAACGAGAGTCAAGTTCAAACTCCAAAACTCTTTCATCTATTCCCTCATTTTAGGGGTAAAAAAATAGGTTCTGGGGCAAAAGAGGGGAAAAGTCACCATCCAGCAGTCCGAGGTCAGAGGGGAAGAGCACCATGTAGATACCGAGAGCAGTCATGAAACTGGGATAAAGTTCAGTGAGATGGGAGGGTAAATTGTTGCATTCCCCTTTGCTCTAGTTTTTAACAGAGCATGGGATTTAGGACAGAAATAAAGGACCTTCAGCCCTGTGGGTTGAGAAATACACCCCTTGTTATTAAAGAGGACAGAGGAGAAAACATTTGGGAGCATGTCAGGAGCTTCTGGGGAAGAAGTCTTGTAGTCCAATAAAGAAGGTGACCTCACCATAGACTCTCAATGATTGATTTCCTTTTTACAGTAACATGTTGCCTCTCTGGTGTCAGTTTCTCATCATTAAAATAAGGACAACGGTGAACAACCCATACTTACTAAACATCTGATAAACTAGACTGAGGTCTTTTAAGCCAAGGTTGGTGTCTCTTTTTCTTGTTATGTGTGCACTCCCTACCACCCTGCCTGGCACACAGTTAAAAGTTCAGGGGAAAGTCACTGCAAAACAGCAAAACATCTGACTAGATGTATTTGCCATGCTCTTAACAAGGCCAAAACCAAATAAATCAAGCTCTATTCCACTGGATGGTGGATGAAGTTAGAAACAAACATGGCACAGAGCCCAGAGACCCAAGATGTCCTTGTAATGAAGGAAATGGAGCAGAGTGGTGGTGGCGCACGCCTTTAATCCCAGCACTCAGGAGGCAGAGACAGGCGGATCTCTGTGAGTTCAAGGTCCGCCTGGTCTACAAGAGCTAGTTCCAGGACAGGTCCAAACCCTTTCTTGAAAGACCAAAAAGAAAAAAAAATAGGGAAATGATGGAGGACACAGGAGAAAACAATATCTACATGAGATCAAACCTAAGCTTCATGTCAAAGTGAATGCATTGAGCACTTCCTGTCCAACACACAAGCATCTAAAACACTTGCTCTTAGAGAAGTCAGAGCCCAGTTTGCAGCGCTCTCAGGTAATCTCACACTACAGCATTAACTCAGGCACAGCCACCACTCAGCCTTCTCCTGCAGGACACCATCTTGAGCTCCACCATTTCCCCCAGAATCCCACAATGTAACCAATCAGCACCAATCAACTTCCTAAATTTCCACAAAGCAGCCTGCCCTACCAAGGCCATAGGAAAAAGCAAAGAGGCCCTTTCCTCTCACCAGAATCCCTAGGAGTGCCTGGGCAGCCAGCCCGGCTCAATTCAGTGAGTAAAGTCCCCATGAAGAAACAGTGTGCAAACAATGAACATTAACTGTTCTCCTAGCTGAGCCTGTGTTGGACTCTAGTGTCCAAACACCGAGGAGGAGTCGCCCCCAGAGACCACTTCATACACCACAGCCGATGCAAAAGCATGAGGATTTTATTAATTCTGTCATGACAGGGTTCCCCAGCATTCAGGAAGCCGAGGGACCCCGAATAGATGGCACAGGCTACTTTTAAAAGGGCCACAGAAGCAAGGGGGGTTGTTCTTTGACTATTCTGATTGGCTTATTCGAAAGGGCTATTACCAATAATTGACTGGAGAGCTGTTGCCAGATCAGGTGAGGTAAGAGGTCATTTTGACCCCATTTCCCAGGGGACTGAACCAAAGCATACGTATTTGGGTAACTGTTCAGGAACTGACTATGTAGCTGTTAGGTCCTTGGTTCCCAGGGGAGGAGGGGAAGCACTATGGCATGGAGGCTGAGAGGATTCAGAATTGTCAGAAATGGCTTCAGGATTGTCTTAAAGTCTTACACCTGCTATTATACCTTAGCCCTGCGTGGTCCTCAGATAATTGTGGGGAGTGGAAAAAGCCCCAAATAGTAGAAGCCTTGAATGAATGTGTGTTGTTGACACGGGCATGGCCATGTCAAGGAGCCTAGACTCAAACCTGTAGAAAACGGCAAAGCTTCACTTTCCTAAGGTGAATCTCAGAGGAACAGCAAAGCCTCCTCTGGTCAGTGTGTAGATATTGGTAGTGTGAGCAGAAAGCATGCATCATGTCTTTCTTCCCCTGGAGAGTATCTGAAGAATCTGATTGTTCTTTGGACTGGAGAGGGAGGAGGAGGAGGAGCGGGAGGGGAGGAGGTGGAAATTTTTAATTTAAAAAAAAGAAAAGAAAATATAAAAAAAAACTTTGACTACATATGATCAATTAAAGGTGCCCCCTTGAATGAATTGTGTGAAAACCCCTGCCATATAAACAACCATATAAACATCCACACTGAGCTTGTGAAGGGGAACTTCAGCTTCTCCACCAGAGACCCCAGTCCACTGAATCCCAGCTGTACCTGTGTGTCTGTGTCTCTGTGTATGTGTTTGTCATTTCTTCATTCCCTCAACACCCCAGTCAGGTCTGTCCCTGGGGCCATGCCGGGGCAGCACAAACACTGAGGAGTACCACATTCCTGCAGCCAGGCCTGCTGTGTTGTCTGATCAGAACTTACAGAGATTGGACAAGGTAATGTAAACCTTGACTGACAGCACTCGGGAGGCACAGGCAAGTGGATCTACATGAGACCAGCCTGGTCTACGAAGAGAGCTCCAGACCATCAAGGACTACACAGAGAAACCCTGTCCTGAAAAACCTCCCAAGGGTCCTGCTGCACACAGCCCCCAGACACTGATACATGACCTTTTTCCCTACTGTGCACCCCATAATGTGCCTTTGTGATCTTTCAGCAGCCTCGTCCCTTAAGGCTCTCAGAAATGGACTAGCATCCTCCCTTCCAGTGCTGTGTCATTCATGCCTTGCTTTCCTGGGTTCATCAAATCAGCCCTACCTGGTGTAAATAACAGAAACTAAAATGTGACCCACCCACCCTGAGTCACAAAAGCAGGCGTTGTCCTCACAGCTATGGAGAGGCTAACTTCCTAAAGGGACCAGTCAGGAAAAAAATAAAAACATAAATACTTGAGCGTTAGACCACTGAAACACGCTCATACACAGGTATCATCAGTGCTGATATTGTGGGTGAAGAAGCTTCTTGGAGACTACACTGTTTGCACTAAAACCAGTGTTACGACCATACTGACATCCTGGGTACATCTCCAGAAGAAAGACTCTTGAAGAAAAAGAAAAAAGAAGAAAACTATCCTACAAATGCAACAGAGGCAAGTGATCAACCAAGCACAAAGCAAGAAGAATGAAGACACAGTTAACATAATAAAAAATATCTTTCCAGTAACTATTATGAAAAAAATAAATGAAATGCCTTAAGAAAAAACATAAAATGAAGATTCTAAGGAAACTTGAAAAGATGTGAAAGAATACAGACTTTATTAAAAACAAACAAAAAAATCCATCACTTGAGAAACTATAAAAAGAAATAAAGATGCTCAATCATACTATAAAGATATGTGTTCAACTATGTTCCTATCAGCATTATTTTTAATAGCCAGACCCTGGAAGCAACCTAGATGCCCCTCAAATTGAAGAATGGATAAAGAAAATGTGCCACATTTACACAATAGAGTACTACTCAGTGGTAAAAAAAAAAAAATGACATCTTAAATTTTGCATACAAATGAATGAAACTAGAAAACAGCATCCAGAGTGAGATAACCCAGATGCAAAAAGATGAATATAGTATGTACTCACTCATAAGTTGGTATTAGCTATAAACAAAGGATACTGAGCCTGTAGTTCATGATCCTAGATAAGCCAAGTAACAAAGTGAGCCCTAGAAACAAGCATATATATATCCACCTCAAAAATCGAAAAAGACAAGATCACCTTACACAATTGGGAACATAGGGGTGGAGAGAGAAGACAAGGAAGAAGGAGGATAGGAGGGGAGAAGCAGAGGGGCTAGGAGAACTTGAGGAAATGAGATAGTCGAGAATGAGGAAGGACAGAGATGAGAGCAAGGAAACTTGATTGAGGGAGCCATTGTGGGGTTAGCAAGAAACTTGACTCTAGAGAAATTCCCAGGAATCCACAAAGATGACCACAGCTAAGACCTTAAGCAATAGTGGAGAGGGTGCCCAAACAGGCCTTGCCCTGGAGTCAGACTGATGAATATCTTAAATATCACCATAGAACCTTCATCTACCAACTGATGTAAACAAAGGCAGAGACCCACATTGGAGCATTGGCCTGAGCTCCAAAGTCCAGTTGAAGAGGGGAAGAAATGAGAATATGAGCGGGGAGGTCAAGACCATGATAGGTACACCCGCTGAAACAGTCGACCTGAGCTAATGGGAGCTCACCAACATCAGCTGGGCCAGGAAGGAACAAGCATAGAGTCAAACTAGTTCCTCTGAATGTAGCTGGGACAGACTGCGGGGCCACTGGAATTGGCACCAGAATTTATTCCTACTGTTTGTACTGGCTTTTGGGGAACCTCTTCTTTTCGGGTGGATACATTGCTCAGTCTAGATACAGTAGGGAGGACCTTGGATGTTCCCCAAAGCATTGATTCTTTCCCACCTTAAGGAGTGGATGGGGGGCTGTGAGGGTAAGTGGAGAGGATGGGAGGAGGGTAGGGAGTGGGAACTTGGATTGGGTATGTATAATGAAAAACAATAGTTTGTTTTCTTTTTTAAAAAAATAAAAATTAAAATAAAAAAGAGATACATATCATAAAAAGAACAAAAAAAACACCCTGGTTACAGGGTGAGGAACTTGGTCCAGCCTCAACTTGGTATGCCAGACTTCTTGACTCCCCAAGGGAGTCCTTACCCCTCTGAGGAGTGGATGAGGGTAGAATGAGAGTCAAGTTGGGCAGTGGGAGAAGGGAAGGGAGGGGAACTATGGTTCATTCGTAAAATAAACATTTTTTTAATGGACAAAGAATAAAGATGCCAAGTGGTGGTGGCGCGCCCCTTTAATCCCAGCACTTGGGAGGCAGAGGTAGGCAGATCTCTGTGAGTTCGAGGCCAGCCTGGTCTACAAGAGCTAGTTCCAGGACAGGAACCAAAGCTACAGAGAAATCCTGTCTCGAAAAACCTGAAAAGAGAAAGAAAAGAATCAAAGAGATACCACAGAGAACTCAATAAATGAAATAAAAATACCACTGAGAGTTGCAATACCAGATTGCATCATGGAGAAGGACGAATTCAGAGCTTAAACACAGGCTAGACAAATAACTGAACTAGACTAAACAAAGAGAAAGAAATAGGAAAAGGCAAAGAATAAAGTATAAAAGATGAACAAGACACTCTCAGCAAAAGTACGGACATTGTAGAAGTTACAGAATGAAAAGAAACCTACTGCGTGAGCGCTGGTAAGGTGGCTTAGTGGTTCCTGCTTTCAAGTTGATGCCATGAGTTCTATCCCTGGAACTCACCTGATGAAGGAGAGACCTGACTCCTGTAAGTTGTGCTCTGACCTACATACACATGATGACATTCATGTGCAACACACATACAAATAAATAAGTCTAGTTAAATAATATCTGAAAGTCTACCAAATATTGAGAAATGCATGAGCTTCTAAATGCAATAAATTCAAAGGACTCTGTTTAGATTAAACTGATATAGTCTTGTCAAAGTTAAGCTATTTTCAAGCCCTTAAAAGTCCAAGGAAAGAAATTCTAAAAACAAAAGACATAAGACAAGTCACATACAAGCAAGGCTGTAGTAGACTAGTGTTAGAGTCCAGAACAGAAACTTTTCAAAAAAAGATTAAACTTCCAAATATTGCCCCCTCCCCCCACTCCCCTCCCCCTATCCCCACTCCTCTTCTCCTCCCCCCACACCATTCCTCCTCCCTCTCGATACTGAAGAGCAGTCCAAATTCCCTGCCCTGCGGGAAGACGAAGGTCTTCTATCTACGTCCAGGAAGGTGAGCTTCTAAACAGGCTAAGCTCCCACAAAGCCAGTTCATGTATTAGGATCGAAACCTAGTGCCATTGTCCTTGGCTTCTCATCAGCCTTCATTGTCCGCCATGCTCAGAGAGTCCAGTTTCAACCCATGCTTATTCAGTCCCAGACCAGCTGGCCTTGGTGGGCTCCCAATAGATCAGTTCCACTGTCACAGTGGGTGGGTGCACCCCTCGTGGTCCTGATTTCCTTGCTCATGTTCTCCATCCTTCTGCTCCTCATTTGGACCTTAAGAGCTCAGACCGTTGCTCCAAATCGAGTCTCTGTCTCTACCTCGATCCATCGCCAGATGAAGGTTCTAAGGTGATATGTAAGATATTCATCAGTATAGGATAGGGTCATTTCAGGTTGCCTCTCCGCAGTTGCCCAAGGTACCAGCTTGGGACATCTCCCTGGACACCTGCGAACCCCTCTAGAGTCAAGTCTCTTGCCAACCCTAAGATGGCTCCCTTAGTTAGGATATATACTTCGCTGCTCCCATATCCACCCTTCCTATATCCCAACCATCCCAATCCCCCAAGCTCCTCCCATCCTCCCCTTCTCACGTTTCTCATCCCATTTCCCCTTTGCCCCATGCCACCTCACCCGCAAGTTCCCAGTTTTTGCCCTGCAATCTTGTCTACTTCCCCTATCCAGGCGGATGACTATACGATTTTCTTTGGGTTCACTTTCTTATTTAGCTTCTCTAGGATCACAAATTATATGCTCAATGTCCTTTATTTATGGCTAGAAACCAATTATGAGTGAGTACATCCCATGTTCCTCTTTTTGGGTCTGGGATACCTCACTCAGGATAGTGTTTTCTAGAGGAGGGGAGGGAAATGGGAAACGGGGAGCAGGTGGAAATTTTAATTAAAAAAAGAATAAAAATAAAAATTTAAAAAAGAGAAAAGAAAAAAGAAAAAGAAAAAAAAGATTAAACTTTCCAATTAAAAGAATTATGTTGGCTGAATGGATTTTAAAAGTCAAATTCAACTCTATGCTGTCCACAAAACTTCATAAGATGGTGTGGAAGAATGGAAAGAAACCTACTGGTTCCAGAAAAACAGCACAAAACAGCAATGAGGAAGGAAGATCTGAAGTCCATGGTGCTGAAAAGGCACCCATGATCCTGCCTAGCCTGGCTCCCAGCGTGATTATGACAGAAAATTTGTCAGAAAGAGTCCACAATCAGAAAAACATGATGTCAAGAAAAACCAGGTTCATTTCATCTATTACCCCACAGAAATAGAACCCAGACTGAACTGAAGCAGTAGAAATAATAGAATCATAACCATCAATGCTGATGCTGGAAGACATAAAGGTTAACATAGCAAAAAAACAAAATAAGTGTGTGTTTGTGTGTGTATGTGTGTGCACACGCGCGCACGCGTTTGTATTTGTTAGTTGACATGTTCAGGGGAAATCCCTTGAGGTAATGCTCATATTTATCCAGTCAAAAGATACTGGAGCTGAAAGATGTGCTCAGCATCTTGAAAGGCTCAACCCCTTTCAAGAAGCAGATGAATGATCCAGAAATGATGGAAGACATTCACCAGAGCCTTTGGTGTCACAAAGTGTGAACTGACCATGAGACCTAGAGAGAGAAGGGCAGCAGTGCCTAGTTGCTCTGCAGTCTGAACTAGCAACCACTCACAATCCACTTAACATGGACAATTCAGAAGAAACTATGTAGGCACTGGGTTTGCTATATGAACTCAAGGAACTCCCAAGAGCAACAAGTAAAAAATTAAGAGATGAGTCCTGGGGAAAGACCCAGACTATAGTGACCCCATAACATACACCACTTCAGCAAGGTGGTTAATTTATGTAACGATATTGTTTGAATTTTAAAACCTATAAATAAAATTGTGGATAAAAAATGAATGGATGAATATTGAAAGAAATGATAATTACTATGCCTACCTAATATGTGCAGTATCCATATGTTGAAATATCACACATTACACTATAAATGTATACAGAAATATATGGTGAAAAGAAAAATAAGACAGAAAATATATAAATGTTTTTGACTAACACAAAGAGAGAAGGGTGGCTGCAGGTCTGCCCTTGACCACTGGCAGCTGACAAATCATTTTTCTGCCTCTCAAAGTAAATCATTCACCTTAACTGACCAACTGCACTGTGAGAGTAAACTCTGTCTGCCTTCACCTTTCTCCCTCCCACTATATAAAAAAAGGATTTATACAGAAGGTAGAAAGGATTCATGAGAGTGAGGGGAGTCTGTGACCCAGGAGTGGCTGCAACATGAGTGTCTCTGCTCTGAGCTCCACCAGATTTGCAGGCAGCATCTCTGGCTTCCTGCAAGTGGTCTCCGTGCTTGGCTTGCTTCTGCTGCTGCTCAAAGCGGTCCAGTTCTACCTGCAGAGGCAATGGCTACTCAAAGCTTTCCAGCAGTTCCCATCCCCACCCTTTCACTGGTTCTTTGGACACAAGGTATGAGGAAAGGAGAGGGTGGGAGGGAGGGCAGGGAGAATGGAGGTGCAGAGAGGATGGAGGTGCAGGGAGGATGGAGATCTCAGAGACTGGCCATCAAGTTCACAGGACAAAGAAGTATAAGAAGTCCAAGTACTTCATGAGACACAGAGCTCAGGTTGAGAGTCATTCCAGCATTACTGTGGTTCAACTTGTCTGGCTGTAGCCAACTCTGTACTGAGAACCCTGCAATTGAAGGCTGTGGTTGAGCCTACTTAGTCTCCTCTTCTGCAGGATGAGCACCTTCAACAGCCTCTGCTGTTCTCAAACAGATTCTAGGTGGTTCCTTGCATAGTCATTCACGGTTATTCTCTCCCAAGCTCAGGGCTTGCTGGGAACACAGAAGTCAGTGAGATGGAAGCCTGGCCCTGTGGGGTTCTTGGTGTGGCAATGGTACACATCTCAGGAGCTGTCAGGCACAGGAAGAGTTCACACTACTGGGATGAGTGGGTAGCTGGCCCAGATGATTTCCCCTCATTGCAAGGGAATTTTCAGGATGGAAAGATTATGACTAAAATCCTGAAATCATGGCACAGAAAGGAATAAGGCTGTGTAGTGGCCTCACATGAGGGCACCAATGTCAGAATTTCCTCGGGGTCTGTTTGGTTCTCTATTCTCTTTCACAACCCATACTCTAAGCAATTTTCATAAACACACCATCGCTTCCCTATACCACAGTGCTCAGTTCAAGAACCAGGCACACGTGTCTGAGATCTCCCAGGAAGGAGATGGTGCAGCACCCTGTATATTAGGAATGGAAGGTATTGACCTCTTGCACTGTCACCCAGGAAATAAGGACCAGAGTCAAGAGGGGGATACATGAGGAAGCATTCAACAAAGGATTATGCAATGGATGCTCTTAGAAGGACAAGGGGATGTGGTACTTGTGTGCAGAGCTGAGGATTCACGCAACAGCACTGTCAATTCTAGCAAAGGACCAATACCCTGTGTCCCCGGTGTAGCAAAGCTCTAAGTGATAGCACAGATAGTCCGTGAAACTGCTATAAATCCTTAATACTTCTGAAAAGTCTAGAACTTTGTTCCTATGCTTGTTTGGCACTTGTCTCTAACCCAAAAAAAACTAAACTAGAGTCCAATGCTTCATCTTTCCCTCAACAGCAATTGCGGGGTGATCAGGAGCTACAGATGATTATGAAGGTTGTGGAGAACTTCCCAAGCGCCTTTCCTCGCTGGTTCTGGGGAAGCCAAGCTTACTTTACTGTCTATGACCCTGACTACATGAAGGTGATACTAGGGCGATCAGGTGAGGGTATATCATTCTGAAAAGATTTGTGCTGTTGTCTTTGTAACTAGTCCAAGGCTGTTGAATTCCTGAAGACTGTAGTACCAGGCCATTGCCCTACACACCCTAACAATGATTCTCCCAGACAAAACCCCGGAACATGGCCAGCAGCACTCAGTATTGAAATTTCAAGCCTTTAGCCAAAAGTCATTATATTTCTTTGCTATTTAATCAAATTAAGATAAGTAATGTAAATTGTCCCAGGTCTGAAAAGCACACTTCAAATGCATATTGGTTTGAGGTTTGAAATCTCTAATTGTTACCTGGCTGTTGGTATCAGATGATAACTAAACTAAGACAGGATCCACAGTAATACACACACACACAACAGAGAGAGAGAGAGAGAGAGAGAGAGAGAGAGAGAGAGAGCTGCCTTACTTATCCCATTTCTTGTTTCTGTTTCAGATCCAAAGGCACATGGAGCCTACAGATTGCTGGCTCCTTGGATTGGTATGTGTGTCTGCATGGAGAACGTGGTCTGGCCCCAGTTAGAGCGTCCAAGACCTGTGACTCTGTTTCACAGAGAACAAAATGTGACAGGCTACCAGTGCCTTGATCTAGCCCTCTTCTCCCTGGCCCCAAAGAAGTAGAAACAAGGCTTCTGACCCTTCACTGCTCCAAACAGTATGTTCCTGGTTGGTCTACCACACCCCAACTCCTTTGCAATTTTTATCTCACAGATGTAATCATCGCAGAGTGTATGCCAGTCACACAAGCTAGGGAATTCATAGAGCCCCCTACCCCAAACACACACACACAGTTTATCTAACAGGCTCTCTGATTCCATCTCTCACACACGTACACCCATTCCTGCCCAGGCTATGGTTTGCTCTTGCTGAATGGACAGCCATGGTTCCAGCACCGGCGCATGCTGACCCCAGCCTTCCACTATGACATTCTGAAGCCCTACGTGAAAACCATGGCTGACTCTGTCCAGTTGATGCTCGTGAGTTCATTTGAGATTCTTCTCCTCTACTCCCCTCAGCCCTGATAGCCTTTCTACATCAGCAGCTGCTTCTCCTTCTCTTCTTCTTCCTCCTCTTATTCCTCACACTCCCCTCTCTCTTCTTTCACTCAATCTCTCTTCACCCGCTCAGAGTGTACTCCAACAAGCTCCACACGTGTATTCTAGTATGAATACAGGTTCTTCCAACATAGGTAGAACAGAAATAGTCCAGGTTCCAGAATATGGCCATACTTTGCCCAAGGCAAAGAGCATCATGGTAGACAGAGACTCCAGTTACCTCTTCACATCCTCAACTTCAGAGGAACTTCCTAGGATGATACCGAGCCAGTGTTTCTCTGTGTCAGTGCTCTGCATGGACTTGAGTGATATCTCAGGGAAATGGACTCCAGACTCACACTGTCATAGCCAAACACACCACACCACAAACTTTCAACCAGAATCTGGATTCTGACTCAGTTGTTCTCCACAAGCTTTTGATGAATACATAGAAAAAGAAGTCACTGGTGTCCCGTCAGAAGTGTACATAGTCGCTACTTGGGATTTCTTATGCTCAATACATGGAAGTCCTACCATTGTCTCAGGCTGGGCTCAGCTCTGCAAATGCAGATGTATCATCTTCTTTACTCCCTAAAACAGCATTGTTTGTCAGATAAAACATCTTAACTCATTGCAAACATTTGAAACTTGTTTCCTAACTTACGGGTCTCTGAATTTAATTTTGCAAGTAATTTACAAGAGCATAAGTATACTTTGCAAAGCTTTGTTTTGAAATCTGTAGATCCTATTATCTAAACTGAAAAACGTAGAACATGGTATCTGATAATATACAGAAATAATACAGTACTGGTGACAGAGGTTTCTGTCCCTACCAGTCCAGCAGCCATTGAAACGCAAAGAAGACACAGAGGCCAACATTATTTATAAACTAGTTGGCCAATTAGCTCAAGTTTCTAATTAATTAATTCTTACATATTATATTAACACATAATTCCTGTCTTTGATAGCCACGTGGCTTGGTACCTTTTATTAGTGAGGTATTCTCATTTTTAATTCCTCTGTGTCTGGGTAACTACTGCAGACTGAGCCTTTCCTCTGCTGGTCACCCTGACAATACTTCCTGCCTGGCTACTGGCCAATCTGTGTTTTATTAAACCAATACAAGAAACTAATCTTTACATGGTACAAGATCACTGTCCCAGAGTACAATATACTGAGCACAAGTCTTCTGTGGAAATTAGGTCAATGTTCCCCTCCCACTGCAGGACAAGTGGGGACAGCTGGCTGCACAGGACTCCTCTATAGAGATCTTTCAACACATCTCCTTGATGACCCTTGACACCGTCATGAAGTGTGCCTTCAGCCACAAGGGTAGTGTCCAGGTAGATGGGTGAGTTAAAACCATCAAACTTCAAGGCCTTTGGTCTCACCTACTGGGAATGCCTCATCTGATATGCAGGAGGTGAGGCAACATGGATACTTGCATCCACAAAAAAAAAAATTAAGAGTCTGAGCCCATTCCAGATCAATTCCTGACACACTCCAACCCTGCCCCAACCACAGATCACTGATCCCTACCTGAGGTGGATAACGACATATTCATGCCAACTTCTGCAGTCTTGAAAATTACAAGGGTTATAAGACAGAATTAATGTGTGCATCAATGCTATCTATCTCAACCATACAGCATATCTCTTCCCAGAGTCCATCTATCTGCAGGTCAGACCCCTCCACAGTCTAATCTATTCTGTATCTTCTTCCTCAGAAATTACAAGACCTACATCCAGGCAATTGGGGACCTGAACAACCTATTTTATTCCCGTGTGAGAAATATCTTTCATCAGAATGACACCATCTACAGTCTGTCCTCCAATGGCCGCTTGGCTGACCGTGCCTGCCAACTTGCCCACGATCATACAGGTTCAGTCTGTAGCTCACGTCTCCCCTCCTTGCCCAGGGTTAGATCAAAGGGGCTGCTGATGACTTCTGAGGCAGATCTAGGCCCATCTGTGCCCCTTAGTGCCAGGGTAACACACATGTAGATATTCTTAAACTGCAAATATTTGAGTTGGAAAGTTAGAATTCCAGGGACTGTGTGGGTATCATCATATTGGTAACATTTAGTGAAATCCGACCAAGCATCTCAAGCAGAGCTTCCTTGACCCATGGTCCTGCGAGGAGGTCTGGCCTGTATCAGATGGTACTGGTCTTCTAAACCTGCCCACTCCTTACTTGCTGATCCATGTATAGCACATAGCTTCAGGCAAGGAGACACATGGTGTTACATGGGGTTACTGTAGCTCTGGGGTCTATGTGATACTAATGTTCTGGAACAGATGGAGTGATCAAGATGAGAAAGGATCAGCTGCAGGATGAGGGAGAGCTGGAAAAGGTCAAGAAGAAGAGACGTTTGGATTTTCTGGACATCCTCTTGTTTGCCAGAGTGAGTGTGAATCACAGAGCATGTGTATCACAGAGAGTCTGCCTGGGAAGACACAGCAAGGAACAAGCACAGTCTGATGACACCTGTTGCCTCCCTCAGACAGAAAATGGGGATAGCTTGTCTGACAAGGACATCCGTGCTGAGGTGGACACATTCATGTTCGAGGGCCATGACACCACAGCCAGCGGACTCTCCTGGATCTTCTATGCTCTGGCCACACACCCTGAACATCAACAGAAATGCAGGGAGGAAGTTCAGAGCCTCTTGGGGGATGGATCCTCCATCACCTGGTAAGAGTTCAAATGGTAGAAGAACCCTTATTCTTTGGGTAGGGAGGAGCTGCTGGTCTCCAGTCTACCTGAACTTCAGGATGGACCTTGTTTCAGGGATCACCTTGACCAAATGCCCTACACCACCATGTGCATCAAGGAGGCCATGAGGCTCTACCCACCTGTCCCAGGCATTGTGAGAGAGCTCAGCACACCTGTCACCTTCCCTGATGGGCGCTCTTTACCCAAAGGTATGAGTTTTTACCTGTCCAGAGATAAGGGCGGATCAGAAGTCTGTGTGCTTCAACAGTCCTGAATCCTGCTTGGTGTCCATTTCCTTTTCAGCAGATAAGTTCCTCTTACTCATAAAGTACATTTTCTAATGTGGGACATAAGCATAAATGATCTCCTATAAAGTTAAGTGACCTCCAATTCTGCTGCTTTTCATGAATAGTTGTAAGCATTGATTATTTATCAGATACCACTCCTTTTGAATCCAGGTCCTTATCATTATGTATCCATTCCAGTTTGGGAACACTGATATTCTTTGATTCTTATACTCTAGACTCATTCCAGATGACAACACTATGTAATTTCATAGCCAGGCTTATCCCTCATATGTCCTCACTGTCACATGTGTGTTTTCATGTTGCGACTAGGAACATGCATGCATGTTTGCACATACAAGTGGAAGCCAAAGGTCATTTGTTTCAGTTCTCACAGACCATCCACCTTGATATTTTTGAGGTCAGGATGTCTCACCCTGATCTATAACTCACCTATTAGGCTAGGTTGGATGTCCAGTGGGTGTCGGTCCCCACCTCACAAGCATTCAAGGAAAAATATGCACCACTACACACAGCTTTTCATATGGTTTTGCAAATCAAATATAGGTCCCCATGCTTGTACAACAAACACTTTTCCAGTTTATCTGACTCTCCATCCCAAATGCACATCTTTTTATCATCTTCTATAAATGATACAATTTGCAGAATTTTTATCTGTGAAGAACTGCTATTTATATATTTATATAAATATTTATGTATAAATTAGAATCCAGTGTGGCTACAGACTCTTTTAAGGCAATTGGTGGCTCTCCATCACCTAATGGTAAGACCATATTGCTGAACACACAACCTACTTATGCCATCAAGCACAGAAAAAATGACCTGGCACCCAACTAGAAACTATAATTCTTAAACCAAATATTGAATAAGGTTTACCATCAATCTTCTTTCACTGATTGTTTTGCATTTATACATGCACAGAACAAACACACACACACACATAATTACTCAATCCTTGGGAAATTCTTTACAAAGAAACATTTAAATATGGTATTCTGACTTTATCTCTCAAAGTTATTTGCTGGGATGTACCCAATAGATAAAAAAAAAAAATCAACCCTGTCTCGAAAAACCAAAAAAAAAAAAAAAAAAATCAAACAGAGGCTAGGGAGATATGTTACGTTCCTGGGTCAAAGTAAATGAAGGAGATCAATAAATCCCATGTTATGAGTCACATATGGTCTAGTCCCTGATAAATGCTCAGGTTGATGGCAGAGATGAACTGATGAGCAGATGCTAGACAGACCCTTTGAAATGTCAGGTTGATGGCAGAGATGAACTGATGAGCAGATGCTAGACCGACCCTTTGCGATGTCAGGAGATCGCCCTTTGTGTCACACCTCATTCTCTCACAATCCTACTTAGACCACGTGCTGCTTTGCTGATGAGCTATAACCCCTCTCTGAAATAATATAAACTCAACTGAAAAACCATACTAAAAGAACAGGGGGACAATATTGGGGAATGAATTCTTGGGCATCTTTGCAGAAATCCTTCATCAAACTAAGTTCTAAGCTGATTCACTCCCAAAACTCGGGTTTATGTCTTTTTTGCTTCTCTATCTTTATAATCATTTTTATACTCCTAATTTGTACCTCAAGTTCATTTCCAAGTCACCCACATCTACCCATAGTGATGATGCTTATTACCAAGACCTTTTGTGAAGGTATGTCCCCTACTGTCTCAGGAACCAAGGTTCACATCCTGGGTATCACCCACCATCTCCCCTATTCCTTTCTGCCCCACAGGTATCTCAGTCACACTCTCCATTTATGCACTACACCACAACCCGAAGGTGTGGCCAAACCCAGAGGTAGGAGGCTCCACAAGAGGGCAGGGGGAGATCCTTCCAGACCAAAACCTGCTGTCCCCACCTCTAGCATCTTGTCCCCTGGTGGGTTTAAGCAGTGGTTTAACCTACTTGTCCTGACAAAGATGTCATGTCCCTGCAGGTGTTTGACCCTTCCAGGTTTGCACCAGATTCTCCCAGACACAGCCATTCATTCCTGCCCTTCTCAGGAGGAGCAAGGTGAGACATTCTGTGTACATTGATGTATACTGTGGGGATATTTTCAGCATACCTTGATGTTTTTGACCTCATGCATACATGACATCTCCAGGTATATTCTATTGGTGGGTATGGGGGAAAAGCTTCTTGGGAATGTGTCTATACACATAAGGAGGGTAGCATTGCAGGCCAAACCTTGACAAATAATATATATTCCTTACATTACACGTAGAGGCTGTGTGGTCTGTCTTCAGACAAAAAGCGTTAAGGTGGAAGAGAATAAAATGTTTCTGAGAAAATCCTCTGTTTTATATAAAACACATAGCATTTATTAAGGTTACTGGTGAGTGAAATATAAAAGACTTTTGAAATAGCTACTGAACCAGTTGAAGGTTTTATAATGGCTTCTAGTAAAATCCTCATGTCTCCTATGGGATCTGTAACATGAAGGGCTGCTCGTGGGGTTTCTGTCCTGCCCTGTTCCCACAGGCGGAAAGTCCCAAAGAAAATCACACAGAGAGTCTACATTAGGTTATAAACTGATTGGCCCATTAGCTCAGGCTTTGTATTAGCTCTTTTAACTTATATGACTCCATTATCCTTAACTATGTTAGCCACATGGCTCAGTACCTTTCTCAGCCGGGCAGTTTACATCTTGCTTTTCCGTGGTCTGGGTGGGAATGGGAGGAAAGGGTTTCTCCTTCCCCGAATTCTCCTGTTCTCATTGCCCTGCCTCTACTTCCTGTCTGGTTGATCTGCCTATACTTCCTGCCTGGCCAATCAGCATTTATTTAAAATATGATTGACAGAATACAGAAAATTCCCCGGCACCAGGATCTGACTCACTGTTAGCTTTTTATAATTTCTGATTTTTTTTCCTTTTTTTTTTTATTCTTTTTTACTTAAAATTTCCAACTGCTCCCCGTTTCCCATTTCCCTCCCCCTCCTCCCACATATTGCCCCCTCCCCCCGCTCCCCTCCCCCTATCCCCACCCCCTAGTCCACTCCCCCTCCCTCTCGATACTGAAGAGCAGTCCAAATTCCCTGCTCTACATGAAGACCAAGGTCCTCCCACTTCTATCTAGGTCCAGGAAGGTGAGCATCCAAACAGGCTACGCTCCCACAAAGCCAGTTCATGTATTAGGATCGAAACCTAGTGCCATTGTCCTTGGCTTCTCATCAGCCTTCACTGTCCGCCTTGTTCAGAGAGTCCAGTTTCAACCCATGCTTATTCAGTCCCAGTCCAGCTGGTCTTGGAGAGCTCCCAATAGATCAGTTCCACTGTCACAGTGGGTGGGTGCACCCCTCGTGGTCCTGATTTCCTTGCTCATGTTCTCCCTCCTTCTGCTCCTCATTTGGACCTTAAGAGCTCAGACGGTTGATCCAAATTGGGTCTCTGTCTCTCTCTCGATCCATCGCCAGATGAAAGTTCCTGTGCCATTCTCCTTGGCCTCTCGTCAGCTCTCATTTTTTATTGATTTTTTTGAGCTCTACATTTTTCTCTGCTCCCCTCCCTGCCTCTCCCCTCCCCTTCAACCTTACCCCAAGGTTTCCATGCTCCCAATTTACTCAGAGTTCTTGTCTTTTTCTACTTCCCATGTTAGCTTTAAAGACAAAGCAGAAGCAGGTTTTTCTGGGCCTGTACTTCATAGGCTCAGAATTCATGAGTTACTCAGGTGGCAAATCAGATTTCACATTGCAGGCTACAAGCCAGTTGTTCTCCCAACATAGGCTGTCTAGCATTGATGTACTTGAGGTTGAATGCTCCTTCCTGCAACTCAGAGCAAATCATGTCACTGACACTAGAAGACAGAGTGTCTTGGGTAACGCAACTCAAGTTGTAATAAAACATGCTGCTGCTGGCATTTTCTGAAACAGTTTCAGGCTTGCCTCATGATCCCTCTGCCTCAAAACATACAGGCCACTACATATTGCTTTGGTCATATGCTTTGTAATTTCCATAAATTTAATTCCATATTTATTCCTTAAATTCAAATAAATTACATTTTAGAGCCAAGTAAAAATGACTATTTTAAATTTAAAATAAATTACTAAAGCATTATTTATTTTACTCTTTTTTAATTAAAATTTCTGCCTCCTCCCTGTTTCCCATTTCTCTCCCCCTCCTCCCATGCATTGCCCCCTCCCCCACTTCCCCCTCTTCCTACTCCTCTCCCCTTCCCCCCACTCCATTCCCCCTTCTTCTCGATACTGAAGAGCAGTCCAAATTCCGCACATTCTTATGTGGCAGCTTCTATATTAGATAAAAACATGAGAATGAATGATATTCTCCTACCCCTTCCTCCAACTCAAAACGTTATTCCACAAAGACAAATATATCTGTAGTTCTCAATTTTTTCATTTATTCATTGAGCAGTTTGGGAAATGTGTTGTTTCTAACATCATCCCATGCCCTGACTGTGGCATGTCATTAAACATAACACTGATGGGGCCATGGATGCCCCAGAAGTACACGGAGAGTCACAAAGAAATGAGAGGCAGCTGCTAATTGGCCTGAGCTTTGGTACTATGCAACCTGAGGGAGAGGAGACATTGTCAACACATCAGCAACTTGAAGTGGGAAGTGAGATGGCAGAAAATAGACGAGGGTATGAGCCAGTCAAGGATGTGGCTGCAGCTAGGCATCTGAATATATTCCTGCTTGACGGAAATACAGAGGATCATTGTGGAGGTGGAGTCAGGGAGATCAGGGCAGTTCAGGAAGGAAAACTGAAGCAGGAACAAGGGACATTTCTGAAGTACAATTAGATGGTTACTGATGCTGAATAAGGAGGCAAAGATACCATAAGTAGGAGCCAAAGGGGACAACAAATTGAAGATTCACAACACAATCCTCCTTAGAAACTTTGCTACTGAAATCTAATTCCACTCCTTGGAAGCCATGCCCGAGATCCACCTGGATGGAATAAACTAAGCAGTGATTAACTTTGTAAATAATTCACAAGTTTGAGCTCTAGTGCTTAGAATACTGGCCTAACAGACTTCATAACTCATAACTTCAGAACTAGGGTCAAAATAGCCTTGAAATATATAGAGGATTAGTCAAAAGTCAGGAGAGCCACAGCCTAGGGAAGACGTGGGCATGACCTGTTATGACAGAGGTAAGACGGGATCTGTGAAGGTAGCCCCTGAATGCTGTTCTGGGCTATTTCAGGGGCCTCTCATGCTCAGGTCAAAAGTCATTGAGTTTCATTGTCCGTTTCTGACACAGGAACTGCATTGGGAAACAATTTGCTATGAATGAGCTGAAGGTGGTTGTGGCCCTGACCCTACTCCGCTTTGAGCTGCTGCCAGATCGCACCAGGGTCCCAGTCCCCTTACCACGACTTGTGTTGAAATCCAAGAATGGGATCTACCTGCATCTCAAGAAGATCCACAGCCGGGCGATGGTGGCGCACTCCTTTAATCCCAGCACTCGGGAGGCAGAGGCAGGTGGATCTCTGTGAGTTCGAGACCAGCCTGGTCTACAGAGCTAGTTCCAGGACAGGCTCCAAAGCCACAGAGAAACCCTGTCTCGAAAAACAAAACAAAACAAAACAAAACAAAACAAAAATAAGATCCACTAATTCTGGTAGGAACAAGGACAGACTCGATGAATAACTCCATGTATTTTATTGGATCACCATGTCTTAAAATTAGAATTCAACAGCAACACTAATTTCAGAAAGCCCACAAACAAATGGAAATTAAACAATGCTCACTTGAATAATCAATGGGTCAAGGAAGAAATAAAAAAAGAAACCAAATACTTCCTAAAATTCAATGTAAATGACCATACAACATACCCAAATTTATGGGACACAATGAAAGCAAATTAAGAGGAAAATTCATAGCACTAAATGCCTACGTAAAGGAGCTGGAAAAACCCCACACTAGTGAGTTAACAGAACACCTGAAAACTCCAGAACAAAAAGAACAAATCAAATAGTCAGCCCCTAAACATTCATACAAGTGACATTATATAGACTGATCAGGTGTGATTTCTGTATTTAGGAACATACACACATGCATATACATATAAATGTAGTATGTGTGTATGTGTGTAAAAACAAATGAAGGAAAAGAATAAATAAATTTGAAAGAGAGAAAATGGATTTATAGAAAGGACAAAGAAAAGGAAAGAAAGTGGAAAATGATGTAATTATACTCTAAAAAATAATTTAGAAATATCTATGAATCTCAAAACTAAGTTTTCAAAAGATTAAATAAAACTTCTATAAAATCTCTTTCAACATTCCAAACAATTAGGGAAATGCAAACTTTGAGACTCATATAATGCCAGACAGAATGGCTAAGACCAAGAAAACAATTGACAACAAATTCTGGCAAAGATGTAGAGAAAAGAGTCAAACCCTGGTAGATCGACCATGCTGCAGTGAATGGTCATGCACCCAGGAGTACATGGGCAGCACAAATTGAACTTGACAGTTTGGGGTGGGAGAAGAAGACACAGAGAAGAGTATTAGGGAAGTGGGACACAGGACTGGGAGGAATTGGGAGAGGGGATGAATATGATCAAATCAAATTATATAAAATTCTCAAAGACTCATAATTTTAAAGAAAAATTACATAACTGTAATGAGAGTCAAGTTCAAACTCTTTCATCTATTCCCTCATTTTAGGGGTAAAAAGATAGGTTCTGGGGCAAAAGAGGGAAAAGGTCACCATCCAACAGTCCAAGGTAGAGGAGAAGAGCACCATGTAGATACCGAGAGCAGTCATGAAACTGGGATAAAGTTCAGTGAGATGGGAGGGTAAATTGTTGCATTCCCCTTTGCTCTAGTTTTTAACAGAGCATGGGATTTAGGACAGAAATAAAGGACCTTCAGCCCTGTGGGTTGAGAAATACACCCCTTGTTATTAGAGAAGGCAGAGGAGAAAACATTTGGAAGCATGAAATCAGCTTCTGGGGAAGGAGTCTTATAGTCCAATACAGAAGGTGACCTCACCATAGACTCTCAATGATTGATTTCCTTTTTACAGTAACATGTTGCCTCTATGTTATCAGTTTTTCATCAGTAAAATAAGGACAAAGGTAAACTAACCATACTTACTCAACATCTGATAAACTAGACTGAGGTCTTTTAAGCCAAAGTTGGTGTTTCTTTTTCTTGTTATGTGTGCACTTCCTACCACCCTGCCTGGCACACAGTTAAAAGTTCAGGGTAAAGTCACCAGCAAAACAGCAAAACATCTGATTAGATGTATTTGCCATGCTCTTAAAAAGGCCAAAGCCAAGTAAATCAAGCTCTATCCACTGGATGGTGTGTAGAAGGAGCAGCGGGCTGTGTTCCTGCAGCCCGGCTCACAGCCGCCTGGCTAGCTTATGCCTCAAAATAACAACACAAAAATTGTATTCTTTTAAACACTGCCTGGCCCATTATATCTGGCCTCTTCTTGGCTAACTCTCATGTCTTTCTTAACCCATTTCTAATAATCTGCGTAGCTCCATGAGGTGGTCGCTTACCGGGAAGATTCAGGATGTCTGACCTGGGTGCTGGCTCCATGCATCCATCTCAGAGAGGAGAGCTATGGTGTCTGCCTCACTTCCCTTCTTCCCAGCATTCTGTTCTGTCTAATCCACCCACCTAATTTTCTGACCTATCAGGCCAAGCAGTTTCTTTATTAATTAACCAATGAAAGCAACATATAGACAGATGACCCATCTACATCAGATGGTGCATGAAGGTAGAAAGAAACATCACACAGAGCCTGAGTCCCAAGAGGTCCTTGTAAAGAGGGACACAATGTCCTAGTAAAGGTGGACACAACATCTACTGTTAGAGTTCCTCACAGGAGATCAAACCTAAGCTTCACGCCAGCATGAATGCATTGAGCAGTTCCTGTCCAACAAACAAGCATCAAAACACTTGCTCTTAGAGAAGCCAGAGCCCAGTTTGCAGTGCTCTCAGGTAATCTCACACTACAGCATTAACTCAGGCACAGCCACCACTCAGCCTTCTCCTGCAGGACACCATCTTGAGCTCTACCTTTTCCCACAGAATCCCACAATATAGCCAATCAGCACCAATCAACTTCCTAAATTACCACAAAGCAGCCTGCTTTACAAAGGCCATAGGAAAAAGCATAGAGGCCCTTTCCACCCACCAGAATCCGCAGGAGTGCCTGGGCAGCCAGCCCTGATCAATTCAGTGAGTAAAGTCCCCATGAAGAAACAGTGTGCAAACAATGAACATTAACTTGTCTCCTAGCTGAGCCTGCTATTATACCTTAGCCATGCGTGGTCCTCAGACAATTGTGAGGAGTGGAAAAAGCCCCAAAGAGATGAAGCCTTGAGTGAATGTGTGTTGTTGACACGGGCATAGCCATGTCAAGGAGCCTAGCCTCAAAGCTGTAGGAAAATGGCAAAGCTTCACTCTCCCTGAGGTGAGGCTCAGAGGAACAGCAAACCCTCCTCTGGCTCATATGCAGATATTGATAGAGTGTGCAAAAAGCATCTATCATGTCTTTCTCCCCCTGGAGAGCATGAAGAAATGTCACCTAAAGAATCTTTGACTACCATGATTAATTAAACCTGCCCCCTTGATTGAGTTGTGTGAAAAACCCTGCCTCTCTGTTCATATAAACAAACACACTGAGCTTGTGAAGGGGAACTTCAGCTTCTCCACCAGAGAGCCCAGTCCACTGAATCCCAGCTATACCTGTGTGTCTGTGTCTCTGTGTATGTGTTTGTCATTTCTCCATTCCCTCAACACCCCAGTCAGGTCTGTCCCTGGAGCCATGCAGGGACAGCATAGACACTGAAGAGTACCACATTCCTGCAGCCAGGCCTGCTGTGTTGTCTGATCAGAACTTACAGAGATTGGACAAGGTAATTTAAACCTTGACTGACAGCACTCGGGAGGCACAGGCAAGTGGATCTACATGAGACCAGCCTGGTCTACGAAGAGAGCTCCAGAACATCAAGGACTACACAGAGAAACCCTGTCCTGAAAAACCTCCAGAGGGTCCTGCTGCACACAGCCCCCAGACACTGATACATGACCTTTTCCACTATTATGCACTCAATGATGTGCCTTTGTAATCTTGCAGCAGCCTCGTCCCTTTATTCTCTCAGAAACAAACTAGCATCCTCACTTCCAGGGCTGTGTCATTCATGCCTTACTTTCCTGGGTTCATCAAATCTGCCCTACCTGGTGTAAACAACAGAAACTAAAATGTGACCTACCCACCCTGAGTCACAAAAGTAGGCATTCTCCTCACAGCTATAGAGAGCCTAACTTTCTAAGGGGGCCTGTCAAAATAAAAATAAAAATATTTGTAGGCTAGGCCACTGAAACATGCACATACACGGGTATTACCAGTGTTGATATTGTAGGTGAAGAAGCTTTTTGGAGACTACAATGCTTGAACTGAAGCAAATGTTACTACCCTAATGACATCCTGGGTACATCTCCAGAAGAAAGTCTCTTGACAAAAAAGAAAAAAGAAAAAAAAAAACTATCCTATGAAGACAACAGAAGCAAATGATCAACCACACACACTGCAATAAGAATGAAGAAACAACTAACATAATAAAGAATATCTTTCAAGTAAGTGTTACAAAAGAAATCAATGGAATTCCTAAGAAAAAACATAAAATGATGATTCTAAGGAAACTTGAAAAGATGTGGAAGAATACAGACTTTATTTAAAACAAACAAAAAGTCCATCACTTGAGAAACTATAAAAATAAATAAATATGCTCAATCATACTACAAAGATAAATGTTCAACTATGATCATAGCAGCATTATTTTTAATAGCCAGAATCTGGAAACAACCTAGACGACCCCCAACCAAAAATAGATAAAGAAAATGTGGCACATTTACATATTAGATTACTACTCAAAGGTAAAAAAGCAAAGACATCTTGAATTTTGCATGCAAATGGGTGAAACTAGAAAGCACCATCCAGAGTGAGATAACCCAGATGCAAAAATATTAATATGGTATGTACCTAATCATAAGTGGATATTATCTATAAACAAAGGATACTGAGACTATAGTTCATGATCCTAGATAAACTAAGTAACAAAGTGAGCCCTAAATAAAAACATATATAGATCCACATGGAAAGTTGAAATAGACAAGATCACCTGACAAAATTGGGAACATAGGAGTAGAGGGGAAAGGGAGGGGATAAGGTGGAAAGGAAGAGAGAAGGGGAGAAGCGAGGAAAACTTGAGAGAAAGCAAAAGTCGATAAGGAGGAAGAACAGAAATGAGAGCAAGGAAAAAGATATCTTGATTGAGGGAGCCATTGTGGAGTTAGCAAGAAACCTGGCTCTAGAGAAATTCTCAGGAATCCACAAGCATGACCACAGTTAAAACCCTAAGCAATAGTGGAGAGGGTGCCCAAACTGGGTTTGCCCTGGAGTCAGACTGATGAATATCTTAAATATCACCATAGAACTTTCATCTAGCAACTGATTTAAACAGAGACAGAGACCCACATTGGAGTATTGGTCTGAGCTCCTAAAGTCCAGTTGAAGAGTGGGTGGAGTGAGAAAATGAGCAAAGAGGTCAAGACCATGATGGTTTCACCCACTAAAATAGTTGACCTCAGCTAATGGGAGCTCACCAACATTAGCTGGACTGGGAAGGAATAAGCATAGGGACAAACTAGTCCCTCTGAATGTGGCTGACAGTTGCATGGCTGGGGCAGACTGTGGGGCCACTGGAATGGACACCAGAAGTTATCCCTACTGCTTATTCTGGCTTTGGGAAAATTATTTTCTTTGGGTGGATACCTTTCTCTGTCTAGATATAGTAGGGAGGGCCTTGGACCTTCCCCAAAGCAATGTGCCTCACCCTCTCTGAGGAGTGGATAGAATTTTGCAGGGGGGGGGGAGTTGTTAATTGGAGGGAATGGGAGGAGGAGGAGTGGAAACTTGTATTGGTTATGTATAATGAAAAAAGAAAGTTTGTTTTCAGTAAAAAAAATAAATTAAAAATATAAGAAATTACAGATCATAAAAAGAATAAAACAGCCTGGACGTGGGAGGGGCCTTGGTCCTGCATCAACTTGGTATGCCAGACTTCTTGTCTCCCCAAGAGAGGCCTTACCCTCTTTGAGGAGTGAATGAAGGTAGAATGAGAGACAGGTTGGGCAATGGGAGAAGGGGAGGGGGGAACTGTGGATGGGACATAAAATAAAAGACCATTTTTTAATGGAAAATAAGAGTGAAAAACTCAAGCAGACGCCACACAGAACTCAATAAATGAAATAAAAATAGCACTGAGAGTTTCCATAACAGATTGCATCATGAAGAAGGATGAATTCAGAGCTAGGACACAGGCTTTTAAAATAACTGAACTATACAAAACAAAGAGAAAGCTATAGGAAAAGACAAAGAATAAAATATATAAGGCGAACAAAACTCTATAGATAAAGATGTGTGTTGTAGGATTTACAGAATGAAAAGAAACCTACTTTGTGAGGGCTGGTGAGGTGCTTAGTGGTTAGAGATTCCTGCTTCCAAGTTGATGCCATGAGTTCCATCCCTGGAGAGCTCCAGAGAACTGACTCTATCAGTTGTGCTCTGACCGCCACACACACGATGACATTCATGTGCAACACACAAACAAATAAATAAATAAAAAGTCTAGTTAAATAATAGCTTAAAGCCTTCCAAATATTGAAAAATACATACAAGCCAGGCCATAGTAAACTTGCGTTAGAGTCTAGAATAGAAACTTCTCAGGAAAAGATTAACTTTCCAATTAAAAGAATTATGTTGGCTGAATAGATTTTAAAAGTCAAATTCAACTATATGCTGTCCACAAAATCTCATAAGATGGTGTGCAAGAATAAAAAGAAAACCACTAGATCCAGAAAAACAAAACAAGACAGGGATGAGTAACGAACATCTGAAGTTCATGTTGCTGGAAGAAAGGACACCCATGATCCTGCCTAGCCTGGTTCCCTGGGTCATCAAGGAGAGAATTTTTGTCAGAAAGAATCCACAATCAGAAAAAAAAATGATGTCAAGGAAAACAAGGATTATTTCATCTATTACTCTACAGAAATGGGCCCAGTCCTAACTGAAGCAGTAGAAATAATAGAATCATAAATATCAATGATGACCCTGGAAGACATAAAGTTTAATATAGCAAAAAAACTATGTGTGTGTGCATGCATGTATGCATTTGTGTATTGACATGTTCATGGAAAATCCCCTGAAGTAATGTTCAGATTTATCCAGTCAAAAGAAACTGGAGCTGGAAGATGTCTCAAAATCCATTTAGGATGCTCAATACCTTTCAGGTAGCAGATGAATGGTCCAGAAATGATGGAAGAAATTCACCAGAGCCTTTGGCATCACAAAATGTGAACTGACCATGAGACCTAGAGAGAGAAGGGCAGTAGTGCCTAGATGCTCTGCAGTCTGAACTAGCAACCACTCATAATCCACTTAACATGGACAATTCAGAAGAAACTATATAGGTGCTGGGTTTGCTGTGGGAAGTCAAGGAACTCTCAAGAGCAATAAGTAAAGACACGGAATTAAGACATGAAGCCTGAGGAAAGACCCAGGGTATGGTGACCCCATGTCATAAACTGCTTCAGCAAGATGGTTATATTTATATGACAACTGTTGAAGGAAGGCCGCTTGTTGGTTCTAGCCACTCAGCCCTGAAATAATCACATAGAAACTGTATTAATTAAATCACTGCTTGTCTCATTAGCTCTAGATTCTTATTTGAATACTTAATTTGCATCTTCTTGTTTGTTTGTTTGTTTTTAGTTTTTCGAGACCGGGTTTCTCTGTAGCTTTGGAGCCTGTCCTGGAACTAGCTCTTGTAGACCAGGCTGGCCTCGAACTCACAGAGATCCGCCTGCCTCTGCCTCCCGAGGGCTGGGATTAAAGGCGTGCGCCACCACTGCCCGGCTCTTAATTTGCATCTTAATTGAACTTATCTCTTCTAATATGTGCATCCCAATGAGGTCATGGCCTACCAGCAAAGCTTCAGCACCTCTGTCTCCAGTGGTGGCTCCATGGCTTCTCTCTACTCTGCCCTTCATTCAGCCCCCATTCAGGTCCATCTTCCACGCCTACCTCTACTCTGCCCTGCCATGGTCTCAAGCCAGCTTTCTTTATTAACTAATCATATTCACAGCATACAAAAGGGAATCCCACATCACACAACCTTGTTTGATTTTTAAAAACAATAAATAAAACGTTGGATAAAAAATGAATGGGTGAATAGTGAAGGAAATGATAATTGTTGTGCCTACCTAATATGTGCAGTACCCATATTTTGAAATATCAGACTACCCTATAAATGTATATAGAAAGATATAGTGAAAAGAAAAATAAAATAGCAAATATATAAATGTTTTTGAATAACACAAAGAAAGGAAAGTGGCTGCAGGCATGGCCCTTGGCCACTGGCAGCTGACAAATCATTTCTCTGTCTCTCAAGGGAAATCATTCACCTTAACTGACCAACTGCACTATGAGAGCAAGCTCTGTCTGCCTTAACATTTCTCCCTTCCACTGATAGACAGGCAGTTTGTAAAGGATTTATACAGGAGGTAGAAAGGATTCATGAGACTAAGGGCAGTCTGTGACCCAGGAGTGGCTGCATCATGAGTGTCTCTGCTCTGAGCCCCAACAGACTCACAGGCAGCATCTCTGGCTTCCTGCAAGTGGTCTCCGTGCTTGGCTTGCTTCTGCTGCTGCTCAAAGTGGTCCAGTTCTACCTGCAGAGCCAATAGCAACTCAAAGCTTTCCAGCAGTTCCCATCTCCACCCTTTCACTGGTTCTTTGGACACAAGGTATGGAAAGGGAAGGGTGGGAGGGAGATCAGGGAGGATGGAGGTACAGGGAGGATGGAGGTGTCAGAGAATGGCCATCAAGTTCACAGGACAAGGAAGTATAAAAATAGAGACACCGAGCTTAGGTTGAGACACAATCCAGCATTAGGGTGGCTCAACCGTTCTGGAGACGGCCAGCTCTGTACTGATAGCCTACACTTGAAGGCTGTGGTTGAGCCTACTTAGTCTCCTCTTCTGCAGGATGAGCACCTTCAACAGCCCCTCCCTGCTGGTCTCAAACACATTCTAGGGGGTTCCTTGCATAGTCACGCATGGTTATTCTCTCCCAAGCTCAGGGCTTGCTGGGAACACAGAAGTCAGTGAGATGGAAGCCTGGCCCTGTGGGGTTCTTGGTGTGGCAATGGTACACATCTCAGGAGCTGTCAGGCACAGGAAGAGTTCACACTACTGAGATGAGTGGGTAGCTGGCCCAGATGATTTCCCCTCATTGCAAGGGAATTTTCAGATGGAAAGATTATGACTAAAATCCTGAAATCATGGCACAGAAAGGAATAAGGCTATGTAGTGGCCTCACATGAGGGCACCAATGTCAGAATTTCCTCGGGATCTGTTTAGTTCTCTATTCTCCTTCACAACCCATACTGAAAGCAATTTTCATAAACACACCATCGCTTCCCTATACCACAGTGTTCAGTTCAAGAACCAGGCACACAAGTCTGAGATCTCCCAGGAAGGAGATAGTGCAGCACCCTGTATATTAGGAATGAAAGGTATTGACCCTTTGCACTGTCACCCAGGAAATAATGCCCAGAGCCAAATAGGAGGATACATGATGAAGCATTGAACAAAGGATTGTGCAATGAATGCTCTTAGAAGGACAAGGGGATGTGGTACTTGTGTGCAGAGCTGAGGATTTACCCAGCAGCACTGTCAGTTCTAGCACAGGACCAATCCCCTGTGTCCCTGATGTAGCAAAGCTCTGAGTGATAGCAAAGATAGTCCATGAAACTACTATAAATCCTTAATACTTCTGAAAAGTCTAGAACTATGTTCCTATGCTTGTTCTGCACTTGTCTCCAGCCAAAAAAGAAAAACAAACAAGCAACCAAAAAAAAACCCTAGAGTTCAATGCTTCTTCTTTCCCTCAACAGCAATTGTGGGGTGATCAGGAGCTACAGATGATTATGAAGGTTGTGGAGAACTTCCCAAGTACCTTTCCAAGCTGGTTCTGGGGGAGCCAAGCTTACTTTACTGTCTATGACCCTGACTACATGAAGGTGATACTAGGGCGATCAGGTGAGGGTATATCATTCTGAAAAGATTTGTGCTGTTGTCTTTGTAACTAGACCAAGGCTGTTGAATTCCTGAAGACTGTAGTACCAGGCCATTGCCCTACACACCCTAACAATGATTCTCCCAGACAAAACCCCGGAACATGGCCAGCAGCACTCAGTATTGAAATTTCAAGCCTTTAGCCAAAAGTCATTATATTTCTTTGCTATTTAATCAAATTAAGATAAGTAATGTAAATTGTCCCAGGTTTGAAAAGCACACTTCAAATGCATATTGGTTTGAGGTTTGAAATCTCTAATTGTTACCTGGCTGTTGGTATCAGATGATAACTAAACTAAGACAGGATCCACAGTAATACACACACACACAACAGAGAGAGAGAGAGAGAGAGAGAGAGAGAGAGAGAGAGAGAGAGAGAGAGAGAGAGAGAGAGAAACATACACACACTTGTTCTCTTCTTTGAGTATGAGCACATGACCTGTTCCTCACCAATTCACCATCTGTGCTCCGGAGGAATTCAGCTACTGGTACAAGAATCCTGCCTTCGTAAGCCTGACTGTTAGGACAAAGCTAGAAGGAGAGAGAGGAAATGACACAGGACAGTCTGCCAACAGACAGCTCTCAAAAGATGCCAAAAGCCCATGGCTTCCACCACAGCTGCCTCGGAGCTGCCTGACTTATCCTATTTCTTGTTTCTATTTCAGATCCAAAGGCCCAAGGAGCCTACAGATTGCTGGCTCCTTGGATTGGTATGTGTGTCTGCATGGAGAATGTGGTCCGGCCCCAATTAGAGCATCCAAGACCTGTGACTCTGTTTCACAGAGAACAAAATGTGACAGGCTACCAGTGCCTTGATCTAGCCCTCTTCTCCCTTGCCCCAATGAAGTAGAAGCCAGGTTTCTGACCTTTCACTGCTCCGAACAGTCCTAGCTAACCATTGTGTATGTCCCTGGTTGATCTTCACACCATCCCTACACACACACACACAATTCTTTTGCAATTTTTATCTCACAGATGTAATCATCACAGTCCGTATACCAGTCCCACAAGCTAGAAATTTCAGGTTCTGAACTCTACCATTCTTAGCTCTCATCTTCAGTTCCACTCCACACAGCCCTCTACCCCAAACACACACAGTTTATCTAACGGGCTCTCTGATTCCATCTCTCTCACACACATACACCCATTTCTGGCCCAGACTATGGTTTGTTCTTGATGAATGGACAGCCATGGTTCCAGCACCAGCGCATGCTGACCCCAGCCTTCCACTATGACATTCTGAAGCCCTATGTGAAAACCATGGCCGACTCTGTCCAATTTATGCTCATGAGTTCATTTGATTTTCTTCTCCTCTACTCCCCTCAGCTCTGTTGTCCTTTCTACATCAGGAAATGGTGCTTGGTTATAGAAAGGTCAAGTAAGACATCTCTTTATAATCTGCTTAGCTTGTTGACATGTAATAGAAAATTCTTTCTTTAAACCTTTGCTGTTGACATGATGATGTTTTTTATGAAATTCAGAGGCCTGCAAAACACTTCCGATCAATAATTGATCAATGTTTGCATTACCTTGTGCTAGAGGACCTGACAGACCAGTATGGGATTGGATGTGAGTTATGTATATAGGACAAAGCCTATTCCTGATTATGTCTTGCACATGGATGAATAGTGAAGTCAATTCTGTATCATCTGGTATAAATTCAGCAGTTTCAATAGACAAGATAACTCTTTCTGCATATTGTGAATCAGTAACTATATTGAGAGGTTCTTTAAAATCCCTTAGTACCATAAGAATAACATATAATTCTGCCTTCTGGACAGAATTATAAGGGCTTTTGTTCCACCTTACTTAATTCTTCTGATTTATAACCTGCCTTCCCTGATTTATTTGCATCAGTACTAAATGTATGGGCTCTAGTTATTGATGTATTATGTACAATTCGGGAAAGAATCCAAGAAGTTCTCTTTAGAAGGTTAAGTCTATTGTTTTGGAATAATTGCTATTAATTTCTCCAAAATATTAGACAAGCCTTTTCACAGTGTTCATTATCTCCCCATAACTTTTTTATTTCATCTGCAATAAAAGGCACTATAATCTCTGCTGGGTCTATACCTGCTAATTGATGAAACCTTAATTTAGCTTTTATAATTAATTCAGAGACTTTTTCCACATAAAGTTTTAATTATTTTTATTTGGTTTATGTAGTAAAAGGATCCATTCTAATATAATATCACCCCTCTACATTAAAATTCCTGTAGGAGAAATTCTGGAAGGCAATATGACTAGATTACAATTAAGAATTGAATTCACCCTATGCACGTGTGCCTTGTGTAATTTGTCCTCAACAATTGTCAATTACTTTTCCACTTCAGCTGTTAATTCTCTAGGACTATTTAAGTCCTTATCAACATCTAAAGTTTTATTCAAATAAACTGTTAGGTCAGGTGTTATCACAACAGCCAGTCATAGACTAGAGATATCTCCCAATACTCTTTGAAAGTCATTAAGATTCCACAACCAGTCTCTCCTTATTTGTGCCATTTGTGTTCTAATCTGTAAACCTATTCTGTAACTTAGGAAATTAACAGAATCCCTCTTTGAATCTTTTCAGGAGCAATTTATTTTTTTAATTGAATCACTGCTTGGCCCATTAGCTCTAACTTCTTATTGGCTACTCTTACATCTTAGTTTAAGTCAGAAGCAATTTATAATCCCCATTTAGGCAAAACATTCTTTACTGCTTCAACAAACATCCTTTCTAAGTATCTGTATTTGAATCAGATAACAAAATGTCATCCATGTAATCATCTATAATATCTTCTAATATTTTCTCCAGAAGCATAAGTTTTGGGGGCTGTAGGAATGTTAATGTGGGTATTTCGTTGCTGCAATAGATCACAACCCCACAAATTCGCTGCAATCTTAGCTATATATGGCTTCAGTCTTTATCTCTGTCCTTCAGGCCCTAGGCATTCAAACCATCTCATGCTTTGTTTTACCTGAGATAGGGTTCCAGTTCTTAGGAACTGAAGATCTATTTCTTAAAGAGGTCAATTCGGATGCCAAGATTCTGGAGTAATGATAATTACATCCACACCTGTGTCTTGTAAGCCTTCAATTAAAAAAATGCCATTTATACACACTCTTAGCTTTGGTCTTCAATCGTTTATAGAAGTCTGCCAGAATATATATTTGGTATGTCCTACTGGCGTTTTTGACTCATCCTCCACATTTATTCCATCATTCAGATCAGTATTGTTTGTCTGTTTGTTTGTTTGCAGTAGGCATTGGATTTTTCAGTTTTCCAGGTGAGAAATGTTCTCCACAGTAACTGGGAATGACTGGATCACGTTTATCATGGGGCCTACAAGAGGCCCCCCATAGTGTTTCTCAATTGTATTGGGTTGCCTTGTGTATCTTTCATTGACTTACAATCATTGGTCCAATATTGGCCTTTGCCACACTTCCTACATATACCTAAGGGCTGAGTCCTCCTATTCCTGCCATTCCCACAGGAGACATTATTCCTAGGAATCCCTTGTCTACAATCCCTTCTCAGATGTCCCATTCTACCACAATTAAAACATTTGGTATTTTGATGTCTTCTCTTACCATTGGAAATTGCTTCTCCTACCCAAGCTTCAGTACCATAGTCAAGTGTCTCGACACTCATTGTATGCAAGACTCATTCATCCATGGGTGCTGATCTGATCTTTAAAGGCCAAAGGATCCTTTTGTATTCTAAGTTGGCATTCTCATAAGCCAAAGATTCAATTATTATATGCCAAGCTTCTGGGTCAGTTACTCCTATTTGTACAGTAGGAGTTAGTCTTTGTTAATAGACACTAAAACATTTTCTCTGGCCCTGTTTAACCCTAACATATTATTCAACTCTCTTTCCTAGTTCCTGAATCCTTCCCAAGACTTTAAAGCTGTTGTGCTACGGCAGATGCGGCGGAGCCCGAGACCAGCACGCAGACGTGGCGGGGCCGGGCGCACAGACGTGGGATGGTCCAAGCATGAAACAGCGAAGACCACACTGAGAGCAGATCACCCCACTACAATTAAATCAAGTAGGTTTTTGGGGCGCTGTCCTGCAGGGTGGTAAGCCTTTTATTGGCGAGGTTCCCTGGCAAATGGGGAGCCTGGTCCTGTTCCTGAAGACCCTTCTGAGTGGTGAGAGGGATCTTGGCCCACGGCGGGAGCCAGGAAATGGAGCGAGGGCATTTTGTAAGCGGGGCCCCTGGCCAGCAGGGAAACCTGATCCTGTTTTAAGAGACCCATTAGATAGCATCGATAGGAGGAGATGGGCAGGCGCCAATGCAAGAATTCACCCAACAATCTGAAAAAAAACATGAAAACACCAGAACCCCATGATCTTACAACAGAAGGACTTGGACACCCTAACACAGAAGAAGTGGAAAAAATTGACTTTATGAAAGCAATAGAGTCCCTTAAACAACATGTAAAAAATTCCCTTATAGAAATGGATGAGAAGTATAACAAAAAGTTTGAAGAAATGAGTAAATACGTAAATGATACCCTGGGAAACCAAGAAAAAACGATCAAACAGGTAATAGAAACAGTTCAAGAATTGAAAACTGAAATGGAAGCAATGAAGAAAACACAAACTGAGGACCAGCTGGATATGGAAAATCTAGGACAACGAGCAGAGTCTACAGAAACAAGCATAATCAATAGAATACAAGAGATAGAAGAAAGAATCTCAGATTCTGAGGACACCATAGAGAAAATAAACGCACTGATCAAAGAAAACAGCAAAGCCAACAAATTCTCATCACAAAACATTCAGGAATATGGGACACAATAAAAAGACCAAACCTAAGAATAATAGGGATAGAAGGAGAAGAGTCACAGCTCAAAGGCCCAGAAAATATTTTTAACAAAATTATGGAAGAAAACTTTCCAAACATAAAGAAAGATATTCCTTTGAATATTCAAGAAGCATACAGAACACCAAATAGACTGGATCAAAAAAAAAATCCCCTCGCCATATAATAATCAAAACACAAAATATACAGATTAAAGAAAGAATATTAAGAGCTGCAAAGGGAAAAGGGTAAGTAACTTATAAAGGTAAACCGATCAGACTTACACCTGACTTCTCTATGGAAACCATGAAAGCCAGAAGGTCTTGGATAGAGGTACTGCAGAAACTAAGAGACCATGGATGCAAGCCCAAACTACTATATCCAGCCAAGCTATCGTTCACTATCAATGGAGAAAACAAGACATTCCAGGATAAGAACAAATTTAAACAATACATAGCCACAAACCCAGCCCTACAGAAAGTAATAGAAGGAAAATGACAACCTAAGGAATCCAACATTGCCAACACTGCCTACAATAACTCAGGCATCTATCGACCCTTCACAAGCACAACTCAAAGAAGGAAGACACACAAACACTACTACCAAAAACAATAAGAATAACCGGAGTAAACAACCACTGGTCATTAATATCACTTAATATTAATGGTCTCAATTCACCTATAAAAAGGGACAGGCTAAGAGATTGGATACGAAAATCCAACATTCTGTTTACAAGAACACATCTCAACCACAAAGACAGGCATCTACTCAAAGTAAAGGGTTGGGAAAAGGTTTTTCAAGCAAATGGTCCTAAGAAAAGAGCAGGTGTGGCCATACTAATTTCTAACAAAACTGACTTCAAACTAAAACCAATCAGAAGAGATCGAGATGGACACTTTATACTCATAACAGGAACAATTCATCAGGATGAAGTCTCAATCCTGAATATCTACGCCCCTAATATAAAAACACCCACTTATGTAAAAGAAATATTACTAGAACTCAAGGCAGACATCAAACCACACACACTAGTAGTAGAAGACTTCAACACACCTCTCTCTCACCAATGGACAGGTCAACCAGACAGAAACCTAATAGAGATTTAAAAGAATTATTGGAGGTAATGAAGCAAATAGACTTAACAGACATCTATAGAACACTCCACCCAAATAGGAAAGAATATACCTTCTTCTCTGCAGCTCATGGAACCTTCTCAAATATTGACCACATACTCGGTAAGAAAGGAAATCTCCACAGATACAAAAAAAAATCAGCGTTCACCTGTGTCTTATCAGATCACCACAGATTAAAATTAGAAGGCAACAACAATGTTACCCCCAGAAAGCCAACAAACTCATGGAAACTGAACAGTCAACTACTGAACCACACCTGGATCAAGGAAGAAATTAAGAAAGAAATTAAAGTCTTCCTTGAATTTAATGAAAATAAAGAGACAACATACTCAAACCTATGGGACATGATGAAAGCAGTGCTAAGAGGAAAGTTCATAGCACTAAGTGTCCACTTAAAGAAAACGGAGAAAGCATACATTGGGGACTTAACAGCATACCTGAAAGCTCTAGAAAAAAAGAAGCAGACGCACCCAGGAGGAGTAGAAGACCGGAAATAATCAAACTGAGGGCTGAAATCAACAAAATAGAAACACAGAAAACAGTCCAAAGAATCAATGAAACATAAAGTTGGTTCTTGGAGAAAATCAACAAGATCGACAAACCTCTATCCAAACTAATTAAACGACAGAGAGAGAACACACAAATAAATATGATCAGAAATGAAAAGGGGAACATAACCACAGACACAGAAGAAATTCAGAGAATCATTAGATCTTACTACAAAAGCCTGTATGCCACAAAACTGGAAAATGCAAAAGAAATGGACATTTTTTAGATAAGTACCATATACCAAAGTTAAGCCAAGACCAGGTGAATGATCTAAATAGACCTGTTAGTTGTGAAGAATTAGAAACTGTTATCAAAAATCTCCCTTCCAAAAAAAGTCCAGGACCAGATGGTTTCAGTGCAGAATTCTACCAGAACTTCCAAGAAGAACTAATGCCAATACTCTTTAATGTATTTCACAATATAGAAACAGAAGAGTCACTGCCAAATTCCTTTTATGAAGCTACAGTTACCCTGATACCAAAGCCACACAAAGACCCAACCAAGAAAGAGAATTACGGCTTATCTCACTCATGAACATTGACGCAAAAATTCTCAATAAAATACTGGCAAACCGAACCCAAGAACACATTAGAAAAATTATCCGTTATGATCAAGTAGGCTTCATCCCAGAGATGCAGGGCTGGTTCAGCATACGCAAATCTATCAATGTAATCCACCATATAAATAAACTGAAAGAAAAAAACCATATGATCATTTCATTAGATGCTGAAAAAGCATTTGACAAAATTCAACATCCCTTTATGATAAAGGTCTTGGAGAGATTAGGGATACAAGGGTCATACCTAAATATAATAAAAGCTATTTACAGCAATCCGACAGCTAACATTAAATTAAACGGAGAAAAACTCAAAGCCATCCCACTAAAATCAGGAACACGACAAGAATGTTCACTCTCTCCATACCTCTTCAATATAGTGCTTGAAGTTCTAGGAATAGCAATAAGACAACATAAGGGGATTAAGGGGATTCGTATTGGAAAGGAAGAAGTTAAGCTTTCATTATTTGCAGATGATATGATAGTATACATAAGCGACCCCAAAAACTCTACCAAAGAACTCCTACAGCTGATAAACACCTTTGGGAATGTGGCAGGATACAAGATCAACTCCAAAAAATCAGTTGCCTTCCTATACACTAAGGATAAGGAAGCAGAGAGGGAAATCAGAGAAGCATCAACTTTCATGATAGCCACAAATAGCATAAAATATCTTGGGGTAACTCTGACCAAGGAAGTGAAAGATTTATTTGACAAGAACTTTAAGTCTTTGAAGAAAGAAATTGAAGAGGACACCAAAAAATGGAAGGATCCCCTTGCTCTTGGATTGGGAGGACCAACATAGTAAAAATGGCAATTCTACCAAAAGCAATCTATAGGTTCAATGCAATCCCCATCAAAATTCTTCACAGATCTGGAGAAGACAATAATCAACTTTATATGGAAAATCAAAAAACCCAGGATAGCCAAAACAATCTTATACAATAAAGGATCGTCTGGAGGCATTACCATCCCTGACTTCAAACTCTATCACAGAGCTACAGTATTGAAAACAGCTTGATATTGGCATAAAAACAGAGAAGTTGACCAATGGAATCAAATAGAAGACCCAGACTTTAACCCACAAACCTATGAACACCTGATTTTCGATAAAGGAGCTAAAAGTATACAATGGGAAAAAAAAGAGCATCTTCAACAAATTGTGCTGGCAAAACTGGATGTCAATCTGTAGAAGAATGAAAATTGATCCATGTCTATCACCATGCACAAAACTCAAGTCCAAATGGATTAAAGACCTCAATATCAGTCCGAACACACTGAACCTGGTAGAAGAGAAAGTGGGAAGTGCTCTACAATACATGGGCACAGGAGACCACTTCCTACATATAACCCCAGCAGCACAGACATTAAGGACAACATTGAATAAATAGGACCTCCTGAAACTGAGAAGCTTCTGTAAAGCAAAGGACACTGTCACTAAGACAAAAAGGCAACCCACTGACTGGGAGAAGATCTTCACCAACCCCACAACTGACAAAGGTCTGATCTCCAAAATATGTAAAGAACTCAAGAAACTAGACTGTAAAAAACTAATCAACCCAGTTATAAAATGGGGCACTGAGCTGAACAGAGAATTCTCAACAGAAGAAGTTCAAATGGCCAAAAGACACTTAAGGTCATACTCAACTTCCTTAGCAATCAGGGAAATGCAAATCAAGACAACCTTAAGATACCATCTTACACCTGTCAGAATGGCTAAAATCAAAAACACCAATGATAGCCTTTGCTGGAGAGGTTGTGGAGTAAGGGGTACACTCATCCATTGCTGGTGGGAATGTAAACTTGTGCAACCACTTTGGAAAGCAGTGTGGCGGTTTCTCAGGAAATTCGGGATCAACCTACCACTGGACCCAGCAATGCCACTCTTGGGAATATTGCCAAGAGATGCCCTATCATACAACAAAAGTATATGCTCAACTATGTTCATAGCAGCATTTTTGTAACAGCCAGAACCTAGAAACAACTTAGATGCCCTTAATGGAAGAATGGATGAAGAAAGTATGGAATATATACATATTAGAGTACTACTCAGCAGTAAAAAACAATGACTTCTTGAATTTTGCATGCAAATGGACAGAAATAGAAAACACTATGCTGAGTGAGGTAAGGCAGACCCAAAAAGAAGAACATGGGATGTACTCACTCATAATTGGTTTCTAGCCATAAATAAAGGACATTGAGCCTATAATTCGTGATCCTAGAGAAGCTAAATAAGAAGGTGAACCCAAAGAAAAACATATAGTCATCCTCCTGGATATTAACCTTCATCAGGCGATGAAAGGAGACAGAGACAGTGACCCACATTGGAGCAACGGACTGAAATCCCAAGGTCCAAATCAGGAGCAGAAGGAGAGAAAGTATGAGCAAGGAACTCAAGACTGCAAGGGGTGCACCCACATACTGAGACAATGGGGATGATCTATCGGGAACTCACCAAGGCCAGCTGGACTGGGTATGAAAAAGCATGGGATAAAACCGGACTCCCTGAACATAATGGACAATGAGAACCGCTGAGAAGTCAAGAACAATGGCATTGGGTTTTGATTCTACTGCACATACTGGCTTTGTGGGAGCCTAGGCAGTTTGGATGCTCACCTTACTAGACCTAGAAGGAGGTGGGAGGTCCTTGGACTTCCCACAGGGCAGGGAACTCTGACTGATCTTCGGGCTGATGAGGGAGGGGGACTTGATTGAGGGAGGGGGAGGGAAATGGGAGGCAGTGGCGGGGAGGAGGCAGAAATCTTTATTAATTAAATAAATAAAAAAAAACAAAATAAAAAGCTGTTGTGCTACATAGAGACAAGGTATGATCATCATAAAGGGTTTTATCCTGAGGATCTGAGTAAAGTTTCTCACCTAGAATTTGATCTAGGGTAATCTCAAGTCCTTTTGCTTTCTCCTTTTACTCTAACATTTTAGCTTCTCCTTTAAAATAACACATCTAAAGCAACTACAGTCCACTTTCTAGGACTGCTGAGATTAACTGAGTCTAGTCTTGTGGCATTGCTTTGTTACTGGAAGATCACATTTTGACCATTTCCCTAACAAAGGATGAATGTAATCCATAAACTACAATCGCTTGTTTAATTTCTTTTAGATCAGTCATACTAATGGGCTCCCATGAATTTTCTTAGACAACTTTAGAGTGTTTGGGGCCAGATATTCTTTCTGACATTATCACCAGAAAAGCAGGCAGAACTCTGTGGAAGCTATCCAGGAAGTTTTTATGTACTGATGAAACTAAATTTTGTCTTTGTATCTTTTGTCCCTAGTCATCAAATTTGATAAGTTACTCATTCTTTTCAAATCTATTTACCACTGTCTTTTGAAAAGTCTGGATCTCCTGTCCAATGTTCTGTTCTAATGCCCTCATTGAGGATTCCAAGGTAAGAAGTCTGTCCATGAGAGATAATGTCTCATCCCTGGACATAATCTTCATAGCATGCATATTCCCTTCCTGGAGAGACATTCTATCAGTCAAGCTGTCATACCCCTTCAACAGAGTTCAATTAATACATTCAAAAGTATGAATTCTCTCAAATAATGTTTCAGCACCCACTGTCATTGACTGGGTTTTTTGTGTCAAATCAGCTGTATCCTTCCCCAAAGTGCTCAATCTTCCTTTTAATAAATCACTATCAGTCTGTACCATTTCTAAAAGTACTTCAATTGACTGAGTTTTGTTAGTTAAATTGTTTGTACCATTCTTCAGAGTTCCAAACTCTTTTTTTGAGAAGCTTGTTATCAGTCTGTAAAGATTGTGCCATTTCTAAAAGTGCCTCACTCTTAGCCCTATTATCAAACCATATTTTTAAGGAAAAAATATTGAGTACAAGACTAAGCCCCAGAATCAAAAATAGTGATGTAGGAGGGAGATCATATAAGTCTTGTAAAACCTTGTACATGGTATAAGTAAAGAGGCTACTGAAATTCTGGATGGTTAGGTAGTCTGGCATATTGCCTTTTAAGTTATGAATTTATAATTTATAATTCAAATTATGAATCTTACCTATGGTTGATTTTGAGCTGAAGTAGGTACAATAACAATTACCTGCCAGTAGATGTCACAGAATACCTACAAAACAAATCCAGCTAACACACTTGTAGTCACATGGCTGGTCTGAATCTGATTTTAGAGTGAAATGCTCAAAGATATGCTCAGATTAAGGACAGTTATGTAATACAAATCACAGACTGTGTGCTCTGTGGATGTCTCTAGAGCAGTGGAATAGCAAATGTAGACAAATTGTTAGAAGCTGTGGAACAGCTGGCTCAGACTGGGAAAGCCTGTGTCTCACCTGAGTTTCAGTGGTGCACACTGACGGGAGACAAGCTGTGGGGTGCCCTGGGACTTGAAGCCACTCTGAAGAATATAATGAGAAAATAAAAAGAACTGCGGTCAGTCCGTAGCAAGAAAAGCTGCTGCATGAGAATTGTATATCCAAATGAGCTGCTGGCTCCATGCACAGGCCACAGCCAAGGCAGGCTGAGGGCAGACTAGCACCAAGCTGGGAAGGCTCCAAGCTCAGCAGAGGAAACACAGGCACTCAGAGACGGGGATTCTAAAACCAAATGGTTGGGCACCAGATGAAGGCAGAAATCACAAAATAATCCCACACTAGTTCAGAATTATAAATAATAAAGGTTAGTTATTTAGGAAAAACTTACAGATCACTGTCCTAGATAACAGTCCTCTCCATGAACAGGAAACATGAACAGAGTCTAGCAGCTAGAAGTGAGAGCCAGAAGAGAGAGAGCTCACGTTTACAGTTGCATTTACAGTATGAGAGACCATGCCCAAGTGGGCTAGTATCTTAAATACTATTGGCTGAAGGAGCAGAATGTACTCCCACAGCAAAATTGAGTGCCATTCTTTTGAGGTATAGAAAGAATTTTGCTGGGATTTTGATGGGTATTACATTGAATCTGTAGATTGCTTTCAGTAAGATTGTCATTTTTACTATATTAATTCTACCTACCTAAGAGCATGGGAAGTCTTTCTACTTTCTGGTGTCTTCTTCAATTTCTTTCTTCAAAGATTTGAAGTTCTTGTCATACAAGTCTTCCACATATTTGGTTAGAGTTACTCCAAAATATTTTATGCGAATTGTTGCTATTTTGAAGGGTGATGTTTCTCTAATGTCTTTCTCAGCCCATTTATCACCTGTATATAGGAGGGCTACTGATTTTTTTCGTTAATTTTGTATCCTGCTACATTACTGAAAGTGTTTATGAGTTGTAGAAATTCTTTGGTAGAATTTTTGGGTCACTTATGTAAATTATCATATCATCAGCAAATAGTGAGAGATTGACTTCTTTTCAGATTTGTAACCCCTTGATCTCCTTTTGGTTTATTATTGCTCTAGCTAGGACCTCAAGAACTATATTGAACAGATATGGAGAGACTGGACAACCTTGTCTTGTTCCTAATTTCAGTGAGATCATTGTGAGTTTCTTTCCATTTAGTTTGATGTTGACTGTTAGCTTGCTCTATATTGCCATTATTATCTTTAGGTATGTTCCTCGTACCCCTGCTCTCTCCAAGACCTTTATCATGAAGGGATGTTGTATTTTGTTGAAAGCTTTTTTGACATCTAATGAGATGCTCATGTGATGTTTATTTTTCAGTTGGTTTGTATGTGGATTACATTGACAGATTTTCATTCATTGAAACATCCCTGTATCTCTGGGATGAAGCCAACTTGATCATGGTGTATATTTCTGATGTGTTCTTGGATTCGATTTGCCAGTATTTTATTTAGTATTTTTGCATCAATATTCATGAGTGATATTGGTCTGTACTTCTCTTTCTTAGTAATGTCTTTATGTGGATTGGGTATCAGGGTAATTGTAGCCTCATAAAAAGAGTTTGGTAATGTTTCTTCTGTTTCTATTGTGTGGAACAATTTAAGGAGTATTGGTATTAGTTCTTCTATAAAATTCTTGTAGAATTCTGAGCTGAAACCATCTGGTCCTGGGCATTTTTTTTCTTTTTTTGGTTAGGAAATTATTGATGACTGTTTCTATTTCTTCACCAGTTATAGGTCAGTTTAATTTGCTTATCTGATCTTGATTTAATTTGGGGAAGTGATATTTATCCAGAAAGTTGTCCATTTCCTTTAAGTTTTCCAATTTTGTGGAGTACAGGTTTTAGAAATATGACCTGATGATTCTCTGTATTTCCACCGTGTCTGTTGTTATGTCCCCCATTTCATTTCTGATTTTGTTAATTTGGATATTCTTTCTCTGCCTTTTGGTTAGTTTGGATAAAGGTTTGTCTATTTTGTTTATATTTCTAAGAACCAACTCTTAGTCTCATTGATTCTTTGTACTGTTTTCTTTGTTTCTATTTTGTTGATTTCAGTTCTCAATTTGATTATTTCCTGCTGTCTAGTTCTCTTGGGTGAGTTTCCTTCTTTTTGTTCTTAAACTTTTCAAATGTTCTGTTAATTCACTAGTGTGAGACTTTTCCAGCTTCATTATGTAGGCATTTAGTACTATGAACTTTCCTCTAAACACTGTTTTCATTGTTTCCCATAAATTTGGGTATGTTGTGTGGTCATTTTCATTGAATTTTAGGAAGTCTTTTATTTCTCCCGTTATTTTTTTATTATTATTATTTTTATTCTTTTTTAATTAAAATTTCCACCTGCTCCCCGTTTCCCATTTCCCTCCCCTCCTCCCAAATATTGCCCCCTCCCCCCACTCCCCTCCCCCTATCCTCACTCCTCTTCTCCTCCCCCCACACCATTCCCCCTCCCTCTCGATACTGAAGAGCAGTCCAAATTCTCTGCCCTGCGGGAAGACGAAGGTCTTCTATCTATGTCCAGGAAGGTGAGCGTCTAAACAGGCTAAGCACCCACAAAGCCAGTTCATGTATTAGGATCGAAACCTAGTGCCATTGTCCTTGGCTTCTCATCAGCCTTCATTGTCCGCCATGCTCAGAGAGTCCAGTTTCAACCCATGCTTATTCAGTCCCAGACCAGCTGGCCTTGGTGGGCTCACAATAAATCAGTTCCACTGTCACAGTGGGTGGGTGCATCCCTCGTGGTCCTGGTTTCCTTGCTCATGTTCTCCCTCCTTCTGCTCCTCATTTGGACCTTAAGAGCTCAGACCGTTGTTCCAAATTGAGACTCTGTCTGTACCTCGATCCATCGCCAGATGAAGGTTCTAAGGTGATATGCAAGATATTCATCAGTATAGGATAGGGTCATTTCAGGTTCCCTCTCCTTAGTTGCCCAAGGTACCATTAATGGTTCACATGAGCATTGTTCAACTTCCATTTGTTTGTGGGCTTTCTGGAATTGACAATGCTGTTGAATTCTAATTAAAATCCATGATGATCTCATAAGATTCATGTGGTTATTCCAATTTTTTTGTATTTGTTGAGATTTGTTTTGTTACTGAGTATGTGGTCAATTTTTGAGAAGGTTCCATTAGGTGCTGAGAAGAAGGTATATGCTTTTATGTTTGGGTGGAATATTCTATAGATGTCTGTTAAGTCCAAATGAGTCATAACATCTGTTAGTTCCCTTATTTCCCTGTTCATTTTTTGTCTGACTGACCTGTCCAGTGGTGAGAGTGGAGTGTTGAAATCTCTCATTATTAGTGTGTGGGGTTTAATGTATGATTTAAGCTTTAGAAGTGTTTACTTTATATATGAGAATGCCCCTGTATTTGGGGCATAGATGTTCAGTATTGAGATTTCTTCTTGATGCATTCTTCCTGTGACTAATATGAAATGTCCTTCTTTTTCTCTTTTGATTGATTTTAGTTTGAAGTCTATTTTGTTAGATATTAGGATAGCTACACCAGCTTGTTTCTTAGGTCCATTTGATTGGAAAATTTTTTCCCATCCCTTTACTCTGAGGCAATGCCTGTCTTTGAGGTTGAGATGTGGTTCTTGAATGCAGAAGAAGGATGGATTCTATTTTCATATCTAATCTGTTAGACTGTGTCTTTGCATAGGTGAGTCGAGACGATTTGTATTAAGGGATATTAATGAACAGTGATTGTTGTCTCCTGTTAATTTAGTTTTTGTTGGTGATGATGTTAATTTGTGTGTTTTTCCCCTCCTTTGGAATTTGCTGCTATGGGACCATCAATTGTATGTGGTTTTTTTCTTTATGTAGCCAACTTCCTTGGGTTGGAGTTTTCCTTACAGTATTTTGTTTATGGATGGGTTTGTGGCTAGGTGTTGATTAAATCAGATTATGTCAAGGAATATCTTGTTTTGTCTGTCTATAGTGATTGAAAGTCTTGCTGGGTATAATAGTCTGGGCTGGTATCAATGGTATCTTAACGTCTGCATAATGCTTGACCTTGACCTTCTGACTTTCATTGTCTCCAATAAGAAATCAGGTTTAATTCTGATACATCTGCCTTTATATGTTACTTGACCTTTCTCCTTTGCAGCTCTTAATATTCTTTCTTTATTCTATATGTTTAGTGTTTTGATTATTACAAGGTGAGGGGACTTCTCTTATCCAGTCTGTTCTCTTATCCAGTCTGTTTGGTGTTCTGTAAGCTTCTTTTTTTTTTTTTTTTTTTGTTTTGTTTTTTCGAGACAGGGTTTCTCTGTGGTTTTGAAGCCTGTCCTGGAACTAGCTCTTGTAGACCAGGCTGGTCTCAAACTCACAGAGATCCACCTGCCTCTGCTTCCCAAGTGCTGGGATTAAAGGCATGCGCCACCACCGCCTGGCTTCTGTAAGCTTCTTATATCTTCATAGGCATATCTTTCCTTAGTTTGGGAAAGTTTTCTTCTATCATTTTGTTAAACATAGTTTCTCTGCTTTTCAGCTGAACTTCTGCTCCTTCTTCTATACTTATTATTCTTAGGTTTGGTCTTTGCATGGTGTCCCATATTTCTAGCTATTTGGGGTTAAGTTTTTGTTAGATTTAATGTTTTCTTTGACTGATGAGTCTATTTCCTCTATTGTATCTTCAGCACTTGAGATTCTCTTTTCCATCTCTTGTATTCTGCTGTTTATGCTTGTGTTTGTGGTTCCTGATCATTTTCTCCTTGATTTCCGTTTCTATAATTTTCACAGCTTGTGTTTTCTTTATTGTCTCTATTTCAGTTTTCAAGTCTTGAATAGTTTCTTTCGTATGTTTGATTGCTTTTTCTTGGTTTTCTTTAAGGGATTTGCTGGTGTCTTCCAATTTTTGTTTGTCTTTTCCCCCATTGCTTTAAAGGAATTTCTCATATCCTCTTTAAGAGATTCAAACAATCTCCTGAAGTTCTTTTTTAGGTCATCTTCTTCTGCTTCATATATATTTGGTTGTTCAAATCTTGCTGTTGTAGGGTCTCTAGATTTTACTAGTGTGATATTGTTCTTTGTGGTGTTGCATGTGTTCTTACCTTGTCTACTCATCTTTTTCTCTAATTGGTGTGGTTGGGGCTGACTGTGATTTTTGTTATTAATCTTCTAAGTGCCAGTGAATCCAAGGCTCAGATAGCTGTTCCTATTGGTACAATCAGTGCCACAGTTCTAGTTACCCTGTTGGTCACTCTCTGTTCCTGGAGGTCACTTAGTGCTCCCAGGATTTTCTCCACTCCTTTGGAGTTTGCTGTCTGAGGCCTTTCTAGCCTAGATTGTTATATCAGACCAGTTTCTGTAAATGTCCCTGGTCTGGATCCATTCTTGCAGAGCTCCCTGGCTTGGGGATGGTCCTGTAAAAGTCTCTGGCTCTTATCTACTCCCTCAGAGATCCCAGACTCAGGTGTGCCCACACCCACAGAGGTTCTGGTTCAGGGCTACTCCCTCAGAGGTTCCATACTCATTCCTGGACCCACAGAGATTTCTAGTTCCTGCCTACTCCCTTTTCCATTTGTAGATTTTTTTATGTATAAAGAACTTCTATTTATATATAAACCAGTAAAAAACAAAGTGACTGCAGGCTCTTGCCAAGGCTATTGTTTACTCTCCATTAGCTGATGGTGGTAAGACCCTATTGCTGAAGACAAAACATACTTATATAATCAATTACAGAGAAATTTACATATTGAAATTAGTAGCCCTGATTTTTAACCCAAATATTGAATAGGCCTTTCCTCAAAATTCAGGTTTGTATCTTTCTTGCTTCTCTTTCTTTAATTCCATTTTTAATACTCCAAATTTGTGCCTCAAGTTCATTTCCAAGTCACCTACATCTACCCATAGTGATGATGTTTATTAGCAAGACCTTTTGTGAAGGTATGTCCCCTACTGTCTTGGGAACCAAGGTTCACATCCTGAGTATAACCCACCATCTCCCCTTTTCCTTTCTACCCCACGGGTATCTCAGTCATGCTCTCCATTTATGCACTACACCACAACCCGAAGGTGTGGCCAAACCCAGAGGTAGGAAGTCCCACATGAGGACGGGGGGAGATCCCTCCAGACCAAAACCTGCTGTCCCCACCTCTAGCATCTTGTCCCCTGGTAGGTTTAAGCAGTGGTTTAACCTCTACCTGTTCTAACAAAGGTGTCATGTCCTTGCAGGTGTTTGACCCTTCCAGGTTTGCACCATATTCTCCCTGACACAGCCATTCATTCCTGCCCTTCTTGGGAGCAGCAAGGTGAGACATCCTGTGTATATTGATAAAATACACTAAGATATAATTGCAGCATACTTTGATGCTTTTGACCTAATGCATACATGACATCTCTAGATATATTCTATTGGTAGGTATGGGGGAAAAGCTTCTTGGGGATGTGTCTGTGCACAAAAGTAGGATACCATTGCAGGAGACACAGTGAATACCTTGACCCATTGCTCCTCCCATTGGCCAGTCAAATTTTTCCGTTAGTGGATGCCATAGACTTGCACATGCTCTCATATGATAGAGCAGGACTGTAAGTTGATTTTTTTATGTTTTGAATTTAACTTCAGCATCCAGCTTTTCAAGTTTCAGAACCCTTAAGTGCCATAGCTTTTTCTGTATAGTCTCTCTCTATCTGACTGTCCTTCACACAAGTTTCTTCATCTTTCCTCTTCTGGACAATAAAGTTCCCAGTGTCGCACACAGTGTTTGTCATGATCCCATGTCCAAACTGCTCCTGGATCAGGATCCATGATGCCATGGACAGATTTCCCTGGTATGTCATGGCCTGCTTCTTAGAATGACTTTTCTTGAAGCCACTGTCTGCAACCAGGACGTCCTTCCTAGTTCCTAACCTTCTAGTTAGCTGGGCTAGTGCAGGTTGGTTCTGAAGAAGGACAAGAGAGGCCAGACTAGATACTCAGTACCTGACCAAGGGGAGAGCTGGGCAGGAACATGAGCCCAAATCGTACTCAGAATGTTCAAGTAGTACAGAAAATCTCATGCTGGCCATGCTGAAAACAAAGGAAACTGAGAGCACAGAACAGAATGCTAGGTACACAGCCAAGGACACATGGTCTAACCACAGGATTCCAAATGAGATGAAATGTGTAACCAGAAAGCGATTTTACTGTCTGGAAGCAATGAGCAAGACCGGCTGAGTTCATAGTCCTGAGCATTCCCCTACATGACACATGCAAAGTGACATTCTTGCCAGCACTCTCTGCACACCCACAGCACATTCCACCCACACATGGACATCGCATGCCCAAGAACAGGGCACCCTCAGGGTGTGTGTGAAAAGTCAGAAAGATGAATCTGTGGTCATCTGTGATGGCCGCCAGTTCCAGTGTCCACTCAACTCACCAGGAGGTCCCAACACACACACATAAACAAGTACATACTCTAGTGTTCAAGAGATCACACCCAAACATCTGAGTCAGAGATCTTGGCTTTATTCCCACTGATACACATACTCAAAAAGAACTGGTAGTAATAATGAAAATTTATTTCGATTGATACCTATACTAAAGAAGAACAGACATTAATGATGGAGTTTTGAACAAAAGATATCAGAGTCAGGAAGCTTCAGCTCAAGTTCCTCCTAGATTTTAGATTTGAAGATCTAAAATGATAAAGTTTAGATTCAGGAGCCACCCAGAGGCACATGATGGTTATTACTGCAGAATCGGCACTGAGTGATAACTTCAGAATCCTTACTACATTTGTTCAGAGAGGTCTATTTGGTGCAAGGAGAAAAAAGCAAGTTAGCTGCTTAAGGCTTATTGATGGAGGTGGGTCATCTTTCTATCTGTTGTTTCATTGGTTAAGTAATAAAGAAACTGCCTTGGCCCCTTTAATAGGACAGAAAATTAGGTAGGCGAAGTAAACAGACAGAATGCTGGGAGAAAGAAGCCGAGTCAGGGAGTCGCCATGATTCTCCCACTCCAGACAGACGCAGGTTAAGATCTTTCCTGGTAAGCCAGCTCGTGGTACTACACAGAATATTAGAAATGGGTTAGATCAATATGTAAAAGCTAGCCAATAAGAGGCTGGAACTAATGGGCCAGGCAGTGATTAAAAGAATACAGTTTCCGTGTAATTATTTTGGGACATAAGATAGCCATGTGGGCGGCTGGGTGCCGGAGACGCAGCCCTGCCGCTCCTATTACAACAAAATGGCACCCAACGTGCTAATAAACTCCACATAAAACCTGAGAGGACTTAAAAAGGAGAGAAAGAGAATTCAAGACAGTTTTTTGCTGTTTCTGGGTTGCGTGCCGCAAAAAAATTGTCCTGACTCAGCAACAGGAAAAAACTGGCTGTTTTAAAATGCCGGCTTTCTGGGCTGTGCCGCCATCGCGATCTCTGTCTGGCTCCTGCGGGAGACAGAGTCTTTGAACGGGGCATTTGGAGTAAAGTGCTACAGCTTGCTTGATCGCAATGTGGACTGCTTTGTGCCTGAAACTGTGTGTGGCTCAGGGACACCAAATGGCTCTGAGGCAGGAGCGGCTCAACTCCGCCATGCTAAACTCTGCTGGTCTCAGGCAGGAACTACCGTAATTATCATAATAACAACACAGTTAAGGTTTAAACTGAGCTGGACACAGGTGGTACCGTATTACCCCTACATGGTACAACTTAAGTTTTTAAGAACTGCTTAACATTTTAAGAAATGCTCCTGAAAAAAAAATTACAGATTCACAATAAAACAGATTCAGACATAAAAGACCTCTATGGGTCACAATGTAGGATAAATGTACGTAGGCTTGAGAGAGAAAAAAATACATATATATAAAAAATAAAGTTAATGTCTTAAAAAAAAGGGTAAAGTCTTTAAAAAAAAAAATACAGATAGTTATAGATTAAAAAAAAATAAAAAAAAATAAGCCACGTAAAAATAAAAAATTCACAGAGAGTCTGGATTCTTTATATTATTATGTTTTCTTTAAAATTTTTGACTATAAAGGAGCTAAATACAGAGAGACATTTCATTATATGGGCTGCCAAGCTAAACCAAAATGGACATAAGGATATTATGATTTCAAAATATGGGTCTAAGGATATGATGCTTTGGAGAGGGTCTTCTTTTGTTTTCACAGAGGATAAGACTCTGTGGATTGCGTCTATCCCGATATGATATGATAGACCACGCCCTCCTGAAAGGTTGCTGTAAACACCTTCAAAAAATTACTTCACTCAACTGCCGACTGAGATAATGGTTTATAAATGTTCTTTTACATTTAAAGGGGGATATGATATAGATATAAATAATTTGCATTGGTGTGGATTTTAAGGTCAATTTTGTTATATGTATATGCATATTTCTAATCTTGATTAAGGTATTGTGATTGTATAGTTAATTTAAAAATGTAATGTATATAGGTTGTTAATGGATAATCATCAATAATTGTCAAGCTTTTAGTCATGTTAGTTAGATTTTCTAGATGTGCATAGATATATTTCAGCTAGATAGGCATTCTTCATATCTTTCAAAGACTGCAAAATATGGCATTTTAAATGTTTTAATAATTTAGGGCTTTTCATGACAATGAGACACGTCTGCTTCTGGCAGCACCAGCTACTTCAAGAGGAAGATGGGCATTGAAGAGGCTCCTTATGGAGTTTGATAGCCACTTGGGCAAGAAACTGTTCTTGCCTGGACTATTGCATAAACTGGACACAGAAAACCCGCAAAAAGAGGACTGCTAAACTTGCCTAAAGGTGAAATGGTTTTTCGGGGTTCCTGACTCATAAAAGAGTCTGCAAGACATTCTACAGGACACAGCAAAAAGTGACTAAACTGTCTTTGGAATTTCCTGCTTGATGAAAATGTCTGCTGGATACTATGGGCCTGAAGGCTGAAGATGGATGCCCCAACGGTACAGAGAAACTTTGGGTGACTGTCCAGGCAACAAGATGTCTCTGTCATTTCTAGAGTTTTCTTATTTCTTGTTTACTTAGGTAATATATCCTTCTGGAGTCTTTGATGGAGTTAAAAAATGGTTAGTTATAGTTTTCCTTAGTTATGATAAAAGATAAAGTAGATATAAATATTGTAACTGTAATTCTTGCTTGATAACTGTTTTGTTATTTGTAATTTTACTATGTTAAAGTTAAAGTCTTTCTTTTTTGTTTAAACAGAAAAAGGGGAAATGATGGAGGTGGGTCATCTTTCTATCTGTTGTTTCATTGGTTAAGTAATAAAGAAACTGCCTTGGCCCCTTTAATAGGACAGAAAATTAGGTAGGCGAAGTAAACAGACAGAATGCTGGGAGAAAGAAGCCGAGTCAGGGAGTCGCCATGATTCTCCCACTCCAGACAGACGCAGGTTAAGATCTTTCCTGGTAAGCCAGCTCGTGGTACTACACAGAATATTAGAAATGGGTTAGATCAATATGTAAAAGCTAGCCAATAAGAGGCTGGAACTAATGGGCCAGGCAGTGATTAAAAGAATACAGTTTCCGTGTAATTATTTTGGGACATAAGATAGCCATGTGGGCGGCTGGGTGCCGGAGACGCAGCCCTGCCGCTCCTATTACAACAGCTTATAGCCAACAGGCACAGTATACAAGAACCTTTGCATCTCATCTTTGAGTGTCTTGATGTGGCTTGATAGGATTTAGCAAGTGTCCTGGGGCAGATTGCCAAGATGTAGCCTTCTTTCAATGGGAAAGGATTGATAGTAAGAAAGTATATGGCACATAACCCAGGACACCCTAAAGCAGTAGTTCTCAATCTTCCTAATGCTACAACCCTTAAATAGAGTTCTTCATGTTGCTGTGACCCCCAACCATAAACTGTCATTTTGCTATTGTTATGAATCATAATGTGAACATCTATGTTTCCAATGCTCTTAGCCAACCAATTAAAAGTGTCATTAGAAACCCTCCACACCCATTGAATACAGTTGCCCTAGAGACTTCACCAAGTATCAGGGACAAAATTCCTAGCTCCTGCCTATGATCCTAGATTTTAGTGTCCTTCTTTCCCTATGAAGCTAATTCCTGGAGTAGAACCCCCTACTGACCTTAGACCTTAAACCCTAGAGATATAGGTTCCAATAGCCATCAAGATGCTGCTGTAGGGACTGCCAGGGAAAAACATTCAATCATCACGTGGGCCCCACCCTGGCCTTCACCCCAAAAGTTCTTTGCACAGTTATGCCTTATAGAAAGGAGTTCCCTTTTTCCCAGGATTCCACCTTAATGCTACTGAAGCACCTTCCCTAGAAATACTGTGAAGGCCAGAGCACTGTGTGACTGTGCTCTGAAACACCACTGTTAGGAATGACAAGAGTCCCACAGAGATGTCCCAAGGAAGACGTCAAACCAGCAAAGACACCATTCCTGTTCTGTCACTTTGGTGGTGGGAGTTTGATTTTACAATTATTCTTTATTTTGTACAGATTCAGTTGAATCAACTTTTCTTTTTTTTCCATTATATTCCAAACACACACAGAAGCAGATAAAGACATACACATCAATGAAGAGCCACATTCTATCCAGCCATCCCTCCTTCACATCCCTCCTCCACAGATCTCAAGACAACACTGCCATTGTCTTCACTAAGATTTTTCAAGGCTTGGGATGTATGATTCTGATTTTTTTTGTTTGTTTGTTTTAGAAAGACATACAGTTATGAGAAAGAAATTAAGCTTTTTGTGACAGCCAAATGTTCAACAAATGTTTGTTGAGTGAAGAAATAAACTCCAGAGTTCAGGCATTGAGTCATTAGACACATGTGTTTCCAAGGGACTGCCTTCCGTGAGACTGTCGGTCCCAGAGCTTTCACATCTTTAAGCCCCCAAAAGCTGGGATCCATGATGACTCCACACTCAATCTAGGAGGACAACGTCCCAAGAAAAGCCACAGCCTGTGCTGTCCAAGCCGTGATCTCCAAAGACCTATTTCCCAGAGCCCAGTGACTTGAGGTGGAGGTGGATGCCATTTTTGGAGCGCAGGACCAACTGGGGAAGTTTGATGGGCAGCTTTGAGGGATCCAGAGAGAATTCAAAACGCAGCAAACACAGGGCTGTGACCACCTTCATCTCGCTCATGGCAAACTGCTGCCCAATGCAGTTCCTGCAGCAAGGAGCAAAAAGAGGCATCAAGCTGTTGCCTAACAAGTGTTCTTAGAGACCCACAAAAAAGCAGTAACTATTTGCGGATGCAGAATGATTGATTGATTGATTTGTTGGTATGGGCTTAAAAGGCAAATCTTAGGAGCATGGTAAAGGGCCCCACTGGGTATCATCCCACTGGGAGTTCCGGCTCTAGTCCCCCACAGAAAGGGACATCTACGCCACTCATTTCCCAGGAACAGGAAAAATAACAAAAGCCCCACCCCCTTGTCACAGCATGCTCTGTAAGGATGTCTCCCCAATGATGGCCTTCAGTTTTTCACTCCCAGTCTTGAGGGCCTGAGAATGTTGTCCCTCTTCCTACCTGGGTCCCGCAGAAAAAGGCATGTAGGCAAAGGGGTGGCGTCCTGACACATTCTCAGGAGAAAAACGCAATGGGTCAAAGACCTACGAGATAGGATATTTCTTAAATACTCACCAAATCCTGGTAGAGGTACCCCCACAGCCCACACCCTGTCTGCCCTCCAAGCCCAGAGAGGCAAGTACCTCTGGGTTAGGCCACACAGCACTGTTCCTGTGGAGGGCATAGATGTGCATAGAGATCAGGCTGCCTGTAAGCAGAAAAGAGGCTGATGACAAGGGGTCATGAGGCAGCCAGGCTCACCTCCACATTAGGCCTGAATCCCCTGATGTCCCCCTATCTGGGACACTAGCCTCTGTCTGTGCACTGACAGTGATATTGAGCCCTTGATCACGTTCAAAGTATTTTAAACATCCTAATCAACAGCTCCAGTAGCCAGGTACTGAGAACAATGTTTAACCCAGACATCTGTGGAACGGAAACAAGAACAGTGAACCCAGGCCACCATGAAGACAGCTAGGCAGCAGCTATTTATTGTAGCCTTTTGACTGTCAATTGACTAGCTCTCAGGAATTTATTATGCTATGAGTAATAATGAGATAACCTTCATTTGATGCCTACTGCATGTCAGGCTCAGGTCTGACCATTTTTATGAAGCCACAACACAGAGTGGACACTATGTATCTGTGCTGCATTGTAGTCTATGTGAATCATCTCCTGGTGTGGTCCAGGGTGCAGTCAGAGTAGGCACAGGGTACGTGAAAACCCTGACGATCGTTCTCTTTTTAATTCTGTCAACTATGAAAAATATATTCTCTCCTACCCTCCTACCCTCTATCTTAATTTTTGTTTTATTTTATTCATATCATTACAATCTTCTTGTTTAGTAGCACCATAGTAGAATGATTTTATATAGTTTTAAACAGAAGAAAAAGAGAAAAATTTCAGGTTACGAGAACCCCTCTCCTCCCGAGAACAATGCAGCAACTGTACCCAGTGATTAGTCATGCCTGGGTCCTACTGCAACAATGTCAAAAACCCAACCTCCACAGTCACTGCCTCAAAGAAATAATTCATGTCAGAATCTTTTGGAAGACAAAAAATATAGTTCTTGCTACATCAATCTACAGAAAGATGAATCCATATAACAACCCTGAAACCTAGGGGAAAAGGAACATTTATATTTATACCCTCAGTCATATTTTACAGAAGAGGAAATGGAGGTTTGGGGCAGAGACAAGTTTTCTCAGTGAGGCTGGTGCTTGGGCCCAGGACTCAGCACACAAAGCCTAATGTCAAGATTATTCAATAGTGCAGGCAATATCAGAGCATAGAGAGGACTTTCATTCCATCCCAATGGTTTCCCCAACCCACCTGCAGGCAGAGAGCGGCCATCCACAAAGGTGACTGGCTTGTTGAGCTGGCGGTACACCTGGGGCACAGGTGGGTAAAGGCGGAAGCACTCCTTCATACACATAGTCAGGTAGGTCATCTTGGCCAGATCATCCCTGCCAGCAACACGGGACACTTGGGAACTGGGAACAGTGGGATCCCAGGAGAAGATAGGCCACATTTCCTACTTCCCCATAATTTTCACTCTCTGCCCCCACCACACTTCCAACAGAGGAGTCAAGAGGGTTTCAAGTGTCTAAGTATAACATAACACACTGGGTGGCCATACAAACCTAGCTATCTGGGAAGAGAAGGCACGGGATCCGAGAGACACATGGGCAACCAACCCCCAAAGACAAGGCAACTTCTATGTCATTTGGGGCCTTACCAAAAGTACTACAAGTGGCATTCCTTATGGGGCTGCAACGGAAAATGTGGTCTGATAGCGTTAGGTGAGTGAACCAATGTTCATGGCTGAATACTGATAAACTCGCATAAATATCATCTTTGGCCACCAGGAAGCTCAGGCCCAAATGTGAGGTTCAATCATCAGAACTATATAATACCTTCTTACAGACCCCCAAACTCCAAGTCACTCTCCCCCTAATATGATTTTTCGTTTCGTGTAATTTTTATTAAATAAGGATCCTCTAAGTCGCTTCAAATTCTGGATAAAACTAAGTATTTAATTCCCTGCCTCAGACATGTCCATGATGATCTAGCTAGAGAGCACAGCTCTCTTCTCCTGAGTTTTAACCTTCTTTATAAAGTCCATTCGAGTCCTTCCCTCCTCACCCTCTACCCTCAACATCCTCTTCACTCAGTGTTACTCCATCCTGCAGCCTTCTTTGGATTTCAGTCATGTGAGTCTGACTTTCTGAAAACTCCCCAGGAGCAGCGAATTGTCTCCTCCTCTCCTCTTCACAATTACAACGCACTCCAGGGAGCACCGTGCCAATGGCTGGACCCCTTGGAAGGTTTCCAACATCCAGCAAGTACACATTAGCTATGGAGACTCCATCCTTCAAATCTCTGACACTGGAATTAGTGATCAGTCCCCCCTTAGGAGAACAGGACTGCGGACACTGATGGGCCATTCCTCGATCCCTGCTGTGTGCCCTGCTCCATGCAGGAGGCAGACTAGGAACTCAGTAGGATGGAGTGACTGTCAGGCTACAAAGGCCTCAGAGGAGGAAGCAACAGAAGAGATCTGGGTGGGACTCTCAGAGACCACTCTGAAAGAGAAATTTCTTCAGCTGGTGTCACATTCAGGACTTCAGACTTGAGCTGAGAAACAAGGATGGGCACACAGAAGTTTTTAAGTGGTGGCGTTGAGGATCTGCCTCCTTCACTGTGGTGGAAGATGTGGAGTCTGGGCCTATGTGCTGCCATCTGAGGACAGGTGGCAAGTGGCAAGACAATGGCTTTTTCCCAGCTGTTCTTTCTCTGTCGTCCCCCACCGATTTCCTCCTATTTCTCAGGCCCCTCTACTCTATCCAGAAGCCAGCAGAGATCCATATTCTGTCATTATGAAATTCAGCCTCTGTTGACAACTTTTTGTGATGCTGAAAAGCCTCCATTTGGGGAGACTGGTCTGGGGGGTGGTTCTCTATTGTAACCTTCCCCCCAAGAAAGCTACCAAACCAAAGAAAGGGAACAACTGCTGCCCACTTCACCTTGTTTCCAGAACAGGTGTGGGTTGTCCCTGGCAGGCATTGGCAGGATAGACACAACCCCTCCCTGGGCTGAACAAGAGGAGCTGAACTCACTTTCAGGTCCACTCACCACTGGAAAGAGTCCTTGTCTCCTAGGATCTCACGGATCTCCTCCCTACATCGCTGCTGGTGCTCAGGATAAAGGGCCATGCAGTAGAGAAACCAAGAGATACCGCTAGTGGTGGTATCGTGGCCTTCAAACATGAATGTATCCACTTCGGCCCTGAGATCTGCATCTGACATCTTGAGCCCACTTTCATCCTGAGAGAAGGCACAATGGGACAGCTCAAGGCCTTTGAGTAAGGGTTAAAAAGAATGCCCAAGAGTAGCTGTCAGATATATAGTGTGGGAGAATTGTCTGTGTTCTGTCAATCATGTTATAAATAAACGCTGATTGGCCAGGCAGGAAATATAGACGGGAAAACCAGACAGGAAGTAGAAATGATGTAATGAGAACAAGAGAATTCTGGGAAGGAAGAAGTTGATTCCTCCCACTCCTGGCCAGACCACCAAAGCAGCAGGATGTGATCTGCCCCACTGAAAAAAGGTACTGAACTACATGGCTAACATAGATCAGAAAAATGGGTTAATCAAGATGTGAGAGTTAGCCAGTGAGAGGCTAGAGCTAATGGACCAATCAGTTACAATTTATGGAGACCTATGTGTGATTTTCTTTGGGGCTAAACAGTTGTGGGGTACTGGGCAGGACAGAAACCCCAACAAACAAGCAAACCAGCCCCTTCGTATTACAGATATAGATCTGAAGAAGCATATGAACGCTTTTTGGTAGACTTGGAGTCTTCCTCCAGTTTCTTCTGTCCCTTCCAATCATAACCTAGATGTCTCCCATTCATGAAACCCTTCCTGAACCCAACGGACACATAACCTTTAACTTTACTTAGCCCCAATATTGCTCATCAGGGACACCACTTCTAGTTGGCAGGAAAGACATCTTTGTCAACATCCACCCGTTGCGTCCCCTAACCTGGTCACTATACTATATGTAGATGGATGGCCATGCCAGTTCTTTCTTAACTCTGTATCCTAGCAAAGACATTGATTCAGGATAGGCACTGAGTTTTGAGGAATAGAGGAAGGAATGGTAGGAGAAGGGGGGAAGAAAAGATGGACAGAGGAAAGGATGGAGGGGAAGGAAGGAGGGAGGGAGGGAGGGAGGGAGGGAGGGAGGGAGGGAGGGAGGGAGGGAAGGAAGGAAGGAAGGAAGGAAGGAAGGAAGGAAGGAAGGAAGGAAGGAAGGAAGGAAGGAAGGAAGGAGGGAAGGAAATGAGATAAAATATAAACCTTAAGGTTCTGCAATGCCAAGATTTTTAGGGATCATGGAAGTCTAGAAATGTCTGCAAGCCGCCACCATGTGACCCAGGCTGTCAGCTCCCTGCTGTCACAGCCCAGTCACACTTACGCTACACATTTTACCTTCGTTGATTTGGGCCATGGCGAGCAGGAGGTTATATTTGTTGAGCAAGGAGCCTGCCTTAGAAGGAGAGTCTAAAAACCTCCCTGGAACCAGCTGTCAGGTAGGGTGGACACCATGCACTCACCCGAACACCCAGGAGAATGTCCAGGAAGTCCAGATGTCTCCGCTGCTGGATCTTTTTCTGCTCCTTCTCATCCTGCAGGGCTGCCTTCCGCTGCTTGATGACCTGATCTAGACCAAGAGCATAGGTGTCACTGCCTGATTGGCTATGTGTCTGGAAGGGTGCAAAGGATCCCAGAGGAAGAACTAAGGTTTCCTAGTTGGCATAGGCAGCAAGGGGAGAGGGGTTGAAGGAAAGGCCCACCTGTATGGTCATGGGCTATCTGGCAGGCTTTCAGGAAGCGGCGGCCATGTGGAGTGCGCCAATAAATGAAGTCATTGTGGTACTGGAAGGATTCAATGCGCTGCTGCACCAGCAGTGTGAGCTCACTGACTGCCGTATAGTAGCTGTTGTCTCTGTACAAAAGAGGGCAGAGGGAGAGCAAGAGGCCTGAGCAGATTTCTTTTAGGAATCCCCTCTAAAATACTTCCCGCTCCTCTTCTTGCCTCCTTAAACCTCCTCACTAACACCCAACGTATCTTCCACCACAAATAGGGCCTGGGTAAATCAAGGCAGGACCTCTCCAACCAGAGAGCAAGTGCCCTTCCACCTTCCTTATCTGAGTGCCTTGGGTAGAGGTGCCTCCGACCTGTGTCCTAGGCCGCTGTCTCCTTTGCCAAAGGTGCACTTCATGAGGGTGTCCAGTGCCATGTGGCCTACGTCACAGAAGATGTCAAAGCTCTTATTTTCACTAGCCTTTTTCTCCCACTTGTCCTGGAATTCAGATAGAGAGATAGAGAGAGAGAGGAGGTAAAATGTGTAAGAACTGGGCTGTCTGGCCAGGGAAGCAGGTAGGCTAACTACAAATCTTCATTTCTGCCTCAACTCCTCAAAATACATTCCCCCCACTCTCATCCCTGGCTCTGTAGCAGACCACTTGCTGTGGCCTCCCCTACTCCCCCTGCCCGCATCTTCAGTTGATCACACAAGTCTCCTCCAAACACCCTTCCCCCAACTCATGGCTTTATTCCAGTGCCCAGCTCCAGCAGGCACTTCCTGGGAACCCGCCAGGCAAGCCTGCCAGAGAAGTACATAAGCCAAAGAAGGTAGGTGAGTTTCAGATCTCCACTCTCACACCTCCTCCAAGTCCAAGACCCCCATCAGCCCCAGGTTTCCAGCAGACTCTGGTGCCTCTTCTCACTCTTGGCCCTATTCCCAAGGGACTAAAGCACATCCTGGTGTTACGCCCTGATTTCCTCCCTCCTATAGACTCCCTCATTCCTCCCATGCCTTCTACATTCCTAAGCTCCCAATACATAAAAACACATTTTACCAGGATCCCTCTCCATGGCAACACCTGTCAGAATCTGAGACGAATTCTCTACCAGGCAATACACAGCCACCACACCCTCATAAGAACCAGAAAGGGCAACAGAAACTAAGGAACAAAACACCCACACAACAAAGACAAGAGCACTTAGAATTGCAGTCTTCCCAAACCCAGATGGTTAGAAACCAGCATGAAAACACAATAACAACCAGGACAATTTGTCTCCACTAGAGTCCAGCAATCCTATCACAGCAGGCCCATAGCTGAAGCACAAGATAAAAACCATAAAAATAGCATTTATCAATATGATAGATGTCCTTAAAGAGGAAATTAATAAACCACTTAAAAAATCTATGAAGGCAAAAATAAACAGTGGAAGGAAATGAACAAAATCATTCAAGTCCTGAAAGTAGAAATAGAATAAATAAAGGAAATCCAAACTACGGGCAATCTAGAAATGAAAAGGAACCTCAGAGGCAAGACTTACTAACAGAATACAAGAGACAGAAGAGGGAATCTCAGCCATTTGAGACAAGATAGAAGAAAGGGATACCTCAGGAAAATAAAATATAAGATATTAAAAAAAAAACTCTTGGCACAAAGCATACAGGAAATCTGGGACACTATGAAAAGACCAAACTCAACAATAACAGGAATAAAAGAAGAATAAGAATCCCAACTCAAAGGCACAGAAAATATTCTCAACAAAATCAGAGAAGAAAATTCCCCTGCTCTTAAGAAGGAGATGCCTATGAAGATACAAGAAGCATACAGAACACCAAATAGATTGGAACAGAAATTAAAGCACATAATAATAATAAAAACACTAAATATATAGAACAAAGAAAGAATATTAGAAGCTGCAAGGAAAACAGGTCAAGTAACATATAAAAGTAGACCTATGAGAAGTACATCTGACTTCTCAGTGAAGACTCTAAAAGTCAGAAAAGCCTGGGTAGATGTTTTATAAACTCTAAGAGATGACAGATACCGCCTCTAAATACGACACCCAACAAAACTTTCAATCACACTAGATAGAGAAAACAAGACATTGTGTGATAAAACCAAATTTAAGCAGTATCTATTTACAAATCCAGTCCCATAGTAGGTACACAAGGAAAACTTCAATCTAAAGTGATTTATCAGATCTGGAAAAAACACAAGGAATAAATAATCCCAGGCCAGCAAATCTAAAGAGGGAGAAAACACACACATGCACACATACACACACACACACACACATCACACATATCACACACATCACAAACATCACAACAAAATAACAGGAATCAAAAAAAACAATGCTCATTAATATCTTCCAACATTCATGGTCTCAATTTCCCAGGAAAAAGACACACCCTAGCAGAATGGATGTGAAAACAGGGTCCTTCTGCTGCACCCAAGAAACACACCTCAACATCAAGGAGGATGGACATTACCTCAGGGTAAAGGGTTGAAAAAAAAATATCTCAAGCAAAAGGATCTAAGAAGCAAACTGATGTAGCAATTTTAATATCTGACAAAATAAACTTCAAAGCAAAACTAATCAGAAGAGATAGGCAAGGACAATCTATGCTCATCAAAGACAAAATACACAACAGGGCCTTTCAATTCTTAGCATCTGTGAACCAAATTATAAACCAAATGGACCCAACACATTTACAGACCGTTTCACCAAACACAAAAGAACAGTCCTTATTCTCAGTACCTCATAGAACATTCTCTAAAATAACACATACTCAGACACAAAGCAAGTCTCAACAAATACAGAAAAACTGAAATAGCACCCGGCATCCTGTCAGACCACCACAGACTAAACCTGGATATCAACAACAGAAACAACACGAAGCTTAAGAACTCATAGAAACTAAACAACACATTACTGAATAAAAAATGAGCCAAAACAGAAATTTAAAAAGAATATACCCACGCTTACAGGACACAATGAAGTCAGTTCTAAAAGGCGAGTTCATAGCACTAAATGCTTACATAAGAAAATGGAGAGATTTCTTTTTAATATTATTATTTAAATCACTGCTTGGCCCATTAGCTCTAGCTTATTATTTGCTAACTCTTACATCTTAGTTTAACCCATCTCCATTAATCTGTGCATCACCACAAGGTCATGGAGATTTCATACTAGTAACTGAACAGCACACATGAAAACTCTAGGACAAAATGAAGAAATCACACCCAAAAGCATAAAAGGCAAGAAATAATCAAACTTGGAGCTGAAATGAATAAAATAGAAATAAAAAAAATAAAATAAAATAAAAGAAGTCAATGAAGCAAAGAGCTGCTTCTTTGAAAAAAATCATTAAGGTTGACTTACCCTTATCCCAGTGATTTTCAATCTTCCTAATGCTGTGACATTTAATACAGTTCCTCATGTTTTGATGATCCACAACCATAAAATTATTTTATTGCTACTTTTATAACTATAATTTTGCTACTATTATGAATCATAATGTAAATATCCTATATGCAGGATATCTGGTATGTGACCCCTGTGAAAGGGCCATTCAACTCCCAAAGGGGTCATGACCCACAGGTTGAGAACCAATGCCTTATCCAAATGAACTACAGGCAGAGAGAAGATATCCAAATTAATGAAATTAGAGATGAAGGGGGCATAACAACAGAAATCAATAGAATCATGAGGGTATACTTTAAAAATTCTTTGGCACGCTGGGCAATGGTGGCGCACGCCTTTAATCCCAGCACTTGGGAGGCAGAGGCAGGCAGATCTCTGTGAGTTCGAGACCAGCCTGGTCTACAGAGGTAGTTCCAGGACAGGCTCCAAAGCCACAGAGAAACCCTGTCTCGAAAAACCAAAAAAAAAAAAAAATTCTTTGGCACAATCGTTGCAGGCATAATGAAGACAGAGACCCTCTCTCCAGAAGAGAGCACCACTCACCTTCAACCAAGACAAATGGGATGGGTAGAGAAGCCTGGCTCGGCAGCTCACAATTCCAGGAGCCTGCCGCAGGGAGGGGACTCACCAGCATGAGATGTGTGGACTCGGCAAATATGGCCACGTAGGGCTTCAGCACATCATAGTGGAAGCCAGGTGTGAGCAACTTGCGGTGCTGGAACCATTTGGGCCCATCGAGAACCAGTAAGCCTTTCCCTGAGAAGGGAAGAGAGATGGAGGCTGTGGAGTCTAGGCAATCCTGATCTATCCATGAGAGCTGGGATCAACCACAGCAGCTACCACTCCCAAACCTGGAAAACCCTGTAGGGAGGCACTGTGAGAACCAGTATAGACCTCTGGCCCCCACTGGTCAGGACCTCTAAGTCAATAGTCTAGACTCTTGGTAGTTGCCTCCCTACTAACTATTCCTTTCTTAGCTTCCAGGGTAAATAAATAAATAATAGGAACTTTGGAGTAGAATGTGGCCCTCGATCAAGAAGACTCAGTGGAGGCTAGAGAGATGGGTCAGTGATCAGGGGCCCTTACTGCTCTTACAGAAGACCTGGAGCCAATTTCCAGAGCACACATGACAGCTCACAACCACAGATAAGTCCATTTCTAGGGGATCCAACATAGGTACCTGTGCACACGTGGCACATATCTACAAAGACACACATAGAGATCAAATAAAAGGAAAAAAAGAATAAGGCCAGGTATGGTAGTGTACACTATTAATCCCAGCACTCACTCAGAAGTTATAGGCAGGTGGATCTCTATGAGTTCAAGGCCAACCTGATAGAGAATTGCTAAGGCAACATAGTAAGACCCTGTCTCAAAATAAATTCATTAATCAACTCATTAATTAAAAGAAGTAGATGACCCAGCGGCTCCCTTCACTTTCAACATCAGTCTACATACTAACAGCCAACATTGGTCCATCTTCCCTGACAAGCCTCATCTACTAATTGAAGTCTGCCTTTCAATCACTCAGACAGCTTGCAGCCTCCATGATCCTATAACGATTATACCTTTTCTCAGACCCTTCTTCCAGGAAACACATCACTATAATATCCTACAGGATCAGCTCTAGAGTTGCCTCCTCTAGGAAGCTTTTCTTCAAATACACATTGCCTTGCCTCTGCTTGGAAGGGAGGAAGAAGAATATCCAGCAAGGCAAAGTCTAGCTCCTGCAATGGGCTCCCCTGCTTCCCCACAGAGATGCTAAGCTTAGGACAGGCATTCAGGAGCCAAGCAGTACACTGGAGGGATAACCAGCTGAGTATGGCAGAGCAGACTTCTGGTCACTTAGCACAATGGAGCAAAAGGAAGGTACAGAAAGATAGATGCTCACTTACCGATCCACTGGAGCAAGAAGTCATAAACATCTGGAGCTTTTGGGTCTGCAGAACAAATGGATGTCAGTCAAGGAGAAACACAATATTCCCAGATGAGGCATAGTGATGAAAGAGGTAGAGATTTGGTCTTTCTCATCCAAGACTTTAGACACAAGCCCTGACCTTCCCCAACTTGGTCCCTGAGCCCATCATTCCCAGGAAACCCCACCTTCTCTCTAAGGCACCTCACCTCCGCGGCTGTACACAGCTTTGGCATAGTCAGGCTCATAGATGTTCAGAAAACCAACGAATTGTCCAAGCCAGAGTGGATGGGCATAGGGGTACTCTTGGGACCAGGATACCACCTTGTCAAGGCTCCCCAACTTCTGTATCTGAAACAATAACAGAAGACAAAGACCACTCAGGAATCCAGTGTGGCCAGCAGACCCCAGATTTCTGGAAAAAGAAAAGAGGATGCTGCCCAGGCAGATCCTGGAGGCTCCTCCCCTCCTCCTGTATCCCTGTCTCCTGCACACTTCACCTCTCCAAGCCCAGAGCTGCTGCTCTAAGTCCAGGAAGGCTTGTCACACCAAGCCACTCTCTTGGAAGATCCTGGAGATTATCCTCCTTTCATTTCCAACCACCATCTGTGCCTTCTCTGCAGTCCTCAATTCCATTCCTTTGCAGAACCTGGTGTAATCTCCCTATAGAGTCATCTTTCTGAACACTGCATGCAACCCAAAAGGTTGCCCAATGTGTGCAGTGTCAGGAGTGAAAACGATAAAGATCATGTTTACCTGTAGGTATAGGGACGTTCATGACGCCCCTCCCTTTCTAGCTGTGAATCCCTGGACTTCTCCCTTCTGCTGGGTCTCTCTTCTTTCCCACCTGCCCTTGACGTAACTAAGGAAACACCATCTTGCCCTGACTCCATGTTATGTCCACTTAGAGAATTCTCAAGCCTCTCCCCTCCCACTAGCCATGTCTGTCTTGGCAACACATTCAGGATTTCTGTGATTTGGACCATGGTCCAGATGAATTACCCAAATAATACATTACTTTGTAAGTAAAAAATAATTTGCTATGTTATGTCTAAATAACTACTAGGTTCTGCTGAAACAAATGTTACAAGGTTCCTCTGACCCTCAACTAGCATTGAAGTTATTGTGGTTTTTGTCTTTAAAAATGCTATACCCCTGAGCTTCGGCACCAAGATGCTCTGAGGCCTTAGTGCACTCTTGGTTGCTGGCCAGAATGAAAAAAACTCTGATATTCTTGATTGGCTTAATTAGTGGTCTGTATCATTCTTGAGTGGATTAATTCCCCCACATGGGGTTCCCTTACATCCTGTTCCCTGTAGTTCCCACCTCCAGGGAGCTATGCTGCTCCCTTCTGTAGCATCCCAACCACAGACAGGAGGCCTCGCCTCAGTCATGAATTATCATGACCCTCCTAGAGACAGCCTTCTCTTAAGGGCCCTGATTGTCCCCAGGAGCCCAGTGAGGGTGAGAACAGTTCACAGTGTCTGGTCCTGCTTTTGCAGCTGCAATCCTTCAAAATGGCCGCTGAGACATTGTTTCTCTAGGGGACATGTGGCTGCTGGGAAATGTCTCTGAGTTGCACAACAAATGTCTCAGATTTATCCTCAGATGCCCTAAACCTGGACACTCACTATCAGATCTAGGACAGCTTGTTTTCTCCCAAAGGAAGGAAGCAGAGGAAAAACAGGACATGGACATAAGTCACTACACCCAGCTCTTCGGCAACCTGCCTTATTCATTCATTTGCACCGGTGTTGACCCCAGCAGCAGCGAACAATAGGAAGGTCTTGCCCTCCAAGAGTATGAGTAAGTTAGACTCCAAGAATTAAGTCAGAAAGGGACACTAATGAAGTTTAATTGAACCATGCCCTTTTTACAGATAGGAATGGGGCATTCTAAGGCCAACAGAACTGTCTCACATGACACAAAAGACCAGGGATTGCGACTGAGCTTGTCCTGCTGTCCTTCTGTCACATGTCTGCTCAGGCCATTCATTAATGAACCTAAAGGTCAGTTTGCTAGTGTCCATGGAACACTGCTTCACCGGTCTGCTGCAGCCACAGCTCTCTTGGGGACTGCCTGAGGACTGTAAGTAATCTGTTTGAGGAGATGGTTCGGTAAGGCAAGCACTTGCTTCACATGCATGAAGACCTGAGTTTGAACCCTAGCCCCTAAATTAAAAGCCAGACGTGGTGGCTGACATCTGTAATCTCAGGGTAAGATAAAGAGATCTGGGGAGGGACTTGCTGACCTGCCAGTCTTTCCAAAATAAGGAGAGTTTCAGGTTTAATAAGAGATCTGTCTCAAAATTGAAATGGATGAGGCAATAGATATGACTCACTGCTCTTGAAAAAGATCCAAGTTCAGTTCCCAGCACCTACATGGAACTGCCCATGACCTCCTGTAAACCCAGCTCCTAGGAATTTGACACCCTCTTCCAGACTGTCAACACCTGCACTTACATGTACATATTCCCACACTACACACAAACTCTTTCTCTCTCTCTCTCTCTCTCTCTCTCTCTCTCTCTCTCTCTCTCTCTCTCTCATACACACACACACACATATGCACATGCAGGCATGCACTTATGTAATTTTTAATTCTTAAAAATGAAATTCAAAGGAGATGGAGAAATGGCTCAGCAGTTAAGAATACTGGCTGCTCTTCCAGACAATCTGGGTTCAGTTTCCAGTATCCACATGGTAGCTCACAGCCATCTGTAATTACAGTTCCAGGGGCTCTGACACCTTCTTCTGACCTCTATGAGTACCAGGCACACATGTGATACACAGATATACATGCAGACAAAATACCCACATACATAAAATAAACTGAAGCAAGTTTTTTTAATCTTCTCAAAAATGAGTGAATAAGGTGGAAAGCCAAAGGAGACACCCAACATCAGCCTCTGGTCTTCACACACACAGGTGAACATACATACATAACACATGCACACACACACACACACGCACACACACTCATCTGCTTGCAAAACAGAGGTGAATGTCTAGAAAAACAAACAATTGAGGATAGAAGTCAGAGACCCCTCTTCCCCAACATGCTAGGTCCCCAATGCTCAGGTATCTCCAGAATAAAAATTTAACTCAACAGCCATCATTGGACTGCCGAAGCTCTCTCAGTCCCTTAATTAAATGCCAACTGCCAACACCCTTCCCATGAGTCTCTGCTGTACCCTCTGAGGCCACTCAGAGAAGCCTTGTAGGGACCAGCCTAGTTGCTCTCCTCTTGGACGGCTATCCCTTGGTGTCCTGGGTATCTAGTGTCAATCATCTTGACCCTTTAGGTTCTCTTCCTACCATATATAAGACTATTAGGGCCCAGTATGCATGACTCCAAGTCACTGTGGGAATTTTAAATAAGAGACAGAATACCAGGAGGTCAGTTGTGAAAAATCTCTTCTAGAAATAGCTATGTAAACAAGACCAGAACAATGGCAATGTCAACGGGCATGTTAATGATTGAGGGAGAAATTTTCACAGGGTTCCACCCCTAGACAAAAGCTACAAGCAACTAAAGACTGTTGGGAGGCTGAGAGTGAGCCTCTCTGAGGGAGAACTGGAGAATTAGCCTCTTGCAGGGGTGAACCCCTTATGACTTTTCCAATGCAAAATGATCAGTCTTGAGACCATATCAACAATAAAAACAGACTGAGGGGAAGTGTGTGTGTGTGTGTCTGTGTGTGCACGCACACATGCACATGTGCACACCTATGTAAACACACTCATATGGAACAATAATAAAGAAAAAGAGGCTATCAATTTGAGGGGGGGACACAGGAGAGGTTTGAGGGAAGATAACTGGGAGTCGCTGAAAAAATGGAAAGGCACAGTGGTATAATTCCATTCCAACTAAAAATATTTAATTTTTTAAAGATTTTAAATAAATCAGAAGAGTAGGAGCACCTTCCAAGAAGAACCAACCGAAACAAGCAGCACAGCTCTGGGGTAACCCTGGCATCCCCCCTGCTCGCCCTTCACCCTGACCCCTTGGCTGCTATTTGTCCTTCACCTCATCCCTGTCCCTCTGTCTCCTCTTTCACAGAGTTGTTCAGGCATCTTTGTTAGAAGAACTGAAGGAAACCAATGACCAGATGGATTTGGAAGGGAAGAAGAAAAAGGAAGCCAAGTATTTTGCATCAAGCACCCTCTACAGAAATTTCACATCTGATATTTAACTGCCCAGCTGTTTGCTACGTCCTTATAGTCTGCCCTATGGATACTCATCTGACTCAGCAGTCTGAAGATGACTACCCCACTTTATCAACAGCAAAGCACAGAGACAAGAGATGACTTATCAAATAGGGCAGAGCAAAGGTCCGTGATCAGTGTTGGCTGAATAGAGTGAACCAGAGTTCTCTGTACACAGTGCAAAGTAATAAACAGAGTCAGATATGGGGCCTCTGATGCCACAGAGGACTGATTGCCTTTCCTTGAGCTGGAAACTCCCCCTACACACACACACACACACACACACACACACACACACCACTGCACAGAGGTTAGATATGTCAGCTCCCAGTAACTCCTCAAACTTAAGCCCACAGGGAATATGTTATATACAAAGCATTCCCTGTGCTCCTCAGGAAAAGGACACCTCCCGCCTCAAAAGGACACATTCTGATATTTGAAAAGGATGAGAGGCAGATGCTAACAATGCCTGCAGATTGTAGCTGGCAGTCAAGAAGGGGGAAACTAACCCTGGTAGGAACTGCACAGCCAGGCCCTTCGCCCACACGCTCTCTTCCTCTCATTCCCACGCCCATCCTTAGAATCAATTTTCAGTTACTTTGCCTTTTTGTTTGTTTGCTAGGTTATTTGGTTAGCTTTTTGTTTGCTTCTTTTGGTTCACTGTCTTCTGGATTAAAAGGCAAGAGGTCCCTGTTCCAGCCTTGATTTGAATCCTGAACTATTATATGTCCTTAAGTGAACACCTTGTCCCCTTTGAATCTCAATTTCCTCATCTTGATTTACACTAGGGAAACAAATCCTGTCCTTCATGTTTCTCAGGTTTAGGTGTGAATACAGCCCACAGCAGACGTCAAGCCCTGGAAGAAATGCCGTGGTGGTGTGCCTGCGATGGTTCCCAGGGAACTTGTATAGTGCTCAAGATCAGTCCCCACTCCAATCTTGGCATGCCCATCCTGGTGTCAAGCCAAAGCCCTCCAGATACTGGTACTGGCATCAAGAAGCTGAAGTTAGGCTATGTTCCAGGCTCGCTATGTACTGCTAAGTGGAGTGGAACACCTGGGAAGAAGAGGGTAGCCAGCTCTGGTATGAAGTTCTGAGAGAGGAAGGATCACATGCTATGGAAGTCCACTGATTGAGGGCTGGTTCCTCCCCAACCCTGAAAAAAAGCAGGTAAGCACAAAGTGACGGACACAGAGGGAAAGGGCTGAAGACCTTCCCAAGTTCCCTCAGGGTGTGACCTCAACCTCCCAGAGTTGGCAGGGGCCCTACCAAGTCCTCCTGACCCCCCACCTCCCTTCTCCACCACTCTCTGTCCTCTGCGGGCACTCTTCCAATAATCTAGCCTTTTGCAGTCTTTCATTCAGCCATGTCTGGTCTGTGTCAAGTTTAAGTTTCATGCTGTGCCTTGAGGACACAGAAATAAATCAGACCAGATCTCCATTCTCCAGAAGTCTCAGGCTAACAGAAAAGATAAAAGATGCTAAGATGAAAAGAAGGGAGGCCCTGGGGAGGCACCTCCACACTCCTGGGAGCAGAGATGGCTCTAATGTCTGCTTTCTTTCACCCAAACCATTCTTTTTAAAATCCTGGATGCTCAGTGGTACAGGGACGTTCATAGTCTATCTGCAACAGGTTATCCATATGGGGCAAGAATAAGAATAGAGATCAAGTTCATTTACAGTGTCAATTCCAAAAGAGAGATAAAGGAATAAGAATGGAGAAAGAATTATACCCCCTTTTTGTGACTTTATCCCTGGTATCCATGCCTGGGCTCCCTAACTGGAGCTCAAAACATTCAGGAAGGTTTTTTTGTGTGTGGAGGACTGTTTCAAGACAGGGTTTCTCTATAGCTTTGGAACCTGTCCTGGAACAAGCTCTTGTAGACCAGGCTGGCCTCAAACTCACAAAGATCCACCTGCCTCTGCCTCCCAATTACTGTGATTAAAGGCATGCACCACCAACAACCAGCTTAAAAAAAAAAAAAAAAAGACTTTTAATCTCAGGTTCCTAGTTCCAACCTGACATATTAGAATCTCCAGGAGCTGGGGATGGGAGGGGGCATCTGCTTCTCCAACTTGACTCCAAACCCCCCAGAAGGTCTGGATCCCCACAACAGGAGGAGTTCCTGACACTGGATGCTGAGGTGACCCCAGCTGGGCTGCCTTCACAAGAGAACCAACCAGGATCTGAGCCTGGGAAAATGCCATAGTTGCTCGCACCTCCTGACTCTGCGGTATCGATCTCTCAGACATGTTGGGAGGTCTCAGGAGGCAGAGCTTTTCTCTGTCTTTACTTTAATTTTTTTCATTGGTCCTGGAAATCTTTACACTGCACAGAGCGGGACACTTAAGAAATCTAAACACGACTGCCTAGTTGTTGGGTGGCACTTTGAGGGTTTAGTCTCTCCCCTGTGTGAGCCATCAAGAAGCCTCCACACAGACTTACACTGTGGGCCTCAGAATAATGGGAAAGCACCTGGGGCCTTCTTAAGCTCTTACTCTGAAGAGCTGTGTTGCTTCCGAACTCGGCTTGAGAGGCAGGAATAGCAAAGCTGACTAGGAGTGTTGGTTCCAAGCATTACTCCCCTGCCCAAATTGATGGCCTCCCTTCCCAGCCTCCAGAGGATTAGTCCTGACTCTCCCACATCCCCATTCCCACATACCTCAAGGGCATGACCAAAGAGCCAGTGTGTAGGGGGCCCTGGGAAGCTGTCCAGAGCCCTGGCCAGCTTCTGCCTCCGCACCAGCAGGCTGAAGAGCTTGAGGATGCTTACTATCAGGATCACTACTGAAGCCCACAGGCCCAGGCGGGACAAGTTCGGGGAGAGGAGGTTGAGCACCATGGCTAAACTCGCAGGGCCCAGGCTCCCCAACTGCCTCCAGCTGCCCTTGGGTTGCCTTATACTCTGGGAACCGGCACCCTGACAGTTCCCACCCCCTTGCCCCACCCGACAGCCAGCAACAGCCCGCATCAGCCCAAACTGGGCTAAGTGCCATAGGGTGGAGATAACTGCCTCAGAGCTCATAGGCAACAGAGCAAACTTGACTGACTTCGACCAAAACACAAATTAATAGAGACCAGACCGTAACATCCCACCTTGGTTTCTTGAAGAAGAGAACAGAGGGCAGTTCTTTGTGTGATCATTGCAACTGGCTTTTTATTTATAAGTACCTTGTATGTTTAAGAGATTTTATACACACTATCTCACTTAACCCACCCAAAGAGGTCATAGGAACTCGGTCTTTGTGTCTGTTTCCCAGATAAGATCTTCTGTGCTTTCTCACTAGGCAACTTCCACTGTCCCCTTCACGTGAAGCCATGATGGAATTCATACTTTTGCCTATTTCATAATGTCTTTAGTTCCTCTTTGTGAGATCACATTAGGGACAATGTCACAGCCCCAGAAGGATCATAGGATTATGAACTACTACCCCCAAAACCATAGTGCAAATTGGACAGGAATATAGAACATACTTTCAAGATGATGAGGATAAAACATCAAATCCCTCATGAATAGACGCAGCCACTCAGGCCCGGTGATGAGTAGAGAAATGCCCAGTTTCCCAGAAAGATCATGGCTTTTCTGAATGCCACAGCCAAGAGTTCTGCTGAACAACAATCTTAACTGCAGCCCTTGCCTTGACAGGGAGTGTCTGCTGGTTTCCCTCCAGTGTAGAGCTGTATCATTATGAGCAACTATAGAACACAGAATTCACCACCAATATTGCTGTTCGGGTCCTGTCAGGGGATGGATAAGGTTGTAAAGCCCCAGACAAGATCTGACATGACACCTGCAAATTAGCAACAAGATCCCAACAACACTCTTGCATGAAGGAGCAAGAATGGTGTCTCCAAAAATCAACCGGAACTGCTTTTGTTAGAAATAGTGCTAACACAGGGAACTATACCCCGAACCCTTTCTTTTTCCACTTTCCAACCTCCTACTAATGTCCCCTCAAAGTCAACCAAATCAGGAGACAGCAAGGGCATAAAGGAGGGTCAATCTGTAGAAGTCAGATCTTCCATAGGAACAGAAAAACAAGGACCAGATGTGGTGCAGAGGTGACAGGGCATAGGTAGACTTGGAACTTCAACAGTAGGTTCTGACTCAGAAAACAGTGAGTAGGCAGTGTGGCCTCTTGTCCTTTCTGGCAGAGGACACCAAGTCTCCTCCCTGTTAAGGAGATAGGGGAGCCAGACCTATCCACAGGTGGGGAAGCATGAGATATTAAGATGAAAGGAACCCCAATAGTTCCTTCTCTATTGGTCTATCTCACTTCTGAAAATTCATATCCAGGTTTCACTTTATCCCAATGAAAATACAGTTTACCCAGGTCAGAGAATTAGCGAACATGATGAGCTATCTGCTGACTTTTGCATTTTATAGTAAATTTGTATATCAGCATGACCCCACCAGGAAGTATGATAAAGGATGTGCTTGAGGAAGGACCTAAGAAAATGCCAAGCTGATGAAGAGGTCATAGACCCTTCCAAGGACCACATGGGGTTCACCTAGAAAAGGGCTAGCCTAGAAAGCTTTGAGTGGATAGAGTAGACTTTGGCTGAGTGAGTATCCAGTATCATTCTCCTGAACCCCTCTTCTCAGAAGTGCCATTAATTTAATGTCTTGGGAGTATATTGAGATTGGCCTTACCCCAAGTTCCAGAATGGTCCTATGTTTATAGAAACAGAATTATAGTCAGTTTGTCACACCCTGCGATCTACTTACTGCTACAGTCTGGCAGCTAGTTATCCTTCTAGGGCAAAAGGCAGGTCACTCTGTGGCCAAAATCATGGTCTAAATCATGCATCAACTGCATGGTCAACTGCAAGGTCCTGATCTTACCTATCCCTGGCCATTTGGTAGTATAATTAAAGATATCTGTATTTATTCATCTTCCCCATAGATTCATTATCTCCAGGATAAATACAGAACCAATATCATCTAACCAAAGTTAATAAAACTTAACTTCTATTTTAAATTAAGGAGTTTGGATGGTCTGTGTGTGTGTGTGTCTGTCTGTCTCTCTCATTGAATTTGATCTAGAAGAATATAATCTCACATGTTATTGATATGGGAAGAGCTGAACAAGAATATACTCAGCACCTAAGTAAGAGAATTGAGAAGTACCCAAACTGAAACAGTATTCATCCACTTTTCTATTACTATAAAAAATATATACCTACTGCTGTATAATTTGTAAAGTGAGGAGACTGTTTCACTAACAGTTTGGGAGTTGTAAAGCACAGCACTACCATCAGCTTCTTTGTAGAGAAGGAATTATATGAGCAAGGAGGGGGTCAAGATTATGATCAGAAAGCTCACAGAGATAGTTAACCTGAACTTGTGGGAGCTCATGGACTCTAGACTGACAGCATGAGATCAAACTAGGCCCTCTGCATGTGAGTGACAGATTTGTAGCCTGGTCTGTTTGTGGAACCCCTGGCAGTAGGACCAGGATCTATCCCTGGTGCATGATCTGGCTTTTTGAAGCCCATTTTGTATGGTAGAAAGTATTGCTCAGCCTTGATATGGGGCCCTTGGTCCTGCCTCAGCTGAATGTGCCAGGCCTTGCAGACTCCCCATGGGAGGCCTTAAACTTTCTGAGGAGTAGATGAAGGTGTTGGGGGAAAGTGAGGAGGGAGGGGGAACTGTGGTTGCTATGTAAAATAAATTTTAAAAAAGAAGGAACATGTGGGATTAACATAAATTCTTTTGAGCAGCACTGAAGGGGAGGTCACAGAGGACTGTGAGATTGACCCAGGGAAAGCTCTCATAAGGAGAGCACAGAATAAAGGGTGGTCAGAAGGAGGTTCCAGGAAAATCACCTCTCTCTCTCTCTCTCTCTCTCTCTCTCTCTCTCTCTCTCTGTGTGTGTGTGTGTGTGTGTGTGTGTGTGTGTGTGTGTGTGTGTGTGTTGACTCTGGAAGGTAGGAGGTAAATACTTAGAGAGGAGACTAAATGGTCAATGCACCGTTTCTTTTAGGAGATGACAAGTCTGGGTAGTGAGGTAGAAGAAAGCATGATTCTGGACTGGTCTTCTGGGAGGAGCCTGAGGCTCAGCTAAGGTTGGCATTCTAGGAGATAAAGATAGAAAGAAGACATCTCTGGTAGCCTCAGAGATTTTACTTATCTTTCCATGCTAGAAACAAGGTCCATGACTCATGATGAATCTATCACACAAACCCTACTCCCCACCGTAGGGTAAAAAAAGCCAGTGAAAGAAACCCCTGGCCCTGAGACTAGAGCCAAATAAATATACCCTGTCCCTTCCCAGTTCGGGAACTGAAATCCAACCAATCCCTGAACATGAAAACCAAACAATCTCTGAGCTTGTCCCAAGCTCAGGAATTGAGATCCTACCAATCACCACCCTGAAAAATCTCCATCTTGGAAAGCACCGCCCCTAAGAAATCCTAAATAAGCGCTGTATCTGTTCAGTTTGGGGTTGCCCTTTTTCCACCCTGGCAGAGGCAAGTCACTCTCTTGAATTCCTCCCTCCCAATAAATTTCTTGTGTAAGGTTTGTGGTAACGAGTTTCTTTCTCTGGAGCAGAGGGGATGCAGAGAATGTGATGACTTTCACCTGAGCAGGAGTAGAACTGCTACTTTCTGTGGGGAAAATTCCCTTAGGAGAGCGAGCTGTAATGGCTCTCCTGGGAGCAGAGAGGAGCAGGAGCAGAGCAGAGCTGGAACACTTTGGCTGGGGAAACCTTCCCTTGCTGTAGCAAAGTGTAGTTACACTCTGTGAAAGCTGAGCAGAACTGTAACATTTCTGCTGACCAGCGCTGAGTTGTGACAAACTCACTGGGGAAACCCTCTCCTGCTGGAGCAGAGTTGTTACACTTGCATTAGGAAAACTTTACCCAGAGCAAGGACTATAACACTTTGCTGGGGAAACCGTCCCCCACTGGAACAGAGCTGCAACACCTACACCACTCCCTGGCTAAAGTCTAACAACCACCCATACTTCTAAAGCAAAAGACAAGTGGCCACATGACCAGAGCCAAAAGCTGAATAACAGTTAATTCCTAGTTTTACCCTGAAAGGCACCTACGCTTTACCACATGAATAGTGATCCTTGGAAGCCATATATACTTCTCTGAAGTGCCCATCCACTGACCTTGGCCGACCTCTCAAGGCCACCATAGAGAACATTTGTGAAAAGAGGTTTGGAGATAAGTCACAATCCAGGAGTGTGCTATAACAGACCGAAACTAGGAGTCAGAAGCAGATTTGCATCTCTTCTCAACTTCAGGTTCAGCCACATCACACAGGCAGCTTGAAATTGACCATTGCAGGAGCGTTAACACCACAGAAATGTGAAACTTACCAAGATTTTCTCTCCTGGGAAGCCAGCTGTTAAACATTTTCCAATATGCCATTGGCCCAAATCCCAGGCTTAAATTCCTTCTTCAATGCCACTTGGCTGAGAGACCACATGATGCAAGACTCTAGCAAGACTGAAAGACTCCTTTTTTAGAGCCTCAAAAAGAATATTTGAAAATCTAGACTTGTTAGTTGTCAGAGGAAAACCGGGGCTATAGATGTGTGTAAGACCCCAACTCAAAAAGCCTGCTTGCAATTGCTTTAAGCATATGCCTTAGGTGGATGACAGCCAGCAGTGAAAAAGCACAAAACTTGCAAAACACCCCTGACTGCCACTTGCACCCTGAGCACAGTACCCTGCATCACCAGCCTGCCAGGAAACACCTAGCACCCATGATAGGGCTTGGGACTTTCCAGGACAGGGTTTGGGATTTTTATGGTATTTCTGGGAAATAGAAGGAACAAACAGCTATGGCCTAGAACTGACCCAATATGCTAAAATATAATGCAAAATATTATATCCAATCATTCTGTACCTCATACCCATTATGCTAATGTTGTGGGTTTTGCCTATAAAAACCTGCTGGAATTGCTGTCCGGGGTTGTTCTGCCTCTTCAGAGACTAGAGACACCCGGTCACGTGATCATTAATAAACCCTCTTGCTTCTTGCATCTGCTGGACTGGTTAACTGAGTCGCGGGACTTCTCCCTCTTGGGCCTGCACCCAGTGGGTGAGGGTCTTTCACGTGGAAGAGAAGATGAGAAAGAACGGTGCTACCTTTATCCAGGAGCTTTTCTCTTCCAGGAAGCCTCCCGCCAGCACCTTTCTCTCCAAAAACACCAACTCAAACCTTAATCTACGCGCCTTTTAAATGCGTGCACTTTTTCCCTGGCAGCCATTTGAGTGTGCGTTATAGCCTTCAAATCTTTCCAACCTGCTGCATTCCAGAGACCAAGCCTGCCTTTCCCTTGTTTTACGGAGAGCATAAATGCACTTGGTGGGGCCAGAACCATATTCGTGAAAGAACCTCAAAAGTTGTACTATGATGCAGAAGTGGAGAGAGCAGGGCCAGCATCCACTCACAACATGACACCACTGCTCTCTGAACATTTAATTGACACTCAAGCTTCTCTGGGAAGCTAGGTAAACTGAAGTCATGAGTATAGGAATTTTTTTTTAGACTCATTCATTTTTGTTTGTGTGTTTTGCCTGCATGCATGTGTGTGCACCACATGAGTGCCTGGTGCCACTGAGATCAGAAGAGGGCATAAGATCCCCTGGAACTGGAGTTACAGATGAATGTGAACCACCATGTGGTGCTGGAAATCAAGCCTGGATCCTCTCTGCAAAAACAACAAATGCTCTTAACCACTGAGCTGTCTCCCCAGCCCTGAGTATGGATTCTTAAGGAAGGCAGCGGGGATACAAATAATATTCATAGAAAAAGATGTGCCGGAGCAGAATTCTCCACTGGAAGTGAACACTGAAACACTCGAGGAGCTTTGAAAGCATGGAGTCACTGCTGCTGCTGCCAGCTTGAGTTGCTCTCCCTGCTTGAGGGAAAAGAGTATGGGCTACAAACACAGTGGTCATGCCTGGGGTACTGGCAGAGCAGCCAGTGCAAAGGGCACACTGATCAACTGTGTAATCACCCTGACTCTGAAAAACAAGGTATCAGAGATGAAGAATGATTAATTTTCTTTGTTAAGCCTCCTTGAAAGACTTCAGTAATCCCTGCACCCTCTGGAAATCATGTTGATGGTCATGATCTGTGCTGTTGTGAAAACCATGTTTATGTCCATGACATATGCTACCACTGGAAACCATGTTGACGTCCATGATCTATGCTGCTTCTGGCTGCTATGGGCAGGGAAGCTCTTTTGCAGTGGTATCAATGACTACAGACTCATAACATAATGAGAGACACTGAAGGCTTCTGTACAAACTGCTCTGCCCCAAACACCACCATAGAAAGAAACAGTCCAGACTTGAAGCTATTGAAGAGCATCCTTAAAAATTGTGACAAAGATGGTGAAGTGTAGCTCTTCACAGATGATGTTTATGGAGGATTCTGTTGTCTTTAAGGAGTTGGCCACTGGGAGTTTGGCTATGCTCCAATGAGTCTATGGACAACAAAAATTGAACTTAGTGGTTTGGGGGTTGTCTTGGGAGGAACAAGGGCGAGAGGGTGGACCTGAAAGGAATGGGAAGCAAGTGTGATCAGGGCATCTTGAATGAAATTCCCAAATAATTAATAAAAATAATATGCTGGGTAACAAAAGAATACTTCCAATAAAATCAGTTTAGTTTATTGCTTCATCAGATACTTCTTTTTGGTATAACAATAAGATTGATTTGCTATTCACATTAGTTTGCAAAAATACATTATAAAACCGAAAAAAAAATATAGGCTCAGGTCTGGAAACATGACTCAGCAATTAAGAGTACTTGTTGCTCTTCCAGAGGACCCAGGTTTGGTTCTCAGCACCCACCTGTTGGCTCACAACCATCTATAACTCCATTTTTAGGGATTTGATACCTTCTCTGACCTCCATGGGAACCAGGCACACACATACATGCAGTCAAACATAAAAATAAAATAAATATAAAATAAACAAAAATAAAGATTCTTATAGGAAAACCTATTATTCCATAAGATCTGTGTGTGTGTGTGTGTGTGTAAGTGGGTGTGTGGGTGTGAGTGTGGGTGTCCCAACTAAACAGGTGGGTTTAGGCTGTATAAAGCAGCTGCATTAGGCTGTATAATTAGCTGAATTGATGTTATAAATTTGTCATTTTCAAGTATCATAAATTTAAATATTTTCTACACAAATCTGCAGAATATTACAGGGACTGCAATCACCTTTACTCTCCTTTCCTTGTATCACTGCAGAAAATCGGGGTGTGCTTTTCTCCCAGTCAGTGTCCTTTATACCAAGACAAACACAGAACTAAAAATCACCAACTGCTCTTGATTTTTGTCACGTCCATGAAGCAAAGTCCACACCACGTAGGTGAGACACCACTGGAAAAGATACATGTTCGTATCATGGTTGGGCAGGTGAGTGTCCCCACAGAAGGGGCTGGAGGGTGCTTAGCCCCTTGAAAGCTTAATGGATTGGACCTCTGACTGCCGTGATGTATTCCTTCTCACAGCAGGGATAAGACTGAGTATGTCATACTACACGTTCTTATGTACACATGAAATCGCATTTTAGGACATTCCGAACAAGTCTCTCAAGATATCTTAAAATTCCCAGAGAGATGATTACATGAATTTGCACAGTACAGGGAAAAAGCACATGAGAGGTTGGAGAGCTTGTTCAGTCCTTTACCAGCAGGTGACACACAGTACCAGAATGCCAAAGGCTCAGGAGTCACAGCTGCTCTCCCTCCTTCCTTCTGGGCAACTAACCCATGAGCCTGCTTAGATACAGCGGAGTCTTCTGGGGGTGTTTTCTCAGAGTCGGCACACAGAAGCTGTGATCCAGAAGGGAGCAAGGCTGCATTTCGAGCAGCAACAGAGCTTGGTAATATGTAAGAACCTCCCACATGTTACTGTTTTGGTGGCAGGCACACACATATGTATAATTAAAATAATAAAAATATTTTAAAATATATTTTAGTGTGGGCTACATTTTATCTTGAGTTGAGGGAAAATCCTGAAAAGTTTACTTTTTTATTTTTTATTTTACTTATTTGTTTATTCCATTTTATAAAGCATAATTTTCTTTTTATAAGTGATTTTCATTCTTCTTTTTTCTCTTTCTGAAATATTATTATCTTTACATGCCCCATTTTTAAAGTAATTTTTTTAAAGAAATGTCCTTATATCAAATGTAGCTTTGCTAAAATTTCCGGTCTTGTACCTCCACTTCTGGTGAGGTTCCTTTGGTTATGGTGTTTGGTAAATTCTGATAATCCCATCATAGATGTTGTTGTTATTATTTAGTCATTTTCATACAATTTGTTTAAAAAGAGTCAACCCACAATAGATGCAGAGACCAAACTGATACAGTCCAAGCTAGGGAATGCCTGGGGCTGCTAGAAGCTGAGAGAGGGGTATGGAGCCCATTGTCTCCTCCAAACTTCTAGAAGGACTCAGTCCTGCCTGTACCTTGATTTCAGATTCTGACCTCCAGAACTTCAAAGAAATAAGTGTCAAGAAGTGGGAAGGATGAAGGAAGAGGAAAAGGAGGAGAGGAGAGGAGAGGAGAGGAGAGGAGAGGAGAGGAGAGGAGAGGAGAGGAGAGGAGAGGAGAGGAGAGGAGAGGAGAGGAGAGGAGAGGAGAGGAGAGGAAATCTTTGGAGATCTCAAGTTACTATTACAGGAGTTGTCTTCAGAGCTCAGGGCCTGGAGGGTTAGCACCACTAACACCAGCTTGGTAAAGTCTTCTAGCAAACTTTGCATCTTAGGGGGCTTATGTACAAAAGGAATGAACACAATTTTTAAAAGGCAATAATGAGTAGCATCATTGGACAGAACAACACAGAAGCCGCCTACTAAATAACAAGTAAAGGGATTTGCTGCACAAGCCTGTTGACCTAGGTTCTATCCCCAGAACCCAGGTAAGGGTGGCAGGAGAGGACCAACTCCACAGAGCTATCCACATGTACCCTGACACATCTGTGCATACATATACACACGTACACACAAATATAACAACAATAAACTCAGCTTCTACTTCTTAAAGATTGTGTATATACGTGTATGTATGTGTATGTGTGCACATGTGTGTACAGGCTATATGTGTGAAGGTGCCCATGGAGGCCAAAAGCAGGCACTAGATTCCCTGGAGCTAGAGTCACAAACAGCTGTAAGCTGTCCAAAGTTGGTGCTGGGAACCAAAACCAGGTACTCTGGAAGAGCAGCAAGCACTCTTAACAACCAAGCCAACTCTCCAATCCTTAGCTTCTACTTTCATTTCAATAGGATAACAGCTCTGATGGGAACACAATGATAAGGGCACAGCAAATTACATAAGAACATATTTTATTCTATAAGAAGAGATCTATGTGGACACACAGTTAATGGTTTGTTTGCTCTACCTTAACCTTTAATCTAGATGACATCCAAATGACTGACGTGAGAAGAATTCAAGAGTCAATGACCTTGTGAACCTTTGTGAACCTTTGCTCTGGGGAGATGATAAGGAAAAACATCAACACAGATCCCAGAAATAAGACTAAGCACCTGACCACAGAGGTGACCAGACTCTGGGATGATTAATTAACTGCTTCTGCTTTCCCTTCCTCTAAAATTTGCTGGCTAAAGTTGACATGGGAGACAGATCTTTCGGACCATAACCCACTATCTTCTCAGATTCCTGGCTGTCTGGGTAAAATACCACTTAAAGATTCAACTTCTGGTTTGTACGTGTGATGGGCAGAATGGGTTGCCATTACATATCTACACACTAACACAATCATGAGTTTAGACTTCTTACAAGGAATAGTACAATGATGTAGGATTACCCTCTGTATGCTGTGAATACCATTGATTAATAAAGAACTGTCTGGGCCTATGATAGGGCAAAAGAGTAGAGCTAGGCAGGTAAAACTAAACTGAATGCTGGGAGGAAGGAGGCAGAGTCAAGGAGAAGCCATGGAGCCACCGCCAGAGACAGGCACAATGAAACCTTGCTGGTAGGTCACAAGCCTCGTAGTAAAATATGAATAATGGAGATGGGTTAATTCTAGATGTAAGGGTTAGATAACAGTATTCTTAAGTAATTGGCCAAGCAGTGATTTAATTAATATATTTTCTGTGGGGTTATTTCAGGAGTCTGGGCAGCCAGGAAACAAACAAACAGCCTCCCTACAACAATACAAGTAACCACAAACTGACTTATTTTCTGATATACAAGTGTATCTCGTATATACAATAACAAAATATTAATTTTCTCAAGGAAAAATTATATAAATGACAGTTTTAGATAGCAGGGCTGATGTGGAATGTCCTTCTGTCTATGTGTTGCTTTTATTGGTTAATGAATAAAGCTGCTTTGGCTTATGGCAGTGCAGACTATAGCACTATATATATCGAGAGAGAATAGGCAGAGTCAGAGAGACACCATGTAGCTGCCGATGGAGGAGGACTCGCTGGAACATTAATGGTAGGCCACAGCCTCGTGGAGATATATAGATTAATTGAAATGAGTTAATTTAAGATGTAAGAATTAGCTAATAAGAAGCCTGAGCTACACCAGGTGATGGTGGTTCACAGCTTTCTTCCCAGTACTTGGGAGGCAGAAGCAGGCGGATCTCTGTGAGTTTGAGGCCAGCCTGATCTACAAGAGCTAGTTTCCACGACAGACTCCAAAGCTACAGTGAAACCATCTCAAGAAAACAAACAAACAAACTAAAAAGAAGCCTGAGCTAATAGGCCAAGCAGTATTATAATTAATATAGTTTCTCTGTGATTATTTGGGCTGGGCGGCTGGGAAACAAACAGTCTCTATTTACACAGGCCACATAAGTGACAGAATGGTTATTTGTTTCCTTTATTTATTTTTGTCTGTTTATTTGCTTGTTTGTTTGTTTTTGACTGAGTGGTACAGATTAAAATAGAAGAAATGCCAAAAAAAATTCAACAGCCATTTTAGATAGATGTAAACAGTCAAGATACAGTCAGTAAAACAGCATATGTTGTCCATTTTACATGTATCAGAATTATGTGTCTTTAATTGCAAGCTTTTGCATACTACACAAAGTTCAGACACACAGCCATACATCTTTCTGTATGGGTACAAAGGGTATTAAATGTGCTAAAATAGCTTTAAATGGTTTCTTATAAAGTTGTCATTTAAAAGAATTTAACATAAACTGAAATGAACTTTGACATTGTTAAGATAGGGTCATAAGTAGTCAAAAGCACCTAAAATATAAGCAATTATCTTAGTAAGACATAAAATCTTGATAATTCTTTAGATTTTTGTTTTTCCTTTTTTGATTCTTTGTTGGTTTTACATTGTGTATCCTGATCCCATTCATCTCCCTGTCCCTTCAAATTCATCCTCTACCCACCTCTCCCCCCTACAAAAATAAAATGTAAAAGAAAAGCCAGAAAAATAAAAACAAACATAATGTGGGATTCCCCTCTGTATGCTGTAAATATGTTTTATTACCATTGGTTAATAAAGAAGCTTCTTTCAGCCAGTGCCTTAACAGAATATAGCCAGGCTGGAAAAGACATATAGAGAAAGTAGGCAGAGTCAGACAAAAACCATGGAGCTTCAGAGGAGAAAGATACGAGTTGCCAGCTGGAATCTTGCCAGTAGGCCACAAGCCTCGTGGTAAAATATAAAATAATAGGAATGGGTTAGTTTAACATATAAGAGCTAGCTAGTAATATGCTTAAGTGATTGGCCAAACAGTGACTTAATTAATAAAGTTTATGAGTGATTATTTCTGGTCAGAGCAGCTGAGAAATGAACCGACAGCCTCCAAAAACACAAACAAATGAAGAACAAAAACAAAGAACAGAAAAATCTTGGCATGGACTCTGTAGTATGGCCCGGTGAGACACACAGTATACCATTTTGTCCATAAATCTTTACTTGTAAGTGTTCGTTGCAATGAGTCATTGGTCTGATTTGAGGCCTCTGGCTTCTGCTATCCTGTCAAAACTGGGCCCTTACTGGGGCTCCTATTGGATATCCTGTTGTTGCTTTGTGTCATAGAGATCCTGCAGCTTTGGATCTGCAGGTCTGGCCCCTTCACATGCCCAGCAGATGAAGTGGATATTGGGGTGAGCCATTTCATAGCCCTGGTTCTGAGTCTGGGTGATAGTTGGGTTGGTCAGCCTGCCAGCTTTCTCTCATCAACATCACCAGGGTGAGCTCTCAAGCATTGCCCCAGCTAACTTAACCACTGCAACAGGCAGCAAGGAGAAGGGCCAGCTCACCTGCACCCATAACACCAGGGTCAGCTCTACTGTTTTGCCCAGGTGAATTCAGGGCCCACTCTCCTGAGTGCTGCAGTTGGTGAGGTAAAGGGCCAGCTCTCCCACTCTCATGGCCCCAAGGCCAACAGAATGCAATCCATAGTATTAGCAAAAAAAGTTACTAAAAGTTTCAATGTTAATGTAGTCTGCCATATTGATTTATTAATTACCTGTTTTGAGATCTGAGGTAAATTGTTTTAGGTGTAATAATCTTTATTGTCTAGCAGGTGTCGAGGTTGCAGTCCTGAGCCACTTTACTTTCCCGCCTTGGTGCTGGTTAAATACTGAGAAATATGCTTTGCTAGACAAATTAAAAGCAATTAAATCAATTCCATACATGGAGCAAGAAGCCCAGAACTCACACGCACGGAGCTCAAACCGGAAGCTGCACAAGTCACCAAGCAACAGGGAACCTCCAGGAAATGCAGCAGTGGGGGCAGAGGCATGCATGTGCTTGGTAAATTTCCAAGTTGCTGCTGTGGTGGGGGTTCTACAAAAAACTGCTTAGGTAAAAGCAAGCCGAGCAGGCAGGGTTGGGAGACTCTCTGGGCTGTGGACCCGTTAGGTCCTCAGGCCATCCGCCCGGTAGGTGTGGAGTCTGAATCCACGTGGGGCACCAGATGAAGAAGGATGCTTAAAAGAAATCCCACATTAACTCAGAATTGAGAATAAGAGAGGGTTATTTATTTAGGGGTAGACTCACAAGTCACAATCCTCTGCTGGAACGGAGAACAGCAACTGAATCCCACAGCTGGAAAAGAGGCCAGATGTGTGCTTTACAACGGCATAAATAGTATAAGAGGCCAAGTGGGCAGGTAAAGGCTACTGACAATAGAAATTCTTATAACACAAAGAGCTGCAGCTGGTGAGAGACAGGGTCAATTCTCCCACTCTCATGACACCAGGACCAGCTTTCCTGCCTGCAATAGTTGGCAAGGAGTGAGGGAGGCATCTCTCCCTCAACCAAGTCACCACATGACAGATAGTGGGGCTGGCTCTCCCACTCCCGTGTGTTCAGGGCTGGCTCACCCCCACCCCCACCCCCACCAATAGGATCAGCTCTATTGTGCTGCCCTGGCAAAGTGTGGGACCCACTCTCCCAAGTACCACAGCTGTTGGGAGACAGGCCCAGTTCTCCCCAGTGCTGCAGCCAGTGAGGGGCAGGGTCAACTCTGTGCAGCCCTATCCTCACTGTCTTCCGTGGTAACAGGAACCACAGACATCAACACAAACAGAGGCAGGGCCATGGACCTTGGCAGCAACCCTGGCTCAAATGACACCATGGCCTTGGGTGGCAGTGCAAGCTGCTCAGATCTGTATGGCTCTGGCAGTACACAGCCCTCAGATACCAATCTTGCCATAGGTGGTGGTCCAGATTCTGGGCATCCCGTGTGGCCTTTAGTGGCAACATGAGCCATGGACATCAACACAGACCCATGCTGCTGTAGTACCACAAACCCAGACATGGTCCCTAGCAGCATCCCAGGCCTGAATGTCATCATAGCCCTAGCTGGCATCACAGGTCACCTAGATTGACATAGCCCCAGTGGCAGCATAGCATTTGAGTACCAACATAGCCCCGAGTGGCAGCCCAGCCCCTGGGCATCTGATCAGCCTTCGATGGTAGCAGGAGCTACGGACATCAATGCAAATCCTAGCTGTGTAGGGCCACAAACCCAGACATGGCCCTCAGTCATAGTTTACGTGTGGACATTACCATGGCTCCGGACAGCAGTCCAAACCATACAGATCTGTGTGATCCTGGAGCAGCATGACCCTTGAACATCCATGGCCTAAGGTGTTGGCCCAGACTACAGGCAAGGCCCTCAGTGGCAACAGGAACTACTGACATCAACACAAAGCCCGGCTGTAGCAGGGCCATGGACCCAGACATGAGCCTTGGCAGAAGCCCAGGCCCAGACTTCACCCAGGCTCTAGGTGGCAAGCAGACTACACATGTCAGCCAGTTCCTCACTGCCCTCAACTCTTCAGATCCGCCCTTTCCCCAGTACATGAACCTTTCTGGCTCTCTCTCTCCCATATTTCCACCCTATATTTGTTTACCGTAATAGCACCCAACTAACCAGTGCCACAGCAGACAGGCTTGTGGTTATTTTCTGCCAGCCCAGGCCAAGTGAACTGAGATGGAGCTGAACCTGTTCTCTTCATGCCCACCCAGGCCTAAAAGCAGCAGGTGACTTGTGGCTGTTTTCTGCCAAGCCAGGTCAAGTGTCCTGGAGTAGAGCTATAGCTGTCCTCCATACGCCTGGACCTCATGGCACCAGATGGCTGATCTTGATAATTTTATAATGTACATAGGCACCAAAGTAGATATTAAAACATCCAGTTATATAATATCATTTATAACATAATCCATTATCTATTAGGAATAAATTCATGGTCAGTGACAATTTTATTTTCTCATTAGCATAATTATAAAATCTCAACATTAATTATAAACATATATATGTACACGTATATACAAAATTCTAGGAGAAGCAAAGTCCAGAAATCATGTAGCAATATCACTACACACAGGCTAATCCTAAAATTAAAATCTTTATTTTTGTATTTTAAATTAGCCTAATAGAAAAAGAAAGTTTAGAATTTTTCTGAGAATTTAACAAAAGTATATTTTAATAATGTAACATTTTATAATGTAAGATATTAATTATCTCTCTTATAAATCCTGTAACAAGATTTTTTTATCCACCTCAGTGTCTACCTATGGCCATGAGAACCCTTCTCCACTTATTCTGTTTTCCATGGGCTCCTTTTCCCACTGATAGTTTGTACCTAGGAATTGAAGAAATATCAAAAGGATATTTGAATGATATCTTTTGGTATGTTCTGTTACAATTGGTGGGGAGACATATGGACTCCACTTTCCTTGAGTTGAGACCAAGGTATTATTCCTTCTTCTTGTTTTCTATTTCAGACCTACATATCTTAGGTCACTTCGTCTTCTCTTCATGTGTACTGATGTATCTTGCTAGACCCATGCTAACCTAACTCAATGCCCTTTATCTGAAATGAAAGGCTACCCTTGTTCAATATTTTCTGAATATCTCTATTGTCATGTGCTCGATGCATTTCCTATATTTGGTTAAGGAGATATATCAGACCTCCATAATGGGCTCTTTTGGTTTTAAGGCACTATGTTATATGCTCTATCTACTGGGCTCTAAGGGACTTAGTTTTCCCAGTCACGTGCTTCCTATAGTAACCAGACACCAAGGGAATGGTCAGCCCTGAGAGGCTCACACAAATTCAAGGACCAAGTCATAGGGAAGCACAGATTCCTACCAGAACATGAACAGCTGGGTGCTGACAAGCTGTGACCAATGGGAAGGTGCACAAGAAGGAACTAGGAAGGAGAAGGCCTTTCATGACATTTGTTCCACCTGAACACAGTGGGAATGGGATCAGACAGATCTGTGGTCCTCTGTGTTGGCAGGCATTTGAGGGATGTGGCTACTGATAGGTAGTCCATGCTCCAGCCAATGGTCCCACACCCATGTGGGGAGGGGGTATCACTAGTTGTACTCATGGGTTATAAAAAATAAGAAGAAAATATGAAAATTAAAGGGAGACATTGGGAGGTCTGGGGAAGGAAATATATATAATCAAGATACACTGTATACACACATGTAATTGCCAAAGAATAAAAGTTTGAAAGAAGTAATGACTGGACATAATATCATCATTTATAGTTTCACTAAAACTCTCAATATCGGCAGTATTCTCGTCGCTTCAGAAATTCTACCCATCACCCTGGGGTGAGGTGGCTGATTAGAATGTTCCTGCACGCGGCTCCCTGAATGAGAAGTCAGGATTGACAAGGAGAGTTCACAGTCTGAGAAAAGAAAGAGAAGGACAGGACTGCTACAAAGAAACAGAATACAGTGAGGAGGAATGGAGGAGACAGTCTGCAGCCCCTACTGTGGTTTCCTTGGGGTCAGCAACCCCTAAAGCTACAACCACAAGGTGAACCAGAACAGGGCTGTAGTCCTGAGGGAAACAGACTAGGAGTCCCAACGTCAGCAGTTAAATGAGGCAAGCACCCTTTGAGGCAAACTCTTATATTAATGCACATTTTCTTTAATTCCTTTGATTTCATCTAAAACTTCTTTGGGTAAAGAAGCTGAACAAGCCCAGATATTTCCCTGACAGCTATCTTTTCAAAACAAGCTAAGTGTTCCCCAAAATACTTCTTTCTGCTGTTTTTATGATACAAGCTAAGCATGTTCAAAAGTGTCCCTGTTCACCATCTTCACCTTTCAAACATGTGCACCAGGACCTTGAGCTACAGATACCCAGGACTGTGTTCATCATCCTTCCTTCGAGCTGTGATCATAACCTGAGAATGCTGGGCAAAATGAGTATGTTTGGGAGTGGGCCCACCCCAAGTTCTTTCCTGTGTAAACACGTATTGGTTCTCTGAGTAAAATTCCTGTATCCAAGGAGCACATGGTCTGAGAGAAGATGGCGTTATCTGAGGCAGGTATTGAACTTTTCTCCATTCTTTCATTGCCTGGCTGTGCTTATTAGTTCACACTCAACCAAGGGCACAATCAATGCACTGTGTTCCGTTACATGAGCCATGGGCAACATTTCTTGTTCAAACCATCACAGAGGCTCATGGCCATGTCATAATGCAAAATGAATTTAGATGAACTAGGCCCCTAGTCTTTAGCATTTTAGTACTGTTTTTTAATAATTAAAACTTTGCTGTAAAGGGGTTGCAAAGAGAAAACATTGTGCAGCAAATTTAGTAAGACCCAAAGTCTGTACAACACAGTGAACTTCTATATGGCTAGAATGGCCATTGTGACTCTGAAGCTGTAGAGCTTCACACTGGACTTTCACAATTTTGCTATCAGTTATATTTTATTTACTTACACATACACACATACACAGGAAAATAATAGAAAAGAAAATTATCAAATAACAGACCTAAAATTAGAACAACTAGCTTCATATCTTCTTTAATGACTTATTTGTCCAATACATGGATTTCATCATTTCTCATCATCTAAGATTTAACCTTTCTTATTCTCCCTTATAAATATTGTACTGTACCCACATATTCAATTTTCCACACATATACACTTGTGTGCATGCACATGTGTGTGTGTATCTGTGTATGTGTGTATCTGTGTATGTGTGTGCATCTAGGAACAATATATTAACATAGGAGAACACACGTGGTTTTTTCCTTCTGAGATCAAGTGACCTCAGCTTAACATTATATATTCTAAGACCATCTATTTCCTTGCAAATTTTGTGATTTCATTTTTCTTTAGGTCTGAATAGTATTGCATTTTTAGATGCAGCAATAAACATGTGGATACAGATGGCTCTGTGGTAGGGTTTGGAGCTCTCTGGCATATGCTCTGGGGTGAAATATCGAGATCATTTGGAAGTTTGAATTTTAAGTTTTGAGAAATCTCCAAACTGATTTCCATCATGGCTGTATTAATTTGCATTACTACCAACAGTGATTTAGGATTTTTTTTTTCTCCACGTCCTCTCTACATTTGTTTTTTTGGGGTTTTTTTGGGTTTTTTGTTTGTTTGTTTGTTTGTTTGTTTGTTTGTTTTTTGATACAGGGTTTCTCTATGGTTTTGGAGCCTGTCCTGGAACTAGCTCTTGTAGACCAGGCTGGTCTCGACCTCACAGAGATCCGCCTGCCTCTGCCTCCCGAGTTCTGGGATTAAAGGCGTGCGCCACCACCGCCCGGCATCTCTCTACATTTGTTATAAGTTTTCTATTTAAAAGTCTAAAGTTCGCACTAAGACTCAGGCGCTCTCTTGATGGTAGTCCCCTGTAAAACAAAAATGCAAATTATATACTTCCAATATATAATGGCACACAATACACATTGCCATCCTTGTGGGGGACATGGGCATATAGTGAGGAAATACTGGTCCAAAGCATGACTAAAAACCAGCAGGAAAAACACGAAATCCTGTATCTCCATGGTTCTGCCCCTCAAACTTTGCTGTCTGCGACCATACCTGTATCTATCTATCTGTCTTTCTGTCTGTCTATCTATTTATCTGTGTTTGTCTCTGTCTCTGTCTCTCTGTCTCTGTCTCTCTCTCTCTCTCTCCCTCTCTTTATCTGTCTTTCCGGATGGTTCCATTCCTTGTGTGAAGTCCTCCTTGGCAGATGTCTCATGGCATCTCCAACTTTTTAAGTCTCCACTACAGCGCAGGCTTCACTTTCACAGCTTTGTTCAATGGCTTCTCACAGACTCTTGCCCTTTCGGGTCCTTCATACAGATACTCCGCTCCCTCATTGCTTGGCCTCAGATGCTCTCTGAAACTATAAAGGAAAATTCCACAGCCCCTTCACTCTTCAACCTTCTTGCCTCTAAAGCCAGCACCACATATCCTGATATGGGAGAGTCTTCTCTTTTGTGTTGATTTTATTGGTTAAATAAAGAAACTGCTTTGGCCCTTTAATAGGACAGAAAAATAGGTAGATGGAGTAAACAGAACAGAATGCTGGGAGAAAGAAGCTGAGTCAGGCAGACTCCATCCCTCTCCTCTCTGAGATGGAAACAGGTTAAGAACCTTTCTGGTAAGCTACCACCTCATGGTGCTACACAGATTATTAGAAATGGGTTAATCAAGATGTGAGAATTAGCCAATAAGAGGCTAGAGCTAATGGACCAAGCAGTGTTTAAAAGAATACAGTTTCCGTGTAATTATTTCGGGCAAAAAGCTAGCTGGGAGCCAGGCGGCGGGAAGCGACCTGATGCTCTTATTTCTACAATGTCCAATACTGCCAAGTTTGGCTGGCATATTGGAATGGACCCTCACCCCACTGAATCACATTCACTGCAGCTTTTGCATGTGGTTGCTTTTTAGAAATAGAAAATGTCTTATGTTCTCTTTCACAAGTTGGAAACTTATCTAGGCTAGAACTTGCCTTGAAACAACCTTTCTTCATCCCAGTGTAGAGTGCATTAATAGTGTTAATATCATTAAAAATATACCTTCTTATTCAGCATATGCCTTGATATAACATTAAGATTCCTAGTGCTCGTTTTTCTCCAAACTGTATATTTTATAAATCATTCTGGCCCACTTGCAATTTTTCATTATAGAACTACATAAATATTATCAATAATAACCATACACCAGACTCAACATTATGTAGTCTTAAATTTTCCTCCACTGAAGATATTAGCCTATTACTTTATAATTTCACTCAGGCAAGTTCTCAGGAGAAGGGCAGAAGGTATCCAAATTCTTATCTGAAAATATCATAGGAATGGCCTCTAGTCCTGTTGCTAGAATTGCTCCCCTCTGAAACCTATTGTGTTGGGCCTCCATAGTTCACCCTGTTCTCAGTACTCCTGCTTTTCACGTTCCTCCTAGAACAGCCTCTTGAGTTCTGCATACAGTATTCACCTATTTTTCTAGTCCAGAGTTCCAAAGATAGTCAGTTTCTTCACAGCAAGGGCCCATTTTCTGTTACTAACTTTTGCATCGGTTTTGTTTTATTTTGTTTTTTTTTTTCTATTCCCATGATAAGACACCCTGTCCAAAACAGCGTATAGAAGAAGTCATTTGTCTGGGCTTACAGTTCCAGAGGAATAAGAGTCCACCATGGCAGAAGACATGACAGCAAGTGTCATGTATGGTGGCAGAAGCTGAGCTGAAAGATCACATCATTTAGCAGGAGCATGAAGAAGAAAGCTATGGTGTTGGTTTTTTAATTTATTTATCTTTACTTCATTTTTATTGTTGTTTTATATCCATTTTAATAAATTTTACACCTAGACTTTTCATTTCTATTCTTGCCTTCATCTAATTTTATGTTTTTTTATTTCATACTCAGATTTTATCTCTTGTTCTACTTCTTCCTCATATTGTTTTCCTTTTTTTGTTTCTTTTATTTAGCCATATTTCTTCTTTTCTCCAACTCACTGTTTACTTCACTTTTTACTGCTACTTCTACCATTGTTAATTTTTAACTTCATGGTTTATGTTATAATCACTTTTTTCATTGTTATTAATAGTATGGAAGTTGTCTCTAATTTTAACTGTGTTTCTATAGGCAATTTTTTATGTTTTTGATGTTATGGTAGTTTTCTCTCTTTTTGGTTTTTTGAGAGCGAGTTTCTGTGTGTAGCTTTGGAACCTGTCTTGGAACTCAATATGTAGACCAGGCTAGTCTCAAACTCACAGAGATCCACCTGCTTCCGCCTCCCCAGTGCTGCTGGGATTAAAGGTATATGCCACCACCATCTGGCTTAGTTTTCTACTTTTTAAGAAGTATTGGGAATTGAGCTCTGAAGGGTAGGCTGAAAACTAGAAATAACCTGTATAAAATAGAAGAGATTTACATCCCAATAGGTGTGCAAATTGCAACATAGAAATAAGAAAAAGCCTGGACTGGTAGCATTTGCCTGTAATCCCAGCATTAAGGAGGCTAAGGTAGGCAAATCACAAGTTTGGAGCCAGCCTTGGCTATATTGTAAAACTATATATCAAAATAACTAAAAAGCCGGGCGTTGGTGGCGCACGCCTTTAATCCCAGCACTTGGGAGGCAGAGGCAGGCGGATCTCTGTGAGTTTGAGACCAGCCTGGTCTACAAGAGCTAGTTCCAGGACAGGCTCCAAAACCACAGAGAAACCCTGTCTCAAAAAACCAAAAAAAAAAAAAAAAAAAATCTGTAAGAAATGTAAAAAAGAGCCTGGCGATGGTGGCGCACGCCTTTAATCCCAGCACTCGGGAGGCAGAGGCAGGCAGATCTCTGTGAGTTCGAGGCCAGCCTGGTCTACAGAGCTAGTTCCAGGACAGGAACCAAAAACACAGAGAAACCCTGTCTCGAAAAACCAAAAAAAAAAAAAAAAAAGAAAGAAGAAAGAAAGGTAAAAAAGCAAAGAGACAGAGATCCTCCAAAAGTTTATAACTCTCTACTAGCTAAATATAGAGACATTAAAATGATTGGAATTCTAGATAGGGAATTAAAAGGCCTATATTAAAATAATTAATAACATCAATGTGTATCCAAATAAACATGTGAAAGAAAAAGTCAAGTGAAAGTTGTGACAAGAAAATCAACAACTTACACCAGAAATTAGGCAAAAAGATAGAGATTTTGAGACAAAAACAAAAAACAGAAATCTAAAAAGGAGTAGAGTTGTTATTAATTCCCTGGTCATTCATTGCCAGTATTTGGCTAGTTTTCTGTAACATATAATTTAAATTTTCAGGTTGCATTGTTCCTATAAGATCAAGTTAACTTCCTTCTATCTAAGCTTTAGGAATCAAGTTAGTCACACTTACGAAAGATATGTTTGAAAGAGTGTTACCTTCCAGAAGAGAAAGAGCTCACCTGTTTGTTCACCTGCCTTTCACACCTTCAGCCTCCTCCACACCTCACCTCTACAGCTTGCCTCAACACTGAGCCTGCAACCTGGCTCAGTGACAGCAGCAACGGCGTCTCTACCTTGTGTTCATTAGATTACTCCCATATAGACTCCGCATTCCTGTGAGCTTCTGCTCTAGGTATCCTGGAAACTATTCACGTGGTAGGGGATCCAAGCCCCGTGGACCCTTCCAGAAGCTGCTGCAGCTCCTCCTTCTTGCTCTTTCTAGTTATCTCCTCAATAGGAACAGTACCCACCTGAAACTACCTGGAGCTTGGGTTGAGAATATCATGTTGATCAAGAGGTATAGCTGGATTTTGCTGTCAACAGATTCCGATCTTTATGAGGAACTGCCATGCTGATTTCCGTAGTGGCTGTACAAGTTTGTATTCCCACAAGCAACAGATGAATGTTCCACCTACTCCATACCCTTGCCAGCGTGAGTTACCACTTGTTTTGTTGATCTTATCCATTCTGATGGGTGTAAAATGAAATCGCAAGGTAGTTTTGATTTTCATTTTTATGACAGCTAAGAATGTTGAACATTTCTTAAAGTGTTTCTCAGCCATTTGAGTTCTCTTTTGAGAATTCTCTGTTTATATATGTACCCCATTTTTAATTGGATTTTTTCTTCATAACTCATTTGTTGAGTTCCTTATATGTATTAGATATTAGCATTCTGTCAGATGTGTAGATAAAAATCTTTTCCCATTCTCTAGGCTTCTGCTTTGTTTGAATGATGGTATCCTTTCTGTTCAGAAGCTTCTCGGTTTCATGAGGTCCCATTTATGAATTGTTCATCCTAATACCAGTGATAATAGTGTTCTGTTCAGAAATTCTTCTCCTGTGCCAATGAGTTCAAGGATATTCCCCACTTTCTCTTCTGTCAAGTTAAGTAATTTTATCTGGATTAAGGTCGACATCTTTGATCCATTTGGAGTTAAGTTTGTGCAGGGTAATAAGTAAGGATCTATTTAGATTCTTCTACATGCAGTATTGTATTAAATCAAGAGAAAAATGCCAACCAGGTAGCAGTGGTGAACGCCTTTAATCCCAGCACTTTGGAGGCAGAGACAGGTAGATCTCTGTGAGTTCGAGGCCAGCCTGGTCTACAGAGTAAGTTCAGGACATCCAGGGCTGTTACACAGAGAAACCCTGTCTCAAAAAATCAAAGAGAGAGAGAGAGAGAGAATACCTAGGAAATGTGTTAGCAGAAGTGGTAGTGGTAGCCCATTGCTAATGAATTTTTATCTCAGGGATAAATGCTAGAAAACCTGATTGGCCTTAACCTGTCAAAACTGCAAAACATCTGCACATAATTGCAACTTAAGCCCTGTGGATTCTCACAAAATCCATTTGCTTCTTAAAGAAGGAAACCTAGTCCTCATTTTTGCAGACACTGTGGTACAGACAAGTTAAACATGGAGAAATGTGACAAAGTCCCTGAGGAGATGTGTGGGTGTCACAAAGACAGCATTTCTCCCTAAATAATCTATAATTTCAACTCCATCCCAACTAAATCCCAACAAGAATGAAACTCACTGAGTTGATCCCCAATCTTCATAGAAGAATCAAGGGCTAGGTATAGCCAGAAGAGGAGAAGGAGAGGAAGAAGAAAAAGGAGGAGGAGAAGAAAAAGAAAGAGGAGGAGGAGAAAAAAGGAGGAGGAGAAAGAGGAGGAGGAGGAGGAGGAGGAGGAGGAGGAGGAGAAGAAGAAGAAGAAGAAGAAGAAGAAGAAGAAGAAGAAGAAGAAGAAGAAGAAGAAGAAGAAGAAGAAGAAGAATCAATAACTACAAATAAATCAACGTCTATTGATTGTTCACATAAAAACAGGGAAAGCTAGATCTTTGTCTCATATAATATACAAAATGCAAATAAATTTTTTAAATCTTTAAAACTTGTAAAAGAATGTGAAACCATAAAGGGGAAAGCAGATGTTAAGAATTGCTTAGTATGATTGGGCATCTCTTGAGTATATTCCCAAGAGTGGTATTACTGGATCCTGAGCTAAGTTGACTCCCAATTTTCTAAGAAACCACCATACTGATTTCCAAAGTGGTTGCACAAGTTTGTATTCCCACCAGCAATGGATGAGTGTTCCCCTTACTCCACATCCTCTCCAGCATAGGTTATCATTGATGTTTTTGATTTTAGCCATTCTGACAGGTGTAAGATGGTATCTCAAAGTTGTTTTGATTTGCATTTCCCTGATAGCTAAGGAAGTTGAACATGTCCTTAAGTATCTGTTGGCCATTTGAAATTCTTCTATTGAGAATTCTCTGTTCAGTTCAGTACCCCATTTTTAAATGGGTTATTTAGAATTTTAATGTCTAATTTCTTGAGTTCTTTATATATTTTGGAGATCAGACCTTTGTCTGATGTGGGGTTGGTGAAGATCTTCTCCCATTCAGTAGGTTGCCTTTTTGTCTTTTTTTTTATTTATTTATTTATTTTTTTTTTTTTTGGTTTTTCGAGACAAGATTTCTCTGTAACTTTGGTGCCCGTCCCGGAACTAGCTCTTGTAGACCAGGCTGGTCTCGAACTCACAGAGATCCACCTGCCTCTGCCTCCCGAGTGCTGGGATTAAAGGCGTGCGCTGCCACCGCCCGGCCTTGCCTTTTTGTCTTAATGACAGTGTCCTTTGCTTTACAGAAGCTTCTCAGTTTCAGGAGGTCCCATGTATTCATTGTTGCTCTTATTGTCTGTGCTACTGGGGTTATACGTAAGAAGTAGTCTCCTGTTCATAACAGCATTATTTGTAATAGCCAGAACCTGGAAACAACCTAGATGCCCCTCAATGGAAGAATGGTTAAAAAAAAGTGTGGCACATCTACACATTAGAGTACTACTCAGCAGTAAAAAACAATTACATCTTGAATTTTGCATGCAAATAGATAGAAATAGAAAACACTATCCTGAGTGAGATAACCCAGACCCAAAAATATAAATATGGTATGTACTCACTCGTTAGTGGATTCTAGCCATAAACAAAGAACATTGAGCCTATAGTTCGTAATCCTAGAAAAGCTAAGTAATAAGGTGAACTCAAAGAAAAACATAAATAGATCCTCCTGGAAATTAGCAGCAGACAAGATAGCCAGGCAAAAGTTGGGAGAATGGAGGTGGGGGTGGAGAAAAGGGGAGAGGAGGAGAGAGAAGGGAGAAGGGGAGGGTTGGGGAGAGCTTGGGGGAGTGGGATGGTTGAGATGGAGGAAGGATGGATATGGGAGCAAGGAAGAAGAAGATATCTTAATTAAGGGAGCCATTTTTGGGTTGGCAAGAGGCTTGACTCTAGAGGGGTTCCCAGGTGTCCACAGGGATGTCCCCAGCTAGGACCTTGGGCAGCGGAGGAGAGGATGTCTGAACTGGCCTTGTCCCATAGTCAGACTGATGACTATCTTGAATATCACCACAGAACCTTCGTCCAGTGACAGATGGAGATAGAGACAGAAACCCACATCAGAGCACTGGACTGAGCTCCCAAGGTCCAGTGGAAGAGCAGAAGGAGGGAGAATATGAGCAAGGAAGTCAGGACTATGAGAGGTTGGTCCACCCACTGGGACAGTGTGCCTGAGCTAATGAGAGCTTACCAAATCCAGCTGGACTGGGACCAAACAAGCATGGGATCAAACTCTGAATGTGGCTGAAAATTGAGGCAGACTGAGAAGCCAATGATAATGGCACTGGGATTTGTCTCTAATGCATGTACTGGCTTTTTGGGATCCTATTCTATTTGGATGCATACCTTCCTAAGCCTGGATGGAGTGGGGAGGGCTTTGCACTTCCCACAGGGCAGGGTACCCTGCCCTCTCTTAGGATTGGAGGGTGAGGGTAAGTGGGGGAGTGGGAGAGAAGTGGGAGGAGGGGAGGAAGTGGAAATTTGGAATGGTATTATTTATAAAGTAATAAAAAATTATTAGAAAAAAAGAAAGAAAATATGTGCCTCACTAACACAGTAGGTAGTGAAACAGACTCATAAATTACATCAGCATCATTCCCTATCCTACCTCCAACTCCTAATGTTTCTGAATACCAACATATTTGAAACATCCAAATTTTGAAGGACACCCTATCTTTAGTTCATAGCTTGCTATGATGGGGTTCTTCTGAATTCCACTGAGAATAAAAATCATCTACCTTCCATTCTCTCAATGGACCTTTGTCATCCTCAGAAGTATCCCAATAACAGTCCTGAGGACTTGCCTTGGTTACTTTTCTATTCTTGTGAAGAAACATCTTGACCAATACAACTTGTAAAAGAAAGCCATTTAATTGGGGCCTTGCTCACAGTTTCTGGGGGTTAGTACATGTCCATCATTACAGGGAGCATGGTAGCACCATGGTGCTGGAGCAGTAGCTGAGACTTAATATCCTAATCAGCAAGGAGCAGGCAGAGAGAGACAGAGACAGAAAAACCTGTTGTGGATTTTTGGGATATTCAAATCCATCCCAACAACATACTGTAAGGGCTAAAGTTAGCTTGTATGCCAAGCATTTGCCTAAGGACAGATACTTCCTGAGATGTCAGAGGTTCATATAACTAACTACATGTTTCAACTTCCCTAAATAAATTTGTTTGGCCCAACTTCACCAGATGTGCTTGGGCATACTTAAGCAGGAAGTATGTCAGAATGTATTCATGCTCTCAACAGGAAGAAGGTAGGAAGTACAGAAGAAGGTAGGAAGTACATCACTGTCTCAATTTGGTCCTCATAGGCACCTTGCAACCATAGCTTGTAGCCATACACTGGGTATCCCAGGAATGGACCTGGCCAGTGTCCACCTTTCTGGCCAGTATTAAATAAAGCTTGCTCTAATTGGGAAAGAAAAGAATTGCTTAGTCAGGCAGTGGTGGTGCACACCTTTAATCCCAGCACTTGGGAGACAGAGGCAGGTGGATCTCTGTGAATTCAAGGACATCCTGGTCTACATAGCGAGTTCCAGGACAGTCTGGGCTACATAGAGAGAACCTATCTCAAAAACAAAACAAAACAAGGACAAAAGAGAATAGTTTATTTCAGATGAATTCCTGTAAGGATTTCCTCACACTTTCTATTTGTTTGATGTTTACACTGTGATTCAATTTAATTCAAAGACCAAGAGAGGGGATGGTACAATTCCAGCCCCTCGACCAAGGAGCTCGAGAGCAGCTCAAAACCAAAGGTCGAGGGAAAGGCTCAATTCCTAGTCCACCTTTCGGTTTTACTTCAACCAACTGACTCACCACCCGGCTTTATTGAGTCTCCTGATTCAAATGTTAATCTCACCTGGAAACACCCTCACTGACATACACAAAATAAACTCTGACCCAGTTTCTGGGCTGCCCAAGCTCCTGTCAAGTTGACATAAAGTATTAACCAGTATGTAACCTCTCCCTCCAGAAGCAGCAGGCAGTCATCCTACCTCTCTTGCTATTCCTTTAGTTTGCTCCCTGGTCTCTTCCTCTGAAGTAATCTGTGGCTGTATAACACATTGTCCTCAAACCCAACAGCTAGAAACAAAAAAAAAAAAAAAAAAGACACAATTTCTGAGAGTCAGGATTAGGGCAGTTAAAGTGAGGTTTAGCTTGAGGTCTCTAACAAAGGTGTCAACACGTTGTTGGCTGAGTGTACCACTCTCTGAAAGGACTGGAGAATCTACTTCCAATCTGTGTACAACGAGGCTGTCAGCAGGAGACTTCATGAAGATTCCTAACTTCTGGCATCCTCTTTAGGGATCTTCACAGCATAGTCACAGACTAGAGATGGTCCAAGGGGGGGTGGTGGGGAAGTCACAAGAAAGAACAACCAAGAGAAAGCCACGATGTCTTTGTTTGTCTCAGATGTGGCATATCACCATTTCTGATGTATTCTGTCAGACAGACACCTATGGACCTGGTACTGTGTGGCATAAACTAAACAAGTATATTGATTCCTGGAGACAACAATGATTGAGGGTCACCATAAAGAATAACCCTTTCTGGGAAAAAAAAAAAAGATGACCCTTCAAGGTCATTAACTATTGGTAGTCTCAAGGTTTGGTCTCAGAAACCCTGCCCTTTCCCTCTGACTTCTATCTAGAGGCAATTCCTCATTCCCATTAGTATTCCAATAATTGTCAAGTTTATATCTCCCACCTGAGCCACTCTTCCAAACTCTATGCATGCACACTCCCCAGCAATATCACAAAGTCCACTTGTCAGCATACTTTCCCCCACCACTGAGTAAAGTCAGGGCAGGAACCTGGAGGCAGAAGCTGATGAAGAGCCCATGGAAGAGTGCAGCTTACTGACTTGCTCAGCCTACTTTCTTATAGCACCCAGGACCATCCTCCAACTGGTGGCACTGCCCAAAGTGAGCTATGCTCTCTCACAAAAATCATCAATCAAGAAAAAAATGTGCCCCCCAGATTCCTGCGAGGCCATTTTGTCAACTGAGGTTTCTTCTGTAGGAGGAGAGGTCACTGGTTCTTCCCGGCCGCCCGGCTAGTTTAGACCCAAAACAATCACACAGAAACTGTATTAATTAAATCATTGAGTGACCTATTAACTCTAGCTTCTTATTGGCTAACACTTGCATCTTAATTTAACCCATTTCTACTAATATGTATATCACCACGAGTTCGTGGCCTACCAACAAAGTTTCAACACATCTCCCGTGGAGGATCCATGGCGTCTCTCTTACTCTGCCCTTCTTTCTCCCAGCATTCAGTCCAGTCCTCCCCAATTACCAAAATTCTGCCCTATCAACAGGCCAAGGTAGTTTCTTTATTCATTAATGGTAATCACAGCACACAGAGGGAACTCCCGCATCACCTTCTTCCAAAATAACTCTAGCTTGTGTCAAATTGACATAAAACTAACCAGCACATGGCCCTGTTCTCCAATCATTTTCTCAGAGTAGAGTGTGGATTGTCTCTAAATCCGGTGTTAACACAGTCCATATATTGGGCTTCCCATAGAGCTCGCAAAACCATTCCCTTCTTTCTAAGTGCACACATGTCCTATTTGCAGAACTACTGCAGTGGTCTTCCTAATGGGTCCTTCCAAATCCATGCTTGCCTCCCTCAGAGGTGTTGTCCATACTTTACCCAATAGTATTTCCAGAAAGCTGGTTAATCACATCACTCCTCTGCTGAAAATAAATGTTCCTGAGCATTGAGGACAAGAAATGGTAGCCTCATGCTCTTCTCCCCCTCAGCCTCATCTGCCCACTCCACTCTCCCAGGCTCTGCCACCAGCCCCTCTGAAGGTCTCACAGAGCACCTGCTCTCACCTGGCTTCAGACCTTACCCCAAGATCTTTCCTCAGCCAGGAATCCTTGTTCCTGTCTTTGTTAAGCCCTAGCAATCTGACATTGTAAACAGCACTTCCTCCATGAAATTTTCTATGGATTCCTAAACATAACTGGATTTAGCTGTTTTTAAAGGCCTGCACAAGGTTTCTCACATTTTGCCAAAGCAGCATATTCTCCTGAATGGCTCAATATCTGTCTCCCTGACTGGAATTTTAAATTCATGAGAGGTGGGAACATAACTTCCTTCTCCAATTGCTTGCTATATCCCCAATACACAATAAATATTATTTAAATGAAAGAAGAAAATTAGGTACAGAGCCACCAAGAAATCTGCCAGGATGAAAAATATCCCTAGAGTTCATGATATAAGAGGTCCTCCCCACTCTCAACATTTCTTAGCTGCCTATAGTTCTTTGCGCAGCCTCGAGGCCTCAGGGGCTTTCCCCCATTCATTTGGCATGTCTGTTGGTGTTGTTCTTATTCGGATTATGTTTAAGAAGTCACATTGGTGAGACTTTGGGGGTGTAATTTTGACATTCCTAAGAGATGTCGTCTCACAGAAAACTCCCTGATCCTCTGTCGTTTGCAATCTTTCCACCCAGTCTGCTGCAAAGATCCCTGAGCCTTAGGTGTGGGAGCTGTTTTGTAGGTGTATCCATTGGGCCTGGGCTCCACAACTCTGCACTTTAGTTGTGGTTTTCCACAATGGTTCTCGTCTGGCACAAATAGAAGTTGTCTTGATTCTGGATGAAGATTATGCTTATCTCTGTGTGAAGAACAACTATTTAGAATATTTAGGTATTGTGCCAGGTTAGTAAAGTGGTGGTTATGGGTTCTCCTTCAAGATCCTTGACGTCACTAGCCCTGGGTAGCTAGCTAGGTTTCCAGTACAGGGCATGATTTCCCTCTTGTTCAGTGGGTCTTAAATCCAACTAGAGAGCTTTTGGGTACCACCAAGATATACATACCATTACCGCACCTTTAAAATTAAAGCAACATGCTGGAAAGTACAGCAATCGGTTATCCAATCCCAATTAGTCGGCCCTGAAAACATACAAATATAAATGCACAGAATGGGCAGAGTATATTTATGTATTTAGGAACATATATGTGTGTGTGTGTGTCTGTTATGTAACAACAATTAATAAAAGAAGAAGCCATGTATTTGAAAGGAGGTATATGGGAGTGTTTGGAGGGAAGAAAGGGAGAGGTGATGCAATTATATTATAGTCTCAAAGAAGTCATCAGTCTTGGAGAGCATCATGTCAGAGTAGTGATGGAACTAAGTGGAGGATATTGGAACAGAAAGACAAATCAGATTACAGAAAACATCTTAAAGACCTGCAGATAAGCAGTAAGATGCAGAGATGTGGGTGAAAGGAATGTGGTGTCGGGCAAGGGTGCTTCTGGGACTTGTAAGAGACTTGGACAAGAGAATAGACTGGAGAGAAGATGAAATGGACCGGAGAAGGAGGACAACTAGTGGCACAGTTGAAGAAAGGAAGGGGAGGTGGAGTCTATAGCACATGTGAAGGATTTTTCTCAAACAGGAACAGGGACACCTTGATCTGAAATTGGAGGGAAGGAGCTTAGAACGGGTTTGTGGTAAAGAATAAAGGATTTTAAGAAGGTACATACTAAATATTAGGGGGAAAGAAACAGTTGGTTTTAATGATAAACTAAAAGCAAAATACAAAAAAAAAGGATTAGGAGTGTTTTCAAAATTATTAATTTAAGGGCAGTTCATATCTTTAATCCCAGTCCTCAGAAGACAGAAGCAAATGTTTATCTATGAGTTTCGAACCAGTTTGGGCCAGCCAGGGCTACAAACGGAAACCCCGCCTCAAAATAAAATTATTAACTAAAGCACCTGAGATTGTATCACAAAATATTCTTCTGTGAAGTTCTTCCCCAGCCCAGGGACGTGGTTTTGTCCATTTCCCAAAATGCCAGGCACCTTTCCATTTCTAGCAACTAAGGAGCATTCCAGGGGACATAAGGTCCCCTTTGGGTACTCCACTCCCTTCCCAGCTCTATCCACATGCCTGGGTGGCCAATCTTCAGATCACTTAAGTCCACATGGCTTAGTCTAAATCACGCTGGTTGGGGAGAGCAGGCATATCCACTTGAGGAAGGCACAACTCTTACAGTCAGAACTTAATGGAAAGATGAATTACCTACTCTAGAGCTAAAGAGAAAGGGGATTCAGTGGGAGACAGGATAACTTTGTCTCTTGACTGTTGTCGTCTGTCACTTGCTTCTTCTTTTCTGCTCTCAAGTATTTCCCAAGATTAACAAATAAATTTGTGGCATCCACACCCAATAATGGCCCCTGTTGAGATCTAGCAGGCAGCTAAGTTGCTGTGTGTGTAATACCTGTGAGCCCTGACCCTGTCTTCTGGCTGCCGGGTAAATGAGCAATACTGAGGCTTAGTCAAGTTTCCAAAAGCTTCAAGAGCTTTCTGAGCACCTCTGTTTCCTTGCTTCATCTACAGCCCAGTCCCGGGAAAAGTCATCTGACTCAGATCTGGTGAAAATTTTCAAAAGTAAAAGATAATAAATAAAATCTGGGGCTGGAGAGGTGACTCAATGGTTAAGGCTACTTGCTGCCCTTGCAGAGGACCTGGCTTTAGTTCCCAGCATTCCCCGGCAGCTCTCAACCACCTGAAATTGCAGCATCAGGGAATCTGAAGCCTCTTCTGTCCTCTGCAGGCTCCTGCACTCTGGTACACACACACACACAAACACAAACATAAAGTACATATTTAAACAATAATAATTAACAAAACCCAGGACAGAATGGGGGATGAGATGAAAAGGATCCGAACATCCATGTGGCGTGTGAGCTACAGTGCAACGCTGGCTATGTCCAGGTGAAGTAGCGGCGTGAGAGCTCAGCAGAGGTGAAGCATGTTCTGAGGGGGACAGAGAGGACATTAGAACCTTCTCTGAGAAGCTGGCAGGCCTTGGACAATGGGGAAGCTGTCCTGATGAGAGAGATGAAAGCAGGGCAACTTAGAAGCAGTCACAGATAACACGAGTAACCAGGAACTGAGACAACAGCTCTCTACTGTAGAGCTCAAAAGCCTCGAGCTCTACAGTAGAAAACCAGGGTTCAAAAGAAGAGGGGGAAACTTGTCAAGACCACACAGCAAATCAGGATCGGTCCCAGGATAGTTCTCAAGTCATCTGAATCTGAGACAGAAACTACGCCTTTAGAAGTTAGAATGAAGCTTGCATCCCTCCCAGAGTCCATGCCTTCACTTGTAACTGTCTAATTATATGCATGCTAATCTTATTACATTACGCATGTCCTGAACCTTGAGTTGTAAATCCACTTCAGGACCCCGGGACTACCAACTCCACCCACCTGCTCACAGCAATCAAGCAAAGGAGCAGCTAAACCACCATCCCAGGCAGGTCAAGAATAGGGAATTAAGCCTGCAGTTCAAAGGTCAGCCTGGGGACACTAGAGACAGGATAGGGAAGCATGCATAGAAGCACAAAGAGAAAGAATGTTGTGGTTCAGCCTGTGGATTTGATCTGGGGACAGGGCTACAGACTGGAAACCTGCAAAAGTAGTGAGAGATAGCCAGAAGGGGGAAGGCAGCAGGAAGACGCTCCCTCCCTAGAAAGGGGACAGACAGCAAGGATGAAGACTCAGTGGTAAAAAAGAGAAAAAAGTATTTGAGAGCCTGCAAGTTTGGGGTGGTCGTAGTGAAAACACAGAGCAATACATGGGTAGCAAGAGAGGAGACTGAGTGCTAGGCCCAGCAAAGACAGAAATCCTTCCCACATAAGGAAGAAAAGTAGGCACTTCATGTGAGGGGAATGGAATGAACAAATACCTGGAGAGGGAACCAGGCAAATTACCCAGCCTAGAATTTTCTGATGGGCTCACTCCTCATGCCCTTGGGATAAGAGCCAAGCCCTTTGCTTCTCAGGCCTGCCACAAGCTGATTCCTGAGAGCCAACTTGGTGCCCTCCCTCTTCTCCTGTACCCTGTAAATCCTTCTCACCTGGAGAAGACCCAGAATAGCCTGAAACTAGAACGCTCTCCCCACCTAAGACAGCAGTCCCATCAAGCCACCTTCTACTACCCGTGCTCCTAACCAGCCTCTCTACAGTCCCTGTTCTAACATTCCTGAGGGTTTGTGTACACCATAGTTCTGATTGCACAGCTTAGTAAATACATAGCAGAAAGGAAAATGGTATTCTAATCTGCAATCTTATCCAACTGACTTAGGAAGACAATGGACTTGTTCTTAAGATGAGAACATTCTTTCAGTTAGAGAACAAAATAAGAGAAAGAATTTAGAGATGAAGTTACATTGGCCACAGACTAGCTGAGAACCAAGCAAACAATGAGCTGTGGTGTTTACTTCCCTCTCCTCCGTCACAGCCCCTCCCTGGGGGCTCGTCCTGCAGGGCTTTGCATCAAAGTGAATAAAGTTCTTGATTTGAGGATTCAAAAGTCTAAGCCTGAAGATTTGGAGCATAAGCCCAAATATCAGATTTGGAGAAATACATGGAACAGTGAAAGTACTTTCCCACAGTAAAGACCAGAACAGAACTTAATACACCGCAGAGGAGAGGAAAAGGAAGGAAGAGACAAAAACCATTAAGTTCAAAAGAAACATTCTTTACATCACCTTTACATTCTATAGCAGAGAAGTCGCAGTGTGCTCCGTGCTTCCACGTGGATTCTGAGGTATCTGAGAGAGAGTCAGATTGGGAGAGTCCTCGTGCTTGAAACTGAGCAATGAAGAAACAGCCACCTCCATGAACTGAAAACTAAGGATGAACTAGAGCCATGTACAGTTTGATGATCCCTGACAGACACTTGAATCCCAGTTTCAGTGCTGAGACTCTTAGAAGTTGACTCGAGTCATTATAACGTACTGTTTGTGTTTTCCAAATTCATAGGTTGAAACCTTGTCAGCAATGTGGTAGTATTCAGATTTGGGGCTTTGGGGGTGGGATAACGACACAGCAGCCTTTATGAAAGGAAACTCAGAGACCTCCCTCACCCTCCCACCACGTAAGAGCTCACCAGATGCTGAACTTGATAATGTCTCGATCTTGAACTTCTAACCATCTGGAACTATGAAAAATAAATTTTTGTTCCTTAAAAGTACCCTAGTCTGGGGGCTGAGAGTATAGCCCAGTTGGCAGGGTGCTTGCTTAACATTCCTGAAGCCCTGGGTTCCACCTCCAGAACTACACAAACCAGGGGTGATTGTGCACCTCCCTAGTCTCAGCAAGCGTATCCTTGGCTATATAATAAATCAGTGGCCAGCATGGGGTACATGAGACCCTGTCTCAAAAAGAAAAGAAAAGAAAAGAAAAGAAAAGAAAAGAAAGTCACTGAGTCTGTAATGTTGTACTCAAGTTTCTCTCATAGGTTACAACACCTGGCAAGAAGTATGGAGACCTTGGGTAGTTTGCAGTTTGTTTCTGCTGCCTGGAGGAAGAGAGTTGGGAAAAGAAAGTCTGTTTGAATGTAGAGAAATCTCACTTTCTGACTTGTAGCCAGAGTTGATGGGTAAGAATCTAACCTTTTATGGCTCTATACATTAAAATTAAGAATAAATACAACTAAATGGAAGGCAGGGTAGGAAGAGAAGCCCAAGATACTACCCAAAGCACCCGAGACAAGACCTATAAGGAATTCCCCATGGTATGGCTTGTCTGTAAATTCTCATGCACATGAGTTAAAGTTCCTATCTGTTCTGGTCTTTGCTGTAACCCTATTCCATGGTTCCAGATCCCCTACTGCTGACCACACACTTACCTAGTATTGGAAATGCTTTGTCAGACTAAAGGGGAACAATAACTCCTCTCTCTCTCTCTCTCTCTCTCTCTCTCTCTCTCTCTCTCTCTCTCTCTCTTATCTCTCCCTCCTTCCCTCTCTCTCTCTCTCTCCATGTATGTGTTGTTGCTGTTATTGCTGCTGCTGCTGTTGTTGTTGTTGTTGAGCAGTAGAGGAAGACAGCAGTCCCAGGCCATAGAGAAATGGCAGTTAGATGGTGGCTGGGAATAGAGTCCTCTGAAAGGCTTGTTCACTCATACATCACTGCATACACGTCCCGCTGAGACCTCTGCTCCAGGAGGACCTACACCTGTCTTCTCTGTTTAAGCTAACCTTCCTCATCACATGGCAACTAGACTAAAAAACCAAGTGTCCAGTGAAAGAGATCCTAACATGGCATGCCCTTCATCATATGCCCTTCATCATATGCCCTTCATGGCAGCATAGTCTCCTAATCTAACAGCAGCATCTGTGCTTTCCTTGTGTTTACTGCCAATTCCAAAGAGTATCTCAAACCCAAAGAATTAATTATTTTATATATGAGAGTTTTGCCTTTATGTATTTATGTGCACTATGTGAATGTCTGGTGACCTTGGAGGCCAGAATACAATGTCAGATCCCCTGGACCTGGAGTTCCAGATGGATTGTGATCCACCATGTGGATGCTGGAACTGAAACCAGGTTCTCTGGAAGTATAGCCAGTACTCTAAAGCTCTGGGCCATGCTCTAGCCCTGGACCTCAACTCTTGGTAGAAAGAATGCTGAAAAAGATAGAGGTGGAGAGAGGCATGCTGGTTTTCCCCGACCATGCACTGAAACAGATCTCAGGAGACTGTCTTTGAGAACCAAAGGGTACAGTGACCTCAGAACAAGAAGCCTTGAGGAAACCCTGTCATGAATGTCGCTTTGCTTGCCTAACACCACCTAGACAGTGACTTTCTGCCCTGGTGCCATGAATGATTATCTCAGGGTATCAAACTCTGTAGGGTTTGGGTTTCCACTGGTGCACAGATGTTTGCTGTAAATCTACAAATGTGTAAGATGCCCCAGAGTTCATCCCTGCAGAAGCAGGCAGGCAACTTATAGACTTAGAAAGTTCTCTAGAACTGACTTGAAAACTGGTTGGAGTTCTGCCAAACAGACCCAGGATGAGTAATGGTTTCTCCAATGATCAAAACTCCTGAACCACTTTTTTTTTAGTGCCTCCTAGGCGATCTGCTATGTCAAGATAAGCGGAATATCTCCTTCCCAGTCACCAGCCATCAGAAACACATTCGAGTGGATGACGAAAAGCAAGCTTTGTACTTTCTATAAGAAGTGCATGGCCACAGAAGTAGCTGCTGATTCTCTGGATGAAGGGTGATATGGCTGTGTGGTCTGAATCCGTGGGAAGGACATATAAGGTTTTCCCATAAAGCAAGGTGAGCCTACTGTTGAGTAAGGAAGTTTTTTGTTGCAGACCAAGGAGACTGGAGAGAGGACACCAAGTCTGTTCATGGATGCATGGCTGATGCTGATTTTAGTCTTCTCAACCGTGTGTGTGTGTGTGTGTGTGTAATAATCTCTCTAAAGAAGATGATGTCCACCAATATATTTCAGAAAACCTTAAACAAAAAAGGTGAGAAGCCCAGGACCAAAGTCCCCAGGATCCAGCATGCTGTGACTCTACGTATTCTGTAACACAACTGCTAATGTGTTGCTCTGAAGAAACATACACTAAGAAAAACTAGAAGAAAACCACTGGATATGTTAAACTTTTGGCTAAGAGAATGAAGAAAGTCAGAGAGAATGCCAGGAACAGATTGTGGGGAGACATAGGCTGTCCTCCCTGAGAGCTTCTACTTCGAAGTCTGAGCCCAGTCAAGAAAAGTCTCTAAGAGTGAGAGACTTTGGAGCACTCTGATAAATGGTTTTTATTAAATCTCTCATCTAAGGGCTCAGGAGTCTACGCAGAGGAGGCAGAAAGATTGTAAGAGCCAGAGATGATGGATAACTCCTGAAAACGTTGTCTTCCAGACACAACACAATTGATACACATGAATTCATAGATCCTGTGGCAGCACACACAGGACCTGCACAAGTTCAGGTCAGATAAGGTCCCAGCACTGAGAGAGAGAAGCGGAAAGTAGATATCTGCAACTGATACTCAAGGGCAAAGGGAAGGTATCAGTTTTCCCCAGGGGAGTCTCCCTGGCTGTACTAACCGTACTTCGGAGTTGTGACTGCCTACACAACAACTACGTAAGATTGGGCCTGTCAACACAGGGCTTAGAAGGGAAAGGGATTCATGGTGTCCTGTCCCTCCCCGAGGAGTTGTATGTAATTAACAATTGATGAGGGGGAGAGATTTTCTTCAGCCGTTGGTAAGGTACCCATGCTCCCGTAAGCAATCTTTCAGCCGTGGTCCTTTAATCAACACTGATGAAACTCACTGGGTCATGAAATTTTTTAAAATTGAAGATATGAAAGAATTCCAAATTTTGTTCTAAGGAAGTGAAGGCTGCAGATCTCAGGCTTCAGGCATACTCTGTGCCATGAAGTCACTTAACATTTTTTCTGGGCCTACTAAGGCAGAAATAATCCTTGAGAATCAGAAAACCTGGTTCAAATCCCAGGCTAATCACATACTAATTCCAAAGGCACAGGCAACTGACACTCTCTAAAACACCCTGCCAGGCAAAGTTCTTGAAGGTTTGCACTGATACATGTAATTATGACTTGAATATACCGTGTTCAGTAAATGGGTTGTTTATGACCTGCCTAAAACTCTGTTGAAGTTCTGATCACATCCAGTAAGGAGGAACCTAAGCCAGGCTATGTGTGATACGTGTGATTATGACTCGGACACACTGCGCTCAGTAAATGTGTCATTTGTTACCTGCCTAAAACTCCACCGGAGTTCTGCTCACATCCAGTAAGGAGGAACCTAAACACGGCTATGCCAGAAGTTTCCATGTTTCAGTGCTTCCATCTACTGGCCAAAAGGAGTAGGCACCACTGGGGAAAGAGTTGCAAGATGCTAAAGCCAGGCATCATCTCTCTGCTGGCTACCGAAACCCCCCAATGAGGTACATGTGCTGTAGCACACGTAGCTCCAGCTACCCAGCAGCGGTATAAAGTTTCATGCAGCCCTTCGCCTCTCTGAGCCTGTCTGCTTAGCAGACAGATGGAATAACAATTCCAGAGATGTTGTGACTCCCAAATGATGATGCCTATGGGACACTTTAGAAATCCTAAGCTAACCTCAAATACTCGAGGTCAAGTACTTTTGGTGCTCCTTCTCCCATCATTCTGGGTAGTGTGTGTGAAACTTCAGGAAGGATCTGACAACTTGGCCCTGCATTTGAGTAGCTCCAATCCAGTGAAGAGGAGAGTCACACTTCACCAAGGTACTCGGGCAGAATGGAGACTATGTGTGCCCAGAGAAGTCAAGGAAAGCTCTTCTGTTTTGTTGGGGAATGTTATTTTAAGGTGTGTTGATTTTTTTTTGTTTGTTTGTTTGTTTGTTTTGTTTTTCGAGACAGGGTTTCTCTGTGGTTTTTGTTCCTGTCCTGGAACTAGCTCTTGTAGACCAGGCTGGCCTCAAACTCACAGAGATCCACCTGCCTCTGCCTCCTGAGTGCTGGGACTAAAGGCGTGCACCACCACCGCCCGGCTCCGGTGTGTTGCTTTTTAATGCTGCATTTGTTTAACTATGTGAAACTGTGATTCTTTGCCTGTCTAAAACACCTCTTGGTCTAATAAGGAGCTGAACAGTCAATAGCAAGGCAAGAGCAAGGATAGGCGGAACTGGCAGACAGAGAGGATAAATAGAAGGAGAAATGAGGAAGAAGAGGAGCAATAGAAGGAGAGGAGGCCATCAGGGGCCAGTCACCCAGCTACACAGCAAGTCATGGAGAAAGAAGTAAAGAAAAATAAGCAGAGATAGAGAAAAATAAAAGCCCAGAGGCAAAAGGTGGTTGGGATAATTTAGGTTAAGAAAAACTGTCAAAAAAAAAAAAAAGCCAAGCTAAAGCCAGACATTCATAACTAAAAATAAGCCTCTGTGTGTGGTTTATTTGGGAGCTGGGTGGTGGGCCCCTCTAAAGTCAAAAGAATAAAACATCAAACAATACTGTTTACCAGCCTGTTTCAGGTTTCCCAGGTTTTCAGCCCCTCAAAGGCAAAGGTCACGTCCAGGAAGACCTACAGGTGCACGATCATTTACCTCTTATCATAATCCTTCTTTCTGCTCCACAAGCCCATCACCTCCAGCAAGGACACAGAGTTAAACCCAAGTTCAAATCCAAGTCTGTAGCTGGGATCTGTGGGAGAATAGATCCCTGGAGAATCAGAGCTGCCTGTCACTCCTGAAACCAGGAAAAATCTTAACTCACACCTCCTAAGCTGCCTGAAATGGGAAGGCTTTCCTAGAACTGACCTCCCTGTGGTCATCAGCTGGACTCCAAATACCTAGCAGAGTACTGTTCTCAAAAACAGAATGCAAAATGGTACCCTAGTTTGCATGGCAACTAGGAAGACTTTCTGAGATATCCAGAACTGGTAACCTTGCATCAAATCTCTCTGGAAATGAGAGACCCCAGGAGATCTTCCTGAAGCTCTGAGAGGTGGCCCGCACTTCCTCCCATCTATCCACTCATTAGTTCACTGCAAAGCAGTGAAGAATTCTGCCTGCACCAGTTTAAATGAGAACGTCCCATGCAGGCCCTTGTGTTTGAATGCTTGGTCCCCACTAGGTGGTGCTGTTTGAGAGGCTATGGAACCCTTAGGCGGCACAGCCTGGAGAAAGGCATTAGAAAAGCAAGAGAAAAGATATTAATACAGAGAAAAATATCTACTGAGTGATCCCTCCAGCCCCCAATAATATCTTTTTAAAAGTACAGGCTAGCTGTTTTTAAAAACAAATCCTTCAATTTGAATTTCAGATGTTTGGGAGAGTGATGTCCATCTAGTATAGATCACATCCCGGATTTGTGTGTTGTGTGGTTTGATGTTCTCTATTGATAGCAGAGAATGACAGTAAGCTCCAGCTCCCTCAGCTATGGGATCACAAGTGTTAAGAACCAAATCTGTGGTGTACTTTATTGCTAGACCAGGACACTCAGTAGGCTAGGTGTGTTGTGCATTTTAGACTGCTCACACTTTCAGCCTGTGGTGGTTTTAGTTGTTGAGATGTAAGAACATTTTGAGTTGGGGGTGACAGTAATTGACTTCCTGCTACAGATGGCCTCTTTTAGATATTATTCCCTGCTTCTTTCCCTATTTTTCTTTTAATTTTAATATTTTATGAGTGTATTTTCATTTTACACCCTGTTGGATTTTATACAGACAATTTCTTCCAAGTATATAACATACTTTGGCTGTATTCATCCCTTTCCCATTCTTCCCTTTAAATCTCCCTGCCCTATCTCTGATAGTCTCCTCCCTTCCCCTAATCTCCCTCTGCTTTCATTCCTCATATATATGACAAATAGGATGCATGAAATTAAATAGATTTTGTATGGCAAAGGAAACAGTGGAGTGGAGAGACAGTACACAGAATGGGAGGAAATATGTCTTCTTCTCTCCTTCCCATCCTCCCTCTCTTCCTAACACCTCTGCCCCTTCCTTCCTTCCTTCCTTCCTTCCTTCCTTCCTTCCTTCCTTCCTTCCTTTATTTTGACAGGATCTTACTATGTAGCCTAGTCTGGTCTGGAGCTCATAATTTTTTGACTTACTCTCCCTAGCATGGGGATTATGGGCTTTGTCACAGTCCCTGACTTAAATACTGCTTTCAGTAGTGAGATTTTGTTGCTGATATATGGAAATACAATGATGTCTATTAACCTTATATCTACATTACATTGCTATACTCTGCTAATAATTTTAATAATCTTTATATAGGTTTTGTTTTATTTCACTTTATGTTGGCAAAAATTGTGTGCACAAACTTACAGCTTCTTTTTTCTCACTATAATAATTTATTTCTGAACATTTCGTCACCTATTAGGGCTAAAATTTCTCTTTTCTGCTCTCCAACCCTTACACTTCCCTCAGCACTGTTGATACTGTACGGCTTTTGTCTGGCTACTGTCGGTCTTTTTTAGTAGCCCACGAGTTTTTTGAAAACACAGACTAACTGCCTCTACGTCTATGGTATGCAGTAAATCTTGGCCCAGAGTGAACATTTGAGAATAATAAGAAGTACCTATTGAACATTGTAGTGTGCACTTTGCATAGGTTGTTTCATTTAGTTCTCTTCCCAACACAAGATAGATATAACCATTGTTTCCTTTGTAAATGAGCAAACCAAGGCTCAAAGAGGTTAAGCAACTTACCAAATGTTACATAGCCAGGAAGAAACAGAGCTTGGATTTGAACTCAGACTTAATCTTCTATATTTTTCTCTGTATTAAAATCTTTTCTCTTGCTGTGATGAAATACCAGGACCAACAGCAATGTATAAAAGATACGGTTTGTTTTGTCTTAACGTTACAGAGGAAGAGTCCACAACACTGGGGGAGTCATGGCAGCAGACAGTCAGAGCAGGAGCTGAGAGATCACATCTTCCACTGCAGAAAGGTAGCAGTGACAGCAAGCAGGAAATGGGATGATGCTATAGCCCCCTAAAACCACCTCAGCGATGCCCTTTCTCCAGCAACGCTGTACCTCCTAAAGATTCCATAACCTCTCAGAGTGGCACCGATCAGGAAGTTTCCTCATGGCTAGCTAGCTTTCATAGTACCAGAAGTGCTATGTAGGCTACCATGAGAGAAAAGTCACCAGCATTTTCAGCCAGCTGTAAACCCTGTGTGCTACAGTAAGAGCTGGCCTGACAAGACATGCCCATAGGTGCAATCGTAGCATGAATGTAATAGGAATAACTCTCTGTTTGGATTTAAGATCCATTCTACAAGAGGGAATGAACGCCTGGTACTGTAAACATGCCCAAGAATATATGAATTGGAAGCTCGTAGATGCCAGGGGTGAACCTGCTACTGTTAATTTGCTAAATGGACATTGTTTCATGCTCTGGTTTGTCTCTCCATATCCATAGATTAGTGCAATTCTCAGACATCAGAGAAGCTTCTGTAGTGGAGGCTGGTTATTGTAAGAAAGCAGCAAAAAGGACAGGAGTACATACCTAGGGCATTCTCAGTCACAAGTAGGACAATTGTACCACACTCTCTACCACCAAGGCTCAGGAAACATCATATAAAAGGGGGCAGAAAGATTGCAAAATCCAGAATTCAAGAATAACTAGAATTAAAGAGAATTTAGAGACATAACAAGACCAATGCCCTCATTAACTCACAAAAGTTGTGGTTGCCTGTGTAAGGTCTGTACAAGATCAAGTCAGTCAGTATTCCAGCATGGAGGCAGGAGGGTTCATGAACCTTGGCTCCTACTAAGGAACTATTGGTAGCTGATGGCTTTTAGGGGATGGAGGGTTTGTCTTTTTTAATAGATGTGGTCCTGGTGGGTAGACCATGCCCCTGTAGGTGGCTCCCCATTCATCTATATAGAGCACAACAATTTTTTTTAAAAGTTTAAGGGAGAGGCAGGCCCGGGCAGCGGAGGCACCAGCACGCAGGCAAGTCCGGGCGGCAGAGGCACCGGCGTGCAGGCAGGCCCGGGTGGCGGAGGCACCGGCAGTCAGGCCCGGCAGGCAGGCCTAGGCGGCGGAAGCACCGGCGCGCAGGCAGGCCCAGGTGGCGGAGGCACCGGCAGGCAGGCCTAGGCGGCGGAAGCACCGGTGCACAGACAGTTCCGGCCGGCGGAGGCACCGGCAGGCAGGCCTAGGCGGCGGAAGCAACGGCGCGCAGGCAGGCCCGGGCGGCGGAGGCACCGGCACGCAGGCAAGTCCTGGCGGCAGAGGCACCGGCGTGCAGGCAGGCCCGGGTGGCGGAGGCATCGGCAGTCAGGCCCGGCAGGCAGGCCTAGGCAGCGGAAGCACCGGCGCACAGACAGGCCCGGGCGGCGGAGGCACCAGCACGCAGGCAAGTCCGGGCGGCAGAGGCACTGGCGTGCAGGCAGGCCCGGGTGGCGGAGGCACCGATAGTCAGACCCGGCAGGCAGGCCTAGGCAGCGGAAGCACCGGCGTGCAGGCAGGCCCAGGTGGCGTAGGCACCGGCAGGCAGGCCTAGGCTGCGGAAACACCGGCGCACAGACAATTCCGGGCGGTGGAGGCACTGGCAGGCAGGCCCGGGCGGCGGAGGCACTGGATACAGGATAGTGCGGGCAAGAAACAGTGAAGCCTGCACTGAGAACAGATTGCCCTGCTACAATTAAATCAAACCCAATAGATAGCATCGGTAAGAGGAGATGGGCAGACGCCAAGGCAAGAATTCACCCAACAATCTGAAAAACAACATGAAAACACCAGAACCCAATGATCTTACAACACAAGGACTTGAACACCCTATCACAGGAGAAGAGGAAAAAACTGACTTTTTGAAAGCAATAGAGTCCCTTAAACAACATGTAAAAAACGCCCTCATAGAAATGGATGAGAAGTATAACAAAAAGTTTGAAGAAATGAGTAAATACGTAAATGATACCCTGGGAAGCCAAGAAAAAACGATCAAACAGGTAATGGAAACAGTCCAAGAATTGAAAACTGAAATGGAAGCAAGGAAGAAAACACAAACTGAGGACCAGCTGGATATGGCAAATATAGGTCAACGAGCAGAGACTACAGAAACAAGCATAATCAATAGAATACAAGAGATAGAAGAAAGAATCTCAGATTCTGAAGACAACATAGAGAAAATAAACGGACTGATCAAAGAAAACACCAAAACCAACAAATTCTCATCACAAAACATTCAGGAAATATGGGACACAATAAAAAGACCAAACCTAAGAATAATAGGGATAGAAGAAGGAGAAGAGGCACAGCTCAAAGGTCCAGAAAACATTTTTAACAAAATTATGGAAGAAAACTTCCCCAACATAAAGAAAGATATTCCTTTGAATATTCAAGAAGCATACAGAACACCAAACAGACTGGATCAAAAAAAAACGTCCCCTCGCCATATAATAATCAAAACACAAAATATACAGATTAAAGAAAGAATATTAAGAGCTGCAAAGGAAAAAGGCCAAGTAACTTATAAAGGTAAACCGATCAGACTTACACCTGACTTCTCTATGGAAACCATGAAAGCCAGAAGGTCCTGGATAGAGGTACTACAGAAACTAAGAGACCATGGATGCAAACCCAAACTACTATACCCAGCCAAGCTATCGTTCACTATCAATGGAGAAAACAAGACATTCCAGGATAAGAACAAATTTAAACAATACGTTGCCACAAATCCAGCCCTACAGAAAGTAATAGAAGGAAAATCACAACCCAAGGAATCCAACATTGCCAACACTGCCTACAATAACCCAGGCATCTAGCGACCCTTCAACAGCACAACTCAAAGAAGGGAGACACACAAACTCTTCTACCAAAAGCAGTAAGAATAACCGGAGTTAACAACCACTGGTCATTAATATCACTTAATATTAATGGTCTCAATTCACCAATAAAAAGGCACAGGCTAAGAGATTGGATACGAAAACAGGATCCAACAGTCTGCTGTTTGCAAGAAACTCATCTCAACCACAAAGACAGGCATCTACTCAGAGTAAAGGGTTGGGAAAAGGTTTTTCAAGCAAATGGTCCTAAGAAAAAAGCAGGTGTGGCCATACTAATTTCTAACAAAACTGACTTCAAACTAAAATCAATCAGAAGAGATCGAGAGGGACACTTTATACTCATAACAGGAACGATTCAGCAGGATGAAGTCTCAATCCTGAATATCTATGCCCCTAATATAAAAGCACCCACTTATGTAAAAGAAATATTGCTAAAACTCAAGGCAGACATCAAATCACACACACTAGTAGTAGGAGACTTCAACACACCTCTCTCACCAATGGACAGGTCAATCAGACAGAAAACTAATAGAGAATTAAGAGAATTGTTGGAGGTAATGAATCAAATGGACTTAACAGACATCTATAGAACACTCCACCCAAATAGGAAAGAATACACCTTCTTCTCTGCAGCTCATGGAACCTTCTCGAAAATTGACCACATACTTGGAAACAAAGGAAACCTCCACAGATACAAAAAAATATCAGTGTCCACCTGTGTCTTATCAGATCACCACGGATTAAAGTTAGAAGCCACCAACAAAGCTACCCCCAGAAAGCTGGCAAACTCATGGAAACTGAACAGTCAACTACTGAACCACACCTGGGTCAAGGAAGAAATTAAGAAAGAAATTAAAGTCTTCCTTGAATTTAATGAAAACAAAGAGACAACATACTCAAACCTATGGGACACGATGAAAGCAGTGCTAAGAGGAAAGTTCATAGCACTAAGTGCCCACTTAAAGAAAACGGAGAAAGCATACATTGGGGACTTAACAGCACACCTGAAAGCTCTAGAAAAAAAAGAAGCAGACGCACCCAGGAGGAGTAGAAGACTGGAAATAATCAAACTGAGGGCAGAAATCAACAAAATAGAAACACAGAAAACAGTCCAAAGAATCAATGAAACAAAAAGTTGGTTCTTGGAGAAAATCAACAAGATTGACAAACCCCTATCCAAACTAATTAAACGACAGAGAGAGAACACGCAAATAAATAAGATCAGAAATGAAAAGGGGGACATAACCACAGACACAGAGGAAATTCAGAGAATCATTAGATCTTACTACAAAAGCCTGTATGCCACAAAACTGGAAAATGCAAAAGAAATGGACACTTTTTTAGATAAGTACCATATACCAAACCTAAACCAAGACCAGGTGAACGATCTAAATAGACCTGTTAGTCGCGAAGAATTAGAAACAGTTATCAAAAATCTCCCTTCCAAAAAAAGCCCAGGGCCAGATGGTTTCAATGCAGAATTCTACCAGAACTTCCAAGAAGAGCTAATACCTATACTTCTTAATGTATTTCACAATATAGAAACAGAAGAGTCATTGCCAAATTCCTTTTATGAAGCTACAGTTACCCTGATACCAAAACCACACAAAGACCCAACCAAGAAAGAGAATTACAGGCCTATCTCACTCATGAACATCGACGCAAAAATTCTCAATAAAATACTGGCAAACCGAATCCAAGAACACATTAGAAAAGTTATCCATTATGATCAAGTAGGCTTCATTCCAGAGATGCAGGGCTGGTTCAACATACGCAAATCTATCAATGTAATCAACCATATAAATAAACTGAAAGAAAAAAACCATATGATCATTTCATTAGATGCTGAAAAAGCATTCGACAAAATTCAACACTCCTTTATGATAAAGGTCTTGGAGAGATTAGGGATACAAGGGGCATACCTAAATATAATAAAAGCTATTTACAGCAAGCCGACAGCTAACATTAAATTAAATGGAGAAAAACTCAAAGCCATCCCACTAAAATCAGGAACACGACAAGGATGTCCACTCTCTCCATACCTCTTCAATATAGTGCTTGAAGTTCTAGCAATAGCAATAAGACAACATAAGGGGATCAAGGGGATCCGTATTGGAAAGGAAGAAGTTAAGCTTTCATTATTTGCAGATGATATGATAGTATACATAAGCGACCCCAAAAACTCTACCAAAGAACTCCTACAGCTGATAAACACCTTTGGTAATGTGGCAGGATACAAAATCAACTCCAAAAAATCAGTTGCCTTCCTATACACTAAGGATAAGGAAGCAGAGAGGGAAATCAGAGAAGCATCACCTTTCACGATAGCCACAAATAGCATAAAATACCTTGGGGTAACTCTGACCAAGGAAGTGAAAGATCTATTTGGCAAGAACTTTAAGTCTTTGAAGAAAGAAATTGAAGAGGACACCAGAAAATGGAAGGACCTCCCTTGCTCTTGGATTGGGAGGATCAACATAGTAAAAATGGCAATTCTACCAAAAGCAATCTATAGATTCAACGCAATCCCCATCAAAATCCCATCAAAATTCTTCACAGATCTGGAGAAGACAATAATCAACTTTATATGGAAAAACAAAAAACCCAGAATAGCCAAAACAATCTTATACAATAAAGGATTGTCTGGAGGCATTACCATCCCTGACTTCAAACTCTATTACAGAGCTACAGTACTGAAAACGGCTTGGTACTGGCATAAAAACAGAGAAGTCGACCAATGGAATAGAATAGAAAACCCTGACTTTAGCCCACAAACCTATGAACACCTGATTTTCGATAAAGGAGCTAAAAGTATACAATGGAAAAAAGAGAGCATCTTCAACAAATTGTGCTGGCAAAACTGGAAGTCAATCTGTAGAAGAATGAAAATAGATCCATATATATCACCATGCACAAAACTCAAGTCCAAATGGATTAAAGACCTCAATATCAGTCCAAACACACTGAATCTGATAGAAGAGAAAGTGGGAAGTACTCTACAACACATGGGCACAGGAGAACACTTCCTACGTACAACCCCAGCAGCACAAACACTAAGGACATCATTGAATAAATGGGACCTCCTGAGACTGAGAAGCTTCTGTAAAGCAAAGGACACTGTCACTAAGACAGAAAGGCAACCCACTGACTGGGAGAAGATCTTCACCAACCCTGCAACTGACAAAGGTCTGATATCCAAAATATACAAAGAACTCAAGAAATTAGACTGTAAAAGGTTAATCAATCCAATTATAAAATGGGGCACTGAGCTGAACAGAGACTTTTCAACAGAAGAAGTTCAAATGGCCAAAAGTCACTTAAGATCATGCTCAACTTCCTTAGCAATCAGGGAAATGCAAATCAAGACAACATTAAGATACCATCTTACACCGGTCAGAATGGCTAAAATCAAAAACACCAATGATAGCCTCTGCTGGAGAGGTTGTGGAGAAAGGGGCACTCTCATCCATTGCTGGTGGGAATGCAAACTTGTGCAACCACTTTGGAAAGCAGTGTGGCGGTTTCTCAGGAAAGTCGGGTTCAACCTACCTCTTGACCCAGCAATACCACTATTGGGAATATACCCAAGAGATGCCCAAACATACAACAAAAGTATATGCTCAACTATGTTCATAGCAGCATTGTTTGTAATTGCCAGAACCTGGAAACAACCTAGATGTCCTTCAGTGGAAGAATGGATGAAGAAAGTATGGAATATATACATATTAGAGTACTACTCAGCAGTAAAAAACAATGACTTCTTGAATTTTGCATACAAATGGACGGAAATTGAAAACACTATCCTGAGTGAGGTAAGCCAGACCCAAAAAGAGGAACATGGGATGTACTCACTCATATTTGGTTTCTAGCCATAAATAAAGGACATTGAGACTATAATTCGTGACTCTAGAGAAGCTAAATAAGAAGGTGAACCCAAAGAAAAACATATAAGCATCCCCCTGAATATTAACCTTCATCAGGCGATGAAAGAAGACAGAGACAGAGACCAACATTGGAGCACTGGACTGAAGTCTCACGATCCAAAGGAGGAGCAGAAGGAGAGTGAGCATGAGCAAGGAACTCAGGACGGCGAGGGGTGCACCCACACACTGAGGCAATGGGGATGATCTATCGGGAACTCACCAAGGCCAGCTGGCCGGGGACTGAAAAAGCATGGGACAAAACCGGTCTCGCTGAACATAATGGACAATGAGGACTACTGCGAACTGAAGAACAATGGCAATGGGTTCTTGATCCTATTGCATGTAATGGCTTTGTGGGAGCCCAGGTAGTTTGGATGCTCACCTTAATAGACCTGGATGGAGGTGGGTGGTCCTTGGACCTCCCACAGGGCAGAGAAACCTGCTTGCTCTTTGGGCTGAGGAGGAAGGAAGACTTGATTGGGGGAGGGGGAGGGAACGGGAGGTGGTGGCGGGGAAGAGGCAGAAATCTTTAATAATTAAATTAATTAATTAATAAAAAAAATCAGCAAGGAAAAAAAAAAAAGAAAAAAAAAAAAAAAAAAAAAGTTTAAGGGATTCATGAAGCTGAAAGGCAGGTGGATGGTAAGGGATAGATCCAGGAGGAGTTAGAAAAAGGAATACATTGTGTGTATGTATAAAATTCTCAAAGAATTAATGAAATCATACATTCTTAAAGGATATGTATACTGAGGAGCATGTACAATCATACTTTAGCTGGTCTACTTACAGTAACAACGTAGTAACAACAACATCACCAGTGTCCATCGACAAGAAAATAGTGATACGTTTACATAAGAGAATACTATCACATTTCAGAAAAAGTGAACGAACATAGCAACTTAATATTGCTAGCATTCTGAAATAAAAATGTGAGTCACAGAATACTGCATACAACAAGATGATCTTTTAATAAACATCAATAGCATCTGAAACTCAAAAATATTAGGTATTTATCTTTAAATGAAAGAAATTGCAGATGCAAACTTTAGGATGGTGTTTGCCATAGGGAAAAGTACTGAATGCTCAAATATAAATTATAGTTGATAGTAATTGTTGGGTTGGGTTGAAGTGATGTGAGTGTGTGTGTGTGTGTGTTTGAGGGTGAAGAGAAGGAAAAGGAAAGGAAAGGAAGAGACAGGAGAAAGGAAGGGGAGGAGAGGGGAGGGAGGTCAAAGGAAGAGATCTATGTAAGGACCAGTGGAGATAACTTTAAGAGCCAAGACTAAAGATTAGCTAGTTGTGTTCATAGTGTCAATTAGAGGAAATAAGAAAAGACACCTAATCAACCTTGGAGGATCTAAGGAAGGCATCCCAAAAACAAATGCCCACATACAATGACAAAATGTCAGTTTGAACCTATGGGTTGCTGAGAATCACTGCTGATCTGAATGGTAACTAAGCATCATGAGAAATAAGACTAAGTAACTATCTGTAGTAATAGCTAGAGCCTAGGAAAGGTGTCTGAGCCCTCCCCTCCCCACCCCACCCCCTGTTCCCTTTCTCAGTCCCTCTGAGTGGCTGAACTCCATCCAAATAACTATGACTGGGGAATATGCAAAGAAGTGAGATCACTACAAACCCCCCAAGTCTCTAAACCATGTTACCAGGTCCTAAAGTCTCTAGGCAACTGGTCAACATCAATAGGTGATGCTGAATTGTTGATTCTTTGCCAGTCCTGAGATGAAAAACACAATTGCAGGTTTGGGATTTATACATCAGCACCAAGGACAGATCCCTCCACTTTGACTCTGGAGAAGCCCTAGGAATAGGGAACATTCCAGATCAAAAACCCTTTTACCTTACCAACCTACAATATGCTTTCTCTTGCTTCTTCCTTGACCTCCTGGCCTGTCTGCAGGCCCTCTATACTCTAATCTGTTGCTGTCTTGGGGGCCAGCCTCCAGCAGCACAGGGCTCAAAAGGAATCCATGGTGTTGGAGTATACTAAGATTTTTCTATCTGAGGGGGTTAGGGAAAAAGACACTCACACACTCTCTTGATGGTTTCCTTCAGACCTTTTCTTTAGTATTCTTTTATATCCTCCATTCTATATTCTTATCTCTATCCAGAAATACCCCTTCTGCCTCTCTTGATGGTTTCCTTCTAATCCATTTTAACTCCATCTTTATTCTTTTCTTTACAGCTTATATACCCCAGGGAAATCTTTCAGGCAATATAAAAAATGTGGTTACATTCTGTTTTTCAAGTGAATAATTACTATTAATACAAAACAAACATTAAAAAATCAGTATGTTTTCCATATCCCTTACATGATTAACATATTATGTATTACAGATGAAAAACAAATTATCACAAGAACTCAGTGTACATTCATATGCAAGCAAGTTGTTAAAGATAAACTGTACAGGTAAACAAAGTTTTTTTTTTTTTCGAGACAAGGTTTCTCTGTAGCTTTTTGGTTCCTGTCCTGGAACTAGCTGGTACTAGACCAGGCTGGCCTCAAACTCACAGAGATCCGCCTGCCTCTGCCTCCCGAGTGCTGGGATTAAAGGCGTGCGCCACCACCGCCAACTTAAACAAAGTATTCTTGGCCAGGTCTTTTACTAGACAGCTGTACTTTGCAATTACAAAGAAAAGGTCAATTACTTTATTACTTATCTTGAAAGATAATCTTATAAGGAATCTTAAAGGAATCACAAACCTAAACTTTTATATATGAAAAAGAATCAGTCAGCTCTACTTTAAATCTTTAGGGTACATACCAGTCACTCATCAATGGCTTTTTTATATCAGGAGATTAAGGGCAAAAATGGGTACAAGGAATTAATCATCACCTCTTGTCATCAACCAATCCTATCAAGAAAAGCATGTCAGCTAGTAATAATTGACAATCTCACCCCAATTCTATCATTAGAAACTTGTTCATGATGCCCCTAGCTTGATAGCTGTGGTGGTTTGAAAGAAAATGGGACCCAACTGGAATGGCACTATTAGGAGGTGTGGCTTTGTTGGAGTAGGTGTGGCCTTGTTGGGGGAAGTGTGTCACTGTAGGGGTGGGCTTTGAGGTCTCCTTTGCTCAAGCTTCACTTGGTGTAACACTCAGACCACTTTCTGATGCCTGCAAGATGTAGAACACTTGGCTACTTCTTCAGCATCCCATCTGCCTGCACTGCCATGCTCCCCACAGTGATGATAACGGACTGAATCTATGAAACTGTGAGCCGCCACCTCAATTAAATGTTTTCTTTCATAAGAGTTGCCATGGTCATGGTGTTTTTTCTGTCTTCTAACTAAGACAGAAGTGAAGGCCCATTAGGAGACCCCCTCCCTTATTTCCAACATTATGGATAGCTTCTGTTCATACATAGTTTTGTCCCGGGCAAAACTTTCCCCAAGAGAGAAAAATCATGCTACCATGCCTAGCTATTTGCATGAATGCCGGGGATCTGAACTCAGTTCCTCCTCATGTTTGCACGGTAAGCACTTTACCCTTGATCTCTATTTCTGTGGCATGATTTTTCTCTCTTGGGGAATATTGCCTTAAGGTGTATGACTTTTGTTTATGCTGCATTTGTTTAACTCTGTGAAGCTGTGATTGTCTGTCTAAAACATTGGATGGTCTTAATAAAGAGCTGAATGGCCAATAGCAAGACAGGAGAAAAGATAGGCAGGTCTTGGCAGGCAGAGAGAATATTTAAGAAGGAGGAGTGAGGCAGGAGGAGGCACAAGAGAGCAAGAAGAGGAGGGCATCAGGGACCAGGCTCCCAGCTGCACAGCAAATCATGGAGAAAGAAGTAAAGAAAGGTGTACAGAAATGGAGAAAGATAAAAGCCCAGAGGCAAAAGGTAGTCTGGATAACTTAAGAAACACTGGCAAGAAATAAGCCAGTCTAAGGCCGGGCACTCATGACTAAGAATAAGCTTTTGTGTGTGATTTATTTGGGAGCTGGGTGGTGATCCCCTCAAAAGGTCAAAAGAGTAAAACACCACACAACATTTCTCAGAACTGTGGGTTATGTCTTCCATATTCCTTAGAGTTCACGTTACCGTTTTATTGGACACTGAGCATTGTGAATGAGCACACAGCTTTTACCATGGTTACTTCATTCTCCTCTCTTGGACACCATACTCCTATGCTAACTCTTGCCCAGTGGCTAGGTGGCTGTTTGGTGTGCTTTCCAGTTATTCCTACTTATTTTTGCAAGACTGAAAGCCCTGCACCTGTTGTTCAACAGTGTCAGAAGCTAAGCTTCCTCTCCCTTGGATCTTGATTCAAATGTTGCCTCGGGCTTTGCGGTCTTCCTGGCAATACTCACTGTCCTCCTTTTCTGCTTCGCTTCTCTCTAATTCTTATCATCTACCACTTATATATTTATCCATCTCATTTAATAATTATTTTTCTTTGTTGAAATATATGCACCACATAGGCAAGGACCTTGTGTGATTTTTCTCTTTGTAGATCAGAAGAAAGATTAGAGAATATATAAAGTGATTAATGACTAAAGAATAAAAGTTACCATTTGAAAAATTTTCTGATGCCATCCCTATCTTTCTGTATTTCGTATCACAGTGTTGTTCATACCTCTGTTGTTGGTGAATGTGTCTCTCTTTCACACACGTGCGCGCACACGCACACACGCACACACACACACACACACACACACTGCTGCCGCTGTCACCACCCCACACTGTACCGCGCCGCACCAGGAGCCTTTTCCCATGTGGTAGACCCACTAAGAGTTTTCACTGCATGTGGATGGGAATTATTTCAATCGGAGATGTGCAGTTGCCTAGAAGAGCAGCAGAGGGCAGCAGAGGACTGCATTCCTGCCTCCCTGACGCCAGTCTCCTCAGGTCAAGAGAGGATGTTATTTATGACAGAGAACTGGGGCTTAGACTCCCAGAATCAGTGTGGTTCCCTCAGAAAAGAACTCAGGAGCCCAGGTGGTCCCCCACCACTCACTGTCACACACACACAAACACACACAGTGTCAGGACCTTCCTCAGTTAAAAGAGCCCTCCCTTTCTACCTACTCCCCTTTTCTCTAGCTTGTGCCAAGTTCCCTGGTTCAAATGAGATTCTGCAGAAGTCTGCCTCCCTCCTTCCCAGATCACTAACTGTAGCTAGCAACCCCCCCCCCCATGGAGGGAGGGACTTTCATGCCTACCACTTCAATTAAATTCTTGCCACAGACACTACCAGGAAAGGAACTTTGCTTGTTCCAACTCACAGATGAGATAACAGGCTCTAAGCAGAAGAGGAATGTGCCTAAGGTCATTGAGATGAGCACCCAGTGCTGCTTGCCATCTGTAGTCCCAAGTCCCAGGGGACAAGCCAGGTGTGAAGGCCAGGCAGGCTAGATGGATGCCTTGATACAAGCTCTTTTTTCCCAGAATTATTATACTCATCCTAAAGTAAGCCTAGCCACGACAGGTTTGCTATCCACACACACTCTCTAAAACTTCCTGCGGCATGCACCCTGAGGCTGTGAGGCTGGACCTTACGTGCTTCCTTAGAGCACATGCAGGGCACCAGTGTCCTCAGGGCAGCTCCTAAGACCATGCAAACAAGGAGCACTCAAAGCAAGATGTGCGGGTCCATAGGACGATGGGGACTTTAAGATCAACAACAACACCTGGACATTGTTTAGTCTCACCTACTCCAGTTTCTCACTTCAGCAAGCAGCCCCTGAGTTTCCCCCACTGGACTCCGCTCTAGATGCCAAAGACACAGTTCATAGATGGGGAGACCATAGCTAATGCTGAAGAGAGGCCCGGAAGCTTGCATCAATTCAAAGAAGGCTGTACCTAGAATAGGGCAGTCCTCCTGCTGGCCCACAATAATGCTGGGAACCAGCTGCTGCTTCCAGCTGCCTGGGGTCCATGGGAGAAGCCTTTGTTTAGCTTAGTGCTTGGTCACTTTCCTACCATTCAGTCCTTCCCCTTCCCATTGTCCTTAGGCCCATCATCTGGGCAGAGGATGCAGCTGTTGGCACAGGAGGGGAAAAAGATGAGAGGGGGTTGAGGCCACCCTGGGAGAGGTAAGAGGCTTCAGCTGCTGGTATATTTTTAGATGAGCTGCAGACAAAGGTGCCAGGCAGCAATCTCTGCTGTACCGGGTGCAAAAAGTCAGGCTTCAGAGGCAACCACTGATTTGTTGTGTGTCCCCCGACAAGTCTTATTTGTATCATAGACCAAAGATAAGATGCTTATGTAAGGAAGATTCACTTACTGTGAGGATGAATACCTAAGTACTCAAACATGTTCCTCTCTAGTGCTTTCTCCCACTACGTTCATAGCAAAGCATCAGGAAAGATAACGCCAACAGGGATTTTGCAGCCATAGGCAGTTTTTCTTTATGTTAGGTAAACAGAGATATACCCCACAATGGAAGTGTCATCAAAATCACATTTGATGAATGGACAATATATTTAATAATTTATATTCACATTAACGGAGCAGCTGATGTTTGTGGACATTTATAATGTACCAGACGCATGACTTTGGCACAGCTACCCTGTGGACTAGGCACCATCAAGACCTGCTTGATGAGTGTGTGACCAGCACAGGCACACAGAGGACCTTACCTTTGGGGTTTAGTGTTCTGTGTGACCATCTAGGAATTATTGTATCCCTGACTGTGCTTTGTGTGTGCACAGGGTAATTTAAAGCCTTGGCTCGCACAAAGAGCTGACTTTTATCACTTCCAAACTTCTCCCTCTGAGATAGACCTTCCCTGCTCCCCAGGCACTCCTTCCTTCTACTCCTGTGGGGCCTTGGTGTAGGGAGAGGGAGAGAAAGGAAAGGCGTGTCTGCCGAGGCACAGGACAGAGTCCTGTAACTGCCCACACTCTGTGCCCGAGTCACATCACCAGGGCGACAGCACTAAACAGAGAGCAATAAACAGCTTGACAGCGCGAGAAAAACTACAGGAAGAGGAAAGTTTGTCTCCATTTTTTTAAACTAAAACCTGAAATAAAAACGCTTTATTCCTCATAACTTATGTAGCTAATTGTGAGTGCTATTAATTAAAACCACTTGACAGAAATAGATACTGAAGCTCAGAGAGGCTTAGAGATTTGTCTAGGATCACACAGCTGCCAATGGCAGCATTCAGACGAAGACTTAGGTCCTGGGAAGAGGATTCTAAAATCTTGAAGAGCTTCAGCCCAGAAATCAGGAGACGTGCATCCAACTTGTGACCAGAATCCTGGGCACGCTGCCCACCCTCATCTTTCCCAAATGAAAAAGATTCCCTCTGAGGAGTCTTCCAAGGTGGCATGGCTCTCAGGTGTGGATGGATTCACCACTTGCACAGGCTGTGATTTTGACCACAATGATCTTGCCCCTCATCCCCCAGCCCAGAACTGCCAGAAACATGTGGCAGATAACAGTCACCCACCCTACATGACACATCATGGCATATAAAGCATTTTTATGCTGCTGCTTCATCAAGAGAGCACTAAAGCTGAAGACTGGGCAAGAAATATTAGTGATTCCATTTTACAGACAAGAATGTTGAGGCCTCAGAACAGCAGTGGCACCATCGCCACCGCCACACACATGGCTTTTCAGACAAGTTTTAAATCAGCCAACAGGGATCCAGAGGATTGAGGTGACAGAATGAGCATCCCTAAAGGAGAAACAGTCACTGCCTTGTAAAGTCCTAGTGTAGTGAAGCAGGGCAGCATGGACCACTCAGGACAGGAGCCCTGGTTCTGAGGTTGTTGGCTTGATCCCTGGACATGAGGGCCCCATCTCTGAGGAAAGTGACCAGAGAAGTAGCCCAGTGCTCCGGAAAAAAGAACTAGCAGGCATGCCGTGTTTAGATGGTGACTCAGGATCCTGGGGGATGTTTGCCCAACACAGAGGTGTGGACACCAGAACAGAGATAGACAGAAGAACAAACAGGCAGAGAAACCAAAAGCAGACTCAGCAGAAGGACCAGCTCCACCAGAACATCCTTGGCTCTGTCCCATTGTCCTGAGATCCTCAGTCACAGTTCCCTCAGGAAGGAGATGACATCTTACATCTAAGGATGTAAGCCCTCCACCCTGAAGCGGTACCTCGCTTACCTCTGGTGACCATAGGTAGGATGTGTCTATGAAACGGTTCATGAAGTTGGTAAGCCCATCTGTCCATTTCCAGTCCATCAGGGAATCACCAGGGAAGAACTGGCCGATAAAACTGTTTATGATGGTAGAATGAGATGAGCCTGTGCTTCCCTACAGCCACTGGCCACATACGGCTACTAGACAATGAGCCGGTGGATGGCAAGGGAACAAATGGAACGTTTTCACTTCATTTTAACAGAGCTAAGAAGTCCATTTGCCTGTACCTTTGGCATATATGGATACTAGCTGCTATACTTGGTCAGAGAAGCTCTAGACAAAAAGGAACAATAAAAATGGAGCATCTGTACCACAAAAGCATCACCACAGTCACCACTCACTGTCTCTTGCCAACTACCCTATGAAGTCGATGCTTATTTTAGGTACAGAGTCGGGGTACAGCCCAGGAAAGTCAAGCAGCCGCCATCTGGACAGAGCCGGTATTACAGGCGGGATTTTACCCCAGATCTCATGATGGCAAAGCTCTGGCCCCAGATCGGTGCAACCCTGTTCACTTATGTAAACTTGCCATCACATATCTATCGGGTGGTTGTAATTAGGTGCATATTGCTGGGTTAAACAATTAAAGACAAATCAAGACACACATCTAAGCTGTAGGCGAGAATCTTCAGGCAAGGGTAGTATGATTGCCATTTTCCTCCAGGTAGCTCAAAGCACTATGTCATAAATATCATTGACATCTGATGAGTTTCTAGCTCATATCTCATGCCACAGCTCCTGCCCAGAATTCCCTATGGGAGGATCAAGCAGTCTGCTGGGTTCCAAATGTGGATATCAGCTTGACTTCTTGAGTTGTCCCAAACCTTCTCCCTCTCCATAAACGACAAGGCTCTTCCCATTGCACCATAGCAAGCTTCCAGAGTCACCCATGGCTCCTCCCACCCATTTTTTTCAATCCTGTTCATCTAATCCACCAAAAAATATCCTAGCTCTATCTTCAAGAAACATACAGAATACTAGCCATCCCCACTGTTGCCAACCTCCAAACCTCCCACCCTCCCCACTCTCCACCCTCCCCACTCCCCGACCCTCTCCACACCCCCAGCCTCCCTACCCCCCCACTCCCACAGCCTCCCCACTCCCCCACCCTCTCACCCCCATCTAACCTCTTCATCTCTAGACAGGCTGAAGAAACTCCTGGGTCCTTCTCTTTCTCCTCCTGCCCATCTGCTACTCCTCTTCCTCCTCCTCTTCCTCCTCCTCCTCCTCCTCCGCCTCCTCCTCCTCCTCCATTTTTTCACACAGTAGCCAGGGCCATCTTTTATAAACTGAAAAATCAGAGTATGTTCCTCAATGATTTCTCAAACTCCTGTAAGACCCTGCAAGGTCTAACCCTGATGTCTCTCTAACTTCATTTCCTATCACTCTTTTTGCCAAACCATATCTTTCTGTTTGTTTGGCTTTTTGTTTTGTTTTGTTGTTTTGTTTTTGTTTTTGTTTTTGTTTTCGAGACAGGGTTTCTCTGTAGCTTTGGAGTCTGTCCTGGAACTAGCTCTTGTAGACCAGGCTGGCCTCGAACCATATCTGATCATGCCTTCCTGAAACCACTGTTTTGCTTACTCTCTCACTTCCTGAGGACCTCTGCTCAAAGAGCCCTTTATTTAAAAAAGAAAGAAAGAAAGAAAGAAAGAAAATAAAAGCACTCCTTTTCCATTTCCCTCATCACACTCATCGACTTCTAACATGTAATGTGCGTGCCCACTGTTGTTTCATGTTGGAATACAAGCTGGAGTGAAAAGGCAGATAAAATACTGAACTTGAATTTCAGATAAATAAATAAATAAATGCTTATTGATTTTTTTTTCGAGACAGAGTTTCTCTATGTTAGTCCTGGCTGTCCCGGAACTCACTCTGTAGACCAGGCTGGCCTTGAACCCAGAGATCGGCCTTACTATGACTCCCGAGTGCTGGGATTAAAGGGTGTGTGTGCCAGATCAATTATTTTTTAATGAGGTTGTCGTAGATATTGGAGGGCTCTTATAATTTAAAAATAGCTAATCCAGGCATAGCAATGCTCACCTTTAATCCCAGCCAGCACTCAAGAGGTGAAAGCAGACAGATTTCTGCAAATTTAAGGCCGGCCTGGACTACACAGCTAGTTCTAAAACAGCCCGAACTATGTGGAAAGCCTCTGTCAAAAAAAAGAGAAAAAAAAGAAAATAGAAAAGAAAAACCAAATCGCTGTTTATCTGGTATTCTAACTTTACTAGTGTTCTATGTTTTATTTGCTAAAACTGGCAATTCTATACAGGGAACGCAAAGACATTAGTTATTCTGTTTTTTGCAGCATCCCCAGAACTAGAACAGGCTTGAAATGTCGCTCTCGATAAACATTTATTGACGGATGGATGGACGGACGGATGAATTATTCAACCGGGCCATTAAAACTGCAAGCCTAGACAGCCTAAGAGGGATGGAGCCTCTGAAGAACTTTTCAGCTGACGGAGCCTCGGGAGTCAGTCCCCGTCCCTGCCCCTCCGCAGGCAAAATTCGGCCTCGCCTCCACTGAGAGAGCTGCAGACCCCCGCGGTCCCGGGTCCAGGGGGCGGGATCTATCTAACCTGACACCAGACCCAACCCGGGCCAGAGCCGCGGCCCCTTTAACTTTCCACTTCCCCAGCACAGCTCTCGCCCTCCTGGTTGACGTCACCAGGAGCGCCCAATGGGGGTGCGGTTTACTGGGAGGCTGTGCCCGGGGCCGCTGCCAAAGGGGAAGTGAGCTGGGGCTGGAGCGATGGCCCGGGTCTGCAGCTTGCGGCCGCCGCCGCCGCCGCCACCGCCTGCGCGTCCTGAGCAGCCGCGGCCAGAACAGGGGCCGGAGGTGCGGCTGGGCTGGCCGCGGCGTGTGTGAGTTGCGGAAGTCTCCGGCGAGGGAACACCTCACCCTCGGAGCACTCCAGGCTGGCCGAGCGGTGGTCTCCCCTCAACACCGCGCCCCTCAAGGCCCCGGCAGCAGGGCTGGAGTTTACCCAGGTTCCGGCTCCTCTCTCGCCGGTCTTTCAAACTCGGGACAGAACTCACAGAAAGGTGATCATCCCTAATCCCAGCCGGCTTCCTGGCCTGGGCGTTTTGTAGGCGCCCAGGCAGTCAGTGCCCTCTCTTGTCGCCACCTCTCCAGCCACGGATTAGCGAGTACCCGCTGCCTGCTCTGCAAAGTCTCCTGTCCTCCCATTCGAGAACAAGTTTATTTTCTCTCTGCCTTGGAAATCTTGTCCCAGAGAGCCAGAGTACCTTAGTTTTGTGTATCTTTTCTCAGCTTCTGGAGTACTCCTAGAAATACTGGCTGCCTACAGGGCTAAGAGTCTTGTTCTTGACCCAGCGGGTTGTTTTGTTTTATTTTCCTTTTGTCAGGTAATAGTTCCAGGAATTTATGCGTTTGACCACCAGTTCCTTGGCCATCTCTATGTAACTCCACCCCCCAACACACACATTCATCTGCGTCCAGTTTCTCCTGGGCTCCATTCTCCAGCCCCCAGTAGATCTGGTCAGTCCCACCTCTGGGTGGGAGTGATCAGGGGGCTCTGGCCCAAGATTTCCAACCCTGGAAGGCAGTTCCAAGGCAGTGAGAGAGTTGGGCGTCGGGTACGAACCTGGCAGCTCAGGAGTGGGCGCTCCACTCACCCCGCACAAAAAGATGAAAAAACGCAAAGAGCTCAATGCGCTGATTGGCCTGGCTGGTGACAGTCGGAGAAAGAAGCCCAAGAAAGGCCCAAGCAGCCACCGCCTGCTTCGCACTGAACCCCCTGACTCAGAGTCGGAGACCAGCTCAGAGGAAGAAGAGGAGTTCGGAGCGATTGGAAATCGCTCGCGTTTTGTCAAGTGAGTGGAAGGGTGGTTGGTGAAGGCTGAGATGGGCAAAAGGCCTCCTACACTAAGCTGGGCAAATGGATGAGGAGAGGAGAGTCCTTGGGAAGCAAAGGGAGGTGGGCCTTCGAAAACAGAGGGAGAAAAGGTGTTGGAGAAGGCAAGTGCAAATGTAATGTCTCACAAGATCTCCAAATCCAGGGCGGAAATGTAAACTTGGGGAGTGGGCCTGTAGCCCAAGAAGGAGTAAAAAGTTACTAATGGACAGGGAAGAGAGGCCCTGGAGGTGAGGCACTTTTAAAAAGTAGGTCAAGGGATCTTAAGACTGCTAATTATTTCGTGTTTTCTTAATGAGTTTGATATTTATTGGTGATGGGAGAATATGGTGAGGGACAATACTGTAGACAGTATGAACCTTACAAGTATGGAGGGTGAGGGTACCAGAAAAACAAAAGGCAGTGTTTCCCCCAACCAACCACTAAACAAATGAGCTTTGAGGATTTGGGGCTTGTGAGCCAGCTGAAGGAAACCCCAGTGTTTGGGCTCCTGTCAGAGACCAGACTGAAAGAAAAGGGGGTTCTGTTGGGATAAGGAAACAAATGTTAGGCAGAGGGCCTGGATGCCAAAAGGTTCTGGTCTTTTAGTGTGTTCAAATCTCTGTCTTTTTTCATAATCGCTGTGTCTTTTTGTTAAGACTTTGATTTCCTTACCTTTGTCAGAGAGTAGTTAAGGACCATTGGGTTTGTGTTGTGTTGTGAAGGTCATCTGATACCCTGCAGGGTTAGTTTAGGCCTGAAGGCTAGGAGAAGTTTGGTGTGAAATCTAGCGTGTTTCTATTTCTGTCTTCCTAAGGCAGCAGGCTAAAGAATATCAGGTATCCACTTAACCCAACAGGTCTTGTTTCTTTCCTTCCATTTGCTGTAAAATTTGGTCAAAAGTTTATGAAGTTTTAATAAATGAAACAAGGTGTCTTGGGGTAAGTGCGCACATATTTGAGAAAGAGATAGGTAAATTACAGTGCAGGATAGGATTACATAGACACTCATTTTTACCCTTCTTTCCATCCTCTCTTTTTGTTTTGTTTTGTTTTCTCAGAGCAGGGTTTCTCTGTGTAATACGTGTAACAACCCTACAGCTCTGTCCTAGAACTAGCTCTGTGGACCAGGCTGGCCTTGAACTCAGAGATCCACCTGCCTCTGCCTCCCAAGTGCTGGGATCAAAAGCGTGCACCACCACTACCCAGCATCTTTCTTTTCCTTAGTACTAAGGACTGAGCTAGGTTCTCATGTGCAGTAGAAAAGTACATTCTTTACCACCAACCAAACTCCCCCCACGGTTTTATAAAGCAGGATTTTACTAACTTGCTCAAGCTCTCATAGAACTTGCAATCCTTCTACCTTAACCTCCCCGGCCTTTTCAGACTTTCCAAACTGTGTTCAGTGCCAAAGACCTCCCTCCAGAATTGACAGCCGTGATCCAGAGCCCACAGATACTTCCCATGAGCCATGGGAACTCCTTGTTTCCTGTGTGGTTTGAAACCTTTGTACCCAATAAGACTTTCCATAGGTCATATTATTCATTCATTTTCAACCTCCTGCTATTAGATATGAATGTATTATCCTGTGTCCCCAGAGAAGATAGTCGCATGGCAACACATACTGTCGCCAGTAAAGCTGGTCTCACAGCCGTGTCCTCGCTCACGCTGAGTGTATTCTGTGACAGGGGAGACTTCTTACGGTGTTGCAAGACCTGCTATCCCCTCTGTGCTTTTGTCATCCTCGCGGCCTGTGTTGTGGCCTGTGTCGGCTTGGTGTGGATGCAGGTGGCTCTCAAGGAGGATCTGGATGCCCTCAAGGAAAAATTTAGAACAAGTAAGTGGTCAAGTGGTTTTCAAGTTTTAGCAAAAATTGGTCCATGCTGAATGAGGAATTTGCCCATTCTGGGAGGCAATTACACATTTTGTTCTATAGACTTTCTGAACTGTCAGCTCAACTGTAGTAACACTTACTTGTTTTTCAATCTGTGAACAAATTTCATGCTATGTGCCATCCAGAGTCTGAAATTACGACATTGTAGTCAACTCAGTGCAAAGAGGAAGAGCTGTAGACCAGGAGCCCAGAGCTTTGTTTAGACCCCACCTATAGCCTGAGCTCCCAATATGGTGCGGCTGATGAAACACTGAGCTGTTTCCTTCTACCGCACAGGACCTGTTGACTGAAATGTGGAAGCATCTGTCAGATGACTTCCTCTTTCGAAACACTATGTAAGAACATCGGACTGGACAGCAGTCACCGTAAGAGCCACCATTTGTGGACTGTCTGCTTGTGCCAAGTCACAAGTAAACCATCCCCTAAACAGTCCTCTGATGTGGGCATTGTTTCTGCGCTCTTGCTCTATATCTATCTATCTATCTATCTATCTATCTATCTATCTATCTATCTATCTATCTATCTATCTATCTCCATACACATGCTGGTAAAGATGAGTATTACTATTTGTGTTCTAAAAGGAAAAAAGAAATAGAAGCTGGCTCCACAGGTGTAGGCACTTGCTACTGAACCTAATCACCTGAGTTCAGTCTCAGGGATCATGTGTGCTGGAAGGAGAGCACTGACTCTTGCAAGTTGTCCTCTGACTTCCGCAGACACACTGTGGCGTGTACTCATCCTCCCACCACATACACACACTAAGTGAATGAATGAATGGCATGTACTCATTCTCCCACCACATACACACACTAAATGAATGAATGAATGGCATGTACTCATTCTCCCACCACATATACACAATAAGTGAATGAATGAATGAATGAATGGCATGTACGCATCAACCCACCCACATATGCACACTAAGTGAATGAATGAATGAATAAATAAATATACAATAAAAAGTTAAAAACAAAAAAAGAACTGGGCATGGTGGTGCACACCTTTAATCCCAGAGCACTTGGGAGGCAGAGGCAGGCAGATCACTGTGAATTCAAGGCCAGCCTAGTCTACTAAACAAGTTCCAGGATAGCCAAGGCTACACAGAAAAACCCTGTCTTGGAAAACAAAACAAAAACAACAACAACAAAAAAAAAAAACACAAGCTTAGAACAATTAACTAGCTTGTTTAGCAATGTAGTGTTTACCAGGTCCTCTTGCCCTTTATGCCCAAATCCATATGTGTAGCCTGCTGTACGACATTACTCTTCCGGGGCCTATGAAAGCTTCACGAATGTCTACAAGGGCCCACAAATTCCTTCTGTACAGCTTGGATCAGTAGTCTATGAGAAGTTCAGTAGATGTTGGAAGAGCTGATTGTGTGTGTGTGTGTGTGTGTGTGTGTGGTATTTAAGCACAAAGCAAAAACGAATAGTTAGCCAGTAGACTTCTTCCCATAGGATGCTTGTTTATGACATCTGTTGCAAAGGGAAAAAACTTCAGATACCATGCATGTCACCATTTTAAAGTTTTAGGAAACTCTTTTGATTTTTTGAAGTACATTACACTCACAAAAAAGTACAGTACATAACGGTCCTTACCTTGAGTACAACACAACTGATAGAGGTGTTGTCTCATGAATGAGGTTTTTGGTTAAAAGACTTTTCAAGTTAGAAAACGTCCTATGTTCTAATGATGAAGTCCAGTTTTATATATCCAAACTGCTTTTTCTGTGCTTGCGGAGTGGTTTCAACCAGGTTTAACTTAACAAATTTTCTTCTTTTAACAACAACAGTCTAATTTTTGGTTCTAGATTTCAAGAGTTGATTTTCTAAGCTAAGGAACGAGTTTTAGCTTAATCACAGACCTCAATAGCAATAGGCACACCAGGAAACTGACCACAAGCTCCTCAAAGAACTCTGGCTCCAGAACCAGAATATGAGCCCTCCTGCTTTCCTTCACTCGGCTTCTCTTGACTGATAGCCATTTGAGCTTTGAACTTGACCTAGGGACAGTTACTCCTCGGAGTGTTGTTGGTGTCTCTCATGATGATGCTTTTTTAAATGTTTTAATATCCACTTTGATTTCCTTCTGAATTTCTGATTTAGGGATGCGATTGGCTAAGCCCACAATCCTTTGCCAGAATCATTCTGACCTATATGTACTTTGAATCAAAGTACAGCACAAAAAAAGAATGTACATTCTGTAGAGTTTCTCAGTGTGTTTTATTGTTTTTGCAATATTGCAGATATTTTTAAGCCTGTATTTTTTTTGTATGTAAATAATAATCATAACTTGGAAACCATGTTGAACTGTTCGTGACACTGACACACCTTTCTGCCCCATCAGCTCTCAATGATTAGTTGACCTAGGCTTGTGCCACACCTTGCTTTGATCACACAGTGATTATGGTTTATACATTGCGCTGCTCTGCCCTCTGGAGATTCCTTTCTGCAGCTATTCTGTATTTACAGGAAACCAAGGTAACTTATACCTTAGCTGGGCTTTCCATGGATCTCTTTGTTTGTAAAATGTGAGACATACAGTAGACCTGATAGTCACTTGATAAATATTTGCCAAGCATTTGTTAGTGCTAGCCCCTAAAAATAGTGCTTTCAGGTGATGTGACTCCATATGCCTGGACTGTTGGGGGTCAGCTTCCTATCATTGAGGAAGATTTTCCTGGAGCCCAAACTGCGTATAGTAGCCAGCCTAGTAAAGCAGTAAAACTGGAATTATCAATCCAGTTGTTTTGTTTGCTTTGATTTGCCACAGTGGAAATGCCAGTAGTCAGTGAGATTGTTTAGTGGGTAAGGGTGCTTACCACCGAGCCTGATGACCTGAGTTCATTCTCTGGTGGTGGAAGGAGAGAACTACTCTCTTGAGGTACACACTTACCTCCACATGCATGCTACGGCACAAGAACACCACCACCACAAGCACACACAAGACCAAGAAGGAAAGATAAACAAGGACTTCCAGAGGGAGGGAAGACTAGGGTCTGGCATACTCGTGCCGTAAGCTGGACTGATATGGGCTGATTCCTCGCTAGGTGTGTATGTGTGCGTGTGTTTTATTTCTTTTGTTTTTGTATTTTGGTTTTGGTTTTTCAAGACAGGTTTTCTCTGTATAACAGCCCACACTGTCCTGGAGCTCACTCTGTAGACCAGACTGGCCTTTAACTCCAGAGATCCACCTGCCTCTGCCTCCTGAGTGCCTGGATTAAAGGTCTGCGCCACCACCACCCAACTGCTCACTAGTTTGTTTGTTTGTTTCTTTTAAAGAAAGAACAGTTATTTTAGCTAGATAGAATAATTCTACTACATTGAATAATTATATTTTTAAAAGTATGCTTCTATTTTAAACACATCTCAGTAAGTTCTTTTTCTTCTTAATTTAACAAAACAGTGGAGCTCACTGACTCAAATAAGATCAGTTGTTTGCTTAACTTTACTGCCTTTTGAGAAATCAGAGCCCCTTGTTTTTTATCCAAGGAAGCTGCAAAGAGCAGGAGTGTTGAGAAAGTACCTGAACAGAAAGCAAAGCAGATGGCTTGCTTACCTTTTCTTTGCTGTCAAGGAATAGCTTGATCCTGGAGTCCTTGAAACACTTTTTTTCTTTAAGCCATGCATTTTTAATGTGTGAATATTTTACCTGCATGTGTCTGCATACCACACATGCAGTGCCATAGAGGCCAGAAGACAGTCCCCTGGAGCCAGAGTTACAGACTGTTGTGAGCTTGCTTGTAACTGAACTGAATATAGGTCTTCTGGAAGAGCAGCCAGTGCTTTTAACCACTAAACTATCTCCCCAGCCCCTGGCCTTGAAACTTAATTCAGTATTCCTTTTTCCAGAAACAGTTATTTCAAAAGACTTCCACAGTTATTCAAAGCAAAATTCTATCTCCAGTGCTTTCTCTTTGTCAGTGATGAAAAATTAGAGAGAAGGAAAAGAACTTGGAAGAGAAGGAAAGTACCTGTATGTCAGGCATCTCCTTTTTTGGTCGTGCAGGGAAAGTAGTGACTCGATCTTTTGTACAACATGTTAGATGCTTTTGTGTGACTACAGGCACAAAGATGTGCCCCCGACATCTTGAGCATACCAAAAGAGGATTGGTCCTGTGAGTGCGTGGTTTGACTGCTTCTCGTTACTCACTGTAAAATTACAACACTGTAAATTAAATTAAATCACTGTCTATCTGAGCCTATATTTTCTTACCCATGACACACAGATGTATTTCTGCCACCAAAGCACTTTGGTCATTACTTTGTGATCATATCTATCAACATTTATAGTAATCCTCCCTTCACCTCTAGACTGAGAACTTTAAAGTGTTTTGTATTAGATAGTGTCAAGTACAGAGCTGGCATGTAGAGGCTCAGTAACATGTCATTTGATGATAATTACATAAAAATTTATTGCAAATTATAAGGGTATTGTATGAATACAAAACATTACTATTGATATTGTCTATGTTGTGTTTGAAGAGTATATGTAGAAATTTCCATTTCCTAATCATAAAAAAATGAAAAGATAAGAACTAGGTTAATTCTTTTGAGATTTCACATATTAAATTTTAAATGAGTTGCTTTCCATGGTGAAAGAACATGAATAAGTAATCATGAGTTGTTTGTTTGCCATGCTTCCATTTATGTAACAGAAGTGCCTAACTTGACTTGTCTCTCCTAAAAAGCCCACGTCAGATAATGATTATGAGCCCCTCTTGGCTCATAGACTCCTCAGGATCCAAGACTCGGGCTTGGCAGCTTTATGCGTTCATTAGCTGATAGTTGTAACTCGGATTATTTATGTCTTTGCCTTACTTCTTCCACCTCTAAATTCTATTTATTGCATAGAGACTTTAGGAAAGTGAGAGACCCTCCCTCCTGAGCATGGAAGGCATTTGTGGGATGGGCTCTTCTTTACAACCCAGCGGAAACCAAATAAGCAGTTCAGTGGCACAGAGCTGCATTAGTTAGAATGAGCAATGAAACATTCTTACCACCCGAGATGGATGTGTTCTGCAAACGTGTAAATCAAATGCTACACTAAAAGCACTTAGGGAAGTCTGTTATTTAGAATGCAGTCCTTTGGCAGCTACTTCTAAAAAATAAATGAAAATACCTAATTTCATTATTCTGAGTTGTTCCACAGGGGGCTTGCTTAAAGGGATATCACCACTGTCCTCAGTTTCCGTGGGGTTGTGTTGCTGTTAAGTGTGCTTGCTGTCTTGGTGTTTTACTTTTTGAGTTTTCTTTGTTGGACTGAACAGGAGGGTAAAAACTGAGAAATGTGGTTGGGAGGCCAGCAAAGACCAGGCTAATTTAGGTAACAGGTGTTTACTGAGTGCCTAAGATGATATTCTGAATGCACATACAGAAACGGACTTCACAAGGCATGGAGCTCTCGTTTTAATAAATGATTTTATATTGGCCCTGTATCCAGTGTTTGGTTTTAAAAAATATATATTGTAACTAATCAGGAAGTCTGTGACCTGAAGAAAAATGATGTAGGTTTTATTCCGAAGGAACAGCCATTATCAATATTTTATTTTCCATTAAGAGAAAAAATGCTTTTTAAAGAAAGACGAGAACGCACTTTTGCCTCTGCCTCAGGCTTCGAATCCCTTAACCACACAGGAGTTGTCGTTTCACGAGCCCAAATGTCCCCCTCCGCGTCATCTAACGTGTTTATCTTCCTTTCTTCTTGAGCTTTTGGGTTCGTTTATGAAAACACTGCTATTTATGAAAAAAATAAAAACCTTAGCTCTCATTGGTATCTGAATACCACCTCACAGTCGGCCAACTTAAAGTAGAAGAAAATAAACATTTAGAGATGTAGTTTCTAATGACCTTGAGCATCCACGGGTAGGAGTTGTAAGTCGTAATTGACTAATCTGGAAACTGATCAGACTTAACATTCATTTATCACCTACTGTATGCCTGTCCAGTTGTGTTAATGCTTTCCAGCCATTCTCACGACATTCTAACACTCTTGGAAAGGGGATCTTGTACACTACTCCAGATAATTGAGCTCAAGAGAAATTGAATAATTTATTCAAAATAATAAGTTGTAGAGTTGAAATCATCTAACCCTTTCTGCTCATGGTTTTTGTTACAGCTTTTAGACACCTGTCTTCGTTGTCCTTGTTGTTTTGTGGTCCTGAAGATAGATCCCAGTGCCTCGCACATGCCAAACAAGAGTTCTGTCATTGAGCCAAGTAACATAACTTAAGGTTTAATATTACGAGTGTTAAAAATACACATTTATGCCAGGCGGTGGTGGCACACACCTTTAATCCCAGCACTCAGGAGGCAGAGAGAGGTGGATCTCTATGAGCTCAAGGCCAGCCTGGTCTATAGAGCAAGTTCCAGGATAGGCTCCAAAGCTACAGAGAAACCTTGTCTCAAAAAACCAAATAAATAAATAAAATTAAACACACACACACACACACTTATGTAAATAACAGCATAGCTCTGGCCTCCCTTTTCTTTTTCCATTGTAGTTAGGTAACTGAGTTAAGTCATTATCATCTCAGAATTTGCATTTTATGATCTCACTAATCCCTCTTCTTCCTGCCCTTTGATCCTTTTCTCTCTCTCATTTTGGGACCAGAGGGAATGTGATATTTATTTACAATTGTTCTTATTTTGCTTTCAGTGGAATCTAATCAGAAAAGCTCATTCCAGGAAATCCCCAAACTTAATGAGGAACTTCTCAGCAAACAAAAACAACTTGAGAAGATTGAATCTGGGGAGCTGGGCTTGAGCAGAGTCTGGATCAACATCACAGAAATGAACAAACAGGTAGCAAAAGTGTGATTTTATTCCTGTGTAAGCTGTTATTGGCATTTAGGATAAATTTATAAATTCAGGTTTTGTCTTCTTAAATTGGAGTTTGCCTGCTGTGAGCAGAACATGTTAAAATAGTAATTATTTACCAAAATTTAAAATGCATTTACCACGTATTTAAATGTTAATTCTTCTCACATGCACGGAGTTCTACAGAGGTAGAGCATTATCGAGGGAGTTATAAGTACTTGAGCCAGTTTCTTCTACAGAGTAGTATAGTATCAAATAAGAAGTACCATCTAATTACCAGAGAAAGGGGATCACCCACTGTTAGTAGATGCATTTTGTTTCAGAGAGCTTACACACTTAGAGGTTTAGCACTGGATTGTAATGTTTTAGGCGGGAAGTCAGATCTACAACAGCTCACAGTCAGCTAGACTAGCTTAGAAACAGCCATAGAGTCGGGTAAATGCTTTGGCCAGACAAGCAAGTCTAGACAAACTTGCCTCAAAGTTGTGCATAGCTCGGTAGGAAGAAGGAATCTACCAGAGAAGCAGTGTTTAGTCTAAGGATGCTGACCAAGATTCTCACGGGTAGTTAGAGTTACTCCACTGGGATCTTAGCCCCGCTCTCAGGTCTGGGTTTTGGGTTGACTTGTCTGTTGCTGTTTTAGTTTGGCTTATTGTTATTGTTTTTAGTTTAGTTGGGAAAAAATATGGTCATTGAGAAGAAAACTCAAGTACCAAATGAGTGATATACATGCAACATACTTAAAATTAGGTTTGTCATCTTTGTTGGGATTGAGAGAACATTCTTTTGAGGTTGGAGTCCACAGACTACTAGAATGAGCCAGTAGGAAGCCCTGTTAGAATAAAAGAGCCTGTAAATATTTATCAAGTTACATCTTTCAGCCACATTTTGGGAGAAGGATAGTTAGTGTTGAAACTCAGTGGTCTAGGAAAGTGGCTTCTGCATGGAACCCATAGTAAGAATGTCTACCTTGCCCAGTAAACATGCATGACAAGATACTGTGGTTTGAATGTGCCTCCCAGTTCACATGTCAAGTGTATATGGAAGTGGAGCCTTTCATGAGTAATTAGCAGTTACCACAAAATGGTCCTAGAAGAAAAAGAGAGGTCCGTGCTATCACACGTGTTTGTTCTTATCACATGCACGTGAAGCTCTCCACTGTGCTGTGATGAAGCAAAAACACCCTCATCAGATGCAGTCATGTGTTCTTCATTGAGCTACACAAGCCCATTTGTAAGTCACCCACTCCGTGGTATTTAACAGTGGCCACAGGAAGTAGACTAAGGCACCATTAGTAGCTAAAATGAAATTTTCTGAAAGCAGTGGCTCACCTGGAAAATGTTCAGTGCCTTATGGCATTGTATTTCCTGCTCATTCCAATTTGGAGGTTTTATTTTGGTTTTGAGACAGAGTTTCATTGTGTACACCGTGCTGACCTGAGTGCTAAGATTATATGAGCCACTACCTCTGGCTCTATTTTATTTTATTTTTAATCACACAGGAAATAATCGATGGGTGGTAGCAACTACTATTTACTAGTTATCATTTATTCTCATCAATTAAGAAAAGCAGATATTCGTTCCTTTCATACACAAAGACTAGAGTCAGCTGTGGCCCTACACTCACACAGCACCTGAGCAGTACAGACAGAGATGACGTCAGATGAGAGAAGCACTGAGGCTCTGAGAGAATGAACATTTCTCCTGGGCAACCTGTGGGTTCCACGTGGCAGAACAGAGTCAACCATCACAGACAAGGATGAGATTGCTTTGCATGGCAAGACCAACATCAGCTGTCTATTTCCCATCCCCTCCTCACACACTGGCGTTCTAGGACTGCTCAGGGAGAAAACCGGTGCTTGGCTGGTATAAGAAGCCCTTGGGTTTTGTGTGTAGAACTGGGGAAGGTCAGACTGAAATGCTTTCCAGGTGGGTAACCCCATGCTTTGCAAGATGCTAGGTTGATTTATAAAACCAACCTAGTGCAGAGGAGTCCTCTGCTAGCCTAGACCCAGAGGATGGATGCGGGTGGAGCAGAGCTGACGGTTGTTTAGCCTAGCAGTCTGAGCGCTCTTCTAAAGTTACCGCTGTCCATCCGGTGCTCTATTCAAGTCAGCAGCATTTGTCCTGCGGCAAAGTAGGAATAAGAGTAAAAATAATATTCAATCATGTTTCTATTGCTAATGGTAATTGTCAGTTCAGGTGCTTCTAGTGGCATTTTTAAACAATTGAAAGTTACTTAAACAACAAGAAAATCTATTCTTTCGCTTAACAAGAACTATTCCTAACACCAAGTAAGCTGAGGTTAATTTGGGCTGGGGAAAGAAGGCCATCTGGTTGGGAAAGTTAAAATCCAACTTTACCTTGAAAGTTTTTAAGCTACGTACTTGAAACTTCATTTATACTTCTGTTTGATTCATGAAGCCTCTGATATCATGCCCACTCCTCCTGGCAGTATAAGGGCCTCCCATGCTGTGGAGAACAAATGTTCACAGAGCTGCTTTTATGGAGTCGGGTCTTTGGCTCCATCTTAGTCTGCTCAGACTGCTCTAGCAAAATGCTTTAGACTAGGTAACTTATAAACAATAGGAATTTATTACCTGGAGGTCCAACAGTCCAGGATCAGGATGTCATCAGATTTGGTCTCTGGTGAAGGCTCATTGTCTGCTTCATGCATGGGGTCTTCTTGTTACATCTTCATTAGCAGAAGGGCAAAGAAGCATCACTGGGCTCTTCGTGAGGGTAGAACCCTCCCCTATTGTACCTGGAGGGCCCCACCTCTTACTGCCACCACCTTGGAGATTTTGAACATGAAACTATTAAGAGAGCAACAACGTTCAGACTATAATAGATTTAGAATCAAAAAAGATGCAATTCCTTACCCCAGTGATCTTACGGACAATTAGAAGATAGGGAAGTAAACAGTTTGACATGAAGCATATGGTTCAAATGCTGAGGGCATACTTAAATGAATGTCCAACCCAGACTGGGATCAGCTTTCCCAGAAACACTAGGCTAAGCCCTGAAGGGAACAGTGGACCAGGTGGAGAAAGAGAGGCAGTTACACTCAGTAGGACAGAACAGCTGATCCTTATAATTTTATCTACATGTTAAAATCTATTTGTAACCTCAAAATCTGTAAGTATGAGGCTTTTTCGGTCATCGGCTGATGTATGCACAGCAGCAACAACTTTGAGCCACCCCAGACACTGACAGCTGGAGGGGAGCAAGGCAGCGCCCTGCTTTCTTGTTCTGTTCTCGTGCTATAAGCAGGTTGGGTTCTGTGGTATATTTCTTGTCACTTTTCACAATTTTGTGGCCTTTGTTGTTGATTTCACCGTTAGGTAGGCTTCTTTTAGGCATCACTTTCAGTGCTGTTAGCTGTGTGTTCAGTGTTAATAAGTCAGCAGTATCATTAATTAAGATGTTTAAACAGGAACACGTGTAAAACAAGGTTATGTATTATATTGATAAGTTACTAAAAACGTGACCGAGGAGCTCACAGGAACCAAGCCCCCACACCTAGAAACAGTGACTTAGCATTCACTAATTCAGCATTGGCTGTAGCTTTTCAGAAGATAAGTACCCACTAACAAGAATGGGCTGCATTTATAAAAGGATAGATAAGTGAAAAGGCTGCGTATGGAGGAAATTTTAGTCCTTCCTTATAGCCCTAGTTGGGCACAGAAAGAAGCCAGAGATAACGTAAATCAACAAACATTGTCGAGGACCTTAGGTGCCCTTCTTAGCTCCTGCTGCTCTCTTTTAAGCACTTGTGTGCTGGTCGACTGCATATGCATCTAATTGCATTAGGAATTGTGAGGTAACCCAGACCCAGAAAGACAATTATCACATGTACTCACTCATAAGTGGTTTTTAAACATAAAGCAAAGAAAACCAGCCCACAAATCACAATCCCAGAGAACCTAGACAACAATCAGGACCCTAAGAGAGACTTACATAGATCTAATCTACATGGGAAGTAGAAAAAGACAGATATCCTAAGTAAATTGGGAGCATGGGGACCTTGGGAGAGGGTTGAAAGGGAGGGGAAGGCAGGGAGGGGAGCAGAGAAAAATGTAGAGCTCAATAAAAATCAATGAAATTTTTAAAAAAAGAAATTGTACTCTGTAGTCAGCCTCAGGCATAGTGATGAAAATCTGGGTGGTGATGGTAATAACTGTTATACATTAAATGTTTCCTTTGTGCAGGCCACTCTGTTGCCTGTACTGCATGTATGAGCTCCTTTCTCTATGTCCTAAGTCACATGATGTAAAAATTGTTAAACCCAGTTTGCAAATAAGAAAATTGAAACTTGCTGGATGGTTGTGATTCATCCCTTTGATCCCAGAACTCGGGAAGCAGAGGTAGGCACATCTCTGAGTTTGAGGTCAGCCTGGTCTACAGAGTAAGTTCCAGGATAGCCAGGGCTGTTTCACAGAGAAACCCTGTCTCAGGGTGGGGGGTTAGTGGGAAGAAAACAAAAATTGAGACTCAAAAGAGGTAAAAGAGCTTACCCAAGGTCACAGCTGTGTAGCAGTCTAGCACTGAAATACTTAACTCTTGGAAATATGTTTTCCTCCCATCTTTATAGGAATTAGTAGGGCCAGGGGCACATCTTCAATCGCAGCAATTTGGAGACAGAGGCAAGAGGATCTCTTGAGTTTAAGGCCAACCTAGACTACGCGGTGAATTCTAGAACAGAACTCACTGTAGGGAGTTCTTACTCATAATCATATCATTTGTAATCTGTTTTCTCAACTTTTTTCTCTCTATTTAAAGAACATTAAGTTTAACCCTAAAGAAAAAATAGCATTTCTGCTTTTGAAGCATAAAATTTATGTTAAGCAAATAGTGTACAATGGCTATTTTTATTTTTGCTGATTTAAAAAATCATAATATGCATAGAAGTCATAGCTCATTTTTTGGTTAGAATGTGATTTTTTTTCACAGTTTTTAGGTCTTCAGATTGTAAAATGTGATGTTTGTTGTTCTGTAATGCTTGAATCCAATCTCACAGACTCGAATGTATCTGTTTGAGGTCAGAGACAATGGGAGAGTACCCCTTGTCTCTCCAGTCCCATTGTACATGTACGTTTACTGTAGTTTCCCACACAGTTTGGCTCTGCTGTAGAGGGGGGGTCTGGGGTGTATAACTGAGCCGGTGATCCAGTCCTTTAAATGAGAAAAACGCTGTTTATGTGACCAGCAACTGCAGAGTTGACAGTAAGCTCTCCAGAGCACACTCCCTCGGGGATGCAGCTGGCGCTCCAGAGCCTAGACCTACAGTGTTTGTGACGCGGAGACGACGACCTAACCTAGTCCTCCTGGGTTGGCTTTCATTCGTTCTCAAGTGTTAGGTGAAATGGCAGCTTCCAGCAGCCACACTGCCTTCTCTGAGACCATTATGTTCCTAAGATACTTGTGACTAGCTCTGCCGTAGCTTCAAGATGTTGGACAGAATAGTTTCTGCCCGGATCACCTAGAGCGCAGTGTGTTATTATCCCTTTGTTGTCAGTGAAAGGAGTTTCTTCACTAGTGTCTGAAAGATATTACATAATAGGGCATGTAGAATAATTGTGGAACATACCTAGGAGAGTAGCCCCTTTGCTTCACATTTGTACATAGTTGTCTCGTGTCGGTAGTAGTGTCTGCACCTCATATGTACTTGTAAAACGATCATAGCTTTGAATATGAATCAGCTTATGGATTATATACCAAGTATGTATGTGAATAAACGGAGACATGCGGCATGTGCTGTACTACAGCATTCCTTATTCATGAATATACACATCCGCTGGTTCAAATAGACTTGTGCACAAGTAATCATCAGAATGGGTTTCTATAAATGAAGGCGCTGAACAAAATATGTAAAAAACATTTCAGGTTTTGAGGGCTGTTCCTTCAGAACAATCCCTTTCCGGTTCACATTCCCATGAATGATGCACGAGAATGCCTGTTTCCTTGTGTTCTTTGATGACTCAGTATTGTCCATAGCTTCTTAAAGGAATGGCAAAAAACAAAAAAAAATCCTTCCCGATGCAATTGCCACTCTATGAGGTTTATAGCTTTCTAAAAGTCTTTCTCATGTGGGCCAAGGTGTCTCACCTTTTTGTTTTGGAATGGATAGAGTTAGCACATTAGTGAGTGATCCGTGTGTTTGAGAACTCTTAGGGAGGATGGCATGTGTAAGCACTCATTTCCCTCCTAAAGAAATGCCACTGGCTTGATCATTTGTGTCAGGTAGCTGTACTGAGCTCTAGTCACGTGTCATATAACTCTTGTGACCTTTATTGATCATCTGTTGCTGGGTTACATTTAATCTTCAAACTTAGTGGCCTAATACAGTAACCCTTCATTATCTTAGTCTCTGTGTGTCAGGAATTGTGAAGCAGCTTAGCAGAATGTTCTGGCTGAATCCCTAGGGTTGCAGCTAAGGTGTCAGCACAAAGCAAATGCCAAGAACTTGTTGAAGGAATGAAAAGGAATCTGGCCCTGCTGTGACATCCTCTGGTACCACCACTGCTTGGCCTGTCGCAAGTACCCAGAAAGTTGGGTGTTTATGAAGCCGCTCTTTGTTATAGTTATTGGTAGACCTTTATTCTCATCCTAAAATTTAGAATAAGAAAGCAGTCTGGCACCAAGACTCTTTGAAGAGTGTTTTGAGTCACACTGCAGGACTTACTAGAATGTGAACTCAGAGCCTGAAATTGCATGTTTCACAGGTTCCCCCAGACCCCATTCAGATAGGAGTCCAGATACTTAAATCCTACCAGTAGAAAGGAAGCCACATTTTATTTTGATTCAATTCCTGTTTTAATACATTCATTGCATCTTTCAGTGAGTCAGTGGGTATTTATTGAGCTCCTTCAGGGTACAAAGTAATGCTTTGGTTGAGCTATTGAGTTTGAAATATTAATCACATTATTAAACCAAAACCAAGTCCCTGAGTAGTTGAAAGTGCTATTCAAGTTGTCAGGATACAGTTCCTGTGGACTATATTTTGTGGTGATGGGCTTTTACTTTATAATATATGTTCCCACTCGGACAGGAACAAAAGTCAGTTAAATAGGTGTTCTCTTTTACCAAAGTGAAGTTTTGAAGTGGTCCTTGATCATCAGTTTTTTCCTGTTCAACTCTTGAAGGATTGTATGGTAATCACCGCCTCTTTTGAGTTATTTAAGAGTTTGGGCCCTGCAGCGCTAGGACCAAGGTAAAGAATGGCACATGGCTCTGCCTCTTGCTTCCTGATTCTCAGCTCTTCCCAAAGCACTATAGTTCCTCTGCTCCCGAGAGCTGACAGGTACCTTGACATTGTGAGCCGTAGAGCTTGTGAAGGAAGCGCATACTCTACAAATTCTGTTTTCTTTGTTTATTAATCCTTTTCAGATTTCTCTGTTGAGTTCTGCGGTAAACCACCTGAAAGCCAATGTCAAGTCAGCTGCAGACTTACTTAGCCTGCCTAGCACTGTAGAGGGACTTCAGAAGGTAAGTGCTATGTTTGGACACTACCTAATGCTGGAATTAAGAGTTCACTTTGAAAACCTGGCATTTGACATCAGCTGCTCCAAAAGAGCAGTGTGAAGTATACCATTGTGTCCCATGGAGTTCAAATCAGCTTTGCTAGTTGGGACTTTAATTTTCAACAGGTTACTTTATGGTTTCTACAGTTGATCACCCTTTGTCTGTGTGTGTTCTCGAGTTGCTCTGCTGGGACCACCATGTCAGCAGATAGCAGTTTGCTTTTCAGTTTGTCGTTACACTGTCTTCAGGAGCCCAGACCAGTTGTGCATGAGAGTTGCTCTAAGCATCAACTTTTCCATGATTGGGAAGGATTTGTTTGTTTTGTTTTGCTGTTTAAAGATGATCTAAGATGAAATGCAGAAATTAGAAATTAAGGAGCAGTCATGTGACAAAGGGTACTTTTAAACACTGTTGGGTATAATTTGAGAAAAAAAAATACTTTGGAAACAGTTTGGTATTATTTTCTAAAGGTGACTATATACATCCTAAACAATCACTTGTGTGTACACTGTAGACCTCAGTGCCTGTGCAAACAGCAGTTCATAATTTCTGTTTGTTTAAGAGCCCTGGTGTGTAGTTAACAGCAGACAAGTGGAATCCAGAAGGATGAGACTCAGGAATGCCTGGAGCTGAATGGGGACAGTGGAGAGAGGTTGGAAGGGAGAACATGGTTTCCAATTGGACACAAGAGCGTCCCCCCATAACAAAAAAACGAAAGAAGGGTTTTAGAAATAAGAGCCCTTGAGCTGTGGACTCTTTTAAATCTAGGGTCCTTGGCTTTTTAAAAGTTAGCCTGTGATGTTTGATTCAATCATACGCCAGGCTCGGTCCATAAATACCTAGATTGTTACACAAAGTGAAAAAATTGCTAAACCACAAACAGAAATAAGACTTGATGTTTTGCAGCCGCAGCATTGTGTGCTCAGTCCCTGTAATTTGCTGCTCATTAGTATGGCCATCTGCTCTCAACATTTAAATTAGAAAGATTGAGGCAACTTTAATGAAGCAGATTCTTGCCATCGTTCCCAAGGACCAAGAAGGAAAAAGCAGGCCTCTGTAGCCTTACAGAAGCAACTTGGCAGACTTACATCAGAAAAGGAAACTGGCTTGTTCTTGCTCTCGTTAATTCAATAAACACTTGTGGAGCTTTCTCCAGTGTGTACCAGGCACTTTGCAGTTGGTAGGAATACTAGTTTCAGAGTTTCATTCTAGGATTTACGTGATCTGTCAGCTGCTTTCCTAAAAAACAACCCCCGAACAAGAGCTCACTATCTTCCTGTGTCCTGACAGGCCCAGCCAGCCAGTGAGGATTCTCTAACAGTAGGTGTCTTTGAGTGTCTGGCAGCTTTTTGCAACAACAGTGTTTATGTAGCATAGTAACTTAGAGACTACCCCAAATGTTATCTTTTTGCTGGGTTCTGCTTTTATTTTAAACTATATTTCAGTTTCGAAATTGTAGTTCATCTCCAAAACCTAGCTAGCAAAAAAAAAAACCAACAAAACAATAACAACAAAAACCTAGCTAGCTTTCATTTATGCTATGTGATTTTTTTTAAATATTGAAAATGTTAGAAATCTTTAATAATTAAATAAATTAATTAATAAAAAAAAGAAAGAAAGAAAATGTTACCAACTCCTGTTTCCTTGAATTCTTGTTTCAGTGTAATTTTAAAATGTTACCTTGGAGGCTGGGGATGCAGCTCTGTTGGGTGAGTGCTTGCCTAGCATGCACAAAGCCCTAGATTTGATCCTCAGCACCTCATAAAACCAGTTGTGGTGATACAGGCCTATAATACCAGCATGTGGAAGGTAGAGGCAGGAAGATCGAAAGTTCAAAGTCATCCTTTGCTATATGGCAAGCCTGGGCTATATGAGACCACCTCAAAACAATACGATAACTTTGGTTAAAAGTACTGTTGTCACATTGTAAATCGTCAGTATGTCTTAATAAAAGGATAAAACCCACCAAATAATAACATTCTTTTGGATTTTTTTTTTTTAAAGTAACTCATGGCAACTGAAGAGATAGATCATCGGTTAAGAGCACATACCGCTCTTGCCAAGGCCCAGGGTTTGGTTCCTGTACCTCTAGCTCCAGAGGATGCAATAACATCTTTTGACCTCCATGGGCACTTGCATTCACGTGCATATACCTACACATACACTCATACAAATGTGCATAATTTCTTAATTTATTTTAAAGATGACTTCTGAACCATGCCCTCTGCATACTTGGGTTCTTTAGGACTAATATGAGCAAAATAAGTGTTTGGTCAAAAGCATCACCCCAGCTTCCTAACACCCCTTTATACAGAGTCTGGAATATTATAGTTGGAGACCTCATCCCAGCCCCTGGCACCCATCTTTGGAATACTGGGCAGGAACTCCATTTCAAGCCCCTCCCCTGAGAGTTGCCTTAGTCCAAACTCCACCTCCAAGAAAGCCTGCCAAACAGTGACTCCTCCCCAGGGAAGGTCAAGACCACTCCCACAGGCTACTTAAACTGCCCCCCAGAGAATGTACACATGGTCTCCGGGTTTTGTGTGAGCTGCCCTTCTCTCTCTTCCCCTCACCATGCTTTCCTGGTGCCACCCGGGAGCACTGCATTAAACATGGGCGTCTTTTATTCGGTCTGATTTGGTCTGATTGGAATTATTTACGTCGGCAGAGAGACTCGTCTTAAGAAATATTCTTAACAATAAGTAGTTGCCTAACTACATTCATTGCTGATAGAATTCTACTGCCTGGTGGGTTTCCTAGAGCCAAAAATCATACCACCCAATTTTGCTCAAAAGTTATCGCTTAATACTTCTGACTTTTGACAGTCAACAGCCTTGACTGGTTATCTGCTTGCCTGCAGGGTGTTTATCATACATAGTTTAGGGGTAGCCATATTGTCTGTGAGTTCCAGATTATTCTTTTAGTGTTCCTTTTCCAGTATTTGACTGTTATAAATAATTTTTTAGGAAAATGTATTTTATTTGGGGAAGATTGTGGATTTTCTTAATTGAGAAAATGGCTTGATTTTTATATATGGGAAAGTATTCATAGAAAGAACAAATGTGTCTGTCTTTGCTAATTGTTTCAGTATAAATTACATGGAATTCATAGTTTGACTATAGTTGAAAGAATTAAAATACTGATTTATATTTAATTAGTGCTTTAGTGTAAACTAAAATCACAGCATGTCACTACACTGCCATTAGAATGGGAAATTTTTTTAATTAACATCACCTGTATTTGTGGATGTATGGCACAGTGGGAACCCTTTTAAACCATTAATGAGACTGTAAAATGACACAACCATTTTAAAAGATGGTTTGTAAGTTAAGACAGATCTGCACAGCTGTGGATCTGTGTATTGTGACAACGAGAAAGTATGAAGGGAGATGAGGGCACAAGTCTGCATGCAGACTTCCATATGAATGTTTATCACAGCTTTATTTGTAATAGTCGAATCCTGAAAATAGCTAAACATCCATTAATTGGTTAATAAACAAGTTGATAAAAATCATACAATGGCATGTAACATGCTGAGCAGCTTAGACATAAATGAATCTCAGTTGCACTTAGTAAAAGAAGACAAACTGAAAAAGTTTTTTAAAGTATATATTCATTTATGTAAAGTACTAGAAAATACAAACTGATATATAGTAACAGAAAGTGAATAAATGATTGTCTTGGGAAGTTACATAGAGGCATGAAGAAATTGAGGTTGGGTAATCTCTATTGCTTCTATTATGGAAATAGTTTCACAGATTTATTATGCATTTTGAATATGTGAATGTATTGCATGTCTGTTATACTTACTTGTAAAGCTCTTAAAAGGGAAAACTGATATTCCTACATTTTTTTTCTATTCAGAGCGTAGCTTCCATTGGCAATACTTTAAACAGTGTCCATCTTGCTGTGGAGGCGATACAGAAAACTGTGGATGAGCACAAGAAAACCTTGGAATCTCTACAGAGCAGTGTGGTAAGATCTGTTAACATGAGAGAAAGGCAGCATGCACCAGCTCACCGTTTCCTGTGTCAGAGTCATGATCCCAATGAACTAAGCAGATCCTATTCTGCCTGCTTTAAAAAAACAAAACAAAACAAAAACTCTCCAACAAGCAATGTGTACTCATTAGTCTGCCATCTGTATGTCAAACCATGAAGGTAAATAGGATTGAAAACTAGGTCTTTGGTAAATATGGTAACTGAGGACCTCTATGACCCATGGTAATAAAGACATAACACTCATCATTTCCTTTATCTTGCACGTGCTCTCAAGTAATGACCCATTTCGTAAAATACTTTTTCCTAATTGTATATCTTCTGCTTCCTAGAACCATGGGTGTTACATCTTTTTCTTTTTAATTTTACCTTCAATTTGTATGAAAGCAAGGTTAATAAATACCTAGGAGTTCAGATTTTAAGGAACACTGTTTTGCCAATTACATCGTTGTGATTGGGTCAGCATCTTTTAACTTCCCATGACTGCCAATAGTGATCTTCCTACTAGCACACTGTACTAAACCATAGCTGTGGGCTGCAAAAGAATCAGCTTTACAGTTTTCCCCCAGTAAAGGGTGAAAATGTATCTAAGCGTGTTATACTTAAGTGTCTGCAAAGAGAGACGAAAGCAGCGGGGAGGAGAGGAGAGTCAACCTCTGATACAGACATGAGCGTGTGTTAAAGGAAAGCAGTCGTGTGCACATTCACTGGCTGTGCTTTGATTATGAGTCCCCTGCAGTACCGGTAATGGGGAGAGGAGAGAGGAGTTTCAAATAATTCATCCCAGTAGGAAACTGAGAGGCGCACTAGGAGGAGCTCAGGTTCCTGGAATAATCTGGGTACTGCTATCCAGCCTCTGCTTCAGGCTGAACACTCCCAGAAGTCCATGATAGCCATGACACCTTTCATATGGCTCATAATGTAAGCTTTGGGGAACTACTGTGGATTAATCCATGGCTACATCCTAGGGAGGCAAGACTGTTCCGGGACCATCTGAGATGGTTAAGTAACCTAGTAGTTAATTGTTGCCTATGTACTAACTTCCATTTGTGTTAATATTTCTTAAAGGAGACCAATGGAAGCAACCAAATCATGCCATCATCTTCAGCTACATCAGAACTTGACAATAAAACCCACAGTGAAAGTTCAAAACAGGTACTTTGGCTTGGATGGGCTATAGAGGCAGTCTGAGGAATGTGGGCTTAACATACAGTGCCTCAGCAGGTGCCTCATACATCACCCTCCTGTCTGAGAACTGAGCAGAAAAGATATATGCAAATAGCAATTGAGGCAAAATCCAAAGTGATGGCTGGTTTGAGCCATAGAAAACTCTGGTAAGAAGGTGAGAAACATATCCTTGAAACTGGTGTTTTCTAAAGTCTAAAGAGAAAAGGCTGGAGAGGAAGAGGCAGGGATACTGGGTTCAGAATCAAATTAAAGAGAATAAAGGAAAGCTTCTCTACGAAGAATTTCTGTCCTGAGTTTAATGCCCTTCAAAACCTATAGTCATCATTCCTTTTTAAGTAGCAATCAGTACTAGACGATGTCAATAAAAATAATTGAATCTTGTACTAAATAATGCACTACTTGCTGTGCTTTTGTTACATGAGCCAATTTAGTAATTGGTATTGTTCCTAAGGTAGTTTTGTTCTGACCAATTAAGTTAATGGGACCTCAGTTAATAACCCAATATGCTCTCCTGCCAGCAAGTGAGGTAAACATCAGGAAATTAATTCCCAAACTCGCCGCTTTGAGGGATTGGACTGGGAGTTTGCAGTCACTTCTCATCTTCCCCTTCCTGCCTAGCTGAGGCCAAGCAATGCAAGAGAGGGCAAACTGTTGATAGAAGAAAGAGCAAAGCAGTTTCAGGCAGTTCCACAGCCAGGAAAAGTACCTTACTCCTTGATGCAAATAATGGTTGCTGCATTGCTCCTGTCCTGCTTGTCTAGCTGCAGTATTTGGGATCCCAAATTCGTTTATTTCCACCCTAGGATATCCTGTACCTTCAAAACTCCTTAGAAGAGATCAACAGTACTGTAGTGGGATACCAGAGACAGAGTGACCTTAAATTCGAGGGGATGAACGAGACACTCAGTAGCCTGACACAGAGACTCAGCCTGGTAGAAAGTGATGTGGTTGCACTGAGCAAGGCAGAAAAAAGAGCAAACCTGACCTCCAGCGTGGTAAGTCTTTTCAGATCTGCTGTGGCATGCTCTGTGTTGGTGTGTGTTGTCTGTACATAGATGATATCCCCCCTCCTTGTGTGAGCAGTGTCTGGCATATTTAAGAGGCTATACATTTGTTTTGTGCTTATGTCTGCTTAAATCCATATAATAGCTCTCTGAAGTGCACAGGGTATGTGTGTCTGAAAGGGGTGAGATCAAGGGTCAGTGTAATCATTCAACTTACTACAACTTGTTGGCAGGAATGAAGTCTTTTACAATGTTGCCAATGGCCTATCAGGTAGGGAAACTTGATGTTTTTCCAAAGGAAGTCTTTTTCCTTCCTTCCCTTTCCTTTCTTTTCTCTTCTCTTCAGGTGTTAGAAGTAGTAAAAGTGGTAGATACAACAATCTTGTGCCATTTTTTTAACCTTGAACTTGGCTTTCAGATTTATCCTGCTCCTGTCTGCATATTAGAGGAAACCTTTTGCATATAATATTAAGAAAATCATTTAAAACAGATGAATTTGCTTCTATAAACAAACCCTAATGAAACCAATTGGGTCACACAGGAAAAACATGGAAGGAGAAGGGGAATTAGATGGGAGGAACACAGAAGGCTAATGGGGGAGTGATGGAGGTGATGCAGATAAATATATTATGTACATGGGTAAAAATAGAATGAAACCCATCATGATGTAGAACTAATATTTGCTAATTAAAACATTTTTTAAGAGGTGAAGTCAGACCAGGTGGTGGTGGTGCACATTTGCTGACTCTGAGGAGGTCACTGCTTTTCATGACTCATGAACAGAGTGTGTTTGTTTTTCATCTGTATGGGATTCATGTGGATCATTTCGTTAGCAGTGATAGGTCTCACTTTTAAAAGTACAATGGAGCAAAGACATGATACTTTTTTTTGATGGAAACCAAATACAGGAAACTATAATGTAAATTCAAGTAACCGCCAAAGCTGGAAGCTAACCCACACGTAAAGTCGAGCCCTGGCACATGGTAAGGAATGCTTGAGCTGGCTCTGCCACAGTGAGCTTTGGCAAGCTGCCCGAGTATGGCTTTGGAAGGTGGGGTAGGAGACCTGTCCCCCTCCACCTGGCCAGCCTGCTTTACAAGAGTGTGTAATTTACTACAAAGCTGTGAAGATTAAAGGAGTCCTAGTTCTTAAAGCCCTTTTGAACTCAGCTAAGCTAAGTAGGAGCTGAGAACTTTGAATGATTTGATGAATAATGTGCCTTGCAGGGTTTTCAAGGCTTACTGTGAAAACTTATTACCCCAACCCCCTTCTTATTTTTAATCCAGCAAAGATAGTTGGTAATAGTAGCCATCTGTCCTGCTATTTCTTCCAATAGCATCAGACCAAGCCTGGATCTGGGTAGAAGTTCTGTTGCCTTTTATACTTCAGTTTTAAAGTTTGTGACTAAAACATTTGGAAGCCTCTATTTCCGCTCTGTCTTCTTGTGCCCATCTTCATTCTGTTCTGTTCTCCTACTCCTTTGCCATCTGCGTTTAAAGTGGTTCCGATCCTTTCAATAAACTTGACCGATTTGTTTAAGAAGTGTTGTGTCAGGGTTGGAGAGATGGCTCAGTTGATAAAGTGCCTGCCACACAAGCATGAAGACCTGAGTTCAGACCCCCAGCACCCACATAAAAGCTGGCACAGTGGCATGAATCTGAAATTAGTTCTGGGGGGAACAGAGACAGACAGATTCCTGGAGCTCATTGGCCAGCTACCCTACTCAAAATGGCAAGTTCCAGGTTCAGTGACTGATGATTGTCAGCCTCTGACTGCATACACACGCATGCACGCACAAACTCATATGAGCACATATGTACACCATACAAACACACAAAAGTATTTCATGTCATTCAAGTTGTAATGTTTCTCCTTAACCTTTTCGTCTCTTTTCGTTGCCCTCTAAGATGAGAAATAGGGCTGCCACTCTGAAAAGGGAGTCTTTGGTGAGCAACAGAACTGATTCTGTAAAGGCCCAGAGCATAACAGTAAACAGGAAGCTCCCATAAAGTAAAACAAATGCATCAGAATCTGTATGCTATTCCCTCTAAGAGGAGCATTTGATCTCTTGTGATAAATTCCAGGGCTGAGCGGTTAGTACATTGGGATATTAGTGAGTGAATGAATAGGACATCAGGCACCTACCTTGTGCTCAGCACTTTACTGGGAGCTGGGATGGCCACAGTGAGTAAGGCAGATATGTGGCCCCTTTTGTGGGACAGCCCACAAAACTGAACAGATTCTTAATCACAAGTCGGGTAAGTACTACAGCATGGGAAAGCGTAGGGATCAGGTGGGCTTTCCTAAGGAAACGGCTTTTAAGCTAAGACAGTTATTATCCTAGTCTGCTTTATTACTGTGACCATGATCGAAAACAACACAGGAGGAAGGTGTATTACATCATATGGGTTACAGTCCATTATCAAGGGACACCAAAGCAAAAGCTTGAAGCAGAAACTGCGGAAGAACACCACTTCCTGGCTTGTTTCCTCTGGCTTGTTCAGCTTTTCTATACAGGTCAGGCCCACCTGCCTAGGGATTTCACCACCTGCAGTGGGTTGGACTCTCCTTCCTCAATTAGCAATTAAAAAAATGCCCCATATACTGTTCACAGGCCAGTCTAATGGAGGCAGTTCCTCAGCTGAGGTTCCCTCTTCCCAGGAAACTCTAGTTTCTATCTACTTGACAAAAATTAATTAGCACAGTTATCTAAACTAATGATAAGGGACAGAGGCATAGATAATCTAAAAATGGTGTCCACCTTAAAACTCATTTCACATTTAGATTGCATTCTCAACACTTTCGTAGGCCTTTTAAGACCTGCTGAGATGAAGGGAAAGCCAGGAAGAGTGACAGTGACTACAGCGTCATCTGAGATGCACACAGTGTTTGAGTTCAAAGGATAGGAAGTTCATAGGAGATGAACTTGGCTGAAGTCATATTATGGAAGCTTTTGATGGAAAGCTTTCTATCTACTTTTTCATCCTTAGTGATTTTAGCTAGCGGTTTTATCCTTAGCAATTATCTAGATAAAGTTGTGTATATTTAAGATTTTGATGCATTATAAGCTGAGCTTTTGTTAAGTTTTTAAACTGTTTCTGTGCATTTTTCAAACCTCACTTAGAGAATGACAAGAAGATTGTAAGAGCCAGATTTAAAGGTTGAACACACACACACAAAATAACAGATGGTTACTATTAGAAATTAGTAGTGATTTCCATAGTAAGTCACATTTTAACAGTCAGATCAGAACACAATACTGCATTTCTGCATAAATCTCTTGGCTTTACTTTTAGATCCTTTGCGTCTTATAACTTCGTGCTATTTTAATCAGTCTCTTCATATTAGTTCATCAAAGCATTTAGCATCTAGTTTCATTCATATGTCCCTATTGTATCTCCCTAAATAAGCTAAGTATCCACTGCACAGTAACTAGTAGGGTAGGAGTAAAGATAGGGATGTGTAAACTCAAGGTGTAGATGGAGACTGCTCGCTCATTTCCCGACTGCTCAGATCCAAATAATCACACAGAAACTATGTTAATTACAACACTACTTGGCCTATTAGCCCGGGCTTCTTATTAATTAACTCTTACATCTTAAATTAACCCATTTATTAATCTATGTATCACCCCGAGGCTGTAGCCTACCAGTAAGGTTCTAGCATCTGTCTCCTTCAGCAGCTATGTGGTGTCTCCATGACTCCTCCTACTCTTTGTATATATATTTCTGTTCAGATTTCCTGCCTAGCTTGCTCTGCTAAGCCATTGGCCAAAATAGCTTTATTCATCAACTAATAAAAGCAACACATACAGAAGAACATCCCACATCATCTCCCCTTTTCTATCTAAATAAAAAGGAAGGTTTTAACTTTAACATAGTAAAATTACATATAACAAAACAGGTATCAAGCAAGAATTACAGTTATAATATTTAGTCCATATACATTTGTCAAATTAAAGAAAATAATATTCTATCTTTGTGAGTCTAAAGTTTCATATCTAATTTATATTTTATCATAACTAAGGAAAACTATAATTATAACTATCTATTTTTCAACTCCATCAAAGACCCTAGAAGGATATAATATTACCTAAGTAAACAGGAAGTGCATTGTAAGCAACTTCCAAAGTTCTAGAATTGGCAGAGACATCTTGCTGCCTGGGTGGCCATTCAAATTTTTCAACCTACAGGCACATAGTACTTGACAAACTTTTTTCATGAAGCAGGAAATTTGAAAGGCTGTTTTGCCTATCTTGGCAGTTTGTCAGTCACTTTCTTCTGTATCTTCAGAAGAGTGTCTATCAGTTTCTTCTGTGAGTCTTGAACCCTGGAGGACCATCCCATCTTTTGTATGTTCAGCAGTCACTTTTCTTTGGGTCCTGCATGTCCAGTTCATACAGCATACCATAAATAAGTTCAGGCAAGAGCAGTTTCTTGCCCAAATGGCTATCCTTTTCACATTGAAGACAAATTCCATAACGAGTTTTTTCAATGCCCATCAACCTCTCTGAAGTAATTGGTACTGCCAGAAGCAGACATGTCTCACTGTTGAAAAAAGTCTAAATTCTTAAAACATTTTAAATGCCATATTATATAGGTATTTGAAAGATTGAAGAATGCCTATCCATTTGAAATATGTCTCTGTACATCTAGAAAACCTGACTAACATGACTACCATGTTATTTCAGATAACTATCTATTAATCTGTATTTAAATATACATTACATTTTAAATGAGCTACACAGAATACCTTAAACAAGAGCAAAAATACATAAACACAGTGTAACAAAATCAACCTTAAATTTGTATCAATAGACCAAGATCCATACCAATGCAAACTATTCATCTCTATATCATATCTCCCCACTTTTTTTTTAGAAATTGACTCTAAATATTAATCACTTATAATCAGCCCCCTTTAAATGAAAACAAACATTTATAAACAGTCATTTTGGGAATTGGGAAGTTGTTCTCTCCAAACTGCTTCCTGTTCTTTGTTGGGCAAAGTATTTTTAGGGTTCATGGAGACCTGTCAGGAGGGTCTTGTTCCATCAAACCACATTAGTTTGGATGGAATTCACAGGTTCCCATCCTTTGATGGGAAACAAAAGCACAACCTCTTTTCCAAAGCAACATGTTCTTAGACCCAAATTTCTAATTCAAGATACCTTTAAAATATATATGTTGGTTTAATTTAGCAGCCCCCACAATCATATAACTTTCTGCAGCCAAAAAATTCAAAGAAAACACAGTAATACACATAATCCAGACTGTATATATTCCGTCTTTATGTGGCTTATTTTTTTTTCTCCTTTAATCTATGACTGTCTGTACTCTTTATATTACTTTTGCTGTCACTGTAAAGACTTTGTTTTATTTTTTAAAACTATTTACTTCTTTTTATAACTGTCTATATACCTTTTCCTCTCTCTCTCAAACCTATGTACATTTTTTAAACACACTGTGTCTCGTTTAGAGGTTTTTTATGTCTGAATTTGTCCTGTTATGTATCTGAAATCCTTTTCTGACAAGTAACATTTTAAAATGGTAAGCAGTGTGATCGAGGCAGCCCTGGATGCTGGTTCTGCCTCTCTTGGCCTTTTAATATGGTGGAGGTATGTTCATTGCCTCTGCCTGCGAGCTGTGCTCATTGCCCCAGCTCCAGGGACGCAGCACGTCTATGTTATCATTAAGCAGGTTGTAGCATGCTGCTTATAAACCCCATTTAAGTGCAGGACTTCATTAAGGAGCCAGAGTTCATGCTACGAGCAGGAAACTGCCATTTCTTAAAGAAGCCGTGCAGTTTTTACTTCTAATATTGAGTCAGAAAGCCTTCTCTTAGAGGAGCTGCACCTCTGCTTGCTGCCAGCAAACAGAGCCTATCTGAAAAAATTGCGGCTACCAAGAAGCTGTGCTTAACTCTGTTCTTTTGTGTCTAGAATTTCCATCCAAGCTCTCTCAGTTTTTATGTGGATATAGTTGCCTCACAGTTGACACACAGTTTGTAGGCAGAGACTACTCACTTGTTTCCCAATAATCACACAGAAAGTATATTAATTACAACACTGCTTGGCCTATTAGCTTAGGCTTCTTATTGAATAACTCTTACTTCTTAAATTAACACATTTTTATTAATCTATGTATCATCAACATTAGGTTGTGGCTTACTGGTAAGGATCCAGTGTCTGTCTCCTTCAGCAGCTACATGGCATCTCTTTGGTTCCACCTACTTTCGCTCTATATCTCTGTTCAGATTTCCCACCTGATTTTGCTCTGCTTAGCCATTAGCCAAAACAGCTTTATTCATCAACCAATAAAAGCAACACATATACAGAAGGACATCCCATGTCATGATTTCCATAGTAAGTCACATTTTAATAGTCAGGTCAGAACACAGTGCTGCATTTCTGCCTGAATCTCTTGGCTTTACTTTTAGATCTTTTGTGTTTTATGCCAGTTGATCAGTCTCTTCATGTTAGTTCATCAAAGCATCCTAGCCAGATTCATTTTCTCCTGGCAGTAAGCATTTAGCATCTAGTTTCATTCATATGTCCCTATTGTATCTCCCTAAATAAGCTAAGTATCCACTGCACAGTAGCTAGTAGGGTAGGAGTAAAGATAGGAACGGGATGTGTGAGAAATGGGATGCAGTGGTACTCCTAAACAGAGGATCCGGCCTTTTCATGCAGTAAGCAGACACTAGCCACAGGAAAAGCAGGCTTCTCTCTTTGCAATTAATCTATTTTTTTATATGCCATTCTAGATTTACCTGGAAAGAAGGCAAACTCGGGTAACAGTTTAAATTAGAAATCTTTACAGTAGGGGCATTGGCTGGATCCTGTAAAAGCTTGTGGTTTGACTGAGTTCCTCTGCCTTTTTTTTTTTAAGTTTTGCTTCAGATGACATGGTCATAAGGTGATATCTGAGGCCATTTTTTAGTTAGTGTAAAATAGCTCCAGGAAACAGTGACCCCCATCATCTAGGAAGCAGGTGCGGCATAGGCACCTGAGAAAGGGCACATTTTCTTTACTGAAAGAAGAAAATCTTTCTTTTCTGCTGACACGTGCATGCCTTCCCCTATCAATGGGATGTTCATGGTGAAACAGGTCGTGGAGAACATAATGTGTCCTTAATGGTCTAGCATAAATCCAGCTGCACACTCATCAGTGCTGCCCCAAAGACATCCCAGTAGTTGTCCATCCATTATTGACTTTAGAGGGACACTGGTAAAGGCCAGACTCTCCAGGTGAAATGTGTTCTGGGAATACAGCGGAGTCTCCAGGTAGGAGTCACTTCTACCTTAAACCTTTCTGATCTTTGTTTTGGGCAGAAAGAAGAAAATTCAAATTCTCAGGTGTCCAAGCTGCGAGAAAAACTGCAGCTGATCAGTGCTCTCACAAACAAACCTGGAAGCAACAGGCCTCCAGAGACCGCAGAGGAAGGTGAGCAGCCAGCTGGCTTCTGAATATTTCACGCAGGCTTGGGCAGCCTGCCTGCCTCCTGCGCAGGGAGTAGGGACGGTGTCCGCCAGCACTGATGAAAGCCAGTGAGTGATGCCTGAGCGCACAGAGATGAGGCTGATGCACTTCACTTTCATTTAGCAAAAGCCCATTTTGTACTTGATTTGTACTCCAGTCTATTAAGGGGAGAACGGGTAATGTTTAGCTGGAAATAGACTTCTCCATGCTGTCTGCATCCAATTATAGGCAAAAATGTTACTGTCATAGCTTATATTAAACCAGCCCTAAATGTTATGTTTCTGTTATTGTGAGTGCATAAAATTTACTTAAAAATAAATATTAGTCCTCCTGAAAGTCATTAACATGTAATGATGGAATTAATCCATTTGCAGGCCACTTGGCTGTAGGTAAGGACACAATCAATATTATCAGATGCATTAATTAACCATCTACTGATTCAGGCCCTGTGAGGATAGAACATGGTATTAGACAGTATTGGCTTTAAACTCCCTGCCTCAAGCATTCTTCAGCTTTGGAGACGTAGGATAGATTCCCTCGGATTCTCTCCTGTGAGAAACAGAAGTACATTGAAGGCCTTCCCCTAACATTATCTTATGGTAACATGGCTCAGGCCCCCAGATCAGACTTAACAGCCTGTTTCCCAAGAAGTCAAAGGACTTATCCAATAAGTCTTAGCATCTAGCATAAATGATGGCAGCTGTACTATAGCTTGAGTATTCCTTATTCAATAATATCCTTATTATTACTTATGAGGCCTAAAGTATTATCAATTTGGGGTTCTTTCCTTTTTGGGGGGTATTAGCAGGTTTTCTTTGAGTTAGTATTCAAGTCTAAATACAAAAATCATTCATGCTCGGCAGTGGTGGTGCACGCCTTTATTCCCAGCACTCGAGAGACAGAGGCAAGCAGATCTCTGTTAGTTCTGATCTACAGAGTGAGTTCCAGGACAGCCAAGGCTACCCAGAAAAACCATCTTGAAAAAAAATCATTCATATTTCATATATGCATTATCCATATACATATGGCCTAGTGTTAATTTTATTTGTATTTTTAGGTCACCTTTAATTGATATGACCATCACATGAAGTCGTGTGGAATTTCCCACCTGTGTCTGTACTCTGAAAGCTTTGAATTTGGGGGCATTTCAGATTAGGGCTATGCAACCTGTGCACAGGTTCTGTTTCAGATCTTAATGTAATACTGATTCCTCCTGACTTGTCCACAAACGTCCCTCAGTCCACGCCTTTAACTCTCAGCTACTCTGAAGTTGAATATATGTACTATTGTCCTAAAAGGTGACTTTCAATACTAGTTTAATTTGGTGTTAGAACTGATTGTAATAAAAGTGTATGTTTGTTACAGAGCAAGTACAGAACTTCACATCAGATCCATCAACGCTGTCAAAATTTTCACACTTTCTTGGAGATCAAATTGAGACCCAGCTAAAACCTATCTCCCTACCAGGGATTTCTAGCATCAAAGGTAATATTAATGATGGAAATGTTCAACACTGTAACTGTTATAGCTTTTTAATGTTTTCTTGTTTAAAAACAAAAGCCTATCTAATGGACTGGAGAGATGGCTCAGAGAGTGGCAAAGACTGAGTTCAGTCCCCAGAACACGTGTAAAAAAACAAAAACACACTCTTCCAGTTCCAGCACTGGGGATGTGGAGACAGCGGATCCTAGGGGCTCAGTGTCCGGCCAGTGTTGAGTTCCAAGCTAGTGAGAAATACTTTCTCAAAAACAAAAAAGGTGAACAGGGACCAGAGAGATGGCTCAGTGGGTAACAGCATTTATAGCCTGGTGACCTAAGTGCAAGCCCAGAACCAACTAAGGTGGAGCAGAGAGATGACTCCAGAGTTGTCCTCTGACCTTCGCACGTGACGTGTGTACACCCACACATAATACCACACAGGAACACATTACACACATTTTATAGCCAACATTATTGGGCCAGCTACAGAAGTCTGATCAGCAGATGACTGGTTGAGACAGAATTCAAACTGAGGCTGTCTCCAAAGCCTCCATAGTAGTGTCTTTCAGTGTGTTTTAAGGTGTTCAGTCAAAGAATGGGGATACACTGTAAGATACAGTCTGAACCAGACACAGTGGCACACGCCTCTAATCCCAGCACTCAGGGAGCTGAGGCACAAAGATAAAGAAATTGAGGCCAGCCTGTGCTATATATAGTAAGAGTGTGTCTCCAAAGAAAGTCTTTTCTTTCCTCGTGGATATGTTGTCTAATGCAGAGAACAGAAAAAAAGCCAAGACAATTCTGTGAGATTAGCAAAACAAGTCAGAGTTGACTGTTTTCACGACCCTCTAGGAGGTCAATGAGCAAAATAAATACCCATAAAAGGCTGAGTTTCACAGGATGACGTTTGCCTCCTTCCAGTAAGGCTTTCTACTCTCCATTGTAAGGTTGAGGCCTCCTGCGGTTCTTGGGCTGTCTGGAAATCACCCAGTTGTGGTCACATACCTTCCACTGGCTCTTCACTTTACCTTAGATACCCTTGTGCATTGTGTCCCAGGTCTGGTGTAGGCTCTTCCTATACATTACAATTTGTTTTGTTTGTTCCTACTTTGCATATGCTACTCTATTGAAATTCCCTAGGAAGAAACAAAATTTAGCTTCCATGAGTAAAGTATCCGTCCTCTTCACTCCCTAACCTGCAGCTCAGAGCCTGGTAGACATGATTGTGTAACTGAATGAATGGGTTGCTTACGTGCTGCAATTCATTAATGCTTAAATGCTCTTCTTTTCCCCTGCCTCTGGTGGTTTTCCTTTGTCTTCTGGCGAGGAAGGGTAGTCATTGTATTCACTCTCTATTAAAAAGAATTTCTGGGGCTGAGAGATGGCTCAGTGGTTAAGAGCACTGGCTGCTCTTCCGGAAGACGAGGGTTCAATTCCCAGCACCCACATGGTAGCTCACAACTGTCTGTAACTCCAGTTCCAGAGGATCTGACACCTTCACACCAGTGCACATACAATAAAGTTAAATAAGTCATTTTTTGTTTTGTGTTTTGTGAGATTCTCTGTGTAACAGCCCTTGCTATCCTGGAACTCACTCTGTAGATCAGGCTGGCTGCCTCTGCCTTCCAAGTGCTGGGATTAAAAGCGTGTGACACCACAGCACACTACACGAATAAGTTATTTTCTTTAAAAAGAAAAAAGAAAGAAAAAGACTTTCCATGTACTGTTGGGCACTGGGAGGAAGTATCCCGTCTGCTCTTCTGGCTCCAGGAGCCTCTGAGGCCTCACCAGCTGCACTGCCGGCCTGTGGCAGCAGTGAGAGGGCCTGTCGGAAGTTTGTAGGAAATCCTCGGTGGAGCAGATCTTGCGCAGAAACTGTTCCTCCTCCCTTTGGCACATTTTCATTCTTCCCCAGTACCAAATGGCAAGAGGCCTGTGGGGTCCAAGTGTGATCTTGAATAACTAAAGGAAAATATTCAGGAAGGCTTTTAAAGAAACACAGCCCAGAAACCTTCACTTCTTCAGTACTATGAAGTAAGCATAAGAACTCAATAGAGTCCTTTTTCTTTTTTATTTCTTCTAAATTTTACCATTATTTATTTTTACACAATTCTTAACGGTGTGTACTCTCTCCAAGTCCAGAGGCATAAGATCTTCCTGGCACTGGAGCTGCAGACATCTGTGAGCCATCCAACAAGGATGCTGCAAACTGAACTCTGGTCCTCTGGAGGAGTAGTACACTCCTGACCACTGAGCAATCCCTCTAAACCCTTTTTGGATTTTTTGTTGGTTTACTTTATTTATTTATTTTTGGTTTTGTCTGTCTGTTTTGGGACAGAGTCTCATGTAGCCCAGATTGACCTCAACTCTCTATATACCTAAGGTTGGTCTTGAACTCTGGGTTACAGGCATACACTATTACACCTGGCTCAAATCCTTTGTAAATGTTAAAGGCTTTTGTTGGAAACTGATACCTTAGTTATTTTTTTTTAACACAAATTGACTAGTGGCATCAACCAACAAAAAATAAATACAGAGGCAGACAGAGAGTCCTCTGGTTCTTTTGTAAACTGTATCATCTGTGGACCTTAGTAATTCTCAAGGCTATTTAGCCGTCACCACTGTCTAATACCATAGCGTTTCCATCACCCCAGAATGAAGCCTCACACTCAGCTGTTCCTCCCGAGCCCTGCCAGATGCTTCAATACTTGGCATCAATTCTGGCCATTTAAGTTGAATCCGCATGGTGGGAAAAAGAAAACCCACTTCCACGAGTTGTCCTCTGCTCTCCATGTGTGCTTTGCCATGTATACATATACATATACACACATACAAATAGTAAATCAATAAATAAGAGAAATATTTAAATTGCTCTCCAGTTACCACATTCTGGGCCCTAGCAAAAGCACTGTCTCTTTGGATTTATGTATTTGGGTTGTTTCATTTGTAGACATGGAATCATACAATATATGGCCTCGTGTATGCCCCTTTCGTCAGAGCGCTCTTTTCGTGTTGTGGCATGAAGCAGTACTTGCTAGGACTGAGTAATAGTCCATCGTGGTGTGCTCACGGTGCTCCATCCGTCCAGATAGTCGAGCTGTTTTCACTTTTGTGAATTACTAATGCTGCTGTGAGCACGAGTGCATAGATTTTATAGAAACATGTTTTTCTCTTGACTCAGTGCCTAGGGATAACATTGCTAGGTCATATAATTCTTTATTTTGTCTTAATTAAATTGATGTTTTATTCATAGATATAATTTTAAATTTTATCATACAGTTTGTCAATTAAAACACATATTTAACATTTTCATCATAAATAATACTTTTAAGTACAAATGTATATGATATAATGTCCTCCAGCATGCTACAAATGTCTAAACATCAGTGACTCTTAGAGCTTGGACTTACTCATAAGAGTGGCCAGTAGAGAAGATATGTCTTAAAGAATAATCTAAGAGAAAACCAGGGAATTCATTAAACGAAGTAAGTTCTATCTGAACAAGGTATAGACAGTCTGCCTCCTGATCATTCCCACAGTCACCTGCTCAGCTGCTCTGATGAGTTGTCTGTCCTCAGGTGTCTGTGAGGAACACAGTGGTTTATCATTGTCTTTACACAGGAATCACATTCAAAAGCAAACCTCTTCATTTTGAGTCAAGAAATGACTGTTTTCTATAGAAAATGTGTTCTATAGAATAATGTATCAGCCAGAATGATTGTTTAAATGTTGACTTGTCCTAATTAACCATTCTGGTTTTTTGTTTGTTTTAGTTTTTATTGTTTTTATTGAGCTATATATTTTTCTCTACTCTCCTCCCTACTTCTCCCCTCCCCTTCTGCCCTCTCCCATTCCCATGCTCCCCATGGTCCCAGTTTACTCAGGAGATCTTGTCTTTTTCTACGTCCCATGTAGTTTAGATCTGTGTATGTCTCTATTAGGGTTCTCTTTGTTGTCTAGGTTCTCTGGGATTGCATTGAATATATAGATTGCTTTTTGTAACATTGCCATTTTTACTATGTTAATTCTTCCTACCCAAGAGCATGGGAGATCTTTCCACTTTGTGGTATCTTCTTCAATTTCTTTCTTTAAAGATTTAAAGTTCTCATCATACAGGTCTTTCACTTGTTTGGTTAGAGTTACTCCAAGATATTTTATGCTATTAGTAGCTATTGTAAAGGGTGATGTTTCCTGATTTCTTTCTCAACCCATTTATCATCTGTGTACAGGAGGGCTACTGATTTTTTTTTATTTAATCTTGTATCCTGCTACATTACTGAAGGTGTTTATGAGTTGTAGAAGTTCCTTGATAGAATTTTTGGGGTCGCTTATGTAAACTATCACATTATCAGCAAATAGTGAGAGTTTAACTTCTTCTTTTCCAATTTGTATTCCCTTGGTCTCCTTTTGTTGTTTTATTACTCTAGCTAGAACCTCAAGTACTATATTGAATAGATTTGGAGAGAGTGAATAAATTTTGTCTTGTTCCTGATTTCAGTGGGATTGCTGGGAGTTTCTCTCCACTTAGTTTGATGTTGGCTGTTGGCTTGCTGTATATCGCCATTATTATGTTTAAGTGTGTCCCTTGTATCCCCGCTCTCTCCAAGTCTTTTATCATGAAGGAATATTGTATTTTGTCGAAGGCTTTTTCAGCATCTAGGTCACATAATTCTTGAACTGCCAAACCATTGTTCAAAATGTGTCTGCCAATAGCCATGTATAATGATGAATCAATCCACTTTCCCTACGTTTCTTGACGGTGGCTGTGCTAGTGGTCATAAAGCAGTTTGTCATCTTGAGTCCCTCCTTTTTTTAATTTCTTTTATTTTGGATTATAATTACATCAACTCCTCCCTTTCTTTCCTTCCTCCAAAACTTCCCATGTTCCCCTCCTTGCTCTCTTTCAACTTTATGGCCTCTTTTTTTCATTAATTATTGCATGCATGCGTGTGTGCGTGTGTGTGTGTGTTTCTAAATACAACCTGCTCAGTCTGTATAATGTTTCTCATATGTGTTTTCAGAAGTGACCATTTGGTCTAAGATAACCAATTGATGTGCTCTTCCCTGGAAAGTTCATTTCTCCTACTCTTTGCACTCCCTGGTTGCCTGGAGTTCTTTTGTATGGTTGAAGCTTCGTGGGCTTTCCCCATCCACTTTGGCATGTCTATTGTTGTTATCCTTATTCAGTTCATATTTAAGCATGTCTATTGGTAATACTTTATAAAGCCGGGTTGTGGTTCACACCTTTAATCCCAGCACTCAGGAGGCAGAGGCAGGTGGATCTCTGTGAGTTCGAGGCCAGCCTGGTTTACAACAGCTAGTTCCAGGACAGGTTCCAAGGTTCCAAAGCTACAGAGAAACCCTGTGTCGAAAAACCAGAAGAAAAAAAAAGGCTTTATGGGTGTGTCTTCTGCAGTGTTCCCTGAGCCTTAGATATGGGAGTTGTTTTGTACCCGTTGGGACTGGGCTCCACAACTCTGCATTTTTATTGGTTGTAGTTTTCACTAATGTTTTCTGCTTGTTGCCAAGAGAACCATCCTTGATAAAGGAAATTTCTACTACCCTTACCTGTAGATATAAGGACAAACATTTTTAGAGTATTATTAGGAATTATGCTGGTTAGAGTTTTCTCCTCCAAAGTCCGTGACTTCACTAGGCCTAGGTAGTTGACTAAGTTTCCAATACTAGGCATAAATTCCCTCCTAACTTAAGCAGGTATTATTAAGTCGAGTTAGAGAGCTGATGGTTACTGCCAAGGCATCCATGCCACTACTGCACTCTTGAGGTTCTTGTGCCATGCTGGTCATCATTGTGTTTCGTAGGCATCATAGCAGGGTAGCATTCTTGGTTGCTTCCTTCCTTTGGAAGCTTAATTGGCACCTCTGGTACCAAAAAAGCTAATCCTTAGGAAGGAGGCTTTTGGGTCAGTTCCACCTCACGGGCCTCTGGTGTCTACATCTGAAGTGCACAGTGTTTTCAGCAATATGGACTACCGTCCACCTCTGGTAGGGGAGGGCAACCAAGGGCAGTGGTAGTAGCCTGTATGTTTTGGGGAGTCCTTGAACAAAACCGACCAACCAAAAGAGAACTTCTTATGCCTAATGTTGAGATTTTTCTGGGTGGTCTTTGGCTTTTGGAGAGAGCATTATCAGCCCAGATGAGAAAATTTCATTCAAACTATATATGTATATTTACACAAGACATGTATATTATAGGGTTTGTTTAGGTAAGTAGTTAATAGTATGGTTCCTTTTGACTTTTTCAGATATCCTTACCAATTTTACCCTCCTCCCTCCTGTGTTTATTTCCCTCTCAAGTCTCTGATTCTTGAGCTACTCAATTTCTGGATCCAGAAAGACAATGCTACATAGTAGAAAAAGCTCTACTAGGTAATATGAAAATTTGTACCCAACCATATTTGATACACTTCAGTGTTTTTCAAAGTTGGTTGATCTTTGTATTTTATAATCAGCAGTACTGAGAATGCAGCTCACATAAATATATAGTACAATATAACAAAAGTATCTTTAGGACCATTTCAGAAATTGGAAACTCAAGTCAGCAACTCAAATAGCAATTTTAAAAATCAAACATTCTAACACAACACAATCAAAAGATGTACTGATCTGATACATGCTAAAGAATAACGGCAAGAAAACATTAAAAGCCTTTGTTTTCTACAAACCATTATGTTTCTATAAGAAGAGAAAACTTGGTATATACAATAAAAACACTGCAGTTCACAGCATACAATAGTCTCATATCCAAAGCAAAGTGCAGCATTTGGTGGTGTGTGGCACAAGGACACATGCACTGCAAAGTGTACATGTTATGTGTCAATTGTGACCTGCAGACTAACACAGCACATCCACACAAAGTGTACATGTTATGTGTCAGTACAATTGTGGGGCTGGAGAGATGGCTCAGTGGTTAAGAGCACCGTCTGCTCTTCCAGAGGTCCTGAGTTCAATTCCCAGCAACCACATGGTGGCTCCAAACCATCTGTAATGAGATCTGGCGCCCTCCTCTGGCATGTGGGTATACATGGGGGCAGAAAGTTGCATACATAATAAATAAATAAATCTTAAAAAAAAAAAAAGAAAGAAAAGTACAATTGTGTCCTGCAAACTAACACTCCCCAAAACACCTCAGATTTGTTAAGCATATGACTCTTATTTAACATTTGGTCACTAGGGGCTGGAGAGATGGCTCAGCAGTTAAGAGCATTGCCTGCTCTTCCAAAGGTCCTGAGTTCAATTCCCGGCAACCACATGGTGGCTCACAACCATCTGTAATGAGGTCTGGTGCCCTCTTCTGGCCTGCAGACATATACACAGACAGAATATTGTATACATAATAAATAAATAAACATTTAAAAAAAAACATTTGGTCACTAAATGTTTAAAAATCATTTATTAGCCGGGCGGTGGTGGCACACGCCTTTAATCCCAGCACTTGGGAGGCAGAGGCAGGCGGATCTCTGTGAGTTCGATACCAGCCTGGTCTACAAGAGCTAGTTCCAGGACAGGCTCCAAAACCACAGAGAAACCCTGTCTCGAAAAAGCAAAACAAATAAATAAATAAATAAATAAATAAATAAATAAATAAATAAATAAATATAAAAATCATTTATTGTTGCCAAACCCAGAGCTGGTCGGTAGTTCCAGTCTCCATAACCAGCCTGCTCTGGGGATCCTGTCACCATTTTTTGAGGCTGGATTACAGAAAGGCCATTATACCCTCATAGCACTTGCCTCTATTCTGGGTATCCAAACTCTGGTCTTCTTGCATGATGCCAAGCACTTTAACCACTGAGCCATCTTCCCACCTGGTCATTCTGATTTAAAATCTTATCTTTTGTAGTCAAAATCTGCAACTAGTTCTGGTGTGTACGTATGAGAGAGAGAAAGAGAGGGTGGGGAGAAGAGAAAGGAAACTGACTGTTAGTTATTGGAGGGGGTTGCACTTGGAGGCTAAAAGAGGGCATTTGGTCCCCTGGACCTAATGGGAAACTTGACTCTAATCCATCTCTCCAGCCCCAAAGAACATTTTTTGAAGCAAAGTTGGAGAACTGTTTTGTTTTGTAGGGGAAAGGTTTGTTTGTACGGTGATAAGATCTCACCATGTAGCTTTGGCTGGCCTGGAACTTACTATGTAGGCTATTCTCAAGTCCAAAGAGATCTGCCTGCCTCTACCCACCCAATCCCAAATGCTACCACTAAATGTATTTGACAACCACACCTGGCAAAGTAGCTTTTCTTTTAATGCTTTGGAGATAGCTGAAGCTACTTTTAATTGTGTGCACAAACATCTAATGTCTGCTTTTTAATTCCTGTTTAACAGACCTTCATGATTTATTCCACAAGGCTGGTCAAGATGCGGTAGATGGGATGCTGACCTATCAAGAAATCTGGAATTCCCTAGGTTCTGGCATGCCAAGACCAGAGAGCTTGAGAGCCTTTGATTTCAATGGAGATGGAAGATACTCCTTCCAAGAGCTAAAAGTAGCTTTAGGTATCTAGTATTGACAGGCATATTTTGAAATGGATGTGTACCCTGGACTACCTAAAATCTACTTACCTAAAGGAAAAAAACCTCTTGACTTATCCATCAGCCTTCCAGCCCTTCACACTATTGTAGCAGACACATTGCCACCTTTTAACTTGTTTGAAAATGCTATTTAAAAAAATTATTTTTTTAAAAAAATTTACTTATAATATGATGTTTGGAAATCTATGATTTCCTGAAGCCAGAAATATCTTGTAACTTAAAAGTTGCCAGGAGAAAAATAATAAAGCCCTCTATCTCTTTCCTGTTTTTGAGGGGAAGAGACTTTATCTTTTAAAGTTGGAAAGTGTATATATAGAGATAATAAGTCACTGTTTATATTTCATATGAATCTGCCTTAAATTAGCTGCACTTTATGGAGCCTCAGAATATGTCTTTTCTTTGAAAGATGAGTCTTTTCTGTTTATAAATACACAAAATGAAAGGTTGTGCATATTGTATAGAGAGTCGGAAGAAGGGCTTCGAACCGGATGAACAAATGATTTGTGTGTGATTGACAGTCTGCTCTGGGTGGTAGCTGAAACTGTTCACATCTCTTTCAGGTAACACTCAAAGGCCTTGGTGTCACCAATGGGTTTGTTTGGTCAGGGAGCTGGGGCATCAGTTCACTGAGTGGAAGCTGTGCAGAGGATGCCAGCTCCAGGTGCAGAAAAATCAGATTCTGGGTCATTGCTCCTATTTCTAACATAAAAACCAGAGAAGTCTTGTTGAGATTTCCCTCATTTTTAATTATCTCTCAAGGTTTAGAGCATAAAGGTTATTCGGTGGGGAATTATGTTTTCCCTCAGGCAAGCTAGATTTTGTCTTCTCTGCCAACACACTCAAGACTACCTTAAAGTTGTAACTGCCTACCTGTGGCACCATCTCCAGTCTGGAAGGCAAAGGCTCATGTCCTTGGTCACTATATCAAATTAGTTGTCCAGAGCATTAGAGAACAGCTCTGAGTTTTGACTCAGGAAACAACACCCTCTGGAATTTTACCTCTGAGCTACCCAAGAACTTGCTTTATTTCTTGGCAGGACACTGAAAGGCAAGTGCAGTCAAATGAAATGTGAAATCCTATGCTCTGCTCACAGTTGTCCACTCAGAAGCAGCTGTAGGTTTTCTGTCCAGAGGATGCCTCAGTGCCAAGCAGGCTTGGAGCAGGGGCCTTCCGGTGATGTTGGCAGTTTTTCCAGATCTAAAAGACAAGTACAGTGCTTTCCCCTTTGCATACTTTGTGGGCAAGTCACGAAAGGTCTGACTAGAAGGAGATCGGAGATCACCAGTGTCACTATATGTTGAGAGCACTTCCGGTGTTGTTCTTGGGTGTCTCTGGGCACCATGAGAGGAAGACCACACAGAACCTCACATCACCGTAGCCAGTCAGGGAAACACTGGAGAAGCTGCAGTGCTGCAGGCGTCTTTAGTACTGATCATTCCTGTGTAACTGTGTTCCAGTTGCCCCCTCAGCTGTGGACAGTCTAGTACCCTTAAACCTTTAAAGATGTTGGAGTTTGGTTTGGTTTTGTATTTTATTTCCTTTACATGCTATCCATCTCCCTAGATATATTAAAACTCAGTGAAGGCAAGATAAAGTTTTCCTGTGCGTTTGTCTTCTTATCTCACGTTTCTTCCTCTTTAAAGTTTTTGCCTTAACGTTTGCCTTGCCCATCTATGCTGTCACTTTCTTGGAAAGGTTGAAAATACACTTCAACATTAACCTGGCACTTTAGTAACTCGAAGGTAACTCTTGCTCTTGTGGCTGCCTTCTGTACTCCCCTCTTTTTAATATATACATATATACCCTTACAGATTTTGTAATAACCAAATAAAGTTCTAGCAATAAATTGAATTATTCTGCTATATTTGTATATATTGTAACATAAATAGTATCTGTACCTGGAAGGTATTTTTTTTTTGAGAATTGATTTATATGATATATACTGAGGGTAATGTAGCTTGTCCTTTTTAGTTTTAAGTTTTTATTTGTAGGCAGATACTTTCAAGACACCTTAACTCTTTGTGGTATATGCTTTCAGGGGGAAGCATGGTTTGTTTCTTGGTCTTTCTTCTGTTCTTCTTCCTTCAAGCTTGTCTGCCAGCATTACCCCTGAGCCATGCATTGTCTCCTCCCCTACCCTACCAAGTTGGCCAGAGGTATCCATAACTGTCCTCTGGCCTATGATAACTCATCTTGCCTGAGGCATTACCAGATCTCCTCGGTAGAGGTAGGTATCTTATCCTCCTTTGCTAAAAATTGGAGAGGCTCACTGGCTTAGGAGCCCCAGACGCCTATCGCTCAGTGAAGACTGGGGTTTTCATTTGTATACTGTTAACTTGTGCATCAGTGCCTTGTGTTAGTCAGGCTTACCAGCCACAGATCACCTCTAGGAGAAGAACCGGATGGTGGTGGTGAGTTTGGCTTTGGGTTTAAATCCTGTGGCCTTGCCAATCAGCAGCTCTTGAGTGCTTACCACCTTAGTTTCTTAAAGCATTGCTCCTTGGCCCTTCGCTCCATTGCTGTGTACCATCTAGCATTATATTTGCTGAATAATCTTCCTCAAACTATTCATGGTAGTACATGCCTGTAACTCCAGCCCTTGGGAGGCTGAGGCAGGAAAATAATGAGTTCTAGTCCCGTCTGGGTTACACAGTGAGATCTTGTCTCAAAAAAAGGACCTAGCTTAGAGATGACTGCATTTACGGAGCAGAACAATGCTTGGCACTTGAGAATGAGTCTGATGCGAACGAGCTGAGGAGTGGACAGTCGCAGTTCGCTGCCAGCTCTTTCCCCTTCCATCGTAGCCTTCTCTGTCGTTTCTGGACACAGCCCTATCAGCCTCCCTCTCTGGTGCCCGCGGTCACAGTTGAAGATTTTGACTGTTATAGGCTCACACTCATAATGGCCTATTGAGTTAGTTGTTTCTAGTGACAGCTTTTGTTTGCTGCACACCTCATTGGCTTGCTTACCAGCCATCGAGATGTGGTCCCTTCTCTCATAGTCAAGTCAGAATACATTTGGGTATTCCTGAGACTGGAGAGAGCATGTATTGTTTGTTATATGAACCTAACCTACCTTGTTGTTTTCTCATATTAAGAAATGTAAATCTACTTTATATTAATGGAGCTATTTTGGCAATGTATAAGCAATTTTGGTTCTGTTTAGGGAGTGGGTTCAAGGTTTCCATGACTTCATTTGAGCTTTACTGACTTCCTATCAGTATAGCCATTTTAATTTAAATAAAACATTTCCTTTCTCTCACTGTGTCTGACTAAAATCTTCCCTGCTTTCCTAATCCCTATTTTTGTGAACTGCTTTCTGCCTCCTCTTGAAATCAAAAGCTATTGGTATCACAAGACAGTATTTAAGACTGTGCCTTAGGAATTACCATGTTTTGTCAAGAAGGCTCCTGAGGCAAAAAAAAAAAAAAAAAAAAAAAAAAAAAAAAAAACCTGCAAGAATTGTCTCAGCTGTTGGCTACCTGCCAGACCCCCTTGTGGGATCCGCCTGCAATACTCCTTTGCTGAAGACACCACATACTCTGTTCATGGGACAGAAATCAAGTTGGAATTGGGGAGGAAGCTTCCTTCCTGATAGATGGGTAGCCCTCAAAATGCATGGAGGTCTCTCCAGGCTGCGGGGAGAGAAAAACCATCAACAGTCAGCTGTGGATCCTGTGTACCGTGCTACCCACCACCAGGCAAGATGAGCCCACTTGACAACAGGAACTCATGACTAGAATCGTAAGCCAAACTAAAAGCCTCTGGCTGGGAAGGTCATAGGCCGTACTATAGAGACTCACAACCACCCAAAGTGAGGGTTGAATGTCCATCCGTAATTGAGACATATGTCCTCTCCAGGCTCAGGGCCCATTGCAGAAGGGGTAGACTGAATACACGAGCTGGAATAAGTAGGGCAGGGGAGAGAATACTAACATTGAACTTGATGTGGCTTTGTGCTCTCAGACCCACTGTAGTTGTGATCACCTACACAAGACCGGACCTGCCAACATCTGGTCATGGGTCAGGAAAGGAGCTCTTGAGGCCCCACCCCTCCCTGAGGACTTAAATGCAGTCAGTTCATGGTTGTCCTGGATGGGACATTTATTTTTGTGAGTAAGTAGTGTAGCCACTGGTAAGCAACCCTAATGAAATTCGTTGTTGGTTTCTTGTTTTCTTGTTTTGTTTTTCAGAGAAGACATGAAAGGGTTACAGTGTTTGACCTGAGGAGTGAAGGCTGCAGAGCTCAGGCTTTGGGCAGATTCAGGATGAGAGGGAGCAAGGTGGGGCAAGGACTGAGGCTGCACTGGTGTCCATCAGAAGCTCCACGTGGACCTGTTTATGTTTTCATATTCTATTTAAAGAATGTGGTTTTTTAAAAAGTTCCATTGGATTGGAAGAAGTAAAAAAGAAAGATAAGGGCCTAAAACCCATTGCTAGAGTTTGTGTAGACGGGACTGGGACTTTTATATACACACAAAAAAATTAACTACATATTTACCAAGTTCTGGGAATCCTCTTCTCACCCTTACCATACATACACAAAATCTGAGGACCTTCCACTCACCATTTACAAACACGGGTTTGGCTCATTTCCCTAGTGAAAGGATGTCTGGAAATACATAGTTCAGAGATAGAGCTCTTGCCATGCACAAATCCATGTTCAATCCCCAGTGCTGGGGTCGGAGGAGCAGGGGATGAAAAGGAGAAATTCCTATTCTGTGGCTGAGCCACTCCTAATCTTAGAACTGGTAGTGTTCTAGGTAGTGTTAATCATCAGTCCTTTAAGGGTTGTTTGCAAAAGATAGTAACATTCCCATGTAATGGATCTTCTGAGGAGCCATGTTTATCTTTAGGAAAGATATAAATGGTGCTATAGAAGTGGCTCAGTGGTTAAGAGCACTGGTTGGTTTTCCAGAGGACCCAGATTCAATTCCCAGCACCCACATAGAGGTCCACAATTGTCTGTAACTCCAGTTCTAGGAGATCTAATGTCCTCTTCTGGCTTCCATGCGCACAGACATACATGAAGACAAAACATCCATACACATAAAATTAAAGAAAAAATTTAAAGAAAGATATAAGCGATTAAGCCAAGTATGAGGATGCAAACCTGAAATCCAGCACTCAGAAGACTGAGGCAGGAGGAGCAGGAGTTTAAGGGTAGCCTACCTACGCAAGCCAGCCTGGAATATAGTGAGCCCCCATCTCAAAAAAAGAAGATGGGAGGAGAGGAGGAAAGAAAGGATAAGATACAAACTAGGTGTAATTCTAGATGTGCTGACCAACCAGTCTGTCAATTAATGACAGCCTCCACACACTGATGCTTTTAATCAGTGTTCTAACAAGACATGGCTAAGCAAATACACCGTGGAGTATGATAGAATTACTAGGAAGTTAGATGCCAGAAAAATGTGAACTGAAGAGCTAGCCATGTAACAGTGAAAGCATATGCACAGAGAACCCGAGTCTGCATCTCCTGACAGAAGGATCTGAATAGCAGCTGGTTGGCACCGTGCTTGGGGATATTAGAAATAAAGGACAAAGACAGCCAGCTAAGAATCAATACATGGCAAATAACAGTCAAGCTATACTGTCATGGTATTTGTTAGGCCTATGACATAGCCAGCATGGGTCACCACAGCCTCCAACAATGTCCTCTTATGGCCCCTGTGCTTCCCGCCCTGCTGAGCAGCAGTGTCTGGAGGCCTACCTAGGTCAGAGCCTAGCACTTGTTTGGGCTTGAATACTGGATGGAGGGATATTGAGTCCAGCCACGAGTATTGGTTCAGCGTGTCTCCCAAATGCTAACCTTCATTCAGTTCCCGGAACATGCAACAGTGAAACTCGTGACCAGATTGATTTGAAAGTGCTATAGTCACATGCTGAAGACGTTGCCCTTCTAGGAACTAATGAGACGGGGGAGAGACTTAGACTTTTAAAAAAAAATTTATTGATGTGATGTCCAGATGGCTCTAACCTCTTTGCCAATACCAACTCCTTGAGGTTATTTCTGCTTTCTACCAAAAAGGAGCCTTTGGTACCTGCAGCTCCCACCCTCAATGAGAAGAGACTACAGTTCTGAAGCAAAGGACTTGGCATTAAAACAGTTTGTTCCATGGGCCAGTATGGGGAGGGAACAGAAATGAACTTTCTTCTCAGGGTAGTTGGCCAAAGGGTAGGAGACAGAGTGGTTCAGCGTGGGAGGCAGGTTGCGGAGGGACAGGGCAAAGGGCACCTCTTGAAAAATGGGTAATGGGACTGGGGAGTCAGTCCGAGGCTGTGGCATTGTTGAAGGCTGGGGCTGCTTTGGAACCACCAAAGCACGTTGCAAGGGACCAGAGGCTTCACCCCTAGGACTGCTGTCTTGCACAATACAGTTCCCACCTTCAGAGATCTCCAGCTCCCATAAAGAATCTGAATTCTGAACTTCGGTCTCGGTCTTGGTGCCAGCAAAGGGAGGGCCAGTATTAATGGCTGTGTTCATGCCATGGTGACGCCGCTTGTTTATCCAGTACAACAGTGGGCTGTAGGTGAACATGGCAGCTCTCATCACTTCCACCCACTGCTGGGCGTGTTCTTCTCTCTGCAAGTTCTTCTTCCAATGCAGAAAGAGTATGCAGCTGCCTATTAGCAAGGAACACAGCCCCAGGAATCCAACGCACAAGGAGACCCACACTAAGGCAGTGAGAAAGAAATCCGATGTGCTCAAGTAAGGCCTCATGCCTCTCTTGCCCTCATCACCATTACTCTCTCAACTCCTTCCCTCCCTCCTCATTCTCTTGCTAGACTTCCCAGTTACTTAAAGGACCATTTTAGCTATTTACAGATAAGAAACACTAGGTCTAGAAATCGTAAGAGCTAAGTCGGCATCTCAGGGGTCCTATGTTTCTAGGAAAGATTATCATCTAATTGCTTAGCACCCCAAGCAGTCACTACTCCTTTGTCCATGCAAAATATTTTCCCTATTTGTCCCCCATGTTAAGGGCACAAAGTGAGGGACAGGGACTAGAGGTCCCTTACTTACTGCCAGGGAGGCTCAGGTCCTCCTTTTGGGAATCCATAAAGGTCAGCCTTAGCGTCCAGCCTATCGCTCTGGGGAGAAGAAATTCTCTCCACCAATAGGAGTCCTCAGAATGCCCAGGCCTCATTGTTCTCTAAAGGAAAGGTCACCGGGTTCTGTCCACCGGGCATTCCAGGGGCCATGTTTGTGGAGTAGTCCTGTTAATGGACGGGAGGAACCCATCCAGTGGCATCTCATAAACATTACCTACTGCTTCTACCAAAGACTGAGCCACCAGGAGAGTTGTCTGCCCTCACCCTTGCAGTGAACCAGTAGAACTAGCCCCCAGGAAAGGGCCCTGGCACTCTCAAGGAACTAACCACGTGGTTGGTGAGTAAGGAAACATCTCTGGATACCTTCCCCAATGCCGATTGGGACAGAGAGCACACAGAACACTGGGCACGCCTGCCTTCAACAAATCTTGGGCGAAGTTGTCAGAAGAAAACTGGCTCAAGGGAACCAAGTAGTCAGCACCTCCTTTGGCTCCTACAGTCTCTTTTATTTATGTTTCATTTCTTCAACAAGTGCTGGCAAGTGTCTTGGGCCCTGCAGGAATCTCCGCTAGCTAATCCTCCATCCTTCTCCAGCCTAACCTCCCTCCTTGTCCTTCACACTCTATTCCCTTCTGGCCAGCCCAACAGAGCCCCTCCCCCTACACACACACACACACACACACACCACCTTGGGAGTTTTGCTCATGCTTCTCATTTTCCCACTGAGTACCCCCCTAACCCCCTGCAGTATAACAAATAGCTTCTCTTCCCAGAAGTGCATTAGAGTTGTCTAGTCCAACTCCCTTCAGGTTGCCTAAGCCCTGAGGGGGCCAGGGCTCACCTACCCAGCAACCAATCTCCCAGGATTTATTGAAGCCAGGGCCTTGCTTATCACTTCGTAAGGCAGCTTGATCTATTTATGGGCAGCTCAGTTAGAAAGCCCTTGCGAGTTAAGCCTAAATCAACTCACAGAAGGATATACCAACCTGTCCTAACTTGAATTCTTAACCATTTAGCTTTTCTCATTATAGCCCCCATTGTGCCTTGAAACACTCTTGGTTGCTTTTGTATTTCCCTGACCTAAATACCAGACAGAAACCATGTAAAGAGGAAGGGTTTCATTTAGCTCCTGGTTCAGAGGGTTCAGTCCATAGTTGCTTGATCCCATTGTGGATGGGCAGAACATCCCCACCTCGGAGGAACGTGTGGTAGAAGACGCAGCCGCAGAGGAACGTGTGGTAGAAGACGTAGCCGCAGAGGAACGTGTGGTAGAAGACCCAGCCGCAGAGGAACGTGTGGTAGAAGACCCAGCCGCAGAGGAACGTGTGGCAGAAGAGCACTGCTCATATGGCGCTCACATCGCAGCAAACAGGAAGCTCAGTGCAGGGTCAGAGCCCATAACCTTCAAAGTCCTGCCCTTTGTGACCTTCTGGCCAACCTCTTCACAATTTCCACAGCCTCCCAAAATAGTGCCACCAGATGGGGGTGTTTTGAGCTCGTTGAGGTCATTTCAGATTCAAACCAGAGCAGCACTGTTTACAGAGTTCTGTTCTACCTATTGCCCCCACTTTTCCTCCTCCTCGTTGGTGCTTTCCTTTTCTCCTGGTCTCTAAGTGTTAGCATGCTCCAGGGCTCAACCCTTAGCATTCTATCTACATTCCCTCCTCAGGGAACTTATCCGCATTTCTAACATTAAAGAACACAAATACCGTGATAATTCACAACTTCATACCTCCAGCCTGGAACACACCTTGGAACTTTAGAGTCACATCCCCAACAGCCTGATTGCCGTCCTTCCTTACCTTTCAATGAAGTTATGCTTACTCTTGGTTTTAGAGTAGGAAAATTACTCACCCTTAGCAGTTTCCATATTTGCCCCACATATTGGAGCAAATTCCACCATCAGGATGACCCTTTGAAAGTAGGCCATGTTACTCCTCTGCTCAAAGTCTATGGTAATTTCCCATCTCCCTCGGATAAAAGCCAGTTCTTAGCCACAGCCTCCAAAGCCACCCATGGGCCTCATCTCTGCCTCTGTCTCCTCACTCACTCAGATCTTGTGCTTGGGCAATCCCCCTGTTTGTGTCTCTCCTCACTCTTTGTTTTTTCTACATACAAGCATTGTCACTTGTCCTTCCCCACTAAAACGTAAACTCCATGGATTTATGTAAGCATCGTGCTTGCATTAGTTACTTTTCTGTTGCTCTAATAAAAAAAATTACCCTCTCTGAGGAGTGGATGGGGTGGGGTGGGGAGAAAGGTGAAAGGAAGGGGAGGAGGGGAGGGAGTGGGAACTGGGATTGGTATGAAAAATGAAAGAAGATAGTTTGTTTTCTTTTTTTTAAAAAAAAAAGATAAAGGAAAGAAATTTCCTTCGGGTCAGAGCCAGCATGAAAAAATTAGTAAAGAGAGATTCTGCAAATAATATGTAAATGTGTGCAACAATGTACTGTATTAGGAGTCAAAATCAGAATCTATTTTAGTGTTAACATCAAGCCCATAGGAGAAATTAAAAACAAACATTAAAAAAAAAGATACCATGACTGAGGCAATTTATAGAACAAGGTTCTTTTTGGCTTAGAGTTCCAGAAAGAGAGTCCGTAATGACAGAGGCAGCATGGCAGCAGGAGGATGGGGCAAGAAGCTGAAAGATCACATCCTTATCCAAATGCAGGAAGCAGAATGCAGTAACTGGAAGTGGGGCAAGCCTACAAACTCTCAAAGCCTGCCCCCTGTGATACACTTCCACCAGCAAGGCTCTGCCTCCTAAAGGTTCACAGCCTCCCCAACAGGGGAACAAGTGTTCAGAAACCCTAGTCCTCCCTCAGACCACCACAGGTCTAAAGTTTTAGATAGCGATAACTTCTGTAAAAAGTAGAGGGCGGTAACAGGGTGAAGTCAAGTAAAAATACTCTAAAGGGAGATGGGGGTGATATGGCTCAGCAGTTAAAGGCACTTGCCATGTGAGCCTGGTGACCTTTGCTGGATCCCTGGAAACCATGGAAAGGAGGAAGGAGAGAAAATTGTCCTCAAAATTGTCTTCTGCCTGCCACACAATTGTCTCCCCAACCCCGACGCACATACTTTTTTCAATGGTGGAGAGAGAGGTTCGTCAAGAGAAGTCTCTCTGAGGTGCTGAGATGTGAACGGAGTTCTAGATGCGGAGGAGGAAGGCAGTGGATGCCTATTTGAGCACAGGAATCCAGAGCCAGATGCAGAGCAGCGAAGCGAGACTTTCGGAATCACACTGTGGTGTCCCAGTATTGGGTGTCTCATGCCTAACAGCAGGCTGCATTGAAGTTTGGAGGCTCTGTTCCTGCCACAGGAAGAGTTCCTATCAACTGAGGCCCAGATAAGGACTTCCATGTGACTGCTCTCCCATAGGGTACACTCGTGCTCGCAGCAGGTGAAACGGAGATGATGTCATTGTCCCCAAGCTCACATCTTGTTCAACAGGTGAAGAATATGGTGACATTTTAGTTCGGTGGAAGTGGGGGAACCAACACATTCTAAGGATGAAAACAGAGCCTGAATAATGATTTGTCAAGGACAATGCCTAGCGTCTCTGAGAGTAGTTTAATTACATGCCAGAAACAGAAGGAACCAGACTTCAGAGACACTGCGTTTTAAAAAGAGTTCAGCTCTTAGGTGGAATTCCTGCTTTAATGAGTTACAGCCAATTTAGCATCCCCGTCTGTAAAATGAGGGTAGTGCCTACTGCACAGGGTATGAGGCCAATGGGACCTTCTGCAAATAGAAACCCATAAAGAGAAGCTTCAGCTGTGATGTTCAAACATCCTCTGCTTCTAAAGGAACTGTTAACAGCTAGAGCCAAGTAAATTTAGAAAAGGGGCAAATCCAGCGAGAACCCGACGATCCAAGCCAGTTTTCTAGAAGCTTGGCGCGCAGAGGCTGCTGGTCCTGGGAGGAAGGACGTGAATCCCGGCAGACTCCTAGGAGGAGACGCACCACTACACCCACAGAGCCGGTGGGCAGAGAGGAGAGCCACCAGCCCCTAGCGTCGCTGTCCCTTCTCCACTCCGGCACCCGGAACCTTGCGCGTGCGGAACCTCGGTGGCGGAACACGGGCGTCACGGACCTTGAAGGCGATGGAGCAGGCGCGCGGGCCGGGGGCCGAGGCTGACGCCCCAGAGGAGGAGGAGGGGGAGGCGCGGGCGGCTATGGCGGCCGTAGTGTCTGCTGCGGGTGGAGCTTGCCCCGCAGTCCTGCAGGTGGCCGGCCTCTACCGGGGTCTGTGTGCAGTGCGCAGCCGCGCCCTGGGGTTGGGGCTCGTGTCACCAGCTCAGCTCCTCATGTTCCCGGTACGCCGGGGCTCCGGCCTGCCCTCTGGAGGAGCAGACGGCAGCGGGGTCAGCGAGTTGGAAGCTAACCCTTTCTACGACCGCTACCGGGACAAGATCCAGCAGCTGCGCAGGTGCGGCACTGACCGGCGGGGCGTTGGGGGTGGGCACTCGCGGCGCGCGGGCAGAGCTTCCGTCATTTACTACTAAACTACCCTCCTTGGTGGGCTTGTACTGTCCCCACTATACCAATAGTTTGTTTTCTAGTTCAGAGAGGGCAGGTCCCTTGCCTAAGGTCACATCGCTGGTCTCTGTAGCGCCTTTGGATCTTCCCACAGTTGTCCTTGTGCTTGGTTCTCAGAACGCTCCGGTGAACTCTTTAATTAAAGCCCTTTGAGGAAGACAGCTCCGAGAGAGTTGTCCCCTCTGTAGAAACGTGAAAATGAAGCCCTCAGAAAAGGCACTTGGTTTGCTCAAGGTCACATGTTGAATCAGAGCGGACACCTGGCCAAGAGATCAGATTCCCAGGCTCCAAGCTGATGTCCCTGGCTGAGCGGAGAGGAGATTGGGCGTGGGAAAGTGCTGCAGAGATTAGTACAATTACTTTTGGATCGCCCATTGAACCCGTTCACTAAGGAAATGTAGGGGGTCTGGAGAGAGGTGGAGGCTTGCTGGAGGTCGCACAGTTGCTTATGGTTTGCCTGACGCAAACCAGGGTTCCTAATGCTTCAGCTTCCAGAAGGTAAAACCTAGAGCGGGAGAGCACTTGCTTAGGATGCACAGGACCTTGAGTTGCACCCCCAGCACTGAGGGGGAAAAATAGCGTAGGTGCCTGGTTCCAGGTGGATGAGTTGAAGGTCGAAATGGAAAGGGGCTCTGAGAGAGCGTTTGGTGGTGTAGGAAGGCAATTTGAAAGGACTGTAAACTCTCTGCGTTTTGTCTCATTTTAGTTCCACTCCCTTAATTTCTTCTTCACGTGTACAACATCATCCTCTAACTAACTAGCGTTCACCCCTTCTAGTCTTGGAACCCTCCGCCCGTCCCCTTTACATGAACATCGTGATCTGTCACACTTTTTGAATCAATGATGAAACAAATGAACGGGTACTTTTACTGTTCTTCAAACATTAGGTATTCTCAAATATTTGTTATTTTAAAATAGTTTTTTGACCCACAGTTCTCCCCAGCCATTTCTCTCTGATCTTTCACCCACCAGCATCTCCAAAGAGAGGTCTACTCGCACTCTGAATACTTAGCGGTTCCATTCACACTTACTCAAGAACCCATATGATTTCTTTCCTTTCTCTAGGTCATTCCCATCAACAATTATACCTACTGATATTCCAGAACATGTCCCACTGAATTCTGTACTGTGTCCAAACAGCTTAGTATTCCACATAAAGCTTTCACACCCTAGCTCCTGCTAGTCTCTCTCGCCTGATGTAGTACCAAGACTTCGAATACTGTGGTCTAGGCCTAGCTCGAAGATAATGGAGGGGGAGGGGAAGGGTGGAATGTGCTCCAAATATGGGAACAGCACAGTCGAAAGTACAATCATGAAACCACCTCAGTCATTTAGGGATGTTTGTGCACTTTTTTGTTTTAATGATCAGTAGTGCTCATGTACATATTTACGTATCTGCAACTAGATAGTAAGTTTCAAGTAAGGACAGTGTCTTAGTTATTTTCTATGTCCCTGGAGCCTAGGAAGAGCTCTGCTGCCCAGGGTGCCCCACTGTGGCAAGCTTAGGTACATCTGTGACTGCTAGCCACGCTTACCTAGTCCTTCCAGACAGAAAGAAAAAGGTCAGCCCATCTTCATAGTAATGAAAAGAGTGACATTTGGTGTCACATCCAAATGGAAGAGAGGGTACCCTATAATGTCTTGACTGTGAAGGTCTACCAAAGGATTAAACAAGATGTCTTTGTCTCCTCACCCATGGTGTTGTGTGTCTCCCAGCCAAGTAGCTGGGATGATGTTTTCATCTTAGCATATAAAGCCAAACATCCGTGGTCAGCTACACATTCGGAAGTATTCCTGGCAGCCCCAGCCTGGCCTTCAAGCCAGAAGAGCGTCCCCATTTTAAGATAAAAGGCGAATTCTGATGTTCTGTCTGCAGGTTCTCTGGAGGATAGGTCAGGGAGATACTGGGTACTAACTCTTCTCCCAAAGCACCCACTTGGAGCCCAGGATCTGAGGGTAGGGATAGAGGGAGACGCCAAAAATTAGATATATTCAGGTAAAAGCTTAACACCTAGCAGGAGTGCTACAGGATTCCTGCCTGCAGAGCTGACCCAGCAATATGACTTAAAGTATTCTTTCTATCTTGAGTAGTATAAGTATCTATAATGTTTAAGTATATGAAACTAACCCATGCATCACCTGGGAATAATCTGCAAGAGATAAAAAATGTTGAGGGTTAATAGTTGATGAGCTGGCTTTGCTTTCCATTTTCTTGACTTCCAGGTTTATGCCCAGTTCTTAACAACTGAAAGCAAACCTTCATAATGCCTGTGTCCTGTCTTTGTGGGTGTGATCTATGATGCTTTGTTATTTCAAAATCCTAGGTGCTCTACCCTTTGATTTCCCTTTGGGCAGGTCCGACCCAGCTGCCTTTGAGTCCCGCCTGGAGAAGCGCAGTGAGTTTCGGAAGCAACCAGTGGGGCACTCCAAACAAAGTGAGTTTATCAGATGTGTGGAGCAGAAGGTAAGGCCTGCCTAGTCCTGTTGTGTGTCATAAGTTTACTAGCATTCCTCTCAGCCCTCACCCTTGAAGTGATCTCATTGATGGGTGAGATGGTAGTAACCTGAACATCTGATCTTCATCAATAAATACATATTCTGTTCTTGCTGGGCAAGATCCTGTAGTCATGATGGAATGTAGAGGAATGAAAGGATGGCCTCTGCTCACAAGGAATGCAGTCTAGTGATCAAATCAAGGTACACATGGCACTGGGCTATAGGGAGCAGGGAAGTGTTTACAGTGGAGGTCCAGAGTTTAAAGACAGGGTCTCACTGTCAGTCTGGCCTGGAACTTGCCATGTAGACAAGGCTGACTTTGAACTCGTAGATTCTCTTGTGTCTGCTTTCTGGTAGCTGGGAATAAAGTCGTACACCACCACACCCAGCAAGATATATATATATATATATATTTTTTTTTTTTTTTTGCTATATGTAGGTGTGTGTGCATGTGAATATGTACATATGACTGCAGAGGCAATTGAGTGTAAGAAGTGAGGTAGGTGACTTCCCTGCTGAGAAGACAGGTCTGGTAGCACATGCCAGGGGCTGAATCACAGCCTTTAGCTACCAGCTCGGTAATTATGGACAGATTATGTTACTTCTCTCTGCCTCTGTTCTGCCTATTTGTGAATTAGAAATAATATCATTAACACCTTTCTCACAGAATCATGCTAAAGATTGAGTGAACTAGTATCGTCAGAACTTACTGTATTCTTAGCCATTGGGACCCTTGAGCAGTCAGAGCTGGAGAAAGCACTTGGAAAGCTGTGTGTATAATTACCCAGAACAAGGCTTTCCAAACTCTTTGACCATAACCCGCAGTAGGAAATACATTTACACTGCTACTTAGAATACACATGTATAACATACACATTTTTTATGGGGCAGCGCTCTTGTGATATGTAATACATTCCTATTCTATTTTTAGGCTGGCTCTCACCCTGTAGACCAGTCTCACCTGGGCCCTCCCCCACCTCCGCCTCCCATGTGCTCAGATCCCAGGTGTTGCAGGTGTGAGCCATCATGGCTGGGAAGCGCATTCTTAGTTTTCATTTTCTAAATAATTCTGATGACAATCCACCAAATTGATTTTACAACCTATAATTTGAAAACTTCCAAGCTGGGAGATGCATGGAACAAATTCAGGAGCGACTTCAGCCAGGTTGGGCCACTTTCAGTCGTTTCTGGCCCTTTAGTGAGGAAGTGAATTAGTTGTTACCAAGTTCCTGTGACAGAATGATGGATGGATTAATGAGGACATGGTTCTGGCACATGGTTTCAAACATGTCAGCACATCATGTCAACTAGGGTGTGGGCTCAGGAATCAGAGAGGACTATGAGAAGAGACCAGGATAAGGTAGAGCCCCTAAGGACATGACCCTATGACATACGACCTCAGGTTAGCCATCCTTCATCACTTCTCAATTTCATAATACAATGAATCCAACAGAAGATTAATCCATTCATCAGGTCAGAGCCCTCATGACTTCATCATCTCAGGAAATGCCATCTCACACTGACCAGAGGTGTACTCTACAAGTCCCTGGGCACCTTTCAGTCCAGTCAGTGTAACATGGACTATTAGCCATCACCAGAAGTTGAATTAATAGAGAGAGTGAGAACTCAGCAGGACTCTAGAATGTTGAGGACACCTACCACAAGAAATGCTATCAGAAATAATTAGTTTTAGAAAATACATCTATTTCCCACCTGATCTATGGCTGGTGTGGAATAGGTCAGAGGGCCAAGCACAGAAAGCCCAAAAAGAAATGGGAAGGAACCCGCAGATTAGAATGAACTTTCGTGCTGGGATTCAGTGGTTACTAGCAACCCCTTTCTCATCTTTGCATCTCAGGATCTTAGTGGAGGGAAAATTATCTATAAACAATAACTCTTAGAATAGTATGTACGGCGTTATAAAGAGTAGATAGAAGGGAATTCTTAGGTACAGAATTACTTAATGAGATTGAGTACTTCTGTGACTTGGTTTTCCTTTTTTTTTCTTTTTTTTTATGAGGAAAGATAGTTTAATAGCCTGTCTCATCATGTATTTCAGACAGATGCCTCAGGGAAACAGCCTGTGAGCAAAGGATTCACTAAGGACAAGGTAGGTTTCTAATTAAATACCGAAATCCGAGTCTGAAGTCATATGGGACATCTATAATAAGAGACTGCAAATTTGAACATATTTATTGTGCTCAATGATTTTTTTGTGTAAGGTGATTTTTTTTCCCAACAGTAGAGATGAGAAATACTTCTAGATTTTTGTGTCCTTGACATGACCCCTAGCTTCAGTGTGAGTCCAAGGAGGCTACAAGAAATGGAAGGAAATGAGTACTCTCCTTTCTATAGAAAGGAACTTTCAAAATCAAAACACCATTTGTAGCCTGTCCTTTATTGTGCAGATAAGGAGCTTCCTGGTAGAACCGCAGCCAGGGTTTCTTCTTTCTCACCAGCTGCAAAGTGCTGCAGGACTCACTGGTGAGACAAGCATTTGGGAGCACTTGATGACCTAATAGCTACTCCCCAGGAATAGAACTGTGAAGGTCTGTGTGGGAGCAGAGACTCACATTTTCAGAGCATGTGAGTGTCGAATGCTATTCTGAACCTACTAAAATCTGCTTCGCTGCTGACATTCTTTTCTACAAGGCTTTAGACAGAATTAAGCTGGAGTTGTTAATTGTAAATATTAATTGCTATTTTTTCTTTCAAGACTCTCAGTTCAATCTTTAACATTGAGATGGTGAAAGACAAAACTGCAGAGGAAATAAAACAGGTAATGAATGAAAATGAGTAGGTATACTCCCTGGAAGTATGTGCTCTGTGAGCAAGTCTGAGAACAGAAAAGGTCACACGTTTTTCTGACACCATTTTCTATCCCAGATGCTTTCATATGTCTAGTCAACTTAGGCTTGCCCTTTCTTTTTTCTTCCTGTTGCCCATGTACTATTTAAACCATCAGAACTCTATACCTGGATCACTGCACTGCCTTTCCAAACAGGCTCCCTGGGGCAGTACTGATGAATAGTGGTAAGCAGAGCTGCCCTGCAAGTTGCCTTCCCTGTGCCCACTTTACCTTCTCGTAGCTGAGTGTGCTGAAGGTTCTGCTTGCCTTGCAGAGAAGATAGTGTGCTGGTTAAAATGGAGACTTTCCAAATGAGCTGCCATTTTTAAGTCCTAGCTTTGTCACTTATTTGACTAGACAAGTTAATTTTGGGGGACCTCGGTTTCCCCACTGTAAAGTGATAACTACTGGACACCTACTTCTTGAGCCATTTGAAAATTAAATGAGTTAACATTTGTGAAGCACTCAGAACAAATCCTGGCACAGAGTAAGTGCTATAGCTATGTTTTAAAATAAATGAAAAATTACTATGTTGGGAGCTTGTTTGCAGGTGTCCAGTGACAACCACTCCCCTAACCCTGTGTTCACTTCCTTAGCATTGTGTCCTAAGGACCTTCTCTAGAAGCTTCCTGAACCTTCCCCTAGGAAGCACTCATGATCTCTCCTGCCTCTTCGTCATTCTGTGTACCTTGATTTGCATGGCTTGTTTTGTTGTTGTTGTTGTTGTTTGTTTGTTGGGGTTTTTTTCTTCTTGAGACAGGTTTCACTGTGTAACCCTGGCTGTCCTGGAACTCACTCTGTAGATCAGGCTGGCCTCAAACTTAGAGATCCACCTGTCTCTGCCTCCCAAATTCTGGGATTAAAGGCGTGTACCACCACTGCCTGGTGTTTGTTGCATTTTTTATACCTATAGGTTTTTTTCTCTCTAGCCTGTGTGAAACTATTTGAGCATTCCTTATACTTCCAAGAGTCATATTTTAAGTGTATGTGGTGATTAACAGCATAGTAATAAAAGAATAATAAAAACAGGCAGTCATATGCTTATTGCTTCACTGGTATTTCTTCGTTAAATTCTAATGTCCACCCTAGGAAATACATGCGGTTATTCTCAATTTAAAGACATGGGGTTAAAAAATGAATATTTATGCAAAGCAGTGTTCTCAACATTGGCAATTTTAAATTTAAAAAAATATAACCGGAAGCATACTGAAGATTCTTTTTGGTGTTTTCGAGACAGGGTTTCTCTGTAGCTTTGGAGCCTGTCCTGGAACTAGCTCTTGTAGACCAGGCTGGCCTCGAACTCACAGAGATCCGCCTGCCTCTGCCTCCCGAGTGCTGGGATTAAAGGCGTGCGCCACCACCGCCCAGCTTGAAGATTCTTTATATCCTATAATACCAAATTCCAGCCAAGATTCAGTTATTTGTTTAAAAATAAGCATACCCCTCTCAATAGTATGCAATTATACGTATGTGAGAGAATTATTTTGAATGTTCTTTATGATTTATTATCAGTAAATGTTTGATTTATATGCCTATTTTCTATTATATTTACCTATATTCAAATTTCTCAGTCAAAAAGGAAGTAACAAGTGGAAAAGTATAAATCAAATTCCCTCCCCTTTGCAAGCCCTGCTTCAATCCTCCAGCAGTTCTGGGAATTGAACCAAGACCTCGTGCATGCTAAACAAGTTCTCTGCTACCGAGCTATACCCCAGCACCACAGTCATCTAATACTGTTGGATTGCTTACTTCCTTGCTCAGCCTGTTTTTTGTTGGTGGTTTGTTTTTGTTTTTGTTTTTTTGTTTTGGTTTGTTTTGGTTTTGGTTGTTTTTTTTTTTTTTTTTTTACTGACAGATGGCAAGATCCACAATAGGCTATATCCTTCCACATCAATCACTAAGAAAATTAAGAAAATGTTGGGAGGTTGGCTCAGCAGTTAAGAGCACTTACTACTCTTGTAGAAGACCCAGGTTTGATTTCCAGCATCCACATGGTGTCTCACAACCATCTATAACTCCAGTTCCAGAGGATCCAACATTCTTCTGACTTCTTAGGAACCTAGCACAAATACAGTCACATACATATATGCAGGCACAAGAGTCATATACATAAATGCACCATAGGTTTGTTCACAAGCCAGTCTGGTGGGAGCATTTTCTCAACTGAGGCTCCCTCTTCCAAATGACTTTCTTCTGTCAAGTTGACACAGAACTAGCCAGCACGATCATTAGAGAGATATGAGGTGCAAACATTTCATAGAAAAACTTCTGACTGATGCAATGAAGGAAAATTATATGGTGGGGGGGAGCATATAAACTTAGCCTTGAATGTTAGGAAGAATTGGTGGAGAAGGAAATCAGAGATGGGAAAATGAAAGCTTTCCAGTAAAAACCAGTAATGTGAAAAGGCATGGGGGATAATAAAATCAATAGGAGTGAAAAGTACAGGCAAACGTGCATATGATGTGCTAAAGGGGAATAGTGCATGGCTACGATGTCTGTATAAATACATCGTAAAACATTTCTTAGACACCAGAATAACTCATTTAGGCTTATAAAACTGGATTTATTTTTTTCCTTTTCTCTGTTCTCTAATTTTACACTATGTAAACCTATTCACTGCTTTTAGGTATTTGCACCATGAAAGTCAGCTATACCCTCTGCCTTCTTTGATGCCAGGAAGAGGGGTAGGGCTTGTGGCCACTCTATAGTCTAGTCAGACCCAGCAGACTCTATCTCTTCCTGATATGTAGAACTTTCTGGAAGCAAAATTTTAAGAGCTGCCTAAAATATAGCAATAAAAGCTGGTGTGATTTTTAGTGTCTATTCTTCCAGTCTCGGGGTTCTGTTGGTTCTGTCAGTCTTCATAACAACCCTGAGAGGTTGGCATCACTGCTGTTTTATTGATATTATTTAAGAAGTTTCAGTGATTTGCCCAAGGTAGAATAGCTAGTAAATTATCAGGGCTACCATTTGCCTCCCAGGCCATTGACTATAGACCCTAAACTCTGAAAGGGTCATATCCTTGCTCCCTGAGAAGGCCCACAGTTGACTGGGGAGGTGTGGGTTTGGGAAGGGATAAAGAACCTGCTAAAAACCTACCACCAACAAGATCTATCCTGAGAACAATTATTTCAGAAATCTAGAGGCAATTTCTTTGACAAGGGTTTGTTATTTTTTTAATCTTATTACTATTTTTTATGTGTATAGGTGTTTTGCCTGCATGTATGTCTGTGCACCATCTGCATGCAGTACCTGTGGAGACCAAAAGAGTGTCAGATCCCCTGGAACTGAGGTTACAGATGGTTGTTAGCTGCCATAAAAGCAGTAGGAATTGAATCGGGTTTTCTGCAAGAACAACCAGTGCTCTTAACTGCTGAGCCATCTTTCCAGGCCTTTTTATTGTTTTCAGTTGTCTGCTTGTCTGGGGGTATGTACACATGAGTGCAGGAGCCTGCAGAGGCCAGAGGGTTGGGATCCCACTGGTCTCCTGACACTGGAATTACAGGTAGTCATAAGTTGCGTGATGTATGCTAAGAACCAAACTCAGGTTCTCTTCAAGAACAGTAGATGCTGTTAACTGGGCCATCTCTCCAGCCCCCAGAGTTATTAAGAGGTACAGTTTGGGGCTTGGAAAGATGACTCACAAGTGAAGAGCACTTTCTGCTCTTCCAGAGGACCTGAGTTCAGCTTCCAGCACCCACATCAGCTGGCTCACAACTGCCTTTAACTCCAGCTTCAGGGAACCCAAGGGCTTCTAAATAGTGCTGTATACACAAACATATACATTTTTAAAAACTGAATCTTAGGCAGTTTTAAAGAATCACAGTTTAATCATTCAGAAGAACATGTTATTAAATTTGTTATAATCATGTACTAATTGTAAAAACATTACAGTGTGTTTTCCTCCCTGTTATCATTTAGAATAATACTTGTCCAATGAAAGCTGTCACTATTCCTCAGCATACAAGAAAAGATTACCCATATGTCACAGATTATTTATTTATTTATTTATTTATTTATTTATTTATTTATTTATTTCAGATTTGGCAGCAGTATTTTTCAGCAAAAGACACGGTCTACGCAGTTATTCCTGTAAGTAATTTGAAGGGGAAGTAGAAGTATTACAGCATGAAGGTCAGCGCTCCAGCCCTCTCGGGCAGTTGCCTGTACTTTTCCTGTGTTTATGACATCTTGAGAACTTACACTTTACGGCTCTAAGAGTTTTTATTATGCCCTGAGCACCAGAGATTGGATGTTCCATGTGGTATATTTATGACATTTGCTTTCCCTCCTTCTGGTTCAGAAATGTTTCCAAGTCTCTGACCAGGGAGGCTAGTGTAAGTTCATGTTTCTGAGTGGTTTCCAGATGCATTTTATTTCCTTCTCATTTTCCAACCAAACTGCTGGGATTCAAGACACTGCCTCCAGCATTCTTGTCTGGAAACGGCAGATGCCTGAGCTGACCTGGAGCTCCCTCCTGGCCTTTCTCTAGTTTTTCCCCTTAGCAAGTGGCATTTTCTTGGTTTTACCTTGTTGAAATTGCCTTAGAGATGAGCACTGGCCATTGCCTTACCCTTAAGGTCTATGGCTAAGAAAGGATACAGCTGTCTTCTCCAGTTAAAATTAAATCTTACTCTACGCCAGGCATGGTGGTACATACCTTTAATCCCAGTACTTGAGAGATAGGAGCAGAGGCAGATAGGTCTCTGTGAGTTCGAGGCTAGCCTTAAAGTACACTGAAGAACAGTTATATTTTCAACTTGCATATGTGTAAGATTAAGGAGGAAAATGCATACAGAAGGAAAAGCCAGACCTTTTGGTTATGAAGAAATCCCTATCCTTTGTTTTTTAACTTCCTACGCATATATACTCTTGCCTTCATGAACTCCATAGTCTAAAGTCTGTACTTGTTATTATGTTTTAGATCATTCATTCCAACTCCTTGTTTGAACAGGCTTTCACAAGTCTCTCTTGGATTCAGCCAGTTCCGTGGAGACTTTGAAGCATGAAGAACTTCATCTTCACACGGAATTTGTAGCAATGAACAGCAAAGCATGCATCTGGTTTTTCCTGCTTTTTGTCATAAGGATGATTTGTAAATGATAGAACTTAAAAGCCTGTTTCAGCCATAGTAGAGTTCTAGAATTCAGCCTTGGAAGACTCAGTTGATCGTGACTTTTCATGTTTTCCTATTTGTGAGTTAATTTTATTCTTTTCTAATTTGCAGAAAGAGAAGTTTGATTTGATCTGGAACCGGGCTCAGTCCTGCCCAACAGTAAGTCTGTGGTAACCATGTAGAATTGTTTATAAATGCTACCAAATAGTTGGTTTCAAACCAGTCCTGCTCATGATATAATGCTCTATGAACAGAGGTCCTCACATGTCATTTGTTTGATAAGTGATATTTTCATCCTTATAAATGGCATTTTAGCTCTCTACCACAGTAGGCCTTTCTGAATTGGATCTTAATCACTCAGTGTATGTCCATAGGAAAAGGCACCTAAGAGCCCAGTGCGGTAATGCACACCTTTAATTCCATTCAGCCTGGTCTATATAGCAAATTCCAGGCCTGCTAGGGATATAGAGAGACCCTGCCTCAATAAATGAATGAATGAGCCAGACAAGGGTGGTGCACACCTTTAATCCCAGCACGCGGGAGGCAGAGGCAAGCGGATCTCCGTGAGTTTGAGGCCAGCCTGGTTTACAGAATGAGTTCCAGGACAGGCAGCAAAGCTACAGAGAAACCTTATCTTGAAAAACAAAACAACAACAAAAATGAATGAATGAATGATACTAGACCTTAATCTTTGCTGCCTCCTTCAGGTTCCTGTATTAGAATTTCTCTTTACAGTTTTGCCCATGCTATTCTGATAGTATGTGCCAAAACCAAATGATTATTTTGTTGCTGAAGTAGTGAACCACCAGAAGGCTCCAGGGAAAGGGAATGGATAGCTGATGTGACAGCCAACTTGTCAGCAATGGTTGCTAGGGTTTTTCCCAAACATTGCTTTCAGAAAATAAAAAATACCTAAGTAAACTGGAGACATATATCATTTTTGTGTGTTGAACAGCAATATCGCTTAATGTCAGCTCTCCTCAAATTTCATCTCTGATGCTTTCCTTCTTAGATAGGTTTGAAAAATGTAGGTTGAGAAATGTGTATGTTTGTTATGCTATCACATAATTAATTTCATAATTTAAAAAATGTTTCTAAAGCCAAGCATTATGGGATGGGGATATAAGTCAGTTGGCAGGTTCCTTCACCTAGCATGCAGAGAACCCCAGCTTCAATCCCCAGCACCCTATAGACTGGGTGTGATAGCACATGCTTAATCTAAGTACTTGAGAGATAGAGGCAGGAGAATTAGGAATCAGGTCTTGCTTGGCTGTATGGAAGTTTGAGGCCAGCCTGGGATATTTGAAACACTGACTTTTATAAAAAAAAAAAAGGGAGGAGGCAGAGAAAAGGAATGAAGGAGGAGGAAAAGGGATAAAGGAAGAAGGAAGGAAGGAAGGAAGGAAGGAAGGAAGGAAGGAAGGAAGGAAGGAAGGAAGGAAGGAAGGAAGGAAAAATTAAAAAGCCAGACATTGAAGAAATAGAGTGGTACAAGTGATCAAGTGATTAGACATTGAAAATTACTTCATTTGTCCAATGCTTGTTTTTCTGTTTCCCACAGTTCCTTTGTGCACTACCAAGAAGAGATGGTTATGAGTTCTTTGTAGGACAGTGGACGGGTACTGAACTCCACTTCACTGCTCTTATAAATATTCAGGTAGGTCATGTATGCCCTACACAACACAGGAGGCACTACTAGAAGCCTTCCCAGGGCTGGGGTACAGTATATTCTGACTTCAGCAGTACTTGCTGTGCACTGATGAGCTGTCATATATTGACAACTCAGGCTAGTTTTCTAGGCCTCACTTAATACCAGAAATTTGAAGTCCGTATACTTTTCTCCCACTTCACTGTTGTCTTTTGTCTTCTCCCTAGAACTCTATGCATACTGAATAGACATGGATGAGTCAAAATGTTATCTTCTTAACCCAGATGTAAACCCTTTGAGGAAGGCTCCATGTCTTACCTATGTTTTATTAATCACACTATTAGGTGAATAGTTTTCATTTTATAAATATTAGTTTATTTGCTTTCTTTTCTTTCTTTGTTTTATTCCCAAATTACTTATTACAGTAAAAAAATAAGCTCAAAATATACTTAAAGCTCTTTTAAAAAGAAGTCAGTATTTTAGTTCACAATAACTAGGATTGGCATTCTATATTTAGAGTTCACAGCTGGTAAAAAAAAAATCAAATATTGTTTTGACTTTAACATTAAGGCAGATGGCACAAAATAGAATAAGGAGAAATTTTTACATTTTGTCTGATAAGTTGTTGAGTATATACTGTGTTAACATTTGATAGATATTATACAGTGTGTTGGAGGAGGCTGCTTGTTCGTTTCCCGGCTGCTCACAGCTCAGACCCAAAATAATCACACAGAAACTGTATTAATTAAATCACTGCTTGGCCCATTAGCTCTAGCTTCTCATTGACTAACTCTTACATATCAATTTAACCCATTTCTATTCATCTGTGTATCACCATGAGGCTGGGGCTTACCAGGTAAAGTTCCAGCATCTGTGTCCAATGGGGCTACATAGCTTCTCTCTGACTCTGACTCTTTTCTCCCAGCATTCAGTTTAGTTTTCCCCGCCTACCTTAGTTCTGCTCTATCAACAGTTTCTTTTTTCACTGATGGTATTCCCAGCATACAGAGGAGAATCCCATATCACCTCCCCTTTTCTGTTTAAATGAAAAAGGAAGCTTTTAAGCTTTTAACTTTAACATAGTAAAATTACATATAACAACAGGTATCAAGCAAGAATTATAGTTACAATATTTATTTCTACTTATCTTTTATCATAACTAATAAAAATTATAACTATCAATTCTTCAACTTCATCAAAGACCGCAGAAGGATATAATATTACCTAAATAAACAGGACATGCATTGTAAGCAACTTCCAAAACTCTAGAAATGACAGAGACATCTTGCTGCCTGGACAGTCACCCAAAGTTCTTCTGTACCATTGGGTCATCCATCTTTAGTCTACAGGCCCATAGTAACCAGCAGACTTTTCCACAAAGCAGGAAATTTCAAACACAGTTCTGCCTATATTGGTAGTTTGTCAGTCACATTTTTCTGTGTCCTGCAGAATATGTAGCAGACTCTTTCATGAAGCAGGAACGCTGAAAGATGGTCTCACCTTTAGGCAAGTTTAGCAGTCATTTCTCTGCAGGTCCTACATGTCCAGGTCATAAAGCAGCCCAGGCAAGAGCAGTTTCTTGCCCAAATGGCTAACCAACTCCATAAGAAGCCTCTTCGATGCCCATTTTCCTCTTGAAGTAGATTGGTGTTGCCAGGAGCAGATGTGTCTCATTGTCATGAAAAGTCCTAAATTCTTAAACATTTTAAATGCCATATTCCCTAGTCTTTGAAAGGTTTGAAGAATGCTTATCCATCTGCAATACATCTCTGTACATCTAGAAAATCTAACTAGCATGACTACAAGCTTGACTATTATAGATGACTATCTATTAACCTATATTTCTTAATTATACATTACATTTTTTAATGAGCTGTACAAACACAATACCTTTTTAAATGAGCTGTACAAAGCTGTACAAACATAATACCTTAATCAGGAGCAGAAATATATATACACACAGTATAACAAAATTGATCTTAAATTTGTATCAGTAAACCAAGATCCATACCAAATGCAAATCTTTATTGCATATTAAACATATAGCAAATATTGTTTAAATATTTATAAACAATATTTGGGAATTTGGGCGTAGTTCTCTAGACTACTTCCTGCTGATTGGGGCGCTGTTAAACAGGTCTTTCATGGTGTATCCTGTGCTAGTTTCATCTCAGTCAGCAGTTGGGCAAAGTAATTTTTTGGGGGTGTTCACAGAAACTTTTCAGGGGGTCTTGGTCCATCAAACCATATTAGTCTAGAAGCAATCCACAGGTTCTCATCTTCTGTGGAAACAAAAGAAGAACCTCTTTTCCAAAGCAACATATCCTTAGACCCAGATTTTGAAGACAAGATACCTTGAAAGTATATAGTTGGTTACTTAGTTTCTTCACAGTCAAAATATTCAAAGAAAACACAATAATATACATAATCCAGACTCTGCATATTCTCCATCTTTACATGGCTTATTTGTTTTAAATCTATTACTTTTTCATATTTATTTTATATTTACTTTACTTCTTTAATCTATGACTGTCTGTACTCTTTCTCTTTAAAGACTTTACCTTTTTTAAAAAACCATTTACTTCTTTTTATAACTGTCTATATGCTTTCTCTTTTCTCTCCCAAGCCTACGTAATCCAACATTTTGATAATTTAGAGGTCTTTTCCATCTGAATTTGTCTTTATTGTCTTTATTGTATATTTATAATTATTTTCTGACCAGGACTGCTTCTTCAAATGGTAAGTGCTTCTTAAGAATCTAAGCGGTGTCATTGCTAGGGTAAATATGGCACTGCCTGCTTGCCCCATCCAGTCCAGCTTGGCGGAACTGTTTGCTGCTTCTGAGAGCCATCCTCACAGCCCCATTCTTAAGCACATAGCTAGTCTTTGTTGCCATTAATCAAGTTGTAGCACTCTGTTCACAAACCCCATTTAAATGTTTCATAGTCGGACCTCCAGAAAGAATCAGAGTAAGAATCAGAGTTCGCACTGGCAGCACAGCCTAGAAAGCCGGCATTTCAAACTGATGCAGGTTTATTTCTGCTATCGCTGGGTCAGGAAAATCTCTCTTAAAGGAGCTGCGGCACCCCACCAACAGAATGCTGGCTACCAAGAAGCCGTGCTTAACTCTGTTCTTTTGTGTCTAAAATTACTTTTTAAGCTTTCTCAGGTTTTACATGGATTTAGTCAGCCATGTTGGGTGCCAATTTGTAGGAGGAGGCTGCTTGTTCATTTCCCGGCAGCTCGACAGCTCTGACCCAACATAATCACACAGAAACTATATTAATTAAATCACTGCTTGACCCATTAGCTTCTTATTGGCTAACTCTTAGTTATGATATGTAACTGTAATTCTTGTTTGATATCTGTCTTGTTATATGTAATTTTTCTCTGTTAAAGTTAAAGCCTTCCTTTTTATTTAAACAGAAAAGGGAGGTGGTGTGGGATTCCCCTCTGCATGCTATGAATAAAGAAACTGCTTTGGCCTGTTGATAGGGCAGAACTTAGGTAGGTGGGGAAAACTAAACTGAATGTTGGCAGAGTCAGAGAGAAGCCATGTAGCACTGCCAGAGACAGACACCAGGCGGAACCTTGCTTGTAGGCCACAAACCTTGGGGTAAAATATAAAGTACTAGAAATGGGTTAATTAAGATGTAAGAGTTAGCAGTAAGAAACTAGAGCTAATGGGCCAAGCAGTGATTTAATTAATATAGTTTCTGTGTGATTATCTTGGGGCTGAGTAGCTGGGAACAAGCTAGCAGCCTCTTGGAACAAATATGGGTATTTTTTACTTGTCATTTAATATCCTCAAATGAATAGGTTACTGTTATTATTTTTACTTATAGAGAGTGAACTTAGGGAAGTTAATAAGCTACATTGAGTCCAGGTTGTCTGACTCCAAAGTCTATAAACTTAAATATTTACCATTGTCTTGAAAACTCTGCTAGGTCTTGTAGATCTATGAGAAAAGGAAGGGAGGGAAGGGGAAGGGAAGGAAGGATGGAGGGAGGAGTTTATAGAGAAATACATATATAAGAGAAAGCCAAATACAGAGTAGATGTTAACTCTAAAATGGGATTGGAAAGGGATACAGAAGGATCCTCTAATTGTATCTCTGTCCTTGTTTGCTTTCTGTTGCTGTGATAAAATACCATTCTAGAAACAACTTATAGAAGAGAGGGTTTATTTGGGCTTACAGTTCCAGAGGGAGACTCCACAGTGGATGGGGAGGCATGATAGCAAATGGCCAGAGCCAAAAGCTGAGAGATCACTCTTCATCCACAGACATAAAGCACAGAGCAAACTGGAAATAGGTGAAGCTATAAACTCTCACGGCCTCCCTCTGCCCCCAAGATGTTCTTCCTCCAGCAAGGCTCTACCTCCTAAAGGTTCCATAACTTTCCCCAAATAGTGCCACCAACTGGAGAGCAAGCCTTGAGGGGACATTTTCATTTATACTACCAGTCTCTAATGCTTTCTTTCTTACATGGATTGAGAAGTGTATGTCTGCCTATGATATTATCATGTGTATTTCATAAGAAACTATTAGTATATTGTATAGTGTACTACAGTATATTGTGTATTAGCGTGTTGTGTGGTATCCTACTATCTTGTAAGCAGAATTATCAGTATATTAGAAGAGTGTATGAGGGAACCAAGAGGATGAACTGTTAAGATTGCCTTAGCAATAATTAGGTACAATAATTAAAGGATTCTTGCTGAAGCTTCAGAGATGAAGCCCTGGGAGCTGTTTTCTGTCATTCTACATGAAGGCATTGGCTTTAAATTCAGCTTCTCTTCCTAGACTAGACTTAAAATCTGGTGACCTCACTGATCATTCTTCATGAAGTTACACAATTCCTATTTTTTTGTCTCCTTTCTGCCACAACCAGATAATATTTCGAAGCCACACAGCAGAAATCTGGCTCATACACAGACTCTACAGTGCTTTGCTATAGCGTAAAAGAGCTCAGTTTTCAGAGCCACCACAGGGAGTAGATGAAATGCACCAGTCCATAGAAGTGGCAATTACACAGGCACATCGCTTTCTTTAGAACTTGACTTGGTAGCTGCCTGTACCATTTTGTTTTTAAATGTATGACCACAATGAAGGATTCACTGCCTTCGTAAACATTCTCTGGGAAAAAAGCCAGATCTTTTCCAATTGAAGACACAAATAACACCGTGAAAACTGTCAGTTCACCATGCCTTTGCAGGCCTGACCTTGCCCATACATACCAGTCCTCTAATTCACTAGCTTCCCAGAGGGCTATTAAGAGCTAGAATTTCCTCCAGACTCTGTTGCTTTGAAACTGCAGTTTGTTGTGGTGGTACCTTATTGAGCTTTGATAAGTGTTTCTCCGTGCAGACCCGAGGGGATGCAGCAGCCAGCCAGCTGATTTTATATCACTATCCTGAACTTAAGGAAGAAAAGGGCATAGTGCTGATGACAGCTGAAATGGATTCCACATTTCTGGTAAGAGTCTACATTTGTCTCTTTGGGTTTACCTCGTAGTTCTGCAGGTGTTAACTCTTGTCAATGCCTCAGGTCTAGATTAGGGAAAGATACCTTTGTGTATTTTGTTTCTCATGGTTGAAAATAATTTTGTCTTGCTTGTATACATTTAAGTTGAAGTACAGTTAGCTACAGATAAATGGATGATTTCCTTTGTCGGTGCTAGTTTGTTTCATTTTACTTTTTAAGTGTGTGTGTGCACGCGTACATTGTGGGTATGGAGCAAATGCCAAGTGCATGTATGAAAGTCAAAAAATAATTTCTGGAAGTCCATTTACTCCTTCCACCATCTAGGTTCCAGGGGTCAAACTCAGGTCATCAAACTTGCAGCAAACACCTTAACCCACTGAGCTACCTCACTGGCCCTGGAAATAGGTTGTTTTATTTTATTTGAGACAGGGACTCACTATGTAGCCCTGGCTGTCCTGCATCTCACTAAGCAGATGAGGCTGGCCTCAGAATCAGAGACCTGCCTGCTCTGCCTGCTGAGTGCTGGGCTAGAGGCTGATGGTGAAAATAGTTTCACATCCTCATTTGATCACAAATTTTCCCTGCGTTAAATTCTTTTGAAGCTAAATTTAAACTGATATGAGGTCATTTATAGTCATTATTCTCATGTAATACAGAATACTATATATTTTATTAAGGAAGTATGAATGTGTTTGATTATGGGGCATAATGTAGTTACATATTATCTTCACCTATTTTTAAATCCAATAATGCCAAAACCAAGACACATCTGGCCCTGGAGATTTCAAACAAGGTTATGGACATATAGGTGATTTCTGAAATGTAAGATGAGTTCAAAATCTAGAGTAATAGTTGTATCTTTTTCTTCCTCTACCTTGTTCACGGGAACATTCACCATTGGATTTCCTTTGCTCCTTTTCCATTCCCAGTTGTGTTGCTAGGGAGACCATCAACCACATACCCATAACTAATGATGCCCATTGTGTTTCCCTGTGCGTCTAGGTTCCAGAGACATTTGTCTGACAGAGACTGTTTAGAATGCCCTCAGAAGACTGGGCATTTCAAAGCCTCTTCCTCCATTCCAACACCCACTTAGATTTCTTTTTCATCTTTATCAGATACATAGTGAGAAAGAAGTGATTTCAGCCAGCTACTGTCTCGCAGTAACAGTAGACTCTAGACCTGGAGCGGAGTAGGACTCTGCCTCCCTGACTGTTATTCCTAAACTATTCAGTTTTATTTCTCCCATTTTTCCTTCCTCCTAAACTGTTTTTTGTATCACACTCAACTGGAAGTCACTGATCCAGAATCTTATTTATAAATATGCATTTATCGTTAATTGAGATAAGGCTGCAGAAAAAATAGTTTTGAGAAGACCTCACTTTTAGACTGTTAAGTCTGAGATGCCCATTAGTTATCTATGTAGTGTAGACGGTTAGATACCTGAGCCTGGTGTTCAGAAAAGTGACCCAGGTCTAGTATGTGGGTTGTATTTAAAGGTGTGGATTGAATGAAATACTAAGAAAATAAATGAGGATGTAGAAAAGATATAAGAACTAAGTCCTTGATAGATGAAGAAACATCAGAAAATTAAAAAAAAAAAAAACAAAGCAAAACAAAAAACAGTTGTGATACGGGTGAGATTAAGATGGTAGAATAAAAATAAAGTATTCTAAAAGCAAAAGGGAGTGTTTAGTTGGTCACTCTAACTTGCTTATAGAGCAAATGAAATAAAGACTGAAAGTGTACTAGATTTTATAAACATGAAACAATTTGGTGACATTTATAAGAACAGTTTCAGAGGAATGGTATCACTATAAATAAACATAATTAAATTTAAGAATGATGGGAAGAAAAATATAGGAAGGGTATGCATTAATGCTTTCAGGGGAAAGAATAGTGTTACATGGAGGAAAGAAGTGGGAACAAGGATGCCTTTTATTTTAAATATCGAATAAATATATGGAAAATATGGTAGGGAAAAATATTGGTCATATAGGAAAGGAGTAATATTCTGGATAGACAAGTCTGGAAATGAGGGTTTAATCTTTGCCTGGAGTATAGTAACTGAAAGAAATTAGGATATGAGGACATAGGTATGGAAAGTTAGATGCATGGTTAGTGGCAGCTTGTGGAAGTTCTTGCCAGATTATTATATATATATAATATATATATAGTGTGTGTATGTGATATATATATATATACCATCAGCTTGGAGTAAACATGTAAGAATAGAGTTAGATATTTGAGTCAAAAAGAAATAGTACGCCAGCCATGGTGATACACACCTTTAATTCCAGCACTTAGGAGGCAGAGGCAGGTGGGTCTAAATATCAAGATCCAGGACAGCCAAGAACTACATAAAGAATTCCTGTCTTAAGCCAAAAAGAAAAAGGAAGCTTTACTTACATATCACTTAAGATTGCTTTAGTTCTGTAACAGAGTTGAGTAGTTTGACTTTATGGCCTAAAATGTTTACTGTTTACAGAAAGTGTTTATAAACCATAGTCTAGGGAGATGGAAAAGAGAATGTGTGTAGATACATGCACGGAGAGGATGTCGGATTTATCTGGGTCAGCCATGTGGTGTAATGATGTAATTGAGGGGCAAAGAAGCTTAGAATGAATACAAAAAGATGCTTGCTTACACTCGTTGGCCAGAGAATAAGGCTGGATAAAGGAGAAGAGAAGACAGACACACTAAGAATTGTGGACTTCAGCTGCAGGCTGTTAGAGTTTGCAGTGAACTAGGAAGGTAAAAATAATAGACAGTGCAAATGTTTCAGACTGAGATTTAGGGAGGTTATCATTGTTGATGGCAAAGAAACAGAAATAGGACATTCAGACTGTTCTATATTTTTTGGTCTTTAGCAAAACACGGTGTCTGACCATGTTTCAGTGAACTCTAGAGGTCAGAGGAAAGAAACTTTTTCTTGGTTCTGTTTCTACCACTTCGCTCTGGTAGGCTCAAACTGATGCAGTTTTAGCATCATTAAGGTTTTGGAGGGTGAGAGTTTTCTTTTTTAACTTTTTTTTTCTGGCTTTATAACATTTGACAATGTATCAGACAATATTCATTTGCCTTGTATAAACCACATTGACTGTGAGATCCCTGTGCACTTGGCTCAGCAGATAAAGACACCCATCACCAAGCCTAATGACCTGAGTTCAGTCCCCCAGGACCCACGTGGTAGAAGAAAAGAACTAACTCTTGGAACTTGTTCCTGACCTTCATTGGATAAACCATGGCATACCTGCTAATATATACACATAATAAAATGCAATTTTCAAAGATTTACCTTATTATTTTTAATTATGTGTATATATGTGGGTCTGAGTATGAGTATGTGCATGTGTGTGCAAGTGCCCTCATTGGATATCCTTAGAGCTAGAGTTATCCACTCAGCATGGACACTAGACATTGAACTCAAGTCCTCCTCAAAAGTAATACATGCTCTTAGCCACCAAGCCACCTCACCAGCCCCAATTTAAAAAATAAAGGTTTAATTGAATGCTTTATAGGAAGGTGCAGCATACAGAGACAAGAAGCACAGCCTCTGGTATTTATAAATTCATCTGCATCTTTGTTATGTGAATCCATTAAAGGTCTCAATAATAGCATTATCCCATAGCACATCATTCTACAGCTAGGCATAGCATACTTTTCTTCTTCAGTGCTAAGAGTTGAACTTAGACCTTGCACTTGTTAAGGCAAATGTCCTACCACTGAGTTAAGTTCACATTCACATAGCATACTTTAGGCAGTCATTTTCCAAGTGATTTTTTTCCGTGTTTGAGTAATAATAGATAAATATTTCTGGCCAGCTAGAACTATAGAATATGTAGAAAACAATAGTTATTTCAGTTCATTGTTTTCCTTTCATTTTATTTACTGTTATTATACGTGTATACACGTGTGTGATAAAGAGAGGTTACAACCACATCACGTGTGTGGAGATCAGAGGGCAGCTCTTATTATTGCACGTGTATACACATGATGATGGAGAGAGATTACAACTACACCACATGTGTAGAGATCAGAGGACAGACTTATTATTATATACATGTATGATGGAGAGAGGTTACACTACACCGCATGTGTGAAGATTGGAGGACAGCTCCTATTCTTGTACGTGTATATACGTGTATGATGGAGAGAGGTTACAACCACATCACGTGTGTGGAGATCGGAGGACAGCTCTGTGGAGTTAGTTTCTTCCCTCCATCTTTATTTGGGCTCCAGTGATCGAGCTCAGGTCTGAGGCAAGGCCCTTTACCAGCCCTCAACCAGTTCTTCCATGAGGTTCCAAAGATGTTGCCCATGCATTCTCCTGTATATTCATCTGTCATGTAATATGTTCCCCATTTCCATTTCCTGGTAGTGCACTTTCTGTACCTTGGAACTGCCTATAAATGGTTGTATAACAAAGAGTCCCACAGTTCCTATGGGACAAGAACTCAGAAGCAGCTTAGCTGGGTGATCCTGCTCAATCTAATGGGGTTGCTGTCAGGATGTTGGTAGGAATGCAGTCATCTGAAGATTGACTGGACTTAAGGGTCCATTTTTTTCCTGAACACATTGGCTCTTCTGCAGGCCTACTTGAATGTCTTTTTAATACGATAACTTTCCCCAGACAAGTGATTCAAGACATATTCTTTAATGATTCAGTTGTTAGAAGCAACTCGTTAAGTACAACCTCACACTCAGAATGGAGGTTGGACTCTCCAAAGGGGGTATATGTACCAAAGTGATACATGCACAAGTATGGGTATAACTCTGCAGCTCAAGTTCATTGGTGAAAAAGAATGGTGGCCATACAAGCCTTATGAACTCAAAGCCCCTGGTGTCCCCCAGTATTATTGCCGGTCCCTGTACCACACCTCTCAAAATGTGGACATTTTATAACTATTACAACTGGCTTTGATACTGTGTTCCTGACTGGGGTACCATCAATAATAGGTTTTATTCAAGGGTATCTAATTAGTCAGAAACTTAGTACTTACAAACTGATTCTTAGAGCTGGGTAGCTTTTTCCCCCCTTCCTCAGATGGATGTAATAGCTATTTAAGAACTAAATAAAAAGAGAAACTGTGAACATATGAACTAACTTACCTAGCAAACAGCATGTCACTATGTACAGGAAAATACAAACAAGCCTTGATGTCTGTATCTGTGAGGAATTTAAATTAGAGAGTACAGACCAAAAGTGACAAGTAAGAGAAGGTGATAACAGGTGTACAAAATGCCTTGCTTACATGAGGAAGGAACGTCTAGCCAAGACTTGAGAAGTCAGGGAGTCAGAGAAGCTAAGAACAGCGCCTCCACTATGAACTCAGGCACAGAGCTTTGGTCCTCTGCGGGAAGGTGCCTCACTCCTCTCATTGCCTTGCAGAATGTTGCTGAGGCGCAGTGCATCGCCAATCAGGTTCAACTCTTCTATGCCACTGATCGGAAGGAGATCTTTGGGCTAGTAGAAACCTTTAACTTCAGACCAAATGAGTTCAAATATATGTCTGTCATCGCTGAATTGGAGCAAAGTGGACTTGGAGCAGAACTGAAATGTGCCCAGAAACAGGATAAGACTTAGAGATATCTGGATTTACCCTTCGCAGAGTTGACTCAGTCCTGGATAGCCTAAAGTCCACCCAAACCCTTGACCTCCAGAGTTCAACGCAACACGCAGTCTGTAAAGAGTTACCATGTATGCTACTACAAGAAGTGATTATGGGAATGAGCCCCAATACTTGATATTCAGAACGAAGGTATGCAAATACTTTGATAATTACCTCTCACTCTAATGGTTCCTTTTATGTGTTTCTGGGCATTTAAACAAGAAATATTCAGGGATCTACAATACTATTGACTGGGTTTTATTCAGTGTAACAGTGAAGTTGCATTCTGGCCATTTTGACCTCATAGCTCCCAGTTCTATTTCTTTCTAAACCTGTAGCAATAAGCTTGAGAATCTTAAGAGATGTCGGCTTTATGCATTCTTTCCATGCACCAGTGAACTGGCTAAAAACAACCCAAGAATCCTGGCCAGATTCAACACAACTTGCTATTCTCCTCAAAATAAAGACTTCTAGTTGCCTTCCATGTAGCTCAGCGACTGCAGGTACAAGTACCTGCAGTAATAAACAAATACAATGCCTGCACACTGTTAAACCGTCGCTTTTGGCCCTACTCCCTGAACTCTGCCTGTGAGAAGCTAATGAATCAGTTCAGTGTAAATAAAACCTTTTTATAAGATCATTCCAGATTTGCATGATTTTAAAAAATTATATGAAAATGTGGGTAGAGCAAATGTTCCCAGACTGAGTGTGGGGAATGTAGCAGAAAGTCTGGTTTTCAGTCTTTGCTCACAAAATAGTGGAAACTCAGCTGTGTGCTGTTGGTGGCATCAGAGCTGTGGGTTAATTTTATCAGAACTCATCTTGGGGCTCAGTGATGTCTTGAAGTGCCACAAATAAGCAAGATATTCTCCACCAGAAGTACATATATCACTCTAGCTCCAGGTTCACTGGTGAAAAAGAATGGTGGGTCCGGACCAGCCTTATGAACTCAGCCTCAGGTATCTCCCAGTGTTATTGCCGGGCCCTGTACCACACCTCTCATCTCATCTAATGTGCTCCACCTTAATCTACCCAGTCTGATGTTGTTAGATGCAACCAAACATGGTGAATAGAAAGTCAAGTAGTATTTTCAGTTTATGTCTATATATTCTTCATTACAGATTTTTTAGGGTGGGTTTCTCAAAGCTTTTTAAGTAGGTATGGTGGTTTGAATAAGAATGGCTCCCGGGGCTGGAGAGATGGCTCAGAGGTTAAGAGCATTGCCTGCTCTTCCAAAGGTCCTGAGTTCAATTCCCAGCAACCACATGGTGGCTCACAACCATCTGTAATGAGATCCTGTAATGAGATCTGGTGCCCTCTTCTGGCCTTCAGGCATACACACAGAAAGAATATTGCATACATAATAAATAAATAAATATTTAAAAAAAAAAAAAGAATGGCTCCCATAGGCTCATATATTTGAATGCTTAGTCACCAAGGAAGGAGTAGAACCATTTGAAAGGATTAGAAAGATTAAGAGGTGTGGCTTTGGAGGAGGGGGGGGGCTTTGAGGTTAAAAGCCTGTGCCAGGCCCAGAGTGTGTCTCTCTCCCTCTTCCTCTCTCCCTCCCTCCCAGCATGCAGGTCAGGATGTAGCTCTCAGCTACTTCTCCTGTATTATTCCTGCCTGCTACCATGTTCTCTGCTGTGATGATAATAGACTGAGCCTCTGAAACTGTAAGCAAGCCCCAATTAAATGCTTTCTGTTATGAAATATGCCTTGTCATGGTGTCTCTTCACAACAGTAGAATGTAACTAAGACAGTTTGCCTTGTCATGGTGTCTCTTCACAACAGTAGGATGTAACTAAGACAGTAGGGTTGACCATCCCATTATTTTCTGGATGGAGAAACAGATAGTGTTTCTTTAATCTGGAGAAGCTGTGCTGCGCTTTCAGTTTCTCTGAAGGTTGAGTGTTTTCTGATGCACCTTCTAGACCTGCCATGGTCCCAATAGTCTACATTTTAAGAACTTGAATGCTATCAACTCTGCAGTTTTCCTTAAATGCCTTCCACGCTTCTGGGTGATATAAGTCTGGAGACTCGGCCTTGGGTGGGGCTGCTTTTGTGGGTATCCAGCTATGTTTGTTTTTCTCTAGAAAGGCCCAGTTCTTAGTCATAGAACATTTTCATGACACCACTACTAGCGGGTTAAAAAAAAAAAATGATGAAAAAAGTAAAGAACTAGCTGTTCGTGTCACAGCTCCTCCCAGCTTTACCCTCAATCCCATCCTGCCAAAGAAGGATGCCATCTGACTGTTGTTAATATTTATTTTACCAAAGAGATCTAGCAGATAAATGAAAACCATAGCAGTTAGTCTGTAAATGCATTCCCTGATTCCAGCATACTGTTTCTAAGGTGGGCTTTGGAGCTCATTGAATTGGGTTCACATAGCAGCGTTACTTTTCTTAGCTTGTTAATGATAAATTACTTAAACTCTAATTCTTACCTTTCTTCTGAACATGGGGACGATATCTACCTCATTGGATTATTTTGAGACTTTGGTAAGCTTCTAGATAGACTACAAGAATTCAGTACATACTGGATCCCTTCTTCTTTAGTTCTTCATTAAAGACCAACACAGGGGCTCGGAATAGCTCAATAGTGGAACTATGTTTCTAGCATGTATCAGGCCCTGCATTTGGTTCCCAGTACTGACAGGAAGAAAGTTAAGTCAGCATTTCAAATGCAGAGATCACAACAAATTCTATCTCACTGGTTCCCAGCTTGAGATGCGGTGGAATCACTTAAGAGCACTTTAAGATGCAATTCCTGGGTGCTGGCTGGCTGACTCGAAGTATGCAGAAAGCCCCGACAACCTACATTTTAGTATGTATGTATTCTAGGTAATTCTGATGTGGGTAATTGGTGAGCTTTTGTGAGCCATTGCCTTATGTCTTATGAAAATGTCCACTAGATGGTCCTTTCTCACCTACAGACATTCACAAAGGATTTAGATTCCTCTGCTCGCTGTCTTTCTAGTAGTCCCTTATGTACTCTAGTTACATTACATTAGATTTATTTTTGTGTGTTTACCCCACTAGACTGTGAGCTCCTTGAGGGCCAGGATTTATCTTTATTCTCAGTGCCAAGGACATGACGTGAACCACAAAAGAAACTCAACTGTTGAACAAATAAATGATACAGATTTTAGCCATAAACTCTTATTGATGTATGCGTTTCTCTATTTGAATCATGTAATGTTGTGGTATCCCACAGGTTCCTGTGTTTGAACACTTGGTCCATGGCTGGTGGCACTACTTTGGGAGGTTTGGGACCCAGCTGGCAAAGGTAGGTCAGCAAGCAAGGCCTTAAAACATTATGCCAGCTTCTAGTTCAAGATTACTCTGTTTCCTGATCCATGGCCTCAGTGTGAACAAGCCTCAGCTACCACCGTCCAGCTGCTGGGAACTCTGCCAGGCCTTCCCAACCCTAATGGGCTGACTACACCTGCTGAAAGCACAAACCCAAGTAAATCCTTATTTTAAGCTGTCTGTCAGGTGTGCTGTCACAGAAACACAAAGTAACTAGTGATACACTTGAACTTGAGACTATCTATCTATCTATCTATCTATCTATCTATCATCTATCTATCTATCAATCAATCTATCTATCAATCTATCTATCTATCAATCTATCTATCTATCTACCTATCATCTTTCACTCTCACACTCATTCTCGCTCTCTCCTATCTGCCCTCCCTGGGTCTTCTTTTATTATTATTTAAAAATTTTATGCCAGGGAGTAGTGGCGCATGCCTTTAATTCTAGGACTCAGGAGGCAGAGACAGCCAGATCTCTTGAGTTCAGGGACCCGCCTGGTCTACAGAGTGAGCTGTAGGAAACCAGGGTGGTTACACAAAGAAAAACCTTGTCTCAAAAAACGAAAGTATATGTATGGGTATTTTGCTGGTGTATATGTTCGCATACCATGCATGTCTGGTGCCTGTGAAGGCCAGAAAAGGATGTCGGATCCCCTGGAAGTGGAGTTCTAGGTGGTTATAAACCACCATGTGGATGCTAGGAATCAAACCCACGTCCTTTAGAAAAGAGGCCAGGACCCTTAAGAACTGAGCCATCTCTCCAGCCTCCATCTCTCAATGCCTCTCAGACGTTTAAGACAAGATCGATCTCATATATATAGCCCATTATATGAGCTATTATATCATTATATGGCTAAAGCTAGTCCTGATCTGCCTGCCTCCACCTCCTAAGCGCTGGAATTACAGGCATGCACCAGTATCCTTGACTTTTCTCTCTTTTTAGTGCTAGAAATTAAACCTTCACACATGCTAAGCAGTGAGTTATAGCCCCAGCTGTAGCAAATGAGCAGCTACCCACAGAGCACCTACTGCTGGGTTCGGTGCTGCACATAGGAGGCTGAGGGAGGATACAACCCCCTGTTCTTGGGCTGTGTATCTGCCACCTGTATCTTGCCTGGTTCTGAGCCTTATCTAGAATCTGCTTTGCTTTGTTCTCAGAATAGTCATACTTCTCTTCCAACTCATTTAGAAGGTAGAGCTATTCTATACAAGAGTGACCTTTTGTTCGGTCTGGGAGAAGAGGCACAGATGCTGACTCCCCAGGCACTTGATAAAGCGGTTACACTTACCAAGCACCTGTTTACATACTGAGCACTTAAAGTGAGAATACAGCAGTGGACAGGACAAATAGCACCTCTGCTCTCAGTAGCTTCTATTCCCATAACAAAGACAAGTAAACTAGCAAAATTATCTCAACTCTATTGTTGGTTGTTTACTTTTTGGCTCTTTACTTTTTTTGTGGGGCCCTCCACCCAGCTCCCAAAACACACAGAGTCTTATTCTTACTGATGAATACCTGGCCTTAGGTTGGCTTGTTTTTAACCAGCTTTTCTTAACTTAAATCATCCTGTCTACCTTTTGCTTCTGGGCTTTTACCTTTCTCTATTTCTTTTCTTTCCTTCTTCTTCCGTTTCTGTCTGTAGCTGTGTAGCTGACCCCTTCTTTGTTCCTTGATCCTTTCTTCCCAGATTTTCCCTATTTATTCTCTCTGCCTGCCAGTCCTACCTATCCTTTCTCCTGCCTTGCTATTGACCTTTCAGCTCTTTATTTGACAAATCAGGTATTTTAGACAGGCAGAGTAACACGGTTTCACAGAGTTAAACAAATGCAACATAAAAGAATGCAACACATCTTTGCATCATTAAACAAATGTTCCACAGCATAAACAAGCATATCTTAAAATAATATTCTACAACATGACTCAAATACCAGCAACTATAAAACATAATGTAATGTAACTGTTGAGAGTATGTGCGTGGGAGAGAGTACCAGGTAAAGTGAAGCAGGGAGAGAGATCCACTGCCCACTCTCCTTGTACTCTCCTGCCCTCCCCCACCCCCAGCTCAGAAGAGAGCAACCTCCAATCACCTCACACCCCAGCCACAGCTGTAAGCTCAGGTCTCCAGAAGGCAGGGCAGAGCCAGTCCAAAAAACTTGTCTGCCAACTCTCCTGGGGATGAAAGAACAATGTGAGCGTTTTGAAGGACACCCTGATCTAACCCCGGAGAACCCTTCTGGTGTGCTGCTTTATGCTCATGGAGTATTTGGTCCTCTTCGTTTTGCTCATATAACAGGATGGGGGCATTTTTATTCCTGTCTGCCAACAGAGAGACTTCGGGCAAAGGGGAGAGGTGACTTAAGGCACCTGCCTGCATCAGGAGCCATGCCAAGAAAAGAAGTGATTGTCCATGTTCTAGACGTATGACTTCCCTTTGTCACATCCATTCACACAGGGTTACTTCAGGCTGTTTGGGCCTGAAGAACTGAGATATAGAGGCCCATCTTTCCTTGAGTCAAAAAGAAAAAAGAAAGAAAAGAAAGAGAGAACCGGGATATCTGTAAGAAAAAAGGTTCACAAACAAGCCTCCTAGGATTCAATGAGCATTCAGGACAAAGTTCCTTTCTTTGGATCATCTCACAGGGACTTTGAGATCTGGTGCCTCCTGACTCTCATCTCTTGCTGGGCTTCTTAGCTACAGCCATTTTATTGATAGTGCTCCAACTTCCCACCTCTGTTCTGGTGTTTTTGACTATGTTTGTCTGATTGAAATGCCTATACTCATTTCATGAAGTTATTTCCTATCTTTCAAACTTCCATTAATGCATCTCAGCCTTCTTTTCCCAGGTCCTGCTGTCCCCACATTACCACTGCAAGGGTTATATGCTCTGCTCCCTCAACATTCTCAGCCTTTACAATGATGACGCCCGTTAGCGACAGAATTCTATTCCTGTGTTCCAGCATGAAATCTTACCGAAAGATAGGAGGTCCTGAGGAGTCTGAATAAATTCCCCAGTGGCCACTAAACTCAAACCCACCAAAGTCTATAAGCATCCCCAAGGTCCAGCCCTGGTAAACATGGTGTTTGTGTCCAGTCTCAGTCAATGGCTATTTTGCTTACTCTAGAAGCTACATGTAGAAAACAAAGGCAAGGTGCTACCATGAGAAGCAGCCAAGTCAGCTGGGCAGTGGTGGTGCACGCCTTTAATCCCAGCACTCGGAAAACAGGCAGGCGGATCTAGCCTGGTCTACAAGAACTAGTTCCAGGACAGGCTCCAAAGCTACAGAGAAACCCTGTCTCGAAAAACAAACAAACAAAAAGCATGTTGAGAATTTTGGGAGTCTTGACTGGACTCCGAAACCGGAGGCTAGGAAGAAAGAAAAGAAAGCAGGTTAAACTCAGGCCAGATCATGCAGATTGGGGTAATGATTTAGCACTCACTAGTCACAGTCTGCTGAACACAGTGCCCACACATAGGCAAAGATAGCAAGAGGGTAGGGAGTAAGATGCAGGAAGGCCTACAGCCAGCAAGCTAACATCTGGATCAGGAGCTAGTTAATACCTGGAACTTGGGGCCAAAGTATATAAGCTTGTATCATTACTTATACATGGCTTATCTGAGAATTATTTTTGTTTGCAAAAAAGAATATTTTATGTGTAGGTATGTGCACCCTGCCCCTCAAAAGTTACAGCTTTTAGAGTAACCTGTTTGTGTGTCAAGTTGATGGTTGCTTTTTTGTTTTGTTTTCTGAGACAGGGTCTCTCACCACGTACCTCAGGCTGGCCTTGTACTCACAGAGATCCTCCTGCCTTTGCCTTTGTGCTGGGATTAAAGGCCTGTGCCACCACACCTAGCTTTTTGATGGTTGCTTTTAATGTCACCTTGCTACAAATTAGAATCAGCTGAGAAGCTTCACCAGAAGAATTGTCCTGACTGCCTCCATTAATAGGGGAAGACCCCATCAGCTGTGTAAGCTGCCTTCCGATAGCAGGCCAGATTTTGAAAGGGGGACATGGGCAGAAGGAAGAGGCTCTTGCGTGCTTGGCCTGCCCTCTCACTGTCAAATTGATTAGCTCTTTTGCTGCTGCTGCTGCTGCTGCTGCTGCTGCTGCTGCTGCTGCTGCTGCTGCTGCTGCTGCTGCTTCCTTTCCTGAAATCTTCAAGAATCACCATTCCCAGGCTCATCATTAACTAAGATCCATTGGCTTTCCAGGACCCTCCAGGTTCTCTGTGCTAGACTGTGGCTGCTGAGGCACCCAGCCCCATGAGACTGAGCAATGCTGGGTTGTTGAAAAGCCACTATGGGACCCAACCTCTAGGTCCAAGCAACAGCCAGGTTCTCAGCCTCTATGATGGGGCACTATTAGGAGTTATTTGGGCAGCACAAACTGGATTTGATGGGTTAAGAAAGGGAGGACACAATGCGGAGTGAGTAGGAAAGGAGAGGTGGATCTGGGAGGAGTTGAGGGAGGGCTTGAATATGATCAAAATATGCAGTACACATTTTTCAAAGAACTGATGAAAAAGAAATAAAACAAAGATTTGCCAGTCGTTGTCCTTTAGGAACATCTTCCAGAGAGTGAAACACTATTGCCAGGATGTCTTAAGTGAGGACCTCAGTGTGGCATGAGAAGAAACCCATGGGGCCCAAATATTTTCCTTGTTTGACTCTGAGAGCCGAGGCACCCACTGGCTCACGATCCCTGGAGCCAGACACTGGGTTAGCTGTAGCCCCTGCTGATTGGCCCTGACCCTGTGGCTGTGTGAATTCAGTGCTGCCTGTACAGGCTGCAGCTTCCATCTGTCCAGCATGCATTTGTTCTGACCCATGGTGAGCAAGCAGAGAGGGATGAGATATGTGGAGCCAGGCAGGCAGCTATGGAAGAAGTCAGGGGATTGATGGCAACTCAGCTCAGAGCTCATTGGGAAAACTCACACCCCATTGGAGCTGGGATGGATTGCCTGAAATCTCTCATTTTCGGTTTGACTCAGAGCAGCCGCCTGCTGTGTTCTCTGGAAGCTCCTACGGAGAGGAAATTGCTCACAAGGTCAGAGAAGATCTAAATTTCTTTGTGGGTCACTTCAGGCCTTCTTTCCAGAAGTAAATAGTCTGTGTCTAGAAAGCGAGTGGCCCTTGGGTGGCCTTCTATAGCCTACTCCATTTTTCTTCTTTCTCTGTATGGCTTCCTCCCTACCTCTCTCTTCTTTTTGCTCTCAGCTAAATGGCTTTCTCCTTTGGTGCCGTTTGTGCCTTGTGTGGAATATGATCGGTCCCAGAAGATTTTATGCTGTCAAAAGAATAGGGAATCTCAGTGGGGTCAAGGTTCCTGAAGATGGCTAAGATAATTAATTCTGTTAATTGCTTTAACAAGCACCTAGGCACACATGACTATGCTATCTCCTTTCCCAGGAAAACATTTCTGGAGTGCCTAGCCCCATTCCAACCTCCTGGTGTGTCATATGAGATAGCTGTCTAAGCAATGCATTTGCTAAGTGCTTGGGCGGGAAGGAGCCCAAGTGCAGGCCCTGTGACTGGGCCTAAGCTTGAGTCCCAGCCTGCCATTTGAGGCTGTGCTTCTTGGCCAAGTCATTTCCTCTTTTGAAGTCAGTACTCACTTCTCTAGGTTGTAGACAGATTCAGAAGTAACTGGAGTCTTGAAAGCGCTCCCTAAGACAGACAGTTCCTTACAACTCTTCGTGTTGCTACAGGGTCCCATGAGAAGTAAAATAAATAAGACTCCATTTTAGGGGTTTACAGAACAAAAGGGAAGACAACAGAAGCATGTCTGCAAGGCAGCAAGAACTCTGCAGCAACGGCTCCAACAGAAGAGGCTCTTTCTGGGTAGTTGAGACTATTCAGGAAAACTCTTGGAAGAGAACATCCACACTTGGACTGTAGTGGCACTTTAATTGTATTTAATAAATGAAGACTGCCTGAAGAGCTGAGAGTGAAACATAAAATAGTCCCACTGGTCAGCCTTACAGACAGTTCATGGTAACACACACCTTTAATCCCAGTAGCCACAATGACACACACCTTTAATCACAGGAGCCACAATTACATGCACCTTTAATCCCAGTAGCCACACTAATTGCCATAGAAATCTGGTGGTGCTTGCCTTTAATCCCAGCCCTAGAGCGGAATATAAAACGGGGCAAGACAGCTCTCAGAGACAGTCTCATTCTAAGATTCTGAGAGGCAGGGTCGTCATTTCAGACTAAGGTCAAGGTAAGAGCCAATGACTGTCTGTTTTGCTTTTCGGATCTTCAGATTGAACCCCAATTTCTGACCCTGAGTTTTTATTAATCGTGCTTCATTGGACCACCCCCAGACTGTTTCTCAGTAGAGTCTCACATGCCGCCCCATGACAAGCCAGATAACAACTGCAGGAAGTCACAAGCTACACGTGGCATGAAACCCAGACTTCATGGGGTACAGTTAGGTCTCCACCAAGAAGTGAACCCTACCACTGCCTGAATTGCTGCCAGTCAGCTGCAACTAACACAGTCTTTCCATCTCCTAGAAGTGACAGCAGGAGGGGGCACAGAGGGAACCGCAAAACAGAATTTGGGATCTTATCCAAGCGTCCAGGCCCTGCTGGTGGAACCTTATCTTTCCCACTCCTCCCTCCCTCTGACGTGAAGACATCTTTAAAGCTCTAAAGACAAACTCCCCAGGTTGCTGAAAGGAACAAACGAGAAAATGTATCTCAGTCAATAGAAGTTTTACTGAAGGAATTTTTTATGATTCAGCATTGGAACAGTCCATATTTCCCTGTGCCTCAGTTTTCTCAAGTACTTCAAGGATATGGGACTAAGTGATATCAAGATCCTCTGTGAGAGCCACCCACTTCCCAGACAGCATTCACTAATGTTCCTGTCCAGTATCAGTCTTTTGAACTAGGCGCTGGGATGAGTAGACCACTTAGAAGTTCCTTAGAAGACGTGAGTCCCACCAGGTAAGGACAAGGTCTGCTTTTAGTCCATTACAAGTTATGACCCTTATTAGGTCATTGGTAAATACTTGTTGAATGAGTAAATGAATGGGTGACAGGCGAAAAGTGGCTATGCGGCTTGCATCCCATCATATTCTGTTATAACTGCACTAATCTCCTAGCACAACTAAAAGATATTACTCGAGCCCCAAAAGGACCCCCACCATGTCCGCACTGGTGATTCTAAGGCAGGTATTATTGAACACACTTGGAGAAAGGAAGCTGTGGAAGAAAAAAGAGGTAAGGACTGGGGAAGCGTTATGAGGCTTCCTATAGAAGGATCTGGACTCAGTTGAAATTGAAGGACCACAACAGCATAGCAGGGATAGGACTGGACTTTTAAATGTAGCTTTCATGGCACCTACCTGGGACACTGGTGAAAGCTCTTTCCCAACTGTCACCTCCAGGCCTAGGGTGCCCCTGGCTGTGAACTAGCCCAAGGGATTGGAAGAGAAAATGTCTACCAGAGCCATGCTGAAGTCCAGGTCCAGGCTGTTGTGGGATATTTGTACACTATGTGAAGATGTATTGCTGTGACTGGTGCCAATAGCCAGGCAGGAGGTGTAGGCAGGAGTTCTGGGGAGAGAAAGGAAGAGGAGGAGGAATCTAGGTGTGCAGGGGAAACCAGGAGACACATAGAGGAAACAGGAAGTGCAAGGTGGAAGAGAGGTGATGTCACATGGCAGGACGTAGATGAATATAAATGGGTTAATTTAAGTTATAAGAATTAGTTAGAAACAAGCCTAAGCTATAGACCAAGCTTTCATAATTAATTAAGAAGTCTCTGTGCCATTATTTGGGATCTGGCTGGCAGAGACTCATTACATATGGTGCCCAATGTGGGGCACATATTTCCACACAGGCTCCAAGAATGATTTTAAAAAAAAAAAAAAAAAACTTCCAAACATGCAAACACAGAGTCAGACATTGCTTTCTAGCCCTGCAGTCTCTCAAGCGGGCCTTGGCATACAGAGATATGGCTCCTAACTGCTACCAGCAGGCCTGAGCCAGCCAACACCATGTGCAGAGCTGCCATGCGCAGAGCCCACAGAGGGTGAGTTTAAGACTTGGCTCACACCGTCAGAGAAGGCTGCAGGTGCACAGTAAAGCAGTCCAAACTGAGAAAACCTGTAGACAGATACAATACCAAATGGGTATAGACAGTTATAAAAAATAGTTTAAAAATAATAAAGACTTTAAAGACAGAGTAAAGTAATATAAAAAAATAAGGCATGTAAGAATGGGAAATACACAGAACATCTGGATCCTGGATGGTGCTTTGTTGTCTTTGAATTTTTTGAATTCTGATGAGTGACTGGCAGTTGCTGAGAGACATAGGATTATGGAAGGGACTGCTGGATTAAACCAGCCTGTATGCTTTAGGGATTCTTGGCTTCAAAATGGAAGTCAGACAATGTGTTGCATTGCAGGAGAGGTTGTGTTTTTGTTTCCACATTTAGATTCCTTCAAAGTTAATCAAGATCAGATTTGACCAGGGGAGACCTCCTGAGGTTCTTAACTACAGACATGACGGGAAAAGGCAGGAAACACTACAGGACAGATGACGTATATGCTGATCCCTCTACATGGGAACAGCTCCGAGACTGGATGAGACTTGAAAATTTTTGTTGACTACAGAGTCCTCATGACTTATTATTATATGCCAACCTTTCATATAACATGGATGGAAATCTGTATTACAGTTTGGTTATACAGTCCAAATGGACTTATAAAGTTGACAAATGCTTTTTACCTGCTCAAAAATAAAACAGAAAATCATCTTTACCTGACTTGTGCACAATGCACTTTCCATACTTATGTTAATACAGATATGTGTGTTATCTTTAAAAGTTTGTATGTTTTCAGAACTAAAGGACTAGATACCAATAAAGACAAGACAAATAGCCCAGGTGATCCAGCCTCACAGACTACTCCAGCCAGACTTTAGATAAGCCCTACATTTTCCCATCACACCAAGACTAGATAACAGCTAACTCTCCCAGAACTTGACCATTATCCCAATTTTCTCAGGGTCCCCTTAAGACGCCATAACGCCAAGACAATAGGAAGCAGTCTAGAAAACATGTTGCCCAGATTCCCAAGAGGCAGGGTGGGTGGTTTTTGATCGTTCAGTGGATTATAGATGTTTGACATTTTGGGGGGAAGGTGGTTACAAATTATTATTGGTCATAGGAAGAAATCTGAACAAAGGAGATTAGATTCAGGGATCTCTTTCTAAAGTTAAAAGGGGGGATATAGTATAGAAATGATGGGATAAAAGGGTCAATTGTTGAGTCTACTTTTGAACAATCACTATTCTCAAATATTTTACATTGGTGTGAATTTTTGTATATTGATAGAGTTTTAAGGTTATCTTTGCTATTGTGTATATAAGTTCTACTCTTGTTTAAGGTATTGTACCTATGCAGCTCATTTTAAAATGTTATATAAAGTTGTAGTCCTTGAAAGCTATTATTACAAAATATTTAGGATAACTTAAAAATTCAGGTTAGTAGTTAGTCATCTCTAACAATCAAACTTGTAGTCATGGTAGGTATGTTTTCAAGGTTAAACAGATATAATTTAGATAAGTGGTCTTCAAACACTTCAAAGACCTACAGAATATGGCGTTCAAGACGCTTTAATAAAGAAGGCTTTCCATGACCATGAAACACATCTACTCCTGACAGTGCCAATCTACTTCAAAAAAGGATATTGGGCACCAACCAACCTCCATATGGAGTTTGTTTTCTTATGACAAAGCTAGCCACTTTATAAGAAATGGCCCTTGCCTTGACTGCTGACAGTATGTTGTCTAAATTTGGACAAGCAGGACACAAAAGAAGGCAACTGCGGAACTTTGCCAAGACAAGGTAGGACAGTCCTTCAAAATTCCTCCTTCACAGAAAAGTCTGTCAGATATTCTATGTCTGTAGACCAAAGATAGTTGCCCCAATGCTGCAGAGGAACTTTGGGTGACTGTCCAGGCAGCCAGCTGTTTCTGCCATTTCTATAGTTTTGAAAGTTGTCTGTTTTGCACTTCCTGTTTATTCAGGTAATATATTTTCAGGTATTTGTTATGTTGAAGACTAGATAGTTATAGGTACAATTTTCCTCGTTACCAAATTCAAAAACAAAACTCACAAAAGAGGTATAAGGTGTATAAGATTAAGAGACATAAAAGCTTAAGTTGTCTTCTAAAAAACTGTTTTGAGATCTAAAAAGATACTTTTGGGTTGGTAATACAAGTTAGAGTAGAAAGCAAATTAGGTATAAAACTTCAGATTTATCAAGATAGGATAGATAATATAGTATTTTTGCCAAAATTGCCAAATACAAATGGACTGGACATTATAAATGTAGTTCATACCTGATTATTGTTCTCATTGTATATGCTCTTATTTACTATGTTAGAATTAAAACTTTTCCTTTTTATTTAGACAAAGAGAGGGAAATGTTATGGGGTATTTGTACACTGTGAAAATTTGTATTGTTGGGGGCTGGAGAGATGGCTCAGAGGTTAAGAGCATTGCCTGTTCTTCCAAAGGTCCTGAGTTCAATTTCCAGCAACCACATGGTGACTCACAACCATCTGTAATGAGGTCTGGTGCCCTCTTCTGGTCTGCAGGCATACACACAGACAGAATATTGTATACATAATAAATAAATAAATATTTAAAAAATTGTATTGTTGTTATTGGTGTAGTAAAAAGCTGACTGACAAACAGATAGGCAGGATATAGGTGGAATTTCCAGGGAGAGAAAGGAAAAGGAGAAGAATTTAGGTACACAGGGAAAGCCAGAAGGCATGGAGAGGAAACAGGAGGTGCAAGATGGAAGAGAGGTGATGCCACATGGCAGGATGTGGATTTAAAGAAATTGGTTGATTTAAGTTATAAGAACTAGTTAGAAACAAGTCTAAGCTATAGGCCAAGCTTTCATAACTAATAAGAAGTCCCCATGCCATTATTTGGGGGCTGGCTGGCAGAAGAGAATCTTGTTACACCAGGGGACTGTGAATTTACCTCATTTATGCAAACTGGATTCCTATTAAAAAAAAAAAAACTACAGACATCTTCCCAAGACAGAAGACCCCTAAACCTGGAGATGTGAATGTCTCCAGCTCAAGGGGTGAGTGAGAAGTTGGAAGGGAGGAAGACTTTGGACCAAAGGACATGGCAGTCTGAAGTTCTCAGAGAAGCAAGACCCTGAATATGACATCACAAGGGGCCGGTTCACTTCTGCTTGCACATCTTCCTCCCAAAAATGAGCACAACCATGGAGATTCATGACTGGCCAGCTCTAATTTGCCAGTGTCTTCTCATATTGTCCCGAGCCTTTGCTTTGGTGGCTACTGTCCCCCAGGGCTCCAGAACAAGCTCAGCGATTCTACACAAACACTTTGAAGGCAGCACCCCCCAAACATACCGGCCATTGTCTTCTGCTGTTTGCAAGAGCTGTCATATAATCCTGACAGCTCTTCAGAGGAGCAGATGGTGTTTCTATTTTAGAGAAGGGGAAACAGGCTCAGGAAGAATGTGTGCCTTGTTCAAGGTCACACTACATCTTAATGTATATCCTTGTCAATCCTGTCTTCTCTGGTCATATTCCACTGATCTTTCACCTCTTCGAGCTCAAGGAAACCTCACCTCAATTCCTTTGGTTGCCAGATTTCCACTAACAGGCTAGGATGTGCGCTCCTGCCTCCTGGGAAGGGCAGAGGCTGACTGAGGAACCTCAGTGAATGAGGAGAGGGTGGGCCTGTAAAAGGCTCTCTTAGATGCCAGATGCTTGGTAAACTGAAGTGGATGTGTAGCAGCTCATTTCAGGAAGGAGATGGGGGTCTTTCCTGGCATGGGAAGGGCAGGGATTCCCCAGGAAGAGGCCACTCTCTACCTGGGTACATGCCGAGAGGGATACAGCAGAGAGCTAGTTCTGATAAGGCACTTGGAGAACACTTGGTGTGGCTACAAGATGCTTTGGTGGTACAAGTGGGTCCGAAAAAGGGGCTAAGGGCTTTCCCAGAACACCAGAGGGTGTGGTTAAGGGATTAAGGAGTCCAGGTCGCCTGAACACCAGAGGGTGTGGTTAAGGGAGTATGGAGTCCAGATCTCCTGAACACACAGTTGTACCTGCCATCATGGAGGTAGGTGTCAGTGCTATGCAATGGAAGAGGGCAATACTCTCCTAGATCCTCACAGACTCCCATCAGCCTAAAGAGATGGATTCCTGTTTGAGCCCTCTGGAGCCAGGTATCACATTTAAGACACAGGGGGAGGGAACAGTGACTTACCCGTAGGGGTGTACAGTGAGTGCTGGATGGTTGTTGTCTACCACCAGAGAGGGTGAGAATAACCCAAGGTCACACAGTAAATGCACAGTGAAGCAGAAACTTGTCGGCACGGGTTTGGGTCTTCTCAGCCCCAGAAAGGCCTCCCGGAAGAATGCAGTCCTTCCAGCCCAGACTGAGAGCAACAGGAAGGGGTACAAGCTTTAAGAAATCTGGACCATTCCTGTGCTCCTCCACCCCAACTTTTCCTACCTTCTGCCCTGAAGACATCCAAGACTGCAGATGAACCCAGAACTTCTAAAATTCCTTCAGGATGGGTCACCTCCATTTCCCACAAAGCGAGAGCCTGTGCTTTTCATCCTTCACTAAACCCTGCCTTTCCTATAAACCTAGCTCAGAGGCACAGAAAATGACCATGTGCAAAGCCACAAAGGAAGTCGTATCAAAATTCCAAAGACTCACATAGATCAAATTCTCTGACCACAAGGCAATGTAATGAGAGGTGAAAAGAAAAACACAAACCTTCCTAGGCTGAGAAACTAAAAACCCACTCCTAACTCACCCGAGAGTTCGAGAGAGGAAATTATAAGTGGCATTTGTAAAATATTGAGAGTGGAATGATAAGCACAAGCAGTCCCTAAGTCATTTCCTCTGTGAAGTCATCCCTGACCCACTGTTCCTCCAGACAACTTTCTACCCTCCCAGCTCTGTGTCCCGGGGGCTGACCTCTGGGCTGTGGCAACAGGTTCCCCTATCCTTGGCTTTTCTGGGACTCGGCTATGGGGAACTTGGCCAAAGATGAGAGGAAAACAGAGGGAAATGAGGGCTTATTTGGCCAGTAGATTTCCCTTGATTGCTGTGAGCTGGGTACGGCCTCTGTTTAGGCCACAGAGCTTCTCATAGATTCCATTCCCACTGCACCTCAGCCTAGGGTTGCTGACGGCTGTCTGCGGCCCTTGCTACCTCATCTGTAATATAGTCTCTACATGGCTTCCCCACAACTAACTACACCCATAGACAGCGCCACTGTTAAACGCTCCTGAAAACACTCAGGGTGCTCTATGTGTTTCCTGTGAATTCCCCCACTCTTGCCAGTGTTTGACCATCAGTGCATTATGCTACCACTTCTGACCCCGTTACCTGTGTATGTCGTGTCCCAACTGTTGGCCTATCAGCACTGGAGATCAGAGACTGATTCATCATCTGGATCTCGGTGCACTGTCATGCTCAACAAAATGCACTGGTTGTTATATCAAATTACGAGGAGCAAATGTGAAACCATACATATGTGTTTATTTATATGAAATTTGGGACAGATTAAGACTTGGGCACAAAGCAGTAGAGAATTTTATGCTGGAACAGAAATAAGCTCTTGGTCAAAGAATGGGTCCTCAGTTCTGACCAAAATTCTCATGGATCTGTGTGTTGTCATGCAATTGAGAAAGCAGGCCCAGGCTCAGATCCAGGGAATCCCAATAAGGCATCTGTGCCATGATATAAAACCACCTGTAGCTCTAGCAGGTCCCCTGTCACACCTGCTCACCGTTCACTTCCTCCAGGTGACTTCAGCAGCCCAGCTGCCTGCCTTGGCCTTCTGTATTGTTTTTCAGGCAGTGACTAAATGCTCGGGAGAAGTGTTTTGTATCAGCTCACACTTTGGGAGTGCAGACCACCACGGTGGGGAAAGGATGGCAGAAAGAGGCAGGAAGAGCATGAGGAGGCTGGTCACACTCCCAGAGATGTGTCTCCTTGGCAGTTCTGAAGGCAGTGCCGCTGACAATGAAGAGTAACCATAATTCCTAGTCTAGAAAGTCTTCAATTTCCTCACCCCGGACAGAGCCTGCAGTCTGGTTTCTGGGAGCAAGCCACGGTATGCGTTGAGCCCTGTTGTGGGATATCGGCCTGTTCTCAGGTGAGAAATCTAGGTAGAAGAGTGGGCAATGCAGATCAAATATGTAAAGGTTTGAAACCGGGTGGAAAGGGCTGTAGGAGGAGCCACTCTGCAGAACCACAGAGACAAAGGTTTGGAGATAGGAAATGGTGACTGGTTGGTGTGAGAATCTGCCCAGCCAGACAAGGTCTCCAGCTGGAGTGGGGAAGGTGATGAATTCTTTGAACCTTCTTTGGGAAGGAGGGTGGAGAAATCACTCCAGTGACCTAGTCCACGGCTCCCACTGCCTATTCATTCACTCATTCGTGTGTGTGTGTGTGTGTGTGTGTGTGTGTGTGTGTGTGTTGAGAGGGTCTCGCCAGGCAGCCCTGGCCAGCCTGCAGTTCATAGAGATCTGCCTGCCTCTGCCTCTCTCCATCACCTGCAGCCTCTAGTCGTGGTTCTTGAGTGCTGTGTGTGACAGGGGGTTGAAGCTGAACATAGGCTGCTAGGAACCCTATTGAGTTCAGAGAATGAAGCACAGATGACAGTAGGAGGGCTAGGAAACCATTCAAACCACTGTCTTTTTCTTTCTGCTTCAGGGAGAAGCTGGGCTTGTTCCCAATCTACAGCCTAGAAATCTGAGGCTGCGTCCCTAAAGAAGATCCAGACGCCCCTTGGGGCGGCTGCTCAGCAAGTCCTTGGCCCTCGGGGAGGCTGCGAGCCCCATCGGACTTCCCACTTCCCGGAAAGGCTGGAGAAACGAGTGTGTGTGTCCTGGGACGGGGGAGTCCCTTTCCCCGCCCCTCCCCGCCCCGTGGCCACGGCGTGGCTGAGCCCGGGGCGGAGCTGGCGTCTCCTCGCGAACGGGCGGCGGGACGGCGGCCGCAGCCCGGGGCAGGCAGGCGGACAGGCACGGAGCCCGGCCCGGCGGGATCACCCGCAGTAGGACGACCCAGCGCGCTGCGGTGCGGCGGCGCCGACTGAGACCCGGAGCTGTCCACCTTGGCGGAGCGCGTGAGTGAGCGCCGCGTCTCCGCGCCCCTCGCGGCCCAGTCTTGCTTCCACTTTCAGTTTTTCTTGGTCCTCGCCTGGCACCTTTTAAAAGCGAGCCCAGCCCGAAAGCAGGCTGGCCACAGTCCTCAGCCCTGGGTCCAAGGCTCAGCGCCCTAAGTCCGGGGTGGGGGTGGCGGTGGCTGGTGAGGGGGCGTGTCTTCAAAGGCGGAAACGTCAGGCTGGCTCCTCTGGGTCCTAGGACCTGTTTGGCCCTAACAGCTGAAGATAAGGGGATGGTCTTAGGAGCTCGGTGGAAGTGGGAGGGGGTCTGGCTGAACAAGTGCTGTGTCTTATGCGCCTACTTTTATTTTAGATCTTGTGCTGCAGGGCATACCAGGCTAGATTCTGAGTTCAAACTGGGGCTGTTTCTGAGCCAGACCCAGGGAGGGGCAGGTGTGTCCCTGGCAGGGGGCTAAATATTAGAAACAGGTTGGGTCAATCAATCTGTGCTCTTCATCTGGGAAGATTAGATGCTCAGAGTGAGCAAACCGCTGGGCACCCACCCAGTAATTAAAGTGGAGGGTCCACGGGTGAAGGGGAACAGAGGCTGTATGAGAAACCATCTCAGTGATGGCATGGGGAGAGAGCAGCAGTAACCAGGCGTAGGAGGGCATCTGCTCTCACCTCCTTACTCAGCCTCCACGTTTACTCTTTCTAGAAAAAGTTCTGGGCCTTAAAGTTCTACAGCAAGAAGATGGGGCCTCTCTACTCCCTTCCTCTCCCCTTATCTACACTAGGCCAGTGACCAGACAGAGCAGGAAAAGGGTCCTTTGTACCTTGTCATAGGCTAAGTCCCTCTTTATCCCAATCCTCTACTTCCTACAACTTGCTATGCAAAGCCAGGCTCCTCAGATCCTCTCGCTGGACTTCAGTTTTCCCATCTGTTCATGTAGGTTAAGCCTCTTGATTTCTCAGAGCTATTTCTACTTGAAGACTTGTATTCCTCTATGTGTATGCATGCCTGGTATTGTGGGCAAGTGGAATTGGGCATACAGGTATGGAGGCCCAAAGTTGGCAACAGTTTCTAACTCTCTCCAATTCATTTACCGAGGCAAGGTCTATTTAAAAAATAATAATTACATTTGCTTCTGTGTATGCATATACATACAGATACACACACTCGCACCACAGTGTACATGTGGAAGTTAGAGACAGTTTGTGGGGGTTCTCTCCTTTTTCCATGTGGGTTTCATGAAATCAAACTCCAGCAAGCAAGTTTTTCCACTGAGACATCTCACCAGCCCAAGGCAGGGTCTTTCTGAACCTGGGGCTTCCAGGGATCCCCTGCCTCTTCCTCCTAAGTGTTAGGGTTACAAGAAGCCACCAGGCCTTGTCAGGTTTTTCATGGGTTATGGGGATCAAAACTGCTCCTCACGCTTACTGCAATCTCTTTACCCAGCGAACAATCTCCCCAGCCAACTCTAAGACTCTTGAGTCTAAACTTTCCCGAAAACAGGCCACCAGCGTTATGCCAGTCCTGACTTAGTGTAGAGAGGGCTAGTAACAGAAATGGTCAAAGAGCAGTCAACCGCACAAGGTTGAGATCTGGAGAAGGCTGCTGAAGGAGGTAGCATTCAGCCTGATGGAATCTGAAATCCAGAACCAACCAGCAAAAGACACATGGGCAGGAGAGAAGGGGCATGCTCAGGGGTTAAGGAGAAGCCCAGGGTGACTGCTGGTGAGGAGGTGGGGTGGGGAAGTTAGGGCATGGAGTTGAAAGGCTGAATAAGAGTTTGTAACAGTCAGTAATGGGGTGGTCATATCAAGGTGGAGGTTCCTGAAACCGCACTGACTGCATGAGTGATTTTGGAAGCCCTGGCCCAGGTAGAGCTTACAAGGGAGATAGCAACTGGAGTGTACAGAGCTCTTCATTCAGGAAGTTCAGGCCCTGGCCTGGCATTTCTTTGAGAAGAAGCTGAGGCGGGGGGAGGGGGTGGGTTCAGAATAAATGAGAGGACCTTCCTTGTCATCAAGCTTCTCTCAAGAGGTCAGTAACTCTCTCTGCCCTCCACACTACTCTCATTTTTTCTGTTTGTTCCATTCTGCCTGTCTGCTGTGATGAGAAGGAATAACTGTCCAAACATTTCTGAAAGTTGGATTTGTGGCCAGAAGTAACATCTCTCTATGCTCCGTGCCTTTGTTACACTAACCACCTTATTCCCACCCTCTCTTCCTCCATCCTGCCACAGCAGTTAGCAAAGATCTGAGAAAGGAAGCTGCTTCAAAGTCAGGCCAGTCTGAGGTGAAGGATAAGCTTTGTCCACCACTATCTCGAGCCTCTTTCAGTGTGGAGCTAGGCTCAGAGCTCAGACTAACCAAGGTTGAGGATGGGTTAGTCAGAATGGAGCCCAAGCGCAGTGCCCAAGCCTAGTGAGTAGGGTCTGTCAGGGTCTGCACTCACCTATGGTTGACCCAGTCTCAGGGATTGCCTGGATCTACAATTGCCTGGATCCCCAGTGAAATGCCTAAGATGCTCAGAAACCTGACTGCATCAGGGTCTTCAAGGATTTACATGGAATAAATCTGTGGTGATGTTAGCAAGGCAGTTTTGAAGCGGGTTTGGGTCCCAGGACTTTGAGAGCTCTGATTGATGCCCCCTGGAGTCTGCTCTGAGTCTGGGATCCTTCCATTCTAAGATGCAAAGCAGACATCCAAAGGGTCCAGCAGGATGGGTCTGGCTGCTCTCCCCCCAACCCCCAGTGCCAAGTACATAGTAGGTGTGCTGGTAATCTATGGAGTGTCAGGTGCAAGGGGAAGGCCAGTGGCTTATTCAGGTTTGGGAAGGAGGTCAGCTTGGAGGAAAGGAGCCAGTTGTAACATTCGTCAGAGGAAGTAGCGCTCTTCGAGACCTGCCACCCGCCCCTTCCTGCAGCGTCTGCAGCCACACTTAAGGCCACGCAGCTGGCCGTGTGAGGGCCCTTTCCTCTTTCAGTGTAAAGAAAAAGGAAAGGACATTTTTGGTAGAAAAGTCCCTTTTGCTCCCTGGGAATCCCCAGTGGCCGGATGGACTTCGGGATATCCCAGAGGAAATCAAAGCCCATGGCCCACCCCATCAACCCCCCTCCCACTCTCCACCCTGGTCCCCCCTAGCACAATGCAGCTAGGCTCTCTCACACTACACAGCTAGCCTATGGGGCTTCCAGAGAACACCTTATCTGAGTCCCCTGTTTCCTGGTTAGCCTGCAAAAACCTCTTGTCACTTCTGTAATGGTCAGCAGTTAAGTCCTATAAGTACTTGTCTGGAGCCCAGGCTACACTGCAAGATTCAAAGAAAGCAGGGAGGAAGCTAAACAAAATGAAAGGCATGTGGGGCTGCTGGAGGGTGGGGTAAGGGCTAAAGTACTCCCTGAAAGATTAGCCATTGCTAGGGGATGAGCGTTTCAATGAGGTAAAGAAACTGCCCCAAGGCTGACAGTCAATAGGAAAATGCTGTATTGGGAAGTCAAAGTCCATTTTCTAAGACCCTGACCACCCACTTCTCCTGCCCTTGTCCCTGGCATGGCATCTCCAGGTCCCTGGGTCTGGACATCCATCTCTACTAGGCCTGGCCATGGCATTGTGCCTGAAGCAGGTATTTGCCAAGGACAAGACTTTCCGGCCCCGGAAGCGCTTTGAGCCCGGCACACAACGCTTCGAGCTCTATAAGAAGGCACAAGCCTCACTCAAGTCTGGCCTGGACCTTCGCAGTGTGGTGAGGCTGCCACCTGGCGAAAGCATCGATGACTGGATCGCTGTGCACGTGGTGGACTTCTTCAACCGCATCAACCTCATCTATGGCACCATGGCTGAGCACTGCAGTGAGACCAGCTGCCCAGTCATGGCGGGCGGGCCTCGCTATGAGTACCGCTGGCAGGATGAGCGCCAGTACCGAAGGCCTGCCAAGCTCTCGGCACCCCGTTATATGGCATTGCTCATGGACTGGATCGAGGGTCTCATCAATGATGAGGATGTCTTTCCGACACGTGTTGGTGAGCACTGTCAGGCTGGAGAGTTGGCCTAGCCAGGGAGGGTCGTTCCTCTATTGTAGATCCCATATTGTAGAAAAGGAAGCCAGTTGAGGCAGGATCTTGGTTACAATCAAACATTTGCCAAGGACAACATCACTCCGGTTTGGGGATCCTCGTGTCCTCCTCATAGAGGCAGAATTCAACCCTCTTTGCCCAGCAGCACCTCTCAGAGATAAACAATACAGATCCTGCCCAGCGAGGAAAGGCCACGAGAACCATGGGAAAGGCAGTGTGTGCACAGACCCCACTAGGGGCTCTCCCAACAAGACCACAAACGCTGCTTCTCCCCTTTCCAGACCAAGTAACACCCTGTCATGCTTGGGCTGATCTGGCTTCCAGCCTCCTGAGAGTCCCCTCTGAATCCTGGCCCCAGAAAGGGAAGAGTTGAAAGCTGGATCAGTCCAAAAGGTACCTTTTCATCAGTACTCCATAGTCAGGTCCAGGCCATGGGGCCTTTCCTTACCTCAGATGGACCTGGGCTGGGAGGAGGGTAGGGAAAGGAGATGAATGATTCACCCTGGCCCAGGCTCCCCACCCAGGAGACACTGTGTTCATCACAGCAGCCTCGCCTGCAACCCAGGTCCCAGCACCCATCTGAGCTATAGGGATTCAAATGGGTGGGGCAGATGGTCAAGCCCAGAGGGAAAAAGTCTGAATGCTGAGGAAAGCGGGGCACTGAGTCACAATTCGAGTCCCCGGCTCCTCCCCAGCTGCCGCTGCCGTTTCCCGCACTACTGTGTACAGCAGGACCCTTCCATTTTACACAGAAGCACACTGAACAGAAAAAGGATCAGAACTGGAGCCAGGTGTGGTGGGCCCCAGGTGCCATAGTCTGTCTATAGGGGTGGGATAGGAGTTGCGGGGACGAGGCTGGACTCTCTGAGAAGCAGAGCACAAGCTCCGAGGAGCAGTGAGAAGGAAGGGGATCTGCGGAGGTGTTTGGAATAGGGCTCAGTCTGCTCCTGGCTTTTATTCTCCTCTAGCCTACATCCCTGGGCTGGTGAGCCCCGGGTAAACTTTTAACCGGATAACTGGATGATTTTTGTCATAGCAGACGAGAGGGTGTAAGCCACCGGGATCCCTGTCCTGGATTGGGGTCTGTGCACGCTGCCTTTCGCATGGTTCTCGTGGTCTTTCCTGGCCGGGCAGGATCTGTATGGTTTATCTCTGAGAGGTACTGCTGGGCAGAGAGGGTTTGAATCCTGCCTGCAGTCTGTACTAGTGAATAATTACGGGTCCTCTGGCAAGTGGCCTCCCCTTCACGCATCACCTGCATTTTATCATATCTAGATTGACTATCAGACCCATCAGCACAATTGAAAGAGCAGAGGACAGAGGTACAAAGGGCCCAGCTCAGGGCTGGACTCACAGAGGGAACGTCCTTTATGTTATTGGCTATCTGAAGGAACGAGTGATATCGGAAATAGTTCTTGAAGAATTAGCATGGAGAGGAGGGTGTGAGCCAGCTGTGAGACTCGTAAGCAGAGGAACTGGGGTGTGGCTGGAGAGCAATCAGGGTTGGCACATTAAAGGCTTTGCTCTATGCCCTACCGGGATATTAAGACTTAACCCTCAAGGCCCGTGTTCTTAAAAACTGGCCCACAACCTCCACAATGGACTGTCTAGGAGAGGCTGATGTGCATATCTCTGTGGGTGCATAGGTTTCTGGAGACAGGTTAGGCCATAATTTTCACTGTGGTCTGAGGCAGACTGGCCGGTGACAAGCTTGAAAAGCCCTGCTTCAGGCAGTGGGAAATGGGGACGGCAATCCGTGTTACAGCACAAGAAAGGAAGGTACTTTTTGATCTGTGCTTCATTTAAAAAGGGAAGATGGGGACTGGGGCTGGAGCTCAATGATGTGAATGAATTCCTGGGTCCAATCCCAACACTATCTACCACCCCCAAAAGGAAAAGTATAGGAGAAAACCAAACCCTTGCTCTGCCTTCCTCTATGGGTCCTGCGCTGAGGAGAGGTGAGGAGTGCCTGTGGGAAGGGATGGAGTTTTGCCCTTAGGATTTTGACCCCCTCTTCCATCCCTCTCCACCCCCAGGAGTTCCCTTCCCCAAGAACTTCCAGCAGGTCTGCACCAAGATCCTGACCCGACTCTTCCGAGTCTTTGTCCACGTCTACATCCACCACTTCGACAGCATCCTCAGCATGGGGGCGGAGGCACATGTCAACACCTGCTATAAGCACTTTTACTACTTCATCCAGGAGTTCAGCCTGGTGGACCAGAGGGAGCTAGAGCCACTGGTAAGGCCAAGTCTCCCTGACCCTTCACTGCCAAGGCTCGTCCTGAAAGTTCAGTTCCAAAGGATCTGTATGAAACTTCCATATCCAGGTAGATAAGTGAGGGGAGACAACTCATTTACCAGTGGATTCGGTACGCTCATAGAGAAGTCTTGGAGGTGTCAATTTACAAACCCAGATCTGCTGCCATGGTTGAAGCTATAGTGGGGGAAGAATGAGGCCCCCCAAACCCCATGATTTGGCAAGGAGTTGCCCAGCAGGCTGAGCTCAGACTAACCCTTCTTTATTTTTTATTTTATTTTATTTTATTTTTTTTTTTTTTTGGTTTTTCGAGACAGGGTTTCTCTGTGGTTTTGGAGCCTGTCCTGGAACTAGCTCTTGTAGACCAGGCTGGTCTCGAACTCACAGAGATCCACCTGCCTCTGCCTCCCAAGTGCTGGGATTAAAGGCGTGTGCCACCATCGCCCAGCTAACCCTTCTTTACTTTGTGTCTCTACAGAGGGAGATGACAGAACGGATCTGCCACTGAGTCCAGATCTAGATGTTGTTGCCTATCAAGTGGACCATCGGACACAGTGTAGCTGGGAGAGGGGACCCTTAGGAGCCTGTCGGTAGAGCAATCTGAAGGCCTGTAGGACCCCTCTACATACCCAACACCTCTGGACTTCTCAGAAGTCCGCCTGGAAAAGGGAGGGCTTCAAGTGGGCAACTGAAGCAAAGGAGTTTAACCCCTCATATTCAGTCCAAGAGTAGGGTAGGCTTCCAGGTTCCTGCTCTGATATTTCACCCTTTCACCCTATCATGGTGGGTTCCAAATCCATTTGGGGAATATGGATGTGGCTGAAGTGGTGGCAAGAAAATTATGAGAGTGAGTTCCTGTATCTGAGCAAGCGGGTAGGTGTGTGTGTGTGTGCAAGGGGTGGGGTTTGATTGTAGGATTTGTCTGAGAGATTCAGTTTCCTTTCTGGCACATAGTAGGCCCTCATGTTGGATGGATGGGTGGGTGGATGGGTGAACAGACAGACAGGATGATCTAAGTCCGTGACCCTTTTAGGAGTAATGACAGCTTTGTTCCCCAGCTCAACTCTGACCATATGTACAAGTGTACAGAATGTGCGTGTAGATGGAGTGGTATCATCTAGAGCACCATTTTCTATCTACATGAGTCCCATGCAGTTGAGTGGAGGCCAGAAAGTTCAGCTTTGCCCTGAATTCCTTAAACCCTGACCTACCACCATGTGGGCTGATTTGCTCAGCCAAGGATGTCCACGAATTGTTATGTCACTCATCTCTCTGCTTCCAGGAGGGTCTGGTAACAGTAAGCCTCTAAGCTACTGTGGTGGCACGTACCTTTAATCCCAGCATTCATGAGGCAGAGGCACGAGGATCTCTGAGTTCTAGGCCAGCCTGGTCTACATAGTGAGTTACAGGACAACTAGGGCTACACAGAAAAACCCTGTCTCAAAAGACAAAACACAAAACAGCAAAGCAAAACAGTAAGCCTCTTGAGGATTGAGATTGATCCCTCATGTCCACAAAGGTCCCTGGATCTTCAGTTGGGACTTGAGATACTTCAAGCTCATACCCAGAACCTACTGACCTGACTGAAGGCCAGCACAACATAGCCCTCTAAAACAGAGCCACTGGAACTTGAATTGGGGCATCTGGAATCTTTTCTGCTGTCTCAGGACACGGAGGATCATGTAGCTGGTGGAGACCTTCCCATCCTGAAAACACCTGCCTCCACCCAACCATCCCAAGACATCCCAGCTACTTGGATCTCCAAGCAAGGCTATCCAGAGAGGTGGGGATGCTCTTTCAATAGCCATTACTTAGTACCTCCATACTGAGCCCTATGCACAGGCTCACAGGTAGGGAAACCGTGATCCTTCCAGAGCCTTAATCCTGAGAGGTCAGGATGGAGAACAAGAAGTAACACAAGAATCCTGTCTGTCTCTCAGTGTACAAAGGAGGAAACTGAAACCCGGAAGCTTTTTTAAAGCTGGTATAAAAGCCAAGGCTCTTGACTTCTACTCTAGGGTCTGCTGATGTGACACCGAGATGCTTGTGGAAATAGGGTTTGTCAAATACTCTCCAGGACACAACTGTTCCTGTTTTGAACAAGGATTTCTAGCCTGATGCCAGAGAGCCCCACCACCCCTGGGTTGGCTCAAGTTGGCTACTGAGACAAACCTCCAAAACTAGGCTTATCGTTATGGTCTAGGAACTGCCTGCCCTCCAAAGAAACAGCAGGGCTCTCCAGATCAGCAGGACCTGGAACTTTCTTTCTCTGCCAGCTCCAGAAAAGTTCCAAAGAAAGCATGCTGTCCTACAGCTTTGGCAGTGGTTGGGAAGTAAGGAAAGTGGGTAATTCCCCATAGTGGGCTACAGGACATATTAAGTCTAGGCTGTGAACAGGGATGATGGGAGTGGGGAGGGAAATATATTTTTGTGAAAAAGGGAAGATTTTGCTATTTTTGGTAAAAATAAAAGACAAACTAAATCAACCACTGATGAGAAGCTGTGGTCTGGGTACCATCTGGGTCTTGGCAGATTGTTGGAAAAACCTCCAGAATGGGATTAAAGACATTCAATACTCAGCTCCTGACCATATGGGCATAGGCATGACTTACCCAGTCTCCAATGTGAGGACACCCAGATTCTCTCAGGGTTCTACATTCTAGACAAGCTAACTTGGGAGCCTTGAGGAGGGTAAGAGAGGAACTTAAGTAACTCAGTCTGACGGGGAGATTTTGTTTAGGCACTTGGCACTAGCTATCCCCATTTATATCTGGGAGGTGTGGAGGAACCAATGGCTAAAAGTGCAGTGGGAAATTCAGCCACAACCCCATTCACAAGAGAGGAAGCCTCTCTCAGGACTCAGGGTAGGAGAAGTATGGCAGGTTTCACTCCAGATCTTATTCCCCTGAAGACAGAATTCACTGCCTCCACACCACAAGCCACTCAGACAAGAGTTAAAAGCAGTTTGGTTGTAAACAATGAATAAAGGCCAACCTAGAGCTCCTACTATACCTGCAATGGAGCCTGTAGGGACTCTGCCTGAGAGGTGGACGCCTGCTCTCTAGCTCCAGCCAGCCCCCAAGGTCTCATGGCAAGTACCTTCCCTCTCTAAACCACTTCTTAATCTACTTTATGGTCAGAAGTGGTGAGCTAGCAAGATGGCTCAGTAGATGAAGGCATCTCCTGCCCAATAATGCAAGCTTCATGACCTGAGTTCAGTTCTCAGGACCCAAGTAAAGGTGAAAGGAGAGACATCACTCTGGCATGCATACCCACACACATGCATCACACACACAGTAGTAACATTTTTTTTTTTATTGTTTTGAGACAAGGTTTGATCATGTAGTGCTAGTTAGCCTGGAACTCACTCTGTAGACTAAGCTGGCCTTAAACTCCCATGGGTCACCTTTCTCTGTCTCCTGGGTGCTGTGATTAAGGTGTGCACCACCACACCTGGTATAAATGAACTTTTTTAAAAAAAAAAAAGTGGGAGTGAAAGTGAATGATCTCTAAGCTCCCTCATTCTCAGTGAACATAGATGATAGTGACTTAGCTAATACTGACTATGTCTGGTACAGCCTCAGGTGCTTGACACATAATGAAATCTCTCTTTAACCAGCTGTCTGATCTTCCTCCCAGCCCCCAGTATCTCTCCCCTCTTTTTACTGCTGTAGAATCTAGAAGGTTCTCCATTTTGATGCTCCTTCTAGTGCCCAAAGCCCAGCTTTCTAAAAAAGTGGTGTTTTCAAACCTATTGGGCAGTCCAACTGTTAGCAAGTTCATGTACATTATGGAAGTAAGAGTTAGATTTATCTCAAAATCAAGATGTCTGGAAATATATTAGAAAACACATGCACGCACACGCACACGCACACACACGAGAGAGAGAGAGAGAGAGAGAGAGAGAGAGAGAGAGAGAGAGAGAGAGAATTGATTTGAGAGAGTGAGAGGGATGGTTAGTAGAGAAAGAGAGGAAGAGCTTTGACCTCTTTAACAACAGAAAAGAGCCTCTCTCACCCAAGCAGGCAGAACCTAGCAGAAGCAGCTTACCTAGGAGACCAGGTTGGGCTTCGTTGTCCATTGCTCAGAATCTACATCAACCTTTGTGGCAGGGAGCAGGGAAGAACATCCCCCACTGAGTAAACACTACTGCATAACCTGGGCTTTCATGAGCACTGCAGCCCCTTCTGTGTTCCCTGCTGCCCCTGTGGAGCTGTGGAATGGAGTAGCATGGGCCCAAAGAAGGTCTGGGCTCTGCATTGTCTGCCCTCCTTCCGGGCAGCCCCTCAGAGCTTTTATCCATGGTTGTCATTTATGTGGGAGAGTAGTGACTTTGAGAATCTAGATCACAATCTGTGCCTGAGCAACTCAGGACTAGTTGGCTATTGAGAATTGGGGAATAGGCTAGAAAGGCCTGTGAAAACATGAAGCTTGGCGGGCCTGGAAGGTTGGAAGAGGTTGGGATATACAGCCTTTGGGTAGGACTCAAATTCTGGGAGGGACAAAATACAAAAGCTTGGGGGAAAGACTCTCCTTTCCAGTCTTCATCTAGATTGGAAATCTAGCAAAATCTTGAAAACTCCCACTTCCTTCCATCAGAGTGGAACACAGAAGGGAGCCCATGTTTTCAAGGTGACTGATGGGAAAGCCGAGAAGCTCTTTAAGCGCCTTGCTCACCAGACGCTCACAACAATACTGAATGGGACAGGGATGTTTACTTCCGCCACACAAAGAAAGACTGCTTTAGAACCTGAACTGAAGCCAAACAGCGCTCTTCCCCTCTCAGGCACCTGCAGCCTGTGGAACTGAGACAGGGAGGCTGGCTGAGGGATTAATCTAGTGTACACACACACACACACACACGCATGCACACGCACACACACACGCATGCACACGCACACACCCGCACACCTGGTTGAGGTGTTAATCTAATTACCGTATACACACAGCTGGTTGAGGTATTAATCTAATTAGTGTATGCACACACACAGCTGGTCGAGGTAGTCATCTAATTTTAGCACATACACAGTAAAATAAGAGTTCGTTGTAGCTGGCGTAGTTGTGCATGCCTTCAATCTCAACACTCCGAGAGGCAGAGGCAGAGGCAAGTGGATGTCTGAGTTCGAGGCCAGCGAGGTCCAGGACAGCCAGGGATACATAGTGAGACCGTCTCGAAAACAAACGTTTTTAATTATTGGAAGTAATGCTTTGGCCATACTCTCATGAAATTCTGTATACACAGACCTTTACAGAAACTTTATAGTCGTGCCTGGTGGTGTGCGAGTCTGTAATCACACAACCCTGGAGACTGAGTCAAGAGAAAAAAACGAGTTTGAAGCCAGCCTGGGGTATACAGCCTTAGCTTTGTCTCAAAATTAAACTTTAAAACGAAGAAATTTTAACAGAGCTGCCCTCAGGTTAAGAAACGCTTTCGTCCTGGCTCGCAGAAATAACTATTTGCACCTGCGGGATCCTCTCTCCGCTTGAAAAAGAGTAACGCAAGTCAACAAGCCGCCACCGCTCGGATTCGCCGCGCCTGCGCGATGTAATCGACTCGCCTCTTTGACCACTGTGACCCTCAGGGCGCATGCGTGACTCCGCCCCTTTCTGCCCGGGCCCTCCCTCCCGAGTCTAGCTCCGCCTCTTCCTCGTTCCCGGCAGAGACCTGCAGGAGGGGGTGCGCGCGGCCGCTCCCGTGGTGGTCAGCTAAGGTAAAAGCGAGACAGCCAAGAGTCCCTCCGTGCGGGTCGGGGCCGGGGTCTGGAGTGCGGCGGTGCGCCCGGGAGCGGCAGTCAGGGCCTTCTGAGCAGTTCGAGGTCACGACCCGATTCCTCTGCGGAGGGACAGCCGAAGGGGACACCCTTTTAGGACTGTCCTCTGAGCTGCTTCCCTGCCGAGACTGCAGTGTGTAAAATCCCGCTGGCCCTCAGCCTGTGCCTGGGGTTGGGCTGGATTGTGACAGGTTCAGGACCCGGTTGGGTACCCACGGTCGGAGCTCAGCCTGTATTGGGTTTGAACCTCAGACCAAAGATCTGCTCAAGACTGTGGAAGGGCTGGCATGAGTACGTTATAAAATGTGTGTACTTCGTTGTGGTAAATTAACTATTTCCAGTTATTTTCGCAATACAGTGTTTAAAGGCTCCTGCCACATTTGTCCAGCATAGAGATGTAGGACCGTGGGTAGGATGCAGGCTCTCTTCTGTAGCTGTAGTACTGTGGAATGAGCGTGGGAGTGCGTGACTTTGGGGTCAGGCGTGCTTTCCCATCTCCTAGCTGCATATCCTAGGACGACTCGTTTTATCTCTCAGAACCTTTATATCTATTAAAGTGGATATAATAATGTCATGCGAGGGTTACGTATGATTATATGCAAATTGCCTACATAACTGTTGTGATTTCTAGGAAAGAATATTTTGGTCTGGCATATTCCAGGGAGGCCCTGGGGGAAAAGCTGATGTAATCTGAGCCTTGGAGCCTCTGTGGGATTTACACACCGGAATTGACCTTGCAGTGTGAGGAGGGAGCTAAAACTTGTTGACCACAGACAGGCCTTGTGCCAAGCACCAGCTGAGTAGTTGACATACAGTGTCTCCCTGGATCCCCAGCCATCAAACCAAAGAGTTTCAGCCCACTGTCCTTAGCTTCAAGCCTTCTAAAGGGCCGGGGCTTGGAGTGATATGAAAAGACACAGGGTCTGGATTCTGGATCGATGCAAGCTAGTTGGGACCTTTGGAGCCCCTTCCCCAATCTGCTCCCACCTCAGAGTGTCTTTTTATCATTGATGACGGTTAGTAGCTGGGCTTTGGCTTGTGTAGGAATGTCGTTGCTCTCCTGCTTCAGCAGATTTGGCAGTCAGAGGGCCTGGCCATAGCCAACCAAACCATGGGAGAGAAGTTCTGAAAACAAGCTGGCAAATTGCGCACCTGCCTAGCCAGGAAGAGCAGGGTCTCCTATTATGTGACCTATAGTAATTCAGTAATATGGCGACTTTTGTAGCTTCTCATGGTTGCTCACACCACATCTTATGACATCCTCGGTGAAGCTTCTCATCCCCCTGTTGGAGTAGACACTCCCATTCCAGTCTCCTGTAGCAGAGACTGAACCTTCCAATCAAATTCTCAGCAAAGAACTCTTGGGATACATTACTCGTATGTGCCCTGACTACAGTTGGTGGCAAGGAGCCATGACTGTGATATACCTCCTCTTCATGGCACGGGACTGGCACATAGTAGGTCTCTGTAGTGCTTGTGGTTAAATGAGTCAGTGACTTTTTAAAAATTTACTTGCTTTGGTCCTTGTTTTACAAGCTGTCAGGTTTAGAAGGAGACCTTGTGTTTTCCTTAATGGCTAAGGAGGGCCCTGGTTTAGATGGATGATGCCCTACTTACAGGCATCAGCGGCACAAAGGGGCAGGAATTCTTCATGAGCCAAGATTCTTCATCGCTGTTATTGATTTCAGGCCCTGGTCTTGCTGTTGTTGAGTTTAGTTACGAAAGAAGTTGTGCTGTGTCCAGGGACCTGTATAGTCAGTGATATAGTTCATGTAGGGAAAGCTCACAGGTGGCGGAGTAATCAATTGTTCTGCCCTTGGCCTTGGTAAACAGTAGTCCCTTCCGTGTGGGACCAGCAGCTACAAATTCACATTTTTCCTTGCCAACAGCCCCAGCATATGGAACCGAAAGTTCTTAGTTGCTCGTGTGTGTGTGTTCTTGAAGGCAGAAGGAACATAGCAATGAACCATCCGACTCTACTACCTTCATCTTATGGATTAGGAAAAGCTGGATCAAGATTACACTAGGATTCAGTCAAGGATAGAGGGTACTGGAAGTGAAATGTCCAGACACTTGTTTGTTTGTTTTTTTTCAATTCTACTCTAGTAGATTAATTAATTAATTCAGGACAGCATCTCACCATGTATCTCTAACTGGCCTGGAACTCAGTATGTACACAAGCTGGCATGACACTCAGAGAGATCCACCTACCTCTGCCTCCCACATGCTGAAATTAAAACCACTCTCACCACCTCTGACCTTATTTGTATTTTTTAATTATGTACATCTGCACATGAGTGCAGGTGCCCAGGAAGACCGGAAGAGAGTGTTGGATTCCCAGCTGACATTACCGATCATTTTGAGTCACTCAGTGTGAATGCTGGGAACTGAGCTCAGGTCCCTTTGCAAGAGCAGCACTTGCCCTTAGCTATTGAGCCATCTTTCTGGTGCTCTAAGAAATAAAAGAAAAAAAAACTTAATTCTTTGAGATGGACTCTGTGATGCCTAGGCTGGCCTCTGATTACTAAGCTCAAGTGATTACCCTGCCTATGAGACCTCCCAAGTAGCTCTCCATAGTTGATAAAGCTAACACTTATCACATACTTACTATGGACTGGACTATAGTTTTTAGGGTCTTAAACTATTTTATAGACTCAGAAACCAAGGCAGATAGGAATCATTCCCACTGTTTTCTAGCCCTACATGGTTCTGAGGGCTCAGTGTGGTTGTGGTGGCAGTCACCCACCCAGTGGATGAGCAGTTCTCTGGAGATCTTGCTCCTGGAGCCCCCTCACTCTGGGAGTGAGCGCCACCCTCCCAGCAGTGCCCCCTGAACACTGAAGAGATGTCCCAAGAGGAATCCATGATGTGCCAGAAGGATGGACAAAGGAATGAAGCAAGTCCACATGAGTATTAGCGGATCTTACTTTGAGAATATGAATTACTTAAAAAATTGCCTGTCGGACTGATACTGTATCTCAATGATAGATCCATGGCCTAGCGTTCACCAGGCTCCAACTTTGATCCCCAAACAAAAATTGTCTGTTTATTGCCAGACAGTAAAATGCATTAGTTTTAGGGAAAATTCAGTCCTGGATCTTTCAATAAGATTCCCAATGTAACACGGAAAGATTCGATTCAGCGGCACATACAAGCTGTTGCTGTGAGTGCGCCTCTAGTGTTGAGGAATGCATGCCCAAGGATAACAACATTTTTTTTGCTCTATAAGTGATTGTCTCCTCGAAGCCTTCTCCCTTGTGCACAGTTAGGAAAATGGATCAGTACATAAATAACTGAAATCAGACTGACTTGGGTAAATGAAGTCAGGGATGTAAACCAAGAGGGAGCTCGGGAGGAGGAGAAATCGATCCCTGCATGACCAGATTCCTGATGGCGAGAAGTTAAGCTGGAACACGGAGGAAGTTCACTCCAGGAGAAAGGGCAGCTGGAGTTGTGTCTGGAGGCAGAAATGTGTGGAAGGGCACACACACATGAGGCACAGGCACACTGAGGAAGAGAAGGGGTTCTGCTGATCTGGGGGGAGAAGAAGCTAACGTTCATCCAGTACTAGCCTGCTTGTGGCCTGCAATGAGCCACATAGCCACTCTGTAATTTGCTTAACCCCCACAACCTCTGTAATAGAGGGACACTTATCCCCACCGTAAAGACGAGGAAAGCAGACCTCAGAAAGATTAAAGTAGCTTCGCTAAGGGTAGAAAAGCCAGTAACTGGCTGCATGGTTCAGACGACCTAGGAGGGTTGGGTTCAAAGGCTCCTGTTCATTCCATTATGCTGTAGGAATCTGGATGCCATGATGAGGCCTCTGTTGAGTGTGGCTGTGGGACAGAGGCTAACTGGAACAAAGAAACTTCCAGAACAGGGACATGAATGAGGAGGCTTCAGCTGTAAAATACCTGAGAAGCCTGGTCTAAGTCTGCTTGTGCCGGCTATGCGAACCTATGGCTGCTCTCACAATGCTCTCAGTCAGTCAGTGCATCTCTGCCCTGGGTCCTATGATCTTAGAATGAGTTTACAGAGGCTGTGACGCCCTTGGATTTCAGGTGCAAATCCTGAGGTAAAACTGACATTATCATAATGCTTCATTTTCTCACCTGTTGTGAAATTCAACAGGAATCTGTAATGGAAAGAGCTGGAGCCAGGAGTCTGGCCTTTGGTCCAGGTAGTACTCATCCCTCATTGTGTTTCTCAGCCTCCGTCCCCAGGATAAAGGGTCTGGGTTTTTGACAGGTCTCTCCTGCTGATGTCGTGTGTTGCTTTGCTCTCCCTGAGACTGTCTAAAAGATAAAGCAGAGGGGATGAGCCTGGACTCAGAAAGAAGGGTTTAAACTCCAGCCTCTCCTCTCTGTGGGGAAGCAATAGGTCGGGTACAGGCTTTAAATCGGACTGCCTGGGTTTGAGTCCTACCTCTGTCACTGGATAGCTATATGACTTGGACAAGTTATTTAACTCTGCCTAGTTTTAGATTTCTTCTTCTGGAAAATGGGGTACAGATATTCCCAACCTCATGGGACTGCTTTAAGAACTAAAATGACACTAAGCAGCTCAGTGACCATCAGGTAGTAGTATCAGTAACTAATATTAATAATAGTAGTAATTAATAGTTAATAATATTAATAATAGTAGTTTTAGTAATTATATTAGTAATTGCCGTAATACCCAGTTTTGTATTAATTTCATAGGAAGTGTGTTTATTAGGGCCATTCTCCCCACTATCTTACTCTGACATTGCTGTTTTCTCTTTTCATTGCCCCATCAAGAAACTTAGAAAGGCAGGTGATTTTATCTCAGGGTTCCAAAGCATGACATCACTTAAAGTGCTTGATGGGAAACTGTCAGTTAAAAAGCCAGTGACTCGATAGACTATCTCACCTGACTCATGTTTTCCACACCTCTCTCCATAGTAAACAGGACCAGAGCAGGTGTTCATTTCCTTTTGCATAGCCTTCAGCAAAGCACCAAGCAAGGCCCCTTCACTTCACTTGTCAAAAAGAACAGCAGTATGGCGTCTCTGGATAGTGGTGTCTAACTTAGCTCCTCCCAGCTGAAACCCCTCGAGCCTTAGCTTAAGTGAGTTCTTATTGTTCTGTTTTCCATGAATATGGAAAAGTTCCTTCTGATTATAAAGGGGGGGGGGGATGAGATCAAGATTTTCTCATGAGAACCTTTCTATACTTAAAGCCAGAATCCAGTTAGGCCTCATCTTCGCTTCGCCGGGCTACACCGCCTGGCTGCTTTCACCTCATCCGCAAAACCTATTTTCCATCGCTTGGATCACATTGGTTATGCTTCTTTTCTTTCTCTGAGGTTTTTCCTCTTCCTGGTGGTGATCCAAACTGTGCTCAGTCTGCTAATAAGTCCAACTAGAACAGTTTGAGGGGTGAATGCTGCAGAAGTCAGCCACAGCCTTGTGCCAGGTAGAAGGACCCAGAGCTGACCCAGGTTAGTCCACTCTCTCCCTGGCTCAGCCTGCGGGGAGACTGTGATACGATGTACACTCATGGGAAGTTGGCAGTGACTTGGCCCTGTGGCTGGACTGCAGGTAAAGACTTCTAGAAAAGAGCGGAAGCATAGTTTAGGAAACTGATCTGGGCAGTGCCAGGGAGGCCGAGTCACCCCAGCAGAGGCCGTGGCACCTATCAGACATCCAGCAAAGACATGGCAAGCTCAGGTCTGGCTTTGGGGAGTAAGAATGTAAATGCCACAAACCTTAGCCTTTTCTGTATCCTCCAGATGCTTAGTCTTGAAAGTCAAGTAATGGATCCCTTGCTGAAGAAGGAACGTGGCCCAAAGGAATAAGAGGGGTGACTGAACAACCAGGCTCCCTGGGCCCTTAGATCCCCTGTGTGTATCTAAAAGTTCCTCTCTGCTTTTGGCCTTTGCTGACACCATCTTCTCTCTTGCTGTCCAGATGTTGCTTCCAGAGCTATGATTGACATAGGGAGGCTGTCTCACAAGATGTAATCGTGGAAGTTATGGAATGCCTCGTAAATGCCACAAGTTTGATCTATACACTCTGCTTAATTCTCACAGTGTATGTTATTGCCCCTGTTTTGTAGCTGATGGCAGTGAAGAAGGGTTAAGGAGTATGTCCAATGCTGCCTTGCTAGTAGATGTCAGGACCAGAAGCTGAATCTAGAATCTAATGTTTGAAAGCCCATATGCTTTCTACTTCCTCAGCCCTAGAGTGACTCCTAATGGCTGGGTAAGACAAAGTCTGTAACAGAATTCTGGATCTTGTTTTTTGTTTCTTTGTGTTTTTTGATGGTTTATTTTTGTTTTTGTTTTTTGTGGGTTTTTTTTTTTTCACAATAGACTAGTTGTTGGCAAACCTGGTGCACCACCTGTTTTTGTAAAGACTGCAAGCTAAGATGCTTTCTTGCAGTTTTAAGTGTTTGGAGATGGAGAATCAAGAGGGGGATTTGTGAGACATGAAATGTATGTGAAATTCAAACTGTGGTTTCCATAATTAAAGTTTTGTTGATATATGTCGTAATCATTCATTTACGTACAATCTGTGGCTGCACTCTTCTTTACAAAGGCTGAACTGAACAGCTGAAGCAACAACCGTGTGGCTCACAAAGTGTGAACTATTTACTATCTGACCCCTTACAGAAAAATACTTGCGAGCGGCAAGTTAAAGCTCACAGATATTCAAGGCTGACCCTGGAAGGACAGTGGTGGGAACAGGAAAGCATATCAGCCAAGCTTCCTTGGGTTCTAGAAATAGTTTCATTGAGCCTCGGGAGATCCCTTTGGGAACAAAAGCACAATAGATAGGACTGTCCAATGTGCTGAAGTCTCTAATAAGCAATGAACAGGATACTTTGTGGATGAAGTGGTTCATTCAGATTCACTGGAGCCCTTTTGTGCCAGATGCTGTATTAAATGCTAGAAATATATAACTGGAAATATCTACATCTTGCCTTTGAGGCGCTTGTAGCTTGGTGGGAGAGTCGTGGTTCGTATTTTGTGTTGTAATGGAATGCTGTGAGCTAGATGAGATGCTGGAGAGAATAGAAAAGGAAGTCCAGACTGCTTTTAAAGTTGATAGGATCCTCTCGGTAATTTGCTATGAGCTTTGAAAGATAATTGGGAACTCCTTTGCAAAGAGCTATAGACAAGGCTGAAGAGAAGACCTGGACCATGAGCCTGTGGAACTTAGATAGGTGGGGCAGAGTGAGTTAGTGGTTCTGTGACTGGATGACTGGCAGGATGATGTAATCGGATAGAGCAGAAGAGAAATCAGAAGGAAGGAAGCCATGGGAGGGGCTCAGGCACGTCCAACTTGGAAAATGTGATTTGAGGCAACGTTGAAATGCATCCAGTTTCCAGTTAGAAACCTTAGAAATTTTGGCACGGAAGCCCAGAATTGAGACTTAAGCACATTTTCAGTGCTTTTCCCCAGGGAAAAGGGGAAGTGCACGCGTGTTTCACTGAGAAAAAGTTGAGCAACTTTGACACATGATAACTGAAGCCAGGGGGTTAAAAATAGCACTGGGCCTACAGAAAATGCAGTCATCACATGGGGAATCAACAGTGATTGTTCTCGCCACCTACTGCTCTCAGGGTCTGCTTTATCTGGCACTGTTAGAGACTTGGGCCTGACTATTAGGAGGCAGAGCGAACGCGTGAGCCTCTCATAGCAAACAACTGTGAAGTGCCAACTCGAACCCTCTGTGTGAGAGTAGGAGCCAAGAAAGGGGTCCAGCTCTGTCACCCTGGAGGGTTATGGCTTTTAGTGCCTGGAATCCACACGAGAGCAAATCTGGAATTTCTTTATTCAGACTCCCGACAAACCTTCTAGTGCTTAGCGTAAGTATTTTCAGTTAGCCATGGGTTTTAAAGCCCGGGGACATCTGTGACTCCTGTGTACACGTCCGCTTCCTAGTGGAGCTCACAGAGCAGGAACACTTGGGTTGATCAGTGTCTCCTGTGGTCCTCTTGACGAAGCCATCAGTCTCACACCCTCTCTCCTTTTGCTCCTTGAAGATTTCCATGCTGGATGCGATGAAGCAGAGGCAGGTGGCAAACTGAAGGACATTGACTGGGCAGAGGCCCCTAGATAGCTCCCTGTGTCTGGAAGACAGCCACCTTGGGATTCCTCCAGGATTTCACGAGCCTCACTGCTGAGTCGAAGAACTTTGTGGGTAAGATTGGGTGAGCTTCCTCCCTTTTTCCTAAAGCCACATCTTTAATTGTTTATTTTGTGTTCGTTGGGATGGGCCATGCTGTTGTGTGCGGGGTCACAGGACAGCTTTCACGTGTCAGTTCTTTTCTGCCGTGTGAGTCCTCAGGCGTGGAGACGGGTCCCTTTGTTCACTGAGCCATCCTGCCAGCCCCCACTTCCCCTTTCACATTACTTTGAATTGAGCTTCTCGTCTCTGTCCAGAGAAAAGAGTGAATTCTAGATCATCGAAGCAGTTGATGGTTTTCTTTTTTTTTTTTTTTTTGGTTTTTTTTTTTTTTTTTGTTGTTGTTGTTTGTTTTGTTTTGTTTTTCGAGACAGGGTTTCTCTGTGGTTTTGGAGCCTGTCCTGGAACTAGCTCTTGTAGACCAGGCTGGTCTCGAACTCACAGAGATCCTCCTGCCTCTGCCTCCCAAGTGCTGGGATTAAAGGTGAGTGCCACCACCGCCCGGCCAGTTGATGGTTTTCAATATTTGCTTGGGCAACTTGGCTTAGCTGTCTCAGGTCCCAGTAACTTCCTGTGACAGTTACCTAGTAAACAGGATCACATTTCTTCTGGAGCAAAATGGCAGAGGGACAGAGGAAAATAGAACAGTAAATAAAACATATTTATTTCCTTTTAGCTATAAAAGTAAATCTACTGCATCGTAACAAGATGAACCAAGTACAGCAGACATATAAAAAGTGAAATTCTTTTGCCCATGGAGTCTTGTTCTTCCTGAGGAACTGTTGAAAATTCTGTTTGTTTTATATCTCACACATGGCACAGATGCCGAGGCTGTGACATGTTCCGTGTTTGCTCAAGTCGGAGGCCTCATCATGCGTGGCAGGTTATCAGTCAAACCTCAGTGACTGATTTGGGGCACATGAGGGTTGAGGAGATTGTTTTAGCCTGGCCTGTGTTTTTTCATAGTACTCAAGTGCTGTGTGTCACCTGTCTTCAGCTGAAGCTTCCTGGTGGCTCTGCCATCTTACCCTGCTCCCCACTTCCATAATTGCCCCCCAAGTTCTCCGCTTCTCTGATGACATTGTTGTTCTTATGGTTGTTTTCCATTGAAAAACATATTTTCGTACACCTACAGTGAGGCCCCACTCTGTGACTGATTCCAAGCTAAGCCATGGGGTTAGGGAAGAATCAAACATTCCCCTCATTTCAAGGATGGTCATAACTGTTAAGGACAGTGACTCTTGCACTGTCTCCAGTCGTCTGCCTCTGTGGCTGCCTCCCTTGCTCTATATCAAGCTCTCCCTTCCAGCCTGCTGCTCTTGCCCCTAGTGTAGGCTTCCCTGCCTCTGTCTGGCCTGGTGCAGTGTCTGTCTCTCCTGTCTCTAGGCAGCTGCTGGTTAACTGTCTGTCACAGCCAGCTTGAAGGCCACAGTGCTCCTGACTCTCTCTCATTGCCCACAACAGAGGCTCACAAGTGTGCCACACAGAAACCCTTTCAGGGGACCTGCAGGATCAACAGTTTTCAAAGTGGTAGTGACTGGGTATTATGTATTGTTGGACAGCGTCAGTGAGGAAGCCGCTGATGGCCGTAGTAGAAGTCAAGGCGGTGACACGGAACTGTGTTCGTAGCCACGTCGTCCCTCCTGCCATCTACTGATCAGCCGTCTTCACTTGAGAACATCCTTGATGAAGCAGCAGAGAGAGGATGCTAGTTTTACTGAGCCTGACCTGAGGACCACCTGTAATATTCCATATGATGTGTGGAAGATGCACTTACAAAGCACTTCTTTCGTGCAGCAAAGCACAATGATGGCACTCGTGAGCACTGAATTGTAAGCTGAGCAAAAAGCAACTGTCGTCATTTTTCTGTGGAAGAATGGTTGATAGTTACTAAGGGTAGAAAGAAGCCAGGGACCAATGTTAAAGGGCCTTGTGAACTGTGTTAATGAGCTTAGGTGGCTAGCTTAGCTTGCTTTTCTCAGCCTTTGTATTGTGCTTCCTACCCAAGCCCTGCCCTTTGCTCCAGCCTTGTTTCATCTGTAAACACACGCTTCCTGTTTCAGCTTCCACGTCCTTCTGATGTCATTCCTTCCACCAGGAGTTGCAATGTGGCTATGAAAGCTCCCTGTGATCCCAGGATCCCAGCAGAGGGAGAAGATGAGTCTGGGTGTTTGCCTCTGGGCATCTGAGTATCACAATCTGCAGAGTATCTCCCTGCTGCCATTTTCACTGCAACTGTGTTGAACCACATGGCCCGGCCTTTCTACACATGGAGATTGACTTAATTAGGGTTTCTATTGCTGTGAAGAGATACTATGAACATGGAAACTCTTTTTTTTAATGTTTATTTATTTATTACATATGCAGTGTTCTGCCTTCATGCCAGAAGAGTGATGGAGGTGGGTCTTGTATCTGTCTGTTGCTTTCATTGGTTAATTAATAAAGAAACTGCTTGGCCCTTTGATAGGGCAGAAAATTAGGTAGGCAGAGTAGACAGACAGAATGCTGGGAGAAAAAAGCCGAGTCAGTCAGTCGCCATGATTCTCCCACTCCAGACAGATGCAGGTTAAGATCTTTCCTGGTAAGCCAGCTTGTGGTGCTACATAAAATATTAGAAATGGGTTAAATCAATACGTAAGAGCTAGCCAATAAGAGGCTGAAACGAATGGGCCAGGCAGTGTTCAAAAGAATACAGTTTCCGTGTAATTATTCTGGGTAAAGCTAACCGGGTGGCGGGACACAGCCCCGCCACTCCACCAACAGAAGAGGACTCCAGATCTCATTATGGATGGTTGGTTGTGAGCCACCATGTGGTTGCTGGGAATTGAACTCAGGACCTCTGGAAGGGCAGCTAGTGCTCTTAACCTCTGAGCCATCTCTCCAACCCCCAACACTTATAAAGGAAAGCATTTAATTGGGGTAGCTTAGTTTTAGAGGTTCAGTCCATTATCGTCCTGGCAGGACATGGCGGTGTTCAGGCAGACATGGTGCTGGAGGAGGTGAGAGATCTTTCTACATCTTGATCCGAAGGCAGCAGAAGTGAATGCAACACTGGGCCTAGCTTGAGCATAGGAGACCTCAGAGCCCACTCCCACACGTGACACACTTCCTCCTTCAAGCCACCACAGAGGTCCTGAAATAAAAACCCTCCAGTTCTGTGGACTCTCACAGACTGTCCTCTGATGGAGCTACTTCCATACGTGACTCCTGACATTTATTGTCTGTTAAATTTGACCAACTTCTGCTCAAATGTGCCTTTTCCTTTGCCCTTATACCTAGTAATTGTTCAGGTGGAAACTTCACTCCAGCCCCCAAAGAATCTGGAATGTTCGGGTGGAAGCTACACCCCCAGCCCACTTCCCTGGAGTTGCCTCAGTCCAGACTCTGCCCCCGATAAAGCCCCATCAGAGGCTCCACTCCCAGAGGTCATTAAAAGCCCCCACCTCATGGGTTCCAATTGTAGTCTCCTCAACTTCTCCTGGGTCTGCCTTTGCTTTGTTCAGAATAAGCCTGGATTTATTAATTAGATTTGATTGGCTTATTACAGCGGTGGTGGCGGATTCCCAATATCCAGGGATTCATTTTAATAGTGATGTCATCAGAAACCACATCCAACTCCTAAGTCAGACAGGAGAAGATTGCCACCTTGCTTCATTCTGAACTGCCATAAATAAAGTACTTAGACACTGGTTTGTAGCTCATCTTCTGTAAGATGACAAAACACAAATACTAAGATATTCCAGGGCAAGAAGAGACTTCTGGAAGGTTAAAGTTAACTAATACAGTAGTGAGGATGTGAATATTAGGGCTTTGTGCTTAGGTAAGCTGGATGAGAGCTGCCCAACCTTTTTGACATCAGAGCACATGCAAAAAACATGTGTGTAAACAGTGAGCTGAGGGACTGGACAGCTGCTGAGAGGTCAGAGTCTCAGAGCACTTGTCTTAGAGTTTCTGTTGCTGTGATGAAATACCGTGAGCAGAAGCAGTTTGTGGAGCAAAGACTTTATTTCAGCTCACACTTCCAGGTCACAGCCCATCATTGCAGGAAGTCAGGGCAGGAGCTGATGCAGAGGCCATGGAGGGTGCTGCTTACTTTTTTGCTCTCCATGGTTTGCTTAGTCAGCTTTTTTATAGAACCCAGGATCACCAGCCCAGGGGTAGCTCCACCTGCAATGGATTGCACCCTTCCTCCATTAAACACTAATTAAGAAAATGCCCTACAGCCAGACCTTATGGAGGCATTTTCTCAGTTGAGATTGCCTCCTTTCAGATGACTATACTTTGTATCAAGTTGGCATAAAATTAGCCAGCACAGCACATCAGTAAAGAAGCACTTACCAGGATTTATAAACAATAGCATTGGTGCCTGGTTGTCACCAGCTGCCTCCTTTGCCTTCCAGCATCAATGCTTGAGAACAGCATCATCACAGGTTAGAATTCTTGAGCCAGAGTCCAGGCTTAAGTTCTAGCATGGCCACTTACTCATGAGATGATCATGGCATACCACTTTTACCCATCTGTACCAGTTTCTTCATTTGTAAAATGTGGGCAGTAATTATGCTTGCTTCGGAGTTGTGAAGCTTGCATCAGTGGGTCTGTAGAGTATGTAACTATAAAGGGCTTCCGACATTGCCTGGCACGTGAGGACCACATGAGAGTGTACACTGTAAATATTATGGTAGTGTGCACCATAACTTTTGTCTACAGGGACATAACTTTTGTCTACAGGGACACAGATGACCCCAGTCTCCTGTGTTCCCTCTTCCCTGGTCTCACATGGCTTACTCAACCCCTTCCTAAAGTGTGTGTCAAACTTCCTTCAGTTCCTCCATTTCCTTTTTTGTCTATGGTTTTGTTATGGTTGCTAAGGAGGATGGGACCCAGGGTCCTGAGCACGGTAGACAAGCACTCTTACCCAGCTGCTCCCAGCCCCTTGGTTTCCTGCCATTGTCCATGCTCCTCAGCTGACCCTGAGGACACAGCTGGCTTTGCCTCTGATAATGCCCTTCAACCTGCTCTCCACTATTCTTCCTTTCCTAGAAAGCCTTCAAATGAAGGAAATACTCAGGCAGACTGGGATCCTTAAAGAGCTCCAGAGTTGGAGCGGGGAGGGAGTAAGAATTGTTTTCAGAGCCGAGTGAACCAGATGACCCTCTGGTGTTACACATGGATATGACAGCTGGCGATCTATATGTATAGACTCTATCGAAGAATGGAGTGCTGTCTGGTAACCTGAGGGCTGGCTCGTCAGGCTCTATCAAGAAGTGACACTTACTTTGGAAAGTGGACCTTGAGGTTGTCTGCTGGGGAGAACACCGGCCAGTACCTGTTGTTGCTATAGGTTGTGTCCCTGCCCCCAGGACTCCTTAGCCTCTTTCAATTGTTCCGTGAGTAAAGGTGCCAGACTGAGTCTTAGATCTGTATCCTTAAAACCTCTACTGCTATACTTCTAGTGAAATCTATTCATGTGGATGGATGGATGTGTCTAAGTAAGTGCAGATATACATTTGTGCACAGAGGTGTGGAGGCAGGAGGTTGGCACTGAATGTCTTCTTCAGTTACTCTCCACCATTGTGTAGTCAGTGACTCATTGTGCAACCCTGCCTGACTTTTGATTTGCAGACCAGACTGACCTTGAACTCACTGAGATCTGCTTCCTGAGTGCCAGGATTAAAGGCCTTTGCCTCCACACCCAGCTAAACATTGGATTTTAATACAGAGAAATCTAGACACCATTTGAAAAACTGCAATCAGCTTCTAAGTTACAAAGTGTTTTCAATAAAAGGTTTTTTTTTCTTCTTCCCCAGTGTTGAAGATAAAAATTAAGGCCTTGACCATCTAAGTAAAAGCTCTGCTACTGAGTTTCCTTGCAGCCCCAACTCTGAGCTCCGTGTACCACCCTCAGCCCACTTATTTTGTTTGAAGTACAATTTGATTCAGACAATGATGAGATAAAATGATAAATTTCAATCATGTATAGTTTGGAAAATCCTGAAAAGAATGAAGAAGAAAATAAAAACAACCCCATCACATAGAGCATGTCTATAAATTAAAAATGATATGGACATTATTTTAAAAAGCATATAAATGGCGGGCAGTGGTAGCACACGTCCTTAATCACAGCATTTGGGAGGCAGAGGCAGGCAGATCTCTGTGAGTTCGAGGCCAGCCTGGTCTATAAGAGCTAGTTCCAGAACAGGCTCCAAAGCTACAGAGAAACCCTGTTTTTTTGGGGGGAGAGGGGGAGGCATATAAACTATTCAGCATGACTGGACAGTTTCACACTTTAAATTGTCATATTAACAGATTCCTGCATTTTTCCCTAGACTTCGCATTCTGTCTGTGTTCATATGCATGCATGCATAGCTATACACATACAATACATTTTTAAAGCACATTTGTATAAACTGTGTCGTTGAGATCTTATAACAATCTAGCAGGCAGCCGGAAGAGGTGTGTTTTTAGACCTATTCTCAGGATGAAGGAACTAAGGCTTTTAAGAGGCAGAGTTGCTTGACTTGAGGTTCTCTGGTAATACCAGCACCAGAATGTTTCCTTTGTTCTCCTGACCCAGGCCCATTTGCCTTCCCTATCTGCAGTATGCCTCCACTCATTCCACGTGTGCCTCCACAAGAATACACAGATGGGGTCCCCAAGTACTGCTGATGTGAGCATGAGGGCTGGAGACAAAGTGCTGGGAGCCTCTAGACCACTGCAGTCTGTCTGGAAAACTGCTTGCTTACGTCCTCCTCACATTACCTAGTCTGTAGTAGGGAGCTGCGGGCCTCTTCCCACAGCCCGGCTCATGGTTACCTGGCTAGCTTATGCCCCAAAATAAAGACACACAAACTCTATTCTTTTAAACACTGCTTGGCCCATTTCTGTTCATGTATGTAGCACCCCAAGGTGCGCTTACCGGGAAGATTCTAGCCTACGTCCATCCTGGGTCAGAGCTTCATCGTGTTTGCTCTGGAGAAGAGAGCATGGCGTCTGTCTCCCAGAGGAGCTGCCCTGCATCTGAGCTCACTTCCTCTTCCTCCCAGCATTCTATTCTGTCTACTCCACCCACCTAAGGGATAGCCTATCAAATGGGCCAAGGCAGTTTCTTTATTAGCCAATAACCTTCCTCCATCACCTAGTCTAAAAGAGGACCAGGCTTCTAGAACTTTTGTATCTGAGACCTTTTTGGAGAGAGTGTGTGATAGAGTTGATGGGGTTCAGAGCCCAGAGCTCCCTTTCCCTGAATCATCTGCAAGGCACTCGCATACCCACATTTCTTTCAGAGTGTGCACTGGGCACCTAAGGGGCCTTTGCGCCACATACTGTATGTGCCATATACTCTTTCCGTTTCAATGCAGTTTGTGATTGACGGTACTCAGCTGAAGCTGTACTGTGACTTACAGAAGAGACAGCGGTGCATAGAGGACAGCAGGAACCCAGGGAATGATCAAGGCCAGAGAAAATCAGTGTCCTAGTGGAGCTTCTCTTGGAGACAGAGGCAGACATACCAGCCACTAGTTCTACACAGTGCTACCCCATTTGTCTCATGCCTGACTTCCAGAGTGATTGATTGCACACACCATAACTCATCTGGAGTTACTGGGGAGCTGCATAGGGTAAGGACATTTGAGCCGGCTTTGATGGCCAGGAAGAATTCCTACAACCAGGGGAATGGGGAGGTCAAGGTACAGCGTGGTTGTGGGGCTTCCCTGAGGATGCATTTGTCCAGTGGCTGGGACATACTCCATGCTAAAACTGGAGTGTGCCCGCCTCCTTCCCAGCAATCTCTTGCTACGGAAGCAGGGTAAGTTATACATGCTTCTTTTCATTTCACTGTTTTCCTACATGTTTCCTTCCTAGTTTCAAAAAACAACTCTCCCTCAACAAGTTCTGTTTGCAAGAAAAACCTTAACCATTTGTCCCTCCTGGAGTACCATCTTCCACTGAGATCCATGCAGAATAGACCAGGTATTCTGTCTGTGTATGTGAAGCCATAAATCTAATATTGAATGTGTGGCTCTGCCCAGGGGCATGCTGCTTCCACTGGAGGCTGCACAGTCCTGCTGTGGTAAAGAGCACGTATAAACTGCTGCTAACAGGGTTTTCTATCTAGAGCTGTAAGTGTGCCTGAGAGTCCCCTGTGAGTCACAATGCTGCAGCTCTCCTGCTGTTCTCCACACTGCCTGCCTGTTGGCTGTTTGGTTTGTCCGCAGGCCACTAATCGGAATGTGGCCAGGGGAGGGTGAAGGAGCTGAAACCGCAATCTGTTCACTCCACTCTGGGTTTGCAGCACTGGTGAGAAAATAGTTGGGACGAGCATTGACCCAAGATCGCATACCAGAGGGACATAGTCCAGTCGTGTCCCGTCCTGTCCCATCCTGCCCTGCTCCTCCAGACCTTCAAAGATGAATGACCTTGTGCTTTGTTTCTAAAGGATTTCTCGGAACGTCCTGTAAATGCATCTGGATGGCATTTTTCCTTGTAATTTACCTTATGCGTGTGGCTACTTCAGTAGCAGCGTTTAACCCTTTGAGAGCCATAGGGCGTTGCTGTCCCCAGGTAGAACCTGTGTTTGAAGCTGTCGACAGGAGTAGTACTTTTAGATACTCTGTGGATTCTCTCTCTCTCTCTCTCTCTCTCTCTCTCTCTCTCTGTGTGTGTGTGTGTGTGTGTGTGTGTGTGTGTGTGTGTGTGTGTGTGTTTTCTTCCCTATTCTGGAGTGTAATTGAAAACCTGCTGTTATCTCCCTAAAAGGGAAGGAGGGATGCCTCTAAGTAGAGCCGTCAGACGCTCCACTGTTTAGTTGTGCTTTCTGGATTGTGGCACCGCAAGTGGCGCTCTGCATGCTTCCTGCTAACAGCTGTCAAGCGCCTGCCTCTCTGAGCAGCATGCAATTGGGCAGTGGCACTACGCAATCTTCCATCAGACCCTTGGAGGAGGGAGTGGGCCTTGCCCTCAGTGAGCAAAGAGCCAGATTCCATTTTGAATTCCTCAAGAAAAGCCAACCCTTAGAGCCTATGTTTATTGAAGTCTGGTGTGAAAGTCTCACATCCTCTGCCCATCAGCTCTCAGTGCCTCTATTTTAGAAGGATGTAGAGGTTTAATCACCCTGGTGGGGATTTAGACCCAGAGACTTGAGAGAAATCTTATTATTTCTAACTGCAGGCAAAGAGTATTAAGGCTCCACTCTGGATCAGGGCCACGACATGTTCTATAAGTAATTTATCTTTAGCAGGGGAAGGCCCCTACTAGAGTGGCCTAGAAACAAAACTGCGATTGGCTCTCATTGTTCCTCTTTCTCTCTTTCCCCTCTCCGTCTCCTACTGCTTTCATTCTGTCCTGACCCTTCCTGCCCAATATGTCCCATGTCTGTGTCTGCCAGCATGGGAGCCAGGTGCCTGCCAGGGCGAGATAATGATGTTTTTACAATAAGTGACCTCATCCAGCAGCCTGTCTTAGACTTGTCAGCTGCGGGCCTCTCTGCACTCTTTCAAGGAAGGACCGGGGAAAGAGAGGATGATGTGGCATTCAATCTGTGCTCCTGGGTTGAAGGAATTGGGGGCTAGGCTCAGCCCAGCCCCCACCCCTCTTGTTGTCTTTGAGGATAAAGCGGACTCTGTAGAAGGCCTTTCACAGCCCCCAGTGCATATCCATGGAAATAGCGCTCAGCTTCTGATTTTACCATCAGGTTCTATTCCTCATCCCTTCCTTACCTAGCTCCTAGCCCCAAGGACCCTCCCTTTCTGATGATCACAGGTGGGCTTTGCTTGTAGATTGCTTGTTCTGTTTGGGAACTCTGGTTTAGCTGGTGGCAGATCTTTATCCATGTGTTAATGAGCTTGGCAAATGCAGGCTTATGGTGGCCTCTCCTAATCTAGCTGCCTGTCTGAGTCCCTTCCCACAGTTAATGATCTCCTATAATGGTTTTGCCTTTAGTTTTGCCTCCTGGGTCAAAACAAATCAATATCTCTCACAGATATTTAAAACCGTCAGTATAAAGCTCCTGGGTCTCTTTCTTTTCTCCTTATGGGTAAACTCACTGCTTGATCAGTACAGTGCAATTTCCTTCATGTTCCTTCTTGTCTCCCAGACATGGGCAGCAGTGAGCCCCTTCCCATCGTGGATAGTGACAAGAGGAGGAAGAAGAAGCGCAAGACCCGGGCCACTTACTCTCTGCCAGGAAAGTTTGAAGGTTGGTCTGGGCCTGAGTCTGGGCTGCAAGAGGGGAGGGGCATCTGTGACATCCTCGGGACCAGATTCCAGGACACCTCACCTCAGAGCCAGGTCATCCTTGTGATTAGTAAGACGGGTGAGTGAGAAGCGATCAAGAGGGAGAAAGGATGGGCAAATCTCTCAGGCGAGGTACTGGCCTCCTCTGAGTGGCGTGAGCATCGCCTCAGTAGCGGAAAAGCCAATCTGAGAGCTAAGAGCCTCACATATGCCAGCCCTCTTTGATGCGAGCTGCCTTCTGGTGGTTCCTGCAAGGCTGGGGGTAGAAGAACCAGAAAAGAGGAAGCAAGAACACTGAAGCTACAGCCACAGTGACAGCGCAGTCTTCTCTAAGTGGGGAACTAGCCTCCCAGAGGCTGCAGCAACTTGTGCTGCATGTGCTTTTTTTTGAGAAGTCATTGCATCTAGGGTACACGACATTACGTCATCAGACAGTTTGGATGACCAGGCTTAAGGCACTAGGCTGGGGGCCACCAGGGTTAATTTGGGCATTCAATGAGAAGACGTGAATCACTAAGTGATGAAGGGTCAGTAGCCTCTTTTAGGAATAGCATATCTCCTTTGTGTGGGTTTCACCGTGAGACTTGAAATAACTTCCCCTCATGGGCCCTCTTCCTAAACTTGCACACACATAGGAAATTGATAGTTTTGTAGAATGTTCTGATAGCAAACACTGTACGAATCAGAAATACTTAACTCTTATCACCTAACATCCTGGTGTAAAGGGCGGTACTGAAGGATGCTGTGGGAGAGAAGCACGCCTTTTAAATCACCTACAGGTAGTAGTCAACAGTGTCAACATGGGCCATCCATTCCTATAGACAGCTGCAAGGATAGACTGTAATGGAACCAACAGAGCACTTAGTATAGAGGTTTATTGTTTTTCTTTCTTTTTTTTCCTGAGATAGAATCTCTCTATGTAGCCCTGGTTGTCCTGGAACTCACTGTGTAGACCAGGCTGGCCTTGAACTCATAGAGATTTATCTACCTTTGCCTCCCAAATACTTGGATTAAAGGAATGTACCACCACATCTGGCGCACACGTGTGTGTGTGTGTGTATGCACACACGCGTGTGTTGGGCAGTAGGGGAGAGAAGAGTCCCTGGGGCTTTAGAAGACGTCACAGATCAGCAGGTCTTTTGTTTGTTTGTTGAGCACAGAAAGGTTTCCTGTCACATATGCAAGCACAGACAACAGACATCTCATGACTAAGAGTGATAAAATCTCCTGATGTTGATCAAGTCTTCTGCTCAGGCTGTAGGTTTAAAAACTAGGTCGCCTCAAGAGAGCAGCTGAGGAAGGGAACAAGGGAGGATGAGGTCAGTTCCAGCAAGGGTTGTGGTAGAGCCACAGCTTCCTTTGGAAGGGGCTCAGAGAATTGTGTTGATTGTGGCCTTGGGCAGGTGTTCTGAACACTCCTCCAGCCAGGGTCTGTCACTGCTCTGCCATGACCACTCTGACCTGGAACCTCAAGGCATTCTTTACATCCTGCTCTGTGTCTTCATTTCCTGTGGGTGACTTTCAGAAACCTCTGAGGCTCTTCTGGTGACCTCCGCTTTGTGTGTATAAAATAGTTGTCCCCATGCCTGGCTCAGAGCTGGGCACATAGTAGGTGTTCAGCAAATAAGTAAATGAATGAATGCTGTTCATTCAAATGATACCCTTCTTCGAGGGTCCCTGAATTGAAATCCCTCCTCTGACCTCATCTCTAAAATGAGGAATAGGTGTCTGCTGAGTCTTGTTGAGAGTCGGGAGCTGTCTGGGAGAGCTGGGAGGTTCTTGTCACTGAGGCTGCAGGCACCATGGCCTCTTCTGCCTGGATGAGCAGACCAGAGAAGCCAAGTGACAGTCGCTCTTCCCGCCATGGCTTGCAGTGGGGTGGTTCACCTGGCTATTCTCTCGCCTGTTTCCCTCTAGATGTGTACAAGCTGACCTCTGAGTTGCTGGGAGAGGGAGCCTATGCCAAAGTCCAGGGCGCCGTGAGCCTGCAGACCGGCAAAGAATACGCTGTCAAAGTGAGTGTCCCACACAGTCCCACCTCTACTTTGCAAATTGTCTTTCCTAGCTTGTCCCACATCAAATAAATTGTGTACTATGCAGCATGGTAGCTCAGAAAGAACAGGACAGGACGGAGGGTGACCACACCTGAATTCACCGGACTCAAATCTGGGCTATTCAACTTAATTGCTTTTTGACCTTGAACAAGTTACTCAGCCTCCTGTCCTTCAGTTTCCTCTTCTGTAAATGAGTGTAAATTATAAAACCTGCATAGGATTATGGGGATTAAATAAATTAATATATGTAATGTACTTACATCCTTGTCTGTACATAGTAGACTGTTTCTGATTACTGCAATAAGCGACATCAGCTTTGGAAGTAGACGCTCTACCTGAATCTGCTTTTTTTGGGTTTTTTGGGGGGAGAGGGAGGGTTTGTTTTGTTTTGTTTTGTTTGTTTTTTTGAGATAGGGTTTCTCTGTAGCTTTGGGTCCTGTCCTGGAGTTAGCTCTATAGAACAGGCTGACCTCGAACTCAGAGATCCACCTTTCTCTGCCTCCCAAGTGCTGGGATTAAAGGTATGTGCCTCCACCACCTGGCAACCTGAGTCATTTTTAACAAACTTACTTGACTTCGGGCAACTCACTGAACCTGTGAAGCCCTGGTTTCTATATGTAAATGAGAGTGACAGTTCCTGCCCTCAAAATCTGGTGAAGTGATTATGATAAACCACAAAGTACAAGCAAGGACCAATATCAGGACAGTGAGGACTAAGACCTGAAGTGACTGACCACTCGGCTTTGGGGCAGATGTGGACTTCGCCTCAGTGTTGCCTTTAATTAGCTTCATGACTCTGGCATGTCTCACTTTCAAACCCTTTGGCTACTGAAGGGATAGAGGCTGAGGTTCTCAAAGTAGGGCCCCTGGGACAGCAGCACCAGTGCCCCCTGGAGTATGAGAAATGCTCATGATCTTGCCCAAGTGCATTAGAAATTAGGCCTGGCCCAGCACTGTGTATGTATGTCACCATTCAAGTGTGATCCTCAGGATGGTTGGAAAACCCTGATGGAGGGCAGATGTCAACTGCAGTGGGCAGCCATCAACCAGTGAGCCAGCAGCACAAAGAGACAGGTTTCTCGGTGTAGGAGAGAGCCTGGAGCTATATCTTTGCAAAAGTGTCCCCATGATTCTGAGACACACTGAGGACCACTGAGTTTTCCATGGAAAGGCTTATGGAAGCTGGGGAGGCATATCACTTAGTTTATTTTAGAACAGCCAGTTGAGCCATCCGGTCTAAGCATTGCCTCCTTTGGGGCAATCTTGCTGAACTGGATCCAAAGAAACATCTCTTCCAACCAGCTCTCCTCAATCCCAGCTGTGGATTATGATTATGTAGAACGTCTCTGCTTAGCCTTCTGGCTAGGGTATTGCTCCACATATAACAAAAGAGCTACTTCCTTTCCTCTTTGTAAACGAATTGCTATAAATTAAAAAGAATTTTTAATATGCTTAAAAATGAGTAAAGCATAGACACACATATGTAAATATTAAGTTGAATGGAGCCCAGTGTTATGGTGTGTAGACAGAAGTTTCTGTCCTGCCTGGTCCCGCAGCCTTTCAGAACAAAGAAACACACAGAGGCTTATATGAATCATAAACTGTTGGCCTATTAGCTCAGGCTTTTTATTAACTAGCTCTTACAACTTAAATTAACCCATAATTCTTGTCTATGTTTAGCCATGTGACTTGGTACCTTTTCTCAGTGAGGCATTCTCATTTTGCTTCCTCTGGGTCTGGCTGGTGACTCTTTACTTTTCCTTTTCCCAGAATTTGCCTAGTCTGGTCACCCCACCTATACTTCCTGCCTGGCTACTGGCCAATCATTGTTTTATTAAATCAATATGAGTGACAAATCTTTACAGTGTACAAAAGCATTATCCCACAGCAGTGGTACACACCTTTAATCTCAGTGCTTGGGAGGCCAAGGCAAGCAAAACATCCTGAGTTCCATCCTGATTTACATAGTAAATGCCAGGTCATCCAGAGCTATATAGAGAGATTCTGTCTAAAAAAACAGATGAATGGATGAGTTGGTGGGTGGACGAATAGATTGATGGGTGGGTGGATGGATGGATGGATGGATGGATGGACAGACGAATAGATTGATGGGTGGGTGGATGGATGGATGGATGAGTGGGTGGGTGGGTGGACGAATAGATTGATGCGTGGGTGGGTGGGTAGGTGGATGAATAAATAGATAGATGGGTGGGTGGATAGATGGATGAATGGGCAGATGGATGAATGGACAGATGGATGGATGGACAGATGGATGGACAAATGGGCAGATTAATGGACAGATGGATGGACAACAGGTCTGTTTCTTCCAGAGTGAGTCATAGGAGGAAAACATGGCCCTCTGATCCGTGTTTCTCAGGAAAATTTAGGTAATTTAAAACAAGCCAGATCTCACAGCATGACTCCCAAGACATGGCTTACTACTGCTTTTCCTTTAAGCATCCACACAGTGACTGCAGAACTGGGATGAAATGTCCAAACAATCTGATCCACACTGCCTCTAATTCAAAGTAGTTATCCATGATCTGCTCCCTGGATAGTGGTGAGTCCATTCGTTGGTTACCTCCTCAGAGAGAAGTCAGCTGTTGCTGGAAAGCCTGCCTGCTGGAGAGTTGTCTCTAATTTTGACCATCCCTTGTAGTGGCATTTCATTTGTATTTTAATAAATAAAACTTGCCTGAAGATCAGAGAGTAAAATAGCCCCACTGGTCAGCCTTACAGACCAGGCAGTGGTAACACACACCTTTAATCCCAGTAGCCACACTAGTTTGGCATAAGAACCGGACGGTGCGTGCCTTTAATTCCAGTGGTGCACGCCTTTAATACCAGCCCTAAAGAGGATTATAAAATAGGAGGAGACAGCTCTCAGACACTGTCTCATTCTGAGATTTCTGGAGACAGGATCGCCATTTTGAACTAAGCTTGGGGTAAGAGCCAATGGCTGACTGTTTTGCTTTTCAGATCTTCAGGTTGAACTCCAATTTCTCTCTTAGTTTTTAGTAATAGTGCTTCAATTCCTGATTGATGAATGTAGTTGAATAGCTCAGAGTAACATGGTTTCTGTTCCCCAGCACTGCACTTTGCTGATAGTTCAAAAGATGGGTCCAGAATGATTTCCTAACAGGTGTAACTAACCCAAGTTACGGTTGGATACACATTACTGTGCTACATCAAAGTAGACTCTTTTGAAGTGTTGAGCCAGGCAGCTAGAAGAAAGGGTCAGGATGTTCCCTTCTGAGCTGTGAAGTGGGGCTAGCTCTGCCTGCAGGCTCTGTTTCCAATGCTTCAGGGCTCCAGATAGTTCCAGAGAGCTTTTCAGAGTCAGCTAGACCCCATGCAAACCTCTACTGAGTGGGTTCATGTGTTCCTCAAGTCAACACTTGCTAAGACGCTCCAAGTGGAGATGCAGCCAGGCAGTAGGAGCTGCCCACACTATGGGAGGAGAAGCAAAGCCCTTGGTGCTCAAGATTCTGTCTAGGCTGGGCGCAAGTGGGCTAGAGAGAGGACTGGGAGTGGACAGAAGATAGACACCTTCCTTATCTTTTTAGCATGGTTGTCAGGGTTGACCAACAGAGAATGTCTAAATTACTTACACAGAGCCTGCCAGAGAAGAAAGTTAGCAGAAGAGGAAGTGTTTTCTTCTGTCTATAGGAGTTGCAGAGTGGCATCTGAGTAGTCTTTGCTTTCTCTCCACCCTGTCCTCCTTCATCCTTACCCTCTCTCCATCTCAACACAGTCATACCTGCTCTTTGAGATTAAGAGTCAGTAGAAAGTGCTGCCTCACTGATCGCTCCAGCCCTCATGTGCAGCCAGGAGCTAGCAGATTCATATTTTACTGATTTTTATTTGTCTGTGTGAGGGCATCAGATGCCCTGGAACTGGAGTTACAGACAGTTGTGAGCTGTCATGTGGGAGCTGAGAACTGAACCTAGGTTCTCTAGGAGAGTAGCCAGTGCTCTTGACCACTGAACTATCTCTCCAGCCCCAGAGCAGCAGCTGTGTAAGCTGCCACAATGGTGTACATGGCCAGAGAGAACTACATGGAAGCCTCCGGCTGCTGTCCTGCTTCCCATGTCACTGAAGGCTGTTCCAGCTCCTGCTGAAGAGTAGATTTGGACTGTGTCTGACCTTGCCTCCTCCCAGGGGCTCTGGCTGGGGATCTTGAGGTCAGGTAGTGTACTTGACACATTTCATTCTTCCCACAGGTCATTGAAAAGCAAGCAGGGCACAGTCGGAGTCGAGTATTCCGTGAAGTGGAGACGTTGTATCAGTGTCAAGGAAACAAGTGAGTGTGTTATGTAGGTGGCAGATTCTCTGGAGAATGCTTGGCCACAGGAGGGATCCCTTCTCACCACCCCCAGCTCTTCCCACATCGCCGTCACTGCGTCTCCACAAGCTCATGGAACTTCTATCTATCCAGGGCAGAGAAGGGATAGTAGTTCATGGGTAGGAAGATGAGCACCCCCAGTCGGTGTCTATTTGAGGAAGAAATGGGGTTTCATTTTCTTCCAGTGCCTTGGAAGATGGTCCAGCAGAGTAGTGCCTGGTAGCAATCTTTAGGGCTGCTTTAACCCCGACACAGTGTTGAAGACTGTTCCCTGCTGTTTCCTGTTCTCAGTGGCTGCCTTACAGTGCTGAAGTCGGACCAGCACTCTGCTTGATAACCGGGCCACAGTAACCTTTAGCCCGTGTTACACAGCTACAAATGAGTGGTCCTCCCTCTGTGGCTTTAAATCAGGGTCACCTCCAAGATTTGCCCCCCCCCCTCTTCCTTGGCAGGGTCAGCAGGGAGCCAGTGGCCTGGTATTGATGGCTTTGTTATTAAGCTCGGACGATGGAGGCTGCTGTTGATTTAACTCCAGGCACTGCCTCTACAATCTTCTTTCAAATTAGGCCATTTGGCCATCTTATTTGGACGCCTTCACACTAGTAAAAGCCTGGTATCTCCCCAAGTGGTCAGCATTTTTTTACGAGGGACAGATTTTTATTTTCAGCCCTGCAGCTTCTTAGTTCAGCATTAGAGACTCGACTAGGTTTATTTCGTTCTTCTAAAGAAAAAAGCCCCCAACACCTCCAATATCCAGGCTGGTGACTTCCCCGCTGAGCTACAAGACGACCTTGTTGGCAGAGCAGTGCAGTACTCGGGTAGACAGAGAGTGCTCACCGGGGAAGGCCACAAGTGCTACGGTGGCCAGGAGCGCGGCGGTTTCATTAAGCAGCGCTTAGCAGTTAGGGTCTAGCGGTGCCCACGTTAGGCCCCAAGTCTATTTGACAGATGTTTCCATTTTCTCCAGGCAATGTAAATACTGCCCCATGATTTATGGGCAAGAGGGAGGGCAAGTAATTATTTGCTGCTTGCCTCCAGGACACACACCTACTATTCAGTGTTATTAGCCGCAATTGCTTCCAGTCGGCTGCAGATTTTATTCAGTTTAATGTGACCAGGACTTTTTATAACTCTACCTAGTGGGTTTTAGGGTTGGGGTTTGACAGCACAGACTTGGCGAAAGCACCAGAGACTAAACATTATGGAAAGATAAGGTGACCTGAATCTGCTTCTCAAACATGAGTCCTTAATAAGCATTCTGATTCGAGTTGATTTCTGCCCACTACAGCCACTGTACTGGATATTTATTAGTGGACATTAGCATATAATGCTCCCCCCTTTTCTCTATTTAAGGAACATTTTGGAGCTGATTGAATTCTTTGAAGATGACACACGGTTTTACTTGGTCTTTGAGAAATTGCAAGGAGGTATATCTCGTTGAGTATGTGTTTGGACTTTGGATTAAGACCCAGGGTGGTGATCATCCATCATGAATCCCAGAGACTTCTGAAATGAGTCAAGCTAATAAAAAGGATGAAGGACTTAAAAGCTGCCCTTGGTTTGGGAGAAGGGAGGCCGCAGGGAAGGGTGATAATTAGCATTTTGCAGAGCTTAGAATGTCACCTGTGCGGGCAGTCTATAAAAGCCTTTTCATTATAATAGGAGTCATATAGAGATACTGTTAGTGATCAATTTATCAATCCGCTGTTTTGACACATTCACTATTTAACTAAATTAATTATGAAGTGGAAGCTTTGGCTTCTATTGTAAAGTCTAGAAAGGCTAAACAGAGGAGAAGAGGCCCCATTGTGTGGAGCACAGACTCAGGATACAAGGAGGACAAGAACACGCCACCCTTGAGGCAGAAGGAAGATACCTTTCTGCCACCACACTGCTGTCACTGGAATGTACATTTAAGTGGCTCTTCTGACACAGTGAAAGCAACAATGACACATTCCCTCCCCTTTGCTCACCCAGCCCTAGGACACATTCACAAGGTGAAGTTACAGGAATGTGCAGAGCTCAGTCGAACGCCTCATGGAGGGGCTTTTAGAAACTATCAAAGCTAAACCTAAGTCACACTTCTCAGCCACCATGACCTTGGAAACATCAGCCTTTTCCAAAGGGCATTCTCATCTGTACAGGCTGTTGGTAGCACCTACCTCACAGTGCTGCTGAAGACTGAATGAGGCAGTGCTTGAGAAACACTGAGCCCTGTGCTGAGAGGCACAGAGGGGCCATGAGTGCTGACTGTTGGTGTTAGTAAGACAACTGACTGTGCTTAGGGACACCTGAGAAGTATGCAGAACGGTATTCTCTGCCTTGCTGTTTAAATCAATTTAGAAACCAGAGACTTATTCAGCAGGGCAAAAGCCATAATGAATAAGCATGGACCATTTTTAGGACCATCTTCAGCCCAGAAATACTGGCGTCCAGTAGTGAGTATGGATTACATGTTAAGAATACTGGGCACAGCTAAGTCTTCTTTAGCCATATCACTTAAGGTGTGGCTCTGCTGAAGCCAGACTGTAGGGTTGAAAGGGTTGTGAATGGGCTCAAGACTGCTTACCTCCCCGCAGGGGTTGGACCACCAATGAAAGGAAGTGTACACAAACTCTGAGGCTGAATTTACTGGGCAAAAGTCATAGCTCCATCACTTGCTAGTGTGTGAGCTTAGGCAAATTGCTTGACCATTTTTGATATGAAATTGCCTATTCATAAAATGGGAATAGCTGTTCTGTCCATTTTGTGCATTTGTGTTGAGATAATGTGTTTAAGGAGGACTGAACAGTTCTTGGCACATAGTAAATACTTAATAAATGTTATTCATTGCCAACAAAATTAACAATGACGTGTAAAGGAGAATTTTAGGAGGAAAAGCAGTCCTGTCTTCTCATATCCCCTCCCCCCAGGGTTTTACTTACACAATGAGCATGGGAATTTCCCCTGGAAGGCCTGTGTTCTCATCTGGATCTGAGTACAGAGGAAGAGGAGGAAATGTCTCTAAGCCCCCGCACCCCTATGTGTGTTCACTTTTAGCTCCTTTTGATTTCAGAAGCCAGATCAACCCCAGTAGCTTTAGTATATTTTTCCTTGTATATAATTCTTTTTCTACATCTGAACTCCTCATAGGGGTGATCTGGTTCAGCAGAATTATGCAGGTCCTGCCGTGCCAGCACCACAGCTGGTGCTAGACATTCAGCAATGAATAAGCCCCATGTCCCCACCCCAACCTTGTGCTGTAAGAAGTGATGCTTACCAGAGCCTACAAAACCCTTTTTTCTTGTCCCTCTGCTCCCCGCCAGGCTCCATCCTGGCGCACATCCAGAAGCGGAAGCACTTCAATGAGCTAGAAGCCAGCAGAGTGGTGCGGGACGTTGCCACTGCCCTTGACTTCCTGCATACTAAAGGTGATGGAAACCTTTGCCTTGGGTGGGCAGGTTGGGCTGGCAGCCTCTAGGTACCAAGGTAGAGGTCACAGTCCTGGAAGGGGACCTGTCTAGAGGTAGCGCAGCTGGTTCCTCAAGATTCAAACTTGTCCACTTAGTAAGGGGAAGTGACATGTCTCTAGGGTTTGCTATGGAAGATGGGAGATGGTAATGTGGCAAGACAGAGGTACAGGAAAAGAAGGGAGAAGAAGACAGATTTCACACCCCCATAGCATGTGTGGAATGGTGCGCCGTTGTTCTATGTAAGTGATGTTTCTTTTTTTTAAAATTAATTTTTTTAATTATGCATGTGTGTCTGTGTGGTGGTATATACAACTGAGGATTTACTAGGAGGCCAAAGGCATCAGATCCCCCTGGAGCTGGGCTTACAGGTGGTTATGAGATGCCTGCTGTGGGTGCTGGGATCCACATTTGGGTCCTCTGGAAGAATGATTAACACACTTAACCATGGAGCCATCTCTCCAGCCCCTCCTTTTCTTTGCAAATAATGTAAAACTCATAAACGAATGGCCCATTGCCATGTGAACATTCTAGCATCGTTCCTTTTCTTCTTTTAAAGCATATCACCTGTATCTCTCTTTCAAGTTAACCTGGTAGGGTATAGGTAGTCTTGTGCATATGATAATTTAAGACCTTCTGTAGTGAATTAAATATTTCCACATGTCCATAAGTCCATTAGACTATTAAATACATTTTTAATGCCATAGAAAACTGAGTTACCCTCTGGTAACCCTCTTGTGGTCCTCCAGCGGTTGCACCCACCTGTGGTGTTATGGTAAGGACTAGGAGAGATGACAGTGTTCTCCATGGTGGTTGACACGTTACACTTGTTATGTATTAGATGAATTCATTTATGTATTTGTGTGTATCTTCTTTGTGTCTTGTGGGCATATGTGTGCACACAGGTTAGGAACTATACCCGTGTATAGCAATGGGATCATTGTGCGCAGTTCTTGTCATGTATGTGCATATATACACAGTACATACAGAAGACTGCACACAGCTATATACACAAATTCATATATAATAAAGGCTTATAGCAGTGTCTTGTGTGTGGCCTCTGGCACAGAGTAGTCCTTTGTTAGATGTTACTTCTCTTCCTCTACCCTCTCTCACTGGACATAAAGAGTTTTTATTTCTAAAATTACTTTCCTTGAAGTAAAGCTTTGTGCCTGGTTTGGGCAGGGGAATGGAGGTGGAGCAAACTGAGTTAGCACTACTCCCTGCACAGCTGTGCTGTGAGGACTCAGGCCCAGCTGTGGCATGTCATCCATGCCTTCCACTCTGTGTCTGACAGAGAGCACATCCAGGTGTGGCAGGGGAGCAGACGTTCAGGTTCATTGGCTCCTCCTGGTTCCTCGGTGGCTGAAAGTGATCTGCAAACTGCTGGTGTCCATGCTGGGGCCTGGCTTTGCACCTGAGCTGAAAATTCCTAGAAGGGGATGTCTGTACTTGGTGCAGCATGATGAATGGAAGGGGCTCTGTTTCTGAAAGCTGGGATGCATGCAGGTAATACCTGCCTGACAAAGATTTACAACTGCTCCCCAAGCTGCCCCTGCAGATTGCAAAACTGGGTCACACTTTTCACAGGAGCATACCTTGGGGGAGGGGCAAAGGCAGTTTTATTTTTTATTTATTTATTTACAAAAATACACTAAAGGGAACAGAGGCCAGTGGTGTCTTAGGAGTTCCGAAGTGCCTGTTACCATCTAGTTGCCACGCTGCCCGTGGACTAGAGGTTGGAGGGGATGAAAAACGATTTCCAGCTGAACTTGGCTGTTTTCTAAATAACTTCATGCCGGAAAGATGAATTGGGCAAGAATGGGTCAGCCACGAAACAAGTTCCCTACTTTTAAATACTGGGCATACTGCAGCTTAACCTCTGGGAAATGAACCAGAGCAGCTGGATGGCTGGTGCGTTCACTCAGGCAGGTCCATTATTACAGCCCGGCTCCCTGAGTTCTCGGGCTGGGGCACAGATGGACCACGGGCACCTATTTGGAGAGGAAGGCTCCGCGTGCGGCTTGTGATCTTCTGTGGGAGCACTTGCCATAATGGAAAATATACTTCACTTTTAGTGCAGTGAGCAGTAGCCTGACTCAATTTGTGCAGGCCGGCCTGAGTTGCTCTGGGTTCTCATTCAATTAGGTGACTGATGAAGTTACTTAGCTTGCTGGAGCTCAGCTGTTTCTTCTCTATGAAGTGACTTCTGAAGCCTGGGCCTGGCCTGTTATAGGGAATTGGAAGATTGCCGGAGAAGCTGATCATCCAGGGAGTTTGAGTATGGCGATTCACTTTCCCCTCGCTCTCTTTAGCTGCTTCCCAGGCCTCAGAAGCTGTCTGACTCTTGTTCAGTCTTCCCGGTCTTGTGTCTCAGTGTTGTGTGTGCTGTGGAGGGAAGGAGGGGAGAATTCTGTTTTCTCTGCCAGAAACATGGCTTCATGTTGACTCTGTTCCTTTCTGTGGCTAGAAGATGGTTTTCCCCCAGGTGCCGTCTTATCCATTTCAGCAAAAATTTAACCCCATCATGGGTCAGCCACTGTCTGCAGGCCTCTGCAGGAGGTCTGGCCCAAGCATTGGGGTGTCTGTCTCTGGAACTATGAGAATCACAGGCTAACTCTTGGTCCTCTGAGCATCCCAGGAGTCACATTGGAGGAATCTTTTTCTAAAATCAGTTGCACAAGAAGAAATGAGGTAGAACCGTCCAGGCCCCCAAGATACTCTCAAACAAGGCACTAGTTATTTCTGCATCACTGTCCCAAGCCTTGCCATCTGCAGGGCTGTCTGCTGTGCTCCGTGTCAGGTGGCACAGTAAGACCTTGTGGTCGTCTCCGCAGTGGGAAAGTAGGCTGGCTGGGATTCATTTAGCGCTTCTTATCCCTGCCAGACTTCTAAAGCTGCCACTTCAAAGAACTCGCAGAATCAACTGCACTTTCTGTCTGTGTCTCTGGGTACTGCCTCCTCCTGCAGCTCGTTGATTTTTTAATGTACCATAATTGGGAATTAATCTGCGAACAACAGCATTTGGAAAAAATTAATTGTGTGTGGAATGTTTGATAATTATGTGCATGTGTTAACCCCTTCTTTGCTGTTTGTCATTCCAGGCATTGCTCACCGTGATCTGAAGCCAGAAAATATACTGTGTGAATCTCCAGAAAAGGTACTGAGGACCTGGTTTGGGATGTTACAGTCCATGTTGCTCAGAAATGCCTCTCGGCCTCAATGCAGGGTTGAGAATGTTGTACCTAATATGTAATGTTCCCACATTCCAGCAAGATGTAGCAGCTTATACCCGCAATCCCAGCACTCAGAAAGCTGAAACAGGAGAGTTACCATGAGTTCAAAGCCAGCCTCAGCTACTAAATGGGACCTTATCTGAAATGACCGCCCCCCCCCAAAAAAAATTTCAAGTAGTCTTTTTGATCTTACCATCTGTATAATTGGCTTCAGCCTGTGAGCTCATGAAGTATATGAGCCTTGCACAACATTAATATTTCCTCTCTCGGTGCTTCAGAGTAGTTGTGTGAGTCAGGGACAACTGAAAAGCATCCTTTTATATGGCTGTGTCTCTACTCATAAATGCTAATTATGGTGTGGTATAATGCCAGTTGGTGTCCACTATTAGAACTAATAATTAGGAACTCTTCTTGATAAGAGTTTGTTTCTATTTCTGTCTCCAGAAGTGGTCATTAATAGTAAAACGTCAATGCTTATGTTGAACAGTGCACCCTATATAAACATTACCTTAGCCCATCTACTAGTAAATGAAAGTGTTTGCATTTCCATAAAAGTATATGAATTTAACAAAATTCTGTGTTAGAAGAGGTTGGTAGACCAGTAGTCCACATTCACAGCTTCATGTGTGTGCATGCATGTACTTCTGCAGGAATGGGTTGTCTGAGTGCTAAAGCTTAGCTCATGGCTAAGAGGTGGCTGGAAGGGAATGTGTCAGTCCATAACACACTTCTTTGTGGGGATGCTAATGTATTAGTGCAAGTAAAATTTTGTGACTTCTGCTGGTTGTGGTAATGCATGCCTTTAATCCCAGCACTCCGGACAGAGGCAAGCAGATCTCCATGAGTTCAAAGCCAGCCTGATCTACATAGTGAGTTCCAGGACAGCCACAGCTACATAAAATCTGTCTTTTAAAAAAATTTGTTTTGACTGTGACTTTCTGTCAGTGGTTCTGGCATACACTGTTGGGGGAAACCACTCTTTCGTTTCACAGCCACCCTGACTCAAAATAATCACATAGAAACTATATTATTTGGGGCTGGAGAGATGGCTCAGAGGTTAAGAGCATTGCCTGCTCTTCCAAAGGTCCTGAGTTCAATTCCCAGCAACCATATGGTGGCTCACAACCATCTGTAATGGGGTCTGGTGCCCTCTTCTGGTCTACAGGCATACACACAGATAAAATATTGTATACATAATAAATAAATATTTTTAAAAAAGAAACTATATTATTTGTAATACTGTTTGGCCAATAGCTTAAGCATATTTTTAGCTAATTCTTATATCCTAAACTATCCCACCTCCATTAATCTGTGTATCACCACATGGCTGTGGCTTACCGGGTAAAGTTCCATCTGGCATCTGGTGTCTGTCTCCAGCAGGGCTACATGGCTTCTCTCTGGCATGGCCTATCCTCCCTATATATCTCTTTCAGCCTGGCTTTTCCCTGTTAAACCATTGGCTGAAAACAGCTTCTTTACTAACCAATGGCAATAAAGCATATTCACAGCATACATCACCTCCCACATCAATACCTTCATAATGTATCATTATTATGATCATTAATAATAGTTAACATTTCAAATATTCATATTGTGCAAGGCATCTATGCTTATTTAGTGTTTATAAAACACCTTAAGATGGTCATCCATGGCAAATGGAAAAGCCTGGACAAACACTAAGGTAACCTGACCCTAGAGCTGCGTGGGTGCTCAGAACTTCCCATTACTGCCTCTGACTACAAGGTGTTTTAGCCCCTTTGTTTCATTTGTTCTCTGTGGCACATGTTTATTGCCCCTTTTATGGTTAAAAAACTAAATTTTAAGAGAGGCTAAATGTCAGAAGGCATTATCAAGAAATGGAAAAGATAACAAATAATGGAGAAAATATTTGAAAGTAATTTACTTGATAAAGGTTTAACTCCAAAATATATAAAGGCCTCCTAAAACTCGACAACGGAGTAGCAACTCAATTCTGAAATGTCAAAGGGCTTGAGGAAGTGGACTTTACTCTGAGAAGATTTGCAGGTAACTAGCAAGCACATAGAAAAGTGTTCTGCATCCTTAGTTGTTAGTGAAGTACAGATCAAAGCAACAGATGCTACTCTATACCTACTAGGACGGCCATATTTTTATAATAGACAGTGATTGGTGGTGAGGATGTGGGGAAGTTGAAATCTTCATGCATTGCTGGTGCTTTGAAATGTGGCGAATATCCAAAGGTTAAGCCTAGAAACGCCGTGTCGGAATGAAGTTCTGATACCTGTTATAACATACGTCAATCTTGTAAATGCTTATGCCAGGACCGGAGGTACGGCAGTGGGAGGGTACTAACCTAGCATGCACGAAGCCTGGGCTTCTATTCCCGGCACTGCCCAAACAACAACAGTGAAAACATTGTGCAAAGTGAAAGGAGTCCAGACACAAATATGTATGTTCTGGTTATGTGGAATATCTAAAACGGGCCAATTCTTCAAGACAGAAGTAGGTTAGAGTTGCCTGAGCAGGGGGTCAAAATGGCCAGGAATTGCTAAAGTTTAGTTCCCACTTGGAAGGATGGAAGAATTTTGGAAATCGATGGTAGTAATGGTGTTTATAATTGATGCCACTAGGCTGTAATTTAAGAATTGCTAAAACAGGGAAGTGTGATGCACACCTTTAATCCCAGCACTCAGGAAAAAGAGGCAGGTGGATCTCTGTGAGTTTGAGGTCAGCCTGGTCTATGTAGTGAGTTCCAGGTCAGCCAGGCTATGTAGAGAGACCCTGTCATGAGGAAAGGGGAGGTAGGAAAGGAGGAAGGGAGGAGGCTAGATGAAAAAGTAGAGAGGAGTAAGAGAATCACAATGAGGTCACAGCCATCTTAACCCCATTTAGTTCAGCTCCCTCTCCCTTAGGAACTAAGAGTGTAAGGAAAAGGAGAGCTTGGAGTCAGTCCTCCTATGCCTTGCTAACCCGAGGACAGTAGATACAGCCTGGCAGAAAGAGCAGGTGCCATTGACAGCCAAGCCTCTGGTGGTCGTGCTGCGTCCCCACTGCCTCCAGCTTCTTATGACAGCCCCCGGATTCTGTCCCCACTGCCTCCAGCTTCTTATGACAGCCCCCGGATTCTGTCCCCACTGCCTCCAGCTTCTTATGACAGCCCCCGGATTCTGTCCCCACTGCCTCCAGGTTCTTATGACAGCCCCCGGATTCTGTCTTCCTCTGCAGGTGTCTCCAGTGAAAATTTGTGACTTTGATTTGGGCAGTGGGGTGAAACTGAACAACTCCTGCACACCCATAACCACACCAGAGCTGACCACTCCAGTACGTATGCCTAGTCCCCTGTGCCCCTGCTACTGTATGTGTGGGTGTGGAGGAGCAGCCGACTCTGTGCCACTCTGAGTAGGATGGGGAAGGAACTCGAGGTGGTCTGCTCAGGCTGAAGTGGCGCTTGGGCTCTCAGACCCTCCCACCCAGTTGCTAATGAGACTGCCATTGGAACTTTCACTTGGGGTGGGTCCCCTCTGCCAAAGGAGAACCCATTGTCTCCGCAAATAGACTGCATCCTATCTCTTGCCCCAAGTGAAAACAGACACTGCACAGCCTGCCCTACTGCATAGAGGCTGTGGAGAGCCTGTAAGCCCCTTTTCCCTGCTGAACTCAGTGCACCCCCCTTGCAGTAGAGGGTAGAAACAATCATCCCATCCGGGAAAGTACACAACTCACTCTGTGGGCAAACTGAGGTCCCAGGCCATCTGCACAGAGGATCTCTTGTCCTGTTGTTTCTCCCCCTTTGCGTTTCAAATGGTAGCATTGGGAGCTGCTTCTCCGGAAGACATCTCTCCCACGTCCTTAATATGCTGTAATTAGGATGATTCTTTTGAGATTTTCATGCTTCATCAGTGAATTTTCCTAATAGCCTTCTTTAAAAAAAAAAAAGACTTGCCTTTAAATATGCTTTTATTGTGTCTCATTCTAAGCAGTGTTATTAGTTATTAGGAATGTTTCCATGTTGGCATCCAACATATGGCACTCCCTTGTTCTGGAATTCATTAACTCTAATTGCCAGTAACCAAAATGTTATCTGTTCCTGAGAGCACTTACCATCTTCTAATCAAATTAGTTAGGAGTGGTGGGGTAGAGGGGTAGGGAGGAGTAGGTGAGCCTGAAATAATGAGGGGGAAGCAAAATGCATGTGTTTAGTTCGTCTCGACAGTCTTCCGCTCAAGGCCTGGGACGATCCTAGCCTGAGACTGCCACGGCCATGCCTCTGTCCGTCCTTACCTTCCTAAAGGGCAGGGAGAACAGACATTTCATTAGAGATCTTCAAGATTCGATGGCCTCTGAATTTTGAACCCTGAAGTTTCCTTCCTCTAAGCAGTGAAAAGATGGACAAGAGTCACTTGAAAAAAACTCCCTGCAGGACAGAGGCAAATATCCACAGATCCCCCTCCAGTGCCATTCATATATTTAAGTGTATACAGGGTCTGCTTTATAGAGAGAGGAGGTAGGAAGGCCCTCCTGGAGCTCCTTACCTGGGGCCACTGGAGAAAGACCCAAGAGCACAAGACAGTAACTTGGAGTTGGCCATGTGAGCTGTAGGATGAAGTTTCTATTTGTGTCCTTGGGGTACTGGTGAGTCCTGCAGCTTTCCCAAGGACTTCTGTCTCTGGCTCCATCCTCTGTGCTCTTGTTTAAATTATGTTCTGTATTTTGCCGTCTGCTCACCCATGAACTTACCCTCTCTCTTTGCCATCTCCTCTTCCCATGCCTTTACCCTACAGTGTGGCTCTGCAGAATATATGGCACCTGAGGTGGTGGAGGTCTTTAGGGATGAGGCCACTTTCTATGACAAGCGCTGTGACCTGTGGAGCCTGGGTGTGGTCCTCTACATCATGCTGAGTGGCTACCCCCCCTTTGTAGGTCATTGTGGGGCTGACTGTGGCTGGGATCGGGGAGAGGTATGCAGGGTGTGCCAGGTAAGTGCTGCCTGGGCCTCACTGGGCATGGGGAGGGGGGTGTCAGCGTGATGGTGGGGTGCCAGACAGGCTTAGGGTAAGATTGTCCCATCTCGGAGGGGCTTTGGTGCCCTCTTCTGGTAGGGAAGCCAGAGGTAAAATAGAGTGCTAACATTCTGGGGGAGGGTTGTTGAGAATGGCAGACCTGAACAAACTCTAGCATGTCTGGCTCAGGGGACGACACAAGAACTGTAGGTAGGACAAGCACAGACCAAGACACGCGGGTATGAAACTACTGCATGTCCATAGTAGTGGCTTCACGTGTAGCATAGCTATTTTGGCTTTCCAAGGTAGTGGGTGTTACTTGGGGTCCTAGGGGAAATTTAGGAAGGAGGCTCTGGCTGTGGCATTCTAAAACCATAAGCAATACTTTTAGCAGAGCTGGAGCCAGGTGACCAGATCAGCGGCAGTATGTCCTGCCCATCCCTAGCCAATGTGACCTCAGAAGGAATTCTCTGTGCCTAGAACAAGCTGTTTGAGAGCATCCAGGAAGGCAAATATGAGTTTCCTGACAAGGACTGGGCTCATATCTCCAGTGAGGCCAAAGACCTCATCTCTAAACTCCTGGTTCGAGATGCGAAGCAAAGACTCAGCGCTGCCCAAGTTCTGCAGCACCCGTGGGTACAAGGGGTGAGTGACCACAGGATGGGTAGCATGAGATCTCTGCTGGCCTATCAGAGATGTCACAAGGAAGCTGTCACCCCAGACAGTGTGGCTGCCCCAGGCTGGGGATAGGTGAGACAGAAGCTTCGGCCACTGTATGGTAGAAGGAGCTGAATCCTGGCTTAGCCCCTTAGTGTGCCAAATATTTGTCTCTAACTTTGGCCACTGACCAAACCCTAAAGTCCTCTGAGGATTTGACACATGGATCCCTCTCTCAGCAGAGGGACCGATCCCAGAGGAAGTCTGGAGTTGCCGTTCAGGGTCTATGATATAAAATTGTGTTAGCTAAGAGCACCCAGAGGGAAGCTTGTGTGGCTGCACCAGGGATCATGTGATTCTCCTTGCAGTGGGGGTCAGGGTACAGGGGCCTAAAAGACAAGTGGTGGTGGTTTCCATGAGTTCAGGAACCAAGTCCTCAATAAAAAACTAAATCCTTCATGATTAGTCACAATACCTGATCTTTTCCTCTCCAAGAAATCTGTGTCCTTGATCCACGAGACCCTAACCAGCCTCTATCACCCTGCCACTGGAAGGAGGCAAGCATTGCTATCCCAGAGTGACGTCAGGGTGACTCGGTAGCTAATGTCTATCCACGGCACGTCAGAGCCAAGCAGTACAGAGACAGGAAGGCGCAGGCCTGTCTCAGCCTCCAGTGGAGAGAGGAAGACATAGAACAGTATGGTGGATGCTGTAGAAAATGCTAGGGGCGCAAAACAGCAAGGGTGGGAGAATGGCAGGGAAAGTGACCTTTGAACTGGGTCTTAGGGGCCTAGTAAGACTTTGAGCAGGAAGGAGGGCTATCTGCAGAGGCAGCTGTGACTTCAGAGTATACCTTCCTTGCTCTCCCTAACCCTGCAGCCAACATAGCCAAGCCCCTGTGCTGGGCCAAGCACCTCTAGTAACCTGCCCCTCTGCTGGCCTGCGTGGAGGCAACTCTTGGAAGGTGGGAGCAGCATAACCCACAATCTGTCCTTCCCATTCTAGCAAGCTCCAGAAAGGGGACTCCCCACGCCGCAAGTCCTCCAGAGGTAAATACTCATCTTACCCGCTGCCCTCTCTCCTCGACCTTGACTTTCCTCTCTGATCCCCTCTCCAGAGAGCTTTCTGATCATTCTCCTCCTTCTCTCGACAATCTCCACATAGATCCCTCTCTCAGATTCATCTCAGTCTCTCCTTGCAAGAAAACCTCTGTTTTCTACCCACTTGAGTGTGGCTGTGAATTACCATTTACACCCCAAAGATGGTCCTTATCTGTGGATCATTCTCTTGGAGGGTTCTTGCTCCTAGCACTGGCAAAAGGAGAGGGAGGTCAGGGCCACTGTGAAACAGACGGACAGGTTGTCACATATACTGTTAGGCACACAGGAATGATAATGTCTTAAATGTTGGCCACATGTCCAGTGTGGTACTAGCGGTATTTCATACACAGTCATTTGTAGATCAAAGACCAGGATCCATCCTGAGAAATGCAGTGAGAGAAATGTAGTTCCTTAAATCTGAGGGTGTAGTCCAGGGGTAGAACATGAGCTTAGAGCATCAACAAGGCCCTGACTTCAGTCCCCAGCACTAAAAACGGAAAAGAGAAATACAATCTCATCATGTATAAACCTCAGCGATGACCCTGGGTGATAGAGTCATGTGCACACATCAGCAACTGAAATGCCGTGCAGTGGGAGACAGTGCTATAGCCAATAGCCATAGTCTTCACAACAAATTTAAGTTTTCCAGTCCCCATTGCAGCTGTAGATAAATCCCTTCCAAGCTCTGCCCATAGAGCTGGAGCTAAGCTAGACAGGAACCCCGTCAGGGACCCAGCCTCATGCAAACCTACGTTCAGCATCCATGGGGCTCTGGACCACTGCAGCTCCTAGGAACTGCCCAGAAGAGTCTCCCTTAGTTCACCCCAGGCTTCCTCCACCCAGCTGGCATTCCCACCTGACTGACGCTGCTACAGATGAACTCCAAAGTGTCAAACCTCGGGTCCCTCTAAGATGATTATTTAACAGACCCAAAGTGTCCGGCAGATGCTAGCCCTGGGGTGGGTTCTAGGAGCACAGAGATAAATAACACAGGCCCTGTACCAGAGCCCCTGTCCTGGGAGAAAGGGAGATAAGTCCAGCATCTTGGTTTGGGAAGAGCTGAGACCACAATAGAACCTGGAGGTGGGTGCTCTGAGAAGAGGCCATTTGTCCTGACTGTCCTGCCCATGAGGCTCAAAGGCCATTCTCATCTTAGTCAAGCAAGTTTTCAAGCCCTGGCAAAGCTGCTTTGGAGAGAGAAGCTGACCCAGGAAAACCTACTGGACTGTAGGGCCCAGCTGTGGGCGGGTGCATCCGCGAGCCTGCCTGCCTGATCTCAATCCCGCTGCTCTCTTCCCCATGCCTTTCCTGGCCCTACAGAAACAGCAGCACCATGGACCTGACGCTCTTCGCCGCTGAGGCCATTGCCCTTAACCGCCAGCTGTCTCAGCATGAGGAGAACGAACTGGCTGAGGAACCTGAGGCCCTTGCTGAGGGCCTCTGCTCCATGAAGCTGTCCCCTCCTTCCAAATCTCGCCTGGCACGAAGGCGAGCCCTGGCCCAGGCTGGACGAAGCGGAGATGCAAACCCATGTTCAACACCCATGGGGCTCTGAACCACTGCAGGCACATCTTATAGGCCTGTCCAGACGATGCCCCTGGTCAAAGTATGAAGCAGGCAGAGAGGGATCTAAGCTGCAGCTCCGGGCGAGCCTTTTTTGTCCACAAAGGCTCCACGGGTTCCCACCCCTCCCCCATTTCCCTTGGGTCCTCGAGGAAAAGCCTTTTCCAGAGGGGTTGTCTTTGAAAAGGAAAGCAATACTCGTCACTTTGCATAATCGCCTGAGCCTCTTCGCTGGGCTCCAAGTGCTCCCAGTGTGCATCCGGGATCCAGCTCGCGGTGGGGGCTGCTGGGGCTGCAGCCTTCAGGGAGCCAGCTTCCAGGAGCTGACAGAGGCTGCGGACACACAAGCCTCTTCCGACACTGTCTCCTTCTGGCTGTCCTCCCACCTTCCTCTGTCCTACAGGCGTCCTCTCCCTGGCTGAGCGAAGCCGTCCCCTCAATTCAGGAAGGGCAGGGAGCCAGATCAGTCTTCCAGTCTGTAGCACAGAGAAGCACATAATCTTTCTTTGCCGTGACCGAAATGTATTCCTCATTTATCATCCTCTTCCACGTTTGGGATTGCTGCTAGAGTCAGTGTTATTTCTCTTTTTTAAAAATATGTTTGCTATTTTAACCATGTTCTTTTAGCAGTCATAGAACTCCAAACTCCCACTGCAAGCCCATGGACTTCCCCAAGCAGGATATCCATGTGTTTGGGTTTTAACCCCCTCTTCCCCATGGTCCCAGCAGATTTGAAGCTGTTACTATGACGAACACTTTAGAGACGGTGTCTTCGTCTGCTGATGCTTCTCCCAGGTCTTTTGTGGCCATGGGCACAAACCCAGAGCAGTTAGACTGCTGCATCTGAGATGAAGCGAGGTCACAGGCAGCCTTGCTGCCCTACTCTGAGGAATGCTGTACCCACTTCCTCAGACACAGAGGTGCAACCATTGTCAGATACGCTGTGGAGTCACATAAAACAGATTTGCATATGTGACACACACATTAGTCAACCACAGTCACCAAAATTTTTTCATAACTTGTGCTTGTTTTAATAAATAATTTAAAATTCCATCTGTGGCAGCCTTGGTGGTCCTTTTTTCAACTATAGACTTGAAGAGGAGGCAGGCTTCCAGGATCAGGGCTGAGCCTAGTGAGGTTACGGGAAGGACTCCCAAATATAATAGCACATTTGATCCATAAGGTGAGATGGGGACCTTTGATTCTCTGTTTGTAGATGAGGAGATGAAATTCATCAGACACCACTTCTACCATAAACGGCTCTGCTATGTCAAGAGGTTGTGTTTGGGTCAGTAGCCATCACACAAGCAGACTTCCAAAGGAGCTGTAATAGATGACCTGGTACCCACCCACGAAAGGCCGTGTTTTTCCTGTCTAAAGCATTACTATGCCTTTATTGAGGACCTGCTGTATGCCCAGGACTGCACTTGTCCTACCAGAGTTGATGACAAAGAGAAATGGTACCTCCCAGCCACAGCCAGACTAGAGAGAGTTAGGTGGGAAGGAAGGACATTTTTTTTTTTTTTTTTTGATTTTTTGAGACAGGGTTTCTCCGTAGCTTTTGGTTCCTGTCCTGGAACTAGCTCTTGTAGACCAGGCTGGCCTCGAACTCACAGAGATCCACCTGCCTCTGCCTCCCGAGTGCTGGGATTAAAGGCATGCGCCACCACTGCCCGGCTGGGAAGGACATTTTAACTCCCCAAGGAGGTGTCAAGAGGAATCTGAATGGGATCAGAGCTCATGTCATGGGCTACCAATATCCCATAGTATGGACATCTGTACATTGTGGTGGCATGTATTCTTCCTCACCTGAAGTGAGGCCAGCTGGAAAAACAGTTTTGCAGAAAGACTCCCAGTGCCTGGACATCTAGGACTCGGAAATGAATTCTGTCTGTGGATTTAAGCACTGGCCTGGATAGTCCTCCAGACTGGCCCCAGTAAGATGGTGTCTTCAGGCGCTTCCCAGACCAAACATTTCACCACCATCCCCGATCTTGCTGCAGCCCAAGACCCCAGGCTCTCATCCCTCTGGCCTTTGCTCAAGTTGAGCCCTCCCATCAACCTCCTCACATTGACCCACATAGTAAGGTCCTCTCCCTTGGACAGCTGTTTAAATGAGACTATGTGAGCTTCGGTTTTGCTAGCTATTGTACATTTATTAAGTAGTAGGTCCATTCCAAACAGTTTGCAGACATTACATTTGCACAGCTGTCCTGTGGGTACATACTATTATTTTATCCCACTGGACGTGAAAAACAGGCAAAGTAAAAGTAGATGCCCAGAGCCGTATAGCTAGGGATGGATGGTGGGACTTGAATTCCTTCCAGGGCGGCTTAGGACCTAAAGCCTTGCTGCTTTGGTCCAGGTCCCGGCTCAGCCACTCATGGCTCTGTTTCCTGGACAAATGACTTAGTCTGTTTCTTGGCTCTAAATGTGGGACAGTGGTGTTTAGCTTACCAAGCTCTAAGAGCTACGGAGTAATAAAGGGTCATGCATTCCAGATACATCCAGAAAGTCATCTTGGTTATACTTGTCCTGTCTTGGGTGGAAGTAATGAAGCTACCACACCAAGGCTGGAAAGAAGCTGTCCTCTTCTTTGCCCAGGGAGCCCTTTGAGAGCCCCCTGTGTGGTTTACAGATTGATCTGACTTTGAGATGAGTCAGACCTCTGGCTCCTGAGATTCTTATTTTGAGAGGCTGCTCTCCCAGCACTCTGTGCTGGGATTCCTGGGGCGGGGGGGCGGGGCAGCCGTAGTGCCAAGGAAGAGCCTACTTTTAGAAGCTGGAGGTCCTGGGTTCTAGTCCTATCTGTGCCATCACTCACTGGGGTACCTTGGATGTCCTGGTTCTGCTAGACAGACAGGTATAGTGGATGCTCTGAGGGAGCTCTGGATAGTGGAGCCTGGTCCAGACATCTCATCTTGGGGTGGTAATAGCCAGCCTTCCAGCTCTAGAGGTCACACAGGGCTATAGTCTTCAGGAGCCAGCTTCAAGGAGCTGATGGAGGCTATTGGCGTTCCTGTCTCTGCACTATCAACTTCCTCTGGCAGATACTCCATCTTGGGAGGAGAGAACTGGTCCAGTCCTAGATATCTCAGATATCGGGCTTCATTTCTCAAATCCAGCTAGAGGACATTGGTCTAGCCCCAGTACTAGTTTAACTGGACCCCGGGAGCTCTGGTCATAGGATAATCAAGTCTTTGGGCTTCCACGTGTCCACCTGCTTGAACTCTGGGGTCTCTTCTCCTTCCTAGTCCACTGCCCCTGGCCAGACCCAGCTCCTCTGACAGCTTGCTTTGGTTTCATGCCAACTACTTCAGCAGCTTCAGGTCTGGAAGGACCCTAGGAGCAAGGTCCCCACAAAGCTGACATTCTTGTTTCCATGGTAGCAGTTGCCTTGGAAGCTGCTTCCCTGACTTCAGCTTCTGAACCATCCAAGAAAACTGCCCGTCCCCCAGGGGACTAGTAGATTAATCACACTCTGCACCAGGGTTCTCACCCTTCATGGAAAATAAATAGTACCAAACCAAGCTGGGGCTTTTCAGCCACTCTCCCTCCACACGCTCAACCCACACTTAGACTTGGAACTTCTGAAACAGAAAGGGTGTAGACTGACACCTTCCATAGTCAGACACCTCTGTAGGCAGACACCCTCTCAGTCATTGCCTCCCTGGGAGATGCTATCGTGGGACCTAGATGTGCCATGGCTCAGTTGTGCTCTGAGTCTGTGGCTCCAGGATAACTCCTATCCCATGAGAAGGACTCTGGTACTTGGAAGGGCTAGGAACTCACCGTCTCCCACAGACAACTCCCTTGAACTCATCTCTAACTCCAAGCAGATCTCTCAGGGATCAGCATGTGTTTTCCTCAGGGACTGTCTAGCATACACTGAAGAAAGACTAGGAGAGCCTCCCTCTCCATGTATATGTGTGTGTGTGTGTGTGCAATTGAGTGTGTATGTGTGGATATGCATCACATACGTGTGCATGTGCACATGTGTTTGCATGCATGGAGAGGCCAGAGATCAACTTCAGGTGTTACTACTCAGGGGCCATCCATCCCAGGGTTTTGTGTTTTATTTTGTTTTTGAAACAAAGGTTCTCGTGGGCACCTGAGGCTTACTAATTCAACTAGATTGGCTGCCCAGTGAACTTCAGGAACTTAATTCTCTGTGCCCTGCACAGCCATGGAATTATAAGTGCGTGTCACCAGCCCAGCTTTTAATGCTTATCCTGGAATCAGACTCAAGTCCTCATGCTTGCACGACAAGCCATTTACTGACGGAGCCATCTCCCCATTACATCCACATTGCCAAACAAAACATGGAAGTGTAAGATCAGGGTGTTCTTGAATCTGAAATTCACAGGGCAAGGCACCCCTGCCTCAGGCCTGAGGTACCTGTACAGGTGCCTGATGCAAGACAAAGCAAGCGGTGAAGCCCAGTCCCGCCCCCAGGAGGTTTATCTTGCTGACAGTGTGGGAGAGCCACCCTCAGCCTTGGACTTTGAGAGGAGCTAGTACTGGCCCTACTAACCCCCAGTGATGCCAACACTGAAGGGTGAGTGGGAGGTAAGGCATTGTGGACACCATTGAGACTCCTGAGGGAACATGTACGCGTGGCCATTTATCTTGACAACAACTTCTAAAGCTAGCCCTCAGAGATGCTTCACAAATGACAAGGACATGGGATATAAACTGAAGCCAAATTAGAGGAAAACTCTGGCCTTATCCTGGGAACAGGGAGATGGCAGTGGGATGGCTTGGCTTCAGAGGCACCATTTTTATGGGGCCTGAGGGCCCATCTATGCTTGTGGTCCTACAGCTGAGGCTCCCAGCTGATGATCCTGAGACTTAGCTCCCCTCCCTTACATTGTACAGCAGGAGAAGACTTGGTAAAAATGGAGTTTACTGGTGCCCTCCTTCTTTGATGTCTCAAGGTGGTGGTGCAGGGCCAAGCCCAGAGCTCTGTCTTCTATCCACAGTCTCTGTGATCATGGCATTCTGCAAAGTTCACAGTCCACAGAAGAAGAGGGGGGAGTCCCTCAGGTGGGGTGGCAGGGCAGCTCAGTCATGTTCAGGAAAGGCTGTCTGTGTAGGTGTTGAGGGACAAGGAGAGATTGGTTCCCTAGACAGAAAGAGCCAGGCGTATGCTCAGCAGGGCAACAAAAAAGAAGAGAGGGGACTTGAGGAGGGAGAAACAGTGGAGGCAGGGGATTCTGAAGCTGGTAGAGACTGCAGGTGGTAAGAGACTGGCAATGAGACGGCGGCCTGGGGATTTTGTGCAGGGTAATGTGACCTTAAGGAGTGTCTCCAGGTTAGAGCAGGGCACAGGCCCATGCTCTAAGAGCGGGAATACCTGATCCGCATAGGTCCTGGAATGCAATTAATGATGAGAGTTAGAGCTAGGCTCTAGGAAGGGACAGGGATCAGGATGAGGCTTGATTGGGTCACCACTGCTCAGACTGTTCGGTGGATCCTCCAAACAGATTGACCAGGTCAACCAGGCTGGGCAGAGGTACTCAACGCTAAGAGTTCCCCACCATGTCTCAGCTTCATGACACTTCTCGCCCAGTTCCTCCTTCCAACCCTACCCAAACTCACTACTTACTACTGCCTCTGCTTTCCCAACCGGGAATCCCCAGGGCTAAGCCTTCCATCCCACTGGCAGCTAAACTGGGGCAGTACCAATGCCTACCTAAGGCGATCACGGCTTGGACTGAGACCTCCTAGGGCCAGCAGCTGACAAGATGGTAAAAGAAGCATGGGAGGGACAGGGAAGAGAGTCGACTTGGAGGAGTACCCCCTCCTCCCATGGCTCCAGACAAGCCTCTAGGCGCATCACTAGGCCAAGGGGCAGAGGCCAACAGCCAGCCTTGGGTGTGCAACTCGGGAGTCCCCTCACATCCCTACCCCCTGAGCACCATATGAAGCCACAAGCCCAGTCTTCCTGCTTGGGAACCAACAGTGGAACCTGTGCTGCCTTCCCCTTGGACCTTGGGGACTCAAAGGGAAGCTCACATTACAGGCTCATGAATAACACATCACCTTGCTGCCTGCCCCTCTGAGAAAGCTTATGTTCCCTAGGCCTCCCTGCAACCCCGCCTTGCATTTCTTTAAACTTTAATAGGCCCATGCTCCAAGGCAATTGAGCAGGGTCCACAGAGCTGGGACAAACAAAAGTCTTGAGCAGGAGAATGTAGGCTCAGCACCCTCTGGTCCCAGATGGTAGCTTATAAGAAGTGAACCCCGTGGAGTAGACGCACCTCCCTAGAACCCTGAACAAAGTAGAAATGTGGCCAGGCAACCCCAAGAGTGACTGCCAGCATCACAGCCCATCACCGAAGGTGGAATAAGCTGGGGTGCTGAGGTCAAGCTAAGGCTGGGGGCCCCCAGGAGAGCTGTGAGATAAAGTTACAGATAAATCCCAGAGTTAGCAGCCCAGAGACTTACAGCACAGAAGTTTCCACCCTGGATGTAGCACTCCAACAAGAAGGCATCCATCCAAGAAGACCAAGACTTCCAGGAGGCCTGGAAGAAGAGCCTTGGGAAGACCTGTATGGACATCCCCATCAGCACCAGAGACTTCCACTGCCTGCAGCTGGCCTGTGTGGCCCTTGGCCTGGTGGCCGGCAGCATCATCATTGGCGTCTCCGTGTCCAAGGCTGCTGCTGCTGTGGGTGGTATCTTTCTGGGCGCCGCTGGGCTTGGTGAGCAGGCACTGGCCTGAGAGGTAGGGGGAGGCAGTTTCCTGGGGAAACAGGGGTCTGGTGAGGTAAATGAGAGATGGGGGCGGGGGCAGGACTGGCTAGTGGAAATTGTTTGGGGAGAGAGAAAGTTGTCAAGTACTGCAGTCTCAGCATGCAGGAAGGAAAGCCGGCCTGGAGCGCCTTTGGGCATGCCGAGACTAGGGGGGGATAAACTGGGTGTTCACACCTTCCTGGCTACCTGGTGGGATCTTGTGTTTATGGGAGGATTCATAAACCTGGTTGGAGTGGGGTGATAGAGCCTACAAGACAGGAGAGCACAGCTCAGACAAAAGACCTTCCTCTCCTCCACTGTGTCAGTGGCAGTTCTGTCTCTCTGTCTGGCCAGGCCCAGTGATGGGGAATGCCATCTCTCACCCCACCCCACTTTCCTAGTAAAACCTGGAGCTCCAGGCTGGGCCCTCTAGGCATAGCTTCAAACACTGAGTGCCAGAAACGCTTGGTCTGGGAGGACCCCAGCCTGTGGCTTCCTAAACATCAGGTCTGAGTGGGAAGGAGCAGCAATAGAGCCTGGAGGGCCACCATAGAGGTCTTGGAAGAGGAGAGAGCTGGAGAGGAAAGGGGGAGCAGCGATATTGGTGTCAGCTGGCCCAGAAGGAAAGTAACCAACCTGCTCTTCACCTGAGCAGAGTGGAACCAAGAGCCTGCAAACCTGTGGCCTGCATAATCTGCAGACCCTGCCCCAGAGAAGTGCTGAATCCCCAGCAAGGGCTGAGTCGGAGTCCTGGGGAACTACATGCACATGCACACGCGCGCGCACACACACGCGCGCACACACACACACATTTACACACCCACAGTACTGATCCTTTGTACCTCTGCCCACCTACATCACCACCCACGCCCAGCATCCTGCACTTCACACTAACCACAGCACTCTCTGTATCCCTCCCCAGGGCTCCTCATCTTCGCCTACCCCTTCCTGAAAGCTCGGTTCAACCTGGACCACATCCTACCTGCACTAGGTGAGCATTTTCCTCCCCCATAGACACTCTGACAAGTACAGTGCAATACCTTTTGTCTGCAAACCTGTGAGGGACTGTCACTGAACATGCCTATGTGTGAGAGCACTCCTCGCTGCATATCAGTGTGTGTGTGTGTGTGTGTGTGTGTGTGTGTGTGTGCCAGTCACCATGGTTACAGAGTAGCAGAATCCCAGAATCCAGCCAGCTGCCTGAGCAGACACAGCTAAACATCAGGAAGTCTTTTTACTACCCAAAGTCTCCAAGATCCCCAGATGACACTCTCATCCCCAAACCCCAAGAAGAGCCTCTACCTCCTCTTGGGTCCCATGACCTCCTAATAGTTCCCATCTTCCACAACCTACATCCAGACTCCCAACACCCTCAGACCTTTGTAGCTTCACATAGCCCTAGTTTCCTCCTGTCACCCTGGCTGAACATGCTGGCACAGCACGCCTTTATTCCCAGCACTAGGAAGGCAAAGGCAGGCAGATCTCTGAGTTCGAGGTCAGTCTGATCTACGTCGTGTTCCAGGACAGCCAGGGCTACACAGAGAAACCCTATCTCAATAAACTAATTAGTTTATCATTAATTAATTAATGGAAGCCACTGCCATCCCCTTCAAGGACTCATTTCTTCTGCCCCTTCCCAAACCAGCCAGATAACATGGAAGACCTGGGGGATTCCAGTAGAGCAGAGACAGCCCCCCGACTGAGATTAGACAGCAGGAAGAACTTCCTTTCTCAAACTGGGCTGAATTTGGGGATGGCCCAGTAAATGGGAATTTGGGGTGCTCTCATCCTGCAGGAAACCTGAGAATCCATCCTAACTCAGGACCAGATCATGGGGAGGGGAGGTCTAGCAACAGCGGCAATAAGGAAGGTAAGTACCTGACATTGTGGGGCCCAGCTGTTGTCTCTGCTCTATGACTAGCAACCGTATAAGTCCCAGGAGGAACCTTGAGGGTAATAGGCAGGGAAGGGTCCCCACCCAGGGAAGCAGTGATGTTGGGTCACCTTCTTTCCATGTGTGCAAGCTCTTGTCATTTGTCTTTAGGGTCTTCCAATCCTGCCCAGCATAGACACTGAGACACAGGGCCCCCTGCTTTCCCTTCCCCTACCTCATACCCTGGTTACTGTCCATTCTGCTCCCAATACTGGAGTCTGGCTCTTGGCAATGACAACCGGGCATCTTCTCCCTTCCTGACTCTGTTCTGTTCCATACTGGGAAACCCCAGGGAGGAGTGTCTCCAAGTCAGCCCAGCCCCATCTGTTGATGTGTCCTGCCCCCAGTGCTTACTCAGCAGAAGGACGAATTCCAGATGCTGACCCAACCACTTTACAAATACAACAGCTGGGTTCTCACAACCACAGGCAGAGAGGTGCTACAGTAAACTTTGTTGTTTGTTTGTTTTTATGGGGCAACTGAGATGCAGAGAGGTTACATGGCATATCCAAGATCACAGCTAGGAGTCAGTAGGACCAGCGCTGAAGCCAAACATCAGCTCCCGAGTCCTGCCCTCCTTACACTGCACTGGTCCCTAGAACTCCCCACATCCCCATCCGTCTCAGCTCTGCCCTAGGTCCTGGAGCATTCTGACCTCCACCCTCTTTGGACTCTCTGACCTGACAACTCAATATGGGTCTGAACTCAGGTGTCTGCATTCTGCTCTCTCCTCCAGGAGCCCGCAGCGGCCTGTCCACTGTGACCAGGACCCTGGAGAAACTGAAGCCTGGAGGCCGGGGAACTGAGGAGAGCTGAGGCCCTGCCTCCTGTCCCACCGTCCCCTCCCCCAGGACTCCTATCTCAGGGCCCTCCTTCAAGCTAGAAGATCCAGAAATGATCCTTGGGGATTCTGGACTTCCTTCTCTTCCAATGAGGTTCTTCATGGTAGGTCCCCTCACTCCTGGCATCGCTGCAAGACCCCAGTGGCTTCAGTCTCTCCCCACGGCTCATCGCTCTGGACAACAGCTCAGCTTTGTTCCCTTTTTCATCTCTTGTTGGAATTTGGTCCAGGGTCCTGACTACAGCCAGAAATGTTTTTTTATCCTGGCCATAGAAGCTGACCGCAAGAACTTCAGATGGGGCTCCTAGCTGAGACTGTCACGTCAATGTCAGGAGCACAGGTGACCACTGACGAGGTGACTTTCCAGCTAAGCCGAGCACTGGCACTGTTGCTCTTGTCCTTCTCCTCTCAGGGCTTTGATGCACCTGGCTCCAGACGGTCCCCAGCATCTCCTGTTCTCGCCGCTTCTCTTGGCAAGGAGAGTACTCCTTGCTCCCTCTTAAAGGCCAGCTTAGAATCCCATAAGTTACATGCCTCTTGCCTCCTTATCCTATTCTAGAAGCCTGTGTCTCCCTCTCTTTTGGGACCATCAGGAAGGCTTGAATTCTTTTTCACAAAAGCAATTGTGTTTGTTTGTTTTAAGACAGAATCTCATGGTTTCGGCTGACCTTATGTGCTCAATCATGCCTGGCTAAAATTAGCAATTCTATTTTTTTTATTCTGAGTACTGGACCCAGGGTCTTGAACACACTTGGAAAAATACTCTACCAATCATCATCAATATCCCTAGGCCTCAAAAAAACAGTTCTCAAGCATATTAAATATGCTGAATGATGCTTTTTTTTCCATAGTCCCTAGCACCAGACAGGGCACACTGTAGGTCCTTAGCAAATGCTAGTGGTTTAAATTAAGTGAAGAAAAAACCCTACCCACTAGGCTCTCCTGGAGAGCTACATTATGGCACATGCACATTAAGGTCTGAGATAGGGAGGCCCTGGTGCACACGCACAGACAGAAGTCTGCTCCACCCTCCACAGTTGCCCCTCCAGGAACAGCAATATTGTTTGATCGCCACAGACACCTGCTCCTTGTCCTGCTTTGAGGAGAAGACAAGCTGGGAACACTCTTATTCTTGTAGGACCCATACAAATGACTCCTCTCAGAAGCCTTCTCTGACATCGCCCCAATAGTTCCAAGGACACCTGTTCACTTGAATGGCATTGGTCTGTGTCTTCATGTTGAGCGTGAGAGCAAGGGGTTAGGTACACAGAAGACTCACAGGGGATGTTGGCAAACAGGCCATGTAAGAGAGCCCATCTTGGACAGCTGAGAAACATCTCAGGATAAAGGACTCATTGAGTGCTCCAGGAAAAGCTACAGAGTCAAACTTTGCAGCCAGGTCTCCTCTCCTTGGCATAGCCATAGAGCTCAGCTCCCAGCCAACAAAAGGGCGAATTTCACAAATGCTGGTCAGGGTAGAGACTGACTCCTCCAGCTGAGGAGAGGAGCTCGCGCTCTCTCTCTCCACCACCCTTTTGCCTGCTCCTTGTCATTTTCTCCTCTCCTTTTCCTCAACATCATAACCACTCACGCTTCCCTGATGAACGAGAAACCCCTTCCTCCTGTCCACCTTCAGTCTTACCTCTGTGCTCCAGAGAGACGCCCAAAGGTGGAGAGTGGGAATGGGAGCTATAAATCCTAAGCTGAGGAGAAGGTGGCTCCCCTCCGTTTGATCCTCCCAGGCAGGATCTCCCTAAAATCGGATATGGTAAACCTGACGCCTGAGGAGTCAGGCACAGAGAAGTGCTTGTGACCATTGTGGAATAAATTCAAAAAGTAATCACATGCAAAAGCAAGAGCTATATCCCTTAGAGAAACTGGCAGAGTCCTGAGGTGGGTGGGCGCTCTGGAAGCCTGACCCTTTCATTCCCTTTTTCCCTGCTGTGGGCCTTCTGAAACCTCCATTCTTCAGCACGGATGGCTTGTCTAGATGCGATCTCTATGGGAGTACCTACTCTCCCAGTCCCCCTGCCCCCCCTGTGCCATCACCCCCACCCAGTGAAGCACACCTTCTCTCCTGGCCTGCTGGGAGAAGAGGTGGGGCCAAGCAATAGCAGCAGTGTGGTAAGTAGTTCTTAGGGAGGACTTCCGAGCAGCAACAGAACCTTCCAATGGGTCAGCATGAGTCTGGGAGTGGACAGACACCCAGCTCTTCCAGGGGTCTACTCTGAAAGGAAACTGCTTCTTTCTAGACGCCCCCAACATCTGGGGCCTGAGCCTTGGCTGAGCCAGTTCAGTGTTAGAATACGTACCCAAGCAAAGCTGGGCAATACTTGATCTAGGCAGCCCCTTGAAGTTGCATCCTTACTGGGCCTATCTGGAAGGAAACCGCTCCAGGTAAGGGTGTGAAAATGAGATCTCCATCTTGGTTCAGGCCTCCAGAGGGCAGAGGAAGAAGCTGGGAAACTTGGACCTGGTTCGTCTGCAAATGGAGGACTCTGACAGGTCCTTATTGGTCCAGTCTCAGAATGAAGGATGCCTGGGATGTGGACAGATTGAGTGGATTTGTGAATGAATTCATAGATGATCCTCCGTCCACACTCTTCTGTGTCTATCCGGGCTTCTCTACAACAAAACCCACCCTCAGGCTGGATCTTCAACCCATGCCTATAGGGGCATGCAGCCACACCCCTTTCTAGTGCAGACTCTAATTAGGGAAGGGGTGTTGAAAAGAAGTCCCACCCCTGGGAAAACTCTCCCTGCCCCCTCCCCAGCCCCAGGTTCTCCAGGGCTGCACAAATGCTAAAGGCAGAGGCTTCCTGAAAGGAACTGCACTGTTTCCACGCAGGGTGAGAAAAACTGCAGCCTAGACAGTGTGGGCGGCGGGGAATTAGTTGCTGGGGTGCTCCTAAACCACGCACCCAAAGGAGCGAAGGCGAGAAGGACGCTCCGGGCTTGTAGGCTGGAGGCAGCGGGTGGGAGCCAGGCTAGGTTGGCCGCCCACGCCGGAAAGGGGCTCCGGCCAGCGAGAGGCAGCTGTGATACACAGCCAGGTCTGCTGTTCCAACCCACATCGCTGCCTCCAGCCCGTGCTGCGACCCAGCAGAGAGGAACTGACCACAGATCTCGGCCCGCTGTGCCGACCCTCCCGGAGTCCCTGCCTGCACCGTTGGCTGACCAGACCCTGGAACCCCGGAACTCCCTTCGCTCGCGGAGCCTGGTCACAACAGGGGCGTGTCCACGCGCCCTTTCAGGCAAGTTCAGCTGTAGAAATTTGGGGGTTGCTGGAGTGGGCGTGGACTCTGGAGGGACTGCTGAAGAAAAGGGGAAGATGCTTATCCTGCGAGGGTACCAGACAAGGGATCAGGGTCTTGAGAAAATAAAAGTGAAAAAGAGAAAGGGGAAAACGAACAGGAGACATACCACAGACTGGCTGCCTTGACTCCCTGTCCTACCCTGGTCCCCGATGCTCTTAACAGATGAATCTACCCTAGAACTTCCCTCCACCCCCTACACTTTCTCCAATGCCCAAAATGAGGAGAAGCTGAGAGAAACTGGCAGAGAGCAACTCCCAGTCCGAGAGACAAGTGTAGCCCAGGAGACAGACTTCCGCAGCTTCTGCAACCAATGCTCCCTTCCCATGTGTTTCTCTAATATCCCCCTGAGCGCTGAAAAGAGAAAGGAACCCCAATCCTGGACACAAGAGGCCCCCATGACTACGGGAGCCTGAACTGAATGGCACACCCTCTGCACAGGATGGTAGAGCTGGGGGAGCGAGCTGGGGACAAACTGACTTGGAGACCAGCTCTCTGAACCTGGGGAGCTTAGCTCCCACCAGAGCAGAATCCAGAGGGCTGATAGAGAAGCAGCTGAGGGGTTCAGCAGGGTTTAACAGTGAGGAGGAATGGGGAATGACCAAGATCAAGTGTGGAAAAAGAGAAGAAAGAACCGACTGGAAGGATCTTTGGCAGGAGGACCTAAAGGGCCCCAAGATGGGTTTCAAGAGCGTGGAGGAGAACCTAAGGGTGATGGAGGGCCGCCTTCATGGAGAAAAGGCAATATTAAAGAAACCTATACACAGAGGCAGTATTCCCAGGAAGTAGGGTTCAGAGGCTTCAGTAGCAGAGACCAAGAGCCGAATGATGTCCATTAAGCTCATTGGGGGGGGGGGAGTCACTGATGGCATTGTGAATAGAGAGGCCGGAACAGGATGGGGCAGAAATCAGACTGGAGTGGATGCCCTTGGGAAGGAAGGGAACTGTGGAGAATAGACCATGTATTCACAGAGCGGGGAGGCTGCTAGTTCAAGACCATGATTGGGTTGGATTGAAGATGGGACAGGCACAGTTCCCACCAGGAGGCGGGACCCACCGAGGGGGCTGGTGAGCTCGGGTCAGGAAGGGAATTGTAGGTATACTGGTTGGTGTGGCCCAGTGGTGTTTCTTCTCATCTCCCAGACTTAAGAGTTGGGTGAAGTCTTGAGAAGGTGGGAAGCTGGACTGAGACAGGGTTAAGCTTTGCTGGTCAACATTGGCAGGACAAAGAGATGAGACAAAATCACAAGAGTCACTAAAGTAAAGTCAATGTGGGCCACAAATGGACACAGAAAATATCAGAGACATGAGGATCATGGCAAAGAGATAGGACTCTGGGGATTGCATGGCTTCAAAGAACATTAAGTAGCCTGGTAAGCTCTGCCATGTATTACCACAAGGTTTGTGTCTTTAAATTATTAACTTAACGTGAATCTGTATTTCCTAATTGTCAAAAAGGGATTGTAATATGTTTACTTCTTAGGACTGTCATGGGATTAAATGAATTAATACATATAAAGGGCTTAAATCATTGTTCATTTTCCATTGCTATAACAAAATACGTATGACTTAGTATCTTACAGGATGATAAAGTCCTAGAGGGTACATTGGGGGGCAGAGTAGCTGAAATGAGGTGAAGGAACTGGGCAATGGGGATTAGAAGTCAAGGAACTAACAGAGAAAAGGCCAGAAGGGTTGCAGGCCCTGGGCAAGATAGGGCAGGGAGGAGGGGAAAGTGGAGTTGGTCTCAAGGCCTTAGAAGAGATGAAGGGAGGATAGCTCCAGCCCAACGGTGCGAAGTTCCCCCAGCCATCCCTCCTGTTGTTCCAGGTAGCTCAGTTGCTGTTGTGGAGCAGAGGCCTAGACCATCTGCCCATACCTGTCCCCTGGCTAGGAACTAGGAATGCATAAGAACCGAAAGGAAACAAAAGACCCAGGGCAGCAGAGCCACTGTCGCCCGGATGGGTACAAAAGTTGGTCTAATGGACACAGGACTGTGGCTGATGCAGAATCCTTTGTCCCTTGGGCTATCTACTGTGTTAGAATGTGTTAGAATGAAAGCCTACGAAACCTGTGGGGACCTTCCACGTGGGCTCCTACCTCACAGGTAGGCGAGTGGTAAGCAGGTGATAGGCGAGTGGCAGTGGAATAGCCCGTGAGGAGCTCTGGGGCTGCTTGCTGGCTAGAGGCATGAAGAGCCACTGTAAACAGGAGAGCGTCGTAGGAGCACATGGAGCAGAGCTTCCTCCTCCGTCAGCTCTCCTGAGGCCACTGCTCTCAGGCACCTCACCCGTCCTCCACCACCACCATGGCACGGGGTGCATCTAGAGATACACCTGCTAAGCAGAAGCTCTTCTCCACCAGACAGAGATGTGTCAGCTCATGTCTGCATTCTGCGAGCAATGCAGCTGCGCTCTGGGTTTGTTTGGTTCCTGAGTGTGCTTGTAGTGAGTGAGGGGGTGGTGGTGGTAGGTGTCACACACTGGAAGACCAGATAAGAGAGTCCAGATGTCACACACAGACTAGAAAGCTAAGCTTTCCAAAATTCTTCCTCAAACATCATCCCTAGGTTGGTGTGTGTGTGTGTGTGTGTGTGTTTGCGTATGTCGAGGGTGAGTGGGAAAGATTCTGGCCATTAACTGGAGAGGGATGATGGTGTCTCTCTGGGCCCTGGGGAGGCAGAATCCATTTGGCACGAGCTGAGAACTTGCAGTGTAATGAATAAGCCCCAGCAGGCAATGAGTAACAGTGATATAGGAGGCTCTCTGAGGATGCGATGGAGTTGAGGATAGAGCGGGCATTAGTCTGGGGCCCAGAGGGGGGGAGGGGCCTTGCCCAAACTTTAGGGACTAAAGAGGAAAGGAAGAGTTCCCAGGCAAGGACAACAAAAGGCTTTGAGCGAAATGTCTGGAACACACATGAAGGACAAGGCTAATATCTTTACCAAAGTCCCTGGGCTCTTACCCAGAGGCTCTTGGAGAAGGAGCCAGGACTAGGAGGCCTATCAATTGCTGCCAGCCAGGCAGTTGCTTTTGTTCAACACAGAAGTCTTAGAACCATGGTCTGGGACAGGCTGACACAGGGGCTTCAGGCAGAAACTTCCCCGACAAGGAGCTCGTAGCTCTACCTACTGACAACCACCCTGCTTGCTGATGGTTACCTAGGTAATTATAATCAACGGTTACAGTCTTTTTAAAAAGTGTGTGTGTGTGTGTCTGTCTGTCTGTCTGTCTGTCTGAGTGATTGACTGTCTGTATAGCATCTGAAGGATTTGAGATTTCCTCTGACCTAAACATACACACACACAGAGGGGGAGGGCAGAAGACAGAGAGAAAGGGAGGGGGAGAGAGAGAGAGAGAGTGTGTGTGTGTGTGTGTGTCAGAACCCAGGTGTAGTGGTGACTTCTTTGGGAAATAGCTTATTTCAGCCCAAAGCAAAGAATTTGAGGAAATGAACAAATTCAAGTCATGTTACTGATCAGTGTGCTCCTTCTATGGTACCTTGTGATATTTTGATAGGGACTTCTAAACAGGCCCCTACTTCTACCTTCACAAACCTCAAGTAGTTAAGCAAGGGGCATCAGGTTGACAAGAGACCTCAGTTCAGAGATAACCATTCACATTATATCCCTCCCTTCCTTGTTCAGACGGCTAAGGTGCCAAGGAGAGGCCCCAGCTATTCCAAGTTGCCTATCAGCTAAAATGCAAATCTCTGAGGACCACCCCAAGTTGCTGCCCCTGTCTCTGCCCCAAAATGCTTCTACACTAGGCTCCCAAATAGAGATTACAAGGTCTTCCTGGCCAGAAGCAGGACAGCAAGGAGGAGAAACAGCTTAGCCAGGATGGTGGGCAGCAGACATCAGTGGTCAGACCTCTGTCTATCTGTGTTCTGGCTTGGCACAGTCTTCCTCCAAAACCTCTCTCATTCTGAGCCTCAGTTTCTCCCATCTATTGAGGACTTGGTTGTGGAATGTGATGGTGCGTGCCTGTAATTTCACCTCCTCAGGGCAGAAGGATCACAAGTTCAAGGCCATCCTGGGCAGCTTAACAATTTAGCAAGATCCTGTTTCAAAAGAAAAAAAAAAAATCTAAGGATGTAGCTCAGTGGTAAAGCACTTGACTTCCACGTATGAGGCTCTGGGTTTGCTTCCCAGATCAGGGCATGGTCTAGGTGATCTCCACGGACTCACTAAAGCGAAGTTCTTTTAGTCTGCCAACTCAATATTCAGAGCAATGGTCTTTCCTGCACTCAAGTGCTGGGCTTGAGGGCTTTAACTGGAATGAAACACAAAGGTGCTGAAGGATTTACAGCAGCAACAGAATAAAGTCAAGAGGGTCTCGCTTCCGAATTCAGTAGCTCAGCTTAGGAATGACTGATCACAGTTCCCTGCCCAGGAGAAAAAGCTCAGCTGGGCCTGGTAGGACAAGCCTGTGATCCAAACTACTAAGGAAGATGCAAAGTTCAAGGCCAGCATGAGCAACTCAGTAAGCCTGGATCTCCATAAGTGAAGGGCGAGGGGGATAAACAGCTCAGTCGTAGGGCTGATCTAGGAAATGAGGCCTAAGCCTAAATTTGATCTCCACTGCTACCAAAAGAAAAACAAACTGAAACAAATCAGTATGATCTTAAATATCTAGTGAGCCACATTCCACAGTTTTGCTAACAAAACAGAACCAGGGGCATCTGAGATCCTCAGATTCTATATCGTCAAAGAAATGAGATCTCAGGCCTTCCAGCCGTCCAAGGCTCCCTTGTCCAAAGTCAGTTTTCAAAGCTGGGGTGAGTGAGGGGCCAGAATCCATCAGTTCTGCCTGCGGCACCATCACTCAGTCTCCAACTGATCCTTCATTGCAAGAAAAAAGACCTTGCCTTTGCCAGAGAATGTCAGATACTGATAACTGTGGGGAGCAGAACAGGCAGGGATGTGAAAGAGGAAAAACTGGAAGTCCCACCAACGTCCTGAGGTTAAAACTCGGAAATGTAGCAAGGCCACGTATGGACACCCTCACAAATTCATCTGCCGCATGCCTTTAGCGGCCGCCTGGAAGCTGGTTGGGCCACACAGTCAGAAGCTTCCTTGAGGCGCCTTAGATACCCTCAACAATCTTTGTCAGGAGTTTGGACAAAGAAACTGCTCTGTTTCCAAACGACATGAGCTGTCTCTCAGAGCTGAGATTTCATATCTACTGTCTTCGTCTGCTTCGTGTTCACTGCATTTTTTAGGCATTTTGCTTAGCATAAAGCATTCAATTATCATTATATCCTACGAGGTGTCAATTAGCCCTAATGGGACCTCATGATACCCTATGCGGTTGGGGGGGGGGCTATCAGCCCCACACAGGTGAGCACAGTCAGACTACCTTTTCCTTACCCGCCCTACTCCTCACCTGCATCCCATCTAGGGAGTTGATTACTCCTCTCCCTACCTAGGACCTTTTCCTGACATTACTCCACAATTTCAACACAGCTCACAAACTATGCATTCCCAATCCTTGGTGCCTGTGACCTCACATTATAAATCAGAATTCCCAAACAGAAGTCATACAAGCTGGAGTTTGGGTTGGGGGTTTTGGTTTTGTTCATTTGAGACAGTCTCACTATGTAACCCTGGCTAGCCTGGAACTCACAAAGATCCACCTGCCTCTACCTCTCAGTGCTGGGATTAATGGCATGTCACAATCTTGTTTTCTTTTGTTTGAGAAGTCACACATTCTGAGACTGTGACTATATTGCTCTTGCTTCTGCATAGATTTTTCAGTTAGTTCTTTCTTCCCCTTGCTTTAAGATGTAGTCTCTGCTATTTCTGCTCCTGTGCTACGTACGCCAGACTAGCTGTGTAGTGAGCTTCCAGCCCATTCTCCTGTTCCACCTCCCATCTTGCAATCGGGGTGTGGGATTACAGATGCTGCCTACCACATCTGGCTTTTTACTTGTTTCAGGGCCGTTTTACTTGTGTTCCAGGAATCAGATTTAGTTTCCCAGGCAAGCACTTTTACCTTCTGAGCCATCACCCCATAGATGAGGCTTTTGAAGCTAAATCTACCTGGTGGTGGAATGGAAGTTGTCCTGGAATTTACTAGAATGCACTGTCTAGAAAGGGGTCCAGATCATGGGAGAACTGCCCCCTCAGTGGGCAGCTGAACATCAAAAACAGCATCACTCTCATGGAGCCTCGTCTGATGTTCATAGAAGTTAATGTCCTTGTTACGCCTACCAGAGCCTAAAGTGGAGCAGACAGCAGGTCCAGTGGGTCCTGGGTCTGGGTTTTGGGTAAACTGCTAGGTTCTCCATGCTTCATTTTCTAGAAACTAGACCAGATTATCCCAAGAAACTAGACCAAGTTATCCCAAGAAACTAGACCAGATTATCCCAAGAAACTAGACCAGGTTATCCCAAGAAACTAGACCAGGTTATCCCCAGCTCTCCACCACTTGGGGGAGGGGGCAATGGAGAACTGTTTAAAACCCCAAAGCTGCACTCTGGCTAGGACTGTGGAATGGGGGAGCAAAGAAGGATCATTTAACCAACTGCCTGCTGCGCATTTACATCCTTTTAATTAGAGCCTGAAGACTTCCTGGAGGAGAGGTGAGGGTAAGATTTGCAGTGGGCGGGAAAACAATCTGCAGATTCTTCATGTCAGATGGGTTGTTTCCCAGGACTGTCCAAGAGGACCTAGGCAACTTGCAGACAGTGCAGATAGCCACAGAACTGAGCCCACATTGAAAATGGATAACACCCCTTCCAACTCGCCCTCTTGCTGTGTGCCCGCAGGACCACCACGAGCTTGCCCTGACATGTGTGCTATTCTGAGCAGACAGCCAGACAGAGCTTGAGGCGTGCAGGGTGTGAGCGGGCAGATGCCGCAAGCAAAGAAGAAAAGCACAGCGCCCCTGACCCCAGCGCCCCCGGGCCGTGCCCAAGGCCGACTGCACGGCCTGCCGTCGCCTGCGCTGTGCTGCGCCTGTGGCTTGTGCTTGCTGCTGGCGGGCCTGAACGTGACCCTGGTGGGAGCTTTCGCCGCCTCCCTGCCCGGGCACAACGCACCACTGGTGGTGGGACCGGCGCTGCTTGTGCTGGCGCTCGGCTTCTTCGCTGCTTGCTGCATGTGCAGCCGCCGAGGCCCCGTGTCCCGTGCTCGCTCCTCAGCCACCGCGAGCCAGGGCGGCGGGCGCGCAGGGACCGTGGCACTAGAGATGGAGAGCAGCGAGCGCACAGCCCAAGACACAACCGCAGTGCAGTTCAGTCCTGCCGCCTCGGCAGCATCCTCTGGCCACTCCAGCCCCGGGCCCGGTCTCTTTGCCCTGGACCCTCCTGCGCCAGCAACCTCGGCAGGCTACTTACCGCGCACCGAAGGGACCCAGCTCAACTTCCCTAGGGACCTGGCTGCCTCCTAGTGGGCCAGGAGGAGGGAGGAGGGGTAACGCCAAGGACGGAGCACAAGAGGCCTCATCTGTCCCATCTCTAGAACTTCCAAATGGAGAGTGTAGTGATGGCATTGGCTCTCACACCTCTAAGAAGACAGCAGACCTATGATCTCTTGGGTGGGGTCTCTAAGCTCTACTTCATCCTCTCTTCTCTCCACAATGATGAAACTGGACCTTGAATCTGTAAACCTGTTCCATCCCACGGTGTTTGAGCACTACGAAGGAAGCCTCATCCAACTGAAGGGATCTAGTCAGGCCCTCGGGGTAGAAAGAGGGATGAAGGTCAAACTAGCTATACCAGACAAAGGTCAGGAGAGCTGGGGCTGGGGTCCTCAGTGGTGATGAGGCTTTCCAATCCTGAAGGTCCCAGTGTGCATTTTCACAGCCAGCAACACCCGTCCCCGTGACTGTGCCATACTGTGTGTTCCAGCTGTGCCTCACTCCTCAATAAAGCACCTTCTGAGTACTGACTCAGTGCATGCGCCGGGGTGGGGGAGGGGCTGGCAGGGGGCCTCTGGGTAGCACCTAGGTCTAGGGTTGCTGGCAGCCTATAACTAAGCACTTCAGCATCCTGGCACCAGCCCTCCTTGGAGATCTAAAAGGATCCTAGGGGAGAGGAGTATGTGACTGAGCAAGGTGGTCTCTGAGACTCTGTGTGCCTGGAAACGTCCATGGAGGAGCTGCACAGATGTGTGGCTGGGAGAGGGTAGGAGTGACTGTGAGTGCATTTGCTTGGATCCTATAAGGGATGAGTACAGTGTTTAGATGACTAACAACATCCCACGTGGGTAGCAGTGGAGAGTGTGGCCACCAGTACAGACAGGGAAGAGAGAAGAGCTCCAAGGACCAAGAAAAGCCCAGACCTTCAGAGCTAACTGGCTTGTAGTCTGGGCCTAGCCTATGTTCTGACCTGGTAGATGAGGACTTCTGTAGATATGAGGCAGGCCTTGCAAGAGGGCCCTGGGAACAGAAGACCAGGGGATAACTCTATGACTCTAAGCCAGCCCCTCTTCTTGATAAAGGACCCAGAGCTACCCCACCATCCTTTGACAGTGGTAACTCCTTGCCCACCCACTCTGGGCTTCATAAGCCTTCTTCTCTGCCCATGGTGGACTCTGAGGCTCCTCTACCATGGACCAGGTACCTCCCAACAGCTCTGAGCCCTTACTTCCTTCATTTGCCTGCTGCCTTGCCCTGCCCTCCTCTCCTTTCTCCCCACTCCAGAGTCATAATGGAAATCAAATTCACCGGCAGGTGTTGAATAAGTCACCCCCATTCATTCACAGGAGTCAGTAGCCCTCACCTTTGACGCACTCAGCACCTGAAACACATGGCCTCTTCTTACAGCATCTTGTCACCTCTGTTGGGTGTCTGATGGCACGCATGTGTGTATGGACATGGGTGAGTGTATGTCTGGTTATTTCCAGCCTCATACTCTTGTGGATCAGTTCTCTGCAATCCCAAACACCACCTGCTTCCACTTCCTTGAAAGTAGTCAGAGAGAGAGAGGCCCCCACTGATGCTACCTTAGGTGTGATCTGGGCCTCTCTTCTCCCAGCACCTTATGAGGAGACACCCCACATGCACTGGGCAATGTTAGGCCACTGGGAGACTGTTTCTGCCAAGGTGAGGATGGGGGGTGGAATCTGTCAGCAAGCTCCCTGACTGTGAGGAGTCCTTGAAGGCCTGGGAACACCTGCAAGGGGCACTGCAAGGACCAAGCCCTCTAGCCTGACCCCTTGCTCCCCCAGAGGTTTGGGGCTACAGCCAGGACACTGAGATAATCCTTCCTAAAGTATAGTTCTCCTCAGGACTCGCCATGGAGGAACTTTGGGGTGATCTAGGGAGCCCTGCCTCTCAGAGGAAGCTACTGCTGGCCTGGACTAGAAAACCCAGAGGGGTCAGAAACTAGGGTTTCTTTCTTCTAGTCCCATTAGAAGAAATAAAGGTGATCACTGAGAGCTAGTTTTACCAATGAATCCAACAGATAATTTCTGAACCTTGCCATGTGCCCAGTGCTGGGAGCATACTTTCTACTTGGGGAAGCAGGGCAATGAACAGAACTGGCGAGATGGCGCCACAGGTTAACAGGGTTTGCTACAGAAGCCTGAGGGTCTAAGTCCATATTCCTGCACCCAGGAAAAAGCTGGCTCTGGCCATGCTTAGCCTGTAACACAGTGTGCTGCTAAGGGACATGGAGAATTCCTGAGGCTGACTGGCCATCAACCGAGCTTCAGGTTCAGCTTGAGATGGACAGGGAGTGACAGAGCAGGACATCTGATGTGCTCTTCTGGCCACTGAGCTTGTGTACACATACGTGGGTAGCCATGTCCACACATGCACATCTGTCACACTCATACACACACAAGAGAAGGAGACACCAGTAAACAGCCATATGCTGGAAATCACAATCGGAAGGTGTGCCTTACGGACCTGGGTAGTTAGGGAGGACTTCGCTGAGAAAAGCTGAATTCCGAAGGAACGACAAGAGTCAGCCATGCTAAGGTCTAGAGAAAGAGTATTTCAAGTTCAGAAAAATGGCCATTGAAAAAGCTCAGAAGCAAATATGAACTTGGCCTCTGTGTGCCAAAATGGAGAGATGGGCTACAGAGATTGGAGGGAGTGAACTAGAGCAGTGTGGAGGGGCTATTGCTCAGCCCATGGCCTGGGGGGGATTTTATTCCCGGTGAGATGGAGCCAATGGAGGGTTTTAAGCAGGGAAGCAGCAGGAACTGATTTGTGACTGTAAAGATTGCCCTGCCTGCTGTGGAGGGAGCAGCGTTGAAGAGACAGTAAACAAGAGGCAGGTTAGGAGCTGGCTGTGAGCATCTGTACCTGTGTCTGAGGTAAACAGGGCAGTCACCTGCTGGATTTCCTGGGGAAGGGAAAGAAAGGGCTATGGGAGAAAGTTTGGGGTATAGATTGGAGGGCCATATTTTGGGAGAAACTTAGGAGCTGCCAGTCCAGAAGAGCAGCCATGAAGGAGCTGGTCCACAGGCCTGGCTTCTGGAGAAAGGGGCCCTGGAATGTAGACCTGGACGCCTGTGAGTGGTGGTGTGTGAGGAGAGGCAGAGGCAGAGACCTCAAACCTAGCTTAGCCTAATCTTTACACTTGATGGAGAAGGGCTCTTAGGATGTTCTGAACCTCTGTCAACCTTCAGCTGATGCCAGGGAGTTTCCCTGAAGATGGTGGCAGGAGTTGGGGATTAAGAAGAGGAACGAGAACCAGGAAGTAGAGATCTTCATCATGTTCTCTCCTATCCATGACACAGGTAGGTGACCGAGAATACCTGTCAAACCAGTGAATACAAGATGTGACTCATCACACAGCTGAGAAGTAGTAGGTCCCTGATAACAGCAAGTGTAAATGCCAACTGGACAGGAAGGTAGAAAAGCTCGTGGGGGTGCCTACTGTCCATTGGAAGATTCTTCTATGTCTACTCCGCTGTTGGGACGCTGCGCAGGGTTGCCAGAGCCTGTAGATGACCAGATGGGCTTCCATGGTGATAGCGGGGGAGCAGGCTTCCCAAAAGCCAAAGAGGACTAAGCTGGAGAAAAAGCAACACTGTTAGAGACTGCCACCAGAGGGCACCCTGAGTACATGACAGAGAATCCCAGCCTCCTAAGCAATTTTGGCCTTTTCTCTCCTGAAGGCCACCGACCCTGAGGAACTGGAAAACTGTGGGAGCTGGGGGTGAGGGCTAGTCACCTAAATGTACTAAGTAAATCGTCCACTTTTACAACTAGATGATACTGAGGAAGCCTTGACCTGGGGAAAGAATTCATCAAGATCACAAATAAGTCATGAGTCTATCATAGACAGAATCCTAGCATTGATCTTGAACCCTCACCCTGGCCCGTACTGAGTCCTGGTCCTTGATTGTAGAGTGAACTTGGCCCTGGTCACACTCCGAGCCCTGGTCCTGCTTTGTCAGCGTACTGAACCCACTCTTCATTGCCGGTTTCTCTGATCCTCTTCCATAGGCCTTTATTACACACCCTGGTCCCCCTGACCCTTATCGCATGTGGAGCTGGACTAGATCAAACTGACTTTTGGTCATGGATATACATTAGCTTCTGTTTTGATTATAGACTAAGCTCTGGCCCTGCTAACAAACAGCACTGACATTGGTCCATGTACTGAGCCCTGACTGACAAAAGCCCCATCCTGACTCTGGCCATAGACCTTGACACGTGACAAAGATGGAACTATAATCCTGATCGCGCTCCGTCTCAATCTCTATGCCTTGCCCTCCTGACACTCCCCTGACATGAAGACACATGAAGACTCCTATCAAGTCTTCCTCCCCCAAAAGAAGTAATGTCCAGAACACTTCTGCAGGAACAAAAGGAATCCTAGGTCTCTGGTTTGCCCAGAATCTTCAGGTCCTTGGGTCTCTAGCAGGGCAAACAGAGAAAGGCTGGTTCTAGAACATCTGAGCTACAAGGGAAGAAGAGCAGCTAGGATTCTCAAGGTATCCCAGGTGCTCCAGGGTGGGTCCAGCTGGGAAGCTGGCACAAGAGCCTCTTCCATCTGTTCCTATGGCTGCCTTAGATCCTCAGACAAGTCCCTGCTGCTTCCTGGGCTCCACCCTCTGCTACCTGTCACAGAAAATGTGAGGTGACATTCCATGTTAAAAAAAAAAAAATCCAGGCCATAATGGAGATCCCAGAACTCTAAGTCCTGTTGCAGAAAGAGAAATCCCCTCATTCTGGAAACTCCCTTTGGCTGGTCACTCCACGCAGGCAAGAAAGAAGTGAGGTTTGCACAGGTTAGCCTCGGGTTGACAGGGGATACAGCACAGGAGCAAGGTCCCCCAAGGTCTCTGTTTCTGGGGTTTGATGTGTGCTAGGGATGGGAGACCCACAAAGGGACACTGACAGATTTCATTTCTGCCCTTCCTGGGGACTGGCATGGGTGCTCTTCCCCTGCAGGGTCTCGCTAGACTCTGCCAGGCACAAGGGACTTTGGGTTCACCTAGGGAGGTACTAAGGGTGAGGGTGGCGGCGGCTGAGCCAGACAAGAGCTGGGGCGGAGGAGGGGGACAGCTTGAGTCAAAAAACGCTGACGCTGAAGACAATGAGCTCTCCAAGGCTGAGGCAACTCATTTGGTCCCGGCCACGCTTTATTAAATTCTCATAAACCTGTCAGGGGGGACAGGGCTCGCTTCAGTTTACCTCATTAGCCCGACACAATGACGGTGGGGGGGTGGGGAGGGGCGGCAAGGGGAGGCCAGTGCTCAGTGCTGAGAACCGAGCCAGCCGGGAAGATAATTGAATTAAGTGGCTTTTGTTAATGGTTTTTAAGACTCCGAAGTGTAAATAACATTTAGGGGCTTTCTTTTAATGGGGCTGGGGTTTTAGAGACCCAGGGAGCTTAGAGGACTGCCAAGTCTGGCCCCTGCCCTTCTCCCCTAAGCTAAGGGAGAGTCCCTGGATATGTTGAAGTTAGCCTGGGAAGGGCAAGGGCGCAAGGCCGAGCAGAGCCAAAGGTGAGAGCACTTCCTGGTGCGTCTTTGAACAGAGACACAAAGAGGAGGTCATCCTCAAAAAGGGCATAAATGCAGGGGGCTGCTGGCTGTGATGGTCTGCTTAGTCCCTGAACGCCACTCTTGGGAAATTTGGCCGGGGATATCTCTGGTATGTTACTGACATCTGGCCAGTGAGTGTTCAGAATGCTTGACCTCAAGAGTCTACAGGACTGGATGCATTGGAAGTAGAAGATTCTGGCTTTATTGCCTGGGAGGTGGTGAGTTCTTCAGTGCAAGGTGTGTGAGAAGGCTATGGGCTTGGGTTTCCAGCCTTTACATAAGGAGGAAACCCAGACTTCCCAAAGGAGTGTAGCCTGGACTGAGCCATAAGAGGTGCCTATGAGATGGCTCAGTGGATAAAAGTGTTTGCCACGAAGCCTGATAACCTGAGTTTGATCCCCAAAGTCCACATGCTGGAAGGACAAACTGTCCTTGGGCCTCCACATGTGCACTGTGGCATACATGTACAATCTACACACCCACACACATGCACACTAAATAAACTGAAATGTGATAAAAGGAGGACCCTGCAGATGGGGTGATCAGCTTGCTGGCCTAAAGTAACAGCAGACAGGAAACTGGGTGCCAGAGAACAGGGACATGGACAGAAACTGTTTTAGAAACCACCCCCTAGACTTACTCAGTCCCTGCTTCCTCAAGAAGCTTCATCCTTCCTACACCCACATACAAGACCAGATCCTAGGAGTTGGCTAGGCCGAAAGCAAAGGTTCTCTGGGCTAGGTCTCCAGGAGGCAAGGTGAGGCAGAACAGGCCATGAGCCAGCCTACAAAGGGTTAAGGCGCTAATCGCCCTGTATGCGACAAAGGGAAGTAGGTTTTCTGATCCAGAAAGGATCAGTCCATGGGATGCCCCATCAGGCCCTTCAGCGTGAAATTACACCCCAGCAGGGGGTTCTCCCCTCCCCCTACACACACTGCCCTCCTGGGCCTGGCACGGGATTAGGGCCTGGAGTCATCAGTTTAATAGACCCTGCCTCCCTTCTCCATTTTTTCTGCCCCTGAAGGCTCCATCCTGCTGCAGGCCTGGACCAGCCTCTTTCCCCACTGTCTGTTTACCTGGCTGTTGGTCTGTCTGTTCATCTCTCATTATTGGTCTAATCATTCTGCCTGTCTCTTGGGCTACGGCATAACCTTACACTCTGTTTTAATACATTTATACTCTTGCGTTTTCACTTTGAGACAAGTCTCACTGTGTAGCCCAGGTTGATTTCAAACTTAATCCTCATGCCCGCATCTCCCAAATCCTTCTAACCTTCAATCAGCATCCAAATATATATATATATTTCTGGTTTTGTTTTATTTTTGTTTTTTGTTCCAAGACAGGGTTCCTCTGTAGCTTTGGAGCCTGTCCTGGAGCTAGCTCTTATAGACCAGGCTGGCCTCGAACTCACAGAGATCCGCCTGCCTCTGCCTCCCAAATACTGGGATTAAAGGTGTGCGCCACCACCGCCCGGTATTATATATTTTATTGCTCATCTATTTGCTGTCTGGATCCTCATTAATACAAAGGCATATTATCCCATTCACTGCTGACTTCCTAGTGCATGGAAGGCATCTGGGCAGTGAATGAATGATGCTCCCTAACTATTAGTTCACTGAGTCACTCTCATTTACCTTGCAAGCTGATGTGTGGTCCCTAAACAACTAACATTGCTGATTAGGACTGAAAGGAGAAAGCGAAAGCCTTTGCTAGGATCAGGCCATGTCCTCAGAAAGAGATGGGGACTGTGATGTGACCTCTGCCTTAGGCCCAGCCTCATCACCTAAGGATGCTATTACTGAGACAGGCCAGAAAAGGGACAGACAGATGCACTTGTCCTCAGTGCCATCCTTTGAGACTCCTTTGACCTGCTTTATCAAGTCACTACTGGGCCTTTGCCATGTATGAACCCCTAAGCCCCATTTATGTACACACCTGGGAGTACCCAGCATGGGCAGGATCCCAGATAGAACAGTAAAGGAGATTGGAGGTGATTATTGTACAGAAGGAAAAAAGATCCAGCCAGATACTGGGAAACTAAGTCTGTCTGAGGCAGGTGGAGATCACTCTGCCCAAGCTAAAACCAGAGGCCCAGAAAAATTCAGGACCTATCCGAGGTCATATTGCCAAGTCCAGACAGGGACCAGGTTCACCAGGGGCCTGGCAGGATTGGCTGTCACATGATTATTCCAGTTTAGTTCAACACGTTTGGTATTGGCTGGACACCAGTTCTGAACCAGGACCTGTGCCAGGCCAAGCCTTGCTCATGGCGTTTCAGCTGGGAAACGGACAAGAACTGCACACAAGTAGTCAAGAAGGACGGGAGAAGGGGACACCATCTCCCACCCATGGGCAGTGTTTCCTGGAGTGTGAGAGATCATAAGGGTCAATATGTTTTCCCCAGGAGGAGAAATCAGCAGATTCAAAGACACATGGGAAGGATGCAGTGTGTGAGATGCCGCCTGGTAGGGTCTAGTGCGCAGAGGCAGGCTCCTCACGGTCCTTGGACTGGACCAGGTCAAGCCCAGTGAGAAGCCTGCTGGGTGGGTAGATTTCAGCTCATTGTAAAGAAGTTTCCTGAAGCAGGCTGTCCAGGAAGGTGGCAGATGATCCCCAACCCTCTGGTTTTGTGGTTATGGTATTGGTGACTCTTGCCCTGGATTAGGGCTGAAGAGAGCTCTGAGGATGTCTGTTCTGGGAACCTGAACTCAGCAGTCCCCAGACTATCAACAGACCTGACCCTGGAGCAGGCAACCCCAACACCTCCTGTCTGTCTTCAGGTGACTGAGGTGAGGGACAGAAGAAGAGAAATGCCAAGACACTGGGCATTTCCAGCCCTGCCTGAATCCAGTTTCCAGCCAGCTCAGTCCAGGGGACTTAAGTAAGAGTTCAAGTCCAAGCAGACCTACAATAGACGTGCAGCCCAAGGAAGGCTTTTCCCAATAGCCCGCAGTCCTGGATCCGGGCTAGACTCTCAGCTGCGCAGTCTTTCTCATCAAGGGTTGGCTGAAGGTAAAGCCAAATGAGGTGAGACATTCATTCATTCAGTCAGTCCTGATTAGGCCCTGCCTTCAGATGCTGGTGTGTGCTGGGAAGAGGCCCAGGACTGAGCCGGGCCCTGCCCCTTCTAAAAGAATGAAATCCCTCTTTCATCTCTTCCTATTGTCATTCATCCACCTCAGCTAACCTGGATTCTTTCCGAAGCTGCTGTGTGGCTCCAGTTTCCAGTTCTCCCCTTCTGGAGGATCCTAGGTAAGAAAGCATGGCTGCTCTTCCTCCCCGCTGCCCGCTGCGGGGAATCCCTGAAATGCCGGGCTGACCTGCGCAGGACCCAAACTTGCAGGTCTATCAACCCATTCAGGTTGGGACAGCAACAATGAGTAGCTTTGTGCACACACGCTCAGGCTCACACGCACCCACACACACGCCCCACACGAGCTCTTTCCATGAACGGCTCTTCAGCTTTCTTGCCAAGATAAAGGAGCCACTGGGCGGTCAGCCCTCAGGAGGAAATGCGGCTCCTGTGGGCTTTGTTGTTCCAGACTTGTCTTGGAAAGGATCCCAGGCTGAGGTGGCAGTTTCCCCGCTGCTGGAGGCAGGGTAGAGGGCGGCACAACTTCCCTGAAAGGGGGAGGAAACCCGGAGTGAGGCTTAGAGTCCTTAGTGACAGCAGTCAGCTTAATCCTTCATTTCCACGATCTGGGTTCTCACAAACTAGGGTTCAGTAGAGACTCCCCATTTTACAGGCGATGAAACAGATTCACAGAAACCTAGCAACTTCTTTTTAATCCATCTTTATTTTATTTTATGGGTAGGTGTTTTTGCCTGCGTGTATGTTTGTCCACCACATGCGTGCCTGGTGCCTGCAGAAACTGGAAGTGGGTTCGCATCCCCTGGAGATAGCTAGACAGTTGTGAGCCTTTGTGCTGGTGTTGGGAGTCAAACCCAGAGCCTCATAACTGCCGAGGCACTCTCCCCCTGAAGCTTCTTAAAGGGTCCACAGACATCTACTAGAAGGGAAATAACCTTGGCAAAACCCCTGCTATTGACTTTATTACTAATCCCAAGTGACTCTGGATACAGTAGGTCCTTAGTGGGTCCCGTGTCATCACACTCAGGGTATGGCGAGGTGTGGGCGTGGAGAAGGAAGCCCCAGCTAGAAGGGGGAATGGGGGAATTTGGGTAACAGAAGTCAAGGGCTCCTCAAAGCCTACTGAGTCAGCAGAGGGAGACAGCGAGGAGGGAGCAGCTACCTAATCCTTTATAAATGGGGCCGATATAAAAAGGAGATGTGGAGATGCTGTCACAGGCCTTTCCTCCCAGCACTTGGGAAGCAGAGGCAGGAGGGGCTCCATAAATTCAAGGATGGATGATCTGCAATGGTGGTTTCCAGAACAGCCAAGACTACATTAGGTAAGAGCTTGTCTAAAACAAGGGCAGGGGCAGGAGATGCCTCAGGGGGTAAATCATGCAAACTTGATGACCTGAACTCAATCCCTGGACATGGTGACTAGTGTCGGCAATCCCAGCACTTCTCTGGCAAGATGGAAGTCAGAGACAGGAGATCAGCCAGGAGCTCACATATGTGGCCCAGCAGCAGAAACAAGAGACCCTGCTAAAATGGGAGAAGACAAGCAACTCCTGGAGGGTTGTCGACAGACTTCCAAATGTATGCCAGGGTATGTGTGCACCCTCTTTCATACACAATAAACAACAACAACAAATCTTTAAAAGTAAATAAATAAATAAATAAGAAATTCAAAGACAGCCACATCTGAATATTGTAAGGCCTTCCGACCCAGGATCCTTTGTGACTCACTGGCACCATGAAGATAGCCCCGAGAGGGGACGCTGCTGTGTGCGAAGGGGTGGGTTCTGGGAAGACCCTGGGATGAGTGTGTGGGAGTGACTGTGGGTGTACAAACAGGACTGGCTGGGCTCCAAGATACCATCTTCACAAGTACAGGACAACAATCACCGAGGAATTGTTGGGTTCAAGCTGGCCTCTCTCTCAAGAGGCCTGTCTAGAGAGGGGCCTTACAACTACCTCTGAGCCTTCAGTGGGCTGTCTGGATGTGGGAAAGCCAGGGAGAATGCATTTCTGGGGGTGGAGCAGGTGTGCAGGCTGGGAGTGTCTAGATGACAGACTGCATTGCAGGTTGCATCTGATGTTTGTAGAGTAGTGCACATAAGTGTGAGACACAGAGAAGTGGCTCAAATTGGAAGTCAGCATATGGGGCTGGGGGTAGCACGTGTGCGACTGGAAGTGGGTGTGAGAATACGAGAATGCACGCATTCCCTGATGGCTTGCCTAGGTACCGGCTGCCCCTGTCTTCCTGGTGATGAGGGTTCTCAGGTGAGGAGCTCCACCCCCATCGCAGCCCTAAGGCCTTTGTGGGGCCACAGCCCCTTGGAGGTACATTCTTGCTCACCACAGGGTGGGCAGAGCCACGGTGCAACCTGCTAGGCCGCTGGGGTGATCCCAGGCCGGTGGTGTCAGGTTCCCTGTGCCCCAGCCCTCCCCCTTCAGCCCTCTAAGAGCCTTTGTTGGAAGTTCAGACAAACTTGTCAGGGGGGCGGGCAGGAGGCCGCCTCCTAATCGGCTTTCCCAGAAGCCAAAGGAGAATAAAAGATTAGGGGTGGGGGGCTCTAGCCCCGGGCAGCTCTGTGGGAAAGAGTTGGGGAAGGGTTCCCCAGCCCTGAAGGGGTCCCTCCCAGGCCCTGTCAGCAGGTGTTCCTTCCACCTGAGCTAAGGAACTAGACTCCTAATCTAAAAGAACATGGGCCAAGCCTTTGAAAGGGAGAGTCCAGATTACACTTCCAGGAAAACTCCTCTCACCCCTCACTCCCCATTAATACTTTGGTGGGGCACACCCTTGCCCAGCTTCTCTCTCCTCGAATGCCTTCTTATGCTTTACCGCATCTGAGTCTCCTGTGAAGCAGGCCAGACATTTAAGGACTCCCATTCAGCAGACGAGGAAGGCTGAGCCCTCAGGAAGGGCCCATAGTACACAACAAGCTGTAATGAGTTTGCACTGACTCTGTCCTGGAGGTCCTGACCTCTAACTTCTCTGCATCATTTCATTTAACCACATGGCTCCCAGGGCCATCTCTGTGTTGGCAACTGCCAAAGTTAAGAGTGTGAATTTCAAGGTTAACTGGGTCCTGACCTCAGGTGGGCATTGCTGCCTAGTGGTCCTGGATGAACTGTGGAATCGCATTGTACCTCGGTTTCCCCATATGTCAAATGGGGGTGATAATAAGATCCACCTCGCAGAGTTGTGCCAGGATCAAGGGCTGCACAAAGAACATGCTGAATCAAGTCCGTACCAACAGCCCAATTACCATCTTGCCCTAAGTATGTGGCAGGCTCCTCCTACATGCCAGCAAGAGCCAGCAGTCATTCCCTTTCCCATAGAGTAGGGCACCTACCCTGTAGTTAGGCCAAAGGCCTAGGAGCACCTTTGGGCCTTCCCATCCTGCTGTCACCATGGTGATTTTATCTCTTGTACCTCTCACTAGTCAGCCCTTGTCTGTCAATGTCATTGTCCCTTGTCGTCCCCACCACCACCACCCCGGCTCCATAGACCAGACTGACGCTACTGTCCCCTTGTCAAGGCATAGCAGTGGCCTCCTTTCTGGTCTTGCTCCATCTAGCTCCTTGCTATGACCCATCAGACACAGAAGACGAGGAACGTAAAGTTGCTAAAAGACAAACCCAATCACTCCACCTACCCAGTTTCCCAAGTCCCAGGATCTCGCCTGGGATAGGCTCTAAATTCAGCTTCCTTTGTTGTTTGTCTTCTAGATTTTTTTTTTTTTTTTTTTTTTTTTTTTTTTTTTTTTTTTTTGAGACAGGGTCTCACTGTACCCAGGCTGGCCTGGAGTCTACTATGTGGCAAAGGCTGGTCTCCGACTTAGGATCCTCTTCGGCCTCATCCTCCCATGTGCTGAGATTACAGGGGTGCAACCCCACACCCAGCTCTTCCGCTTCCCTTTCTAGGGAGCCCTGCTGTCCTCCAGTCCCACCCTGGCTTCTCCTGAACTCAGGACCCAGTCCTCCATCTTGGATGGACTGTGCCTCTCCCGGGACCCTTCCTTCGTTCATGAACCCCTGAGAAACACCTGGCATATGGGCTCAGGCTGTGCCTCTCTCCTAAAGCCCCCTTCTGGTGGGCCCTCTTTTCTGTCCCCACAGTTCCTTGTTTTCTGAACTCTGAGTCACCCCAGGCTGTGATCATCAAGGCATATTTTGGGTTGCTTTGTTTTCATACTTGTGTCTCTGGACCCAGCACCCAGCATGGAACTAGGCATACAGCAGGTGCTCAATCAATGCTGAAGAAAGAGTGAGGGATTTGAACTGCCAAGTGAGGGATTTGAACTGCCCTGTTACCAGAAACCACTGTGCCAGGGAAGGTGTGTCTCTTGATGCTGAGGTATGTAGGGAACACTGGGTGGCTCAAGGCCCAGGTGGGAGCTACGGGAGATTTGGGGAGACATTTGATCTGTCAAGGAGGTGAAAGGGGATGTTCCCCGCCCTAATCCTCAGCCCCACTCGGGAAAGGAATGAAGCTCCTGGGGTCACAGTGACCTGGGAAGTAGGGCGAGCAGGGCCCTGGAAAATCCAGTAGATAGCCCACCTGCATACTCTTTTTTTTTTTTTTAAAGATTTTATTTATTTATTATGTATACAACATTCTGCCTTCATGTATGCCTGCATGCCAGAAGAAGGCGCCAGATCTCATGACAGATGGTTGTGAGCCACCATGTGGTTGCTGGGAATTGAACTCAGGACCTCTGGAAGAGCAGTCAGTGCTCTTAACCACTGAGCCATCTCTCCAGCCCCCACCTGCATACTCTTGAGGCCTGCTGGGGTTCTCCTACCAAGAAGACCTGACAGAGAGAGCTCCCAACCCCCAAGCCTCAGCTCCACGCAGCACAATTCCTCCTGATAGAGGGTCTGTGCAGACACTCTGGAACTCAGAGAAGGAAGGTAGGGCCAGCAGGGTGAGGACCAAAGGGCGAATATCTCTAATTCTCTTTCGTTGTTGTTTGTGAGACAGGGTGTCTCTGTGGTCCTGGCTGTCCTGGAGCTCACTCTGTAGACCAGGCTGGCCTCAAACTCATAGTGATCCATCTGCCTCTGCCTCCAGAGTGCTGGGATTGCAGGAGTGTGCCACCATAACCTGCCTTTCTTTTTCTTGAAATGAAGTAGGAGAAATGAAAATTTCACAGCACCAACTTCTGAACTGTGCGCTTTTTCTGCAATTATTACCTGTATACCATGTCCCCTGACTATCACTGCTCCCTTCTCATTCAGAAGCACACAAATGCCTGCAGACCCTTGGGCTCGTGGCACACAGGTCCTCATTCCTATACATAGACTTCCAACACACACACACACATATATATGAGATATATATATATATATATATATATATATATATATATATATATAAAACCTTACCACTGCTGCAACTCTCTCTCCACCTCTTGCATGTCTGGCATGCCTCTTACTTGCCTCTGATGATAAAGAACTCACTCCACTCCAAGGCCCCCTGTTCCACCAGAAAGCAGCTCTGACTTTTTTAATTTTATTAACTTTATTATTAAAAACAAAAACTCTTACAAATAAATTAAAACATCACACACCAAAATTAACCAGACCCAAAGTAGATTCTTTTAGACCAGGTCTCAAGTGGCTTGTATGGCGGCCTTGCACTCAGAACCCTCCTGCCTCCGTCTGTCAAGTGCTGGGATTTCAGATACATGCCACCATGCCTAGAAATTCAAATGTGCTTCCCTAGGATTCAGCTTTGCCTTTAGCTCACTGGAGGCTTCACATATCATCCTGGTCTCACAACCCTGAAGAACCATCCCCCAGACTTCTCCAAATATCGGCAGGTGTCCCCTGCCCCAGACTGCCCTATCACCTGTCCTTGGGTGAACCCCCCAAAAGGCCAGAGAAGACAGAGATGTACCTATACTCCCTGCTCCCAATGACTTCTTCAAAGTGACACACAAGCTACAAATAAGAATCATGGAGATTGTTGCAAGCCAGCAGAGAAGCCACCTGTCACAAGGCGGACTTGCACTGTGTCCCTCCAGTCACTGTGAGACTCTGAAACACCACCTACTCAGTCCCTGTAAGCATCTCTGGGAATGAATATGGGTCAAGGGCTGTGCTGCCAGGTTCTCTTTTATTAGCCAGTTAGGACAAAGAACAGGTCACAACATCACGGGAGGTAAGACCAAAGGACTGACAGACAGATACACAGGACAGAGCATCATGCTGTGCTACCAGGGGGCAGGGGAAGGGGAAGAGAGTGGTTGGAGTGTAGTTTCTTCAACTAACAGAATAAATAAATACAATACACTGTGTTCTTGCCACAGGCTGGTACAACCTCTAAGCACAAAGGGTCACAAAACAGCTGGTTTGGAAAGCAGTCTATATTGCTCGGCAGCCTCGGCATAGAGGTGGGGACCCAGGCCCCTGGACCATGCTCTAGGAGAGTGAGGAAGCGGGACAAAGGAGACCCCCGAAAGGAAGGAGCAGAGAGATATAAGACTCTCATAGAAGGGCTTATAAGGTTCCATCCTCAGTCTCTCTGTTCTGAGTGACTGACTAGCAGGCTGGCGGGTCTGGGAGAGAGTCCAGCAGCGATGTCAGATAGGCGGGCCCAACCCAAGCTTGTGCCTTTTAACTCCTCCAAAGAATCATGCCCTCTAATCCTCCCAAGGCCTCATGGTCAGCTCTCTATCTGCCCTTCTCTTTCAGCTGCTTGAAGCTCCTGACTCTGGTACCTTAAATTACCTTGAGATCTTCGAGGGTAAAGCCTGCATGCGTCTCCCCTTCCTTCTCTGGCTATGAGTTTGCGTCAACAGAAAATGGCTGACAAAAATCTAAGAACGCTTCCTAAAAGCCTAGGTAGCCCTGGTTTCTGCCATGACAGAATTCAACGCTGGGAGGCCTTGCTTTATCTGGGAGAACCGGTAAAGCCTAGAAATGCTGAGTGCCAAGTCCCAGAGACAATCGTTTGTACCCAGGAATAGACAAACTGTTTCAGCCCTGTGCCTGGGCCCAGAAGAGATGTTTCAAAATCACGTCTTCCTGAAGCTAACCACAATCTCTTAGCTGTGGGCCACTGAACCCTCCTCCGTCCAGAACCCCTTCTGTCTCCCTGGCCAGGTCTCTCCTACTCTGATATCCTCACAGCTTTGGTCCCACCTTCAGATCCGAGTGAGCTACCCCTCACTCAGAAACCCTCAACTGCCTGTCTTTGGTGCTTACTGCATGGAAGTGGGATATTAGCCTAGATTCTAGGCCTTTCTGCTCCACCTCTCATTGAGGTCATCCCTTCTGTTCAATGGTCCACTCATGTTCATCTCTCCTATTAGATTCCATGCTTTTCCCAGCTCAGGTTATTGACGTCCCTGCTTTTTACTGGCTGAAGCCTTCTCTTCCTACCCCAGTCCAGACTGACCTTACTAAGGTGGGCACTGCTGACTCTGTAGGCCAGTCAGGCCAGGCTACCCTCTAAGTGTGGGGTTGAGAGTTCAGCGGTGAGCCAAAAGAATCTAATTCATCTTGCCTACCCCCACAATGGGCATGGAAATGGAGTGAGCCTCCCCTTAGGCTAGCACTGGAATCCAAGAAAAGCAGGATTGAATGCAGATTATCTCACCTAGAAAGGAGCCATCACACTTACAGGGAAACTGAGTCAGTCTCCAGAGAGAGCTTCATGTATGTGGGGCGCTTTGTTTCTCAGTAAAACAGCCGTTAATGTTCGAGCCTACACATCAGGCTTCTCTACTGTCTGTGCTGAGTCACTGTTACATTTAAATAAAGGCCTCTGTCCTCCAAGGCTGTGGGCACAGAATGCTGGGTGTCTGGAAATGGACAGAATCTGATAAATCGTCTTATCCCGACAAGACCATCCCAGAAAGCACTGGACTTGCCCAAGGTTCCACGACCCCGAAAGGGAAAGCTACAGAGCAAGGTTGCCTAGACCTGAAAGAACACCTTACCATGCCAGTGACTACCTGGGGACAGGAAGCCATAGGGTTTCTCTCACTGCTAAGGAACTCCCGAGCCTTGCCAGGATGTCAGCCATTCTACTGCCAGACAGGCCAATGACACCACGTGCCCCTCTCCAATCTGGGGAGTTGGTACTTCCAAGATCATTAGTAAGAGAAGAAAGGGTGACGAGCCCTTCCTAATATCTGGGAGACACTGTGGGGCTAGTGCTTCCTTCTGCCTGTTGCTCCATGGCCTCCGGGTAGGGCTTTGTTGAATCTTGGGACATAGATGGGAAGAGCTGCCTAGAGAGGGTTCGGGCTAAGGGGGTAGATAGGCAGGCAGGGCAGGAGGGAAACAGGAAGGAACAATATTACTAAAACCAAAGCCACAACCCCAAACAAAACACTATTTGAGAATACAGGACACTAACACAGCCAGCACCAAAGGAAGAAACTAGAGGCAGAGAAGGCATAGCAGTTAGATCCAGGTAGGCAGGGAGACAGCCTCAAGACAGAGGCAGTGGGGGGAGGAGGGCCAAGGGAAGAAAGAGAAAGGGAGATCAGGATGGAGGGAGCAAGGGAGGGAGGAAGAGGGAGGAAGGAAGTTTCAGAGGCAAAGATAGCAGTGGCCATGTGATGGGAACAGGGGAAGGGGCCTGGGGCAGGCAATGCCTGAAAATATAGTTTTATATATTTATATTTATATCTCACATTCCACACATCAACTTACTAGTGGGGAGGGCCAGGAGGGAGGAGACAATACTGAGGAGAGGATCTAGCCAGTTGCTCACCTCCTCCCCGTTTGACCTCCATGGGGTCCAAGCAGGGACATGCAGAGGGTATGTGGGTTTCACCTGGGCCTGGGACTCTGCTGAAGGGACACGGGGTGAGAGGACTCCAGGCCCCAGCATCCCTGAGCTCTCAAGATTAGTTCTGGGAGAGCCTTCTGGGAATAACCATGGACTGAGACAGGGGCACACACAAGACCACGGTTGGGTTGGAAGCCAGACAGTCAATTGGGAAGTGTATCCAGTCCCAGGGAGGCCGCGTGCTGCTTGGCCCGGAGGCGAAGGTTTTCAATGCTGGTGGTTTTACTGTTCAGGGCAGCTGAGGCAGGTGCCAGGCCTGTAGGGGGCGCCGGCAGCAATGGGGACCCCCAGACACCCTGGTGGGCAGCAGCAGCCGCTGACAGGGATTGGTAGTAGGACTGGCAGTGCAGTGAGCTCAGTGGGGCCATGTTGACACCTAGGTAGGGCACCGCAGCAGCTGCAGCTGCAGCCGCAGCAGGTGCCGAGCCTCCCACTTCAAAAGACGAGTAGTGCACCAGGTTGTTGGTGGCTGCCATGTGCTGGCGAAACTGCTCCTGGAGACGGAAGAGGCTGAGCGGGGAGGAGGAGTAGGAATGGGAAGGGCCCAGGAGGCCCCCCCCTGGTGCTGCAGGAGTCATGGGCAGGCTGCCTGGGGAATCTGCAAGCAGAGAACAAGAGAATTGGCCTTGGAGGAGGTGGTCCCTTGGCTTCCTATCCCCCTGGTCCTGCATGAAGATAGTCTTTGGCTGACACCATCACCGCCCCATATCAAGGGAGATATACATATATATGTGTATACACACACACACACATATATATAAAGACATCCTCTGAAGTGACCCTCAGAATTTGGTTGGGAGGGACTTGTCAAGCTCCAGGGTTCCTGCCTGGGCACCCATGCCTGAGTTCCTGGGAGCCCCTTAATCTTTTCAAGGAATATCCAGGACCCTCATCTCCTCATCTCCTCCCTCCTTGCCTAGCTTTGTGTTTGAATACACCTCATGCCAGAGCTCTGTTCTTCTTAACGATGGCTAGGGGTGGAGGCTCCAGCCAGAGCAACTTTGTAGAAAAGAGATGGATATGCCTAGCCCTAAAAAAGAATCATCCCCAGCTAAGAGTGGTGGTGCACACCCTTAATCCCAGCTCTCAGGAGGCAGAGGCAGGTGGACCTCGATGAGTTCAAGGTCACCTTGGTCTACTTAGGAAGTTTCAGGTCAGCTGGAGCTACATAGTAAAAAGAGAGAGAGAGAGAGAGAGAGAGAGAGAGAGAGAGAGCATTCTCTAGACCAGAGGTTCTCAACCTTCCTAACAACCATAAAATTATTTTTGTTGCTACATCGTAACTGTAAGTTTGCTACTGTTAGGAATCATAATGTAAATATTTGTGTTTTCCGATGGCATTAGGTGACCCCTAAGAAAGGGTCCTCCAACCCCACCAGTGGGTCATGACCCACAGGTTTTAGACCTCTCAGCAGACACCCCTTCCATAAGAGTTCCCAGATGAAAAAGCATGGGCCAAGTCCTAAGAGAAGTTTGAATCGGGGTGAAATCTGCTGTATGGCAATCTCAGCAACAGTATGGTATTGTGAGGAAGAGGCCCGGTCAGTCATCCTCATCAACCTAGACTGTGAACCCAATACGGACAAGTTCAACAGAACCGCCATATACAGGCTGCCCATGCATCCTTCTGCATTGCCAGGGGGAAAAAAGGTGTGGTATTGACCCAGCACACACCAGTACATCTATACGGACTGTTAAAATAATTGCTAAATGGTGAATGGGCTCTAGCCGACCCCTCACCTGTGCCCTCCTCAGCCTCCCTGCTGCCCAGCCCTTCTCCTAGAAATATCTATCTAGACCTTTCAAGGACTCAGCCACTCTAGAGGGTGGACATGGGTCACAGGTCATGCTCCTGAATGCCTGTGATTGACCCTCAGGCCCCCAGTCTCCCTGACCTGTGGGTCACCTCCCACCCAAGCCTCACCTGCCTTGGGGCTGCCCCTCTTGCAGCCCTGCACCTTGCTCTCAGATCCAGGGCTCTTCTCGGCTTTGGCCTCCTCGGCCTCAGCGCGAGAGTCCTCCTCACGGTCTGGCTGATCTTCAGGGGCTGACTCACTGGCCGATTGCTCTGACAGACTCAGCTGAAGCTCAGCAGGCGGATCACCACTAGGCAGACTGGGAGGCTGTTCTGCCTCTAGCTGGGTGTCTGAGGCTGGGGCCTCCATCTTGCCTTCTCCATGGGATCCCTCGGCCTCCTTTTGTTTCTGGAGTTGTTCTTTCTGCAGGCTGCGCTGCTTCTTCCGGAACTTGGCCCTGCGGTTCTTGAACCAGACCTGGGGGTGGGGGACACAAAGAAGAGCAGTCAAGGGAGGAAAGACTGTACCCTGGGCATGCCAGGAGAAGTGTAGGTGATAATCCCACCCAACCCACCTATCCTTTCCAAATGGGAATGAGGGAAGTAGGCATGCATCTCTGCACTGCCCTAGCAAACGGTAGGTCCTGGATAACTGGACACCAGTCTGATGGCTAGCACCCATCTGTAAGGTACAGTTGGGAGAGTTGGATCCTACCTGAACGTGGGTCTCGGGCAGACTGGTACACATGGCCAGCCTCTCGCGGACACTACCTGCACGCGGGCCTCAGGCAGATGGGTATATATAGCCAGCCTCTCGCGGACCCTACCTGCACGCGGGCCTCGGGCAGATTGGTACACATGGCCAGCCTCTCGCGCATGACCACATCTGGGTAATGTGTCTTCTGGAAGGTCTTCTCCAGGGCCTCAAGCTGCTGGGCTGTGAATGCCGTGCGACTACGACGTTGTTTGCGGTGCTGGGAACCATAGCGGGCCTCCAAGATGATGTCTTGAAATGTACAGCCGTTGGAAGGCAAGCAGAGGGGGCCCATTTAATTATGGGAAATAAGTTTTGAATCTGTTCATGCTCTGACCCACTTTGGACGCCCAAACAGGCATCAGAGCTGACCTGACCCTTGGAAGTCACCCATCCTCTTTCCAGGGGCTGGTATTGAAAATCTTTCCCTCCTGTCAGCCTCCATTCTCAGAACTAGCGAGGACTAATTCAGCTCCGCATGGCTATCAGGCACATGAGTGTTGGAGGGTATCCTCCTGATCTAACTGGTATTAAGGGTGTGTAGATAGGTAAGACCTCAAGATCCTTAAAGTCTCAATATACTAGACCAAGAATGAAAAAACATACTTGCAATCCTAGCACTCAGGAGGCCAAGACAAGGAGGCTTGTGAGTTCAAGTCTAGCCTGAGCTATACAGTGGGCCCATATCTCAGAAAGAAAAAAAGTCTCGAGATGCTGTAATATTTTGAGATGACTTGCTGCTAATGACCTAAAAACCCTATCTCGATGATTCTGATCTCCTGTGGGCCTTGGACTCTGGCTATTAAGATTCCCTAGCATCAGAACATTGGGAAGCCAGTTTGTCAGCTGGAGCTGATCTCGAGGATTGCTTAGGGGAATTCTCACCGGGCATACCGTCCTCTCTTTTACATCGGCTTTCATTCTCTTCCTTGGTCTCTATGTCTCTGATGGAGAAACATTAGATTCCTGGTCGTATTTCCTAAGCAGAAAGCTAAGCTCTGGCAGGGCCCTAGGCACATGGGACAGGCTTATTACACCCAGCCTGGATCCCCACACTGCAAGCTCAGAGGGGAGGGGTACAGGCCATGGAGCGTTGATTCGACAGGCTTGCCTTTGTGTTTGGTAACATGAAAACCAGCCAGGATGGTATCTCTCAGCCTAGTGTCCAGTCCTTTTCCCTTCTGCTGACTGGCACCTGGGTTATATGTTCCAATCACACGAAAATGGACCTTGTTGATGCTGGAGAGAACTCAAGTTGGTTTTGCCTATGAACTGTACCACAGACTCATCCTCTTGTGCCTCTGGAGTTGGGAAGCTTTCTTCAAAACCCGAAATGGGAAATGGACAGCAAACCCTAGACTTGGAACTTCTTCAATTAAAGGAGAGACCCTTTATAACGTGCCCCAATCCTAGCCCAGGCAGGCCTGAAGTCATGGGAGCTACCCTTGGGCAGGAGAGGGAGCAGGGACCACTTAGTCACATTCATTCTCGTGAAGAGACAGCAGCTCAGCATCCTACTGGTAACTCCAAGGACTATAAGGGGTGGGGTACTCAAGGGGAGAACAGCTCCCTGGCGCAGCACCTGCCATGGAAGGTGAGATTTCCATAAAAATATCCCAGAGGAGCTCATTGCCTCCTTCATTTTGTCACTTTTTTAAAAAGATTTTATGTATGTATGTATGTATGTATGTATGTATGTATGTATGTATACAGTGTTCTGCCTGTGTGTATATCTGCAGGCCAGAAGAGGGCACCAGATCTCATTACAGATGGTTATGAGCCACCATGTGGTTGCTGAGAATTGAACTCCGGACCTTTGGAAAAACAGCCAGTGCTCTTAACCACTGAGCCATTTCCCCAGCCCAATTTTGGCATTTTGAAAGTGGGCTATACACCTCAGTTCCTCTGTTCATATCAGTGGGCATGAGCTTCTGTCCTGAATCATCTCTGTGTTATAGTCTTCGAGGTAGATCTCACTATCGTAGATACCATTATCACATTAGACAAAGGGAATTCACTCCAAACTAGGGAAACAGCCATAGTGGGCAGGTCTGCACTGACCACTGCCACACTGGACACTAATGTCTACACTGAGCTAAGAAAGGTGACCAGGGACTCAGTTGCTCAGAGGCCTGGCAAGGTCTAAAGGAGTAAGACTGGCTGCCAAATCCTCCCTGCCAGACTGGTATCTCAGTGCAGGCATGGTCCTCAGACCCTCTCCCATCCCTGTGCCTGGTCTCCTGCCAATCCTTCCCCCTTTGCCGCACCTTCAAAGGGCATCTGCCTCCTGGCCTGCTGGCTTTCCTTTCTTCACCAGCCCAGCATGCTGCCGTGAGCTGTCCACCATTGGCTCTGATCAACATGCCCTCTCGTGATCTGTGGGCACTCGGTCTTCCAAGGGATTCTATGAAATCCTTTAACACCACCTGGCATGGACATCAGTCCCCACGCAACAGGATGGGTTTGGACTGGAACATCATGAACTAGGTGGCCTCATTTTCCAGGAAATGTAGCCTGCCATCGATGTCATTAACTCCTTCTCATACCCATTGTTATTATTTGGATGTAAACTGGCCGGAAGGATCACATGTTAAAGACTTTGTCCCCAGATGGTGGCACTAGTAAAAGGTGATTTGGTCATGAAACTGCTAACCTTATCAATGGATTAATCCATTGATGAATTCATGGCCGAATGGACTGCCAAGAGACAGGCTAAGGAGGAGGAAGTGGGTGGGCCTCTGGGGGCATGTCTTGAGGGGTTTATCTTATCCTTGACCCATCATCCTCTCTGCTTCCAGCCTTCTGTGAAGTAAACAGCTTTACTATGCCGTGCATTTTCTGATATGATGCCTTGATACAATCTCACAGCAAATGGAGCCAGTTGACCATGGCCCGAGACTTGTAAGACCATGACCCAAAGCAAGTCTCCCCTCTTTTTAAGTTGTTTCAGCACAGCCTCAGAAGCACTGGCACTGAAACCAGCAGAGAAGCAATCAGGAAGACAACCAGAAGTCAGAGGACCGGGCTACAGCCCTCTCACAGACACTTGGGACTTGCTTGGGGCATTGAGTACTAGTGACTGTAAGCACAGCCAGGCTTTGCTGACCACTTCACACGGCCGGCCAGCTGTCCTAGCACTACCCCCATCCTAGATGAAACTTGGGTTCAGGGAAGAAAGGTGAGTGGGTAGACAATTAACTACAAGTCTGACCCCACAGTGTTAGCCATACTGTTGTGTTCCGACCCCCACCCTCTCCGCTACTTATTCTCTCTGAGCTTCAGCTCCTTTGTCTATAAAATGAAGTAATAACCTTCTTCATGGGGTTTGAAGATGGGGAGAGAGAAAAAGAGAAAGAGATGGGAGAGAGCCACAGAGCAGCCTGGCATTTAGCCAATACTCATGGAGAGATACTTTGTATCTCCAGTCTCCTTCTTTGGAGGTTTGTTATGGGGACCTGAAGGCTGAGGCAGCTCCAGCACCAGCACAGTGTAAACAAGCAAGCCGTATCCCACAGGCACCTGCACAGATGTTATATAAATGTGTTGCCAAAGCCAGCAGAGCACACAGTTTGCCTTGTCATCTATGTTACTAAGTGACCTAAGGCTTTCTAAGATACCTAGAATAAGCTGCTCACATACCCCTCCCCTATTTGTCTTCTCTAGCCTCCTTTTTTATTCCCCAGCATCTTGTCCCCATGGCCAGGCAGGTCCCCAGGGCCCTTACCAGCTAGGCGCTCAGCCAGTGTAAGCGCATGCACCGATGGCCGGTAGTCAGGGGCATGCTGGGCCTGCTGGGCTGCCTGCTGGTGCAGGTTGTACATGGCGCTGAGTGAATTCATCGCATGTAGGGAGTAGCCATTCACCCCGTAGTGCTGCATGGCGGCATCCGCCTGCAGGTGGAAAGAGAGAGAAGGATCATGAGGTGAGGCTGTTGCAATCTATCCTGGGAGAAACATGGATCCAGCCCAGAACTTCAATGCCCACTTTACCCCAAGGACTTCGACACCAGATCAGAAGGTGCCCTTGCCTTGCCCACAGGGTGCCCCGGGATTCCTCTTTCATTCATCCACTCATCCAGTCATTCACTCTACAGGACTCGGGATGCCCAGTGAGATGGCTGGGGCTGGAATCACAGCTTTGGTCCTTTGGAGCTTTGTGACTTTGAACAATTCACCTAACTTCTCTAACCCTCAGTTTCTGGATCCAGAAAAGGGCACTCACAACAGGGCTAACCTGTGATTACTGAGGACTAATATTTATGACATGGCCTGGGATTGCTCTGTGTGTCTCTGACTGTCCTGGAATTCACTCTGTAGACCAGTCCAGCCTCGAACTCACAGGGATTCGCCTGCCTCTGCCTCCCTGAGTGCTGGGATTAAAGGCGTGCATCACCACGGCCCAGCTAGGAGCCCACTCTTTTAATCACACCACTGGGGGCATGGAGACAGGGAGACCAGGAGTTCAAGGTTATCCTCAGCTACAGAGCTAGCTCAAGACCAGCCCGAACTACAATGAGATCCTGCTTCAAAATAAAACAAACAAGTTAGTCCTGGTGACTGCCCAATCCATTTGCTACATTATATAACCCTCTCCTGACTCCCGTCCCCAGGCAGACTCACGTGTACATCATCGACTCACACAGGCATCTATTCAGCCTACACCGCTGCGTTTCCCTGGAGCAAAGTCCAGAGCTGGATTCCCTACTGAGGCATTTGCTCTGATGAGAGGGTAATTCAAAACCCTAACATGCTTCACAGACATAAAACTATTGCTCTTACTGTTACACGTTCACAGGCATTACCTCTTTTATTCTCACAAATCTCCAAAAGGCAAGCAAGCCAAGAGCCACAAACCCCATTTGCAGGCTTAGGAAAAGAAGAGAGCCACGTTAAGGCACACAGCCAATCCAAGGCCTGCCCCGCTCCATGTCACTAAGGTCGTGTTCTTTTGCAGTCAATTGCTCCTAGAAGGAGGTACCAAGGAACACATCCTTCCTAGTGAGATGTCTTATATAAGCAAGAAGCTGTCCAGGCCCCATCAGTCCCAGGTCACCTGGACCTTGCAGTCTTTTTCTGAGAGCACCCCACCCTGAATCAGCTTGAAATGTCAGTTTTGGAAAGTGCCTCCATGTTTGCAGCCACTCAAAGACACAAAGATGTATTTATTGCCTGGATAGAGGAGGTAGAAAGGGAAGGCTGAGAAAATGCGGGTTCTTTTCCTAGGGGAATATGTCCAGCCGTCTCAGCTCCCTGTTTTTACTGAAACAGACATATGTATGTACAACCATACAAACATATACAATCACAGACAGCCCACACAGACATACATACAAAGACATTGTCGGGAAAGCATTTACAGAAACCATCTTACCTACCCAGAATTCAATGTCATCGTTCCAAGTTTCACACACAAACATTCTCATGGGTGTTAACAGTCATCTATACAGATGTTATACCATACACATTGTACATTTATGTATTAACTACGTGTTAAATACCCATCTACCAAGTACCAAAGCCCCCTAACGCCGTGGAACTTACATTTCATGGACATAAAGATAAAGTTTAAAAAAATCTATAAATGCACTAGGTCTGACATCATAGGCCTGTTACCTCAACTGTCTAGACACCCAGGCCTGAGATCATGAGGTCAAGGTCAGCCTGGGCAACTTAGTGACACCTTGTCTTGAAACAAAAAATATAAAAAGGGCTGGGCATATAGTTCATTGGTAGGGCACTCGCTCAGCAGGAGTACCCATAATACCTTCGATTCAATCCCCAGAGTGATGGTGAGTCTCTCTCTCTGCGTGTGTGTGTGTGTGTGTGAAATTAAAAATATATGCAATATATCAGGTAGGAACAAATACTCTGAAGTAAAATAAGGCAGGAAGAGAGGATGACAAGAAACAGAGGGCGATTATTTCAGAGATGTGAAGCGGGCCATGAGAAGCCGGAGAAAGGTCTTCCTCACTGGAGGATCAATAAGGACAAAGGCCCTGAAGTGTGAAGAAGACTGAGCCTAGGAAGCAACAGCACCAGGGTATGGACTGGGGAGGAGGCTCAGCAGTTGAGAGCACTTGTTCTCAGAGGACCAGGTTCTCTTTCCAACATCCATTTGGTGGTCGCAATCATCCATAACCCCAATTCCTGAGACCCAGTGCCGTCTTCTGGCCTCTGGAGCCACCAGGCACAACAGGTGGTGACATACATGTAAGCAAAACATTCATACATATAAAATAAAATTAAATAAATCTTAAACAAAAGAAAAAAGGAACACCACAATGGTGGGGGACAGAGCAACTGGAGACTGGAGACAGGACGGCTATGGGGGTGGCTGCTGGGAGGTTTCTTAGTCCATCATTAAGAGTTTGGGTTTTTATCCTGAGTGTAATGGAAAGTTCCTAGAGGATCTTTTATAGAGAAATAATATGGTATTATTTGGGTTAGGGGTGTATTTTGTGTGTGTGTGTGTGTACACGCACATCTGTGCATGTGATTTGGGCTAGGGGTGTGTGTGTGTGTGTACACATGTGTGTGCATGTGCATGTAGAAGATAGAGATCAGTCTCAGGTGTTGTTCGTCAAAAACAGCCACCTTTTGTTGAGACAGGGTCTCTCATTGGCCTGTATGTTGACAATGCTGCTAAGCTGAGTGGCCAGCAAGTCCCAGGGATCCACGTTTGAACAGCAAGCACTTTATGGAGGCATTACTCCAATCTCCATGATTTCTTTTTTTTGGGGGGGGGACAGGGTTTCTCTGTGTAATAGTCCCAGCTGTCTTGGAACTCACTTTGGAGACCAAGTTGACCTCGAACTTACAGAGATCCACCTACCTCTGCCTCCCAAGTGCTGGAATTAAAAATATGCATAACAACCACCATCTGGCTCATTAGTTTCCTAATAAAGTTTAAATCTATCTATCTATTTATTTTGTGTGCATGTGAAGGTGTGTGTGTGTGGACATCAGAGGACAATCTGTGGGTCATTTTGTCCTTCCACCGTCTGGGATCTGAGACCAAACTCAAACTGCCAGACTTGGTGGCAAGTACTTTTTCCCACTGAGCCATTACACCAGCTCCAGGTGGAATGGAGCTGTGTGTGTGTGTGTGTGTGTGTGTGTGTGTGTGTGTGTGTTACATTTATTTATTTATTGTGTATACAGTGTTCTGCTTGCATGTATGCCTTCATTTCAGAAGAGGGCACCAGATCTCATTATAGACGGTTATGAGTCACCATGTGGTTGCTGAGAATTGAACTCAGGTGCTCTTAACCTCTGAGCCATCTCTCCAGCCCTCTTTGTTGTTGTTTTTGTTTTTGTTTGCTTGTTTAATTTATTTGGATGTCAGGTGGAGAAGTCTGGGGCTGGTGGCTGACCTCATCCAATAGTTACAGAGGCCCACTCTATGAGCCACAAAGGTGAGCAGAAGTCTAAGAGAGGAGAAGGAGAGGTGTGGTGATAAAATGTGTTTAAACATTATTATTTCCCATGGCGGTGGTCGTCCTGGTGGTGGCGCACGTCTTTAATCCTAGTACTGGGGAGACAGAGGCAGGTGGATCTCCAGGCTTGAGCCCAGCCTGGTCTATAAGAGCTAATTCCAGGACAGCCAGGGCTAGACAGAGAAACCCTGTCTCAAAAAACAAACAAAAAAAGAAAGTAAGAGAAGCCACAAAGCTCAACAAACTTAGAAAAATACTAAATATATCGATGACATAGCAAATAGAAAAATTAAAAAGAATATTCCAAAGCTATTGTTCTGTTTTGTTTGAGACAAGTTAGCCTCAGACTCACTCAGCGACCCTCAAGTGCTGGTCCTCTTACCTCCACCTGCTCAGTGCAGCTGAACTTGAACCCAGAGCCTTGGGCATGCTAGGCAAGCGCTCTACTAACTGAGTTGTATCTCCAGCTCTAATGTATGCAGTTTTAGTACTGAAGTGGGATACTTAAGAAAAGGCAAGTTAAGGAAATGAAGAAATAACTCATTAAGGAAGCAATATGAGAAACCAAATGACATATGACAAAACCCTTAGCTATAACCACAGAAAGAAAAAGAACAATAATTTATTTTTCACCGATTAGATTATCAAACACAGAGAACAATTATTATCCAGGGTTACTACACAGGGGGGTGGTAAATGGTCCTTCTCCTACCTCAGTGATGAAAAAGCTCTTTATTCTCTGCATCCAAAGCCTTCAGAGAGCATATCATCTTTCATTTAACAATCCCATTTCTAGAAATTTATCCCTCAAGTATGCAGAGATATGTGTACAGGAATATTTATCACATCACTGCTTATGATGGCAAACAATTGGGAAACTAACTGTCCATCGAGAAAGGATTAGTTCAGCAAATGAGGGTACGGTCACGGCCCACAACGAAATACAGCACATAGCTTAAAACAATGATATGTGTCTATATGTGCTGATGCTCGCAATATATGGCTGGGTGGAAGAAATAGGTAACAAACAGGATGCCTGATGTGATCTCATTCTTGTAATGTATGAATAAATATGCATAGGAAAGAGTCTAGAAGGCTATGCCCTGAAATGTCGACAGAGGTTATCTCTAAGAGATAGCAAATGGGATTATAGGAAATTTCCACATTTATATATTCATTATATTTATAATCTTCTTATTGTTGGGGTGTGAGTGGGTGGAGGGTTATTATCTGTTCCAATGGATGTAGAGATGGAGCTAGGCTTCCAAAAGTGTCACGAGCTCCAGATGAGTCAGGGAAAACAAAATCTGAAAAAAAAAATCTTATCCATCCTCTGGCCCAGCCCTGTGCCTGCAATGCCATCCCCCACTAAACTCGGGGCTTTCCTGCTTTAGAGCAAACTAGTGTAGGCAGCGGCATCTGACTCACTTAGTGATCACAGGTCTCACATCTCTTGATACACAAGAGTCGGGGTTGTTGTTTTTGTTTTGAGCTGGGGTCTTTCTGTACAATCCTGGCTGGACTGGAACTCACCATGTAGTCCAAACTGGCCTCAAACTCAGAAATCCACCTGCCTCTGCTTCCCAAGTGCTGAGATCAAAGGTGTGCCCCCCCATCCCAGCACAAAGCATCTTCAGTAAGTTAGCCGAGACATACATGACCCAAGTCTGGCTTCCCCTCCACCTCTGTCCGGCTGGATGCTCTGCCTCTTCCTCAGCACCTAGAAATGTCTCGCTACCTGCCACTCCTTGTTGCTTTTTTCTATAGGCCTCTACCAGAAACGCAGACTTTTCAAGAAGTGTTAGCCCAAGGACTCCTCCCTACAGTCTAGGAGTAGGCTCCAGACAAGTATACCTGAGGAAGAAAACTGATGATAATTGACAATTATGCTTCCCATTTATATAACACACTTTCTCCACCAAGCACAATACCATGCACCTCACAGGGACTGTCTCTCTGCTGGGGATATAATCTTAGACCTTGTCCGTGCTAGGCAGTACTCTACCACTAAGCCACACCCCCAGTCTTACACAGCTTTTCTGAATTCTATCACCTACATCAGAATATGATAAAGACACTTCTAGCTCCCCCACCAGACAGCTCCTTTGTAGCAGAGACTATATCCCATGCGTTCTGGACACCCCAACTCCGGTCCAGATTACCAGGTCTCACACAAAACCAGCACTCAGGAGATTAAGATTTGATGAATGAATTAATGACAACTATTTATTAAGTAGCTCTGAAACACAGACATCACCATCAATCCTCCCAATGCCATACGAGGTAGAAACTGCTATTATCCCTATCTTATATATATATGGAAATGGGAGATAAGAATGATCGGATAATTTGCTGAAGTTCAATCACCCAGAAAGTGATGGCATATTTCCATAGGTGAAGTTTCTGTCGCCAGCCAGGCTCTCCTATTCCCCAGGCGTGTAGGATCTCACCTCAGCATATGCCACTCTTCAACATCTATCATCTCTGATTGGATCCAAGGCAATAAGAAGACAGAAAAGAAAATACTCATTTCCCGCCATCATATATAGTCATGTGTGTGTATGTGCATGTGTACGCACATGCATGCACATGTGTGTAAGTATGTACATGTGCACTTTGAGATGAGACTGTGTGTAAGCCAGGTCGTCCTGACTGAGCTCTTGTCTCTCCAGTCTCATTTTTTTAGACTTATTTATTTTATGTATATATGTGCATCTGTAGGTATATACGTGTACCATGTTCATGCAATGCCTGTGGAGGTGAGAAGAGGGTGTTGGGTCCCCTGGAACTGGAGCTATGGGTGGTTGTGAACCACTACACAAGCTGCTGGGAACTAAGCCTAGGTCCTCTGCAAGAGCAGTAAATGCTCTTAACCATTCTGCCACCTCTCCAGCCCCTCGTCTCTTTCCTCACTCCAACTGGATATCAGGGCTTCAGCCTCCTCTCAGCCCCCAGAGGGATCCTTTTCTAGGGATGCTAATTCCCACCTCAACTGCATACAGCTTATGTCCGTATCTATGTGTGTGCGCACACAGGGATCCAGCACAGAGCTGTGTGCATCTGTCTACACTTATGGATCTGTTGCTCTTTTACATGTCTCTGCAGCTAAGTATATCTGTGAGCCTCTGTACACAATGGTGTGTGTGTGTGTGTGTGTGTGACCAGAGGAATGTACCCTAAATGTCACTCTAGGAAGTCACATGGGCCCCATCTCCTGCTGCTGAGCCAATGTATTCCCGCTCTTCCTATCTTGAACAGGGTATGAAAGACATCAGGAGAGGAAGAAGAATGAAAGGAAAAGAAAAAGAAATCTAGGAGACAGAAGGTTCAGCATAGAGAAAATACACAGGATTATTTTACCCTTTTTCTTCCTTTTTCTTTTTTTCTTTTCCACAATACCTAATACAGAGCCTGGTAGGCATCTTTTGCTTAGCAAACAACACACATTAAATGGATGAGCATTTGAGATCAAGATATGATGAGGGACGCAAAGCCACCATGGTGCACTATGGTCACAGAAAGGGAACGATGATCCAGAATCCCAGCCCTACTCCCTTCTCTGTCTCCATGAACATGATTGATGGATAAAGGTTCGTGCTAAGCGGGTCCTTCCCTGCAACACAAACAGCTTGGACCTGCCTGGACTCTTAGCCACACCCAGCAGCCAGAATCCCTTCCACACTCAGTGCTGAGGGTCACCTAAGTGGCAGCTCTGCAGGGCCTGGTGGAGGCTCTAAACCCGGGCCTGCTCTCTCAGCCCCAGGCTGGGCCTTGCATGGGCTCAGCCCACTGCACACTCCAAACAGAATCAATTATATATTTAAAAGGTGCCGCCCTGCAATTCCTGGCGAGCCAGGAGAGCCATCCATCATGGTGCGGCCGCGTTTCACAAGCTGTCGAATTGTGCTTACATTGGTTAAAAGAATCTTTATATTTCATTAAGCAAGCAGATCGGCGGATCTCCCCCCACAGGCGCCATATAGATGGCTTTAATTTTCCAAATCTGCAAATGCATCCGTTATGTCCCCGCGTCGCTGCTGGCTGCGGCCTAATGCCCAGCCAATCGAAGAATCAAGCAGAATTTTATTAGGGGGCATTTTTTATAAATTAACAGCCGCACTCCCAGGAAACCACATGTGAAGCATCTTTGATTAAAAGGAAAGTGGACCCTTCCTTTGGCCACACCCTGCTCAATCACCCCACAGGCCGGCATCACTCTTCACCTCTTTCTCAGCACGTTTCATTCTCCCTCAGTATCTTCTCATTCCCACACATGGTGGAGAACAGGGCAGTGCAACTTTGTTTCAAGGAAAGAAAGCAAGATGTGTGGAAACCAACATTTTAAGTATTCGATCTCCTCCACCGGTCCAAGCATCCTGAGGCATGCCACCTCACTAACAGTGATGGCTACCTTTCACTGGGCTTCGCTCTGACCCAAGTCCTGTTCTAGCACTGTGGATCTCTCACTGAAGAAACTTCAATACAAGCCCTATTCCGTAGATACTACCATGCCCATTACATCAGTGAGAAAATGAAACTCAGGGAAATTAACATCCACTGCCCAGGATCTCACAGCTAGCAAGTGTAATGGCAGGATGGAAACCTGAGTCTCTGAGGAACTATCTAGCACTAATTTCTAGCATGGGACCAAGAATCAGGTGGGCCCCAGGGAGAACTAGACCTGGGCATCAATGACGGAGGAACTGAGTGGAGCCTATTCTTTCTCTGAAAAATGCTGCTGTCCTGTTAGCCCTGGATGTTCTAGGAGAACCCTTCATGGAATACGCCTCTGCAGCTACCTTTCCTACCTAGCAGTTTGAACTCCTGAAGGCCTTTTGCACCAGGAGGTAGAAAAACATAAATACACAAATACAGAACATGAGGCCAGAGCTACACACACACACACACACACACACACCCCACATGGCCTGCTATGTGACCTTGATTCTTGTTACTTGTTCTGATATAACATTGACTCATTGGGATACCCCAGCAGAGAGAGACCTTTGTCATGAAAAGTGTGATGGAGCCAGGCACGGGGCCCATGCCTATAATGACAGCACTTGGGAGACTGAAGAGGTAAGACTGAGATGAAGGTATTTAAACTCAATCTGGCCAGACATCTATGAGGGAGAGGCTAAAGAAGAGGGATTCTTTTCCATGCAAGTGACTTAGTACATGTGCATTGTGGAGTAACTTCACAAGATAACCTAAACCGGGCAGTGGTGACGCACACCTTTAATCCCAGCACTCGGGAGGCACAGGCACGCAGATCTCTGTGAGTTCGAGGCCAGCCTGGTCTACAAGAACTAGTTCCAGGACAGGTCCCAAATCTACAGCAAAACCTGTCTTGAAAAACAGGAGGGAAAAAAAAAAGATAACCAGACATCTTCCATCTCGAAGTCATTTGACCCAAGCTTTTCAGAGTTTTGTGCCTGGCACCTACCAGACACTTGGCTTCAGGATCTTCATTAATTTCTTTCCCTGTTCAACTGGGGGATACTTTTATTACTGCCACTCTGCAGATGAAGAACTGTGGCTAAGGAAAACTCACAGTTAAAAGCTGGAAACGCTGAGCCTGACCCCGGTAAGCACCCCTGTTCCAACATCTGTCCCTAGTTCTCAATTGTGAGGAAGCAGCAATGAGCATATGATATGTGGGATGTGGAGCCCCCTGCCTGCCCAACCCAAAGACCTTCAGGCACAACATCTGGGCATAGGCTTGGCACGGAGACATTCCAGTTACTCCTTGTCAGATGTTGTTTGCTTTGTAGGAGTTCAGCGATCACCAGATCTGCCATTGCAAATCTTCCCAGCTCTCCAAATTTTTCATCTAAATCAGGTACTCAAAGGTGGTGAAAGCCCTGGGGCAGCCCCATCCTCTCCTTACCAGTCACCTGATTCTCCCCCATCATGTTTCCCACTGGGCACAGGAAGTGGCAAAGGAGACATCTAAAGAGAGAGATAATGGCTAGAAACATGGCATCGTTTGTTTCTGTTGTCTTAGAACTGAGAAGTCTGGGGCACAGTCTCTCCCCTGGGACCCTCTCCCTGTGTTAGCAGCCTTTGCTCCATTAAATCTTCAGTGGACATTCAATCTCATTCTTTGGCCCATCTCTCCATCATCTCTAGCACCGTCAAAGCCAAGTTTTTCTGAAAGGCAGAATCAAAATCTCCTTTGCTCTCCTGCACCTTGCTAGCCCACTGCACCTTCACCCTCCCACCAGCCAAGGAGGCATTGTTTCCTAAAGCCACTATGCCATGCCTCCTCCTCTAGGGATGTTGTCCCCTAATCAGCATCACTGGGAGAGCTCTTGATTTCTCATACTAGCCTTAGCCACCCCCTTCTCCAGGAAGCCTCCCCCAAGCCTCTAGGTAGAATCAGATGCCTTCTTTAAATTCTAGCCATAACTTTTCATCACCAAATTGTATATTGACCCACTTGCCTGTCCTCTACCAAAGATAAGACAACAATTTTTACCAACCATGCTAGATACCTGACATGCAAGGAGAGTTGTGGGGTAGATTGTCTTAGGACAATCCAGCCTGCCACCCCCTAGAGGAGCTCAGAAGCTCAAAGTTCACCTTTGCCCTCTTCAAATCCTCACTACAACATTGTAATTCCCACTTAGCTGATAAATGCCAAGATATGGAGAGGTAAAATCACCTGCCCAAAGCCACACAATTAAGCTGCTTAAGCAGTGTGGAATCCAGGAAATTTGACTCCCAAGTATGAACTCGATATCTATCAGAGTTCTAAATTCTGGCCAGTCTGAGGTTCCCTCTACAGCCAAGTCTGAATTCTCAGCTGGTGCTCAGCACCCAGAGAGCGACACATGGAGTATCTGGCATTGATTCCACAAGTAAACGTGGAGCCACTGTTTGGCCCACAGTGTACTTGGGTGTAATGAGTTCCAGTGTGAGGGTTCAGATGATACAGGAATTATAGACGGACAGATGCTCCGGATGAAAGAAAAACAGCTGAGATGTGAGAAGAGCCCGAAGCCCAGAACCGTGAACGGGTGGCCTGACTCCTTCCCCACTCTACTTCCCCTGTCCCATATCAGGAGGAAAAATCCACTGTCCCCACCAGACACCTTTTGGCCATTGTTGTTGAGATAGCGGAATCCCAGTCACCCTCACTGCAGGCCAGCCTCCCCAGTGGTCCTGGAGTTGGAGCCAAAAAAGCAGACAGGTGGGCATGAGGTGTGGCTTTATCAGGGAAGGGCAGCAGAGGTGCGGGACTCCACAACGGGCACCCAGCACCGGCAAACTGCTCACACAATACTCCTCGCTCTTCGCTCACGCTCACGGGTGGAAGCAGGAGAAGAAGAGGCGGGGGTCTCAAGATGACCTAGCCTGCTGCCCCCATGAGAAGATCAGACGCTTATAGTTCCCTACACACACTGTTATCCATTAACATCCAATTACTCCTCGGTCCGAGCCATTAATTATAAATCAGCCGCTAATTGGAGTAATTAGCCCCCCACAGGCTAATGGGCCAAGACTGAGGAAAGCCCCTTTGCCTACAGTCCTCGATTTTCCGAGGTCCTTAATATTGGGGGTGCTAAGTATTCAGGCGGCTGAAACTAAAACAAAACAAAATAAAACAGCGAAATGCGACCGCAAGAGATAAAAAGGGAAAGAGTCTGTTGTTTCGTATTTTCTCAGTTCTGGTCAAGTGTCCGCTCTTAAGAGCGGACGAACTTGGCCGCAGTCTCTTAGTAACTGCTTGATTCTCCGCTTCCTGTGTCCTCTCCCAAAAAGGCAGAGAGTGCTGAAGACTCCGAGCAGCTGTGATGGATGGAAGTGGAGACCCGGTCAGACATCCCGGTTTCCTGGGCAGAGAAGGCGGGTTGGGTTCGGTGGGTTTGCCTGGACCCGGAGTCCAGCAGGCACGAGCTGGGCCGGTCTGTGGTTGGACAGATTCCAGCTGCAGACCCGGAGCAGTCACCGTGGAGTTCCCCTGTGGAGAAGGTTCTCGGAACTGTGGAGTCCCTGTGGAGATGTCTCCAAAAAGCTAGTGGGGGTACGTGGCAAGGGCCGTGGTACTGGGATCCAGCGCGCAATTCGCTCACTGCACGCACATTGATATTCGGATGGACTGGTCGGTCGCCAACATCTTGACAGCTGGAGTGGTGGCGCTTAGATGGGGCTAGGAAAACCGAGTGGGCTCCCATGACCTAGGGGCACACGGTTGTCGCGCACACAGAGGTGTTAAACGGAAATGAGGGTGATAGAGACTGGCAAAAGCCAAGCGTGCCTGTCGGGGATCCAGCGGCACTTCATTTGCTTACAGAAACTCAACTAAAGCTAGAAACAGGGTTCTGCGGGCTGGGATACTGACCACCAGGCAGGACCCGCGCCTAACCAAATGAGGTGTCGGAAAAACAGACTGGTAACCAAACCGAAAGAAGATGGTAGGACCGCGGGAGGAGTAGATCAGCTACGGAGAGCCAAGCACCGTGCCCTTTCAGAAAGGGAAACTGAGACTCGCTCAAGGTCAGATATGAGAGATATTCTCCTGAACGCGTAGGCCAGAACTCGGCTCTGCCCAAGGTTCACTATCACCCCAGTACCCCTCCCACTTCTCCAGCCTGCCCGCTCGTAATGGGCTTTGGCGGGCCGCGGCGTCGCCTGCGGCCTTGATTAGATATTTATTGCTGTCATTTACATGGGCACCGCGGGGCGGCCGAGCGGGACGTGGGGAAGGGGCTGAGCCAGAGAGGAGGGGTGTGGAATGGGAACTCGGGGAGGCAGAGAGTGCCTCTTGCAAGACTACGGCTGGAGAGCGGAGTAGGGAGTGCTTCCGCTTGGCTCCAGAGAGAGAAAGAAATGGGCGGGCAATGCAGTTTAGACCAAAGGGTTGTCCTTGCGTTGTCAGGGCGAGGTCACTAGTCCCGGCTGTCTCGCAGTGCCCGGTTGCCACAAGGGTCACCTGCAAGTGAATGTCGGTGAGAGTTTGACCTGGGAGTATGTAACTGTGTCTATCAGGGGATTCTGAGAATTTGTGTTCAAAAGCTCTTTCTTCTTGCGTGACTCGAGTGTGTCAATGTGTTTGTTAACCATAGCCCAGATGATGATAAGCCAGAAGTCCCACTCGGTGTGGCAGTCGGGCCAACGCCTTTCAAATGCGGGGAAGCCGAGGCAAGCTCTAGGTTATTTTCCTGGGAGGGGTGTGCTGCAGTAACTGGATCTAGTGCTCTTGCTCTCAAGGCCCACAGGCTACTCGAGGGGGGAGCTCCAATAATCCTGCCGGGGGTCCTGCTCCCCAGCACTCCAGCCACCAGAACATCCCCCCCAGCAAAAGTCAGAGTCCATTTCCCATTGCAGACCTAGCGATCATCCTAGCCAGAAGTTCGGTAGAAACACCCTCCCAGCTCAGTCTCTGTGTGTTCAGACCACATGCCTAACTCTCATGTTGTTTATTTTAACCAGAAAAACGCCTCCGAATTTTGCCATCACGTGGAATCATCTTAATTTGAAAATGTCAGAGAGGATGCTGTGGGTAGGGGTCCCACAAGCACTCACCCGGAGCCCAAGAAACTGACCCTTGAACCAACAGAGTCCACCCTAAAACCCAGACCAGCAAGCTCACTTTTTTGTGGCCTTTGCCCGGGGCGGGTTTCCAATTCTTCACAACTGTGCCCTTCAGTTCCACTTTCGACTGCGCAACCAAGTTCCTACGCCCTTGCAGGAGTCGGTGCCCCTGGGGTCTGAAGGGATGAGGTAAGGTCCTCTCGTTCTGAGCTGCGATGCTTTTGCTTCTTATCCAAAGACCCGGACGCAGAGGAGAGAAATTGGAGCCAATTATCTGGATAATTTGCTCTCACTAGGCAGTAAATTCCACTTTTTTTTTCCTGACCACCTACACACATGCATAAGCACAGCTGGTTAACGGGCAGTAGGAACTTATCTTTAGGCATGAGTGTCTTTCTCCTTCTAAGACCTTAGGACCTGAAGATGCAGGGAAATGAAGCAGGGATCCCCCGCAAAACTGAAAACAACGCTCACTGCAATCCACTTAAAACTGATATGCCACAAAATTTCCTGAGAGCACGCTCTGCAGAGTCAACCCGCCTGCAACGCACGGGATCCCCAGCGCAAGAGAAGGGAAAGACATTTCCACTTCCACCTTCGCGACCGCGGACCGGGAGCCCCTACAATTTCCTCAGCTAGGCCTACAACCTCAGTCTGTTTGCCCCAAGGCCTATCCGAAAAGTAAATCTCTCTGCGACGTCCCTAAACCGGTGTTGCTGTCAGAAACCCAGTACTAGCCCAGCGGACCCTTGACCTCCTTTGGCTTTTCAAAAAACGAAAAAGTCCTTCTGCGGCCCCAGGCAGAGCCCGCGCTGAGGCTACGCTGGAGGCCCCGCTGGTTCCTAGCTTTGGAATGTTTCCAACTCGGAAAGGGAGAAAGGCCTCGGTCCGCTGGATACAATCCTCCCGGTGTCTAGCGTTCCTTTCTCCGAAGTCGCCACACCGGCAGCGCTCAGTCCCTACCTGGGTTTGGGTCCCCAGATAGGAATTTGAGAGAGAAGATGCTCGTTTTTCAAGTGTTCTAAATGCATCATCCAGGCCCTAGCGGCCCCTGAGCAACGTCTGTGAACTTAAGAAAGTTCAGCCAAGATCCAGTACGGTCCATTAGAACCCTAGCTTATTGCCGCCCAAGATTGGGTTATGGCCACCGAAATGAGAGGCTCAGAGAGAAGAGACCCTGGCAGAGCCCCTCATTTTTTTTTGATCCCCCGCCCCCTCCCAGGCGCCTCCCCAGTCCGCATTCCCTACTGGAGCTCGTCCGACTCACGCCAGAATAGGCAGTGAGAGGCCAAACGAATTCCAGAGAACTAAGGCCATCGCGGACCAAAAACCCACCTGAAAGATCCTAACCTGAGGTCGCGACTAGAAGGACAGAGGCTAGTTGAGCGCCGAACCGCCCCCGGCTGAAGAATTCGTGTGAAGTCGCAATCCCAGGAGAAAAGGAGCCCTCGGTAGTCACGGAGAATGAGATATGAACTAGATCCCAGTACTGCAAGGTACTCGGGAACAGGGAAACTGGGTGCTGTAGGTGGCCCGGGCGACCGGGGGTGGAGGGCAAGGGAACTAGACGGATGACTGCGCCCCCTCCCCAGCCGGGGCCGCGGGCTGCGCGTCGCCTCGGGGCGCATCTGCTCTGCATTACCCCGGCCATCTCCCCCGCCGCCGCCCCCTTCCAAACTGAAAAGGATTTGTCTCCGCTTAATATCCAAACCTTTTTTGTATTTTTTTTTCAGGGGCGAAGTAATATCTTCCAAATGAGGCAAAACCGTGACGGATCCGAAGCGTTCTCTGCGGGTGCCTGCGTCTCGACCGCCGAGGCTTCCGTCTCCGCCTCAGCGCTTTTCTACCCACGACTCGCTCTTCTCACAGTCTCGGAATTTTTAGTTCTTTTCCTTCTGTCTCCTGAGGTTGCTAGCTCTAGCTTCGTGTTCGGCCTTGGGGGTCGCCCCCTGTCGCTCCCTCTGCCTCCCTCGAATCTCGACTCCCCTACCGCTTGAGAGTCTTTCGCCCTCCAAGTCTCTCTCCTTCTGCAAACTTTGCGATCCTCCCACCGGGTCCCAAACTGAAGGACCGCAAAAGGGGAGGAGGCCCCCGAACTGACCGCCCCCGCCCTCCCCGCCCCTTTGGGCCCTGGGCCCCGAGCCCCTCCCGACTGCATCCCGCCAGACCCGCCCGCTCGCACCTGGTCTCCCTGGCCGGCGCTGCTGCCGCTGCTGCCATCTACGCACGTCGCGGCAGGAGCTGGAGTTTTAAACAGCGTTTCCCGGGCGCAAGGCGCGGGGCCGCGCGCTCCCTACTGGCCCCCGTGGCTGCCAATCATACGCCACTCTCGCCCAGTCCCGCCCAGCCCCTCTGGAGCTACTGCGCAGCTTTGGGCCTAGGCAGCCAGGGTCAAACCTTTAGAGGATCTGGGGGCGAGGGCGGGGGTAGCCCGCGTTCATCATTTCCCCAGAACATCGGTCTGCCATTGCTGGCTCCCAGCCTCGGGATCTTAGGTGGTGGACTTGAGCGACCCTGAGAATCCTTCACCTAGGTCTACTTCGTCTCCCTGGAGGTTGACCCCTGGGGTGCTCTGCAATGGCTTAAGGGACACTGTCTCCCAACCCCGCTATCACACCAAGGTTGAGCGGGACTGGCGCACCTGTGCGCGCACACAAACACACACACACCTCTAGCACCACCACCCTGCACACAACCGGCACTCAGTACTCACACAGCACGATGCGTCTTGAGAGAGCATCTGGGAGACCCTGGTACGCAAGACTCACTTCTCCGTGCACAGACAATACGTGCACCAGTCTCGGGTAGGAGGACACATGCACACCAATGATTGACAGGGGAGAGATCCCTGCATGGGTTTGGGCTTCTTGTCAGCATCCTTCTCTTCCAGGTGCAAGTGATTCATAGGAAGAGGACGTTCTGGAGCAGGCTATGGAACCAGGCAAGGCCGTGTGTCTGAAGTGTGTGCCAAGGGGTCAGATTAGCGTCCACACTAGTAGTGGGCACCTCGAGTGTGAGATTGGCAGTTGTGGCTATTGACTCTATGGAAGCTCTGGGAGACTGTGTGTATGTGCTTGTCTGGAGGTGGTAGCTGGGGAGATCCTTGGCCGAGTCAATGGAAGGATGTGTGTCCTCAGTGGCTGTGACTAGACTGTGTCTTTGTGACTGGTGCTCATGTAACCCAATGTGTAACTATGGGGTTTCTTGTGTGTTGGTAAAGAAGCCTTGTGTAATTTTCAGATCAAGTGTGTTGTCATCCAGGTGGCTCAACAGACTAGGCACCAAGTCCGGCTCTTGGAATAGGCAGCTGGATCCTCCTCCTTGGATTGCTCTGGTCTACAAGCAAAGCTCTCTGTTCTAGCCCTGAGGAGCTGGATTTTTTTTCTTGGGAGCTAAGGCTTTGGGGGGGGGCGTTGTAAATGGCTATACTAACAGATTTTTCAGAATCTTAGGCTGAGTTGAGAGGGTCAGAAATTTTGGCCTTGGAACAGAAGGAGTGGCAGATTTAAGGGTTGGATCGATCTTCAGCCCAGAGTTAGAGGCAGGGCGCCTGAGGGGAGAAGGGAGGGGAGGCTCCAAAGAAAGGGAAGGGGAGGGGGGATAAGAGGATTAGGCTGCTTAGGCCCTTCTCTCCCACCAGGACCCCCCACCCCCACCCCAATGCTCCAGAAAAGGTTTCTTCTGCCAAAGCAAAACCGTTTAGGCTCGATTTAAAGGGACAAAAACAGCAGAGGCAGGGCTTTAAGTAACCTTTTACTTTCTCTTCAGGGATCTTGCAGAGGGGGAGAGGAGAGAAGAGGGGGTGACGTGAAGGCTGCCTCTGGCTTAGATAATCAGGACTGCCACTGAAGCCCACAATATACCTCCACCCAACTGCCCTTCACACGCCAGCATGCACACAGATCATCCCGGGAAGAAAACCGTAGACCTTACACAAACACACACACACATAGGTATTCTGTCATATAACTCTGGGCACCAGGGCATATGTAGAGAGACGTGCAAGCCCCCTTCCAAGGTAATACAGATGTGGAGTCTTCCTTTCTAGCAGCTAACCTTACTTGATAATGCCAGGAATGGAGCTTCCCCTCCCCAATCGGTGAGAAATCTTGTCCCAGTGAAGCAAGTATCCTCTTTCTTTACTCCGTGACCCACCTTGGACAGGACAGGGGACCACTGGGCAAGCAGAAGGGCAATGACTTCTGGGCTGAAGAGGCCAGAGCAATTGAGGATATCACTAGATTCTGTGCTGGGGCTGCAGGTGATGAGCACCGGGCACACCAGGCACCTGCTTTTGGGATCTGTCTGCCGCGTACTCTGAATCCCCCTTCCATTCCTCTTATCCCAGGCTGCCAAGACCCCATCCGTTCAGTCGTCCCAGGTGTGGAGATGGTGGTGAAGTGAGCAGTGTGCTCCATTCTCATTAAACAAGCAGAGCCTCAGACAGCTCAAATGTCCAACAACCTGGAGAAGCCCACCCTGCCAGGTTAGACTCACCTCCAAAGGACTTTCATATAAGGAGATATCAGGGACAGAGGGAGCTGCCATCACTCTGCCACATTCCCCCCTCCAGCCAGGTTTCCACAGACATTGCAGCCTAGGTACTGGCTCCTAAGTTTACTATGGATCAGAGAGGGGAGGCACAAAATTCCTGATGAGTTCAGTTATTGCTTGGGTAGGGCAGGGAAAGGGGACTCTGTGCCTTTTGGGGAGACCTGCAGTGGCAGGAAACTTGCCATGTCACAATGTGGGGGGTCCTACTGCTTTAACAAAACCACTTTGAAAATGCCACTGTCTAGACAGAAGCTAAGAAATAAAAATGGTTCAGGACCCTCCTCCCAAGACTGCTCCTACAGCCTCCTCACCCACCTGCCCCAGGCTGTGGCTGATACCTTCAAAGAGCTTAAGAGAAAGGTGTCCCCAGAAGAACTAGGATCTACCCCTAATAAACTGCCCTGCCTTCAGGGGTGGGGGTGGGGTGGAGACAGGTGGGTGTTGCATTTCTGAATGTGCCTGTATGTTTGCTCAATTAATTAACCTGTTCTGTATTATGAATATATACACATTTATACATGATGTGTGTCTGAATATGTACATATGTAAACATGTAGAGTCTGCTTAGGTATGCATGTATGTATAATGGGAGATATTTCTAAATTGAACCAAGAAGGAGTGGTCAAGAGATGAGCCCACTTAGGAACGTAGGAGAAGAGAGTACCCACGGGTTTCCAAGGACTGTAGGGGTCCCAGGAATCTTTGCTGACATATCTGGAAAGTGAGGGAACTAAGTCCCCCTAAACTCCTCCATCTATGGTCCCTAGGCTTCTGGGTGTGGAGTAGCAACGCTAAACTCAAAATGCCCCCCCCCCAGGACATCCCAAAACACACACACACACACACTGAAAGAGAATTCCAGCTCACACCTCCCTCATCGGCTCACAATGTTGGGATTTGGGACAAACAAAGTAGTACATGGGACTGGGACGGAGCTGGTTAGCAAAGGATACCCTAAGAAAGCCAACCACAGGGCTGCAATGGAGGCCGACTTGCTGGGCCAACTGGAGGTCCTGTCAGTCTCAGGGCGCTCAGGGGAATCCCCTGGCATCCAGAGGAGCCAGAATTCTGTAGGCCAGGATCCAGGTTCAGGGTGTGCATCGTGGGCTCGCTCCCGCCCCTGCCGGCCAGCGCTCCCCAGGGCAGTGGCTGGGTGGTGGGCGGCTTAGAGCTAATTCGGGAGTTAATGGCGGTGGCCCGGCCCCCTGCGGCCCCCACCACAGCCCACCCCTAGCCCCGGGCTCGGCCGCGGGCCGCCCACATCTGCGCCATCCACAGCGATTCATCATCTTGATCCATGGCGCGCGCTGACGGCGGCCCTGGCCGCGCTGACAAGACTAACAAAGCAATTTGCCACGAGCCATCTCCTGGACAGGTTATTAGCGCGGCCGCCGCTTAAACAGCCCTCCCCACCCCTTCACACACACCCCTCACCTCCCAATCTCTGCACGGGCAACTACCTGCCCTGTTCCCTCCTTCGGACCACCGGCTACTGGCCCTGGTGCTAAAGATTTTCTTATGCCCTACTGGCTTTTCCACCCGATAGTTCTCCCTCAAAATAACCAGTTAGTTGCCGGTGCCCTCCTTCCTAGTTAAAACTGCTGCCAACTCCACCACTCCCACTCCCAGAGCTCTCCAAATTCCACTGGAGTTCCTGTTCACCCCTGCCTCCCAATCTGACCTCCACTACTACCTAGCATCTCCTCCCCTCCTCTGGAACCCCTTAAACCCAGCAGTCTCCCTAATTCTGTCTTTACCCCTCCAGTCTCCCTCAGCATGGGTTAGAAACCCCTATACCTTCCCATGTTGGGGTACCCTGCAGTGCTTTTGAGTACCAAGTTTCTTTTGCATACTACTTTACCCCCATGTAACCTTACTGTGCAGATGGGGGGCTCTAACCCCATCCATCTAATGCCAAGTGGGGGCTATGGAGCAGATACTTCTGAGTGTTCCAGGTAAAAGACATGTAAGACAGACATATAAGAAATCACAAGGGTGAAAAGGTAGGGAGATTCCTGACTTCTCTAAGGCTTCCCTCATCCAGAAGATGACAAAAGTGGACAAGCCTCATCTAGGGGAGACTTCTATGCCAGACTTTATGAGAACAGAGGCTCCCAGAAATGCTGAGACCTGCTCTGATAGACACATCAGGTTAGGGCAAAAGAAAGAGTGATGCCAAGTGTGTAGCCTCCCAGTTTAAGCTTCATCTCTGACTGCATCCCCTCTGGGAAGCAGAGAAGACAAAGAAGCCAGGTTGCCCCACTGAGCAAGTTCCCTTCACCAGTAAGGAGGGCTGGGAGAGATGGACCTATGACAAGTATGTTTGGCTGCTCTTCATGTCTACTTAGAGGCAGAAGAGTGTGGTGCACATTCCAGACCCTTTCAGACGAAAGTCTATTTCTCCAAGGAACCCTAGGTGAGCGTGGAGGTAGCCTGGTTCCTTAGATGAGTGGCACATCTATATGAAGGGACTGAACGAGTCCAATGTGTCTGGATGGATTGCATAAAGCGGAGTGTGGTACAAGTGCCACCTACATGTCCAATGGAAAGTGGCAAGTGTGTCTCTCTGAATGTATACAGGGATTATCTGATACAAGTCTGTATGTGGGGCCAAGTATATCCCTTTATGCAAACACAGAGGCTTGGAAAAGATCAAACCATGACACATGTGTGAACATCATGACAGAGCAAAGCTAGGATAATATTCCTTACACACACACACACACACTCCATTTATTCTCATAAATACAGCCTCCACATCCCCAGACTATCGCTTCTGAAGCTGAGTGGTGCACAGAAACCCCTCCTTGTTTGGAGAAAATGGGGGAGCTCTTTTTGTGGTATCTAGATGTGAGAGAAGCGACCTGTTTGCTATAAGCCTCCATCACGGCCCAAGCTGGTACTGAAGGCCCAGGGTAGAGGCAGAGGGGCTGGATTGCTAAGAATCCAGCTTTTTTTTCTTTTCTTCCAGCCAACCAGGCCACATCTTCACCCGAGGGGAGGCCCAGCTCTGTTGCCGCCTGCGCCACCACTGCGTCCCTGACGTGAAATATGGGGGGCGCGGGCCGCACTGGGGAGATTTGTCATCTGTGCTCAGCGGGTGACTCTATCTGCAGACTATTAGAGTATAAAATATATTTTACAAGAGTTTTAGCTACAGGTGACTTGCTCTTTATTACTAGATGTGGGCAAAATCAATACTTCTGTAACTAAAAGATCATTTATTTTGCTTTTTGAAACATTTTTCAACAGGGGCACCGGCTAAGCTCGCAAAGCTATGATTAAGAGTTATGGCGGCGCCTGTTTCCTTTAACCCTTGGAGGACCACATTGCAGACTCTCCAAATGCTTGCCCATGAAAATCCAGACATACATAGCAGAATTAGCAAACGCAGACACATAGATAAAGTACACAGGTTCCCACCCCGGGCCCTCTGCCACAGCTATCCTGCAGATAGCCATATTTTCTTCCAAATAATAAAGAAATGCAGCTGAACACATTGAAAACCCACAAATCAAACCCATGCTAAGTGAAGGCCACTATCACACACTGCATATATCTCTCCTGTTCTCTCACACAGACACACGAGACACAGTCTTGTGTGAACTTTGGGCTGGGGACTCGAAGGGGAGGCTGAACAGTGCTGAGAGATCCCACAGTGGAGCTGTGGATGTTACAGAGCAGGGAAAGGAGGCTCCCAGGAACAGATGGGGCTCACAACACAACAGGATCCATGGAGCCTGGACCCTACTCACATCTCTCAAAGAACTCAACACTCTAAAAGGCCTTACCCCAGGACAGTTATGACTAAACACAGTGACACTGTAATTCAGCAGTTAGGGGGTGCTGAGGCAGGAGGCTCTCGTTGAGCTCCAGTCTAAACTATATAATAACTAACCTCAAGAAAGCAAAAACAAGATTGCATAGAGACTTACAACAAGCATTTATTAAATCAGCTTCTAGGAGTCAGGAATCCAGGAGAAGCTTAGTTGGGTGGTTCTGACTCAGGGCCTTGTGAGGCTTAGTCGGGTTATGCTACTCCAAGTCTCCATTAGGGCAGGGCAGTCCTCTTCCAGGAAGGCTCATGGCTAGTGGCTCATGGCTTCTACCCATATGGTAGAAGGAGAGAACTAATTCCTGTAAGTTATTCTCTGGCCTCCACACACACACACACACTATAATGTGATTTTTAAAAAATTTAAGAGCCGGGCGGTGGTGGCACACGCCTTTAATCCCAGCACTCGGGAGGCAGAGGCAGGCAGATCTCTGTGAGTTCAAGGCCAGCCTGGTCTACAGAGCTAGTTCCAGGACAGGCTCCAAAACCACAGAGAAACCCTGTCTGGAAAAACCAAAAACAAAAACAAAAAAAATTTAAGGTGGCATTTCTTTTGCCCAATTATGTTCATTATAAGCAAATAATTAAGTCTAGTCTGTACATGGAGGAAAGAAAATTAAGCTCCACCTCTCAAAGGAAGTTACATTACAGGTTTATGGACATGGGACACACCACCAGGACTGCGGGAAAGTCCACGAGCCCCCACGCCTGCATGAAGAACTCCAGGTACAGGCTGCTAAGGGAAAGGGACTCGGTTTTCTCCAGGCACAAATCCCCTCAAAAATTATCCAATCCCAAGTGGTCTACCCTAAACATACGTCCACACAGCAGCACAGAACAGACTCAGTGTGCATGTGTGTGTGTGTGTGTGTGTGCAAGCATGTGTGTGTGTGTTAAGAACAGAAGAGGTGGGGGAGAGACGGGTGGGAATTAGGCAAATACAGTGTGCTCACATATAAAATTCTCAAAAGAAAATTTCAGTTAGCAGATTTTTAAAAAGGAATTATGGACATGATTTTTGTTGTTTTGTTTTCTCTTGAGACAGGGTTCCTCTGTGTAGCTCTGGCTGTCCTGAAACTCACTTTCTAGACTAGGATGTCCTCAAACTCACTAAGATCTGCCTGCCTCTGCCTCCCAAGTGCTGGGATTAAAGGTGTGTGCCACCACCGCCCAGCAGACATGATTTTTTTTTAAAGTTCCACTTTGAAGCAAGTATACACTTCCATCCTGCCTACAAGATGGTAAGTACCTCTTGATGGTTCTGGACCCCAAGAAAACAGTGAAGCTGTCCTGCAGTGGAAGGACATGGCCAGGGGACAGTGGCAACTCTAAAGGAATGTTTGCTTAGGCTCTTGATAAGACACGTTTGATAAACAGTTTGTGGGCACCAGAACGAGCCCACCTGGGTGCAAATCTAGGGTCTGTTACTTAATAGCCATATGACCTCGGATAAGTCACTTCACCTCTCTGATTATTTTTTTTTCTTACTTATAATGGGAGAAATAATCAAATAGTCATGCTTACTCCTCAGGGTTATCATAAGGATTAACCAGCTTGAAATTCAACACAATGTTTGGTATTTGATAAACGCTACACAAGAATCAACTAATTCTACCAGTTTTTACCTCTCACTGGCAGCTCGCCTCATGGGGTCACTTTTTTACAAGGGACACACTGGGCACCCTTGATGCTCCTCCTAATGATCCCATATATTCACCACCACCTCAACTACCCTGAGCCCCTCCTTGTCACTAGTCCCATGGGTTACCCAGCTGTGGAGTCATTAGACAGACCAGACTCCGTGTGCTCCATTTGACCCTGCCAGCCCAGCACTGCCTTTTGTGGCCTCTCTGGGAATGTTGTGCAATATGCTGACCACAAACATTTTATGAGCAAGAAGACAGGAAGAAATTTCCCTCTATCGACCGCAGTCAGACCTGTTCCCTCCCGCTCCTCTTAAGTCTCCTTGGCGATGGGAGAACCAAAGCTAAGGGTACCATCTGAGCAGAGCCCCAACCAGCAGCAGCTTTTCCCGGGTTCCCAGTGCTATACCTCAAGCAGCTGCCCCTATCCACTTCCTGCTACAGAGAGGGCTGGGCAGATTTTCAGTCTAGGAGACATGAGTGCGCAGACCTAGGAGCACAGACCCTTGAAGCAGGTACCAACTTTAAAGTCACCAGCTCTAAGAGTCGCAAGACACTTCACCCAAATACCAGTAAACTATAAGAAAGGTCTTGATAGGAAATTTTTCACAAAATTATATTAATTGAAGCTCTCTGTCCTGGAATTCTATCTTTCCTATTTTTTGTGCCCAAATATCCTTTCCTTTATGAAATGGTACTGAAAGCAGTTGGTAGTGTTCCCTTTGTGTCTTTATATAACAAAAATAATAACTGGTACCTTTACACTGGAAGCCATGTTTAAACACTTTCAAATGGCCTAAAGAATGCAGAAGCTGGGGGCCAGAGAGATGGCTCAGTGGTTAAGAACATTGCCTGCTCTTCCAAGCGTCCTGAGTTCAATTCCTGGCAACCACATGGTGGCTCACAACCATCTGTAATGAGGTTTGGTGCCCTCTTCTGGCCTGCAGACATATGCACAGACAGAATATTGTATAAATAATAAATAAATAAATATTTTTTAAAAAATGCAGAAGCTGATCTTCTGTACAGTCGCTTGGTTTTGTTTTGTTTTGTTTTTTTGTTCAGGGGTCTTGGTGGCCTTGGGCTTAGACACCTGGTAAAGAGTGAAACCCTTCACATTCTTCCCTCACCTCTGTCACACCCAGGACAAGCCCCTCTTTCCAGGCCAGTCACCCTGACTGCTCCTCCAACAGGCCAGGCCAATGTCCCTTCTCCATCCATGATCCAAATTGCTCCAGCCTCTGCTTCTCTCCCCAGCACTCTCTCCCTGCTCCACCTCCCACCTGCTCCTGGAGATGACAATACAGGGATGCTGATGTTGTGGGAGGGGGACTGTCCTTGGGGTGCTCCTTCTAAAGCTTCTGCTGGAGCCAGTCTCGGTGTAGGGAGATGAGAGGTCTTCTTCCTGTGGCTTGAGGACCACTTTGGATGTTCCAGAAAGGGAGGGAATTTGTCTCCAGGAATTGGCCTACACTGAGGTCTCGGGACCCCCTCCTCTTCCTGCCCCCAAGGCTTGGCTGGAGCTCAAGGGGCCCTTTTGTGGGGGCCTAATCTCAAAGCACTTCGGCTTTAGAGACCTTGGGGGATGAAAGCACCAGGAGCTGGCAGGGCTGGGAGGTGGTGTGGGGGCAGCCCTGCTAATCCCTGAGCTTTTGCCAAACAAAGCTGCCAGGAGGGCCTGGCCCCCAGGAGATGATCCAGAGAACCAATTCCCCCAAGCCTAACCCACTCTGACAGCCCAACAAGGAGAGACCGCTGCCTGCCCCCAATGGCCCCAGCACAGACACAAGGGCTGAGGGAGGCCTGGACTGGGACTGCCCTGAACTCTCATGCTCCCTGGACAGCCCTCTGCCCAGAAGAATCTGTGTCTTTACGACTTTTCTCCATGTTCAGTTTCTCTACCCATTCCTAGTCCCCAAAACACCTCAGCCTTTTCTTGTTAATACCAACCGCCTGACACCCCAGTTCTTTACATCCAGCTCTTAAATTTCCTGATACCCTAAACCCTACAGCTCCCAATATTATCCATTCCTCAATACTTTAGACCCAACCCTCTAGCCTCCAAATCTTCAGGCTCTCTTTTCTCACCCCAGCCCCAGATTCCCATCTCTAATGCTTTAATGCCCAACCCAACTCTACCTCAAGGCTTCCAGTTTTCATTACCCAGTTGCCCAAATCCAGCTTCAAAGAACAGCAGCACCTGTGCTCCTGGCCCTTCCCCCTGAGGATGGCCCGATGGCCCCGTCTTTTCACTGAATATGTCTGGTTCACCCCCATTCCATCTGCTCAGGCTTCCCTGAGCCTCTGTCCTGAACTCAGCTTAACCTTGAAGAAGGCCAAAGAGGAAAGTGATTGGCTCATCCCTAAAGAAGTGGACATTTCCCACGATGCATGACCATCCTGGAATCTCACAGGTGACAGTGGCCTGAAGAATGGGAGGGGTTCACATAAGAGGAACAAGTGTTGCCCAGACTGGGCTCCCATCTCTTCCCTAGGTTAGGAGACTCAGGATATAGAAATCTCCAGCAGGCCCAGAGAAAAGTCAGGGGGCAGGGAGTTACCCAGGCCTGTAGAGGGTGCTAAGGAGCCAGTGTAGCTTTTGGGCCACAGGGGAAGGGGTAGGCAAGTCAAAAGGGTTGGATTCCCAGGAGAGAACGGGGGCTGGCCCAGTGAGAGTATTTCCCGCCATTGCCTCCCTGCCTTCTCTACTCACTAATCTGATTACAATATTTACCAACCTCTCGTGGCCTGCTTAGAGTGAAGGGTGAGGGCTGCCATTCCAGTTCCCAGCATCCTGGGAGGCCTGGAAAGGTGTTGCTATGCCCTGAAATGACATCGTTCTTGCCTGCCCCAGGTCACAGAGCTATCTGAAGCCCCTTCCCCATCAATCTAGCTTCTTCAGGAGTCTCCCCTGCCACCCTCTGTCTCCAGATGCCTGGGTCCTTCCCAGGCCCTTGAGGGGCCTGCCTGCTGACCCATCACAGAGTAATAATAATAATGGCATACTTCAAAACTTAGGAGGGGTCTGCCTTCTTTCCTGAGGACTGTGATTGTGACCCTTCGAACCTTTCGGACCAAGACAGTGGCAGTATAGGCCTGGGGGCTGCTTCCCCCTTCTTGGAATCCACATCACGCGTTCACTTTGACCTCATCCCAAGTTCAGGTGCTCTCTCTCTCTCTCTCTCTCTCTCTCTCTCTCTCTCTCTCTCTCTCCCTCCCTCCCTCCCTTCCCTCCCCCAAGCGTACACAATGCACATATGATTTATAAATACACACACTGTCGAGCTGCCACAGAGAGAAGTCTCTCCCCTTCCAGGCTTGTCTTTCTTCTCTGTGCACCTGACAAAAAGTCTGTAGGGACATTTCGGATATGATTTGCCTTAGACTTGCTTCCTTCTTAAGCCATTGTGGGTAAGAGAGGTCTGAGGGTCCAGGACACTACCTGTACACAACATAAAGGATTCTTAGGAGTCTGGGTGAAGATTTTTACTGGCTATCTCTCCTCAAATGGCTAGCCTCCCTTAAAGTGACAATGACACTTTGGTCTCCCCTGGGGGAGTCCAAAGCCTCCAGCTTATGTTTTGCAAGATCCAAAATAAATACATTTTATGAACTGGCATAGTAGAACATGTCTGTAATCCAGCACTCAGGAAAGGGAGGCAGGAAGGTCAGAAATTCAAGACCAGCCTGGGCTACATGAACCCATCTCCAGAAAAAAAAAAAAAATCAATCTTAGGGAGCATGTAAAATTTCTTTAAAATCCTAACAACCTGAGGCCAGTTTCAGAGTAGGACAAACTCACCCCTGCTGAGGACCCTCTAAGTTTCCACCTACAACATACTCAACACTTATTTCCCAGGGTCAATTCTGCCTGTAGTTTGTGAGCCTAGAGACCAGCCAGAAGTACCAAGGATTCAGCGCCCCCTGCTGTCAGACTTTCAGAAACGCATTCTCCCCGAAGTACCCAGTGAAGCTTTCTCTGTATCCTCCATGGTGCAGGCTTCTACCTCTGGCCTCTGAAAGTCCTAGGTGGGATCAACGAGAAATTTATCATATCTTGGGGTCATAACCTTCTACAGTTAACTGGAAGAGGAGGTGGTAAGGTTGGATAAGAGGCCTCATAATAAACCAGAAGTAAGCCTGGAGGCAGGGCGTGATCGTGCATGACTTTAAGTGCTTGGAAGGCAGAGGCAGGGGGATCTCTGTGAATTCAAGGAAAGTCTGGTCTGTATATCAAGCACCAGTACAGTCAGGACTACAAAGAGAGACCATGTCTCAAAAAAAAAAAAAAAAAAAAAAAAAAAAAAAGAAAGAAAGAAAAGAAAGAAAGAAAGAAGGAAGAAAGAAAAGAAATACTAACCCTGGGTCAATGTGACCCACAGACTATGGAGTAGGGAGCAAAGGGGAGGGGTTTAATGAAAGAAGAAAGAAGGAACAGGCTAGAGGGTCATGGGGAGAGGAACTCACCGAACAAGACAGTGAGGCTGACAGGAGACAGGCGGTGGGGGAAGAGAGACAGACACAAGTAAACTGAGGAAGAACAAAGGGGTTGGAGGAGCTGCAAGGGGAACAGAGGCCACCAAGGGGGCCCATGAGCAGAAGCCAGTGCCCCCTGCTGCCTGCCATCCACAGTCTACATCCATCCCTGCCCACAAGGCTCTATGTCCAGCCCCGAGGACTGCCAGCCCTGTGACTGATGGCCAGGCCCCTGCTGGGGGCATGGAGAGCAGCCACTCAGGAGAGGCAAACTGCTTGAACGTCCGTGGCCTCTGGACTATGGGCCATGGTGGAGGCAGTGGGCAGAACAGATTGAGTTCAGTGTGATGGTCAGAAGCCCAGCCTTGGGGGAGGGGTGAGCTGGCTGTGGCTCTTTCCTCCCCTTCCTGGATCAGCTAGCCCCAACCTCTGCTTCCTGTGGCAAAGCCCAGCAAGAAGCTCGTCCTTGCTGGCACAAGTGCTCTGGCTTCTGACTTGTCAGGAGCCCTTCAGGATAGGACAGAGCCCTGACTTCTAATCTCACCCTTTTGCCTGTCACACACAGTGAAGCCCAACATCACATTTTACGTTTTGCCTCATTTTCTTCCATCTCCTTGGTTTTATGTTTTCATGGGGGGGGGCATGTTAACTCGACCACATTATAGGCTACTGAGCCCCAAATGCAGGCCTTCTCAAAGCACCAAACTATTGAACCGCTCAGTCTCCTGAGAGGTTTTCTTCATCTCTTCAAATTTTGGGTCTAGTTGTTTGCTTGACAAGGTCTCATGTAGCCCAGGCTGGCCCTGAACTCTCAGTGTGGCTGATAATGACCTTGAACTCCTGGTGGTCCTGTCTCTCCAACACTGGGAATATGAGTGTGAGCCAGCACTCCTAGCTCATCATTCTGACAAGGACTCTGGGGAAAGGGCAGTTAGGGTGGCAGTGTGTAGCTCTCCTAGAGTCACAAAGCAATTGGACTGGGTTAGAATCCCAGTATTCTGTATTCATTCCTGCAGGATTCTGCTATCTCCCCTGCCTCTTCTGTACCATACACACAGCCTAAAAGATCTGTGGTCATGAGGAACACACACACACCGCCCAACAGAGCAGGCTTGAGACCTAACTTTCTCTCCAAACCCAGGGAAGCTGTCTTGTGGGTAAGTGACTTCTAGGAGTCTCAGGAGGCTGGTACTAAGAAAAGCCAATCAGAACTTTAAAAGAGGAAGCACTTAGCTATGAAGAAAGTGTCCCAGGGAGGAACTGAGCTGATTGTGTTCAAGAAGCAGGAAACAGGAAACTGGGTGGGAGGGTGGCTCCTTGAGGAGCAGCTACTTCCAGACCAGACTGTGTTGGAAACGGAAAATCCGCACACCGCCTCCCAGAAAGGACCCTGCTCGCTCTTCCTCCCAGACTAGCGGTCAGAAGGTTGTAATGCTAAATAGCCTCCTTTCTTGACCTTCCTCTCAGGTCCATGACCCCCAAGGGAGCCTGGTATCTGGACTTAAAGATAGCCTACCCCAACCCCAGCCCCATAAGCTAGTCCCCTACCCCCACCAAGGCCTCCTTGATGCCTGGCTGAGTGAGGATGGGGGCTCATCAACGTTTCCAGCGATGCTAATAGACTATCCTCGGCCACATCCTATTACTGCACATCCCCTCCCCAACCCCCCAGCCTGGCTGGCCTGCGCCTCTCCACGGCCCCGGGGACCAGGCATCAGATTGGAGTCAAGATTCTGAGAGTGTCATTTGCTGCCGTTGATGGTGCTGATAATAGGGATGGGCTGGCGGGTGGGGAGCTGCAGCACGGAGGCGGATTCTCTATTAAGACTTCTGCTCAGCGCAGCAGCCGGCAAGGGGCAGGCAGATCTGCACAGAGCAGGCAAGGCCAGCAGAGTTCCATAATGGGACGGGTGGCTTACCTATCGCATTGTCTGCACTGTTAGAGGGGACCACTGATGGGCGCAGATGGACTGGGAGTGGGTCACACAGTGTCAAACGCCCTGAGAAACAGGAAGAAAATAGCAAGCCCCAGCCTATGCCCCTGCAACACTGTGTCTCCCTCTTTTTCACTACCTGGGATCCCAAGTTCCTAGTTGATGAAGAGAATATGATATTTCACTCACTTCTTGATTTCAGAGTCTTACTAAAGGCCAGAAGTCCTCTCTCTGATACCCTAAACATTCTGGAAGCCTTATTCCTTCAGCCATAAAGCTGAGCTTAGCCACAGAATGCTTTTCCGGTTGTTGTTATTGTTATTTGCTTGTTTTGGTTTTGGGTTATTTTTTCCCCCAGAGTCACATTAGGTAATCCAACCCAGCCTCAAACTCAAAATACTCTTGGCTCAGGCTTCCAGGTGCTGGAATTATAGGTGACAATGGATCTTGCTCGTTGTAGAACAATGAATCTTGCTCCTCTACCCTTACCTTCACCTCCTCCTTTACTGCCACCAACCACCACCCAAGCCGCCCTCATGGGCATTTCTACCACCTGCAGCTCAACCCCCTCTTCACTTACACACAGTGCTTACCCAGTTCCCTCATCACCACCATCTGACATGTGATAAAGAACACAGCCCCAAGAGTCCCCCACTTCCTAGTCTGTCATCTTCTGAGCCTACACTGCATCACCTTTAACATGCAGGTGATGTTAGCTACTTTAAGAGGCTTAGTAACTAAAAAGTCACCACCTGTGAAATGCTTCCATACTTCAACTTTCCCTTCTGTTCTGCCCACCCTCTCTGCAGTGACTGGGATTGACCTTAGACCTTGCAAACACTTTAATCCCAGCACTCGGGGAGGCAGAGGCAGGCAGATCTCTGTGAGTTCAAGGTCAGCCTGGTCTACAGAGATAGTTCCAGGACAAGCTCCAAAGGAACAGAGAAACCTTGTCTCAAAAAAACAAACAAACAAACAAAAAAAAAACAAGACAAGAAGGATTAAAAATTACAAAAGTGTGTGTGCATGTGTGTATGTACATGTGCATGTGTGTATGTGTATGTTGTATGCTTCTATGCACATCTGTAAGAATATGCTCATATGGAGGCCAGAGGTAGAGAGACATCTACCGTCTTCTCCCCTCCCGTGTTGAGGGTCTCTCACTGAACTTGGAGCTGACCAATTGACTAGACCAGCCAAACCGCCAGCAGACTTTGTCTGCTTTCTAGCACTGGGATTATAAAACCAGCTACCAAGACTGACTTTTTTCTTTCTATTTATTTATTTATTTATTTATTTATTTATTTATTTATTTATTTTCGAGACAGGGTTTCTCCGTAGCTTTTTGGTTCCTGTCCTGGAACTAGTTCTTGTAGACCAGGCTGGCCTCGAACTCACAGAGATCCGCCTGCCTCTGCCTCCCGAGTGCTGGGATTAAAGGCGTGCACCACCACCGCCCAGCCTGACTTTTTTTTTTTAAGATTTATTTATTATGCATACAGTGTTCTGCCTGTGTGCATACCTGCACCCCAGAAGACGGCACCAGATCTCATTATAGATGGCTGTGAGCCATCATGTGATTGCTGGGAATTGAACTCAGGACCTCTGGAAGAATAGTCAGTGTTCTTAACCACTGAGCCATCTCTCCAGTCCTAAGACTGACTTTTTACCTAACATGAATCCTGGGCATCTGGACTCAAGTCTTCATGCTTAGGCTGCAAGCAACTTGTCTACTGAGCCATTGTACTCGGCCGCTTCACATACACACACCATTTTATTTTGAAACAATGTATCGCTAAGTTGCCCATGCTAGGTTTTAATTTTCTATATATTCAGGCCCCAGGCAGGCTTTGAACTTGCTAACATCCTTCCTCCACCTCCTAAGTAGCTTGAATTATTCCAATGTGAACCAGTCCCAGCCATTAAACCTTTTTGTGGGAGAAGGGCAGTTGAGTCAGGGTCTTAGTACATAGCCCTGAGTGTCCTGGAACTCTCTCTGTGGATCAGGCTGGCCTTGAACTCAGAGATCTGCCTGCCTCTTCCTCCCAGTGATGGGATTAAAGGCATGTGCCACCATACCTGGTATTAGTAGTACTAGTAATAACATTATCATTATCTCTGTTCCCTCTGTCAATATCATCCCTACCACATACTCATCACTTCCTTAATAGTAACCGTAGCTGTCACACAGCATGCCAAGAGCTACTTTAAGGATTTACAGAGAGAGGTTAACTGATTTAATCCTCACGGTAGCTATGTGTAGGAGGTGCTATTCTTACCCCTATATTATAGATGAGGAAACTAAGGCACAGAAAGCTGAAATCAACACAGCTAGCAAATGTCACACCCGGAACTTGAGCCCAGGCTATGCTCTTGGCTACCACACCAAGCTATCTCTTGCCACCTTAGAGATGGCAAGACTGTTACCTTTTGATCGTTACCAACACTTCCCTAACATCTCTGCAATCGCAGCATCAATATCGCTTCCTCCTCCTTGATTGATAGTCCATCATTACCTTTCTCCCAGCTGCCGGTAACATCAGCTTATCAGCTTCTGGGCACTGTTACTCACAGTCCACCAAGAACAGAATCCTGCTTCTAACCCCCCCCCCCAAACACACACACACCCTGTGCTCTGAGAGAGAGGTGTATGCAATCCCCATTAATATTGGCCAGACCTAGGAAGAACAGACAGGAATTTAAATTGCTACCAAGGTATTTAGGTGCCAGCTGGAATTTAAGGTTGGCTAGAGCCTGTAAGATGGGCTTTGTGAAGCTGACTTTGCAGCTCCCCTAGGGGAACTAGAATGACTTAAGCACCCATTTAGCATCCCTAGAACTTCTGGTGTAGAACGGACACTTTCACTTTGCAACAAGCGATACTGAGAACAAATTTGTCACCCAGACACAAGCCCCTATTTGACTACGTGGATGGTTCTTCTTAAAGCCTTGGGAGTGGTGACACAGCCTCATATGTCTTCTTGCCCCACTCCTCTGCTGTATACACACTCACCACCCCCCAACACCAATAGGTAAATGGACAAAGGACCTCTAGTTTGACTTGGAAAGAAAAGGATGGGGATCCTACTGGCAAGCACATTAAGATACAGGTTCTCTTTAGGGACGCACGGGTAAGATGGCTGGCTTTTTTCCAGAGCCCATCACAACCTACCATCACAGTCTGCAAAGCCCATTGTCATTCAGTCTGTTCTTATTGAGAAGGCCCATCATTGCTTACTTTGCAGAGCCTGAAATCATATGCAAAGCTCATAAGTGTTAGCAGAGCCAATTGCCAGCCACAGAGCACAACTCATCACTGATTCCCAACTATGTCGCAGACTCTGATAATTTGCAGAGTCTGTTGCCGTTTTCAGAGTCCAAGATGTTACTAAGGTTGTTCTTATTTTCAGAGCCAAGCCCCGCATTTAGGTCTCATGAATAGCTGTAGAGCCTGTCACCATCTGCAGAGCCAGGTTCTGTGTTGGGTACATACAAGTGCTCAAGAGTGGAATGGAGAGGAGGAGCTGGCCTTTTCTGCATCCTGGCACTTAGAGGTCCTCTGTTGGCTTTTATGCTTCATTCACCTCACTTAGTCATTATTATTATTATTTTATTAATTTCTGAGACAGGCTCTCCCTATGTAACCCTAGCTGGCCTAGAATTCACTATGTAAATCAGGATGGTGTCAGACTCACTGCCAGCCTCTGTTTCCCAGTGCTGGGATTGAAGACTGTACACCATCACACCTGGCTTGGGAGCTTCTCCCAATAGTCCACCTCCAACACTCAGGAATAGAGAAAGATGAAAGGAGATCGAGTCAGACAGGAAAGAAGGAAGTGGAAAAGAGAAATCTGCATGCATTCAATAAGACTCCTGTGGGGGGCTATGTTTGCGTTGAGCTGTGTAAAAGAAGAAATGGAAGAAAAAATGACTTCTAGTTCTTGAGTTAAGCTCTGTGCCATGTGCTTTACGGCGGTCATCTTATTTTCTCTTCGTCTCGATCTGGAGAGACAAGGACTGTTCGTATGTCCATTTTGAAGATGAAGAGCCTGTCTATGGCTGGGAGAGATCAAATCACTTATAGAGCCTGTGAGCAGCAAATCCAGAACTTGGACTTGGCTGGCTTTTTTCTCCCCATCAGATACCATCTCTGCTGCTTCTTGATGGATAAAAATAGAAGGAAGAGGGAGACAAAAAAAAATGGGCTACCTGTTTAGGAAACGTGTACCTTGAAACCCAATCTAAAGGGGACCTAAAGCTTTGATGGCTTCATAGAGATTTTCACGCTCCCCATTAGTGATGGCCAGACGTGGGTCCAAATGGAGATTCTGGAATGTAAAGCCACACAGGGGGGTCTCTAAATCTCTGGAAAGTCCAGCTTCCTTTTTGTTCCTCTTTTAGGTATAGCCGCCTTAGAACGTGAGCATAAAGATGAGCCACACAGAGGTTTGCTTCAAGATAGCCAGAAAGAGAAAGCCTGAAAGATGCCAAAAGAGATGAGGAAGAGCCAGGAATCGAGTCATAGAGACGGAGAAAGATGTCCAGGAATTCAGTAAGAGACAGACATACAGGCCCATTCACAGGAGAAGCAGACATAAAGAGAAACTAAGAACAGCTCTTTACTACCCTCCATGGCTGGCCAGGATTAAGACTGTGTCTACAAGATTCTTTCACAGCATCCAGAACATTCTGAGAAGGGCTTCCTTGGCCAGTCTACCTGTGGAACAGCCACAGCACCTGACAAAGGTAGTAAACAGCTGCAATCCCAGCGCTCAAAGGCTATTAGGAGAATCGCCACAGATTAGAGACTGGCCTGAGCTGCATAGTGAGCTACAGAGTTATGACCCTGTTTTTAAAGTTAAAGGAAAAAAGAAAAAGAAAAAAGAAAGGAGGTGCACGTAAGCATACATACAAATACGGTGCAGTATGGGTTGGGCAGGTATGATGGCCACTTCTTTAATCCCAGCACCTGGTGGGGGGGAGGAGGGCAAAGGCAGGCTGATCTCTGTGAGCTCAGTGTCAACTTGCTCTACACGATGAGTTCCAGGCCAGCTAGAGCTATTTAGAGAGACCCTGCCTTAAAACAAAGAAGGAAAAAGAAAGGGGGGAGGGAGAGAGGGAGAAAGGAAGGAAGGAAGGAAGGAAGGAAGGAAGGAAGGAAGGAAGGATCTGGAGTTCAAGCAGGTTCTAGACCTGAGATCTGGTAGTCAAGGGCTTTGACTGGATTTAAATCCAGGGGTAGTATCAAAGAATACTTGCGGAGGGGCTGGAGAGATGGCTCAGAGGTTAAGACCATTGTCTGCTCTTCCAAAGGTCCTGAGTTCAATTCCCAGCAACCACATGGTGGCTCACAACCATCTGTAATGGGGTCTGGTGCCCTCTTCTGGCCTGCAGGCATACACACAGACAGAATATTGTATACATAATAAATAAATATATATATATATAAAAAGAATACTTGCGGGGTGGGGGGGGGCTTCAGCCTTCCTCTCAATCACCAGCAATCCTCTTGCCCCAAATAGGCAGGCAATCTTCATAAAATAGCAAGCTTGCTCTAAAAGCCATCACGCAGGGTCTCAAGCCCTCCCCTCCAATCTGCCTCCCTTCCCCCTCCTCCTATGGAACTCCTCTCATTTCCATTGCCCAGCTAAGCCCCGGGCTAGATAAGTGGATGGTTTTTTTTGAAAAAGCCCCTGCTGGCTTCCAGCTGTGTCTAGGGTACAGGGAAAACGGAGGAAGCTGGGGCCCAACACACAGTAGGCACAATCAATTAGTTGGCACTGTGAGTTGGGAACCCCTCTTTCTTTGCTGTACCAACTGCCCCACCCCTAGATCCAGTGTGAAGCATTCACCGATACTGGAGATGGACGGAGACTTTGCTTCTTCACCTGGACACAGAAGAGGAAGAGGAAGGCAAGGAGGCCCCGAGGCAGACCTGGATTCCCACTCCAATCTGTACTCCCTTACCCTTGCCCCCAGCCTCAGATGGATCATGGGTTTATCTCTCCAGGAAGGTAATGGCTTCTGCTGGGAACCAACTGAGCCACTGAGCCACTTCCGATCCAGCCTCTCCTCCCCACCCACTTGCTTGCACTATGGCAGAGACGGGGCAGGGAGCTCAGTCTGGCTCTCCATTGCTTCTGTGAGAAGTCTGAATGGAGAAGGAAACATTGTAGCAGATCCCAAGTGTCTCTTCTCTACCGCCACCTTTCTTTGCAAGAAGGAATGTCAAGATCTGATTGGTCATAGGATTCCTTCTGCAGTATGCTATTCTGAACTACAAATAACAATAATAGAAAGTCTTACACCAGGCATGGTGGTGCATGCCTTTAATCCCAGCATTTGGAAGGCAGTGGCAAGAGAACCTCTGTGAGTTCAAGGTCAGCCTAGTCTACATAGAGAATTCCAGAACAACCAGGACTACATAGAGAGAGCCGTCTCAAAAAATACAAAATAAATAATATCCTACAGCCTCAGCACCTACTATGAACCAACCCCTATTTCACAGGCATTATGGTTCACATCTACAGATCCAGGAAGGCATTATCTTATCCCAAGTTTAAACATGAAGCCAGAGGTATAAAGAAGCTAGGGACTTTTCCTGCGAGTACACATTCATTAGACGGTCTAGCAGGATTCAGATCAAGGCAAGACTCAGGGAAGGAGGTCCATGGCTCAGACAAGAATTGTAGAGACATTGCCAAAGCCTCACAGAGACTGGACATGTAAGAGGATGCTTGCTTCTATTCTCTTTCTTCCAGCCACACAAGCTAGAAGAATCCTCCCCTGGACACCTCTGAGACAAGGTTTCTACTAGAGTGGGCTCCTCCACATGGCCTGGTCACTGATCGTGAGCAAGCACTCTCTAAAGCTATCTTACCGGATCTGTCTGGTGAGTGACCAGAGGAATCCGCTCTGAGTATTGTTTCAGTCTGATTATCCCATGGGGAGACAGGGATCTTTCTGCTTAGTTTTATTCAAGACAGGATTTCTCTGTGTAGCCCTGACTGTCCTGGAATTCACCCTGTAGAACAGACTGACCTCAACTCAGGGATCTGCCTCCCAAGTGCTGAGATTAAAGGTATGTACCACCATGCTAAGTGGAGCCAGGAGTCTTGACTGACGGGCATTTAGACAGGACTTCCTGGTCGATCCTGTCCAGCGGATGAAGATGCTGGGGAAAAGGGGGATTCCATATCATTTTCCCCCTCTACAGTCTGAATGCCCCAGCCTCTCCTCCTAGGAACTCAGATCCAGAAAGCTTGAGGCAAAGATGGCAAAACAGAGTCAGGTTTTGGCTGTGGCTACACTGGGGAAGGAAAGTCCTTCCACCACTGTTACAATCTTACCTAGAAATACTGAAAACACGTTTCACCCTGCTAGAGAAAAAACACTTATCCCTACTGGCTAGATGCAATGGTCAGCCAGACCACCTCACTCTGGACTCCAGATGCTGGGGGTAACACACACACACACACTTCCAGTGACAACAAAGGTGGTTATGATGTACACACAGTCACATGCATGAGAACACACGCAGCATGGGAAACTTGGCCAGAGGCCAGTGTTCTGCCTGCTAAAGACTCATTGACCCTGACCCCTCTATCCATATCGATTTGGTCAGTCAAAAGACATTTCATTGCTGCCTGGGGCATGGGATGGGGTGCCCTCCGTGTCACTGTAGGGGCTCTCGACCACACTGGCAGCAATTCGGTATCCACTGGCTGTCCTCGGTGACTTTCTCAGGAGTTTGGTGTGTGTATGAAGTGTCCAGGATAAGTGCCTGTGTGTGGTCACTGTGTGTCCATTGACTTTGTGTATGACTGTAATGTTTGTGGAGCTAAAGATACGCATGCCACTACCCACAAGCGCACACTATTCAAAAGCATATTGCTACCATAGACATATGTGGACATATATTGAATGCCAGCATGTGTATAAATCACACTGACAGCTTTACAGATGAAAAGCTTTTGGGACAGCCTGCCTTCAGTTCATTTGGAGCTGGGTTCTCTGTCCTTTGCACAGTTGAGTAAAGGAAACACACACACACACACACACATACACACACCCCACAAACCAGCCTCCTCCTTGACAGCTGCTCCAGGAAGCAACAGGCCCAGAGAAGCTTGGGGAGGAAGATCTTGGCTCAGCTAGTCCTGTAGAGAGGACATCCTAGTCCGAATCACCAAGGAATGTGTTTATTTCCAAGTCTGCTGGCCCACAGTCCCCTTCTCAGGCACATACCCAGTAGTCCTTGGTCAACGAAACCAACCAAGACCGAGCCCAGATGTCAGAGACGATGTAGCTACATTAGAAAACGCACAGGCTCAGAGACTATCACAAATTTGTCCTCAGGGTCCTTCAGAGTAGAGGAGTAGGGAAAGATCTAAGAGAAAGGAAATGGCAGGTATAGGGCCATGTGCGCGCCTTCTCCTGTCACTGGTGGGTTTCTGCCGGGCCTGCTCGGAGGCTCAGCATCTGAATCGCGTCTGTTTGTGAGTTGCTCGCCTGGCTATGAACCATGGTGGGTGGGCTTGACTGTGTGAGGTGTCAAGGGCCGGTGTGTGCTCACGTGTGTTTCCGTGGCTGGACTGGCAGCTCATCCAGAGCGCGCGTCTGCGGGCTTGTGTGCGCGTGAATACTGCCCGCCCGAGGTTTGCGCGTGTGCTCGCGTGTGCCCGGAAGAGCACGGCTGCGGCGGGGCTCGCTTCTCCCTAGGCGGGCAGGCCGCCGCTCACCCAGCCCGCCGGCTCAACTCCGCCCCCTCCGCCCGAGTAAACTTTTCCCAAATCCGCGAGCCGCTTAGGGCGAGCCGCCCCCGAGGCCTAATCCGCGCCCCCTGCGGATCTGCATAATCGGGTTAGCGGCCGCGCTCCCTCCCGCTCCCGCCACCGCCGCCGCCGCCGCGCGCGATTCTCTCGCTGTCACTTAGGGAGGCTCAGTGCGATTTGCGGCCTAATCCCCCGGGATCGCTCGGCCGCCGCTCCCCGAGGGGCCGCCAGATTGTTCCCTTCATAATTGATTGACTCTATTTGCCGGATTGGGACTTCAAAGCGCCGGCGGCGCGGGGGCGCCTGGGAAGGAGCCTGGCCCGCGGCGGGCGGGGCTCCGGCTTTGGCGCTGTCGCAGCGCCCGGAGGTTGAGCCCAAGATGCGACGCGAGCAGGTCCTGTGGCCTCAGTGATGCCGGGCAAGTTTGACCTGGTGCCATGCTGGTCCCTTCATGTGTGTGCACTAGATCTCTCGCCTACCCAGAACCTGTAGATCTCCCCATTTTCGAGACAAGCAAAGGGATTCAGAGAGGTTTCCTTATTCTCCGAAGACCTTACCGCCCAGTCCTACTTCAAGTTCTGAAGATATAAATGTGAGCCAGCTATTTCTGTCTCCGTGGAACTTGATTCTGGTGGTGGCAGGGGTACATGCAAGAAATGTGAAATAAAATGAGCAGAAAAATAACGTCCCCAAGTGACCTGATAGTAACCGAGGTGGGGCGGGGGTAAATAAGAGGTGGCCCTAGGCTCCTTATAGAGATACGTTAGCTGAATTCATAATGGCTGGAAGAAGCCAATGCTGAGAAAAGCTAAGGGACTAAGCTTGGGCAAAGACAAGGTGGATGGGAAGATCCTGACCCAAGAACCTCAAAGCCTCAAAGTCAGCACAAGCTCAGCCCTTAATAGAAATGGCCAGATCCACTAGAAGAGGCTCCTGCCCGGCTTCACACAACCCACCTACCACCCTCTGTCTCCTGTGTTCCATATCTCTGACCAGAGACTGTCTTAGTGGGTGGCCCTGAACGCAGAGCCTCCTGGATCTACAAACAGCCTTCTCTTTCCCCCACTCCTAAGGAGGGAGAAGTGGAGCAAAGGAAAGGCCCCCTCTTCTTCATGTAGCTATAGCCAGGCTCCCAGGAATCCCAATCCCAGACTTGAGAATCCCCAGAAACGCTTAATTAATTCTTGATTACTCACTGTCTCTGCAGCTGCCATTAAACCACTTCCCCAGCCTGGGCCCAGTCAGGCCATGTAATTAAATTAGCACAGGGCGAACATCCAGGCAAGAGTCAGGTACTCCTGCTGGGCCTCTTAGAACTTCCAAGGAAGTGAGGAAGAAACAAGGCTCAGAGATACCTAAGGGAGCACCCAAGACCACTCGGCAGAGCTAAGACTAGGACCCCAGTGCACCACCCCCTCATCTCACCTCTCCTGAGACCTCTGCTCTAAGCATTTATTTTAAACCTTGGATATCTCTAAAACTGAAAGAGATTTCCTGCTGTCCTTAAATCTATGCCAGTTCTCTGTATTTGAGGAGGAATGCATTTGAGACACTGGGGAGGGGAGACAGATCTCTGTAGGGCAGGAAGGAGAAGACTGAAAGCTTCTCTTGTGTCTAGAATCAAAAGGGAGGGGCATGGGAGATGGGGACACTAGAGGTTGAGCCATCGTCCTTGCAAGGTGCTGGTGAGCATAGGAGAAGAGTTTGGCGTAGAAAGACAGGTTCTCACCACAGGGACTCAATGAAATGAGGAAGTCACTTTCCTTTTCACAGAGGAAGCCAGAGAACATAGAATCCTGCTTGGGAGAACATGCTAAAGCAGGGGTTCTCAACCTGTGGGTCACGACCTCTGATGACCCTTTTCATGGGCTCACCTAAGACCATCAGAAAACACAGATGTTACATTACGATTCATAATAGTAGCAAAATTACAGTTATGAAGTAGCAACAAAATAATTTTATGGTTGGGAGGACATGAGGAACTGTATTAAAGGGTCCCAGAGTTAGGAAGGTTGAGAACCCCTGCTAAAGGCACACTGTAAGCAGAAGGGACTAGAGCATCAAGCCACCTGCTCAATAAAGTGGACCTAGCTGGTTTCTCTGCTGCGGTCCTCCCTCCCTGCAACCTTTCCCTCCTCAAGCTGGAAGATGCTTGCTGACAGCCCTCCTCCCCCAAACCTAGCTCCTTGTCACTTCAGGAAATCAGAAATAAGCCTTAATGATTAGAGGAAGACTAGAGGGAGATGGGGCTTAGAGGCCCAGGCTCAGGAGGTGCTAAGAGGCAGCAAGACTCAGAGTATTAGGGGTGCGGAGCTAATAGCTGCTTTGGCTGTACCCCTCCCCCAAGGCTACAGTACCCGGGGAGGAAGGGGGGAGGGGAAGATGTGGAGGAGGAAGTGTGGACAAGAAGGCGATTAGGAGAGAGAATGGCTGAAGAAGCAGGGAAAAGAGTGATGTAATTCAGGAGGGGAAGGTGAAGAGGGAAGGCAGGCTAGGGATGAGGGAAACAAATAAGACACAGAGGCTGGAGTGGGCCATTAAACAATATTGACAGTATGGTCCTAGTTTTAAAATGTTAAAATAAGCCGGGTATAGTGCTACACAACCTTTAATCCCAGCACTTGGGAGGTAGAGGCAGGTGGATCTCTGTGAGTTTGAGGCCAGCCTGGTCTATCTATGTAGCAAGTTCCAAGTCATCCAAGGCTACAAAGGGAGACCTTGTCTCAAAAACAAAAACCCCACCAGAATAAACGTTAAAATAAAACTATGTGTGTGGTGGGAGAGCAGAAAGATGGCTCGGCAGGTAAAGGCACTGGCTACCAAGTCTGGTGATCTGAGTTCAATCCCTGGAACCTACTAGGTGGAACGAGAGAACCAACTCCTGAAAGTTGTTTTCGGACTTACACGCTCCAGCCATAGCATGTGTGTGTGTGAATGCGTATACACACACACACACATACTCTCACACACACTAAACTATATAAAATGTAAAAAAAAAAATTAAACTCTAACATGGGAAGGAAATGAGAACCCCTAAATTACTGATAGTAGGATTTAGGGACTAGGAAGTAACAGGGCGGTTAGTTTTTTATTTGTATCATTTTGCATTTTTTTAATCTTTTCAAAACATTTATTGTTTATATATATTTATGAAATAAAGCGTTAAAGAAAAATGAAAGGCTAGAAGTAAAATGCTTGCATGGGGGGTGCAATCTGACTAGGGCAAGACAGGCAGTCAATGGGGAGCAGGTTGGCTCAAAGGAATAGAAGGCTTTTACCCAAGCAATGCCAAATACATTCCTTAGCCATGTCCCTACCACAGAAAATCTGGCTAAGGATGAGTAATTGAAGGCTAATTGGGTTTTAGGCTTGTTAATGCCCTGCAAATGTTTGCACAGAGGAGAGCCAGTCGATCCGGATAAATGACTCCCCGTGGGACACACTGGACACATTGGTGGAAGAAACATGAGGAGAAAGAGCATTATGAATGGTGAGCAGAGGGAGGGGTTTTCACTCCAGTCCGGAGGCCAAGGTGAGGGGCACTGAGATGCCCCTGGAGCTCTAGGGTTTAGCAAAAGCGGTAAGAAAAGGCTAGTTTAGGAAGCACTGGAACCATGCCCTGAAGTGGGATTCCTCTAGCGTCAGGGAGGAGACCAAAGGAAGGCGTGGGCTAGAGACACGCCCCAACACACCGCAGAGTCCAGCGTACTGCAGGGCTGGCGTTCTGTTCTCACCAGGGAGTGAGGAGCTAAGCAGGGCACAGAGACAGGGGGGCACTGAGGGCTACTTCTGCTCTGCCCACAGAGAGGGTTGGATATATGGTGCACAAAAGAATGGATGCCTTTGAGAACCATTTCCTGGCCTGGGCTATACGGGAACATGGGGAATTGAATCATCCACCTCCCGGGCCCAGGTCACAGACCTTCCTTCCAGATTCACCTCTACTAAACCCTCGCTTGAGACCCAGGCATTGGGCAAGAGAGTCCCTGAGGCTCCCAGTCTCTGACCCGTGGATATTGTTGGCTTCTGACTCTGACATAAATATGGGATGGGGCCACAAGAAAAGGGGCCTCTCCAGTTCCCCTAAAGAGGTCAAATGATGCCAAGAGAGCCGCCTTGGAAGGGGGGCAGCCCTGGAAGACAATGGCTTGAAGGGAACGCTTTTCCTCAGAGCTGCTGCTGGAGCAGCTCGGCCACACGTGTGCTGTGGAGCCACAGCCTTCCTGGCCTCCTCTCCCCTTTCCAGAGGCAGAAATATTGGGGAAGCTTTCAGAGGATCAGCTGCACAATGTGTTTGCTCCTCCTCAGGCCTGACTTGGGGACTGAGGACCCGTGTGACAAGGAAGGAAACATTTAATGAGTTTGTATTCCCCTGGCAGCACAGTGACTGGCAGCTGCCCCAGGGGGTCACCACTCTTCCTGTGTCCAAGAAGAGGATGCAGCAGCTGCGGGCCAGCTCTACACATGCACATGTGAACATGTCTGTGTCCCCCGCCTGAACATGTACCTGGGCAGGACTGGTACCGGAGACGACTTTTCAATAAACAGGGTTTGGGGAGAAGGGAAGGAGTCTGGGTAACTACTTTCCTTTCTGCAGGGCCTCCACTGCCTGAGCCTCAGCTCTCTGCCTGGTACCCTTGGGTCACTCTTCACAAGACCAACCTGAGCCAGGTAGGTGGGTGGGAGGCAGCCTAAGGCTGCCCACAGTGGGGTCGGAAGGAGTCTGGGGGCATGGTCGATGTTGAGGCCTGAGTCTGCATGGGTAATGAGGCCAGGGACTGGCTTGTCAATAACATTTAAGTACTTTTCTCCCATTTTCAGGCCAGGCTGAATTATTTATTTGTTTCTGGTCAATTGTTGGTAATATCATTAGCATTTGTCCATCAAATATAGGGAGCGGAGTGTGAATGGCCCCCTCCACAGACCCCCACATCCCAAACTGACTCTCAGAAGTCAATCCCCCTGATCTCAGCGGCCCTGGATCCAGCATGTTCTCTCTTCCCACAGAGCAGCCAGCGAGCAGCGCTAAGGAGCCGGCTAGTGGGTGTGCTTCCTGGTCTTCCTACACTCCCACCACCAACGCAGAAACCCATCTTCCTACAGTCAGGTACCACATCTGCAAAGAGACTCTTTGGGAAGCAAGCCAAGTCTAGCAGAGGAAGACTTGGATGGCAGACAGTGGCAGGGCCCAGGAGTAGGCAGGGGAGTCAACCTGCATCTAGAGAACAGCTGGGCCTTTGGAGTCAGCTCTATGCAGAATCTTTTCTCTGGTTCAGCACTGATTCATAAACCAGAGTTCGTTTTTCCGTTCAGACAAGACTCCCAGGAGATGAGCTCTCTTCACCCCAGATTAAACACTTAGATGAGGATTTGTTTTCTTGTTCTGCAATCAATCCCCCCAGGCCTCCCTCAGACCAGGATCTCAGGATAGATCTCCAAGGCCGAACCTTAGGCCTAGCTTTGGTACTTGTGGCTCCCTACACTACCCCACTGAAACCAAAGGAGCCCCAAGGATTAGTGCCCAGTATGTTTATCTACACCTATCCACCTAGCATCCAGGTCAGGAGCTTCTGAAACCAGGCCTTTTATGGACCAACTTAATCTGCTTCCATCCTCCAGTGTAAGATTTAAAGAAGAAAGTGAGGAGTGAGGCATTCTTTTTGTTTGTTTGTTTTTTGAGACAGGGTTTTTCTGTAGCTTTGGAGCCTTTCCTGGAACTAGCTTCTGTAGACCAAACTGGCCTCGAAATCACAGAGATCCATCTGCCTCTGCCTCCCGAGTGCTGGGATTAAAGGCATGCGCCACCACCAAGTGAGACATTCTCGAGATAGTGGGTGTGTGTAGGAAGCTTATGGAGAGGGATGGGGAGAAATGGCCAGGGCAGCAGTATTGGAGGAGGAGGTCCAGTGTGTTGCAGGGACACTACAGACTCAGCCCACCCCACAGCCCAGGCTACTGTGGGAAGGCCTTTCAGAGCTGCCACAGATTGGGATGGGCTGAGGCCTGCTTTCCTCCTCCTCCACTCCCCTGTCATCTACAGACTGATTCTGAGGAGGGCATGGCCCTGGGAGAGCATCTGAGGACAATTCCAGAGGAGGAAGTCAAATGTGAGTGGTCAACAGCAAACTCTCCTAGGAGCTGCAGGCACGAGTAAGGACATCCACAGCAGACTTTCTGGGCATGACAGATAAATGGATGGGGGCACAGGAGCAGTGCGTGGAGATATAGGTGGTTATGAAAGCCAGAGGATGGGGCTAGAGAGAAGGCTGGGTCATTAAGAGCACTTACTGCTCTTAGGAAAGACCTGAATTTGCTTCCAAACACTCAAATCCAGAAATTCACAACTGCCTGGAACTCCAGGTCCAAGGGAGCTGACACCCTCTTCTGGACTCCACAGGCACCTGCATTCATGTGTGTGTGTGTGTGTGTGTGTGAGAGAGAGAGAGAGAGAGAGACAGAGACAGAGACAGAGACAGAGAGAATCTTCAATAATTGTTTAAAAATAGTTGGGGGGAGTGGCAGTGTGGGGTGGGGTACAGCAGGCTGAAAAGTTTTCAGGGCAAAGAAGGGTGCCTGACAGAGGAAACTGGTGATCTTTCTTCCTCCGCACCTGCTGGGCCCAGCAGCTTCAGCAGATGAAGAAGTCTCCCCCAGGCTGCAGCTCCTTCTCCTCAGTCACTAAGCAGGATTAGCCTCCTCTTCCTCAGGAGGAGGGGGCTCAGCTCCGGCATCAGCCACCAGCTCTGGCACTAATCCCCCTAGCTTTCTAATCCATCCACGACTTTCTTAGGCATTAGCGTTGGGCTCTCAGCTCCCTAAGCACCACCCTGAAGATGGGAGCTGGGCTCTGAAGGGAATTAGGCCAGCCTCAGAGGATGGCTAGGCAGACAACTGGAGCGAGTCTGGGGATTCCATGTACCCTTCAGCTGTTCCTCTGTAGCTCCCCCCAAGACAGGGTTGAGGGTCTTTTCTGGATCACTAATAAAACTAGGTGAGGAAGGGCAGAGAGGGTCAAAGGAAGTGCTCTCCTGGGCTACTGAATATAGAGGGAGTACCACATGAAGGGATGAGGGTAGCTCAAAGCTGCCAAATAAGATAGGGAAGTTCAGAAAACTGCCGTGAGAGACACCAAAGATAAACTGAGACCAGGCTGTGAAGGGCCTGAATGGCAGCTGAGAGATTCAAACTCTAACCTGGGGAGAATAAGAAGTCATGGTAAGAAAGTACAGAGCCATGGTGTTGGTGCCAGGGAAGTCACTCAGTGCCAGCTCCAAGCTTGTTGGGACACCATAACTCCCCATGTAGCCACAGCAGCAAGTGTAGCCTGTCTGGGAGGTGAGGTGAAACTGGAGACCATTAGCTACCCATAGCTGCACTTCTGGGCCTTCTGCTCATTCGTACTTGGATGACAAAAGCCCCAGGTGTTGCACAGGGCAGGGGCCAGTGCAGAGTGGGCAGAACCTCCCTGTGTCCCAGGATGCTCCCCTGGAAGACCTGTCATACCACGTCCAGTCCCCAAGAATGGCCATGGGCTTCTTTCTTATTATGGCAGCCTACACATGGAGCTGAGAACACAGGATGGCAGCCTGTGCATGGAGCTGAGAATACAGGAGAATATGTGGGCGCAGGGGTCCCCTGAAGGTCAAGGGGGGCTGTTCAGGAACTCCTTCTTTTTCCCATCACACCCTCCCTTCCCTGGCCCACCACCCTAGGTTTTTTTGTTTTTTTTTTTTTTAAATATTTATTTATTTATTATGTGTACAATATTCTGTCTGTGTGTATGTCTGCAGGCCAGAAGAGGGCACCAGACCTCATTCCAGATGGTTGTGAGCCACCATGTGGTTGCTGGGAATTGAACTCAGGACCTTTGGAAGAGCAGGCAATGCTCTTAACCGCTGAGCCATCTCTCCAGCCCCACCACCCTAGGTTAAACCACCCACAAACATTGCCCAAGTGGTCATTAGTATCACCAAGCCAAAAACTTTACTAAAATTCTCTACTTTTTTTTTTTTTTGAACAGATGAGACAAATGAGGCTTAAAAGGATGTCACTTTTCTGGGGCTGGAGAGATGGCTCAGAGGTTAAGAGCATTGCCTGCTCTTCCAAAGGTCCTGAGTTCAATTCCCAGCAACCACATGGTGGCTCACAACCATCTGTAATGAGATCTGGTGCCCTCTTCTGGTCTGGTGGCATACATGCAGACAGAGCACTGTATACATAATAAATAAAAATAAAAAAAAATTTTAAAATTAAAAAACAAAAAAAAAAAAAAAAGGATGTCACTTTTCTAACCTCACATAGCAAGTGAGGACACCGAAAGCAGGGAAGCCGTGGGAAGGACATCCTTTCACAACCAAAGTGGAGTGTAGTACAGCACCTGCAAGCCCGCCCGGTGGAGTGTGATGGATTTCCCACAGAAGGCACTCTGCCTACTGCTTTCGGCAAGATGGCCTCCTGAGCCTCGGGTTTCTCGATTGGAAATGAGTTGATAATTCCAACTCACAGGACAGCTGTAGTCCATATCTGGTAGGATAATACATATATAGAGCTGGGAAGGAGGGTTGGTTGCTATTGCTTTGAGAAAAAAAAAAAAAAAAAAAAAACTGCTGCTACTGAGTGACCAGGCAGAGGGATGGGATGGATTCTGAGCTATAATTCCAAAGTCTTTAGACGGGCCATCCCAGAGGTAGTGATAGATAGCTGGGATCCCAGGCTTTTTACAGGGGTGGGCAGTCGGGCAGGCCAGAGTATCGAGTGGATGATGGGATATTAACAGGCTGGGAGGTTCATCACGGCAGGTTCGTTAGGCTATCGCAGCAGGCCACTCTCATTGGGCCTCCGTAATGGGCCTCCACTGGATTATCTGCTCCCACCTCCACTCAGTTTACACTGTCAAATCGAGTTTGCATTTTAAATGGGAATTTGACAAGATGGGCAATTTGTCTGCTGACGAGGTTAATGGGTGTTATCCCTGGGGACTAGGGAGGGAGAACCCATGCCCTTTCGTGGTCTGGCCTGTGCTCAGATCAATGACCCCTGCTCTTCCCTTCCACTGTGTGCTCAGACTACCGATCCCAGAAGCTACCCTGTGTGGCGCTCACCACCTCCAGGCAGTCTCCCAGAAGCAGCCTGCTATGGCCTACTTCTAGTAACTGGGCTGTGTGACAAGCCTTAACCTGGACTAGGGTTGGGTTCTGAGGACTGAACCTTGTCACCTCTCAAAGTAAGAACCTCCACTCTTAGAACCAGGCTCTGAGGTCAGGGCCGAAGTTTCCCTCAGAGCTGTGCCCTCTGCCACCTGCCCCACCCGTGAAGCAAGTGGTGTTCAGGTTGCCACACCTGTTTCAGTGCTGGGACAGGGTCATCTTGGCAAGAAAAGGCTTTGAAGCTGTCGCCTCTAAGTCTTCCAGATAGGCGCAGACTTGACCTCCCCAACACTGGGTCAATCTCCACGCCTGCCTTCCACGTAGAACTGGGCAAGAACCCAGGCTTCTAGGAACCTAGCCAAAGCCAGGTGCTGGGCCAGGCCAGGGTGTGTCAGGGTTGTAGAGGAAGATGCCTCCTCCTCGGCTTTGCAGGGGCCCAGCGCCCTGCCCTTCCCCACCCTGGCTAATGTGCCACAATTACCTCCTAAGTGCCCAAACAAATGTGGCTGCTGGGGAAAGTGACACGGGCTCCAGGTGATGGATTCGTGCCATCGGGGAGCCGGGCGGAGCGGGCCCCACGCGGGGGGGCAACACTAATATTGTATCAGCGTCGGAGCCGGCGCCACGAGCCGGTGATGAATATGTGTCACTTTACACGGCGCACACTCGGGGGCCTGGCTGCGCAGGCATGGAAAATAGAGTGTCTGGGATTAATGATATTGAAAATGATAGAGAGCAGATTGGAAATGGCTTCGCCTGCCCGACCCGCAGAGATGGAAACGTACCTCACAGCTATCTGCCCAGGCTCGGCCCCCACCTGCCCCCCTCCCCACCTTCCACCAGCTGCAGAGAGGCTCATGATGCGGACCCTGAGTTTTGGTTCTACCTGCAAAAGCTTGAGACAGTATGAGTAGGGGTTGGTGGACCTGTGAGCAGAAAGACAGAGAATCAAGAAAATCAGCCCTTGATTGGCTTTTGACCCGGAAGATCCTCACCCCCATCTACCTAGTGAACCTTGACCTTGTCCACAGACAAAACTCTGATCTCAATTCCAGCTGAGACATGTAATTCTGGAAGCTTGAGAGTCTCACAAGATCATAGGAGCCGCAGTGATGGAGGGGTGTGCGCGCGTGCGTGCGTGCGTGTGTGCGTGCGTGCGTGCGTGTGTGTGTGTGTGTGTGAAAGGCTGAGGCCAGAGCATGTAGGTACACTCAGTGTAGTGAATTCCACTGCCAGGGAAGAGCTCAGAATCCAGGCTGTTACTCCATGGACTAGACTAGTAAGGAAAGGAACAGGTGTCTCCTCCACTGATGTCTAAGTATTTACATTGGTTTTGATGAATGTATCTGTATACAAAGTATATATCTGGAAGAGACAGACAGACAGACATACAGACAGAGTATCTGATCACAAACATACCTGTGGGTTGTGTCTGTCCTGTGCAGAAATAAGAGTAACTGGATCGATCAGTCATTCCGTGTGCCTTGGTGTTGATGTGCATGTGTAAGGGATTTTGCCCTTGGGGGGGCTCATCTTAGGTCACTTTGTGCCCATGAGACTCTGTGTGAAAGTGTGTCTATGAGAATATGCAGATATTCACCCAGAGATAAAGAAGGTGTGGGCAAGGACAAACTTTTCTGGGATCCTAGGTGCCCATCATAAGCTAAGTTCCCAGCACCAGCGCAAGACACTTTTCCCCGCAGGAGTGGGATTTTTATCAGGCTGAAATTTCAACAATTTTTTCAGAGGGACTTCAAGCTTGAGACCATCACCTTAGCTCAATATCTATCGGTCTTCACTTGAACCAAGGATAGAATAATACACCAGTTGACCCAATGATACTAGTTTTTGTTTGTTTTTGAGACAGGATCTTGTTAAGTGGTCCAGTCCGGCCTCAAATTCTACATCCCCATTTCCACCCCTCAAAGATATTACAGGCATGTACCATCTCTCCCGGCTTACAAATGCTTCCTAGAGGCTCCTGAGGTGGCAGGTCCTTTCTGAAGAAGGGACAGATGTGGTTCCAGATGTCATAGACCATTAAAAGAGACAGATGCTAAATGAATGAAGGGCTAAGTAAACAAGTAATGATAGAGCAGGGAAGGGCTACAAAGTGAGCATTGAGATGGCCATGAAAAGATAAACGGGGTGACATACCACTGGCTGAGATGGGCAGGGTCAGCTCTGTACAGCGACCTCTGAGCTGGAGATGAGGAGCTGCGGAGAAAGGAGAACAGGGACACAAGCTAAGCCCTGCTAGGAGGCAGAGACAGAGGAAGGCCAGAAGAAAGAACTGGACAAGATATGACTTTGGGTAGGTATGGAGCTGTTTGGGTGGGTGGGTGTGTGCGCACGTGTGCGTGTGTGTGTGTGGTGTGTGTATGTGACTGCTACACAGCCTAGCCTGGCTTTTATGTGAATGATGGAGATCCAAACTCCAGCCCTCTTGTTTGCAAAACTAGAGCTTTTATCCTCTGAGCCATCTCCCCATCCCCTGTTGGAAGATTAAGAGAAAGACAAGCCAGGCATGGTGGTTCAAGTAATCCCAGCATTTGGGAGACAGGAGAACTGCCATGAATTTGAGGCCAGCCTGGGCTACATAGTGAGTTCCAAATTAGATACCCCCATCTGAAAGAGAGAGAGAGAGAGAGAGAGAGAGAGAGAGAGAGAGAGAGAGAGAGAGAGAGAGAATGAACAGTAGTTCTGATGCCTTTCAGGAGGCTGTGGGGTCCAGGGTCTGCACACCCCAGTATCTCACATGTGATCACCACTTGCAACAGCAATAATAGAGTATATTTCTCTAGATCTTTCCTAGAAGTATCTTGAAAGCCTTGGGACCCCTCTGGGGAGTTTTCTCTTCAGCCTGGCCTCTCTGGCTCTCCCTGGGTCCTTCCTCACCTCCACTCTCCTTATCACTGGGTTACTGAGCAAAGCCTTGCTCTGAGACCACCTTTGCCCTCCCTACCCAACTCTCCTCCAAAGCAGCAGTACCCCACCTCCCACCCTTCTCCCTACCCCTCCCCTGCAAGCTGGCACCTGAGAAAAATGGGCACGAAGGGAGAAGGATTGCTACAAGGCCCACTCCACCAGAGGACAGAGTGGTAACCTGACTCCACCCCAGATTTAGCATAATCCACCCACTCTGCCCTAGTCTGGAGCCCAGGCAAGCTCCTAGTTGGCAGTGACCTCAGTGTTTGGAGGAGGGAGAAGGGACTTAGGAACTAACTGTCCCTCCCTAAGGCTCCCTCTCTCTCCCTTTCTGCTCAGTCTGACTTTGCTGGCCCACATTCTCTCAATCTCTATATTCCTTTCCCTCCTTCCCTGCCTCTCTCTCCCTTAGTCATTTGCAGAGCGGAGATGGCCTAGCCCATCTGGGAGCGAGAGCGCTGCCCGGTGACGGAGGCGCAGGTAATAGCAGAGTGGAGGAGAGAGACGTGGAAATTTATGACATTGAAAATGACTGAGGGAGAGTGTATGTGTGTGAGTGTGGGAGAAAGAAGGGGGAGGAGGTGGTGGGAAGGGAGAGAGGGAGTGTGCACACTGCTGCTTCACACATCCACAAGACCTTACTTTCTCCGAGGGAGAACAGCCTTGTTGGAGTGGGGAGCAATGCCGGGCTATGGACAAAGGCAGGAGGGCAGACAGATGATGGCATGGGGTGGGAAGGGGAGAGAAGAGAGGTGACAGTCACTGAAAGCATAGTTAACAACCGCAGGAGAGTCACCCAGAGCTACCAGTTGGTAATGGCCTGCTTGTCCCTGCCTGTCCCCCACTTCAGAAGCTGTAGTCTGAGGAGGGACAGTCCCTATGACATAGGGCAATATGGAGCCTGGAATATGAGCTAGAGGTTGTCTAATGGGTGTGCCGAGGAAGGGTCAGACAGACATCACAGCAGGTCAGTGAGGGACTGAAGCCGGAACTCCTTTCTCCCAGAGTGGGTTCTGTCTCCCCGAGGTGTCAGTGCAGGGAAACAGTATAAATGAATCAGGAAAGGCCAGATGCCTTCCTTACAACCTCTTGTCGGGAGAGAATCGATTCCTTGGATGCTAAGCCCCCTAATCCCTCTACTCCAGCCATCTCCAGACCACTCAGAACACTGGTACTAGGCATAGAAGTGATTAGACATCCTTCAGAGAGCTTAGACTGCATCCCAGTAAGGACCACCTCAGGCCCAGAACACTGTACACCCTGCTCTCCTTGATTCTGCCATTCTGGCTCACATACTGTTGAGTCTCTGCCAGCCACCAGCTTTAAACCAAGACTCACTTAATAGGTACCCAACTAGAAAGAAAACGAGGCAACTCTAAGTTCCACAGTATGCCCTCTCCTTTATACTGGCCCTCCACGGAGGCCCATCTGCCCCTGTCCCTCCCTCCTATCCCTTAACAGTCTGCCCAGAACTTCTTGGATGAATCTTCCCCATCCTCAGGCATGAGAGGAGGCTGTCTACAGATCGGAACACAAGATTTAGAGCCAGACAGCCTCCCGAAAGCACAGTTCTGCTAGGTGATTAGAAGCTCTTTGCTGAATGTCTCTGAGCCCGTTTCCTTGCTCTCCTCTGGAAAACAGGGCTGTGATGAGGGTCACATAGCAACCTGTACACAAAATGACTGGCACGGAGAAGGTGGCTCAACAAATGACAGCTGTCATCTGGCCCCTCTGAGCTCACACATAACTCTGTCTTGGCTCACAGCTACATGTAGAGGGATGAGGCAGGGCGCTGTGGGTGAGCAAAGGAAGCCAAACAGCAACAGCACAGGAGAAAGCTGCACATGGGAAAAGAGAGAAAACCAGAGCTGTGGTAGAAGACACTCGGGCTAAACCTAAAAGGGACTTCCTTCCCATCCTGAGACCCTAGAGAAAGACACATTTCAAAGTCACCCCCACTCCCATCTCACCCCAAACCTGGTCCAGTCTGTCCTCCTCCTGGAGGCAGCTCAGAAACAGCAGCAACTGCCCTGCCTGGGGAGCAGTGGGGGAGGTGAAGAGTTCACAGGGCTCAGAGGCTGTGGGCCGCAGGCCTCCCACCCAGCCCCAGTGCCCTGGCCTGGCCCATTGTGGCCGCATAAAAGGTGACGGATGGTTAATAGGGGAGATAACGGGATTCATAAGGGAAATTTATCGGTCACTCTGGTGGTATAAATATGTTTATAGCGGACCAAGGGGAAATGAAGAAGCCCCAATAAATCACCATGAAGCCACCAGCAACTAATAGGCAAGCGGCCGTAGGAACCCCAGCGTTGGTGCTTGTAGACACCCCCTCTGGCTGCCTGGTAATGGCATGGCAGGGCTGCAAACTCGTCAGCCTGGACATCTGTCCCACGCAATAGCAAGAACAGGACTCCAGGGGCCACCGCTGCTAGACCGGAACTACCCTGCTTTCCTGTAACACCTCCCCCACTCCACCCCCCCACCATGGGGGATCTGGACTCAGCTGACTAAAAAGACCTAGTGAGCTGTAGGTGTATGGACCAAGGCCGGGAGGCTCCGGTGTCAGGCTGACTTCAAAACTTGATGCTGTCACTTCCCAATTCCAGCCTCTTTTGGAATAACGTCATCTGCAAATGAACCTAGAAATGTCCAGTCGTTGTAAGAAGAGCTATGACCCACGGCTGAGTGCTTGGCACCTTAAAAGCGTCAGTGAGTGGCAACTATTCTTGCTCCTGGGCAGGGTTGCCCCTGTTTAGGAAGGGTGAGAACTAGATAGCATCCTGCACACATGCTCTATAAGAAAGCTAAGACCCAGAAACTAGAGGCCTGGCTACAGTCACACCCTAGAAAAGAAAGGCTATTTGCTGCCAAGCCTAGGACTCCTTCTCCTGTCCCAGCCTAAGTCTATGCGAAGGTTCTGAGGGCTCCCTATCCGTGCTTGCTGAGGACGTCTAGGATTTTAGAGACCCTGAAGCATTTAGGGCAAAGTCACTGACGGTGATGGCCGGTGCTAATGCTTGAGACCCAGGTCTCCTGACACCTGTCCCCTCATCGCTGCTTCTACTCCACAGAAAAGGCTGGCCTGTCCTCACCCCAGCGCGACGCGAGCCTGAAGCCTTTCATCGGAATACCCAGACCCGTTTGGGGTCTATGCATTCCGCTATCCTGGTCATAGTTAGGCCAAAGTCCCTTCTGGCGACTTCATTCCTTTCTTCCTGCCTGCGGCAAGTTTTCCTGAGCTCCCTTGGCAAACATAATATTGGGCAAAATAGATAAGGCCCTGCCCTGATGGTGCCCGTTGCCGGCTAGAGAAGTCAGGTGGAGATTAAGGAACAGGATGGGGTGTGTGCTACAGCTAGGGAGGTACAGGAGAATGAATAGCAGGCAGGCGAGACAAGCATTTCCGGCGGAGGGTACCTGGAGTGAGTGAGGAGGTCAAGGAACGACCTGAGCACAGTAGGCTTGGTTTGGCTATTTCCGGGTCACTGCAGAGGGGCAGTGCAGACACCACCTCCACTTCAGACTCCACCAACACCGAGTCCCTGTTCCTTCCCGGGGTCACTCCTCCCTGGACAGTGCTGCAGCCTGCACCCCATTTAACTACAAGGATGGAATGGCCTCTCCCCTCACCCTATCCCAGCCTGATCACCAGAACTGTCTCCGAGACCCTATCACCCTTCCCAGGGCTGGGTCCTTAAACAGATAGTCCCTAGGACCCTACTTTAAACCCATTGCTTTGGAGAGAGTAGGGACCTGGGCTACCTTTCTCCTTTCCCACCTTCATTCCGTACTCCTTATGGTTCCCCTCTCTCTCCCAATCTAGTGGCTGTCTCCCCACTCCTGTCTCTGGACTTCTCTCCCGTCCTGCTCTCCCTCAGTTTCGGGCTCGACGTCTTCAACTCCCCCCCCCCCCCCCCCAACCCAGGCCTCCTCCCTAGCCGGGCGGGGGAAATCGCTCCGTAAATAGGCGGATGGCCCGGGGCGCTCCGGGCGCAGACACTCGTTTTTAGAGCCGGTAATTGACTCCTTTCAGTTGATAATTCATGGCTTGCATATGCGCTTTAATGCGGGCGCCCGGGGAGGCGCGGCAGGCGGGGCGGCCCTTCGCTGGGCGAGCTGCAGAGCCGCGGGAGCAAGCCGGCCGGCCTGGCTGCGTCCTCATCACCCGACCCTCGGGTCTAGGTCCCCCGGAGGTGCGGGCGCCCGCTCTGCTTGCCTGTCTGAGGAGCAGAGCACTGGGTAACCGGAAAGGTTGTAGGGGTGAGGCGGGACTGCACTGGTGGAGCCTTGCACGAGAATGCAAGGGCAGAGCACAGGGACACCTCTTCCTCACGCAGTCAAAGGGGAAACTGAGGCTGGAACTTAGCAGCATTCCTCCGAACAGACACAAAACCTGAACTCTCAAACGTACTTCTCAAAGGGTGTGGGTAGGAGGCTCTGGACCCAGCGGCTGTAGAGATCCCTTCACCCAGGAACTTTTCTTGTTTCCGAATTAAAGTCTTCTCCGGTAATGGCCCATCCTGTTGCTCTCTCACAGACTGTTACAGAGGGGCCAGCTCTTCCCCGAGAATCTGGGATCGGACACCTAGACAGGAGGCCTCCCACCTCACAGACTCTGAGCTGGGGAAGCCCACGTCTCTCCCACCTGCCCATCATCTTCTGTGGGTCCGCAGCCTCCTGGTTCCGAGGCACCTATGATCTTTAATGCCTTCTTAAGGTTTTTGGAGGATCTGGGCTACCTGCCCAATGTCACAGAGCAGAGCGAAACCTGTGCCCAGATCAAGTCCTCAATGAGTGGGAAGAGAGTAGATGTTCCAGAGGGTCCCTGTGCACCCCACACTGACCTCGAGGAAGGTCCCCACAGAGGAGCTGGGGGAAACTGAAGGACCTGCCCATAGTCACACAGATCGGGTGATTTCAGATAAAAGCGGAGCTGCTATACGGTGGGTCAGAGATTAAAGTCAGGGTTGAAGCTGGACTGGGAATAAGCCGCAAGAGGCATTAGCTCAAAAGAGAAAGCCAATCCTGAAGATAGGTCGGTCCCCAGGACAGGACTTCCTGTTTACTCGGTCCCTCGAGCTGTATTTCTTGCTCACTTTCCTGTAACTAATTTCACCCCAAAGAGAATTCTACTCCCTCTGCCTTAAAATCCAAGAAGGTTAAACCAATGTCAAATCACCTAACTTACTCCTGCGTCTCTCTCACCGTTCTTCCAAAGACCGATTTCCCCATCTGTACAACGGAGCTGGAGGATCAGAGAGGGGAAGTTCGATTTCCAGTAGGTCTGATAGCAAAAGGCTCCTGCTCGGCTTTGTGAAGCTCAATGCTGCCCTCTGCTGTCCATACTTTGTAATCAGCCTTGGAAGGCAGGGACCGGAGGCAGTAAACACTTATCTGGAGAATCCCCCAGTCTTCTTACTAAACCTGTCTGAGTAAAAACCGTAAGGCTATTTCTGTGCCAGGCTTTTTCTTTAAAGTCACCAATCAGCTCCCAAATAATGACACAGAGACTTATTATTAGTTTTGAATGCTAGGCCTAGCTTAGACACGCTTCTGGCTAGCTCTTTTAACTTAAATTAACCTGTTTCTCTTTCTGTCTTTTGCCTTCTGTATGTCTTACTTTCACTGCTTCTCTATGTCTGTCTGTCTGTCTGGCATCTGCCTGGCTTCTGGTCCCGGATATGTCCCTCATTCTCCCCTCCTCGTTCTTCTTCTTGTTCTTCTTCCTCTTCTCGTTCCTCTGGAGCCTAGATTTTCCCTCCTATTTATCCTCTCTGCATGCCACCTGTCCCTGTCCCTGTCCCCGTCCTGCCTAGATAGTGACCATTTGGCTCTTTATTAGACCAATCAGGTGCTTGCCTTAGGCAGGCAAGGTGAAGCAGATGCAGCATATCTTTTCATAATTAAACATATATCTTTACATCATTAAACAAATGCAGCATAAACAAAAGTGACACATCTTTACACAGTTAAAGTAATACTCTGCAGCATAAACAAACATAACCCAGTTAAAATAATATTTCACAACATATTTCTTCATCAGAGAGCTTGGGCTCAAGTAGAGCTGAAGAGATGAGAATGTCTTAATGAGGTTAGCAATGTCTCTGTCCAGCCTGCACTTGAACATCCTAAATGGTTCCCTTAGAACTGGTGTGATACCTGGGGTCTTCATCTTGTTTGTTTGCTTGCATGACTGCTTTTGCCTGCATGTATGTATGTGCACCATATAAGTGCCTGGTGACCTCAAAAGTCAAAAAGAAGGTACTAGATCCCCTGGAACTAGAGTTGCTACAGCCCTACTCAGAACAAAGACCACAAGGCCAACTGGCAAAAAAAAAAAAAAAAAAAATCTACTGAGCCCCTCATCCTTCTCTCCATCTTGGACCAAGGTTGGGAGTCCATGAACAGAAGAACACACACACACACAAAGCAACCTGGTGAAGTTGGGGGAAAAGGAGACAAGAGCCACTATGGTATTCGTGAGAAGAAAGGGCATGGGACAGACCGAGTGGAGATGGAGAACAGTCTCCAGGAGAGGGGCTGCTACACAAGTGCTCTACCTCTGAGTTCCATCCCTAGCCCTTATCCCCGCTCGTGACCAAGGTCTCCACCTCCTTCATGATCCAGAGACATAGCTCGTTTCCCTCAGCAAAGCGATGTAATGCACCAGAAGTCTCACAGATGTGCATGACCCTCAGAGAGAAGATTCTGGAACACAGATCCTGCCTCATGCTCACAGTCCCCTGGTTAGGTCGTCATTATTCCTGTGCTAATTGGTCTCTCTGTGCCAGTTCCTAGCCTAAGTTTGACCTTTGTCTAAATGTCTTGTCCCCAGCAAGGTGAGATGTCCAGACTCTAGGACCCTAGTTTTCTCAGGTCTCAGTGATTCATCATAGTTTCCAGGGTTATCATGTGAAACGTAGCCCCTGTGCAAACACTGACCATAATAACGGCCTATAAACACGAGAATCCCCCAAACAGCAAGATAAACCCAGCCAATGGCAAATTCCTCAGTCCATTTCCACAGAGAAAGGCTTGTCTTGATACCAAACATAGATCCATGAACAAAAGGGCTTTGTCTCTTTGCCATGAAACCCATGCATGAATGAAATTCAAACATGTTCTGTTGCTTTATAGATCAATAGCCCCCAGAGCCAGGTCACCTAGCTTCAGACTCTGGCTCCTCCACTTAAGCTGGATGTCTCACTTTGGTCCAGTCTCTGGATGGAGGCATGCTGTCTGTGCCTCAGTTTCCCCACTTGTAAAACCTCATAGGATGGATATAAGATTTAATGAATACACACACACACACACAGAGGGAGAGAGAGGGGAAGGAGAGAGAGAGATCACATTTGAGCAGCTCCTTAAAAAATAGAAAGGGCTCAGCGCACACAGAGGGGGAGAGGGGAAGGAGAGAGAGATCACATTTGAGCAGCTCCTTCAAAAAGAGAAAGGGCTCAGCGCACACAGAGGGAGAGAGAGGGGGAGGAGAGAGAGAGATCACATTTGAGCAGCTCCTTAAAAAAGAGAAAGGGCTCAGCGCACACCAGTGTCACTGTCGCTGTTTTCTGTGACTCCGAGTCGGCGGTTTACGGCTGTAAAATAGTTGTTGTTACTGTTATTAACCTGTGCTAGAATCAATTTCCAGAAAAAGTAACTTCTGATCCAGAGACACCCATTCTTCCTCCCCACCTCTCTTTCCCATTCTCTTTCTCTGGGTATTTTAGACCCCACACCTAAACCAGCTGGTGCCGTTTCCTTTCGTGAACAGCTCTGAATCAGTCCTACAATTCACCGATCATTTCCCACACAAGGACCCTGCTACTGCCTCAACCTTTTCTGTTTAACTTTCAGTTCAACCCTTCAAGGTACATATTTTGAGTCCCATTTTCCTGGTAAAAAAACTGAGATCCACAGATGTGTCCACAGATAGCAATGTCTGGTTCAGGTACCCGGTAAACTGACCAGCAACATTCACCCAGATCCACCCTCCTGCCTCTGTGATCTACTTTCCCTCCAAGTACCAAGGGGACCACTGTTCTGTTGTTTTCTCTCAGTTTTTAATTAATTAATTAATTAATTAATGTGTGTGTGTGTGTCATTGCATGCCACATGTGTAGGAGTCAGAGGACAACTTACTTCTTTCAACTATGTGGGTGCCAGGGATCACACTTGGGCCATCAGGACTGGCACAAGGCTCTTTACCAGTTTAGCTGTCTTTACAGACCTGGTTTTGTGGTTTCCTCCTGACAAGGGCAGGGCTGAGCACAAATCAAAAGGTGTGTCTTCAGGGATGGAGTAAAGTTTTACCAGAAAGATAAAGAGGAAGTAGTGGGAATGATCTCACACACACACACACACACACACACACACACACACAAACACCCGCCCCCTCCCCGCAGGCTCTAGCCAGGATTGAAGCAACCTTGGAGAGGTGTGGAGAAAACTGACCTCCTGGGAATTTTTGACAGTATCGTCCCGGTAACAGCCCTTGTAGAAGGGCAATTGCTCCTCGCCTTTATCTATGGGAAAGTTCGGGATGTCCTGCAGGCTCAGGTAGGAGAAACTTTCTGCTCAAAGACACAGGAACACTCAGGAAATCAGAACAGAGAAGACTCAGGGACTATGAGTGCCCCCTGCCGGTACTTTTCGGAATACAGGCCTTCCAGGTTTGGAACGGCTGGATGGCCCCAGATGTCCAGACCTGCCTAACCTCGGCTTCTTTCGGTCTTCCAGACTGCAGGGAAGCAGGGACGGCGGGGTGGGGGGACCCGCTTCTGGACTGGTCCCTTTCCATTGCTGAATCTCTGGCTTCTCTCCACTCATGTGTGGTTGAATTACTATCCGTTGGGTTCAAATGAAGAATCAGGGGTGGGGGTAGCGGCAGACAGGTGAAGTGAAGTGGCTTTTCCAAAGTTACACCTAAAGGTAGCAAAGGGTTTAGTCAGCATCCTCCCGTGTACTGGAATCCAGGTGTGTGTGAGGGGGCGGGGAAGCTGCTGTGCATCCTGCCTCAAAAAAGTTCCCCAACATCAGTCCCTCCCATGAAGGGAGGGCCAGGGATGGATGGGCCAGAGACCATGGGGAGAGCTAAGGTCAGGGGATAAGTCCAGCCTGGGGTTAGAGTCGGGTTTCATCCTGCAAAGAGCAGTATCTTTGACACCAGCATCAGTGGATGTGGGGGACCCATGAATGCCCCAGGCCCTGCCCTATCCAGATCTGTGCTTCAAGTTCTCTATGCAAAAGACACCTTTTTGTTTTGTTTTGTTTTAAGACAGGGCTTTTCTGTGTAGCCCTGGCTGTGCTGGAACTCACTCTGTAGACTAGGCTAACCTCGAACTCACAGAGATCCGCCTGCCTCGGCCTCTCAAGGCTGGGATCAAAGGTGTGTGCCACCCCACCAGAGGCCTGGCCTTGAGGTTTACCCTGCCCCCCTTTCCTGGTCTCTCTGCTGCTGGTGGCCAATTTAGAAGAGCAGCAGGTGGTAACTGACTTCAGCCCACTGGAATGCACGACATTGGTGGGTGACTCTCAGATAGGCAAGGTCCTCGGCTCCAGAATGTCTCTTTCTACTGCTGTGTCTTTGCATGTTTGCCTCTGCCATTTTTCTCTGGTATCTGGCATAGTGTGAATGGGTGTGGGGGAATCTCCACTGTCTTTAATGTAGTGTGATTATCTCGTGGAAATATCCCGTTCTACCGGGCATTTTTACCTGTGGATTATTATGAACATATTTCCTCTTAAGTCATACCGGGCTAACTGAAGCAATGATTCTATAGCTTAAATAGAATTTTGATGATTGAGGGTTTTAAATAAATATAGTAAGGGATTGTGATAGAAGTTAGTTTAGTGGTAAAATTAATATAGGTAAAGGCAGAATATTGTGTTGCCCCTGCCCTTGATAAAGCAGGGGCTGCTGCAGAGGACAGAAAATAAGAACAAGGAAATGTCATGCAGCTAAGACTTAGGAGTTTCTCTTGAGGAGCCATATAGACTGTGGCTTAGGTGAATGATTAAGAAAAACAATTGAGTCCCAGAAGCTAGCCTAACTCAAGTTCTCTTAATCATGTGAGATGTGCATGGGTTTCAGTGTGCATCATAGTCAGAACAAAGCTTTAAATAATGACTTAAGGTTGGGTTAAGATGTTCTTGTTAATGGTTTTGAGGTAGAAAATCTTGGGAAACAATTTAAAGTTTAGAAAGGCACAGAGTTGAGTGAGGGACTTGTTGAGGTCTAGAAACAAAAATGAAGACAGCCCAGGTATTATTAGCTGACGTGTCTTTCTTGCATGTCAATGGTGATGATCACTTCTTTGTACCCATTTCTGCCCTCAGATTCCTGATATGAGAAACTGTTGATGACTGGATGTGCACACAGGATTAAAATAGAGCCGACTGGCTGTTTTTCAGAAATAGAAGTTTAGATTTGTGATTCTTTTAAGATTTGTTATAAGATTGCCTTTTGAGATAAATAATGAAGCAATTGATCCTTTCTTTGTAACCACAAAATGCAGCCTGCCAGTAAAAGAGCTCGCTGAGACAAACACCTTGCTTGCTTATACTCTGTTAATCTATAACATGCTGCTTGGACATGAATGTATGTGAGTTCTTGGAGATAATTTTTCACCTGTAATATGTAAAACGCTTAATCATGTTAGGAATAAGGAAAACATGTTGTTTTTATTTGCTGTTGTTTTTCTTGGTTTTTTGAGACAAGCTTTCTCAGTAGCTATCAAGCCAGTTCTGGAACTTGCTCTATATACCAGGCTGGCCTCAAACTCACAGAGATCCTCCTGCCTCTGCCTCCCATGTCTGGGTTCGTGGCCCTATAGTAGCCAGGGTCTGTGTTGATGTCCATGGCTTCAGTAACTGCTGAAGGCTGTGTGGATGCCCAGGGTCTGGTCAGCCACCTGACTCCATGTTGGTATCTGAGAGCCATGCTGCTGCCACGGCCATGCTGATCTGAGTGGCCTGTGCTGCCACCTGGGGCCATGGTGATGTCTAGGCCTAAGCTACCGCATAGGGCCATGTCTAGGTCCATTGCCCTGTAGCAGCCAGGGTCTAAGTTGATGTCCATGGCTCCTGTTACCAGCAAGGGCTATGAAGATGCCTGGAGTCTAGTCAGCCACCCGAGACCATGTTGATGTTCAAGGGCCATGCTTCCACCGGGGCCATACTAATCTGGATGGTCTGCACTGCCCCTAGGGCCATGGTGACATCCAGGGCCCAAGCTGTTGCCAAGGGCCATGTCTGAGTCTGTGGTCCTGCTGCAACTGAGGTCTGTGTTGATATCCATGGCCTGTGCTATTACAGGGGCCATTGGAACCGTGCATGTTGAGGGCTGTGCTGAGACAGCCTCACCCTTCACTGGCCCTGGGATAGCCTAGGCCTGTCTCTCCCTAGACACTGTGATGGCAAGGACATAGAAGAGCTGGCTTTGCCCCTTGCCTAAGGGGGTGGGGTCCCAGCAGCCCAGACTGACCAGCTTAGCTACAACCCAGACCTTGGGCTGGCCCACCATATAGTCTATCCAATCTATGATCTGCTGGAGCTCATGAAGGGACTGATCCTATGATTCAGGGCAACGGCAGGATATCTGTAAGGAGTTTCGGTGAGTGTCCAGTGATGATGGTGTGCCAGAGGCCAGAGACCGTGAACCACACCAATGATTCATTGCAATGAACATTTGTGGGTCTTGTTGATTGAACAAAAGGATATAGTGCATGACACACTGCAGCTTCCGGTGTCACTAGGACAAATGAAGAGGTAAGTGTTGGAGAGGCAGGAAAGATGGAGGGAGTGAAGTGTTTGTTTGTTTGTTTTGTCTTGTTCTTAATTAATTTGGGGCAGGGGGGTTGTAGAGTAAAATGGCTGGCTAAATAAACACACCCTGACCCTGCAACCAGAACAATTCACTGGCCCTGAAACCAGAGCCAAAATGTTAGAAGGGGACATTGAAAGAAACACACCCTGACCCTAAAAACAGATCCAAAGAAACACACCTTGGCTCTGAAACCAGAGCCAAAGAAACACCATCTGTCCCTGACCAACCAATCCCTGAGCACAAAATCAGCCAGTCCCTGAATATGAGGTCAACTAATCCCTAAATATGAAATCCAGCTAATCTCTGAGCTTGTCCAAGCTCAGGGATCAAAATCCAACCAATTCCCACCTGAAAATCTTTGCCCTGGAAAAACTCTGCCCCTAAGAGTTCAGAGTACCTGTTCAGTTGGATGGTGCTGCCCTTTTCCACCCTGGGAGAGGCAGTCACTCTCCTGATTCCTCTCTCCCAATAAATCTCTTGAATGAGGTTTGGGTGAGGACTTTCTTTCACTGGAGGGGAGTAAGGCAGAGAAGTAACAACTTTCCCCGGAGCAGAGAGGAACTGCATCTCTGCAGGGGTGTGGAGCCTATGTGTGACTCAGTTTCCATCTGGAATCAATTCTGACTTAAAGAAGGCATTTGGTTTCAAGTTTGCCTGCTCTGCCTGCATCCTTTGCATCCTTGAGGGCTGCGAGAAAGTTCTGATCAAGCCCATGGGAAAGAGCGTTTGCCCATGAGGACACATCATCTGTTAAGAACTGGCTAGTGAATGCCAGCAGAAGGTACATCAGATAGAAAAAAGAAACTGCTTACAGCTAGCAGAATTCACAGGAGCGATATGAACCTGCTTACGCTTTCTCCCACGAACAGTGCAGGGAGGCGGTTAGCTGACTGTACTGCTCTCTGGTCTGCCTTCTGCCGTTGATCTGTATAAAAGCAAGTTCTGAAATAAACTCTGGGCTGTTTGTATGTTTTGACATGACCAAACAGACTTCCCGAATCTATCCTGTGTTTTCTGCCTTCGTTTCTTTCATTTGACATTTCCTTATTTTGTCTTAAAGTTCCCTCAATCCAGGAACCCTGGAAGACTTTGCTGGAGCAGGCTCCTGTGGGGGAGGGGCGGGGAGGACCCCCTTAGCGGAGCAGAGCAGAGCTATAACATTTACAGGTATTGCCCATGGCCAGGATCCCTTTTCCTCCAGAGCTGTAACTGTATTTGGCTTTTTTGGTTTTTTTGTTTGTTTGTTTGTTTGTTTTTGTTGTTGTTGTTGTTTTTACTCTTTGAGGGTCTGCCACCCAGCTCCCAAATAAATACATGGAGACTTATTCTTACTTATGAATGCCAGGCCATAGCTTGGCTTGTTTCTAGCCAGTTTTTCTAACTTAAATTGTCCAGTTTCTTTTTAACTACATTTTGCCTCTGGGCCTTTTACTTTCCTTCTTCTATGTGCCTTTCTTTCCTTCTTCCTCCATGGCTGATTGTGTGGTTAGATGGCTGGCCCCTGGCACCCTCCCTCTTTTTCTCAGTCCTAGCTTTTCTCTCAAGCCTAGATTTCTCCTATTCTCTCTGCCTGGCAGCCCCACCTGTCCCTCTCCTACCTTGCTATTGGACATTCAGCTCTTTATTAGACCAACCAGGTGTTTTAGACAGGCAAAGTAACACAGCTTTACGGAGTTAAATAAATGCAACATAAAAGAATGCAATAAATCTTTGCATCACTAAACAAATATTCCACAACATAAACAAATGTAACGCATCTTAAACTAATATTCTACAAAATGTAACACAGGATTCCCTGGCTTCCAATGGCAAGGGTACCACCCTCCAGAGCTGTGACACTTATGGGGAGAGATGCTGCAGGTGTGAGGGGCAGATATGGAGAACTGGGAGGTGAGTGGGATTGGGTGCATGATGTGAAATTCTCCAAAGAATCAATAAAGAATTATGTTAGCTGGGCAGTGATGGCGCATGCCTTTAATCCTAGCATTTAGGAGGCAGAGGCAGGTGGATCTCTGTGAGTTCAAGGCCAGCCTGATCTACAAGAGCTAGTTACAGGACAGGCTCCAAAAGCTACAGAGAAACCCTGTCTTGAAAACTAAAAAAAAAGTTATAAAATGCTTATTGCGTTTATTTATTTCTGTGGGTGGAAACACATATGCCGCCAACACTTGTGGAAGTCAGAGGCTACCTTGTTGGAGCCGGTTGTCTCCTGCCACATCAGGATCAAATCCAGTTTGTTTGGTTTGATAGTAAGTTCTTTACCTACTTAGCAATCTTGTCAGCAGTCATGTAGATTTTCATAACAAAGGTAGAATGTAGACAAGAACTTTGCCAGCATAAAAAATGATTTCTAGTCCAAGCCTCGGTAAGATGCTGTTCCCTTCTGAAGCCACATATTATTATCCATATTTCTACCAGAAATATGGTCTTCAACATTCCAACCAGGAATGTCCCACAGGACTCTCCTCTCTGCTTACAGCATCCTCAGGTTTGCCTAGCCTATAGCCCCAGATTCTTCTACATCCTACAAACCAATTCCAAAAGCTCAGAACCAAATGGTCACACCAACAACCCTACTTCACAGCATCAACTTCCTTTAAGGACTTTCTTTCCCTGTGATAAAATATACCTGAAAGAAGCATAAAGATGTCTGAAAGAAGATGACAGAAGGATTTATTTGGATCGTGGTTTGAGAGGGTCTGGTCCATCGTGGCAAGAAGACATGGCATCAGGGGCAGCTTGGGGCAGCTGCAGTGGAGTGGCTGGTTACACTGTACCAGCAGTCAAATAGCAGAGTGAAAATTCAGGCCGGGACCAGGGATGGGCTAAACCACAGCTGCTCTCCATTCACCCAATCCCAGCAGCAAATCCCTACCTCCTGAAAGTTCTACAACCTCCCCAAATGGCACCTCTAGCTGGGAACCAAGTGTTCCAACAGAGGAGCCTATGGGAGGCTGTTTCAAACCCAAACCAGCACACTTGGTGCACTCCCCACAGGGGTTCCACCTCTCCCATTTCCTACCTCTCCTTCCCTTGCTCTTGTCTGCAATGTCCTCCTACTGGTTCTGCCAACCTCCTCCCTGACTATGCCAATGACTAAAACACTTTTGAGTCATTTGGCTCTTCCCAGACCCTACCACTGCTCCACCTAGCCTAGGCCTTCTCCCAGGACTCCACTCTCTCCTCCTTGGGTAATTCTCCTGCTTCGGTTTTTCCAGGGTGCTGGGATCACAGGTGTACATGCCACCTACTCTCTGGCTTCTTGGGGCTTGAGCTGTAGGCCCCTCATTCTTGGGTTTGGAGCTTTAAGCACCTATGTCTGTCTTGGGCACTTAAGAAGGAGCTTTCTTTGCCTATTCACAGACTCTATCTGGACAAAACAAAAGGATTCTTGACAGCTGGTTGGTAACAAAGGGGTTGATTCTCCTGTCCAAGGAGGGTCATGAAGATGTAGAAGCCCAGGGCATTTGTGCCTTAACTGCTACCCTCTACAGTTCTTGGGGAAGCCTTTTTTGGTGAAGCCCTTGCTAGAAGCCAATCACTACAATGGGCTCTTCTCCACCCTGGCCATCTATCTCTGGGACTTCTTCCTTTAAAAGGCTCCCTGTTCACCTGCTCATCGCTCTACTGCCAGTCCTCTGCTTAGAGATCCACAACCTGTGTTTTCCAAGAATCTCATCAGACCCAGATAAGGATCCCTGTGAGCGATCCCTATAAGCCAGGCTACCATTCCACTAGAATACACCTCCAGAGTTGTGCCAATGGCTAAAATATGGTTCCTCATAGTTCATCAGGCAAAGAGCTAAACCCAGAATGGTTTAGATATTCTAGAAACCCTCTAGGCACAGCCCTTGAATCCTTAAGAGACTGTCAAGGGCTAGTCTGTACCCATCCCCACCACGCTCCCCGGGCTATGACGCCCTAGCAAGCTCTAGTTCACAGCTTCACCACCAACACCAACACCATTGCCCCTCATGCTCACTAGTTCCTGTTCCCACAGAAGTACCATGGTCAAGTACCCAGTGTTGTGGGACATTTGATCACATTGTGTGATGATATGTCTCTGTTTTACTTTACCTACCTAAGGCACATTCTGATTGGTTTAATAAAGAGCTGAACAACCAATAGCTAGGCAGGATAAGATAGGTGGGACTTCCGGGGAAAGAGAGGAACTCAGGGGAAAAATCTGAGAGGCCGAGATTTGCCAGATGTGTAGGAAGTCAGATGTACGGTACTGAGGAGAGGTAACGAGCCACGTGGCAGAACGTAGATTAATATAAACAGGTATAAGTTTTAAGAGCTGGTTGGGAACAAGCACAAGCTAAGGCCAAGCTTTCATAATTAATACAAAGTCTCTGTGTCATTGCTTGGGAGCTGGCAGTCCAAAGCAAGGCCCGTTATATAGTGTGTTGGTCTGGACCCCTTGTACAAAGCTCCCCTAGAGCCTCTGAGGCCACTGGCTCTCAGGGAGCAGTGGTAAGGTAGGAGTCTCATGGGGCGACTACAGGAGCCTGGTGAAACTGCACGTCAGCTAAGCAGGGCAGACGTTCCAGTAAAAGGTAGGCCAACAAAGCTTCGTCGACAAGACTTCCGAACAAAGCTGTGAAGCTCACTCCAGGGCTAGGTGTGGGGGCATATGCCTATGATCTTAGCACTTCGGATGGGGAGGAGGATTTGGAGTTCAAGGTTGTCTTTACCTACTTAGTGAGTTCAAGTACAGCCTGGGCTACGTGAGACTCTCTCAAAACAAAACAAAATAACCACAATGAAATCCCTCACCACTAAAACCCACTGGTCATAGACACTGGCTTTCTGTTTAAAATGAGGATTATCACGCTGCAGGAATTGGGTACACTGTTAATATCTGTAAATTTATGTAAATACTGTAATGAGGGGCTCCAGGGATAAGAGAACTTGTTGCTCTTACAAAGGACTCAGTTTGCTTTCCAGCACTAACATGGTGGTTCATAACTGTCCAGTTCCAGGAGAGGTGATGCCCTCTTGTGACCTCTGCAGGCATCAGTCACACAGGTGGTGCACAGATATACATGCAAGCAAAACACCCATACACATAAAATAAAATTTAGAATGTTGTAATGAACACCTCACCCCAATCTAGAGATGAGCAAACCAAAGTACAGAGGAATTCTTGAAAATATTAGTGTCTAAATCAGGATTCTGGTGCAGGGAGACAGAGTCATAGAGGCCCCATTGCCACTTTATACAACCCCATTTCTTATCACTTGCTACCAAAGATGTTTAGACTTAGCTGGCAACAAAGATGCCTGATTGTATAAGTGCTAAGTACACAGAAAGAGCTAGAAACCTATAATAGCTACTGGCCCAGCAAAAGCAAAGAGGATTCATTCCCAGGGAAAGATTACTGATGTCAAAGAGAAAGATTCAAGCCAGACATGGCAGTGTGTCCCTGAGGTCCCAATAAGGGACTTGAGAAGGCAAAGGGATTGCTTGAACCAAGACAAAAGGGTTTGAGGCCAGCCTGGTGGAGAAAGCAGGTTTCCTACTGCACATGACAGGCTAGCTGGCCTAGAAAGAACTCTAGTTCCTCATCTGGCCACCCAAGACAACCTTAATATGGTCTCATCTGCATCTCTGCTTCTCCGGTGCACACTCAACACATCCACCAGTGCCAAACTCACCCTGGCCTTTGAGCATACTGCCCCTTCTCCCTGGGGTGTTCTCACTTCTTTATTTTTTATAAATAATTTCTTTGGGGCCGGGCGGTGGTGGCGCAAGCCTTTAACCCCAGCACTCGGGAGGCAGAGGCAGGCAGATCTCTGTGAGTTCGAGACCAGCCTGGTCTACAAGAGCTAGTTCCAGGACAGGCTCCAAAACCACAGAGAACCCTGTCTCGAAAAACCAAAAGAAAAAAAAAATTTCTTTGTATTCTGGGATTCTCCTGTCTCTCCCACCTTGCCACAGGAGCATCAGGATCATGGAATAAGCTATCGCACACAGCTTTACATGGGCTCTGGGATTCAAGCTCAGGCTTTTATACTTGCGTGGCCAGTGTTTCGCCCTCTTTCATCTTTTCAATGAGCATGGGGTCCAGAACAAAGAAAGACCCAGACAGGTCTCTCATGTAGATGGATCAGAGTCCTGTATTTTGTGACATGAGCTGAATTGAGTTTGTTTGAGGTTTTGACCTTCCTCCTCTCCTGGGACATAAAGATGCATACCTGAGATCTTAGGGCATTCCTGTTAGAGGGTGACAAGGCTGGGAAACCATCCAGGGTAGGCCTGTACGGCTTTGTTGTGGCAAGAATCAGGTGCTGACAGTCAAGAAGCTTGCAGCAGCTGGGCAATGGTGGCACACGCCTTTAATCCTAGAACTCAGGAGGCAGAGGCAGGTGGATCGCTGAGTTCGAGGCCAAACTGGTCTACAAGAGCTAGTTACAGGACAGGCTTCAAAACTACAGAGAAACCCTGTCTCGAAAAACCAAACAAACAGAAGGAGAAGGAAGAGGAGAAGGAGGAGGAAGGAGGAGGAGGAGGAGGAGGAGGAGGAGGAGGAGGAGGAAGGAGAAGGAGAAGGAGGAGAAGGAGAAGGAGAAGGAGAAGGAAAGGAGAAGAAGAAGAAGAAGAAGAAGAAGAAGAAGAAGAAGAAGAAGAAGAAGAAGAAGAAGAAGAAGAAGAAGAAGAAGAAGAAGAAGAAGAAGAAGAAGAAGAAGCAGCTCGCAGCAATGAGCCTAGGGATAGATGACCTCATCCAAACCAGACACACATCCCAGTGCTGCCCAGCTGGTAGTTGCATACCCCAATGCCTACATGCACATCAACCAGGTATCAAACCCCACATGGAATCAGCTGTTCCCAATTATCAGACATTATACACATTTGGCAAACATTCAGACCAGCCTCAGCCATATATGTCAGCCATACATGTACAGACTCCAGGCAATAACACAGAACATACTGTTGTGTATGAGACTTTTCCTGACTAGACACAACTCAGACACATCTACTCACCCCAGAACACACAGCAAACTAGAGTAATAATTTCACTGGAGTCCAACTTTGTGAACCAACGAGCTTTTATTGGGGTTACTACAGGAGTGTAGGTGAAGGGTCACTTAAGAAGTAAGGATGACTCAAAGGCAGCTGCATCCCCAAGCAGCCCACTCCAATACGTGTGACGGCTCACAAAAGCTTTACTGGTCTGAGAGGACTCTGGGCAGCACTACGGCTCAGTCCCCTCTCCTATAACTCTGGAGAGGGAACTTCATGAATCTTCCAAGTCACAGCTTGTCCAGATGTGAATGTCGTTCACCTCCCAAGTTTCATGAGCCCCTTTCCTCCCTTCTGCAGGGAGCATCTCAATTGGAGGAAACTTATACACAGCACACAGGTGGCTGGGTACACACACACACACACTCAGCCACAGCACAGAAAACTCCAGCAGAAGGCGCAGACGGCATTCACAGTCATGGTTCCTAGGCCACCACCGCCCACAGATGGGGCCTCGGCAGCCCAGGAATCCTCTCCATCATGCAGATTTGCCACAACGACCCCATTAGCCCAGACTTCCTCCTCATCAGTCGGGGAGGGATTGCTGCTCTCTGGGGGTGGATTGATTTATCCAACTAATTAGTCCCAATTAATATTAATACACATTCTCAGCAACTGCAGCAGCTCAGACAGAGAAGCTGCCCATTGGGACCATCAATCACCAAGCAGGGGACAGCAGAGGACACTTGGATCTTCAGCACACAGGACCCCACACCTCCGACACCATCGCCAGTCTCTACATCTCAGGCTTCCAGAGGGAGTGTGCTACCAAAATCAGGAACTCCAAACCGGGGAACCCAAAGCCCAGAGAGGGGCTGTCACATGCTCCAGGCCACACAGCAGACCCAAGGCTATGCCTCTATGCTTCTTTCCCTACGCTTCTCTCCACCACCCTCTGAGGGTCTGTGATACACCCAGCGCCCAAGGACTTCATCTGCCAATCCCAACCAGACAGACGCAATGGCTGTCTGAAGGCTTTGAGGTTTCTACCGGGTGCTCAGCAAACATTTTCAGAATGGAGCGGGGTGGAAACAGTCAGATTTGTTGACTAGGTTCTTTTTTGTTGTTGTTTTTGTTTTTGGAGACAGGGTTTCTCTGTAGCTTTGGTGCCTGTCCAGGAACTAGCTCTTGTAGACCAGGCTGGCCTCGAACTCCCAGAGATCCGCCTGCCTCTGCCTCCCGAGTGCTGGGATTAAAGGTGTGCGCCACCACCGCCCAGCTTGACTAGGTTCTTGTCTCAGTGGAGATGGAAGACAGGATCACCTAGAAGAGGGACATATTCCTCAAGTCTATTCCACAACTCCCTAGGGGAGATGACCCAAGAAAGTGAGGACTGAGGCAGGCAGCTAGGATCCTGGGAATCCAGTCTCTGTATCTGCTAGGTTTCCCATTGGTGAGGATGGGGAGAGAGAAGCAGGGAAGGCTATGAGAGTCGGAAGCAGGACAGAGGGGACTTGTGTTAGGAACCCTACTGTTCTTGATGCTTCAATACAGTCTGTTTCGGGGAGAGGCATGGCCACCCATAGGCTAGTCAGTGAAGCCACTGGTCACTATGACCAAGGGAATGGTGACTACCCTCAACACCAGAAGTCAGGAGAAGTAGTCACACAGTTTCTGGTAGCATGAAAACACCATTCGAGCAGGGGCTGCTTCTGTTTGATCACCCTGAGCACACTGTGGGAGGAACCCAATTGTTTATGGTATGAACGGAAGGAGTGCAGGGGCTGAGGGGTGGGGAAGTTCATACATGCAGCTCTCTAGACAAAAAGAAAGCTCTAGGTTGAACATGGACAAGGAAATATTTGTCCTTGTAGTCATGAATCAAAGTGAAGAAAGTACGTGAGACAAAGGTAGAAGGTCAAGGACAAACTGGAAAATTCCCTATTATGAATGAGAAGTAACCAAGAGGTGCCTAAATAGGTTTCCTCATAACAAGTGTGTCATTCCTCCAACAAGCCTTCTCTGACCATTCACTGAGTGCCAGGCACCATGGCGGGGGCTGTGCATACAAGGATAAACCTTACAAAGCTCTGACCAAAAGTGGTCTTACTCACTTAAGGTATCCTAGGTCACCAGTACAACCTATGTGTAGGAGACTTCAGAAGCCTGGCCAAGACTGGCAAGCTAACAAAACACAGACTGGAGATGGATCTGGCTGGGACGCTCATGGCTTGACTACATGGCTATCTCTACAGGGGTTCCCTGGCAGGTATCCAGAGTGACATGCCCCTCCCTTCCTTGGTCCGGTGTTCAGATTTGTGGATGTTATGGGAATTTTGTTTAAGCTGTGGTCTGTTGTTTAATTGGATAGAGCATTTGGTTTGAGAGGTGGCCCCCGGAGAAGAGGCTGTGCAGCCCTTTTGGAGCCATGAGGCAAACAGTGGCAGGTGTGTTGTGGCCGTGGTGACTGTCTCAGGCTATTATATTTGTCCCTGAGTTTTATAATAAACAATAAAAGAAATTGCATCATGTGGATGCACAACAGAAGATGGTTTGCAGAAGGGAAATGTCACAGATGACCCTAAAAGATGTCCCATTTGTATGTGAAGACGTGTTGCTGTTTCACCTTGCCTGCCTAAGGCACCTGATTGGTCTAATAAAAAGCTGAACAGTCGGGCTGGAGAGATGGCTCAGTGGTTAAAAGCATTGCCTGCTCTTCCAAAGGTCCTGAGTTCAATTCCCAGCAACCACATGGTGGCTCACAACCATCTCTAATGAGGTCTGGTGCCCTCTTCTGGCCTGCAGGCATACACACAGACAGAATATTGTATACATAATAAATAAATAAATAAATATTTTAAAAAAAGCTGAACAGTCAATAGTGAGGAAGAAGGTATAGGTGGGACTTCTGGGCAGGGAGAGTAAAAAGGAGGAAGAGGAATTTAGAGACAGGGGAAGAAAGAAAAGAGACATCATGGAGATACTGGGAGGGAGAGTAAGTGTGCTTTGGAAATTGAACCGGGGTCCTCTGGAAGAACAGCCAGTGCTCTTAACCACTGAGCCATCTCTCCAGCCCCCATGTTCTCATTTCTTAACTCAGCCTCTGAGAACTTTCTAGGCTCAGTACACCTCCTCCTTCTCCAGGAAGACTTCCTTCTAGGCCTTGGTCAGCAGTGGTAACAACTCCGACAGAGTGCCTTGTTTTATTCCTCCCAGGCAGGTGGCTCTTCTTCCCAACAATGCCAGCTCGGGGCCAGGTGTGCCCACCTGGCTCCCTGCAGCCCAACCCAGCTGCTTTCTCTGGTGCCCTGTGCTGTTTGTAATAGGAGACACTGAGAAGAGCTATAGTATCCTCAGGGAAGACAACCCCCCACCGATGTCCACTCCACCTACAGGACAGACTGGGAATAAAGATCCCACACCCTCTGGGGCCCAGAGGAACGACAGAAGGTTTGCTGGGACAAAAAGGGGTACATGTCTGCTGGGCTTCAAAGTACTAAGAGGAGAGGCAAAAAAAAGGTGGCATGTCGGCAGAGATGGAGGGAGCAGAGGAAGACCAGGGGCAGTGGCCATCAAAGCTGGACCGAATCCCAACAAAAAAGGAAGAGACAGAATCAAGTGTCGAGAACATGACCGTTTGTCCATCTTGTGGGTGGTGACATCGGGGAGGTTTGGAAGCAGGAGAATGACAAGACTGCAGCTGGCTCTAGAGGTTCAGGCCAGCCCTCTCAGCAGACTCTGGTTCCCAGAACCCTAACAGAAACACCCAGAAAATACATAATGCATTCCTTCTTCACTGTTGGTGACCCTTGGCTCAGGTCATTCCTGCTGGCTGCCACATGAAGTAGGGGATCAGGATGGAAAGAGGATCAGAGAAGGGAGCAAGGTCCAACTTGGTTGGGGGTGGGGGTGGGGGTTTCTGTGCTTCTGCAGGGGTTCAGGGGAGGGCAGGTGGATGCCTCTTCCCTGGGCTCGGCATTTCCTCACAGGTGGTAGTACCCTGACTAGACAGGGCTACAGAGTTCGTAGGCTCAGGTCCTCCAGAGCAGGGCAGGTGATGACCCTCAGGACGGCTGCTTTTCAGGGGCCATCAGCTGCTCCACCTCCCTCATGAAGCGCAGGCACAACTCTTCCTGCCAGGGCAGGGCCACACACTGCACGGCCACTGGCAGGCCTACACTCTTCTTCATGGCCTACAGAGGATACAGACATCAGGATGGGAGAAACAGGATCACACCCCAGGTCCAGGAACATGTACTCTGCAGGGAGGGCAAGCAGCAGGGACGGGGCTATTCTGAGGAAGGCTGGCCAGGCCTGTAAGTACTAGGCCTCTGAACTCTACAGCAGCGGGGTCTGGGCAGCAGTGAGCTAGGGGCTGGGCAGGCTTTACCTTCTTCAGTGTAATGTCCCAGATATCCCCAAAGTAGCCTCTGTAGTGTTCCATCTGGGCATCGTCCTCAGCGGTCACAGTGGTGACAGGCACCACCCCCGCAGGGAAGTCTAGGCAGTTGTAGAGCATGGTATAGCTGATAGCCCCTGGAACACAAAACACTGGCTGTAGCAACCCCTGCCACCTGCAGGGCCAATTGTCCTCTCTGGGCCTAAGTGACCCATCTTCATCCCGCATATAAAATGGCACTTTGATTGTAGAGATACACAAAACCCCCTTTCCCAGGCCTGAGGTCTGTGGCAAAGCACAGAAACCAGCAAGACTCCCTGACACTTGCCCCGTGCCTTTTCCCATGCAGCTTCCCTGATTCCCTGACCTGGAATGCTGGTCCTATCTTCTCGGCTTAAAAAACCCCTAGATTCAAACACCACCTCCCCAAACTGCAGGCTCTTCAAGGAGACCTCCTACAGGAATAGTGTTCAGAACAGACAGCTCATCCACTCCCAGCATTCCACGCATCTTCCCCCACCCCTGGTTTTTGGAGACAGGGTTTCTCTGTAGCTTTGGAGCCTGTCCTGGAACTAGCTCTTATAGACCAGTCTGGCCTTGAACTCACAGAGATCTGCCTGCTTCTGCCTCCTGAATGCTGGGATTAAAAGCATGTGCCACCACTGCCCAGCCATCTTCCATCTCTTTAGCCAACAAGCTAGTGAGGTCCAAGTGAGGAGCAAGATGCTCCTCCACGGAAGGGGTGTCCCCCAGAACTCTTCCTTTTCTACCCACAGCACCAGAGCTCACAGGGCTGACCTCAGAGGGGAGGGAGAAATGAGAGTACTGAGGGAAGGGCAGTACGCCTCACCTGTGGCTCTGCCTGATGCGTTCAAATCCAAAGCAGGGCCCAGCATGGGGGTCAGCAGCACATCCAAGTTCATAGCTTTCCACTGGGCAATCACAGAATTCCGGTACATCTGAAGGGACACGAACACACTGGGGGAGGCACTCAGAGAGATCCAAGGTACCCCAGGATGTCTGATGGACACTGAGAGGGCTCTGGCCCTAACATCTGGATCTGAACTGAACCACCATGAGACTAGAAGAGCTACCCCTTGATGGTATAAACAATACCAGGGGCAAAATATTTTCTGCCAAAGTATTTTGGTGCTTACTAACATGGATACTTTCTGCCAAAGTATTTTGGTGCTTACTAACATGGATAGTCCATGAGGAACAAAGAGGGGCTCAGGACAGAGGCCCTATGACCCAGACTCCCGGACAGGCACTGGGCAAATGGACATCACAAAAGGGTCCAAGCCACAGTCTCTAGAGAGGAAGAAGTGGCAGGCCACCCCAGGGCCCCAGTGACAATAGCTGTCAGAGATGCCACTGGTAGATGCCCTGAGCAATTGCACCCTCCTACTCCCCAGGACTCAGACCTTACCTCAATCTCATGCTGCAGTTCCCACAGCTGTCCAGCCGACCTGGACAGACAGAGTGAGGTCACCAGCCAACACAGCCACAGCCATCAGCATCAACATCATATCAGCATCAGCATCAACATCATATCAGCATCAGCATCAACATCATATGCCCTGCTCTCGCCCCTTCTAGATCTCACTCAACCCCAGGGGATCTCTGAGAGGGGAAATCAAGGCCCTGCTGTCTAGATAGAAATATCCAGGATCTCGAGGGCTACAGCTGGATGGATTAATGATTTCACAGCCAAGACAGCACTAGACCAGACCTGATTCCTCATGACCCTTGGCCTACAAGAGAGGGTAGGGCTATCAAAGGTCCTCAATACCTAGAGGTGAGAGGAGTAAGTCCAGAGATGTCATACTGGAAACGAGCTGGCTCATGTCCTGATTTTGAAGACCCAGCCACCAAGGAGTGGGCAGGATCAGGTCCAGGACAGTTCAGTTCAGATTTTTAAAAGGCTTTCCCATTTTCCCCTGGTACCCACAGTCCCCAGACCACCCCAGCTCAGGCTAACCTTTCTGGTCTGTTTCCCTATGCTTCCGTCTATCTAGCCTGTCCTGCTCTGCACTCAGGCCCTTGTCCTCCAGAGGATCCAGGACCCTCCTAAGACAGGATCGGGGGGGCCCCCCCTCGATGGTCCCAAGTCGAGCTCTCTGCCTAGACACCTCAACTTTAGGACTTATTCCCCCCAGAGGGTTTCCAGTCAAAACCACCTGGATGCAGACAAGACCAGCTGGGGAAACACAGGGGCAGGCATCAGGGTATAGGAAAAGTTCTCACCGAGGCTGCATGCTGTTGAGAAAGGTTGCCAGTCGAGGAAACTGTACCAGAACAGACACAGGGTCAGTGACTGGTCCTCTATGCCACCTCTTCCATGTCCTCCCACCTCCCAGGTCCGGGTCACACCCCTTTTGACAAACAAGTTTGCTAAAGACCGAGGGGCAGGGAAGAGAACAGTCAGGGGAGAGACGAGGCCATGCCTGGCCACACCTAGAGACCACGAACGACCATAGGATGGGGGCCCAGAGGCTGCGTCCTTGGATGCCTGGAGCTCTCACCAGAGGCTTCAGCAGGAAGCTCAGCAGTGTTTTCAACCACCCGGGTATCTTCAGAATTAGGATCAGGTCCCCCAAGCAGGGATCTACAAAGTCGCCTTTGCTGGAAGACAAAAAGCCTGATGACTGCAGTCCTGTGGACTCAGTGGCCCTGCCCACCTCCTGCCTCACCCAGCTCCTGTGGCATTTAGTGGTTTACTTGGCCTCTTTCCAACGTGCGCTGTTTCTGCTGCTCGCTGCTCGCTGGGATACCCACCCCTAGTAGGGACCAGGAGGCAGTGCTAGGGTCACCAAGGACTGAGGGAAATGTCTCCCTAGGCATTTTCTGTTTAGCACTGATGCCAGCGTACATTTAGAAATGGGGCTACATGACAGGCTGCCCAGGAAGCTTGTTCCTCATCTGGTTCAAAAGCTTGAAGAAACCTAGGAATATCTCATTCTCGGCTGGATTGAGAGGTAGCACCTTTCTACTGATGCCTTGGCAATATTTAGCTGCTGGGAAGATGCTGGGGCGGGAGGGTGAGCTGGCACAGTGACATATGACAGGCTGAGCAGTTGACTGAGCAAGGCTGCAGGGCACAAGCTGAGCTACAGTGAGACCAAGGAGGTACCTGTCTCAGGCCTCTGCAAACAGCTGGGAGGAACTGCTCTCTGTCAAGCCTCTTAAGTGAGTCTGTTCCACACGCCCAACTCAGAAAAAGGGAAAATGAGGGTTGAAAAGAAAGAATTGGCTCAGGAAAGGTTGGTGCCCATACTCAACCCCTTCCTTAACACAAAGCAGGGAAGGCCGGACGGTGGTGGTGCACGCCTTTAATCCCAGCACTTGGGAGGCAGAGGCAGGAGGATCTTTGTGAGTTTGAGGCCAGCCTGGTCTACAAGAGCTAGTTCCAGGACAGGCTTCAAAGCTACAGAGAAACCCTGTCTCCAAAAACAAAAACAAAAACAAAAACAAAACAAAAAAAGAAGCCTCCCATTACACTGTTACCTTTCCATAGTCTCTAGTTAGTTATCTCCAGGCTCAAGTTGCACAGCTAAGACAGCAAGGTCCCTGCCCAGAAGCCCAGATCTTCCATGTGTGCTGCAAAGGCCTGTCCTGGGGATGGTCAACAGGGCCCAGCTGCTCGCCCTGGGTCTGCACATGTTTTTAATTTATTGTATTATTTTATGCATCTAAGTGTTTGCCCACATGCATATCTGTGCACTGTGTGTTTGGTGCCTGCAGAGGCCAGGAAAGGGCACCAGATGCCCTGGAACTGGAGTTACAGACAGAAGTGAGATGCCACATGAGTGCTGGGAATTGAATCTGGATCATCTGGAAGAATGTCCCGTGCTCCTAACCACTGAGCCCAGCCTCTCTGCACATTGTACTGATTCCACCCTACATCCTGAAGCCCAACAGCACTCACAAGTTCTGGAGGAAAGTATGGCCACCGTCACTGAACAGCCCACCTGCGGACAGGACCTCCAGAGCGTAGGGTATGTTGTTTGGCAAGAAGGGAACCAGCTGCAGGGATTGAAGGGTATATTACAGCCTTCGGTTCCCGTAACTCATATGCTGCCCCATGGGCCAGGTGGACGATCTGTGCCACATGATCACAAAGTCAGCCTTACTGACCCATGACATCAGAAGACCAGAGCCAAACATGAAGCTGTCTCAGGATAATCAACCAAAACCCACTGGCTCACAGTCCCAGGTCCCTGGGACTCTTTAGGGCGCGGTACATCATCGCTCAGACATCGCCCAGCACGGGCTCAGCCCTCCATCCGCTACTCATCCCGGTCCTCCCACCTCGGTCATCTTTGCACTGGTCTCAGAGAGCCAAAACTCTCATCCCAGTTGGCTAAACAATGGGAATGAAGGGGCCTGGGAGGTCCGTGGGTATCAGGAAGGCTCCCCTGGAGGAGAGGAGATGCCATACCGTGTGGCCAGCAGCCTCCAGACTCTGCTTGGTCTCCAGCACGGCCCTCCTCATGGCTGGGCTAGGCATGGTATAGTTGTCAGTTTCATAGTAGCCCACCCGCAGGGGTCTAGAGCTTCTGTAGATCTAGAAGCAAACATCAGAGTTAAGCCTGAGCGAAGAGAATGGCCCACGCAGGATGCTTAGAGATAGGTCTCTCAGTCAACCACAGCTGCGACGTTACAAGCTGAATCCTTCTAACATGTTTCCCCTTCAGTACCACCAAACCCCTTCACTTCTAACCCTTTCACAAGATGCCTTCATGTGACTCAGAGCAGGAACTAGGGTTCCCAGAGTCCTAAGAGGGAACTAGGGCTACCCAAAGACTGAAGCCCATGCATCCTGTCCTCTGAGCTGAAGTTCTGTTAGCTGCCCTCGCTCCTGTGAGAACTAGTCCAGACCTCCAGACAGGGGCCTCCCACCTCTCCCCTCCCCTCTTAGAAAGGGTTTAGGCTAGAGCTGTCTGAATCTGTCTGCTAAGAAGGAAGAACCTACCCCACACTGTCCTTCCCACCCACCCAACTCCTAAAAGTACCGACAGCACTCTCCTGCTTGGGGACCCTCAGCCTCTTCAAGGCAGCTTCACAGAGACAGAGGAGAGGCCAGCATGGGAGAAAGAAAGGCTGGACTGCTGCAAGTGGAGCTTGCATCCCATAGTAGACACGACACACTGCTTGTGTCTGCATGCCTCCACTGTGACCATCCCCCAAAGCTCTGTACATAAATACAGACAACCTCCACGGTTCTCCTGGTTCCCTGTCTCTGGGTCTCTCACCCAAAGCTCCTCCTCTTTCTGTATCCCCTCCCCCGGCCCCATCCCTAACTATCACATCTAGCCCAACTCCAGATTGAAAGATGCACCTAGGCAGGCCCCACCCTGCCCTTCCCTCTCAGGCACTAAGAAGCAGGCTCCCCTAGCTTCAGGGAGTAAAACTGTTTGGTCCCTTCCGATCAATGGTCATATTTGGGAAGACGGCACTTCACATGGCTCTCAGCTCATTCAGTCTACTTGCCACGGAGTCCATTTACTGGGGATATGGGCAGGAATACTGTAAGAAACACTGCTATTTCCTAAGAGCAAATCCAACCCAGGTCCAGTTTCTTTCTGAGGCGTCTCTGAACCCAACTAATGGTCCTCAGCCACACAGGCTAAAACCCCAGAGGTTCCAAACGCAGGCACAGGCACCACCTGGTGGCCAAATGTGGAGTAGCAGCTGCCCCAGGCCTACCCTTGCTACAGCAGAGGGTTTTCCAGTCAATCCTTCCCACATAGGCTGGGTTCTAGAATTCACTTCCCTTGCCCACCTCCACCCCACCTCCACCCCCACTCACCTCCTCTCTGAAGGGCAAGGGGGGAACGGTGGGGTCCAAGCGGAACAGGTCCTCACACAGTAGGGCTCTCAGGCACAATGCCAGGCTCTCCACATCCCGGGCCATGGGGCCAACAGAAAGCTGCACTGTAGGAAGGGAAGGGAAGGAAGAGGAGGCACTTGGCCCCTAAGGAGCTCTGGGTCTGAGTAAGGACTGGCCTATGGCTCCAGAGTAAGAGCGAGAAGGGGCAGTGGGAATTAGCCTGGCAATCAGATATTGCCTACAGGCAAAACGGGGGTGAAGGCAGATCAAGATGAGCCCCCCCTTCCAGGGCACCAAGAGTGTTCCAGGCCCCACTCACCTGCTGTCTGTCCATAGACACAGCCCTTCAGGCCACTCTTGCTGGTCAGAAACACAAGATGTTGGAAACAAGCAGTGGCCACTCTATGCTCACCCAAGCCCATGCCCCAGCTCTGAACCCCCAGCACTGGCAGAGAAACCATGCACAGCCGGTGATATTCACCTCCTCCCACACCCTTACAAATACTGCCTAGTAAATCGTTCCTGGATCATGCATGCATGAGGGAGTTCGAAAGGTCCGTGCCCACCGTACCTGAGGCGGTTCCCGGTAGGCTTGAGGCCACAGATGCCACAGAAGGAAGAAGGGAAACGGATGCTGCCTCCAATATCCGTGCCTAAGCCCAGAGGGGAGCCCCCAGATCCGATGAGAGCCCCCTCGCCCCCCGAGGAACCACCTGGGCTCTTGGAGGACTTCCATGGGTTCAGAGTCTGGCCAAAGAGCGGGTTACTGCAGTCAAAACTGGAGGAAGCAGCAAAGAGTTAGTTCAGGCCTCATCGACAACTCTCCTCTGTCTACTCCACCTCCCCCAGCTCCTAAGGACCAACCTTAACATGGACTGGGGGACATTGGTGTGCACGAAGGGCACGGCGCCCTGCAGCTTCAGCACCTGCACCACCACACTGTCACCCTCTGATGGCACCCCCTCATTCAGACTCAAGCCCAGCGTGGAGTCTTGGCCCTTCGGGGAGAGATGGGTATAAAGAAGACACCATGGTCGAGACAGGACCCTTCAGCAGCTCAGGGACACTCCCACCACCAGCACACTGGCCAGCCCAAGCCTCTGAGGTCTCTGGACCTGAGGCATCCTTTAAGCCCCCAGAGCTAGATACAGAGCAGAGGAAGTACGGAAGGCTGACACCAGGGAGGGCGTACCTTGTAGCTGAAGCATTCCTTGAGGCTCACAGGGATACCATAGAGCAGGCCTTGTCGTGGGGCCTGGGATAGCTGAGTCTCACAGTCAGTCAGATAGGAGGTCACACAGTTGATCCCTTTGTTCACTTCCCAGGCCTAGGGAAAGGGAAATGGACACAAAGCAGAGGAAAGGCAGCTCTTCTCTTTAAAGTTTCCCCCCTTCTACACTTCCTGCAAGGGAAAGGGTAACCAGAAACACGGCTCAGAGGCAGCAGCACAGAGGATGACCTCCGGCCCAGTACCCACCCTACTTCACCCAGGCTCTCTTAGAGAACGAGACGCAGGGCCAGGCCAGGCTAGGGAGCAGGATGCTGTCCTCAGAGGCACTCGGCAGAGGATGAGCTAGAAGACCAGTGGCCACTGCTCCCATAATTCCAAGTTCTATCTCTGCCCAGGGAGATAGACGGGAGGCAGACACGAGCAGACCTCCACATCAGGTCATGCTGGCAGTCAGTCGAGATAGACTAGACCCTGGCACTCCATCCTCTGCCCTGTGGCAGGCTCACACTGGGCCAAGTCGAGCTTTCCTTTTCCCCTGGGACTCTTGAGTCCCACAGATGACTGACCTCAGTAAAGAAATAAGAGTTAGGCCGGGCGGTGGTGGCGCACGCCTTTAATCCCAGCACTCGGGAGGCAGAGGCAGGCGGATCTCTGTGAGTTCGAGACCAGCCTGGTCTACAGAGCTAGTTCCAGGACAGGCTCCAAAGCCACAGAGAAACCCTGTCTCGAAAAACCAAAAAAAAAAAAAAGAAATAAGAGTTAGGCCCAAAAAAAATGACAAATTGACAGTAGACATCTAGACCTTCAAGTCACAGGCCTAGGGTCCCAGGGGTAGAGAAGGGAGACACAGAGTGACCCCTCCTGCTCCCGGGAGACAACCAGAGAAAAGAGTGAGTTGTGTGGTCACACGCACAACCGCAGCCATCAGTCACCGGGCCACACAAGAGCAGAAAGGGAGGAGCCTACGTGCAACAAAAATGCTCAGTTGTAAACTGGAAGTGCAAGGGTCTACCGAGGGCTTGGTAAGGAAGAATGACGGCCTTGGCTGAGGCCTTGTGTCTGTCGGTAACACTGGCCTACTTTCTCCTGCCCACTTGGATGCCGTCCCTTCAAACACTATCATCACCCACCTCAGCCCTGCCACTGATACTCACTTACTCAGGGTCACGCTCACAGACACAACACACTCAGAATGCACCAGGATGTATATGGTCTGTCTTCCTCTTTTTCTCTTACATATATTCCCTGAGCACTTCTTAAGGGAAAGAGAATGCATGCGGCGCTAAGGCCTACCAGTAAATAAGACACTTTCTGTCGGGGCTCGAGAGATGGCTTCGTGGGAGAGAACTTGTCTTCTTCCAGAGGACCCTAGTTTAGGCTCCAGCACTCATGCCAGGAGGCTCACAGCCACCTGTAATTCACATTCCATGCCACCCGATACCTTCTTTGGCCTCCAAGAACATCCGCACACATGCACATACCCTCTCACACACACGGATACACATACTTTAAAGTTTTTAAAGAATTAAAGAACAATCCCTATCCACAGGGATTACCCATGGAGAGCCTGGAGAGGGGAAAAGTCGAGCCCTGCCTGTGAGTAGACAGGGAGAGGGAGCACCCAGCAGGGCAAGGGCAGGGGAGGGCTTGCTGGGCAGCATGGAATCCATGACCTGGGAGGTGCAAACAGAGGGGGGAACATCCCAAGGAAAGAGAACCGGCGCAAAGCAAGGCAGACCTCAAGCTCATTGTCTCCAGTATCCATGGCCTGTGCTGCTGGGGATGAAGATCTGGACCCCAAGGCCTGCTGAACTAAAAGGGCACCTGCCCCGAGGCTGCTGCAGCTACTGCTGCTGCTGCTGCTGCTGCTGCCACTCACAAAGGGAAGAGAGCAGGAACAGCAAGGTGGCTAAGAGGGAGGGTGGAGAGAGACAGAAAGGAATAGAACAGACTTGGTGGCCAATGAGGTGGAGGCGGGAGAGAGGGAAATCTGGGCTGGAAGCCAGGTTTCAAGCTAAGACAACATGCTCAGTGTCCACACACACACACACACACACACACACACACACACACACTGGCTCCTTCCCTCCCTGGTAGCTCCTGACACTGAGATTCTACCATGATCTGGAGCAAGACAACCCAGGCCAGGTTTTCCCGACAGTCTGCAAAGAAGGCAGGGGCTAGCCTAGGGCTTACCTTTCCCAGGTAGGTGAAGAGCACAGCCTCTGGGGACAGCTCTCCGCTGTGTAACTTCTGTCCTAGTTGGGGCAGAGGCAAGGCCAGCAGTGCCTCTGAGTCCAAGTCAGGGTTCTGTGGGGAACATATTCCGTCAGTCTTGTACAGGTGACTTTTGCCACTCCGTCCTCAACAGTAAACAAGCTCATGCTCACTGTCACTTGCTAATATCCCTAGAGAAGGTACCACCTGCAGCTCTGACACCAGAAACCACCCTAGGTGGGCTCTTGGTGTCCCAGACCAGTGCAAATGTCATCTCGGGAAGTCTGCTGGACAGGAAATGATGAGGGACAGGGTGTTGCCCGGACAGATTACTGAGCCATTAGATTAGCATCCAACACAGCTGCTTACTGCCTGCCATGCACAGCACTGAGCGTTTTGTTTGTTTGGGTCCCCAACCCTACTCACGGGGTTATTCATTTTTTATTTTCTTTTCTTCTATTTCTGACAGTTTCTTACTATTATATAATGCATTGTGATCATATCCCATCCCCCATTACCTTCTCTTATTCACCCACACACACACACACCTGCTGACCTTCTTCCCAACTAGGCCTGTTCCCACTTTCTTCATGGTATTCTGTTTGGTTTTCATTTGTTGTTGTTGTGTGTATCTAAATCATGTTCTGATTGTAACAGCCATGTCATACATATTCAGAAGTCATTGTTTTTATGGTGTCCCTCACCATCCTTTGGGTATATTTTGTTTTGTTTGCGATAGGCTCTCACTATGTAGACCAGGACAGCCTCAAATTCAGAGATCTGCCTGCCTCTCTCAAGTGCTAGGATTAAAGATTTGCTCCACCACACCTGATTGTATTTGATTTTTAAGAGGTCTCAGTTATCCTGACCAGGTTAGCCTTGAACTTTCAAGATCTTCCTCCCCTGTCCCCAGCCCCAAGGAGATGAGATCACGAGCTTTTGTTTGGTTTTGATTTTGGTTTTTGGCTTTCAAGACAGGGTTTCTCTGTGTAGCCCTGGCTATCTTAGAATGCAGAGATCCAACTGTCTCTGCCTCCTAAGTGCTGGGATTAAAGATGTGTGCCACCACCACCACTGGCTGGATTACAGGCTTTTCAACACCAAGCCTATGATACTCCATGTCTTCATTAGCTCTTACTACCATTCCCAATGTTCAGATTTAGAGACTAACGCTAAGAGAAAGGAAGTGCTCTGTTTAAAACCACAAAGGTAAAGAGTGGGGCTGGAGAGATGGCTCAGTGGTGAAGAGTATTTGCCCTTGCGGAGGACCTGGGATTGGCTTACATGATGGCTCACAGCCATCTATAACTCTAGTTCTAAGAGATCTGATGCTCTCTTTTGACCTCTGTAGGTACCAGGCATGCATGTGGTACACAGACACACCTGTAAGCAAAATACTCACAGACATAAAATGAAATAAATCTGGAAGGAAGGAAGGAAGGAAGGAAGGAAGGAAGGAAGGAAGGAAGGAAGGAAGGAAGGAAGGAAGGAAGACTCTACCCCCCTACCAGCACAGCCATCCTGGCAGGGAAGTGAATCAACAAGAGTCCCATTAAAATGCTACGTTAGTAGCTGAAGACCACATCCAAAGGGGGATGACTGACACATTCATTTCCAGACAGGTATGAAGGGCCTGCTCTGAACCTTGCCCCACGAGCTTACGCAAGACGAGGATGGAGCCGCGAACAAATAGGTAACTGTGCGGTTTAGCTTTTTGTCAAGCTGACACAAGCTGAAGCCATCTCAGAAGAGGGAGCCTCAGTGGAGGAATTACCTCCATCGGATTAGCCTGTGGGCATGTCTGTGGGGCATTTTCTTAATTAATGATTGTAGGCAGTGCCACCCCTGGACCGTGGTCCTCAGAAAGCCAGCTGAGCAAGCCATGGAATGCAAACTAGTACATAGCATCCCCCATGGTCTCTGCTTCGGTTCTTGCCTGGAACTCCTGCCTTGGCTTCCCTCAATGATGGACTATAACCTGTAAGTTGGAATAAAACCTCCAACTTACTTTTTTTTTGTTTTGTTTTTTTTTTAAATTTTTTAAATTTTTTTTTTGGTTTTTCGAGACAGGGTTTCTCTGTAGCTTTGGTGCCTGTCCTGGAACTAGCTCTTGTAGACCAGGCTGGCCTCGAAGTCCCAGAGATCCGCCTGCCTCTGCTTCCCGAGTGCTGGGATTAAAGGCGTGCGCCACCACCGCCCGGCTCTCCAACTTACTTTTGGTCATACCGCTTATCACAGCAACAGAAAGCAAGCTACGACATATCAGATATGAATAGTAGATAGTGAGGGACTGAAAAAATAAAACAGGGTGTGGTAGAGAGTGGCACCTGGGCAGAGTGGGAAAGAATTGCTCTCTGAGGGAGGAGGGCTCTAAGGCACACCCACCTGCCAGATCTCCAAGGCTTCCCGTCCCTGGGGTCAGCTCTGCCTGCAAACACCCTCCTGGGCCCTCCTCAGAATCAGACCAATGAGTGAACACTGAACTACCTACCACCCCACTGCTCAACACATCCTCCATTCCTGCTAAGGTCACCAGAGAATCGCTTGTTACCAGATCCAAATACTTAACTGTATCATCCTTCATGCCTCCCAAGGGTCTTCAGAGGTATCAGGCCACATGCCACTCTCTTCAGAGTCTCTCGGATAGAAATACCAGCCCCGAGGGTCCCCCGCTACCACCTCTCTGCTGCTCCCAGTGCTATTCAGTCAGTCAGTCAGCAAAGGGGTGCAAAGGAGCACATGAGAGGCCATGCATACGAAAATAAACAAGAACGCAAGGTTCCTGCATTCAGGAAATCAACATCTAAGCAAGCAAACAAGACATTGGTAGGCAGCTTGAGGTAAGGCGAGACAGCAGAGAAACAGTCTTGGTGGAAATGAGGATGCTGTTGTAGATGGTAGGACAGTCTACCTGATGAGGTGACCTTTTAGCCATGACCTGAAGGGTGACTCCTCCAGGTTCCTCTGGTACTTGTCTTCAACCTCTGAGGCCAGAGAGGGTTTGCCCTCCTGGCTTTCACTCTCTAAGCTCCCATCTGTTCTGCCTGCCCCATGCCTCCTGATCCTCCACCAAGCTCCACCTAAGGCAACTGCCCAGCTGAGCATGCAGTGAGTCCTGTCCTTCCTTCTGCAATCACTGTCTCCCACATTTTCAACATGGCTCCACCTCAGTGTGCCCCAGGACCCTCAGACAGGCAAGTCCTTTCCAGCTTCATCCTTTCCTCCCCAGACTACTACCCTGCTAAGCCCTGCCCCTGTGACTCATCCTTCCTGCTAGGTCTATACAAGGGCAAGGCCCAACCTGGTCTACAGAGCCAGAGAGAGCTCCTGAAGGTGCTTCCAGCCACGATCTTATCAGACGACCTTTGGATCAACACTCCCTCACACTTCCCTGTTCACCCAGACACAGCTCCACCCAACACCTGCCCCAACCTGGGAACCTTACATTCTTAATGCCAAGGAGCACTTCCCCAAATCTGTTAAATGATGTAATATTTACTTGGGGTTTTTATTCTTTTAATATAACAGCTACAGAAGAAAAACACAGACTCATGATCTCTTCCCAATACATAACCCTAGTTGGATATATATATATATATATATAAAATATCTAGGGGGATGAAGAGATGGCTCAGAGGTTAAGAACATATACTGCTGGCCGGGCGGTGGTGGCGCACGCCTTTAATCCCAGCACTTGGGAGGCAGAGGCAGGTGGATCTCTGTGAGTTCGAGACCAGCCTGGTCTACAAGAGCTAGTTCCAGACAGGCTCCAAAACCACAGAGAAACCCTGTCTCAAAAAAAAAAAAAAAGAACATATACTGCTCTTACAGAGGACCTGAGTTTGATTCCCAGCATCCATAGCCTGTAACTCTAGAATCCATTGGCCTCTGTGGGCACTGCACTCACATGCATAAACACACACATAATTAAAAATAGTAAAAAATAGTGATAGGAAGGTGGAGACAGGAAGATCCTGGAATCTCACTAGCCAGCTAATCTTGCTGAATTGGTGATCTCTAGGTTCAAGAAGAGACTGTCTCAGAAAATAATGTGGAGAGTAATAGAAAAAATATCTGACATCCGGCCTCCACACATAGGAACACACATGTGTACACATACACATGAATGCATATACACGTGTATACCACACAGATACACCAAGGTTCACCCACTCTTCCCAGACCCTATTCTGAAAAGGAAACCGAAGTTTCTGAGGACTAGGACAAAGGGTAGGAAAAGCCCACACTGCTGCTATCCATGGTCATTCTCTCCTTTCCCACAAAGCAGTCATGCTGTATGAAGCCCTGCTCTTGCCTCTCCCTTCCCACAATGAACACAAACTGTGCTTCATATTTTTTCCAAGCATGGAGGCTTATGCTTGTAATCCTGGCACTTGGGAGACGGAGGCAGGAGGGTTGCCATGAATCTGAGTCCAGCCTGGTCTACATAGTGAGCTGCAGGCCAGCCAGAACTATAAACAAGTCTGTCTCAAAGACACAAAACAAGGGGCCAGAGTGATGGCTCAGCAGTTAAGAGCCCTGACCACCCTTCCAGAGGACCTGGGTTCAATTCCCAGCACCCACATGCAGCTCACAGCTGTCTGTGACTCCAGTTCCAGGGGATCTGGCATCCTCACACAGACACACATGCATGCAAAACACCAATGCACATAGAAAGTAAATCTTTTTTTTTTTTTTTAAAGATTTATTTATTTATTATGTACACAGTGTTCAGCCTCTATGTATGCCTGCAGGCCAGAAGAGAGCGCCAGGTCTCATTACAGATGGTTGTGAGCCACCATGTGGGTTGCTGGGAATTGAACTCAGGACCTTCAGAAGAGCAGTCAGTGCTCTTAACCACTGAGCCATCTCTCCAGCCCCAGTAAATCTTTTTTTTAAAAAAAACTGTAAAATAAGGGCCTAAGAATATAGCTGTGTTGGGGGCTGGAGAGATAGCTCAGAGGTTAAGAGCATTGCCTGCTCTTCCAAAGGTCCTGAGTTCAATTCCCAGCAACCACATGGTGGCTCACAACCATCTGTAATGGGGTCTGGTGTCCTCTTCTGGCCTGTAGGCATATACACAGACAGAATATTGTACACATAATAAATAAATATTAAAAAAAGAATATAGCTGTGTTTGATACCCAGCATAACATAAAACCAGGCATGGTGTGGTGGCACATGACTTTAATCCCAGCACTTAGGAGGCAGAGGGATCTTTGAGTTTGAGGCTAACCTGGTCTACAAAGCAAGTTCAAGGACAGGCAGGGCTACACAAAGAAATGCTCCCCCCCTCCCCAAAACAAAACAAAAACAAAACAAAACAAAAAACCTGGGCATGGTGGAGGTCAGAGGATCAGAAGTTTAATGTCATCTCTAAAATATATAGCAACTTCAAGGTCAACCTGGAACACAGACCCTGTAATACAGTAAGTGTTCACTGTTTCGTTTGAGGCAATCACTTCAGGCAGCTTGGCCACCTTGCTAAAGATGCCTGCAAAAACCCCTGCAAAAGTCATCTAGAACAATCCTTATGGTGGGATGAATAGGAATGGCTCCCATGGATTCATAGATCTGAATGCGTGGTTGCCAGCAAGTGGCACTTGTTAGGTGTGGCCTTGTTAGGACGGGTGTGGCTTTGGGGGTGGGCTTTGAGATTTCAGGTGCTCAAGCCAGGCCCAGTGTCTCTCTCTTCCTGCTGCCCGCCAGTCCAGATACAGAACTCTCTGTTCCTTCTCTAGCACCACGTATTCCTGCGCACCAAGCTTCCCGTCATGCTGACAATGTACTAAACCTCTGAACCTGCAAGCCAGGCCCAATTAAATGTTTCCTTTATAAGAGTTGCTGTGAGCCAGGCGGTGGTGGCGCACACCTTTAATCCCAGCACTTGGGAGGCAGAGGCAGGTGAATCTCTGTGAGTTCAAGACCAGCCTGGTCTACAAGAGCTAGTTCCAAGACAGGCTCCAAAGCCACAGAGAAACCCTCTCTCGAAAAACCAAAAAAAAAAAAAAAAAAAAAAAAGTTGCTGTGGCCATAGTGTCTCTTCACAGAAAGAGAACACTGACTAAGACAACCCCCATTCTCACACACATTTCAATTCTTTCCAATGTCTCCACTGTTGACAGTTGATGACACAGTTGCTATCAGCTATTTTTAAGTCTTCAGCTAGCGTTAGGCAGTTGAGACATCCTCCTTCTCCCAAATCACTAAAGTCTGCACCCCAAAGAGGCCAGAGGGCCAGGAAATAATCTCCAGATAGCTGTATGGCCACCCAATGTGGAGACATTTTTCTCTTTCTTTCTTTCTCTCTTTCTCTCTCTCTTTTTCTTTCTTTCTTTCTTTCTTTCTTTCTTTCTTTCATTCTTTCTTTCTTTTTTTCAGTTTTTCGAGACTGGATTTCTCTGTGTAGCCCTGGATGTCCTGGAACTAGCTCTGTAAACCAGGCTGGCTTCGAACTCACAGAGATCCACCTGAAAGGCGTGCGCCACCACCGCCAAGTGAGACATTTTTCAAGAAGGAGCCACTGTGCCTCCTGTAAGCACGGCTCCTCTTCCGGCTGTTTCTTTCTCTCCTGAACCATCTATCGTCTTAATTTCCGACTCTTGGGCTGTCTCCTTTTCTCTCATAGATTTTTATCTCTGTTCTATTTCAAGCTGTCTCCTCCATTTGCTCACAAAGACGGCCAAGACATTCTCATAGTCTAACTGTGCTTTCAATTTATCGGTGGAATCATTTCAAAAGAAGAGTGCAAGGGAGGCTTGGGAAAGGCCGGGAGACACAATCACAATGGATCCGACTGAAGGGCAAGCATCTGTAGGACCAGTGAGCTTTACCAAGAGCACGCATGAGACAGTACATCCAAACACACGTGCAAAGGCCCTCAGGCAAGAATCACGTCCTGTGACAGGAATCATGTCCTGTGACAATGCTTCCAGCCTCAACAGTCTATTGGGGCTGGTTCTTGTCTGCAGTGTAGAAACAGTGCAGGAGAGGGGCTGGAGATATGACTCAACAGCTAATGGTACTGTCTTCTCTTCCAGAGGACCTGCGTTCTGTTCCAAGTGCCCCACATGGTGTCTTTTTTTTTTTTTTTTTTTTTGGTTTTTTGAGACAGGGTTTCTCTGTGGTTTTGGAGCCTGTCCTGGAACTAGCTCTGTAGACCAGGCTGGTCTCGAACTCACCGAGATCCACCTGCCTCTGCCTCCCGAGTGCTGGGATTAAAGGCGTGCACCACACACGTGCACCGCCCGGCCCCCACATGGTGTCTTACGACCATCCATAATTACATTTTCAGGGGGTCTGATACCCTCTCTGGCCTCTGTAGGCACAAGACAAGCAAATGGTGCACAAACATACATGTAGGCCAAACATTCATTCACATAAAACTTTTTTCTTGAGACAAGGTTTCTCTATGTAACAGTCCTGACTGTCCTGGAACTTGATTGTAGACCAGGATGGCCTCAAATTCACAGAGATCCACCTGTCTTTGCCTCCCAACTGCTGGGGATTAAAGGTATGCACCACCACCCCCTGGCAAAATTTCTTTTTAAAGTTTTTTAAAACTTACTCAGGGGCAATTGGGAGAAGTAGGGGAAAGACTGGTGCTGATAAGCTTCCATCAATCGACAGTAACCAGACAACTCTCCCTAGAGTTGCTCCAGAGTTGTGTGAACCGCAGTGACTCAGAGGCGCTCATGCCCTCCTTGCCATCTTGTGTCTACCTTGGCACAAAGTAAACTTTATGTAGTATCTACCAGAGGGACTGAAGTACACTTGATTCTACCTTCCCAGGTGCCCCTTGCTACTCTACCTTCCCAGGTCCCCCTTGCTACCCTACCTTGCCAGGTGCCCCTTACTATTCAAGGACAGACTGAGAAAACACTAGAAGAGACTCCAGAGGCAGCCTCAGTACCACCTCTCATTACTCAAGGAAGCCAGAACCCAGTAGGAGGGTTCTGTGGGTGAAGAAGGGAAAGGGTGGATCCCAGGGCTGGGCTGATTTTACATCACGCTCCTACCTCCTAACCACCCCATGAGGTCAACAAAGCTACTGTCATCAAGAACCCTTAGGTAAGTATGGCAGCCCAAACCTGAAGCCCCAGATCTTCAAATGGCTGAAATGGGAGAGTCTCTTGAGCTGGTCTCTAACTCAGTCAGGACAGCGAGACAGAAAGAAAGGTATGGGGGACACGGACGATGTTAGGAATATGAACATCTTTTCTGTTGGCTAAAAAAGCACATGGGAGGGCTGGAGAGATGGCTCAGAGGTCAAGAGCATTGCCTGCTCTTCCAAAGGTCCTGATTTCAATTCCCAGCAACCACATGGTGGCTCACAACCATCTGTAATGAGGTCTGGTGCCCTCTTCTGGCCAGCAGGCATACACACAGACAGAATATTGTATACATAATAAATTGATTAATTAATTTAAAAAAAGCACATGGGAATAAGAGTGTAGTGGCACGGCCTTTACTTGCCAGCACTTAGGAGGCTCAGGCAGGAGAATCAGGGGTTCAAAGCCAGTCTGGGAAGCATGAGACCCTGCCTAAAACACAAAGAAGACAGCAAGCAAACAAACACAGAGGCTCCAGCCCCTGAAACCTCAAGGCCAGTTTCCCTTCCTGAAAAAGCTAAGTTTGGTATTTGAGGCTAGGTGTTGGCTCCAGGAAGATATGCAAACCACATTTTGTATTTCAGAGCCAAAACTTCTGCCCTAAAACATTCTTTGGCAAAACAGATTCCTCGGTTCTTAAAGACACTGAAGGACAATTACTTTATAAGAAATGGGGGAAATACAAAAAGACCCAGCCTTTTCCCAGCCCTCAACCCCCAGCTCTCCCAGGCAAATGGATTCCTTATGGCTAAGATTATTCCTTCCTGTAGGCAGAACTGTGGGCAGATTCCTGTGCCTGTTCCCCAAGCTGTGCTGGAAGATGGCAGAACTCAGCTGGCTGCATAGAAGGACACGGAGGAGCAGCCAAGGCTCCCCAGGTCTAGCCCAGGATCATCACCAGTATCCCTGAGGCCATGGGCAGAGAGAAAAGGGGGAGGTAGCAGAGAATCTGTGCTCAGGTAGAGGAGGTGGCCAGTGTGGGATCTGAACCTCCCAACCTGGAATGAGACAGTTCTAAACACTGACTGATGGTAAGCTTTTCAGGAAGAACTAGAAACACTTTTATCTCAATAAATACATAAGATATACCCCGGGCTTGGTGATGATGGGGAGTAAATTCAGACTATTACAGTCAGCCAGTTTTGCCCGCATTCAGGCCCACAGCTGGTATCCAAAACCCACTACCACTCCACCACCCCGACCCATCGCCAATTCCTCTCCACTGCTGTGAGCTAGAGCTCCACAAAGCACTTCTTTGCCGTTCTGGCTCAAAAATCACTACCTGCAACTGAGCACCTGCAAAATGCAATTTTCACGGATACTGGTCCCAAAACACCTTCCTGACTCCTACTGTCCCCATCGCCTGGGAGCTCACCAACCTGTCAGATCCCACAAATACCCACAGCAACTCCTCCATCCTTCAGCACATAGGCACACCTGGAGTCCAACATCTGGGCTTCTAGCTGGGGCCAGTGTTTCACACAACAGGAGAAAAGGCACCCTCTTGCAGACACCTTCTCTAATCTTTCCCCAAACTCTTTTCTCACACCTCCAAACGAACACACTGAAATGTCCAAGGCTAGAAGGATGCTTGCAGAAAGGTTTGTGAGGTGATGAATATGAAAGACCGGGCGGCAGAAACCGGGAAGGACTTAGATTCTAGAGAGGCTTCAGCACTAACTCCCTGTGCACCTACGCGACTATTTTTTAACCCCTCTCTTAAGATCCTCATGAACAAATTAACAAACATGAACTTTAAGTTATCTGGGCCATCATCAAGCCATGATTCCAAAGTCCTGAACCTACTGATTTTACCTACTGATTCTCACGTTAGCGGTTTCTGTTTTTGTTTTTAAGAGTGTTGATAGTCAATAATCGAGATTCTCTGGCGCGGAGCATAGCTCCTCTTTAAACCAGTACAGTGTCCAGACTCCATGACCTGTCCTGTCCCTTTTTTTCCCGCTTCTGCTCGCGCTGCACCTGGCGCGGAAAGTGTATGGAATGCGATAGCTCGGGGAGGGGTTTTGTTCCCAGGCTCGCTCACACCTGCGCTGCCCGCCAGTCGGCCTTCTGACGTCCAGGGGGCTGCAAGTGCTGCCTCGTCCACGCCGTGCTCCCCACGCCCTCCCACCCCAGCCCCTGAGCCCGCCGTCACCTGCAGCCGGAAGCGCTGCACCGCCTTATCCATGGTCTCCAGGCCGGCTCGCTGCCTCCGCCGCGCCCTGGCCGCCGCTCCCCGGGCCGTCCGGCGCCCTGTCCATCGCAGGACCACCGCCGCCGACAACAAGCAGCAGGCTAGGGCAACCCCGGAGACTCCGGACAGAGTGGTCCAGACTTGGCTCAGCACCATGATCTCTCGCAGCCCGCTGCTACCGGAGAGGAATCAGCACGCGCAACCCAACAGCTCCGCTGCAAAACCCGGCCTGGATCACCGGCGATTCCGCCTGAGGGAGGGGCGGGATCAACCGCGGGCCCGCGGGGAGCGGGGAGCGCGCCGTTGCCGGGCAGCCAGAGCAAAGCTAGCACAGTCAACGGTCAAGGTCAAGCCTGGCCGCCTGCTGGGCTCGTTCCCCCGCGTCCTGGCGTTTTAAGGGAGGCGGAGCAGCTGAGCTCCTCGTGGGCGCCCTCGGAAGCACCAGGGCGGCCGGGTTTCCTGGACCAGGCCCCTGGTGGCGTCTCCGCCCTGCGCACCCCACAGCTCCAACTCCCTTCCAGAAAACGCGACCACGCCAGAGGCCCCAGAACAGGCCCGCCTAAGCAGACCCCGTGCTGCGGAGCTTAATAATAACCCCTAACGTCTCAGCAGCTTTCCTGGAGAGCCAAGCGTCACGGGGTTGTGCATAGCTGGTTGTCCATCTCGCCTGGGCTCGGGGCTAGCCCTCAGGGCACGAGAAGTTCTGAGGCGCCCACCAGGTGGCCTCTCCTTCACTAATGCCCCAGACCTTGAGTCTTTTACCCTGGGTGCCCTTACCCTGGGTGCCCTCATCCACTTCACAAAGACGATCCCCATAGGTTATCCTCTCCCAGACCAAGGCCCTTTGAGATTTCACACCCAGGAAACAACAGTAACTTCATCTGAACCAGAGCCCTCCCTGGGGACCTAGTGCCCATCACTGGGGGCCATAAATGAGGGCCACGCACGTCCTAATTCTGGCTAGATTGCTTTCACAGAATTTTGTGACTCATCCCGTGAGAAGGGCACTTCTATTCTCACTTTTCTAGTGAGGTAACTTGAGGACAAGAGGGGTTAAATAACTTTTTTGAGTCACACTGAGTGAAGATGCAGACTCCAGTCTTTTTCAGAGTGGTGCTTTACCCTTTAAGCAGTACTGCCCCTGCTGCCTCTGGAAGTGAGGCACTGTGGGGTAGGGTTATCTCAGCACACTGAAATGGAAACTCTGAGTCCCTGGGTGTCTTTACCTCTGAATCTGATAGGGGTGGTAATTATGTGTACCTTAGAGGACTGTTAGGAACCTGCGAGGTTCTCATTAAAGTCCCTGTCCCCAGTCACACCTTAAGCTTCGGGCTTTTCTTTTTTAAACTCACTGTGTAAACCTTATGTGCATTGATGTTTTGCCCTGAATGTATGTCTAGGTGAGGGTGTCCTGGAACTGAAGTTGCAGACAGCTGTGGGCTGCCATGTGGATGCTGGGGAATTGAACTTGCGTCCTCTGGAAGAACAGTCAGTGTTCTTAACCACAGAGCCATCTAGCCCCTGTTTCTTTTCTTTTTAAGGAGAAACTAAATTATTACTCTTCTTATTTTCAGAGTAATTTAGCTGAGTGTGGTGTTACATGCCTGCAATTCCAACAAGAATACGCACTGCAAGACTGGTAGTTCCTGAGGCCTAGTGGCCAAGTTTGTCGTCCTGCCGCCTTGGGGACTCCATTTACAAAGCATTCTTTTGTGTGTGCTCTAATGATGGCCTTTCTAAGCAGTAAACTCCCTGGGGACATATTAAATTGGATTTACTTTTCAAAAGGATGGGGGTGGGATAAGAGTAGATTTGGAGGCCTAAACCTCAAGCTCTGGGCTGATTAGGTCTCACACGGAGGATCTGGTGGGTGGCCTGTGCGAGAGGATCTCTTCCTCGTGCTCACACTTCACTTTCTCAGATCCGGTGATTCAGTCTTCCACCGACTAAATGACGGTCTGTTGCTGAGAGACTGGGAAATAACCAATAACAAACCTGATAAACAGCCTTGGAAAGCAGGACAGGATGTGGTGGTGCAGCCCTGTAACCCCAGCACTCGCAGCCTAGAGGGTTTCAAACTCAAGTTCAGCTTGAGACATACAGCAGGATCCTGTCTTCAAAACCCCCAAACCAAACCAAACACACCCAATTAAGAGATCATGCTACATCAATCCAAAGAGTCTTGGATTCTGAGCCTTGGGCTAGAAAGCCAGGAATTCAGCACACAGCACTCTGGAGTGAGACTGCCTAGTTATCCGGATCTCCTTGTGTGATTTTCTGAGCCTGTTTCCTTAATTGTAAAATGAAGATAGCAATACCTTTCAACACTCTAGGACTTGTGTAAGAAATTAGTGGATGTAGCAGAGCCAGGATAGCCTAGCATGCAGCCACTCACACATGTTAGCCATCATTAGCATTGTTGCTATTAGAAAAATAGAGACCCACAGAGAGGGATTTTCTGGTCTGAGAGGCTCAAGCTAAGGAACCAGACTGCCTGGATTCAAACCCTAATTCTACTGTTTACCATGACTCAAATCACATGAACCTCTTCTGCCTCTATTTCCTTAACCTTGAAATGGGGATTAGTACGGACTCACAGTTTTATAGATATTAAACAAGTTAGTTCAAGGAAGGAGATTGCAACAGCATTTTACCGGTGGCGGGGTCTGATAAATGCTATCTCTTTCCTCTCAGCAGGATTGTGATGCAATCCGAGCATTTGGGAGAAGGCAGTGTGGAGGAGGATTACTCCATGTAAGCTGGAGCATGAAGCCTAGAATGGAAGAGCAGATTATGTGAAGCTCACTGGGGAGAGGGTTCCAGGGCTCTGCCGTGTTATCAGGCAGGTAGCTGTGAGGTGGGAACTGTACTCCCTTCCTTCACACAGCACTGTGGATCCTGGTGGCTTCTCTGAACAGTTCAGAGTCCTTCCCTAATTAGCTGGTGACCTTGAGCCGAGCAGAGCAAAGGCTGTGAGGGATAAGTAATAGCCTTCAACTGATGAGACAGGTAATAGTTTCCTAAACTCCCTTGGAGGTAGGGAGAGGCACGTCTGCCAGGTGACAGGAAAGTCCTCAAAAGGAGGTCAGCGGTGTGTTTCCCAGAGGGCTTTGAAATCTTCTGGGAGTTGGGGGAGCTCTTAACTACTCTTGTCTCCTTCATTTCTGTGAGCTTTCCCAGGGACTACACAGAGGGAAAACACAAAGAGGGAGGGAGAAACAGAAGGTCTTGCTGCAAGGAAGAGGTGTGGGTTTGTTGATTGTGTGTGTGTGTGTATGTGTGTGTGTGTATGTGTGTGTGTGTATCCCTAAATACATAAATACAACCTCCTCCATCTACCTAACATTATGCTTTATGTATTATGCTTTATGTATGTTTCCAGGGCTAACCATTGGATGTGCTCTCCTCTGGAGAAGACTACTTCTCCTATTGCCGAAGTCCTTAGTTGCCTATAGTCCTTTATCTAGAGTTGAGGCATTCTCCTTAGCATGTCTACTGAGTCATCCTCGTGGCTGTGGTTTTAATGTGTGCTACTTCAAAAGTGGTATTCTGAAACCTAATTAACAAGCTATTAGAAGTTGGGCCTTTTCAGGGAAGTACTAGGTCATGAGGACTCTGTCTTCATGCATATTTTTATATTTTAAAAGATGTTTTGATGTTTTTTAGTTATCTGTGTCTGTGTGAGTAACTGTCATGTGTGTGTGGGTACCGGTAGGGGCCAAAAGTGGTTGCAAGATCCTTTGGAGCTGGAATTCCAGAAGGTTGTGAGCCACCAGATATGGGTGGGTACTGGCAACCAAACTCTTAACTGCTGAGCCATCTGTCCAGCCCCATCTATACTAATAACCTTATAAAAGAAACGCCAGGATAAAAAAAAAAAAAGGAGCTAATAAACAAAGAGGTGCGAGGGTTGTGGTGTAACTCTAGCAGAGGGCCTACCTGGCACACATAGGAAAGAAAGCTGCCATCAAATTGCCGCCTACAGAGCAAAGCAAATCCCTCCTGAAGGCCAAATCCAAGGATGCCTTGGTCCAGATTTCCCACATTCCAGAACTGTAAGAATAGGCAATTTCTTCTTTGTAAACGACCCAGCCTTAGGCATTTTATTAGGGGAGCACAAACACTAATACTGGAACTTCCAGCCCCGCATGTAAAGTGGGGCACACGCAGAACCAGTGTCCTGTGGGTTCTTTACAATTCACAAGACACTGCTGGGTCTTTAAACACCGGTGTCTGGGCCTCCTACCACCCTTCTGAGTTTGAAGTTTGACTTCTGTGCTATAGCGACTGTGACAATGACCCCAGTAAAGCTGGGAGTGGTGGCTGTGATCCCAGCACCTGGGAGGTGGAGGCAAGAGGCCCAGGAGTGCCAACATCATCCTCAACTACACAGTGATGGCCCAGTTATACCTGCTCAGGCTCTTACACAGACAGACCAGCCAAACAGAACCACAGACACACAGGTGAGTCTTACCAAGCCCAAATGAACTAGCTAATCCACAGATGCAGATAATAAAAACGTTTGTTGCAAAACACTAGCTTAAGTGGACATAGCAATCCACACCTGTACTCTCAATGATGCTCACCAGGCTGAGAGTAGAGGACCACAAGTTCAAGAACAGCTGGGGCTACATAGGAAGTTCAAGGCCAGGCTGAGCTACACAATGAGGAAGGAAAAGGGAGGGTGGGGATGCAGACTACTAAACCCCACTGCTCAGCTGAGTAATTGAGAAGCATAGATAACTAGTGACTTAAAACTTCCGCATGAGAAGGCCCAACTGTGAACCAAACCTGCTTCTTCAAAACTCCGTCCTCCTGTCTCCGTGTCTGCAACAGACACAGACAAGACTTCACAACTGTTACTAAAAGTTCCTAGCCGTAAGCGTGGGAAACTAGTGGCCACACCTAAACTACGTTTTCCTCGCCCTGTATTTACGCTGTGCTAACCGTAACCCTAATCCTAAACCAGCCACCTTTGCACATACAGCAAACGGCTTTGGTGTTTACTGTCGTTTTAAGAAAGGGTCTCACTCTGAACTAGAACTTGCGTCAGCCTCAGCCTCCCTAGTGGTTGAACTATGGGCAAGTCACCATGCCCAGCTTACATAAAATGTTACAGTTGGGCATCTAACCTTGAGGCCAAGTGGTGGCCTGAGTCTTTAATCCCAGCACGCAGGAGGCAGAGTAGATTGACTTGGTCTACACCAAGAGTTCCAGGACAGCCAGGACTACGGAGAGTCCTGTCTCAAACAAGCAAACAGAAGTTATGATTGTTCTTTCCCGTAACTGAACTGAAATTGTGAGGTCAGTCTTTTAGCCATTTGATACTCGGCTTGCTCAACTGTAAAAGCGAACGATTTTGCCATTTTAAAATTAAAGTCCTTAGAACCAACCTTACCTGGCATGTATAATTAAATAACACAAACTAGTGTGTGTGAAAATGAGCCACAGCAATGGACTATAGAAACAGTTTGATCTTGAAGCGTCATGGTTTTCACTGTGTTCTGGACATATCAGTGTGGTGAGTCAGCTCGCATGCCTTTCCCTTAACCAAGATGGAGTGGGAGATAGCTTGTGGGTGGCAAACCAGTTCTGAAACGCAGATATGCAAAACAGCACATGCCTTAGTTCTTGAGAAGCCCTAATGGAATAGTATTACGCATTTATGTTGTATTCCATAGAGAATACATATTCATGTTCTCTATGTAACAATGTGTATGTAAATCAATGTTATATGAAGAACTCACCTGAGGAAATATTCTTTACAGATCAAGCCTGGCATGGTGGCTTGTACTTGTAACCCTAGCAGTCAGCTGTTGAAACAGAGAAGAGGGAGAGGGAGGCACAGAGAGAAAGAATACACACACTTATGTGGGGTTTGAATGAGAATGGTCCCCATAGGCTCAGATGTTTGAATACTTGGTCTGCAGTTGGTGGAACTGTTTAGGAAGGGTTAGGGAGGTGTGGCCTTGCTGGAGGAATTGTGTCACTGGGGAGGAGCTTTGGGTTCAAAAGACTCTTGCCATTGCCAGCTAGCTCACTCTGCCCTGTGAATCAAGACATGTACTGCTTCTCTAGCTGCTCTCAGTCATTGCTTGGTTCTGTTATCATAGACTCTAACCTCGTAAGCCAAATGAAAGTCTTAATACCTTGGTCACAGTATTTTATCACAGCAATCAAAAAGGGACAACATTCCAGTAAGAGAAATTTTTTTTAAAGATTTATTTATTTATTATAGAGTGTTCTGTCTGCATGTGTGCCTGCAGGCCAGTAGAGGACACCAGATCTTATTACAGATGGTTGTGAGCCACCATGTGGTTACTGGGAATTGAACTCAGGTCCTCTGAAAGAGCAGCCAATGCTCTTAACCGTTGGGCCATCTCTCCAGCCCCCAATAAGAGAAATTTAAAAAATAAATTCTTTTGTTAAAAATATAAAAACTCGCCGGGCGGTGGTGGTGCACGCCTTTAATCCCAGCACTTGGGAGGCAGAGGCAGGCGGATCTCTGTGAGTTCGAGACCAGCCTGGTCTACAAGAGCTAGTTCCAGGACAGGCTCCAAAGCCACAGAGAAACCCTGTCTCGTAAAACCAAAAAAAAAAAAAAAATTTTTATACATATATATATATATATAAACTCAGCCAGGTGGTGGTGGTGCACGCCTTTAATCCCAGCACTCAGTAGGCAAAGGTAGGCGGATCTCTGTGAGTTTGAGGCCAGTCTGGTCTACAAGAACTAGTTCCATGACAAGCTCCAAAACAACAACAACAAACAAACAAAACCCTCAAGTGCTTAGATGTTTGGGGGTTGTTTTGTTTTTAACATATATTTGCTTACTTTGCGTGTGTCAGGGGTGCCTGCATTTGCATGGGGAGCTTAGAGGACAACTTGGTGGAGTCAGTTCTCTCCTTCCCAGGGACCAAACGCCTATCAACAGGCTTGGCAGCAAACCCCATTACCTAGCGATCCATATCACCAGGCCCCTTTGATAAATTTTTAATAAAAACAGACAATGGGGAAGATGGACTTCAGTAAAACCTTTTTTTTTTTTTTTTTTGGTTGGCGACTGGGCTTTCACAGGCAATCTTGGCTCCCAAGCGTGGCCCATGCGCACGTCTACTACTTGGCTTCTCAGATCTTTGTTAGCTTTCTCAAGCAGCTAAAACCATCACACGTTCCAAATGCTGGGAAAAGAAAACTCCTTCAATTTAAGGTTTGACCTCAGATGTATAAATTGATGCATAAAGGTATAAATGGAGTTTAAATTTAAAGAAGCATGTTCTTTCATTTTACTTTCAAGATAAAATTTTTAAAAGGACTGGAAAGATGGCTCAGTAGTTAAGGCTGCTCTTCCAGAAGTCCTGAGTTCAAGTCCCAGCACTCACAAGGTGGCTCACAATCATCTATAATGTGATCCATTGCCCTCTTCTGTCATGCAGGCCATACATGCAAGTAGAGCATTCATACACATAAAATAAATAAATCGGGGGGCTGGAAAGATGGCTCAGAGGTTAAGAGTATTGCCTGCTCTTCCAAAGGTCCTGAGTTCAATTCCCAGCAACCACATGGTGGCTCACAACCATCTGTAATGAGGTCTGGTGCCCTCTTCTGGCCTGAAGACATACAGACAGAATACTGTATACATAATAAATAAAATATTTTTTTAAATATTTATTTGTTTGTTTATTATGTATACAATATTCTGTCTGTGTGTATGTCTGCAGACCAGGCTAGCCTCAAATTCACAAAGATCCACCTGCCTCTGCCTCCTAAGTACTGGGATAGAGGCATGAGCCACCACTGTTGGGTTCCAGCCCTGTTATTTTAGTTTGGTTTTGGGTTCTCTGAGACAGAGTCTCATGCAGTCCAGACAGGACTGGAGTTTACTAAGTTATGGATAACCTTGAATTCTTGACATTCCTGCCTCTACTTACCAAGTACTAGGATTACAGGTATGCACCACACTTTGTCAATAATTTTTTTTTATATTAAGATTTGTTTTTGCTTTTTTTCGAGACAGGCTCTCTTTGTAGCTTTGGAGCCTGTCATGGAACTAGCTCTTGTTGTCCAGGCTGGCCTCGAACTCACAGAGATCCTCCTGCCTCTGCCTGTCTCCCAAGTGCTGGGATTGTGCACCACCACTACCAGGCTTTTTTTTTTTTTTTTTTTTTTTTGTTGTTGAGCTCTTCATTGTTCTCTGCTCCCCTCCCTGCCTGTCAAGAACTTTTGATGTGGTACAATCCTGGCTTTGGGAAAGTTCAAATCACAAGTTCCCAGGAGGGTTTTAAAATAGCCTGACCTTGTAATTAAACCAAAGGCACCTAACCAGTTAGACCAGTTGCAAACCCATAGTAAAGATCATGGGGTCACTAGGGGATCTTTAGACTTTTAAATAGTCCTAATGCCTTTTTTCAAAAGTAACTTGATAGAAGGCAGATTAGGTGGTTTCTGAGACTAGAAACAAAAGAAGTGATCAATAGCCAAGACTAGAGGTAACTTTTTTTATTTTCCTTTATTTATTTATTTATTTGTTTATTTATTTTGTTTTTGTTTTTCCAAACAGGGTTTCTTTGTGTAGCCCTGACTGTCCTGGAACTCCCTTTGTAGACCAGGCTGGCCTAGAATGCAGAGATCCACCTGCCTCTGCCTCCCAAGTGCTGGGACTAAAGGCATGCACCATCACCTCCCAGACATAAGGGTAAATTTTAAGGATAAGAATTATTTTCAGCCGGGCAGTGGTGGTGCACGCTTTTAATCCCAGCACTCTGGAGGCAGAGGCAGGCGGATCTCTGTGAGTTCGAGACCAGCCTGGACTACAAGAGCTAGTTCCAGGACAGGCTCCAAAACCACAGAGAAACCCTGTCTCGAAAAACCAAAAACACCAAAAAAAAAAAGGAAGGAAGAAGAAGAATTATTTTCAATATCACTTGGGATTGTGGTTATATTATTAATACTCATTAAATTAAATAGTGCACTGGTGGATTGCAAGGTGATATAAATAAGATCATACATCATGTGTTCCATTGTGTGAATATCCAGTTTATTCACCCTCTTCTTGCTCAGAGACACGTGGACCATGTCAAGACTCTTGCTTGTGAGACGGACTGCTATAACATCCTTCGCAGGGGCATGGGCATAAAAGAGTTTCTCTTGAACTGATCCTGAGCACCATAGTAACTGAGTTAGAGGGCAGTATATATTCGATTACAGGAGACAAACTGTTTTCCAAAGTAGTTGTGATCGTGGGTCTGAGGTTTCAACATGACCGGGTTAAGAGATGCCTTGGACTGGGGAAATAAAGCTGTATGTCTACAGGAATGTTTCCAGAGAGGACTAGCCCATGGAACAGTGACGAATACAGGTGGGACCCTCGAAAGAGCAAACTGCTCAGATGATGAAGTTAAGTAGGGAGAAGGCAACCCTCCAGCCAGCAAGTCTCTCTGTTCCAGTGATACCACCTACTGCTACTGCTGCCCACTGACATCAGACTGATTAGCTCTTCAACAATGACTCAACAGCAGCAACTTTCCAGGAAGATTCCAAACTGCAGTGTTGGACTCAGACTGCTCAGGCGTCCTTGGGAACCTAGTTTTCTGCCTCTTCAGTGTGCACATGGCTACTGGTAGACTACCCAGCCTCTATCCAATCCAACAAATCCCCTTTATAACATATGCACATATGTGCATATATATGTACATCTACAAACACATGCACACATATGTGCATATATATGTATGTCTACATACACATGCTATTGGTTCTGTTCCTTTAGAAAATCCTGCCTAATACAGCAGTTTTTCTTACCTAGTCTGTCTGTCCTCAATTAGACTGTGATCCAAGGGCCAGCAGACCCTTTTCTCCTCAATGTTTACTGCTTAGCCTTCAATTAGCAGCAGATAGACATCCAAGAGCCAATGGGGAGAAACCGAGGCACAAAGTCTCTCAGCTTCAGCAATGTAAGTTGAGAGTAAACAGCAGGTGGAGACTGTATGTAATGAGCAGAAGTTGGTAAGGGTCCCACCCAGAGTATGAACTGATGGAGGAAGGTCATTTGTCAATAAACAAACTGCCTTGGCCCATTTGATAGGCTACCCCTTAGGTGGGTGGAGTAGACAGAATAGAATGCTGGGAGGAAGAGGAAGTGAGCTCAGACTCGACAGCTCTGCTCTCTGGAGCAGACGCCATGCACCATGCTCCCCTCTCCCCGGCAGATGCGATGAAGCTCTGACCCAGGATGGACGTAGGCTAGAATCTTCCCGGTAAGCGCTCCTTGGGGTGCTACATACATGAACAGAAATGGGCCAAGCAGTGTTTAAAAGAATAGAGTTTGTGTGTTGTTATTTTGGGGCATAAGCTAGCCAGGCAACCATGAGCCAGGCTGTGGGAAGAGGCCCGCAGCTCCCTACTACAGATGGCGCCCACGTGGATAACTGCATCCACAGAAAGCCTGAGAAAGCTTGGGAAAGAATAGAGTAAAGCGTGTTTTCTTGGTAGCAGCAATTTCTCGGGTCTGCTCTGCTTGCTAGAGGCAAGCAAGTGCTCTCATCTAAGAGAGGCTTCCTGACTCAGCTTCAGCTGTGAAACCTTGCAGGTCATTTAAGAGGTCCTGCCACGAAACACTTAAAACGGTGTTGGTGAAAAGCTGAAGGCATGCTTTTCGGTTTTCAGCCGTAGCAGGAAAAAAGTTGTGCTGTTTTAAAATGCCGGCTTTGTGGGCCATCCTGCCAGGGCAAACTCTGACTCTGAGGCAGGAGGTCAGCTACAGAGAGAGCATTTGAGTGTTGTAGCTTGTTTGCTGGCAAGGACCTTGAAACGCCACAGAGTTGTGGTGATAAACATGGCTACAGCTTGTATCTCCGCCATGAGGCTGGAAAGCTAAGGAATGGCTGGATCCAGCCGTCAAAGCCACGGCTTTCATCCTACTGATATTGCTTGGTAAATTAAAGACTCATGTGGTCAGAAAAAGAGAGATACACAGTAAAGAGAGATTCAAAGACAAAGAAAACTTTAAATGATTTACAGTGTGTTTAAAAATATATGCAGGCTGAAAGATAAAGTTCTTAAAAGTAAAAAAAAAAAAAACAAAAATAAGGAAGTAGTTGGGTGTGGTAGTACACACCTTTAATCTCAAGACTTGGGAGGCAGAGGGAGATTGACCTCTGAGACTTCAAGGGGTGGTAGCATACGCCTTTAATCCCAATGCCTGGGAGGCAGAGACAGACGGATCTCTGAGAGTTCAAGGACAGCCTGGTCTAAAGAGTTATTCCAGGATGAAGATATACAGAAAAAATAAAAGTAAAAGTAAACAAAATAGAGTTAAAATAAAGCTGCACAAAGATGGAAAATACACAGAGAATCTTGATACTATATGCTATTATGCTCTCTTTGAATTGTTTGAATGCTGAGGAAGGAGCAACAGATGCTAAAAGATATTTGTTTATAAATGCTGCTGAACTACTAATCCAAGATAGATATTTTCAAAATACCTTGACTTTAAAATTTGAATCTAAGGACATGATGCTTTGGAAAGGAGTTTCTTTTGTTTTCACAGAGGATGAGATGCTGTGGATTTCTTCTATCACAATATGGTATGATGGACCACGTCCTCCTGAAGGGTTGCTGTGAACACCTTCAAAAAATTACTTTGCTCAACTGCCGACTGAGATGAACCTAGCAGACAGGTTATCCCATAAAAGACCCGAATAACAGCGCCCCCATTCAGCAGGAAGCAGTTTGGAGAGAAATAACTACGTCCATATCCCCAAATATTGTTTATAAATGTTCTTTTACATTTAAAGGGGGTTATGATATAGGTATGAATAATTTGCATTGATATGGATTTTGCTTTAGTGATTTAGATTTAAGGTCAATTTTGTTATATGTATATGTATTTCTAATCTTGATTAAGGTATTGTGATTGTGTAGTTCATTTAAAAATGTAATGTATGTAGGTTGTTAATGGATAATTATTAATAATAGTCAAGTTTGTAGTCATGTTAGATTTTCTAGATGTGCATGCATATATTTCAGATAGGCATTCATCATATCTTTCAAAGACCTCAGAATATGGTATTTTAAATGTTTTAATAACTTAGGGTTTTTCATGACAATGAGACACGTCTGCTCCTGGCAACACCAATCTACTTCAAGAAGAAGATGGGCATCGAAGAGGCACCTTATGGAGTTTGATAGCCATTTGGGCAAGAAACTGCTCTTGCCTGGACTATTTTATAAACTGGACACAAAGAACCCGCAGAGAGAGGACTGCTGAACTTGCCTAAAGGTGAGATGATCTTTCGGGGTTCCTGATTCATGAAAGAGTCTGCGAGACATTCTGCAGGACACAGCAGATAGTGACTGAACTGCCTTTAAATTTCCTGCTTCATGGAAACGTCTCTGGATACTATGGACCTTTAGGCCGAAGATGGATGCCCCAACGGTACAGAGGAACTTTGGGTGACTGTCCAGGCAGTGAGATGTCTCTGTCATTTCTAGAGTTTAGAAGTTGCTTACTTTTTGTTGGCTTAGGTAATATTGTATTCTTCTGGAGTCTTTGATGGAGTTGAATAATAGATAGATAGTTATAGTTATAGTTTTCCTTAGTTATGATAAAGATAAAATAGATGTAAATATTGTAATTTTTACTTGATAACTGTTTTGTTATATGTAATTTTGCTCTGTTAAAGTTAAAGCCTTCCTTTTTTTTTTTTTGTTTAAACAGAAAAAAGGGAAATGATGGAGGAAGGTCATTTGTCAATAAACAAACTGCCTTGGCCCATTTGATAGGCTACCCCTTAGGTGGGTGGAGTAGACAGAATAGAATGCTGGGAGGAAGAGGAAGTGAGCTCAGACTCGACAGCTCTGCTCTCTGGAGCAGACGCCATGCACCATGCTCCCCTCTCCCCGGCAGATGCGATGAAGCTCTGACCCAGGATGGACGTAGGCTAGAATCTTCCCGGTAAGCGCTCCTTGGGGTGCTACATACATGAACAGAAATGGGCCAAGCAGTGTTTAAAAGAATAGAGTTTGTGTGTCGTTATTTTGGGGCATAAGCTAGCCAGGCAACCATGAGCCAGGCTGTGGGAAGAGGCCCGCAGCTCCCTACTACAATGAACCGAGTTCTTTGGATTTCCATCTTACTAGCTTTACTTGGTTTAAAGTCTGGAAGGTCTTCCCTCAGTTATAATACAAATCTCAAGAAGGGAGATGACTTAACCTTTGCTAATGTCCTTCTCAACGGATACATCTAATACCAGATAAGGATTAGCAGAAAAGCATGAAAGACAAAAAGAACAGCAACAGAGAAGGGATAAAGAAAGTGGGAAGACAGCGAGTAAATAAATTTGAAAGATAGGTAATAAATCTAAAAGAATTTTTTAAAAAAAGGAAATAGCTTTAAAATATTAAGAGTTTCAAAGCTGGGCGGTAGTGGCACAAGCCTTTAGTTCCAGCACTCGGGAGGCAGAGGCAGGTAGATCTCTGAGTTTGAGGCTAGCCTGGTCTACAAAGAGAGTGAGTTCCAGGGCAGCCAAGGCTACAGAGTGAAACCATGTCACACACACACACACACAAAAAAAAAAAAATTTGAAAAAATTGAAAAAATTGAAAAAAAAGTAGGAAGAGCCAAGCAATATTCATACATACATACCTGTGTGCATGGGTGACCATAAGCAATGTTTACTATTCCCTGGCACTAAAGGGTGCCTTCTTTTAATAAATGTTACAAAATACCTAGCATGCTAGTATGCAAGTCGGTGTGTTATGTAATGTCACTCTAAAACACTATCTGTGATCCAAAACCCTGTTATACTGGAAGAAGGATTTAGAGATGGGCCAAAGATTAGACACTGGAGCAGGCAAAAGATTAGAAATAAAATAAGATATCTGAAATAAAATATCAGGAGATTCCTAGGTACTTGAAAAGTAAAAGGAAGAAGGTGGCCACTTTAAGATGAGGAAGCCCAGTCATTCCCATAGTCCTACCACACCCTACCAGTGCCACAGCTGTCATACAAGAACTCAGAGAACACTTGCCGTCATGTGAAGATGTAAAAGAAGAAACATACAAAAACACAGTACGTACCAGAAGCAGCTTTTGCAGTGATCTGAAGGAAAGGCCAGAAGCACTCAGCTTAGGAAACCTTTCTCATTTGAAGGGGATTACCAGCCACGCTCAACAGTTTTAGTTACTTATTCCTTAAATTAGAGCATGTGCCATATGGAGACACTGGGGAGGCTGGTGGGCCTGTGGGCTGACCAAATGGGACTCACCAGTGGGAGAGGGCTGTATGCAGGGGCTGGGCACTCTGGGGAGCATGCTCAGCAGCTTCGGCTGATACCCAGAGAACCATGATGGAGAACTCTGACTGACATGAAGGCCCCAACTACAGGCCCACCTCTAGAGTACTTCAACAACTTTATTGGCTAAATGTTTCTTCCCAAGTTTACAGCTTAAACTATGGGTTTATTTACCGATTCTGTCTAAGTCCCTAATGGAACAGGGGCCTTAGTGCAGGTTACAGGATAGAAGTGAAGTCTGAGTCAGAAACCTGCTGATCATCCTCGGCTGGGCCGCGGTCCTACTTCCTGCTGTCCACAGGAGGGAGGCAGGCCTTGGAGTGCGCCTCTGCCACTCGACTGTTCTGGTGCCCCCGACAGAGTCAACAGGGTGACACTAGGGCAGCCGATGCATTCTGCAGAAGTACATAGGCCCAAAATTGGCCATGAGGTTTGGTATTACTAGCTCCCCCACCTGACAGGATGGGAAGAAACAGAATGTGTCCATGAAAAGCTTTCGGAAGTGAGACAGGTCTTCCACTTGAACCTGGATGCTGTACTGATTGGCCAGGAGCTCGATGGCCCCCTGCACCACATACTCATTCTGCAAGTGTGACAGTGAGCACGTGGAGTAGACAACGTGGCCCCCGGGTTTGGTGGCAAGGAGTCCAGCCCTGAAACCAAGAAAACAAAACAATAACTGGTATTCCTCCCAGAAGCGTGAGAGCAACACAGGGCTAGGAACATGGGCTGGGCAGTCTACTGCCCGATGGAGTAGTACCACCACACCCAGCTCCAGGAAGTCTCCACAGAAGAATCCTTTGAGAGCTGGAGAGACGGCTAGGCTGTTGAGAGCACACACTGCTCTTGTGAAGGACCCGAGTTCAGTATCCAGCACCCATATCACAATTTTCTATAACTCCCAAGTCCAGGGGATGCAAGATCTTTGACCTGTATGGGCATCTATACTTATGTGCACATACCTACATGAAGACACACATACATATACATAATTAAAAATAATAAAAAAGAAACCTAAAAAAGAAAAGAAGAGGCCCAGTGGTGGTGGCGCACGCCTTTAATCCCAGCACTTGGGAGGCAGAGGCAGGCGGATCTCTGTGAGTTCGAGACCAGCCTGGTCTACAAGAGCTAGTTCCAGGACAGGCTCCAAAACCACAGAGAAACCCTGTCTTGAAAAACCAAAAAAAAAATAATAATAAAAATAAAAAATAAATAAGAAATAAAAATAAAAATAAAATAAAAAATCCTTATTACCTATTTTATGTGTATGCATGTGCCTGGATGTATGGGTATGTACTACATATGTATGTGCAGGAGCCAATGAAGGTCAGAAGAGGCATGGATCCCCTGGTAGTGGAGTTACAGATGGTTGTGAGCAGCCAAATCTGGGTCCTCTGCAAGAGCAGACAGTGCTCTTAACTCCAGTCTCTTTCTTTCTCTGAGATAGAGCTTTACTACACTGCCCAGGTTAGCACCTAGGATGACCCAGACCCTTAAGTCAAGCTATCCTTCTGCCTCAGTTTCCCCAACAGCCAGGGATACAGGTATATACCAGTATACCTGACAGAATCTGCTTTTCAAAAATATGCAAGTCACTGGTGCCAAGGATAAAATGGTGAGGGTGTGGTTAGTATTCTAGAAAGGATAATCTCATGAAGTCTATCACCTCCAGGCAAATCTCCAGCCAAAAGATCCTTCTATGTGATGGTCTTGGCATGCTTCCAGTAAAGTCTGAGAATCTATAACTGCATCACTCACGCGAGAAGCTGCGCCTGCAGCATAGGCAGCATCTGTCGCTCCTTCTTCCTTGAGCGCTGGAAGATGTTGTTCTCCTCCTCATGAAGGGAGTGGCGGTCTGTGGTACATGGCACATCTACCAACACCTGCCAGAGTGTTAAAACAGAAAGCGTTAAAGCTCCTTCTAGATTCTTCTAACTGAAGTCAGAGCAGCTTAGGCCCGAGCCAACAAAGTTCAATGGAAATGCTAGCTCTACCCATCCCTCCATTGCAGAATACCAGACAAGGATGCCTATTTTAACCTGACAGACGACTGTGAAATAATAAGTAGGAAAACAGTATATTTAGCAATATTCATGGTTAATCAAAAAGTCAAACCAAGCCAGGCAAGATGGTACATGCCTGTAAGTCTAGCCCTTGAGAGCACTGCCACAAGTTTGAAGGCAACTTGATCTCTACAGTTTTCCAGGCCAGAGTAAGACCCTGTCTCAAAAAGTACAACAAAATGAAATGAAAATCTATTCTTGATAGTACAAACTTATTCCAGCACTTCAGAGGCAAAGGCAGGACAGTTAGGAGTCATAGCCAGCCTCAGCTTGCACAATGAGTCTGAGGCCAGCCTAGGCTCCATAAGACCATGTTTCAAAACAAAAGATGCTCATAAATGTAATTGTAATTAAACAAGTGATATCAACCTAGGAAAAAAACTTAGCGCTTCAAGGTTCTGTCTTTGGCTCTTCACTGAAAACATCCAATTTATATATGATACACGACTTAATTTAATGATATTACACAATAAAACAGAATCAGAATTCAAAATTGTTATATATATATATATGTATATATATATATATACATATATATATATATGCACACTCTATCTACATGTACACCTTTATGACAGAAGAGGGCATCAGATCTCACTATAGATGGTTGTGAGCCACCATGTGGCTGCTGGGAATTGAACTCAGGACCTCTGGAAGAGCAGCCAGTGCACTTATCCTCTAAGCCATCTCTCCAGCCCCCCACATTATCTTAAAACAATGTCAGATGTGCAAGTCCCTAGGCTCAATCCCCAGTACTGTTTTAAAAAGTGTAGGGATATAGCCCCACCCATTGGGGGCGTGTTCACCTCGGGCTAATGTTTACGGATAAATCTGCCGGGCGTGATCCCAGCAGCCCTTTTCTTTTGCTCCGCTTTTCCTGTTCTCCACGGGAACCTGTGGTCCTGTAAGTCTATTTCCTTATTAAAGCTGTATATATCTATATAATCTGTCTGCATTCATTTACGCCGCCACAAAAAGGAAAAAGGGAAAGGGAGAGGAGGGGCTGGAGAGTTTGCTGCTGAGTTCACATCTCATCAGAAGGTTCACAATCACTTGTAACTCCAGTTCTGGAGGGATCTGAAGCTATGGCCAATCTCTCTCTCTCTCTCTCTCTCTCTCTCTCTCTCTCTCTCTCTCTCTCTCTCTCACACACACACACACACACACACACACATACGCGCGCGCACACACACACACACAACTAATAAAATTACTGTAAAAAGGTAGATTTAATATGGACAGTAGTTTGGTTTAATATGGTTTTATTTGAAACAGGGCAAGCCTGGAACTCCCCATGTGGCAAAGGCTGGTCTTGAACTCACAGTTCTCCTGCCTCAGCTTCCCAAAGGATTACAGTATGCACCACCACACCTGATTTCCACTATTTCCATATTTTAAAGTAATACAAAATTACTCATTAATTTATTAGCAGTCTCTTCTATACTAGGTACTTGATTGACACAGACAAAAAAATGTCTTAAATATCCGTATTTGTATGTTTGAAAAGGTAAAATCATCTTTGGAAAGATTTTTTTTTAGCAAAGTAGAAACAGGAAGTAAATTTAAAATAACCCAGTTCTCAACCAGGCATTGGCGATGCATGCCTTTAATCCCAGCACTGGGAGGTAGAGATAGGTGGATCTCTGAGTTTGAGGACAGCCTGGTTGAGTTAGTTTCAGGACAGCTAGGGCTACACAGAAAAACCAAAAACCAAACCAAACCAAAACAGAAACCCTCAGTTTTCAATACTGACATATTCTTTGATGAACTAACACAGTACAGAGTAAGAAAAATGAACTGGGCATGGTGGCACTCACCTGTAATCCTAGCATGAGGAGGCAGAGGCAGAAGGTCCAAAAGGTGGCTGGACTAGAGGTGAATTCGTGGATGCTGGGTCCTGAGCCCTCATCACATGAACAACAGAACTACGTGATTTCAATAAGACTAAAAAATCAGCAGCAAATATATCTTTATTCTGATATCAAATTAGCCTGGATATTGCTTATCAGTGTAAACTGTGAAAGCAGTTGGGACAAAGGGACAGAAGCTGCACGGGTGCACTGCCTTTAGGAAACATCTGGAAAGGACAAAATAGCACAGATACGGCATAGGCGTCTCCACATCAGACAAGGTACAGTGTGTGGTTCTGAGCCATGCGCCAGGATGGTAAGCTAGCTGAATCTCAGCCTCCAATGTGCTTATGATTTCCCCATGAAAAAAATGGGGAAAAATATGTTCAAACAAACATTGTTTTATTTGGAAAAAGCTTTCTTAGGAAGAGAAAGAGGCGGAAGGAGGGAGGGGAAACCTATGAGTGCAAGGGAAGGGTGGCTGTCCTGCTATGAACACGCAGAGTGCTGGACTGTCTTCAGCGGATGCGTGGATACAAAATGAGGAAGAATGGAGTTACCAAGAGTCTGCTGAGCCCTGAGACTCTTCTTCGAATCTAAAGTATCTAACACTCCCTGCCACAGCAAACTGCACACGACTATCTCTTCAACAAAGAAATCAATGAAGATATCATCAAGCACCAAAGCTGTTTCAAATGCCCCAAGCGCTGTCAAGGAAAAGGGGAGGGAATTCATTCTATCCTGCTCCACAAGGCACAGCTAGGGTCCGTGAACAATGACGAGGGAATGACAGTGATGATAATGTTAACACTGCTACAGTTGGGCACTCAGCAAAGGCATCTTAGCTGCCTACGGGATGGGCATTACAATAAGCCACACTGAAGAAGGTAAAGCACAAACGAAAGCTTAAATAACTCACAAGCAGCTTCTAGTGGGCAAATCATGAAGCCAGGGCTCATCTAAGGAGCCTGACTCCAAATGCTAGCCCTTACCTGTATGCCATGAAAGCTACAGATTTTTGTTGTTGTTGTTGTTGTTGCTAAAGACCACTTTTGTCTCTGTATCCCTAGCTGTCCTGGAATTCACTCTGTAGACCAGGCTGGCCTCAAACTCAGAGATCCACCTGCCTCTGTCTCCTGAGTACTGGGATTAAAGATGTGCACCATCACTGCCTGGCTATATTCTTTGTCCATTTTCTACATGTGTACAATATATGGGGATCATAAATTACATTTTAAATAAGTGATTTTAGAGTATGCTTATTAAGAGAAAATAACTAGGGGCTCAGTAGTTAAGAGCACTTGTTGCTTTTGTAGACAATCCAGGTTCATTCCCAGCACCCATAAGGAGATTCACTACTGCCTGTAACTCCAGTTCCAGAGAATCTGACTCCCTCTTATGACCTCTGAGAGCAACACAGACACACATGTGGTGCACACATACATGAAGGCTAAACACTCATACACATAAAAATAAATAAATCTGAAAGATTTATTTTTCGAGACAGGGTTTCTTCGTGTAGTCCCGAATGTCCTGGAACTTATTCAGTAGACCAGGCTGGCCTCAAACTCACTAAGACCCTGCCTGCCTCTGCCTCCCTAAAAGAATTTGAAAAAAAAAAAATATTAAGAGTTTCAGCCAGGTGGTGGTGGCGCACACCTTTAATCCCAGCACTCGAGAGGCAGAAGCAGGCAGATCTCTGTGAGTTCGAGGTTAGCCTGATCTACAAGAGCTAGTTCCAGGATAGGCTCCAAAACTACAGAGAAACCCTCTCTTGAAAAAAAAAAAAAGAATTTTAAAGCTGGAGGTAGTGGTGGCACACGCCATTATTCCCAGCACTTGGGAGGCAGAAGCAGACGGATCTCTGTGAGTTTGAGGCCAGCCTGGACTACAGAGCAAGATCCAGAATAACCAAAGCTATACAGAGAAACCCTGTCTCAGAAAACAAGAAGGGGGCGGGTTTCAATAATATATACAACAAGAGAATGTGAGAGAAACTGTGGGGCAGCAGCAATACTGATGGATACAGAAAACCTGCTCACGGCCAGTGGAAGCAAGATTGGCAGAACCCTGGAGAAATTCCCAAACTTTGTCAAATCTTAGCTGATGGAAACCATCAACCAGCAATCATACTTCAAAAGCACAAAACGAAAAAGGACTAAACCTGAGGATATTTCAATTAATTAGAAAGTCATAAATGTCAGAATGAAAACAACACACTGCCATTTCCATTTTTTTAAAGATCACCATTTCTTTAAAACTTTATTTAACTTTATTTCATGCGCATTGGTATAACGATGTCAGATTCTCTGGAACTGGAGTTACAGACAGCTGTAAGCTGCCATGTGGGTGCTGGGAATAGAACCCAGGACCTCTGGAGGAGCAGTCAGTGCTCTTAACCACTGAGCCAGCTCTCCAGCCCTGCCATTTCCATTTTTAAGAAACTTACAAATACCTATAAAGGCTATAGAAAACAAAAACAATAGTCTGCAGGAAGAGGAAGTAGATGACTATGTACAGATCTAAAAAGAAAGCTTATTTTTCACCTGATACCTCCTGAATTTTGCACTATGTGCTATATTAATATTCAGAAATAAATAACATGTTCTCATTCATACTCATCTTCATGAGGGCTTCCAAGCAACCAAGTGACTTCAGGAATAAAATATGCCTAATAACTTCTTCCACACTCAGTTAGGTTCACATTCTTTTTGCTGCCAACTACCGCTAATGAAAATAGTAGCAAGTCATCCAAGCTGAACTGAGAATTCTCCAAATAGCTCTTTCTCCAAGTTACTCATGGAGAACTGTCTAGGTCCGAAAACAGCCCTGCACAATCAAACACAGAGGCTGGATCCTACCCCTGGGACCTGAAGCCAGAGCTCAGAGGTCAGAAATCACTTACCCGGTCATAGGTGTCCCCCTCCAGTTCTCCCCACTTCCTGCCATCCCATGAGGTGACTCGAACTTGATTCCCGTCCCTGATGTCTTGGGGCACATAACTGTGCAGGACTTTCTGTAGTCTGCCTGTTCGGGATGTGGAGAGATCGTTGGCAGCAAGATTGCCTGTGTGGAAATAAGGGTCTTCAGAGGCTGCAACCCAACAGCATAGCACACCAACAGAAGCAGCTGATAGGAAATGAAACCAATTCTCAGGCATAAATAATCAACACATACCCCAGAAACAGGGATATTTATTATATATGTGGCCAAATCAGTCACTCTGGAGTGGCGGTCATGAGGACAAATATGTAGCAAAAGGAAAAGTAAACAGACAAGACAAAGCAGGTCAGGAAAGAGTATTTCTAAGCCGGGCGATGGTGGCGCACGCTTTTAATCCCAGCACTCGGGAGGGAGAGGCAGGCGGATCTCTGTGAGTTTGACCAGTCTGGTCTACAAAGCTAGTTCCAGGACAGGCTCCAAAGCCACAGAGAAACCCTGTCTCGAAAAACCAAAAAAAAAAAAAAAAAAGAAAGAAAGAAAGAAAAAGAAAGTATTTCTAAAGAAATATGCTCTCTCCCTCTACCCCTTTACTTTGTGACAGGGTCTTGTTCTGTAGCCTAGACTGCCCATGAACCTGTGGTCATCCTGCCTCAATGCTCGGTTTACAGCATACTAGCCATGCCGATTTTACCGTTCGCTGTGGACCCAGGTTATTGCTATGGCGCCTAGACTGTTCTCAGACTTCTCAAGCAAATCTGTCTCAGCGTCCAGAGTAGCTGGGACTACATATATATACATACATCAGTGTGCCTAGCTATCCAATCTCTTTGAAACATTTGTGTCTTAGCTAGATATCTATTTCTGTGATAAAAACACCATGACCAAAAGCAACTTAGAGAGTTTACAGTTTAGAGTATATCACAGAGGAAGGTCAGGGCAGGAAGTCAAGGCAATAACCTGGAGGCAGAAACTGAAGCACAGACCACGTAGGAACTGCTTATCTGCCTGCACAGTCTGCTTTCTTCTCTACTCCAGGACCACCTGTGCCCAGGGGTACTACCCAGAGGGGGCTGGGCACTCCCATATTAACAATTAATTCATAACCGCTGAGCCACCTTCCCAGCCTCCAAGCTGAAGACCTTTTCTCAACTGAGGCTCCTCTTCCCACATAACTCTAGCTTGTCAAGACAATATGTCTCTCTTCGGCTTCAGTCGACATGCTAGGTTATTCACTGAGAATTTACTATTAAAATTTATTCCTTAATCACAGAACCCCAACTTTACCAACAGGAGGCAATGGACACCAACAGAGTGACTCTCATGGCTTTCTCTTACAGCTAAGTATGATTAAAGCACTTGGTCTGGCTAAGAACTGGAGACATAAATATCAAGTGGGACCTCTGGGAAATACGTCTGAAGGCTAACACAATCATTTCCTTCCATCTCAAACTGAAATGGGATGGCTGAAGTTCGAGCAGCTATCTTGTACCATGATATTGTTCCTAAGAATGACGCCTATAAATCAGGCAGCGGTGGTGCACACCTTTAATCCCAGCACTCGGGAGGCAGAGGCAGGTGGATATCTGTGAAAAAGAGGCCAGCCTGGTCTACAAGAGCTAGTTCCAGGACAGGCACCAAAGCTACACAGAGAAACTTTGTCTCAACAAAGAGAGAGAGAGATCAAGTTGCTTTTAGCTCTACTATATGAAGAACATTCCTGTAAGACTGATGTTAAGGCAGGCCTGGTGGCACATGCCTATAATGCCAGCACCTGGGAGGCTGGGGGAAGAGAATCAAAGGTGTGAAGACAGGGAAAAAAAATGGGACTCTGACTTTAAATAAAAAATCAAAAGGCTTGATGAGAAATGACAGCTGATAGCCAGCCTCAGAGCATGGAGAAACAAGAAGTGGGAACTGTAATGAAGAATCCAGATTACTACTGGGAAGAGATTTGGTGTTCCCATAAGGAATGTCCCAAGTTTTGAGGGCACTCAACATAAAAAAACAAATATCCTTTTCCGAAGGTATTTCCAGGAGGAAACAAAGTGAGAAAGGAAAGACAGCTTCCAGTTCTGCTTCTGTGTCCAACATTTCTAAGTTATACTCCCCAATCCCTCCAGAACCCAGTTTTCCCTGCATAAGCAAGAGGGCTGACAAAGTCAACTTGAGTCCCATGCTTGCCCTGATGCTCTGGGACCCTAGCTATGTCCTGGGGTCAAGAAGTCAGTCTCTTGGGATGAAGATTTTCTATGAATTTAGCACACCTTGGAAGCACTTCTCCTTTGTCCATTTCTCTCCTCTCCCTTCTGACGGATTCTCACAGCGTTCAGATCAGCGCAGCACAGCACAGAACCCAACATGGGCGCTCTTGCTCTGGACTCACTGATGTGGGATTTCCCTCTGTATGCTGTAATTGCCATTAACGAATAAAGAAACTGCTTTGGACCTATAGCAGGGCAGAACTTAGCTAGGGGGAAAACTAAACTGAATACTGGGAGAAAGAGGCGGAGTCAGAGAGAAGCCATGTAGCCCTGCTGGAGACAGACGCTGGAACTTTAGCCAGTAAGCCACAGCCACGTGGCCATACAGAGATTAATAGAGATGGGTTAAATTAATATGTAAGAGTTAGCCAATATGAAGTTAGAGCTAATGGGCCAAACAGAGATTTGATTAATAAAGTTTCTGTGTGGTTATTTCAAAGCTAAGCAGACGGGAACCAACAAGCAGCTAGCTCTCTCCTTCTACAACTCACTTGTTAAACCTGTGCCAACCAACATCTTTCCTTTTCTATCTTTTCTATTTGAACTTTCAGAAGGCTGGAAGCAAATCACTCATGGGCCTGCCAAGAGGCTAGAGGCTAACTCAAACTATGGAAGCCAGCTTCAGAGTACTAAGGACAGAAGGTTCACACCTAATGGAAAGGTCCGAGCGTGTGACAGAGGGGCCTGGGTAAGCTCTGGATCAGATGTGAAGATCACATGCCCTTGTGGCTATCTCTTAAGCCTCAGGGAAAAGGCAACTTCTACTTTACGTCAGGATGTTGACCAGTGGCTGGTTAAAGTAGGCCAGAGTCACCTATGACACGGAGACACATAAAGCTTCAGCCTGTTCCCAAGGAATTCATAATTTTGTTTTGTTTTGTTTTTAGAGACAAGGTTTGTGTAGCTGTGGCTATCCAGGAACTTGCTCTGTAGACCAGGCCGGCCTCAAACTCACATAGATTCACTTGGCTCTGCCTCCTAAATGCTGGGATTAAGGGAGTGCACCAACACACCCAGCATGGAATTCATAACCTTGAGGAGGGAGAAGATACTATCTGAGGAAAGGCTACTAATATTCATGCGCTAGCAGGTGATGCTCCTGGTGTGGGTGCACAAGAAAGGGAATCAGCCTGAACAGGCCAGCAGCAGCTGGGAGAGAAGACTTCCTAGGGGAGCACACTTGAACCGAGGCTCGAAAGCCTAGAGGATTTAGAAACCACAGCTGGGGTGGGTGGAAGAGTTCTAGAGAATGTAACCTGAGTACAGCAGCAGATCGCGCTGGAAGGAGCACAAAGAAATGAGACATTAATCAGCAAATGCCGAAGGGCGAGGGTCATGTGATGACTCGTTTATCAGAGCCCTGATTTAATCTGCCTGAAGGAGCCTTGATAAGCCATTTTCTTGACCAACTGACTACAACCTTAGCAAATATTATTACCCCTCTGACCCTGGGACCAGAAAGAAAGCTTATCACTTTCAGTGTGCCCTGGCTGGGTGAAGTGGGGGATTCCTGCCTGCCTGAGAACCCATCCCACTGACTTACGGCAACAGCCTGTCTGAAGTAAGGCCAGTGTTTTCCCCCCAGGAGCTGCACACAGGTCAAGCACGGTGTCTCCAGGCTGCAGACCAAGAGCCAGGACCGGTAGCAAGGAGGCAGCATCCATCAGGTAGTAATCCAGGAGACCCAGGCTGCCAAGTCTGGAAGAGAGAAGATCATCTCACACATCTCCTGGGAGCCAAGGTGAGCAAGTCCATGCCCGTTAGGGTCAGTGTGCTCCACTCAGCAAAATTATTTCTTAGACACTCATTCATTCATCTACATAGTATCCACTACTCATTCATTCATCTACATAGTATCCACTACTCATTCATTCATCTATATAGTATCCACTACTCATTCATTCATCTACATAGTATCCACTACTCATTCATTCGTCTATATAGTATCCACTAATTCATTCATCCATACAGTATCCACTACTCATTCATTCGTCCATACAGTATCCACTACTCATTCATTCGTCTATATAGTATCCACTACTCATTCATTCATCCATACAATATCCACTACTCATTCATTCGTCTATACAATATCCACTACTCACTCATTCGTCCATACAGTATCCACTATTCATTCGTCTATACAGAATTCATGGTACTCATTCATTCCTTTATATAATATCCACAGTGATTTTTTTTTTTTAAAGAAACAAGAGCAAGGGCTGGAGAAGTGGCTCAGAGGTTAAGAGCACTGGCTGTTCTTCCAAAGGTCTTGAGTTCAATTCCCAGCACCCACATGGTGGCTCACATAATGAGATCTGGCGCCCACTTCTGGCCTTCATGCATACATGCAGGCAGAACACTATGCATAATAAATACATCTTTAAAAAAAAAAAAAAAGAAAGAAACAAGATCAAGGTCTCATGTGTCCCAAGCTGGTCTCATCCTTGCTATGAAGCTGAGAATGACATTGAACTTCAGATTCCCCTGGCTCCACTGATGAACTGTGGAATTACAGGTTTGCCACCACACCTGGCTTACACAATGTGGATAAAACTCGGGGTTCTATGCGTGCTTGATAAACATTCTACCACTAAGCTACACTCCCATTCCTGAGTGATCCTTTTGAAAACAGATCAATTTGCTCCCAAACTAGTCTCACTAGCCACCTTGCTATTCCTTCAGCGAGTCACACGTGATCATATCTCAGGCCTTTCAGTTGCTAACACTCTTCCTTTACACATCTCTACTACATGTTACTTCTATCAGGCATTGCCTCAAAGTGACCTCTTTAAACCACTGGCATTCCCAGACTTCTAGCTCCAGCTGCACTACTTTTCTTTAAAGCACTTGTTCCTCACTTTAAAGGTACAAGTATACATATGTGTGTGTGTATGAGCGTGCACATGCGTGCACACGTGTGTGTATTTTCCCATATTAGAATGTAGCTCTGGGAGTGAAGATTTTGCCTGCTTTGTTCCCTGACCTGATACTATGCCTGTCACATAGTATGAACTCAATTTTACTGGGTTACACATCAAGATAGAAAGTACTTCACTGGTTCAGAAATAAGGGCTATCCACTATGTGTACTGGAGCTGCCTGAGGTGGGTCTGATGAAAAACCAGAGGCCTTCATTTAAGATTTAGTGGGGGAAGCCGGGCAGTGGTGGTGCACGCCTTTAATCCCAGCACTTGGGAGGCAGAGGCAGGCGGATCTCTGTGAGTTCGAGACCAGCCTGGTCTACAAGAGCTAGTTCCAGGACAGGCTCCAAAAAACCACAGAGAAACCGTGTCTCGAAAAAAACAAAAAAAACAAAACAAACAAACAAAAAAAGATTTAGTGGGGGAAATGTATAGCTCAATTAAAAACAAAGATTAAAAAAAAAGATTTAGTGAGAAAGACTGGAAAGATGGCTCAGCAAACAAGGGCACTAGCTTCTCTCCCAGAGAACCCAAGTTCTACTCCTAGCACCCACATGGTGGCTCACAACCTCCTCTAATTCCAGGGGATCTGACACCCACTTCTGCTCTGCAGGATCCTGCACCCAAAGGGGACATATACTCACACATAAAAATAGAAGATAAAGCCGAGTGATGGTGGTGCAGGCCTTTAATCCCAGCACTCAGGAGGCAGAGGCGGGTGGATCTTCACGAGTGATGGTGGTGCAGGCCTTTAATCCTAGCACTTGGGAGGCAGAGGCAGGTGGATTTTCAGTATGCCAAATTTTACTTCTTCCTCACCACAATCCTGGAAGACAGCTAAGTCTAACACTCCTCAGCCAGGCTTTCTGGGCCTCAAACTTCTCCTTAGTTGTGTGACTGTCAGCAAATTACTCTCTGTAGCCAGGTCTTTCCCTCTGAAATAGGAGTACCCAGGGTAGCCCAATAGTAGAATGCTTGCCAACTATGTCAGACTCTGGATTCCAAGACCCAGAAAAAAATGTATCTGCTATTATAACAGGACTTTTTAGTTTTTTGTTATTTTGGGTAGTGCCAACTTCAAACTCCTGAACCTCTGTTGTGTTTTGCTTTTGTGTTGCTGTTTGTTTTTCTGAGGCTGGGTCTCGCTGTGTAGGCCTAGCTAGCCTCTACCCCACTGTCCTCACGCTTTAAGATAACAAGTGCTGGTATTGCAGGCTTGTATGACCATGTCCAGCTTCCCAGTCTCCAGGACTAAAGCCCAGTTTAGCCCTTGAGTATGCAATCTTTTCTCACGGAACTCCATACACATTTTCCTACCAAAGTCCACTTCCTCTTGCCTTACTCCCACAGCTGCCTGGCGGGGCAAACATTTTCATTTTCACTGGAAAGAATGCAGTGAGTTGCTCTTGGGAAAGGCAGGTGTTTCCTACAGAAGGCAGTATGTCAGAACAGGTTCCAAGCTCGGGTTTTGGGGTTCAGACTGCCTGGGTCTAAGTACCACCTACACCACTTACTTTCCGATGGATTGGAAGCCAATAGACTCCTTAACTTCATTACACCTCAAATATAAGAGGGCAGATATTATTTCCATAAGGGTCTTAACAGAACAAAAAGAGATGGCGTGGGTACAGCACTTAGACAAACACCTAGTTTGTATAAGCACACCAGGAAAACTGATGGTTCTGATATTATTCCAGAGGGCTGAGCAACTCCTCACGTCCACTTCTAGCGGGGACTCAGGATGATCCTCACAGTTCCAGATCCTACCTGGCAGGAGGGAAACGGCTGACATCCCCTCTGGAGAAAGTAAAGCATCGAAGGTTTGGACTGCAGTCTGGGGATGGAGTGGGAGCGAGGCCACTCTCAGGCTCTGGTTTCTGGCGAGAGATGGCTTCATTCACAAAGTCCTTGGCACTCAGCTGCTCCAGCTTAGCACTCACGTTATCACAAGCAGCAAAATTATTGACCAATGCGCCATACTTCTGCTCTGAGAGAAGACTAACACGAATCGAGGGCCAAAGATCCCCAAATTGTACACTGTAGGTCATGTCGAAATTCTGCAGAGCAAGCCGAGTGGCAGGGAATTCTGGCTCTGTGGTAGCCTAAAAGAGAAAGGGCAAGCTTATTAATCTTCTGGTCTTGACTCTATCTCTTGTCAGCTGACTTTACTGTTTTAGCTAGGGTTTCTGGTGTTATGATGAAACACCATGACCAAGGCAACTTGAGGAGGAAAGGGTTTATTTCAGCTTTTACTTCTAGGTGACAGTCCAATACTGAGGGAAGTGAAGGCAGGAACTCAAACAGGGCAGGAACTGTAGGAACCAATGCAGAGGCCATGGAGGAGTGCTATTTACTGGCTCACTTACTAATGGCTTGCTCAGCCAGCTTTCTTAGAGAACCCAGGGCCCCCAGCTCAGGGGTGCCACCACCCACAATGGGCTGGGCCCTCCACCATTAATCACTAATTAAGGAAACACCTTACAGCCGAATCTTATAGCGGTACGCTTAATTGAGAGTCCCTCCTTTTTGTATAACTCCAGCTCATGTCAAGTTGGCATAAAACTAGTCAACATATCTACCAATACCTCAGACCCCCGAGGCAAACTAAAATCCATCCAGCGCTCTCTCCTACCTTTGCAGCCTGCCTCTGCCTACCAAAGGAGAACATTGGGGGCTGGGAGAGTGAAGAGTTAGCTTCATATCACAGGCCTAGAAGGAACACAATACCTCTCCCAGTTACTATGAAGGGGTCTTCAAGCAAGAGAGCGAGCCAATGCTAGGCATCGTGGTGCACACTCGTAATCCCAGGAGGCAGGAGGATCCAGAGTTCAAAGTGAGCCTTGGAGCTACAAAAGCAAACTTGAGATCAGACTGGGTTACACATCAGGGGTCTCTGAGCAAGGTGGCTGAATGGGGAAAGGTTCTTGCCACTAGGTGTGACTACCTGAGTTTGGTCCTGGGGACCCACATGGTAGAACTGATTCCCCCAAGTTGTCTGACTTCCTCAGGTATACCCATATACACACATGCACACACCATACCTATACCAATACTAATAAATAAGTAAACATCATTATTAAAAGTCTCCTGTCATCCTACCACTCAGGAAGTAGAGGGGGGGGTCATCCTTGGCTACAGAGAGTACAAGACAAATTGAGATACAAGAAACTCTATCTCAAATACACATAGAGACGAGAGAGAGAGAGAGAGAGAGAGAGAGAGAGAGAGAGAGAGAGAGAGAGAGAGAGAGAGAGAGAGAGAGATAAAAGAGTCTCAAAAACGTGAAAGGGGGAGTGATTGAGGGCTTGAGCTGGGATGCACCTCAGTGTGTGCTCAGTGTGAGGACAGCTTTTGCCTAGCGCAAGCAACACTGAGATTTGATACTTAGCACTGAAATGGAAGAAGGGGACTTAAGAAACAGCTCAAGGGAAAACTCTTGAAGAAACTGTTTCCTCAAGCCCTGGGAAAGCTTGAGGCTTAAAGCTTTTTTCGAGACAGTTTTTTCTCTGTGTAACAGCCCTGACTGCTCTGGAACTGGCTCTGTAGAACAGGCTGGCCTTGAACTCACAATCCACCTGCCTCTGATTCCCAGTGCTGGGATTAAAGGCCTGTGCCACCATGCCCATCCAGACACTTTTATTCTTTATAATCCTGTTTTCAAAAACTTGTTCATGTCTACCAGCTGATGAGTGCTCTATGGCAGCAGTGTTCAGCAGGATACAAAAGGAACACCACCACCTTCAACAGCTGAGAGCAGAGAGTCACTCACCTAAGACAGCCCCGTGAACGGGCAACAGAGTGCACAGGATCACGGAGCTGAGTTGTTTTGGAAGATTTCCCAGACCCCAGGAAGGCAGAATAAAGACAGTTCACAAACTCTTAAGGTACGAATTAAAGCAGAAACTTCGAGGGTGACTGTTACGGGGCTGGCAGTGAAGAACGTGAGTCATTATAAAAAAGAACTGAAGACTTCCGATGTGGAGGTCTCAAGCTGGTCCGGGGTTGCAACACGGAGATGCTATTGCTGACAGTCTTGTTACTGCAACTTCTGCTCTAATCTGGGTTTTTTGTTCTGGTCAGAATTTGTGTTCTGGTGGTCATCATTTCTTCTTATTGCGTGGACTCTTGCTCCGACCATGACTTTTCCTATGGTGAGGACTCTTGCTCCGGTTCTTACTTTTATCACCTCGAGGGCTCTTGCTCTTCCTCCGACTTCTGCTATGGTGATATTTCTCACTCTGGCTCCCAGTGATGCTCGAGTGGCTACTCTCACTATGGACCTGAGTATTGCTTTGGGGAGGACTGCTGCTCCGGCTCCGACTTCTGCTCTGCAAAGATCTCCTGCGTGGGGGACTCTTGCTTTGATGAGGAAGGGCACTCTTGTTCTGGCTCTGGCTTTTCTTTTGGACACTCTGGCTCTCACAACTACAGCATTCACTAATAATAATGGTTGAACTACAGCTGGCAGTAGCGCTGCAGGTGGAGCTCTTAGAGGAAGGCAAAGAGCAACTGTAGGGGATCTGGGGAGGATCTCTGAGTGGGCCTGGAGGGGACACGGCATAGGTATGAAGGCCACAGGGAATAGTATTGGGGCAAAGCCGAGCTCGAGGAACAACAGGTAAACACCGGGGGTCAAAGGGTGTCCTCAGAGGGATAAAAGAATAGATGTGGGTAGAACAAGGAGGCACCACAGGCTTGCTATTGGGTGGTGGTGGACCCCTGGGAGCAGCAGAAATGCCACAGGGAACCACAGGCTGGTTATGACACTGAGGGAGACGCGTAGAGCGATTCAGGGGACTAGACAGTGGGGACAAATGGGAGGTTGGAGGAACCACAGAATACATGTGGGTATTGCAGGGGGATACAGGAGGTGGTCCATGGGGACTGCTCTTGGGATATCTACTGGGCAAGAGAGGATTATAAGGCAGGTACTGGGGACAGGAAGTCGGGGCAACAGGTTTAAGGGCTCCTGTATCCACAGTAGTCTCTGGGGGAAGTTCTTTTGGAAGGGAATTTGAAGTAGTTGTAATGGCTGGCTCCATAAGAGGATTAGAGAAGCCGAAGGACTCGGAGGGAGGCTGAAGAGAGGTGTTGGTCTTATGGGACCTGGGATGATCAAGAGGGGTGGGGTGGGGTGTGTTGACCAGGGAGCGACACCTGTAGGCAGCGCGGCGTGAATCTGAGAATTTGGGGGACTTCACTTGAGGAACTGGGGTAGGGAGAGGGGGCTCGTTATAACTTCTGGGTGTCTGATGAGGAGCTAAAAGCTGGTTGCCCAGGGGAGGCGGGAAATACAGGGAAGGATAAGGACGCTGAGGAGGAGGTGGTTCTGTGGGGCAGGGAGGACCAGAAACTATACTACCCGGGGTTAGCAAGAGGAAAGAGTTCCCCCCAGTATCCCAAGATAGAAAGGACTCTAAGCAAGTCTTCTGGAGAGATGGAGGCTCGGATGAGTTAGAAGAACCAGAACTCTCAGGTGGTAGGTTGATACGATAAGGACTCCTAGGGGCACGTAACTGGGATTCTGAGCAAACATGGGAATAATGAAAAGTGCCCACTTTGGGTAAGACGGGAGAGCAAGAAATGCCTGCCTGAGAAGAAAGTGGAGGGCCATAACCATTTTCCCCAAGAGATCCATCAGGCTGCGGTTTAGGCTCACAAGAGTCTGGAGGCTTAGGGTGGTCATGGTATAGGCTGCCAGTGGGTGAGGTTGTGGCCGAGGAAAGAGGAGGGTCACTGTAACTTCTCCCAGAGGACCAATGGGAGATCATGGGCCCAGTTTCCAAAACTCTGTGAGAAACAGCTGCGGCCACTAGAGGACTAGTTTCCAGAGGTCTGTGAGCAAGAGGAGGTGAAACTGTAAGGCCGGTTCTCAAGGGCCTATGGGTAAGAAGAGGTGAAACTACGGAGTAATTTCCCTGGGACCCGGGCATACCGGGAGTCGAAATCACGGAGCCAGACTCCAAGGATATATGAGTGAGTTGAGGGGAGGTTACTGGGCTGGTTCTGGGGGGCTGATGAATGAGAGGTGGAGAAGTCACCGAGCTACAGTAACAAAAGCACGGGTTTGGAGGACAGGGACGCTGAGATCTTGGGGAACCGATACAGTTGTAATAAGGGTTCTGCTGACAAGGAGAGGGTGACCCTTGAAAGTTGAATCGGTCAAAACAAGGGCTCGGAGGGGATGAACCAGCCGGGTTTTGACTGTACAGCCTCCCTAGGAGTGGAGAAAAGGGTTCAAAAGAACCTCTCCCCTGTGGGGGTGAACAGGAGGGTAGCGGGGGCTGAGGGGGTGGGGAGGGAATCCGTCGAGGTAGGCAAGGCGATGTAATGGTGAGGCAAGAGAAAGGTTCTCTGGAGTAAGGGGGGTTGGTGAGCCTTTTGCCTGCATTTGGAGAAAGGCCTGTAGTACAAACAAGGTGGTCGCTGAACTCTTTCCTGGGCGCTAAAGGCACCCCAAGAGTGAGGACAGGGCTAAATCCTTTACTGCAGGACGACGGAGACTCCGGAGGGTAGGGGTAGTTGTCAAGATCTTTTGCTAGGGGTGAGGTTGCAGGGGCTGAAAATTCAAGGAGGAACGGAGGAGAAGAGATCGAGGTCATGGGACTGGAGGGGGAGGGGAAGGGAAAGAGGGAGAAGGGGAAAGAAGGGGTGAAGAGGGCAAGGGAAAGGTAAACAAAAAAAAGGGAACATGAGGCGATGTGACGTCAGCGAAAGAATGAAAGCGCAGTGATGACTTAACATAGAGGGGCGGGGTCAGGAGGCTGCTTATGCAACAGCAAGAGGAGCCTTGTTAATAAAAGGGCAGACAGCGAGGTGACCACAAGTTCAAGAAGTTTACGGTCCCTGGGATGAATGCAAATATAAACGACGGAAAGCACAAGGACTGGATAAGTTTCCTTCTAACGTTCCGTGCAAGACCTTACCCATTTCTTCTTATATCGGTGTCTCCGCGGAACCGACGTGAAGTCCACGAGCTTCAGCAGCTTCCGAACACTCCTTACTACGGGCGCAGCCATGTCAGCTGGCAACGTCAAACAACTCCGACCGGAACCGCAGCCGCGTACTCTCGGGTTCCGGGGAGGGCGGCGCGCTACTTGGGATAACTGCAGCAAAAGGGGAGGGAGCCAGGCTTGTAGATCTCCCAGGGCTCTGCCTGCGTCCGCCTGCCTTCGCACGCCGGAGACCACTGGGAGCACCGCAGCGCGGCTGTGCTAGAAAATCTAAAGCGGCTCCCCATGGGTCGGGATTGGGGTGGGGGGTAGGAAAGGCCTTCTGGGCTCAGATTGCACGGAGAATGATCCCGAAGTAGAGCGAAATTAGACCAGATTTATTGGCAAAGCGGAATTGCAGGGAAGGCGTAAAAGCTTCAGTTTCAAGGTCTGTCTTTATAGACACCTAGTTTTGTGTTGTGAGAGACTCCAATTGTGTAAGCTTTAGGCCCAACCACACTTGATTCCACTATTCAGGATCCAAAGGAGAGGAAGGAATGATAACTATTTTTAGAAACAATTGTCTAGCGGGGCATAGTGGCATATATCTTTTATCCCAGAATTTGGAAGGCAGAAGCAGGCAGATCTCTGAGTTCGAAGCCAGCATGGTCTACACAGTGAGCTCCAGGGCAGTCAGAGCTACATGGTGAGACTCTGTCTCAGAAAGGAGAGAAAGAATCATCTGACTACAGTAAACGATCTAAAGTAAAAGTAAGAAAAGGAAGATGAGAAAGAGGATGATGGTTTGGATTAGTGTGCTGTGAAAACAGAGGAGGGCACTCCAGAATTGTAGGACGGATCGGCTCTACTAAAGCAACAGAAGGCAAAAAGTGAGGCAGTGTATGCTTGTATGTGAAACCCTGGGTTCAGTCAGAAGCCCCTCCCAAGTTTTTATTTTGTATTGTTTTCTTTTTTAAAATACTACTGGGTATGGATGGTGGAAAATACCTGTAATCCTAGCAGTTGCTAAGTAGAGGTAAGCGTTGGACGCCAGTCTGAACCACAGGAGACTTAGTCTCAGAAAAATTAAAGACAAATTAATGCTTACTATATCTCACGTTTTAACTATCCTGTAACCTTACTTTTATTCTTATAATATATTGCCATCCAGTGTATATTATCTTATACTCAGCTAATATATATATATATAGTATATATATATATATATATATTGATTTTTTGAGACAGAGTTTCTCTGTGGCTTTGGAGCCTGTCTTGAAACTAGCTCTTGTAGACCAGGCTGGCCTCGAACTCACAGAGAACCACCTGCTTCTGCCTCCCAAGTGCTGGGATTAAAGGAGTGCGCCACCACCGCCTGGCCTTAAATTATAATTTTTAAGATGTTAAAATATATCAAGTAGATCTCTGGAGCTTGTGAGTCGCCACCCTTATGGAGTTGGTGAGCTCCAGATTGAGAGAGACTGTCTCAGAAATATCTGATGACAAACATACACCACGCACACATTTTTTTTTCTTTTCCTTTTTGTTTTTTGAGACAGGGTTTCTCTGTTAGCTTTGGCTGTCCCGGAACTTGCTTTGTAACCAGGCTGGCCTCAAACTCAGAGATCTGCCAGCCTCTGCCTCCCAAATGCTGGGATTAAAGGCGTGTGCCCAAAATATAACTCATACAAGTATAAAATAAACACATGCCAGAAATTGTGTTCATCATCTTATCTGTCATTACACATTAAACAAATACTGAAAATAAAGACTTGTTTAGGTGAGAATTTGAGTTTCAAAATTTTAACTAGCCAAATGAAGCATAATGATATGTCTTCAATCCCAGCATTCTGGAGTCTGAGGCAGGTGGAGTTCTTCGAGTTAGAGAGCAGCCTGGTCTGCATAGAGTTCAAGATCAGCCAGGGCTATATAGTGAAATGCTGTCTGAATGTCTTTTTTACTATAATCAGAGGGATGCTGAAATGACTTCGCTAGTCGCAGAAATCTGAATATCCTGAGTATTAAAGTGTAATGTGTAGCTCAGTACAATGCTTGCCTAGCACGCATGCATTGAAGCCTTAGGTCCAATCCCTAATACTTATGAAGCTAACAACAACAACAAAAAAAAACCCTATAATGTTTGGAAAGGCCTTTTCTACTATATGGATATCATCTTTACTGGGCAGAATTCACTAGCATTACCGTAGATAAGTATAATTATATTGCCATCAGCTTTGTACAAGTTCACTTCAGTTATTATAAAGGCATAAGATATGGGGCTAGAGAGACGGCTCAGAAGAGCACTGGCTGCTCTTCCAGTTCAATTCTCAGAACCCTCATGGTGGCTCACAACCATCTATGAGATCTGGTGCCCTCTTCTGGCGTACAGGCATACATGCAGGCAGTGCACTGTATACATAATAAAAAAATAAAATCTTTTTTTAAAAAAGATGTAAGATATGGGCTGGAGAGATGATTCAGTGATTAAGAGCACTTGCTCTTGCGGAAGACCCAGATTCAGTTCCCAGGCTCACAACCATCTGTAATTCCAATTCTAGGAGGTATGGTGCCTTCAGAAATCTGCAGGTACCAGACACTCGCATGGCATACAGTCATACATGCAAGGAAAACACTCATCCATGTTGTGAAATATTTTAAGATGTGTTACATTTGTTTATGCGGTGGAACATTTGTTTAATGATGCAAAGATCTGTTGCATTCTTCCATGTTACATTTGTTTAACTCTGTGAAGCTGTGATACTTTGCCTGTCTAAAATCTGATGGTCTAATAAAGAGCTGAACAACTAATAGCAAGGCAGGAGAAGGGATAGGTGGGGCTGGCAGGCAGAGTGAATAAATAGAAGGTGAAATCGGGGATCAAAGGAGGGAGAGATCGAGTAGTGAGAAGAGAAAGGGCCAGCCAAACAACCACCCAGCCAGCTGTGGAGTAAGAGGGAAAGCAAGATTACAGAAGAAGAGGAAAAAGCCAACAAGGAATCTGGGTACATTGGCAACAACGTAAGAGTGAGAAACCTCGAGTGCTAATTAATATCTCCCACAGAGACATCATCTATAGCTCCCTTGAGGAAAACATTCTCGCCGGGCGGTGGTGGCGCACGCCTTTAATCCCAGCACTTGGGAGGCAGAGGCAGGCGGATCTCTGTGAGTTCGAGACCAGCCTGGTCTACAAGAGCTAGTTCCAGGACAGGCTCCAAAACCACAGAGAAACCCTGTCTCGAAAAACAAAACAAAACAAAACAAAACAAAACAAAAATTCTCACTTAGAATTAAGATGGCATACATATTCTTCAAATGGGACAGCAGAGATTAGTGCTACTGTTAATGGACCTATTTAATAGCATGGAGTTGGAATGTCCAGTCCTCTCCTGCAATTTGGCGATTCAATTCAGACTCAATTGTGTAGATGGAGGCTGCTCATTCGTCTCCCAACTATTCAGACCCGAATAATCACATAGAAACTATTATAACACTGTTTGGCCAATAGCTTAGGCATATTTCTTGCTAACTCTTACATCTTAAATTAACTCATTTCTATTTATCTGTGTATCACCATGAGGCTGTAGGTAAGGTTCTGGCTGGCGGCTCATGTCTTTCTCCTTCAACAGCTACATGACATCTCCTTGACTCTGCCTACTTTTTCTCTATATCTCTGTTCAGATTTCCGACCTGACTTCTCTACTAAGCCATTGGCCAAAACAGCTTCTTTAATAACTAATGGTAATAAAACATGTTCATAGCATTCAGAGGGGAATCCCACATCAAACTCAGAAATTAGTAAGTGCCTTTCACCCTCTTAGAGCATGGAAAGGAAAGCATGTTTACCTTAACCTTATTGCTACTGAAGGGGCCTGTACATTGGCACCCTAATAATTATAACATCACTTTTGAATGCTGTACCCTTCATACCTGTGTTAATTTTAGTATGTCTTTAAATGTAACCTCTACAAGTTTATACATTCTTTTTTTGGAGGGGGAGTTTGAGACAGGGTTCTGTAGCTTTGGAGTCTGTCTTGGAACTCGCTCTGTAGACCAGACTAGCCCCAAACTCATAGATCTGTCTGTCTCTGCCTCCCGAGCCCTGGGATTAAAGGTGTGTGCCACCACCACCTGGCAAGTTTATATACATTCTTAGAGCAAGGCCAGCAATCTGGACACTGGTAAAGTTGCTGAGGCTATGGCAAGACTCACATGTGATGATCCTAGAATAGAAGCTCGCTAAAAGAATATTAAGAACATGTCAAATGCTTGGACTAATTATTACAGTAATTTGGGGGATTATCACATTGATTGTTATGCCTGTAACTGCTGAACTGGCACGTAATAAAAAAATTCAAGCTGCTGAGTTTGTTAGAGACTGGCATAGCCCAGGCATTGTATGGAACTAAGAACTCAACAAAATAAAATAGATAGTGAGATAGTTAATGAAATAGCTGAGTTAAGAATATGGGAGGAGCAGATAAAATTAAAATGTGATTGGAATGTTACATCCTCTTGTATTACACCTTTAAATTCAATAATAACCAGTGTGACCGGAAAAGGTTAAGAGACATTTGATGGGCTCCAAAACCACAGAGAAACCCTGTCTCGAAAAACCAAAAAAAGGGGCTGGAGAGATGGCTCAGTGGTTAAGAGCATTGCCTGCTCTTCCCAAGGTCCTGAGTTCAATTCCCAGCAACCATATGGTGGCTCACAACCATCTGTAATGAGGTCTGGTGCCCTCTTCTGGCCTTCAGGCATACACACAGAAAGAATATTGTATACATAATAAATAAATAAATATAAAAAAAAAAAGAGGCGTTTGATGGGTCACCATAATTCTTCTCAAATGATTTATAGCAAGAAATAAGGAAACTGTTACCTTGATAAGACAGGAATGGATGTTTGGAAAGCTTTGCAGCTAGAATAACCTCACCCAACCCTGTAAGTCACATTAATCGATGGCTTGTTCAACAAGTATTGCTCTTGTTCTGGCAGTAGTAACCCTATTGGCTTTAAAATGTACTTTGGCTTAATTACATAAGACTGTAAACCAAACCGTAGAGCCAAGACTGCATTTGCTGTAAAGCTGCATAACTTTAGTTTTAGCACCTGCCTTTGATCCACCTTTTGTGACCGCTACCTCTTGTGTCCTGTACCGTCTCTTTGAAGTCTGTGCAAAACTCGGTTATGGGAGGACTCAGCAGACTGAGATGGCCTGTGACTGGGAACTGCTTTGGGAGCTTCGGGTCTCTTTGGGAGCTTCGGGTAAGAGGTTTTGGTATGCAGAAATTGACTTGCTAAAAGGTGTAAACTGTGTAAAAATAAAAAAACATTGGCAAAGCTACACCAGAGGCTGACTGCCCTGCAGCTGAGAAGGCTAAAATTCATCCACAGACCCATGTGAACCAAACGCCCGACACAACAGTGGAATTTTACTTTATGTAAAGTTGCATTCATTTGTTTATACTGAATTTGTTTAATTATGTAAGATCTGTTGCTGTTTTACCTTGCCTGCCTAGGCTACCTAATTGGTCTAATAAAAAGTTGAATGGCCAATAGCCAGGCAGTAGAGGGATAGGCAGGGGTGGCAGGTAGAGACAATAAGTAGGAGGCAGAATCTAGGTTGGGGAAGAAGAGAAGAGAGACAGAAGGAGAAAGAGCGGGAGATGCCTGGGTTCAGTCAGTGAGGCAACTGCCACTGAGAGACAGACAATGGAGTAGAACATATAAAAAGAAAAGTAGAAAGTGCTGAGGCAAAACATAGATGAAGTGAAACAGATTAATTTAAGTTATAAGAGCTGATGAGACAAGCATAAGCTAAGGCCAAGCTTTCATAACTAATAGTAAATCTCCATGTCATGATTTGGGGGCTGGTTTTTGGGTAGTATTTTTTTTTTTTTTTACAAGTCTTTTGCTAAAAGGGTTGGAGAAATGCCTCATCAATTAAGAGTGCTATTAGTCCCCAACACCCACATAGGGTGGCTTACAACCACCTATAACTCTCGCTCCAGGGATGAGACCCTCTCATCTGGCCTCTATGGGCACTGGACTTTATGCCCCTATATACACATTTAAAAATAAAATAGAACCTAAAAAAAAAAAAAAAAAAAAAAAAAAAAAAAAAAAAAAAAAAAAAAAAACAACTAAACACATTTTCTGGTAAATTACTTTAATAAAGGACAGAGTATCAGCCAGGCAGTGGTGGTGCACACCTTTAATCCCAGCACTCGGGAGGCAGAGGCAGGAGGACCTCTGAGTTTGAGGTCAGCCTGGTCTACAATAGCTAGTTCCAGGACAGGCTCCAAAGTTATAGAGAAACCCTGTCTTGAAAAACCAAAAAGGGGGCTGGAGAGATGGCTCAGCGGTTAAGAGCATTGCCTGCTCTTCCAAAGGTCCTGAGTTCAATTCCCAGCAACCACATGGTGGCTCACAACCATCTATAGTGAGATCTGGTGCCCTCTTCTGGCGTGTACATGTTAGCAGAATATTGTATGCATAATAAATAAGTCTTTAAAATATTAAAAAAAAAAAGTTAGTCGTAAGCTGCCATTGGGTGTTGGGAATTGAACCCGGGTCCTCTGCAAGAGCAGTCAGTGCTCTTAAAAACTGAGCCATCTCTCCAGCCCCCTCAGCTGTTAATTTTTTTTAGGTGAATACAGGTACAAAAATGCCACAGTACGATCCAGGAAACTCTCCAGAGTGAGCTCTGCCATGCCTGTGGGATCTGGGGATTTTACTCAGGTCATCAGGCCCAGGTGCAAGAGTCTCTATCTACTGAGCCATCTCACAGGTTTTACTGAGCAAAATCTCATGTAGGTCAGATTGGCCTCAAATGTACTATGGAACTCAGCATTACCTGAACTTCTGATCTTCCTTCCTTCACCTTCCAAGGGCTGGAATTATAAGCATGAGTCACCATCATGTCTGGCTTCTTGGATCAGTATTGACCATTTGAGGATTTTAAGTAACTGGTGAGAACCAGCAGGTAGACAGATAGAAATCTCTATGGGTTTCAGATGCTATGTGATAACATCCTCAGTTTTTGGTCTGGCGGAAGTTAGTGGTATGTGAACACCCCCCCCCCGAAAAGGTTTTGCATATAGTCAGATGAGTGGTCAAGTATAGAAGTGGGCAGTGAGTGACCACTAAGGAGACTAAAGATGACCCAAGATAATCTGTCTCCGGATGGCAGCATTATACCTCTTCACAATCAGTCCTAATCAGTCTAGGAGCCTTGGAGGATCTTTAACAGGGGCATGTTTTTTTGTTTTGTTTTGTTTTCCTGGGAACTTTAAATCATAGCATAAAGTTCAACAAGAGCTCACAAGACTTGGTTACAACTCAAATATCCCCAGTCCTGTTAAGTGTAGGAACTGCTCAGTTTGTAGTTACCCAATAGTTTTTGCCTAGCCTCGGGTACCTTATTTGTAATTTAGAATTCAGCAAGACTCAAGCATCCTCTAAGCAAATTCTGGGTAATTCGCTCCTTAGTAAATACAGAATATCAGTTTAATAATACCAAAATCTAGGTGATGTACAGTGAGGTGCACTATCAAGCTTCAGCTTTGCTGTACATTTGAAACAGTAAGGTGTTGAGAAAAAGTTTTTTCTTTTCTTTGAAACGGCATCTACGTAGTCCTGGCTGGCCTGGAGCTTGCTAGCTATACCAGGCTGGCCTCAAACTCACTGCATCTGCCTCCCATATGTCTATGTGATGCTCTCCCAGCCTCACCAGCTGCACTGAAATACTAGTCTACTAATTTAAGGACAAGCACTAATTTTCATTCACTTCCCCTCTTGGTTATTATATTTTTTCTTTCTTTCTTTAGTATCTTAAAAAAAAATATTCTTTTGGGGCTGGAGAGATGGCTCAGAGGTTAAGAGCATTGACAGCTTTTTCCATAGGTCCTGAGTTCAATTCCCAGCAGCCACATGGTGGCTCACAGCCATCTGTAGTGAGATCTGATGCTCTCTTCTGGTGTACAGGCAAATATGCTGTATATATAACAAATAATTAAAAAAAAAAAAGAGTTCTTTTAGAGATGTTTATGTTACCAGCTGCTGTCAAATTCTTTGGCTCAAATGATCCTCATTCCTCAATCTCCCAAACAACTGAGATGATCCTAGTGAAGGAGTAAAGGCAGGAGAACGGAAGTTGGAACTGGGACTACAGGAATATGCCACCACACTCAACTTCACTCCACCTTCCTTCCTTTTAAAGACACGTGTGCGTGGGGGGTGGGGGTACATGCACATGCCACAGTATGTGTGTGGAGGTCAGAGGATTACTTTTGGGAGTCAATTTTCTTCTACCAGTGGGCCCCAGGGGTCAGACTCGGGTTGTCAGGCATGGAGGCAAGTCCATTACCCACAAAGCTACCCTGACAGCTTCCCTTAAAAAATGTTTTGTGGGCTGGAGAGATGGCTTAGTGGTTAAGAGCACTGGCTGCTCTTCCAGAGGTCCTGAGTTCAATTCCCAGCAACTACATGGTGGCTCACAACCAACTGTAATGAGATCTGGTGCCTTCCTCTGGCGTGTGGGCATACATGGAGGCAGAATGTTGTATACATAATAAATAAATTTAAAATTTTTTTTTTTTTTTTTTTGTTTTTCGAGGCAGGGTTTCTTTGTGGCTTTGGAGCCTGTCCTGGAACTAGCTCTGTAGACCAGGCTGGTCTCGAACTCACAGAGATCCGCCTGCCTCTGCCTCCCGAGTGCTGGGATTAAAGGCGTGCGCCACCACCGCCCGGCTTACCTTTAATTTTTAAAAAATATTTATTTATTATGTATACAATATTCTGTCTATGTGTATGCCTGCAGGCCAGAAGAGGGCACCAATCCTCATTAGAGATGGTTGTGAACCACCATGTGGTTGTTGGGAATTGAACTCAAGACCTTTGGAAGAGCAGGCCATGCTCTTAACCACCGAGCCATCTCTCCAGCCCCTACTTTTACCTTTATGTGTGATAATTACACACACACACACCCTATCACTGGAGATTATTTAGTTACTAGGTAACAGGAGTTGGTTACATCCTATCCTTATACATGTTTTAAAAAGACCATTTTTCTGGGGGCCTGGGGTGGGTCCCTTCATGTAGCTTAGGTTGGCTTTGAACTCCTGCTCCAGTCTCCCTCCCTACTGCTGAGATTATGAGTATGCATAACCATACCATGCACAAAATTTCAAATTAAATAACATTCTGAAGTAGAGACTGGGAAAACAGGATGGTGGTAGAGTTTTGCCTAGCATGCAAGAGACCCTGGGTTCAATTCCTGTCCCACACAAAAAAGAGGAAAGAAATCGCAAAGGAACTAAGTTTGTGTTACCTGACTATATAATCTGATACTCAAGAAGCTGTGGCAGGAGGGTTGAAAATCTGAAAGTCAACAAATGCAACTTAGCAAGACTTACAATTCCTAGCATGCACAAGACTGTGGGTTCAATTTCACTGGGAAAAAAAAAAAAAACTGAAAAGAAAAAAAAAACTAAATAAGGGGTGGCAGAGGAAGGACAAACAGCAAGTCTGCAGATCAGTTTATTAAGATGGAATCACTGCTAATTACAAGGAAGCTACTTGCCATAATCAATGATGTTCTCAAGAACTTGTGATACACATTAGAAACAAATGGTTCACAACCACAAGGAACTTTTCCTGATGCCCTGAGACAAGGCTGAGGTGATGAACTTGCGCAGTTACTTCAAGCTGCTGAAGAGTTTGTGGGCCACCTAGATAAGAAAAAGAAAGCATCATTTGGCTTTAACATCATGGCTCACAGGCCCTCACCACTTAGAACAGTGCTGCTCCTTTCTGGACTCATTTTTAAGCATCCTTATCCATTCTCGGGTCCCGGTACTCGCTTCAATTACCTGACTTTTTTCTGTCTGCAACTCCGAATTTTTTTTATCTACTACTTTTTTAGAAATTATTTTATGTGCATTGGTTTTTGCCTGCATGTGTGTCAGTGTGAGGATGTTAGAGCCATTGGAACTGGAGTTACAGACAGCTGTGAGCTGTCATGTGGGTGCTGGGAATTAAACATAGGTCCTTTGGAAGAACAGCAGTGCTCTTAACTGCTGAGTCATCTCTCCAGCCCCATCATCTTCTTTTTGAAGTTGCATGTAATATACTGTAAGCGTCCACTAAATAATCAGCACACAAATCTATTTTGGGGATTCTCTTGGCAGGAATGTGCCACCACCTACTAGAAATCTCAAACTCTTTATTTATTTATTTATTTATTCATTTATTTTTTTTTTAATTTTTTTTTTTTTTTTTTTTTTGGTTTTTCGAGACAGGGTTTCTCTGTGGTTTTGGAGCCTGTCCTGGAACTAGCTCTTGTAGACCAGGCTGGTCTCGAACTCACAGAGATCCGCCTGCCTCTGCCTCCCAAGTGCTGGGATTAAAGGCGTGCGCCACCACCGCCCGGCTTTTTTTTTTAATTTTTTGAGACAAGGTTTCTCCATAACAGACATGGCTATACTGGAACTCACTCTGTAGACCAGGCTAGCCTCAAACTCCCCGAGATCTGCCTGTTTCTCCCAAGTGCTGGGATTAAAGGTGTGAGCTACCACTGCCCAGCTGAAATCTAAAACTTTTTATATTTCTCTTGGATATATACGTAGGGATGGAATTGCTGCTCAGTGTTATCTGTAGCCACAGGCTAGATCCATGCTTAACTCTTTACACTGAAAAGAAAGGATCTGTCTGTTTAGATCAGGCTGGCTTCAAACACCTGGGCTCCAGTGATCTTGCCTCAGATGCATGAGTAACTAGGACAGCAGCTGGCTCTGGGCTTGCCTGTCGAAGGAACTGCCAAGATATTTTACATACTGGCTATGTCACTTTGTATTCTATCATCAGAATGAAATTTCTACTTTCTCCCACATTTCTCTGACATGTAACACTACCCTCCCACACCCACTGGTGGTCAAATCCAGGACTCACTAGACAAGTGTTCTACTATCTACACTCAGTAAAGTGGCTAGCCAATCAGCTGTCCTTTTTTAAAGGCAGGATCTCATTCTATAGACCAGACTGGACTAAACTCAGTATGTAGCCCAGGCTGGCCTCAAACTCATGGCAGTCATCATGCCCCAGCATTCCAAATGGTAAGTGCTAGACCATAGGGATGAGCCAACACATCTCTCCAGCTTACCTCATCAGTTTAAGAAAATGAATCTTATCATATTCTGCATGTGTGTAATATGTGTAAAATACTGTCATATGAAAGAGTGAAGTACGAACTATAAAAAGAAAAAACTGTACAACCAACTAGGTGTGAGACATATGGAAGGAACACACACAGAAAGAGCAGACTATCTCAGTATACTATCTGGGGCTGGAGATGATGGCTCAGCGGTTAAGAACACTAGCTGCTTTTTTAGAGGTGCAGAGGACCTGGGTTCAGTTTCCAGCACCCACATAGTGAGTCAGAACTGACAATCAATCCAGTTACGGAAGATCTGATGTCCTCTTCTAACTTTCTTGGACACCAAGCACATACACGGAACCCATACCCATAAAATCAATTAAAAAATAATAAAAAAATGTTTTTAAAATACAAAATTCAGGGCTGGGGGTTTAGTTCAGTGGCTAGAACATTTACCTAGCATGCATAAAGCCTTGTTTTATCTCCAGGACTAAAATAAACATATATATAAAAATCCAGCCGGGCGGTGGTGGTGCACGCCTTTAATCCCAGCACTTGGGAGGCAGAGGCAGGTGGATCTCTGTGAGTTCGAGACCAGCCTGGTCTACAAGAGCTAGTTCCAGGACAGGCTCCAAAACCACAGAGAAACCCTGTCTCGAAAAACCAAAAAAAAAAAAAAAAAAAAAAAAAAAAAAAATATCCAGCTTCCCTACTATTTAACAATGCATGTCAGGATTTTTTTCCCCTGTCAGAATCTGTTCCAAGATGTACAATGTTGACAGTGATACCTACCTCCAACATATATGGTAAGGACTCAGGACATCTATGTATGTAAAATGCTTTTCACAAAACCTGACATGCAGGGCCCACAGTAAATGGTTACCAATGGGTCAAGCTGGAGCATGAAAACCACTGAACAGCTTTGCCCTTCCTGTCTTCAGAGTGACTTACACAGTGGTCCCGTGCATGCAAGAAGTCAAAGAGCTCCTCTGTACAGTCCTCTTCTGTCTGTGATCGGGAAGACACACGCTGATCACAAAGCTCTAGCCGCTCCCGGGCCTTCACACACTTCTCCAGCTGCTCACACTGCTCTCTCACTGTTGTCAGGGGGTCCTGACAAACAAGCAGAAAAAATAAATATTTAAAAAGTAAAGAAAAGCTTCAGAAAACATCCACCAAATGTATGAGCTTTGATCAGTAAATCACCAATCAAGGTGCTACCCTAACTTACCATTCAGGCCAGCTGGCAGAATCACATTGTAGCCAAAAATGGCAGAACAGGGACGCCCATTTAATTTTTTGATGCTAAGTACTAGGGAAGTTTCAAATTTCTGCCTTCCAAGCTTGCCAGTATGCACTAAAAGGCTCAGTACTATCCGAGAAACAAGGTAGTAAAGGAAATCTGGTCAGATAGGAAGTAGATCTACTGGAGACATCACCGTTAACACAACATTTAAGATTGTGTAAGAATCAGGCTTAGCTCCCTACTTGCAAAGTCAGAAAATGTAAACATGGAAAACTATCTAAAAAATTTCCTTCAGAGTTCTTTATTAAAGCACAAGCAGATGAGTGCCCAGTCCTTGAAAATGCTGACTCCAGGTGTGACCAAAGAAGCCCCAAACCTAGGAAAGACTCCCAAACCCTCACTGCATAGGAGGTACAAAGGCTACAATCCTTAAAATGCCCTAGAGTTTCATGAAGCTCAAATTTCCTACTTCTAGTAAGATAGTTCAAAACCGGAAGCAGCACTTACCACTAATTCTTCCTCCTCTTCCTACAAAAGGAAAAGAAAATTAGTGTCAGCAGCACTTTCACAACAGGGAAACATTGTCACAATCCTACATGGAAACACTGCCACAATCCTACATGGAAACACTGCCACAATCATACATGGAAACACTGCCACAATCCTACATGGAAACACTGCCACAATCCTACATGAAAACATTGCCACAATCATACATGAAAACATTGCCACAATCCTACATGAAAACATTGCCACAATCATACATGAAAACATTGCCACAATCATACATGAAAACATTGCCACAATCATACATGGAAACACTGCCACAATCATACATGAAAACATTGCCACAATCCTACATGGAAACACTGCCACAATCATACATGGAAACACTGCCACAATCCTACATGGAAACACTGCCACAATCCTACATGGAAACATTGCCACAATCATACATGAAAACACTGCCACAATCCTACATGGAAACACTGCCACAATCATACATGGAAACATTGCCACAATCCTACATGGAAACACTGCCACAATCCTACATGGAAACATTGCCACAATCCTACATGAAAACACTGCCACAATCCTACATGGAAACACTGCCACAATCCTACATGGAAACACTGCCACAATCCTACATGGAAACACTGCCACAATCATACATGAAAACACTGCCACAATCATACATGTTAACACTGCCACAATCATACATGGAAACGCTGCCACAATCCTACATGGAAACACTGCCACAATCATACATGGAAACATTGCCACAATCATACCGATACTAGCATTATGGAGAAAAGACTGTAGTAATCATTATTTTATGATGATGTTTTGACACCCTAGGGTCCTTGCTAATTTCAGTGCTAACCCTGCCTCCCCAGAATTAGCTAATTTTTAGAGAGAAAATGCAGCTTACCTGGGAACACACCCTTCATGCAGCAGTCAGTCTAAAAGCCATAAAGCAGTCACTTCCTTAGGCGAATCTCACACAAACTTTGTATTGCCCTACTCCAGAAGCAAATATCAACAAGGGAGCAGCACCACAGCTCAGAGCTCACTCAAATTATTCGTACTACCCAATCCTTAATTTGATCAAGCTTGCTTCCTTTGTCTCCATCATTCCTTCCCACAGAAACCAAGGCTCTGAGCCTTGTTTTCCCGGTGACTCGTTTGACCTGGTACGGTCTCGCTCTAGCCCAGACTGGCCTCATGTTTGTGGCAGTCCTCCCACCTCACCTTCCCAGCACTGGAATTAGAGACGTGAGTCACCATGCTCTGTTCCCTTTCCAACGTTCATAAAAATACTTGTGTGGATGTAGCATGTGCACATGTGTGTGCAGGTGTGTGCATTACTGTGCATGGAGGCCACTGCCGGGGCATCAGCTATCCTCCCAAATCATGCTAGGGAGGCAGGCAGCAAGCCCTAGTGACCTTCCTGTCTCTAGCCCCTCAGTGTGTAATGCCTAGCTTTTACCTGTGTACCTGCGTGCTATGATCCATTCTCTAGCCCTCATGCTTGGGCAGCAAGTCCGGCCTTGAACTTGCAGCAGTCCTCCGGCTTCGGCCTTAATGCCTGGATCACAGGCATGAGCTACTACCATGCCCAGCTCCTCTGGTTCCTTTTGCTCACTCTTCCCGCATTGCCCTGCAGTATGTGGCATGCCTCAGAACTATAAGTAATAGATTCTCCTGCCATTGTTTCTTCTCCTCCCTGCTTTTATTTTTAATTACATTTTATTGTGTATGACTGCAGAACTGCCATAGCAAACATAGAGAAGTCAGTAGACAACTTGTGAAAATCAGTTTTCTTCTTCCTCCATGTAGATCCTGGAGAACTAAGGTTGTCAGGCGTGGCAACAGGCACTTTTACTATCTCAATGGCCAATTATTTACTTACTATTTATTTATGATGATGTGAGCCACAAGTACTATTCAGCAAAAGTACAGCTGACAGACCACTAGACAGATTTACGGGAGGATACACTCTAAGGAGCAACCCGATTTGCAGAGTTTTGGGAACACCTGTCTTTTGGATAGTCAATTCTGTAGAAATCTTGTGAAACCCTGACATTTCTCCCTTCCATAATGGCATTCACCCCAAATCCCTCAGCAGTGTAGGAATCATTCTTTAAGCCTGACTTTCCTGTACTGGTAACTGGACACCATTCCCCACACTATGGGGCCCTGGTGTCAAAGCATTCACTCAGCCAAACCTACACCATGACAGCTGTCCTTATTGACAGAAAGGAGCTCTGAGCAGGAGGCACTGAGCAGGAGAGACACAGTGTGTCTGCTCTCACTGATAAACAGATGGGTCTGGGTGGCTCTAAATTCTCTAGCAGCAGACTCAGGAAGATGTAATCTACTGGTCTTTGCTCTGCCCTAACAAGCTATTAATATTCTGTACTTCTCTTCACCTTTCATTTGGCACAGGTCTTAGTCTAGGAAATTAACTGTTTGCACCTTACCCCAAAAATATACAGGAAAAAACCTTGGGTCACTAAACCAACCCCAGATAAAGAAATTTCTTCTCACCTGGGTGCCAGCGGATACAGCACAAGGATGCTTGGCTTGGGGGTGGGGGGGAACCTCTATCCTAATTCTCCCTGTATTTGCTGGGGAACTTCACAGCCACACCCCTTCTGAGACATAAGGCGCCTACCTTGTCAGTCTTTTGTCCATCCAGTTAGCCCTAAAAAATGCATGCTTGTTAACTATGTCTGTGGGTATGTGAACTAAAAACCTCGTGGGATGGGCAGAACAGCTAAAGAACAGCAAAGAACAACGGCCTTTAATCCCAGCACTCGGGAGGCAGAGACAGGCAGATCTCTGTGAGTTCGAGACCAGCCTGGTCTACAGAATGAGGTCCAGGGCAGCCAGAGCTGTTTACACAGAGAAACCCTGCCTCGAAAAAAAAAAAAATAGCGAGGAGGAACATCAAAAGGCAAACATCAAGAGAGCATTAGAGAGAGCATAGAAAGAATAAATGGGACATGATAAAAGACTTATGTGAGCTAATTATTTTATCTACCCTCATATCTTTAGCTAGTTTTTCGCCTGCTATAGCGATCCTTCTAAATCCTGAGAGGTTTAGTGGGGCTTATCCGCAATGTAAACCTCGATATTTATTTATTTTGGGTTTTGGAGTTGAGGTTTCTCTGTGTAGCTTTGGAGCCTGTCCTGGAATTTGCTAGGTAGATCAAGCTGGCCTTGAACTTGCCTGCCTGCCTGAGTGCTGGGATTAAAGGTGTGTGCCATTCATCTCCCCCCACCCCCTTTGCGGCCTTTTCTTTTTAAGATAGAGTTCTGCTGGCCTTGAACTTCTTCATTGTCCAGCCTCAACCTCTCAAGTGCTAGGATCACCTGTACAAGCCACTATGCCCAGTCCATAAATTCTTTCAAAGGTAGCTGTCTCCATGTACACCACCTCACCATATTTTATTATTTTAAGATAGACACCACCTCACTTGCATCAGTGAGAACTAAATGTGCAGAACAATCTACAGTTTATGAAGTGCATATAGCCTTTATGAAATGATTGGTCAGCTCTTAAGGAAGTAATCCCAGTTTAGAAACAATAGCAGTGATTATTAAACATTTGCCGATAACAGACTCAAGTCATCAGATAATCCAGTGGGATCTAAAACTTAAAAGTATTTTGATTGTTAAGGATGTAGCTCAATAGCCGGGGTGGCGCACGCCTTTAATCCCAGAACTCGGGAGGCAGAGGCAGGCAGATCTCTGTGAGTTCGAGACCAGCCTGGTCTACAGAGCCAGTTCCAGGACAGGCTCCAAAGCCACAGAGAAACCCTGTCTCGAAAAACCAAAAGAAAAAGAAAAAAAAAAAAAAAAAAAAAGGGGATGTAGCTCAATGATAGAGTGCATTCCTAACATTGCACAAAGTCCTTGGTCCAATTCCCACACTGAGAGGGAAAACAAAATATCACACACACACCAACCTACAAAACAAAACCACTCTGCTTTGCCTTAAACAGGTGAGGAGTAATTCCAGCACCTAAAAGGTAGAGAATCAGGAGCTCAAGTTTGAGTCCAGCCTGGACTACATAAGACCCTGTCTCAAAATAGTAACTAAAGTATCTGGTAAATATTGCTAGAAACAGCTAAACATTGAATTTATATCCCAAACTAAGTTTAGAGGAAAACCAACTTTTTAAAAGATTTTCACTATTTTTTAACTATGAGTATTTGGGACCGGGGGGAGGTATGTACACACTAATGCAGGTGCCTCTGGAGGTCAGAGACATCAGACCCCTTGGAACCAAAGTTACAGCGACTGCCAGTCACCTGATCTAAGTCCTAGGAACTTAACTCAGATTCTGCAAGAGCAGTGCTGCAGCCACCACACCATCTCTCCAGCTCTTTTTCTAGCCCCTTAACCTGAATATGGAATATGAAAATGGTCAAACCTAAACCCCTTCCTTTAGCCAACCTAACTAAAGTTACAATCACAGCCCTTTGGCTTGCAGATCAACACAATTATAAAAGTCTACACAACTTCACCCAAGACCTCCCAGTGTGTACCTTGAAATTATGGTTCTTTCACAAAATTAATTCAACTTTCTTCATTTTATTATTTACTGATTTGTTGATTTATTGGCTTTTGTGGTTTTTGTTTGTTTGTTTTGTTTTGGACACAGGGTCTCTAATAGTTCTGGAGCTCAATGTGAAGACCAAGACAGCCTTGAACTCAGAGACCCTTCTTCCCGCCTTTGCCTCCTGGGTGCTGCGATTAAAGGCATGATCCACCACGCCCAATTTTCTTAATTTTAAAACTTATCTGATGCCATTGTGGTTTTTGGCACCTTGCTGAACTTTCTGAGCCTGGCTCCAACACTTTCTGAAAATTGTTAAGACTAGAAAAAATTAAGGGATAAACGATTTTCCAAATAATCCCAAGTCCATAAAGCCCCGACGGCTTGTCCTGAAGCAGACAGAGGACAAATGTATAGGAATGGAAGCAAAACGAGTCGCTTTTGTAAAGTACTGTGTTCTAGCTCTGTCTCCAAAGCTGTGACGTTTGGACTCTATTCCCAACTGCACTGTCTGGCTAGCGGTGTGCCTTTAGAAAAGATAATAAACTTCCTTGCTTGCTGCCTCATCTATAAAAATGACCAAAACTAATGTACCTTATATTTACCTCATGGGAAACTTCCAGTTAAATGTCTTAGTACACGGAAAGCACAAGAACAGCGAGCAGTCAGTATTCACCGCACTGGTACTCAAACCTGGGAAAGGCTCCCTCTTTCCCACAATTACACTGCACATTCTTACAGTGCCCCCAAAGACACAAGTCCTCGACCATCTCCATCTCAAAAGATAAACAACACTTTTTGTTTGCGGGGCTGGTGAGTGAACACAGGCCTTCTTGATGGTAGGCTAACGTTTTACTGCAAAACTACACCCCAATTCCTGAATCACTTTTTCACAGAAAATGGTTTAAGGCTCGGGTCCTCGGAACCTCCACAAATAGTGATTGCTGCCCTAAGCTAGGTTAAAGACCAACGTCGGTCTGTTTGCTTCAGACACTTGTCAAACCAGACTCAAAACAACAGACTGACTGAAAACAGACTTCTTTCTTCTTAACACAAGTTTTAATCGGTACAGCATTATAACTCCAGTTAAACTTTCACATTCGTGGGTTGGGAAGACTACCCATTAATTTACCCAAGGTCACTCAATGAATTCTGAAGATGAGCGGCGGAAACCACCTCCCTGCACCCCGCCAACCCTAGGAGGTTAAACCCGGACTGAGAGGACCCGGGAAAGTGCTCTGGTGCGCTAGGTCCCGGGCCTCAGGACATTGGGGAGAGTTAAGAGCCAACCTCCTAGCTTTACCTCTTTGGGGTCTCCGGATCCAGTAAGCATCTTTCGTTCGTCCTCTAGTCCCATGTCCGAACGCTGCTCGGGATTCAACACCAGCAGAAACAACGGTACCTACTCCAGGATCAAGAAGGACTTGTAAGGGTCATTTGACGGATATCCGGCGACCTGGCCGGAAGTGCGGCATACTCATCGTAGGCTCGAACACATGCACAGATTGGCCTGTACTACTCGCTAAATGCAGGAGGTAGGGGGAGCTGCTGTAAATGACTGCGAGGGATTTGCTAAGAAACATCCTTTTGGTCACTCCCGGCCCAAACGTATTGATCTACAGTATTTCTTTAAATGGTATTTCTTAATATGGTTGAAATATTTGCTAATTCATTTGACATTCTTTTACCGTAAATCCTGTTCTTACCTATAACACATATGGACCGGTCCTAAGGGCTGACCTCTTCAAGATGGCGGCCTGCGTGTGCCACCCTCGGGCTCGCGCACCTCCCCAAGATGGCGGCGCCCGAGGCCTGGCGCGCCCGGAGTTGCTGGTTCTGTGAGGTAGCGGCGGCAACGACCATGGAGGCCACGTCCCGGGAGGCGGCGCCAGCGAAGAGCTCGGCCTCGGGCCCCAGCGCTCCCCCCGCCCTGTTCGAGCTGTGCGGGCGGGCAGTGAGCGCCCATATGGGGGTTCTGGAGAGCGGGGTGTGGGGTAAGTGGCGGAGTGAGGGGCTACCTCCGGCAGCGAGCGGGGGCGGCCCAGCGGCTAGGGGGCGCGGGGGGCGAGGCCGAGAGGCCCGGGGCAAGGCCCAGCCCGGGGCACTGGAAGTCAGATTCTTGAGTCGGAGCGTGAATTTTTCGACTGACAGGGCTGGACGGAGTGAAGACGGGAACCAGGCGAGCGAGTGGACCCGAACCGCGGCTTGCCGCGGGGGGCGCGGGGGGCGAGGCCAGAAGGCCCGGTGTGGGGCAAAGCTGGCAGGGCCCTAGCGACAGGGGCCGGACTGGCAGGCCGGAGCCGCGGGCTCGGAACTGACACTGGGCTGGGCAGAACTGGACCGAGGAGTCTCGGATGTCGAACCGACGGGCAGGGATGGCCCGGCTGCCGGGGGTCAGGGGCCGAAATTGGCAGGCCCGGCCTGGGGCAAGGAGGCCAGGCCCGGAGCCACCTAAACTGACGGCTCAGGGCCTCCGCTGTCGGCCGGGTCCTCCCGGGGCAGCAAGACTCCCGAAGCCCAGCGGATGGGCGGGGTGAGGCAGCCGAGTGGAGAGCAAGGGCTGGGGGAGAGACCGAAAGGCTGGGGGCGCCGTGGCCTGTTTGACGGCCCAAGAGCTGAAGGGAGCGCACCGACGCCCCAGACCTCACTGCTAAACGGAGCTGCGGATCCGCCTGCAGAGCAGGTAGCGCGGAGGCCCCGTGCATGGGCCGGGGCGGCGAAGAAGGGTGGAAAGTGAGTGGAGGGGCCCGGGGCAGGTTCGGCAAGCAAGGCCAGGCTCGGACGGCCGGTCGGCGGGAAGGGCCCAGGAGGCCTCAGGCCGGGCAAGGGCCAGGGTATCCCGGGCAGATGAGCCCGAATGGGATAAGACGCGTCATGGGGAAGAAGCCGTGGTCCGAATGGGAGGGAACCGAGGCCTCAGGCCCGAGAGCGTCCAGAACCAAAGGGCTGGACCATGTCGAGGCGGGCCACACTGAAGAGCTAAGGCCAGCGGCCTGGAGCGCCCCGACCAGATGGTCTCAAGAAGGTCCTGTTGCAGGACGCTACCGCGGGCCGGAGGCCTGGCAACTTAGGAGGAGAAAGGGTCGACGATGTGCAAAGTGCTAGTAGAGTTAAGGAGAAAGTTAGGGCCCGAGTCAGGCCTGGCTTCAGAGAGGGAGGCCATGGGCCTGACAGAATGGTGGTAGTGTAAGGTCTGGTTGAAGTTGGATGAAAGCACAGGTCGGGCCAAATGGAAGGTAGGGGAGGAGAGAGGTAACTCCTGGCCTTGGAATGTGTGGGGGTTGTTACCCCAGGAGGCCCCAAGGGTGATGGTGACATCTTGGGCAGAAGGTAGACCCTGGTCAGTTAAGAATTGAAGTTGAGGTTTTGGTAAACCATGAGGAGGCTGGTTTGAAGGGTTGAGGCTCCAGAGTACTTTGTAAGGCCTTACCACGGAGTGGTCAGGCAGGTCCTTTTGTGCTTGGAGTAGGCTACCAGTGCAGAGCAGGCCCAAGTGCCTTCCCTTAGGTGGGGGTGGGGGAGAGGAGAGGGGTAAGAAGTCCTCGGGCCCTGTGTGAGTGTAGGAGATTGTGGAGGCCCTGTGCCAAACTGAACAGAAAAAGGTCAGGCTGACCCCATGGTGAATGGGAGAAAGGCTTCAGTGGAGCTGAGTAAGGCTCCGAGAAGTCCTGGGAATGTGGAAGCCTGCATTTGCCTGGAAGGTCTGAGATGCTAATCTTGGCTAGAAGAGATGAGTGGTTTGGAGGCCCCCACTTGCAGAAAGGAAGCAATTGAGAAAAAAAAAGTAGTAGGGGGCTGGAGAGATGGCTCAGTGATTAAGAGCACTGGCTATTCTTCCAGAAGACATGGATTCAATTCCCAGCACTCACATGGCAGCTCACAACCATCTGTGACTCCAGGATCCAGCACCCTCACACAGACATATATGCAGGCAAAACACCAATGCACATAAAAATTTAAAAAGAAATAATTTTAAATTTAAAAAAAGTATAAGCTAGAAGGAAGCAAAGAAGAATTCTTAATAGAGCTAGAAGTCGGGCGGTAGTGGCGCACGTGTTTAATCCCAGCACTTGGGAGGCAGAGGCACGTGGATCTCTGTGAGCTTGAGGCCAGCCTGGTCTACAGAGTGAGTGCCAGGACAGGAACCAAAGATACACACAGAAACCCTGTCTCAAAAAACAAACAAACAAAAAAAAAAAAAAACCAGAAAAACAAAACAAAAAACTAGGTGGTGGCAGATGCCTTTAATTCCAGCACTTGGGAGGCAGAGGCCTGTGGATCTCTATGAATTGGAGGCCAGCCTGGTCTAGAGCAGGTTCCAGGACAGCCAGAGCTACACAGAGAAACCTTATCTCGAAAAACGAAACAAACAGTAGAGTTTGTAGATAGAAAAGATGAGAATTCCTGTGGATGTGAGAGGGGAGAACTGAACAGGGGAGCAACATGGAAAGGAAAAGAGGGAGGCTCTGGAGGACTGTCTGAGGCTGGCCTGTCACTACTTCATTGTTCCTGGTTGAGAGGAGACAAGAGAACAGCTAGTGGGCTAGATAAGTCAATAGCCATCCAGTAAGAGCTTGACTCCAGTGAGAAACTTTTAGAGGGGCCTGCCTCAGCTTCCCAAATGCTAGAATATTTTGATTCAAACAAAACAAATATCACTTTTCCCCAAGTTCTGTAGTTCTAAGACAGTATAATAAACTAAAGGACTTTAGAGAGTTGAACAAATCCTGATTCATACAGTTAATTGTGTATTGGACAGATTATTTAACCTTTCCATTCCTTTTTTTCTTAAGATTAGCACTGCTTTTTGTAATGAGGACAAGGGGGGAGAATAAGTAAGGCAACCAAAGATTGTAGTAGGGAAACTTTCATGGTCAGGGCTAGCCTTGAACTCCTGATCCTTCTGCCTCCACTTCTAGAATACAGGGGAAAACTTGTTTTTGTTTTTAAGGCATAATGGGTTTAGAGAGCAAAAGTTATCGTTAGTTTTCATAGGAAGGTACTAGCTCACAGTATACTGGAAGCAGAAGTGTACTGACCTCAGTGAGCAGGTCAGTGTGTTTAACTCACCCTTTCCCCTGAATTTCCAGCTGCCTTAAGATAGTAAACTTTGTGTTTTGGTTTTTGTAGCCCTCCCAGGTCCAATACTTCAAAGCATCTTACCTCTGCTCAATATATATTACTTGGAGAGGATTGAGGAAACTGCCCTCAAAAAAGGTAAGTGTCTGTCTTCCTCTTTCTCAGTCAGTGGTTGTGAACAAGGCACCACATTGTACTTAAGGTAACTTTTACACCTGATACCCAGTTAGAACTTCATGCTTTTTAAAAAAGTGCCTTAGCCAGGTCTGGTGGCACACACCTTTAATTCCAGCACTTGGGAGGCAGAGGCAGGCCAGACCCCTATGAGTTTGAGACCAGCCTGGTCTACAGAGTGACCAGCCAAGGCTACATAGTGAGACCTGTCTCAAAGAACAAAAAATCAAAAAAGCGCCTTCATATGACTGGAGAGATGGCTCAGTGGTTTAAGAGCATTTGCTGCTCTTGGAAAGAACCTGGATTTGGGACTCAAAATACCCACATGGCAGTTCCCAACTATCTATAACTCCAGTTCCATGGATCTAGCATCCTCTTCTGGCTCCTGTGGGCATCAGACATGTATACAATATACACACCAGGTAAAACACACACCACGCGAAAAAAAATAGATCTTTTTTAAAGTACATCTTCACATCTGTTTTCTTATTTCCTACACTGTCTTATAACACATATATACCATCCCTGTTACTCTAAGACAAAAACAAGCTGTAACTAGAACTTTTGAACATTAGTTTTTCTATTTTACCAAACTGCTGTTCTTCATTGGATCAATTAACATCTAATATTTATGTAACCTTGATGGGCCAAGCAGTCCTAGGTACTTTACCCAGAGAAATTCATCTAGTCAATCATTTTAAACAGCCCTATGAAGCATATGTTAGCTTGCCATGACCGTATAGCTTTAGAGTAGTTTATTAATATTCACATCTAGATGGTCTGTCCTTAGAGTCAGTGCTCTTAACTCTTCAGCTAGTTGCAGTGGTCCTCTGAAGCCAGAGGACAATATGAAAGGCTGATGCACTTCATTCATGGTGGGCAGCAGGCAGCCAACTGTGATGCTTCTTCCTACAGGTCTCTCCACTCAGGCCATCTGGCGCCGACTCTGGGATGAGCTGATGAAAACGAGGCCTTCCAGTTTGGAGGTAAGTTAAGATACCAGGAAGAACTCTAGACTAATCTTGACTAGTAAAAGCAAGTAGACATACAGACACAAACTGGGAACTATTGTAATACAGAGGTTGAATTTGGGAGCTGAGCACAGGTGATATGTTTTGGCTCATTTGGCATTTAGCATTGATTTGTTTACCATGATTACAGGGTACACAGGAAAGGGTGGTCACAATGGAATGCAGACCCAAGATTCCTTGAATTTTGGCAGAGTTGGTGCTGTGGTCAAGCTAGCAAAAAAAGAAAAAAAAAAAAAACCCAAAGGTTTATGTTTGCTAAGTATAAAAATTCAGTTTGCAAGGCCTTGGTACATTCATCTGGCTTAAAAAGTATTAATTGGGGTGGGGGGGTCTGGAGAGATAGCCCAACAGTAAAGAACATGGCCGTTTTTGCAGAGAACCCAGATTCAGTTCCCATCACCTACCTGGCACCTCACAGCTGTCTGTAATTCAAGTTCCAGGAGACCCAACACCCTCTTCTGGCCTCATTGAGCATGAGGCATGCACGTGGTACATAGATATACATGTAGGAAAAACACCCATACAAATAAACGTAAAAACAATTAATGGCTAGTCAACAGTGGTTGAAGCTACTCATCGTGTACCCTGTTTTATGAGTGTATAGGACAAGGGAGAGGATAGTCCTGCCTGGTTCTGCAGTAGTCAGGCTATCTTTCCCTGGGATATGGAAGAAAAAAGTCAAAGTCACACTTTTTGAGTCACCTTTGAAATATGAGATGTTATTTCTGTTATTTATTTCTACGGATTAGTAGACTTGACTCTAAAAGAATAAGTTTTTGCTAAATCTAAAGGTGAAGCTTTAAGATCATTAGTGATAAAGCGAGCTAATTTCAGAAGTAATGAACATTTCATTACTAAGTATTCAAATAGTCTGGCTAATAACTTGATACAAGGATGTTAAGGACACACAGGGAACTCAAAATCATATGATAAGGGTTGGGCAGAGTTTCTAGTAAGACTCCTTTTGTCCCGAAATTCAGTTCACTAATTCAGATAGAAATCATGGGAGCTCTTAAACAGAGATAGAGAAACATACTTTCTCCCGGTATTTCACTGGCATTATGGCTGACCAAGTGCCACAAACGTTCTTTATCCAACACCTCAATCTTCTAGAGGTTTATTGTTTAGTTTTATTGGCTCAGATCATTTCAGAAGATAGGGAGGCTTAGGCTGGGTGATATCAGTTACTTACGCAGAAGTTCTGATTTGGTACATACCTATTCCAGATGTCTTTTTCTGATTCCTATTTTAGCACAAAAATAGCCTTCATCTCACCTATAATTTAAAAATATCTGGTGAGGATTTGGAAGTATAGCTCAGTGCAAAGGGTGTTTGCCTAGCACAAATGAGATACCAGTTTTAATCTCCAGCAAGCACTGCCAAAAAAAAAAAAAAAAAAAGAAGACAGGGCTGGAGAGGTGGCTCAGTGGTTAAGAGCATTGCCTGCTCTTCCAAAGGTCCTGAGTTCAATTCCCGGCAACCACATGGTGGCTCACAACCATCTGTAATGATGTCTGGTGCCCTCTTCTGGCCTGCAGACATACAGACAAAATATTGTATACCTAATAAATAAATAAATTAACTAATAATAAAAAAAAAGACAAGAAATAAAATAAAGTCACTGCCAAAGCCACTTATGGACTACTGCTTAGTTCTAGGCACTATGCTAGATCCAAAGGACAATGCTCATAAAACAAGAGTACTTTTAAAACTATGTAGTACTGTTCTATTTAGAGATCTGTATGATGCAATAGATATTTTGAAAACAAAAGTAGTAGGGAAATAAAGGATCAACCGATCAGCCATCTGGAAAAATTAGTATGTTTCTATTACATTATGTTTAGATAATAACTATGTAAACTAAAGATGAAATTTTAACAAACAAAATAATAAAACAACTAAAAACAAGTAAGTAGCTTGACATGTAGTTTCAGAATAGAATGCCGTTTGTTAATCAGAAAATAGAGGCCTAGCAAGTGTGAGACTCTGTAATCCAGACAGGGAGAGAGATTTGCTTAATCACATGAAATAGCAACACCGTAAACATGTTTTAAAGTTGTTCTGGTTGTTTAAGATTCATTTTTATCTTGTATATGTGTACCAGTACCTGTAGAAGCCAGAAGAGGGCTTTGGATCTCCTGGAACTAGAGTAGCCATGAATGCTGGAACTTTATATAGGTCCTCTGGAAGAGCAGCCAGTGTTTACTCACTGAACCATCTCTCCAGCCCCAAGATTTTTCTTTATAATTATTGTCTTTCCAGCCTCCATAAATGAATTTTAAATGATTAACTGGAAGGCAGCATTTGAAGCACTGTTTGCAAAACAAAAATATGAAGAGCTGAAGAGACGGTTCAGCAGTTAATAACATTTGCTGCTCTTCGGGAACCCATTGAAGCTCCAGAGGATCTGATGCCCTCTTCTGGCCTCCATGGATGAGCAGACACACACAAACAATTTAAGAGGGGGCTGGAGAGATGGCTCAGTAATTAAGAACACTGACTGCTCTTCCAGAGGTTCTGAGTTTAATTCCTAGCAACCACATGATGGCTCACAACCACCCATAATGAGATCTAGTGCCCTCTTTGGGCATGTACTACATGCACAGAGTACTCATACCTAAAAAGTAATACATAAATAAAAAATTTAAAAAAAATTTAAGAGAATAAGGAAATTATGAATATCCTAATAAAATGAGCAGAGAGTTGGACACATTACAGAAATACAGACAGCACCAATAGGGAATGAGAATAAAGTTTAGTTGCTATAGTATATGACTGGTATATTCAAAGCCCTAGGTGGTTCAGTCTCCAGCATGGTGGTGCTTATAACTGTTATTCCAGCTCTAGGACTTTGGAGGCAGGAAGATCAGGAGTTCAAGGTTATCCTTAGCTACACATCACGTTTCAAGGCCAACCTTCACTATGTGAGACAGACCCTATTTTCAAAAAAACTTCAGTGAGCCAGGTAGTGGTGGTGCACGCCTTTAACCCTAGCACTTGGGAAGCAGAGGAAGGTGGATCTCTGTGAGTTTGAGGCCCAGCTGGTCTATAGAGTGAGTCCCAGGACAGCCAAGGTTACACAAAGAAATCCTCTTTAAAAAGCCAAACAAACAAACAAAAACCCCCACCACTCTAGTGAAATAAAAAACATAAGTAGGAAAGTAAAATTTTCTCATGTTAATTTTTGTTACAAATATCACTCTTAGGATCAGCCAGAGATGCCTGCAACTTGTGCTTTAATGTTTTATTGGTTTTTAAAAAACTATCACATTTATTTATTCATTCAGCCATTTGTTTTTTTTTTTTTTTTTTTTTTTTTTTGGTTTTTCGAGACAGGGTTTCTCTGTGGTTTTGGAGCCTGTCCTGGAACTAGCTCTTGTAGACCAGGCTGGTCTCGAACTCACAGAGATCCGCCTGCCTCTGCCTCCCAAGTGCTGGGATTAAAGGCGTGCGCCACCACCGCCCGGCCCATTTGTTTATTTTTAAGACAGAGTTTCTGTCTTACATTCCTGGCTGTCAGGGAACTTGCTCTGTGTAGACTAAGCTGACCTTGAACTCAAAGATCCACCTGCTTCTACCTCTTGAGTGCTGGAATTTTTTTTTTTTTTCCTTTTTCGGGACAGGGTTTCTCTGTAGCTTTGGAGACTGTCCTGGAACACACTCTGTAGACCAGGCTGACCTCAAACTCAGAGATCCACCAGTCTCTGCCTCCCAAATGCTGGGATTAAATGTGTGTGCCACCACTGCCCAGCCTGAGTACTGGAATTAAAGGCATGTGCCACTGCCACCTGGCCATTTATTTACTGAGGCAGGGTCTTCTGTCCCTGCATGGCAAGGAACTTGCTATGTAGACCAGGCTGGCTCTACCAAGCTCATAGAGATCATCCTGTTTCTGCCTACTAAGTGCTGGGATTAAAGGCTTGTACCAACGTACCTGGCCCTGTTATAACTCTTTAGTGAACAACCTAGTTTAAGTCAAGAGCCTTTGAAATATTCAAGTTCTTTGACTAGAAATTTTACTTTTTGTGCTTATTTCAGCAACAAGAACACCAAAATTGGAGTAGTACAGATTAGTATGGATCCTTCATAGACATAAAGTCATGAAGCTCTGTGAGACGTCTCACTGTGTAGGCCACACTGGCCTCAAACTCACAGAGCTCCACAGGCCTTTGTCCCCTAAGTGCTGGTATTAAAGAGCTACTAGGTCTAGCTGCTGGTGTTTTGTTTGTAATTTTGCCTCTTAAAATTCATAGCATGTAAAAGTTGACATAATCATGAAGATTTATTTATTCCAAGATTTTCAGTTTAATATCAAAAACACTAGAAACAATTTAAAAGACTAAAGGTTTGACTTAGTAGAGCCCTTTCCTAGCATATGTACGGTCCAGGGTTCCATCTCTAGAACAAGAAAATAGTCAATTATGGAGGAATTGTCACATCTCTATCTTCAAACAATAAAATCATTCTAAAAATTGTTGGGTATGGTGGTGCAAGGCTGCATCAAGAAAGAATAAAAACATTTAAATGTATAATATAATTGTCTCAATGTCTTAAAAACAAATATAAAACATTATACATGTACTCCAGAGTTTGCCTACACCTGATTTTTGGTTCCAAATCAGTTTTTTGCCATCAGAAAAACTGCCTTTTTTTCTCTTCCAAGGATATGTAATAGTCTAGCATTTAACATATTGTACAACTTTAACAAAATTAGGTCATCCTGAACGCCTAAAGATTGTTTACCTTTATTAAACAAAGTAAGGGGGGAGCATGGTATGTGCCCAGGCTGACTGCATGGGATTCATGCTGTGAATGAATAAAGCCCTTATGAGGTTGTCCAAAATAAAAATATACCAACAGGACCAGCCGATGGTAGTTCCAGGTGTGCTAAATGTGTTCATGACAGGATCAGGTGTGCTTTGCTTATTGAGCAAAACATCATTGTGAGAGTAAACACACAACAGTAGGAGAGCCAAATTAAATAGGACTTTTTGAGGGGTGGAGAGATGCTCCAGTGGTTGAGAGTACTGGCCTTCCTTACAGAAGACCCAGGTCCAGTTCCCAGCATGCACATCGTGTGTCTTAAAACTGTAACTCTAGTCCCAGGGATCCAATACCCTCTTTTTACTTTCTCAGGCACTGTGCAAAGAAACATAAACGTAAGCAAAGCACAAGGGAGAGAAAATGAGGGTAGTGATGAAAGCATGCCTGTAATACCTACATTTTTTAAAAAGGTGGAGGTAGGAAGATAAGGAATTCAAAGTCATTCACATCTGGTGATCTTGAGGCCAGTCTTGGTAACAAAACTATAAACCCTTTCTCTTTTTTTGAAGACAAGCCCTAGCTGTCCTAGAATTCAATTTATAGACCAGGCTGGCCTCGAACTCAGAGATCCACCTGCCTCTGCCTCGAGTGTTGGAATTAAAGGTGTGTGCTATACCCGGCTACAAACCCTTTCTCAATGGCAGCAGAACAAAAATAAAAATGCATGCAGAAGTAAGATGGGCAATATCTTTGAACATCTATTGATGATAACAAGGACATATTTAGCCCTCCCTTTTTTGTACACCATTTCCATCTCTATTGGTGCCTAGCTGCCAGGTCATGGAAGACAGCCAGGGTGGAAAATGTCATCTTATTTGCATTAAGTCATTTCCACTACCCCCATGCAAGAAGATGTTTAATTCAGTTTGTAGTGTTGTGCTATAGCCTGCATAAGGAGTTATCAGATATTTTTCAGCATTGATTTTTCTTGCCCATATTCTAAAAGGTAGCAGTAGAATAACTTCTGCTTGTGTAAGAATTCATGAATTGTTGAGATAATCATTATAACTTTACACATTTAACCTTTACAGTGACTCCTGGTATAGTTGTTATGATGATTGAATAGGTGCATTGAGGTCCTCCCAAAGGAAGTTAGTAACTGTACTTAGTAACACACCTAGCTTGAAGCAGTGTGGCTCTGGAGTACTTGTTTCTCTTAGTTGTCTCATGCTGCTCATGCAGGTATCACATTTGAGGTGTTACACTTTCCTCAACAGGTCTGAAAAAGTCCAGCCATCTCACCTATATGTTCCTCATGCAGAAACAACCACAATAGCTTAGATCACAATCCTGTACAGATTTCTCATAGCCTTATAATTTACCTATAAAGTTGTAAACTTCTTGAAGTTGCTTGCAAATTATTCTTTTGAGACAAGGTCTTATATAGCTCTGGCTAGCCGGAAACTCAAGAGATTTGCCTGTCTCTGCCTCCCTAGTGCTGGGGTTAAAGCCATCAAAAAGTTAAGTAAGTGGTTAGGCATGAGATGGTACATGGCTGAACAAAGCGGGTGTACTACTGAGTAAATTGAGGTGAAACTATAGAATCAAATGTTTAAGAATTTAAAGGAGTATGACTTAGTTGTGAGACAATGTAGAAAAAAGATAGCTTCGCAGGTACAAGTCTTTGATGCACAAGTGTTCAGGAATGGAGTTGGATTCCCCAGTGCCTATGTAAATACTGGATGGGCATGGCACCTGCCTATAATCCCAAACTAAGCTTGCTAGTCAAATCAGCTCTGGGTTCAAGTGAGACCTTACCTTAATAAGGTGAAGGAAGACATCATAAATGTCCAATGTCAACCTTGACAGCCACAGGAACATACATATATACATGGGAATGCACACATATACAGAGAGAGATTGTTCCTTAGAACCAGATTTCTTGGGTCCAAGTGTTGATTACCACTTACCTGCACAGTAACCAGTGACTTCTGTGCTTCTCTCTCCAGGTTTAGGTTATTATTTCACCTGGGGTCAGTAATACAATTGATTGCCATATGCAGGTCCCTAGGCTTGATTTCCAGCACTCACAGGATTGTGATTTCAACTGGGTCCATTGGCCAAACATTACCTCCTAATAAAGGCTTACAGCCACCTGCAGCTCCAACTCCAGGTGATCTAATACGCTCTTTGGGCCTCTCCACTCAAACCTACATGTGTATATACACTTAATAAAATGTCCTAAAGCATGTTTCAGATATCCTCACTCAATATGCACGCAAAAAAAAAAAAAAAAAGACCCTGCTACGCTTGAGGAATAGCTCAATCAGTAAAGTGCCTTGCAAGCACAAGTCTGATCCCCAGAAGCCCCGGGAGCTGGCTCAGTGAGTAATGTGCTCATTGGGCAAGCCCAATGACCTCTTTGGATTCCCAGAACCCTTGTAAAAGCCACGCAACATAGTTGTTTGTAATCTCAGTGCACCCCACCACCACCACTGTAAGATTAGAGATTGCTAGTTCACAGGACTTGCACTTACCTCAAATATCAAATCATTTGGCCTCAATGTACTGGAACGTACAAAAGCTAGGTATAGTGGTGCTCTTTAAAGTTAGTGAAAGGAGCGGGGGAAGTGACTTACTTGCATATGACATGAGTCAGGGATATTAGATCCCCTGAAACAGAAGTTACAAATATTGTAAGCCATCATGTGGATGTTGGGGATGGAAACTGGGCCCTCTGCCAAGAGCAGCTAAGTGCTCCCAACCACTAAGCCATCCCTACAACCCCCCACTTTTTTTTTTCTTGTTGGCTATCCTGTAGTCATGTAGACCAGACCTGGTTCTGCTTCACAAGTGCTGGGATTAAAGGCATTCACTACCACACCAGCTCCATCAGTGCATACTTTCAATCCCAGTGCCGGGGAGGAAACAGATCCCTTGAGCTTGATGGCCGAGCAGCCTAACCCAAAGCCTCAAACCAGTAAGAGCGTCTTACCAGAAAAGGTGGACAGCACCTGAGGAGCAACGCTGAAGTACAACTTCTGCCCTCTCTAAACCTGTGCATACAGGCTTACACAAAAATTACCATTTCCAAAGCCGGGCAGTGGTGGCGCACGCCTTTAATCCCAGCACTCGGGAGGCAGAGGCAGGCGGATCTCTGTGAGTTCGAGGCCAGCCTGGTCTACAAGAGCTAGTTCCAGGACAGGAACCAAAAGCTATGGAGAACCCTGTCTCGAAAATCCAAAAAAAAAAAAAAAAAAAAAAAAATTACCATTTTCAGACAAGGAACACTATACATTTACCCTACAGAAAGAACTAAAATACATTCCTTTGTCTGTGACCCTTGCCTATTTGTAAAAAGAGGCAACCAGGGGGCTGGAGAGATGGCTCCGTGGTTAAGAGCACTGACTGCTCTTCCAGAGGACCCGGGTTCAATTCCCAGCACCCACATGGCAGCTCACAACTGTCTGAAGATCTAGTTCCAGGGAATCTGACACCATCACACCAATGCACACAAAATAAAGTTAAATAAACCATTAAAAATATATTTAAAAAAAGAGGCAACCAGTATGAATTTGTAATTTACTTAGACTGATGCCTAACTCAGTGAGTGCTCAGAAATGTTTGCCACTAGAAGGAAACCAAGAGAGCACTTGACAAATGTCTGCTGTTTTCTTTGCTTTCAGAGTGTGACTTGTTGGCGAGCTAAGTTTATGGAAGCTTTTTTTTCCCATGTTCTGCGTGGAACCATTGATGTGTCTTCTGATAAGCGCCTCTGTGACCAGCGCTTCTCACCTCTCCTGCATAGCTCCCGCCATGTTCGACAGCTCACCATCTGTAATATGCTGCAGGGAGCAACTGAGCTAGTGGCTGAGCCAAACCGCAGGGTTCTAGAGACCCTGGCAAGTTCCCTGCATACCCTCAAGTTCCGCCACCTGCTCTTCTCTGATGTGGCTGCTCAGCAGTCACTGCGACAGCTGTTGCATCAGCTCATTCACCATGGAGCTGTTAGCCAAGTGTCGCTGTACTCATGGCCTGTGCCTGAGTCAGCCCTTTTCATCCTTATCCTCACCATGAGTGCTGGCTTTTGGCAGCCAGGCCCTGGCAGCTTGCCTTGCCGCCTCTGTGGTGAAGCCTCCCGAGGCCGGGCCCCATCCCGAGATGAAGGGTCCTTATTGCTAGGCTCACGCCGGCCTCGGCGGGATGCAGCAGAGCGATGTGCTGCAGCACTGATGGCCACCCGGCGGAAGAGTGAAGTCAAGCAGGTGCCCAGGGCTGTACCTACCACTCGTGTCACACGCCGCAGCACACAAGAAAGCCTGGCAGTAGGCGGGACAGACTCTAAGAGGGAGTTGAACCCTCCAGCCACCTCTTATGAGGCTTCTGGCACCAAGCAGCCATCCTCTGGTCCAGCTGCCACCTCCTCTGCCTCATCTTCTACATCATCCAAACGGGCTCCAGCAAGCTCAGCCTCTCAGCCTAAGCCCTTAAAGCGTTTCAAACGAGCTGCAGGGAAGAAGGGTGGCCGCACCCGCCAGGGGTCTGGTGCAGAGTCTGAAGACCTATATGACTTTGTTTTTATTGTGGCTGGTGAGAAGGAAGATGGTGAAGAGATGGAGATTGGGGAAGTAGCCTGTGGAGCTCTGGATGGATCAGATCCCAGCTGTTTGGGGCTCCCAGCACTGGAGACATCCCAGCGATTCCGCAGCATTTCCACCTTGGAGCTGTTCACAGTTCCTCTCTCCACAGAGGCAGCTCTGACACTGTGCCACCTGCTGAGCTCCTGGGTATCACTGGAGAGCCTTACACTTTCCTACAATGGTGAGCACCTGAAGGAACGGGTCTGGGCTTGGATCTCTGGCAATGTGCCTAATCCAGGGTGGGGAGTGTAATCAGGGAAGTAGAGATGTGTTCCTTTGTGTCTCACAGAGGCAAGAGGTAAACACACACACAAATAAATTGGCGTACTGTTAATGTTAGAAGAGAAAAATGAGGTCTCATAATATGGTTTTACAATTGGAAGAAAGAGCCAGGCGGTGGTGGCGCACACCTTTAATCCCAGCACTCGGGAGGCAGAGGCAGGTGGATCTCTGTGAGTTCGAGACCAGCCTGGTCTACAAGAGCTAGTTCCAGGACAGGCTCCAAAACCACAGAGAAACCCTGTCTCAGGGGAAAAAAAAAATACAATTGGAAGAAAGGCTTCTTGAGAGGCGAAGACATTTGCTAGATACAGGAGGCAGTGTAGACCCTGTTTATATCATACTAGTCATATCAGAGCAACTACCCAGGTTTTAAAAGGGGAAAAAACAACAGCAACCTACAAGACAGTCTTCTGCCCTTACCCACTTGATCATACACTGTCAGCAAAATGTACAATCTGGCCAAAACTACCTGTGTTGCTAAGCACTACTACAGAAACCATAGATGTACCATTCATGGCCATCAGCCTCCTAATACCCTTCATTATCTGCAACTAATCTGCCAGTTCCAAACTCTCCTTTACTAAACAACCTCACAAAGAAAGGTCATGCATGAACTCCCTCAACTAGCCTAATTCTGAGTTCAACCTTTTCTTCTTCACCTCAGAATACACAGCCTTATCTGAAGCTAACTCCCCATACTCTAAATTTCTTCCTTTTCTACGGAGGCTTTTTTCTCAGATGCTCTAGTTTTCATATACTTAGTCTATATCTGACTTTTAATATTCTCAAAATATTTTTTTAAGATTTATTTTATTATGTATACAATGTTCCTCTGCATGTACACCTCTATGCCAGAAGAGGGCACCAGACCTCATTACAGATGGTCATGAGCCATCATGTGCTTGCTGGGAATTGAACTCAGGAAGAACAGCCAGTGTTCTTAACCTCTGAGCCATCTCTCCAGCCCTTGTTTTGTTTTTCTGGACAGGGTTTCTCTAGCAGCCCTGGCTGTCCTGGAACTAGCTCTTGTAGACTAGTCTGGCCTCGAGCTCATTGAAATTCTCCTGACTCTGCCTCCTGAATGCTGGGATTAAAGGCATGCGCCACCACTGCCCGACTCAAAATACTAATTTTTAGTCTCAACCTATAACAATTGACTTGCCTAGGATAACCCTGCTTAGGAAACTGTAGAGCCAGTATTCAAGCCCAGATGACTTCAAAATTCTAATCTTCCAAATCACTGTACTGCTTCTTTCTACTGCCTCTCCCACCACCTAAACATTAAATCAGGTCTCTACCAACATTCCATTTCTCCTCCAAGATGGGTCACCTCGACTATCTCTACTCAGGCCTCACTTACACCTTCAGCAGTGCACAGAGGAGAGTGTAGGCCATCGAAGTCCTCCTTGCTACATTTCACATGCACTTTTCCAGTCCTCGTCTTACATTTATTCCTTCCTAAACCAAGTGTGGTGCACACATTTAACCCCAACACATGGGAGATTGAGCTGAAGGTGGATCTCTGAATTTGAGGCCAGTTTATGTAGTGAATTCCATGATAATCCTGTTTTAAAAAAGAAAAGAAAAACAAACAAAAAAAACCCAAAACACTTTTTTTCTGAAATACTCCCAATATCTCAATCAGTTTCACAGAGCTCTCCCACTTGATCACCTTTCCTGGACAACTCCATCTACTCCTGCAGCTTCAGTGGCTATTGGTGCTAATACCACCCCTCCCTTGGCTTGAGACGTTAGCTCTACCTTTTTTTGAACATCCAGATCCACTTATTTGGTTTACTTCTAGGTGTCACCCTTCCAACTCATTTCCAGCCTGGTTACACTACCACTGTACCACTGATCCTCCCCCTCTCAAAGGCATTACAACTGGATCAGTTGTGCAAAGAAACCAAAATTCTGTCTCTTCCCTTATATTTAGCCACTAGGCCCTACTTTTACATATTCCAAATTCATTTCTTTATATCTGTATCCTTAATTCAGGTTATTACTACTCCTCGCTTGACTTAATTTCAGCAGTCCTTCCTTCATAGAATCCATTGTTTGCACTACACAAGTATTCTTTTAAACATGTAGTTTGATCCTTTTGTTCATTCAAAGACAGGCTAACAACATGGTGGTACTCAGAAAGTGGAGGGAGGAAGATCTGGAGTTTAAGGCCAGCATTGTCAAAATATTTAGTTTGGGAAAATGTGACACACACACACGGCCTTCTTGTATAACCTAAGTTGCCCTCAAAATCACAACCCTCCTGCCTCAGTCTCCCACATGGAATTACTGGCATGCACCACCATACCTCTTAATTTTACAGACCTGTTCAGTCCATGTTCACTCCTGCTTGCTCTTCATGCTTTACATACCTTGTCTTCCAGGTTAGAACCTGAGCTCAGTCTTCAAGCCTCTGAATGGTTTTGGTTTTTTTTTTTTTTTTTTTTTTTTTGCCACAATTTCTTCCCCATTTCCTTTATATTTCTTTAAAACTGAATCAGGAGGCAGAAACAGGCAGATCTGAGTTCAAGGACAGCCAGGGCTACACAGAAAAACGCTGTCTTGAAAAACAAAAACAAAAGTCTGAATTTGAGAAGCCAGATTGTTCAGTATGCATCCTTTTACATATCCATTGTACTCTTGCTTCCTTGATTCCTGTTATAGTTTTTCAGCTATATGGACAAGAATACTATGTGCTCCTTGTATCTGAGGGAGGGGAAAAAATGCTAGTTAAAATTTAATTGGATGAGCTGGGCAGCAGTGGTGCATGACTTTAATTCTAGCACTTAGGGGGTAAAGGCAGGTGTATCTCAGTGAGTGTGAGGCCAGCCCAGTCTGCAGAGCTAGTTCCAGGACAGCCAGGACAACACAGAGAAACCCTGTGTCAGGGAAAAAAAAAATTTAATTGGATAAATAAATCAATAGCAGCTTACACAATAAGAACTTGGTTCCTAGGAGTTATTTAAGATTCCCAAGTAAGATACTGTACCTTTTTAGATTCTTTGTATTAGTTTTGTGGAAAATGGTTTATTTGTTGTCTAGTGTACCAAACCCAAGGACTCAGGCACATTAGGCGCATGCTCTAACACTGACCTAATATGCATCCAGTCTACATTTTTCCCCTGCCATTCCCACCTACAATACACTGGGTTGGGCCATCATTACTTCTCAGTGCACTTCATGACCTGTGAGATCAAGCTCTCTACAGCTTAGCTTTCAAGACTTCACAATGCTGGTCCCAGTACATGATTCTGGAGCTATGTCCTGAGACCCTTTCCACTCAGGAGTTGATATCTCCTAGATAAGACTCAATTATCCAAAATTCCCTCCCTTCAAGGCCATGCAGCTTTAGGAAACTACTTAGAACCTATATCTGGATACCTGTGCAGCTCTGAGTCTACAGTATAACTATTAGCACAACCATATCCTATCCTATTTTGAGATTCCCCTGATGACTCTAGAGTACAAAGCCCCTACAGCAGATAGAAATCTGCTAGTTACCTGAGGGAAAGGAGAAAATAGATGAGTAATTGATACAAATTTCAAAAATATATGATCCACAGTCAGGGATGGTGGTACACATCCATGACCCTAACCCTGGAGAAATAGTGTCAGAAAGTCTAAGGTCTAAAGCCTTATATCAAAACTAAAAATCTGATAATCCGATCCAAAACTCAATACTTGGTAGTAATCAATAGAAAATACAAAACTTTCACTGAGTATTCTGCATAAATTTCCCACATCTGTAACAATCTCTTTTTCCATAGGCCTGGGCTCTAATATCTTCCGCCTGCTAGACAGCCTGCGGGCTCTGTCAGGCCAGGCTGGATGCCGCCTCCGTGCCCTGCATCTCAGTGACCTGTTCTCACCACTGCCCATCCTGGAGTTGACGCGTGCCATTGTGCGAGCTCTTCCCCTGCTGCGGGTCCTGTCTATTCGTGTTGACCACCCAAGCCAGAGGGACAACCCTGCTGTACCAGAGAATGCTGGGGCCCCTAGCCACATAATTGGGGATGAGGAAATACCAGGTAAAGCAATGTGTACGCACATATACATATCTCCAGGGATATGTACAGTTGTGTTTGGTTGGGTAGAGGAAGGGAACTTCAACTGTAGATCCATTCAACCCTGCTGTCATTGTAATGTTTGTCCTTTATAAGCTGCCATTCTTTTTTTTTTTAAGATTTATTTATTTATTATGTGTACAGCATTCCTTCCATTTGTGCCCGCAGGCCAGAAGGGGGCGCCGGGTCTCATTATAGATGGCTGTAAGCCACCATATGGTTGCTGGGAATTGAACTCAGGACCTCTGGAAGAGCAGTCAGTGCTCTTAACCACTGAGCCATTTCTCCAGCCCCCTAAGCTGCCATTCTTTAAAATAACCTCAGGTTAGACAGACCTGGGGACTGCTGTGAGCATGGCCAGGACAGCTATCTTCAGAAAGGGAATCTAACTAGATCCAGTGGCCCTGCTTTACATTTCTGTCTCCTGTTATGTCCCTTCTGGCAGCACTATGCATTTGCTCTGTATGTGTGTGTTTATGTGCACGTGTACATATGTATGTAGAGGCCACAGGTTGACAGTGGGTATCTTCCTCTATCCCTCCTCAACCCCTTAAGAATTTTCTAGTTACTTTGTGTATGCATGCATGCATGGATCATTGTGGAAATCGGGACAGCTTGTGTGTGTGTGTTTGCGTGCATCACTGTAGAAATCACAGGACAACCAAAAAAATAAATAAAAATTTAAGGGCTAGAAAGATGGCTGAGAGTTTAAGAGCATTGCCTGCTCTTCCAAACGTCCTGAGTTCAATTCCCAGCAACCACATAGTGGCTCACAACCATCTGTAATGGGGTCTGGTGCCCTCTTCTGGCCTTCAGGCATACACACAGACAGAATATTGTATACATAATAAATAAATATTTTAAAAAGCCAGATGGTGCTGGCACATGCCTTTAATCCCAACACTGGAGAAGCACAGGCAGATGGATCTCTGTGAGTTCTAGAACAACTAGTCTTCACCTCCAGTGCTAGAATTTGGGGTGTGGCCACCACAGACCTATCATTTATATAGTTTCTGGTGATCCAAACCCAGGTTTTCACACACAGCCAATACTTAACCCCTGAGCCATCTACCCTGATTTCATATTTAATGGTCCACTTCTAGAACTTAGCATAAAGTCTGACACATGATAGGTGGATAAGTAGATAAACAAACCATTTCCTAATGAGTCTACTGTATGTAGAGGAAGAGGGCCAGTGAGATGACTCAGCATGGAAAACCACTTGCTTTCAGACTTGAAACTCCATTGTGATCCCTGGAACCCACATGATAGAATTAACTACTGCAAGTCTTTTCCTGACACCCAAGTAGTGGTACACATATAAAATACATATGTTTGAGACAGAGTTTCTCTGTGTAGCCCTGGCTGTCCTGAAACTTGCTCTGTAGACCAGGCCTTGGACCCAGAGACCCACCTGCTTCTGCCTCCCAAGTACTAAATTAAAGGCACACACCACCACCACTACCAGTCTACATAGTATTTTTAAGTGAAGTCCAGATAGCTAATTGGAATTTCCTCTTCCTATCATACAGAAAACTGCCTAGAGCAATTGGAGATGGGATTTCCAAGAGGGGCTCAGCCAGCCCCACTGCTCTGCTCTGTTCTCAAGGCCTCAGGTTCTCTGCAGCAGCTGTCACTGGACAGTGCCACCTTTGCCTCTCCCCAGGATTTTGGGCTCGTGTTGCAAACACTCAAAGGTAGGAATGGTAAAGGAGGGTAGGTATGGACCTACCATTGTTCCCTAGAAAACTAAGCCCCACTGCCCATGGTTTTTGCCTCCTATCCAGAATACAACCTGTCTCTGAAGAGGCTGAGCTTCCATGATATGAATCTTGCAGACTGTCAGAGTGAGGTGCTCTTTTTGCTACAGAATCTGACCCTTCAAGGTAAGATCCTAATCTAGGACCTGGCATTCCTGTGACCTCACTATAGCTCTGTCACTTTTTCTGTGTGCAAACCACTGCTCTTCTCTAGTCGTTATATCTTTCTTGACGATAAGGATATAGAGCCTGTATGACCTTCCTTTTTGTTTGTTTTGTTTTGTAAGGGGCTGGCAGATATGGTGGTAGCACCCTGGGTGCGTTCAATTTTAAGAAAATAAAATGCAGGGGCTGGAGAGATGGCTCAGAGGTTAAGAGCATTGCCTGCTCTTCCAAAGGTCCTGAGTTCAATTCCCGGCAACCACATGGTGGCTCACAACCATCTGTAAAGAGGTCTGGCGCCCTCTTCTGGACTTCAGGCATACACACAGGCAGAATATTGTATACATAATAAATAAATAAATATTTAAAAAAAAAAGAAAGAAAAGAAAATGAGATAGTGGGGAGAGGGTGGGGCAGTGGTGGTACACACCTTTAATCCCAGCACTTGGGAAGCAGAGGCAGGATCTCTGTGGGTTTGAGGCCAGAATGGCCTAAAGAGTGAGTTCCAGGACAGTCAAAGCTACACAGAGAAACTCTGTCTCAAAAACGAAAACAACAAAGAATTGGTGGGGAGAAATGTGCTACTGAGGCACCTTCCCTTCAGGTTCTCACCTCTAACTGATCTCCATCCCTGCAACGGGATCAGTGGCTACAGAGAGGAAGTAGATTGAAAAATTGCCCATGCAGAGATGTTCCTCCCAGCAGATAGGCTCAGTATCTTATTTGATTGAGTTCCAACATTGCTTGGGACTTCACAGATTAGTCTTCTTTTCAGGTAGGTATAAAAATGTTCACACACCTTGCTAGAACCACGTGGGGCAGGAGGGTCAGCACCAGCCCTACTTCTCATCCAAATACTGTACTTTCTCTTGACAGAGATTACCTTCTCCTTCTGCCGTCTGTTTGAAAAGCGCCCAGCCCAATTTCTTCCTGAGATGGTTGCTGCTATGAAGGGCAACTCTACACTGAAGGGCCTTCGACTCCCAGGGAACCGCTTGGGTAGGAACCAGACCCTGGAGAGGGAGGGAGGGAGGGAGGGAGGGAGGGAGGGGGGAACCAGCCTTTGACCATAGGCTTTTAGGGTAAAGGTATCGACTACTTCACTGAGAAAGATGTAACTGCAATGTAGATATTTGAGTACTAGGTCTTCAGAACTGCTAGGACTAACTAGGGTTTTCCCAAGATGGAGCTGGGATAGGATGCCCTTGTTTCCCTCCTCTGGGTGGAGGTAATAAGTATACCCTTCCCTCTCTCCAGGGAATGCTGGCTTGTTGGCCCTAGCAGATGTTTTCTCAGAGGATTCTTCCTCTTCTCTCTGTCAGCTGGATATCAGGTATGCTAGGGATTTGGGGAGAAAGGATGGGAGGAAGGGATATAGACAAAAGCCTAATTGCTTCCTGGTATCTAATCCTTCTCACCCCTACCAGCTCCAACTGCATCAAGCCAGATGGGCTTCTGGAGTTTGCCAAGCGACTGGAGCGCTGGGGCCGTGGGGCATTTGGTCACCTACGCCTCTTCCAGAACTGGCTGGACCAGGATGCAGTCACAGCAAGGGAAGCAATCCGGCGGCTCCGAGCTACCTGCCATGTGGTTAGCGACTCGTGGGACTCATCCCAGGCCTTTGCAGATTATGTCAGCACCATGTGATGGGGCCCATACCTCACAGGCCCATCCTCAGTACCATCAGCTTGCAGGGGCTGAGGCATGGGCTGCCCAGAATCCCCAACCACTGATTCTGTCATTTTCCTTCTGCCACTTTGTCTAGTTTTTTGTTCCTTTGTTTGATTTTGTTTTTTCCCCATCTTCCCTTGCACTGAGGTCCTGGAGGCCCTGATGAGGTCCAGCAAAGGCATTCCCACAGCTGAGTTCAGAGGCTTTGGGGCCACTTACTCAGTACCCTGGGAACCACAGGCCAGGAGGTTATAGGTCATTATCTTCACTGAGGAAAGCCTCTTACCCCTGCCGTGGGGCTACCTGCCTCCTTCCTCAAGCAGACACCCAGGCTTTAGAGAAGCATAGGAATGCCCACCACCGGGCCTCTTCCCTTCTGGGCTTACCAGTCTGTTCCCAGGCCTCAGTCCCTTTCATGCCTTTATTCCTTTCTTTTTTTTTTTTTTTAAACCAAAAAAGTTTTTCTTATAAAATAAATTTTGGGCAAACATCATGCAGCCCTTATTGATTATTTTCTCCCAGAGAACAAAACTGAACAGCCTCATGAGACAGAGAACCCCCCTTTCCCAGTATCCTTCCTCTAGCCACTACTCCAGACCAGCTGGTTATCAGTGGAGACCCCGCTGCTCCTCATGAGAACGCTGGTGGAAGACGAAGGTGATGGCTGTAGATGAAGCATCCCAGGCAGCCTGGAGTACCTCATCCTGGAGCCCCCGTTTATCTGTACTATGGTTCCACTGAGCCAGATCTGAAGTGCAGTCAGAACCATCAGGGGGTGGCCAGACCTGGCGGCTGTTTACACAGCGGCGGCAATGCAGCCTGGGGTCAGAGGACAGAGTTGTGGTCACTACAGATCTTATTTCTGTGCTGCTCAGGTAGCTCGAGATAATGACAAGGGCACTCCGCCTACCTGTCATGTGTGTCACTGAGGCTGGCTTCATCCAGGGTAAACAGCTCTTTCAGCTCACCAAGCGAAAAATGTCTCTCCACATCCTGCTCCTCGTCAACCACACAGCTGCTCAGTGCCTTCTTGTGGCTCTGCCGCTGAAAGATCTTCTCCTCTATGGTTCCAGTCTAGAAGTAGGATGAAATACAGCTCAGTCATCCTGTAGATGCCCAGGGAGCAGGAAAACCAGGGTGAAAGACATCTTGAAAAGGAGCAATGAACGCAAAGTATAAATCCTGGGCTAATATCTGTCTCAGCTGAGATCCATTCCCCTAGTTTTTCTAGAGTCAAGAATTGTGCTGTTTTGCCCATTTTCTGAACCAGTGGAGGGTGTCGGGGATGGGGCTAAATTCATTTAGGGTAAAATCAGGTTATCTGTAGCAAAGCTCCCTCACACCAGACCCAACTCTCTTTATTCAATATCATGAGTATTTTTTCAGGTCATATACTATTAATAGGATGCAAGGAGGAATGAAGTATGATCCATCCTTTAGGTCACTGACCACTTCGATAGACAGACTTACAAACAAACTTGTACAATGACAGAAGTCTGTACATGATACCCAGGGCCCTGTAGAAGGACTGGTAGAGGAGTTCAGAAAAGATTGAAAGTAGATTATATTTGAGCTAACTCAAAAAAAAAAAAAAAAAAAAAAAAAAAAAGATTACAAGCCAAGAGAGAAAACTGCGTATAATGGGGTTTGAAAAACAAAGAGCTTCAATTAGTTGTTCAGGAAGCTGAGGCTGGAAGATTTCTTAGAAACAGGGTAAAGAATGTGAGTATAAGAAAGTTAGAAAGCCAGACAGTGGTGGCGCACGCCTTTAAGGCCAACACTTGAGAGGCAGAGGCAGGTGGATCTCTTGAGTTTGAGGCCAGCATGCTCTACAGAGCTAGTTCCAGGACAGTCAAGACTACACAGAGAAACTGTTTCAATCCCCCAGCCCACCCCAAAAAAAGCTAGAAAGAAAGGATAGAAAAGTAATAAGATGATCTCTATTAAAGCTTTGAAAACAAATGACTCACAACATACTAGAGCCTTAAGAATAATTAGATGAGGAACTAAGATCACTAGAGATGAAGTCAAGCATGATACAAGATAGATACTAGATTTGGGAAGGAAATGAAGACAGCTTGTATATGAAATCATCAGTAAGCTACAGATACAGACAACGGTCTGCGTGATCTGTAGTGGATAAGTAACATTTACCACTTCTTAGCCCTTTGGTACACGGAGCATGAGACGATTTTAAAGTAAATGACATGTTATAAAAGCAAACAGTGCCCTATGAAAAGTATCTTGAGTAAGCATCTCAAGAGCACAGCAAGAAAAGCATCTGGAAGAGAGCAAAGAGGAGGGATGAGGGAGAACAGAACAAAGGACTCAGGGTTAAATACATAGTGAGGTCGCATAGAGGCAGAAGGGCTAAAAAGAGACACACTAAAAAATAGTTAAGAGGGTCTTGATTTGTGACCCACCCCCACTCTGATCAACATCACCATCCTTACAGATAGCAGTCGGTAAATATAGCAGGTCTTCTTTTGACCATCACGCCAGACTCGGGCCATAGCTTGTTCATCATTGGCTGGGTTCCAGTCAGGATCAAACATGACCAGACGGTTAGCACCAATGAGATTAAGACCACAGCCCCCAGCTTTGCTGCTCAGCATGAAGACAAAATCAGGACTCTGGAAAGAACAGAAGGAGGGGGTGGAGTGCACACACTTTTCAACTCAACTACATGTCTCCTGTCATTCTTGTATACTCACTCAGAGGACAAGTCGGTGTGCCTACCATTCAGTTTCCCAACCCACAAAGTCAGATTTTAGTCAGTCAGCTTCATATTATCACACCCACCAGAACACAAAAACAAAGAAATACAGTTCCTCACAGCTTTTCAACACTTAATTCCTATGCATTGATGTACTTACCGATGGATTATTGAAGCGCTCCACAACCTTGGCTCGCTTCTTAATGGACATTGTGCCATCCAGGCGAACATACAGGTACCTGGAGGGATATCCAAAGATCAAGACCCAAGAAGGATGAATTCCTTGAAGCTATGGCCACCAATAAGACTAGATTAACCATCTTGAGGCTGCCTGTGCATTGTCTAAGGTCTCCCAATGAGAAGGACAGAGATGTAAGGGCAGGAATTAAGATCTGTGAAGTACCCGAGGGACCAGGATACAAGCCTGTGCAGAGATGGAATTAGTGCCATCACAGCCATTAGGGAAGAGAACTCAGGAAAGTCATTCATATAGCCACATCTTGATAAACACCTAATAACCAGAAAAACCTAGTCCTCCTAGAGTACCAGTGAGGGAGATATATCCCTTTGCTAGCCTGGTTAGACTCTTCCTACCTTCGAGCTCGGCACAGCTTTTCAAAGAGATCCAACGTCTGAGTATAATTAGACACCAGCACAACTTTGTCACTGCTGCGGCTTCGCGTCACGGCCAGAATGTAATCAAGGACCAGCATCTTACCTGGGAAGAGTGACTACTATTAGTCCTCACAGGTGGCCTTCCCAGTGGCCCAGGATTGCTACACTTGATATCCTGCTTTCACACAGGATAGCTTCGGCAGAGAGACCATTTCCCACCCTTCTATCGTTCCTCCAAGGAGGCCATCTGCTGATGGGGAGGGCTCACCTGACAGCTGTGGCTCCACAGCTTTAGAGGTGTAACCAGGTGGGAAGGTATCCAAAGCACCCTCAAAGCCATCCTCCTCTGTCACACACTTGTCATAGATTAAAGCTGGATCTGGGGAAAAAATGCTGGTGACTTTGCTTTTCTAAAGCTTCCACTTCAGTACTCACCCTCTGGATATCTGGCACCTAAGAAAAGGAGGCCTCGCTTACAACGAGACTGTCTTGGGGGTCCACCCTCCCACCCTCCCATAGGGTGTAGCCAGTACCATCTGGAAGCCTAGATGGACAGTATCACACACTACTATGTTCTCCCAAAAGGAGAGACTCAACATGAGAGGCATTGTTTGTTATTTCTCCTCCTGCCTAATGTTGTACAAGAGGACGTGTACATACAAGCACTCACATACACAGCACAGCACATCTCCAAGCACCAAGATGCAGTTTCTAAAATAAAGGCATAGTTCACGGAGAAGAGTCCACAAGCAGGAGTCATGTCTTATGGAGAGTTAAACTACATGTGGCCTCCGTGAGGTCTCTAGTGAAGGTCACTAGCCTATCCACAGGAAATACCTCTCCCTTGCTCACCCACACAGAAGATACTGGGCTTGGGCACACTCACGGTTACAAAGCTTCTTTAGAGAGGTGATAGAAGACAGGGAAGACACACTCATCTTGCCTTCACGCAATTCTTCTTCGGGTTTAGCCTGTCTCAGAAATCTCTTATATAACTCAGTTTGAAGGGCTGTCAGCCTGAAAATAAAGAGGCAGGTGGTTAACCAGAAAAGGCTGGACCACACACACTGCTACCCTAAGAACATCTTGAGATTCAGCCATGCTTCAGAAGCTAAGCTTTTACCCACTCACTGCATGCCTTTGAGTTGGTTTCAGTACCTACAACAAACCACCTGCTCAATCTTTACTGGCAGATATTTAGAGAGGATGTCTGATGTTCTCCGTATCAGGCACCTAGGGAAAATGAGAAAAAGCAACAGGCTGGTGAAAATGATGTGCTGTATATTAGAAGAAGAGCTCCTACCTAAAGGACCAAGACTCACTCTATTTTATGTCAGACCTATCATTTCTATGACATATATCAAAGACTTATTATTCCATATATGAGATTTGTTTGTTTGTTTCAGGGTTTTAATCATGGGAACAAAGGCCTTCAAAATTATCTAGCTTAGACTGACATCTTTTCTTCCCTTCAGCTTCTTGGTTGGTCTTTAAAAGAAAGCTAAGGTCTTGCATTCAATCTGTAGCTCTGTCTGGAAAAGTGGGTCACAAACTAAGGGACTTTTTAAAAAAAATTTATGTGTATGAGTGTTTTCCTTGTATGTATGCCTATACGTCATGTTTATCCCAGTGCCCTCAGAAGTCAAAAGAAAGCACTAGATCCCTGGAACTGGAATTAAGTACACTACCACGGAGGTATCAGGAATCCTCTGCAAGAATAAATAACATGTGGGCTGAAGAGATGGCTCAGTGTTTAAGAGCACTGACTGCTCTTCCAGGGGACCCGGGTTCAATTCCTAGCACCCACATGACAGTTATAGACAGTTACAGCTGTCTGTAACGCCAGTTTCAGGGAACTCGACATTCATGGTAAAAACACCAATATACATTAAAATAAATTTTAAAAAAAGAACAACATGTGCTCTTAACCACTAAGCCAACTCTCCATGTCCTAAACTGTACGTCTTTACTGGGAGGATTCTATCTACATTTGCAGGTAACAGCTGTCATATGACTCCCAGAGTTTTTAAACTCTCATCTCCTGGGTAGACCAGAATCAATAGAGAGGCATCTTCTGAGTAGCTACCTAGTCAGACATGATAGCAGATGCCTGAATCCCAGCATCTGGGAGGTAGCCTGGGATACATGAGATAATATCTCAAAAGACGAGGAGAAAAAAAAAAAAAAAAACTCAGCAGCTTCATGGGACACAATAAATCTGCCACCTAAAATTGGTAGGAAGAGGTAGCCATGCAGTTGGGAAGAGCAGGACATTCATAATGTAAATCATCAAGGGTGCATACCAACAACCGGAATCCAGAATGTGCTTGCCCCTGGTTCATTTGAAACCCACAAAAAGAAATAGGTCCTCTTGGTCTGGGAGCCATGCAGACATTCTTAAGCTTTCCCCAAAACTAGAGTCTGCACATAGAAAGCCAGTTTATGTTAAAGTTGCTTTAGGCTAAACCAACTGTCAAGAGGTTCTGAAGTGCTAGCAAGGATATGTCTTGTTCAGGAGGCTAACTGTACTAACAGAGTGCTTCTTCACCAGGCCGATAAGAACAAAACCAGGCCAAAGGGCTCCCCAGAAATGGAACTTACCCTGTAAGACTTTGTTATTTATTCAGTGACAATTCATGGCACAGATCCCACTACTTCTCCCAAATACCAGTCCTTAAAGGCTCCAGACAGCCAAGCCCACAGATCGGGGCAGTTCCCAAATAGCTTAGAAGATCTCAAATCATTTGGCTGACCAGAGTTGAAACTATTACCTGTTCACGATACTGATGAGCTCCCGCAGACGTTCCTCCCCTAGCTGTCTGTCTGCCTCACTGGCAGCTGCATCTCGACTCTTCAAAATTGGCAACTCAAAATGCTTCTTAAACTCCTGGGCAGTTCCTAAACTCAGGAGAGAATTAAGAATATTAAAGAATGTAAGGGTGGAATGATTTTTCTTGCTGCTAATAATGACAAACCATCTTGTCACCAATCACCCTCCCTGCTGAGAATAAAGCTGAAAAAAATACAAGCAATTTTATTTAATGAATCAGACAGCAAAATAGTTAAGATTTGAGTCCCTGATAAAATAAAATACCCTGATAAAAAAAAACCTTATAGCAATTGTTAATGAACTAAAATTACAACTATAAGATAAAGACACAGAACTAAAAACTTAAGAAACAAAAACGGGGCAGTGGTGATACACTAGGCCAGCCCAGTCTATTCCAGGACAAGTAGGGCTGAGGTATCTCTCTAGCCCTTCATTTATTTGTATGTTTGTTTGTTTGTTTTAAAACAGGATTTCTCTGTGTTGCCCTGGCCTTCCTGGACAGAGTGCTAGGATTAAAGGCATGTGCCACCACTGCCCAGCTCTATACTTACTTATGTGCCAGGTGGTGGTAGCGCACTCCTTTAACCCTGGTACTCAGGAGGCAGAGGCAGGCGGATCTCTGTGAGTTCGAGGCCAGCCTGGTCTACAGTACAAGTTCCAGGACAGGTTCCAAAGCTATACAGAGAAACCCTGTCAAAAAAAAAAAAAAATTGAAACTTTTAAAAACTGTGGTAGAAAGCAGTCAAGACCACCTGTGCACTGCTGCGGGACAATGGCCTTGTCCTTGTAAAGATTCGCCACTTGTACTGGTTTAATAAAAATGCTGGGGGGCTGGAGAGATGGCTCAGCGGTTAAGAGCATTGACTGCTCTTCCAGAGGTCCTTAGTTCAATTCCCAGCAACCACATGGTGGCTCACAACCACCTATAATGAGATCTGGTGCCCTCTTCTGGCCTACAGGCAAGATACTGTATGTATGTATGTATGTATGTATGTATGTATGTATGTATGTATGCATGTATAAATAAATAAATAACTCTTTAAAAAAAAATGCTGAATGGCCAGTAGCCAGGCAGGAAGTATAGGTGGGACAACCAGAATAGGAGAATTCTGGGAAGAGGAAAAGCTTAGTCTTCAGTCATCAGTCAGACACAGAGGAAGCAAGATGAGAATGCCTCACTGATAAAGGTACCAAGCCACATAGCTAACACAGACAAGAGTTATGGGTTAATGTAAGATGTAAAAATTAGTTAATAAAGTCTGAGCTAACAGGCCAACCAGTTTATAATTAATGTGTACGCCTCTGTGTGTTTCTTTGGGACTTGAACAGGCTGCAGGACCAAGCATGCTAGAAACCTCTGTCAACAAAGCACAGGCACCCACATGCACATACCATATTAACATATATCACACCTAATTATAACGCACAGGGATATTTCCAGCTCCAGTTGATAGGCACACAATCCCTACCTACATAGCTAACACTGCCTCTGCAGAAGATAAATGGCCCATATTGGTCTTCCTGAGTTGCTCCACAGTCAAAGTCACCCTACAGTTTTGCCTCCCCACCCCTTTTCCTCTTTTGAGGAAAGGTCTAATGTACTCCCTATGTACAAAATGATTCTGAACCCCTGATCCTCCTGCCTCTCATCTCCCAGGTGCTGAGATTACAGGTATCAGCTTAGCTACAGCCTGGCTACTCTATGACAAGAGAAGCCTTCCAACAAGAGTTTCTACTCATCCATACCTAACTGGTAATGTCTCCTTGCTCTCCTCACTCTAAGGACAAAGCAGGAAGGCAGGGCTCCTTACCCAAAATGCCTGAATTAACGAAGTGCACCAAGCTGAAATATTCAAGCAAGTCATTTTGGATGGGGGTCCCAGAGATGAGCACCCGCCGGCTGGTATTCAAGCTGTCCAGGGCCTGGTAAGTCTGATTCTCAGAGTTTTTAAGCCTGTGTCCCTGAAAGATAATTAATTACAACTTACAACAGTAAATGATAAAATTAAATGACAGCAAAGTCTGTAGGGAGAAAAGAGTCAAACATTACAGGTCTTGAAGTTACAGGAACTAGACAGGCCAGCAGAGGCTTCTTTGCCTACTGCCTCAGAGAAAAGTATTAGGCTCACAAGGTAGTACCAATGTTACACCCAAAAAGCAAGGATTCCCTGTTTCTTCCCATTCTTCCATTTTCAAACTTCCAGAACTTTATTACTCACCAATTTCACAGTCAACGTGGCCATGATATAGACCCATGCTTTCAGGGAGTCCTCCCCCTCCCTGCCGTCCAAGCAACCCAAACTTTCAGAGCCAGGTGCCTCGGTGTCTTGTTTGAGCCATGATGCTAAACGTGGAAGGTGGAGACCTCAGCCATACTCACCTCCAGGCAGTCATTCAGCTTCTATATCCAAAGAGCTTCCCTTGAGAGCTCTTCCCTAACCTGTCCTTCCTGCAGTCATCGTTAATGTCTCTTGAAGCCATTTATGTTTAAGAAGATAGAAAAGTTTAATCCCAGCACTCGGGAGGCAGAGGCTGGCGGATCTCTGTGAGTTCGAGACCAACCTGGTCTACAAGAGCTAGTTCCAGGACAGGCTCCAAAACCACAGAGAAACCCTGTCTCGAAAAACAAAAAAAAAGGAAGAAGAAGAAGAATATAGAAAAGGACTCTTTTCTTAAGAACCAGGCAGCTGAGAGAGTCAAATGACCTTCCTTCCTTTTTTTCTTTTTGTCTGTATTAACTACTCTGGCTGTCCTGGAACTTGATTTGTAGACCAGGCTGTCCTCAAACTCACAGATATCTGCCTGCCTCTGTCTCCCAAGTGCTGGGATTAAAGGTCTGCACCACCACCTGGCTTTTTTTTTTTTTTAATAATTTATCTTTATTTTATGTGCGTTGTTGCTTGCCTGCATGTATATCTGTTTGACATTGTGAGCTGCCATGTGGATGCTGGGAATTTAACCCGGGTCCTCTGGAAGGGCAGCCAGTGCTCTTAACTGCTGAGACAGTTCTCCAGTCCCTGAATGCTTTTTAAATGTTTTTTCATTAATGTGTACGTGTGTCTGCATGAGTTCATTTGTACATGTTTGCAAGTGTCTGCAGAAGCCAAAAAGTGCTAGATACTATAGAACTGAAATTATATTTGTGGTTAGGAGCCACCTCATGTGGGTACTGAGAACCAAACCCATGACATCTTTAAGATCAATGTCTTAGTCACTATTCTATTGCTGTGTAAAGACACCAAGACCAAATTAACTCTTATAAAGAAAGCATTTAACTGGTATCTTGCTTACAGTTTCAAAGGGTTAGCTCATTATCATGATTTGTAGGCATAAAGACTGGACCTAGCATGCATGGGCTTTTGAAAGTTCAAAGCCTACCCAGTGACACACTTCCTCCAACAAGATCACACCTCCTAATACTTCTAAATCCTTTCAAACAATTCTACTCCCTGGTGACTAAGCATTCAAATATGAGCCTCAGGAGGGGTCACTCTTATACCAAGCCAATCAGCAAGCAGTCTCAGTTGCTGAGACATCACTTTAGCCCTGACCCTCTCTCCTCAGCCTTTTGAGTTTCTAAGATTATAGGCTTATGCCACCATCCCTAGGTAACACACTAGACTTTATCTCTGTGCTTCTAATCATTCAAAGATCCCTAACCTAGAATAAAAACCATCCTTACCAGACACTGGGATAAGAGCTTCTCCCCAGTCAACTCACTGAGTCCCCACAATAACCAGATGAAGCAGGTATTTTCCAGATGCAGAAATACAAGCTCACATGGTTAAATCACCTAAGAGTAAGGTCATACTACTGTTAGGTGGCAGAGCCAGAATCTAAATAAAGTCCTTCTTTGGTCTAAGATTACTATTTAGAGGGGAAAAATACCAAATTGGCCCACAGTACCAAAACCCTCCTCAGAGTTTCATTTGTTTGAGATAGTGTCTCATTCTGTAGTCTTGGCTGGCCTAGAACTCTCTATAGTAGACCAAGCCAAAACTCAGACATCCACCTGTCTCTGCCTCCCGAGTGCAGCTTTCCTCAACTGTATGCACTGTTTCAGTTTCAACCCTCTACGGCAAACCAGTGCCATGGGTTCTCCCACTCACTTGCATCCTCCAGTGTGGCATCTCTATTCCTGGCATTCCCCACTGCTAGTAATGTTTAGTGAAGACTCTGACATCCTGATCTTCTACCTTCTAGACTATAAGTGTTAAGTACCTCATCACATATGACCAGTCCAACATTTCCTTTTTTAAGGACTCCAACATGAAGGCGGAAAGTCTCATAGGAAATGATGAGAATGGGAGAAGGCACTCGAGCTCCACGCTGGTTCATAAATCCTTCTACAACAGAACAGTGTCAGGATAAATCAGCAGATCTCAAAGAAAAATAGTCTGATAGTTGTTTAACAGGGCCTTGAAAAAATTGTGCTGTTTTCCAACGGCAGTTTTCCCATTTGTCCCCACACTGCCATCAACACTGGCCACAAATGAACACACAAGTAAAAAGCCTGGGTGGAAGAGTACAGCCTTGTTTGTTAAAGCTCCATACCCAGTTTTCGGTCTATCTCGTCCTTAGAGCCTCCGTCGATGGCTAGAGGTTGGATCCTCCCGCCAAGCCATTTCCCAACCTCATTGTACCAGTTCTTCACCAAGCTGGAAGGTGACACTACCACTGCTTTCTCGATTTCAGGCTTGCACTCTGGGCTCTGGCGTAAAAGTGTCCACATTAACGTGATGCACTGCAGCGTCTTTCCCAGGCCCATCTCATCAGCCATGATGCAGCCATGGCTTCCCGGGATTCGACGACTGGTGACACACTCCCATAGGAACTTCACTCCCTGAGGAATAACACCGTTTAGTCCGCTTGACACCTGCTCAACCCCAGCCACACACCCTTCCCCTGACCCTCATTTACCTCTCTCTGATGAGGCCGCAACACCTTACTGAGAATAGGATCAACAACCACGTGGACAGGGAGTTTTTCCCTGAGAAAACATAGCAGGAAAAAATCAGATTCAGGCAAGGTCAGTCCTCAGGAAGTGGTATCTGCAGGCCCAGAAGGTTGATTGCACCTTCTCCCCGCAACGAATAGACCACCGTGAGCTTTATTAGGGGTCAAAAACATCAGAAAGGTTGACACCCCTGTCCTCACCCCATCATTTGCCCCTCCAAATGAGCATGGCAGAGGGCAGTGAGGAACCCCCACAACCTGAACACTACCACAGTCTCCCACAATCCCCTTTCCAACCACTTGCTCTGGATATTGTGCAGTAGCCATGGCAGCTCTGGCAGCCTGTGACAATTCCAAAGGAGGAAAACAAATCACACACCCTCCCATCCTTCCAGGCATGTATGCTTATAGTGGACTAGAACTACTCAAAAAATACCAATGTGCATACTTGTCAAGCTTCAGCTGGTCATGGACGCTTAGTGGGGGAGGCTCATACAGAACCAAGGCACCTTCTTCCAGAGGATCATGGAGGGCACGACGGACACCAGCTCTTTTCAGGCCCAATGCACGAGAGCCCAGAGGACCTAAAAATCAGCAGTCAATCTGTGAGCTAACCCGCTATAATCAGGCACGCCAGCAAGCCAAATTGAAATGCCCATCTTTCACGTACCTTTCTGAATCCCCACGGCCTTCTTTCCCTGAACTCCTTCAAACCATTTATGCATCTATTTGACCATTATCTTGTCAGTTCTCAAGCGTTTTTTCCTAATTTATTTCTCCCATTCAACTAGAAACTTCTGGAGGGCTTTATCAAGTTCATCTCAAGTCAACTGTAGCAAGGTATAAAACTCAACAGAGGCCTTTCCTATGTGAGAACTTGAAAGCTGGCTGCTTCCCTTCCCGTCCCCATTCAGGCACAATGCAATGTCCTACACAAGACAAAGGAAAACTGTGGACATCAGACCTCCCACAGTCAACCTTAGAAAAAAGTTAGCACTGAACGTGCTTAAACTGAATGAAGGCCAGAGTCATTAGCCACTGCCCCACGAAGATGAAGGACAATTGGTCTTGGCAGTCCCTGCTAAACGCAGTATAGCTTCACACAAGCCTCAGGAGGATCACGTCAAACACATCCACCGATGGACTGACATCTTCAATTCCCAGGTTAGCATATAAATCTTTAATCTATCCAGGCACATTGACAAAAGCAAAAAAACCAAAAAACTGAAAAGATGTGCCAGGCATGGTAGTGCACAGTTGTAATCCCATCACTTAGGATCCTGAGGCAGGAGAATTGCTGTAACTCTGAGGCCAGGCTGGGTTACAAAACAAAAGCCTGCATCAAAACAGACGCTGGAGATGTCTAAGCAATTAAGAGCGTGCACTGCTCTTCCAAAGAATCTGGGTGTGACACCCAGCACCCACTTCAGTCAAGTCACAAGTACAGATAACTCCAGCTTCTGAGATCCAATGCCTCTGACCTTCTCAGGTGGCCAAATGAACACACGTGCACGTGTACGTACACACACACACACACACACACACACACACACAGCATAGCATATACTCACACAGACACATACACATGATTAAAAATAAAAAACTACAGGCAGGGGCTGGAGAGATGGCTCAGTGGTTAAGAGCATTGCCTGCTCTTCCAAAGGTCCTGAGTTCAATTCCCAGCAACCACATGGTGGCTCACAATCATCTAAAAAAAAAAAAAAAAATGAGATCTGATGCCCTCTTCTGGCCTGCAGGCAAATACACAGAATATTGTATACATAATAAATAAAATAAAATAAACTACAGGCATAGTAGCACAGCACTTAGGAGGCAGAGGCAGGCAGACCTCAGTAAACTCAAAGCCTGATAGCCTAGTCTACAAAGCAAATTCCAGGTCACCCAGGATTACACAGTGAGACCCTGACTCAACCAAAACACAAAATAAATTTTAACAAAAAAAAAAAAAAAACGACCAAATAAGAAAACTAATAATCTCCATTTTACCTTGATAATTTGGAATGGGGACCTTGAAAGGCTTTGACAAAATGCTTCGAATAAATGCTTCCTAAAAAGAAAAAGAAAAACAGGAACTCAGGAGATGTTATAGATCAATAAATAGTCTAACACGTTCTACTTCTGGGTTTTTTGTTTGTTTGTTTTTTTGTTTTGTTTTGTTTTGATTTTTCGAGACAGGGTTTCTCCGTAGCTTTTTGGTTCCTGTCCTGGAACTAGCTCTTGTAGACCAGGCTGGCCTCGAACTCACAGAGATCCGCCTGTCTCTGCCTCCCGAGTGCTGGGATTAAAGGCGTGCGCCACCACTGCCCGGCTACTTCTGGTATTTTTAATTATCTCATTCACTTTATTTTGTGTATGGGTGTTTTGTCCCTCTTCCTACCACAAAGCTAACCTCCCAACCACAAATAAATTTGTTGCTGCATTAGTTCTGCCAACTATTTAATTTTCATAAATCCATATCAGCTTTCTTGAAAATTAAACAGCCTGCTGGGCAGTGGTGGCGCATGCCTTTAAACCCAGCACTTGGGAGGTAGAGGCAGGCTGACTCTGTGAGTTCAAGGCTAGCCTGGTCTACAAGAGCTAGTTCCAGGTCAGCTAGGACTGTTACACAGAGAAACTCTGTTTCGAAAAGACAAACAAACAAACAAACAAGAAAAATTAAACAGCCCAAAGATTAGAAGTAATATAGGCAGTAGCCATCAGTAGAATATGAACAGAAAAATGACCAAGATGGCTAATAAGAGCTAAGCCTCTCTCTTTCATAAAGTCACAATTAGGAGGCCAGGCTACAGTCTATGTACACCAGGCTAGCCTCAAGCTTTCAATTCTCCTGCCTCAGCTTCCTGAGTACTGAGATTATAGGCATGTACCACCACATCTACCTTCCTCCTATCACGATTTAGTCCTCACTAAGAGCCTATGAGGCCTACGAGTTGCTGTTATTCAAGGCAAGCACAAAGATATAAAGCTATAATCCTAGGATTTAGGAGAATGAGCAAGGACAATACAGAGATTGAAGCCAGTCCAGGTAAAACCTTGTCCCCAAAAGAAAATTAAGCCAGGTGTGGTAGCTCATACCTGTTACTCAGAATTTGAGAGGCAGAGGCAAGAAGATCAGAAGCTCAAGATTATCTTTAGCTACACAGTAGGCTTTGAGGCCAGCCTGGGCTACACGAGACCCTGTTTCATAAAGGGGGGAAAGATGCCTAGAGAAAGAGCTCAACAGTTAAGAGTACTTTCTGCTTTTCCAGAACTCAAGTTCAGTTTGGGAAGACTTAACTCCAGCTCCATGGGATCCAGCGCCCTTGTCCGGCCTATCCCTGCCCCTATACACATGGCAGGCATTCACATTCCTACATTTTCTCTCTGTGTCTGTCTCTGTCTCTCAGAAAGAAAAAAGAGAGAAGGAAAGAAAGAGACAGAAAAAGGTGATTACTGTCACACCCAACAAACAGTTGGCTCCCAGGATCCACAAGCTGTCCTCTGCCTCCCTAAGAGCCACAGCATGTGCACACCTCCACTCACACAGTACATACAGCATGTGTAAGTGTGTACAGTGTGTAAGTGTGCTCAGTGTGTACAGTGTGTAAGTGTGCTCAGTGTGTACAGTGTGTAAGTGTGCTCAGTGTGTACAGCCAGTGCAGATGGAGAGCTTAATCCTTCACTCATGGCCATGCCCAAAGCCAGGAAGTGCTACCTGCCACAGGAAGGTCCAAGGACATAAGGAGAGAATAAGCTCAAGTTGGTCGTGGCAGAGGCAGGTGGAGCTCTGTGAGTTCAAGGCCAGCCTGGTCTACAAAGTGAGTTCCAGGACAGCCAGGGCTACGTAGAGAAATCCTGTCTCAAAAAAAAAAAAAAAAAAAAAAAAAAAACCAAGAGAAGAGAAACTCATGAACAGAAAAAGAAACCAAAAGGTTGAAGAAAGCAGATACATGCAGGCACTAGAAAGGAACAGCCAGTGTGGGCTACCTGGAAATCAAAACTACACAATGGACTCTCTGAGGCAAAGCTGAGGGAAGGGGGGGAGGGGAGAGGGAGCAAGAGGAAGGAGACAGAATTAATGATGAACCGAATGGTAGTAAAGTTTGATCTTTATCTGTAAACAGCTGGATTATTTTGGAGATTATATTGCTTGTGAACCCTGGCAATATCACAGCTAGGACCACAGGGAGCAAGGAGAAATCAAGAGCAAGCACCCTGAAGTTGTGTTTCTCTGTGTGCAATGGAGGGTGACACACAAGTGGGTTCTCTCCTCCCACCAGGTGGGTCCTGGTGATCAAACTGGGGTCCATCAGGCTTGGTGGCAGGTTCCTTTTCCTGCTGAACCATCTTGCCAGCCCATGTTATGCTTAGTTTTTTGAGCTAGATCTCACTAGGCAGCCCAGGCTTGCCTGAAACTCACTCTGTAGCCCAGGCTTGCCTGAAACTCACTCTGTAGCGCAGGCTTGCCTGAAACTCACTCTGTAGCCCAGGCTTGCCTGAAACTCATTCTGTAGCCCAGGCTTGCCTGAAACTCACTCTGTAGCGCAGGCTTGCCTGAAACTCACTCTGTAGCCCAGGCTTGCCTGAAACTCACAGCGCTCCTCCTGCTGCCAGCTCCCGAGCAGTAGCATTACGGGCATAACCCATCACATTTGGCTCCTAATGGGACCAGATTATAGGAAAAAGCAGTAATAAAAACTCCTTTTTGCCAAAGCCAAGCATGTCTTGCCATGAAACTTTTACCTTTATATTCTAATGCATTTCTTTACATATACAGATAATAAATTTCTAAAAACCAAATGGTTTCTTTACAAAGAAAAAAAAACCTTATTTTTGTGATCTACTGAAAGAATTGGCAAATGAACATCACCACCACTAAGTAAGTGACAAAATACTAAATTCTGCTTATCTGCATCTGAAGAAAGCTTTTGTTTTTTCAGTGTCATTACACTGAGGTTAGCCTAGCGACTCACATATAATCCAGTTTGAACTTGAACTCACAATTCTTCTGCATCAAGCTTGCCTGGCTCTGACTAAATTTGTGATTTAGCATGAATACTATAGTTATGAACAGCAAAGATAATCATTAAGAAAAAACACTAACAAAAAAAAAAAAGTCTGCCAGGTCCTACAGGCAATGGTAGTGGGCGCCCTTAACATCCCAGCACTCGGGAGGCAGAGGCATGATACAGGTATACTGTGGTATCTTTTGAGAGCCATTTCAAAGTCTTTCTCAGCTCTTACCTTGGCTTGAGGGACTAATATCCCAGAAAACTTGGCAACAGTACTTTTCATGTTGTCTTAAAAGATTCAAACAAATCTGGGACTGGAGAGATTGGCTGCTCTTCCAGAGGTCCTGAGTTCAATTCCCAGCAACCCAGCAACCACATGACGGCTCACCCCCATCTGTAATGAGATCTGGTGACGGCTTCTGCATATGTGCAAGCAGAACACTGTATATGTAATAAAAAATGTTTTTTAAAAATTAAATCCTCAGGGGGCTGGAGAGATGGCTCAGAGGTTAAGAGCACTGACTGCTCTTCCAGAGGTCCTGAGTTCAATTCCCAGCAACAACATGGTGGCTCACAGTCATCTGTAATGAGATCTGGCGCCCTCTTCTGGCCAGCAAGCATACAAACAGACAGAACACTGTATACATAATAAATAAATCTTTTTTTTTTTTTTTTTTTGGTTTTTTCGAGACAGGGTTTCTCTGTGGTTTTGGAGCCTGTCCTGGAACTAGCTCTTGTAGACCAGGCTGGTCTCGAACTCACAGAGATCCTCCTGCCTCTGCCTCCCAAGTGCTGGGATTAAAGGCGTGCGCCACCACCGCCCGGCTATAATAAATAAATCTTAAAAAAAAAATTAAATCCTCAGCCAGGCGGTGGTGGCGCACGCCTTTAATCCCAGAGGCAGGCAGATCTCCGTGAGTTTGAGACCAGCCTGGTCTACAAGAACTAGTTCCAGAGGCTGGAGAGATGGCTCAGTGGTTAAGAGCACTGGCTGCTCTTCAGAGGTCCCGAATTCAATTCCCAGCAACCACATGGTGGACTCACAACCATCTATAATGGGATCTGAAGCCCTCTTCTGGCCTGCAGGGACATGCAGACAGAGCAGTCATAGCTAAAAAGAATACATAAATAAGAAAAAAAAAAAAAGAATTTGATATCAATTCCAAAACTAAAAAAATTACTTTCAGGATTATTTGGGAACACATGCCTATAATTTTAAAAAGTACATAAATTAGGACAAGAGGCTAGATTTAGACCAAGTATATTCCAAATTTTAGGACAAGAGGCTAGATTCCAAATTTTAGGACAAGAGACTAGATTTTGACCAAGTATATTTCAAATTTTAAAAAGATTTCCAATAGAACTCAGAAGCCATAGGATCTGTAGGACAAAGAGCAGGCTATGATAACAGTGCCAAACTGAGGCACAGGCACGCCCTCATTCGCTTGTGCTGATAATTCATACCATATATTTTGAGAATTCCTTTCCTGGGAAACAATGTCTACCCTCTTCCCCAAACAACCAACCAAATTCCACTAATGTTCGCCCTACGAAACCAAGGAGCGTATCTGGCTTACTTACAGGGCACAAAGGACGGGTTGCTGGCAGGAGCGTGGGTGACCGCAAAGCAGCAACACAGCCAGCATGGATGATTGCTTCCCAGCAGCCAAGATGGAGCCTTCTTCATTCACTCTTTCCCAGTCTAAACACTAGGGCCTCCCCAGACCACAATTAAAGAAGAATAATTGCCTAACAAATGATTGGGAGTGGCTGGAATCCCAGATGAGGGTCCAGTGACTGTCCCTATCTCTCCCCTTAAAGGGAAGGTCACCAGTCCCCAAGCCCTATCTATTGTAAGCTTATCTAACGGAAGATGGTGGCTTTCTTGCTTGGAGAACAGTGTTCTACAGTGATCTTTCCTTATGATGGAGAAGGAGGGAACATTCTCCACAACCAAGAGCTTACTTCAGCAGGCTCAAGGGGCAGTTATTCCCAGTCTTTCCACCTCAACTGCTCCATCCCTGCTAGTTCTTCCTCACCAGTCTGATTTAATCTTTTACCTCCCCCTTCTACAGGCAAACTTTTAGAAAGAATCAAAGTCTGCCTTACTATCTCCCACTCCAATCTGCCTCCACTCCTCAGAAGTGGCTCCTCACAAGGCCTTGGCCTGCATGCTTCTAATTCCAGTGGACAAGTTTCCATTCTTATCTTAACAAAGCTAACCATTCTTTCCTCAACTACGCTGCCCTAATCACTCTCCCACTTCTCTGGAATCTCATGCTCAGCCCAAAGAGTGTTTCCACCTCTGCCTAAATCGCCTAAATGCCCTAAAAAGTCAGTTGTTCCTCAGGGCTCACGACTTAAGCCCAAACTTCTTCTGACTGTAGATTCACCCTGATAAGCCAACACACTTTGAGACATCAAGTATCTCTTTGCCAAAGATCACCTAATCTATTTATTTTTAAAATTTTACTTTTTATTTTAAGTGCATTGGTGTTTTGCCTACGTGTATGTCCGTGTGAGGGTATTGTAACCCCTAGAACTAGAATTACACAGTCTTGATCCACCATGTGGGTGTTGGGAATTGAACCCAAGTCCTCTGGAAAAGCAGCCAGTACTCTTAACGGCTAAACCATCTCTCTCCAGCACCCCCCATATATCCCAAACTCCTAGGCTACTCACACACATTTGCAACAACCTCTAAAAGTAAATACATACAGGCTCTTCAAAATTCACCATGCCCAAGGCTGAAGTCTTCATCTCTAAGGCCACATTAAGGCTTTTGTGAGAGCTAGACAATTTTATCTTTTGAGCCTCTTTTTCCATTTTAAAAAAGGAAAGAAAATTATATCCAAGAGAATGTGTGTATGTGTGTGTGTGTAAGGTGTGTTAGAAATAAAGACAAATTTATTAAAGAAGATTAGGACAGGTCTGAAATAGAAAAGCCGAGAAAATATTTCCATGACTTCACTGGACAGATAAATGTAATATGGGCTATATACATGCCTATATAATTTTCTTTTTCTTTTAAAAGGAATTAAAGGTCAGCCTGGGCTATACAAAGGAGGCGATGGAATAAAGGCCGCCACTGCTGCAGGTTACTGTCAGAGGGACTGCCACAAAACAAAATACCTGCATCTACTACCAGCAGGAAAACACCAGGAGCTCAAGGACCACAGAAGAGCCGGGCGGTGGTGGCGCACGCCTTTAATCCCAGCACTCGGGAGGCAGAGGTAGGCGGATCTCTGTGAGTTCGAGACCAGCTTGGTCTACAAGAGCTAGTTCCAGGACAGGCTCCAAAGCCACAGAGAAACCCTGTCTCGAAAAACCAAAAAAAAAAAAAAAAGGACCACAGAAGACCTGAGAGAGCACAGCCTCTAATGGAAGGTGAGGAAACTTTATCATAACTCATGGCAATCCTGAAACTATGGCACACCTTGAAATTAAACATTATCAGAAGTCCAGCTAATTTCCCTTATGGAATCTGGTCTGCTGTGAGAAACTGCTGAGACCGAACAGTGTTGCTGCCTTGCAGAGGAAGTGAGGCTTATCTGGCTGAGCTTTTGTGATGATGGTGGTGGCTTTTTGAGACGGAATCTCACTGCGTGTTCTAGGCCAGGCTAGCCTTGAACTTGCAGAGATCCACCTGCCTCTGCTGCTGAGTACTGGGACTAAGGGAGTGTGTCAACCACTGGGTGGTTTTTGTTTTTTTGTTTGTTTGTTTTTTGGTTTTTTTTCTTTTGGTTTTTCGAGACAGGGTTTCTCTGTGGTTTTGGAGCCTGTCCTGGAACTAGCTCTGTAGACCAGGCTAGTCTCGAACTCACAGAGATCCGCCTGCCTCTGCCTCCCAAGTGCTGGGGGTGGTTTTTGTTTTGTTTTTGAGACAGAGTTTCTCTGTGTAGCTTTGTAGCCTATTCTGGAACTTGCTTTGTAGACCAGCTAGTACTGGAATTAAAGGTGTAGGTGTCCTTTCTGAAAACAGCAATTTGTATGCTATCCCTGTCAAATGTATAACAATTATGCCATGAGATATCCAGTAGCACAGAGTTCAAGTCTAGCCTGAGCAACTTATTACATAAGCTCACACCTCAAAATACAAAGTGAAAAAAAGGACTGGAGATGCAGCTCAGTACAGAGCAGTGGTTCTCAACCTTCCTAATGCTTCAATCCTTTAATATTGTTCCTCATGGTGCAGTAACCCCAATATTATTTTTATTTCTACTTTATAACTGTAATTTTGTTACTGTTATGAATTGTAATGTAAATATTTTTTGGAGACAGAAGTTTGCCGAAGGGATTGCAAACCACAAGCTGAGAACCACTGGTCTAGAGCATGTTAAAGGACCTATATTTAAGAGTTAGGCATGGTGGTGTAATCCCAGCAGAGGTAGGCAGATCTCTTAATTTGAGGGCAGCCTGGTCTACAAGTGAGTTCCAGGACAGCCAGGGATACAACAGAGAATCATTGTCTCAAAAAAATAAATAAAATTTAAAAAAATAATAATAAAAATCAACAAGTCAGGCAGTAGTAGCTCACTAGCTCACACCTTTAATCCTAGCCAGTACTCAGTACCCAGGCAGCTCTCAGACAGAGGCAGGTGGATCTCTATGAATTCAAAGCCAGACTGGTTTACTGAGTTCCAGGACAGTCAGGACTACAAAACCCTATCTAAAAAAAAAAGAAAAGAAAAGAAAAGAAAAGAAAGAAAGAAAAAAGAAGGAAGGAAGGAAGGAAGGAAGGAAGGAAGGAAGGAAGGAAGGAAGGAAGGAAGGAAGGTCAGTCAGAACATTCCAGGGGATCTGACACCCTCTTCTGGCCTCTACAGGCATACATGCAGACAAAATATCCATACACATATATAACTAAATAAAAGGGTTTTTTTGTTTGTTTTATTTTAGAAATAGGGTTTTTCTTTGCTTCTTCTTTTTTTTTTTTTTTTTTTTTTTTGGTTTTTCGAGACAGGGTTTCTCTGTAGCTACGGAGCCTGTCCTGGAACTAGCTCTTGTAGACCAGGCTGGCCTCGAACTCACAAAGATCCGCCTGTCTCTGCCTCCTGAGTGCTGGGATTAAAGGCGTGCGCCACCACCGCCAGGCTGAGATAGGGTTTTTCTTTTTCTTTTTTTTTGGTTTTTCGAGACAAGGTTTCTCTGTGGTTTTGGAGCCTGTCCTGGAACTAGCTCTTGTAGACCAGGCTGGCCTCGAACTCACAAAGATCCGCCTGTCTCTGCCTCCTGAGTGCTGGGATTAAAGGCGTGCGCCACCACCACCCGGCGAGATAGGGTTTTTCTATGAAACAGTCCTGGCTATCCTGGAACTTACTCTGTACACCAGACTGGCCTCGAACTCACAGAGATCCACCTACCTCTGCTTCTCAAGGGCTGGGATTAAAGGCATGCATCACCACTGCCCAGCTTAATAAAAGTTTTGACAGATTTCAAGGCCGCCCTAGGACTACTTGAAACAACTATCTCCAAAAAAAGGAAGGAAGGAAGGAAGGAAGGAAGGAAGGAAGGAAGGAAGGAAGGAAGGAAGGAAGGAAGGAAGGAAGGAAGGAAGGAAGAAACCAAAACAAAAAAGCCACCCACAGTATCTGAACAGTGCTGCAACCTTCCTTCTTGACTCATTTATTTAGGAATCTAAGCCACTTTTTAGCTGGGACCCACAGAGTTGTTATAAACAAGGAAAGATTCAAGCAAACCTCCCAGCAGATCACATAGAAGCCAGGGACAAGATGATCACTCTGCTGTGAAGAAATCCAAGGCAAAAGAACTAGGCATACACACAGAACCAGGCCGGTTGTACTTATGACTTACATGTTGACTGCTATCCAAACAGGGTGGTCGGTTGATTAGCTGAGTCAAAGGTTTCCGAAAAGGAGACAGGAAACACTGGGTCTCATTGCTGGACTTCTGTTTCTTAGGAGTCTAGGAGAGAAATGGGAAAGCGACCTTGCAACACCCAGACAACCCCAGAGACCACCCTACTGGTGACCAGCCCTTGAGTACTTAGAGCCAGGAGTTGACAACCACTGAGCATGTGTTGTCCCGGGTACTTGAGAGGTTGAGGCAAGCTAGCAATATTGCTCAGTTGTTGAGCTTTTGTCTAGCAAATATAAAAGCCAGTATTAGGGGACGCCGCAAAAAAGTGCCAGCAAGATATGGTGGCACACACCTTTAATCCCAGCATTTGGGAAATGGATGCAGGAGGATCAGGAGTTCAAGCCCATCCCTTGCTCACAGCCAGTCTGGGCTACAAAACAAAATTACTTATTGTCAGACACCACACTAAACCCTTTTTAAATTTGTTTATTTTATGTGCATTGCTGTTTTGCCTGTGTGTGTCTGTGTGAGCATGTCGGAACCCTGGAACTGGAGTACAGACAGTCTTGAGATGCCATGTGGTTGCTGGGAACTGAACCTTGAGTCCTCTGGAAAAGCAGCCAGTGTTCTTAACCACTGAGACATCTCTCCAGCCCCCACACTAAACTCTTAACATGTATTACCATATATCACTATCACAGCAACCCTAAGATATTATGTTTACGGGCTGGGGAGATGGCTCGGTGGTTTAGAGCATGTGCTGTCCTGCCAGAGGACCTGAGTTCAATTCCCAGCACCCACATAGGAAGTCTGCAACTGCCTCTAACTCCAGCTCCAAGGGGATCTGATACTATTGACCTACACAAGCAACTAAACACACACAAATATACATAAATTAAAAATATATCTTTAAAAAAAATATTATGTTTACTAGCCTCATCTACCAAGTCAGAAAACTGAAACTTGCCGTGCGGTGGTGGCGCACACCTTTAATCCCAGCACTTGGGAGGCAGAGGCAGGTGGATCTCTGTGAGTTCAAGGCCAGCCTGGTCTACAAGAGCTAGGTCCAGGACAGGCACCAAAGCTACAGAGAAACCTTGTCTTAAAAAAGAAAGAAAGGAAGGAAGGAAGGAAGGAAGGAAGGAAGGAAGGAAGGAAGGAAGGAAGGAAGGAAGGAAGGAAGGAAGGAAAGAAAAAAAGAAAGAAAGAAAAGAAAACTGAAACTTGCTGGGCACGGTGGCACACATCTTTAATCCCGGCTTATGGGAGGACGAGGCACATGGATCTCTGTGAGTCTGAGACCAGGCTGGACTAGGGAGTTCAACACTGTCTCCAAACAAACCAACAAACAAAAAACAACCAGTACCTTTAGAAGTAACAACCAAATACAGCTCCATTCATTACTCACATGCAGAGAATGAGCTTTGTAAATGGAAAGAGGGAGCCATTGTTCCTCTCCCAGGAGCAAAGCAGCAATGCTAATGAGCTCCAGGTAGCTGTGGTGGTTTACTCTGAAGGTGAAAGGGGGGTAGCTAGCTTTTTAAAGTCACGGTGAGCTACATCACCGTGAGTTTGAGGTCAGGCTGAGCTTTATGAGAGACCCTGTCCCAAAAGGTGGGGGAGCGGGAGTGTCTTGAAACAGCTGAGCAGTATGGACACTTGCCACCAAACCCGAAGACCTGAGTTCAATACCTAAACCCACATAGTGGAAAGAGATAACTGACTCTCTCCTTAAATGTCAAAGCATATACACTCTCCCCAAAACAAGTTTAAAAAAGAAGTTAACCTCAAGTCATCAGCACGCTGGTACCAGCTCGTCAAGCTGTCAGCGATGATTACAGACGGCAGATCTGAAGCAGTCGCCAGGCCCTCTTTCTCCACGTGCCTTTACTCACACACTGACCCTAACAAAGACAAGTGCCTTCTAGGACAGATATAGCGGCCCAGGCCATTAAACCCAGAACTCAGGAGGCAGTAGCAGGTGGATCTGAGTCCAAGGCCAGCCTAGTCAACACACAGTGAGTTCAAGGTCAGCCAGAAAGCTACATAATAGAGAACTCCTGTCTCAAAAAGACAAAAAATAAATAAATAAATTAAAAAAAAGAAGTGCCAGTCAGGCATGGTGGCACAAGCCTTTAATCCTTGTGCTTGGGAAGCAGCAGCAGGCAGATTTCTAAATCAAGAGGCTAGACTGGTCCTCAGAGCAAGCTCCAGGGGCAGCCAGGGCTACCAGAGAAACCTTATCTTGAAAACACAAAACAAAACCAAAAAAAGTGCATCTAGTCCTTCCTTAAGGGATCCTTTCCTTAAAAGCTCCCACGTGGGCCGGGCGGTGGTGGCGCACGCCTTTAATCCCAGCACTCGGGAGGCAGAGGCAGGCAGATCTCTGTGAGTTCGAGGCCAGCCTGGTCTACAAGAGCGAGTTCCAGGACAGGCTCCAAAGCTACGGAGAAACCCTGTCTCGAAAAAAAAAAATAATAATAATAAAAATAAAAAAAAAAAAAAGCTCCCACGTGGCAAAATCCCTTAAAGAAAGGTTTTACGTATCCCAGGCTTGGGTAGGTACACTATATACGCTATATAGTCTAGGGAAGCACAGAATATAGGTGTGCACCCCACACACACTTTTTGCAGTTCTGGGACCCAACATAACCTATTCCTTGCCTTTAATATACTCCTCCCATGAAGAAAAACAGAGGTTGTATTAGTTTCTAGAGAACCTACCCGAAGGACAATTTCATTAATCTTATTCAATGCCTGGTACATGGTAAATTTTCACTGATAACTGCCAGATGTGTTAGTGCATGCCTATGACCACAGGCGGTCTGAGGAGGCAGACCACAGGGCTATCTGGTGATACAGTCGAGAGAGGGGGGGGGAGGCTACTAAATGGATGAAAGATACTTTCTGAAGATGATTTTGGACCACAGAAACCAACTCCAGATTCCTTTTCTGTCCAAACAGCCCTGTATCCCCATCTTCCATATTCCCTAGAACACTCACTACTGTCTCAGGCTGCCAGTCTTCATCCTCAGATGATCTGCCGTCTGGTTTCCTCCTGGCCAGCTGGCTGGGGGCTAAGCTCCTCCTCTGTAAGGGAGAACAGAAAGTGAGTACCTGCAGAGATCCTGCAGCAAAGGCCCCGTTAAGTCTGCTTAAGGTCACACTTACCATCCTGGATCCAGAAGCATCAGATGTCAAGTACCCATCAGCTAAATTAAAAGCACCAGCAACAGAGAGGGCAGGACCAGGGCATGCTTTTGAGGGGAGCTGCTATATCATTGAAAAGAAAGTCTAAAGAGTCGTCATGGGTGGAGACGCAATCAGGGGCTGGAACTTGGGTCCAAACCGGGTACTTAGATCGCCAGTTACTCAAGGCTCAAGAAATCCAGAGTGCAAGTCCAGGCGGAGCTGGGTATAAACCTAGGATGGAAGAGAAGACCGATGAAGTTGCAGGTGAAAGTGGAGTCGGAATTCCGTCCCTCGCTGGGCTGCTTCCCTGAGGGTTATCACCAGCCAAGAGAAAAGTAGAGATTAAAGTGTGAAGGCAAGGCGCCTGAATCCTAAGAGGGGGATGGGAATTTACCAGAGCTGGACGGATGCCAAACCTCAATCTGAGAGATGTCAAGTAGGAACCCAGGAAAAGACTTGAGGGACGTTAAACAGGAACCCGGGAAGGGCCAGTAAAAGGTCCAGGTTGGGAGGAGGAGAATCTGAAAAGATGCTGAGGAGAGGCACAGAGCGTCCCCGGTGTCTTGCCCTTAACCTTCCACTTCCCGAAGCGCGCGTTAACAGCCTCCAGGCAGTGTCAATCGAACCTCCCGCCACTCTGCCGCGCATTCCGTATTGGCTGCGTTCAGCGATCGTGACGCTCGACGTTCGGGCCTGGAGGAAGGGGCGGGCCTAGGGCTGAGGCTGCTAAGGGTCCTGGATTTCCGCCTAGAGACCGACCTCTAGGGGGCGTGGCTTAGCAGGGGCGGCGGGGGCGACTGGCAGGTGGCAGGGCTCCTGCTTGCAGGTTTGTTAGCCTTCCTGGCTGCTGAATTTGGCTCATTGCAGGTGAACCAAATGAATGGTTTGCGCCAGAGGAGTCGCTGCCCGAACTAGATTAGGAACTAAATTAGGAAAGGCGGCACATTTGTGAGAATTTGGTTCAGGCTCTTAGAGCCGTGAGTATCTTTCCTGTGCTAGACCTGGAGCAGAAAGAGGAGCTGGAGGTAGTCAAGGCCAGTGACCGATCGAAAGATGAACGGAGGCGTTGGTGCTGGGCTGCCAACTGGTCGGAGATGTCTTGAAATTAGCCGCCTTTTTCTGGGACGGAGTTGTGATTTTCAAATTAGACATAACCAACCATTCTCTCAAAACCAGTTTGCAGCCGGGCGATGGTGGCGCACGCCTTTAATCCCAGCACTCGGGAGGCAGAGGTAGGCGGATCTCTGTGAGTTCGAGACCAGCCTGGTCTACAGAGCTAGTTCCAGGACAGGCTCCAAAGCCACAGAGAAACCCTGTCTCGAAAAACCAAAAAAAAAAAAAAAAAAACCAGTTTGCTTTTATCTAAGTAATATTATAGTACCTCCCCAATGGCGTTATTCTCAGACGTCAATTAAAGTGTGCAAAGTAGCAGAGCCTGGGGGTGCACACCTTTAATCCTAGCACTCACGAAGCAGAAGCTGGCGGATCTCTATGAGGCTAGACTGGTCTACAGAGTGAGTTCCAGGACAGCGAGAGTTCTGTAAGAGACCCTGTCTCAAAGGATAAAAGGGGGTACAAAGTACTTAACACAGTCCCGTGCATCGCCTAACCGCTCACTAATCTTGAAAGCATACCCATGACAGACATTTACCACTATTCACTTGAAAGAACCTTCTTAGCATAATAATTCATTTAATGTCTTCAGCTATAAGGTAGATTTATTGTTCACATTTTGTTTTGTTGTGCGAGTTTGTTTGTTGGCAGAAATGAGCAGCTAAAAGAAGCAAAAACACATACCTAAAAAGAAAATAACTTCATTGCCATGAAGATGACCCCCTGGTGTGGGATCACTCCCAGGAGAAGGCCCAGCAATGTGTGGGTAACGTCAACATCTTTTTCACAGGGATATTTTGGAGGTTTGGGGTTTGTTTGCTGTTGTTTTGGTTTGGGTTGAGTTTTGTTTTTGTTTTGAGATGTGTAGACATCTTACTGTGTAGCCTACTCTGATTTAGAATTTACTGAGATCCTACTGCTTCTGCCTCCTCTACACTAGGATTATAGACCTTCGACATCATGCCCAGAGCTATGGAAGAGGCAGAGTAGAAAGACATAAAAATTATGGAAACATGAGAAATGAAAAGAGCCCTACATCCTGGAATCACCAACTAAGATTCAAAAAATCCAATAGGGGGCTGGAGAGAGATTAAGAGCACTGGCTTTCCTGGCGGTGATGGCACACACCTTTAATCCCAGCACTCGAGAGGCAGAGGCAAGCAGATCTCTGTGAGTTCGAGGCCACCCTGGCCTACAGAGCAAGTTCCAGGACAGGCTCTAAAGCTACAGAGAAACCCTGTCTCAAAAAACAAAACAACAAAAGAGCACTGACTGCTTTTCCAGAGGACCACATTCAGTTACCAGAACCACATGGTGGCTCATAACCATCTGTAACTCCAGTTCCGTGGGATTCAATACCTTCTTTTGGTCTCTGTAGGCACCGGGCACATATGTGGTACATAGACATACATGCAGACAAAGCAAACTTAATTTGTTTTTGATTTTAAAAAGAAGCCAGGCTGTGGTGGCACATGCCTTTAATCCCAGCTCTCAGGAGTGTTAGTTTCTGCTGCAGTCGCAGCCTGCCTCTGTCGCAAAAGTGGTTTCATCATTCATTCCCTGCCACCAGGCACCTTTTCCACCATCAGCTTTGTGACACGTGCACTCCGTAAAGTGCTTCTCTTCTTCCTCTTGTCTGCCTGCCTGCCTCTCTCATGTTCCCATGGCCTTTCGCTCTTTCATTCTTCTTTGATCCAACGTTTCAGAGCCCCTCTGTTGCAGTTTTTTCTGAGTTCTGCATCCAGAACAGCTTCAAGGCTACTGGCTGAGATGATCCAGCCTCACAGAATACTCCAGTCAGGACTTGACGATAATCCTTATCAGTGAGAATGCTTGGCCTTAGCTTATGCTCATTTCTGGCTAACTTTTTTCCTTTAACTTAAATTAACCTGTTTCTCTTCATCTACATTTTACCTTCCTTTCACCCTGTATGTCCTACTGCATGTCCAGCTGGCTGGCGGCTGGCTGGCTGGTCCAGGGCATATCTCCCTCTCTTCCTCCCTTTCTTTCTCCCTCATTCTCTCATTCTCTTCTTTCTAGAGCCCAGACTCATATTTATTCTTTGTCTGCCAGCCTGCCTATCCCTGTTCTGCCTAGCTATTGGCCATTCAGCTTTTTATTAGATCAATCAGGTGCCTTAGGCAGACAAGGTAAAACAGCAACGCATCTTCACATAGTTAAACAAATGCAGCATATCACACACCTTCACATAGTTAAAGGAATGTTCTGTAACTTTAAAGGAATATTCCACAACACTGGGTATTGTTAAAGGAATATTCTGTAACTTTAAGGGAATATTCCACAACACTGGGTATCGTTTTGAGATAGCATCTCTCACTGGCTTGGAACTCACCAGGTTTGCTAGTCAGACTAGCCCATGAGCCAGAGGCTTTCCTGTTTCACCCTCCCTTTGTGCTAGCCACCACACCTAGCTTTTTTATGTGGATTCTAAAAATTAAAGTCAGGTCCTCATGGGTAAATGATATGATTCAGTGGGTAAAGTCACTTGCCATTAATCCTGACTATTTGAGTCCATTCCAAGGCCCCACACAGCGGAAGGAAAAAACCAACTCATATACGCTGGTCTCTGACCTACACACATGCACAATGGCACATACAGCCCTACTGATAAATGAAATAAGGTCTTCAAAAAAGAAAAAGGACTTTAATCCCAGCACTCGGGAGGCAGAGGCAGGCGGATCTCTGGGAGTTCGAGGCCAGCCTGGTCTACAAGAGCTAGTTCCAGGACAGGCTCCAAAACCACAGAGAAACCCTGTCTCGAAAAACCAAAAAAAAAAAAAAAAAAAAAAAAAAAAAAAAAAAAAAAAAAAAAAGAATTCATTAGTCTTATTTTCTCTACTTTTTCTTGGTTATTTTACTTCTGGAGACAGTCTCATGTAGCCCAGGCTGGCCTCAAACTTACTATATAGCCAAGAATGATTTGCACTTCTGATCTTCCCGCCTCTATCTCCCGAAAGCTGTGATTACAGAGAACATCACCACCCATGCTTTTTTTTACTGTTCTGGCAAGCTAGGCATGCACTCTCCCTCACACCTGAGCTACATTCCCAGCCCCAGTTGGAGTTTTTTTTAAGCTTTATTATTTTAGTACTGGAAAGATGACTCAGTGATTAAGAGCACTTACTGCCTTTTCAGAGGGCCAGGGCTCAGTTCCCAGCACCCACACAGGACAGCTCACAACCACCCGTATCTCCAGTCCCAGGAGATCTAATTCCTTCCTCTAGTCACCATGGCCACCTGCATACACATGTTGTACATACATACAGTCACACAGTACACACATGTATGCACATTAAATAATTTTTTTAAAAATTTACTTTTGCCAGACAGTGGTGGCACAGGCCTTTAATTCCAGCACTTGGGAGGCAGAAGCAGGCAGATCTCTGAGTTCAAGGCCAGCCTGGTCTACAAAGTGAGTTCCAGGACAGCCAGGATGTTACACAGGGTTGTTACAGAAAACCCTGTTAAAAAACAAAAAAAAAAAAAAAAAAAAAAAACTTTTTTTTAAACTTTTATTCTTTTTACTTATGCATAGGTGTGTGTGTTTGTATGCAGGTCTGTGCATGTAAGTGCAGATGACTGCAGTCATCTGATCTCCTGGACCTGGAGTCACAGATGATTATGAGCTACTACAGGTGCTAAGAACCAAGCTTGAGTCCTCTGGAAGAGCAGCCTGTGCTCTCAACCACTGAGCCATCTCTCCAGTTCCCCATGTTTTGTATTTTATATATTAAAAAGACTGCAAATAATTGAAAGACATCTACAAGTACAGATCCATACTGGTAAATTTAAAAGAGAGAATAGGGGCTCAAGAGATGGGTCAGAAGTTAAGAGCACTGGCTGCTCTTCCAGAGGACCCAGGTCCAGTTCCCAGCACCCACATGGCAGCTCACAACCATCTGTAACTCCAGTTCAAGGGGATCTGGCACCATCACACAGATATACATGCAGGCAAAATACCAATACACACAAATAAATAAATTTTAAAGAGCGAGAGAGAATAGCCAGGAGGTAGTAACACACGCCTTCAATCCCAGCACTCAGGAATCAGAGGCAGGCGGATCTCTGTGAGTTCGAGACCAGCCCGGTCTACAGTGCAAGTTTCAGGACATCCAGGGCTGTACAGAGAAACCCTGTCTTGAAAAACCAAAGAGAGAGAGAGAGAGAATAAACCAAAACAAATTAAAGGAACACCATTACTACTTCGAAAACGACATGGAAAAAGGCATGGTAGTACACGAATGGACTCCTAGTGCCAGGAGCCTGAGGCAGGAGGATCCTTGAGTTCCAGGCTAACCTGGACCACACAGTGAGACCCTGTTTGGGTTTTGTTTATTTTGTAACACCAGGTATTGTGGTGTAGGCCTATAATCCTAGTACTTGGAAGATGGAAGCAAGATCCGGAGTTGAGGATCAGCCTTAGCTATATAGTGAGTTGTGAGGCTCTCTCAAGAAAAGAAGGGGGTTGGTATGGGGAATGGAAGACACATAAACATCTGTCTTATTATTCTGGTATGAACTTTATTTCAGGGTAACTAAATGGTCCTGAGCTATGAAGTTTTTCTGTACAGAATTATAGCTAATAAATAAAGATATACTAATAGTGTCAGGAAATGATAGTTTTGTAATCCCAGTGAAATAAAAGGATCACCAGTGGATGGCAAAACAACTTGGTTTAAAAGTTGGTGGGGAAGTTTATGGTGCAAGAGTCAGGATCTCACCATCTGAAACTGGACAGAGCGTGGGGCCTAACATGGGCAGGGAGGAGGAGAGCTTCCAACCAGAAATATCCATACTCCATGAAATTACTGACAAATAAGTCTTAGATTGTGTTAAGTCATGGAAATATAAGAGCAAGTCATTAGAGAAGTTACTTTACTATCAAAGTACACTATATATACATATTAAAACATGTAAAATCCCAGAATCATATTATACACATATATATTTAAAGATACATTTCCAAACATATATTGACACATTTGAGTGTATGCCTATGTCCAAGAGAAGATTGAGACTAGGGATCAGGAACTAAAAAAAGAAAAAATGGGTCTAGAATCAACAATAATTAACCACTAAGGAATAAAAAAAACATTTAAAAAGGGAGACGTGTGTGAGTCCCAGGGAGGGCCTGGCTTAGTCTGTTGGGAATGTAATTACCTCTACCTGGAGGAGCAGGACACAGTGGTCCTGGAAAGGAGAGACTGTCAGGGACTCAGCCTGCAGAAGCTCTCCTCCCACCCAAGTCTGACTCCTTTTTTGAGACTGGCCTCAAACCTTCCTGCCCCCGCCCCTGAGGGCTCGGATTGCCAACATGTGCCAGCATGCCCAGCCTAACTGGCTGTTAAGTCACTAGAGTTTGTGGTAATCCATTACATCAGCAACAGCAAACCAAGACACCACTGATCTCCTAAGAGAGTAAGAAAAGAGTAGCTGTGGGGGCTTAGTGGGGAGCCATGGATTTCACGGAAGACCTTACAATCACACTGACTTTCATGTGTACCGTAACTTATTTGTTACTGATCTGAAATTAGCAAATTTCTATTCAGCACTATGTTGGTAACAAGGGGTTGTTTATAGGATTAAGAAACAATGTTTTAAACCAAAAAAAAAAAAAAAAAAAAAAAGAAGCCGGGCGGTGGTGGCGCACGCCTTTAATCCCAGCACTTGGGAGGCAGAGGCAGGCGGATCTCTGTGAGTTCGAGACCAGCCTGGTCTACAAGAGCTAGTTCCAGGACAGGCTCCAAAGCCACAGAGAAACCCTGTCTCGAAAAACCAAAAAAAAAAAAAAAAAAAAAAAAAGAAACAATGTTTTAAAATGCTTAATGTATAAACCAGGTTAATTTTCTTTTTATGCATTACATTTCCTTGTGGGCCCACACACATTCTTTATTCTTTGAATGGGTGCAATTGAATACTCAGCATGAACCTGGCACAATAACCACAATGTGTTTGTGCTCACTGTAACCCCAAATATTTCTAACTGAAACTGCCACTCAGCTTCCATTCAACCTAAGGTTTAGCCTAACCTCCCCCAGCTCCCTTGAAATACAACACCTGACCTCTTCCATGGTCTCGGGTCCCCTGGACAGACCCATCTTCCCCCTCCCAGGTTGTTTCCCCAGCTACCAGTAATCTTGGCATTAATGAGTTCAGAGATCAGACTTTCACCGTTTCCCTTTCTTCTTGTGTCTCTGCATCTCTCACTTCTCTGAGCTCCCAAACAGCTCCTTTTATAATCATAAAAGTCCACACTAATAAGACAACCAAGCCTCATCCAGGCAGCCTAGAGACATGTAGGAAAGACCAGGGATACATTTTCTGTGACTCTTGGATTCTTCAGATGATGAACTAGAGTCTAAAGGTATTAAGACAGGATACTCAAACCCAAGTGTGGTGGCTCACACTTCTAATTACAGCACTCAAAGCTGAGGCAGAAGGATTGCCCACAGGTTCCAGGCTAGCTATGTAGCTGAAGATGACTTTGAACCCCTAATCTGTATCCACCTGTCAAGTGCTGGGATTACAGGCCAGGGGTGTGCCACCTTATCCAGGTAGGTCTCAGATCTTACAATGAGAAAAATAGTTTTCAGTTCCTTTGGGCATTGAGGTGTTGACTGGGCAGTGTGACTACAAATGGAGCTGTGGGTTTGCAGGCCGGGCAGTGTGACTACAGATGGAGCTGTGGGTTTGCAGGCCGGGCTGTGTAACTACAGATAGATGGAACTGTGGGTTTGCAGGCTGGGCAGTGTGACTACAGATGGAGCTGTGGGTTTGCAGGCCGGGCTGTGTAACTACAGATAGATGGAACTGTGGGTTTGCAGGCTGGGCAGTGTGACTACAGATGGAGCTGTGGGTTTGCAGGCCGGGCTGTGTAACTACAGATAGATGGAACTGTGGGTTTGCAGGCTGGGCAGTGTGACTACAGATGGAGCTGTGGGTTTGCAGGCCGGGCTGTGTAACTACAGATAGATGGAACTGTGGGTTTGCAGGCCGGGCAGTGTGACTACAGATGGAGCTGTGGGTTTGCAGGCCGGGCTGTGTAACTACAGATGGAGCTGTGGGTTTGCAGGCTGGGCAGTGTGACTACAGATGGAGCTGTGGGTTTGCAGGCTGGGCAGTGTGACTACAGATGGAGCTGTGGGTTTGCAGGCCGGGCAGTCTGACTACAGATGGAGCTGTGGGTTTGCAGGCCGGGCAGTGTGACTATAGATGGAGGCGGTTTGTAGACTGGGTAGTAGGTTCTCTATCAAGGCCATTGCTACAGTTTCACAACAGGCAGAAATGGGCAAATCTATGCCACCTCTCGAAAGGCTAGATTGAATTCCATTTAAACTTGGAGATTTCACCCAGCAACTCCAGCAGTGTTGCATAATGGCCACAAGGAGGCAGGCAACCTCTTCAGCTCCTAAATTTATAGCTGATGAAATGTAACTCAGAAACAGAATACAGTATCTTCAATGAGGAAAGGTGGTTGGTTGTCCAAGGAACACTATAGATGGCTCAGAGTGTGGAATGAGACAAGGCATCTGAAATTCCAGTCTGAGGAAAAGAAAGCAGGAGTCCCAGAACTATGGGGCACGGTGAGTAAGTCCAGCTACAGCGGAAAAGAAGCTGAGGTCGCTGTAGACATAGCGATCACTTTGAGGACATGGGAGGAGAGGTCTATAGATAGGAAAGCCAGAGGCCGAACTGCTGTAGGATTTGGTGGCTATAAAACTATTGAGGTGTTTGGGCTGGGGAGACAGGAGAGAGGGTACAATCAATATGGTTTCTTTCCCTTCCCCAAAATGAAATTTCTGGAAAGCAGAAAAAGACTGTTTTGGGGAAGACTCCTTCAACTCAGGAGGGTCCCCTGAACAAAGATCGCCCTTTCCCCTCCAGTATAATCCAGTTTCGGGGCCCTGGAAAGACAGGGCAGCTACCTGGGACTCAAAGGGCTAATCTCCAAGAAATCACTCTGGTTTTGTTTTTGTTTTTGTTTTTGTTTTATTGGTTTGTGTTTTGGTTTTTGGAGACAGTGTTTTTCTGTGTAGCCCTGGCTGCCCTGGAACTCCCTCTGTAGACCAGGCTAGCCACAAACTCACAGAGATCTGCCTCCCAAATGCTGGGATTAAAGGTGTGAGTCACCACCAGCCAGCTCTGATTGCTTTTTTTTTTTTTTTTTGGTTTCTTGAGACAGGGTTTCTCTGTGGTTTTTTGGAGCCTGTCCTGGAACTAGCTCTTGTAGACCAGGCTGGTCTCGAACTCACAGAGATCCGCCTGCCTCTGCCTCCCAAGTGCTGGGATTAAAGGCGTGCGCCACCACGCCCGGCTCTGATTGCTTTTTGAGACTAGGTCTAACTATGTATATATCTTTGGCCGGTTTGGAATTCATAGAGATCCGCCTGCCTCTGCCTTCTGAGTGCCCAGCTTACTTAGGTATAAATCACAGCATTTGCCACTCCCTTCTCTGGGCCTGCCCTTTCCTTGAGGCCCAGAATGGCGATTTGCCTGAATTTCTTCACCAGTGTACTTAGCTAGGGTCTTGGGATCCAACCCTAGAGTCAGCACCACTTACCCCTCAAGTCCAGGAGTCATAGGCCTGCCCTAAAGTACTTAACAGTCTATTCCCCGCAATAAGGCCCAGGAACTACAGGGCCTCTGTCTTTTCCTGCCACACTCCCACACTGTAGCTCAAACAAGGGGATTCCTTGTGTTTCAACTTGAGAAAGGCATTCTTATGATCAAAATGGTGGAAGCTGGCCAGGATGAGGGAAGGGTGAGCAGAGTCAGAGATGACAAGATCATCCCACCATCTGAGAGTGTCCCCAGAACCGTGAGAATTCACTCTCCTTCTTTCCAAACAACAGTGGGACGAGAGACACATAAAAATGCAGAGGCCGAAAGAGGACACTGAGACGTGAAGACGCTCAAGCTAAACTCCTGGCAGATGGATCTGGAGGTAAGAAACAGGGCCAGGGCCAGGGCCAGACAGGGTCTCCAGGAAAGTGAGCTAAGCAGATTTGAGAGCCAAGGTGGAGGCCTCTGAGTTTCTCACCACCCGGTAAGAATATCATTACAGCACCAAACGGATGAAAACACCATGATTGAAAGGAGAACCTGGTAAAAGCAGCACAGAGATCTGCAGGAGGAGCGATGTGTTCCCTCTCACAGGAGGCAATGGCAGGACAACGGGGACTCAGGAACCCTCCATACAGGCCTATGACACACCAACCAGGACTGCTATAGAGGAAGCACTCTTCCCTGTATCATGAAATGACATCACTCAGCAGGCAGCAAAGGGTTCCTCTCCCAACTCCAAAGGCATGTCAGAGTGCCAACCCATGGAGGTTTGGACCTGAACGCCCCTCCCCAGTTCTCCATCGTTTATGAGGCATCCCAGCCTCCTAGGATTTGGATGAGGAGATTATTTCCCCCATCTCTTCTTCAGTGATGTCCTAGAGGCCCTAAATTTCATAAACCTTCACCTCACTGGGGAAGGGTGTGGGATACCCTTACATCAGGAGCCACAGGCTAGTTCTCTAGAGTCAATATCTCTATGGAAATAGCTCCAGGGACCCAATAATTGAGAGATAAATGCAAAGGCTCTCCAGGGAGCAGAGAGAGAAGCCAGGCTTCTGTGGTAAGTGATTTCAGTATAGCTTCTGTCTAGTTGGAGGTTGAGGGAAAACTGAGAGAGACTTGGGCCACAAGTTGAAAGAGCCACAAAGCACAAATAGGTAGGGAAGTTTTTACAAGAAGGTCACATCATCCTGGCACTGTCCCCAGAACCAGTGAGCCTCAAAGCCCTGCTTAACATTGTCATCCTCCGATAGCTCAGGTGGTCCACCTTGAAGCTCTTCTCCTGGGAGCTTCCAAGGAGCCGTTAAGCTCCCTAGCTTGGTGGATGTTACGTCCACCTCAGTCCTGGCTTCACTGGGTATAACCTTTGCCCAGTCAATCTCAGGACAGGAAGGCCCGGGGGGTCCTTGTTCATCCAGCTCTCTGGGGGCTACAGTGTCCAAGAAACTGCCAATAGAGACACTGTCCAGCCGGTCAGTTGAACTGGTATCTGGCAGGCTGTCCCAACTGCCCCGCCTTGAGCGGCCTGGGCTTCCACCTGTCAGGCTATACTGGCTGCTGGTGAGACTGCTGCAATGGCTGGTCAGTGTTCCCCGCTCCTCCAACAGCCAACGAACTGCCTCGATGCCCTCGTTCAGGGTCACCAGCTGCTGCAGGATCTTCACGTCGATAGCTCGAAGGTAAGCCTGAAGAAGTGAGAAGACAAATTAGTTCCAGGTTCTAAACTGTGAGTTTCCCAGGTGTTTCCCTGACCTTGTGGTCCAGTCAGCTACACGTCAATTTTAGTAAACCTGGACAGACAGCCAGGTGGAGGTGGCGCACGCCTTTAATCCCATCACTTGAGAGGCAGAGACAGATGGATCTCTGTGAGTTCAAGACCAGCCTAGTCTACAGAGTAAATTCTAGGACCGCCAAATCAAGGTTACACAGAGAAACCCTGTCTCAAACAAAACAATAAATAAATTAAATAAATAAATAAGCCACCACCCACTTCACAGCCCGGGAGCAAGGGTTCCTGAAATGCTGTCAGGCACGTACTTAAATATTAAAATACGAGGCTCGGGGGCTGCAGACACGGCTCAGTGGGGAGAACACTTGCCTAGCAGGCACTAAGCTCTGGGTTCCTTAGCACCCAGTAAAGTAGGTGTGGTGATATAGTTTTGTAATCCAGGCGCTCAGGAGATGGGAGCAGGAGGATCAGAAGTTCTACGTCATTCTCAGCTATGTCAGCAGTTCAAGACCAGCCTGGGCTTCATGAGACCCTGTTTTAAAATTAATGAAAGAAAATAAAACAAAACTGGTTGTGATGGTTTATGCCTATAGCTCTAGCACCTAAGAGGCTGAGGAAACACTTGGGAGGCAGAGGCAGGCAGCCTGGTTCCAGGACAGCCAGGGCTACACAATGAAACCCTGTCTCAAGAAAACAAAACAAGGGCTGGAGAGATGGCTCAGAGGTTAAGAGCACTGACTGCTCTTCCAGAGGTCCTGAGTTCAATTCCCAGCAACCACATGGTGGCTCACAACCATCTGTAATGAGATCTGGTGCCCTCTTCTGGCCTGATGCCATACATGGAGGCTGAACACTGTGTATACAATAAATAAATAAATCTTTAAAAAAAAAAAAAAAAGAAAACAAAACAAAACAAAAAATCCAAAACAAAAACAAAAACAAAAAAAAATGGACAAAATAAAGAGGCTGAGGTAGGAGGAATAAGAGTTTGAGGCCAGAGGCCAGAGAGATGACTCCTGGTTAAGCCTTGCAGAGGGCTGGAGCTTGGTTCCATATGAGGTGACTCACAGCCTCCTCTAAACTACAGCTCCAAAAAATCCAGTCCCCTCTTCTGACCTTGATACACACAAACATGCATAAACACATGAATAAAAATAAATACTTTTAAAACTTTAAAGGCGTTTGAGGCTAGTGTAAGAACTAATAAATCACTGTCTCTCTTCTTTCTCTTCTCCTCCCGGCATCTCTCTGTCTTTCTCAGTCTCTCTCTCCCCATTCCCTTTATCTCAGTAAAACTCTTCACTGAAGAAAAACAAAACAAGCCGGGCGATGGTGGCGCACGCCTTTAATCCCAGCACTCGGGAGGCAGAGGCAGGTGGATCTCTGTGAGTTCGAGACCAGCCTGGTCTACAGAGCTAGTTCCAGGATAGGCTCCAAAGCCACAGAGAAACCCTGTCTCGAAAAACCAAAAAAAAAAAAAAAAAAAAAAAAAAAAAAAAAAAACAAACACAAAACTAACAAATTCAGAGTTAGGGTTAATGCAGAGTACCTGCTTAGCCCGTCCAGTCTCCAACACAAGACACACATGTGCACACACATGCATGCACACACATGCGTGCACACACGAATCCAAAATCCACTCTACTGGGCTTCAAACTTCCTATTCAAGGTAAGCTGTTGGGGTATATTCCGTCATACTGTGAACCCTGAATTTGCATTTGCGCTGATTAAATAAAATTAACCTTGGGTCAGGAGGCTGAGTTAGCATCTAGTTGACAGAAAGTAATCATAGAGCATCAGAGGGCATCCAGGAGAGATAGAGAGACACAGGAAGTAGTAGGGAGGGATTTGGAGTGGCCCAATTTTTTATGGTTTGGCAGAGTGGAAGCATGGGTCTTTTGGAGACACCAGTAAAGAAAGAAGGTTAGGTAGTTGTGACCCAGTCTCTCTGAGTTAACATGTTTTCACCCCAGTCTTCGAATTTATAAAAAGAATGATAGAGATTTAGTTAAGGTTACCTTTAGCGGTAGCCACAAAGCCTGTTGGGACATCAGGCTGTACTGTGGAGTTGCAATTGCTGGCTGAAGTAGCAGTAGGTTAAGGCACAGCCACTGTGCCAGAGTTAAACAACAGTAAACTATTCCACCAATCTAGACTCACCAGTGTAACTTAGAAACCAAAGGCTAGCTCTCCTAAGGTGTCAGCGGGGAAACAATTTGGGCCAAAAGGAGATGGGAACTAAGGAATCAAGAGGGTGCTAACTTGGTTCCCTTGGTGACAAGGCCCAATGGGGAGAAGGGCTAGGCAGAGCTCAGGGTCAGAATCCCAATGCTGGGGATTTGGGGCCTTTAGTTTCCCTTTAGTCTTCCGGAAGTGTGAACTACAGTATAACCTCCAGAGGTCCCTCCCACCTCAAGTGTACTGAGTTAACCTTTCTCAAGCACAAGTCTGAACCTGCCCCTACGCTTTGCAGTGTTCAGAGAGAATAAACATATCAGTAGATGCCTGTTATATTATGACCCTTGTCCATCTCCTAAGTCCTGGGATTAAAGGAGTGTGCCACCATACTTGGTATATTATTGCTTGTAAATTTAGATTTATTTAGTTTAACATTTTTTAAATATTTATTTTGTTCTGTCTGCATGTATGTCTGCATGCCAGACCAGAAGAGGGCACCAGATCTCATTACAGATGGGTGTGAGCCACCATGTGGTTGCTGGGAATTGAACTCAGGACCTCTGGAAGAGCAGCCAGTGCTCTTAACCGTTGAGCCATCTCTCCAACCCTTATTTGGTTTAATTTTTAGCCAAATTAATACATTCATATAGAAATAGGCCTGGTGGCACAAATTTGTAATCCCAGCTAATGAAGAAATGGAGGCAGGATTGCAAATTCAAGAACATCCCAGATAACTGTTTTGTCTCATAATAAAAAGATATTTTAGTCAGCTGGTGGTGGCTCACACCTTTAATACCAGCTCTTGGGAGGGCATAGACAGGTGGATCTCAGTGAGTTCGAGTTCAGCCTGGTCTACAAAACGAGTTCCAGGACAGCCACGACTGTTAAACAGAAAAACCCTATCTCAGCCTCTGCCTCCCAAGTGCTGGAATTAAAGGCATGGGTCACCACCATCCAGCTATGCAAAAAGAAAATATATATATATTTTTTTTTTAAAAAGGACTTGGAGGGCCAGCAAGATGACTTAGCAGGGCACCTGCCTCTGCCTCCCCAGTGCTAGGACTAAAGGCATGTGCCACAATGAATGGCTTCACTTCTTGAAGGCCAGGGTTCGATTCCCAGCACCCACGTTATAAGCTAATGGCAATCCTTAACTTCAGTTCCAGGGGATATGAAGCCCTCTTATGACCTCTGCAGGCATCAGTCATGCATGTGGTCCACACATACACATAAACACTGAAAACACTCAAACACAGAAGAAAAGTAATAAAGCTATATATTTTTCATTCCATGCGGCAAATGGTAGAGAAAACAATGCTTCAGAGACTTGTGAGTACCTGGAGGGCCCTAACCCAAACCTAGATGAAAGACATGCGCTTGAGAGACATGGACTTGACCAGTGGGGAGAAGATTCCAGCCAGAGGATGTACTGTCCTCTGATTCTAAATGGAGGACATTTGACACCACATCACTCCAGGTCAGCTCTTCTGGGAGGCAGGCCCAGCATTTTTTTTCTTGAACTTCTGATCCTGCTGGCTCACCTGTGTGCTAGGATTACAGCCATGCCATGCCACACCCAGTTTTATGTAGTTCTTAGGATTCAACTCAGGGCTTTCTGCATACAAGCAAGCGAGCACTCTCCATCAGAGCCCATGCCTAGCATTTCTCTTCCTGCACAAGCCCCAGTCTGTCTCCTCCTTCCCCATCCCAAGTCATCAGCTCCCTGAGAGCAGTTCCCGCCCAACTCATTGCAGGTTTTCTGCCTAAGGTTGCACGGAAGCACCTTTCGTTCAGCTGTGTGATTCTCAAGAGGCTGAGTTTACTGTGTTGCTTAGGAAACCAACGAGAGCACCAGATTCTTTAATCCTGCGATAGTGGGATTCCCTGACTGTGACAACATCATCCCCCCAGAATAGAAGCAAAAGGCTTTCTCACCAGAAAAAGAAACACTCATTTCATGCCATCTCTTTGGAAACAGAGCAGAAGATAAATAGAGGCCACCCAATGCTTTCTTTCCCCGGGAGGCTCCCTTCTCCTCCCTCTATGTAGATCAGATTCTGCCCAGCCCAGGTGTCTTGGGCAAGGCTCCCTCTTTGCTCAACCCAAATTAGGTCTCAGGTTAAAAGCCTGAAGACCCATTTCTAGATCCCTGGTAACCGACTGTTGGGATTAACTATTGTCACTAAAATAAAAGTCCTTAACAGTTGTCTAGTTCCACAATTACTCCTTTATTTCCTCCGTCAAAGGACAAAAAACCATAAGGACAAGGAAGTGATAGGACCCTCCTTAAGACAACACAATACATCAGAAGTGGAGACAAGGTTTGAACTCATGCCTTTCCCCCATCCTTGACTAATGCTTTCTCACCAACTGCGCCATGGAGGTGGCTTCTCATAGCAACACCTCTTTGGGTAGACGAAGGGGTTGCCATTGCTTGCCATTCCCACACTCAGATTGGCTCTTCCCTCACTCGGCTTCAGACTAGGGAACAACGCGAGAGTAGAAAGCTAAAAGTAGCACTGACCTTGGCCTGAAGGGCAAGCCTTTGCTCCTACTACTGAGGAGAGCAGAGAGAGAGAGAGAGAGAGAGAGAGAGAGAGAGAGAGAGAGAGAGAGAGAGGAGCAAATGAAGGCAAATGAAGGACAGACCTTAGATGGCTTTGGTCAGTTCGGCCTTCCTGGCCTCAAATCTCCTGCCCCGCCCTTGTGCTTCAGTAAACCGTGGTTAGAACAGAGTACAGGAAGAAATCAATTCTCTCCTGGCCTGAGGAGGGAAAGAGGAGCCTGACAGGGATCTTTTCCCTCTTCTGGTCTCCAAAACACTGTTCATGGGAAGCCTCAGACCCTCTATCAGATAGACCAAAAGTTAAAATCAGAAGTTAAGGAGCTAGAGAGATGGTTCAGAGGTTAAGAGTACTGACTGCTCTTCCTGAGGTCCTGAAATCAATTCCCAGCAACCACATGGTGACTCACAACTGCCTATAATGAGATCTGGTGCCCTCTCAGGCAAACATGCAGACAGAACACCGTGTCAATAATAAATAAATAAGACGGGCGATAGTGGCGCACACCTTTAATCCCAGCACTTGGGAGGCAGAGGCAGGCGGATCTCTGTGAGTTCGAGACCAGCCTGGTCTACAGAGCTAGTTCCAGGACAGGCTCCAAAGCCACAAAGAAACCCTGTTTCGAACCCCCCCCCCAAAAAAAAAAATAAATAAATATTTAAAAAAACACAAATATACTTCCCTAGAGTTTATAAAGAATGAGAGTCAGAGGTTAGGCCTGCCTCCAGATTTCCTGCATGAGAAACAAGCCCATGGACATTTGAAACTTTTCTCATTTCAGTGACATGAAATGTGCTTAAAGTGTCGGCACAAAACAGGTTTTCATGATCAATGTGGTCAAATGATCGGGGCTCAAATCTTGACTCTACTTTTTGAGTGACCGTGGGCAACTGCTTCAGTTCGTATATAAAATAGCGCTTCTCTAGCTGAGCACGAAGGGTAGTGAGAAGGAAGAGTGGTACAGCTCAGATGCACGGCACTCGCCCTGTGTGCGCAAAGCCCTAGGTTCAGCACCTCGAAGGGGGGAAATGGCACAGGAGAGACAGCTTAGCAGTCAGGGGCGCTGGTTCTTACAGAGGATCCAGGTTAGGTTCCCAGCACCCACATAGTGGCTCAGAACTATCCGTAACTCCAGCTCCAAGGGATTTGATGCTCTCTAACCCCCATGGGCAACAGGCATGCATGTGGTACACACACATTCACGCAAGCAAATATTCCTACACATAAATTTTCTTAAATTTCTTTAAAGAGAAAAATATCATGTATCACGCTGGGCACTGATACATGGCTTATATTCCCAGTATAATTTAATTTCTAGCTGGGTATGGTGGCACATGCTCATAATCCCGGCATTCAAGAGACTGAGTGAGACATGAGGAATATGTGTTTGGGAGTCAGCCTGAGCTACATAGACTCAAAACACCGAAACAAAACAACATAGTTTTCAAAGGACAAAGTAGGTAGGCTTTCTCTATGCCTTGAACAGTTTGCATTCTGAGGTAAGTACAGTCAGCCCTGTTCTGGAGAATTTGGCATTCAACTACAACCTTCAAGACCAAGCACACTTAGCCTTCATATTCTGCCCCCTGGGATCCTCTCTGATCCTCATCCCAGGAGGCTCTCTAAACATAGAAGGAGAGCCCTGGACTGGCCTTAGAAGTCGACTGTGTCTCTCCTTCCACCCTTCCAGATCTGCTTGACACAAGGTTGGGCACACAGTGGGGCCCCAGGAAGACCTATTAACGGGCACGTCACAGCTTCTGGTTCTGAGCCCAGGAGTAGCTGGCAATTCCTCAATTCCCCAGAACTGGCTGCAGAGTGGCAGCAGGTGTAATTCATCTGTTTCACCGGAATCAGGGCCCTGGGGGAGCCCGCTGGGGCCCAGCTGCCCTTTTGGCTCAGAATCTGGACCAACAGCTCCAGGGAAGGCGGGGTGCTGCTGTTTCCTCCCCTCTCCCCAAGAGTCTGAAAGGAGACTGAATCCCAGGTGAAGGACCAACTCGAACTGTGTGTTGCTACTCTGTTGCTGTCTCTGTTAAGGTCTTTGAATGTTTAATACCATGCTGATGCGAAGCTTAGGAAAGAGACATGTTTTTAGTGTGCCCCTAATGCAGGCAGTTTCAAAACACCCTGGGGCCTTAGGAATGAAACCTTTCCCCAGTTTGCTGAAGGAGTGGATAGAATACAGTTGCCTTATAATGGGGTATTAGGAAATTGACGGCCCCAGATGCTAATGGGAAGAATTTGCGCTGAACTAAGTTTTTTGTACTACTTATCCCTGGCCTCCCTCCTCCCGATTATTGGGCAGGGAAAAGTTCCAAGAGCTGTGCCTTCTACACCAGTTCTCAGGCTCTCTCAACCCTTCACTCACCCTTGGGAGTGAGAGGTCATGCAATGAGACGTCACTTCTCTCCACTTTCAACCTAGGGTATATGGACTGATCTAGGAGGGACCCTCCTCCCTCTTCTGTAGCCTAACTCCGGGAACCTGAGCCTATCCCTACAAATGGCCTTATACTGAGGACCCCGTCCCTGTCCCCGTGGCCTATAGCACCCACACTCACCAGCTCCATCCTCAGCGCCATGATCTTGTCCCCCAGGCTGTGGCCGGTGCTGGGTGCCCCAGGGAGCAGCAGGTCCCCAGAGGTTCCCAGCTCCCACTCGCCTCGCAGCCCGCGGAGCAGCCCTTCCGGGGTCTTCCTGCCCACCTTGCCCTCCACGTCCCGCAAGTCAGGCGTCTGGGACTCTGCAGTCCCCTCCATGTGGGCCCAAGCCAAAATAGGGCTGGGAGATCAGACGCGGAGGTCCAGTTCCCTAGGGTCCTCCCTTCTCTGCCGCGAACGCGGAGCGAAACCGGTGGGTCCCCGCCTGCGCCGCGCTGGGGGCAGGAGGAGGGCGCCGTAACGCTCAGAAAAGCCGCGCAGTCGGGTAGAGAAAGATACCGAGAGTTGCGCACACAACTTCTAGCCGTGCATGGCATGCGACTGGATTTGGAACTGAAGACCTCAAAGGAAGCTCAGTGCTTTCTCATTACATTGACGCCAGCTAAACACACAGCAGACAGCTAAAAAGATGTTTGCTGAATGAAAAGTACACAGCCTCAGTCAGAATTAACAGGGCTGCAGAGGGTTTGGAAGTCTTTCTGCTAATAACTGTGTCGGTTACAGGAGTTAGAATATAGCTGCCCAGCTCACAGACACCTCCCAGTGCCCAGAAATCAGAATGAAGGAGTAATAGAAGGGCAATTCCCCTGGCCATTGAGAAGAAACCATTATTAAAATTCAAGGAATCCCCACGGTCTTGCTCTTGCGCTTACAGGGTCTTAAAAAAAAAAAAAGAGGTGCTTCTTAAACTTGACTAAATATGGGTCATCTGAAGACCTCATGAAGTTAGGGCCTTAGATACTGCATTGCCCTTTTTTGAGGGGGGTGAGGGTGCAGAGAGGGTCTTACTGGTTCTGTCTGGCCTGGAACTTGCTATGTAAGATAGGTGGCCTTGAAACTCACAGAGATCCACTTACCACTGCCTCAACAGTACAGGGATTAAAGTCCTATTCAAAGATTTATTTTCTATTTTACTTACATGTACATGTTTGCGTAAGTTGAGGGTATGTGCACACGAGTACAGGTGCCTAGAGGCCACAGCAGGGCATCAGATCCCTGGAAATTGGATTTAGCAGTTGTGAGCTGTGCAAAACGGGTGCTGGGAACTGAACCCAGGTTCTCTCTCAGAGCAGTTATGTGTTATTACCTGCTGAGCCATCTCCAGTCCCAAGAGTCCGCATTTCTAAGATGCTACAGGGGACAGCCATGCTTCTGCTCTGAGGACCACACTGAGTAGTAACAAGGGTATATTTCTAAGCTGTCTGGACTTAATTCTATAGGTAAGGAGCGGCCATGAAAAACTGTTTTCTCCCAGCATTACGGGAAGATTTACAATGAAATGCGCCTCTTCCCTCTGCTCTTTCAGACCTGGGGCCCACTTCCCAAAGGCAGCCCACTTTCAGTTTGTTGTTTGTAGTGTGTGTGTGCTTAACTACTCATAATTCTAGATTCTACTTATTGATTTACTACATGTATGTGTCTTTGTGTGAAAATATACACATAAGTACAGATTCCCCCCGAGGTCAGAAGAGGGTCTTGGAGCCCCTGGAGTTGTAGTTACTGTCAATAGTGAGCCATCCAATACAGGTGTTGGTACCTGAATTTAGGTCCTACTGTAAGAGCAATCTGTACTCTTAACTGCTAAGCCATTTCTCTGGTTCAACCATCCATAATTCTAAACTATCTTCTACCACTCATTCTAAATTTATTTATTATTATTATTTTGGTTTTAGTTGTCCAAGACTGGGTTTCTCTGTGTATCACTGGCTGTCCTACAACTCACTCTGTAGACCAGGCTGGCCTCAAACTCAGAAATCTGCCTGCCTCTGTCCCCCAAGTCCTGAAAATGGTGTGCAACCCCATTTGGCTAAATTTAAGTATTATATACTAACTTCCTATGGATATATGGATTTCTTTTTGAGGCAGGGTCTCTTGACAGGCCTTGAACTCAATGATCCGTCTGCTTATGCCACTAAACCAGGCTCAAATATACGGACTTGTTTTCTTTGTTTTTCTTTGAGACAGTCTCATATAGCCCAGGTTGTGTAGCTGAGGAGGACCTTGAACTTGATCCTGCCTGTCACTCCCAAGTGTCGGGAATCAAAAGTATACACCATCATAACTCACCTCTCTTTAGTATTACTTGACCCATGGTTTTTGTGGTGGCTTAAATAAGAATGATCCCCATAGGTTCATATATTTGAAATATTGTTTCTCAATTAGTGGAAGTATTTGGGAAGGATTAAGAGGTGTGACCTTGGAGGAGGTGTGTCACTGGGGGTCAGCCTTAGGGTTTCAAAATGGCCAAGTCATTCCCAGTTAGTTCTCTCTGCTTTGTGCTTTTAGATGGAGATGATATTTGAGCTCTCAGGGTTTCTCTTTGTGTGACCTTGGCTATCCTGGATTTCACTCTGTAAACCAAGCTGGCCTTGAACTCAGAGACCTGCCAGCTTCTACTTCCCAAATTCTGGGATTAAAGGTCTGCACAGCCACTGCCCCCCCCCACTCTGGACTTTTCAAGGAGCAAAGAAAACTGGAAAAGTAAAATTCTGAGTCAAGGAGACTAGCTAGAGACCAAAAAACAAAACAAAACAAACAAAAAACTGAAAGTACCTAAAGTGGCTTGTTAGAGAGAATTTGATCATAACAGGTGCCATTGAAAGAATTGGGTAACTGAATAATTCATTCATTTCAAATGGTATTTAATATTGTTTAAAAAAAACAAATTATTTCAACTATCATGAAAGTTGATTTCAACTAACATCACTGGAAAAAGACAAGGTGAGTCCCAGCTATATGGCCTGATGTAATTTACCAAACAAGGGAACCTAAAAGAATCCGAGAACAAATGGATATGACCAGTACAGTAGCTGTGGAACTGTGGGCTCTGTGGAGAGGTGCAGCAGGCAGGTAGACATAGGAGCTAAAGCTCAGGAGAGAGGTGACACCAGACAATGTAGGTGGGATTTCTTGTTGGGACTACCAGCTCCCAGATAACCACACAGAAACTTGTTATTGATTACAAAAGCTTGACCAATAGCTCGGGCTTGTCCCACTAGCTCTTATATCTTAAGCCAATCCATTTTTAAAATTATTTTCTTCCTCATGTCTTTATTACTTTTATTCTGCCCATGTTGCTTTCCTGCTTCCTCTGTTTCTGGCTGGCAGCTCCTGAGACTCCGCCTTTATTCCCAGCATCCTCTTACTTTGGCTCTCTCGCCTAACCACTTCTTGCCTAGCTATTGATCAGTCAACCTTTTATTAAACCAACGAGAAGGCGTCTTGGTAAAGACACATCTTCACAGTGTACAAAAAGATTAGTTTATAACAGGACAATAATAGAGATCATGAGTGGATAAGATCGCCTATGAAGAATAAATGAGAACAGAAAAGGGTCAGAAACTGGTGTGAGAACTTCTGCTTGCTTTTTTTTAAATAAGGAAAAACCCACCAAACTAATTTTGTTTCTGAGAGCAGGTTTCACTTTATAATCTTGGCTGTCCTGGAACTCACTTTGTAGACCAAGTTGACCTGGAATCTATGGCAATCCTCCTGCCTCAGCCTCCTGAATGCTGGAAGTGCAGAAGTGAATTACCATGGGGAGCTCATAGCATCTTGCTATGAAAACCGACTTGACTCAGACTGAAGATTCTTCTTCCCTCCCGTCTGTAGGAGTGAAGGTACAACACCACACCAACCTGACAAACACTGTCAGCATGTTGAAAGATACCATCCCTCCATGCAGGAGGCAGGTGGAATTTGGAGAGTCAAAAAAAAAAAAACAAAACAAAAAAAAAAAAAAAACAAAGGTGCATTCCTTTAATCCAGTACTTGAGAGGCAGAAGCAGATGTGTAATGAGTCTTTCTGTCTCACCAGCCAGCTCCCAAATACAACACAGAGGCTTATCATTTTGAAAACTCTGCCTTAGCTTTGGCTCATTCCTAACGAGTTCTTATTAACCCATTTTTTGGATAATTTATTTTTATTTAATGTTAATTTTTTTTTTTTTTTTTTTTTTTTTTTTTTTTGGTTTTTCGAGACAGGGTTTCTCTGTGGTTTTGGAGCCTGTCCTGGAACTAGCTCTTGTAGACCAGGCTGGTCTCGAACTCACAGAGATCCACCTGCCTCTGCCTCCCAAGTTGTTAATTGTTTTTTTGCCTGCATGCACGTCTGAAGCCCAGGAACTGGAGTTACTGACAGGTATGGAGTGCCATGTGGGTGCTGAGAATTGAACCTGGGTCCTCTGGAAGAGCAGTCAGTGCTCTTAACCACAGAGCCAGCGCTCCAGCCCTTAACCCATATTTTTTTTTTTTTTTTTTTTTTTTTTTTTTTTTTGGTTTTTCGAGGCAGGGTTTCTCTGTGGTTTTGGAGCCTGTCCTGGAACTAGCTCTTGTAGACCAGGCTGGTCTCGAACTCACAGAGATCCGCCTGCCTCTGCCTCCCGAGTGCTGGGATTAAAGGCGTGCGCCACCACCGCCCGGCTTAACCCATATTTTTAATCTATGTTTTTTACCTTTACTCTGAACTGCCCATCCTGCTTCCTCCACATTTGGCTGGTGACTCTGCCTTTCTTTCTCTCTGAGTCCTCCCAGTCCTCATAGGTCCTGCCTAACCTCTTCCTGCCTAGCTAATAGCCATTCAGCTCTTTATTAGACCAACCACAATGGCACATCTTCACACAGTGTAAAGGAATGTTCTGTAACACCAATGGACCTCTGTGAGCTCAAGTCCAGCCTGGTTTACACATAGGGAGTTCCAGGACAACCAGGGCAATATGGAAAGACTCTGTCTCAACTTCCTGCTCCCCCAAAAAAGGACTACTAGGGGTTGGAGATGGCTCCATGGTTAAGCACACTTGCTACTCTTCGAGAGGCAGTTACCTTCACAACACGACAGGCAAGTTCACAACTTTCTTTAACTCTTGCTCCAGGGCTATCAGATAGTAAGTAGCTCTGGTCTCCACAAGGAGCACACACATTCACATAATTAAAAATAAATTTTAGGTTTTTTTTTTATTTGTTTGTTTTTTAAAGAATCGGACGGTAGCAGCGCCAAATCTTTAATCCCTGCACTCAGGAGAGCCGGGCAATAGCAACGCAAGTCTTTAAACCCAGCACTCAGGAGGCAGAGGCAGGAGAATCTCTTGTCAACGGCGTGAGTTCCAGGGACAGCAAGGGAAACACAAAGAAACTCTGTCTCGAAAACCAAAAAAAAAAAAAAAAAAAAAAAGAAAGAAAAAAGAAAAAACGAAAAACTAAAAACAAACAAAAAACCCCAAAATATTCGGATAATCACAGCGCCTATCATTCATGGTTTATGGAATCGAGGTAACATAAGTGCACAGAACAGTAGTGGTGCAGGTTTTTACTCCTCTCTTCCTCCTCAGCCTGGAAGCATCCTTGCAGGGCTGGGCCATGCAGGCCTCATGCTGCAGCCCCTAATCCCGAAGCGCCCAGGGAACTGGCCTGAAGCCCCGGAGAGCCGCTCGCTCACGGCTCCGCGGTGCGGGGATCTGCTCTCGCCCCAGACCCACTGGCGCCCGGCTGCTACCCTGCAGGAGAGGCTATGCAAGCGGGAACTCCTCGCACGCCGCAGACGCCGGCCGTGGCCGCCGCCCTAAGCGCCGCCCGACGCCCTCTCACCCCGCGGCGGCGGCGGCGGCGGAAGCGGCGGGGCGGGCCGGCTGGGCCGGGGCGGGGCACGAGCGGCATGGAGGAGGCGGAGGCCGCGGAGGCCGCGGCGCGCGGGGCCGAGCTGTGCGGGCCCGAGTGGGGCCCGGGGCCCCTGAGCCGTGAGTGCCTCTCGGTGCGGGTCCCAGAGGGCTGGGTGGGTTTTCCGAACCTTCCGGCGTCCCTGAACCCTGGGAGGAGAGGAGCTGAGCCAGATGGGATGGGGCGAGGGTGGAGGATTAGGGTGCAGGAGGTCGCTGTAAACTCGTCCACCCCGGGACTGGAAAGAACTGGGATATGCTCCTTGTAAGGACTGGTGAATCCGGAGAGTTGAGTTTCTGGCCTGCACCTCTGAGGCCCTTAGCCTGGACTTAGTTCCTCCAGCCCCAGGGAATTTTCAGGTGATCCAGTTCCTCTAAAAGATTTTCTGGTCAGACCCAGAGAAATTGAGCCACGTTGCCTACACAGCTCAGCAGCTTGCTGAGAGAAGTGTTGCTAAGAACTCCTCATCCCTCCAGAAGGCATTAGGCTTTGGGAGAAGCGCCTTACTCCATGTGACTCTACGGTCCCCTCAGATTCCTGAAGTCATGGACTGGCCGGGACAGGGGTGACTCCCTAATCCAGTATGGATGACTGGAAGCCTAGTCCCCTCATCAAGCCCTTTGGGGCTAGGAAGAAACGGAGCTGGTATCTTACCTGGAAGTATAAACTGACAAACCACCGGGCCCTGCGGAGATTCTGTCAGGTAAATGAGGTCCCACATGTTAGGAAAGCTGGCCTCCTAACTTGACCCTAGCAATAGACTGTGGCCTACTACCTTGGCCATCGCGAAGGGGCAGCAGATTCCGAGAGGGGAAACCATTGTATGTCACATCCTTCTCAGGCAGTGGTTAAGACCCAGGATTCTGGAATCAGAACCCAAGTCTGACCTCCTAGGTATCCAGTAGAAACAACGAGTCTGTCAGGAAGGCTTTGCCCCTGACACACAACTGTCAGGTAGTGTGGCCCAGGTTCGGTGTCTTTAGATTCTCCACTGTGGTTCTCGGGTCCTAAACCCATCTCTCGGAACTAGTTATGGAGGGGAGCAAGGAAGACAAGGACTCAAATGGAAAATTACAAGAGCTCTGGGTAAGAGGGCCCTGATGGGAAAGTTCTTCAGGAGATGGCCACAGACCTGTGTCCTGATTGAGAACCAGAAAGAAGAGAGATGGGTCCCAGGTTCTTTATCCCTGTGTCCTCTACAGCCAGGGTCAGACTTTCAGAAAACCTCTATGATCTGGATGGGGTGTGCCTCAGTCACCCCATCTTTCCACTCAGACAGGGGCTGTGCTTTTCCTGCTGGTGACTGTCATTGTCAACATCAAGTTGATCCTGGACACTCGGAGAGCAATCAATGAAGCCAATGAAGACCCGGAACCAGAGCAAGACTATGGTGGGTGGGGCGGGGGTCCTGGGGTCTCATGGCAGAGGGGCGTGCAGATCCTACAGGGTACAACTGCTAGTGAGACATTACCCATGCCTGTTACACCAACTCCTTCTCCAGATGAGGCCCTAGGACACTTGGAGTCCCCTCGGCGCAGAGGCAGCAGTCCCCGGCGTGTCCTGGACGTGGAAGTGTACTCAAGTAGAAGCAAAGTCTATGTGGCAGTGGACGGCACCACGGTGAGTGCACCAGCATCTTCAGTCCGCTGCGGACTGGGCTCTGAAGCCCTGTCTGGCTGATGATTTCTGCTTATTAGGATTAAGTAAAAGGTATATGGAATGTCTGTGTGGCCGAGTCTCCTAATTGATCAGGAGGTTCAGCAGGCCACTAACTCCCCAGTTTACTTATTATGTAACCACTTCCTAGTCTCTTTGGCTTCAGCCTTGCCCCAGGTACTTGGAGCTCTAGAGGTAATGGGACTTGCTCTTCCTAGATAGCCTTACTGGTAGAGGATTATGGGATCTTCAGAGTTAAGCAAAGACAGTCCAGGACTCTAGGTGCCATAGAAGTGTTAAAAGGAAGATTGTAGAGAAATTTGATCTTTTCTGATGAGGGTACCGTGGGGGCTTTCTGGGAGAGGCGCCTGGCCTTCAGTCTGAGTTAGAACTGTAAACAGGGACAGTACAGGCAGGCTGGAATGTTTCGTGCTTGTAAGACAGAGTCACCATGAATGCCAGGGTGACTAGCTGGATTTTGTTTCTGCTGCTCTATAGGTGCTAGAGGATGAGGCCCGAGAGCAGGGCCGAGGCATCCATGTCATTGTCCTCAACCAGGCCACGGTGAGCTTGGGATGGGAAACCCAGAGGGCTGAAGCTGGACTCTTCCTTACTGGTAACACTATCTCATGAGAGGTTTGATCCTGCCAGGGTCATGTGATGGCAAAGCGTGTATTTGACACGTACTCTCCTCATGAGGATGAGGCCATGGTGCTGTTCCTCAACATGGTGGCGCCCGGCCGTGTGTTGATCTGCACTGTTAAGGTCAGTGAGTCCCCCTGGCTCTGTTCTCCATGCCCCTAGCTCTGACTTTGCTCAAGAGAATGGGAAGAAGTTCTAGAGAAGGGTAATTCAGGTTCTAGTCCGAGCCTTGGTTGGGTCATTATTATTTTGGGAGGGCGGGGGGAGGTGTTGTTTGTTTTTTACTAAGCCCCTGCTATGTGCCGGGTACTATACTGGTTGCTGAAGATACAGTAGGAAGCAGACAGAATTCCTACCTCCCTGGAGCTCACATCCCAGTGGTAGCAATAGAACAGTCATCCTAGCCTGTAGTGTCAGGAAAGGACAAGAGAAGAAGAAAATAAAAAGGCAGAATGTCACGGTTGCATTTTAGGAAGGGAACATAGTATATGAGCAGAGGACTGGAGGGAGAGGAGTAAGCCTGGTGGTTGTCTGAAGGGAAAACGTTCTTGGTAGGAACTTCTGGATTGACAGTAACTAAAGAGTATTGTTGGAGTCACCCAGTGAGCCAGCTTAAGGAAAAGGGTTTCTATGTAGTGCATGGAACAGTCAGTACTACAGAAGGCCGGATCTCTGGGACCCACACGAATCATGGTGGCTGTCTCTTTTGGTCCTCCAGGATGAGGGCTCCTTCCATCTCAAAGATACAGCGAAGGCTCTGCTGCGGAGCCTGGGAAGCCAGGCAGGCCCTGCCCTTGGCTGGAGGGACACTTGGGCCTTCGTGGGACGAAAAGGAGGTTTGGGCCCTAAAGACTATCCACCCTGTAGTATCAAGGGAGGAGCAGAATGATAAGAGATGGGATGGTGCGGGATGGGGTAGATAGGAGTCAGGTGTAATACGTCGGGAGAAAGTGGGCAGAGTTGGGAAGAAGCCCCGTGCTCCCGTCTGGGCCTTCATTTGTCCTTATTCCTGCCTTCGGCCAGGTCCTGTACTTGGCGAGAAACATTCTAAATCTCCTGCCCTCTCCTCTTGGGGTGACCCGGTCCTGCTGAAGACAGATGTGCCACTGAGCTCGGCTGAAGGTGGGGTCAGTGGGGGCCAGGCTCTGGGGCAAGACTTGAGCGGAGAGTGGGCGTTTGGATCCTCTGTTAGGCTGTTTTTCCTTGACTGTGTGCCTGGGGCTTCCCTAACCTAGCTGGCCTGCCGCCTTCACCCCATTGAATCCGCCCTCCCTCCCTCAGAGGCCGAGTGTCACTGGCCAGACACAGAGCTGAACCGCCGCCGCCGGCGCTTCTGCAGCAAAGTGGAGGGCTATGGGAGTGTGTGCAGCTGCAAGGACCCAACACCTATTGAGTTCAGCCCTGACCCAGTAAGTGGGGCCAAAGCCATGGACTCCTTCACAGTTTAGCAAAGGGCCCTAGGAACGATTCAGAGCTTAGGTTTTGTCATCTTGACCTGGTAGGAGCTCAGAATGTATGCATGCTGAACTCTGAACACAGGTTGGGGGTGCAGCAGGCCCTGTTACCAGGGCTGAGTTGGATTGTATGTGTGTAAAGACAATAACAAGGAACCGGGTGGTGGTGGTGCACGCCTTTAATCCCAGCACTCAGGAGGCAGAGGCAGGTGGATCTATGTGAGTTTGAGGCCAGCCTGGTCTACAGAGCAAGTTCCAGGACAGGCTCCAAAGCTGTACAGAGAAACCCTATCTCAAAAAAAAAAAAAAAAAAAAAAAAGGACATGGTCCTTCCCTGCCTGTTCCCGAGGCCTTTCACTGTACCTGAGAAGTTGTCTCTAAATGGAGATCCCAATTGGAAGGGGGAGTAAGGGAAGCTAAAAGCTGTTTCTCACACAGCTTGCAGACAATAAGGTCCTCAATGTGCCTGTGGCTGTCATTGCAGGGAACCGGCCCAATTACCTGTACAGGTGAGACTGGAAGTGGACTGTATCCAGCACTGAACGGGGGTGCTCAGGAAGTGGGTGGGTGCTTAGCTTGCCTTCCTGTAAAAGGGACTCTTACAGGAGGCAGAAAAGCGGCAGATGCTAGGCCTGTTGGATATGGGTAGACACGGGACGTGGAGCCCATTTATGAGCACGGGAGTGGTCAGCTGAGAGGACAAAGAAGCGCTAATCTACTTTTCGGGCTCCCCAGAATGCTGCGCTCTCTGCTCTCGGCCCAAGGGGTATCTCCGCAGATGATAACGGTCTTCATTGATGGCTACTATGAGGTGAGTGGGGCTGGGGGCAGAGCAGGACACAGAGTGATGGGTACCGAGCAGCCGCGATCACTGAGGCTTGGCAAGGGCAGGGAAATATGAGAGGCTCGACCTGTTGGGACCTGTAGAGGTCATGCACATGCGACCGGCGTCCCCATCTCCAGGAGCCCATGGATGTGGTGGCGCTGTTTGGCCTGAGGGGCATCCAGCACACTCCTATTAGCATCAAGAACGCCCGCGTGTCTCAGGTATTCCTCGGCAAGGGTGTAAGGGGCGGAAACCTGGTCTCATCCTCTGCCTCAAATCTTAACGTGCCCAATTCCCCACCCAGCACTACAAGGCCAGCCTCACTGCCACTTTCAACCTGTTTCCGGTGAGTACCACAGATACCTTGGGTCTGTGGAGAGAAATTATGTTATGGAGAAAACTCTTCCCTTACCTGGCCTTGCACTTCTGATCTGAGAAATGGGGGAGCAGAGCAATTCCTGAGCATGAGGGTTGGAGAAAGAAAGCCGAGGGATGAGAGCAACCTCCTTGGAACCATGATGTTCCCTGCTGTCTCTGTAGGAGGCCAAGTTTGCCGTGGTTCTGGAAGAGGACCTGGACATTGCTGTGGATTTCTTCAGGTGACAGGGGTAGCCCATCATTGAAGTGCTTATAAGCCACATGGGACTTCTGTACTTGACTGGGGTCTTCAGGGAAGGATATAGTGAGGTGCCTTGGGCAGCTTTAAGTGAGTTCAAAAATAGGGGGAGAGCTTGCATGGCTAGGACGCATGTGCTGGGCTTACACAGACAGTGGAAGAGGTAGAGACAGTGGGGCCATCAGCTCTGCCTTCCCAGCATCACGGTGGATCTGGGTTGCCACTCTCTGAGCTCTTGAACTTTGGCTCTCAGTTTCCTGAGCCAGTCCATCCACCTGCTGGAGGAAGATGACAGCCTGTACTGCATCTCTGCTTGGAATGACCAGGTAGGCTGGGTGGCCAGGGACTTAGTCAGCATGGGAGTCTGTCAAAGCTTGGAGCTGCTGACACCGCCTGTCCTTAGGGGTATGAACACACAGCTGAGGATCCAGCACTACTGTACCGTGTGGAGACCATGCCTGGCTTGGGATGGGTGCTTCGGAAATCCTTATACAAGGAGGAGCTTGAGCCCAAGTGGCCCACACCAGAAAAGGTACCCAGCAGGGTAGGATGAGTGGACTGGAATCCCTTCAACTCCAAACCTCTAGCCTTCATAACATTCTGTGACCCCAGCTGTGGGACTGGGACATGTGGATGCGGATGCCAGAGCAGCGCCGGGGCCGAGAGTGCATCATCCCAGATGTTTCCCGATCCTATCACTTTGGCATCGTGGGCCTCAACATGAACGGTTACTTCCACGTGAGTTGGGTACTATATGACTCAGTGGTCAAGGACATGGGTTCTGGAGCCATGTCAGTTACTGTTTGGTTTTTGCCAGTTTCTCTGTCTGGAAGATGAAGATAAAAAATGCTACCTCTGTGGGGCTAGAGAGATGTCTCAGCGGTTAAGATCACTAACTACTCTTGAAGACCTAGATTCAATTCCCAGCACTCTCGTGGTGGCTCACAACCATCTGTAACTCCAGTCCTAGAGGATCAGACACCCTCCTCTGTGGGCACTGTACATACATGGTGGTGCATAGTCATACAGGCAGGCAAAACATCCATACACATAAATAAATTCGTTTAAAAAATGCTACCTCCCAAGGGCCAAACGTAGATCACTAGCCTTGTGATTCCAGCACTTGAGAAGCTGAGGCAGGAAAGACATTAGTTTGAGGCCATTTGGACTACATAATGAAGATCCTCAGAAAATAAAAACAATAGCAAGACTACCGGCTGGGCCTAATCCCAGTACTTAGGACGCTGAGTCAGTGGGCTTCTCATGAGTTTGAGGCTACAGTGTAATACCCGTATTCCTCTCCCTGCAGAAAAAGATAAACAGTCAAAAACCCAGAAAAAACCCAACTTCTCTTGTTCTGAGGTTTGATCTGAAATAAGAGAAAAAAGTTAGTCTGTTGGTGGTGGTGCACGCCTTTAATCCCAGCATTCTTGAGGCAGAGGCAGGTGGATCTCAGAGTTTGAGATAGGCCTGGTCTACAGTGTAGACAACCAAGGTTACCCAAAGAACCCTGTCTTGAAAAACCAAAATAAAAAATAAGTAATATAGATTTATTTATTTTATGTGTCTTGAGTGTTTTGCATATGCATAGCAAGTACACTATGTGTGCCTGGTGCCTGAGAAAATCAGAAGGCAGTACTGGATTCCCTGGAACTGGATGGCTGTGAACCACCATGTTGGTGCTAGGTGCTTCTTGGGTCCTTCTGTAGCTTTGGAGCCTGTCCTGGAACTAGCTCTTGTAGACCAGGCTTGCCTCGAACTCACGGAGATCCACCTGCCTCTGACTCCCGAGTGCTGAGATTAAAGGTATGTGCCATCACCTCCCAGCTTTTTGGAGCCTGTCCTGGAACTTGCTCTGTAGACAAGGCTGGCTTCCAATTTACTGCTTCTGCCTCCCGAGTGCTGGGATTAAAGGCATATGCCACCGCTGCACATATCAAGTGGTCTTAACCACTGAGTCTTCTCCAGCCCCTGAATTTAAAAAGAAATGATTTTCTGTATACAAGTGTTTACCTGCTGTATGTATATGTCTCATGTTCATGCCTGATAGCTGAGGTATCTAGAAGAGGGCGCTAGGTCTTCTGGGACTGGAGTTATAGATGATTGTAAACCACATCATCTGGGTACTGAGAATCCAGGGACCTCTATAAGAGAGCAGCAACTCTTAACCACTGAGCCATCTCTCCAGCCTCATTATGAAGTTTAAATGAGTTCATATTTGTAAAATGCATATGTTAAAAACTATAACTTTGCTGGGTGGTTAGTGGCTCACGCCTTTAATGCCAGCACTTGGGAGGCAGAGGCAGGTGGATCTCTGTAAGTTTGAGGCCAGCCTTGTCTACAAGAGCTAGTTCCAGGACAGGCTCCAAAGCTACAGAGAAATCCTGTCTCAAAAAACAAACAAACCGCCGTGCACGCCTTTAATCCCAGCACTTGGGAGGCAGAGGCAGGTGAATCTCTGTGAGTTTGAGATCAGCCTGGTCTACAAGAGCTAGTTCCAGGACAGGCTCCAAAGAAGCTTTTTTTTTTTTTTAATATTTATTTATTTATTATGTATACAATATTCTGTCTGTGTGTATGCCTGCAGGCCAGAGAGGGTACCAGACCCCATTACAGATGGTTGTGAGCCACCATGTGGTTGCTGGGAATTGAACTCAGGACCTTTGGAAGAGCAGGCAATGCTCTTAACCTCTGAGCCATCTCTCCAGCCCCCTTTTTTTGGTTTTTTGAGACAGGGTTTCTCTGTGGCTTTGGAGCCTGTCTTGGAACTAGCTCTGTAGACCAGGTTGGTCTCGAACTCACAGAGATCCGCCTGTCTCTGCCTCCCGCGTGCTGGGATTAAAGGCGTGCGCCACCACCGCCCGGCTTAAACCTATAAGCTTTATATTAGAGTAGCTGGTAGCTGGTACTGTATGTTACTACTGTTCTTACCACTGGACTTGGATGCAGAAAGGATATGCCTGTTCTAAGCACTGGGCAGGATGTTGCTAGTCCCCTCTGTTCCACTCTTCTGTTAGAATAAGAGTGCATTTGAAACAGTTCAGTTGAAAGGGGTGTATTTAGTTTGGAACCTCCTAGAAGACAGCAAGACCCTCAGAGGAAGCTAATAAAAGAGCCTTACTTCCCAAGGAAGTGCAAGTGCTTCCTCAGGTCGTTCATAGCAGAGCCTGAATCAGCAGTTTCCTTCCTTCTAACCCATCTCAGCTCTTGGCTGCATCCGATAGAAAGCTCTGTGTGTGTCTCCACCACCCACTGTTGTTTTTTTTAATAAATCATTTTTAAGTTTTTTTTAAGATTTTATATATACATATAGTATACTGTCTGCATGTTTACCTGCAGGCCAGAAGAGGGCATTAGATCTCATTACAGATGGTTGTAAGCAGTCATGTGGTTGCTGGGTATTGAACTCAGGACCTCTGGAAGAGCAGTCGATGCTCTCAACTTCTGAGCCATCTCTCCAGCCCCTGTTTTGTTTTTTTTAGGTAGGATCTCTTGTATTCAGGCTGTCTTCAAATTATATAGCTGAGACTGGTCTTGACCCTCCTTCCTCCATCTTTCTTCTTTATTTCTAAGACTCTGCAGTAAGCCTGGGAAAAACTTGTGGGAACAGGACTAGTTCAATGGGTCAGTAGCATAAGCCAAGAGACCAGCCCAAATTAAAGTTAGTAAGAGCTTGTTAAAGATGGTGCAAAGGGGCTGGAGAGATGGCTCAGAGGGTAAGAGCACTGACTGCTCTTCCAGAGGTCCCGAGTTCGATTCCCAGCAACCACATGGTGGCTCACAACCATCTGTAATGAGACCTGGTGCCTTCCTTGCCAGCAGTACATTGTATGCTTAATAAATAAATAAATAAATAAATCTTTAAAAAAAAAAAAAAAGATGGTGCAAAGAAGCCGGGCGGTGGTGGCGCATGCCTTTAATCCCAGCACTCGGGAGGCAGAGGCAGGCAGATCTCTGTGAGGTCGAGGCCAGCCTGGTCTACAAGAGCTAGTTCCAGGACAGGAACCAAAAGCTACGGAAAAACCCTGTCTCTAAAAATCAAAAAAAAAAAAAAAAGATGGTGCAAAGAAAATGGAGAGACTAGAGGAAATCAGAGAGCCCATTCCAGGCTCAGCACTTCATTTTTGGGTCTTGTATGTCTGTAGTGGGTCACTGAGCAAGCGTGGCAGACTAGGAAAGCCTTGACTTCTATCCTTTGCGTTTCAGGAGGCCTACTTCAAGAAGCACAAGTTCAACACGGTTCCAGGTGTCCAGCTCAGGAATGTAGACAGGTAGAGACTGGCTGCACATCAAGGGGTGGATATCTGAAGGCTCGAAGACCAGTCTTTGCTAGTTCTTTCCTGTCAGCCCTGCTGTGCCGTTTCCCCACGTGACCCTTTGCCCTGCCCATTCCTTTCCATGAACCTGAAGGCCTTGCCGTCACTTGATTAATTTTTTCCTTCCCCTTCAGTCTGAAGAAAGAAGCTTATGAAGTGGAAATTCACAGGCTGCTCAGGTATGACTTGGGGAAACTGGATGCCTGGCAGAGAGTAAGGAATCAGATACAGGCTTTCTTAGTACCACAATTGTTGGTACTATAGAAAATGAAAATCAGAGTTCTCTAGTACAAACATAAAAAATTTCAAGGTGTCAGGGTGGTGGTTGGAGCCAGAGGCAGGTGAATCTCTGAGGCCAGACTGGTGCAAGTTCTCGAGAGAGAGAGAGGAGGGGGGGGGGGGAGAGACAGCAGAGCATTAACCCAAGCCTAGGGCCCTGCCTCTGTGCCATTCCTGTCTTGGCCTTACTTTTCTACCCCCAATGCAGTGAAGCCGAGGTTCTGGACCACAGCAAGGACCCTTGTGAAGACTCTTTTCTGCCAGACACAGAGGGCCATACCTATGTGGCCTTTATCCGAATGGAGAAAGATGATGACTTCACTACCTGGACTCAGCTTGCCAAGGTGCTCCAGGGCCTCACTGCTTCAGGACTACCCTCAGCAGCAGGCATTGCCCCGACTAGCAGAGAGCCTGTGCTGTAGAGTTTTCAGCCTCAGGCCTTTTCATGTTCTCAGGAACCCCACTTCCTGGCCAGGTGTGGTTGAGTGGTGATGCACGCCTTTAATACAAGCACTCAGGGAGGCAGAGGCAGGCGAATCTCTTAGGTTTAAGGTCAGCCTGGTCTACAGAACAAGTTCCCGGATTGTCAGGGCTACACAGAGAAACCCTGTTTCAAAAAGAAAACAAAGAACCTCTTTTCTAACCCTTTGCTCAAATCCATACTCCAGAGCATGCTTGCTCTTGATTGAGGCAGCTGCCAGACCTTCAGTGGCTATCTCCACAGCTTCCTGACCCTTCTCCTTCCCCTACTCTATCCCTGTCAGTGCCTCCATATTTGGGACCTGGATGTTCGTGGCAACCACCAGGGCCTGTGGAGATTATTTCGGAAGAAGAACCACTTTTTGGTGGTGGGGGTCCCAGCCTCCCCTTACTCGTGAGTTTCCTCCTCTTCCTGGGAAATGTCCTCCTGGGGTTGAAGCATGTCTTCTCTGTATCATTCTTCTGTTAAATTTCAGAGTGAAGAAGCCACCATCAGTCACCCCTATTTTCCTGGAGCCACCTCCAAAGGAAGAAGGAGCCCCAGGGGCCGCTGAGCAAACGTGAAGCCTCCTCCAGGACCCTGCAGGGCTGGGTACTGTGTACCCCCAGGCAGGCTAGCCCGTTGCCCTCTCCTGTAGAATTTTGTAGATGCTGGTAGGGGTTAGGGCTGGTTTGTTTTTAACATGAGATTTAATTACTAACTCTGAGGGGAAGGATCCCCTGCTCCAACACCCCGTTCCTGAGGTTAAGGTCTATTTATTACTTCCTTGTTGGAGAAGGGCAGGAGAGTACCCAGGACCTCTTTGGGATCCCTGGGCTGCTGATCCTGCTCTTTTTCACCCCATCCTCCCAGGCCTGGCTCAGAATCTAATCTATTTATTGACCGTCCTGAAGGCCTTGGGAATAGGCGCAACCTGGGGCCTTTAGTCCTCTCTGGACCAGGACGCTGCCCTGAGGGTAGGACTGGCTCATACTCAGGAAACTGCTGTGCCCAACTGGTGACAGGCCCAGTTGGGTCCATGTGCTGGCAGACTCACTCAGAGACCCTTAGACACTGGACCAGGCCTCCTCTCAGTCTTCTCTTTGTCCAGATTTCCAAAGCTGGATAAAGGTGGTCATTGATTAAAAAAGGAGAAAACCTTTGGGGTGTGTCTTGTGGTAGTTTTGTGGGGAGAAGAGCGTGGTGGTGAGGGAATCATCTGGACGGATGGTGATGTGTTTTGGTTGTTTTACTGTCTGCCATAGTTTTATCTTATTGTGGAAGCCATTTGGCCACCAGGGGATGCCCAAGTCTCAAGCTTCAAGTCTTTGGTTTTTATTTGTTTTAAGCAGGCTCCACCCTGGGACCAGCTGACATCATCCCTTCCCGGTTGGGGCCTTATCTCCTAGCAGCCATCTCACACCCCTTCCTCACTGTATACCATCGGGCTCGTCCCTGTCTGTCTGGGCCCAGCACCTGTCCCCATTAGTGCTGTAGCCAGGAGAGATCACGGGGTGGATGAGGGAGAACAGGTAAACAGTGGAGGCGAGAAGTGACCGGACCAGAAGCAGTGACGGCACCAGGAGTGGGGAGATGATTTTATAGAGCACTGGGCAAGTGATGTAGGAGCAAGGGTTTCTGTGGCCTTCTGGATTGGTTGTGTGCAGAATTCCATGTAGGGGTGTTTTTCTGGAGGAAAGGGCCATGGTTTTCAACAGATTCTCAAGAGGCTAGTAACTCAGAGGAGCGTAGGAAAGTCTGAGTTAGTCACCAGAAAGTGGACACTGTGGTCCATTGGCAATCAGATAGCTCAAGCCAGGGGAACATGACCTTTAAATTAAGTCTCTGAAGGATTAAGATCAGGACCTGAGTAGATTGTGTTGTAAGAAAGGGTATAGATCTTTTGCCAAGGAGTCAGGAACTTACTGGAATTCCTGCCCTTTATCTGTTCGTGGTCCTGGCCTCTCACTAACACCTGGAGCTCACACAGCAATGGCATCGGTGCAGTGGCTTTGACGTTGCTCACCACCCTGACCCCTTCAGTGTTTAGTGTTTTAGGTGGCAAAGCAGGCACAGGAGAAGCAATTAGTCCGTGATGAAGTGGCAGCCCTCCTTGGGCAAACAGATCCCTTCACCCTGCTTCCTGGAATAGAGTGGTGGTGTGTGAGGCGAATGCTCGCAAAGGGCTGAGGCCAGCTATTTTCTCTCCCTACCTAGAACTCTAGAAGATGCTCAGCCAGGCTTCACCAACAGAAGCTGTGTGGCTCTGGCCAAATCTCTGCTCCTTTTTGGGCCCAGCAAGTGGGCGATAACTGTGGGCTGCTCTGGAAAAGCCCATAGAGACAGATGGGGGTTAGGGGATTGTCGAAGAGAAGGGAGGAGTGCAAGCCAGTTAGTCAAACGGCTTTGCATGGTGGCAGCCACTGTCCTGTGGCAGTGGCCTTCTTAGTGCTGCCGCTAAGTTCAGAGACATTCAGTTTTGTTTGAGACGGTTTCACTGTATAGGCCTGGTTGTTCTGGAACTTGCTCTGTAGACCAGACTGCCCTTGAACTCAGAGATCTGCCTGCCCCTGCCTCCCCCCCATGTACTGGGATTAAAGGGATGTGCCAGTGCCATCTGGCATATATATATATATATATATACATTCAGATTTTCGTCTGGTCAGGTTCAGGTTCCTTTTTTATGCCTGCAGGCCAGATCTCATTATAGATGCTTGTGAGCCATGTGGTTGTTGGGAATTGAACAATTGAACTCAGGACCTCTGGAAGAGCAGCCAGTGCTCTTAACCTCTGAGCCATCTCTCCAGGTTCAGGTTCTTTAGGTTGGACTGTATCTGTACCAAACAAGGTCTACCCAGTTACCAGTTACAAGAGCGAGTCTGGTCAAAGTCTCATGTGGGACTTTGGCAATCAAAAACCTAAGTAAAGACTAGGGATGTTCCTCAAGCATTGGTGTGCTTACTGAGCACACATGGAACTGGGTGTAGTTCCAAATAAAACCAGATGTTGTGACACCTACCTGTAAACTCAGCACTAAGGAGGTAGAGGCAGGAATTCAGTGTTCTCAGCAATATAGAAAGTTCAAAGCCAGTCTGGGTTACATGAGACCCCCCCATCTCAAAAACAAACAAAAAAACAAAACAAGACAATAAAATAAGTGAAATCTTGGCAAGGTGTAATGGCGCACAACTTTAATCCCAGCACTCAGGAGGCAGAGGCAGGCGGGTCTCTGAGTTCAAGGGCAGTCTGGTCTACAGAACAAGCTCTAGGACAACCAGAACTACATAGACCTTGTTTCAAAAAAAAAAAAAAAAACAAGATGCCTGGCAGTGGTGACACACACCTTTAATCCCAGCACTTGGGAGGCAGAGGCAGGTGGGTCTCTCTGAATTTGAGGCCAGTCTGGTCTACAGAGGAGTTGAAGGACAGGCTCCAAAGTTACAGAGAAATCCTGTCTCGATAAACAAAATTAATAATAATCAACAAGAAAAGAATGCCTAGGTAAAGGAGCTAGTGTTGCTGGTGGTGTCCATCGCTGTAGGGAGCCTTGCTATAATATACTTTCAGGCAGTACTCTGAAGTATACCACCATGACCAACCAGGCTACACCCTACAAATACCCAGTTCCTGTTTAAGATGATGGTAACATAACTAGTGTGCCCAGGCACCCTCAGGGTACAAGTTTGAATTTTCCAAAAGGCTGGGCAGTGGTGGTGTACATCTTTAATCCCAGCACTTGGGAGGCAGAGGCAGGCTGATCTCTGAGTTTGAGGCAAGCCTGGGCTACACAGAGAAACCTTGTCTCGAAAAAGCAAAAGATTCTCCAAAGTAGGGCACTTCGAGCTGCTTCTCAGGGTTCCACGAGGGCTTCTTGGAGCCCAAAGAGCGACTCTACTGCCATATCCCTGACAATAATTCTGTTCTCTCCTTGACTTGGCACATGTTCATTAGTTTCATAGCTTTCCAGACCAGTGCCCTTCACCAGGCAGGAGAACTTTCAGGACAAAGTCCTCTCATAATACATAAAGGCAGACCAACCTGGCTCCCCACTTCCTCGGTGCCCTCTTGGCCATTCCCTTTCTCTCCCTCCCAGACCTGGAGCCTAAATACCTACCTCACTACCTCATTTCCACCCTGCTGAGTCTCCAGTCTCACAAAAAGCAGTGCAATTTAGGCAAGCAGAACCCATCTTTCCAAGTATACACAGTCCAAATAGAAGTATTTTTATTGGTTTATAGGTTCCAAAATGCCTTTTATACATCCGTTCTATGGCTTTGCTGGACTTGATTATGCCCAGGCTGTAAGTGCCTTCATCCACCAGTGGAGTGCTGGGATCATCAAGAACCACTTTTATACCAAGGATGTGTCAAGGGTTGAAGAAGAGATTCAGGAGATGGGCAGAAGTGGCTGCTTCAGAGACTCTGGAGCAGATGTTGCTCCCCCCCCCCCAGCCCCACCAACAGAGAACAAGGCAAACACACAGCCCGAAGGAGGTGGTCCCTATTCAGCCCACAGTCCAGAGCAGCAAAGGCAGGTCCACTCCGGCCCAAATGACATTAGATTTTATTTCCACCCGGATCACTGCTGCTTAGCTGTCTCCTGGCTTCCATGTGGCAGCAGCAAAGTGGGGAGGAAGAAACTGGCTTATTTCAGATTGCAGTATAGATACATGGACACACTCATGGCAGCCAGCTGGTGGGGAGGAACAGGGAGACAGGAAAGGACATGATCAAGGACTGTTTCCTGAAAAGACAACGTGAAGCCCTGCTTTCCTGATGCTGGAGGACATGTTTGGCCACCTTAGGCCTCTGGGTTCAGCCCTCAGCTCCAGAATGAAAACAAGAAATCTGGCTCCTCTAGAGAAGCCTCAGAGAGGGGCTAATCTGTGCAGGTCTAGTAGAGACTGATACCCAGGTCCAGTCTCCTCACTGACTTACCTCCAGGGCCGCAATTCCAGCTGCCACACCACCCACAGTGACCGCATTGGTTCTGATCTCATGCAGAAGCTGTTTGAAACAACCCTTGGGAGAAGGGAGAAAGTATTTATAGCTCGCAGTGCCCTACCTCTGATCTGTTTACTACTTACTGTAAGACCATTAAAACGATCCCACCCGTGCCAAGCATGTGCACACCTTTAACCCCAGTGCTCAGGAGATGGAGGCAAGTGGATCTCTTGAGTTTGAGGCCAGCCTGGTCTACAGAAGGAGTTCCAGGATAGCCAGGGCCACCCAGAGAAACCCTGTCTTGAAAAAAAAAAAGTTATGCCACCCTTCCATGTCAGCCCATACCGGTACGTTTGTTTCTTCGGCTTTGCTCTCGGTGCAAGATTGCGTAGCTGTGCCATTGGTAGCTCCGTGACAACAGTAAGGAGGAAAGAGTTTATTCTCTTCAACAAAACGTGAGGTGTTAAAATCTGTATAGTTGTTGAAACCACAGCACTTCAGCTGCAGACAAAGTGGGATTGGTGAATGATGGGGCCTTGCTTTTTTTCTTCCCCACTCCCAAATCCTCCCAGCCCACCTTACCTCTTTCATGGTAGTGTTCCACACTTGGGTGAATTCGGTCTGGTAACCATAGTCTTTTCTGATGGCAGGTACTATTGCCAATGTCAGGAAGTTTTCTGCCTGCATAGGTCAGGTCAGTATTAAGAGAGAGGTAGGGAAAGTAGCCATTCACAGGCCACCACCCACTTCCGGGGCTTTAGCCCCATCCCTGTGCTCACCATTGTGGTATACACCAGAGCAACCACAGCAGCCGCAACCTCAGCAATGAAGATGAGGAGGAGGATGGTAAAGAACTGGGTGGGAGACAAGGAAATACGTTTTAGGGAGGGAGACCCGCCTTCCTTGCCCTACCCACTCCCATAAAAGAGGCAGGGGGTCCCCATGGGGATGCTCCCGGAATCCAAAGTAGCTTTTTGGAATCCCCAGAGGAAGATGTCAGGGGTGAAGGGACCGTTGGTTGTGGCCTGGGGTGCTGGGTCTGACACACCATCAAGAGCGCACACTTGTTCTCAGAGTGAGCTCCGTAGCAGCCCAGGAAACCGAGGACAAAGAGCACAACACCAGCCGCGATGAGGAAGTAGCCCACGTTGACAAACTGCATGGCATTGGATGACATTGGCCCGAAGATCTTCAGGAAGGATGTCCCATCGACAGACACCCAGATTCCCACAGCTAACAAGGCCGCACCACACAGCTGCGGACAGAAGTCAGCCTTTGAAACAGTGCTAGCAATGGTTCCCTTTGACACCATGAAGTCTGGAAACTTTCCCTTCCCTTAATGAGGGAATCTAACTACCTGTTGTGCTTGGAGGGGACCTTAACTAGTACCAGAAAAGTGGGAACTGGGACATGTAACAAATTCACCTAGGAAGACAAAAATGAGACCAGGGGTTCTAGAAAGATCCACAGGCTGGGAGGAGACATAAAACTTTCCTTTTTCTATAATCAGGGTCTTGCCACATAGGTAGGAGTGAAAACAGATCCAGCCTCTCATTCTTGGGCTGCGAATGCCTAGAATAACTCTGTTCTCTGATACACGGAAGGAGGCAGGTGATAGGGTTGAGCTGGCTCAACCGTCACTATAGTAACAGCAGGGTGAGGCTTCCACCTGCTTGCAACCTTGAAAGGGGGTGGAGGTTGAAAGGTTCACCGGCCCAAAGGCCCCATTTGATTCCCCTCCAGGATGGACTCAGCTGCCACGCCTGCTCCTTTTTCACCTACATTACTGCCTGACAATAGAAACTGAGAAAACGGGTTGAACACAACTACAGCTTCTCGTCAAGACACTGAGTTAACCTCAACTTTCAGAGGTGATCTTGAGGCTCCGAGGGGGTTCAGTGGAGGCCCTGGTCCCACAGCTCCTAGCCAGGGCTTCAGTGGATCAGCAGTGGGCACTGACTTGTGCCCAGCTCCCACTGTCCAGCTACGGAACCGAGTCTGGGATGGAGGTAAAGAGATATACATATAGGGCTGTATCCCAGGATGTTTGCTTAAGGACAAGATTGCCGGGCTTCTAGCCTACAGGGTCAAATTTCAAGGAGCCTGGCTTCCCTACCTTGTTCTGCCCAGTCTGGCAAGGCATGAGCAACAGAGGACGGAAACCAAACTGGATTTGCTTTAACCCTACTAGGCCAGAGTCCTGGCTCCCCCAATTGTCAAAATCTTAGTACTTCCTTCAGTTATATTAATAAAACCTAGTTCATGGCAGCCAAAGGAAGTCCAAGGTACAGATCACATTGGAATCAAAGAGACTGCCTACTCTGCCCAATTTCTCTCTCTCTCTCCTTTTTTTTTTTTTTTTTTTTTTTTTCTTTTTTTTTGAGACAGGGTTTCTCTGTAGCTCTGGCTGTCCTGGAACTCACTCTGTAGACCAGGCTGGCCTTGAACTCATAGAAACCTGTCTGCCTTTGCCTCTCAAGGACTGGAATTAAAAGGCATGTGCCACCACTGCCAGGCTCCTTGGCCCAATTTCTTTCTTTCTCTCTCTCTCTTTCTTTCTTTCCTTTTTCTTTTCTTTTTTTTTTTTTTTCTTTTTTTTAGAAACACGGTTTCTCTGTAGCTTTGGAGCCTGTCCTGGAACTAGCCCTTGTAGACCAGGATGGCCACGAACCTCGAACTCATAGAGATCCACCTGCCTTCGCCTCCCAAGTGCTGGGATTAAAGGCGTGCATCACCACCGCCTGGCCTCCCCAATTTCTTTAAACTGGTCACACTTCATGTCTCTACTGTTTCCCCTTTCACTCATTCTTCTCTGGTGGCCCTAGCCCCTGACCACTGTTTTCTCGTGCTTCTTGTTCTCCTCCTTTCCTTCCTACCGTTCCATGTCCCCTTCATGGTGGCTATTTTTCTGCACATCTCTAATGTGTCCAGTTTCCCAGAACTGACTTTCTTTGAGATCAGGGGCTCTAGCCGGGCCGTGGTGGTGCACAACTTTTATCCCAGTACTTGGGAGGGAGAGGCAGGCAGATCTCTGTGAGTTTGAGGCCAGAACTACAAGAGCTAGTAACAGGACAGGCTCCAAAGCTACAGAGAAACCCTGTCTCACAAAAACAAAAAACAAAACAAAAAAATCAGGGGTTCTAAAATATTCACGGGTTTGGGGAGGGGGGTGGAAGATAGACTGGAGGATAGATAGACTTTCCCTAACTAACTGTTGCCAGGGCCCCACCCTACCCCTAAAACTCCGTTGGCTGCTCACAGGCTTATGACTTTCAAATAGCCGTGCACCACCACTGAGTCCACTGAGCCAGGGGGATGACTCCTTCCTTCTCCCTGCATTGCCCAAGCCATTTCTAAGACCTCTCCTTTGTCTGTTCTACCACCCCTCAGCATTGAACCCCTTTGTTTACTGTGCCCCTTTCTTCTTATCTCTGTCACTATCTCCAGGGCTTGGGCCTCCTGGTTCAGTTTCTCAAACAAGCCCTATATAATCTGTTCCTGGTTTTCTAAACAATATCAAATTTCATTACCTGTGGGCCTTCCTACACCCATTACAGCTCCCCCACCCAATGCAAATGTCCAGCTTCAGCTACTTCCTCCAGGAAGTATTTTCCTCCTAGGCTAGATTCAAACCCCTCCAGGGACTCCCTTAGCCTTGGTGGTAAATCTGAAAGGACCACTGTGCAATTTTTAGTGTATATAGCAATTATCAGCCTATCTGACAGTTTACTGGTCCTGAGACCTTCAAGGGCAGTAAATGGCCTTGCTTGCCTTCTTCCCTAGCCCGTAGCTTAGAGTGTTAGGCCGTGAATAAGCTTTCCTTTTTCTTTGTGGCCTCACGCGTGCTTAGCAAATACTCTATCACTGAGCAACAATCTCCTTCCCTTAAATGTCAGCTCAGTTGATGAATGTTTATTGAAAGCATAAGGGTTGCTAGAGTCAACTCTAAGAGGCAGGGACTTGCTCCCCTTTCAACTTTTCCATGTATGGTAGTCACTTTTGCACCACCATAAACTTAAGCCGACCCTCTTTCATCTCTGAACCTTGAATGCCCATCAAAAAGGGGAAATCACTCCTGCTAACCTATCCCTGCCTACACTCATCCTTCCTGGAAGGAAGGCAAGAGCCTAAGGCTTCTCCATCCCTAACCTTCCCATCTTCACCCAGTGTGTGGCAGCCAGCCAGTGGGGTCAGGAATCCGCATTGGGAAGACCCTCCACTTCCTATCCATAAAGGGGAATTTGCAGGGCAGGATCTGGGTACATAGTCTCCCATTCCCCAGCTTGAACTCTGTTCCGATTGTGACCTGCTTTTGTAGGGAACCCCCAAAAGCCCACAACCTTCATACTTACAAAGATGAGTAGATTGAAGAGGACCATCATGACCTTAATGAATTTGAAGCACTGCATGGTGGGTCCTGGGAAACAGACACATCCAAGTGAGGGCTTTACGTCCCAGCTACCCTGGGCTGGCCCTGCTTTTTGGACCCTGGCATACCAGAGTCCCACATCCTGTGATCGCTCACAAATTTCACAAACTTCTCACTCTATGTCTGCACTCCAATATCTCAGAACTTTTCCCAGCTCCCATCCTGACACTATATACCTGACACTATACTACCCAGATTACCAGAATTTAATTCTCTGATCCTAACATCCCCAGATTCTCTCACACAGGTGTTACAAGTCCAACTCCCACCTGCAGGACACTCGATGTCCTTTCCTGTTTTCTCTTCCTGGACCAATCTTAGACTCTTCCAGTAACCCTCTCCTTGGCTTTTTCCAGCACCCACCCCAAACCTGTTTCCAGACTGGTATCCCTTTCGTAGGTTAATCTCTGCCTAGTGCCATTACCTGTTCAGGGCTCTTTCCAACAGGTTCTGAACAGGATACACTGCACTCCTGAAGGAACAGAACAGCTCCAGGAAGCTGCCACTTAGTGTGCTGGCCGAAAGATGAGGGATCGCCTAGTCGTCACGCCGTGCGCCACTGCTCACCTACAGGTGGGGCAGGTGTTTTAAAGCCTCCTGTTGCCCGCCCGCCTGCCTGCCCGCTGGCCCCACCCATGGCTGAACAGCCTCCTTTGCCCCTGCTGCCCCCTACTGCCTGGAGATAGGTTCTCAACCCCCAAAGCAATAAGCAGATCTCTACCTGGAAATGTCACCTATAGACTCTAGAGTTCCTGGTCTCAGGAAAGGGGCTTAGGGGGCTGCAGAGTCAGGAGTCAGACAAGTGCCTTTCCAGAACCTTCTGTGTGCCCTGCTCACAATAGTGTAATATGATTCTTCCCTCGAATCTGTGTGTTCACTGGCACCACATCTATTCAGGTTGCCATCCGTATGTTTACACACAAAGCTCACAGTCACATATATAACATGGACTGGTACTCCTGAAGTGTGTGTGTGCACACACACATACACCAATGAACACACACACACACACACATTTAATGGAGCATACATACATGCACACACCCATACACATATGCACATCCATAAACATGCATTCTCTCTCTCTCTCTCAAACACACACCCACTTTCAAGGAAATGGTTATGGTCTGGCAACCTCTGCTCTCTCCTCATAACAGGAAATGGTTATTTGTTCTCTTCCCCCCATAAAACCTCAAGCTCCCCATCCTTCTCCTCCCTTAATCCTTTTTTTAAAAATTATTTTATTATTTTTTTTTATAACCTTTTGTCTGCAAATCCCTGATATGTGAGTATGTGAGCCTGGTTCTCTTGGACGTCAATGGAGGGCATCAAATCCCCTGGAACTGGAGTTATAGGAGGCTTTGAACCACCATGTGAGCTGGAAATCAAACCAGGGTTCTTTGCAACCTCTAAGCCATTTTTCCAACCCCCTCCCTTCATCTTTTTGCCCCTTACCTTTTTCTCTTCTTTTCCCCTCTCCATGTTCTGGGCCTCTGTGCACAACCCTGGCCCTTCTGCCAGCAGGTGGCACTGTGTGCCTACAAAGGAGACATTCCTATTCCAAGGTTCTGTAACCCTTTCTGGGACTCCCTCTCTGATTTTCCACGCCACTATTCCTAGTTGAGAGGGTCTTCACAAGTTCTTGCTCTCCAGTTATTCAGATCAGGGGCTCAGATTCTGGTTCTGTCATTTCTTAGCTATGTGGTTATGGGCTCTGGGAATATTTTATTGTTTGTTTGTATTTGTTTTTTGTCGAGACATGATCTCATTTAGCTGACTGTCCTGGAACTATGTAGATCAGACTAACCTCAAACTCACAAAGATCTTCCTGCCTTTGCCTCCCAAGTGCTGGGAAGATGTATGTCACTTTGCCTATTTTATTTATTTATTTGTTTTTGGTTTATTGAGAGAGGGTTTTTCTCTGGGTGCCCTGGAACTAACTCTGTAGACCAGGCTACCCTTGAACTCAGAGATCTATCTGCATCTGCTCCCCAAGTGCTGAGATTAAAGGCGTGTGCCACAACTGCCCAGTTTATTTACTTATTTACTTTTTAGTTTAAATTGTATTTACTTTGCTTGAGTGTTTTGTGAGCATGTACATCTGTGTACTATGTGCAGAGGCTAGAAAAGGGCTTCAGATCCCCTAGAACTAGAATTACAGATAGTTATGACTCTCCATGTGAGTGTTGGGAATCAAACCTGCATCCTCTGGAAGAGCAGCCTGTGCTCTTAATCGCTGAGCCATCTCTCCAGCCCCTATTGATTTATTTTTCAATTTTTGTAACAGGGTCTATATAACCCTGGCTGTCCTGGAGCTCCTAGTGTGGACCAGGCTGGCTTTGAACTCAGAAACCTGCCTGCTTTTTTTTTTTTTTTTTTTTAGATTTATTTATTTATACAGTATCCTGCCTATAGGCCAGAAGAGGGCACCAGATCTCACTGTAGATGGTGGTGAGCCACCATGTGGTTGCTGGGAATTGAACTCAGGACCTCTGTAAGAGCAGTCAGTGCTCTTAACCTCTAAGCCATCTCTCCAGCCCAACCTGCCTGCTTTTGCCTACAGAGTGCTGCGTTCATAGGTGTGAGGCACCAAATCTGGATTTATTTTGAGAAGATATCTCACTCTACAGACCAGACTGGCCTCAAACTTGAGGCAATCCTCCTGCCTCAGTCTTCCAAGTGCTAGGATTGCAGGTGTGAACCACCAACTAACTTGAGTTCTTGGTCTTCCTGACTCAGAATCCCTAGTGCGAGGGTTACAGGCATGCACACCCATCCTGCTATTTGGTCATCTGTAAGATTTGTTTTTTGGTCTTTGTTTCCTAGTCTGTATAAGAGAATAGTTATGAGGAATATAGTAAGTTTTCCTCCCTGCTCTGGGGCACAGAGCAATGAGCACCAAGAGGTCAGAACAGAGAGCACTGCTAGAGGGATTGTGGGATGGATTTAGGTGACAGACGGTGGTGGTGGTAAAGTGTGTGTATGTGTGTGCATTCCCGTGTGTGTTCCCGTGTGTGTTCATGTGTGTGGTGCCTGCAAAGGTCAGAAGAAAACAGCCTTAGACACCCTGGAGCTGGAGTTACCGATGGTTGGATCTAAGCAGTGTGGATGCTGGGAACTAAGGGGTCTTCTGCAAGAGTAGTAAGCATTCTTAGCTGCCAAGTCATCTCTCCAGCCTGCAAGTGGATTTTTTAGTTTGCTGTGTTTGTGAGGAAGGAGACAGCTGTAGAGACAGAGAGGAGGGGATAATAGCATTGCAGATAATAAGTCAGGGGACCATTCTTATATTCCCAGCTACTCTGGAGGCTAAGACAAGAGGATCTCTTGATCCTACAAGTCAAAAACCCTTCTGGAAAAAAGATAGTCAGATTCTGTCTCAAAATTTAAACAAATGGACTAAGCTTGGTGGTTTGTGCTTGTTATCCCAGCTCTCAGGAGGCAAAGGTGTGTGGATTTCTCTGAGTTCCAGGCCAGCCAGAGCTATACCAGACTATACTAATAAAACATGCCTTAAATGTACAATATTATTTTTTTCTGCACAACAATCCTATGAAGCAAATTTTCTTTTTTTTGTTTGTTCTAGGTTGCTTTGTCTGTTTATTTGGTTTGGGTTTTTTGTTGTTGCACGTTCAAAGTAGCCCAGCCTGGCAACTAACTCTCTGTAAAGCCAAAGATGACCTTGAACTCCTGACCCTCCTGGCCTCCACCTCCCACCTGCTAAGATTACAGGTCTAGGCTGCCACACCCATTTTAGACTTTCTTTTTAATCCCTATTTTAAATATGGGGATACCAGAAGTCCAGAAATCTTCAGCACTTGCTGGGCTCACATAACTTGTGAGAGGCAGAACTCAGTCTGTTAGCCTATCTTAAACTTTTTTTTTTTTTTTTTTTTGGTTTTTCGAGACAGGGTTTCTCTGTGGTTTTGGAGCCTGTCCTGGAACTAGCTCTTGTAGACCAGGCTGGTCTCGAACTCACAGAGATCCGCCTACCTCTGCCTCCCAAGTGCTGGGATTAAAGGCGTGCACCACCATCGCCCGGCCCTATCTTAAACTTTAATGGAGTCTCTAAGGAGGCAGGCAGGCCGGAGGCTTTGACCCAGAGTCTGAATAGAGGCCAAGGGCTCATAGGTACAGAGGCTAAAAGTTAAGGAGAGCAAAGTGGGGGATGGTGAGGCCCCACAATCTGGGACCTGAAGTTCCTGGAGGACTAGAGGGTCGGGGTTAAGGTGTAGAGAAATGAGCAAATCCAAAGTTCCCTTAGCGCAAGGCCTGGAAGACCTAACTTTCCTGTCTGCTTCCTACAAAAACAGGTGAAACCAGGGTTAACATCTCTTACCCCTCTTTCCACAGGGCTTTCTTTTCCATTTCAGGAAGAGCTCTGGGAGTTCACATTCCTCCATGTCCCTGGTTGTTATGGAATATCCTGGATAAACACATAAACGAGCATAGGATAGCAAAAGGTGAGTGCCCTGGGCTCTGGATCTGGCAGCCAGCGGATCTGCACCCCAGCTAGCTGCCTCTGATTCGATGACTATACCTCACCAAGGTGGTTTCCTTCTCCGGCCAGCCTTCATCATTCAGATTCCATATCTGTGAATTCACCTGGTCACCGCCTCCATTTGTGACTACGAGACCAGGTCTTACGTCGCTTTCACAGTTATTCGCAGAGGAGGTACACAGAGGTAAGAGTCCTGAGTGCCTGACACATGTTTCCAGCAGAGGTGTGTTGAGCAGGAGGGATCCTCTGCCCCCAGAAACATGCTCCAGCTCTTACAAACCAGTGTTTGCCTAGAAGTCTAGTTACTACCAGTATTTTTTTTTGTTTGTTTGTTTTGTTTTTTGTTTTTTTCGAGGCTGGGTTTCTCTGTGGCTTTGGAGCCTGTCCTGGAACTAGCTCTGTAGACCAGGTTGGTCTCGAACTCACAGAGATCCACCTGCCTCTGCCTCCCGAGTGCTGGGATTAAAGGCGTGTGCCACCATCGCCCGGCTACTACCAGTATTTTTTGTTTTTGTTTTTGTTTTTTTTTTTTTTGCTTTTTCGAGACAGGGTTTCTCTGTGGTTTTGGAGCCTGTCCTGGAACTAGCTCTTGTAGACCAGACTGGTCTCGAACTCGCAGAGATCCGCCTGCCTCTGCCTCCCAAGTGCTGGGATTAAAGGCGTGCGCCACCACCGCCCGACTACTACCAGTATTTTTTATTCAAATGCTTTAGTTTCATTTCTTTCTTTCTTTTTCTTTTTCTTTTTTTTGGATGATTATTATGTCATTAATGATGTTGCTGGCCCAAGTGGCCCTCGTGGTGCTGAGCTGCTATTATCTAGTATTCCTCTGCACAAAAAAGTTGAGATATACTTTAGAGGATATGCATTTGCTAGATGTGTTAGATACCTGGCCTACCTGACCTCCCAGGATTAAAGGCTTGTACTACCGGTTCAGCTTTGTTTAGCTAACCTCGATTCAGACAGTTACATTGTTGTTACTTGTGAGTTGAGTGTTGAAGACTCAACACTACATATTACGTAAAATGACTCATTGGAGGATAATGGTTCATTACTTCTAGCTCTTGGGAGGCTAAGGCAGGAGGATTGCTATAGCAGGTTCTGGGCCAGTCTAGGCTACAAAGCAACAATAGCCAGGTGGTTGTGGTGCACACCTTTAACCCTAGCATTCCAGAGGCAGAGGCAGGTGGATCTCTGTAAATTCAAGGCCAGCCTGATCTATAGAGTGAGTTCCAGGAGAGCCAGGGGTACACAGAGAAACCCTGTCTTGAAAAATCAAAACAAAACAAAAAAGAAAAGAAAGACATCAACAAAAAACAACAACAAAAAGGAACAAATAAATAGCCTCTATACATTAAAAACAGATGATGCATTGATAGTCTGGCAAAAATATTATGACCAGGAGTCACAGGAACCTGTGCATCTCTTAGAAGTAAGGAATGGGATTGAAGCAAGATGGCGGGCCCGTGGAATGAAGGCCTGTGTGCCTAGAAGCAGATCTGAGAAGCGATTTCTCCTCACAGTATCTTTTTTTCAGTCACCTTATAAAGATCATGGCTGCAGCAGTAAAATGGGTGACATCAAGCAGAACTGTCTGGAAACATTTATTTCCAATCCAAAATGGAGCCTTGTCTAGTGTTTGTTGTAAATCTACACATTCTTCTCTTCCAGATGACTACAGCTGCAAGGTAGAGCTCGCTTTGACATCCGATGGCAGACAGTAGTGTGCTACCACCCTTCTGTGGACATCCCGCACAAACACACAAAACCTATCCCTCACCCAGACATTTTGAATAATAATGTAGAAACACATTAACAAATGCTTAAAACCAAATTAGAAATAAAAAGCAAACGGCTTGAGCGAGGCCCCATGATAGAACAACTCAGCGAGGTGTTCTCCACCACGAAGCACCGCTGGTTCCTGTGTGAACAGTGTCACAATCGTCGTAAGAAACCAAATCCTCCCAGAGACAGGCGATTGCTCTTGACTTCCCAAGCCCAGGGAAGTTTTGCTGTGTGTCTTAGTTGCCAGCTGAGAAAAATGCACATATATTCATTAAGATGTTATGTAAGAAAATAATAAAAGTACCCCCTTCATATTTAAAAAAAAAAGAAGTAATGAGTGATTCAGTATTATTGTTTATTTGAGGGCAGGGTCTCACTACATAGTCATAGGCTGACCTGGAACTCTATGGTTCTCCAACTTCCTGATGCTGCAACCCTTTAATACAGTTCTCCATGTGGTGACCCAACCATAAACTTATTTTCATTGCTGTTTCATAACTATAACTTTGTCACTGTTATGAATCTAATGTGAAATGCAGGAGATCTGATATTCGACCCCCAAAGGGGTCTCGACTCACAGGTTGAGAACTGCTGCTCTGTGTAGACCAGCCTGGCCTTAGACTCTCAGAGAACCTCCTGCCACTGCTTCCCAAGTGCTGGCATCAAAGGACTATACAGTACACCCAGTTTCAGTATTTGTTAATTCAGTGTTTACAGCGACTTTCTAAACCTCTAACTACTGGGAAGCATGATAATTAACTTCTATAAATAAGATTATTGATGGCATCTCCTCACAGGGCTGTGGTGAAGTCAATGAAATCAAGTTTGTGAAATACTAAGCTTAGTATCTGGCACACAGTAGGTGCTCAATATTAGTATTATTAATGTGGATGAAGGAAAATAACCGAGTGATTTCCCCCACCCCCACCAGAATTCTTTTCCCTAAGGGATCAAACTGTGGTTGTCTGGCTCTTGGGCTACTCTCCATGAAGAGGACTGTGAGGAAGTCTGAGCTATGTCTGGGTGGGGGAGGGGACAAACCTGTGACAAAGAGCATCACCCTCAGGCAGGCTCCATATGTCACAGAGACCTCAGTTGCCTGGTCAACAGAACCCCCCAGAAGCTCTTTGCAGTCATGGGGCCCTCTCAGCTTGTCCGTGCCCCTCGGCCTCGGGGCATGAGTTCTCCATACCGAAGGCCAGGTATGGGTGGATCCCGGCGCAAGTGTTCCAGGATGTTCAAGTATAGCCGCAGAACATACCGGCAGAAACCCCGAGGCCCAGCTACCACCAATCTTGCCACTATGGCCACAAACATCAATGACACCAACGACACTACTACCACCAGTGTGTGGATCCTCTCACCGCAAGGTTAGTGGGGGAGTCTGGGCTGGGGGATCTGTGATTTGAAAAACAGAAGTATCCGTTCTGCTTACGTGCTCTAAAGGGCAATTTGTGAAATTCCACCCAAGGCAGCATCTTGAAAGCACACGTCACCAAATGCTCAGAGCCTTAATGAAAAACGACATGGCTGTGAAACGGAGAGCTTGGGGGAGCTGGGGGAGCTATGGGGTTCTCACAATGCTTATTTTCTTTGTGTGTGCATGTACATATGTATGCATGTGTATATGCCTGCACGTATAGGCCGAAGAACAACCGTGGCTGCCATGCACCTTTTTAGGAGACAGGACCTCTCAGCAGCCTGGAATGTCTCAAGTAGGCTAGGCTGGCTGGCCGTCCAACAGCAGGAATCTAGGTGTCTCTGTCTCCCCAAGGATGGGATTATAAACTTGTGCCACCATGCTCAGCCTTTACCTGGATCCTGGGATTGACCTCAGATCCTGAGAAAACTAGGGCTTCACTGAGCTACCTCCCCCAGCCTGCACAACTGCCTTTTTTCTTTTTCTTTTTCTGAATATTCTTCCTTTTCTTTTCTCTCTCCAGTACTCAGACACCTCTGTCAACCTGGGGGCTTTCTGATCCTCTAGAAATGCCCAGAAGCTTGGCTTGCACTGGACCTGATCTTCCAGAGGGCTGTTGGTGGTAAACAGCAAATACAATCATTCTGCTTAAGCTTTCTCCATCCAAAGTGTTCCAACTATGCAGGACAGGAGGGCAGGGACAGGGCTGGAGACGCTTAGGCATGAGCTTCTGAGCCAGCATGTGTGGACCACAGTTAGACAGTGGAAGGACAGGACAAGGTCAGACAGACAAACCCATCTTTGTCCTCGGCATTTTGATCTGCCCTGTGAGGTAAGGGGCTGTCCTGCCTTACACTCCCATGGGCACAAGGCGTCTTGGAAAGAACAAGAAGGGACAGATAAGAGAGAGACCGGATGAAAGACAGAACCCCACAAGTGCTCTAGCATGAGGTATGCTGGTGCTGGTCAGTGTGTGTGCCACCGTGTGTGACGAGAGAATGGGAACATTAAGGCACATGTGACTAGATATGCCTTTGTGACTGAACGTGCCTCTGCTGTCAGCTGCGAGAGTCAAGGAGCGCCTGTGAGGGCAGAGGCAAACCAAAGCCGTGTTGGCTCAGCTAAGAATGAAGGTCAGAAGGGGGAGGGGGTGCAGAATGGTTAGTGTTGGAGGACATGTCACCTTCAGCCCCCAGCCTTCCTCTGAGGTCAGCGTTTTCCAGGACTGCCAGCTGAGCTGGGGCACTTGGGGGCGGAGCAAGACTGAGTTTGAGCCCCGGAACAGGGGAGGGTGTTGCACTCTGTCTGGCCTGGGGATTTTCCATTTGGATTTCTGAGTGTGTGCCCATGTATCATAGGGTTTAACTAGGTTTCTGTGGAGTGTGTTTCTGTGAGGTTCTGTAGTAGCATTGTGAGTGTCTTTGTCTCTAATGAGTGGATTTGTGCGTGGGCTAGCGTGAGAATTGGGGGGTGTGAGGATGGGCTAGCGTGAGGATTGGGGGTTGTGAGGACTGGGGAGCAGGAGTAATCCCTAAGACTTTTGGTGGCCTGTCCTCTGGGCTTTAAGAAGTCTGGCTAATATAATTTTCCTCTCATAAGAGGAATGAATTATGTTCATCTACAATAAGCCTGCCAGAGCATGGGATCCTGAGGGGAGGGCTAGGGCAGATAATTCACAGTTATACTGGGTCCAGAGAGTGCTGGGCTACTTGGTGTGGGCATTAATTGCACCTAGAAAAGGACTGGACTGGTGTCCAAGGCCTATAATGGGTCTGTACATAACAAACACATGATAAACAAATGTAGTCATGTAAATATAAGTGGACTCACGTACATACAACATAATTAGCAAATGAACGCATGTATTCAGGCGCATGCTATAAACAGAGATCAGCACCGATAAGAATGCAATAGGTACCAACCCACCCCCTTGCAGGAGGCATGCCCATACACAGACACAAACATACATGCACCCAGACACAAGAACACAAGCATATAAACATAGACACATGCTATCATACTCATGCAAACTCAGATACACATAGACACACTCACCAGCCTTCCCTATCCTTGCAGCCCTGAGGCCCAAATGCCTCCCTCCCCAATATCACTGTGTGTAGTGCGTGCATGTGTGCCTTTGCTTATGTCTCTGTGTATCTGTGTCTCTGAGTGTGTGCATGTGTTTCTGTGTATGTGTATGAGGGGGTGATAAGCAGAGGAAACTCGATGACATCATCTCTTCAAGCTATTTTTAGCTCCATCCGCAATGACTTCTCCTCCATTACCCCTCCTCCTCCAGGTTCCCAGTTCTCCCTCTCTGGGCTCTCAGAGAAAGCAAACAGCCAGAGAGAGGTACCCACTCCTTCAGTTTAGGTGGCCCCTCTGGATGATTGGGTGCAGCTCACTCTTTCGCCCCTCTGGAGTTTTTTGGAGGCCTAGAACACAGAGATGATTCCCGGACTAGAGGAAGGGGCTACCTGGAGCAGGGGCCTGCAGTCTGCAGCTCTGACTCAGTAGCACTTGCTGTGTCTAAGGGAGTTGCTAGTTCTGGAGATGAGGTGGGTGAAGACAATGAGAGGTCTTCATCCATGGGAGGCAGGATTCTGGGAACCTGGCAGCTTCAAGGATTCTCTTCCATCTCCCACAGGTTAGCTAACATAAGGAACCCAGAGGAAGCACCCTTCACTCCCGCAATTCCACCTAGAGATTTCCACAAGCAGCGCTTCCTGCTCATACCCTCGCTGTGGTGTCCCCAACCCCACACCCACCCACCAAGCAAACGCGGGGCGCTCTGCTAGGCACATCCACTTTCGGACCCCTCCCCCTGAGCTGCTCTGTAGGGAGGCCGCTGTTCTCCATCTGGAGACGGGAAGACCAAAGCGCAGAGGGGGCGGTAGCACTGGCCCACACCTTATGGTGCTGGGGAAGCAGCCCAAGGGAGATGGGAAGCAGGTGGAGGAGGAAGTGGTGGCACACCGGGACAGCTGGCACAGGTGCAGAAGGCACAGCCCAGGCAGGGAATCAGGTGAGGGGAGGAGAACGGTAGCCTGAGGGGTACATGCCAGGAGGAGGGCTTCCTGCTTTAGCCAGCCTTGGGCAGCCACCGGAAAATCGGGTTTGGCAGCTTCAGCCCTGTGCTGAACTGTTCTGCCGAAGGGCTGGAGGTGGGGGGGGGGGGTCCAGATTGCTCCGGGGAAGTGGCCTGGGGCACGCCATCCTCTTCAGAAACAATGAAGTTCAGGGAACATTTTGAGATCTTTCGGAAGGTAGGAATAGTCCTGGACTGGAAGCACCCCTGTTTTGCCCTAACCCCTAGTGTGATGCTTTACCGGTCCTGGTTCCCTTCTTTCTTGGCCAGAGAGCCCCCACAGGAAGGGGCTTTTTGAGATCAGGTTCCGCAAGTTTTTCTGGGAGTCTGACTCAGGCAGGGGGGTGAACAGTCAAAGGATAGGGTCTGACTGAACCAGACAATCCCTGGGGCACGAGGCTGGAGTTCCCTTGTAACTAGCGGGTCAATCACCGGAAACCCAGTTCCAGGCCCACAATACAATACTTGTCACTCCACCCTTAAGTGCCCTTACCCACACCCCCACTTCCGGTCTCTGTTCCTTCCTCATCTCTGGGGAAGGCTATAGAGCTCCCAAGGGAATCTCTGCGTTCCCTTCCCTGGATCCTTGCCTGGCTTAACCCTCCCTCCCGTTACCCATTCGGCAACATCAGTCAGTTCCGCCACTAAACTGCCACTGGACTCTGGCACGGGCCAGGGAGATTGTTTCTTCTCAGGCTCCGGAGCTTAGATAAAGGGCTTGAGGGAGATAGGGTGGTGAACCCAGTGCCGGGTTTTGCGGTGGATTGTCCTGTGACCCCAGGAAGATTGGAAATTTCCCCCTCTTTTTCTAGTCATCTCCTTCTTCTGCCTTTAGTGGAAGGCACAGAAGAAACCCCAGAGTTGAGACATAACTTATAGAAAACAAACACAGAATCCCAGGGCAAGGGGCACTGGCTGCTGTTACCATGTCTACCACAAAATTAATTAAACACACATTAAAAAAAAAAGGTTTGAAACTTTGGATTCATAGAGTCCACAGTCATAGGATCTTGACATCAGAGTTTTACTATAATACTTTAGAAGTTGAGGAATCTAGAATGGTGGCACCCCCCCCACACACACACACAAAGTTAGAATGTGTTTAAATTAGAAGTCTGAGGTGTCAGTGAAGTCCCATGTTCAGGTGGATGCCTAAGCCAGATTTTCTGCTGCAGATCTCAAAGCAGCTCAGACATGTGCTCATTGGGGAGGCAGACAGCCTGGGGTATGTGAGATTAGACTGAAATAATGACCCTGCCATAAACTGGACGGACACAGACTTTGTCCATGAAGCCGAGTTCCTGAGCACAGGTGGAGATGGAGTGGAACAGCCTACAGAAAGAGCCATGGTCAGGAGTGGTGGCACTTAGCTCTAGTCCCAGGACTTGAGGCTTGAGGGGAAAACCCCTGAATTCAAGAGTCTAACACCGGGGCTGGAGAGATGGCTCAGAGGTTAAGAGCATTGCCTGCTCTTCCAAAGGTCCTGAGTTCAATTCCCAGCAACCACATGGTGGCTCACAACCATCTATAATGAGATTTGGTGCCCTCTTCTGGCATGTATGTATACACAATAAATAAATAAATAAAGTCTTAAAAAAAAAAAAGAGTCTAACACCAGCCTCAGCAATATAGCAATTCCTTCATCAAAGGAAACAGGAGAAAGAAAAAGGAGTGTGTGGTGGGGGTTTCAACAAGAAGCTTAACATACAGGCCCAGTTCTAGTAGCTCCAGCTTCTCTGATTGGGGTGAAGCACAGCCAAAGCCATTTCTGAAGGTTAGCAGGAGTTCAAGGCTAGCCTCAGCTATGTAGTGAATGTGAGGATAGCCTAGTGCATTGGCACATTCCTTCAGTCCCAGCACTCAAGGGGCAGAGTTTAAGGCCAGCCTGGTCTATGTAACAAGTAACAAGATCTAAGCCTAAGTAGTAAGACCCTGTCTGAAAAATGAAACAAATCCACCAAAACAGAATTAAAAACATTTTATAAGATTACTGGGGACTCCTTAGTTCATTGCAGGTCAACAACCCATGTCAGATTATTTTCTTTGGAAAGATACTAAACGACACACATCAGGCTTCTCTTAGGGTCTCTGGGAGAAGCAAGCTTTTTTCAAAGATGCTGATCCTTGATTTACATCCATGCCACATGTTCCCCAGGTAGCAGGATTCAGAGTCTCCACAGCAAGGTCCCAAGAGAGAACCTTGTTGAGGGCATCTATCTGAGGCGATACTTAAAGGAGCTGGGCATCTAAAGAAAAAGAGGGCGCCAACCTGAGGCTTGGAATATATATAGCACAAGTAGTTCAATCTCTGACCCTCAGAACCATAAAAACAATCAAACTTATGTTAAACAAGAAAGGAGACTTCTTCTGGGTGGTGGCGGCGTGCACCTTTAATCCTAGCACTGGGAGGCAGAGTCAGGTGGATCTCTCTGAGTTTGAGGAAGCTTGGTCTGCAGGGCAAGTTCCAGGACAGGTTCCAAAGCTACACAGAGAAATCCTGTCCCAAAAAACCTACCCCACCCACCCCCCAAATAAAGGGAGACTCTTACTTATTTGTTTGGTTTTTGAGACAAGTTCTCACTATGTATAGTCCTTATTGGCCTGGAACTTGCCCTGTAGACCAGGCTGACCTCAGACTCTCAGAGATCGGCCTTCTTCTGCCTCCCAAGTGCTGGGTTAAAGGTGTGTGCCACCACCACCACCTGGCTCACACCCAGCTAATGTTGAGGGGAAAGTTGTGTGGAGACCCTTGCCAAGCTCTGGGGTTGATTATTGGTCAAAAACAGACAAATTTACCTAGTGTTTCTGGGAACCCAGGAGGAGCAGTTCCAAAGACAGGCAGTTGCCAGGCCTTGCTAGGCATGGGAAATGAGGCAACGTCAGCGGAAGGGCCTCACGTTCAGCTGTCTGTGGAACCAGCTCGGTATCTACTGACACTTTGACCTTACACCCTGCCCTTGGTTATCTGCCACTCTACAAACTCATAGCTGCTGTGTGACCTTCAGCAAAGCCTGTCACCTCTGGGCCTCGAACGTTCTTGGGTGCTTAGGGCATCATTTATCATTATTATTATTTGGTTTTTTTGAGACATGGTCTCACTATGTAGCTCAGGCTGTCCCAGAACTCACTATGTAGACCAGGCTGGCCTCAAACTCACAGAGATCCTCCTGCCTCTGCCTCCCAAGTGCCAGGATTAAAGGTGTGCACTACCATGCCCAGCTGCATTCATTAATATTATTTATTCCTGGTTTTGTTTAGAGAAATTCTGTTTCCTATCTCTGTACCTAGCTTTCAAAGAATATATTAAACGGCTTCCTGGGAGAAAAAAAGGCAAATGGCAATAGAAATAACGCTTACATTTGACATTCTTTTTTTTTTTTTTTTTTTATATTTTATTTATTATGTATACAATATTCTGTCTGTGTGCATGCCTGCAGACCAGAAGAGGGCACCAGATCTCATTACAGATGGTTGTGAGCCACCATGTGGTTGCTGGGAATTGAACTCAGGACCTTTGGAAGAGCAGGCAATGCTCTTAACCTCTGAGCCATCTCTCCAGCCCCTACATTTGACATTCTTACATTGATGTGTGTTTTCATAAATCTTATAGAACATCCATAACTGTCACTCTGGTGTTTTGTTTGGTTTTGTTCTACAGACTGAACCAGGCCTCTTGAACATGCTAAGTAAGCACTTTATAGGGAGCTGCCCCTCCTCCCTCAAGTCCTCGCAGCTCTGTTAACAGATTAATGGGCTGAAGCTCAAGGAGAGTAAATAGCTCGTCCAAGATCACCCGCCTAGGGTGTTACAGAACTGGAATTGCAAGTCGGATTCTTTCTGAGTCTGAAGACCTTGGCTTCAGACTAATGTTCCAGGAGGCTTCAGGGGGTAATGAAAGCCCATGGATAGGCAGCACAGGGAGCAGTGACCCAAGGGTCTGGCTGGAAAGGTGAAGAGTCTCATTCTGTGATAGGTACTCAGGTCCTTGTGTCGGGGGAGGAATGAACTGTTTATGGAGATGGCTGCAGGCTGGAGTGGGGGCCCTGCGTCTGTCCTTCGGTGTTTAAAGACAGTGTGAACTTGTGGAAAAGGGACTGTGAAGGAGGATTTGAGGCTTTCTGAGCAGGCGCAGTTCTCAGCAGCCTGGGGCGGTGGCACTCTCCCATTGGGTAGTGTCATGTTGCCCTGATGCTGCCACATCTGTCACTTTGAAGTTCCAGGCAACTTGGCTCAATTGCCTTATTAGCTAATTCAAACGAGGTGGGAGGATTTCAGATGACTCCTGATACCTGCCCAAGGTTGGGTCATCAAAGAGGCTGAGAATTCAAGAAATCGCTAGTTATACAGGATTGGAACTGGAGGCAGCCCCGGGGGTCATCTCATCCAGATCCCTCTAGGAGTGAGGGAGATTCTGAGGTCTACAGAGGGACTAGGACTTGATAAAGTCACACTGTCATCTCCATCACCTGCCAGGCACTCCACAGGGTGGATTCTGGTCAGATTCTGGTCTTTGTTTTTCCCCCTTTGAGACAAGGTCTCACTATGTAGCCATAACTGGCCTGGAATTTGCTACAGAGCCCAGGTTGGTCTTGAACGCAAATCCTCCTACCTCACTTTCCTAAGGATTACAGGTGTGTGCCACCAAGCCCAGTGCGAAGGCTACTTTTAGGGTAGGCTTAAAGACCTGGCAAGCATTTAGCTGATGCAGCATGAAAAGGGACTTTTTTTTTCTTTTTCTTTTTTTTTTTTTTTTTTTTTTTGGCTTTTTGAGACAGGGTTTCTCCTGAAACTAGCTCTTGTAGACCAGGCTGGCCTCGAACTCATGGAGATTCACCTGCATCTGCCTCCCAACTGCTGTGATTAAAGGCGTGCGCAAAGAGAGCCAAGGCTGAGACTGAATCTGAACTGTCAGTGCTTTATGAAGCACAGGAGTATTTAAGATGCAGGCACCCCCCAGGATGGGAGGACTCTAGACGCAGTTGCTAGGGGGACTTGAGAAGACCACACAGCTAAATGATTCTTAATTGTGTTTGTGGAGAGTGTGAACACACACACACACTCATGCTTCTTTCTCCTCCCCTGGCTCAAAACAGGCAGGAGTGATTAGCGACCTCCACAACCCAAGTTCCAGGACCAGAGTCTCCTCTCTGCCTCCCTCTTCTCCCCTCCCCCAGCTCTGGGGTTGGGGAAATGGAGGCACCCTCAGCTCAACTTTGGAGCTTTGTGAGCTCCGGGAGCCCTTCCCTTGTTGCAGTGATGCAAATCCGTTCCGGATTTATTAAAGGCATTCTTTCCGTGAAGCAGGCGAATCGGCGCCAGTGCCTGGCTGGGAGTACTCCCGGCCCTGACCTAAGGGTGGCGGGCCTGAGATGGGAGTTCCCTCCCGGTTAGGAATCCCGCAGGGGTTTGGAGAGTTTCTCTTCTGAAGGGTTTCTCTTCTGAGAAGGTGGGAATTCCTTGGCAGGATAATTAATGTGGAGGCGCTGCGCCGGGGAAAGAAAACTGAAGCAAACTTTTCGGACTCAGAGCCAAATAGGAGCGACAGGCACAATGAGCAGGCAGGACCCTGGTTTAGAGGTCTGTGACAGACTTTTGGTAGAGAAATTTGAAAGTTTGGGGTTGGTGAGCAAGTTTAGGGTTGATTGGGTGGCGGATTCTGGAATGTGAGGAGCTGCCCCAAACACAGGTTTAGCGTCCAAGGACTAATTCCACCCGTCCCTGGCCTTGAGGACTTCCTCACCTCTCAGGTGTGTCTGCTGGGAGCAGGAAGAAGGGAATGCAGGAGCTCCGATTTCAGGAAGCAGAACTACCAGAACTGTGTAACAGTCTGTGAAGAGGAGTGCTTATGTGTATCCGTAGAGGCACAGAGACCCGTGTGTTGTTGACAGCAAGTCAGGCCCAAGGACAAGTCAGGCGACCAATGGTGGCCATCCTGTACTCACAGCTACTCTGGGGGCTGAGGTTGAAGACAGATATTTGAGCCCAGGAGTTTAAAGACCAGCATGAGCAACATAGTGAAACCCTTTGGCAAGCAGAGACAAGAAAAGAAAGACAGGGCTAGAGAGATGGCTCAGCAATTAAGAGCTCTGGCTGCTTTCCCAGAGGAGCCAGGTTCAATTCCCAGCACCCACATGGCAGCCCACAACCACCTGTAATTCCAGTTGCAGGAGGTCCAGTACCCTCTTCTGACCTTTGTCTGGTACACAGACATACATACAAGCAGACTACTCATACACAGAAAATAAAACAATACAGTTCTTTATTAACAAAAATTTAAATTTATTAAATTAACAAAAAATTTTAATTTTTTAAATTAACAAAAATTAAATCAACTTGGCTTTCAGCTTTTCTCTAGTCACTAGTATTCTTTTGCTTTGGACATTTTTCCAACTTTGACAAACCTCATTTTTCTTTTCATAAAATAAAAATAACAGGAATAGGTAAGCACAAGGTTTGTTGCGAGGGAGAAAGGGGTTTAAGAACAGTATTTGGCCAGGTGGTGGTGATGGCAGCAGCCTACACCTTTAATCCCAGAAGAGGCAGGGTTTGTGAGTTTGAAGCCAGCCTGGTCTACAGAGCGAGTTCCAGGACAGCCAGGGATACACAGAGAAACCCTGTTTTGAACCTCCATCCCCCCAAAAGTGGGGATGACAATAAATGGGTAGACCTAAGAGACAGGAGTGAAGAGGCGAGAGTCGGATCTTAGCGATGCACAGAATGGATGACTGGACACGTAAGGATGGTAGTCAGCTTCCTGTCACCATGACAATATCTGGGGCCATAAACTTCAGAGGAGGAAAGACTTGGTTCACAGTTTTAAAGTTTCTAGTACATGGTGCATTTTTCTTTTGTATTTATGGTGGTTCAGTGTATCACAGAGAGAGGGCTATTTACCTAATGGCCGCCAGAAGCAAAGAAAGGAAATCAGGGCTCCAGGTCCTAATGCTGCCTTTAAAATCATGCCACCAGTGATGTAACAGCTCCATCACTCCCAATGGTGCCACAGACTGGGGACCAAGCCTTCAACACATGGACCTTTGGAGACCTTCATGATCCAAGTTCTAGCGGGGAAGCATGAGAATATTGTACTTATTCCCTCCCAGCTTGGTCTTCAGTGGCACTAATTTCTGAAATAGGAAGTAGGAGGAGTAACACACGTGGTGGGAAGCTGAACTAGGTCTCGACGTGTGTGGCCATACCAGTGGACAGATCCTTAATAACCAGGGTCTTTTCATCCTACCTGGCAATTACTGTATCCAGAGAGGGATAGTGTCATTAGCTATTGCTGATTGGTTGTTTCCTGGCTTTACCTGATTGGAAGTTTTTGGCTGAAAGGGGATGCTGATGTCACCGTGGGGCAAAGCTAGATAGGTGTGTCTCCATGTATTGTTTTGGAGTGCCAGGCTGTTTCTCTGGCTGCAGTCATACTGTGTTAGCTCAGGGATTGGGCTGCCAGGAGAGAGTGACAATACTCGATACACCTGATAGCTGAGAAAACTGAGACCCAGACTTAAGTGCACAGCGGAGCTATGGATAAAGGTCTGTGTGTAATGTGCTCTCACAGGATTAGCCGGCATTTGCTCTAAGAAGAGAGGAACAGTCCAGGTCCAGGTCTAAGGTTCTTAGGTAGAGCAATGTGGCTTGGAGGATCAGTGACAACCAGAGAAGGAAGCAGAGAAAGCTTCTTGGAGGTGACGCCATTTGTATAACCCTAGAAGTGTAATCTCGTTCTTGGACTCCTGGCCAGCAGTATTTGGCACAGCCCCTGCCTGCAGCAAGGAGAATCCAGTCATCTAAGGGGCCTGTAGACAGAATGTGCCCACAGAGCCTGCACGAGGGCAGGCTGGGCTTCCTCCAGACAAGCCTCGGGCCACAGTTTTGGCCATTGGTCATCTCAGGATTTGCTTGCATTGTTGTAACACAGAATTGAAAGCTAGTACCTGCTCATTTTCATATCAGGGTTCAGCACAAGATTACGTTCATTTCCTAGGTTTAATTTTACTTTGAAGCAGGGAAGGTGGGGGTGGTAATGTCTGTCACATGACAAGGTGACTCGGCAGGTAAGGACACTTGCAGTTTGGGAAAAGAGAACCAAGCTCCTGTTAAGTTTACCTCTGACCTCCGTATGTGTACCTTATCATTTGAGCAACTCCTCCTTCATAGATAGATAGATAGATAGATAGATAGATAGATAGACAGACAGACATTAAAAATAAAAGCATCATGTGATAAAGTGACAGAGTGTCTAAGAAAGACTGGCACTCTGGGCTTGTTGGCTCACACCTTTAATCCCAACACTTGGAGGCAGAGGCAGCTGGATCTCTCTGCTCAAGGCCAGCCTGAGCTGCTTTCAGGCCAGACCTAGTAAGAATCTGTCTACTTTTTTTTTTTTTTTTTTTTTTGGTTTTTTGAGACAGGGTTTCTCTGTGGCTTTGGAGCCTGTCCTGGAACTAGCTCTGTAGACCAGGCTGGTCTCGAACTCACAGAGATCCGCCTGCCTCTGCCTCCCGAGTGCTGGGATTAAAGGCGTGTGCCACCATCGCCCGGCTAAAAATTTTTTTACTTTTTTTTTTTTTTTTTTTTTGGTTTTTCGAGACAGGGTTTCTCTGTGGCTTTGGAGCCTGTCCTGGAACTAGCTCTGTAGACCAGGCTGGTCTCGAACTCACAGAGATAAGAATCTGTCTAAAACAACAAGAGAAGGGCTGTGCAAGCCTGTGCGCATGCACCTGTGCTTGCGAAGAAGCCAGAGGAGGACTCTTGCTCTCATTCTCTGTCATCTTCCACCTTATAACCTTGACACAAGGTCTCTCAATAAACCTGGAGCTAGACAGCTACCTCTGCTCCCCTCTTCCCCACCATGCTGGGGTCACAGGGGCACATATAACCATACATGGCTGTTCATGTAGGTTCTGGGGGATTGAACTCAGGTCCTCATGCTGTGTAGCCATTTAACTCTGGGAAAAGGTGTTTTTTTTTGTTTGTTTGTTTTTTGTTTTTTTTTGACATAAAAAGATGTTGCTTGGGGTTAGGGGCATAACTTAGTAAAGTGCTTACCACACGGGCATGACACCCAATGTGGGGCACATATTTCTACCTAGGGCCTGAGAGAGCTGGGGAGAAAACCCAACAAAGCTTCCTAGTGGTCTGGTGCTTCTACCTTGCAAAGGTGCAGCTCTGTCATACAGTAGCTGGCATGTTAAGTAGAAACAACAAGCTAAGTAAAAATGCCTGCTACAGTGTGGGTACCAACTTCCTAGAGCTGGGGTGGTTAAATGCAACTTCCCAATGAATGCAACTCATGGTAAAATGCAGCTCTAGGCCTTTTGACCAGGCCCACAAGGAATGAAGCTCGACTCTCATTGACCTGAGCAGGGGCAGAATCATATGCCAGGGCAAAACCACATTGTTGAGTTTAAGGTTTGACTCACAGAGTCAGAGAACACTACAGGTGCACAGTAAAACAGGTACATACAGAAAAAAACCTTTAAACAGTTTACGGGGTGCATAAGTGCTTAAGACAGTCATAGGAAAAAATAAACAGTTTAAAAATAATTAAGTCGGGCTGGAGAGATGGCTCAGTGGTTAAGAGCACTGCTTGCTCTTCCAAAGGTCCTGAGTTCAATTCCCAGCAACCACATGGTGGCTCACAACCATCTGTAAGGAGGTCTGGTGCCCTCTTCTGGCCTGCAGACATGCACACAGACAGAATATTGTATACATGATAAATAAATAAATATTTAAAAAAAAATAATTAAGTCAAGTCTTTAAAGAAAGAGTAAAGTAATAATAATAAAAAAAAGAATAGCCACATAAAATTGGGAAATGCATGGGGAGTCTGGATCCTGAATGGTGCTTTGTTGACTTTGAATTTTTTGAATGCTGATGAGAAAACAGCAGCTGCTGAGAGACATGGGATTATAAAAGGAACTGCTGGGGCTGGAGAGAAGATGACTCAACAGTTGGGAGAGCTGGCTGCTCTTCCAGAGGACCCAGGTTCAACTCTCAGCACCCACATGGCAGCTTGCAGCTGTCTGTAGGTCTAGTTCCAGTGGATTTGACACCCTCATGCCAATACACATAAAATAAAGTTAAAGTATGTATAAAATAAATAAAAGGAACTGCTGAATTAAATGAGCCTAGATACTTTAGGGGTATCTTAACTTTAAAATGGAATTCAGAAAATGTATTTCATTGGGGGAGAGGTTGTGCTTTTGTTTCCACAGGTAATGAAAGGCTGTGAATTCCTTCAAAACCAACAGAGACCAGATTTAAATGGGGGAGACTCCCTGAAAATCTTGGCTACTGACATAAAGAAATAAACCTAGAAAAACTATGAGATAGTTGATATAGATGCTGACCCCTTGAAATGGGAACAGCTGTGAGACTGGATGAGACATGATAAATCTTGCTGGTGACAGAGTTACATACCATCCTTTCAGATGGCATGGATATAGGTTTGGTTATGCAGTCCAAACAAACTTATAAAGCTGAGAGATGTCTTTTACCTGCTCAAACATAAAACAAACAAAAAAAATCATCTTTGTCTGGCTTGTGTACAGTGCATAGTCCATACTTGTGTTAATGCAGATATGTATGTTACCTTTGAAAGTTTGTGTGATTTTACGGCAAGGGAACCAGACACCAGTGAAAATGGGTGGCCCCAGTGTTCCAGCCTTTTAGAGTGCCTCTGTTTAGTTTCCTCAGAGTTCCGTGTTTGGAACAACTTCAAGACTGCTAGCTAAGATGGTCCAGTCTCACAGACTATTCTAACCAGGACTTCAGATAAGCCTTATACTTTGTTATTACACAGAAATTGGGCAAAAAAATTTATAGCTAGTTTTCTTAGGACTCAATCATTATTTAAATTTTCTCAGGGTCCCTTGGGGGATATGTTACCCCCAGACAACAAAAAGCAGTAGAAAGCACAATATCCATATTCTCAAGAGGTGGAGTGAGTGGTTTTTGGTCATTCAGTGGATTATGCATGTTTGTCATTATTTAGTGGTGATATAGGAATATAGGATAAAAAGACAACTATTCATCTCAAATATCTTACATTGGTATGGATTTTTGTATATCAATACAAATTTAAGGTTATTTTTGTTATGCTGTATATATACATATATATATATGTATACATATATATATATATGTGTGTATATACTCTTGTTTAAGGTATTGTACCTATGCCGCTCATTTAAAAATGTAATATAAAGGGGCTGGAGAGATGGCTCAGAGGTTAAGAGCATTGCCTGCTTTTCCAAAGGTCCTGAGTTCAATTCCCAGCAACCACATGGTGGCTCACAACCATCTGTAATGGGGTCTGGTGCCCTCTTCTGGCCTTCAGGCATACACACAGACAGAATATTGTATACATAATAAATAAATAAATAAATTAAAAAAAAATGTAATATAAAGTTCTAGTTCTTTTTTTTTAAAATATTTATTTATTTATTTTGTATGCAATATTTTGTCTGTGTGTATGCCTGCAGGCCAGCAGAGGGCACCAGACCCCCTTACGGATGGTTGTGAGCCATCATGTGGTTGCTGGGAATTGAACTCAGGACCTTTGGAAGAGCAGGCAATGCTCTTAACCTCTGAGCCATTTCTCCAGCCCCAAAGTTCTAGTTCTTGAAAGCCATTATTACAAACTGTTTATGATATTCAAGAAACAGGTTAGTAGTCATCTATAACAATCAAACTTGTAGTCATGTTAAGTATGTTTCTAAGGTTAAACATACATACTTTAAATAGGTTATCTTCAAATGGTTCAGTGAACTACAGAATATGTCATTTAAAATACTTAATAACCTAAGGAATTTCATGACAGTGAAGCACCTCTGTTCCTGGCAGCACCAATATACATAAAAAGATGATGGACATTGAAGAACCTCCATATGGAGTTTGCTTTTATTGTGACAAAACTAGCCATTTGGGCAAGAAATTGTTGTTGCCTTGAAAGCTGACAGTGTGCTGTACAAACTGGACAAGCAGAACACAAACTTTGTCGAACTTTGCCAAGACAAGGCAGGAAAGTCCTTCGAAATTCCTGCTTCATAGAAAAGTTTGCCACATATTCTAGGCCTGTAGGCTGAAGTTGGATGCCCCGGTATTGCAGAGGAACCTTGGGTGGTTGTCCAGGTAGCCAGCTATTTTTGTTATTTCTATATTTTTGGAAGTTGCTTGTTCTGCACTTCCTGTTTACTCAGGTAATAGTATATCCTTCTCAGGTCTGTGATGGAGTTGAAGATGAAATAGTTATAGTTATGTTTTCTTTGTTACCAAATTCAAAAAAGAAACTTACATAAAGAAATGTAGTTTATAAGGTTGAGAAACATAAAAGTTAAAACTGTCTAAGGAAATGTTTTGAAATCTAAAAAAGATAATTTTGTGTTGGTAATACAAGTTTGTTGAAAGAGGTTTCTGTCCCACCTGGTCCTGCAGTCGTTTAGTCCCAAAGAAATACACAGAGGTCTACATTAGTTATAAACTGATTGACCTAGTAGCTTAAGCTTCTTAATAATTCTTATAAACTTATATTAGCCCATAATTCTGGTCTGTGTTAGCCACGTAGCTTGGTACATTTTTCGGCGAGGCAATCACATCTTGCTTCCTCTGTGTCTGGGTCATGACTGCAGACTGAAACTTCCCTCTTCCCAGAATTCTTGTTGCCCTGCCTCTACTTCCTGCCTGGTCACCCCACCTATACTTCCTGCCTGGCTACTACTGGCCAATCAGCGTTTATTTAAAATACAAGTGATGGTACAGACCACTGTCCCACAGCACAAATTAGGATAGAAAGTAAACTAGCTATACAACTTTGGACTCACCAAAATAGGATAGATAATGGACTATTTTCTCTGAATTTGCGATATGCAAATGGATTGGATATTGTAAATGTAATTCTTACTTGATAATTGTTCATATTGTATATAGTGTATGTTAAAGCTAAAACTTTTATTTAGACAAAAATGGAGAAATGTTGTGGAAAATTTGTTTAACTATGCAAAGATGTGCTGTATTTGTTTAATATGTGGAGATGCGTTGCTTTTTTACCTTGCCTGCCTAAGGCACCTGATTGATCTTATAAAAAGTTGAATGTTCAGTAGCAAAGGAGAGAGTCTAGGTATTCCTTGCACTAGAGTAAGGAGGAGGAGAAATTAGTCTCGGGAGAAGAAAGAAAAAGATACCAGGGTGCAGCCTTGTGGTTTTTTACCTCGCTTCCATCTTGTACCTCCTGTTTCATCTCTGTGTCCTCTGGTGTCTCTCCCGTGCCTAGATTCATCTCTTCTTCCTCTTTCTCTGCCCAGAATCCTGCCTACTTATTGGTCATTCAGCTCTTTATCAAACCAATCAGAATATGCTTTGGCAGAGACACATCTTTACAGTGTACACAAAGATTATTCTACAACACTGGATGGTTGCTCTGTTCTGAAGTATAAGTGAAACTGACCTCTGACCTTGCATGGACACGCAGTGCAGTGTACATATATACATACACAAAGGCACACACACACACTGCTAATCTAAGTCTAGGATATTGGAATATGCTTGCAATTCCACTTATTCAGAAGGCTGAGGCAGGAAAATATCAATGTCAAAGCCAGTATGTGTCCTATTTTAGCAAAAAAAAGACAAGAAATAAGGGAAGGAGAGAGACAGAAGGAAAGAAGGAGGGAGGGAGGGAGGAAGGGAGGGAGGGAGGGAGGGAGAGAAGTTTGCTGACTTTTCATCTGCCACCATTATTTTCCTCAGGTCCACATGGCTGATGACAGACTGCTATAATAAAGGAATCTCCACATTTTTAGTAGCTAATAAGAATGACTACATTTTTGGGCTTGGGTTGAAAAGATGACTCACAGGGTAAGAGCACTGGCTGCTTGAGTTTGAATCTCAGCACCCACATGGCAGCTCACAACCATATTTAGCTCCAGTTCCCTTGTAGTCTCTGAGAGCACCAGGCATGCAAGTCATGCACAGATATACATGTAGGGAAAACAACTATACACATAAAAAAAGGACAAAATCCTGTTCTGGGAAGATAGCTCAGTTAGTAAAGTGTTGCTAGGCAAGTATAAACCTGGGTTTGTTTTCCCAGTATCCACATAAAGACGGACATGGTGGCATATGCTGGAGAAGAGGAGACAAAAGGCTCCCTTGAGCTCTCAGACCAGCCAACTAAACCTGGTGTCAGGTTTAGTGAGGGACCCTGTTTCAAAAAATAAGATGGAGAGGATTGAGGAAGACACTCAGTGGCAGCCTCCAGAAACACACATACCTTTACATAGACATATATATATATATATATATATATATATATATATATATATATATACATACATACATACAAATATATTTATGTGCCGGGCAGTGGTGGCGCACACCTTTAATCTCAGCACTTAGGAGGCAGAAGCAGGCAGATCTCTGTGAGTTCGAGTCCAGCCTGGTCTACAAGAGCTAGTTCCAGGACAGGCTCCAAAACCACAGAGAAACCTTGTCTCGAAAAAAAAAAAAAATATATATATATATATATATATATTTATGTCTATGTAAAGGTGTGTATATATATTTATATACCCAAAGATCCTAAGCAATGTTAGTTAATTGATGAGGAAACTAGAGAATAAAAGCAAGCAAAAAAATTTATACAAAGAGTACCCGTTAAAAGATAATGTTGGACCAGGTGATGGTAGCGCACACCCTCAATCCCAGTACTTGTGAAGCCGAGGCAGGAAGATCTCTGTGAGTTTGAGGTCAGCCTGGTCTACAAGAGCTAGTTCTAGGAGAGCAAAGGCTGTCACACAGGGAAACCCTGTCTTGAAAAACAAAACAACAACAAAGGAAACAAAAACAACAACGAAAAATTCACCCTAGTGAGACTGATTACCTTGCAAGCCTGATGACCTAAGTTTGATCCCTAGAACCTAAGAAAACTAGACTCAGTGGTTCAGATCTATAGTCCTAGGACCCTTGTGGATAGATGGAAGGTAAAGACAGGAGACTCAATAGGAAGCTAGCATATACAATTGTAGTGACAAAAACAAAGGGGAGAACTGCCTCCTGCAGTCTTCTGACCACGTGTGCCCAGCAAACCCATGACCCCTTCCCCAAATAAATAACAACCTTCTTTAAAAATATTATGGCTACAGAGATGGCGCAGCACTTAAGAGCATGTAATGTTTTTGCAGGACTGGGTTTGGGTTCCCAGCACCCACGTGACAGGTCACAAGTATCTGTGACTCCAGTTCCAGGGAATCTGATGCTCTCTTCTGGCCTCTGTAGGCACTGCATGCATGTGATGGGTACTGTATTATATACATGCAGGCAAAACACTCATGCACAGGTAGATGTGGTGGCATCCTTTGAATCCAGCACTGCGGAAGTAGAGGCAGGCAAAGCCACATGAACTGAAGGCCAGCCTAATCTACATAGTGAGTTCCAAAACAAACTAAAACCCAACAAACTACCACCAAACATCAAACAACTACAAAACACATAAACTAAAAATAAATCTACTTAAAAAAGATTTATTTCTTATATATACATTATTCTGCCTGCATAAATGCCTGAATGCCAGAAGAGGGCACCAGATCTCATTACAGGTGGCTGTGAGCCACAATGTGGGTGCTGGGAATTGAATTCAGGACATCTGGAAGAAGAGCCAGTACTTTTAACCACTGAACCATCTCTCCAGCCCTAAAAATAAATCTTAATTTAAATGGTGGCTGACAAGATGGCTCATCAGATAAAGGCACTTGCCTGATGACATGGTCCATCTCCAGAACCCGCAGGGTGTGAGAAAATATTTCTACAAAGCTGTCCTCTGACTCCCACACAGATTATGGTACATGCACACACACATACATACACGGAAAAATTTAATACAATGGTGAAAATCTGTGTGCATATATCTTTGTTTATATTTTGAATTATTTTCTACTTTTTCTGGAAGTGGAATTACATACCAAAGACTAAAAAAGGTTCCTATTTTTTTATTGCCTGTTTTGAGACAGGGTCTCACTATGTAGCCCTAGCTAGCATGGAACTTACTGTGTAAATCAGGTTGGCCTTGAACTCACAGAGATCTGCCTGTTTTTGCTTTCTCGAGTACTGTGCTGTCACACTTGGCTAGAACATTCTTTGCTTGTTTGTTTGTTTTTCGAAACAAGATTTCTCTGTGTAGTCCTGGCTGTCCTGGAACTCATTCTGTAGACCAGGCTTGGCTCAAACTCAGAAATCTGCCTGCCTCTGCCTCCTGGGTGCTGGGACTAAAACACGTGCCACCCCAGCAGCAGAATGTTCTTAAAATGCCCATTGTCTGCAGAAGAAAAAAAATCTGTGCATCAACAGTCACCATCTAAAGCAGAGTAGGCTCAAGGGAACAACAAGCAAAATGACCTGGGAGCTCAGTGGTGAGCTTGCTAAAATTGGTTGCAACTAGACAGACCTCTGAGGAAAGGCTTATTTAAAACAACTGACCCCGGGTCATCTGGAAGAGCAGCCAGAGCTGTTGACCATGAACCATCTCTCCATCTCCGAGGAAAGGCTCTTCATGTATGCAGGAGGAAGGAAATGGTGTGAGCTAGGCACAGATATGCACTCACAAACCCAAGTCACAGTGGGGGAAAGGGGAACAGCCTGGGAGGTCATCATGGGCTCAACTGTGAAGTTAGGCAATTTGGATTTACTCTGTTAGTGCCACCAAACACTTTCAGGCAAGAAGCAATAGAGTCATCATTATGTCTTCATAATTAGGCTGCAGCCAGGTTGGGGTAGGGGTAGGAGTGGAGTGGGACAAGCCAGGAACCTGTAAGAGCTGACTGACTACTGATGAAGCCCTAGGAACACAAACGGAGGGGATAACAGGGATGCAGGGAAAAGAGGATGCTGCGGCTACTCTCTATACATCCTCAGGATCATAGAGGAATTGACCAAATGTTGCCGGATGAAACTGGGCTTTGAGACAGAGGTCAGTTATTTTCAATTGTACCTCGCAGACATACCCTATAATAAGAGACGGCAGGCGGACAGGAAGGACAGGAAGTTGTTTCGGACACCTTCCTGTTTTGACATTGGGAAGAACTGCAGGACATTTCTGCAGTTTGGACTATTTTATCTCTCATGCTTCCCTTTGGGGAATCAGCTTTCTGAGGAGATTTCTTAAGGCTTTCAGAACTTGGGCTGAGATGGAGGACTGAGCATCTGTGCTGGGAATGTCTGTGAACTTGCCGTGGGAAAGAGGATAATTCCCACAATCATTTCAAAAGCTGGATGACATTATCAATAATCTGTTTACCTCAAAAAAGAAATCAAAGATCCTCCAAAATTTGATAATTTGGGGGAGTACCGAATCTATTAAACTATTTGTTCCTTTTAAAGAGGAAATCCTTCCCAGATTCTTCAAGTTTTAGGATTTCTGAGTCAAACCCAGTGAATCTGAATCACCTACCGAGAGACCCCACCTTCCAGCATGGGGGCCACGCAATCTCTTCTTGTTTTTCCTTTCTCTTTCCTTCAAAGAAGTTGCTTAATTTTTTATTACACTATCTATTGATTGTGTGTGTTTCTGTGCTAGCACACATGTGAAGGACAGAGGACAATTTGCAAAAGTTGTTTCTCTAGCCACCATGTAGGTCCTGGGTATCAAACTCAGATGGCCAAGCTTGGTGGCAAGTACCTCACTTGCTGAGCCACCTTACTGGTCCCTTGTGTAGTTTTCTGATTGAGAGACTGAAGGGGAGTCTTGTGGGCAGACTTCGGAATGGAAGGAGTCTGGGAGGAGGCCCAGGAGCTTGTCACAATAGCCTAGCCGAGATTTTCTTCAGCTCCACAGGCGTTTTTATTTCCACTGGCTAGTTAGCTGACAGCTTGTCCGAGTGGAGATGAGGGATGGAAGGAGGTGGCAAGCTGGTGCCTTATCAAGCTCATGCCTTATCGCAGTTCCAGAGGCTGGAGGACACTGATAACGGAGCTGCAGTACTGGGGCCAGAGTGTTCGCGTGTTTGGACAAGGGCTAATGAATGAACAGGAGCTAATTGATAGGCTCTTGGATCCTGTGCATGATGGTCAGCTGATCTATCTATAACAGTGTGATAAATGTCCCATTCAGTCCAGGGCAGTCACAGCTCAGAGAGACCCAGTCAGACCCTGTTACTGATCTGATGGCAGGTGCATGGGGTAATCACTGCCTCACCACAAATGTGTCCTCCGCAGGGTAGTCTCTGTTCCAGGAGACAGAATGAGATTCTTCCTGGGCAGAAATGTCACATGTGATTCTTTTTTCCACAGAGGAAATCTTCACACTGCAATAGAGCAAGCAACGAATTCTTGCTATTGTTTATTTTTAAAATAACAGCACTAATAATAAAAGACAGCAAGCAAAATGGCTCATGCTTATAATCCCAGTTCTTTGGAGGCTGAGGTAGGAGGATCGCCAGAAGCTCAAAGTCAGTGAGTTTCAGATCAACCTGAACTGAGAATGGGACCTTGTCTCAGAACAGAACAGAGCAGAAAGCAGGGCCTGGAGATATGCTTAGCGGTTAAGAGCACTTGTTTTTGCAGAAGACTGGGCTTTGATTCTCAACACTCACATGGTGGTTCAGAACCACCCATAACTACAGGGGCCCAGACACCTTCTTCTGACCTTTACGTGCACACACCTACACGAAGGCAAAACATTCTGGGGTCTCTGTGCTGTCCTACTGCTCTGTGTTCTATCCTTTATCAAATTCCGCTCTGTCTTAGTTAGAGTTGCTATTGCCGGGATGAAACACCATGACTGAAGGCAACTTAGAGAGGAGAGGGTTTATTTGGCTTACACTTCCACATCACAGTTTGTCATTGAAGGAAGTCAGGATAGGAACTCATCTGAGCAGGAATTTGGAGGCAGGAGCTGGTTGGTGCAGAGGCCATGAAGGAGAGGTGCTTACTGTCTTGCTCCTCATGCTCAACCTGCTTTTTTTTTCCCCCTGAGACAGGGTTTCTCTGTTTAACAGCCCTGGCCATCCTGGAATTCACTCTGTAGATTAGGCTGATCTCGAACTCACAGAGATTCTCCTGCCTCTGTCTCCAGAACACTGGGATTAAAGGTGTGCGCCACCACCACCCAGCTCAGCCTGCTTTCTCAATAGAGGCCAGGACCACCAGGCCAGTGATGGCACCACCTACAATAGGCTGGGCCCCTCCCCATCAGTCACTAGTTAAGAAAATATGGATGGGTGTGGTGGCACATGACTTCTAAACCCAGCACTCGGGATTCAGAGACAGGTGGACCTTTGAGTTCGAGGCCAGCCTGCTTTATAGAGTGAGTTCCAGGACAGTCAGAGCTATGTAGTAAGATCCTGTCTTGGGAAAAACAGTAACAACAAAAACCAACAAGAAAATTTTGCACAAGTTTACTTTCATCCCGATTACATGGAGGCATTTTCTCAACTGAAGCTCTTGTTTCAGATGGTTTTAGCTTGGGTCAGTTGGCATAAAACTATCCAGTACACTGTCTAAATCTCTCACTGTAAAGAAAATATCCAAGAGTTTTTTTTTTTTTTTTTTTTTTTTTTTTTGTGGGGGAAGAGTGCAATAGTAAGTTCTCTGACATGGCGAACCCATTATCAAGAGTATGAAGCAGGGTCAATGAGATGGATCCGTAGGCAAAGACACTTGCTGAGCAAGCCTCATGACCAAAATCCATCCCCAGAACCCATGTTGAGAAGGAAGGAGAGGACCAACTCCAGTATTCTCTTATGGCTTCCACACACCCCCCACCATCATGTACACACATATACACACTAATAAAGACATAACTTGCAGCTGGGCAGTGGTGGCGCACGCCTTTAATCCCAGCACTTGGGAGGCAGAGGCAGGTGGATCTCTGTGAGTTTGAGTCCAGCCCAGTCTACTTAGTGAGTTCCAGGCAGCCAGAACTACACAGAAAACCCTGGCAAAAAAAAAAAAGAAAGAAAGAAAAAGAAAAAAACCCCAAAAACAAAAAAGGCAAAAAAAGAGGTGGAGGCAGGAAGATCAGGAATTCAAGGTCATTCTTGGCTGCATACTAAGTTCCAGGCCAGTTTGGGCTACATGAAAATCGGTCTCAAAAACACAAGCCAACAGGGTCTATTAAAATAGGTCATCTGGTAAAAGCACTTGCCTCAAAGCCTGATGACCTGAGTTCAGTCCCTGGGACTTATATGGTTAGAAGGCGAGAAGTCTACTCCTACAGATCATTCTTTGACCTCCACATGCCTACTGTGTGTGACACTCAAGTTCACACAAATGTATATATAAACAAATTTTAAAAAATTAAACAAAATAAAGTTTAAAATTTTTGTCTTGTTTGAGACAGGGTTTCTCTGTGAAACAGTCCTGGCTGTCCTGGAACTCATAGAGATTCCATCTGCCTCTGTCTCCAAGTACTGGGTTTAAAGGCATGTGCCACCACAGCCCGGATGAAAACTTTATTTTATGTGTATGAGTATTTTGCCTGCATGTATACCACTTGTACACCACTTACCTGCCTTCTGCCTGAGGAGGCCAGAAGAGGGTGTCAAATACCCTGGAACTGGAGGTGCAGACAGCTGTGAGCCACAGTGTAAGTGCTGGGAAGCTCAAGAGCCAGCTAGCCTGGAGTACTCTACTGTATAGCAGCAAAAAGACTGCCCAGGAAATAAATAGCTCAGCAGGTGAGGGCATTGGCTGCTAAGTCTTTAAGTTCAGTCCTCATCATTCACACAGTGGAAGGAGAAACCCAACTCCAGAAAGTTGTCTTTGGGGCCTGGAGAGACTGCTTAGTGGTTAAGGGTACCAGGAATGCACATGGCACACACACACACACATAGATGTAGGCAAAATATTCATACACACAAAATAAATAAATCTAAAACAACAAAAGATGGATAGGACCGGGCATGGTGGTACATACCTTTATTCTCAACACCCAAGGGGCAGGAGGCAGATGGATCTCTGTGAGTTCAAGGCCAGCCTGGTCTGCAAGAGCTAGTTCCAGGACAGGCTCTAAAGCTACAGAGAAATCTTGTTTTAAAAATACAACAACAGCAAAAAGAAGATAGAAAGCAAGACAGCTGACATTGACTGACCTTTGGCCTCTACATACATGCACACATATGCATGTACATCTTCACATTTATATGCACATTCATATTATACATGCACATACCATAACACAATACACATAAATTAAAAGATAGTATACCGCAAGGTTGGAGAAAAGGTTCAGTGGTTAGAAGCACTTGCTGCGTTCTTAGAGGATTTGGGTTCAGTTCCAAATCTTACATGGTGGATAGTTCACAACTGTTTGTAATTCCAGTTTCAGGGGTTCTGATACCCTCTTCTGGACTCTGAGGGCACTAGGCAGGAACACAGTGCACACAAATACATGCAGGAGAAACACACACATAAATAAAAACAATCTTTAGAAAAGTAGGATCCCACAGTAAGAGTTGTGGAGTGCATTGCTTTGCCTGGCAATGCGAGAGAGGACCACTCTGAGGAGATGACATTTGAACTGGGTCTCAACGGAAGGGAAGGATAGATAAAGACACGGGGAAAGGAGCATCCTAGGTAGAGGGATATATAACGGTCCCCAGGCTCTCTATCCTGTTCGCTGACGGAAGAAGCAGAGGCGGGAGGATGGGTGTGTGTGGAAGAGACTGGTTAGAAGGTGAGATGGGAGACAGAAAGGAACCTTTCTGATGAGGCCTCCTCTCGTCTCTCCTCATTTGCTGGCGCTGTCAGCTGCTTACACTCTATTTTTTAGACAAACGTGAACTTTTTTGTTCTTCAAACAAGCTGTTCTCTTTTTATATGAATGAGTTTTGTGCAGATTGTCCCCTCAAGCTGGAATTTATGGCTATAGCCATTTTCTCCTCTCTTTTCAGTAATACAATTAGTTCTGTAACTTGGCACAGTGGTGCACACTTTTAATTCTAGCACTCAGGAGGCAAGGGCAGAGGATCTGTATAACTCTGAGGCCAGTCTGGTTCCTGAATAGCCAGGGTTACATAGAGAGACTTTGTCAAAATAAAATAAAATAAAATAAAATAAAATAAAATAAAATAATCTTGGCAGGGCATCTAGAGCAAGTCTCCTATCTGATATGAACTGCCTGCCTACTTCTGGACTGCTATATGAAAGGAAAAAGGAGTTTCTGTCTTGTTTGACACACTGTTCTCTTGCTTTCTTTTTGGCTTCTTTAGACATGGTCTTTCTGTGTATCTCAGGCTGACATAGGCTCATGCCATCAGGCCTGCTCTCTTGAATGATTACAAGTGTATATCACTATGCTCACCTTGGATATTTTATTGTAGCTTGGCTTCTGTTCTTTCTTTTGTCTGGTAAGTTTTCTGTTTTCCTTCATTCTTTCTTTTATTTTCCTTTCAGACAGGATCTTACTCTGCGCCCCAGGCTGGCCTTGAATTTAGTCCTCATGCCTCAGCCTCCTGATTGCTGTGGTTACAGGTAGGCACTATCATGTTTGACTTGACTTGTGAATTCTTACTTTTATCTGTCAAGGCCAAGCTCTATGTATCACTTTTTCTATGCTCTCCAAGGGAAGTTTCTTCCCTTCATTTAGTTCTCACCAAATGTCTCCAGCAGATGACTTTTTCTATGTCTTTGCTGTACTTTGCAATCTTCAGTGACCAATGACTAGGAGGCTAATAAAATGTCACACCGTGGTATCTGAGGAGTTTGCAGTCTACAAAGAAAGACAGATGTGGAATGAGATAATTGGGTAGTGGCCAAAATACACTCTCTGGAGGGCAGTACAGCCATCCCTCATTCTTCCTTCATTCTCAGCTCCCATGTGTAGTTCTATGAAACAACAAACAGCAAAGCAGCAAAGCAAGGAATGAGAAGTCTGAATAACCCAGCTCCTGAGAAAGTAACACAACGGGAATGAGAGAGGAAGTTAGGTAGTGTCAGGACAGCAGCCATAGTCACACTCACTGGGAAGAGGCACTTTCCAGTCCCCTCAAGACAGAAGGCACTGCTGCTTCTGGAAGCCAGCATCATTGATGCGTGTGGTCACTCTTCAAGATGGGGAAAGCTCCTTGGGGCTTTTGCTACAGAAGGTGAAATGTTGTAGAGCTGCAAGAAGACCAACCATTGCAGGACTCAGTCTTGACCTCAGAATCCCTGGAGAGTTCATTCTTTTTTTTTTTTTTTTTTTTTTTTTTGGTTTTTTGAGACAGGGTCTCTCTGTAGCTTTGGTGCCTGTCCCGGAACTAGCTCTTGTAGACCAGGCTGGCCTCGAACTCCCAGAGATCCGCCTGCCTCTGCCTCCAGAGTGCTGGGATTAAAGGCGTGCGCTACCACCGCCCGGCTTGGAGAGTTCATTCTTACAAGCAGGGAAAGTTTTGTTTGTGCTGGAATAACTTTGGTTTAGAAAAATGTTAAACAGTCTGAGTAGTTATAGAGAAATTGGCCAAGGATATGAAGGCTATATATTGGAAGTTCTACCTGAAAGTTTTTAAAAATACCTATTTTATGTTGTGTGTATGTGTGCGCTGACATATATACACATGAATGCAGGTGCCTGTAGAGGCCAGCGGAGTACGTTGGATCCTCTGGAGCTGGAGTTATGGGCCGTTTTTAGTTGCTTGAAGGTACATATTCAAGCAAGGGGTGAGTCATCTCTCAGCTCCTGTCTGTGTTATTGGAGGTTGTTGAAGATTATATTTGGTCCACAAACTCCTTACTACCTCCAGAAAGAAAGCAAATTAATATTGAAGACGATAACCAAGATAATATTGGGAAATTTATACATGAATATAGATGTAGGCTTCTGGTAGTCTTTATGAATTATAAGATTTATAAAAAACTGAAGACTAAACCTCTGAAACTTTACACCCACTTCAATGAAATGTTTTCCTCTATAAGAGTTGCCATGGAGCTGGGCAGTGGTGGCGCACACCTTTAATCCCAGCAGTCTGAAGGCAGAGGCAGGTGGATCTCTGTGAGTTCGAGGCCAGCCTGGTCTGTAGAGCGAGTTCCAGAACAGCCAGGGCTACACAGAGAAACTGTGCCTCAAAAAAAATACAACACCAAAAAAAAAAAAAAAAAAAAAAAAAAAAAGAGTTGCTATGATCATAGTATTTCATCATAACAATAAAACCCTAGCTAAGGGGCTGGAGAGGTGGCTCAGTGGTTAAGAGCACTGACTGATCTTCCAGAGAACTCAGGTTCAATTCTTAGCCACCACATGCCAACTCATAGCTGTCTGTATCTCCTCTTCCAGGAGATCTGATTCCCCCATACAGACATACTTGCAGGCAAAACACCTATATATATTACTACATGTATAAATACCTATATATATACATATATATAAACTAAGACAAAACCCTTGGTGGATTTGGGATCAGGACACTGTGCAGGCTGGTGGTCAAAAGCCAGGCTCAGGAAACACACTTATTAGCAATCTCTAGCAGGATATTAAAATTTTAAAAATCTCTATATGTATTGGTGATTTGCCTGAATATATGTCTGTGCATTGCCTACAGAAGCCAGAAGAGGGCATTGGATCCCCCTGGGGATGCAGTTACAGACAGTTGTGAGCAGTCATGTGGGTGCTAGAGATGGAATTTAGGTCATCTGGAAGGTCAACCAGTGTCCTTAACCACCAAGCCATCTCTCCAGCCCATGATGGTGTGTAAGACTGATTCTTGAATGTATTCAGCATGCTGAAAGCACATAGTAGCCCCAGACAACACTAGTCTAATTGCTGAGGACAGGTGAGAGGAAAGGCCATTCAGCTAACCTATAGACTTGGGAGGACCTGAAAGGTTGATGGTATTTGGGGGAAAAGTCACTCTGAGTAAGAGGAAAGAGATTCCTTTCTGCGGGCATTCTACTGACTCTGGGAGTGATGAGCACCAGGTATGCAGTGTGAGGGAGGAGCCTCTTCTGTGGCTCTTCTGAGGGAAGTTTCAAGGTTTCAGGGTTGGCTGGCTAAGTGTTGAAAGCTCTGACAGAGCCGGGGAAGGGGGACTTTATAACCACAGGGCTATCCAGGTACTCTGCTCTGTCAGGGAGTGAGGATAAATACACCTACGTATGAACTGGGCCTGAATAAACTCTCATGGAGAAAGAAGGTCCAGTAGTCAGAGGCCCAGTTGATAGTCATTAGATCCTGTTTGTAACACAGGGTATAGACCTGTTCTAGGTAAAGTTCTGGGAGAAAGTTCCAGCTGCCAGGGTAGTTGTCTAAACAACCTAATCGCTGAAAATAAAGACCAGGAAAGGAGAAGCAAAGACCAGTCAGACCACAGGGTAAAGAAAACTCAGTATGTGCTGTGTGCCTGCCTGTAGTCCCAGCTGCTCAGGAGGCTAAGACCATAGGTTCTCTTGAACCCAGGAATTCAGAACCAGATTGGTCAACACAGTGAGACACCAGCTCTTAAAACTGTTAATAAAAAGAGCTAGGCAATGGTGGCACAAGATTTTAATTCCAGCACTTGGGAGGCAGGAGCAGGCAGATCTCTGAGTCTGAGGCTAGCCTGGTCTACAAAGCAAGTTCCAAGATAGCCAGGGCTACTCAGAAAAATCCTGTCTCAAAAAACAAACACACAAATCAAAACAAAACAAAAGCAATTAATAAAAAGGAAGGCAAAATCAGTCAACAGAAGTGATTGCAGGTGCCCATTAAGGATTGTGTGGCCCTGGCTGTCCTGGAACTCACTCTACAGGCCAGGTTGACTTCAAACTCAGAGATCAAACTGCCTCTGCCTCCTGAGTGCTGCTGTGATTACCGCCGCCTGGTTCAATGGATCGTTTCAAATGTTTAATTTTATTATTTCGTTTATATGTGTGTGTGCATGCATGTATGCATATGTACATGTGCAGGTGCCTGCAGAGTCTAGCAGATCCCTTGAATCTGGAGTTATAGGCATTTGTGAAAGGTTTGGATCTGAACTCTGGCCCTCTAATAGGTCAATAAGCACTCTTAACCAATGAGCTATCTTTCTAGCCCCTAATAGTGGATGTAAGAGTAGATCTTTAAGGTCTGGGGAGAGAAGCATGAGAATAGAAACTAAAAGAACACTAGGGTGGTGATGTAGCTTGGTTGCTAGACTGTTTACTTACTAGACAGGAAGGCATGGATTCAATCTCCAATACTGCATAAAGTCGTCATGGGGAATAGAGAGATGGTTTAAGTGGTAAAGTGTTTGCTACACAAACATGAAGACTCCAGAACCCATGTAAAATCTGGGTGCAGTAGCACAGTTTATAACCCCAGTGCTGGAAATAAGTATCTAGAGACAGGTGGAGTCTTAGAGCTCACTGGCCCAACAGTCTAGTTGAACTGGTGAGCTCTAGGTTCAGGTAAAGACACTGTTTCAAAAAATAAGGTAGAAAGCAATATAGGAACACAATAAATGTCAACATCTAACCCCTATTGACATGTGTACAAATATGCACACACACACACACAAATGCATATACACATACTAAAAACAACATTCGGTGTGGCATATGCTCATTATCTCAGTACTAAGGAGGCAGAAGCAGGAAGATCAGAAATTCAGGTCGAATTTGGCTACATAGCAAGTTCTAAGATAGCTTGGAATGCCTGGGATCATATCTTAGAGAGATAAAGAAAGAGAGAAAGAGAGAGAGAGAAAGAGGAGAGAGAGAAAGAAGAGAGAGAGACAGAGAGAGAGAGAGAGAGAGACAGAAAGAGGAGAGAGAGAGAGAGAGAGAGAGAGAGAGAGAGAGAGAGAGAGAGAGAGAGAGAGAGAGAGAGAAAGCTGGGTATTGGTGCATGCCTTAAATACCCAGCACTCAGGAGGCAAAGGATCTCTGTGAGTTTAGGCCAGCCTGGTCTACAGAGCAAGTTTCAGGATAGTCAAAGCTACACAGAGAAACCCTGTCTTGAAAAACAAAAGCCAAAACAAACCACAAAAAAAAAAAAACCCAAATAAATAAACAAAACACCGAAGCAGGTTGTGGGTAAGCAGGACTCCTAGGTAAAAGAGATTCCAGTTATTGCATTCATGGTTGCAGCGCACCAGAGGAAAAGGGTAAAGGATGGGATGGGCTTGGAGCTTCAGCTATGTTTAGCTCTCACAAGAGCAGGCCCCAGTCAGGAAAAGAACTCACCTTTGTCTTGTGGAAGGAGAATCCTGGGAAGAGGGCTGGCAGCCAGAAAATTGCCAGCAGAAAGGGTTTATTTCATTTGATAGGTTACAGACCATTAAGGAGGGGAGCCGGGGTAGGAGCTCAAGCAGGAACTGGAAACCATGGAGGAATGCTGCTTACTGGCTTGACTCAAAACTTCAACGATCTTCCCTTACATAGCCTATGCCTACCTGCCTGGGGATGGTCCTGCCCACAGTGGGCTGGGCCCTCCTACATCAATTACCAATTAAGGAAATACCCACAGACGTGTACACAAACCACTATGATAGGGAAATTCTTCTATTGAGGCTCCCTCTTCCCAGGTGTGTTAAGATGATGACCAAAATTAACTATTGTACATGGTTTGTGCACCTCTATTCTATTCCTGAAGTGAGACTACCCTTTTATTTGGCTTACACTAGGTTTTAGTCATAACTAAAGTCTGGGTAATGACAGTGACATTGGGCCCTATGAAAGACTCAAGTTTGAAGGTGTCACTTTATAACTTCAACAATTTTACTTAATCTCCATAAAAGTTGATGACATGAAATATCACATAAGACATAAACACAGGCTATGAAAAGATGTATATGTTTTTAGTATTACTAGTTCTGGGAACTGGACCCACAGCCGCAGGCATGCTGAGTGTGAAGTCTATATCTGGGCTATACCTCCAGGCCCAGAAGATCCCTAGGTAACTGCTTTCAATGTACCAAGCACAGCAAATTAAAAGTAATCACACCGTTAATGAGCTCCTAAAAGTCTTTGGTGTTCTAACCTTGCATTTAACATTGTCGGGGTGAATCCAAGGTACCAAATCAGAAGCTTAAGACCCACAAGGAAGTCAATGCCCTCATTGCCAAAAATCCCCACTTTTGGTAGACCTCGCATAGTTAGGTTTTATCAAGCAGTTTCTGACTCAACGCTGATGTCAGTTTTCGCTCAAAGCTGGGGGCTCCAGGATATGATCAATGGACTCTTGCTTTGGATAGCAACCATGGGAGAAAGGCATACCAGAGCAAACCACCCAACTCATAACAAGGACACAAAAGGGGAAGGCAGAGGAAGGACTGGTCCCCTGTCCCCTCAGGGGCACCCCTTCAATGACCTCAACACCTCCCACCAGACCCTACCTCTGATATTTCTACTCCTCCAAGTAATGCCAAGAAGGAACCAAGCTTTTAAAACAGGGACTTTTGGGAGACACTTAAGACCCAAACTATAAAATATACTATTAGAAAACTGAAAAAAAAAAAAAAGAAGTGTTCTGTTTTGTTTGTTTGTTTGCTCTTTTATTGAGGCAGGGTTTCTTTATATAACAGCTCTGTCTGTCTTAGAACTCACTTTGTAGACCAGGCTGGCCTTGAATTCACAGAGATCCTTCTGCTTCTGCCTCTTGAGTGCTGGGATTAAAGAGAAACACCACCACTGTATGGCAAAAATGTTTGTCTAGCCGGGCGGTGGTGGCGCACGCCTTTAATCCCAGCACTTGGAAGGCAGAGGCAGGCGGATCTCTGTGAGTTCGAGGCCAGCCTGGTCTACAAGAGCTAGTTCCAGGACAGGAACCAAAAACTACAGAGAAACCTTGTCTCGAAAATTCAAAAAAAAAAAAGTTTGTCTATAGAAGTATACCAGATTATAAGATGTAGCCTTCCTTACAACTGGGAAATCACAAACTCTGGGAAAGCAGATGTGTCAGGTTCTAGGCTACACCTTATTGACTCTCATGCTTCCTAAGCCCAGCTGATGATTTCTGGTAATTGGCCACTGTAGATCATTCTGCTGCTGTCACTCTCTCCCCTCTTCTCCCTTCCCTTCCCTTCTCCTGCCCTTTCCTTTACTTTTCCCTCCCTTCCTTCCCTTCCTTTCTTCCTCTATTTCTTTCTTAAAGAGAGAGGGTGTGGCTACCGTGTTGCCCATGCTCACCTCTAACCACTGGGTTAGGGTGGTCTTCCCATTTCCTGTTGCAGAGCATCTGGGAGCACAGACCATACCAGGAGCACACAGATGCGGGCATTTGGGAGCACAGACCACACCAGAAACACACTGATGCAGGCATCTGGGAGCATAGACCACACCAGGAGCACACAGATGCAGAGCATTTGGGAGCACAGACCACACCAGGAGCACAGATTACACCAGGAGCACAGACCACACCAGGAGCACACAGATGCAGGGCATTTGGGAGCACATACCAGGAGCATAGACCACACCAGGAGCACATTGGTGCATTCTCTTCAGCAGATACACTCACAGGCTTCCTGAGAGGCAAGCTGTGAGGCAGGTCTGGCAGGAAGTTCCTGTCTGTCTTAGACATCATGCTCACGGTGGCATTTGACTGCGTGGTCCAGTGTCATTAGTCAGTCTATGAATGTGGAGTTTAAAGAGTGATAGACAGGACTCAAAACAAGTGTAGGTACAGAGAAAACACTAAAGGCTTTCCAAGGAAGAGGACCAGAAGTTCCCCTAAGGGAGACAGCTTCAAGACCTGATTGATGAGATTATAGAGAACATTTGATATTCTTTGCTGCCTAATAATATCTGAGCATTTTTCCCATTTTGAAGGACTTCCAAGCCAGATGGGAGGCAGAACCCATGAACTCTGATATGGTATTGGATACAGTTCCAGAAGTAAGGTAATAGTTTAGGATTTGGTCTACCTATGAAGTTCAAGCTCTCTAACTAGAGACATAGCATGCATCCTGAAGTGGGGAGAGGACTGTCATAATGATTAATGAAAAACATTTCTCAGAGATGGCAGAACTTATGGCACAAGCCACCTCCTTGCTTCTGGCACATTTGGTAGGCGGTAGGGCTTGAACCAGGCACTACTCTAGTCCACTGGGGAACAGAGAGTAAAAACTGGACAGTGGTTCAGAGTGTAAAGTCAGGGACCTTGGATTCTTGAATTGCAAGTAACAATCTAATTGGATCATACTTTATATAAATATTTATATAAACAGCTCTGTTAGACCTGAAAAAAAGCAGCCTTGATTTGGACCCTGTGCCTAATAGGTGGTGTTTGGGCCCTATTCTGAGACAACTTTTCTCCTTAGGATGAGAAATCTGTTGGGACAAAGGGAATTATTTACCCTAAATGGTCACTTCTTGATCACCCTCAGTGCCTGGAATTTGCTGACCCCAAAGCTTCTGCTTGTTTCCAGAACTGTACAGACCCTGCTCCTTGATGTGTTCTCCTGAGAACAGCAAGCATGGTGTCAGCACCTTTAGATCTAAGCTGTTGGTAAGGGCTGGGGAAGAGTTTGGACATGTGCACTTGGGCACGGTTACAGTGCAGGATGAAGCCATGCTCTTCATGTGTCAGAACTCCATGGACCCTTGAATTTTAAATTTGAATTTACGGCCGGGCGGTGGTGGCGCACGCCTTTAATCCCAGCACTTGGGAGGCAGAGGCAGGCGGATCTCTGTGAGTTCGAGACCAGCCTGGTCTACAAGAGCTAGTTCCAGGACAGGCTCCAAAACCACAGAGAAACCCTGTCTCGAAAAACCAAAATAAATAAATAAATAAAATTTGAACTTACTCTTCTGGGTTTTCATAAAGATGCATTTAATATGATATGGGGACTTAACTTTTTTTTTTAATTTAATGGTGTATTTTATTTAGACCCTTTTATGGATTTTTACAAATAGCATGTGGGTCTCCATAAATACTCTTGGCCTAGGCCCTACCAGTGTTATAGGAACTCAGTTAGGTGTCAGGTAGCTCTAATCTAAACTGACGTCATAATATTATATTGTTATAACAACATACCCAAGGATAGGCATTTTATAAAGAAGATTTACTTTGCCTCATGGTAAGTTCCAGAAGGTTAATACGTTCAAGTTCAGTCAGTCACATCTGATAAAATCTATTTTTAAAAGTTTTTAATTAGCATATTTTAATTATACATGATAGTTTCACTGTGTTATTCTCATGCATGTATATAATGAATTTTGATCTCATTCATCTCTCATTATTCTCTCTTATCCCTTTTACACTCTCCCCAATCTCCTCAACTAGTCCCCTCTACTTTCAGGTCTGTTGATGTGGATTAGGGTTTTTTGTAGGATGAGGGGTTATTTATAGGTGCGTGGGCTGCATCACTGAAGTGACTATGTCTTCCACCACAGCAACACCAATGGCCTATGGCTTTCCGGGAGGGGTGAGGCCTCATGAGTCATTTTTTACAAATAGCACTTAACTGCCCATAAATCCTTAAAGAAGGGTGGGACCTCAAGTGCCCCTCCTACCTTCATGACAGAATGTTGACCGGCCAAAGCTTGTGCAGGCCTTATTCTAGTAGTCCCAACTGCCAGGAGTTCAAGAGTGCAATGGCCAAGTCATGCCCAGAAGACAGCATTCTGCAACACCCCATCCCTTCCTCTGGATCTTACATCCCTTTTGCAACCACTTCTGTGATATTCCCTGAGCCTTGGAGGGGTGATGCAGATGTTCCAGTTTGGACTGAACATTCAATGGTCACTTATTCTCAGAATTTTGACCAGTTAGGAGTCTCTGCGATAACTGCTGCCCACTGAAAAAGAAGCTTCACTACTAGTCTACTGAGATCTTTATAGTAGACCATAACACGACAGAGAGCATTGCATGGGGGAGGTGTGTATGAGAGGAGCAAGCCTACAAGAGAGAAAGCAGTAAACTGAGGTAGCTGTACTCACAATGTATCAACTCACACTCAAGGTAATCTGTCTAATCCCTTGAGACCTTATGAACTCTCTGGAGATGGGCCTTAATCTCTCCCTTAGAGTGGTGCCCTGTGATGCAATTCCCTTCCACTGTACCTTACTCTTAAAGGTGCCACCACCTCTCAGTACCTTTACATTGTGGATCAAGCTTCCAGCCCATGAGCTTGTTTGATTATGATATATACAAGTATATACTATACTGAGCCAGGTGGGTCAATGTCACAACAGGGGAATCCACAGACACAGGTGACCTGATCTCGTGGGAGTGCACTGATTCTGGACCAACAGGGCGCCTGCATGGGACCAACCAAGGCTCTGTGTGTGTGTGTGTGTGAGACAGTTGTATATCTTAGCCTGTTATTGGGGCTCCTAGCAGTAAGATCAGGACCTGTCCCTGCAGCTTGATTTGGCTTTGGGGAATGCATTCTCCACGCTGCATTACCTCGCCCAACCTCGATGCAAGGGGAGGAGCTTGTTCCTGCCCCAACTTGATGTACCAGGCTTTGTTGACACCCATGGGAGGCCTGCCCATTCCTGAAAGGAACCAGAGGAGGATGGTGGGGTAGAAGGGAGGTGGAGGGAGGGAACAGAAGGAAAGGAGGGAGGAGAAACTGTGGTCGGCATGTAAAATAAATGAAAAAAAATTAATAAAAAACAAAGAAAAATAAAAACAACAACAACTAAAACCAAGTATACTATACTCAGTCAAATCCATCTCTCCTCACTCTATTTTTTCCTTTCTCTCCTGTTGGTCTTCTTCCTATTTCAAAAGAGCCCCCTTTTTAATTTCATGTCTTTTTGTAAGACTCTATATTCCATATGAGAAAGGGGGGGAAAATACCTCATATTTTTCTTTCTGATTTTGGATTATTTCCCTTAACAATATAATAATAAATTCCATCCATTTTTCTAAAAAATAATTTTTTAGGAACTTGGGCATAGTGGTATATGCCTTTAATACCAGCACCAGGAAGGCAGAGGCAGGCAGATCTCTGTGAATTTGAGGCCAACGGGGGCTGCATATTGAGACCTTGTCTCAAAAAGTTAAATTTTTGGACTGATTTTTATTTTATGCTTATGAATATTAGCCTGCATGTCTGTTTGTACTTCATATGTCTAGCTGTCACCCAAAGAAGTCAGAAGACGGCATGGACCTCCTGGGACTGGAGTTGAGCTGACTGTTGATATTATCAGGCACCCAGGTTGAGTCCATCATTTGGCTATGAGAATAGTGTCACTATAAACTGGGTGCCAGCAGGAGAACTTTGGAGGAACGGTCGTATTTGGACCATAGCAACTCAGGAAGCTGGTTACCCCTTGTGCTCACCCCACCCTTTAACTCTGTTCCGTTCGGATTACTTCCTTCCATCCTTCATTCCTTTTTTCCTTTCTTCCCTCCTTCCATATTCATTATTGGGGATTGGACCCAGGGCCTTATGTATGTTAGATCAACCTTGAGGATCACTCTGTCATAGAACTATATCTCCAGCCCCCCCTCTTCTTTTTTTGGAGACAGGGTCTCATTTTGCATCCCTGACTGGTCTGGAACTCTCTATGTAGACGAATATGGTATTGACCTTCTAAAGATCTTGCCTCCCAGCCTTCTTTTTACTTTTAATTTTGGGACAGGGTCTCACTCCAGCTGGCTGGAGTCACTCTGTATCCTAGGAACTTGTGATCTCTGCGTCTGGGAATACAGGTTGTACCACCAGGCCCAGTCTTCTTCAGTTTCCTTTGAAGTTCACTGTTAGGGTGAACAGTATCCATAGTCAACGCCAGACGTTAACTCCGTCACAGGTCCAAATCTTTAAAGAATCTAATTTGGGGAGGTGTTATTTCCAAATGTTTTTGAAAGGAACACTAATTAACTTGACCCAGGTGGGGTCACTTGTGACCCAGGTGGGGTCACTTGTGACCAGGAGTAAAGTCCTGTACACGTTGAGGAGGGAAATGTCATTCTGAAGTCACCAGATATATTAGAAGGCATCCACTGCAATAGGACACTTGACTCACCAGCCTAGGACAATGTCTTTACACATTGTTAGACCATAACCCATAAGCAAAGCTCTTTGGGCTGCCTGGTCTAGCCAGTAGGATCCTTGAAAGGAATGAATCACAGAAGAAAATAAGTGAAAACATTCTCCAATAAAAGTGCCCCTCCCAAGGATATCACTATGTAGAACTCGATTAGACCAAGCTGCCCTTAAATTTACAGAGATCCACCTGCTTCTGATAACCAGCACTGGGATTAAAGATGCACGGTAGCGCCGGGCGGTGGTGGCGCACGCCTTTAATCCCAGCACTCGGGAGGCAGAGGCAGGCGATCTCTGTGAGTTCGAGGCCAGCCTGGTCTACAAAGGCAGTTCCAGGACAGGCTCCAAAAAAGCTACAGAGAAACCCTGTCTCGAAAAACAAAACAAAACAAAACAACAAAAAAAAAATGCACGGTAGCATTCCTACATCATAAAGCCTTTTTAAAATAAACGAATGAATAAAATGGGAAAATATGAAAAGAAAATTACATTATGGAGTTGAATATGATGGTTTATCCCTATAATCCCAGCACTTGGAAGACTGACACAGGAAGACTACAGTGAATTTGAGGTCAGTCTAGAATTCTAGGGTTGGCCATCTTGGGCTCCAGAGTAAGAGTTTGTCTCAAAACATAAAAAAAAAAAAAAAGACAAAGATGGTCTGGTATTTGTGGTGTTACTTTCCTAGGATTGCAGTAGTATATTACCACAACTGGCTAGCTTAAAACAATAGAGATTTATTCTTTTTTTTTTTTTTAAGTCATTGGCCCTGTGATTTCTTTTTTTTTTTTTTTATTCTTTTTTACTTAAAAGAGATTTATTCTTTCATAACATTAGAGGGCAGAAGTCCAAAGGTTCAAAGTCAAGATGTTGGCAGGATTAGCACTTTTTGGAGACTCTGGGGAGACTACATGCCCTTCTAGGTTCTGGTAATTTTCAGTGTTCTCTGGCTTGTAGTTGTGTTGCTCTAGTGTCTACCATTGTCTTCAAACAGCCTTCCATGTATGGCTGCCTCAGATCCACCTCTCTCTCTCCCTTTCTCTCTTTCTTTTCTTTCTTTCTTTCTCTCTCTCTCTTTCTCTCTTTCTTTCTTTCTTTCTTTCTTTCTTTCTTTCTTTCTTTCTTTCTTTCTTTCTTTCTTTCTTTCTTGTTTTTCCCTCAGTGTAGCCATGGTTATCTGGAACTCACTCTGTACACCAGGCTGGCCTTTAACTCAGAGATCTGCTGGCTTCTGCCGCCTGAGGGCTGCTGGGCTTAAAGGAATTTGCCACCACCACCTGGCTCTTCATTTATTATAAGGATATTTGTCATTGGGTCTAGAGCCCACTTTTAATTAAAATGATCTCATCACCAGATCTTTAGTTATACCTTTGAAGACTTCTTTTCAAATAAGGTCATATTAGAGCTTCTATATCTAAGAATCTTAGTAGATTCTTAGAACTGACTGAAGTGGTATTAGGGTGTAATCATTCTCCCCAATATATTACTTGGTTGAAAAAAAATGAGAAAAAAACACCAACAAAATAAAACAGAGAAGTCATAGTGGTCTGTTATTGAGTTAAACATTTCATAAATGAAGCAATTCATGGGTGAGATGGGTATTGCCTGGTTCTTATTTGCAGGATTCTAGGAGAACACTGCAGAAGCAGCAACCACAAAGCCCGATAGCAAGCTAGGATACTGGGCTCAATTCTTCCATTGTCTTGGAAAAGAAGACATGCTCCAAGGGATGAGTTTCAGTTGTGGCTGGGGAATAAAGCCTGCAGTCAGTTCCACAAGAACAGAATCATGAGGTTACGACTCAGCAGTCAGAGGTCAGGAAGAGGCTGAGAGAGCGAGACTGTTAGAGAGGATGATGGAGAGGCCCAACAAATGCACTATTTTGCCTGGTTTTAGGGCTGCAGGGAAAATTAGTTTGCAAGCACAGGGGTCAGGGAAACTGTTATTGTTTGTTCTTATAACTCTCTCTTATGAGATAGTGGGCTTATCTTATTTAGGACAAACAGTATCTTACAGAGTGTTCTGCACAGGATTGGGTCACAGGATGGGCTTAGTTGATGTTGAAATGAAAGCTTGTCATTTTGGGCCATTCTCTGTCTCTGTCTCTGTCTCTGTCTCTGTCTGTCTGTCTGTGTGTGTGTGTGTGTGTGTGTGTGTTAGTTTTTTGAGACAAGGTTTCTCTGTGTAGCCCTGGCTGTCCTGGACCTCAATCTGTAGATCAGGGTGTTAGATCAGGGTGTTTTCGAACTCACAGCGATCCGACTGCCTCTGCCTCCCAACTGCTGGGATTAATTTAAAAACATGCGCCACCACACCTGACTGACCAAACTTTATATTTCTTGCTTGTACTTTTTCTTACTCAGAGGTCTTAAAAAAAAAAGATTTTATTTATTTATTTAGATTTGTTTATGCCAGGATAGCCAGAACTGTTACAACAGAGAAACCCTGTCTAGAAAAAAAAAAAAAAAGGCTTACTTACTCAATTTTATTTATTTTTATTCAAGACAAGGTTTCCCCGTAGCTTTGGAGCCTGTCCTGCAACTAGCTCTTGTAGACCAGGCTGGCCTCGAACTCACAAAGATCCGCCTGCCTCTGCCTCCCGAGTGCTGGGATTGAGAGGCATGCGCCACCACCGCCCGGCTATTTACTCAATTTTATGTGTTTAAATGTTTTGACAGCACATATGTATGTTCAGCATGGACATCCCTGGACAGAAGAGGGCGCTAGATACCCTATAACTACAATCGAAGATGGCTGTGAGCTACAACTGGGTGCTGGGAATCTGCAAGAGCAGTAAATGCTAGAAACCACTCACCCTCTTCCCACCCTCTTCCCGCCCCCTCAACGACGAATGTTCAGCCCCGGAAGCTACCTCACCTCCACAGATCTCCAGGACAACGCCCTGTAGTGGTGGCTGCGGAGATAGCAAAGGCTTGTTTAATACACTTACTGTAGCCACCATTTGAGATTTTCTCAAAGCCTGCCAAGAAAACTGCCATTGCCATTTTTAAACTTGGATTGTCCAGTGAGAAGGGTGGACTGATTTTATCCTCAAGCAATGAAACATATAAAATGAATCCCGAATCTGAGACCTGTGGCGTTATAGTGCACTTACATCCTAGGAAGGTGGCACGAAGTACAAATCGCTCAGAATACTGCAGTAATGGCTGCGGGAAGAGAGCTAACTTTAAGGCCCTATATGGAGTTACGTTTCAGAAATGAGCTGGGTTGAAAAACGAAACCAATTCCTTTTCTAGCTGCTGAACTTCCTGAATTTCCTACGAACTGCTTGGAATTTTTCAAACAATTCACAGCTGATAAAATAGAAGGGTGGCGGAACTGAGTGTCTGCAGGGAAAACCCTGGAGGCAGCCAGTGGGAGAAGGTCACTGTGTCTCTCCTGGTTCCTGTAACCAAAGAACTGCACTCCTTTTCTCTTTTTCTTTTCTTCTTCTTTTTCTTTTCATGCTTTCAAATACACCAGGAATGAGCTGAGGAGCTACTGAAAGAATTACTAGGGTAATCTGAACCCAGAACACTCTAGAACCTCCTTGGAGAATGTAGTTAGAACATGTGCTGACCACTCAGTGTGCTCATGGATGACTCGAGGATGTGCTGTCTACCCACAGAAAATTACTATTTTTAAAAAATAGTTTTTGAAACTAAATTTCTCTTGAGTAGTCTTGGCTGTCCTTGAACTCAGACATCTTCCTGCCTCTGCCTCCTGAGTGCTGGGATTAAGGGCCTGCACCACCATGGCAGGCTCCCTCTCTTTCTTTCTCTTTCTCTCTCTCTCTCTCTCTCTCTCTCTCTCTCTCTCTCTCTCTCTCTCTCTCTCTCTCTCTCTCTCTCTCTCTCTCTTGTGTCCTCCTTCCTTTCCTCCCTCCCTTCTTCTCCCCTTTCTCTCTTAAAAGATAAATTAAAGCTGGGTGTCATGGTGCACACCTTTAATCCTAGCACTCAGGATGCAGAGGCCGGTGGATCTCTGTGAGTTCAAGGCCAGTTTGGTCTACAAAGTGAGTTCCAGGACAGCCAGGGCTACTACAGAAAAGCCATGTCTCAAAACTACCCCCCCACACACACACAAAGAAAGAAAACAAAATATTAGTTTGTGTTTATGGTTGTTATTCCTGCATGTATGTCTGTGTACCATGTGCATGCTTGGTGTTCACAGAAGCCAGAAGAGAGCATCGGGTCCCCTGGAACTAGAGTTACAGTCAGTTGTGAGCCACCCTGTGGGTGCTGGGAATCAAAGGTGGAGTCCCTGGAAGAGTCGCTGAAGCTTTCAGCTTCTGAGCCATCTCTCAGCCCCAGGAAAATTTTAAGAATGTTGGAGAGTGAGGTATGTCTAACAACACTTGCTTTAACATATAGCCCAAGGCTGTGCAGAGGGGCTGACATGAACACAGTCCTTGTTTTCTTTTCTTTCTTTTTTTTTTTTTTCAAGACAAGGTTTCTCAGTAGCTATGGAGCCAGTCCATCCTGGAACTCACTCTGTAGACCAGGCTGGCCTCAATCTCACAGAGATCTACCTGCCCCCGCCTCCCGAGTGCTGGGATTAAAGGTATGTACCACCATCGTGGTCTTAAGAATAATTGCAAATAAAGGGAACTTTACTGCTTTATAATGCAGTATGTCATATGGAGGATAACTTTTTACTGTTCCAAGAACGGCAAGTACTTCACTATAGTCAATTCTCTCATTTAGTCCCGGCTGACCTTGAACTCACTACGTAGCTGAGAATGTTCTTGTACTCCACCCTTGAGAAATTCCCTATACAGTAGGCCTATTATTGATAGAAGACGGGAAGAACTATGTGAGAAGAGACTAGAGAGGTTGGTGGGAGCTAGAGCATCAAAGGCCTGAATGCTAGGCTAAGAGAACAGTTTTCCAGAAGGCAAGAGAAACCACCTGAGTTAAAGTAAAGGAATGGCATATAGGTTTGGTTTTGTTTTTCCCCAGTGCTGAGATTGAGCCCAGAACCTTGCCTCTGTTAGGTTACATCTTGGGATTTCTTTATTATTTAGTGCCATACTCTAGCTGCATGGTGTATGGACTAAAGAAGGCAGGAAGATTAGGAAGAAGCTGTTTAAATATGATTCAAGATCAAGGGCGTCTGGGGACTGAGGACAGAGCTCAAGGGGTAGGACACTTTCGTAGTATGTAGAGAGTCCCGGGTTTGGTCCCCAGCACTACAACCAGGTATAGTGGCACATGTCTGTCATCTCAGCATTGAGGAAGTAAAGGGTGAAAGGTCAGACGTCCAAAGTCATCCTTGGCTGTACCATAAATTGGAAGTCAACTGGGCTACATGAGACATTACCCTGTGTAAACAATATAGAACAAAACAAAACAAAAATTAAAGGATTCTGGCAAGTTGCAATCTGGGTTAACTTTTTCAATGAAAACTTTTAAAAGATATATATCTGACTGTCCTAGACCAGGCTAGGCTAAAAACTCAGAGATCTGTCTGTTTCTGTACTGTCTCCTGAGTGCTGTGACTAAAGACACACACCCACCACTTTTTTTAAGATTTTTATTTATTATGTATACAGTGTTCTGTCTGCTTATATGCCTACTCGCCAGAGAGGGCACCAGATCTCATTACAGATGGTTGTGAGCCACCATGTGGTTGCTAGGAATTGAACTCAGGACCTCAGGAAGAGCAGTCAGTGCTCTTAACCTCTGAGCCATCGCTCCAGCCCCACACACCCACCACTTAAGATATATTTTATAACTATTTATTTTATGTGTTTGAGTGCTTTACCTGTATGTATGTCTGTGTACCATGTTCACACCTGGTGCCCATGGAAGCCAGAAAAGGCATCAGATCCCCTCAAAATGGAGGTACAGACAGTTGTGAGCCACCATGGGGTGCTGGGGATCGAACCTTGATCTTCTGCAAGAGTAGCCAGTGCTCTTTTTACTGCTAAGCCATCTCTCCAGCCTCTCAACAAATCTTTTTCAGGCTTGAAATTAATGTATGTATCGGAGAAAACAGAAATAGAGAGACCTCATATTTAAACCATGTATGTAAAAAGTTCAAGTCTGTAAAAATCTAGTCCCAAATAGTATGTCTCCTGGGAAACTTCTACTTACTTGCTTATGTGTCTACATCAGCAGTTCTCAACCTGTGGGTCACAGCCCCTTTGTGGGGGTTGAATGATCCTTTCATGGGGTCACATATCAGACATCCTGAATATGGGATATTTACATTATGATTCATAACAGTAGTGAAATTACAGTTATGGAGTAGCAGTGAAAATAACTTTATGGTGGGTATGAAAGGGTGGCAGCATCAGGTAGGTTAGGTTAGCCTCCGATCTTCACTTCTCTGAAGCTCCCACAGGGTCCTGTCAATCTCACTTTCCATGCCTGCCGTTGTTTATTCCTTTGCTGGCCCTCCTCTATGAGTCTGGAGAACTCAATGTTAGGGGTTCTTCCTTACTCATTTTTATATCTCTAGGTAAAAACATTTACTCACTGAATAAAGAGGTGAGGCTGTGATCTCACAGAAAAGGCAATGAACCTGTGGTGCAGACCTGAGGCTCTGCTGTCAGCTTTGTTACTAAGTTCCTTCACTGATTGGGTCTCAATTTCCTCATCTGTAAAATGAGAATAAAAATGCAACCCTCTTCCCCAGGGTTATGGAGATTAAATGAGGTAACAGAGCTCACCAGCTGCTCGCCCTGTTTGTGCCCTGCCCTAGCAAAACAGCCTGGACTATTGTTTGGATCTCATTTGCTCCGTCTCCTGGTGAGAGCCAAGCTGAAATCTGTTGCCTTGTTGGAGGGGACATTTGTAGAAGCAGCATACATATCATCCAGGTGGCTCTGTGTTGCTAGAAGGACAGATATTAAAAGAGATGGACATGTCAGGCTACAGAGAGATGTACTTTTATGTTCCTTAAAGCTGAAGGAGAACCCAAGGTGGGAGAATGTGGCAGAGCAGACCTCCATCATGTGCTGATGTGTGTAAGCTCGCTAAGCCCAGGGCTTCATCAACATTTGAACAAATGCCATTTCTATAAAGCCCCCTCATTCATCTACTGTCATCGTTTCTCGGTGCTTTAGGCTGATATGATTAACTCTATCATGACTATCCAAGTGTTAAGAAAAGATGAGGGGGAAGTAAAAAAAATTGCAAATGCTATATAAAAAAATGATATTCAGAACTTTAGGCATAGCTATCTCAAGAGATGTCTATCAATTCCCAGGTGAAATATCTTTCTAGAAGATCTACTAATGTTGCTTTTTTTTGCAATATAAGGGAAACTCTTCCATCCAAAAGCACGTGACTTAGGGAGACCTTAGAAGCTGTAGCTGATAATTTTGAGTGTTTTCTTTGCTTTCCTTTTATTAAGTGAATTTATTTGGCTGCATGGACTGGGTCTCAGGAGATAAATGGTCAAGGGAAGGTGATGGGGGCAGGGGGAAGGAAAGTGAGGCCAGGGGAATTCTTCCTCAAAGGCTAAAGTCATTCCTAATGTTAAAGCCAATGACCACAGGAAAAAGGTACGCTTTCATTTTGCCAAGCTTAAAAAGATATTTTGTGTTCAGATGGCACCTTTAATCATGAATAACTTTTGGCTGAGTTCCAGGTAGTCTTTTGCCACAGAAAACTCTGAGATCATACACTATATTCAGAGCACAGAAAAAATTTTCATCCATTTCTGAAATATGGGCGGGGGAATGGAGTATATTTGAATAGTTTCATAACAAAACCATACCAGGGTGAAGAAAAAAGAAGGGCATCCTAGCTATTTGAAGTATAGAAAGCTACGATTCTAATTATTAAGTGGCATTTTTTTTATTCTCAGAGTGTTTCACAATAAATTAAGTAGCTTGCATAAATCCAATGGCAATCTTCTATTTTAAATATATAAACAAAAGCAGATAGATTTTATGATTTACCTAAGGCTAATTTTAATTGAAGAAAGGAGGGAGGTAAAAGAAAAAAAAAAAAACCTCCCAAAGTAGTAGGTTGTGATCCAGGAGTTTGAGCTCTTAAAGCTGAATTTAATCCACACTCAGGCCAAATATAATCCTCCAGTATGGAAGTGGTCCAGGACACCAGAGCTAACATTTTCTCTTTGCCAAAGAGCCAGAGGCAGTTAAATGACAAGCAATCGGAACACTGATTCTGTTTCTCAACTGGAAGAAAAGCCAGCATCATGTGATAGGCACTTCCCACCACGGTAGGACACTGATTTGAGCATCTTAAAGGGAATGTACTGTTCCTAGACATCTCTATGGCCCCTTGTGCCACTCATTCCTTGGAATTCTATTTGACAGTCTATTAAGTTAGAGTTTTGAATCATATAGTTTTTGGTGGCAAGGTTGAATCATTGCTGTCTTATGGTTACTATTGCTGTGATAAAACAGCATGATCAAAAGCAACTTGGGGAGGAAAGGGTTTATTTCACTCACAGTTCCATATATCAGTTAATAATCAAAAACAGTGAGAGCAGGAACTAAAGCAGGGCAGGAACCTGGAGGCAAGAGCTGATGCAGAGCCCATGGAGGAGTGGTGCTTACTGGCTTGTTCAACCTGGTTTGCTCAGACTGGTTCCTATAGAACCCAGGACCACCAGCCCAGAGATGGCAACACCAACAATGGGCACATCAATCACGAATTAAGAAAATGCACTACAGGTTTGCCTACAAAGCTTATGAAAGCATCTCTCTCTCTCTCTCTCTCTCTCTCTCTCTCTCTCTCCTCTCTCCTCCCCCACCCTGTCTCTTTCCTTGCTTCCTTTTTTTTTTTTTTTTGGTTTTCTGAGACAAGTTTTCTCTATATAACAGTTCTGGCTGTACTGGAACTCGTTCTGTAGATCAGGATGACCTCAAACTCTGCCCCCCAAGTACTGGGGATAAAGGCTTACACCACCACTGCCTGTCGAAGTCATTTTCTTAATTGGTTCCTTCTCTTAGATGTCTTCAGCCATTTCAGGCTGGTATAAACCTGTCTGGCACACCTGCTTCATGCCATGTATCAACCTGGAGCACTTGTCTTGCACTCCATCCCCCTAGACCTCAGGTGCGGGGAAGGCCTGGGTGATTCCTCTGTACTTTAAAACTGGAAACCCCATCACTCCCCGTTGAAAAGTGGTCCAGGGAACAGCTGCCTGTTATCTTTTTCACACTTTTGTCCCTTCGCTTTCATTTCCTTTGGGAATGCGCACGGACACCTGTGAACAAAATACACCAACTTGCCCTTCACCGACTGTTCTGCCTTTTGAGTTATCAAATGTGAGTACTTTTGGCACTCAGATATGGTGAAGCAGAGGCTGCTGGGAAGTCAGCCACAAATTAGAGTTGATCTCCAACATCTTCTACCTGAAGGAGCAGTTCAGGAGATTAAAATTAATGAGCCCTGCCCCAGAGCTGCTCTAGCTTTTGAAATACATTTCAACTGGCAAGATAGAAGTAAGCATCTTGAGGATTCTTCTCGAGTGATTTTGAAATTTGTTTCCTTTAAAACTTAACCCTGTCTGTATTTTCTGTATTCTTTACCTCCTTACTTTGTATCTAGTCTGTACACATTTTGATTTTGACTGTTTCTTGGGCCTTTCTCAATACAAGACTTCTTTTTGTTGTTGTTTTGTTTTTTGGAGACAGTTTCACTATGTAGCCCTGGCTGTCCTGGAACTCGCTCTGTAGATCAGGCTGGCCTCACACTCAGAGATCCACCTACCTCTGTCTCCAGAGTGCTGGAACTAAAGGCGTGAGTCACGAAGGCTGGCCTAACTCAGAACACTTTTAAAGACAAGCAGAACCACCTCACGAGAATGAAACGTGGTGACTCTTCCAGAGGCTAATCAATACACAGAGCTACTCAGGGTAGGTTTTGTTAGGGCTTAAATCAGGTTGTCAACTCAAACACAATGGGCTTTGTTACTCCGGTGTAAAGAGGAAACTGCAGTTTTTGGTCTCCTCAGACTGTATTGTGGAGCAGGACGGCAATTCCAGGCACAGGTTAGCTATTCAGCGTTCCCCGGCAAGTTAATTAGCTATTTCTGCAATGCACGGAAATGTTCAGCATTTTTATATTGAAGTTGGTCTCGGAGCTTTAAGCCTGGAGGGAGGGGACTGCATGTGTGGAAAGGGGTCTGTCAGGGAAACAGGAGTAGGAGGTTTTTTTGGCGAGAGAGTCCAACACCTGTGATTTATCGCAGAAATCACAAACTCACTGTAATTCCAGAAAAAAATTTAGGAGTACTAGAACTGGAGGACTTGCTGAGATGCAGTTACTTGAGCGTTGAGTTACTCTGGGTTCAAAAATCCTTCAGTGGGAAGCAGAGTAGGGGCAAAATGACTCCCCAAGAAAGGCCCAAGGTTCAGAAACCCGCAGGGAGTTGCGGGGGGCGATGGGCACCTTGTCTGGACAGGTACTATTATGAAAGTGGGCATGGCGACCTTTGCTGTATCTGACGATTGAACACAGAAGTTGGGGCGGGCGAACGCAGCAAGGTGAAGAGGTTTGTGAGGAGAAACTCTGAGACTTTCAATGGAGCTGAAGAATGTGCGCCCAGCCAAGGGACAGCACGCCCCGCTCCCACCGCTCCCCTCCCCCGCGGCCAGTCTCCAGGCAGAAGAGCCTAGCGTCAGCCCGTCCTCCCCCTCGACATTAGTCCGGGCGGACCGAGCCACAGCGGGAGCCCCGCCAGTCTCCGGGTAGCTCGAGCCCCCGAGCGCTCGTCCAGCCTGTCAGTAACCGCCGTTTGCGCCTTCATTCTTTCTCCACAACCCCACCTCTTCCTCCTCTTTTCTTTTCCCCTTCTGCCTTTGTCCCGCTTAGTAACTGAGGTCCGACCAATCGCCGCCTTACCGGCCGGCGCCGGCTTCCTTCTGATTGGCCCGCTCGGGGCGCGCAGCCGTCTCCGCTCCTCAGCTGGAGCAGGGCAGACAAAAGACGCAGGCTCGGGCTCCGGCAACCGCGAGCAGCCAATCACCGTCCGCCCCCCTTCTCCGGGCCGAGCTCGCGTGCGCCCGGCTCTGGCTCCTGGCGAGCGGCCAGCGCCCGGACTGTACCATTTGGAGGGAGGCAGGGGGGAGAGACAAAGGTCGACTAAAGAGGAGCGCCTGACACGGGGACGGGGAGAGTGCAGAGTCGGAGTGGAGGTCTGTAGTCATCATTTCTTCCCGAGCACTTGACAATCGTCGCATGTCAAGATGGTAGGCGTGGAGAGGACAGTCGTGCCGCCGGCCGTTCCCCCTGCCCCGCGCGGTTGGGTGGCGCCCCAGCGGGGGTGGGGAAGGAGGGCGGGAGAGGAGGTCCCCTCCGCGCAGTTAAAATGAAACTCGAGTGGTTGGAGCCCCAGCAGAGCGTGAAGGGAGCCGGCGCTGACGGGGTTACCTCTGCCAGCCGAGCTCACAGCCGAGCTCCCTGGACTCTCCGGCGGGTCGTCATCCCGAAGCTGCGGGAGCTTGGGTTCCCAACCTGAGGCGAGCAGAGCCCGAGTCCTAGTCCCAGAGGGAATCGCTCTCTGCAGACCAGTGGGACCCCGAAACTTGAACGCAGCTCCCCACCCCCTTTCAAGCCTTTGTCACTTCCCCAGCTTTCTCCCAACGCGTTCTTTTTTTCCTCCTCTCCCATTCTCTCTCCTCCGAAGGATACAAAAGTGGCTTCCGCTGAAAGATTAGGAGGCAGTAGGGAGCTTTTCCCTGTGGAGAGCGATTGTCTAGGAAGGATTTTTCGGGGAGCGGCTTTTTTTTTTTTTTTTTTTTTTAAACACCTCTGCTCTCAGCTTTTCGAGCCTCTCTGTAACCCACTGAGGTAAAACCCCGTAGCTTGAAAGTTCGGGGCATTTTGTTGGGTGCTTGTAGGAGGAGAGAGGGGGAGGACCTTGTCCTCGTCCCAGTAGTTGACTGGACTTGTACTGGCCGTTGGAAACCCCGAAGTACATTTCCGTTTGGAACTTTATCAAATATATATATTTAGATTTTAAAATATCAGATAAAAGATATATATATATATATATATATATATATATGCTTTCTATATATTTCCCGACGACCTGCCCCTGACAGCGCGATGTACAATACGGTGTGGAGTATGGACCGCGATGACGCAGACTGGAGGGAGGTGATGATGCCGTATTCGACAGAACTGATATTTTATATTGAAATGGATCCTCCAGGTATTTGGGAGCAAACTTTTTATTTCTTTGGACGGGTCTGATTTGTGCTTAACAAAACCCTGGTGATGGTTTCAGGCCAGAAGTGTTCCTGGGTGCGCCAGGTTTGAGATGAGGGGCAGATTGCAGTTAAAGCCGCAGTAAAACTGCTTCGGTTTATACCTTTAAAGTTTGCAGTTAGGACCCTGATCCCATTGTCCCGTGAAGGTGGGGGTGGGGGAACTGGAGGGGGGGGAAGATCCGTTTTTGGTTTTGCTTTTGCGTGTCATTCAGGGTTTTGACTGCCCTCCACTTTTTTTTTTAAAAATAATTCAAAATTTCTACCTGCAAGGGATGTTTTATTATAATCCATTCATGAAGACAGTCTTTCCCTTTGTGGGAACTCCTTAAAGCTTATACTTTAATGCAGTGGTCTGGTTTGGTTCGTTGTGTTTTACCTTGGGCAACTTCAGAAACGGAGTTACCTTTGTGATTATTCATTTTAAGACTCCGTGTTTCTCCCACAGAAACCAAATGCCGGTTAGTGATTTTCAGGGACTGGGTGGTTTTATTCATTCATGGCCTTAGTCTGAGGTTCTTTTCTGTCGGTGCATATAGTCTCTTAGGTCTGCATGCAGTGATTTGTTACTCGTTAATTAATTTATGGTGATTTAACTTAATTTGGATGTCAGAATTGATATAATTTTGACTCTTAAAAATACAGAACAAATTCTCTTTCCTGTGAATGGGATATATGAGATATGTGACAGGTTTCTGTACGTGTACATGTGAAATGTATATATAAATATATTTTATTTGAGAGCTTTGTCTGAGGCCATTAGAGTTATTTTGTGTCTCTGATAGGGAAGGAAAAAGAAAGGGAAATGAAAAGTTGTTTTTGTTCTTTAAAGTGTGCCTCATTTTAGGTTATTATAGCTGTCAGATACTCAAACCTTCTTTGCAGTTACCGACAGTGCTTTATGTAATGATTTTGAATAAGCAGGGGGCCTTTGTGATTCCTTGTGTTTACTGAGGATGAATTCGTTGTTTTTTTAAAAATGGGTTATAGTTAAGCCTACAGAATAATGTGTTTGTCATTAGGGAACCTTGCTTATTATAAGACTTTTTATTTTTGGAAACGTTTGAAAAGAATGGAGTCTGTGCAAGTATAATGAAGTATAAATGTCTCGTAGAAGGTATGTAGTAATTATTTCTTGTGTCCTTGTGAATGGAGAATTACCTTCTTTAAAAATTAGTGATAGGGTTAAATGATGCCTTAAAAACTAATATGAATACTGAACCACCCTTCTTTGGAAAGTCTAAATTATCACTAAGAATTTTTCTCTTTTCCTTTGTTTTAGAACTGTCTTGTTTTACTTTTGTAATTGTTGTTGTAATCCACATGCAGCTCTTCAGTGTTTTGTAAAGTTTCTAAGATTTACCACCCATCTATTGTGTGTGTTTTCCCCTTTGTTTCCCCCAATGGTTAAGCATTGCTTCTGTCAGATACATTTGTCATTCATGTGTTCAGAAATACAGCATACCACTGGGATCTCTCCTGTAGAGAGTAAATAATGGCATATATCTGTGTTTATAAGGATTATACATGCACATTGCCTTAGGATCATGCTGGATCATATAGTATCTTGTCTTCCATACATACAAAGGAAATTTGTTGGGTGGGGGAGTTGAACAGGGAGGAGGGTAGAAAATTAAGAAGGCACTAATGATTGAAAACTTTTAATCTTATTGAAAAATATTGGCCAAGTTGAGTTGAATATGTATTTTATTTATTTTTGAGATTGACTCATACAGTATAGCTCAGGCTAGCCTGTAACTCTGTGTGGTCGAGGCTATTCTCTTAAACTTGCATGCCTTCTATCTCATCCTCTGAAGTGCTGAGATTACAGGCATGTGCCACTGTGTTTGGTCCAGAAATTATTTTTCAAAAAGCTGACTATTAAAATTATGCAAAGATGTGGGTTTTAATATGGTTGTATAGAAATTTCTGACCCAGTGAGTTCGAGACCAGCCTGGTCTACAAGAGCTAGTTCCAGGAAAGGCTCCAAAACCACAGAGAAACCCTGTCTCGAAAAACCAAAAAAAAAAAAAAAAAAAAAAAGAAATTTCTGACCCAAACTTTATTTTTTAACGTAGTAAACTTTTGAATTTTAAGATGTCTATCCTTGAATGAAATCTGTATACTAAATATTCAGAACACTAAAAATATGTTTATATTATTATCTTTTGTTTTGCATCCTTACTAAAGAATATGATTATTCCTAATAATATTTTAAAAGAAACTACTTTTAAATATGTTGAAACATTGACTATAAAGTGATTTTTTTTTTTTTTGAGATGACTGGCATGGAACTAACAGAAATCCATCTGCCTCTGCCTCTGCCTCCCTACTACTGGATTAAAGGGGTGAGCCATCACACCTGATCTAAAGTGGGAAAAAATATATATGTATTTGTGTTTCTGTGTGTGTGTGTGTATATATGAATAAAACTTTTTTTGCATGTGCATTCCATTTTCTCTTTAATTTTTTTGTGTGTGCCAGATCATATTTTATTTAAATTATTAGGAAAAAACCTGGCAGTGCTATCACACACCTTTCATCCCAGCACTGGGGAGGCAGAGGCAGTCAGGTCTCTGAGTTCAAGGCCAGCCTGGTCTACACAGAGTGAGTTCTAAAACATCTAGGAGGCTACACAAAGAAACTCTATCTTGAAAAACAAAAACGACACAGACAAACACCAGCTCAATAAGACATCTTTTTTTTTCAAAACTGAGATACAATAATATTTACTTTTTAAAAAATATTTATTTATTATGTATACAATATTCTGTCTGTGTATATGCCTGCAGGCCAGAAGAGGGTACCAGACCCCATTACAGATGGTTGTGAGCCCACCATGTGGTTGCTGGGAATTGAACTCAGGACCTTTGGAAGAGCAGGCAATGCTCTTAACCTCTGAGCCATCTCTCCAGCCCATTTACTTTTTTTCTTTTAGAATTTATACATGTTTTGACTGTATTCAATCTCCCACCAGCTCCTCCCAGTTCCAACCCCCTTTTCTACCTGTGTAACTTCATATCCTTTTTGAATATTTCTTAATGGAATGAATGTAAATACCAACTCTGTTTTATGTGATGAGTTAGGGTTTAGAATATGTTAAACTATGAGTAAATTTTCAATGAAATGATTGACAGAATGTGTCTTTTTCCTAGCCTGCCACTGTAAAGAAATTCCCTCCTTCCTCCTTCCCTCCCTTCCCCCTCCCCCCCTTCTTCCTTCCTGGACTGGGTGAAAGCTTACTGGTTTCCGATTTCTGTTCTGCCTAGTCTATAGTGTTTTTTGTGTGTGTTCTGCCTGGGTGTATGTCTGTGTACCACATGCATGCCTGGTACCCTCTGAGGCCAGAAGAGGACATTGGATTCCCTGGAACTGGAGATACAGTTATGAGCCATGATGTGGGTGCTAGGAATTGAACCCTGGTCCTCTGGATGAGCAAAAAGGTTCTTAACTGATGAGCTGTCTCTCTACTCCCCACTCTACAGTTTTATTCTTAAAATATCATGATGATTTGCCTACAATGATACAATGATAAATCTTCTAATTTACTTAAAAATCTTCTGTTGGCACTGGGTGGCAGTGGTGCAGGCCTTTAATCCCGGTGCTCAGGAGGCAGAGGCAGGTGGATTTCTGAGTTCCAAGCCAAGCCTGGTCTACAGAGGGAGTTCTAAGACAGCCTGGGCTACATAGAGAAAGCTAATCTAGAAAAAACAAAACCTTCAATTGCTTCTTTCGCCTGTATAAAAACAAAAGCACCAGATTGCTTACCCTTGTATATAAATCCAACTATTTTTGCTTCCTAATTTTTTATTCTATTTTTCTTCTGGAGTCCATCATAGCTTCTATAGATTTTTTTTTTTTGCTGTTGCTTTAATGTATGATTTTTGTCTTCCAGTCACTTAATGGTCATTTGTCAAAAGTTTATATTATGTTTCAGACTCACATCAGATGCTTTTTTTTTATCCCCATAACGTATATTCTCTATTGCCCTTTGCTGGAAGATATCCTTCCTTTGTCATTTCTTTTAGAGTACTTCTTAGATGGGATTTCTTCCTCATGCTTTATGATATCACTGCGTTAACCTATGTATATTTTGATCTGTAGAATTATCTTCCTACTTGGTTGGAAGCTTCTTAGCTTGTTTTGGGTCTTGGGAGTAGAAGACAATTAATTAATGTATGTTGAACTAATAAGATAACTAAGGAGGACTGTTTCTTCCTAGATTTATGTGTTTTTGCTTCAGGTCCTTGATCACTTCATTCTTTGCTTATTGCAACATCCTAACTTTTGAGTTAGTATATTTATTAGGGCCCTTAATTGAAATATTATGAATATTTTCGTGTATTTTTAGGTTGATTTTAGTCTGAACTATAAATGTAGAAGTTTTTTTTACCTTTTACTGCATTAAAAACTCTTCCATTTGTGTGGTGGTGGCATACCTCTTCAATCCCAACACTCGGGAAGCAGACGCAGTTGGAGCTTCGTGAGTTTGAGGACAGCCTGGTCTACAAAGAGAGATATCTAGGACAGCCAGATCTACACTGAGAAACCCTATCAAAAAAAAAAAAAAAAAAGAATTTAATCTAAATAGGAGCTTAATATCTTTTTGAAAAATTAATTTATTGGTTGATTTCTTCATTTGTTTTCCCAGTCTTTTCCTCTCAATGTTCTCAGTTTCTTGTGTCTCAGTATTCTGATTCTTAAAAATTATTGAGGACACCAAAGAACATCTGTTTAAATAGATCATGCTTTTGCTGTTTAAGAGTCTATATAGCATAGGCTAGACTTAACTCACTATGTACTCCAGACTGTCTTTAAACTCATGGTAATCTTACTGCTTTAACTTCCTTCGTACTGGGATTAGAGGCGTATACCACTATGTTTTTAAATTAGCTGTTCTCAACCTGTGGGTCATGACTCCTTTGGGGTCGCAAAAAAGATAATCTGCATATCAGATACATACATTTTGATTTATAATGGTAGCAAAATTACAGTTATAGGCTAGCAATGAAGTAGTTTTATGGTTTGGGGGTGAAACTATATTAGGGTCTCAGCATGAGGAAGGTTGAGAACCAATCACTGCTTTAATGAATTATATTTACTATTGTGGAATAAAACTAAATGTAAGAAATACTTCATTCAAGCCAGATGTGGTGGCATGCACCTGAAATCTGAGTGGTGGTGGAGGCAGGAAGATCAGGAATTTGAGAGTATCCTCAGCTACAAAAGAGTTTGAGAGCAGCCTGGGCTATATGAAATCCCATCTCTAAAAACAGAAAAAGAAAAGTATTAATTCAAATAGTAATATGATATGCTTTTTTGGACTCCTTTGAGGGGAGTCTACCATCCAGCTCCCAAATGGATCACATTTTTTTTTTTTTTTTTTTTTTTTTTTGAGACAGGGTTTTTCAGTAGCTAAAGAGCCAGTCCTGGAACTACCTCTGTAGACCAGGCTGGCCTCAAACTCACAGAGATCCCCCTGCCTCTGCCTCCTGAGTGCTGGGATTAAAGATGTATGCCACCACCACCCAGAGTCTTATTCTTATTTATAAAACATCCAGCCTTAGCTTGGTTTGTTTCTTGCCCTTTTTTCTATATTATCCTGTCTACTCTTTGTGTTTTTTCCATTCTCTTCTTTAAATCTTACTCTTTATTCTGTGGATTGATGGGTGGCTGGAGGGACTCTGATGTCCTCCTCCTCTTCAGGCTACTCCAGAACCCCTCCTCCCAGTTTTCTCTTTCCATTTATTCTCTCTGCCTACAAGTCCCACCCTATCCTTCCTCCTGCCTCACTATTGGCTGTTTAGATCTTTATTACACCATCAGGTGGTCAAGATAGACAAAGTATCACAGCTTCATGGAATTAAAAAATGCAACATAAACTTTAAAAGTAACATACCTTAAAATAATATTCCCAAGAAATTCATTTAAAAATAAAAACATAACATATTAACAATTTAAAATAAAAAGCTCGTCTAAAAACAACAGAAATTAGTGAGAAAAATGATGCTATTCTGTGTTTTTGCATGCTTTTACCATGTAGCTTTATAGCCATATAGCTGCATGGTTGCTCTTGTTGTTGGTCCATTGAGGTACCATGTATCATAGCCTATGGAAAATTTTACAGATATGAGGGTGGGAATGAAGAAGACAGTCAGGCAGAGGAGGCTCATGCTTTCAGGAGGCGGAAGCAAGCACATCTCTAATTTCAAGGCCAGTCTGATCTACAGAGTGAGTTTCAGGTTAGCCAGAGCTACGGCAAGAAACCCTGTCCCGAAAAAACAAATCAAAAGTTGTATTTATTTGTTTGGGGTGTGTATGTGTCAGAGCACAGTTTATGGGAGAGTGTTTGATCCTACCATTTGGGTCCTAGGAATTGATCTCAGGTCTTCAAGCTTACTTTAAGAACCTTTAATCTGCTGAGCCACCACACTGGCCTCCTTTTGTTTATTTGCTTTTTTGAGAGGTTTTCTTGATGTAGACAGAGCTGGTTTTGAATTTACAGCCAGCTTTTTGCCTGATCCTGAATGCTGAGATTATAAGCATGAGCCCCAATGCCTGGCTTCTTCTTCCTTTTTAATTTGTTTGAGACAAAGTTTCATGTATGCCATGATGGTTTTAAATCTGACACATACCTGAGGATGACCCCATATCTTCTTTGCTCCATTTGTTTTTTGAGAGGGGGATTTTGTAAGTTCTTTTTATTGAACTATATATTTTTCTCTGCCCCCCCTTCTTCCTCCCCCCTCCCATTCTACCCTCTTCAGTGATCCCCACGCTCCCAATTTACTCAGAAGATCTTGTCTTTTTCTACTTCCCATGTAGATTAGATCCATGCCATGCTGGGAATTTGATCCAGGTTCTCTGGAAGAGCAGCACTGTTTTAACAATTGAACCATCTCTCCAGCCCCTGATTATGCACATTTGTTTTTTATTTTTTTATTTTTTTTATTTTCGAGACAGGGTTTCTCCATAGCTTTTTTGGTTCCTGTCCTGGAACTAGCTCTTGTAGACCAGGCTGGCCTCGAACTTACAGAGATCCGTCTGCCTCTGCCTCCCGAGTGCTGGGATTAAAGGCGTGCGCCACCCCCGCCTGGCTTGCACATTTGTAAGTTTATGTAAAGTAAGAAGATCATCTCTTCTCATAAAAGAGGCAGCAGTAGTTAAGTTCAACCCAAGTCATGCCATTGTGCATGGACCACACACTGTTGAAGAGGAACAATACAGCCAAAGTCAAGTACCATCTACTGTAATCTAGCATTGGGTGACCAGAGCGCATAGCCATGTAATCTTGAATTGTATTAATTTTTAAAATTTATTAAAATTATTATTGTTGTTGTTGTTGTTGAGACAGGCTTGATGACAGCCACCTTGACCCATTGACTGTACATAGTCCTGGCTGTCTTGGAACATTGACTGTGTAGACCAGGCTGTCCTCAAATTCACAGTAATCTGCCTGCCTCTGTTTCCCAAGTGTTGGAATTAAAGGCATGTGTTCACCACTCCCAGCTAAAAATTTTATTTTTAACTTATGCTAAATCTATCATGACTCAAAATTTATGCATTGTTTTTATTGAAACAAATTGCTTTCGAGTCTTGTATTAGTTTTATTTTGTGTATGTGTTCATACATGTAGAGCCCAAAGGACGGCTTTCAGGAGTTGGTTCTCTTCTGCCGTGTGGGTTCTGGGAATGAGATCCAAGTCATCAGGCCTGGTGGCGGGCAACTTGACCATTGAGCCATTTCTCTGTCCCTAGAGTTTGTTTCTGTATTTGACTTTTTTTTTTTTCAGAGAGGGTTTTGCCAATAGTCCTAGTTGGACTAGAGCTTGTTACAAAGCCTAGGCTGTCCTAAACTCACTGAGATTTGCTTATACCCGCCTCCTGAATGCTAGCATAGAGGCTTGTACCACAATGCCAGTCTGTATTAGATTTTTTTGAATTTCAGTTTTATAGTGGGTATAATTTACTAATAAGCATTTTTTTCTGCTATTGGGTTATGTTTCTTAAAAATAGTAACTGTTTTCAGGGGCAGGTTGCACAGCTGATTCAAAATGGTGTAAGAACCAAAAATCTATCTTTCCATATAACAGGCTTCACGGTTTGTTTATTTTAGCAGCTTAACAGTTTCAGTACCAAAAAAACCTCATATTTTGTTCAGTTCATATACTGCTCAAATCTTCCATGCTTGAGATTGGCTTAACCAAGTTTAAACCAATCAAATTTAGTAAAATGGTTTCAGTGATTCTAGAAAAACTCATACACAGCTTCTACAAGAAGACAGACATCTGCTTCTCTGGCTCAGTTTCCAGAGAGGAGACTCCAGAAACTTTTCCCAGACTTCTCTCTTGTCCTTTTGCCCAGAGTCAGGTCATATGCGTGTTTCTGAGCCAATCACTGTAGATTACCCTTACACTAATTGTGTCTCTGAAAGTGGAATGGTGTTGGTTTCCCCTAAGGCATACTGTTGTAACCTGGAGGGATTCTGTTAGGAAGAGAAGGAGGAAATGGGTCTTGGTAAGCTATCAGTGGCTATGATTTGGAAAACCATAGCTTTCTTTAAGATTATTTGTCTTTGCACATAAAAAGTATTAGAAAGTTATTTGTTCCCCTTTTTTAGAACTAAAATTTCGTGATGGGAAACCCATTTTCACTTTCTAAGAGTTCACAAAGCCAGATAGTACATATTAAGAGGTAAATAAAAGGACAGCAAAATGGATCAGTAAAGAAGGGCATTTGCTACCAAACTTGGTCTGAGTTTGGTCCCTGGGATTCACATAGTAGAGTTACTCTCCAGCTTCCACATTTGTGCTGTGGCCTTCGAACACACAAATAAATGAATGAATTAAAGAACACAAATGTGTCCACGTGAAGACTAAAGTTTTTTTCCCTGCTGCGCTTACAACAGTGTCTGGCAGTCAAACATTTATTAAAAATACCAATGAATTAATACACAAAAGTAGGAGCTGGGGAGAGATGGCTCAGTGGGTAACATGTTAGCTGCACAAGCATGAGGACCTTGACTATGGGTCACCAACAACGCATGTGAAAACTGGCATGTCAATGCATGCCTACATCCCAGTACCTGGAGGGAGAGACAGGAGGGATGCTAGAGCTCATTGGCCAACTGGTATTAAAGGTGTGCACCACCACTTCCTGGTCTTTATGACTAACTAGTGGCTTAGCTCCACACTCTGATCTTTAGTCAAGCTCTGTTTGTTAGATCACAAACAAAATATCACCACATCACTTTAAAACTGACTTGTTTTTTTCTAGTTTCTTAGCTTTCTATGAATTAATTAAAGATTAAACAAAAACCATATATTTTTACTATTTTTTTCTCTCTTAAAGTGTTATGATTCTGACCTCTGAAATTTAGTTGCTTAGTAGAGGTATATTTGGCCTTAGTTATTTTAAAAAGACTTAGCATAAGTTATGATTATAAACAATTCAATATAAATCTAATTCGTACTCTAATTTACTTTAAAAGGTAACTTTTAGGGGCTAGAGAGATAGCTCAGATTGGCAGCTTTCCTGGAGGACCTTGGTTTGATTCTCAGCATCTACATGGTAGCTCACAACTATTGGTAACTCCAGTTCCAGGGGATCTGACACCTTCTTTTGACCTCCAAGAGCACTACACTAGGCATGCACATGCTACATAGGCATACATAGAGGAAAAACATTAATATACACAAAAATCTTTTAAAATTATTACTGTTTTTTTTAATATTTATTTATTTATTTATTACGTATACAATATTCTGTCTGTGTGTATGTCTGCAGGCCAGAAGAGGGCACCAGACCTCAATCCAGATGGTTGTGAGCCACCATGTGGTTGCCGGGAATTGAACTCAGGATCTTTGGAAGAGCAGGCAATGCTCTTAACTGCTGAGCCATCTCTCCAGCCCCTGGTTTTTTTTTTTTTTTTTTTTTTTTTTTTGAGACGGGGTTTCTTTGTGTAGCCTTGGCTATCTTGAAACTTGCTATATAGAACAAGCTGCCCTCAAAGATCCATCTACATCTGCCTCCCAAGTGCTAAGGTTAAAAGTGTACACTATTATGCCAGATCCTGTTTCTCTTTAATCCATATATTTATCATTTTGCAACCAGTTAAACAGGCTAAACATCTGCTGATGAGATCAGCAGTTTAACCCTAAATATATTTAGGGCCTTTCTTGATTTGAACCTCATTTGCCTATCTGACACATTTACGACACTTTCCTCTTCACATATGTTTTAACAAAAGTTTAGGTACATTAACACATGATGCACCGAGGCTGTTAATTCTCCGTGATTTTGCCAGTAACACATACAGTCCTCCTGCTACTTATATAATTCTACTATGATCCAAAACATTTGATCCATCACTATTTACTAATAGTATTGGAGATTCAGCAATTATTGAATCAGTCCATATCCTAATGGAATTTATAGCCTAATAATGAATAAAGAAGCTAAACTACTACTAATAAATACAAATAATTTAAATAGGTGGATAAGAAAGATAGGTAAAGGTACAGCATAACAACCTGAGCTCAATCCCAGAGACCCACATACAGTATACAGCAGCACTTTTGTTTCTCTTCCATTTAGCCACATGTTTTGGCTTTTAGAAGCTATCTGCTTAATTTTAAAAGTGCCACTGGGTAATTTAGACTTGTGGGGCATTAATTAAGAACTTGGGGTTTAGTCTTTCTCCAAATAATGATAAACTGTAAGAACAGCTATTACATGTCTTACTGGGACTGCTCTGAGCTGTTCTTTGGTTCAGCAATGGAAATTTAGAGTTGTCAGATAAAATGCATGCCATGTGTCTCATACAATAAATATTTGGGACATACTATACTAAAAATCACTGTTTATTTGAAATTCAAGCTTAGATGGGCATTGTGTATTTGTTAAATCTGAAAGTCCTCTGAAAGGGAGAGGCTGCTGACAGGACCGTGTTTTCTATACAGTGATGTGTGACTTAATGCAGTAGATACTGAGTAGAAAATTCAAAAGGTAGCTGCTGTTGGCTCCTGGGATTACAAGTATCCTCATTCACAGGAGGTAACGATTATGTTACATAGCATACCACAAAAAGCATGATCTTGGCAGTAATTAGACCGTCTCTGTGTTTTAAAGATTACTTTTAAAATCTGGGTAGCTTTCTTGTCTACACAGTGGCTATTAGAACTATTTCAAGGATTTGTTAAAACACATTATTGCTTGGATTTACCTTCAAAGTTTCTGTTTTAGGAGGTCTGGGGTTGAGTTCTAGGAATTTGTAACACGTGCTTAGGTGAAACTGACTTTGCTAGTCACAAACTGCATTGTCAGAACCACTGTTATGATATATCAAGCCTGTTCCTGGAGCCGAGGAACAGCTTCGTCTCACCTAAATTCCTTACCAATGTTGGGAAGGAACAAGGCATTCTGGAGAGATAATAACTATGTCCAGTAAAAAGAAAAAAGAAGACTGCTATTTTTTGGATATCTACTTTCCTTTCCTTTTATTAACTTCTTGATTTTTAAAAGTAATTCCCCCATTCCTTTTTCAATCAGTATAAAATAGGTGGGGATGACCTGATCCATGGTTTAAAGGTGGCTTATGATCCACTCCTGATCAATAAGGGCAGTTGCTGGGTGATTAGCCTACCAGAGAAGAAGGCAGTGATCTTTGTAGTATAATCAATGAAATTCTATTTCCTGTCCTCATTAATGATCTGAAAAGGATAGAAGCCTTGTCTTCAGGGAACTCAGTCTCTAGTTAAGGAGACCTACACATTAACAATTACATGTAGTACTTCCTCCTCTAACTACATGCAGTACTTCCTCTTCTAACTACATGCAGTACTTCCTCCTCTAACTACATGCAGTACTTCCTCCTCTAACTATGTGTAGTACTTCCTCTTATAACTACGTGCAGTACTTCCTTTTATAACTATATGTAGTATTTTCTCTTATAACAACATGTAGTAATTTCTCTTAGAACTATGTGTAGTATTTCCTCTTAGAACTATGTGTAATACTTCCTCTTATAGCTCCTTCCCTTTCTTCTGGAAGTCATCACATGTACAGCTTCATTATATGGATATTGTATTAACTCTTTTACTTTTTAAAATTTTTTTTTCCAAGACAGGTTTTCTCTATGTAACAGTCCTAGCTGTCCTGGAACTCACTTTGTAGACCAGGCTGGTCTCGAACTCTCAGAGATCTCCCTGCCTCTGCCTCCCAAGTGCTGGGATTGAAGCCATGCACCACCACTGCTTGGGTCTCCTTTACATTTTTTAAAAATTTATTATGTATACAGTGTTCTGTCTGCATGCATGACCTACACACCAGAAGAGCATCAGATCTCATTATAGATGGTTGTGAACCACCATGTGGTTGGTGAGAATTGAACTGAGGATCTCTGAAAGAGCAGCTAGTGCTCTTAACCTTTGAGCCATCTCTCTAGCCCTTCTTTACATTTAAAATTACAATTTGGGCTGGAGAAATGGCTCAGTGGTTAAAAGCATCGCCTGCTCTTCCAAAGGTCCTGAGTTCAATTCCCAGCAACCACATGATGGCTCACAACCATCTGTAATGAGGTCTGGTGCCCTCTTCTGGCCTGCAGGCAGACACACAGACAGAATATACATAATAAATAAATTTATAAAAAAAATAAATAAAATTACATTTTATGTATTTATTTATGTGTATGTGTGTGTCTGTAGTGTGTTTTGAAGGTTCAGCCTTGAGGGTGGTGGTATTTCCTATAAAGGGATTTTTACAGAAATCTGCATCTTGGTGATGATTCTATCACAGAAGGCAGACTGGAAAGAAAGATTCCATTTTTGAAAAACAAATGTTACAAAGTATATTTTACATCTTTAATTAGGATTGTATGAACACAGAGAACAATATAAAGTTATATTTTAGGTTATGTACTCAGTGGGATGTAGCAAGGTAACAAACGACCTTTGTGTTGTTTATGGGAGGAGATAAAACAGGATGCAAATAAGAAGTAAATATAGTTTGACAAGTAGAGATAAGTAATATAAAAAACGTAGTTACTGGCTAAGGGAGGTGGAGGGCTGAGAAGGAATTGCTGTTTTATTTTGTGTAGTCAGAGAAGGCCTCACTGATAGAGTAATTTAACCTTATTGTAAAATATATATGGACATATCTAAAACATGAATGTGCAATTTATTGATGTAAGTGAACAACCATGTAACCACTACCTTCATGAAGATGTTGAAGATAGCCAGTGTCTCAGAAGTCTCAGGCACTCCTATTTCCAATTATATCCTTCATCCTGGCAGAGGTCATTACTAACGTGGCTTTTTATAGTAATTACTCCTTGTTTTTCTTTATACTTATATCTCTAAATGATATGTATTATTTCTGTCTGCTTTTGTGTTTGTTATATGTGGAATTTTGCAGAATATATTTTATTCTTTCTATCCAGTATAAAAGCAGTATAGATTATATTGTTTTCATGTAATGGTAGTTTCTTTTTGTTAGTATAAGGTATTTTGTTATATATTAGTTTATCTTTACTTTTTTTCTTGGATAGGGGCTCACTCTAGCCTTGGTTGTCCTGGAACTCCCTGTGTTTATCAGGCTGGCCTCAAACTAACAGAGATCTACCTGCTTCCATCTCCTGAGTTCTGGGACTAAAGGTGTGTGCCACCAAGCCATTCTTCTTCCTTCCAGTGTATAAAAGTTCTTGTCGCCGGGCGGTGGTGGCGCACGCCTTTAATCCCAGCACTCGGGAGGCAGAGGCAGGCGGATCTTTGTGAGTTCGAGACCAGCCTGGTCTACAAGAGCTAGTTCCAGGACAGGCTTCAAAACCACAGAGGAACCCTGTCTCGAAAAACCAAAAAAAAAAAAAAAAAAAAAAAAAAAAAAAGTTCTTGTCAAGACTGGTCGCAGACTTGTGGTCTTCCTTCCCAGCCTCCTGAGTTCTGAAGTTATGGGCATGTGAGGGAAAAAAATCATATAAACCTTCATTTTAATCACCTCTGCAGAGCCCTTTAACCGAGTGATGGAACATGTTCAGAGGTTTCCGGGGATAGCATGTGGACATTTTTTGAGGATAGTTTATTCTACCACTCTCAATTTGAGAATAAAATCCCACGAACCCAGCTGGACATAGTAGTGCACACCTTTAGTCCCAGCATTTGGGATTAAAGTTCAGACTAAAGGCTGGCAGATCTCTGAGTTGGAGGCAAGTCTGGTCTATAGAGCAAGTGCCAGGACTACATAGAGAAGCCCTGTCTTCAAACAAACAAACAAACAAACAAACAGTTGGAAAAGAGAGTGAGATTGAAAAAAGAAGGGGTAAGGTTGGGTGTTGTGTGAAGTATAGGAGCCATGAGAGAGTTGTATGTTTGGATGAGCTGTGGGTATTTTGGTATATTTAGGGTGAAAAGTGCCTGTGGAAGAATACTGGAAAAATGTGCCTGGAGGAGTAGCCAGAGACAAGACTATGTAGGGCTGTGTGTGCTGTGTTGAGATTAGATGTTATCGTGTGTGTATTAGGTAACTTTTAAAATAGTCTGCTAAGCCAGGGTGGTTTGTTTTGAGACTCAGAATAAGCAGAGAAGTTAAGAAAATAACCAGGAAAACCCATGGATGCATTTTCAAACAGAAAAAGATCCTTACCAGTATAAAACCCAAGACAGAGCCGGGCGGTGGTGGCGCACGCCTTTAATCCCAGCACTCAGGAGGCAGAGGCAGGCGGATCAACACCCAAGATGGTTATGTGAATGAAAGAAAGATAGATTCTACTGTACTTTTCTGTAAGGAGGACTGTAATAAGACATGCTTAGTGAGTGGAACAGAAGTCAGAATAACAGACTGGAGTGAATATGAGGTGAGCAAATGGACAGGAAATACAGATCACCTTTTTTTTTTTTTTTTTAGAAAGGGATTTCTTTTTCTTTTTAAGATTTATTTCATGTATATGAGTGCTCTATCTGCATGTATGACATTATGCCAGAAGAGGGCATCAGATCCCACTATAGATGGTTGTGAGCCACCAAGTGGTTGCTGGGAATTGAACTCAGGACCTCTGGAAGAGCAGTCAGCACTCTTAACCACTGTATCATCTCTCCAGCCTAGAAAAACTTTTATGATGTAAACATTAAAGATAACCAGAGAGAGAAGTGGAGCTGAAGAATGGGTTTTTTTTCGTGGATTTTTTTTTTCTGAGCAGGGTTCGCGTAGTTCAAGGTGACCTTGACTTTCAGATCCTCTTGCTTTCCCCTCTTAAGTGCTAGGCAGAGTCTACCAGTCCCCTAGCTCTGCTTTTGTAAACAACTATTTTTCTTTATTTTTTGAGACACGTTCTCAATATAGCTCAGGCTGGCTTCAAATTGACGATTCTCCTGCCTCACCCTGTAGGTGCTGGGTTTTTTTTTCTCCTAATTGTTGAAATTATTGTTCATTTTAAAGTATGAGATAGTCTTTAAAATGTTTTAAAATATTTTATTTATTTTTTATTTCTATGTAAGAGTGAGCCTTTTTAAGTTATATGCGCCTTGTATTCAGGATCCTGTGGAGACCAGAAGAAGGTATAGGTTCCCATGTAGGTGCTGGGAACTAAGTTTTGATTCTCTGTAAGAAAAGTAAGCACATTTATTTATGTATGTATTTATGTATGTGTTTATTTATTTATTTATTTACTTGTTTATTTATTTATTTTAAGCCCTGGCTGTCCCTGAAGTCATCTGTAGAGCAGGCTGGTTGGTCTCGAACTAACAGAGATTGGCCTGCCTCTATTTCCTTAGTGTAAGGATTAAAGGTGCACACTATCACAACTGGCTCAGGGCACTTTTAATCACCAAATCATCTCTTTAACACCATGAAGTAGTCTTTTTTTCTTTTTTTTTTTTTTTAAATATTTATTTATTATGTATACAATATTCTGTCTGCATGTATGTCTGCAGGCCAGAAGAGGGCACCAGACTTCATTATAGATGGTTGTGAGCCACCATGTGGTTGCCAGGAATTGAACTCAGGACCTTTGGAAGAGCAGGCAATGCTCTTAACCACTGAGCCATCTCTCCAGCCCTGAAGTAGTCTTTTAAAAAGACATATATTAAAAGAAAAAATAAGATGTGTTTGATGACATCCATCTTTTAATTTCAGCACTTGGAGGCAGAGGCAGTTGGATCTCTTGAGTGCGAGGCCAACTGTCTGCATAGAGAGTTCTAGGCCAGCTGTGACCACAAAATGAGACCATGTCTCAAAAAAAAAAAAACATGTAAATAAAGATTCTCCTTGGCTATCTGTGTTCAAGGACAGTCTAGGATGTTGAAAGACCCTGTCTCAAAAGAAAAGAAAGAAAAAAATGCAATTTAAAGAAAATAAATGTCGCCTTTAATCCCAGCACTCGGGAGGCAGAGGCAGGTGGATCTCTGTGAGTTCGAGGCCAGCCTGATCTACAAGAGCTAGTTCCAGGATAGGCTCCAAAACCACAAAGAAACCCTGTCTCGAAAAACAAACAAACAAAAAAAGAAAACAAATGTCTTCAAAGATAAAATGAGGGGCTGGAGAGGTGGCTTGACAGTTGAGAGCATTGACTGCTCTTCCAGAGGACCTAGGTTCAATTCCCAGCTCCCACATGGCAGTTTACAACTGTCTGTAACTCCAAGATCTGACACCCTTACACAGACATACATACAGGTGCAAAACATCAATGCACATAAAATAAGAATAAGTAATTTTTTTAAAACAGATAAAATGATACTTTAGTTTTGTTGAGCCAGAAGCTCAACCAAACTGCCTGCCAGAAACCACAGATTTCTGCCTCGAAGTCACTAACCTACAGTACACATTCTGTGTAGTGATTGGCTTTTAATATCTTCACTCTGAGATTAGTGTTACCAGCAACATCTGATGAGGGATTGGGATTTAGTTCACAAAGCAGACTGTTTGGGGCATAAGACAGGTTAGTGTTATGAAGGAGCAGAAATCTTTCCGCCAGGGGGAATTCCATTTGTCCATGCATGAACAACATTGTTCTGTAAGTCATGCTGCATGCCACGTGTTCAGTGAAGTCTGGATTGGATGTGGCAGCTCACTGATGCTGAGGAAGATTGTGTTTAATCATTGTCTTTGTAAAACAAGTTGATTAAAGCTGTCTTTTTTTCTCTTAGAAAGATGAATAGCTGGGCGGTGGTGGCGCACGCCTTTAATCCCAGCACTCGGGAGGCAGAGGCAGGTGGATCTCTGTGAGTTTTGAGGCCAGCCTGGTCTACAAGAGCTAGTTCCAGGACAGGAACCAAAACCACAGAGAAACCCTGTCTCGGAAAACCAAAAAAAAAAAAAAAAAAAAAAAAAAAAAAAGATGAATATTTTTTGTTTCTTCTGTTTCTACAGTTTTGTTTTTCAGCTTTCAAAGAGTTGAAAATTTAATTAAAATAACATATTTTATTTTGCTATAGCTTCCCTTTCTCCCAGAGTAACTTGATTAAGCAGTTTTTTTCTTCTAATTTGTTGGAGTTTTTGTTTTGGTTTAGGGAATGTATTTTAAAAGCTTATTTTAGGGCTGGAGAGATGGCTCAGAGGAAGAGCATTGCCTGCTCTTCCAAAGGTCCTGAGTTCAATTCCCAGCAACCACATGGTGGCTCACAACCATCTATAATGAGATCTGGTGTTCTCTTCTGGCCTGCAGAAATACACACAGACAGAATATTGTATACATAATAATTAAATAAATAAATATTTTTTTTAAAAAAGCTTATTTTATTACTTTTACATTTTGAACCTTTTACAATACCTAATTTTTTGTTTCTTTTTTTTGAGACAGTTTCTCTGTGTAACAGTCCAGATTGTCCTAGAACTTGCTTATTATTATTATTATATTTTATTAAGGTTTTTTTTTTTTTTTTTTTTTAAGACAGGGTTTCTCTGTGGCTTTGGAGCCTGTCCTGGAACTAGCTCTGTAGACCAGGCTGGTCTCGAACTCCCAGAGATCCGCCTGCCTCTGCCTCCCGAGTGCTGGGATTAAAGGCGTGCGCCACCATCGCCCGGCTTTTTTTTTAGTTTTTTGAGACAGAGTTTCTCTGTAGTTTTTAAACCTGTCCTGGAACTAGCTCTTGTAGAACAGGCTGACCTTGAACTCACAGAGATATGCCTGCCTCTGTCTCCCGCGTGCTGGAATTAAAAGCGTGCACTACCACCTCTTGGCTAGAACTTGCTTTTTAGACTAGGCAATATTACCAAGTTATTTACAAATATATGTATGAGGTTTGTTTGTTTGTTTGTTTCTTAACAGTGATTAGTAAAGTTGATGTAATGTTTTCAGAAATTCAGAATATGGTTCTACTAACATGATCAGTCGTAATACCATAACTAAAACTTTCTATTGGAATTTATCATTTGACAAAAACATTTCGGGTTTTCGGTGTGTCTTTTATTGATAATTCATTTGCTTTTGATGAAATTTATACTGGATAATCCTTTAGTTTCTTTATGTTTAAGTAGCCTTAGTATTCTAGTTCTGTACAATCGAGAAGTGAATGGAAAATTTTCTTTCTTTTTTTTTTCTTCTTAATTTTAACATTTTCTTTTTTTTATATTTATTTATTTATTTATTTATTTATTATGTATACAGTATTCTTCCTATGTATATGCCTGAAGACCAGAAGAGGCCACCAAACCTCACTACAGATGGTTGTGAGCCACCATGTGGTTGCTGGGAATTGAACTCAGGACCTTTGGAAGAGCAGGCAATGCTCTTAACCGCTGAGCCATCTCTCCAGCCCCTAATTTTAACATTTTCTTAAGCTGAGGGTTTTTCATATGAAGGACTTTTGTGGGTGAAAGGATTTACTATTTGAAGGGTAAATATGCTTTGCTTTTTAAACAGGCTCTTACTATCTAGTCCAGGCCTGGAATTCTGAATTCTCTTGCTAAAGCCTGTTAAATGCTGGACTACAGGCCTGCATCACCAGGCCTAACTAAGAAATTTTTAAAAACCAAATTTGAGAAACTAAGGAAGGGAAGTATCAAGGGACATTGCAATCTCCTTTAGAAAAGATACTAGGCCATCTTTTCTGCCCTTGTACTTCTTTCAGCCTGTTTTATTGTGTTGTTTTGTTTTCATTCTTTTCTCTTTTTTTGTTTTTTTGAGACAGGGTTTCTCTGTAGCTTTGGAGCCTGTCCTGGAACTTGCTGTGTAGACCAGGCTGGCCTTGAGCTCACAGAGATCCAAGTGCTGGGATGCAAGGTGTGTACCACCACCACCTGGCCCATTCTTTTCTTTTTTTACTTAAAAATTATTTAGCTTATGTGTATAGGTGTTTTGCCTATCTGTGTGTCTGTGCACCACATTGTGTGCCTGTGCCCACGAGGCTAGACGAGGGCATTGGATTCCCTGGAACTGAAGTAACTGAGAGTTGTGAGTTACTGTGTGGGCTGGGAATCAAAACCAGGTCCTCTGGAAAAGCAGCCAGTGTTCTTAACCACTGAGCCATTACTCCAGCACCCCAATTATTTGAGAAGTCTCGTGTATCCTCGTATGGCCTCAAATTCATGAACCTATTTCTTCAGTTCAGTGTCCTGGGTAGTGTGTGCCTATATGCATGGCTTTTATTTAATCTTTGAAGAACATACAGCTTCATACAGATAGCTAACTAGTTGCAAAAAAGTACTATATTTTAATGGTTAATTTAATTAAATTTCTCCTTGATACCACACAAAACTTTCCAAATTATAGTTTTCCTAAAGGTTAGTTGAAATATGGACTCTAAAATTATATTGAGGAACTTTTCATAATGTTGTATTAAAATTGAGTGTTTTGGGGGGCTGGAGAGCTGACTTAACAGTTGAAGACACTTGTTGCTTTTACAGAGGATTTGGTTCAGTTTCCAGCAGTAGCATGTGGCTCACAACCATCTCTAACTCCAGTTCCAGGGATCCAGCATTTCTTCTAACCTGTACAGGCTTCTTTACCACCCATGTGGTACACATATACACTCAGGCACACATGCAAACACAATATTTAAGAAAAATTCATTAGTTTGCTTTGTGAAAACCAAAACTGTGAAAACCCTTCTTACTCATGCATGATTTTAATATTATGCATAAAGCTCTTTGAAAATATTAATACATTGCCTTAGTTACTTTTCTGTTGGTGTGAAAGCATTATGTCCAAGGCAACTTACAGAAGAAAGAGTTTATTTGGGCTTACAGTTTCAGAAGGTAGGTCCATGGTTTTCATGGTGGGGACATGGTAATAGGCAGGCAGCAGGCCTGACACTGGAGCACTAGCTGAGAGCTTGTGTCCCATCTACAAGCAGGACATAGAGCAAGAGCACAAGGGAACAGTGTTAGCTTTTAAAACTTCAACACCTACCCCAGTGTCACACCTCTTCCAACAAGGCCACAACTCTTTATTCTTCCCATGTAGTTCTGCCAACTGGAGGGCCAAGAATTCAAGTATATGAACCTATGGAGGCCAGTTTCATTCAAATACTACAGACATTTTACAACTGTTCTGCCTTTCATTCTTTATTATTAAGCAATCATATTAGTTCAGATTAATTATTTCTAAGTTGAAGATCAAAACTATGAAATATAATTTTTTTCGATTTTTTTTATTGATTTTTATTGAGCTCTACATTTTCTCTGCTCCTCTCCCTGCCTCTCCCCTCCACTTTCAACCCTCCCCCATTGTCTCCATGCTTCCAATTTACTCAGGAGATCTTGTCTTTTTATACTTTCTACTTCCCATGTAGATTAGATCTATGTGAGTCTCTCTTAGTGTCCGCATTGTTGTCTAAGTTCTCTGGGATTGTGGTTTGTGGGCTGGTTTTCTTTGCTTTATGTTCAAAAAACACCTATGAGTGAGTACATGTGATAATTGTCTTTCTGTATCTGGGTTACCTCACTCAAAATAATGCTTTCTAGCTCCATCCATTTTTCTGCAAAATTCAAGCTGTACCACATTTTCCTTATTCATTCTTCGATTGAGGGGCATTTAGGTTGTTTCCAGGTTCTGGCTATGACAAACAAAGCTGCTATGAACATAGCTGAGCATATGTCCTTGTGGCACGATTGAGCATCCTTTAGATATATACCCAAAAGTGGTATTATTGGGCCTTGAGGAAGGTTGTTTCCTAATTTTCTGAGAAATCGCCACACTGACATCCAAAGGGGCTGTACCAGCTTGCATTCCCACCAGCAATGCAGAAGTGTTCCCTTTTCCCCACATCCTCTCCAGCATAAGTTGTCATCAGTGTTTTGATCTTGGCCATTCTTACAGGTATATAAGATGAAATCTCAGAGTTGTTTTGATTTGCTTTTCTCTGATGACTAAGGATGTTGAACATTTCCTTAAATGTCTTTCAGACATTTTAGATTCTTCTGTTGAGAGTTCTCTGTTTAGGTCTGTACTCCATTTTTTTTTATTGGATTATGTATTCTTTTGATGTCCAATTTCTTGAGTTCTTTGTATATTTTGGAACTCAGACCTCTGTCTGATGTGGGGTTAGTGAAGATCTTTTCCCATTCTGTAGGCTGTCATTTTGTCTTGTTTACCATGTCCTTTGCTTTACAGAAACTTCTCCGTTTCAGAAGGTCCCATTTATTAATTGTTTCTCTGTGTCTGTGCTGCTGGGTTATATTTAGGAAGTGGTTCCCTGTGCCAATGCGTTCAAGTGTACTTCCCACTTTCTCTCCTATAAGGTTCAATGTGGCTGGCTTTATGTTGAAGCCTTTGATCCATCTGGACTTGAGTTTTGTGCATGGTGATAGATATGGGTCTATTTTTATTCTTCTACATGTTGATATTCAGTTATGCCAGTACCACTTGTTAAATTTACTTTCTTTTTTCCATTTGATAGTTTTTGCTTCTTTATCAAAGATCAGGCGACACTTAACCTTAGTCCTAGGCAGCTGGAGGGAGGAAGTGGTTGAAGAGGCAGACTCTGAAGTCTGGAGTCCAATATGATGGGAGGCAGAAGATAGCCGACACAAATGACCCAAAGCCAAATTAGCAGTTTGGTTCGGTTAGGAGAGGCTGGGCCCCTTGGGAAGGACCTGCTTATGCCTCCTGGGTGTCTTGGCATGAGATATATAAACGGACGACATGACACTTTATGGCATGGTTAAGTGGAGGGTTTTTATTTTAGATATAAGAGAGAACAGCTAGAGGGACCTAGAAGAGTTCAGAGCAGAGAGAGAAAAACAGTAGATTGAACATGACTAGCAAACTGGACCTGGCCATGAGAGAAGCAGGAACAGATGTATGGGGGGGCAGAGAGAAGGGGAGGAGAGAGACAGCAATGGACGATGGGGAGGTCAAAAAAGAAGAGGGAGCATGGCGGAAATAGCAGGGTTATAAGGAGAATGGGTAGCAGGGAGAGGAAAGCTCTTGAGCTGGAGTGAGTTTGTAGTAGGGGAGCAGGTGAGCTGGGCTAGGAGGCCGGCAGGGACCTTGAAGCACGTGACAGGACTTGTAACACCGAGGGAGCCAGGAAGCCAGCGTGTGCTTTGCTATGCGGATAGACACGGCCCCTTCTTTCTTTTGGAATTCAGGGAAATGGACTTCCCTTTGGACCTAACAATAATGTGATCACGATTAGCTTTTTAAGTTTAAGTTTTTAAGTTTCAACCCATCTATGCTCTATTCTGTAATCACTGCTTCATTACTTTCCCTGTTGAATAATATATAAATTACAACTTGTCTCATCTCCTGATATAAACGCTTGTTATTTCCACTTTTGGTGATTACAGGTTGTTCAGATATGAACATTATATACAGGTTTTTCTGTGGATATATTTCATTTTTCTTGAATATGTAAAATTGTTGAGCCACCAGGTGTCTGCTTAGCTTTTGAGGAAGCCAAGCTGTTCTTTAAGAAGCTCATTGTCTTATATCCCTAGCTGTGCCTTCCTCCTGTCTTCACTCATGTGCTGCTCTGTCTTTTTAGTTAGAATTACCACAAAATAGTGTCTCATGGAATTTTCTTTTTCTTTTCATTTTTCTTTTCTTTTTGGTTTTTCGAGACAGGGTTTCTTTGTAGTTTTGGAGCTGGCCTGGAACTAGCTATTGTAGATCAGGCTGGCCTTGAACTCACAGAGATCTGCCTGCCTCTGCCTCCTAAGTGCTGGGATTAAAGGTGTGCGCCATCACGGCCCAACTGGAGTAGAAGGTATTTTATGAGGAGGAGAAACCTTCACTTTTCAGGCGACTATTCATAGTGTTTCAGAAATCCCCTGGCTAACATTAATATGACAGCTGGGTTGACTGGTAGTTGTTGGAATCTTATTGCATATTGGTTAAGGAGCTGTTCCTGGGTGAGGAAATTAGAAAATGAATCGTAGGCATATACAAAATAACGTACATTTCTCTTCTAGCTCTTCCACCAAAGCCACCGAAGCCAATGACATCTGCAGTTACAAATGGAACGAAGGACAGTTTCATTTCTCTTCAAGATGCAGAATGGTACTGGGGAGACATTTCCAGGTAACTAAGATGCTACCTAATTGAATGCGGTGTTTTTCATTGGTTCTGAGAGTTAGTAGTTAGGCATTTTAATGCTCTACTGGTTTTCTTTTAAAGATTACCATTTTAAGAATTGTGTATAGAACCCTCCAAAAGTGTATTTAGGGGTTGGTAAGATGGCTCAGAGGTTTAAAGGTGCTTGTGGCCAAGCCTCATTACCTGAGTTCAATTCCCTGGATTCTCATGGTGGAAGAAGAAAACTGACTCCACAAATTGTCCCTTGACCTTCTCATACCTATTATTACATGATATCACACGTGCACATGAGCACACACATTTTTTTAAAAAGAGCCTTTCGGGCTAGGCGATGGTGGCACACACCTTTAATCCCAGTACTCGGAAGGCAGAAGTAGGCGGATCTCTGTGCCAGTCTGATCTACGAAGCTACACAGGCAGGCTCTCATTCTGCAGTCCGGTTGGCCCAAACTCCATGTTAGTCAAGGAGATCCACCTCTGCCTCCATGTGTCACCACGCCTGGCCTTCCTTGACTTCTCTTTGTAGCCCAGTCAGACCTTGAATTTGGGGTCCTGCTCAGCCTGTACCACCTGGCTTGGCCCCTTTCCCTTGTTATTTCTAAGGCAGGGGGTCTAAATTTTTTTCATGGGCATCAGTTGAGGTGGAGCCCAAGAATCTTTGAGGCAGAGTCTTGCTTTGTAATCAGTGCTGACCTGATTGACCATCTCAAACTTGATCTCTTGCCCCAGTCTTCTTAGCGCTAGGGTTATGGGAAAGCTCCACCATACCCATCATTAGGTGATTTTGATGCAGTTTTGTTTTTGTTTGTTTGTTTGATTGATTGATTGATTGATTGATTGATTGATTTTTCAAGACAGGTTCTCTCTGTTTAACAGTTCTGGCTGCCCTGAAATTGGCTTCATAGACCAGGCTGGCCTCAAACTCACAGAGATCTGCCTACCTCTGCCTCCCAAGTGCTGTGATTAAAGGCATGCGCCACTAATGTCCAGGGGGATGCAATACTTGTGCTTGTTTTTTGTTTTCATTTTTTTGAGACAGGTCCTGCTATGCAGCCCTGGCTGTCCTGGAACTTGCTCTGTAGACCAAACTATTCTCAAACGCAGAGATCTGCCTGTCTCTGCCTCCCAGGTGCTGGGACTAGAGGTGGACACCACTACACCTGGTTTGAAGCAGCTTTTTAAAAATTATTTCTTTTCATTTTTGAGACTACCTCATTTCCCCTTCCCTTCCCTCCCTCCAGACTCCCATACACCCTTCCATGCTCACTTTCAAGTTCATAGCTTCTTTTTGTCATTTCTTTATATAGCTTATTCTCTGAAATAGACATCCAAGACAGATCTGCTTTTTGTATAAAATGTAAACTTGGGTAATTTTGAATACAGAGAGGGAATATATGTATACTCATACATTTTTTTCCTTTTTCTTTTTCTTTTTTTGGTTTTTTGAGACAGCATTTCTCAGTAGCTATGGAGCCTGTCCTGGAACTAACTCTATAGACCAGGCTGACCTCGAACTCAGAGATCCACCTGCTCTGCCTCCCGAGTGCTGGGATTAAAGACATGTGCCACCACTGCCTGGCGTATTTTTTCTTAATTTTAATATTAATTAAATTAATTAATTTAATCTTTCATTTATATTTTTTTCTCATTAAAGTTTAATGGGTCTCTCTAATGGTTTTGTTGTTGGTTTTTTTGAGACAGAGTCTCTTTGTGTAAGTTCAGTCTGACTAGGAGCATGCGCTGTAGACCCTGTGACTTTGACTTAATTCCCCACCTCAGCCTCCTGAGTGGCCATTTACAGGCTTGCACTATAATACCTAATATCTAGCATATTTCCTTTTTCTTTTTTCAACTCTGACTGTCAAAGCAGGCTCCAGTTTGATACTATAGTGCCTTACTATACCACCAGTCAAATGGTGCCCATTCCGTTTCTTTGTTACTTATACCATCCTAAGTGTATCTTTTCATTGTATTGCGTACATCCACTCTGTTACCCACATAATTACCATCTGTCTTCTCAACACTTGCATCTTTCTAACTTAAACTCTACCTGCTAAAACAAAAACACCCTTCTTTTCCTGAGCTCTTCCTAACCATGCTTTTACTTTGTCTTTGTGAATTCAACTATTATAGGTAGTGGGACTAAATAATAGTCTACATTTATGACCGAGTTCATTTATGTCAGATATCTTCATAGTTATTCATGTGTCAGCATTTCATTTACTTTTTTTTTTTTTTTTTTTTTTTTTTTTGCTTTTTCGAGACAGGGTTTCTCTGTGGTTTTTGGAGCCTGTCCTGGAACTAACTCTTGTAGACCAGGCTGGTCTCGAACTCACAGAGATCCGCCTGCCTCTGCCTCCCGAGTGCTGGGATTAAAGGCGTGCGCCACCACCGCCCGGCTTCATTTACTTTTTTTTTTTTTTTTTTTTTTTTTTTTTTTTTTTTTTTTAAAATATTTATTTTGTATACAATATTCTGTCTATCTATATGCCTGCAGGCCAGAAGAGGGCACCAGACCCCATTACAGATGGTTGTGAGCCACCATGTGGTTGCTGGGAATTGAACTCAGGACCTTTGGAAGAGCAGGCAATGCTCTCAACCTCTGAGCCATCTCTCCAGCCCTTCATTTACTTTTAAGGCTAAATTTATCCCAATACTTGTAAATGTCATATTTGCTCATCATCTACATGTGATGACTTGTGGACATTTGGTAGGCAGTAGTTATTCACGTTAGCTTTTGTGCTGTTGCACATGATGCTGTTATAAATATTATTTATAAATAAATATCTGCTTAAGTTCTTGTTTTTGATAATTTTGGATATTTACTCAGAAGTAGAATTGCTAGATAGTTTGTTACTCTTGTGTTTAACTTTTGAAAAGGACTTAATACATTTCATATTAAAATTCAGTAGACCAATTTTTAGTATTACACAGTGAGTGTATTTTTAAAAACTTATAGGTACAACAGGCTTTCTTTTTTAGGCCACCAATCAGCTCCCAAATCATGTCACAGAAATTGCTTTCTTTAAAAAAAATAATTTATTTTTTAATTTTATGTGCTATGGTGTTTTGTCTGCATGTATGTCTTTATGAGGCTGTCAGATCTTAGGAGTAATAGACAGTTGTGAGCTGCCATATGGGTGCTGGGAATTGAACTGGGTCCTCTGGAAGAATGGTGAGTGCCCTTGACCACTGAGCCATCTCTCCAGCCCCCAAATTAATGTTGGTGTGTAATTATAATTTTTTTTTTTTTTTTTTTTTTCGAAACAGGGTTTCTCCAGTTCCAGCTTTGGAGCCTGGAACTTGCTCTGTAGACCAGCCTTGAACTCAAAGAGATCCACCTACCTCTGCCTCCCCAGTGCTAGGATTAAAGGCATGCACCGCCACCACCCGGCAGACCTCTTAATAGTTACGAATGCTCAGCCTTATCTTTTTGTGGTTTTATTTTTTTGTTTTGTTTTCGATACAAGGTTTGTCTGTAGCTTTGGAGTCTGTTCTGGAACTAGTGTGCCACCACTGCCTGGCTGCTCAGCCTTATCTTTTTTTTTTTGTTGTTTATTTATTTATTATGTATACAACATTCTGCCTCAATGTATGCCCGCACGCCAGAGCAGGGCGCCAGATCTCAGTACAGATGGTTGTGAGCCACCATGTGGTTGCTGGGAATTGAACTCAGGACCTCTGGAAGAGCAGCCAGTGCTCTTTACCTCTGAGCCATCTCTCCAGCCCCTCAGCCTTATCTTATGCTTGTCCCACTGGCTCTTATTATAATTTAACCTATTTCTCTTCATCTCTGTTTTGTCTCTGGGCTTTTTACCTTTCTTCCTTTCTGTACATCTACTTCTACTGCTTCTCATGTCTGTCTGTCTGGTGGCTGCTTGGATTCTGGCCTTCTCATTCTCTTCTCCTCCTTCTCTAGCCTAGATTTCTCCTCCTACTTATTCTCTCTGCCTGCCAGCTTCACCTATCCCTCTTCTGCCCAGCTATTGGCCATTCAACTTTTTATTAGACCAATCAGGTGCTTTGGGCAGGCAAGGTGAAACAAATGCAACACACCTCATAATTAAACAAATACAAGTAAACAAATGTAACACACGTTTCCACAGTTAAAGGAATCTTCCACAGCAGAAAGGCCATCTACACTATAAAGACAGTTCTACTGGTTTTCAAGGATCTTTTATGTCCTACATTCCACTGAATACTGTTCCTGAAATTCCTGAACTGCAGAAGAAATTTGTTAACATTAATTCATATTAGAGGGCATGGTGTTGATAGGCTGTGAATGTCAGCCACAGCTGCCACTGTTGCTTAAAATAATGCCCTTCTTAAACAGCTGTGGGCTTTTCTTGAAACTCTTCATGTACAGACCTGCCTAAAAAGCCCTGAAGGCGTATTGGAAACATGATCTGCACAGACAGTTGAAATCTGAAGGAGTTAAACATCAAGTTGTCTTTCCCTAGATTACAGAATACCAAAGATAAAAACAAAAACTGCTTCCGTGGGGAGGACCTAGGTGAGCACTGGAACTTGAGGGTATTGTAACCTTCCAGTTGATCTTGATAATAATATATAAAGACAACCAGATTTTTTTTTCCTTTTTCAAATGTTTCCTTTAATTTTGTTTTTCAGGGAAGAAGTAAATGACAAATTACGGGACATGCCAGATGGTACCTTCTTAGTGCGTGATGCCTCAACAAAAATGCAGGGAGACTATACATTGACTTTGAGGTAAGTGCCTTGTTGCCTTTGGGTGCTGTCCTCCTAATATGAGTGTATAGAGTTCTGTATTTTACTTAAATATTTATTTATTTCCATATTTTTTATTTAATTTAGATATATAATTTTAGTTTAGCTAACATTTTAACTTTAAAATCCCTTTTCTGTATATAAAATATTTAAACATAAAATGATACCTATTTTATTTTTATATTTTAAATATATTTAGCAATAAAATAAACAGGCGAAAATTTCTAAATTAAATATTTATATATTTTCCATATTTTATTTAACTTAGATATATAATTTTTAGTTTAGCTAACATTTTAACTTTAAAATCCTAAACATAAAATGATGCCTATTTTATCTATATATTTTAAATATATGTAGCAATAAAATAAACAGGCTAAAATTTCTAAATATTTTGGAATAAGAAATATGTTATCTTATTCTCTTATTTCATTAATAAAGTAAATGCCATGGGTATAACCCAAGGTTACTAATGAGTCTAACTCTCTGAAAACTTTATTTTTTCTAATGTGGACTCTAGGGAGTAGAACTCAGCATAATTTTGACAGATGAGGATATGTAGGCAATAAAACAGCCCTCAGCCTGTGCTATGCCTTCCATGGGGACATATTAGTATTTTATAAATGGTAGTGATATGAAATTTTATGCTTAGAAAGATGGGACATTTGTTAAAAACAGGTTAAGAGATCCAGGCGGTGGTGGCACACGCCTTTAATCCCAGCACTTGGGAGGCTGAGGCAGGTGGATCTCTGTGAGTTCGAGGTCTACCAAGTGAGTTCTAGGATAGCTAGGACTGTTACACAGAGAAAACCTGTTTCGAAAAAAACAAGCAAACAAATAAAAGCAGGTTAAGAGAAACTTTGTTAGATATTTCAAGATTTATTTTTAGTCTTTCGAATCCTACAGGCTGGAGAGATGGCTCAGTATTTAAGAGCAGATATGGCTCTTGAGAACCTGATTTTGTGGTTCTCTGCATCCACGTCAGGTGGTCCACCTGCCTATAACTGCAGCTTCAGAGATCTGATGCCCTCTTCTGAACTCCATAAACATATGCATAGTTCAAATAAAAATAAAATATTAAAATCATCTAATTGTAATAAAGTTTAGTTATTTGTTTGTGTAATATTAGTGATTTTCTCATTCATTAAAGGCTTCATATATCCCAGGCAAACATGCTCCCTCTCCCACTGTATCCCCAGTCATTTACTTATTTCTTTATTGAGGCAAAGTCTTACTGTTTAGCTCTGGTTTTAGCTTCACTGGAACTCATTATGTAGACTAAAGCTGGCCTTGACCTCCCTGTACTGGAATTAAAGGATTAGAGTTGTGTGTGAGGTGCCGGTATGGGCACACATCCCACAGCACCCACGTGGGCAGAGGAGAACTCTGTGGAGTCAGTTCTCTGTAAAGCAGACCATGCTACCAGGTTTGTGCAGTAAACGCCTTTACCTATTGAGCCATCTCACTGGACCCCTAGAATTTTCTTTTTTTTCTTTTTCTTCCCAAGGCAGGGTTTCTCTGTGTAGCCCTGGCTGTTCTGGAACTTGCTGTACATAGATCAGGCTGGCCTTGAACTCAGAGATCCACCTGCCTCTGCCTCCCAAGTACATGGTAGCATGTGCTACCAAAAAGGGCTCTAGAATTTTTTCCCCTGAAACTCACTCTGTAGATCAGGCTGGCCTCAAACAAGGAGATACACTTGTTTTTGTCTTCCAAGTGCTGGAATTCAAGACGTGTGCCACCATCACCGGGCTAGAAAATGTGTTTAATCTCACTGAGATGCTAGTCTATCCCCAGATTCCTAGTCATACCTAACTAAAAATAACAGTTATTTGTGTTATGCACAAAAGTAAAGCCTATAAATGTTATGTAACTGGACTGGCAAGCTAGTTCAGCAGGTAAAGGCACTGATGACTTGAGTTTGATCTCCAGGATATACATGGGAGGAGAGAACTGACGCCTCCAACTACAAGTTGTTTTCTAACCTCCACAGACTCAGTAACACACACACACGCACACACACACATACATGCACACAGACACAATACATACATACATACATGGGATAAATTTTTAAAGTTATATAACTTAACTGAAGTTTCAGTATTCTTCAGGAATAAAGAAAGACAAGCGCCTCCTAGTCTAGGACCACCTTTAGGATTTGACATTAAAAGGAATTAGGTTGGAGAGTTGTCTGGGTGGTTAGGGACACTGTTGCAGAAGACCATGGGCAGCTCACATCAACCATCTGAGGTTCCAGTCCCAGGGGATCTGGCACCCTCTTCTGACCTTGGTGGGTACTGGTATGCTGGGGTATACATAAATACATACAAGCAAAACACTTGTACACATATAATAATAAAATTTGTTTTGTTTTTTGAGACAGGATTTCTCTAACTCTCTGGCCATTCTGGAACTTGCTTTGTAGACCAGGCTGGTCTTGAACTTACAGAGATCTGCTTGCCTTTGCCTCCTGAGTGCTGGAATTAAAGGCATGCACCACTATACCCAGCTGTAATAATAAAATAATTTTTCAAAAATTAAAGGAATATTCAATATTTTCTAGTTTACATGGGTTTCTTTAGATGTAGGAATTCCTTGAATAGCTTAGTCTATTTTGAACAGTAATTAAATTTAGAAGATTATCTTTGCATTGGGTATTGTTTCTAGGATTGGGAATATTGACTTAAGACATGACTTTACCCTGAGGAGTTTATAATCCTAGTGTATAATTGTGGAGTAGGAGAAACAATTACACCCTATATCTTAATTGTTTCATTAGAATTCATCCAATTTCCCCATCTTTCTCTTTATTTTTCTTTGGCTTGTTTGTTTGTTTGGAGACAAGGTCTCTCTATATACCCATGGCTGTACTGGAACTTGCTGTGTAGAACAGGCTGTTCTTGAACTCACAGAGATATGCCTGCCTCTGCCTCCCAAGTAGTCAGACTAAATGTGTGTGCCACCATGCCAGCTCCTTCTTTTTAACCCCTGTAACTATTGTTCTACTTTCTATCTCTAAATTTTAATATTTTAGTTCCTCATAAATAAAATCATATAGGATTTATCCTTCTGTGTCTTATCATTCTTCAGTTTAATGTCTTTCAGGCTCATGTATGTTACAGCATGGATTTGAATTAAATTTCCAATAATATTCTGGTATGTGCATATATTTTCATTATTTATTCATTAGTTGATAGATATTGGCAAGAATGCTTTAAGGTTTTTATCTATCTAGAAAAGATTGTCAGATAGTTGGTTTTCAATAAATATTAGATAAAAGATAGATTAAATGAGAGAACAGGGCAGCTTTCTCAGATGAAATGACATTTGAACTGTCCCTTTATTGGTTTTGCTAGGCAGACAAATGATGGACTTAATTCAGTTTAATAAATAATCTCAGTGATACTTAATTATACAGGTCATCAAACAAGTTAAATCTTTTGTCTCTTTTAACTCCCACCCAGGAAACAAAGGCAGAATTATAAATTCACCCTTACCAGGGTAACTTACTGAGACTATCTCAAAATAAGAAGTGAAGGGTAGGGGGACTGGAGAGATGGCTCAGTAGTTAAGAGCACTGGCTGTTCTAGAGAGCCTGAGTTCAGTTCTCATCACCTACATGGCAGCTCACAACCATCTGTAAATCCAGTTCCAGGGTATCTGGTGTTCTCTTCTGGCTTGTATGAGCACACATGGTGCACAGATATACATTCAGGCAAACACCCATACAAATAAAAAAAAATCAGATGGGTTATACAGCTTAGTGGTGGAGTACTTGCTTAATATAAATGAGGACCCTTGGCTGCTTCTCCAGCGCTGACAGACTAGCAAGACAAGTCTTGCCTAAAGGACCGCTTAGGCAGGTGAAGGCGAAAGAAACAAGAAAGCCATATTGAACAAGAGTTAAAGTAATAGAATTTCAAAAAACATGCTTCAGGGAAAGAAAAGAGATCTACCGTTAAGGGCATATTGAAAGCTGACTGTATGGAAGAAATGATATTTTATATGTAGAATCAGGGATATGTGTTGTAAAAGTAGATAACACTAGCAGCAAGGGAAGGTGGAGTGAGAAGTTGGAGCCATTTTTTGTGTGATGCAGCTCCATTTGGCTTGGATTCTGGCAATGGAAAGTTTGTTAAGAGGACGAGTAGGGGATAGAAGGTTTGGGAGCTTAGAGAGCCTTGAATTTTAAAATTTGGAGTTTCTATTTAATATTGTAGGTAAGTGGAGAGAAGTTGTGGCAAGACTATATTTTAAAAGAAGAAACAGGTTAGGGATGTAGCTCAGTTGAGGAGTGCTTGTCTAGCATTTAAGAGACCCAAATTTTATTCTTTTTCTTTCATTTTGCATTTTTTGTTTTTCAAGATGGTTTCTCTGTGTAGCCCTGACTTTCCTGGAACTTACAGAGATATGCCTGCCTCTGCCTTCCGAGTGTGGCACCACCACCCTGCCTGAGTTTGATTCTTGAGATCAGGTGTGCTGATGCATGCCTATAACCTCAGCAGAATCCTATGAGGGTCCTAAATTCAAGGTCAGACCTGGCTACGTAATGAGTATGAGACCAACCTGGGCAATATGAGGCCCAGTCTTAAAACCACAAGATAATAGATATACTTAAGAGGCTTTTAAAAAGTGAAAGGAATTCAGCATTGAATTGAAGATTCAAATCACTTAACATTTGTCGAGTGCTGACAGTGTTCAAGTACTCTTCTAGGCAAAGAAAATGACGACATGATATGTCCTCTTGTTGTGTTTTTATTCTTGGTGAGAGAAAGGGAGTGAACTTAGGAAGACGAAATAAGCTCATTAAAAAAAAGAAGTGAAATGACTTCATAGCCTGTGAAATGCTGCACAGGGGAGCGTGGTGTGCTGGTGAATACGGGAAGGAGTTTAAGGAGGACTTTTGAGGTGATGATCCCTGAGAGCTGAAGGATTAAAAATCACCAGCCAGATAGGTGTCCCCAGGGGAGGGAACAAAAAAACAAACCCAGCAATTTGGGGGAAGATGCAATAACTCTGACAAATGCAAAGACCATACTGTGGTTGACTTCATTGTCAGACAGAGTAATCAGTGAAGGTGAGATTTGAAATTAGAAGGGAAACAAGCTAGAGACAATTATTTACAAGTTTATTTATTATGTATGCCTGCAAGCCAGAAGAGGTCACCAGGTCTCACCATAGATGGTTGTGAACCACTATGTGGCTGCTGGGAATTGAACTCAGGACCTCTGGAAGAGCAGCCAGTGCTCTTAACCTTTGAGATATCTTCCCCACCTGACAATTTTTTTAAAAGAGAATAATTATATAGCCAGAAAACAGACTGAAGAGGAATAGTTTGAGAAAGTAAAAGCATAGAGTAACATCATCAGAGTCATGGGAGAATGATGTATTAAGAAGGAAGAGGCACTGGTGACACACACCTTTAATCCCAGCACTTGTGAGGCAGAGGCAGGCGGATCTCTGAATTCAAGGCCAACCTGGGCTACAGAGAGTCCCAGGCCCGCTGGAGCTGCACAGTGAGAAGCTGTCTTGAAGAAAGAGAAGCAACAGCTGCAACGAGGGCAGGTGGCTGGGGAGACGCTTACTGGGGAAGATGTCTGCTGCCAAGCCTGATTACTTGTTCAGTTCTGGGAACCTCAGGGTGGAAGGAAAGAACTAATCCTGAGCATTGTCTCCTGACCACCATAAACAATGTGATACATGAATATAGTACTTTTTTTTTTGTTTGTTTGTTTTTGGTACAGGGTTACTCTATAATTTTAGAACCTGTCCTAGAACTTGCTCTGTAGATCAGGCTGGCCTAAGATTCACAGAAATCCCATCTCTGCTGTGATCAAAGATACGTGCCACCAAACACGGCCTTATCTGTGGTTCATTTAGTTGGATTTATGAACTTATTGTTGGTTAAAACCTTTTTAGATTTCATTCAAGGTTTTACTTTGCTAGGCCCAATGCTTATTGGATCTGTTGATAATTTTATTTGGAAACTTTATTTTGAAATGCTATTTTCTTTTCTTTTCTTTTTTTTTTTTATAAAGATTTTATTTATTAGCCGGGCGGTGGTGGCACACGCCTTTAATCCCAGCACTTGGGAGGCAGAGGCAGGTGGATCTCTGTGAGTTCGAGACCAGCCTGGTCTACAAGAGCTAGTTCCAGGACAGGCTCCAAAACCACAGAGAAACCCTGTCTCGAAAAACCAAAAAAAAAAAAAAGATTTTATTTATTTATTATGTATACAATATTCTGTCTGTGTGTATGCCTGCAGGCCAGAAGAGGGCACCAGACCTCATTACAGATGGTTGTGAGCCACCATGTGGTTGCTGGGAATTGAACTCAGGACCTTTGGAAGAGCAGGCAATGCTCTTACCCTCTGAACCATATCTCCAGCCCTGTTTCTTTGTTTTTTTAAAGATGGTGTTACTATGTATCCTGGAACTTTATTTGTATTTTTACTTTCTAAAATTTCTTTGTGTGTGCATATGTGTGTGTGTGTGTTTGTCTGTATGCTATAGTGTGCTTGTGAAGGTCAAAGGGCAACTTATGGGTGCTGTTTTGTTTTTCTTCTACTAAGTAGGTTCTGTGGATTGAGCTGAAGTTGTCAGCATTGGTGGCAAGGACCCATACCTGAGGAGCTGTCTCTGTAATCCTTCTTTAATTTTCTATTTTTAGCCTAAGGGAAGAGGATTGCCACAAATTTGAGGCCAACTTTATCTACACAGCACATTTCAAGCCAACCTGGGTGACAGTATAAAACTCTGTCTCAAAAAGCCAAAACCCAAACGACAACAACAAAAATCCTCACAACTCAAAAATCAAAATGCAACCCTCTCCTCCCCAAACCGCAGACATACGGACTTTTAAGTTCTGTGAGAGTATGGGCTGTATATGGCTTGTTTGTCATTGAGTCCATAGCACTTGGTGTAGAACCTGGTACATAGTAGATGTTTGTGGGGTCTGTAAACAACAGGGCCAGCAGAGTAGAGAAACCATCTGAGTGAGGCAGGAAGGAAATTTGGGTCAACATGACTTAGTAGCCAGTGTTGGTTCGAACTTAAAGAGTCTTACCCTGGGCAGTTCGATTTAGACATATTGAAGTACAGCACAATTTTGGAAAAAAAGTTTCTTGATGATAATTGACTCAGCTCTGCATGTACAGTAAAGCTCAAGACACGTTTACATCGAAACTTTTTGTTGTTGTTGTTGTTTTCCAGACAGGGTTTCTCTGTAGCTTTGGAGCCTGTCCTGGAACTAGTTTTGTAGACCAGGCTGGCCTCAAACTCACAGAGATTCGTCTGCCTTTGCCTCCCGAGTGCTGGGATTAAAGGTGTGCACCACCACTGCCTGGCCTTTACATCAAAACTCTTTACAAAGTACAGATGGCCTCTTCCAAACGATGGGGTCCATTGATTTAGAAACAGTGCTCAAGATTAGGGGCTAGGTAGAATAACTGAGGTAAACACAGTGCCTGTGGGAGTCAGGAGTGCCCTGGCCCTAAGATAGCAGAGGTTACTTAGGCTGTTGTAAATTACATGTGAGTCTTCCATAAGGACGGGTTTTATGACTGAGAAGCAATGCTTCTCCGAAATGCTTCTCAGATCTACGAAGAGTCTGTGATAAACAAATATAGTCTGGGGATTCAGGTTAAGACAGACTGTACAGGGGACTGGAGAGACGGCTCAGCAGTTATGAAGACTGGAACCTTTTTCAGAGGTCCTAAGTTCAATTCCCAACAACCACACGGTGACTCACAACCATCTAGAATGGAATCTGATGTCCTGTTATGGTGTGCAGACAAACATTCAGACAGAGCACTCATATACATAAATACATCTTTAAAAAAAAAAGACTGGCCCTACAGATAGCAAAGATTACCAGTTGTTTTAGTCAGTGTTCTGTTGCTGTGAAGAGATACTATGGCCATAGCAACTCTTATAAAGAAAGCATTTAATTGGGGCTTGCTTACAGTTTGAGAGGTTTAGTCTATTATTATGGTTGGGAGCATGGCAGTATGCAGGCAGAGCTGTTGTTGGAGAAGGAGCTGTGAGTTCCACATCTAAATCTGTAGGCAGCAGGAAAAGAGAGGCTTTGGGGTTGACAGAGTCTTGGCAGAGGCTTCTGAAACCTCAGCTCACTCCAGTGACACACTTCCTCTAACAAGACACACCTCTGAATCTTTTCAAATAGCGCCACTCTCTGGTGCAAGCATTCAAATCTGTGAGCCTATGGGGGCCATTCTTATTCAAACCACCACACCAGGTTATTAACATCCATTCCCAGATTTCTGGGTGGAAAACAGGTTATACCTGTTTGTTTAACATTCCTGGTTTCCCTAGTGCTTCTCTGTGAGCATTGGGACCCCATGCCCTCTGCAGATGTTCAGCCAGCTGATTTGAATGAAATTTAATAGAGACCATCCTGGATTTATTTTCAGTATATGTGTGGGTATATATCTATAGTAATCACAAATGATTAGGTAGCCCTTTTAATGTGCATTTTATAGGAATAGTTTATCATCCATCAGATACTGACTTAAGCCTTGGGTGATTTGAGATATAACCAGCCCATAGACCTATCTTGTTTAGTCTTTTGCAAATCCCAGTGTATAATCTTTCATACATAATAAATGCATAGCATAAAGAAACATAAAACCTCTCCTGCATTTCATGGTGCTACTAGAAAATTGGATGGGAGTAGCACAGTATTTTGCTGTTATATAATGAATCAACCTGATGAGAGTTTAGATTATGCTTCCAGGGGCTTATAAAAAACATTGCCATTTTGATTAGAATTTTAATTTTAGTTAGAAATTCTTTTTATCTTCTTCCTTATTTCCCTTTATTTTATTTTCTTCTCTTTGGCTTTCTTTTATGGGGCAAGGTCTTGCCTCGTAGCCCAGACATAGCAGCCTCACGCTTGTGACCCTCCTTCAAAGTATTAGCATTATAGGCATGTGCTACCTCACTTACTCTTAATAATGGTCTTTTAAGGGATTATTTGGGTTTGACTCAATAAAGGTGGTCTGAGCTACTTATGCATCAAATTCTATCTGTAGTAACCTTGAGTGTTTTGGTGATACTGAGACAGACATTTATAGCTCTCTTTATATGGAGCTGACTTCTGCTTCTGCTTGGATAGAGCTGCCCTAAGAGACTGTTTTTATTCTCCATGACAAATTTAAAAAAAGAATTTACAAAATAACCAAAAGAAATAATTTTATGTTTTTATTTTTTAATATTTATTTATTTATTTATTTATTTATTTATTTATTTATTATGTATACAATATTCTGTCTGTGTGTATGCCTGCAGGCCAGAAGAGAGCACCAGACACCATTACAGATGGTTGTGAGCCACCACGTGGTTGCTGGGAATTGAACTCAGGACCTTTGGAAGAACAGGCAATGCTCTTAACCTCTGAGCCATCTCTCCAGCCCTGTTTTTGTTATTTTTAAGTAATATTTTGAGCTAAATTTTTTGATACTGAATGTTGTATACGTTTGGGTTTTTTGTTTGATTTTGTTTTTGAGACAGGGTCTATGTATTCCTGGCTGTCCTGGAACTCGCTGTACAAGGTGGCCTGGGACCCAGAGGCCTACGATAAAAGATATGCACTACCACGTCCAACCTACATGTGTTGGTTTTTAATAACTAAAACCAAAACAAATAGGAAAAAAAACGAAAGAAAGAAAGGCCAAGTGTATTGGCCCTGCACTTGGAAAAGGCAGCTATATCTCTGTTGTTGTTCAAGACAAGTCTGATCCACAGAACAAGTTCAGGACAGCCATTCTTACAGAGAGACTTTGTGTCAAAACGCACAACAAAACAAATCAAAAAAAAAAAAAAAAAAAGAAAAGTAGGTAAGAAAATAATATATACCAGGTGTGCACACCTTTAATCCCAGAACTTGGGAATCAGAGGCAGGTGGATCTCTGGTCTACAAAGTGAGTTCCAGAACAGCCAGGGCTACACAGAGAAATCCTGTCTCAAAAAAACAAACAACAACAAAAAGGAATGTATACTTGCAAACTTATTGTTAATATATGCTGATTTACTACCTTTAACCTTACTAGCATAATAATATTTATTTGATGTGAATTAAAATTTTATATCTTTATATGAAATTGTTTTAAGAGAATTCTGGGGAAAATGCTACAGTTATTGTTTTGTTGTTCACAGGAAGGGAGGAAATAATAAATTGATAAAGATCTATCATCGGGATGGTAAATACGGCTTTTCTGACCCTCTGACATTTAATTCTGTGGTGGAGCTCATTAACCACTATCACCATGAATCTCTTGCTCAGTACAATCCCAAACTCGATGTGAAGCTGATGTACCCAGTATCCAGGTACCAACAGGTATGACCATAGACGATCTCATAGCATTAGTTCATATAATTTTATTCTATTTACCAGGCTTATTGGTTAAAAAGAAGACTAGTTTATATTTATTTTCCTAATTAATCCTGGGTATGGTAGTGCTTGCCTTTAATCCCAGCAGAGGCAGGGGATTTCTGTGAGTTCCAGCCCAGCCAGGGCTATGTGAAACCCTATCTCACCAAAAAAAGAAAAAAAAAAGAGACATATTTCCTAAGTAGCATTTTAGGTATTTAAGTTTAGTGGGTTTTTTTTGTTGTTGTTGTTGTTTCTGTGTTTTGCAGTAGGGTTTTATGTAGTAGGTATGTTGACTTTAAAATCGCCATGTAACTGATGGCGACCTTAAATTTCTGATCATCCTGCCCCTTCTCCTGAGTTCTAGGATTTTAGGTTTTGTTATCATATCTCACCTGTGCGTGCGTATGTGCGTGTGTGAATGAGTGAGTGCAAGAGGTGAGTGAGTTGTGTTTTGTTTTGTTTTTTACTCTTTGGGGGCCCACCACATAGGTCCCAAATAAATACACTGAGTCTTATTTTTAGGCAGCTTTTTAAAATTAGCCTGTCTGCCTTTTGCCTCTGAACTTTTACCTTTCTCTATTCTGTATACCTTTCTTTACTTCTTGCTCCGTGTCTGGCTGTCTGGCTGTCTGGCCGTCTGGCCGTCTGGCCGTCTGGCTGTGTGGCTGTGTGGCTGTGTGGCTGGCCCCTGGTGTCCTCCCCTTCTTTTTTCGTTCCTTCTAGTCTCTTTTTCTCCTGTTTATTTTCTCTGCCTGCCAGTCCTGCCTGTCATCCTTCTGCCTAGCTCTTTGCTGTTCAGCTCTTTATTAGACCAATCAGATGGCTTAGACAGGCAAAGTAACTCAGCTTCACAGAGTTAAACAAATGCAACATAAAAGAATACAACACATCTTTGCATCATTAAACAAATATTTCACAGTATAAATGAATGTAACTTCTTCAACTAATATCCTACAACAGGGGAGGATGTATGTTGACGCCAGTGGTCATCCTTGGGTGTTAGTCCTCAGGAGTTACCACCTTTTTGTTTTGAGTCAGGGTCTCTCATTGGAACCTGGAGTTTACTGATTAGCCTAGATTGGGTGACCCTTGAGCTACAGGGATCTACCAATTTCTACCTCCCTAGCAGTGGGATTTAAGCATGTGGCACAAAACCTAAGTTTATACTTTGGAGCTGAGAATCAGATTCAGGTTTTCATGTTTATGTAAAAAGTACTTTACAGACTGAGCTATCTCTCCAACCCTATACCTATCTTCCTTCCTTCCTTCCTTCCTTCCTTCCTTCCTTCCTTCCTTCCTTCCTTCCTTCCTTCCTTCCTTTAAAACTCTGTGTGTGTGCACGCGCGTGCCCTTGTGCCTGTGTGCCTGTGCCTGCAAAGGCCAGAAGACATGACAGACCTCTCCTGAAGCTAGAGTTACAGATAGTTGTAAACTGCTGGAAGTGGGTGCTGGGAATGAGCTTGGGTCCTCTGAAAGAGCAACAAGTGCTCCCAACCACTGAACCATCTCTCCAATCCCTCCAGTACTATTTCTTTTTTAAAGTTTTGTTATATTTTACTTTGTTTTTGCCTGCCTGTATGTCTGTGCATTTATATATGTGCATGATGCCTATTGAGTCCAGAAGAGGGTATTGGATTCCCTGGAACTGAAGTTAGAGATGGTTGTGAGCCACCATATGGGTACTGGGAATCAAACCCTGGTTCTCTGGAAGAGCAGCCAGTGCTCTAAAGCACTGAGCCATTTCTCTAGCCCCTTATTTCTTAATTTTTAAAATAAAATACTTTTACCTGACTTAAAATCTGACTCATTGTCACTAAAGAGTATTTTTCTTGTCAGATGGGTGGGTGGTGCGTTATCTTTAATTCCAGCATTAGAAAGGCGAGGAATGCTATGAACTCCAGGCCAGCCTGGGTTGCACAGTGAGACTCTGTCTCAAGAAACAGAACAAACCAAAATTCTCATGAAGTCAAAAGTGGTTTTGGTGCTTTGTAATAAACAGTAACTTCTGAAATTGAAATATAATTTGAATGTAAATAAACGTGGAAAAGCATGTCAGAACTAATACTGCTGTTGTTCATTTTGTTTTGTCTGCCTGTGTAGGATCAGCTGGTAAAAGAAGATAACATTGATGCAGTGGGCAGGAGCCTGCAGGAGTTGCACTCGCAGTACCAGGAGAAGAGCAGAGAGTACGACAGGCTGTATGAGGAGTACACTCGGACGTCTCAGGTGAGAGCCCTTGTGAGCAGCCTTCGCTCTCAGTGCTGTCTTCCACCTGAACTGCCGTGGGAGATCTTGGTGACACAGAGACACCCCCACTCATTTTGTTATTGTTGTTAAAGGTAGAATTTTCTAGCTGTGTTAACTAGGGCTGCGGAATGTGGCTTAACTGGTAGAGTGCACACTCTTGGCCTATCGAGTGAGATCCCTGCATCACAGAAAGCAGGGTGTGGTGGTGCATTGGGGGTCTGGAAGCAGGAGGATCAGAAATTCAAGTAGCCAGCTGGAAACTTGTCTGGGATACATGGTAACTGTCTCCAGACTCTTTTTAAAATTAGGTAATACTAAATAAATAGTTGTAAATTATAAAAATTAACAAAATGACAAATTCTTGAGATAGAAATTAATTTTTGTCCATATGGGCAATACAATGCTGTTTGATCATGATTCTTGGGGTTTTCTGTTTTATGCTCTCCTTGAATCTAACATGAGCCATTATCATCATATTTCTAGTAAAAGAAAGGAAGACTAGGAAGGGAAAGGAAGCCCCCTCCCAGGGTTTCTCTGTGTAGCTCTGGCTGACCTGGAACTCACTCTGTAAATCAGGTTGGCCTCAAACTCAGAGATCCGTCTGCTGCTGGGATTAAAGATGTGTGCCATCGCACCTGGCTTGTTTTGTGCTTTTTTTCTTTTTTCTTTCATTTTGTTTTCTTTCTTTTTCCTTTTGGGTTTTCAAGACATGGTTTTTCTGTATAACAGCCCTAGCTGTCCTGGAACTCGCTCTGTAGACTAGGCTGGTCTTGAACTCACATAAAACCACCTGCCTTTGCCTCTCAAGTGCTGGGATTAAAGGCATGTGCCACCACCACCTGGCAGTTTTATGCTTTTTAAGACAAATTTATCAAATGTGTATGAGTGTTTTGCTTGTGTGTTTGTTTTTATACCCTGTGCATGCCTGGTGATAGAGGTCAGAAGAGGCCATCGGAACTGGAGTTATGGATGGCTGCAAGTCATCATGGGTGCTGGGAATCAAATGTAGGTCTTTGTCAAGAACAGTAAATGCTGTTAACCACGTGGCTATCTCTCCAGCCTGAGGTTTTCTGCTTTAAAGTCTTTATTTCTGTTTATTTTATGGGGTTTGTAGTAAACACCCTTCTTTGAGTCTTTTTTTCTTTTTCTTTTTCTTTTCTTGCTTTCTTTTTTTTTTTTTTTTTTTTTTGTTTTTTCGAGTCAGGGTTTCTCTGTAGCTTTGGAGCCTGTCCCGGAACTAGCTCTTGTAGATCAGGCTGGCCTCGAACTCCCAGAGGTCCGCCTGCCTCTGTCTTTTCTTTTTTTTTTAAATGTTTTTGGAGACAGGGTTTCTTTTCCCACCTTTCTTTACTTACTTTCTTCTTTCCTTTTTTGTTTCTGTTTCTTTGAGACCCTGTCTCATTTAGCCCAGTGTAGTTGAAGGTGACACTGAATCCCTGTTCCTTCTGCCTCTGCACTGAGTCCTGGTATTACACGTGTGCCACCATTTCTTGTTTTGCTGCCTTTCTCTAATCTTTATTGTTTCCCTCCTTCTCCTTGCTTTGCATTTTTTCTTTTTTCCTGGTTCCTTAAGTCATCCAGTTAGATTATTGATTTGAGATGCTTCCTCTTTTAAAATAACTTGTAATTGGTGTGTGTGAGGGTCCTAGTGTCACTGTGCTTCTGCAGGTCAGAAATTGCCAGGCTATTTACCCACTGTCAGTTTTGCTCTCTGTTACTCAGATAAAGCGCATGGCCAAAAACAACTTGGGAAGGAAGAGATTGTTTCAGCTTACAGTTGTAGTCCATCCTGAAGGGAAGTCAGCAGGAGCTGAAGCAGAGACCTGCAGGATGCTGCTTTCTGACTTACTCCCCATGGCTTGCTCAGTTAGCTTTCTTTGACAACTCAGGACAACTGTTCAGGGGTGGTACTACTCACAGTGGGCGGGGTCTGCCCATATCAATTATTCATCCAGAAAATGACCCACAGACTTTCCTATAGTTCTGCAGATGGACATTTCTCTCCTGACTGAACCTTTTTCTCCCAACTGCCAGGTCGCAGTGCCTTCTTCCCACATAGTTGACTCAGAGGCTGAATATTACTTGTAAATGCTTGGCCAATAGCTCAGGCTTATTACTCGCTAACTCTTACACTTATATTAACCCATATTTTTATCTATACTTGGCACATGGCTTGGTACCTTTTCTTAACATGGCATTCTCATTTTGCTTCTCTGTGCTTGCCAGCGACTCTCTGACTCTGCCCTTCCTCTTCCTAGCATTCTGTATCAGGCTGGCTTCCCCAGTTTCTTCCTGCCCAGCTATCTGCCAGTTTGCTTTTATTTAACAATTATCTTAATCCACAACACAGGTGAATGTGATGCAAACATTTTCTCAATGAGGTTGTCTTTTCTGAAATGGCCCTACCTTGTGTCAAGCTAATAAAAGGAACCAGCATCCTTTTCACCCCCAGTCTCTCTCTACCCTTTTTAATCATAGGTGTTTATATGTATGAAATTCTCTGAATACTGCTTTTGTCATATCCCATAAACTTTCTAATGAATTGCTTAGGTTTTATTTATCACAAGGCATTTTCTAATATCACCTGTCATCTTAATCCACAACACAGGTGAATGTGATGCAAACATTTTCTCAATGAGGTTGTCTTTTCTGAAATGGCCCTACCTTGTGTCAAGCTAATAAAAGGAACCAGCATCCTTTTCACCCCCAGTCTCTCTCTACCCTTTTTAATCATAGGTGTTTATATGTATGAAATTCTCTGAATACTGCTTTTGTCATATCCCATAAACTTTCTAATGAATTGCTTAGGTTTTATTTATCACAAGGCATTTTCTAATATCACCTGTCTTTTATTATTATTTATTATTATCATTATTATTGTTGTTATTGTATGAGGTGGTCTCACTATGTAGTCCTGGCTAGCCTAGAACAAGGGTAGCCTGGAGCTTACAGAGATCTATCTACTGTTGCCCCACAAGCCTTTTGGGATTAAAGGATGCACCATCACAGCTGGCTGGCCTTTGTCATTTATTTTTTGAGCCATTAGTTGTTTAACAGCATGTTATTTAGTTTCTGAATATTTGTTACTTTTTAGTTTTTCTTCTATGATTGATTTCTACTTTCTTTTCACTGTGGATCATAGGAGATCCTCTGTATGATAAAAACCTGGGGCTAGAGAGATGACTCAACATTTAAGAGCACTTGTTCTTGCAAAGGCTTTAGGTTTGCTTCCCAGCGTCCACATGTTGGTTCACAACCATTTGTAACTATTGTGTAAATCTGATGCTTTCCCCTGACATGAAGGCATCAGGCATGAATGTGGTGCACATACATACATACATGCAAAACAGTCATACATATACAATTAAATAAATCTAAAAAATAAGGTAAAGTTTACTAAAACTTGTTTTATGGCCTAATGTGATATATTTTGGAGAATATTATATTTTTACCTAAGAATTATCTATATTTTAGAGTATTCTTGGGCTGGAGAGATGGCTCAGCGGTTAAGAGCATTGCCTGCTCTTTCAAAGGTCCTGAGTTCAATTCCAGGCAACCACATGGTGGCTCACAACCATCTGTAATGAGGTCTGGTGCCCTCTTCTGGCCTGCAGGCATACATGTAGACAGAATATTGTATACATAATAAATAAATATTTAAAAAAAAGAAATAGAGTATTCTTTATTATGCCTAGTATGTTTATAATTGGGTTAATTTATGGTTAAAAAATCATTGTAATGTTATATAAACACTATTATTATGTATCTCTGCCCCTGCTTGTCTCCTTTTTGAGTCAGTGTCTCACTATATAGTCCTAGATAGCCTGGACCCACTATGTAGACCAGATTAGCCTTGAACTCACAGAGATCTGTGTACCTCTACTTCTGCAAGGCTAACATCAAAGGTTTGTGCCAGCATGCCCTGTCCCTTTGTTATATACTGTCCAAGATTACATTTTTAAATATTTTATGCCTATTAATGATTATTTTTTATATTTTCTTTTCAAATCACATAAAATAAAAGAGACAATACTTGGGGTATAGGTCATTGAGAAAATGCTTATTTATCATATGTAGTTTCCTGGTTTTGCTCTCTAGCCCTGGGAGAAAAATCCCATAATTTACTAACTATAAAACCTTACATTATGAGTGGCTATTTTACCATCCATATAAGTTGATCACGTTAATGGATTCAGTATGTAAAAGTCTTAATAACTTTTTCTCCCTTCTGCCATCACACACTAGCTCATCACAGTTAAGCCGTCTGGAGTGCCAAAGTGAAAGATGTTGAGACTGGAAATTAAGGTCTAGACACCAGGCACACACATGGTAAAAATAAATAAGTGTCCTCAACCCTTTGGCTCCAACAGACTTTCCTCCCCCTCTTCTGTGGGGTTTCCCTGGCTCTGCCTAATGTTTGGCTGTGGGTCTCTGCATCTGCTCCCATCAGTTGCTGGGTGACACCTCTGTGATGACAGTTGGACCAGGTACTGTATTAAGAGTATAGCAGAATATCATCAGGAATCATTTCATTGACTTCTTATTTCTTCTGATAGCCATGTTTTGTTCTGTCCTGGGTCTCTGGGCTGTCCATCCAGGCAGTGTCAGGCGTGGGCTTCCTCTCATGACAGGGCTTCAAATTGGACCAGTCACAAGTTCTGCACCGCCATTGCCCCAGCAGCACATCTTGCAGGCAGGACAGATTGTAGGTCAGAGGTTCTGTGGCTGGGTTGGTGTCCCTGTCCCACTGCTTTCCAGCCTTGTCTGGTTATAGAGAATGGGCAGTTCAGGCTCCATATCCCCCATTCCTGGGAGTCATTGCTAGGATCACTCTCATAGGAGCCAGAGGGCTTGGGGGAAACCAGGAGAGCATGGCCAACAGGATCTGCTAAGCAGGACTCATAAGGGCTCACAGAGACTGTATGCTAGGTTGTCTGCATATGTTATAGTTGTGTAGCTTTGTGTTCTTGTGGAGCTCCTAACAGTGGGAATGGGGATGTGTCTTTTGCCTCCTCTTGGGACCCTTTTCCTTGTACTGGGTTGTCTTGTTCAGCCTTAATAGAAAAGTTTGTACATAGTCTTATTGTAACTTGTAATGCCATGTTCAGTTGATATGCCTGGAAGGTCTGCTCTTTTTATTTTTTTTTAAGGGAAATGGAGGAGGCCAGTCTGGGCTACATGAGAGACCATGTCACAAAACAAAAAAATAAAATTGTAACATATTACTGGGTTTATATTAGTATCACAAGCAATAGGAGACTAAGGCAGGAGGACTTCAGATTAGTGGCCAGCCTGGGCAACTAATAACATAGTGAAAGCTATCTAAAAAACAAAACAAACAAAACCAAACAGCAACAACAAAATTAGTTAAAGGCAAGAGAGATGGCTGAGCAGGTAAAGGTACTTACAGTAATAGCCTGGAGACCTGCATTTGAATTCTGACCCCCATGAAAAAGTGGAAGGAAAGAATCAATTTTACCAAGTTGTCCTCTGACCTCTACATGCATGTCATGGCATGCAACATGCCTCCCCATAATAGAATATTTTTTTTTAAATTATCTTCATTTGGTTTCTTCTCCTGTGACATGAAGCCAAACCTAAGTAGAGTTTAGAAGTCAGTGCGCTCTAAGTCGCGGGGACAGCTTCAATCTCACAAGCCTCTTAATTACCCTTCAGGTAGTACTTGTGTAGTGTGTTCTCAGTGACCATTAATTGAAGTCAGTAAACATGAGGTAGTAGAAAACCTAGCCTACCTGTAAGAGAATTAATAGAATTATAAATATTCAGGAAAGCCATTTTCCTGGAATTTTGTGCACAGTCATTACTTCTCTGAGAAGTACACTGAACCAGAGCTAAGCCCTTTCTGAAGATTTTAGGGTTATTCTGATTCATATGTTAATGTCTTGTATCCTGGGATGGTAAAATGACCCAGCAGGTAAAGCTGCTGGCCTCTAAGCATGATCACCTGAGTTCAATCTCCAGACCCTCATAGTGGAAGGAGAAAACAGTGATATGTGCACACCTTGCTGTGCACATTGGCATAGACACAAAAAAATAAATAGCTGGGTGATGCCTGTTTATGCCTTTAATCCCAGCGCTTGGAAGGCAGAGACAGATGGATCTCTGTGAGTTTGAGGCCAGCCTGGTCTGCAAAGCGAATTCCAGGACTGGACTATTACACAGAGAAACCCTGTCTCGAAAAACAAAAAACAAGAAAAAAACCCCAAACAAAAATAAATATAATAAAGCATAAAATTATTTTTAAAACCTTGCTATCCTCAGAGGTCATCAGAATGTATGAGAGACATTACTCTATCTGAGGCTTTGGAGTTAGTAAGTCTGTTTTGTAGAGCTTTTGGGTTTCATCTTTGTACATCTGATGTTAGCAGATACTCTCTGCCTTTTTTCTTCTAATCAGACTAGTGATGAATCTGGAAATTCTGCATGCAGTTAGTGATGAGAGTGATAATAAATAGGTTCCACAGCCTTCTGGGAATGAGACTGCATGTTGGTGGATGAACTCCTCACTTGTCCAAGTCACTCTTCCAGTTAACTCTTAGGGATTAGTACTGTAATAATTGGCACACAGTAAAACGACCCTTGAAGTTGTGGTCAAGGTCGGTCTCTTGGCAACTCATAGCCACTTCTGTGGTTCTTAATCATATCTCAGGTAATGGTTCTTTTTAATTTATTTTATAATCTGAAATGTTTTACATGAGAAGGGTTGAATAAAGGGCTGTTTTGCCCTGATATAGGGTCTTAATTCATTTTGATTGTTTGAGATAGGGTGTTATACAATCCAGACTGGCCTTGAATTTGCTGTGTAACCAGTCATGACCTTTAATTTCTGGTCCTTGGGATTCTACCTTCTAAGTTCTGGGATTACATGTGCTACCATGCTGGGTACTAGGAATCAAACCCAGCACTTTGTATATGCTAGAAAAGATCTTAACAATTGAGATTCATCTCCAGTTCCCCTACCACCTCTACCCATGCTAGAGACTGAATCCAGGCCCTTTTATTTGCTAGACCCCACCTCTACCCATGCTAGAGACTGAATCCAGGCCCTTTTATTTGCTAGACCTTAATCTTCTACTGAGCCACATCTCTAGTCTGCATGACTGGTCTGATAAGGGATTATAATCAAAATTACATGATTTATTTTAAGATCAAGATTATAAAAATACAAAGTGTTTTGAAATGGAATCTCATTTAGCTAAGCTGCCTTAAGCTTGCTTTGTAGAGGAGGCTGTCCTTGAACTCCTGATCCTCCTACTTCTTGCCTCCTGAGTGCTGGGATTCTAGTCAGAAATGTTATAAAGTATGCACTGTTTCTTTTCCTCATGTAGGAAATACAGATGAAGAGGACTGCAATTGAAGCATTTAATGAAACTATAAAAATATTCGAGGAACAGTGTCATACGCAAGAACAGTACAGTAAAGACTATATTGAGCGATTTCGCAGAGAGGGGAATGAGAAAGAGATTGAACGGTGAGTGTGCTTAATATATCCAAGTGAGTAATGAAATAAAACTTTTTTTTATCTGGTTTCTGTCTTGTTTGTTTACACCCCTCAAGTTGCTCAGCCATGTTGTGTGGAACTGCTGGCTATTCAGAGTAATGAATGTTACCAACTGGCATCTCTTCTTTTTATGTGTTTTCTCTTATCCCTGTAAGTTCTTGTTGTAATAAGGAGCCGTGGGGCTGCGTCCCCGGCACCCAGCCGCCCACATGGCTAGCTTATGCCCCGAAATAATTACACGGAAACTGTATTCTTTTAATCACTGCCTGGCCCATTAGCTCCAGCCTCTTATTGGCTAGCTCTTACATATTGATCTAACCCATTTCTAATATTCTGTGTAGTACCACGAGCTGGCTTACCAGGAAAGATCTTAACGTGCGTCTGTCTGGAGTGGGAGAATCATGGCGACTCAATGACTTGGCTTCTTTCTCCCAGCATTCTGTTCTGTTTACTCCACCCACCTAAGGGTTGGTCTATCAAAGGGCCTAGGCAGTTTCTTTATTAATTAACCAATGAAAGCAACAGATAAATGCAAGACCCACCTCCATCAAGTTCTTAATTCTTACCCATCCTGTAGGACTTAGGCTAGACATAACCTTTTCCAGAAAAGTCTTCCTCAGTGCTTCATTCCATTAAGGGATGTTGTGTAAGTGTTCATGTGGTATCTGTCCTGATCCAGGTATAACATTTCCATTCAATTGCAAACTCACTTAGGATAGACATGGTGGCTTTCCCCCCTAATATAGCCCAACGCCTGTGTCTGTCACAGTCATGCTCTTACGCTAGTAGCTGAGAATGGTGACTCGTACCTATAATTTCAGTTGAGGCAAGAGGTTTGCTTGAGCCCAGGAATTCAAGACCAGTCTGTGTAGCTTGTGAGACCTTGTCTCAGACCAACAAACCCAACAAGATATTAGGACCCTGCTTATGCTTCTTGACTCTTTTGCTTTTGTTGTTATTTTAGCCTTAATATGTCCTACTTTCACAGAATTATGATGAATTTTGATAAGTTGAAGTCACGTCTTGGTGAGATTCATGATAGCAAAGTGCGTCTAGAGCAGGACTTGAAGAAACAAGCTTTGGACAACCGGGAAATAGATAAAAAAATGAATAGCATCAAACCTGACCTGATCCAGCTGCGTAAGATCCGGGATCAGCATCTTGTGTAAGTAACGTGGGCTGGATGCTGAGGGACACACTAGCATCAGGTTATCACTGGAACTAGAAGTGTCATCAGTGGGAGAACTTGAGAACTGGAAAGCAGTGTGTAAGAATTTAGGAATGTGGCCCTGTAGTAAGTAGTGGGCTGTCCCAGAATGACACACATCAAGTCAGAATGTTGTACTCTACTTTATGCAAATACTTGGAAACTTTCAGACTGAATTAGCAAAATGTTATAGAGTACAGAGTACGTGTTGGGGCTGGAGAGATAGCTCAGTGGTCAAGAGTACATGCTGTTCCCCCAGAGGACCTGGGTTTGGTTCCCAGCACTCACATGGTGGCTCTTAACTGTTTGTAACTCCAGTTCCAGGGGATCTGATGTCCTGTTCTGAACTCTGTGGGTATCTGGCACATACCTAATGCACAGACATAACATACATGCAAGCAAAACAATTATAAAATAAATCTAAAAAAATTAGAAGTGTATGTTGATATTTTCTTAAAACGTAAAATCTAGAAACTGTAGTTTTACGGTAGAGTCATAGAATTATTCCTTTAGAGTAAATTCTACAGATAAGTAAATAGAATAGGTGGTTCCTTAAAAGACTTTTTTTTTTAACAATTTGTTTATTTATTTATATATACACTTTCCAGAACATAGTGCCAGATCTCATTACAAATGGTTGTGAGTCACCATGTGGTTGCTGGGAATTGAACTCAGGACCTCTGAGAGCAGTCAGTGCTCTTAACCTCTGAACCATCTCTCCAGCCCCCTTAAAGGACTTTTATGTTTAAGAAATGAAATTTGGTGTGTGGTGACACATGTCTATGATCCCAGAACTCAGGAAGTAAAAGCAGTAGTTCAAGAACTAGGAATTCAAGGCCAGCCTCAGCTACATAGCAAGTTTTTGGCCAGCCTGGGCTACATGAGGCCCTATTTTTAAAAAAGAAATGTGATGCTGGAAAGATGACTCAATAGGGAAAGGCCACCGAGCCTGGCAATCTGCTTTCAGTTAGCCTGGGACCTGCATGATAGGGGAAAGAACCAACTCCTGTAAATTGTTCTCTGACTTCTACTCAGGGCCATGCCTCTTGCCAATGTAAAAACATGGATCTCTAGAAAAATTGAAATTTTGTGTTTAAATAAGAAAAGTGTGTATATAGTAGGCACTTGAGATCCTTTGAGTAGTTAAAACCAATGCTTTTTTGGTATTTTTCTTTGTTTTTATTTTATGTGTATGAGTATTTTGCCTATGTGTATGTATGTATGTATGTATGTGAGCTGTGGTAGATTGAAAGAAAATGACCCCCAAAAGAAGTGGCACTATTAGGAGGTATGACTTTGTTGGAGGAAGTTCACCGTGGGGCCGGCTTTGAGGTCTCTTTCTCCCAAGCTTCACTCAGTGTGACAGTCAGCTGACTTCCTGTTGCCTGTGAGATGTAGCACTCTCAGCTCCTGCACCATGTCTGCCTGCACACTGCCATTGTCCCTGCCATGATGATAATGGACTGAGCCTCTGAAACTATAAGCGAGCCACCCCAATTAAATGTTGTCTTTATAAGAATTGCCATGGTCATGGTGTCTCTACACAGCAATAGGAACCCTGACTAAGGCATGAACTGTATTCCTGAAGAGCTACTCAGTATTAGCTCCTTGAGGACTGGAGTTACAGATAGGTAACTTATGGTGCTGGGAATGAAACCTGGGTAGCTTATAGATGGAGTTTCTCTGTTGTTCCCAAATAACCACAATGAGACTTATTATTAATTATAAATGATCACCCAGTAACTCATTTTCTTTTTTTTTAAAAAATATTTATTATGTATACAGTATTCTGTCTGTGTGTATGCCTGCAGGCCAGAAGAGGGCACCAGACCCCATTACAGATGGTTGTGAGCCACCATGTGGTTGCTGGGAATTGAACTCAGGACCTTTGAAAGAGCAGGCAATGCTCTTAACCTCTGAGCCATCTCTCCAGCCCCTTGACCCATATTTCTTATCTACACTCTGCCACATGCCTTGTTATCTTTTCTTAGTACAGCAAATTCATCTCCTCTCTGCATCTCCTTGTGATTCTGAGACTCCCCTCTTCTTTGCTTGCTCTTTTTGTCTGCGAGTCCTTCCTAACCTCTACCAGTTCAGCTGTTGGCCAGTGAGCTTCTTTTGTTTTGTTTCTTGAGACAGGGTTTCTATGTTTATCCCTGGCTGTCCTGGAACTCACTCTGTAGACCAGGATGGCCTCAAACTCAGTGATTCACCCACCCACCTCTGCCTCCCAAATGCTGGGATTAAAGGCTTGCACCACCACTGCCCAGCTCATCACCACATATTTAATAACATTTTTAATCATTATAACAGAAATCATGTTCTCTTTATCTATCTTACTTATTACCCTTTCTTTCTGACCCTAAGCAGTTACTAAACTACTTTATCTGCCTTTATAGTCTTGCCATTCAGGATATTTCATGCAAATGAAGACTAGAATGTGCCATCTTTTATGCCTGGCTTCCTACACTTGGCAGGGTGGTTTTAGGGTCTTTCATTCTGCAGCACGTTTGGAAGTATTGCACTCCTTTCATGTCAAGTAGTTTCCATTATTTAAACATACATATTTCAGTTATCGGGTTGTCTTTTTGCTGTTACTTATAGTGTGGCTATGAACACTCACATATGTATTTTTGTGAAGAGATGTGTTCTCTTGCAGACCTTAGAGGATTGGAATTGTTGACTTGTATGGTAATTCTGTTTGCAGCTCTCCTACCTGGTTAAAAAGGGACTGCATTATTTTATATTCACACCAGAGGTGATAGTCAGGAATGCCTAATGAATCACTTTTTAATATATTTCTAATATCTCTCAATGTTTATATGAGTGATTTTGCTAATATTTTATAATATTTTATCCATTTTATTTTTTCTTGAAACAGGGTCTTAACTGTGTAGCTCTGGCTGACCTGGAACTCACTATGTAGACAAGACTGGCCTCAAACTCAGAGAAATCCATCTGGCTCTGCCTCCTGAGTGCTGGAATTAAAGGCATGTACTACTCCCAGCCTCATTTTATTCTTATTTGGAGAATATAAAATTCTGCCCACAAATATGTTCTCTTTCTTGGAAAGCAGCATATTTACCACTATCTACCATGTACCTCTTACTTGGGAAAGTATTTAATCTCATTTATTATTGAAGCTTTTTCCATCAGACAGATATACAAATGTGAACATGCGCGCGTGCGCACACACACACACACACACACACACACACACACATACACACAGAGTTATCCTGAGCAAGGCATGGTAGTGCTTATCTTTAACCCTAGCACTTGGAAGGCAGAGACAGGTAGATCTCTGTGAGTTTGAGGTCAGCCTGGTATTCATAGAGAGTTCAGGACAGTCAGAGCTATATAGTGAGACCCTGTCTCAAAACAAGACAAAACAAAAGACCACCAAAAATTCCCATCACTTAGAAAACGAGGGAGTACAAGTTCCTTTGTCCTTGCCTCTTGTTGGTATCATTAGCTACTTCTTTGGTTCTTAGTCATTGATTTTTTTTTTTTTTTCAGAAGTCATTGATTTTTTAAAATTAATAGCTAGCCGGGCAACAGTGGCGCGTGCCTTTAATCCCAGCACTCGGGAGGCAGAGGCAGGCGGATCTCTGTGAGTTCGAGGCCAGCCTGGTCTACAAGAGCTAGTTCCAGGACAGGCTCCAAAGCTACAGAGAAACCCTGTCTCAAAAAACCAAAAAAAAAAAAAAAAAAAATTAAAATTAATTAAAATTAATAACTAAAATATTTTAAGTTAGCTTATAAATAGATGAGTTCTTGCCATTTACTATTCCAGAAAACTCAAAAGTATCTTTCATAGTAATGTGCTAGTAATATACTGTCAACAGACTTGGCATCTTAAAATTTTATTCTTGTCCTCCATTTAGGGTGCCCTGGGTGCAGCACCTTATTTGTTACCCCACATATTCTACAGGAAGCCTACTGTTTTTCCCTATGCCCCTCTGGAACTCTTTCCTATAGTAAGATGATGTTATTATGCTCTTTGGACTCTTGGGGGGACCTGTCACCCAGCTCCCAAATGAATCACACATGGAGTTTTATTTTTAGTTGTAGCCATCCAGCCTTAGCTTGGCTTGTTTCTTGCCTGCTTTTCTTTTTTTCTTCCTCCTCCCTCTTCCCTCCTCCTCCTCCTTCTTTAGCTTTAGGTGTAGCTTTGGAGCCTGTCCTGGAACTTGCTCTGTAGATCAGGCTGGCCTTGAACTCAAAAGAGACCCGCCTGCCTCTGCCCCCCAAGTACTGGAATTAAAGGCGTGCATCACCACTGCTTGGCTACTGCCCGCTTTTTAAAAATTATCCTGTCTAATTTTGCCTTTGGGCTTTTCCTTTTCTCACTCTTACTCCGTGGATTGCCATGTAGCTAGGTGGCTGCCACGATGTCCTTCTTCTCGGCTACTTCTCCAAACCCCTTATCCCAGTTTTTCTCCTTCTATATATTTTCTCCACCTATCCTTTCTCCTGCCTAGCTATTGGCCATTCAGATCTTTATTAGACATCAGGTGTTTTAGACAGACAAAGACTCATAGCTTCACAGAATTAAACATGCAACATAAACAAAAGTAACACCTTTTTTTTTTTTTTTTTTTTTTTTTTTTTTTTTTTTGGTTTTTTGAGACAGGGTTTCTCTGTGGTTTTGGAGCCTGTCCTGGAACTAGCTCTTATAGACCAGGCTGGTCTCGAACTCACAGAGATCCGCCTGTCTCTGCCTCCCGAGTGCTGGGATTAAAGGCGTGCGCCACCACCGCCCGGCCAAAAGTAACACCTTTAAAATAATATTTCCAGCACTTTCCAGCTTCGTCCTCTCCTTCAGTCTGAGATATCATACAGCCAATTGGAATTTCACAATGGATGTTAGATACATTTTTCCCATTGTCCTAAGTGAGGCAAGGCAAGGACATAAAATGAGTTCTTATGTGAGAAGACAGGCAGCTTTGCTAGTGGAACATGAACCAAAACCATTTCCTTTTTTTGTTTCCTGGATTTTCAGAGGTATTCAACTTTCTTCCTAAGAAGGAACACCTCAATTTAAGGAGGTTGGGGGTTAAAGGTAAATGAGGGATTTGAGGAGATGGCTTAGTGGAGTGCTTGTATAGCCATGAGGACCCAAGTTTTAGCCTTCAGCACTCACATAAAGGGTAAATGTGGCCATACAAATCGATAAACACAGTCATGGGAAGCAGAGACAGGTGGGACCCTGGGACTTCACTGAAACGGTAAGCTTCAGTTTTTATGAGAGACCCTCACTGAAGGGAGTAGAGGAAGACATCTGTCATCATCCTTTCTAGCTTCTGTGCTTGCTGTGCACCCTTCACACATGTATGTACCACACACACACCCACACCCATCCAGATACATTCACCCACACATCACCTATACCCTCTCCCGACAGCCACACTGACCCACACACACCACCACAACCAGAGAAACAGAAGAAAGGAAGGAAATGGAGACTCAGGAGAAATTGTGGTGTGACTTACTAAATTTAAGCCTCTTACCCAGTGTGCTTCTTTCTTAGTAAAGAGATCAGTTTCTTTAAGCGAAGAAAAGTTTGTGCTAAAGATGTTTAGAGAAAGGTGTCTGAAGTGATGGTGTAACGGGGTGGGATAGAATGGTTAAGAGAGAAAATGACTAAACCTCATTTCATCTTTTTCCATTTTCACTAAGTGTCAAAAGTGAAATTCAAGTTAAGTGGAGGCCAAGTCTTCTGGCCTTTTAGCTGCGGTGCAGGTTGTATAACATATTTGGGCTCAGTGGCAGATACTTAAAGTGATGCTAGATTGCGAAGATTTTTTTTTTTTTTTTTTTTTTTTTTGGTTTTTCGAGGCAGGGTTTCTCTGTAGCTTTGGTGCCTGTCCCGGAACTAGCTCTTGTAGACCAGGCTGGCCTCGAACTCAGAGATCCGCCTGCCTCTGCCTCCCAAGTGCTGGGATTAAAGGCGTGCGCCACCACTGCCCGGCTCGAAGATTTTCTTAAAAATATCCCACCAGTAAATATTTTCTGCATCTTGATTATCTCTGTGCTTGTATGGTCTAAGACATTGGCAGTAGAGGAATGGAGAGATGGCTCAGAGGTTAAGAACCCTGGCTACTGCTCTTCCAGAGGTCTTGAGTTCAATTCCCAGCACCCACATGGTGACTCACAACCATCTATAATGAGATCTGGTGCACTCTTTTGGTATGTAGGCATATACATGCAGGCAGAATACTGTATACATGATAGATAGATAGATAGATAGATAGATAGATAGATAGATAGATAGATAGATACTTTAAAAAAAGAAATTGGCAGTATTACCATAAGCAGAAGAGAAATTTATTTATTTATTTATTTATTTATTTTTTGGTTTTTCGAGACAGGGTTTCTCTGTGGTTTTGGAGCCTGTCCTGGAACTAGCTCTTGTAGACCAGGCTGGTCTCGAACTCCCAGAGATCCACCTGCCTCTGCCTCCCGAGTGCTGGGATTAAAGGCGTGCGCCACCACCGCCCGGCTGAGAAACTTCTTTAAAACACTAGATGGCCGGGCGGTGGTGGCGCACGCCTTTAATCCCAGCACTCGGGAGGCAGAGGCAGGTGGATCTCTGGGAGTTCGAGACCAGCCTGGTCTACAAGAGCTAGTTCCAGGACAGGCTCCAAAACCACAGAGAAACCCTGTCTCGAAAAACCAAAAAAAAAAAAAAACACTAGATGGTTTTATGGGGGAGGCAAACATAAACATTATAAAATAATGAATTTTGCTGGATCTCTGAAAATTAATAAAGTGGTAAAGAGTAGGTCTTAGTTGGGACACTTAGGGAAGAGAGTCCTGAGATGATGTTTATGATGATATTGAGTGATAAGGAAAGGAGAATTGGTTGTTGATGAACAACTATACTTAAAAAAAAGTTACTTTTAACTTATGAGTGCAGGTGAACAGTGTGGAGGCCAGAGGTACTAGATCCCACTGGAACTGGATTATAGGTGGTTGTTAGCCACCATTTGGATCTTGAGAACTTAACTGGGGCTCTCTGTAAGAGCAATGTGTGCTCTATTTTTAAATAATTATTTATTTTTATTTTATGTACATTGGTGTTTTTGCCTGCAGGTATGTCTGTATGAGGGTATTGGATCTTTTGGAACAGGAGTTACAGTTGAGCTGCATGTGGGTGCTGGGAATTGAAAGCAGGTCCTCTGGAAGAGCAGCCAGCACTCTTTTAACTGCTGAGCCGTCTGTCCAGCCCCAGTGTGCTCTTAAACATTGAGTTGTCTGTCCAGCCCCCATGGAAGTGTTCTGGTTTTCAAGATTTATTTATTTATTATATATAATGTGGGAACTGAACTCAGGACATCTGGAAAGACACCTGGAGCTCTCAGCCTCTGAGCCATCTCTCCAGCCCATGAAAGTGTTTTTTATACTCCACTTTTATATTCCTGCTTTAGACCACAGCTTCTACTATGTTTGAATGAAAGTGTGTGTGTGTGTGTGTGTACACTTATAGAAAAGAGAAGAAGCCGGGCGGTGGTGGCGCACGCCTTTAATCCCAGCACTTGGGAGGCAGAGGCAGGCGGATCTCTGTGAGTTCGAGACCAGCCTGGTCTACAGAGCTAGTTCCAGGACAGGCTCCAAAACCACAGAGAAACCCTGTCTCGAAAAACCAAAAAAAAAAAGAAAAAAAAAGAAAAGAGAAGAAAGAAGAGTAGATACATGCCTAATTTCAAGTAGTTTTTTTTGTGTTTCTTCCTTTTTTCAGGAAAAATTAATTGTGGTATTAATTGAAGGAAAAGTAATAGAGAGATTAATTTAGGGAAAACTCTGGCCACTCTTCTTGAGATGAGGAAAACTAAGAGGTTCCTGGACTTTCAAAGCTTGGCTGATTTCACCAGTGTTCAAGACAGTTCAATTCTGACCAGTGTCTTCCTCTTGGCAGATGGCTCAATCACAAAGGAGTGAGGCAGAAGCGCCTGAACGCCTGGCTGGGAATCAAAAACGAGGATGCTGATGAGTAAGTTCCTCTGCCAGAGGCCTTTTACTCAGTGTAAGGCTCCTCCTTTCAGGGTCAGTAGCAGAAGAGAAAACTCTGCACCTCTTTTGAGCTGAGCTGCCTGAAGAGTATGGCGTCCACACTTGAGTGTAGGAACTCCCCACACGAGACTTGGATGCACCACTACCATTGTTTTGCTTGAAGTTATTGAATGAGTTCTGTAGTTTCTGCACCATAATAAGTAGTAATGTTATTTAAAACTAAACATTGACCTAATTGTAATTTTAATTTGTTATTTTATAAAGATTAAAAATAACATTTTATTAGCTTTTAGATATAACAAAACTGATTGCTAGAATAATATTTCAAATATTTAATTTTTAGAAGCTATTTTATCAATGAGGAAGATGAGAACCTGCCGCATTATGATGAGAAAACCTGGTTTGTGGAGGATATCAACCGAGTACAAGCAGAGGACTTGCTTTATGGGAAACCAGATGGTGCATTCTTAATTCGTGAAAGTAGCAAGAAAGGATGCTATGCTTGTTCTGTGGTGTAAGTCTTCTCTGGGGATGTGGCTTTTTCAAATCTGCATTAATTAATGAAAGTCATGACAATATTGAGATGGAATTAGAGTGTGGTGATAAGGACTTGTGGCTTACTTAGACCATCCGTGTTTATTTAATTTTTTTAGGATGTAATAGATTTGAGTCTGGCCCTTGCTGCTTACTTGCTGTGCGACGTTAGGTACATAACTTCCTGCCCTTGTCTAGTCTCACCAGTCAAGCAAAGGTGGTCATAATATTTGCTCTGAGGTAAATTCTACCTCCTGATGTTATTGTGATAATGCCGCCTGGCTTGCTACTGTTATATAGTGTAAATATCTGTATTTTCTGAGAGTCTTAGGTGACCCCTGTGAAAGGGCCATTCAACCCCAAAGAGGTCATGACCCACAGGTTGAGAACCACTCATCTAGAGGTAGTTTTCCTTTTCTGTTACACTTACTCAGCTCCTTGAAACACAATAGATTTGACTTTCTTTCCTCAAAAATATTTTAAATATCAGTACTTCACAAAATTAATCTACAAAGTTAGCACAATCCAAAGTTTTAGCTGAATATTTACAGAAAATAAGATTTTTCTAAAATTTCTATGAAGTGCAAGAGACCCAAAATAACTAAAACAATCTCAAGAAAGGAAGTTTTTTTTTTTTTTTTTTTTTTTTTTTTTTGGTTTTTCGAGACAGGGTTTCTCTGTGGTTTTGGAGCCTGTCCTGGAACTAGCTCTTGTAGACCAGGCTGGTCTCGAACTCACAGAGATCCGCCTGCCTCTGCCTCCCGAGTGCTGGGATTAAAGGCGTGCGCCACCACCGCCCGGCAAGAAAGGAAGTTGTAGCACTACCACCTTGACTTCAGAACTCATGACTGTAAGCTATAGCAGCGCTGAGGACTTAACAAAGGATAGACATATATGTGGAATGACAGGAACTGAGAACTGGGAAATTAGGTCTACATTTATGGTTAAGTATCTGAAGTCAGGCCTTTAAGAGGCACAGTTATGTCTGATTGACTGATGCATGGGATCCTTCCTGTCTACCCTGACCTGCCTTAGCATTTTCCCATGGTGTCGTTGCAGTGCGGATGGGGAAGTGAAGCACTGTGTGATCTACAGCACTGCTCGAGGATACGGCTTTGCAGAACCCTACAACCTGTACAGCTCGCTGAAGGAGCTGGTGCTCCATTACCAGCAGACATCCCTGGTTCAGCACAATGACTCCCTCAACGTCAGGCTTGCCTACCCTGTCCACGCACAGATGCCCTCGCTCTGCAGATAAGCAGAGTGGGAAGAGACATGGCTCTCCAGCATTTCTTTCCTATGGTTTTAACTAGACTACGATGAGGGCATTCTTTCTCCGTAGACTGCTTGTTTTGCACAAGTGACTCTGTGAATGTGAAGTGGAAAAGCCGTGCAGTAGCTGGCCAGGATTTGGGGGTAAATGAGGGGCCCAGGGTCTCCGGATTCAGCTGTGCTGCACTTGTGTACTAAGCTGGAGCAGATGCTGTTTTCATGGAGTTTTGTTTTGCTGTCAAGCACCTTGAACAGAACAGTTAGACTTGTTGTGGGTGGGGGTGGGGGTTCTATTTGGAAGCCTCTGAAGAGTCCATGTCCTCTTGTCTTCAACTCTGAAAATGCAGCAGGTCATGGTTCTGTTGGGAGTTGCTTTGATAGTCTCTCCCTACAATAAGAATCTAACTTTGATTCTGTCGTAAGATGGGGGGAGGGGGAGAGAGAAGGCAACCAAAGGAATAGGTGTGGGATTTCATTTACAGAATCTAAAAAAGGAGGCAAAAGACCTCTTCAGTTGATGTTATTTCAATTTTACCAACATAATTTAGGCTTCAGCATCTTACCATCTCCTTCCTCTAACTCACTGTGTTCACGAATCAAAAAACAACATTGCTAGACCAAGGTCTAAGGGGAGAAGGTGACACTCAGTAGCTGAACGCACACTTCTGTACTGAAACCTGAACGAGAAATGTGAGTTCTAACAGACACTAGAAATGGTCAGTGTGTTCCTTTCGCCCTGGCCTTGTTTCTGAGATGAAGATAAGAGTTGTCTTGTGGGGATAGTCAGCTTTGAGTCATGGTGAAGTTGGTGCTTGTGTGGTGTTTCTTTAGCCAAAAGAATGATGTTTGAAACCTTTGTAACTAGTTTTATGAGTAAAGGTGCAATCCAGTGCTTTTAGATGGCTTGATATACCAAATAATGATAGAGAACAACATTGTTGTGTGCTTCCCCAGGTTTAAAAGCCTTGCCAAAACTATACAAGGATTAATTTGCCTTCGTCTCCCTTTTTTTGGGTAGGGTTTAGGGAGCCATAGGTAGGTAGCTAAAGGACTCAGCTTGTGGCCAGAGACCTCAGCAGATCTCATGCACATGAGCCCTTCTGTCAGGGTGAAGGGCCCATCTCATCACACATTATTCCATAATGTGGTTGAAGCTTTTGCCAACAGTGAGGATGTAGTGTGGAGTTCAGACTATCTGGGAAAAAAAATTCTACAAGCTTTCCTATTTGTCTTTTTTGTGAGCCTGCCAATAAGGCAGTGTGCAAGCCTCTCCTCATGCTTCAGTAGCTGTGATTTTAGGCCAGAAATCTTCTGCTCCATGTGGTTTAGGCCTTCCAGCTGAGTGAAGTTCATTAGGTAGAGGGCAGACATCTATTCCTGGCTTCACACTCATTTAACAAACAGAGTCCAGCTGCTTCAGAGCCAGTCCTGGAGCCATAACGGCTCAGTATGACTCAGCTGCTTGAGCTCAGTGACATGCAGGCAGGCATTCTAGTTGAACAAGATAAGCAGCCCATACCTGGGTCTTGGCTCATAAGGCTTATGATAAGGGAAGATCAAATTTGGGGGCCAAACTAAAGATGAACATGACTTTCCCTAAGCATTTGGAGTGAACTACAATAGAGAGAGATCAAGACTTTTGGGGAGCTGTCGGCGTTGCAGTAAGCACTGGAAGAAGGGGACATCTCGTTGTTGGCTCCAGTATGGAGCGAGAGGAAACTGACCTCTCAGCCTCTGGTAAAGGTCCTGCCTTTCTCAAAATTGCCAGCTTGAAATCTTGCTCAGTTATCAGGTAATGCCAAGCTATTTGCTGATTAGCATATCTATGTGACTTGTACCTGACTGAACTTGCTGAAGCAGTCACAGGCTCAAGATTAGGTGTAAGGAATTCCTCCTGTCACTAAAACTCTAGTATGTCCTGGAATGTAATATACAACTGGGGTGTTGAAAATGTCATGACTTTGTAGGGCAGATGTGGAGGATATGCAGGAGACAGAAGGCAGCATCTTAGCACCTACAATTGGGCTGAACTGTGGAGAAAGACTGTCTGGCAGTCCTATATTCCTTCCCCAAGTGCTCTAAGACTAGGGGTCATTTAATAAATAGGAAGGTACCTTTTTCTGAGAAGTTGCCACATGATTTACTTGGTCTTGAGCCGTGAAAATGGCATAAGGACACAGTCTCCTAACAGTGGCCCTGGTGTCTGGGGGAGTCAGCATGCTGCTATTGCTTCATGGCTCAGAAGCTAGTCTAGTTTAATCATCTGTTCCCATATCTGGGCCCCGGGACTCTATAGCTCTATTGGCATCTTAACTGCAGTCTCACTGACTGAAGCAGAGGGTAAAGAGACAGATATTAACCAGAGGGGCAGATCAGTCAGCCCCCGACATGAAAGCAGCTTTTGGTTGGCTAGATACACTTGTCTTTTTTATAATGAAACAATGCTGTTTATACCTGGCATCATTCAAGCATAGGTAGGTTGCCTGTTTCTGTCACTGCTCCACCCACAGATGAAGACATCTGCAGCTCCACTCTTCCACATTTACTTCAGACTCCTCGAGCCACTGTGGCGTCTTCCATGTGTCTCATCTTGCTGCAAGGTACCGGCTCCATGCATTCTCCTGAGCTAGAAAAAAAATTCTGAGCAATTTCTGGTTTATAGGATGATCTCTGTTGCCAGGTAAGACCCCAGAGTAGATCTCTGTGAGGTTTCCATGACATCATAAACCAGAGGGTCTGTGCTTGGTCCTTTGCTGCCAGCTGCTCAGTTTTGACTTAGCTCTAGCCATTTGTGACAACCAGCTTTGTTTCTTTACAAATTCTCGCATGTAACTTTGGTACTGTTGTTTCTTGTGAAAAATCTATTCTGTTGTCTTTGGTGTAATAAAAAAAAATTCATGTAGTTTATGTAAAAATACCTGACTCAGAAGGAAGCCAATTGTGTCTTGTGTTGGGACAATTTATAATGTAGTTCCTAGACCACTTTTACAAACTGTTCTTGTCATCAGACATTACTGTGCAGTGGTGGGGACGGGTGGGGGGAAGGCAAGGCAAAAACATTGTTGGGGGTGCTTTTTTTTGTACCTTCTTCAAGACAGGGATGGTCTGGCCGACTTGCTCCAAATGCCAATAAAAATATTGCAGTGAAGCACCTTTCTGTCTTCTTGGCATGGAGGGTGGTGGGCTTGGTAGGGAGGACAGTATGTGGTCCTGCAGTCTTGGAGGCTAAACTGGGACCATTAGAGTTTCTCCCTTCTGTGTGACAAAACCAACACTTAACCAGTCCTATCTACCCCAAGCAGAATAAAACATTGAAAACAATCAATATCCGTTCCTACTAATAAGTGCATTTAATTGGTTCTCATGCCCAGAAATAAGCATTTTTCTCATTCTACTCTGAGGTTAGAAATAGACTTACTAATCTTAGCCTCTTGTCCTCTGTACAGCACTTTATCCACATGGCTTGGTCGGTCAGGGAATGTCTGTTTACTTACCTTGTTTTGTTCATTTATTCCCTGCTATGTCCTAAGTATAAGGCATGAACTGTGCATGCTTAATACCAAGACAGTCAAAAATTACATCCTATTCCTAGTCTGAAGTTCTTTCCTCTCTTGGATCTTGAGTGACCACCAAGCTTTACCTCCTAACCCACTTCCTTTATGCTGCTGTGCACAGGGGTGTCACTGTTGATAAAATATGGCTCTCATTTCCATGTATTTCATTACCTTCTTGATACCCCATATATAGCTCAATATAAATATATCCAAAGTTAAAAGTCGTCACTTCCTTTTACTTTTTCTTGTTTACTTGCTAAGATACAAAGTTAGACGATAAATAAATACAGGTTCTAGAGTCAGAGGCCTGAGTTCTAGTCCCAGCTCTGCCCAAACTGAGTATGATGCCTAGGGCAGGAAAAGCTAATTTCCTTAGCAAGCAGTGGCTATTCAGTGCTCTATTAACTACAGAATCTCAGGCTGGCCCTGCTCTGCTCATTGTCATGTACACTGATGGCTGGCTATGCAGAAGGATGGTAAACCTTGTTTCACTTTGAGTTGTTTTGGGTTCTTTGAACATAGTAGGTATATTGTGTGTACTACATTCTGTCCACTCTTTCCTGAGTCACTTCCTACTCTCAGCTCCTAGATGATCCAAGAAATGCAGCTGGAATGGGTTCTCTTCCCGAGAGTAAAAATTTAATCATTATAATCCCAGGAGCAACAGGCCCCAGACCTAGAGTCCTGTGTACAATGACCAATAGAAAGAAGCAAACAAAGGCCAGGATAGTTTTCAGGAGGATGTATTACACAGGTGAGTGCAAGGAAAGCAAACCCAACTGCTATGTTGGCTTTAAAAGTTCATCTGATGCCAGTGCCAAGTTCTGATGCTTTTGTTGGCCCCCAGGTTCTTGGCTTTTCCAGAGCAGGCTGGGCCCAGTTTCTGGGCTGAGGGGGTAGGTTCTGCATGGAATGTCCTGCCTCCTGTCGCCTGAGGCATCAGGCACTTCCATAATGCTCAGGACTGGCTCCTCTTTCTCCACTTGTTCACATTTAGACTCCCATAGCCAGTTTTGGCTGGGGACCTCATGAAGTGGATAGGTCAGCCCAGGGACACCGAGTGACTGTGACTTCTCTTGCTTAGGAGACAGGTTCTTAGGAAGAGTTGGAACTGTGGTTTCCAAATCTTGGGAGTTAGCTGGCTCACCTATCCTTGTTATCTTCTTATCTGGGGATGCTCTGTCTGGACCTTCAATAAGGAATTTCCAGGACCATGGTCCTGGCTTTCCAGAGGTGGAGGTGGCAGAGCAACTAGTAGAGGCAAGTTCTGCAGAGCTGGGACAAAGTGCAGCTAGTGCCTGTGTGTGGAGGTGCTGGGCTTTCCAGCAGCCTTCAGAGGAGGTGGGGCTTGCGGGCCCAGACCTACTCAGGCTGGAGGCTTCTAAAGAACTGGTAGCTTCCTCAAAGGCTTGTGGCCTCCAGAGCCTCCTCTGAGAGAGCCCAGGAACTTCTATTTGGGGGGAACCTAGTATGACCCCTGTCAATAGGCCTGAGAGTACAGGACCTTCGTTCTTTAGATTCCTGTGCAAGAAAGTGTCCTCTTCCCTACCCTCTCCTGAAACTTTAGGGGGTACATTCTGGCCTGCTTCTGGTTGGGGAGCCAATCTTGGCTCTTGTGTGGCCTGGCTGTTCTCAGGCTCCTCATCAGAGTCATCTTCTGAGGAGTCTACTTCCCGGATAGCTTCTTGTTTTTGCAGTGACTCTCGGCGTTCAGCTCGATCCTGCCGGAGGGTCCCAAGGGCCCTTGAAGGAGCAGGCTGCAGCATCCCTTTTCCTGGAAGTGGCCCTTTCCCGGAGAGCACACTTCTAGTTCCAACCACCTCCAGAGGGCTGACCTCCCTGGGTGGCAGTTCCTTCTTTAGTTCGCCGTGGGTTAGGTCAAGACTATGCTTGCGGGAAGGGGCTAATTTTTTCTCAGATGCTGCCAGTGCAGCTGCCAGCTTTTCAGCAGACTGCACCCTTTTAAGCAGTGGAGAGCGGGGTGGCTCTGCACTCTTGGGCCGAGAGAGCTGCCTACCTAGTGGAGGAGACAAGTGAAGTTTGGTAGGAAAGGCCTGGGCTCCGTGTCCAGACAAAGGCGATGGGGAACGCTGAGGCGAAGCGGCTGCTGCTGGTGGAGAAGGGGTGTGGGCCAGTGGTGACAGTGGGATGCTGCCTGCTGACTTGCGCCGTGGAGAGCGGTATTGGCGTTGGAGCTTGGGTGCTAGACCATGTAGGGAGCTGGGCCGTGTATGTCCAGAGCCAGCAGGGGAACTGGGTACACTGGAGCTGGGAGAGCTGCTCTGCGATGAATTCCCTCCCACTTTGGATAGTGGCATGGATGGAAAGACAGACCAACAGAAAACAGCACATCAGCGTTACTTATTAGAAGTGACTAAGTTGCAAGGCAGAACGTAGCCCTGGAAATGCCCACTTTATATTACTGGTGGACTAGAGTCTACTTAATCCACTCCCCTCCATAAACTCCTCCCAAGACTTCTGGATCTTCAAAGGTGGGCTCAAAAGAGATTTAGAGTGGGGCTCAGGTTCATTCCTATTTCTCAAGGGGTGGTTTCTGATCTGCAGGGAACCCCTTGTACCTGAGTGCACTGCATCAGGGGCTATCCGGTAGCCCTGAGGAGGGGAACGGGGAGAGAGGCTGTGGCTGTGTGTTGGAGACCCTGGACCACTCTCTCCTGATGACAAGGAGCGGTTAAGGGAAGAAAGGCTGCGGCTGGTGTGCAGCAAAGAGGCCTGCTTAGTGATCTTCCGGAAGAGGGAGCTTCTTTTTCTGCTGTAGAGGTAAGGGCAAAGCTGAGCTGCACAGGGCAAAGCATACTGTGGGCCTGGAACCCAGGCCCCAAGCAAATGTGAGCACCCAGGTTCTCAGGGTAGACCTCTGGACCACGTCTGTCTCACCTTTCTTGCCCATCCTTGCCCCTGCTCCGTTTGCTCCTTCGGGCCATTTTGGCTTTGTAGCTGCCTTTCCGAGCTGGCCCCACTTTGATAGACGTATTCTCCAAGGGAGTTGTTGAAATTGATACCTTGTTTCCACTCTGAGAAGCCAAGCAGAAAAAAACATGACACTGGCTAAGGGAGGTGCTATTTTCTTGTCTTGCCCTTTGCCGCACCACAGCTCCAGCTCTTGTTCTTACAAACGAACATTAACAAGTGCTATTTTCCCTTACAGGTTAGAAAGTGGTTTCAAGTGGCACCTCAGAGTGTCCTGCTCATCAGTCTCACCTGCAGTTTAGAAGAGTCACTGGGTCTTGGCCAGCAAAAGCTAATTACCATATGGAGAAAATCTCCTGTACTGCACACATTCTGCATGTCCCTACATCTGTCCTTAATGCAACATGTATGTGTACCTGCCATGCCCACTCCTTACAGCTAGTTCAGGCTCGCAGGTCTAGGGCATACATACCTCACACGACATTTCCCGCACTAACCTTCAGGATCAGCTCCACTACTTCCGTATGGACCAGCCCATGCACAGGCTCACCATTGACATGGGTGATGAGGTCACCCTGACGAAGTCCTGCCTCGCTGGCTGGACCGCCATCCTCCACATGCTGTCTCAGGAAGAGAAGAGTCTTTAGTTTGGACCCTGGTTCTGCTGCTGTGACCCCTTGACCACCACCCTTTGGTTTCTGTGAGTAATGTGGGAGGGCAGATAGGTTCCAGTAAGGGGAGGCGGGAGCAACCACGTTAGAGGACAACGCTCTGCCTGGCCAGACATACCCACACCATGTGGTGTACAGTGTAGACATCTGAGTCACCCATGTAGACACGAATGGCCCTCAGGGTGAAGCCATACTTCTTGCCAGCTCGGTGGATGACGATGGGAGGCCTCAAGCTGCCAAGAGCTGGCAAGAAGTCCCTGCTTGGAGAAGAGTCCCTGGAAGACGGATTAGATGACTGGGAATGCGGAGACATGGGGCTGGCCAGTGGAGAGCAGGTGTGATGTTCTGGAGGAGAAATCAAGACTTAGTGATCAGAGATCTTGACCTGGCCATAATCCCAGCCTGATCCAGGCTGTTGATCCCAGCCCACTCCTAGTCATGGACAGACCTAAAGTTCACCTTCCCTGCAGGACTTGAGTTCACAAAGCACCCCTACCTAGCCCAGAACTTTTTGGGTACAGGTGAACGATGTAGCTAGCACCTATGTGTGTACATTATGGACTATGTAAACATGACATAAGTATGTAAACATCACAGCTATCCTGTGAGCTCATTATTTATATCCACGAAACATTTTAAAAAATGATTTATTTTTGTTTATGTGAATTGATGCTTGCCCACATGTATGTCTGTGTGAGGGTGTTAGATCCCCTGGAACTGGAGTTAGACAGTTGTGAGCTACTATGTGGGTGCTGGGAACCAAACAAACAAACAAAACCCAACACCAAAACCACCCAACCAACCAACTAACCAAACAAAAAACATCAACTTAGGGCTTAAAGATGTCAGACAAGGTATTCAATTCAAGGTCAAGAGCCTTTAACATTGGTGATTTGAATATTAGCTTTTGCATGTACATTACAGCCATCAGCACGAATCTTTAGAGACTTCTACTTGCATGGTAAGGGGCAGTCTCCCAGACACCTGCTTACACACTGCTTATACCTGCTGCACAGACTCCTGCAGACCCACAGCTTCAGTGTCTTTCCTGTGAGTTTGATCTTAGTTCCCTATTGGCCTTACCTGAAGGAATGAGGAGGGAAAGGGCTGTAGCTGAAGCAGACTTGATTACTTTGTTGACAGGGCGAGTGGTGCGTTTCTCTATAGAGTCCCCAGAGAGCAGCCGGTGACGAGCCCTGCGCACAGCTAGGTCGCTGATGGCTTTGGCTGCAGCTTCCTCAGCCAGCTGTGGGGTCCCATGGCCTCGTGCCTCTGTGGCTGTGGACCCAAGTGAATAATGAGACCTGCAATGTGGCTAAGCCTCCCTCCCTGTAGCATACTCCAGCCTATGTATTTCACCGTCCTCTGGGCCACACCTGGACAAGACTCACTGCTTTGGCCAGGAAGCTCCTCATCCAGCTTCAGCTGCCTCTCCAATGGTCGTTCAGTGACAGCCCCAGATGACCCCTCTCCAGATGGGGGTAGGAGGACCCATATACCCTCCTGTTGTTGCCTCCGAGGGGTGCTACTGGTCTCCTCAGGGCAACGAGGCACATCAGGGAGGCCTGAACACCGGTGTCGCACTGTCATTGGAGGACTTGAATCACTCTCTGTGTGGGATGACTCAGACACAGACAACCGCTTCCGTAATCTGAAAAACAGAGGTACTATAGGGTAAAGTGGCCCAGGGTGTCTCCCTCTCCTGCCTCTGCTGAGACTACCTTAGGGGCAAAATTATAGTCACAGACCTTTTCATACATTTTTCCAGACTTTCCTGGCAAATGTCATTTAACTACCAACACCCACCCCCTCCAGCATCTGATGCAACAACCAAGGGATGAACCCAACCTGGTGAGCCCTGGGTGCTTACATCTCGGGGGAACCAATCACCCAGCTGCGATCTCTGCCCTTCAGCCCTGTCAAGCCATCTGAGCGATCTTCCTTCTCCTCACTCAGGCTGCGCTTGGTTGGGGGTGGTGTCCGGCGTTCCTCAAGCAGGGAAAGCCGTTCCATGCTACTGTAAACCTGTGGGCACAGGAGACACGTGGAATGGCTCCGACAACTATATTTCCAAGGAACAAAGGGTCTCCTTGGGATCTGACAGCCAGAGATTTAAGGGGACCCCCCCACACACACTTATGCCCTCCTCCATCCATGTTGCTCATTTGCAGAAGCTGTTCTGTTGACCTGACTCTGGCAGGGACTAGGATGATCCTAGAAGATCCTGCAGTATGTAACCCTAGCCCTCTGATCTCTTTTTATGGAAGTGGTCCTATCAAAATTCCTTGAGCCTGCCCTAAGTATGTCCCTCAACAGGCTCTCCTCTCCCAATCCATTAGCAGCCTGGACTTCCTTAAGTCACACCTTGCTGAACCTTGGAGAGCAGGAAGAAAACTGGCGGATCTCAAGGCAGCCATCCTCACTCACTTCCTCTTCATCCTCAGAGTCTACATGGTGGTATCGTTCTGAACGGGCTAGACCAAATACACAGTTTAATTAACTTGCGCACCCTTGTTGGTCCCATCCTGGTGGCACCAGCAGGGCTCTGAGCAGTTGCTCCTGACCAAGGGATGCATAGGCATTTCCGAACAAATATGGTTCATGTTTCGCTTCACCCCACCAGTAGTCTTACTGTCAAAATAGCTGGTGTCATCCTCTGACTCCAGCTGAGGTATAAATTCAGCCTTTTGGCGAAGAAGTCCTGTCCAGTCCAGACCCATGAAGAATGGGTGCTGCTTCACTTCACAGGCACTACCTGCAGATAGAGGACAGGACGAGATTAGCTGCATAGAGTGTAGGTCACTAAGTCATATGAGAAGCTAGACTGTGAGAAAGTAAGCCTGGAAAGTCTCAGTTCAAGGACTCTTCCTTCTCTGCCTAGAGGAATAGGGCAGTCTCAGAATCAAGAAGAGGGACTTTCCACTGAACCTTAGGGCACACAGACCCCGCCTCCCTGGTCCCTTCCCAAGTGGTGAGAAAGGAGAGAAAAGCCCAACTTACTTGTGCCCAGTCTTTCTAGTGGGTTCTGGTGAAGCAGTTTGGAAGTGAGGTCTTGGGCATCTGGGGGTAGTGCATCATCACCTTCAGGCCACACAATCTCATCTGAAGGATCATGGGTAAGAGAGAAAGGAAAAATTGTGGGTATAGTGCGGAGAGATGCAGAAAAAGAAAAGTATAAGGAAGGAAAAAAGTCAGGTTTAGAGCTCCTCCAAACCTTGCCTGGGACCCCAGTTCCTAAAGTCTTACAGGTTCCCCCCCTCCTAAGGGAGTCTCAACAGTCCCCAGAACATAGCTTGCTCCTTGATTCAGTGTGGGCATTGCAAACAGTGACTTCCTGCTCCTGAAGCTCCAGCTCACCTGCCATTTTACTTTAGACACAGAACTCACACTCACAGACACCACAAGAACGACATGAACACAGGAAACCCCAGGAGGAAACAGCACGTGTATACAAGCAGACATATGCCTACTAGGCACACATTCAGAAAAAAGAGCACAAGAGTCTCCCAGCTGTATGCACACAGCCTGACTCCACACTGATCTGGGACAGTACCTACCACTGATCACTTGCCCAAAGAGCTCCTCCGGAGTGTCTCCAAAGAAAGGGACGCAACCCACCAGGAACTCATACAGGATTATGCCCATGGCCCACCAGTCCACTGGCTTCCCATAGCCCTGACGCAGGATCACCTCAGGTGCTATGTATTCCGGGGTCCCGCATACCTGAGCAGAGAAGGCAGGCTGGCTCAGGATCCTGAGGCAGCTTGCTGGCATGACAGCAGAGGGGTGTTCCTACTGCTGGAGCAGAGAAACCTCGGAATGAAGAGGCAGCTTACCTTAACTATAATTAGGACCAACAGCAATCCCAGGGAACCAGAGTTAAAGTTCTTAGTCAGGTGGGTTTCTCTATTTCCTAATTAACCAAAATATCTAATTCTAGCCTAAAATTGCCACGCTAAACTCTAATTCTCCTTTGGGTCAGGAATTAAGAGTTGGTTCCTACCCCAGAACCTACCAGTTACCTATGCCACCACAACCTGAAATATCAAGTCACAAAACAGCCATGGGTTGCTCTAGAGAAAATGGCACAGCACCCAGTGGAAGCGTGTTCCTGACACACCCAGCAGAGCTGTGCCTCAGGCTGATCTCACAAGAAGATGTATCAACAGTTAAGACAGCTATTTCATCCAAATTCCAGGGAAAATTTTATATCCATTTTCTTAGGGCTCATCCTGTTTTCCAAATATGCTACCTATTCAGTGCTTCCCTGAAACTAAAGGCAAAAACGTGGCGTTCCCATGTTAATACTTAGGCATAGATTATAAGCAAATAGCCCCAAGGTCTTATTCTGAGGCCTGAATTTCAACTCCCAAGGATTTCCCCATGCTTCCTACCTGCTTGTCTAGGAACTCCCGGGCATCCTTTTCAATGTGGCCCTCATACAAGTTGGTTGTCAAACTCATGAGGCCAATTTTAGAAAGTCCAAAGTCAGTAAGTTTGATGTGCCCCATTGATGTAATCAGAAGGCTGTGAGACCACAGAAATAAAATCATGGAGTTATTTCCCAGCTGTTCCTTAGTACTGATTTAGCCTCTGCATGGTACCAAGAAACACAAATGGGAGCTAGGCAGCTATAAAGTACGCAGCAGCCGTGGTTTGTGAGTACCATTTTATGTCCCTCCTTGCAACTCCATTTCTTTGTTGTTCCACTTGCATTCTATACCTGAACAGGTATTGGCAGAAGAGACTGCCTCCAGGGCTGACGTCAGTCATCCTAAAGAAGCTGCTATAATCATTAACTATCCTTCCATAAGCTGAGAGACTTACAAGATCCATCCATCTAAGGGAGAAGGAAAACTGATAAAACCTTTTTCCATGCCCTTGACTTGGGAGGCAGAAACTAGAAACCAGAGACTGCTTTACATACTTTGCTGGAGCCATTCTTCTTGATGCTAAGGGCTTCACCCTGCCACCCCTAATTCTACCATTCCCAAATTACTATCCCCGGTCCCAACTTCACTCATTGATTCATTCATTGAGATGGGGATGCCTTGACTGTCCTGGAACTAGCTCTGTAGGCTGGCCTTGATCTCACAGAAATCCTCTTGACTCTTCCTCCCAAGTCCTAGGACTAAAGGCATACACCACCACTGCCCTGCTTGGTCCTGATTTCTTTCATGGGCTCCATGTCAGCTGCCCAGGCCACAAACTCAAACTATCTGAAACAAAGTCAGGTTTCCTACCTGGTTCATCATCTGAGTAAGAAACATGTTCTGTAAGCTACTAAGTTCTGTGTAAGTGTCTCCAAACTGTTCTGGAACTGGGGATGCTGTACAGTGGTGGAGATCTCACTATCATGCATGAGACCTTGGGTTTGATTCACAGGACCAATGAAGGTAAAGCAGGGGGAGGATTGGGGAAGGCAGGCTGTTTCTAGAATATGCAGCACAGAAAATGTGCTGTTTTCCATTTAAGAAGGAAGTAATTTGAGACTTAAAACTTTTAATTAAAACACTGACTCAGTTAACAAGCATGAGTGGCCATCTGAACATGAGTCTGCATAATATGAAAGCTATTTTCTTTCTTCTTTTTTAAAGACAGGGTTTCTATGTATAGTCCTGGCTACCCTGGAACTCGCTCTGTACACCAGAATAGCTTCAAACTCACAGAGATCCACCTGCCTCTGCCTCCCAAGTGCTGGGATTAAAGGTGTGTGCTACCTCTACCTGGTTCAATGCTATTTTCTATAGTCATTAGATGTGCTAATTCCTTTGTTTTGCTTGGTTTCTTCTGTTTCCTAGTAGCCATTCTAAGATGATCTAAACACGTTATGTTTGTACTAATTATCAAGAGACTTAAGAGAAGGACCCCAGTCAACAGAAATAGACAGTGGACATACTTGTCAGGCTTGAGGTCCCGGTGCACAATGCCATAGTTGTGTAAGTATTCCAAAGCCAGCACAGTTTCTGCAAAGTACAGGCGCACCATGTCCACAGGCAGGGCCCCAATGTTCTTTAGCAGAGTGGCACAGTCTCCCCCTGTAAAAAGCCCAAGCTACCATGAGGAAAGGCTATCATGTTTCAGTACCCTGTTCCAGCCAGTTCTCAGACTTTGCAGTCCCTAAGGAGGCAGCCTCACAGAATAGTCTATTCTGGAGCTTGCGACTCCAGCCCTTCTGCTACTAGTATGGGTAGGAGACAGGTACTAGAAAGCAGGAAATGGATTTAGGTGACAGAAGGAAAGAATCCAAGCCTTCATACCTTCATAAAGACTTGCAGGCCTAACACTAAGTTTTGTAGGAAGCGAATACTGTACTCACCAAATGTATCTGCTAAAACATGTATATGTTCATTTCTGACTAAAGTAACATTTAAACCTCCAACAAACACCCACTGAAGTAAAAGCATGGCTTTGTTCAAGTTCAGCTTTAAGCCTTAGGGAAAATATGTTTGTAGTTGTACAGAGTGAGGGTCAGAGAAAGGGCCACTGCAAAGCTACTGCCTGCCCCTCTCCAAGCTCTGCCTATGTTGTTCTTCTAGTCTATTCCTAGACTATATGACTAGGCTTAGTTAGGATGGCCCCTTCACAAGTTATCAGCAGGGGCAATCTTTGCAGAGCCCTACTTTGGGCTTCTGTGGCTACTATCTAAAGCCTCTATCCCTGTCTACATAGAATTTGGGAAGTAGACTCTCTAGTTGCTGGGTTACTACATCTATCCACCTTTCTAACTATGGAGCTATGTGCTCACTGTGGCCAGTGGTCTTAAGAGTTCCTAAGCAGAAACTGAAAGAGGTCTTGAAAGCTGGAGCCTAAAGCTTCACTACTGGACAAAGAAGCTGGTTCTTATTTAGGCCAAAGGCTCAGACTACACTCTGACTTCCACACAGGCCACGCTCCCACAGTACCTTCAACATATTCCATCACCATGCATAAGTGACGCTTGGTCTCAAAGGAGCAGAACATGCTGACCACAAAGGGGTTTTCAGCGAATGTCAGTATGTCGCGCTCCACAAATGCTTGTTGGATCTGGTTCCGCAGGATCAGGTTCTGCTTATTAATCTTCTTCATAGCAAAGCGTTGTCGAGTGGACTTGTGCCGCACCAGAAAGACGGCCCTGGGGAAGACAGCCAGCCCAGCCTAGCACCTCAACTGTACATTCCATAACCCCAACTGCCTCTTCATCCCACCTAAGTGCACAAAACAACAAAAATCTTGAGGATATGCTTACTCCTAAGAAGAATCTGGGCTTCTGGCCCAATTAACTCTTCAATTTCCTGGCAGAGCAGGTCCTGAGGACCCAGTTCCATGTTTCCAGAACTCAGAGGAGTGCTACCAAGACAGGTGGCCCGGGGAAAGAGCCAATATTCAGATGCCAGAGGAAACTGAACTCTTGACATTCCAGAATTCAAGGAGGGAATGGGTCCACCTTGGGGCATCTTTTCCCCAGGGGATTGGGAATCATACACTTTCAGATGGAAGAGACCTAGGGCTGATTTAGTCCTGGTCACAATCTAACCCATGCCTTTACCCATAGGCGCCATTGCTGATGAGCTTAATGGTTTCAAAGTCCTCTTCAGAGGGGGTTTTTTTGCTTGGCAGAGATGCCCCACGACCCTGGAAGACAAAGGAAAAGGAAATCGGTGTGCTCTTCAGAGCATATATGCTTGGGGAAGCCGTGTACCCAGTCTCAGCTGAGCACCCACGCAGCTCCTGCCTATTCTTTCCCAGAAACCTTTGACTTCTCACTGTTGGAAGCACCAACGACCCATCCCTTTAGCTGTTCCTTTTATTGTTAAAGACTTACATTTTAAATTTATTATTGTTGTTTATGTGTATGAGTATTTGTCCACATGTATGTATGTTTGACTGTATCCATGGAAGTCAGAGGAGGGTACTGATCTCCCAGAACTAATTATAGTTGTTGTTGAGTCACCAATGTACGTGCTGGGAATTGAACCCGGGTCCTCTGGAAGAGCAGCGAGTGCTCAACTGCTGAGCTATTGCTCCAGTTCCCAGATATTCTTTTAAAGCAAACTTATAGGGTTTCACAGAGCTCAGTCTCCAAGATTGCAGCAGAAGCTCAAGATCCTTACCTCCACTGAATCATCTGTCTCTGGAGTATCAGGACTGTCATAGCTGCTCAGCTGGGCCATCTCTGAAACACAGCAAGGAGAGCAGAGGAAACAGCATAGCAGTGATAGGCACTTCGGCAACACCCTCAGATCACACAACACGCGCATGTGGGACAGGTATTGATACTGTAACAGCCGGAAACGTAAACCTAGTTCTGTGGTTCTATCATCAGTAACTAAGGCAAGTGCTATTACTCTAAATTTCTAGAAGGTCAGTGCCACTCACAAGGCCTGGCACAGTCTAGAAAAGCTTCTCTCCAACTTGGAGCATTTCCTGGATAACAGGGCCTAATGAAGCGAGGCTTCTAGTACCCATCGTTTAGGCCAAGACTATTTAACTTATTGGGGCAGGAAAGCAAGCAGATAGGGGTAGAACTGCAGAGCAGGACAGGGAAGCCAAGGTTCATACAGGGGCTCATCATGAAATCCAGAAGAACAGAGCTAAGCTCTAAAGCAAAACTGGACAAAGCTTGTTAGGTGGCCAGTAGGAGAGGCAAGTATGTAGAAAGGTGATCATTTTTTAAAATGTTGATCATGGTCCTTCCTTGTTGACCCTGTTTGATCTGAGGGTCTAAATCCAACCTAGCTGGGCCTAAGGGAAGGTTGTCTAGGCTACAACAGCGATTCCAAAGGAAAGGCTCTGTAATGGCAGAGATCACAGCCTCTCCTGAGAGTCACATTATGTCTACGTCTAAATCTCTTCTTTATAGCCAGTAAGCATGCTCACCCTCTAAGGGATCCCGTGTGAGGCCCAGCTGGCTAACAATGTAGCGGGGAATGTCACATTTAATTCCATGTCCCTCTTTGGCATGACCCTCAGCTGCTTCTAACAGGTGATAGAATTCTTCAGGGTCAAATTCCTGTAGCAGAGAAGAGGTGGTCAGTGGGGAGAGATACAAGTGCATCTGCTGCCTTTTTTGGCATTAAAGCACATATCATAGGGAAAGAAATTAAAGCATTTACACTGGTCCCTAAACATCCAGAAACAGGAGTTACAGACCACAGAACAAAGCTGTCTTATAGGTCACCTCTAGATGGTTTTCTAAGCATAGTGTAGTCTTCTTAGAAATAAGCGCAAGAGCTTTTGACTTTAAGACAGTTTAGCCTAGTCACTCATTACAAGTTGGATTCTATTTGCCAGTATGTTCAGGTGGTCAGCCTGGAGCCCTGCTGGAATATACTCAATCATAGCTGATTTAGCATGGGGATACACAAGATTAATAGTTCTTACTGCTGCCCCCCCCACCAATAGAAATGTTAATGGTACTGCCAGGTTTGTTTTTTGTTTTTTGTCGTTGTTGTTGTTGGCAAGACACTTCCATTACATTCCCTATTCCCCACTTATACATCAACCAAGTTGACTCACCAGGCATTCCAGGAGACGAGCTGGGCGGGCAATGACAATCATCAACTTTTTTACCAGCTGTATCACAAAGGATACATCTGAACTCTCTGAGCGCTCGTGAGCCTACACAGAAAATAAAGGTTGCTTACACCATTATCCTACTGTGGGGTGGGTTAAACAGGACCAGACTGCACAGAGCTAACTACAGGAAGAAATATGGAACTGTATGATGAAGGGTCAACAGCAAATTCTTTGAGACACAGTCTGCACTGAACTTCTCTCCTCTACTGCAAGAGCCTAGTAAATAAGAGCTGGAAGAAATCTGGTAATTGGACAGAACCATTACAGTGGAGGGATTCGGGTCTCTGTATGATAGTATGCTAGATAGTTTAAAAACTGAATGATTAAATGATAACTAATTTAGATGGGATTTATGTAATGTCAATTGTAAACATCATCAGCTTTATCATTTTTGTTTTATCACTAAAAAAGTTGGTTAATCTGAGTGCTAAGATACAGGCCTAATTAAACAGATCAAAGCTATTCAAATCCAGACAGGAATTTAATAGAGAACCAATTTTAGCTTTGCATTATAATAATAGAGAGGATCAGCCTAGGGTTGTAAAACAACCAACCTTAATATGTCCAGTAACCTTACAGGAATTGCCAAATGGCAGAAGTTCTGTTACAGTTAACTGCACTTCTGTGTCAATGTTAGATTTAAGGAGATTCAAGAAAGCAATAGTCTCACATGGCATGCATTACCTTTTGTGAAGCAAATGTTAAACTCATGGTCAGTTTGAAATAGTATTATCACTAAAGACTGAATAGAATTGGTTAAAGGTGTTTTAGAGCCTGGTCCACAATTACAATTGAGTATCTGGTTCAGATAAGAGGCTAAGATTATTGAACAATGGAATAAAGCTAGAGGTCGGGAAATTTCCCAAGATCAACTTCTTGGAGATGAAGATTAGGCTACTATAGAAAGGCAAACCATATATGATGACCACACCCTTTGAATGCTTGGAACAGAAATGGAGAAATAGGAAAGAAAACTGAGTCATTTACTAAAGTTATACAGGGCTGAAAGGAAGCATTCATGGACTTTCTTCAAAGAGTGATATCAGCAGTAAACAGAATGTTACCAAATTAGAAAGCTACACAAATAATAATTGAATCTTTGGCTTTTGAGAATGCCGATTCTTTATGCAAAAGAATGATTAGGCCGTTAAAAGCAAGGTCAGCACCTTTGGAGGAATGGATTTAAGATATGAATAATATAGAATCACGGGCTGGAGAGATGGCTCAGCATTTAAGAGCATTGCCTGCTCTTTCAAAGGTCCTGAGTTCAATTCCCAGCAACCACATGGTGGCTCACAACCATCTGTAATGAGGTCTGGTGCCCTCTTCTGGCCTTCAGGCATGCACACAGACACAATATTGTATACATAATAAATAAGTATAAAAAAATATATAGAATTTTTCCTTTAATCCCAGCACTTGGGAGGCAGAGGCAGGCGGATCTCTGTGAGTTCGAGGCCAGCCTGGTCTACAAGAGCTAGCTCCAGGACAGGAACCAAAAGCTACGGAGAAACCCTGTCTCCAAAAAAAAAAAAAAAAAAAAAAAAAAAAAATATATATATATATATATATATATATAATAATCTCGTAAGCATGATGATATATGATTATTTCAAGAGGTTTGAGGAAAACCCAAAATGTCAAATGTTGCAACTGTGGCAAAACAAGGTCATCTAAAAAAGGGATTGTAGACAGGGCATTCCTAGAAACAATGTTTTTTCTAAGAATAATTCATTTAAAACATCCCTCCCTTCTGGATTATGCAGGTGTAGCAAAGGAAGGCATTGGACTATTGAATGTAGGTCAACGAGGAATATTCAAGATAATCCTTTGCTATCGGGAGACTGTGTGAGGGGCCTCTTACAGGCCCCAGTGCCAAATTCAGTTCAATAGTTTCCTACCATCTTACACAAAATTCCTTTCAAAAGCAATTAATGAACCTAATGCCTATTTTAAGAAACCACATTGCTCTGGATAATAGAACAGATATAAAAGAGAGAACAAAAAATTCAGGAGAAACAATAAAGCAGATATTTTGGCAAATTTCTCTAAATGAACAAAGACCAAAATTAAAAATACGAACAAAGGTCTGGTAGACACAGGTGTGGATGTAACAATAATTTCATCAGAATCTTGGCATCAAAATTTGCCTCTTAAGACATATTCAGTTTTTAGGGATTGGAAGTTTATCTCAGACAAAGCAGAGCACAAACTGAGTCAAATGTATAGGATCAGAAGAACAAGAGGAATATTAAAGCCATATGTGGCTAACAAAGCAATAAATTTGTAGGGATGTGATTTGTTATAGCAATGGAATGCTCAGATTAACATTCCCCAATCTTAGAAACAAACCATAAATTAATGTATGTTTCCAAGAAAAATATTACAAGATATTGTAAAGAACAGTCACCAACCATTCAGGTTGTACAAGAACAGGGCACAACAGCTGCTAATCTTCCAAAGGCACCAACAGCCCTACCTTTAAAATGGTTGACACACAAACCTGTATGGGTCACATACTGGTCTTTAACAACAGAGAAACTGCAGGCTTTAGAACAGTTGGTACAGGAACAACTAAATGCTCAGCATATTGAAGAACCAACCCTTGGAATTCTCCTGTATTTGTTGTTAAAAAGAAATCTGGAAAATGGAGAATGGTAACAGACTTAAGAGCTGTTAAGAAGGTGAATTCAACCAGTGGGCTCTCAACAGTCTGGCATTCCTTTGCCTTCTCTACTGCCTAAAGCATTGCCTCTTAAAGTTACTGATTTAAAAGATTGTTTCCTGCAGGGCGGTGGTGGCGCACGCCTTTAATCCCAGCACTTGGGAGGCAGAGGCTGGCGGATCTCTGTGAGTTCAAGGCCAGCCTGGTCTACAAAGGGAGTTCCAGGACAAGTTCCAAAGCTACAGAGAAACCCTGTCTCGAAAAACCAAAAAAAAAAAAAAAAAAAAAAAAGATTGTTTCCTCATTATACCTTTATAAGGCAGAAAATTTGCCCTCACATTGCTTCCTTATAATTCTCAGCCTGCTAAGAGGTATCAATGGAAGGTTCTCCCACAGGGAATGTAAATAGCCCCACCCTGTGCTAGCATTTTGTAAGTCAGCCATTGGAAATGATAAGCAAGCAATTTCTTGAATTTATAGTTTACAATTATTTGGACGACATTTTACTATCTGATTCAAATGTAGATATTTTACAAAGAATGTTTGAAGAAGCAAAGAACATTTTGACTTGTTGGGGATTACAAATTGCTCCTGAAAAAAAATACAAAGAGAAGATTCTATTAACTATTTAGGTTATAAAATAGGTTTACAAAAAATAAGACCCCAAAAGGAGCAAATTAGAAGAGTTTGATTGTAGACTCTTAATTACTTCCAAAGATTGCTAGGAGACATTTCCCATATACAGCGCACTATTGGGGTAGGTCCTGATGACCTAATTCATTTTAACAAAACTGTAAGCGGTGACAAGGACTTAAATAGTCCCAGGGAATTATCAGCTGAGGCTGGGAGAGAATTGGCTTAGATTGAAGAGAAATTACAGAAGGCACATGTGGATTATGTAGATTTGAATCTTAACTGCATTGTGGTCATATTATCTTCCAAACATTCCCCCTAAAGGAATTTTAATGCAGAGGGAAGATATTATCTTAGAATGGATTTTTTCACTACATAAATCAAATAAAAATTAAAACTTATATGGAAAGGTCTTTGAGTTAATTCTAAAAGGAAAGTTGATGCTTTGTCAACTAGCAGGAATAGACCCAGCAGAAATTATAGTATCTTTCAATAATGATGAAATTGACAAATTATGGGAACAAAGTGAACCCTGAAAAAGAGCTTGTAGTAATTTTTGGGAAGAGATTACCAAAAACTGTTCCAAAAGCAAGAAAATTCAACTTATAAAGAAAACTAACTGGATTCTTCCTAGCATTCCTGTGTCAATAAAATCTCAGTTAACAGACATATTTATAGGAAAAGCTCTACCCCACAGCTGGCAAGTCCCAAAGAAAAATCACACAGAGATCTCCATAAGTTATAAAACTGATTGGCCCATTAGTTCAGGCTTCTTATTAACTCTTGAGAACTGTATGTATTCTGTCAATCATGTTTTGAATAAACACTAATTGGCCAGGCAGGAAGTATAGGCGGGTCAACCAGACAGGAAGTAGAGGTGGGGTGATGAGAACAGAATTCTGGGAAGGAGAAAGCCCATTCCTCCCACTCCTGCCCAGACCACTGAAGAATCAAGATGTAAGCTACCTGGCTGAGAAAGGTACCAAGCCATGTGGCTAACACAGGTAAAAATAATGGGTTAATATAAGTTATAAGAGTTAATAAGAAGCCTGTGCTAATGAGCCAATCAGTTTTATAACTTATGGATATCTCTGTGTGATTTTCTTTGGGACTTGCCAGCTGTGGGGTACTGGGAGGGACAGAAACCCCAACAAGTAGACCCCCATGTGACACCCTGGGTTGAGGATAGTTAGAAAGCTGTGCTGAAATAAATGATTTTCAGTAGAAGACAGTTCATATATCCACTACTGTATTTTGTATTATTATTTGTGTCTGTCTGTTTTGAGATAAGGTCTCACTATGTAGCCTAGGCCGGCCTGACACTTGTCATATGTAGGCAAGACTGGCTTAGAATCACTAGGATCTGACTCAGTTTCTCAAGAGGTAGGATGCAAGCTGTGGGTCATCACATCTGGTCAACCTCTGTTGCACTTTTTGCTTTTGGTAAAAAAGTTAGTTGGTACTGGTAGACTCCAACTGCCAATGTTGGAGTTTAAGGCAGAGTAATAACTGGTTTTAGAAAACTACGCACAGGCGGTCTGGAGAGATGGCTCAGCAATTAAGAGTACTGACTGTTCTTCCAGAGGACCTGGGTTCAATTCCTAGCACCCATATTGCAGCTAACAATTGTTTGTAACTCCAAGATCTGACATCCTTTGCAAGACATACATGAAGGCAAAATACCAATGCAAATAAAATAAAAATAATAAATTATGTAAGAAAAAAAGAAAGAAAAACCATTCATGGAACTGAGTTCCTCTGAAACCAAGCAGGCTTCTTTTAGTGATGGAGAGGCCTACAGAGGGATATGAGCTCATCAGCACCAAATCTGGAAGTTCCTACACACTTGCAAGGAGACCTGGTGGTGGCCAGCAGTGGGGAAGAGTGGGCTCACTGCTAATTCCTGAGATTACCTTGTGGAAGTTTCATCAGTCCCTACATTAATACACTTACATCTTGCAGAAGCTTTTCCAAATTCTCTTGAAGTTCGTAGAAATAGTGTGATGTAATGAGGCCACTCCGAGATTTATCCAGGCAGTCTCGGGCCATCTCAATCACCTGATGGTGAATAAAGCTCAGGGCACCATCTGCCAAGGGCAACACATTGTCTGGAGTGTTACAGGAAATGAATTCGGCTAGGCGCTCTTCCATTTGTGCAGTGGCCTGGGAACAAAAGAAATGATAATTCCCTTCCAGTCCCAGCTTAGCTGCAGCAAATGCTGAAGGATGGGATCTTTGTGTGCCTTATTTCCTCATGCTACCTTGGGAAACCTAATGAGAGAAGGCACGAAGAGGTCACTGCAGGTAACAGCCCCAACACCTTCAAGGACCTCTATGATTTTGGTTTACCTGTCTCTTGCCATACCCTATAATGCAAGATTTCCAGTATTCTGTAAACACACAGGTTTGCTAGTCTCTTACTGGCCGTATTTCATACCATTGACTTTATTACACATTCTCTGGGGTTGGCCCAGAGTTACTGTTGCTCCTTATCTCAATCAAGCATCATCAATCCCCAGACAATTTTACTTCCTGGGAAACAAAAGTTCTCTTTCCTCCCAAGCGAAGAGTGGAGGTCTGGTTTAGAGCTCTCTTGGGCTCCTACCTGTTCTAGAATTTGACGTCTTTGTCACTGGGTGATTTCTGACACAAAAGTATGTGTAGCGTGTGTACAAAGAGGATGAGATATTCGAGATACATTTCTCAACACTGCACACTCTGGAATTTTATTATAAAGCACAACAACATGGCTTCATAGCTGTTTTCCTGCTCTTTTTTTTGTTCTTATTCTTGTGTCTACTTCAAGGCTACCACATGGAGATCAGAGGAAACAGATTAAACAGAATAACAGATTATATTACTGAGTATTTCTAATAGGATTCTATTATTATGAGTAGTCAATGAGGCAAATGAAGCTCGGGGAAGTTAAATAATTTGTCCACAATCTTGTAGAAAAGTGGAGACAAATGCAGGTGGTCTGGGTTCTTGTTATAAGGTTTCGCTGGTACATGTCAAGAAAGAAAAGCAGGAAGCATTTTTGTCATCTTCCTCAGCTGTCATGTGTATGCAAGGGACTAAACAGTTTAAGAGAAGGACTTCTGAGAGCAGCAGGAAGCATGTACCCCAGATACAAACGAACAGACAATCCAGGGAAGCCTGGACAGAGAGAGGATGAGGGAGGCCTGAGCACCTCAGGCCCCTATTATCTCTCGGATATGCTTCTGATTTCTATTTTGGTTGTCATCTAGAATTTACTGAAACCTAAAAATGGTTGGGCACACCTGTGAGGAGTTTTGTTTAATTAAATCATTTGAAGTGGGAGGATCTACTTCTAACCTGGATCTTTGAGGTGGAAATATACACTTTTTTTTTTTTTTTTTTTTTTTTGAGACAGGGTTTCCGTAGCTTTTGGTTCCTGTCCTGGAACTAGCTCTTGTAGACCAGGCTGGCCTCGAATTCACAGAGATCCGCCTGCCTCTGCCTCCCGAGTGCTGGGATTAAAGGCATGTGCCACCACCGCCTGGCGGAAAAATACACTTTTAATCCAGATCTTTTGATGTGAGAAGGCCCACCTCTAATCTGAGCCATACCTTCTGCTGGAACCCTATGTAATAGACACCTTTTTTTTTTTGGTCTGTTTGTTCTTTTTCTTGCTAGCAAGTAAGTCCATTCCTTCACTGGCACCAGAGTCTACTTCCTTGGGATTCTGGTGTATGCTAAAAACCAACTAAGATACCTAGCTGTGGACTGTACAACCACTTAATTACTGGACCTTCTGTTCATAGGCGGCCATTGTTGGATGAGCTGTAAATCAGTCTAATAAATTCTTTTTCTTTTCTTTGTTTTTTGAGACACGATTTCTCTTTGGAGCTCTAGCTGTCCTAAAACTCACTCTGTAGACCAGGTTGGGCTCGAACTCAGAGAAATCTGATCTGCCTCTGATTCCTGAATGCTGGGATTAAAGGCATGCACCACCACTGCTCAACCCATAAATCCTATTTTTATATAGAGAGATTATGTTACTCTAGAGAACTCTGACTAATGCAAGGCTAATTGCTTTCTGTAGGAACAAGTCTATCCTCAGAAGTATATGACTATACAGTGTATGAGTATACAGCAAGTAGTTTTTGATCAGAATTGCAAATTCACTCCAACACTGGGGCAGGATTGAGTTTGAGGCTAGCCTGGGTTAAATATCAATAGTTCCTGCTACAAAGTGAGACTGAATCAAAAAACAAAACAAACAAACCCCTTAACAACAAAAAACACAAACAGGCAAATTTAAAGAAAATAAAGGAGAACAGGGGAAGGGTAGGTGGAGACAGGCCCAGTGGTGTCCTGGTTCTGAACTCAAGGAGGTTTGTAGCAGAAGTGTAAATACTATTTCCCAACTATCTTTGGACAGGATCAATCTTCCTTTCCATTTTGAAAATGCTAACAGAAATGTTAGCAAGCTCCACTTGCCACTGCTCTGGAGTGGACAAACAAACTCTTTCAGTAAAGACCCCAGCCCCTCTAGATGCCTCTAAAGCTGGTGATCTTTCTCACTGCTTCCGCACTCACTCTGGGGTCTTTCTGCTGTGTTGGCTATCAGTAGCCATCCTTGGATATTATTTTCTCCTTTAAAACAAATCCTTACCTTGGGGAATCTTTCTTTGTACACATGATTCATCATTATTATTTCACTGTCGAAAGAAACTGGGGACCGCCCAGGACTGAATAAGAAAGAAACAATCATTATTTTAGTATCACGGAAACATCAAGGAGAAATATGGCAATCTCTGAAGGCCCTGAGTTCCAACTGTCTTCAGTATCTCACATACTCTTACATTAATACGAACTAAGTTCCAGGTTTCCTTTATTTGTAGAGCTCCTAGCACATCTGTTTATATTTTTAAAGTGATATTATGTGGAAATAGGCTACCTTCCTGCAAGAGGTATAGCTTTCACACTGCTCCTTGCCATGGCTGAGAAGAGGGGAATTCACTTGTCAGTCAATCTATGATTGACTTCCCTAGGATAACCTCTTTCAGAGAAGGACTCCCTGTCCTTACAGCTTTGCTTAGTGGGATAAGCACACATGTCCTAGGTATCAAATCAAATAAGCAACCCAAGACTGCATATACCTTTTTCATTTCTAAAACAAGCTACAGCCAGTGGGCTACCTTGACTGTCCAACCTAGAGGATGCAAAAGCTGCCATGAGTCCTAAGTCTAGGCCTTTTTTTGAAAATAGACAGCAATTTTTCAGCCTTTAGTTTTCATAGCAACTTATATCTTTCTATCTAGCATATTTTGTTCATGTCTCCTGAAACATTTCAAATCTTGAGTCAAACAGCTGGATATCCAGTTTAGTGCCTAGACACTTGAGCTCAGTTGTCAGTTGGATTACGTTTTAAACTATCCGTTGGCCTTGTTTTGTTTAGGGACTTCCCTGAATATCACTATGGTCCTCACAATCTCAATTGGCTTATAAGGTACCCATAGTCCCTGTGAGTTGTTCTTTTATAAAATCAGGAAAATCCCTGGGATCCACACTCTCATTGTATTCTTGATCTTTTACATTTACACCCCAGTCACATTTTCAATCTGTGAGTCTGAATTATGTCTTTGTGACCTAGGCAATGATTCCCTGTCACTTGCAGTATCAACGTTACCTGATGGGATTCTTCCTGGGAGGTACAGTTCCTCTGGAATTCCAACCTGTGCTTCAGTGAATTCATCATTTTCCAGGAACCCAAGAAAACCTGAACTTAATGATTAAAAGCCACGCTCATTTTCTGGTATCATGATCCTCCTTTGCTGAATGTAGTTTGGAGGGTAAAAAGAGAGCCAGCTACCTTGTACTTGACACCAAAGTAATTGAGTGTTACTGTACTTGACTCACTAAAGTTTTGACTGTGTCTGACCAGAGTCTGCAAGCTATGGCTTGTGATCTTTTTGTAAATAAAGCTTTAAGGAAGCAACCCGAGGAACTTACCTGTACTGAACAGTTTGGTAGACATGAGCTGACTGCAGAGCCTAAGGCGTTTACCATCATGGCTCTTTGTGGGATACATGCGCTGAACTCTGCACCATGCAGGAGCCTATAGGGACTAGGGCAGTAGGGAAGAGTAGCCCTTACCTGAGGCTGCGGGAGCGGGGCCGCATAGCTGGAGACTGCCGTCCCTCCTCATCTGGTACACTCTCTGTGCTAAAATGCTTTGTCAGAAAGTGCAGCTCATCAGCTGTAGGCTGGAAAGGCAACTGGTGAAGCTTTTCTTGTGAGGAGCATGATGACTAGAAATATAAGCAAACCCCACCAACATTAAGGACACATGAAAGGGATCTGGAGAAACAGTTCAGTATTTAAGAATGCTTGTGGCACTATACTATGGTCCAGGGGTCAGATCTCAGCAGCAATGCAACAAATTGGGTAAGTAAAAAGCAGATTTTTCTATATGAAACTCTTTGCCTTAAAGAAAGTTTCTAGCTAGTTTGAATAGTAATTAACCAATCACACTTTCTGCTCCATAAATATTATAGGTTAACAAAGGTACCCCTTGTTTTCCCTTTCATAACCCTGACCTTGGGGACAGCAGCAATGCTTCCTGTAGTTGCTTGTTATTCAGAGGAGAAATAGTCCTGCTAAGGTTAGGAAGACTGTACTGTGGTAGGATGCCAGGGACACTACAAGTCAAGGTAATCCAGCGGGAAAGAAATCTGCTTTTGGATCTAGACTTAAACATTGAACTTAGTATGAAAAAAAATCTCAAGCTCTCAACACGGCTTAATACTTAAGAATTTCTGACAAGGGCCCACCATTTACATCAGACCATCTGAGGGAACAAGCCTGTGCTATGGTGGGAATTCCACTCTGCAGCAAATCACAAAATTCCAGGACTCCAGAGCTCTTTCTTTACTCAGCAAGACTGGCCCAGAGAACAGGGAAGTCAGACCTTACTGGTCCCATTTTCACATACCAATCAATCAAGGGCTTGGGGTTCAAGCACCTGAATCTATTTAGTGTTCAAGCTTCAGTACCAACTGAGGAAACTACAGCTGTAGGGTCATCCAGTGATAAATGAGCTCTGTCTGGGCCAATAGCACAAGCCTCTCATGAAATGTTATAATGCATGAAGCTTAAAAAAAAATACTAATTTTGTGTGTATACCTGTGTGTGTGTGCTCATATATGCATGAGCTCAGAAGGGGGTGTTGGATCCCCTGGAAACTGAAATTACAGGCAGTTTTGAACTGCCATGTTGGCTCTGAAAACTGAATCCAGATCCTGTGCAAGAACATGACTGAGCCATCTCTTTATCCCCTCATGCATGGAATTGTAAATAGTGTGGTTTTCATAGAGTTTTAATTTGTATCTAAGTTGCAAATATAATACCCACTCAGCTGCATCTAATAAGAATCTAGTGGGCAATACATGTAATAGCACACAAAAGTGGTATTTTCAATTATTTCAATAGCTGAATGTGGTGGTACATGTTTGCAATTGTAGCACTCAGGAGGCTGAAAACTTGGAGCCAGCCTAGACTACATGGTGAGATTGAGATGCTATCTCAAAGTGTATGTATGTGTGTGTGTTTGGGGTGGTAAGTATCCTAATAAACTGGAGTAGTAGGTTGATCTATTAAAGTTGAACGAACAGAAATACTTATGTGCTACATATATACACAAAGACACATAAATAAGACTCTCCCTTAGGGTTTACAAAATAATGTTTGAGCAAAATATTATGAAAAGTGGTGGTTTTTTTTTTTGTTTTTGTGGTTTTTTTTTTTTTGGTTTTTTGAGACAGGGTTTCTCTGTGGTTTTGGAGCCTGTCCTGGAACTAGCTCTTGTAGAACAGGCTGGTCTCGAATTCACAGAGATCCGCCTGCCTCTGCCTCCCGAGTGCTGGGATTAAAGGCGTGCGCTTCCACCGCCCGGCAAAAGTGGTGTTTATTAGGGAAAAAAATCTTAAGCTTAACTACCAAAGACCAATAAGAGCTCTGGATTAATAGTGACTTATAGGTCAATGGAAGAACTATGTACTTTTTCTTGCTTGTGATTCATGACTATAGATAAACCAAGCAGAGAAGACCTAAAGACTGATAGAAAAAACAGGGCTGGGGTCATCAAGTTTACGCTCTGCAAATCCTAAAACACCATGTGGTGCTTTGCCGACAAAATCTGTCAGCTTTGTCGTTCCAGTTGCTCCAAGAGGAAGATGCATTTCAGGATCAGCTGTACATACAATAAGCATACTGGAGGGGTCTACTGTCTAAAATCTGAAACTCTTTAGAGACAGGTCCAGCTTTTTGTTGACATAACAAACTGAGATAACAAATAACCTTCTTGAAAGGTTTTAACAATGAATGATAAAGGCTAGTAAGCCTTGGGGGAAATGGGAAGAATAAGATTCTTGATTGTAATCCTAGAAGTAAGATGGGGAGAGGCCTGGGAACCATGATTAGTAGCTCCCACAACTGACCTCATGGCAGAGAGAGCTCTTCTCTGAGTGCACTAGGGAGAGAACTGGCTAATCCTTCCAAAGGCCTTATATTTAACTATGGCTGTGAAAGTTACCAGGGCTCTTTCCCTCAAAACATCCTCTCTTATCCTCAAGAAAATCTTGCTGAGTTTAGAAGAAAAGCTGAGTATATTTTTGCAGGACTAGATGGACCTATAAGGAATTATTTCCAGAGTGAAGAAGGTATGGTTATTGCTCTGGCTACTTACTGAAACAGTGGAGCTAGGAGTATTGGTTCCATATCCCGAAGAAGGCAGAGAGGCCAAAGACCAGCGCCGTCCATCAGTCCTACATAAAAAAACAAACAAACAGGGTTGGAGAGATGGCTCAGTGGTTAAGAGCATTGCCTGCTCTTCCAAAGGTCCTGAGTTCAATTCCCGGCAACCACATGGTGGCTCACAACCATCTGTAATGAGGTCTGGTGCCCTCTTCTGGCCTGCTGACATACACACAGACAGAATATTGTATGCATAATAAATAAATAAATATTAAAAAAAAAAAAAAAGAACCATAATGTACTCAACCATCTTGTCAGCCCTAAAATATTCTTTCTTTGGAGCTTGGTGGCATATCCTTCCTAAGTTGAAGCTAAATAAAAACATCTTTGCTACTATGCACTGGATATTTTTTAATTTTATTCATTTTTATGTGTATAGATGTTTTGCCTGTGTGTATGTCAGTAAACTATATTTGTGTGGTCCCCATGAAGACCGGAAGAGGGCTTCAGCTAACCTGGGCCTGGAATTACTAAGGTTGAGAGAAAACCATGTGGGTATTTCTAGATCTTCAGGAAGGGCAGCTAGTGCCATTAACCACTAAGACATTCCTCCAGCCCTGACTTACAGATTTTTTTTTTTTTTTTTGATTTTTTGAGACAGGGTTTCTCCGTAGCTTTTGGTTCCTGTCCTGGAACTAGCTCTTGTAGACCAGGCTGGCCTCGAACTCACAGAGATTCGCCTGCCTCTGCCTCCCGAGTGCTGGGATTAAAGGTGTACGCCACAACCGCTCGGCTCTTACTTACAGAATTTTAAAACATCAACAGAGGATCTTTAGAAGTTAAGCTCCGATTACAATTTGCATAGATTTGTCTATTTGTTCAAGGTCTCTGTTATAGCAGAGGATAGATTAAAAAAGAGGAAAACAGAAAGAAATATTGGCAGAACTTTTCTTTTTTAGTTTTTCGACACAGGGTTTCTCTGTAGCTCTGGAGTCTGACCTGGAACTAGCTCTGTAGACCAGGCTGGCCTTGAACTCACAGAGATCCGCCTGCCTCTGCCTGCTGAGTGCTGGAATTAAAGGCATGCGCCACTACCACCCAGTGAGCTTTTCTTTTTCAAGTACTCCTCCAAATTCTCACCAATATTATTTAGCTTTCTTTTTTTTAAGGGCGGGGTGGGTTGGGGGGGCAGATGCGCGCGCACACATCCGCCCGCCCACCCGCCTCATTATTTAGCTTTTCTATCATGATTTGTAAAGGGAAAAGTTGGAGGTTCATGCCACATGCACAGGATTCAAATTTCATGCTACTCAGACAGATAGCTCATGGAAATTAGAATTCTGCTGGAACTCAGTCTCTGAGGCAAAACAGTGTCCAGAAAGGTGATAAACATGATATTCGGGGGCTGGAGAGATGGCTCAGTGGTTAAGAGCATTGCTTACTCTTCCAAAGGTCCTGAGTTCAATTCCCAGCAACCACATGGTGGCTCACAACCATCTGTAATGAGATCTGGTGCCATCTTCTGCCTGCAGGCATACACACAGACAGAATATTGTATACATAATAAATAAATATTTTAAAAAAAAACATGATATTCTTTCTTACTTCTTTGATGGGTCCTGGGTGGTCTATAAGAAAGCCAATCAAGTTCAGGGGAAAAAAAAAGAACTCGACAAAGATTAGTCAAGTATAACTCAAGGACAGATTTCCTGTGACCTTGTCATTAGTTTTTTCACAGGTGATTTTCGATCCTTTATTAGATTAGCAGTTCTCAACCTGTGAATTCCAACTCCTTTGGAAGTTGAAAAATACCCTTCACAGGGGTCACCTAAGACCACTGGAAACACAAATATATACATTATGATTCCTAACAGTATCAAAATTACAGTTATAAAGTAACAATGAAAATAATTTTATGGTTTGGGGTCATCACAACATGCAGAACTGTATTAAAGGGAAGGTTAAGAACCACTGCTCTACAGAAAAAGGAAACCACTTGCAAGACAGCTTCTACTCTATATATACTAAAGAGCAGGGACCAAAGTCAGTATTAGATGTGACCACTGGATGTCTGCTTCCCCTGCTCATTTCACGGGAAGTCTGAGGAAGTGAGAATGAAGGTGACTTGTTCCTAGACTTGAAAGTTTGGAAATTATTCAGCAAATTTTGCCTCCAACTATGAGCCTTCTGAGTCTTGAGTTACAACAGGTAGCACTGAAATCCCATATGGCCTCTTTACCAGAAAGGCTTAATGTTCACAACCACATTCAGAAAAGAAATCATCACAACCAGTTCCCCCACCAAACACAGAAATCACAAGCTACACTGACTGGCCATGCACAGCAGTAGCCCATCCCATGATCCCATCATACCCGTTATTACCTGTCTGCTCTGTGGCCATGGCTGTAGTGAAAAGATGTACACATGTGTATTTTATGGATATTAAACAAGTCCTCTACCAACTGAGCTACAGCCTCAGTTCTCTGCTACACCTTTTAGGAAAGTAACCCTCCTCCCCCATCAACACACCCGAGACAAGGTTTCGCTGTGTACCCCTGGCTACCCTGGAACTCAAATCTGTAGACTAGGCTAGCTTTGAATTCTCCTGAGTGCTGGGATTAAAGACATGCACCACTGCCTCCTTGCTGATGTGTGTGCTTGCCAAATGGCCAAGTCCTTGAACTGATAGTTATCAGCCATCAAAACTCCTTGCTTTTTGTCCTCATTCAAGATTATAATTATATAGTTCAAGTTGATTTCAAAGTGACTGTGTATTTGCAGAACAGAAAAAGATTAATTCTACACATTCCTAAAAACAAGGCACTGAGCCCTATGAATATATTCCGTATCATTCATTAAACCTTAATTGAGTTAGCCTCAGATAGATAAGAAAATGTGCTCCGATCACAGGAAGAATCCAAAGTAACATTCTTACCTTGTATCTCCATCTAGTTCCAAGAAGCTACAAGGACCTGACATACCTTTCTTCTCAGCTTTGTTGTTTTTATTCTTGTTTTTTTTTTTTTTTTAAAAAAAATCAGGGTCTCATATGTAGCCCCGGCTGGCTTAGAACTCACTACACAGAGGATACAGGCTGTCTTATAAAGTGATCTACCTTGTCTCTGCCTTCCAAATGTAAGGTTTATAAATCTCAGCTTTGATCTGGGAGCTCAAGTGTGGGTACAGAAAGATTATAGGTTTACTTATCATCTGAGTTTGGAAGGATTTGATACATCCCATTTCTCTCTTGTTTGCAAGTGATAGAGTATTGTCTCTGGCCTCTCCTAGCAACTCTGACAGCTTCACCCATTGTTAGACCACATTAAGTGGCCTCTGGAGAAATCTAAGCTAACAGAGTCTCTTCAGACCTTTTGCTAAGACTCTATATACACGTGGTTTCTTTTCAGAACGTATTCTAAGATTCTCTCTTAGCCAAAGTTCAAGTTTGTGGGATTTTTGGTTTAAATTAGGGGGTTTGTTTGCTTGTTTGGTTTTGAGTTGTTCTTAGAGTTAGTCTTTAGTTTTAAATGGGAAAGTCCATTAAAAAATAATAAAGCTCCAGCTTTGGACGTAAGAGCATTTCTACTTTAAAGACTACTTCCTTGATTAGTAGTGGTGGTGACGCCTTTAACTCCAGCACTCAGGAGGCAGGCAGTTCTCTGAGTTGAAGACTAGCTTGCTCTATAGAACAAGTTCCAGGACAACCAGGACTACACAGAGAAACAAACAAACAAACAAACAAAAAAGCAGCACATATGCCAATCAGAGGAGGTTCTCAAGCAACTTACCTACGGGCAGGAAGAAAGGAAAAATGAGCAGGAGCATTTGGAGAGAAATTTCGGGGGCTGTCCAAGGGACTGTTACCTGTGGTGGAAAAAGAAAAAGAAACCCCTGTGAGGCTTGCTCTGTGGGTGAGAGGTGAGGGTGGGGTGTAACTGGTGTAATTTTCAGATAAGAAATCTTCCTCTTATATTAAGTTAGTGTATCTAATTATTTTCTCATCATCAGTTTATGACTCTTTATAAAAGCTTGATGGGCCAGAGATTTTTTCTCTTGCTCTCAAGATGCCTGTGACAACCTATATCTCTCTGACACCCATTTTAGATGCAGCAGCAATTTATATACTTCCTGTCCTCCCAGGGAAAGGTTAATTTACAGTATTTCAAAAGTTTAAATATCTTTGTAAAGACAACAGGATGCTTAATCTAAATGTTACTTGCACATGTATCTTTGAACACTGCATCCAAGCGGCTAAGCAGAAATGTACACACTTTAAGGGAAAACAGAAGTTCTCTGGAAGGAATTCAGGATAGAAGCATACCAATAAAATGTCTTGGAAATCCAAACGCTGAGGTCTGAAAAGCATAGTCAACCTTCTCAATTACCATTTACTCAATTAATTTTCATGTGGATCTGTTAACTTCATACTAATAAACTCAGAACCTTTGAACAAAGTAATGTGTTTTCCTTTTATGCTAGTACTGGCATTTTGAGACAGAAGCCCAGGTTGTCTTTGAACTCTCAGTCCTTTTGCATCAGCCTGAGATTTACTCACAACTTGACATTTTGATTTTTGAAGTGAAGTGTGTGTGTCTTACTAAGATATCTAAAATGGCCTAAAACTCTTGAGCTTCAGTGATCCTCCTGCCATAGCCTTCCAAGTAGCTGAGACTATGGGCTGCTAATGAGTCAGGTAAAATAAGCAAATGTCAGATGATGCCAAGAAATAAAGAGAATCTAACCACATTACAAATGCATAAAGCACCAGGTGGTGGTGGCACATACCTTTAATCTCAGCACTTGGGAGGCAAAGACAGTTGGATTTCTGGGTCTGAGGTCAGCCTGGTGTACAGTGTGTTTCCAGACAGCCAAGGCTTTGACAGTGAAACCCTGTCTTGAAATCACCTCTTTGCCCAACCCCCCCCCCGAAAAAAAAACACCAAGCCCACCAACCCCCCCCCAAATCAACAACAACAACAACAACAAAAACCCCAAACAAAACAAATGCATAAAGGAATGTCATTGAAGGAGTGAAGGAAAAACTGTTGACATAAGAAACTTTAGAAATGGAATATATATGACTAAAGGCAAAGGGAACAACAAAAGGAAGTTCTGAATTTCAGTGACAAAAGTTGCTTCCTACAGGAAACAGATGAACAATTCTGGCATTACCACGTGTGTGTACTGTAAACGAATAATTAAATATGTGGATGGCAGATGGTAGGAGCTAGGTTTCTCACTGTTGGAAAGGAAATCTATAGATCAGCAGAGAGAGCAAATGGGAGTGATCCATCATATCATAGTGGATTAGAGTTGGAAATATCAGAAAGAACTCATGTGTCGAATAAATACAGATGTCTGCTTAGGACTATTTACAGATGTGCACACAGGTCAGTGCACAGAACAAAGCTATATCCAACCCGCCAGCTAAGAATGCCTAAAAGACGGGCCGGGCCGTGGTGACGCACGCCTTTAATCCCGGCACTCGGGAGGCAGAGGCAGGCGGATCTCTGTGAGTTCGAGGCCAGCCCGGTCTACAAGAGCTAGTTCCAGGACAGGAACCAAAAAGCTACGAAGAAACCCTGTCTCGAAAAATAAAAAAAAAAAAGAAAGACGGCACTGGCAGCAAAGCTGTCACACAGGTCTTCGCTTCTATACTACCCTCCCCTCTAAAATGAATTTAAGTTTCTTGAAGAAATAGCTGACTCTAAGACTGAGATAAGAAACACAGATGAGCAGGGAGTGTTTCATAGTGTTAGAAGGCAAGGAAGTCACAAATCAACTACAAAGTGAAATCAGAAACAAAACAGCACCATTGGGAGTGTTTCATAGGAGAACAGGAACCAAATGAAGGGACTTCTTTTCAATGGCCATAGTAGAACAACTTAAACAGATATAAATAGGATTCAGACTAAAAGATGAATACCTACTAGTCCATACTGCTCAAATAAATTAACAAATGAGATAAAAAAGTATAGACAACTTAAATAACACTAACAAACAATTTCACCCAATTGACATAGAACATTACAACAGTATAATACAATCTTTTCATGACAGAAAAATATCAGTCTTAACTAAGTTTTTTTTCTTTCTTCCTCCTTTCCTTCCCTCCCTCCTTCCCTTCCTCCCTCCCTCCTTCCCTCCCTCTCTTATGTACACAGTGTTCAGCCTCCATGTATGCCTGCAGGCCAGAAGAGGGCACCAGATCTCATTACAGATGGTTGTGAACCACCATGTGGTTGCTGGGAATTGAACTCAGGACCTCCGGAAAAGCAGTCAGTGCTTTTAGCCTCTGAGTCATCTCTCCAGCCCCCTTAACTAAGTTTCTACTGCTGTAAAAAGACACCATGACCATGGCAACTCTTATAAGGAAGACATTTAAATCAGAGGGCTGGATTACAGTTTCAGAGAATCAGTCCATTATCATTATTACGGGAGCATGGCAGTAAGCAGGCAGGTGTGGTGCTGGATGAACAGCTGAGAGTCCTACATTTTGCAGGCAACAGGAAGTTGAATGACAGTCACACTGAGGAAAGCTTAAGCAGAAGAGACCTCAAAGCCCTCCCCCACAGTGACCCATGTCCTCCAACAAGGCCATACCCACTCCAACAAAGCCACACCACCTGGTAGTGCCACTACTCCCTGTGAGATTATGGGGGCCAATTACATCCAAACCACCACAATCATATTCAGAGTCATAATAAAATGCAATATATTTAAAGGATTCAAATGCTATAAAATATTTTTTTTTTTTTTTGCTCACAATAAAATTTACAATGTTGGGGTTTTTTTGTTTTGTTTTTTTGAGACAGGGTTTCTCTGTAGCTTTGGAGCCTGTCCTGGAACTAGCTCTTGTAGACCAGGCTGGCTTCGAATTCACAAAGATCCTCCTGCCTCTGCCTCCTGAGTGCTGGGATTAAATGCATGCGCCACCACCGCCCAGCTGAAATTTATAATGTTAAGTTAGTAAAAGAAACAATAAGAAATCTTTGGAATTTTTTTTTTGGTTTTTCGAGACAGGGTTTCTCTGTGGTTTTGGAGCCTGTCCTGGAACTAGCTCTTGTAGACCAGGCTGGTCTCGAACTCACAGAGATCCGCCTGCCTCTGCCTACCGAGTGCTGGGATTAAAGGCGTGCGCCACCACCGCCCGGCTGGAATTTGTTTTTAATTAATATATGGGAGGCTATAGTGTGTATATTGTGCTTGTATGGGAGGCCTGTGAAAGTTTAGAAAAAAAAAAGGCTTTTGTAAAGCAAGGAGATACAATGATGGGTTCCTTACAGCCTGGTGGTCTAGGACTATAAATCTGGGCCTGTGCTGCTGCTGGGGCCCAAGTCGGGGTTCATGACTCTGAGGCAGCTGCAGTTTCTGTTGATATCCCAGGCTCCTGATACCACTGAAGGACAAGAGAATGTAGCTGCACAGAGCTGGCCCCAATCCTCACTGTCTGAAGCACTCAGGAGGAAAGCATCCTACACCTCACCTGGGCACCACAATAGAGCTGACCGTGTTCACAGAGCATGGGTGAGTTGGCCCTGAGACTGTGAGAAGGGAAGGGTAGGTTGCACTCCTCTTGTCTGTTATGTGGTGACATGGGTGAAAGAGATATCCTTCTCCCCTTGTCCCTGGACACCTGCAGGAGGTGGGGGGACCTGACTCAACTCCTCACCAGCTGCAGCGCTCAGGAGAATGGAATGGGCCTGGGCCTCAACTGGGCAGCACAGTAGAGTTGACCCTGTAGACAGGAGCACTGGTGAACCAGCCCTGATAGTATGAGAGGGGCAGAGCTAGTACCTCCTCCTTCATCTGTGATGTGGTGGTGGGGGCAAGGGATAGATGCCTCCCTCCCCTCCTGCTGCCTCTAGCTGCTGAGGGAGTTGACCCTCCCCCTTTACTAGCAGCAACACTTGTCTTTCATTTAATGAAGACAGGACAGCACAGTTGATCCTGTTAATGGGAAGGGTTAACCCACAAGTGAGCCAGTGGGAGAAAATAAGCATGGGAAATCTGGCCCCACCTCTCAAATGCCATATGGTGGCATGGGTAGGGGAGAGATGGAGATGCCCCCTCCCCGCACCTCTACAGTGAAGGCAGATGGGAGAGCTGGCCCTGAGGTCACAAGAATGGGAGATCTGTCCCTGTCCTTTACCAGCTGCAACACTAGGGAGAGTGGCTCCTGTATCTTGCCTGGGCAACACAGGAGAGCTGGTCCAGAAGGAGTAGGTGTGGAACAGTCAACCCTGAGGGCATGAAAGCAGGAGAACTGGTCCCACCCCTTGCTCATCACTGCAAGGGGTGAACTAGCCAGGGCAGTGCTGGAGAGCCCACCCTGGTGGTGAAGTGGGGTGGGGAGGATGGCTAACCCTGCAAATAACCAGGCCCACAACAAGGTTATAAGTTGACCTACCCCAGCATCCATCCCATCAATGACCTGTTGAAGCAAGGGAATGGACCAGTTCCACAGAGACAAAGCTGCAGGATCTCCAGAACACAAAGCAAAAACAGGATATCCACCAGTATTTTTTTTTTCCTTCGAGACAGGGTTTCTCTGTGGTTTTGGAGCCTGTCCTGGAACTAGCTCTTGTAGACCAGGCTGGTCTCGAACTCACAGAGATCCGCCTGCCTCTGCCTCCCAAGTGCTGGGATTAAAGGTGTGCGCCACCACCGCCCGGCATCCACCAGTATTGATAGTGCAACAGAAACAAAAGGCCTCAAACCAGACCAACAACTCTTGATAACAAACTCTTGAATGTAGAGATACATGGAGAGAAGGGTTTATGGTGTGGCTCACTATGTGACAGTACTGCTGTGGGACAATGCTCGCAGTCAACACACTACAGCTTCCACAATGAAATTTTTCCTTTTTATTTCTTCTTTTCTCTTAAATTTTATTTTGTGGGGGAGGTTGCAAGGTCAGAGGGCAGATACAAAAGAATGGGAATGATGTGAAAGAAACAAACAGAAAGTTTAATAAAAAGATTTTTTAAAAATATTTATTTATTATGTATACAATATTCTGTTTGTGTGCATGCCTGCAGGCCAGAAGAGGGCACCAGACCCCATTACAGATGGTTGTGAGCCACCATGTGGTGGCTGGGAATTGAACTCAGGACCGCTATTAACCACTGAGCCATCTCTCCAGTCCCATTTAATAAAAATTTAATAAAAGTTATTTTAAAAATATTTTTAAAGTTTAATTAAAATGATCTCTTTTACAACTCTGCCTGTTACAGTAGTTATTCTTTAATCCCCTTTACCTTTGGCAACCAGGAGGCTCCTTTCTGTTCCTAAGGAATGCCTATTCTGGACATGTCATGGAAACAGAATTATATAAGAAGTGACCTTTTAGCCGAGTGGTGTTGGCGCACACCTTTAATCCCAGCACTCGGGAGGCAGAGACAGGCGGATCTCTGTGAGTTCGAGGCCAGCCTGGTCTACAGAGCTAGTTCCAGGACAGGAACCAAAAGCTACGGAGAAACCCTGTCTCGAAAATTAAAAAAAAAAGAAGTGACCTTTTGTGTTCTAGTTTGTTCATTTTCTTCAACTTTATGTAAAAAGCGACAACCTTTATGCAAAATGGTTCTACAAATTTATACTCCCGCTACCAGGACAATGTCCGGTCCGTGTCTCTCTCTCTCTCTCTCTCTCTCTCTCTCTCTCTCTCTCTCTCTCTCTCTCTCTCTCTCTCTCACACACACACACACACATCCTTAGCTGTCTGTCTGTCTGTCTGTCTGTCTGTCTGTCTCTCTCTCTCTCTCTCACACACACACACACACACATCCTTGATCACTTATTAAGTCATTATTGGTGGTCACAGAGGAAAATAACCTTGTAACTTTATTTTAATTTCACAATTACTAATGAAATTAATGCACATTTTTATATATGACTTTAGCTATTTTTCAACCATGCTATTTACAAGGGTTCTAGATCTAGCACCCTTTGCCATGCATGTCATAATTACCTTCTATTTCATGGCTTGTCTTTTCACTCTCTTTGGAGTTTGTTGTTGTTGTTGTTTTGTTTTTTCAATTTCTTTTTGAGACAGGGATTCTCTTCGTAGCTCTTGGGGTATCTTTTAATAACTAGAAATTCTTAATTTTCAAGTAGTCAAATTACTTTACAAGTAACTTCTGTCATAATTCAAGTGTCTATGTGGACTCTAGAAAAAGAGTCCTGAATCTCTTCTTCCTGATATTGATTCCTTGTCTCAATTAATGGCATCTTTACCCATTAATTACCTAAGCAGGAAATATGGAGGCACTGCACACAGTTGATCTGGCCACTTACATTTTCTATGTTCATGTATTTCTCCATTGCTAATAACCTCTTAGACCTTGACAATGATAACGGCCTCTTCAGCTGTGGCCCTCCTTTTAGTAACTTTGAATTTTTTTTTTTTTTTTTAACTTTAAGGGCTTTAGATCCCCTGGAACTAGAGCTACAGATGGTTCTAAGTTACCTTGTGTGTGCTAGGAATCAAGCCCAGGTCTTCGGAAAAGCAGCCAGTGCTTTTATCCACTTAGCCACCACCCCAACCCCAACTTTGATATTTTTAATCAGATAATTATATATACTCATGGCAAAAAGGTAGTGCAAGCTGAAAAGAAGCAACAGCTCTCCTTTAACAACAACAAAAAATTTGTATCTATGTGCACACATCCCCAGTGGCCACAAGAGGGCACTGGCTCCTCTGAAACTGGAATTAGGGGCATTTGTGAGTCAGTCAGCAGGGGTGGTAAGATCTGAACTCCAGTTCACAGGGATTAAACAGCAATGGCTCTTAACCCATCTCTCTAAGGCCTCAAAATCTTTTTTCTGCTGTGGTTAAGTGCTCACTTTAAGAATACTGTGGTCCTAATTTTTCTAGACTTTTATCTACATTCCTATTAAATCTATTTTCTATATTGTTCTAGAAAGAAATTTAAGTATGTAAACTTTTAAACTTTTAGATTAAGAAACAACCTTTGGAAAATTTCATAAACTCTCCTTCCAGGAAAATGAAGAAGTTATATGTGTAAAACTGGCAATACAACTTTTTTTTTTTTTCTTTTCTTTTCAAGACAGGGTTTCTCTGTGGTTTTGGAGCCTGTCCTGGAACTAGCTCTTGTAGACCAGACTGAGATCCACCTGCCTCTGCCTCCCAAGTGCTGGGATTAAAGGCGTGCACCACCATCGCCCGGCCTGGCAATACAACTTTAGGAGACTGACAGACCTCATAAAAACGTTCACAGTCCACAGATCTTAGGTAAAAGAAATAAATGCCACAAGATATTAATTAAAAGAAATAAATGCCAAGAGATATTAATATCTTAACTCTTTATACAACTTTTAGCCCTCCCATGACTTGTTTCCTGTCTTCACCAAGTTTGATTAGCATTTTATAATCTGGAAAGACACACCATGAAGGATGCACATTAAATTTCTTAAATACAGCATCCTATTTGATACTTACAGATCTGTTGCCTCTGCTTGTGCTAACTCTGCAAACACCTTATTACATGACTATCTTAGAAGGTATCACCTTGATTTTTGATAGTATGTATACTATAGTCCTTAACATTTCAGGTTGAACCTTGGCTACCAGCTATGGCAGCTTCCTCTGCAGTTCTTTCATACAGCCCTTATGACACTGGACCTAAATATCTTGCTAGCTTTCCATTTCCTTCCAGGTATTCTCCCTCCTTTGTCATAAAAATACCCAGGTCTGAAATTATGCCATCAGCAACTACTCCTTGCTGAAGTCACCTAAGTGTACAGTACATACACCTTTTCACATGCCTTTCACTGTAAATACTTTTACTCCTGAATTCCTAACATTCTCTTTATGATGACTTTTGACAAGTGATTCCAATGTCCTCATAGATAATCTCTCAGTATCCCAGCCTCAGCGAATTTGTAGGGAATGCCACACAATGAGGCTGACCAGTTGTGAACCTTGGTCTTCTGGAAGAGCAGTAAGTTCTCTTATCCACTAAGTCATCTCTGAAGTCCCATTTTTTTCCTCATTTTTAATTCACTTAACAGATAACTGTATGTTCAAAACAATGACAACAATGGTAAACATTGGCTGTCACTTGATAAAATACAGAATTAATTTATAACGCAAGCCCTCTAGGCATGCTTTTGAGGGATTGACTAGGTTAGGTTAATTGAGGTAGGGAGACCCATCCTTAATATAGGCAGGCCCATTTCAGAAGCTTGGATTCTAGACTGCATAAAAAGGAGAAAACAAACTGAGTATAAGCACTCATCACTCTGTCTCCTGATTATAGACAGAACCCAACTATGTTGTTTACAAGAAAGTACCTTTCAATATAAGGAGACACACAGGTTAAAAGAAAGGGAATGGATATATACCACTAAAATACTAATTAAAAATAAAGTAAAAACAAAAAACCTGGCTAGATCTACTCATTTCAAGTATCAGAGACAAAGAGAAGCATTACATAATAATAAAGGATTAATACCTAGAACTTGTTTAAAAAACAACACACAGCAGGATTTTTAAAATAAAGATTTATTACTATTTTATGTGTATGAGTGGTTTTGTCTGCCTGCATGTATGTATGTGTTCCACATGAATGCCTGGTGCCTGATGAAGCCAGAAAAAAAAGATGTTAGATCCCCAAGAACACCTGAAGCCATCGTGGAGAAGAGCACACCAGGGAACCAAATCTGGATGCTTTCAACCACTGAGTCATCTCTCCAGCTCCACTATGCCAAGTCTTAAAACTGTATTTGCCAAACAACAGAGCATCAAAACACATAAGGCAAAAATCAACAGAATCAGGAGTGATATAAGATGACGTAACAGTTAGAAATTTGAATGTCCATCCAACAGAAATGGCGGCCCCAGGAGGCAGAAAACTACTGAAGACTTAGTCACGCTCATCATAGTAAATCACATGAATATAAAATAACCATTTACATACTTTTTCAATGTTCATATGAAACAATGATCAAAAGAGACACCATATTCTTGGTAACAAAAAATACCTCACCAAGCTAAAAAGAACAGAAATTATTTCATATCTTCTTAGAACAAAATGAACTAAGTTAGAAAACAATAAAAGAAATATATCTGGAAAACTCTCCAAGTATCCATTATCTAACCCTCAAAACCCTTCAAAGTATTTTAAACAAAATAAAAATGAAAGCATAGCCGGGCGGTGGTGGCGCACGCCTTTAATCCCAGCACTTGGGAGACAGGTGGATCTCTGTGAGTTCGAGGCCAGCCTGGTCTACAAGAGCTAGCTCCAGGCCAGGCTCCAAAAGTAAATTCAGACATTTCATAAAAAATTATACCCATTCTTCACAAGCTTTCCAGAAGAGAGAAGTGTAAAGAATACACCTCAGTTCATTCTGAAGCCAGCATTTACCAAATACCCAAATTAGGAAAATCACAAAAATGAAAACCACAGACTATTATCTTTCAGGAACAAATGCAAAGTTACCAATAAATTATTAACAACTTGATCTAGCGATGCTTAAAAAGAACTGTACTCCACGACCAAGGAGGACTTAACTCAGGACTGCAAGCTAGTTCAACACTTGAAGAAAATCAACAAAACAGGTATAGTAGCAGAAATGTTCTAGATGGTACTGTAAGTGTGTTTAATGTGTATCATCAGTAATAAATGCAAAACACTGCTTGGGTAGAAATATGACAGATAGGTTTACCAACTGCAACAAATGTACCATACTGATAGGGAATACTGACAATAGAGTCTCTTCGTGTGTGGTGACAGAGAATATGAGTTTTGCTATCAGCCTAAAACTAATCTAATCACTTTAAAGGATCACTTTAAAAAGACTAGGAAGTATAGTATGAAAAGGTCCTAGGTTTGAACCCCAGTGTCTTGTCTGTTTCTCTCTCACACTGCCCCCCAAATAAAACAAAACTAAGAAATGTCCATTTCCAGAAGTTCCTATAAAACCAGTTTTACTAGAATTATACATGTTTATAAGACATTTAATACTATGGGCTAAAGAGATGGCTCAGCAGTTAAGACCTCATTGCGCTCTCCTAGGTCTAGAGTTCAGTTCACAACACTTGACAACTTTTGTAATCAATTACAACTCTAGCCACAGCAGGAATCTGACATCTTGGGCCTCCATGGGCACCTGTACTCACATGTAAATACTTAAACATAATTTAAAATATAAAAGAGATACTTAATACTAAATTTAACTGTAAACAATTTATTCAGTTACTTTCAAATTAACAAATCTTTACTACTCAAAAGAGCAAAGAAAATAGGACTTAGAATTTTTAGATGTATACGATTTGACAATATAACTGATGTCAAGTTGGATCTGCATGGTACAACCAGGGCAGCTTCTCAACAGCTGATTAAGTCTAGTCTATACTCAACCATGGACTGGGCTTTCATGCCAGTTCTTCTATACATTTTCTGACATGGTTTGCAGAAAGATGACGATGCAAACATTTATGAAGTACTAGGCATGTTATAAATACTAAAGTTAAATATAAATATTAAAGTTCACAGACCCAGGAAGGTAGAAAAGACCATGTGATGTCTTTAATAAAAGCCACTTGAGTAAAGAAGATTTAATCCTAAACTGTCAGAAATCTAGAGATAATAAGAGATAATCATCTCAGAGAGCAGCAGCCAGTAGTAATTACTCCCTAGTACTCACGTTCACAGCTACAGTGCCCTGTACAGACCCTGTACAGTTACAGTACAGGGTCCAGATGAGCTAAATTTATTTTTATGTAATGGAAATAAAGGTCAGACATAAGTTGAAATTCTATAAAGTTCTAGGATAGGAGGGCTATTTCAAAACCACTTGAAACAAAACAAACCAGGGACATATATAAGAAAAAACGAAAGCTCTTCTTTATGAATGTCTAATTCCCGGTACACCCTTTATTGTTGGTGGTACCTTTTAAAGTGACAGTTATTCAAATGAGCCCCTTCCCTAAAGATGAAATTTAAATCAAAATCCCTCTCAGGTTATTGACATCTAATCAAACACTCAGTAAATCATGAGCAAAAAGATAAAAGTACAAGACTGTATCAGTCTTAATGAGTTTGATATCCATCTGTTTCACTACTTAATGTCCCCTTTTATTGTTGAAAGAAAAACAAAAGTCAGGCTTAGGATAACAGTACCAAAGGATTAGGAAATCCAGGAAGTGATCTTCGAATGACTTCCTAGCTTGCCTATCATTCTAAGTCTGTTCCATTTCCGTTAACGCTGTGTTAAGAGGTTCTGTTGTAAACACTCCAACAATGAACTGTGGGGTATCAGAGCAATCTTTTCAGCAAAGGTAGGGCTAACCTTCACGGTACAGGCCTAGAATAAAGTACAGGCTAAGTCAAACGAGGTCTTCTGTCCCTCTCCTAGGAAGGGACAACCTGAGTCGGTGCTAACCTAACTGTAAATATATATTTCCCTTAATCAGAAGCAAATAAATCAGCTGTTACACTATGTATAAAAGTTCATATTCTAGATGGATTTGAGACTGACTACACAAAGTCGTTTGAGTCCTAATAGGTAAAATCAATTTTAAAATGAAGCAAAACTCCCTCACATTTTTCTTTCCTTTGAATTTCAACAGGGATAATTAATAGGAATCTCACAAAGCAAGAAAACCCTGTTTGATCTGATTCTTGGGCATGGTAAGTGTGGTTTAACAGTTTTGTCCAAGATCAAAGCATTCTACCTTGCATGAAGCTTCTTAAGCAGGAAGGTAAACAACTCAAAATAGATTCAGGAAGTCCCTAAAACTGACCAGATCCACAGCCCTCCTTGCCAGAGTAAACAATAAAAGCTGAGAGTCCCTCAAACAAAGCTAAGATACAAAAAAGAAATGACTGCCAAACTAATCAAGCTACAAAGAAAACTCTGAGACCAGACCAGCTGTCTAAAAGAAGCAAAAACCCAGCTGAGCTGTCTGGAAGAGGTTTAGAGCAACCTGGACAGCCTGGTGAATTGCCTGCAGGCTGTCCAATGTGCTCTGGGCTGTCACCTGTGCTGGGGTGCAGCAAGAATCATAAAAACCCAGATACAGACATTGGAGTTCAAACTGAAGATCAGAAAAGCAAAGCAGCCAAGCCACTAGAGATCTTATCTCTACCAAGGCTCAGACAAAGGGGAGAACCTGCAATGCTTTCCTCCAACCTCAGACTCCACACTCCACTGAGTTGCTGTCTCTTCCCCTTTATATTCCTCTCTCTGCCCAGCCACATCGCTCCTGTCTCTACCTCCCTAGTGCAGGGATTAAAGGTGTGTGATCCCAAGTGCTGGGAACACATTTGTGTGAGCTCTATTTCTCATTCAGTCAGATTCAATCTTGTGAAGCCCAAGGTGGCCTTGAACTCACAGATATCTGTGTGCCTCGGTTTCCAGTTTCCAGCGTTCTGGGATTAAAAGTGTGTGCCACTACTGCCGGCCTGTATGACTGACTAGTATGGCTGCTTTGCCCTGTGATCTTCAGGCAAGCTTGCTTTATTTATTTATTTATTTATTTATTTATTTATTTATTTAGTATACAATATTCTGTCTGTGTATGCCTGAAGGCCAGAAGAGGGCGCCAGACCTCTTTACAGATGGTTGTGAGCCACCATGTGGTTGCTGGGAATTGAACTCAGGACCTTTGGAAGAGCAGGCAATGCTCTTAACCGCTGAGCCATCTCTCCAGCCCCGCAAGCTTTATTTATTAAAACACAAATAATATAGTGTTGGTGATGCGGCTATCTTTGAGCCATTTCTGCTCCTGTAAGTAACCCCAATACAACTATGTGGGCTTTGGTGGTACTCATACTTTGGTGGTCATAAGATTCCTATCTGTGATAAGTAGATGTTCTGTCTCTCCAGAAAAAAAAAAAAATGTCATACAATAGTAGAACAAAATGCTACTGGATAATCATCATATGCCAAAGATAACTAAAGCCATATGTGGGAGAAAACATTAGAACAGAGGTCATGGATCAAAAGACACAAGTGGCTTTAAGAGATGTGCAAGATCAAAGGAATGTTGCAAGGACAAGGTGACATAATGAGTCAAAAAACCCCTGTACACATTCTCCCACAGAAAGCAGGAAAGTCTATGAACTCTCTATGCATTAGTCAGATAATGCTGAACCCAAAATGTGAGAAATAGGAAAGGAACCTAGTATCTGTGGACGTGTTTTATTAAACTTTTTAAAACCTGTAACAACTTACCTGTGTGGCCATGGAGTGGGGAGTGTGGTCGTGGTAGTGTAGGTGATGTGCTAGAGGTTACAATCAAGCTCTTGCGGTTACTTGTCCGGCAACTGCAATAGAAACAAAATGTCAGCTTTAACTCCGTCCAGGGCCTTGAGTAGTTGGTTATGGAGGCATGTGAGTAGCATGACTCTCTGGGTTGAACAAATTAGTGCTAATCTTCAGTGTTCAGCAATTACTATGTGAAACACTTAGACTTCATAATTCAGTGTGTTCTGCCTTGGAATAACTTTCGCCACTGCCCTGACTTTTGCCTTGATTAGCATTTTTCCAGTGTTAATTAAGTTTGCTTCCTGAGGAAACTGAAGAACATCTCCAAGGGCAACAATCTTGTTCTAAACTGTAAACTTAAATTTAGAAACTAAACACATGTCAAAATATTATTTTATCATGCAGGGTGGTGGTGGCGCACACCTTTAATCCCAGCACTCAGGAGGCAAAGGCAGGTGGATTTCTGTGAGTTCGAGGCCAGCCTGGTCTACAAGAGCTAGCTCCAGGACAGGCTTGAAAGCTACAGAGAAACCCTGTGTCAAAAAAACAAAACAAAACAAAAAATATTTTATCTAGGTTGGTGTAGGGCACTTGTCAAGCACATGAAAGGCCCAGACTTTGAACCTCAGCATAAATTAATAAACAAACAAATACACAAAAGATCCCAGTTTTATTTTGCAAATTCAGTGTTTTGTTATTAAAAAATGAAGGCAATTAATAGTCTGTTATATTATTATTTTTGGAATGGTTAATTGATGAATTACCTAACATCCTCACTTAGGAGTTGGAAATTCAACAAAACAATTTCCTTACAAGCTAATGACAGACATTTCCTATGATCAGAGAGAGACTCATCATGATTAAAAAGCCATTTTAAGCCACATTTGTTAACTAAAAAGAATTTATGATGTATTTGAAAGTCAACCTATATTTTTAATGATACTAGAAAGAAACATTAAAAACACTGAGAAGGAGAACGAAACAAAAAGGCAGTAAGAACTCTGCTTCCCGCGCCAGCCTCAGGCCATCCACCTCCACTCACCAATGGCTGACAGGATCATCAAGTGAGGCAGAGCAAGATCAAGACCAGCATGGTCAACAATAAAGTAATAAACAAAACAACAAGATAAAAATACTGGAAAAAATGAAAGCTGAAGATGGTAAAAATTATGTCATTTAAAAGCAGTCAGCAATATAGATATGTATTGAATAGACTACTTTTTATATACTAGGCACTGTTTCAGGTGCCAGGAAGACAGTAAGGAATGAAGTCTATAACTTATAACTAGAATAAACACACCTATCGAAAAAGAGAAAACAGGAAAAAAGAGAACGAGAAAGAAGTGAAGAAGAGAAAGAAAAAGGAAATGAGATTGTACTGGGAGTGGGAACAGTTGTACACAGGAAAGATTTGACTCCTGAGAGGAAATCCTGAGATCTGAACGTTACGAAAGATAGAGACACAAGATCCCAGAGAATGGTGAGGGTGTAGAAAAAGAAAGTAATTGCTATGCTTAAATACTTTGGATGTCACTTCCAAAAATTAATTCACACATCGCCCTCAAACAGTCAATCCCCTTTCTCTCATATGCCAACTCTGTTTTTTATTGGACAAATGACAGTCAGCAGAAACAGCATGGTTGAGTTTCTTCCTTTGCTGTGCAGAAGCTTTTCAGTTTGGTGGATTCCTATTCCTCATTTTGCTTTTGTAGGCTGAGCTTTTTCTCTAATACCTAAAAAAGCCCACAGGCAGAACTAAGAGGATCACAAGTTATAGGCAACCTGGGCTACATTACAAGGCTCTGGTGAGATGACACAGTGCTTAAGAGCACTTGCTGTCTGTCCTTCCAGAGTTTCTGAGTTCGGTTCCCAGCACTCACATCATGTGGTTCTGAATTGCCTGTAACTCTAACTCCAAATGAAATCCAATGCCTTCTCTGGGGCCCCTGAAGGAACCTGTGCACCTGTGGCATTATAGACATATAAACAAATTTGTGTGTGTGTGTGGGGGGAGGACTTTTATCAAAAATAAATTAAACCAAACACATAAACAATTAATTAAATAAAGCTCCTTAGGTCAAAGGCAAGTGATAACAGATGAAAATGTGGATAACTACAAAAAGAAACCACTAGGAATATACATACATACCAATCTCCTGTTCCTCTTAAAATACTTTTAATGAACATTTTAAAGGAATTTTGATTATCTTGGGATTCATACCATCAGAGGTAGAGAGAAGAAATAGAGGTATGCTGCTTCAAAGCTCTTACATTAAATATGACATAGTATGAGGGTAAACTATGACAAAGTTCACTTTTATTATACTATAAACTAATGCAACATATTGTAAAAAAAAAAAAAGAAAAAAAGAAAAGAAAGAAAGAGAGTTGGATGAGATGCCTCAGTGGGTAAAAGTGCTTGCTGCTATACCTAACAAGATAACCTGAGTTAAACCCTTGGATTTCATAGGCAAAGGAAAAAACTGACTCTTATAAGTTGTCCTCTGACCTCCACATGTATGATGCGACACAAATATGCTGTGCTCACACACAATAGCAAATGCAATTAGAAATATTTTAAATGAAAAAGTTGTCCACAAAGGAAATAAAATGGACTCACAAAAGAAGTACAGTGTCTAAGTGTCTAAACAGAAAGAATGTAAGACAATAGATAGTAATACTAATCTAAGATAAACCAAAAACTGCATTAAGTATCAGTGTTCTAAATAATGTATTTATTATCAATTAAACAGATATTATCAGAATGGATGAAACAGCAGAACTCAACAATACATTATTATTTGTGATAGCCAAACAAAACAAAAACCCATGCCCACTGATGCCTGAATGATAAACCATAGCTCACAAACCATTTTACTCAATGGAAGATTACTCAGCAATAGCAAGAAAGGAATTGTTGACTCAAACAACAGATGACCCTAAAAAAAAAAAAAATCACTGCTTCAAGGCTGCTACAACTGACATTACCTTTGCTTATAATATAATGTTTTCCTCAGAGAGAACCTGAGCTTAGCCCCTTACCTCCTTTGAGTCTTTGTTCAATACATTCTTAATGTATTTCTCCCTAAGCCAGCCAGTGGTCTCAACTTTTCTAATGCCGCGACCCTTTAATATCTCATATTTTGGTGAACCCCCAGCCATAAAATTATTTTTGTTGGTTCTTCATAACTGTAATTTTGCTACTGTTATGAATTGTAAAGTAAATTTGTGTTTTCTAATAGTCTTAGGTGACCCCTATAAAGGGTCATTTGACCACAAAGGGGTCACAACCCACAGGTTGAGAACTACTGCCCTAAGCATTCCATTTAAAATTGTACCCCTCCCAAACTCTATGCTTCTTTCCTGATACAGTTTTCTCCACAGTACTTACCATTATCACAACACTAGATATTTTACACTTCTATTTTGCTGTATTTCCCAATTAGACTCTGAAACTCTGAAGGACAGTGACTTTTATGTTTGCTTTGCTTACTGTATGTTGCTAAAGGTCTAGAACAATATAAGGTAGGCTCTCAAATAAATAAATAAATGAATAAATTAATGATTATGATTTGTTATAAGTACTAAAGTACTTATTTATTATAAGTACTAAAGACAATGTTTACCTATTACATGTAAATCAAATTATATCCAAACTTATTATGTATAAAAATGAAAATCCTATGAAACTTAAGGGACCCTTAACTGATATGAACTACATCTGCTTCTTTAAACTTTAAAATATAATGCACCAAAGATCATATTTCTAGGCCACACGCCTTTTAACAAAGGTACACATAATCTTACTTGGCTGATCTGTTAACGGCTACAAGAGGGAGAAGAAAGGTCAGACACTCTAGAACTGACGCCACAATCAGCTGAGATCCAAAACAAGAAACGGGCTAACTTTTCCCTTTCAATAGGCTCTAGCTATTTCCCCAGGATCAGAAGAGGATCTTTACTCTTTCATCTCAAGAAAGAAAATACTTGGTGTCTGAAAAATCAGATATACTAACTTGACTGCTGACAAGTAACCTAAAGTTCACCGAGCTAATGTTCTGCTGTTAACTACAAAACTCTGGCCAGTCAAGAAAGAGGCTTATCATTTCATCTTACATGCTTCATTGTGGTCATCTCAATGGACAAGTGGGAGCAGGGTCTCAGGTACCCACAACAGTCGCTGAAACATCACTAAATTGTGAAAAAACACACTGTGGATAGGATGCTTGGTTTCAGATTCCTTAAACACTCCGAATTTCCAATGCTAGAGGTCTAGCTCCTATTTGAGCACTTGGCTAGTTCCTTAGGGTCAGGAAAATACCACTTTTGTTTCATTCAATGTAAACATGGTAGAGAACCAGGAACAATTTCAGGCCAAGCATTTCCAGATATTGTTTCATAGTATAACCAAGATGATGTCCTTGTTAAGACCAAGATACAAGCATAGAAGAAAATACACCTTTTTTTTTTTTTTGCCAATAAAGGGAGATAGTATTACTTAAACATTACATAGTAATAATTATCACTGATGTATTCTATTTCTCTTATACAGATTACTTCAATATTCTCTCTCTCTCATTTATCCTCTTTTCTACTTCTACTCTATACCTAACACAAGCACCACACTAGTGATCTCTTTAAAATATAAATTATATAACTTCACTCCTCCTCTTAAGATCTTCCACAGGCTACTGATTCCAAATAGAAACAAGTAGCTGATAGGTACAATGTGTTAACTAATTGCTCCCTTTACCTAGAATGCCCTTCTTTTTTAGCAATACATGGCAAAATCTCCTCACTCCTTTAAACTACTCAAATGCTATTTTCCCCCATTTCCCTATATGATAACAGGATCTACTCTCCTTTATCTTTACTCCCAGGAGCAGTTACCATCTTCTGACATATTATACAAACAAACAAATACGTTAGGAATTATGTCTATTTCTTCTCCTCTACAATAATCACCAAGGGATATCCCTGTCATGTATAAACAGTGGCTCCAGCATGGCCAATTTTTCTATTTTCTTTTTCAAGACAAGTGTAGGCTTAATTAAGGAAGTCCAAGAGAGCTCAGACTAAAGGATAACAAATATTTATTTGGGAAATACTCACAATAAATGTAGAGAGCCACTGAGGTCCTCTGCTCTGTGGGCACTGGGAGCTACGAATAGAATTCAGACCACGAGACAAGAGAGCGAGTATGCTTCATATCTGTGCTTATCAATCCACACATAGTTCCTTAGAACACACCCTAATGGGCATGTACCCAAAAAGGCTCCCACAACACTGTGCCTTTTGTCTAAATAAGAGGGTTCTAAACCTAATACAAACTAAATACAATAATATCAAGTATTGTCTAGGAGAAAGAAAAGGCAAAAACATACAGAAAAATAGAACTTCAACCAACATGAACATCAAGCAAGAAACACATGCTAAATGTCCAGTCTAAGGTAATTAGCAAAAAACAGAGATTATTTCAATAGCTGTCTTATCCTGAAGAGTCTAAGTCTCATACTAAAAATGTCTTAGCTAAGTTATGAAGGCAAAGTAGCTATGATCATCTAGTTTTCAAATCCCACCAAAGACCCAAGAAGGAAATCAGTATTACCTAAGCAAGCAGGAATTGCTTAGCAAGTGACTTCCAAAAGATGTAAGAAATGACAGAGACAGCTGACTACCTTAAGAATCACCCAAAGTCTCTTTTGCAATGCTGGAGCAACCAACTTTGGCTAAGACCTAGAGAAAGACCATTTTCAGAAGCAAGAAATTTAAAAGACTGTCCTACCCTGTCTTGGCAAGGTTCACAGTTATTTTTGTTTGTACTTGTCCAGTTTGGACAGTGTGCATATTCAGTAGCTGAGGCAAGTGCAGTTCTTTGCCCAAACGAGCTCCATGTGGAGTGTCTTTGGTGCACAACATTCTCTTGTGAATAGATCGGTGCTGCCAGGAGCAATCATGTTTCACATCGACAAAACCCTGAGTTATATGTATATGGAGTACATCTGTGCATCTAGAGAACCTGGCTAACGTAACTAAAAATATGACAAATGTGGCTGACTACTAACCTGTAATTCTTAATTCTTGTATAGCTTAAAGAATAAAGTTTCACATTATAAAATATGAACACTTTTTAAACAGATGTCCAGCAGTGAGGACAATGACCTTGAATTGTAAATATATATATGTATGTATATATATACATATATATACACCTTCATCAAAGGTAGAAATGTATAGTGCGATATGATATATTCTAAAATTACATCAATATACAAAATATCTTTTTTTTTTTTTTTTTTTTGGTTTTTTGAGACAGGGTTTCTCTGTAGCTTTGGTGCCTGTCCTGGAACTCGCTCTTGTAGACCAGGCTGGCCTCGAACTCCCAGAGATCCACCTGCCTCTGCCTCCCAAGTGCTGGGATTAAAGGCGTGCGCCACCACCGCCCGGCTTATACAAAATGTCTTAAACAGAGATAGAAACTTACATAAAATATGACAAAATAACTTTACATTTGTGTACAAATATTATAAATATTAAAAACAGAAATAGGAGCATGCTCAATATAACAAACATAATTTTAATTTGTATCAACATACAAACTATCCTAGAAAGGAATAAAGATAATTTTACATATGTATCAATACACAAGAATCTATACCAATGTAAATTGTTTATAACTAATAGATCACAAGTAGATACACTAATCTATTATCCCATCCTATCCATTCCTCTTTTGCTTTCTTTTCCAAAGAGAGATTCCTGATCCTACTTCATATTCAACCCCCAACCTTATACAACTTATAACCAACCCCTAACAGATGATAATTATTCTCAGCCGTTAAGAGCGCTGCATGCTCTTCCAGAGGTCTGAGTTCAATTCCCAACAACCTCAAGTGGCTAAGTTCTGCCCCACACTGGGTGTCAAAATGTATGCTTAATTAAGAAAGTCCACTAGAACCTGGAATAAAGGATAATAAATATTTATTTGGGAAAAACTCACAGTAAGAGTTGAGCACAACCATGGTCCTCTGCTCTATGGGCGCTGGGAACTGCAAATAGAACACAAACCACGAGCCAAGAGAGCAAGCACGCTTCCCATCTCCGCTTAAAAGTCTGCACATGGTAACTTGGATACTGGTACAGAAAAGGCTATTGGCTAAATAAATCCCCACAACTGACAGGGTTTCTCTGTGTAGCTCTGGCTGTCCTCAAACTCAGAGATCTGCTTGCCTCTGCCGCCTGTCAATTTTTCTAATCATAAACAAACTAATATATATTCATAACAACAGGTAGCCAGAGTCCTCCCCACTCAACAGGCTACCAATCAGAAAGTTGTAGAGGGAAGGGCTTTACTATAGACCCTAAATACCTTTGCTCCAAGACTTGTGGCATCTCTCCTTGAATTAAGCTGTCCATTAGAAATTCTTATTTTAACAAAACTCTGAGGTTAAATAGTCTCTTCATCCTCTTTTTAACAGGGACTGGAAGTATGACTAAGCAGTTAAGAGTGCTAACTGCTTTTGCAGAGGACAACCATTTGGTTCCCAGCACCCGTATCAGGTGTCTTCAGCTCCAGGGGATCTTTCTTCCAGTAATGCCTTCTGTAGGCATCCTCATGTCCATGTACACCCCATCCTCTCCCCAACACACATGATAGGTTTTTTTTTTTATTTTTTTATTGAAAAAAAAAATTTTCCACCTCCTCCCCGCCTCCCATTTCCCTCCCCCTCCTCCCGCCCTCTCCCCCTCCCCCCACTCCTCTTCTCCTCCCTCTCCAGCCCCAAGAGCAGTCAGGGTTCCCTGCCCTGTGGAAAGACCAAGGTCCTCCCCACTCCATCCAGGTCTAGGAAGGTGAACATCCAAACTGTCTAGGCTCCCACAAAGCCAGAACATGAAGTAGGATCAAAACCCCGTGCCATTGTCCTTGGCCTCTCGTCAGCTCTCATTGTTCACCATGTTCAGAGAGTCCGGTTTTATCCCATGTTGGATAAGTGATCAGGGAAGTACATATCTTAGTTAAAGGAGCCACCTAAGGGTTGGCAAGAGACTTGAACCTGGAGTGGCTACCTGGTGCCAGGGCAATGTCCCCAGTTATTTCCTTGGGCAGCTGAGGATAGGGAACCTGAAATGACCCTATCCTATAGCCATACTGATGAATATCTTACATATCACCATAGAACCTTCATCTAGCGATGGATGGAGATAGAGACAGAGGCCCACACTGGAGCACCGGACTGAGCTCCCAAGGTCCTAACGAGGAGCAGGAGGGAGAACATGAGCAAGGAAGGCAGGACCACGAGGGGTACACCCACCCACTGAGACAGTGGGTCTGATCTATTGGGAGCTCACCAAGGCCAGCTGGACTGTGACTGATAGGATTTTTTTTTTTTAAAGATAGGGAACTGTCTGAAAAGGAGGGAGAGAAGACATAAAATAGTATATACAAATTGTCATAGAAACAGCATATGTAATTATGTATAATAATCCTAACTGGACACAATTTGAATGCCTATCAACTGGTGATGACATAAAAATACTATCTATTCAAAAAGGGAATAATGTTCAACATGATTAAACTGTAAAATCATGTAACCCAAATGAATAAAGCCAAAATCAAAGCAGTGCAACTATCACACATATGTGAAATGTATAAACTGAGTGTGGTGGCACATGTCTTCAATCCCAGCTTAGTTTGCATGGTGAGCTCCAGGCCAGCAAAGACTAAATAGTGAAACCCAGCCTCAAAATGAAATATCAGACGAGCTGTTGACTATGGATAAGACTAACACAAAGATTAAATACAAATGGGTAACAGGTAACTTCCTAAGAAAAGGAAACATTTTACACTTAGACCACGGTGACAATTGCTTATTTCTCTAAATTAAAAACTGCCAGATCTCTTATAATTGGTGAGCTATATAATATGCAAATTACATCTTAAAAACTTGAATCTTTCAAGCCCTGTACCACTGAGTCACACATCCCTACTTACTTGTGGTAAATTCAGTGGACTTCTGAATTCTTGCCCCTTCCGTTCCTTCTCTAATAAGTCAGTTTAGAAACCATTAGAAACCTGTGATGGTCATGTGAATGAGGGTAGGTGGTGAGGTACTTGGGAAGAATTGACAGAGATGTTGAGGTGTTAATAAATTAAATGTAATTTAAAAAACTGTTTAAGAGGATTTTTTAAAAAATAACTACACTGAAAATAAGTAGCTATTACCTTATTAATATTATCAAGGTTAATTTCATAATAATGGTATAAAAATGAAGCCTGTGTCACTTGAGTGGATGACATTCCTACTGAATCTAATTCTAACAAAGCATAAAACAAGCATGAATAGATGAATGTTCTATCAAATAATTGGTTGTTGTGGGTTTTTTGTTTTTGTTTTTGGAGACATGATGTCTCTATGTAGCCCTGGCTGTCCTGGAACTCACTCTGTAGACCAGGTTAGCCTTGAATACACAGAGACTCACCTGCTTCTGCTGTCAAGTGCTGGGATTGAAGACATGTTTGGTTGTGATTCTCTAAACTATCAAGGATATAAACACTGAAAACGCAAAGTTGTTCCAGATAAGAGAATACAGAGCTAAAATTCTAACACACGGTCATGGATCAGATTTTTAATACTGTGTGCGTGTGTGTATATTTATTTATTTATTTATTTATTTATTTGTTTGTTTATTATGTATACAATATTCTTTCTGTGTGTATGCCCAAAGGCCAGAAGAGGGCACCAGACCTCTTTACAGATGGTTGTGAGCCACCATGTGGTTGCTGGGAATTGAACTCAGGACCTTTGGAAGAGCAGGCAATGCTCTTAACCACTGAGCCATCTCTCCAGCCCCAACACTGTATATTTCTAAGGTGCAATATGATGTTTTGATATATGCATAAAACTGTGAAATAAATCCTTATGCATACTAAGCAACTGTTCTATCATGGAACTGGGTTAAACCCCCAATCTTCTAAATGATAAGGCATGAGAAGGCCTTATCTGGACCTCACATCAAACTTGCTGTGTAACTGGGGATGATCTTAAACTCCTTTCTGATCTTCCTGCCTCTACCTTCTGAGTTCCAGACTGGCACCGTACCTGTTTTGTGCAGTGCTGAAAAATCAATGCAGGACTTATAATTCATACTAGCTGAAATGGTTTGAATGAGACTAGCCCGAATAGTCTCATTATATTGAGTCCCCAGTGAGTAGAATTGTTTGAGAAGGATCAGAAGGTATGACCTTATCAGAGTAGGTGCATCACTGGGGATGGGTTTTGAGGTTTCAAAAGCGGAAGCCCAGTTAGCTATCTTTCTGCCTCTTGTAGATGTGGGTTCTCAGCTATCACTTCAGTGCCATGCCTGCTTACCTCCTGCCATGTTCCTCACTATGATGGTAATGCACTCTTAACATTCTGGAACTGTAAGCCTCTTATATGTTCCTTGGACTTGGTTCTTTGTTATAGCAGAAGTAACTAATATACTAGCTAAGTACTCTACCAACTGACAGTCTTGTCTCTATTTTCAGTTTTCATAGGGTTTGTTTTAATTAGTTTCCTGAGGGAACTAATGTTTTCCTCTAAAAAAAAAAACATGTTTTTTAATGGACAGTTATGAACCATCATTATTAATACTTGGAATCAAACTCAGGTCCTCTGGAAGAGCAGTCAATGCTCTTAACTACTAAGCCATCTCTCTAGCACAAAACTAGTGTTTTCCAAAATAGCTGATCCAACCAAACATTCCCAACAACAATATACACCAGACTTCTCTTGGTTCTACATTGTTTTTCATCTTTTTTTTGTTTTTCCCTGGAAGTCTTGATTTAATAAAGACTAAGAAAACAGGTTCCAGACAGCAGGCCTGAAATTATAGTATCAATTTTAGAAAACAAAGATTAATACTATTATACGAGTTATTTTTCTAGAAGATGTGTTGAAATACCAACTCATGCCAGGCAATGGTGGAACACACCTTTAAACCCAGCACTTGAGAGGCAGAGGCAGATAGATTTTTTTTTGTGGGTTCAAGGCCAGTCCTGGTCTACAGAGTGAGTTCCAGACAGTCAGGTCTACAGAGAGATACCCAGTCTAGAAAAAACAAACAAACAAAAATATCAACTCATTTACAAAAATTCACCGTGACAATTGTGTTAATCAGGCCCATAAAGTATATAACAAGTATAACAAGTCTCTAACTCAGAGGTCCTCTTTGGAGCTACAATTAAATGAGACTACCGTTTGCAGTCAAGAAAGCAACTACTGAAAATTACGCATGATTAGAAAAAACTTTGTCCTGCATGACAAAAGATTATCTTTGAAATAGTTAATTTAAAATAAAATCTGTTTTACACTAACAGTGAAACATCAAGTCAGGTATGGTGGTATACCGCTGTACTTCCTTCCAACTACTAAGGAGGCTGAAGCTGAAGGATCACTTAATCCATAAGTCTAAGGCCACACTGGGTAACATATCCAAACCCCATTTAAAATAAAATCAGGAAAAATATGTACAACAACATTCAACAGAAGGGAAACTTGCAGAATAAGCACTAAGATTGCTCTAGTTCACTACCTTGAGAATATTTCTAGGAAGCAATGCATGAAGGGGATATACAAAAGAGCCCAAAAATCTGTAAATTGAGGAGACAGAATTTGGAGAGAATAAGTTGGCTAGAATTTTCAAGACAGAGTACCAGAAGGAAGAGAGCTACAGAAAGAACTATGGAAACCTGCAAAGTGAAGTTGGGTACCTCCCAAGGCTTTAACTGAGTACTAATCACTGAAAGAAAATAAGGAAACTGCTAGAGAAATCAAGGAGCTGACATGCTCCTTCTCCTAACACACAGTCACAACACTCCACATTCCCAGGTGATTGTAAAAACTTCAATGCATAGAACTCAAGCAGAATACTCAGAAGTATTACCTCGAAAAAGGGGAAATGCGTCCAAATTCTGTTCAAGTCACACCAAAGATTAAAAGTAATTCCTAAAAAGATCCAATGGTTTAATAAGTACATCCTAGAATCTTAAGACTGTTTAAAGAAACACAAAAATATTCTGTAAACAATCAAAAATCAAGTGTCATCTTGGCACACACTGACCTAGTATTTTACACTGAGTAGAAAAAAAAAAGGAATAAAACACTATTACAGTGAACAAACATGAAACAAGTCTACCAAACACCAGAAAATTTCACATTTCCATTATGTCAATCAATGTAAGATACTGTTAAGGTTGTGTTACCAATCCAAGGGGTGCTAACTAATCCAAGAAGACTAAATCCACGTTATACCGTGTTTGTCATTCAACTCATTGTCTGTGCCAAGCCCACACACAGGAAGAGGTGCCTGAACGAAGGGTAAGGCTCCTGGTACTGTCCAATGTCTAACACTATCCCAAGACCTGAAGATTTTGACCTCCAAAATCAAATTACATCATTTAAATCTGAACACCCTATAAGTAAAAAGTACTTAACCATTTGACTTCTCAGTTAATTTTTCTAGCAGAAAGCTTTGCATATACATTTTGATAACTCAATCTTCCCTTTAGAAACTTTCACCCCCAACTGGCTTCCAAGATACCTTTGTGGTTCTAAGCAATTACTCACCCATCTTTACTCTGCTAGATCTTCATTATCTCCCTGCTCTCTCAAAGTCAGATTACTGACTTAGTCCTTTGACATGTCTTCATTTTCTATCAACAAGAATTCACAGCCGGGCGATGGTGGCGCACGCCTTTAATCCCAGCACTCGGGAGGCAGAGGCAGGCGGATCTCTGTGAGTTCGAGACCAGCCTGATCTACAGAGCTAGTTCCAGGACAGGCTCCAAAACCACAGAGAAACCCTGTCTCGAAAAACCAAAAAAAAAATAAAATAAAATAAAAAAAAAAAAGAATTCACAGATGACTTCATAAATCACTAATATGCTCTTAATTGCTAATTATATTACCTGTTACCCAGATTTTGCTTCTCTCTCGTTGACTACGTAACTATCTATCCTGCAATTTTTTAATCTGTTATTAAACTCCAATTTAATAACAGATCCCTGGATTTCATTCACTGGCCAACCAGCTTAGTTGAATATATAAGCTTGAGGTTAAGCTTATGTCTCAAAACAATGAGAATGGCTGAAGCAGACACCCAACACCTACCTCTGGCATTCACATGAAAGTGCATGTGTGCATATTTGCACACTCATATGCATGGATCCTCACAAACACAAACAACAAAGAACAAGGGTACCTATCTTACCTAGATAATGCCAATAACATTCTAACTATAGCCAGAGTGATAATTTTAATTACATTTATTTTTATTTTACACACTTGTGGTGGTCAAAGGACTATGTTGAATTAGTTTCAACCCTTCCACCATGTGAGTTCTGGGGGGCTGACAATAGGTCTTCAGGGTTGGCTGCAAGTACCTTTACAAACTGAGCCATCTCCCCCACTCTCCTTTAATTACTTTTGAGATAAAGTATCATGTAGTCTAGAATGGCCTGTATGTACATACTCACTATGTACCTAGGTTGACCTGGAACTCCTGACCCTCCTTGCTCCCAATTCCAAGTGCTGAGATTTCAGAATTGTGTCACCATGCCTGTCTCAGACGAACTTACATATACATAAATTCTTGAATTTTAAACACTTCATGTCTACTCACCTTACTCAACATAAAAACAAATACACATACAATGGCTCCACTTAATCTGACCAGCTCCAGATTACTCCTCGGACCTCATTTCACTGTATTTCTCACTTAATTTATGCCACACCAGCTTCATGGAACCCTGCTGCACAAATCACATAGGAAGAGAGCTCTTAGACCAGCAGTTCTTTCTCAACCTGTAGGTCATGACCCCTTTGGGGGTAGAACCACCCTTTTACAGGGGTCGCATTATCAGATATCCTGTATATCACATATTACATTACAATTTATAATCCATAGTTATGAAGTAGCAACTAAATAATTTTATGGTTGGGGATTACTACGACACAAGAAACTGTATTTTTTGTTGTTGTTTTTCAGAAGAAGAGTTTCTCGGTGTAACAGCCCTGGCTGTCCTAGAACTTGCTTTGTAGACCAGGTAGAACTCACAGAGATCTACCTGCTTCTGCCTCTCCCCTGCTGGGATTAAAGGCATGTGATGGAGGAAGGTCATTGGCTAATAAAGAAACTGCCTTGGCCCATTTGATTGGCCAGCCTTTAGGTGGGTGGAGTAAACAGAACAGAATGCTGGGAGGAAGAGGAAGTGAGCTCATATGCCTTAGCTCTGCTCTCTGGGGCAGACACGATGAAGCAAGCTGCCAGGTCAGACATGCTGAATCTTTCCTGGTAAGACTGGTGCTACACAGATTATTAGAGATGGGTTGATTGGGATATGAGAATTAGCCAGTAAGGGCTAGAGCTAATGGGCCAAGCAGTGTTTAAAAGAATACAGTTTGTGTGTTGTTATTTCGGGGCATAAGCTAGCCAGGTGGCCGGGAGCTGGGTGGCAGGAAAACAGCCCACAGCTCCCTTCAATAGGCATGCCCCACCACTGCCTGGCCCTACTTCTTTGAAGTCTTTTCTACTGTCGATACACTGAAGATGGTCAACCCAGGCCCTCATATTTCTACTCCATCTACACTGCTATTATGTTTCATATTCACTCATTAACTCTGTCACCTTCCACTATAACCTAAATTCTCTGAGGATAGGGGACATCATCATTTTGTAGACACTGCTTTGTCTCCTAACCTTAATGCAGTACCTAACAGCATATATTCAAACAGTGCTGGATATATGAAAAGGAAAAAGATAGAAGGAGAGCTATTTTCATCAGTTGGAACAAATCATTTCACCTGTTTTTATTCTTAAGTGTGTGTATTTAATGATTTTTTACTTTATTTTTCTGAATCTTTTGTCTGCATGCTTGCTTGATCCCTTGGAACTAGGGTTAGAGTTGTAAGCTGCCATGTGGGTGCTGGGAATCAAAGTCAGGTCCTCCACACTAACAGTGCTCTTAACTCCTGATCCACCTCTCTAAGTCCTATACTCAGATATTTCTGCTACAAAACATATGGACGAGTTATGAGGTAGTCACAGTCACAGGGTTAGGGTGCCCACAAAACTACTTATTACCTATATGCTACTCTACATTCTTCAGAAATCTGCATATTGTAGAGATCCGTTAAACACTTTTACAGCCTCTTACCAAATTCTTCCCACTTCTAAGAAGCAGAGTACAAACTTTATGAGACCAGAAGCAACTGCCAATAACCAAATCAATTCGTTGCAGGCTTCCTTACCTCCACTGCAGTGTACAGCTGGAACAGGGACTGCAGGGGCTGCTGTGGGCTTGAGGGTTCAAGAAAAAGACAAGAGGAGAAGTAGCCAGCACACAATCAGCACTAAATGGGACTTTAGCCAGGGAGAAGACTGGAGCCGATGAGGGTGAGAACATATGCTGACTTACATCGGCTCCTCGGCAAAGAGTAGAGATTCTGACAGGGTATCATAGTAAAAACAAAAGCAAAAACAGGGTCAGTGTTAATTTCTCCAGCAAAAAGATTCATATTCAAAGTGAATTAAGTTTAAGCAAGAGGCTTAAGAAAAGTAAGTGGTTAAAAATCATTTGCAAATATTGTACATCAGTACCAATGTTGGCAAACAGCACATAGACTAAAACCTAACCCACACAAGGTACCTGTTACAATCTCAGTGCTTGGAAGGCTGATACAGGAAAATCATGAATTTAAAGCCAATCTGGACTACAAAGCAAGCTACTGTCCCGAACAGTAAAATAAATTATAAGCATACCTAAATTTCGACAAATGCAACCTATTTTCCCTTCATATGTAAGCTATAATTTATTAGGCCCGATAATAAACTACTCTATGTTAGTTATCCTGCAAAATAATGCTAAGTTTTTAAACCTTTCTTCTTGAGCCATTCTCATTAAGTTGCTCAAGCTGGTCTCTACCTTGTAGTGTTCTTGAGTCTCCCATAGAGCTAGAATTATAAGAACCCATCACCATACTTAGCAGTCTTAAATCTTATCACATAATGAGAGGTTTAGCTATCTTAACGACTATGTTATCAGGATTATAAAAAAATCTGTAAAAACCTAATCTCATTTTCATTTTGTTCCTAATTACTACTCTGCAAATTAATTATACAATGGGCTATAGTCTACAAAGGATTGTTTGGGGGGAAAAAAAACATGCTTTTAATCCCAACATAGGGGAAGCTGAGGCAGGTGATCTCTGTGAGTTTGAGGCTAGCCTGGACTACTGAGTAAATTCTAGGAAGCCAGGGCTATGCAGAAAATTCCTATGTAAGAGAGAGAGAGAGAGAGGGAGGGAGGGAGGGAGGGAGGGAGGAAGGAAGGGAGGGAGGGAGAAGGGTTAATAAATTACTTATTAGCTCCTTCATCAGGGCCATTTTTCAAATTTACCTCTAAAACAGATACAAGACTCCCAATACAGTGCACTAGTTCAAAAATCTTAGTTGTTGAGCACTTATATTTTGGAAAGTTTACAAACGCCATTTAAAACTCATGCTCATCAAACAAGTCATATTTACTTTAATTACTAATTCAGTTGATTGATTACGTTTCTTTTTGTGATCTTTTTACTCTAGTCTCAGTCTGGTAAATCCTGTTTTGGTATTTTGTTGTTGTTGTTTTCTTCTTCAAAGTATATGAAAATATTTGAATACTTGGAATTCATGAGTGCTATTTTCTAGGAACTAGTGAATTAGTAATTCAATCGATGAACATGCTAAGGTTCTCAACCCACAAAAAGTCACTGTGAGCACCATATGCAGGAAGAAAGTGTGCTCCTTCCACTCTGGGATTTAAGGCATAGCTCAAGACATACTGAGGAGACATGGGCACTAGGATTCTTTCCTTGTCCACGATTTAATCAACAATTAAAAATTTGGTAAATCAGGTTTATTTACCAAATAAACTTGAGGAGATCTTGAGGAAACCACCCTGAAAATAGAACCCTCTTCCTCATTTCACAGCTATGTAATCTTCACCTAATAGTTTCTGTCTTAGGCAAAGGAGAAAGAGAATTTAAAAGATCTGCAAGGGAGGCCTGCAGTTAGGAACTGACAGGCCAAGGGCAGAAATGTATCCCTCCACACCACAAGGCAAAGGAGGAATGCTTTTCATCCACCCCCTCTTTTTTTCTCATATTCTTAAGCCTTTTACTTTCATCTTTGACAATAGCTTTAAAAACTTGCTTTCAAGGCAAAGGGAAAACTAGGTTTACTGTTCACCCAGCTGCCCCAAGCACCTAGGCACACCTAAAATTACATCTGAATTGAAAACACCACAGGTCCCTATAAATGACCATTCTTTTGACCTTGAATGGACAAAGTCAGCTCCACCCTCTTCCTAACAGACATTTCCAAGGCAGAGTCTTCATCCAAGTAAATGAAGTTACTTGGCATTAGTTACTTTTCTTACATCTGCCTGTTTTGAGTCAGAGACCCCAACCTCCTTACTGAATCCGCAGGCACGGTGCTCCCAGTCTCTCTCTCCTCCGTTTCATCATTCTCCTGACTACTCAAGATCTGCCTCTCACGCTGGAATCTCAGCAGACACTTCTCTCACATAAGGGGCGTTTTAGCCAGTGAAAACACAGAAAGATTCCCAAACTCATGGGTAACATTAAGGCATTTTTCTCAAAAAACAAACAAAAAAAAGTAATCAGCATGGCAGTCAGAATCCCCTCACAAAAACTAAGAGCCCAAGAAAGGGAAAAGTTCCAGATCTTAAATGAATCAGCTGTCCTCTGATCTTCCTGACATCATTCACACTCAGCCTGCAGCAAATCAGAGACCCAGAGAGCACCTTGTTCTCTCATAGTCACAAGCACCCTCCCCCACAAATCAGCTGTACCCTCAGACTTGGCAGCAACAAAGGCTCTGGCAGAAATTATACATACCAACTTGAAAACTCGCACTGTGTCAGAAATACTATTAACCCAGGAGCCGTGAGGCAAGATACAAACAGCTGTTGCAAGGAGCGGGGGATTGGATGAAAGCCTCTTACAGATCCCAAATTGGTAAATTAATAGGCTAAGAATAGATATTTCTGCAACATTATTCATTCTCAAACCCAGACCTGGTGGAAGATAAGAGGACTTTAATTTTAAGACTCCAAGCACAGTTATTCAAATTCTAAAACTGACCAATTTAAATAACCTACATCCATAAAATTTTGGCATCAATTTTATTTAATTTCCATTATTCTCTTATCACTTCAATAACCTGTGGTGAGAAATGTAGTAAGAAAAGCTAAGAAAGTAAGCCCAGAGGAGCCAGGCATGGTATACCTAGCCCTGGGAAGTGGAGGCAGAAAGATCAGATTCATGGTCATCTTTACCTACACAGCAAAATAAGACGTGCTTCAATAGCAAGCTCAGAAACTAATGCAATTTGATCCAATAGCCATCATAGAAACCATTTACATAGCCGGGCGATGGTGGCGCACGCCTTTAATCCCAGCACTCGGGAGGCAGAGGCAGGCGGATCTCTGTGAGTTCGAGACCAGCCTGGTCTACAGAGCTAGTTCCAGGACAGGCTCCAAAGCCACAGAGAAACCCTGTCTCGAAAAACCAAAAAAAAAAAAAAAAAAAACAACAACAAAAAAAAACCATTTGCATGAAAGACATGTAAGACTTTCATGTAAACTAATTAAGTTTAGTTTTCCATCTGTAAAATGAAGATAATTAAGGTAGCCAATATAGATGAATAATATGTAAAACAGAAAAGTGCACAGCAGAGAGAAAGAACTGTGGAGATGTTGGCTATTATACATCTTTCTATTTTAAAGGAGAGGCATCTAAGTATTAGTAAATCACCTGAGAAAAACAGCCTAACCTGTAAAAAGATAAGCAATCAAAAAAAACTCTAAGTAAGAGGTATGTATCATCCCTTGCTGCAGAACACCAGTGAACTGTGACAGGCTCTTAACTATCTACACAGCATAGTATCATCAACTGTTTTCAACTCCTAGCACCCACAAGGCAGCTCCCAAACTGTCTGTAACTCCCGTTGCAGTGGATCTGATCTGACACCCTCATACAAATCTGAAGACAAAACACCAATGCACATAAAATAAAAATAAAGGTAAAAAAAAAAAACAGTAATTGTAGAATGGGTTCACTAGGGTCCGTGGAAGAAAACACAGGGCACATCAAGGATGATTTTAGCCTTTCCAGCTGCTGAACTCACCTTCCCTTTGCCAAGGGCCTTTGTTATTGTTCTCTACCTTACACCTTTAGCAAGTTGATTTCCATATCCCCAAAACATCCTAACTAAGCTTCCAAAAGGGACAATGCCAAACGCAAATTTTCTGCTAAGTTTTGCATAAGCTTTGTTGTCTAGGGAAATTCTTAGACAAGATGCACATACGTTAAACAAAAGATGCTTAAGACAAAGGACAGATTAAGACTACATGCTAACATCAGGAGCCAGTTCTGCAGTTCTCCCTACAAGTAATTATATACACATATACACATATATATGTATATATATATATATATATATATATGAAAAATCAATATTAACTAAAACAGAAGCGCCTTTCCCCAGAGATGCTCAAGACCACACCTACCTACAGGGTATTTAAACAGGTCTTTCCTCTTAAGGAAAGACCATGTGGTTCTCTGGTTCCCCCCACCCCCATCTACTCTCTGGGATCGTGAAGAACTTCCAGGAATATTTTACTTTTAAACCTGGACTTTTAGCCAGGCGGTGGTGGCGCACACCTTTAATCCCAGCACTTGGGAGGCAGAGGCAGGCGGATCTCTGTGAGTTCGAGGCCAGCCTGGTCTACAAGAGCTAGTTCCGGGACGGGCACCAAAGCTACAGAGAAACTCTGTCTCGAAAAACCAAAAAAAAAAAAAAAAAAAAACCTGGACTTTTAACTCTCCACCAGACTAGATCAACCACTGGCCCAGTAAGTTGCCAGTTCCAAGTCATTACCTGAGAGGCTCAGGGCCTTTGTGTTTGTGTGTGTGTGTGGGGGGGGGGGGGGGGGTACCTTGCTAAAGACATGGTCATACCAGTACCCCGACACATAACCAGAGCAAAAGCTGCCTCTCTGTTCCGTGGGATCCCTTCTATACATGTCCTGCTCAAGGATACATCCCACACACACTGTCATAATTATAATTATGCTGGTCTGCCTGTCACCTGGGTACCCTGACCCTTTAAAAGACAAGCTTCGCTCATTCCCAGTCTCCCCCTTCCCACTGAGGCAAGCTGGTCCTGCGCCTCTTCTCTATTTCTCTCTCTCTGTCCATTCTTTTTCTGAAGAGGCAACCCCATATTGCCTTACCTTTATACCCTCCGAATGCCCACTAAATACTCTACACCCAAGCTCTCTCCACATGGCATATCTTGTCTGTCTCCCATCCAACGTGTCCTTTCCCGCACCCAGAGCAAAACATGCCAGGGTCACTGGCACCATAAATCTATCATTGGTTTGGTTTGGTGGGTCAGTGGAAAAACCTTATATTGGGGTATGGACTTTTTGTTTTTGTTTTTTTGTTTTGTTTTAAAATTATTAATATTTTTCATTTTCAATATTTTTGTTTTGGTTTTGTTTTTTTCCGAGACAGGGTTTCTCTGTAGCTTTGGAGCCTGTCCTGAAACTAGCTCTTATAGACCTGGTTGGCCTTGAACTCAGAGATCTTCCTGTCTCTGCTGAAATTCAAGGCGTGTGCCACCACTGCCCGGCACGGAAATCTTTCAGGTAGGTTAAAACCTAAGTATAAGTACTTCCCAGGCAATACCCATACTCATAGAAGTCCTATAAAATATGTATTATTAATATTTTCATTATTTCAAACAACAATCCAAATCCAAACAAGAGAATAAGCCATATTAGTAAGGTCAAAATCAACCTCTTCTCAATTCTTGTGATTAGTTAACTTATTATGAATTTTATTAGCCCAAAATATCCCTATCTTCAGCCATATTGCTGAACCAAAACACTCTTGACACTAGAAATAATGGTAGAAATTTCTGAGGTATACTATTCAGTAAGTGTCTGAAAACAATAGCAAATGGATTTTTCTCTAGACTACTTTGCAATAATAACCACAAAAATCGACACATGAAATTTCTTAAAAAATACTGAAGATGAGCTGGGCGGTGGTGGCACGCACCTTTAACCCCAGCACTTGGGAGGCAGAGGCAGGTGGATCTTTGCGAGTTTGTAGCCAGCCTGGTCTACAAGAGTTAGCTAGTTCCAGGACAGGCTTCAAAACTACAGAGAAACCCTGTCTCAGAAAAAAAAAAATACATTGAAAATGAAAAATATTAATAATTAATAATTTTAAGAATATGAAGTCCTATTTTACGTCCTTTATCTAACATCAAAGAAGATACCACTTTTACCTCCAGAGGTTAATACATTACCATACAGAATAGACGAGTGGCAGTGGCGCACGCCTTTAATCCCAGCACTTGGGAGGCAGAGGCAGGCGGATCTCTGTGAGTTCGAGGCCAGCCTGGTCTACAAGAGCTAGTTCCAGGACAGTATCCAAAGCCACAGAGAAATCCTGTCTCGAAAAACCAAAAAACCAAAACAAACAAACAAACAAACAAAAACCCCACATTACCAGACAGAATAAGTTTATTGGCATCAAAGTGCATGTATTAATATCCCTGTGTCTTTGCCAGCATTGGGAGGGCCTAACACTTGGCTGGACTAACCACAGGCCTCAATAGAAGGTAGTACAGCAAATGAAATGTCAAACTTTGCCTATTCATCCACAGAAATATTTGTGGTCTGTGTTATCACACAAGTTAGGTGGAAGGAAAAGGCCTGTGAGATACATAATTTATTTTATAGATCTGCTACATTCTATAAACACAAACTAAGCTCCTTAAAAAAAATGAAGCTAGGGGCTGAAGAGATGGCTCAGTGGTTTAGAGCAGTTGACTACTCTTCCAGAGGTCCTGAGTTCAATTCCCAGCAACCACATGGTGGCTCACAACTATCTGTAATGAGATCATATTCCTTCTTCTGGTGTATATATAAAGTACATGCATAAATAATTTTTTAAAAAAATGACATTTTAGGTTTGTTTCCTCTGTAATAATTATATTCATCACATTTTATAAATCAGATACATCACTATCTCCAGGAAAAGCTATTATATAAACACTGCCCTCAATTCTTGGCTTGGTTTTATTGTTTTGTTTTTCCCTTTTTCTTTCGATGTTTTGTGTGTGTGTGCGGGGTTGTTTGTTTGTTTCAACACATGTTTTCTCTACGTAGTCCTGACTATCCTGAAACTTGTCCTATAGATCAAGGTGACCTTAAACTCAGAGATTCACCTACCTCTGCCTCCTAAGTGCTAGGATTAAATGTAGGTGCCACTACTACCCAGGTGTTTCAACTTTATACAGCATTAACAACTTAATTCATCTGTTAACTGTATCCTCTTAATGGATTTTTACTAGAATATTCACATTTGAAAGTTGACAGTAAAATAGCCATAATTATTTCAAATCTGTTATCTACACAGACCCTCTTTCACAGTGATGCCTCTTTGAAAGCTAAAGAATAAATTAGTAGCCAGTCTGTTCTTATCTCAGCACATGGCAAAGGAGTCAGCAGGTATTTGAAACTATTGACATGTCAAAGAATAGAGTCTTTGGCACAGGCTTCGGGTAGTATCACTAGGACAACTGGAGAACTTCCAGACCATTCCAGTGGACTGAGTCAGAATTTCCAGAACTCTTTTTAGTACAGAGCAGACTGCTAACATTTGAACCAGTAAAATGAAAATTAATATACAGGACTGAATAAGTTGAAAAGGAAAGACTGCAGTTACTTGTTAGAAATATTCATTTAACATTTATTTTCTAATATATAAAAGAAGCCTATTATCTTTCTCCTCAGGCTATTTATAACCCTTCAGTTTGTAGCCTCTACTCCTGTGTATGAAACACAAATAAATCACTTCTCATTCTCTTTGGCCCTCCTCCAACAAGGAGACTTGCTAAGTCTCATCACTTTTTAAAGCAATATAGTTATCTCAATAGGAATAATAAATGCCTACTTTTTTTTTTTTTTTTTTTTGGTTTTTCGAGACAGGGTTTCTCTGTAGCTTTGGTCCCTGTCCCGGAACTAGCTCTTGTATACCAGGCTGGCCTCGAACTCCCAGAGATTCTCCTGCCTCTGCCTCCTGAGTGCTGGGATTAAAGGTGTGCACCACCACTGCCGGGCTTGCCTCCTCTTTTTTAACACTAGATTATAACTAAAAAAAGTTTTGCAACTGAGCATTTGCCTATAATGTCCATAATTAAAATGCCTATAATATATTTGAAAATGATATTAATTCAATCAGGTTTAACAAGACACTTTTAAGAAGTACAGATAATTTTGTATGGCAGTTAAAATCCTTTCTTCCCTGGAAAACTGGCCTGGTATTTAGCTTATAGGATCAAATCTAATGGAAAATATTAAAGATCTATTCCTGAAATGCCCATGGTTTGTAAGATATCTGAGAACTTGAAAGAAGGTGAAACCACCAATTCAATGGAGAATTTCTCAGATGTGGCTTCCTAACCTCAAAGTACAAATAATGAAAATAATGAAAACTTTCAAATTTTCATGAGATTTTTTTGAAGTAAAAACTTTACTTATATTCATTTATGTGCATGTGCTTTATTTTTCTACCTGCATACATGTGCATGCACGTGCCCTCGGAGGCCAGAAGAGTGTCAGGTCCTCTGAAAGTGCAGATACAAGTAGTGGTGAACCACCTGCTGTGGGCGCTGGGAACCTGAGTCTTCTGCTAGAGCAGCCAGTTCTCTTAAGGACTAAGCCATCTACCCAGCCAAACAATCTGAGATTTATTAAGATTTAAAACAAACTTTTAAAAGGACTATGGTAAATTACACCATCCTGCTAATCTATAAAAGGCCTAAATCTATCAGCAATCACCCTAGCCATGGGTGTCTCTGTGTGTATAAGAATCAGGATTTTAGCTTCTGTAAAGCAAAGGACAAGGTCAACAAGACAAAACGACAGCCTACAGAATGGGAAAAGATCTTCACTAGTCCCACATCAGACAGAGGTCTGAGCTCCAAAATATACAAAGAACTCAAGAAATTGGACACAAAAAGAACACATAATCCAATAAAAAAAAATAGAGTACAGACCTAAACAGAGAACTCTCAACAGAGGAATCTAAAATGGCTGAAAGACACTTAAATGTTCAACATCCTTAGTCACCAGAGAAATGCAAATCAAAACAACTCTGAGATTCCGTCTTATACCTGTAAGAATGGCCAAGATCAAAAACACTGATGACAACTTATGCTGGAGAGGTTGTGGGGAAAAGGGAACACTTCTGCATTGCTGGTGGGATGCAAACTGGTACAGCCCCTTTGGATGTCAGTGTGGCAATTTCTCAGAAAATTAGGAAACAACCTTCCTCAAGACCCTGTAATACCACTTTGGGTACATATCAAAAGCATGCTCAATCAAGCCACAAGGACATGTGCTCAACCATGTTCATAGCAGCTTTGTTTGTCATAGCCAGAACCTGGAAACAACCCAAATGCCCCTCAACCGAAGAATGGACAAGGAAAGGGTGGTGGTACATTTACACAATGGAGTACTACACAGCAGAAAATATAACAACAGCTTGAATTTTGGAGGAAAATGGATGGAGCTAGAAAACATTATTTTGAATGAGGTAACCCAGACACAGAAAGACAATTATCACATGTACTCACTCATAAGTGGTTTTTAAACATAAAGCAAAGAAAATCAGCCTACAAATCACAATCCCAGAGAACTTAGACAACAATGAGGACACTAAGAGAGACATACTTAGGTCTAATCTACATGGGAAGTAGAAAAAGACAAGATCTTCTGAGTAAATTGGAAGTATGGGGACTTTGGAGAAGGGTTGAAGGAGAGGGGAAAGGCAGGGAGGGGAGCAGAGAAAAATGTAGAGCTCAATAAAAATCAATTAAAGAAAAGAAATGGGCTAATTTAAAATATAAGAGCTAGCCGGGCGGTGGTGGCGCACGCCTTTAATCCCAGCACTTGGGAGGCAGAGGCAGGCGAATCTCTGTGAGTTCGAGACCAGCCTGGTCTACAAGAGCTAGTTCCAGGACAGGCTCCAAAGCCACAGAGAAACCCTGTCTTGAAAAACCAAAAAAAAAAAATAAATAAATAAAATAAAATATAAGAGCTAGCTAGAAACATGCCTGAACCAAACAGTGTTGTAATTAATATAGTTTTGTGTAATTATTTGAGTCGGATGGCCAGAAAACAAAAGAACAGTCTCTGTCAACCCTTTCTGGCACTTCATAATCATGTTGCATGTACTACATACATGCAGGCAAAATACTTAGATACATAAAATAAAGTCTTTAAAAAGAAATACAGCCTTGAGACAGAACTTATCTAAACTTAACCCAAGATGCTTAATAACAATTTTAAAAATTACACATCTCAGAACAAAATCATAATTAATGAAGCAACGTTACATACTATTAAGTGATCCTTAGAAAGGAAAAGCAAGTGTCATTACCTTCTTTTCAAAGATAGGGAACAAAGATTTAGTAAAAAGGAAATGATCTGTCTAAGTTTACAAAGTCTCTTCTGTGATACAGTCAAGACTGAATCCCAGTTCTGAATCATAGCCAGAATTCCTTTAAATTAAGCTTTAATGAGTTTTTATAACAAAGTTTTTTCTAAAAATTGAGGAAACAACTTAATCACAAGGGTATTAACACAAGTAAAATACTTAAATAGTAGTAACAAAATTACCTGTTTCATACTTTAAAAGAAACAAGTGGATGGGGGACAATGGGGGTAAGCAACAGATAGGGACAGACTAAGCATGCTCGCTCACATCACCTACAGGTGGCAAAAAGAAGTCCTTGAAATAGCCCAAGAAGGTGAATAAGGAAGACAAGGTTTTCAAGTGGAAACAAAGAGGAGCAGAAGACATTTGAGGAGCTAAATGCCAAGGTCATGGGAAAGGATCCCTAGGTCACAAATAGAATTAAGAAATCTGGCAAAAAGTAAGTTGTTCCTGTGACGGTGACTCTCTTCCACTCCTATTTAAACATAAGCATTCTCTGCCACTAACATCTTTTACCACCTACAGGTAGAATGTAGGGTTGCCATAGAGCCTGTTTTACATTAATAAACTTTTGCTTAAAAAAAAAAAAAAAAAATCAGCCAGACGGTGGTGGCGCACACCTTTAGTCCCAGCACTCGGGAGGCAGAGGCAGGCAGATCTCCGCGAGTTGAAGGCCAGCCTGGTCTACAAGAGCTAGTTCCAGGACAGGCTCCAAAGCTATCGAGAAACATTGCCTCAATAAACAAACAAACAAATAAATAATCACAAAGTAGCTATTTTCTATAGTTTTCATTTCAGCTACTACCACCTCAGCTGTGAATTAAAAGCAAATTCAATATGGAATTCTGCCATAGCCTGGACTGAAACAGATCTTTGTTGTACTGTGACTTCTATATCACCTTGAATTAAACCAATTCATTAAAAAGGCAAGCGGAAAGGCATATGGTGTGTCTGTGTAGGGAGGGAGGGAGGGAGGGAGAGAGGGAGGGAGGGAGGGATTTTATTTTATTGAGACAGGGTTCTCTATAGCTTTGGAGCTTGTCCTGGAACTACCTCTTGTAGATCAGGCTGGCCTCGAACTCACAGAGATCCGCCTGCCTCTGCCTCCCTAAAGCTGGGATTAAAGGCATTTGCCACCACCGCCAGGAAAGACAGCAACTTTTAAAGGTCAGCAAACAATTCAAAAGGTAAAGAAAGGCATTTGCCATAGACTCTGATAACCTGAGTTCAAGCCTCAGAATCCACATGATGTAGAGAATGGGTTCCTGCTAGTTGTCTTCTGATTGTACATGTCATAGCATAAGCAGATTCATCCACAAATACACCAAATCTCTTTTGTATACTTAAAAACAAGCAATACCATGTTTCCATGAGAAGAAGTTTCAAAGCCATTGTTTATCATAGTTCTATTTCTTTAATAGTTACCAAAATTGTTTGTGTACATGTGTGTGCTCTCACGGGTGTGTATGTATAGGCATGCATGTTTGTGTAAATGTGAACCACATGTCACAATATGTGTCGAGATAAAGAGGGCAACTTCCAGTTTTTAACAATGCCTCTTTGTTGTTTATTACTGTACATGATCAGCTAGCCAGTCCTTATTTTTCTAGAAATTCTCTTACCTTCACCTCCCATCTCCCCAGAAGAGCACTGATATAGACAGACAGACAGACAGACAGACGATAGATTGATGGTAGATAGATAGATAGATAGATAGATAGATAGACAGACAGACAGACAGACAGACAGACAGACAGACATCTGTACCAATCCCAGTTTTAGGTGGATTTGGGGGATTTGACACCAGGTTTTCATGCTTGTACAGCAAACACACTGTCCACTAAGACATATCCTCAGCCTGGTGTTTTTGAAATTTTGACCCTTACTCAATTATAGTGAATGTTGGTATGAGTGTAAATTACATAAAGTTGAAACAAATAACAAATGATGAGCCTTAGCACAGAAATTCTAATTCAGTAAATTCACATTCTACCTTTCCTTCCTCTGTATCACCAGAGGGGGAACTTCATGCATGAGCCTCGTCCAAGCTAAGCATACATTCTACTGCCACTGAGTTAGTTCTCCAAAATCCAAATTGTGCTTTTAAATACACATTCCAGATTCTAATTAGCCAAATCAGCAATGAATCACCAAAAATTCTTACAAAAAAAGTACCAAACGAAACACAAAAAATTAAAATCTAAGGACAAAAACAACTTTCCAATTTCCACTAACCATAAACACAGAATAAAATAAAGAGAATGAGAACCTGCTTTAATCTACTCTCTTAATGTGGCAACCTTTACTCCAACTTTTCAGAAGAACCATTCCCTTCATCACAGTCAAGTTGTGGAATATGGACACAAAGAATTTCAGATTTAACACCCCAAAATCAGAATATAATTGGCATGGATACGTGACAGCATTTCTATCAAATTGTTATGTAAAATTTGGGCCAGAGAAGGGAATGTGGAACAAGGAGATTATTGAAGAAAAGTCTCTGGCCTAATGAGAAACATAAGCAGAAAACAAAAATAATTTTTTAAGTGGAAATAAATGTTTTGCCTGCATATATGTCTATTACTACACGTATACCTGAGTGTGCCTGTTGCCCATGGAGCTCAGAAGAGGGCATCAGATCCATTGGAACTGGAGTTATGGATGGCTCTAAGTCACCATATGAGTGCTGGGAACTAAGCACAGGTCCTCTGCTCTAAACCAGTCAGCCATCTATCTTTCCAGCACTCAGAAAACAAGACTCTTGAATGGGATTTCTACAATAAATATTAACAATATGTTCTTAAGACAGTTCCCAATCAGGAGATCATCATAGACAAAATCATAATGCCAAGGGCCATCTACTTACAAGCTGCCTCTCCTTGGAAGGCTCAATTCCTTCTGAAAAACAAAACACAATAAAACAAGTTAGACAAAAAGGCATCCATTTGAATCCTGTGAAGCTGCCTCAATGGTCTAAGAAATATATAGCATTATCTTTTTTTTTTTTTTTTTTTTGGTTTTTCGAGACAGGGTTTCTCTGTGGTTTTGGAGTCTGTCCTGGAACTAGCTCTTGTAGACCAGGCTGGTCTCGAACTCACAGAGATCCGCTAGCATTATCTTAATAACAGCACACTTAAATGTTTCTATGCGGTAGTCTTTTCCTTTGCCTCTAAAATTTGATGAAAGTTGGGTGTGGTGGTGCAAACCTTTAACCTCAGCACTCAGAAGGCTGAGACATGCAGATCTCTAAGTTTCAATCAAATCTGATTTATATACTTATTTCTAAGACAGCCAGGGATACACAAGGTTATGATCGTTAACTTATCCATATCAGAAATATTCCTTTATTACCAATATGTTTTACGTTCAGAAGAGATTTTACTGTTATGCTAAAATACAAATAGCAATAGATGACAACAATATATAACACACAAACGTGAGCTTAAAAATTTCAAAGGCGCCGGGCACTGGTGGTGCACGCCCCAGCACTCAGGAGGCAGAGGCAGGCAGATCTCTGTAAGTTCGAGGCCAGCCTGATCTACAAGAGCTAGTTCCAGGACAGGCTCCAAAGCCACAGAGAAACCCTGTCTCGAAAAACAAACAAACAAACAAAATCTCAAAGGCTCTCTGTTTCAACTTAATTGCTAATGCTTAAAATGTGCTGCTCTGAAAGTGTACATTAAATAATTTGATTGTTAAAATCTATCTTTATTAGATAAAACACACCAACTTTCTTCTTTTTATTACTCATTTCCTATACATTACATTCTTTGAAAATGTTATAATTATTTATTTTATCTCTTAATTACTATCAATTACCATATTCTTTCGTTTTTGTAATTTTTCATATTAATTGTTTTCAAAAAAGCTTTAGCAAAAAGTTTATATAATAGGCACAAAAACTATAAAAATTAATAAAATGATAACAGTCAATATGAGCTCTTCATTCTTTCCTCTTAAAAGGAAAATCTCATAGATTATAATGTTCCTACTAAATGCAATCACCCTCCTAGTGTGGATTCTAGAACTCTTTGTACCAGTCTTTAATTGGTGATGAATTACAAAGGATTCATATCATTAGCATCAAGAATATAAAACAAGCCGGGCGGGGTGGTGCACGCCTTTAATCCCAGCACTCGGGAGGCAGGGTCAGGTGGATCTCTGTGAGTTCGAGGCCAGCCTGGTCTACAAGAGCTAGTTCCAGGACAGGAACCAAAAGCTACGGAGAAACCCTGTCTCGAAAAATCAAAAAAAAAATAATATATATATATATAATATATATATATATATAAAACAAGAGAGTAATATGCTTTAAAATATTTTAGTCAAACATTATAATACATAGAATACAAAACAAAAGATGATTATAAAACTAAAGAGATAGTTTAGTAAAGTACTAAAGCATGAGAACCTAACTTCCCCAGGGACAATATAAAAAGCCAGATGATTAATAATTTATTATTAAAAGATCTGGTTATCTCAGCCTCAGTACTATAGACAGATCTCAGGGGCTTGCTGGTCTGCCAGCTTTATCTAGGGGAGTCCCAGTTCCCAGTGAGAGAACCTACCCCCAAAACAAGGTAGATTATTCTGAGAAGTGACACCATGTTGATGCTCACTCTCATCCACATATGAAACCACATACATCTAACTCAAAACATGTAAGGTAAAAACTATGTGTCTGTAATACATAAACAGACACCTATATTAAGGATAATTCTAGTTAAGGTTTTATATACTCCCTTAGAGTAAGATCTGGGACTCCTATAACTTGCTTTCAATGTTTAAAGTCCCAGTTCTTCCCAGTCCTCTTTTATAAAAATCCTCCCTAAAACTCAAGTTTTCTCCAATAAAGTTTAACTGGGTATATAAACCATACTCTAGGGCAGACCCCATGCCCAGGAGTAGTCAGCCAACACAAAACTCCATACTTTTTTTGTCTTACTGTTTTCTGCTTTGATTCTCCAGTTTGCTTTTTTTGTTGTTGTTTTTTGTTTTGTTTTGTTTTTTGTTTTTGAGAGAGAAAATGAGAACATGAGGTTGCCTGGGTAGGGAAAGGGAGAATCTGGAAGAAACTAGAGAAAGGGAAAGAATATGATTAAAATATATTACATTAAAAATGTTTAAATAAAAAATTAAACTATTAAAAAAAAATTCCTCCCTACCCCCTGCAAGTCCAAGAATGGGTAAGTGGCATATCACGAAACTATTTCCTCACCTTGAATTTTACTTTTGATTTCAAGTAGGATCTCATTAAATTGTCCCTGCTAAACTTGAACCCACTCTGTAACATAGGCAGGCTTCAGATTTGCAATCCTCTGCCTCAATCTTCAAAATAGCTAGATTATAGACTTGAGTCATTAGAGGTAACTAGAACTATCTAGAACTATACTTTGTTATATTTGTTTTGTTTTTGTTTTTGGAAACAGGGTTTCTTTGTGTAGCTTTGGAGGCTGTCCTGGAACTTGCTCTGTAGACCAGAGCTAGGCTCAACCTCAGAGATCCACCTGCCCCTGCCTCACGAGTGCTAGGATTAAAGATGTGCGCCACCACTGCCCAGCTTCAAATTTAAAAGATTCTTTACAGAAAAGAGAGCAAAGGAACAACCTGTCCTTTACTCACATTATGCAAATGGGAGAAAATATTCATAATATGTATATTTGACAGAGTTACTATCCAGAGTACATAATGAACTCAACAACAAAACACCAAATGTTATTGGAATCTGAATTAAAATGAATACCACTTGAAAAAGATATGATAGTTGCTTTTGTCAACTTGATACAATCCAGCATTACATAGAAACTGAATCTCAATGAAGAACTGTCTAAATCAAGTTGACCTGTGGGAATGTCTGTGGAGAATTTTCTTGAGCCCATCAATCAATATTGGAAGAGTCAGCTCTCTCTGGTCTGTATCATTCCCTGAGTTTGGGTCCTGGACTATATAACAGTCAAAAAGTGAGCTAAGTAAAAACTACAGGTGTAGATGTAACTAACTTTTAAATTCCTGCCACTCTGGCTTCCCAGACATTATTAAATATCTTGGAACTGTTACCTAAAATAAATCCTTTCTTCCTGAAGTTGCTTTTGGTCCTGGTATTTTATCACAGCAGAATAAAACTAAAACAGAAGTCTTACAAATGGACAACAAGTGCATGAGAAACTGCAATATTATTATCAGAGGCAAATAAAAACCATACTCTAGTTAATACATTACAAAAAAGATAATAGTTGCTAGAAAGGATATAGAGAAAGGTGAACACTTATATACTGTTCACCTGAAAATATATTAATACAGCCACTAGAAAACACTATGACGTTCCCTCTAAAAAAATAATTAAAAAAAAACTACCACATGATCCAGCAATCCCATTTCTAGGTACATAGTATCCAAAAGATACAAAATCAGTATGTCAAAAAGGTATCTGCAGTCTGGCGAGAATGGCTTCAGCTGGTAAAAGCACAAGCCCAATTACATAATTTCAATTCTGGAACTCATATAATAACCAAGATATACATCAAACCTAAGTATCAGTAAATAGAAAAGGAACAAAAAAGCAACTGCCTAGAACGAAAATCGAAAAACTGTAAAGAGATAATATACACAAACACACATATTGATACATGTATGGATGTATAAATCCTTGTATTACATCTATAACCCAGATGGTACAGATACTTTTCTGTATTTGCTTTATTGCATATTTTACCATGTACCTATCTATTTTTAATACATCCTACAGTAGATTGTAGACTTCTATATCCATCAAAAGTAATTCATAAGCAAAACATTCAGTAAGTGCCCATAATTCTGTGTCGTGGCAATATACTAATAGAAAACTGAACAAATGTTAAGTGTGTCAATCAGTAACTTTGATCAAAGCACACACTTTGACGACTAAAATTTCTATTAAAACCCAGAACAAGCTTATCAAATTAGAAAGTTATATCAAGCCCACTCTAGGTAAATAAACCTCCCAGCATTCCCCTGTTCAAAGAAAACACTATTTTTACTATATTTTTTTCTGCCTGCTTGAACATTCTGTATAAATAGAACTACAAAACACCTCCTTTCTCTATAGGACCTTACTATATAAAGCCCAGTCTGGCCTTGACCACATCATCCTCACACCTCAGCTTCTCAATATATGAGTTTTTTTTTTTTATGTAGGTCTTTGTTTTTCACTTAGCACAATATATCTAAAATTCATCTATGGTGCTGCATATAATAGTAACAGATTATAATGCTTTCTCTTACTGATAAGACATTTGAGTTATTTCCAGTTTGGGACTGCTTAACAAGTATTTTCATAAATTATGCTTTGTTTGTCTTAAGAAAATACCTATGAATGTGGAATATGTGAGGTTTTCATACGAGATTAGAAGTATTTTTAAAGAGACTGTATCATATAATACTCTCAATAACAATATGAGTATTAAATCCTCCACATCCTAGCTAAAATCTGTTATACTTAAATTAATAACGTAGGATTCTTGGTGGTAAAATATTTTATATTCAAGCCAATATATTATATAGTCCATTACACTTTTCCTACTCAATTACATATAAAATAGTGTCTAATTGTGGCTTTAATTTGCATTTTCCTGATGGCTGATGGTGCACATGTAAAGTATACATGTAAAAGTACACATATAAAAATACCTTAAAAATCTGTCATGTCTGTAGTGATATTTTCTTTGTGTTTTAACAAATAAAGCTTGACTGAAGATAAGAGTGGAGAGCTAAATCACTGAAGGCCAGGGAGTGGTGGCACACATCTTTAATCCCAGGTGTTGGGAGACAGAGGCAGAGGGATCTCTGTTAGTTCAAGAACATCCTGGGCTACACATAACTGAATCTGTCTAAAAGAGAAACAGAGCTCACACAAAGGTGATCCCACACCTTTATTCTCAGCACTAGGGTGGTGGAGACAGGAGTGATATGGCTGGGTGGAGGGAGGAATATAAGACAGGAGGAGACAGGAGCTCAGTGAAGTCTGAGGATGCAGTCTGAAGCAGTCAGTCAGAGGACATGATCACCCTTTTGGTCCGAGGATTTGGTAGAAGGAAAAGGTCTCTCTAGTGGCTGGTTGCACTGCTTCTCTGATCTCTCAGATTTCACCCCATAATATATGACTCTGGATTTTTATTAAGAATAATTAGAATTTGTGCTACACATGTTTCCTCCACTTTAAACCATGACTGCCCTTTGTTTCTCAGCCATCCACACTCAATCACACAAAAACTTTATTAATTACAACAGTTTGGCTGATGGTTCAGGTGTATTTCTAGCTAGCTCTTACATCTTAAATTAACCCATTTCTATTATTTTATATTTTACCATGAGGATCATGGTCCGTTACCTCCATCTAGCTTCTTGGGCAGCAACATGGCACCTGCATGACCCCACCTTCTTTCCTACTAATCTCTGCTTGGATATCCTGCCTAACTATATTCTGTCCTGCCAAAGCAGCTTCTTATTAACCAATGGCAAGAAAACATATTCACAGCATACAGAGGGGAATCCCACATCACCTCCCCACTTCCAAGACATGGTTTCTCTGTATAACAGTCCTACCTATTTTGGCATTTGCTTTGTAGACTAGGTTAGCTTTGAACTCACAGAGATCTGCCAGCCCTTGCCTCCTGAGTACTGGAATTAAAAGTGTGCTTCATCATTGCCCAGACTGTCTCCTTTTCTTGGGTAGTAGATACAAGTCCTTTGTCATATGTCTTCCCATTATATTGTGAATCTAAGATTATTAATTCAGTCTTTATACCAGAATTCTAATATAACTGTCTCTTGAATGCCATCACAGCTTTCCCTAAAAGTGTGCTGTACTAACCTCCTAGGTGTTTCTCAATTCAATCAAGTGGTAATTAAGATTGAACATCATATAGTCAGGCATTGTGAGCGTCACATACTTGTAAGCCCAGCACTCAGGAAATTGCAGCAGGAAGAATACAAATTTGAAGCTGTTCTGGACTACATAGAAGATTCAAGGCTGGATTAGACAACAAAACAAGGTTAGGAAAAGAAAAAAGAAGAAAGATGAAAAGGATTTTTTGTTTTGTTTTGTTTTTCAAGACAGAGATCCGCCTGCCTCTGCCTCCCGAGTGTTGGGATTAAAGGCATGCACCACCACCGCTCGGCTCATAAAAAACTTTTATTAAATTAATAAAGCTTCCCTCTACTATTACTTTGCTGAAAAATGTTTATTATTTTAGAGATAAGAATTATTTGTAGTCCACAACTGGCTTGACATTCTGTTGCTCTAGTCCCCTAAGTACTGAGATTTTAGGATTGTACCATATACAGCTTCTTTTTTTTTTTTTCATATACAGCTTTTGAAAGCATTTGGAGGAAAAGACTTTGGGAAACAATGAGGTTCTACAAGTACCTAAAGAAAATCATAAGAATACTATAAAATGCCTATAAATATACTTTTGTCTCAGTCAAACTTTGTGAAGAACTAAGTGATCAGTTTAAGACAGTCGTAGGAGTGTTGCAGGGATGCGTCCTCTCACCACTGCTCTTTAATATATTCCTGAAATTAAAAATAGCAACAGCGCTGGAGGATGAGGAGATAGGCATGCAGATAGGTGGTGTGCAAATCAATAACTTATGTTTCACCAATGATATACTTGCTGAAAATCCAAATGAGCTGCAGGTTATGGTAAATAGCGTGGGAAGTAAGTGAAAACCTTGGTATGAAAGTAAACGTTGAGAAGACTGAGATACAACACACAGGAAGGGCACAGAAGGATTTTAACATTCTAATAAAGAATCAAACTTCAAGCAAACAGTCAACTTTGTCTATCTGGGGGGAAATCTCAGTTCAAAAGAGGGAACTATTTCAGATGTCAAGAGATGGATAGCGATAGTGAGGGCTGCATTCCAGGAACTAGGAAAGATTTGGTCAGCAAGAGACATAACGACAACAACAAAATTAGAAGTATATGAGACACTTGTCTTCAGCAGCCTTATTTAAACTCTGAAACCTGGACAATAAAACAGCAAATGAATGTGTTTGACATATTATGTTACAGGAGGATTCTAGGCATCACACGAAGAGATAGCCTGAGCAACAATGACATTAAGAAACAGAAGGAAGAATAAACTACAGGATGCAGCCACAGCCCTTGAGATACTTTGGCCATGTTATGAGAATGAATGATAGCTTGGAAGAGTGCACAAGATAAAGTGGTGTGGGAGAATTGTCTGTATTCTGTCAATCATATTTTAAATAAATGCTGATTGGCCAGGCAGGAAGTATAGGCGGGTCAACCAGACAGAAGTAGAGGCGGGGTGATGAGAACAGGAGAATTCTAGGAAGGAGGAAGCCCATTCCACGGACTCCTGCCCATACCACCAAAGAAGCAGGATGTAACCTGCTCCGCTGAAAAAGGTACTGAGCCATGTGGCTAACAGATAAGAATAATGAGTTAATATGAGTTATAAGAGCTAATACGAAGTCTGAGCTAATGGGCCAATCTGTTTATAATCTTATGGAGATCTCTGTTTGATTTTCTTTGGGACCCTGCAGGCTGTGGGGTACCGGGCAGGACAGAAACCCCAACGAGCAGGCCCTCATGTTATAATAAAGCAAAGAGGAAGGCCACAAAAAACACTGGACAGACAGCATAAAGGAAGACTGTGAAACCTTGGGTATGACAATACCACAAGCATCTAGGACAGCCCAGGATAGGAACAACTGGAGAACCGCTGTAAACGGGCTATTCTGTGCATGCTTAAGCATTGATGGGGCAAAGTGATGATGATCATGACAATGATAACCATATCCAGCTTATACCTTGATTTTCATAACAGATAATAGTATCTACCTTTCTTTAAAGTCTCTGTCACATTTTTATAATTATGGTGGTTTCACAAAAAGTGGTAAGCAGGTAACTCTTCTAGTTTGTGAATGAACTTGTACAATACATATTTGTTAAATCAGAAATATTCCCACAAACAAAATCATCTAGGCCTGGAGGCTTTTATTTAGGATTTTGGCCTCTGTTTTAGTGAGACCCATGATGCATTTCCTCTTCCTCTTCTTGTCCGTACCATAGTTGTACTATCCTCATTTGCTACACTATGAATGTTTGCACCCCTTCATGATTCGTGTTTGAGCTTAAAATCTAATGTGACAATATTATTAATTTGGATCTTCACTTTTTTTAGATATTCCAAGAAAATAGATTTGTTAATTTATTGGTTGTTCTTTTTTTCCCCCCCATTTCTTTTCTTTTTTTCTTTCTTTCTTTTTTTTTTGTTTTGTTTTGTTTTGTTTTGTTTTTTGAGACAGGGTTTCTCTGTAGCTTTGGAGCCTGTCCTGGAACTAGCTCTTGTAGACCAGGCTGGCCTCGAACTCACAGAGATCCGCCTGCCTCTGTGCTGGGATAAAGGTATGCGCCACCACCACCCGGCTTAATTTGGATCTTTAGAGGTGAATAGATCACAGAGGATCGTGCTTTCCTAAATATGATTAATGCCTTTATTTAGAGGCTTCACTTGGCATGTGGCCTTTTTGCCTTTCTAGATTCAGCTACAGAAAGGTGAAACAAAATTGCCCTCACCAGACATAAAATGCCTGGGCATTCACCTTAGAATCTCCAAGATTCAAAATTATGAGAAAATGTCTTTTCTTTACAAATTACCCAGTTGGCAGTATTTTCTTATAACAGCATGAATGGAAAAGGATATTCAGAAAATATGCTTGGGTAGCATATTCCATTTTCTTAGCATCTGAAATAATCGACATAAAATATTAGAAATAGGGATAGAGAGATGGCTCAGAGGTTAAGAACACTGGCTGCTCTTCCAGAGGTCCTGAGTTCAATTCCCAGCAACCACATGGTGGCTCACAACCATCTGTAATGAGATCTGTTGCCCTCTTCTTATGTGCAGGTATACATACAGGAAGAACACTATATATACAATATACAATAAAAAAATAAATCTTTAAAAAGACAGAAAATGTATACGCAGAATGAATGAATGGAAATTGATCTTACTGATCTATTTTCCTTATCACTCCCTATACCATAAAGCCTACATTTCACACCCAAGACTCCAGATTACCACATTCTGTGCCAAAGTCTTTGGTTCTAGTAGAACAAGAAAACCTCTAATCTGGTAAGGACAGTAAAAGGAACAATGATTTCCCAATCTTCCCTATCACTGGGAATATTACTAGAATGTTTGGAAAACAAACAAAAAACCTACACAATCAGAAATCAGGGTTTATGCAAATAACCATAAATTCTCTGATTCATTATCTTCTCTTAGAAACAAAGCCAGTAATATCTGACAATACAGTCTAATATCAAATGAAGCTCATCAGTTTTCTCTGATCCATGTATTGTTACCATTACCTCAAAGTCACTGTCTTCGTTATAAACTTTCAATTAGTGTACCAAACACCTATCCCTCTTAAAATAAGAAAACAAAATTCTCTTAATTACTACATATCCCTTTTCAATTACTACTTCATCAAATGAAATGTTAGTCTCTAAAAACTATTTCTATACCCCTAACTCTATTATATTATATTATATTATATTATATTATATTATATTATATTATATTATATTATTTGAAGAGTATCTGCAATTTCACTAACCACTGTAGGTCCTTCAAACTCATGCATTTGTGTAAGTCCTGTTGAGGATGATTCTGCCCAAAGAAACCAAACAAAGAAAATATTTTCTAATTACATTGAAAAACCAAAAGTCCATGAACTATGTTCTGAAGTTATAGAAAAAGACAACACATACTAAATCCTAGAAATCACTCACTCCCTTTCATTTACCATAAAATAAACTTCTATTGGTATTACAGAAGTTAAATGATGCCATGGAGAAATCACTGTTTATATATGTATAATTCAGTATTTAACTAAACCCATAAAATATTTCCAAAGAAAGGATAAAGTGTCCAAAGCAATAACCACTACCCCCACAAGTAAATATGTAAGCAAGAGTCACAAGGCTTGTTCTTTATGTCCACAGTTGATGTGGGAAGGTGATCTATCTGTTGATTTCATTGGTTAATTAATAAAGAAACTGCTTGGCCTGATAGGTCAGAACATAGGTGGGTGGAGTAGACAAAACAGAATGCTGGGAAGAAGGGAAGTGAGGGCATACGCAATGGAGCCAGTCGCCAGGTCAGACATGCTGAATCTTTTCCGGTAAGCCACCACCTCGTGGTGCTACACAGATTATTAGAAATGGGTTAATCAAGATGTGAGAACTAGCCAATAAGAGGCTAGAACTAATGGGCCAAGCAGTGTTTAAAAGAATACAGTTTCAGCCGGGTGGTGGTGGCGCACGCCTTTAATCCCAGCACTCGGGAGGCAGAGGCAGGTGGATCTCTGTGAGTTTGAGACCAGCCTGGTCTACAAGAGCTAGTTCCAGGACAGGCTCCAAAACCACAGAGAAACCCTGTCTTGAAAAACCAAAAAAAAAAAAAAAAAAAAAAAAAAAAAAAATACAGTTTCCGTGTAATTATTTCGGGGCATAAGCTAGCCAGGCGGCCAGGAGCCAGGTGGCAGGAATGTAGCCCCGCTGTTCCTTCTACACACAGTCACCAGTTAGAGGAAGGGTTGATTTGTACTTTGGTTTAGATTGATTTGAGAACACCCCTCCCGTGCTTATAAATTAAGCTGTTTCTGCCTGAGGGGGTTCCCTCCCTGATCTTTCCATAGGTTTTCTAAGGAAGTCTCAGTGTGCAATCTTGTATGTGTTTGTCACGTTGACAAAATACCTAAAAGAAGAAACAAAAACTTGATAAAGGAAAGATTTACTTTGTTTATGGTTTCAGAGACTTCAGCATCTGAGTAGAAAGGAAGACAAATGCCTGTGCTAGTGGGCTCTCTTCTTCCTTATTTATTCCACCTAGGCTCCCGGATAGAAACTGGTGTCACCCATACTCAAGGTATATCATCCATCCATCCCTTTAACTAAACTCTTCTGGGAATACTACCCCCATTACTCCATTACACCTTGAGGTGTGTTTACTAATCGCCTAGGTCAGTGGTTCTCAACCTGTGAGTCTGGGGGGGCGGGTACATGTCAAATGACCCTTTCACAGAGGGCACATACGATATCCTACATACATATCAGGTATTTTACATTGAAAGGCTCTGTCTAGCAAGTCCAAGAATGGCAAACGGTGCCAACAGGCTTTGCAGTTTACCCTTCTCATCCTTGCTAAAAACAGATTACATTCCTAAAGCTAAGCCTCCAAGGTCTATTCCCCCATTTAACCACTTCCTCCTCCTAAAGCTAACCATGAAGGTCCAGCTATCAAAGTACTGCAAGTCCAGCATTCAAAAGCCACTTTTAGCTACCCTAATTAACATGTCCAATCAAAACAAACCAACTCATTCTAAGATGTAGTTTCCCCCTTTTCCTTTATAAACTGCCATTTGCCTATGGGCCACGTCTGTCTCCTCTCTCTCCAGAGCAGTCCTAAGTCCCTCTGGAGTAAATATCCCTTCCCCCTCTTCCTTGTTTCTTTTCCCTTCTCCCTCCTATCTCCAGTCTTTATCTCTGATTCCTGGCCCTTTGTACCTCTAAGGCAAATAGAACATGGTGCTGAGAACTTTATCGTCTAGAAAACCAAAAAATAAAAAAATCCCAAGTAAATTTTAGCTGCAATAATGCTTCCCAGTATGCCTTAAGTATTAATTACTTCTGAACAATGGCACTTTAAAAACTCTGATTTCTAAGCAGTACAGACAGAAAAGAGGAAAAGAGGGGACACAAATTACTTTTTAACTACAAAATAAAAACTCTCAATTTAGAACCTGACGTTAGAATTTCTATGCAAAGAAGACTTTAAGGGAAAATATCTGATGTGAAAGAATGATGCTGAGAGCTAATAGAAAAATGTGTTTGGTTTATGGTGACTAGTCAGTTGACCTTTCAGAGTTCAAATAAAATTATTTCCAACAAAATGAACTGGGAAAACAGGCACTATAAAAGCACCTTCTTCAATTCACACACACACAAAAAAATTCCAGTGTCAAATGTCTCTCACTGCAGATGTAAGTCTTATGGTAAAACATGACTTTCAGCCAGGCGGTGGTGGAGCACACCTTTAATCTCAGCACTTTGGAGGCAGAGGCAGGCGAATCTCTGTGAGTTTGAGGCCAGCCTGGTCTACAAGAGCTAGTTCCAGGACAGTCAAGGATGTTTCTGTACTGCAAAAAGAAAGGGATTAAAGGTGTGCATTTCTATGTAAATGATCGTCTTTAGAGTTATTGCAATTTTCTCCCAAAAGTTGAGAATCACTTAGTTATTTGTTTCATTGGTCCCTTAAGTAGCCCTGGATGGCCTCAAACTCACATAAATACCTAGTGCAAGGATCAAAGGCTTGTGTGCCACCACAGTATCACGCCATTCTCATCAACTCTAGAAATCAGCATCTTTACAATATTGCTATCTTTACCATTATTTACAATGTATTTTTACTTCTATGTCTCTCATAGCTTTCTTATAATGGGAATGATTCTTTGTAAAGGTTATTTTTTATATCAGGGGAATTCTATTGTTAGTAATGATGACATATCTTCTATGTGTTTTTCTAACTGGCTACTGCTACTGTTAGTATATTAGAATACTAATTTTGACCTCATGTGTGGTAACTTTCCTCAGCTATTTATTTTTAAACCAATCCTGCCTCAAATTCACTACATAGATGAGGCTGGCCATAAACTCTTGATCTTCCTGCCTCTACCTCCCCAGTGTTGACATTACAGACTTGTGCCAACATGCCTATCCTAAAATCCCCATTTTCTGAGAAAGGATGTCATGTATCCTAGACTGATTTCAAAGTCACTCTATAGCTAAGACACCTTGGACACCTGGCATCACTTCCTGATTACAGACATGAGAAATCATGCCTAGTTTATATGTACTTGGATTCAAGCTTAGGCCACATCCATGACTCAAAGGTATTCTACCAACTGAGCTATATATATATATATTTAACCACAACCTAAACTTTTTATTTTAATGACTTTCAGTTAACTCCTTTGGCATTTCCAGCAAACAGCTACCTCAATGCATCTATTAGAATTTTTTTCTATTTTACTCAGTATTTATGCAATTTTTTCACTTACACTGTCTTGAACTTTTAAAACTGAGTAGCAATGGTAAGAAATGATATTCTTTACTTCAGTGTTGTGCTTATTCATACAATCAGCAAAATTAGATTTTTACTTGGTATATATAGTATGGCCAACTGATTATCAGACAAAGTCCCTTCTCTTGGGAATCTATTTACTATATTGCTTCCTCCAAGAAACCTGGTAATAAAGGTTCATAGGATAAAAGGAACTTGTACCTTGGTTTATTTTCTAGAGAACTTTTAGGTAGTTTCACAATTACCTTTGGTATGCTTAGGCACACAAACCTAAATCTTGCTTTGAAAGTTTTATTTCTTTGAATAACTGAACAAACTAAACTACTGCTTTTCAAACACTGCTTCAAAATGTATCAGTGCAGTCTTCTGGAAAATAACCTTAAGGTACTAAAAAAAGAAAGAAGAAGAAAGAAGAAAGAAGAAGAAAGAAGAAAGAAGAAGAAGAAAGAAAGAAAGAAAGAAAGAAAGAAAGAAAGAAAGAAAGAAAGAAAGAAAGAAGCCATTTAGCTATTAAAAACAAAACAAACCACCCTCCAACTATGTAATCTGACAGCTTGGTACTTTTTTTTTTTTTTTTTTGTCCTTAGACAAAAATAGAATCAAAAGAAAGGGCTACAACAAACAAAGTCGCAGATCCTGGAAAATACCTTAGTCAGTAGAGAAAAAAAAAAAGGAGGCTTGATTTAACAAACAACAAGCCAAACAAACAACCCTAAAATCCACCACCAGAGAAACAGGAATCTATTTGTGAATCCCAGCAACGAAAGAGAATACATAGATATTAGGAAACACAAGTAGGCATGCTTGTGGGACCAATCATTCTTCACTAGCAGTTACACTTGCGTATGCACCACTGCTTATGAGGGTCTTCTAGATACTTCTTAAATTAAGTTTTCAAAATTGTCCTGAGACATCAACTGACAAATCACCGAATTAACTGCTGTAGGAGACAATGGAACCCACAGGGGTGCGCAACAATTTTTGAACTGGACAACTGCTGAAGAACTCAGTGGGTGTTCCTATTGGCTTTTAAGTGTTTTCAATACAAAAATATTAATAAAAGGCAAAATCATGAAACTGGAAAGATGGACCAGTGGTTAAGAACACTTACTGGTCCATCAGAGGACTGGAATTTGGATCCTGGCACTCCATCTGGTGGCTCATAAATGCCTATAACTCCAGTTCGGAGGGATCTGACGCTTCCACCACCGCACAATGTCACACATGCACACACACACACACACACACACACACACTCCCTCTCTCTTAATAAAAAGTATAATCGTAACTAAAATACCATTTGTTTCAACTGAAATTTTAAGTTTACTAATCCTATCCTACACATATTCTTTCTGAACACACTAAAGAAATCAAACTAAAATAAATTCACAGGAATTAAGAGGACTTAATGTGCTTTTTGAGGGGTGGAGGGATAGCTTTACAAATGTCAAATAAGCCAAACTAATATTGTTTTTCACAACAAGATCATCATAAGTTGGTTAACTAGCTATGATTAATACTGGAACCATCATTGTGTCAATTCTCAAAAACATTAGTGATGAGCTTTGTTCTTTACAAATAAGAACAGGGTAAAATGATCTGATTTACAGCATATGATAAACATCACCAAATTTGAAAGAATTTGACAAGTTACTTCAATCCTAAAGGTATTCATTAAAATTCAAAGTTGTCTGCCAGTCTCTGTATTTCCTCTCATTCTTAAATACCTTATTTGCCTTTTCAAATATTTTCCAAATATTTAGGAACTGAGGAAACAGAGAACAGACAGATATAGACAGGCAGACATAAATTGATGACATATGCAAAATAAAGGTTTATAAAAGTTCTTAATATTTTATACAGAATCAAATGTTACACACACACACACATATGACTTCATCACGGGGTAGAGACAAGCATAATGGTCAGAAGCTGAATGTTTACATATCTAATGTTAAAAATTAGGTTTGTATCCTACATAGGTTTGATTTAATTGATTCACTCATTATTTAATTCAATGCAAGTAAGCCCAAGCAGCATTTTTCTACCAAAAGTAATAATAGCTAACCAAGGTATAATAATACTCCCTGTAATTCCAGCTATTCAGGAGGTTTGAGAAAAGAGGATCACTTGAGCTCAAAGTTGGAAGACCAACCTGAGCAACACAGCAAGAACCCCTTTCAAAACAAAACGAACAAAAAGGAAATAGAATAACAAGGTCTTAACAAAAATTCTCTAATCTTAAGTATATATGACAAAATAAAGAATTTACTGACATCCCCTACCCCATGCACTGAATATAATTGCAACAATCTGATACATCTTCAAAAGGCACTAATACTATTTTTTTAAAGCTTTCTTTGACTCACCTGTAACCCTCTCCTTCTCAGAATACTGGAATCATCCATATCAAAGATCAGACACAAAAGAAAAAAAAAAGCCACTCCCCAGACACCAAAAACTAGTGCCTTATTATTTATTGTTGGGTAAAGAGGTACAGTCCACTCAGCACAGCAGGTTATGCCCAGTAACCCACCACATTGCTAACCCAGTCAGCACCATGACACAATTATCAGCTAATACTAAAAAATACAGAAAGCTCTCATTAAATCAATGCAGAAACAGAGAAAATACTTGTCATTTGCTTTTCTTTTCTGTAGATAGCTTCCTTTGTTTGAAATTATCTTGAAAACCAAGAAAAGAACAAAGATCCCAGAAAAAGAAATTTCCGTCTTTGCTTTCCAGACTTCACTGCTCATTAAAAAGGGTTGGCAAACAAAACAAAAGTCTCCACCTACAGCTACTAAGCTTATAAAATCCGTGTCACGTCTTCCTTCCTGAAAATAAAACCGATCCACATCCATTTCTTAAGGTAAACAATTCTTCAGGAAAAAAACAAAAAACAACAACAAAAAAAAAAACCATGTTGTTCATGTTATGAGTTTTTCAGGCTCAAACTCATACAAAACCAGTTATTGTTTTGGCTAAGTCGGCAAAATTCCTTTCATCCTTTGTATAGACAAAGCAAATGTCAGATTCTTTCGATACTGTCACAGGCTCTTTTGTTTCTTTATCGCTAAATACGCAGATCTTCCTTTGGACAGTCCTGAAGCCTTTCTCCACCCCCAGAGAAGCTAGATTATTGCTAAGGTTGGTCTCACTGCTCTTTTATGTCATTGTGAGGAGAAAGTACACGTGTTGTGAGTTCTGAGCACGGATGAATTCATTCATCTATTCATTGCTGACAGTGCTGCCACAGCAAATGCTCCCCATTCCTCCAGATGTCTAAAAGGACACAGCAAGCAAAAGCTTAGCTTCACCCAAGCTATAATAAGCTCAGAATTCTTTCTTTGGTCATTGCCTGCCATACTTAAAGTAGGACCTCAGCCATCTTTAAGGATATCTACTCCTTAACTCAAGTATCAAAACACAGTTTTTTAAGATTTCAAGAGCAAAAAGGTTAGCTCTTATGATGGGATTTTGTCGTTTAAATATTCACAAATGTTTAAATTTTTAGCATTTTAGGAATGGTTAAAATCTTAGTAAACACTGGAAAATTGAAGTTGGTAATTTTTCTAATAAATCACAGGAAAATTTGTGAAAGTAGGACTACATAGTCAATACACGATTAGCATATTATCTCCTAATTTTCAACCACTGTTCTTCAAACACACTGCAAAAATTATTAACCCCACAATGGATTCAAGAAATTAGCCCAAGTTTTCTATTTTGACAGAGAAAAAAAAGGTATGTACAGGACACCTAAATCAGCCTTTTTATATTCTCTAATACACAGCCATAGCTATAGGGCAGATTCAGCATGTATCCCCATGGAAGAAAACCTCCCCTCCTATAGCTATAACAGCTGCAACCAAGCCTTGGGCTTAAAAGAAGTTCTATTTAAAAGATCTTTTTCTGATCCTCTGATAAAATGACTACAGGAACAAGAGTTAGCCTCACTGCTGAAAATAGCACAGAAAAAAGGATGCATCTCTTTCCTTTATCAGAAAATTTAAATCCGTTACCACAACCAGTATAGCTGTTCATTGTAAAAGCTAAATAAATCCAATCTCCTTTTTCCATCATCTGCTTTAAACAACTAGTTTGTATCTGTGGGAAAAACAAACAAGAGCAGAAAGTTGATTTGTATAAGGTATACAATATGGTATATTACTATCTGCAAAACTAGACTTTTAAAGCCATAGAATCTATCAAAATAACTTTACTAGCCAAAACATATATGAACAGAAATCAAGTAGGAATAATATCTAATTCATTCAAATCCAATTTGTAAAAATATTTTTAAAGTATTTCGGGTAAGCTGTTCAGATCAAAGATTCAAAACTCCTGTTCATTACTAAAGAATCATTTACTATGCTAACTCTGGATAGGGATGGAAAAGACTATAAAGACCAATTACTAACAAACTTTTGAGTATATTTGAGAAAAGTGCAAATCCACAGTGAAGCCAAAGAGAAATAAGTAGTGGCCAAAAGCAAATTCTGTATCAAATACAAAACAAAGTGTATAGCGGTTAAGAGGAGTCAGTTCATTAAATTAGGAAAGCAGCAAAAAGACTTCCAAGGAAAATGTCATCGGGTTACTGAAATTAATATTATAGAAATACCAGTGTTTGCTTACAACAGGACTTTATACCTAAAGCATGTACAGAACTGAAAACCTTTCAACTGGGAATAGTGGCACAAATTTTTAATCCCATCTGCTCTCAGAAGGCAGTTTGAGGAGGGCAAATCTACAGAGAGTTAGAAGCAAACCAGGACTACATAGTGAAACCCTGTTTTCGTTTAAAAAACAAAACAAACAAACAAATGACTTCAACTCAGCACTATCTAAAAACACTAAATAACAGATCTTTGGAATCTCCATCTTAAAGCCACAATGCAGCCTCCGCCCTAGGCACCCCAGCAGCATCTCCCCTGAAGTAGCCCTCTTCAAACTCTACCCAAGGCCAGGCAGTGGTGGCACACACCTTTAACCACAGCACTCGGGAAGCAGAGGCCAGCCTGGTCTACAGAGCAAATTCCAAGACAGGCTCCAAAGCTACAGAGAGACCCTGTCCCAAAAAACAAAACAAAACAAAAACCCCACAAAACTCTGCTCCAGAGAAAGCCCGCCAAAGGCAGCCCCTCCTTGGGCTGCTCAAGACCATACCTATAGACTCCTTAGGACCTGGTAGCCATATTTGCCATGTGATATCTCTTGTATCCTCCTGAGGATTACCCAGGAGTGCTTTGCTCAGATTAAACCTAGCTTTATTATTTCAGTTTAAGTGGAGGCAGCGAATTCCCATTAACCAGGGATTCAATGGCTCCTTTCCTTGGTATTCAGAACCCCTATAATCTACAAAAGAATGGATTTTATCTCCATCCCATACTGAAACTTAGTCTTCAAATCATAAAGAACAATGCATTGTTTCTGAACATATTCTCCTTCAAATACTTTCTGATTAAGCAGGAATACAACCATTTATTTACCTTATAAGGTTGTTGGAAAGGGCCATTCAAATGATAAATGTCAATTTTTTAAAAGGAAAGCTCTTTTTTGAGACTTGTATTTATGTATGTGTGCCTGTATGAGCTATGTGCACATTTATGCAGGTACCCACAAGGACCAGAGGTGTCAAATACCCTGTAACTAGTTACAGGTGTCTGTGAGCTACCATATGGGTACTGGAAACCAAATCCAAATCTCCATCAACAGGAACAGTTAAGCACTTTTAACCAATAAGCAATCCCAATCTCTCCAGCTCCTTTTTTTTGGTTAACATTTGTTTATTTGAGGAGGGGGATATGCATGCAGTTGTCTGAATAGGTTATCTCCTCTACCATATAGGTTCCAGGGTTAAACTCAGATCACTGTTAGGCTTGACAGCAAGCACCTCTATTTACTGAGTCATCTCACTGGTGCTTCTTTTAGAGTGTACACTCTCCCCAAAATTTCCTTTTACAATTTGGATTCTTTACAATTTAACATTTTATTAAAACTTATTTTTTTAAACTTTGCAACCTCCTAATAAACATTCAGTATTAACATAGTATTTGTATTTAAAATATATTTATAGTATTTACTGATTAAACTACAGAAAACTGAAGATGAGTTGTTAGAAGTAAGAAGAAACCCAACACTGAAGGCTATGGAAAAAAAAACATGGTCAACAGTAAAACAAGCTTCATAAAGGCCCAGTGCCAAAGAAGATCCCCTGAATGTACTGTTTTTGGGATGGTATCTTTTTAATAGTAGTTTAGGGGAAGGGTTCATGGGTAGTAGGAGCCAAAGTCCAGAAACAGTGAGTATGAGATGGGAAAATTGAAAGAGAAACATCTAGACAGCTTCCACTAAATTTTAATTATTAATTAATTTATTATTTTATGTGTATGAGTATTTTGCCTGAATGTACTATGTGTCCTATTTGCAATGCAACACAATTAAAAAGAACCCAGATACTGGGGTTAATTAATTAATAAAGAGACAGATACTGGGGTTCAACCTGAAGGTCAGAATAGCAAAATAGTCACTGGTTTTCACCTCTACCTCAGTTCAAAACAGCAAATTCTGCCTCCAGGAATCCTCAGAATGAGACTGCCTGAGAGCTGTCTCCTTCTGTCTTATATTCCTCTCTAGAGCTGGGAATAAAGGCGTGCACCACTACATCCCGATTTCTACGGCAAACTAGTGTGGCTACTGGGATTAAAGGTGTGTGTCACCACTGCCTAGTCTGTAAGGCTGACCAGTGGAGTTGTTTTACTCTCTGATCTTCAGGCAAGCTTTATTTATTAAAATACAAATGAAATTATCACAACACCGCATGCTTGGTGATAGAAGAGGCTAGAAGACATTGACGGATCCTCTAAAACCGGAGTTACAGGCAGCTATAAACCACGATGTGGAAACAGAACTCAGGTCCTCTGGAAGAAGAGACAGTAATAAGCCATCTCTCCAGCCCTTCCACTGAACTCTTTCCTACCTTCACAACCAAATAAATGTTGAGTAGAAGCAATAAGATCCAGAGCATGAACAGAGACAGAGGAGGAATATTTAAACAAGTACAATTTTAATCTCACAGTAAAGGAGCCAAAGCTTCCAAGTCATAGCAATTTGTTCTGTGAAATAAGAAAATGATCAGCTAGCACAAGAATATTGGAGGTTGAAAATAACTAAGAGAACTAGAAGGCAAAAATAAAAACAAGAAGATTCAGGTTAGTCAGGCAGTGGTGTCACACGTCTTTAATCCCAGCCCTCAGGAGGCAGAGCCAGGCAGATCTCTCTGAGTCTGAGGCCAGCCTGGTCTACAGAGCAAGATCCAGGACAGCCAGGCCTACACAGAGAAACCCTGTCTCAAAAAATTTAAAAAAGGAAGAAAGGGAGAAAAAAAGAAAACAGAATGACAATGATTACTAATTTAAAAAAATTGAAATCTTAACAATTATCATGATTTTATAGAAAACAGTAACTCATATCTCCCTACAACAGAAGGAGCCCATTAAAGAAACTAGAACTGATCAAAACTACAGAAGGCAAGTGACTGTGTGGTACCCAGCTCCAACTACTATATCTACAATGTAACTCCTACATCTAAAGATCAAGCATTATTGCTTAAGAGCAGGTAAAAAGACTGTGAAAAAAACAAGTTTGCTGTGAGATTTTGTCTCCTAGAAATGTCAGAAAAGCTAAGCCCATGAAGTATTATCAACATTTCTGCTTAAGCAAGGATGACATCAACAGTGCTCAACTATGTTTATAGTAGCATTATTTGTAATAACCAGAAACAACCTAGATGACCCTCACCCAAAGAATGAAAAAGGAAATGTGATACATTTGCACAATAAAGTACTACTCAGTGGTAAAAAAATAATGGCAACTTGAAATCTGCAGACAAATGGATAGATCTAGGAAAAGCCATATTGAGTAAGTTAACTCAGATGAAGAAAGACAAATATAATACCTTGCAGCACAATTAATAAAAGTCCAGAGACAGATTGGGGTTCAACCTAAAAGTCAGAAAAGCAAAGCAGCCAGTCGCTGGGTCTTACCTCTACCTCATTCAAAAAATGGTGATCCTACCTCCCCGAATCTCCAAATGAGACTGTGTCTGAGATCTGTCTCCTCCTGTTTGATAATCTTCTCTAGTTTTGGGATTAAAGGCATGCACCTGATTACTATGGCAAACTAGTTTGGCTATTGGGTTTCAAGATGTGTGTTATTGCTTCCTGGTCTGTAAGGCTGGCCAGCGCGGCTGTTTTACTTTTCTGATCCTCACGCAAGCTTTATTTAACACTATTGAAATACCACTACATTTCCCCTTTTGATCTAAAATAAAAAAGGTGGCTATAAGTAATATAAAAAACAATATACAATAATTGCAATAACTATATATAAGATATACAGACAGTAAATATATTAATAATATATAATATAAACAGGCAATGAATATATTAAAAATGTCTGGCCCATCTGTATTTGACAAATTAAGAGAAAATACTCCATATCTATCCTATATCTTGGTGAATCCAAAGTCTTGTACCTAATTTACTTTCGATCATAACTTTCTTTCTGTATCTGGTAGCCATATATTGTAACAGTATCTATAACTGTAACTATCTAATCTTCAACTCCCTTAAGAGACCCAAGAAGAAAATAACAGTAATTGAATAAGGAAGTACAAGCAAGTGACTTCCAAAAAAAGATGTATAATAGCAGAAAGAGCTGATTGCTATTTCTGAGAATGTGGAATTCCCCGATGTATGTTATGAATGTTTTATTATCATTGGTTAATAAAAAAGCTTCTCCGGCCTATGGCAGGGAAGAATATAGATAGGCAGAAAAAACTAAACTGAATGCAGGGAGAAAGAAGGCAGAGTTAGAGAGACATCATGCAAATGGCGAAGGAGAAAGATGACATAATGTTACTGGTAAACCACAGACTCATGGAGATATATAGACTAGTAGAAATGGGCTAATTTAAAATGCAAGAGCTAGTTAGGAATAAGCCTGAACCATCAGCCAAACAGTGTTGTAATTAATGGTTTTTGTGTGATTATTTGGGTCTGGGCAGCCGTGAAAGATAAGCCCAGACTCCGTTTACATTAAGGGTGGCCAAACGTTTGGCAAGAATTTCCACATAAAGCCTGAGAAAGCTTTAAAAAAACAAAAAAGGATTCTAGACAGAAAACAACAGAGTCAAGCACAGCTTCTTGATAGTAGCATTGTCTCAGGTGGACTAAGTTTGCTAGAGGCAAGCAGAGTCGTGGCTCCTTTAAGAGAGGTTTCTTGACTCAGCATTAGCAGCAAAAACTTTGCAGTTAAGAGGCTCTGCCACCAAACACTTACATGGTGTGTTTATAAGCAGCCAGTGGCAGGCTATTGGTGGTGGAATGGACCCTGAAACTCCATAGAGTTGGGTCTATAAGTGTATCTCCCACCAGTTCTTCTGCAATGAACCTAGACTCTCAGGACGCTAAGGAGTGGGATGGAGTCGCCAAAGCTGCAGTTTTAATCCTACCCATGTTGTTTAGCAGATTTAAGACTCAGAAAAAGATAGAGGTATACAATAAGGACAGATTCAGGCAAAAAAAAAAAAAAAAAAAAAAAAAACTATTTACAGTGTGTTTAAAAATATATGTAAGCTCGGAAGACAAAAGAAAAAAGATTTAAAAAAACATACTTTAAAAAAAAGAAATAGAGCCGGGTGGTTGTGCCACATGCCTTTAATCCCAGCACTTGGGAGGCAGAGGCAGGCGGATCTCTGTGAGTTCGAGGCCAGCCTGGGCTACAAGAGCCAATTCCAGGAAATGCTCCAAAGCTACAGAAAAACCCTATCTCGATAAAAAAAAAAATTAAGAACTAGAAATAGTTGGGCAAGACCATAATCCCAGCTTCTAGAAGGCAGAGGCAGGTGGCTCTCTGTGAACTCCTTTGCTTTACAGAAGCTTTTCAGTTTCAGGAGCTCCCATTTATTAATTGTTTCTCTCAGTGTCTGTGCTGCTGGGGTTATATTTAGGAAGTGGTTCCCTTGCCAATGTGTTCAAGTGTGCTTCCCACTCTTCCTTCTATAAAGGGTTCAGTATGGCTGGCTTTATGTTGAGGTCTTTGATCCATTTGGACATGAGTTTTGTGCATGGTGATAAATCTGGGTCTATTTTCATTCTTCTACATGTTGATATCCAGTTATTCCAGCACCACTTGTTAAATATGCTTTCTTTTTTACATTTGATATTTTTTGCTTCTTTATCAAAGATCAGGAGTTTAAAGATGTGTGGATTGATATCCAGGTCTTCTATTCAGTTCCATTGGTCCTCCTGTCTGTTCTTACGCCAATACCAGGCTGTTTTCAGTACTGTAGCTCTGTAGTAGAGTTTGAAGTCAGGGATTGTGATGCCTCCAGAGCTTCTTTTATTGTACAGGATTGTTTTGGCTATCCTGGGTTTTTTGCTTTTCAAAATGAAGTTGAGTACCGTTCTTTTGAGGTCTTTGAAGAATTTTGCTGGGCATTGTGTTGAATCTGTAGATTGCTTTTGGTAAGATTGCCATTTTTACTATGTTAATTTTGCCTACCTAAGAGCATAGGATATGGTTCCACTTTCTGGTGTCTTCTTTGATTTCTTTCTTCAAAGATTTAAAGTTCTTGTCATACAAGTCTTTCATTTGTTTGGTTAGAGTTACTCAAAATATTTTATTCTATTTGTGGCTATTGTGAAGGGCGTTGATTCTCTGATTTCTTCCCCAGCCCTTTTATCATCTGTGTACAGGAGGGCTACTGATTTTTTGAGTTAATCTTGTATCCTGCTACATTGCTGAAAGTGTTTATGAGTTGTAGAAGTTCCTTGGTAGAATTTTTAAGATCACTTATGTAAACTATCAGGTCATCAGCAAACAGAGTTTGACTTCTTCTTTTCCAGTTTGTATCCCCTTGCTCTCCCTTTGGTGTCTTATTGCTCTAGCTAGGACCTTAAGAACTATATTGAATAGATATGGAGAGAGTAGACAGCCTAAACAATCTTAAAATTCTGTACAATCAAGTACTTCTGAATGCATCACAATCTCTGACTTTAAAACTTCACTACAGAGCCACAGTACTGCAAATAGATTAAAAACGGATATGAAGATCAAAGGAACTGATATCAATCCACCTTGGATATGAATCCACATGCCTACAAACAGCAGATTTTTTACAAAGAAGCAAAACTGTGAAATGAAAAAGAAGAATATTTAACCTGCTTGTTTATTTTTAATTGTCCTGAAGCTGTAGTTTTTGGAGGCTACCTCTTTTTAAACCTGCCTTTTAGCTTTTAGCTGAAGCCAGGCCACCACATGGCAGGGGGTAGGACACAGGTCCCTTTGTCTCCCAGCCTGCCATCACAAGCTCTGGTGGGCATAGCTGTGCCAATTTTTAACTATCTTTTTTTATTTTAACTTGTAATCATAAAATTAAGAGAATCCTGAATCCTCTCCTCTTTCTATTAGCTGACTCTGCGGTACTGACTGTGTGGAGTTAAAATTTGTTCTCTAAACTTACTCTTGCTTGACTTCTAGCCACAGATGGCTTAGATTTAACTGGCTACTGCACCTGCATGTGGCACCTCAATCTCAGCAGTAACCTAGGTGATTCTTGGGCCAAAAGCCATATTCCCTTCACTTTTTTTACCCGTTTAGAAAGCAATAAAAGTTTCATTTCTGCGACTATCAAGTTTACAGACTCTAAATATCTGTCTTTGTTTTTGCTCCATCTAACTTCCTTCAGCTATCAACATATATAACTGAATAATCTTTTTTTATCCCATATAACTTATTATTTACAAAGTTTTACTCCCAATTTAAATTTTGTCCTGTTTTTCTACATTTTTTTAAATTTTATTCTCTGTTTTTTAGCATTCCTACCCATGTATCCATCTGTGGTGCAATTTTCTCTCACAGGTTCCTTACATTCTCCTCCATACGTCTGGTCACTTCTTCCGTGTTTTTGGGGGTTCGCAGATCAGCCCCATATTGGGTGCCATTATGTCGTGGTCCAGTGGCAGCCTGGACCATGGGTTATCTCTCTGGACCAGGGTGGAAGCACAGGAATAAAGACACAACTCACATGGCTTTATCAAGAGGGAGATTCTCAGTGATCCCTCATGAAATCCTGAGTTCATATCCTGAAAATATTCCTCTCATTTATTCTCCAAACAGCCTTATATATCAAAACATAAACTGAGGAGAAAATTCATTAGCATTCTGTTTCCTAGGTAACCAGGTAAATGGCTTTTAGTCACGTCCACTTCTACCTATGCCTGCAGTCATGTCTTCCTGCTCTGTATAATAGCTCTGTCACATAGGCCTGAATTAGCATCTCTATTCAGGCATCCTCCAAATTACAAAGGAGCATAACAATATCCTGAACCTTTGTTAGGGTAGCAACAGCTTATCTGGAAGGCTACCTCAGGTGCGAACTATGGCCTGAGAGCCTGGCTGCCATACCATATAGAAATATGGGCCTACATGACTAATTTCTCATTGAGATTTTTTCAAATATATAAAAGTCAGAGCAGAAAGAACATTGAAATACATTTCAATATGCAATAGGAAAGCAGGAAGACTTTTACACAAACTAGAAAATGTGCCACCAAACATAATTTCCAACTGGAAATTTTTAAGCATTGGAATGAAAAAAGCTAGCCTGAAGTTATAGTAGGTAAGTAAATAACTAAGGAAAGAAAAGCATCAGAGAAAATGAAAGGTAGAGAGCTAGGAGAAAATAACTAACTCTTCCCTTTAGGCAACTACGTGGGTCTGGTTACAAAATCTCTCAGTGATATTAAAATCAGAGAACTGTTCAAACTCCTAAAAATGCCACATATTGGGCTGTAGAGATGGCTCAGAAGCTAAGAGCACCTGTGCCACTTTTAGAGGACAGCCTGGGTTCAGTTCCCAGAACCAATATAGTGATTAACAACCATCTATAATTCCAGTTCCAGGGGATCCAAAATCCTCTTCTGATTTCACTGTAATACCAGGCACACATGTTGTACCATATGTATACATATCTTTACCTGCAAACATTTATACACCTAAAATAAAAACATCTAAAAATAAAAAATTCTAAATCCTATATATTTACATATAACCCAACCACATTCCTCTATACACTTTAAATAAGCTCCAGATAGTTTATAATATCTATTGTACTATCAATGCTATGTAACTGCTTATTACTGTATTGTCAGTAAATAAAAACAAAAAAATATCTAAAATATAAAGCACAGGTAAAACAATCAAAGCAAAAAGTACAAATGGTCAGATAAGAACTGGGTGTGCCTACAGCTCATCACTTCACTCAAGGGTTTAGAGTAGTGTACTCAGCAAATTCAAGTTTAACATCTTAAAATTTTCTGAAATATTTTTTACCCTATTTTCAATTAGCAGGATTCCAAACTCTTAAATTCAGAGAGGCAACTATAACAAGAACCAAGTCATGTAAAAAATTAAATAAAGTGATGAAAAGTACTCAGTTTTTAAAATGGGCAAAGAATTGAGACATTTCTTCAAAGATATACAATGTCCAATAACACATAAAAGATGATCAACATTGTTAGTTATTACGAGATGAGATTCAAAATATCAAAAACTACATTTACTTGAATGATTAAAGTCAAAATGACAGCCAAAAATGAAAAGAATGTAAAGAAACCAAAATTCTGCAAATGAATAAATATAGTTATCATATAAACAGCAATTCCATGCCTATATGTATAGGTACACACACACACATTCTCTCTTTCAGGCAAATAAAAACAAATGTTCACATAAAAATCATTACATCAACTTCCTAACATTACTCATAATTGCCAAAAGGTAAAAGCAGACCAAGTATCCAGCAAATGATAAATACACAAAATGATTTATCTATACAAAAGAATTTAAGAAATAAAAATACTGACACATCCAATATGAATAACACTTAAAAGCCATTAGAAATGGGAAGAAAATACCAATCATAAAGGCCACATATCAGCCCAGAGGTGGTAGCACACACTTGTAAACCCAGTACTCAGGAGGCAGAGGCAGGAGAATATCTCTGAGTTTAGGGCCAATCTGATCTATAGGCGGAGTTCAGGGTTACACAAAGAAACAGTATCTTCAAAAACCAAAAGTTATAATCATACTCAATTATTTTCTTGATAATAAGTAATCAGTACAAGTTACAAAGTAAGAGATCAGAGTTTATTTAATAAAAATTCAATCTTATTCATTTGGAAAAGTTAGTAAAATCCTAAAAATGAAAACAGAACACATAACAATGTGATAAATGAGGACCAAGGATTCATTCCTAGAAGAACCCCAAATCTTTACTGAATAAACACTTACCAAACCAGCAGTAAGGGAAGGTGCAGACTGTCCAAGGGATTGATTTCTCATTCGAACCAGGTTTGACGCTTCTCCTGTAGACTGCCAAGTTACCTGTCCCACACTGCTGTGTACACTGCTGGACAAAGGGAGCAGCTGCTTACCTTCAAACACAAGGCAAAAAACATTCATGTAATTTTATGTTTTTAAATGAATTAAAAAATATAAATACAATCTTGTCAAGTGGACTAAAAATTTTGACACAAACCAAGACAGGTTCCTCCTTATCCATTTAGAATCTGAAAGAGCTAAATGCACTGATGAGAAGTGCAAGTAGGATACTGGAGCAAGTGGAGTAAATTCAGTTTTCAGTAACATTCAACCACCACACTAACCTCACACCTGAACCCTTAATCTAGCAGTCTTAAGAGTTTTCTAAGTACTTCTAACTACCCTACTCAAGTGCAATGAGTGATGCAGAAATAGTGTTCAAAACAAGCCTGAGCTGGGTGGTAATGATACACACAGAAGCAGGCAGATCTCTGTGAGTTTAAGGCTAGCCTGGTCTACAAAGCAAGTTACAGGTCAGCCAGGGCTACACAAAAGGAAAAAAGAAATAAATGAAAGCCTGAGCCTTGTAATTTCAAACGGCAAATACTGAATCTATACTGTTCTTACCAGATTCCATGTGCTCAGTCTAGGTTTACCAACTACATTAACTGTACTGAAATGTATCTCAAAATAGACAGTAATGTGGAGATAAGAATTCAAGACCAACTTGGAATACACAGTAAGTGCCAAGCCAGTCAGAAGAAAACCATCTTCGGGAGTAGGAAGGACAAATAAATGAAAGCCACCTATGAAGACTTAGCACCCAGAAGTGCAATGATTTTGGAGCTGATATACTAGTCTCATTTCCCTCTTTTCTTCACATCCTTCATATTGTTGCTATCCAAAAATCAATGTGATTGTATCATTAATTTCCTTTAAAAGACACCCAATGACTTACCAATGTTTAAAGAATTAAGTCAAATTTTTTATTATTCTAAAAAGAACTCCAAAATTCAGGTATCTTCTGGCCTCATTTCCTCTTCCTCATAATCTTCTCTCATTCAACTATACTGCTATGTCCTGCACTTTCCATTGGCTTTATCCTGATTGCTCAGTTCACTTGAAATCTCTTCCTGCACCTGACAAAATCTTATTTATTCAAAGTTTTCTTGTTTTTGTTACAAACAAAATATGATACCAATTCATTTGAATAGCAACCTGGTAAAATCAAATAAAGTTCAGAAGAAAAGATTAAGAATGACTACAGTGTCTGGCATGATGACATATATAGCTGTAATCCCAGTACTCAGGATGAGAAGGCAGAACAACTGTCTGAGGCCAACCTGGGCTGACAGTGAGTTTGGAAGACAATGTAAGCTACACAGCAAAGTCCGGTACAAAACAAACATCACAAACAAAACAAAACCACAATTTAAGAAGAATGACTTCATTTTGACACGAGACTTGCTTCATACGCACTCTCCACCCACCCCACCCCCGCCAAGATAGGGTCTCTCTGTGTAGCCCTGGTGGTCACTGGAACTTGTTCTGTAGGCCAGGCTGGCCTTGAACTCAAAGATTAGTCATCACTGCCTCCTAAGTGCTGGGATTAAAAGTGTGTACCACCACCCGGCATTATGCTCAACCTTTTTATAACTAGTCTGTTTTAGTTTTTTAAAAGAAATATATTAAGAACTAATTATCTTCCTTGACTCTTGTCAAACATCTTTTCTTAAAATGTGTTTTCATAAAGTCTTTAATAAAAATAATAATAAAGTTAAGAACATGACTCAATGGTAGAGTGCTTCCTTAGTTATCTGTGAGGCTTTGACTAAATCTCTAACATTAGAAACAGGATTCTACTCAAAATGTCCAAATGAGGATATTGTCTCAAGAAGGAGGGGTGCTAGATAAGCAATGTGGTTCATGGCTGTAATCCTAGCACTCAGGAGGCTAAAAGACTGTAGGATACAAAGGGTATCTATCCTAGGTTATATATAAGGGGATCGATCCTATCTCACCATGAAAAGTAGGGAAGGAAAAGAAAGGGAAGGGAAGAAAGGGGGAAGGCAAGGGAGAGGAGGAAGGCCTGGTCGAGAGAGATTTATACAGATTTGGGGAAAAAAAAAAGAGCATTTGGGTACACACCAGTAAAGGCTTGAAATTTAAGCATCAAAAACTGTCAAGAAGTTGACTAAAATAAATGCGTAAAATGAAAGGGAAAATATGAACAAACAAAACTAGCTCTTCAGTGAAATAAGTAACACCCCATAAATGGAAAGTTCCGCTCAGTAAAGCACAGTAGAGCGACAGGTGGAGTAGCGTCCACATCTAAAGTGGCTAGCACGTAAAAGCAAGACACTGAGTTAGATCCCCTCCACAAAAAACAAGAATGAGCACGTTTTGATTTCTCTCCTTCAGAAACTGCATAAAAAAAAAGAATGAATAAAATATCAAAGACTGAAAGATATTAACTATAAAGGGACAAAATGATTATGGCAAGAACTAGCTAAAATAGCTTGGAGATACAGTATTTAAATAACATGAATAAAGCCCTGGCTTTAACTTATGGCATAATCCCCTACTCCACAACAGAAAAAATAAACAAACATATAAACAAATAAACAGTAATAAACAAATACATAAACAATAAATAGAGAAATTAAAAGTCTATAGGTGGAATATTACTAACAAAACAAGGAAAACAAAGATGCAAGCTACATAACCATAAAGAAAGCTGCATTAAGAAAAGCATCAGTTAGCCAAGCATGGCATTGCACACTTTTAATCCCAGCACTCAAGAGGCAGAGGCAGGTGGATGGATCTCTGTGAGGTTGAGGCCAGCCTGGTCTACAGAGTGAGTTCCAGGACAGCAAGGTTGTTACATAGAGAAGCCCTGTCTAAAAGTATCAGCTTGAGCAGCAAAATCTTAGGTAACTGCAATACTGACAAATGAAAACACCTTGTATGGTAACACAGGCCTTTAATTCAAACACCTGGGAAGCAGAAGCAAACAAAGCTATCTCCGTAAGTTCTGAGGCAATCCTGGTCTACACAGCAAGTCCCAGGCCAGCCAAGGATATACAGTGAGACACTCAAAAAAACTAAACAGCTGAGGCTATGGTGACACACACCTTTAATACCAGCAGTCAGAGGCAGAAGCAGGTAGATCTCTGTGAATTGGAGTCTAGACTGGTCTAGAGAGCAAGTTCCAGTATAGCGAAATCTACACAAACTCTGGCTCGAAAACACACAGAGACACACGAGAGAGAGAGAGAAACAGAGAGAAGAAAACACCTAAGGCATAAAGCAAAATACAAGGCTGAAAGAATGGAGAGATGGTTCAGCAGTTAACAACACAGTTCAATTCCCAAAAGCCATATGGTGGATAACAAACATTTGAAATTCAATTCCAAGGGTGTCCCACACACTCTTCTGGCCTCCACTGTGCACAGACATAGCTAACAGTCAATACACTCAAAATGAAATAAATAAATCTTTAAAAAAAAATGTGGCAGTCCTAGCCCAGCCACAGAAGAAGCAAGATGTGACTGCCTTGCTGAATAAAGTATTGAGTTATGTGGCTAACACGAATAAGAATAATGGGCTAATATAAGTTTGTTTTTTTTGTTTTTTTTTTTTTTTGGTTTTTCGAGACAGGGTTTCTCTGTAGCTTTGGAGCCTGTCCTGGAACTCCCTTTGTAGACCAGGCTGGTCTCGAACTCACAGAGATCCGCCTGCCTCTGCCTCCTGAGTGCTGGGATTAAAGGCGTGCGCCACCACCACCCGGCTCATATAAGTTTTAAGAGTTAATAAAAAGCTTGAGCTAATGGGCCAATCAGTTTATAACAAAAAAAAAAAAAAAAGATGTAAGACAGGCTGGAGAGATGGCTCAGAGGTTAAGAGCACTGACTGCTCTTCCATAGGTCCTGAGTACAATTCCCAGCAACCATATGGTGGCTCACACCCATCTATAATGAGATCTGGTGCCCTCTTCTGGCATGCAGGCAGAACACTGTATACATAATAAATTAAAAATAAATTTAAAAATTTAAAACAAAAGATGTAAGGCTAAAATCAAGTTATCCAAAAATGACACAGACGGACCAAGCGGTAGTGGCACACGGCTTTAATACCAGCACTCAAGAGGCAAAGACAGGTGGATCTCTGAGTTTGAGGTCAGCCTGCTCTACAAAGCAAGTTCCAAGACAGCAAGAGCTATACAGAGAAACCCTGTCTCAAAAAGTAAAAATAAATAAATAAAAAAGCCACAAGTAGACTGGTCAAACAATTAATGTTCACATCTTAGAACTCTCTACCGCACAGAATGTAATCAATTTAGCACTACAAAGCATAACAAAGTGAAGGGACTAAAGAGATGGCAAGTTAAGAGAACTTGCTGCTCTTGTAAAGAACCCAAGTTTGACTTATTGTGGTATATTATTTGTATTTTAATAAATAAATCTTGCCGGAAGACCAGAGACAAAGCTAAAGCCACTAGAGGCTGGCCTCATCACCTGCTTCTACCTCCCAAGTATTAACTAGGACTAAAAGTATGCACGACCACAATCTAGCTTTTCATTTTAATTCTTAATTCAAACTCTATTTATAGGGCTACTGAAATGGCTGAAGAAGTAAAGGGACTTGTAGTCAAAGCCTGATAACCTCAGTGACCTCCAGATCAGCATGGCGGAGAACTAATTTCTAAAAGTTGTCCTCTAATCTCCACATGCACACCATGGCATACACCACACACATATACAAATCAGTTCTTTTTTAAAGTTCAATTCATCCACAATCAGAAGATAATCCTGTTGTTAAAAGATAAGCAGAGTTCTATGAAAAAAGTAAGAACAGAAGAAGCACAATGAAAATGACAGCACAGTAAGGCAGGAAAGCCAAGGGGAATACCACTAACAGGGAACCGAGAAAAAGAATTGAGAACTGTTTGCTACTGGGAAAGGAGAACAACAGGACATTTTCCTCTCTACCTATCTCCTCTACTGGCCATACACCTTTTTTTCATAGTCTATTGATTGATTAAAATTATACTGTATCTAAACTATTTTCCACCTGAACCAAGACTTCTTTTATAATTTTGTACCTTGGATTTTATAAATGTCTTTTCCTTGGAGGCAGAAAGGCAATTAAGCAATTACAGGATTTTACTAGGGTTATAGCTCAGTGGCAAAGCTTATACAAGGCCCTGAATTTTTTCAGCACAGCTGGGGGGTAAGGTAAGGGTGGAGGTGGGGAACTGGGTAGTGAAGCTGTGAATCTACAAGTTATAAAAGGAGAAAAAAGTCATACTGAAGTAGCCAAGAGTACTAGTTAGTCAACAGATGTTCAGGTAGCTAACATTCAGAGAATCTATACAACAGTACAAAGAAATAACGGCATTCTATACAAGACTATAATAGAAGAGGATCTCAAGATGCTAAGGTAATTGATGTATCATTAAATATTAACAACACAGTCCCACAATTATGCCTCATGCCCTCTTTTCAGTGCTGGAGACTGAAGCCAGAGTCTATGCACGCTAAGCACACTGTCTACTACACACTAACACACGCATTTCCCACATTCCATTAAAAGACCAAGTCTGGTATTTACCTGACAGAGAACTGGCCAGGCTTCCTCTCCGTAATTTACAGTCATCCTGACTAAGTTGTCGATGGAGTTTAGTTTTTCCAGTAGGTGAAAATATGTCAGGATTACTAAGCTTCCTGAAGAGCAGGGGACTAAGTCCAGTAACCACATCCTTCAACAAAAAAAGGAGTAAACATGAAACCTTAGTGTCTTTTCTAAACAACTTTATATTAAACATCTATACAACATTCATTTTAATAAAAAAGTACCATTAGAGCTGGAGAGAAGGCTCATCAGCTGAGAACATTAGCTGCTCTCCCAGAGGACAGAGGTTTAATTCTAGGAATCCAAAAGGCATTTTACAACCATCTCTAACTCCAGTCCCAAAGATATCCTCTTCTGGTCTCAACAGTCACCGCATACACATGGTACACAGATATACATTTAGGCAAAATATCCATGCATATAAAATAGCAATTTTCAGCACTTGGGAGACGGAGGCAGGCAGATCTCTTTGAGTATGAGACCAACCTGGTACGCAAACTGCATTCCAGGACAGCCAATGCTACACAGAGAAGCCCTGTCTCAAAAAAAAAAAAAGGAACATTTTTTTAGAAACATTTATTCAGTTACTAGAGGGGATACGCCTATGGCACAGTACAAGTATAGAGTTCAGAAGACAACTTTCAGGAATCCATCTTCTCTTTCCATTATGTGGAAATTAAATTAGAGCTTGGTCATTGGGCTTGGCAGCAAGTTTCTTTACTTGCAGATCCCTCTTGCTAGCCCAAAAAGTACTGCAATAAACACTGATGTACAAATACCTCTGATAGATTAACTTGAAATATTTTAGGTAAATACCCAGAGTGATAAAGCTGCATCAGAAACATACTTTTTTTTTTAAGATTTATTTATTTATTATTTATACAGCATTCTGTCTGGATGTATGCCTGCAGACCAGAAGAGGGAGCCAAATCTCATTATAGATGGTTGTGAGCCATCATGTGGCCGCTGGGAATTGAACTCAGGACCTCTGGAAGAGCAGCCAGTGCTCTTAACCTCTGAGCCACCTCTCCAGCCCCAGAAATATGTTTCTTATATATAACTTACAGTGCTATTTCAGGACATGAAATATTAACTATGAAATGCCAAAGGAAACAATGAAAGAATCAGATCAGAAGATGATTTAGGACATTTTGATATAATGAGCGCAATTCTGTTTAAGTATTTCTTTCTATTCTCTCTCTCATCACCACTTCTGATCATGAGATACATAGCAATAAGTGCCCTTGTAAGACAAATCAGCCAGTACTTTGAGCTCAGACACCCCAGGCTCCAGAATTGTTAAAAACTTATTTATATTAGCCAGGCAGAGGTGACACATGCCTTTAATTCCAGCACTAGGGAGGCAGAGACAGAAGTTCAATGAGTTCAATGTCAGCCTGGTCTACAAAGTGAGTTTCTGAACATCCAGTCTGTTACAAAGAGAAACCCTGTCTGGAAAAAACAAAAAGCATTTATATTGTTTGTAAGTTAACTGGTTTATGCTATGAGATATGCTCTTATACAATGTAAAGATTTGTCACTCATATTGGTTTAATAAAATGCTGATTGGCCAGTAGTCAGGCAGGAAGTATAGGCATGACAAACAGACTAAGAATTCTGGGAAGAAAAAAGGCAGAGAGAGTTGCAGTCACCAGCCAGATGTTCAGGAAGCAAGATGAGAACACCTCATGCAGTAACTATACCAAGCCACATGGCTAAACATAAGAATTATAGGTTAAGGGCTGGAGAGATGGCTCAGAAGTTAAGAGCATTGCCTGCTCTTCCAAAGGTCCTGAGTTCAATTCCCAGCAACCACATGGTGGCTCACAACCATCTGTAATGAGGTCTGGTGCCCTCTTCTGGCCAGCAGGCATACACACAGAATATTGTATACATAATAAATAAATATTTAAAAAAAAAAAGAATTATAGGTTAAGTTGTAAGAGCTAGTTAATAATAAGCCTGAGCTAATAGCCCAGGCAGTTTATAATTAATATAAGCCTCTGTGTTTATTTGTGACTGAACAGCTGCGAGAACAGGCAGGACAGAAACTTCTGTGTACAGGTTTAAGGTATTTTACGATAGCAAACCAAATACATTAAAACAGAAGGTTTGGGGATATGGAATGATGTCTCAGTTAAGAACAGTTACTGCTCTTGCAGAGGACTTGGGTTCAGTTCCCAGGACTTACATGAAGGCCTGAAGGGGCACACCAATGCCACCGTGAACATGTGTAGGTCAAAGGAAAACGTGCAGGACTCAGTTCTCTCCTTCCACAATAGGAGTCCCAAGAAGCAAACTCAGACCATCAAGCACGGCAGTAAGTACCTTTACTCATGAGGCAGCTCAAGCATGTTATCTGATTTTAAGATTATCTGTTTTCAGAGCATTAAGCTTATTTGCTTGCTTTCAGAACTTTTGGTTTGTTAATCTGCTAATCTTTGTCTTCTGCCACTGCTCTAGCGCCTAATTCTTCATTTTTCTGCAAATTATGCTCACTACAATATTTCTTGGTTGAGGAGTTGAGTACCTGATTATAAGGATGCTGAAGAGACACTTGCCCCATTGATCCCAACAGGGAGAAGGTAACAAAGAGGAACACCTCCATAAGGTGTAATTGCCTCACATCAAAAACAAAACATACCCCACTATTCAAGGGATGGGAGAAACTTTATTGGCTGAGCCAAAAAGATACACATAGGGTTAATTAACGTAGTGTCTTGAGCCTTCTCACGTTCCCAGAATTGTACAGGACAAGCCCAAGTTTCAGTAGTAGGAAGCAACCCTAGGGATCAAGAAATGAGAGATATTCTAAAAGGCAGCACATAAATTTTTCACCCAACACAGAGATCTTGAGTCAGTATAGAAAAGCTAACAACCTTCTTAAGTATAAAACAGAGAAAGAGAAAATTTGGGGGAAAAAATATGCCAGTTGGTACACCAGCTGATTTCCTATACAAAAACTGTATTGATTTGAGTTGTAAATATTTGAGAAAAAAAAAACAAAACAGGATAATCTGGGAAACACTGATATTCCTGAATTGGGTTTTTTAGAGTTTTTCATGTGGGAAACCCTTTTCTGTATTCTGTGAATGTCTTACTACCATTGGTTAATAAAGAAGCTAGCCAGGCAAAATAGAGCCACACAGGAAGACCAAACAAAGATACAGGGAAAAAGAAAGCGGAGTCAGGGTGACACCATGAAGCTGCTGAAGGGGTAAGATGCCAGAACATTACCAGTAAGTGACAGTCACAAGGAAATACACGTAACTATTAAAAAACTAGTAAAAATTAGGAAGCAAGATGTGAGGTAACAAGTCACGAGCCTTGTGGTAAAATATAAAATAACAGACATGGGTTAATTTAAGTTGTAAGAGCTAGGTAATAATAGCCTGAGTTAATAGGTCAAACAGTTTCTAATTAGTATAGGTTTCTGTGTGATTACTCGGGACTGGACTACAGGGAAAGGAAAGTATTACCTCCCAGTTACAGATTTTTATTCCTGCTGCTATTAGTTATCACACCTAGGCAATCGACTTTAATTCAAAAGCATCTAAAAAATCATGAAGCTGGTAATTTACAAGAATAGTTTTTTGCTTAGGTTTTTTTTTATACCTTATTTCTATTTTATGCACACTGATGCATTGCTTGTATGTATGTATGTATGTATGTATGGGGGGGGATACTGGAGCCCCTGGAACTGGAGTTGTGAGCCTCCAAGTGGTTGCTGGGAATATAACCCAGGTTTTCTGGAAGAGCAGCCAGTGCTCTTAACCACTGAGCCATCTCTCCAGCCCCAAGAGATTTTTAAATTTCTTGTAGGTTAAAAGATGTTAAAAAATACCTAGGAAGCCAGCTGTGGTGTAAAGGCATCTTCTTCTCTTTAATTAGCTCTATAATGGAGACAGACTCAAGTCAGTATAACAAGCTACAACTCTTATCTTACTTTGTCTGGTTCTTCTGACCTCTCAGAGACAGATAAGACTTTTCTACTTTGTTTTTACTAAATACATTGATTTGCAGTAATTGTGTCATATATGTTCCTGATAACTGTTTTCATTTATTTGAAGCTTTTTTAATGCATCACCATGAGAGTAAAATAGTATGGGCAGGGACTAGAAAGATAACTCAGTGGTAGTATTTGTCTAAATGGCTCAGCAATTAAGAGCACTAGCTGCTCTCCCAGAGAACTTGGGTTAGATTCCAGACAGTCACTTAGCGATTCAATCATCAGTAACTGAAGTTGCTGGGAATCAGATGCCCTCTTCTGGCATTTTGGACACCAGGCACACTTGTGGTGCACAGAAATACATGTAAGCAAATTCCCATACACATAAAACATTTGATTTTTATTTTATTTATTTGTTTGTTTGTTTTGAAACAGGGTTTCTTTGTGTAGCCCTGGCTGTCCTGGAACTCTTTTGGTAGGCCAGGCTGACCTCAAATTCAGAAATCTGCCTGTCTCTGCCTCTCAGAGCTGGGGATTAAATGTTTGTACAATCATGCCCAAATCTAAAAGAAAAATTAATTAAGAAACACTGTGAACAAAACTGCTGCTAAATTTCCTGAAAATAACTAAGAAAGACAATCTGTGGCTAGTTCACAGGTTTTTTTTTTTATTAATTAATTTAATTATTAAAGATTTCTGCCTCTTCCCCGCCACCACCTCCCATTCCCTCCCCCTCCCCCAATCAAGTCTTTCTTCCTCCTCAGCCCAAAGAGCAAGCAGGTTTCTCTGCCCTGTGGGAGGTCCAAGGACCACCCACCTCCATCCAGGTCTATTAAGGTGAGCATCCAAACTACCTGGGCTCCCACAAAGCCATTACATGCAATAGGATCAAGAACCCATTGCCATTGTTCTTCAGTTCTCAGTAGTCCTCATTGTCCATTATGTTCAGCGAGACCGGTTTTGTCCCATGCTTTTTCAGTCCCCGGCCAGCTGGCCTTGGTGAGTTCCCGATAGATCATCCCCATTGCCTCAGTGTGTGGGTGCACCCCTCGCCGTCCTGAGTTCCTTGCTCGTGCTCACTCTCCTTCTGCAGTTTTTTAAAACAATCCCACCCCCCAAGGCAGATTAGTTCAAGGCCAGCCTACCCTACAGAGGGAGTAGCCAGGACAGGGCTAGAAAGAGGACTCAGAGGTTATATTGTTCTTACAGAGGATCTGAGTTTGGTTCAAAGCACCAATATCAGACAGCTCACGACTGCCTGTAACTCTATAAGCTAATTCATTAGCACTGTGTTAAGTGAATAGTATCACAATCTAACAAAAGATTATAATTAAGGCCTCTTGAGTGTAGAAGTAGACAAGATCTGCTGTACCAAAAACTAAAGGGAAACAAGTTTTTTCAGATTTTCTATCAGGCTTGGGGAGCAAGGCCTTTTCTTGTATTCAAAGTTGTTGTGACTCAAAAGTCTGTGGGCACTGAAGGAATAAACAGAAACTAAAACCCTACCAACTATGCCGAGGTTGGAGATCCACAGCAGAGAACAGCTAGAAGTTGAGAAAATATGACTTTCCTTCCTCCTGAGCATCTACATAATGGTCTCAGCCCTCTAGTAGTTACACAAAGGCCTGTATATAACTGAGTCTGCAAGTACCAGACAACTGAAAGTGACTATGCTGGCCATCATCCAATTTCCTCAGCTGACCTCTGCAAGAACCTGGACAGAGAATGGAAAAGTGTGTATTAGTCTAGGTCATTCTGAATGTATCTGTTACAGCAACCAGTGTATCCTAACTAATATAAAGGCTGAAGCCTGAGCTAGAATAACAATGTCCCTTTCTTTTACTAGTCAAAGGCAGTAACTAAATATCCCAGGTTTACCTGAACAAAATCACATTAACATTCCTTTTAAATAACTTTAAAAAACTATTACCAACTATATCTAAATGCTCTGCTTCATAAATCATTTCTAAATACCTAACAGAAAGCCTAACTACTAGAAAGTAGCTCTACATTGGTAAAACACAGGCAGAGATACTATGTAGTGAATTAATCTCCACTCAATTAAGTATTAAAGAATTTTGCAACAGCTCGATTTCTCCCTAAGGCGAGCTAATACTATAGTTGTCACAGCTGAGAGAATACCTCCGAATTTAGAAATGAGGGCCTCTAGAGCTTTGATCTTAATTACTTTCTCAAACCAAGGGAGACATATTTCATTCTAAGACAATTTCATTTTCTTTTCTTTTTTGGGGAGTGGAGGGTATTTTGAGACAGGCTTTCTCTGTTTATACCTGGCTGTCCTGGAACTCACTATGTAGATCAGGCTGGACTCAAACTCAGAGGTTCTCCTGTCTATGACTCCCGAATGTTGGGATTAAAGGTGTGCACCACCACCACCCAGCATAAAATAGTTTCTTAATAAAGAAATCTGTACATTTCCCTGGAGGGAAAAATGTAGATATTAAAGCCTCCATCAGGTGTGGTACATTCTTGCCACAATGCATCTATGGAGCACAATGTAAATTTTTTTGTTGCTGTTTTTTTTCTTTTGTTTTGCATTTTTATTTTTTGAGACAAGGTTTCTTTGTGTATCTCTGGCTGTCCTGGAATTCACTCTGCAGACCAGGCTGCCCTAAAACTCAGAGATCTTACTGCCTCTACCTCCCTGAGTGCTGGGATTAAAGGCATGCACCACCATCACCCAGAGTAAACTTTCAACAATTGGTTCTCTCCTTCCTTTTCTTTGAGGCAGGGTTTCAAGGTAGAGACCTTTTTTATTTTTTATTTTTATTTTATTTTTTTCGAGACAGGGTTTCTCTTTAGCTTTGGAGCCTGTCCTGGAACTATCCCTTGAAGACCAGGCTGGCCTAGAACTCACAGAGATCCACCTCTTTAAGCCAGGGTCTCTCTTAACTGTTTCTGCTGACCTTCATACTTCAAACTAGACAGATGAGCTTCTGGATGATTGTATTTCCACCTCACCCTGCCCACTACAGTGCTTGAACTACAGATATGCATTTTACACTCGCTCCAGGTATCTAATTTGTAGAAGCCCGGAAATGTGAGCCTATTTCCACACTGACCAAGCGTCAGAGTTTAGAACCCTAGTTCCTCTATCTCAAACATAGATCCCACATCCACGTTAGACAGTTCTGCTCTCAAGGTTATTGTCATTCAAAATATGACCATAATATCAATAGAAGATATGAAATCAAAAGGAGGAATGGTTCAGCCATTAAAAATTAAAAACATTGGCTGCTCTTACAAAAGACCCAGGTTCAATTCCCAGCACCCACATGACAGCTCACAACTGTCTGTAATTCCAGTTCCAGAGGATCCAACACCCTCACACAGACATGAAGGCAGACAAAACACCAATGCATAAAAAAATAAAAATTGAAAATAGAAAGAGAAAAGGAAGTAACCACAAGAATAATTTTGGAAAGGGTACTCCAGAAAGGTTTTTTTGGAGGAGGGGGGGTGTTGAGACAGGGTTTCTCTGGGTAGCTTTAGAGCCTGTCCTGAAACTCTCTCTCTATATATATATAGACCAGGTCAGCCTTAATTCCCAGAGAGAGATATCCACCTGCCTCTGCCTCCCAAGTGCTAGGATTAAAAGCATGTGCAACCACTGCCTGGCCCAGAAAGATTTCTTTAAGAAACATTATCTCAACAGACATGAACAAAATAAGAAAGCCAGTTATATGGATCCATCTGGAAAAGGGCATTTCAGGTACAGAAATCAAGTGAAAAACTACTAAAGTTATAATTTTTTAAAATGTCCTCAAGAAGAAATATAATGCTTAATATACTTGGAGACCACCAAGGTCTGACTAGAACTAGTTAACACAAATGAAGAAATGAAGCCAAGGAAGGCCAAGAGCCAGATTACAGAAAGTCTTTTTTTTAAAGATTTATTTATTATGTATACAACATTCCTTCTGTATACTTGCATGCCAGAAGAGAGCACCAGATCTTATTATAGATGGTTGTGAGCCACCATGTGGTTGCAGGGAACTGAACTCAGGACCTTTGGAAGAGCAGTCAGTTATCTTAACCTCTGAGCCATCTCTCCAGCCCCAGAAAGTCTTTTTTTTTGTTTTGTTTTTTTTGTTTGTTTGTTTGTTTTGTTTTTTGTTTTTCGAGACGGGGTTTCTCTGTGGCTTTGGAGCCTGTCCTGGAACTAGCTCTGTAGACCAGGCTGGTCTCGAACTCACAAAGATCTGCCTGTCTCTGCCTCCCAAGTGCTGGGATTAAAGGCGTGCGCCACCATCGCCTGGCCAGAAAGTCTTATAGGACAAAGTCATCAGCATTTTTAACTTTGATCTAAATTGTGATGGAAATAACTATAAGATTTCTCAGGAGAAAAGTGACAAGTTCTTAATTAAGATTTTATAATGATTTGCCACGCACAAAATATCACAGAAGAAAATAGACTAATGATGATAGGGACTTGAGAGACTGCTCAACAGTTAAGAGAACTGGCTGCTCTTCCAGAGGTCTCAGGTTCAATTCCCAGCACCCACATGGCAGCTCACACCTGTAACTCTGGTTCCAGGGGATCTGACACCCTCACAGATATATATGCAAGCAAAACACCCATGCACATAAAAATAAAACACCGAAAATAAGTGAACAGAACTAGAAGATGAGTTAAGAGATTTATAGTAACTTAAATGAAAGATAAGACAACTCTATAGTCTTGTGGGTGGGGGTTCAAAACTGAGTCTCTCTGTGCATGTAGCCTTGGCTGTCATTGTACTCACTCTGTAGACTAGGTTGGCCTCAAATTCACAGAGATTCATCTGCCTTTCCCTCCCGAATGCTGGAATTAAAGGTATATACCACCATCACTGGCTCTATAGCCTTATAGAGTAATGATGGAAACAAGAAGGGCAGTTTCTTCAATTTGAATGTAGTAACTAACAGACATGTGAAATGAAAGATTAAGAACAGAATCATAGGGCCAACTGTTATGATCTGCTGGCCTGGTCTGTCACCTGTGTACCCTGTCCCTTTAAGAGACAAGCCCCACCCTCTCCAAACCCCTCCCCTTCCACCAAGGGAAGAAGCTGCTTATCTCCCCTTCTCTAGCCTGTGCTTTCTCTCTCCCCTACCCCTTGGCCTTCTCCCAGTCCCTCTCTGCCTCTTTTACTTCTTCCTCTTTTTCCCCTTCCCCCTTTCCTTTTCCCTCCATAACCCACTAAATAAACTCTATACCCATATTCTCTCTGTGTGTGGTATATCTGTCTCTCTGCTGTGGTCTCCCACCTGCCAAGGCCCCATGTGGCCCACCACGGCCCCTCGTGGAATTTGCTGCCCCTCATGGGACTGGCCTTCCCCCCTTATATCTTTAAAAAAGAATAACACCAACAGACTGACTCAGTGGGTAAAGAGCTTGTCATACAGCCTAATTCCTGAGTTCAATTTCAGAATCCACATAGGAGAATCAACTCCTTAAACTTGTCCTGTGACCTCCATATGTCAAGCAGAGATACAAGCATTGCCACACAATACAAAAACACACAGCGAGGTGGTCTTAATGAAAAAGGGTCCCATAGGTTCATACAGGGTGGCACTTTAGGAGGTGTGGGAATAGGTGTGGCTTGGTTGGAATAAGTATATCACTGAGGGGCAGGCTTTGGGGTTTCAGAAGCCCAAGCCAGGCCCAAGGTCACTCTCCCTTCCTGCTGTCTACCCATATGGATTAGAACCCTCAGCTCCAGCACCATGTCTGTCTACAAACCACCATGCTTCCTTTCATGACAATAATAAACTAAATCTCTGAACCTGTAAGCAGCCCCAATTAAACATTTTCCTTTGTAAGAGTAGCCATGGTCATGATGTCTCTTCACAGCAATAAAACCCTAACTAGGACATACAGATATATAATTTTAAAAAGTTTTATAAAAAGAAATGAAACTGATCAAATCAGTACTTGTTAGGTTTAAGCAGAAAGATTGAGTCTAAGGCCATCCTCTGCTATTTAATGAATCCCTGTATAACATGTACTGCTCCCAAATGTAAGAAATAGAGAGCAAACAGGCTGGAAGGATGGCTCAGTCGGATAAAACATCATTGTGCAAGTGGAAAGACTTGAGTTCAACTCCTCAAAACCTGTAGAAAAGCTGGACACTTAAGATAGGTGTCTGTAACCCCAGTATTCTTACTAGATGAAGATCAAAAATCGCCATAAGCTAATGAGGCAATATAGTGGTTTGAGTAAGAATGGCTCCCATAGATTCATATAGATGTAGCCTTGTTTGAGTAGGTGCAGCTTTTTTAGAAGAAGTATGTCACTAGGGGTGGGCTTTGATGTCTCAAGGCGCCTCTCTCTCTCTCTCTGAAACTGTTTCAGCACCATGCTGCCATATCTACCACCATGCTCCCTGCCATGATGATAATGGACCTCTGGAACTGTATGCAAGCCCCAGGTTAAATAAATGCTTTCTTTTATAATAGTTCCTTTGGTCATGGTGTCTAGTCACAGCAACAGAATACTAAGACAGGCTGCTAGCCTGGCTTACACAGTAGGAAAAAAAAACTAACAGACCCTATCTCAAACAAGACAGAGGGCAAGGACAGAAACTCAAAATTGTCTTCTAACCTCCACAAGCAGCATTTAGGTGGTAGAGACTGGAGAATCAGTTCAAAATCAGTCTCAGCTAGCACGGTGTAGTGTGACTGGGCATACGCCTTTAATCCCAGCACTCTGGATGCAGCAGCAGATGGATCTCTGCAAATTCGATGCAAGTCTACAGAGCAAGTTTCAGGACAGCCAGGGTAACACAGAGAAACACTGTCTTGGGAAAAAAAAAAAGAAAAGAAAAAAAGAAAGAAAGAAAAAAAAAAGAAAAAAAGAAAAATCATCCTCAGCTAACTACAGAGTTCCAAGGCCAGCCTAAGCTAAATGAGACCCTGTGGGAGTGGGGGGAGGTATCATTTATTGTATTAATGCATTATGATTCATCTAGCCTTTAAATTTTGGCTTTTCAAACTCTAATGTTAACACAAAGACTAGTGAGATGGGTCAGCACTTGCTGCTGAGCCTGGCAATCTGAATTTTAGCACCAAGCGATGCCTGATAGAACCAACACCCACAAGGTGTCCTCTGACCTTACTCATTCATGCACTATGTAATGCACACATACAGATTGTGGTGTGTGCACAAACGCGCACACTCATGCACATATACATATATACATACAATAAATAAGTTATATTTCTTAAGTCAAAAAAAAAGCCACGAACAGGTATGATGGCACACACCTTTAACCCCAACACTTAGGAGGCAAAGGCAAGCAGGTCTCCAGAGCTCACTGGCCAGCACTGCCCACTTGGTGAGCTCTAGGGTAGTGAGATCCTGTCTCAAAAAGCAAAGAGGGGCTGAAAACTGGCTCAGCTGTTAGAAGTGCTTGCTGCTCTTCCTGGTGACTAATGTGCTTCACAATTACCTCTAACTCTAGTTCTGGGGAGTCCAACACCCTTTCTGATCCTGATGGACACTGAACTCCCATACACAAACCTACATGCAACACACACACGTACACACAATTTTAAAAAATGAAATAAAACCTTTAAAAAAGAAAAAGGTGCATTTAATCCCAACACACCAGAGACAGAAGCAGGTGGATCTCTGTGAGTTAGAGGCCAGCCTGGTCTACAAAGCAAGTTCCAGGTCATCCAGGGCTACACAGAGAAACCCTGTCCAAAAAAAAAAAAAAACCACTACACACACGTTGAGTTTTGATTGAAACATTAAGCACAAAGTTGGCAATACAAATCTAAAAAGAAAGGCAGGCCTAAAGACTTGACTGACTATCAGGAGGTTCTGTAACACAATTATGTGTAGTGATTTTTTGTGTGTGTGTTTTAATAACGCTTGCCTGAAGATCAGAGTGCAGAGCTAAGCCACTAGAGCCCAGGCAGTGGTGGCACACACTTTAATCCCAGGACTCCAGAGACAGAGGCAGAGTCATCTCTCCAGCCTCTTCCCCGTTTTTTAAAGATAATTTCAGCCGGGCAGTGGTGGTGTGCACCTTTAGTCCTAGCACTGGGGAGGCAGAGGTAGCCAGGTCTCTGTGAGTTCAAGGCCACCCTGAGCTACACTACCTTGCTGATCCACCTTTAATCCCAGCACCAGGGAGGTGGAGAGGGAAAGTGATATGGCTGGGCTGAGAGAGGAACATAAGGAGGGAGGAGACAGAAATTCAGTGTCATCTGAGGCAGCAGTCTGAGGAGGTAGTCTAGGAAAGAACAGCATCACCCCTTTGGTCTCAGCATTGGTAGAGGTAAAAACTCGAGTGGCTGGCCACTCGCACCGCTACTCTGATCTCTCAGTTTTCACCCTGACAGCTGACTCCTGAGTTTTTATTACAAGAACAACTAGAAGTCATGCTCCAATCATGTATATATGACAGACTACAGATCTTTGCACTTCCTATGTATGGGCTTGCTACAGTAATGGAGTAAAATAAAGAAACAAGCAAGAACCAGGGAATGTTTTAAGAACAGGAAGAGAAAACAAAAAAAGGAAAGTTGTCAGAGAAACAGCAATGGGATGAGTATGGGGGGAATGGGTAGCGGCAAGAATAGAACACATGGTCAACAGTAGCAAATAGTTCACATAGCTTGAGAAGATGAAGATTAAAGAAAAAATGTAAGATTTAATTATATTAAAAAAAGTTCTCTGAGTCATTCACAGAATTCTTTTTGGAACTCTTATCACAATGAGACTTTTCACAAGTATCCACACCCACCCTATTTTAAGTTGCAAAATAAGTTCTAGTATGGTTACACTATGGAAACAATAAAAAAAGCAAAGTATTTCTATAAGGAACTAACACAGAAGAGATGCTCAGAAATCATTTGACTGCTGGGCAGGGGTGGCGCACTCAGGAGGCAAAGACAGGTGGATCTCTGTGAGTTCAAGACCAGCCTGGTCTACAGAGCTAGTTCCAGGACAGGCTCCAAAGTCACAGGGAAACCCTGTCTCGAAAAAATAATCACAGGAAGGAGGGAGGGAGGGAGGGAGGGAGGGAGGGAGGGAGGGAGGGAGGGAGGGAGGGAAGGAAGGAAGGAAGGAAGGAAGGAAGGAAGGAAGGAAGGAAGGAAGGAAGGAGTCATTTGAATAAGATAATTCAGTAACGAAGACTACAAACTTCATGAAGGGGAGGTGGGGTTCAAGACAGGGTTTCTCTGTAACTTTGGAGCCTGTCCTAGAACTCACGCTATAGACCAGGCTGGCCTCCAACTCAGAGATTCACCCATTTCTGTCTCCCAAGTGCTGGGATTAAAGGTGTGAGCCACCGCTACCTGACCCAGATTTTTATTTACATAGGTATTAGCTAAAAAGCAATCTATGGTTCTAGGGGTGGGAAGTCTGGTTAACTTTGGAGAAGGGAAGTAAGTAGAGGAGTTAGGAAACATTTTGGGAAGTGGAGATGTTCTCCACCTCCATGTGAGTAGTATACATACTGGGTACATTAGTCTATAAAATTCATAGGCTGTGGTCTACAGAGTGAGTTCCAGGACAGGCCCCAAAGTTACAGAGAAACCCTGTCTTGAAAACAAATAAATAAATAACTCATAGGTTGAATGAATCTTAGATCTGTGCACTAAACTAAGTCAAATCTCAATTTCAAAAGCAAGTCAAATCATGACCTTGAAGGCAATTTGGGGAAAGCCCAAGTATACAAACCATAATATCAAGATTATATATATATAAAGTAAAGAAATTGAGACAGAATACAAACTCAGGAAGGTTGTTGGTAAGGCAACAAGATAATGTACATTAGGAGAAAGGAAATCAACACATTTCAAGAAAATTGTGGTTTTTATTTTATTTGAGCTATAAGACAAAACAACATAACTAAGATCTTTAACAGACAAAAGGGTGTATCAAGGATTTAGCCTCAGAGGGAAGGATAAACACTTCTTTCTTTGTGAATGTTATGAATAAATATAGAAAATATCTTTTTTTCTTTCTTAAAGTTTTTCAAGACAGGGTTTCTCTGTGTAACTGCCCTAGCTGTCTTGGAACTAGTTCTTGTAGATCAGGCTGGCCTCGAACTCACAGAGATCCGCCTACCTACCTCTGCCTCCCAAATGCTGGGATTAAAGGTGTGCACCACCACCGCCGCCAGGCTGAAATTATCTTTAAAAACCGGAGAGAAGCTGGAGAGATGGCTCAGCAATTAAGAGTTGTTCTGCTTTTGCAAAGGATTTGGGTTCGATTCCCTGCAGACCCTAGCAGCTCACTACAGTCTGTAACTCTAGTTCCAAGAGATATGACACCCTCTTCTAGTTTCCAAACTATGTGATATACTAACATACATGCAAGCAGACACTCATATACATAAAATAAATAAAAACAAAGGGTGGCAGTTAAGAGCACTGGCTGCTCTTTCAGTGGTCCTGGGTTAAATTCCCAGAAACCACATGGTGGCACACAACTATCTATAGTGGGATCTGATGCCCTCTTCTGGCATAACGGCATACATGCAGATTAAGCACTCATACACATAAAGTAAATAAATAAATAAATCTTTAAATATAAATAATTTTAAAAAAGAAAAAAAATGTTTTTGTTTTTGTTTTTTTTCCAAGATAGGGTTTCTCCATGTATCCCTGGCTGTTGTGGAACTCAAAGATCCACCTGCCTCTGTCTCCCAAGTACTGGGACTAAAGGCAAGCGCCACCACCACCCGGCTTAAAAAATATATATATTTTATATATATTTATTTTATATATATATTATTTAAAATATATATATTTTTTTTTAAAGGAGAGAATTAGAGCTGGAGAGATGGTTCAGCCTCTGGTTGCTTTTACAGGACCTGGGTTTAATTCCCAGCACCCTCATAGCAGCTCACACCTGTCTGTAGCTCCAGTTCCAGGTAATCTGACACCCTAACACAGAGATAAGTGAAGGCAAAATACTAATGCACATAAAAACTAAAAAATCATTAAAATTTACTTAGAAAAAAAAAGGGGAGATCAAGCAGCCTTGAGCACATCACTGAAGCATACAATAAGGTCAACTGCACCAGGTAAACTAAGTCAGTAGAGAAAGCACATTTCAAAAGTTTTGACTAGGTACCAGAAGCTATGGCAAAGCTCCAAAGCTCAGAGAATAAAACGTGGGAAAACAAAATCGGGGGAGGAGGGGTTAAAAACCGTAGGCTAACATAGTATAACTCAAAGAATATAATGATGCCAGAGGAAGCTTATTTTATATGAGGAGCAAGAGGCGGGAGACCTGCAACTGGGGTCTAAAGCAGAGCTATACAAAAGCAATGCTGTCCCTTGGCGTTCATTACTACAGAACGTTTTTCTACAAATCTAACAAGATTACGGATCTTCCAACGTCCCTTTCTCGCCAATCTCCTTTCACTGAACTTCTACCGCTGTGAGTGGCAGTTTATCCTGATAAACTCTAATGACCTTTATTCCCTACTCATAAATACACCTACTGTTGTCTAATAACGTATATAAACATATCCAGTCCACTCGGAAATCTCACAAGGACTTTCACATTTCTATCGCTTTTCCCATTAACGAGAAGGCAGCCTTCATCCACGGGTTCTCTGTCCACAGCACCGGCCTCGAGATTGCACACGTGCACGTATTTTTTTTAAGGTGGTTTGTCATTGAGGAGATGGGTACTGAGGAGAATGTTAATGATTCTGGATACTTGCCTATAAAAGTATAATGACCACCAAATCCAAATGCCCCGTTTTTCTAAGTGTGAGGATAAACTCTAAGAAAGTCAACACTATCAAAGTGGCATCCCTCCCTCAAAGTACTAACTCCTCTAGATAATTTAGTAAGTCTACTCTCTGCTGCTCATTCACCCTGTCTACATTCCAAAACCCCTTCTCTCCACCCAGACCCCGGGACTACAAATGCCCCCAAGAACCATTTTATTCATTCCTCCAACCCGCCCTTCCCCAAGTCCATTGCAACCCCAGGCCCCCACCTTCATTTCTCCACTCCCCTTTCCTCAGGCTCCTCAGACCTCCCACTCCTCCCAACCGACTCAGTCCCCACCCCTCACCGCCGTAGCCCGGTCCTCCCGCGATGTCCCCTCCCCCACATCGCCCACCCTCGCCCGCCGACCCCAGCCCGCCTGACCTGCTCCCTGCCGTCGGGCCCCGCGGGCCTGCTCCGCTCCTCCAGTCGCTGCCTCCCGGGCGGCGCTCGCCGGCGCGGGGGCAAGGGCTGCGGCTGGGGCAACTCGGTCGCCCGCGGAGCCGCATCCTCCCGGCGGGCGGGCGGCGGCTGCGGCCGCTCGCGGCAGCGACTCCGCTTCATGTCCGCGTCAGGGCCCCGCGGGCGTTAGCACCGCGACTGCGCCGGCCTGGCTCGACCCCGGGCCGCAGTGCTGCCGCGGCAAGCCCGGTCTACAGCCACCATGGCCCGGCGGGCGCTCGAAGACACCCGCACTCCGGCCCCGCGGCGTCTCCGCGCTTCCCGAGGACTCAGGCGCCGAGACCTCCTCGGCGCGCCTCACGGAGGCAGCATAGCCACCGGCGCGCCCTCCACACGCTCGGCTGGCCACTCGCCGCCGCCGCGGGCTCCGCAGCCAGCCGCCGGCCCGCCAGCCCGCCCGCCGCCCGGCCCGCCCCTCGCGCGCGCGCACGACCAGCCCGCCTGCCGCCCACAGCGCGCGGCCTGCCGCGCACGCGCTGGCGAACGGTCACGAAGACCCGCCCGCGGCCGCGCCGCGCGGTCTGAGGAGGAAGGGGGCGGGGCTCCCGGTGAGCCCGCGGCGGCTGCGGGTCGCCCTTTAGTTCTTCCATTCATCCGTTTGGTGAAGGACTTGCCGAACCCGGCGCTGTGCGGGCTGAGGGTCCGAAAATGACTTCCAACGGGAAGGGCGAGGCCACCACACTGTTTACCCGCACATGCTCACCTAGTTCGCACCTCACTCCTCAGAGACAAGTTAGTTCGCCCTCGTGAAACAGATAAGGAGGCTGAGGTGTAGGAAGAGGCACCCAGTCACCAGCATATCAACAGGCACATTAGACAGATTCCAGACAGTGTATAAAGTCCTGTAAAAGAATTGATGTATTCCTTCGGGATGCAGGGACTAAAAAGGCTTCCGGAAGATGTGGGCTTCCCACTGACAATGAAGTCATCTTGTTGCCACGGTCCAGCCCACTGCGGCCTGGGCGGCCTGACCTGCCCCTTCCAATGACTCATCTGCCTAACAACACGTGGCAGACAGCTCAGCCATGCCTGGCCTCCTTCTGGCTTCAGCTGGTCTGCCACAACGCTGTTTTTCCTCTTTGACCTAACCAGAGTTCATTCCCAGAAGCCTTTCCTGCTTGTTTCTTCCATTTGTCATCGGCCTCCTCCCTGAATCCTTTCTGAGTAGAAATAATGGATAGCACAATGGCGCCTATTGGGTTTCAGACGCGACATTCAATTCATATACACAGGAAGAAGAGGTCAGTAGTTTCCATTTACAGTTGAGGGAACAGGTTAAGTTATAGTGCAAAGAGGACTCAGTCCTTGGTCTGTGAGAAACCAGAACCCACAAACATAACCAATGTGTTGAAAGACCCATGAAGCATGCTTCTTTCCCTGTCTCACCCAGCTCCTTCCCATCCTTTACCTCAAATGGAAACAGAAAGCCATCCTTGGCTCCTTCTTTCTCCTCATTCCCTCAGAGTGAAGAAGGCCGGTCGCACTATACCCTCACTATCTCTCCAATCAGCCTTCTCTTTCCATCCCATTGGCACTAACTCATATCCAGTTTTACCTTTCCTCACTTGTTGAAGTGGGGAAGTCTCCCAGCTAGTTCCCCTGCATCAAGGCTTGTTCTTGCCCGGCGGTGGTGGCGCACGCCTTTAATCCCAGCACTTGGGAGGCAGAGGCAGGCAGATCTCTGTGAGTTCGAGGCCAACCTGGTCTACAAAAGCTGGTTCCAGAACAGGCTCGTAGCTAGAGAGAAACCCTGTTTCAAAAAAACAAATAAACAAAAAGTCTTACTCTCTTAGGACCATCTTCCCAAAGGCCTTTATAAAAATCGTCATAACGCTTTCTTGTTTGAATAGTAAAATAAATCTCAAGTTAAAGTGTATACTTTCTAAGATCGCAAGGCCATCATCCAAAATCCAACCTCTGCCTACCTCTTCCTTCTATTAGCCCAGGCTGTGACCACTATTTATAGTTATCCCTGCTAGGGGATAGGGGCTGCACATTCTTGTTTACCAACAGAAACGCATGCTGAATCTGGAATGGTCATGCAAGAGAAGGCTAAAATTCCTTTGCCTGGAGTCTGGAGCTATAGCTCAATGCTAGAGTGCTTGGCTATCATGCACAAGGTCTCAAGTTTAATCCTTAGGATCTTTTTTTAAAAAAATGTTTTCGTTTGGGGGCTGGGAAAGTAGCTCCGTTGGTAGCATGTTTGTCCAGCATACACAAAGTCCTGAGGTTGATCCCAGAACTATATAAACAGAGTGTGTCAAGAGAATTCAAGAGAAGCATGAAACAGTCTCAAAACAAAATGCAAAAAACAAATTACTATGCACCCTGTAAAGCATAATTAACTTACATCACATAAGATGGCATCTTGGTAAAAGTCTCACTCTCAAACTCACAATGACCTTAATGATGAAAATGCCCTTCATGGGGGCGCAGGGAATGTAACCCATCCTCCTTCCTCTTCCTCCCAAAGGCTGTCATTACAGGCCTGTGCCATCACACCTAGTTACAAATTTCAATTTTTTACATCGGGTATGGAGAGGTCCATGTAGCAGGAAATAGCATGGCAACCTGCAAGAGATTAGAACAGCCCCTAGCCCAACAGTCAAAACAAAAACAAAACATACTAAAGTAGTCCTTGAAGTGCTTGCTCAGTCCTGTACCTAGGAAGAAATTAATTTTGACCAATATTGAGAGTATATCTCCAAGTGAGAACAAAACCCCGTTATTACTTCAATGGGAGTCTGGCAAGATTCTGAGACACAGAACTCAGCAAAGCCAGGGTTAGACCTGTAACCCACAGAAAATATCAGATAAACACATATTATTTCTGGAGATTGTGCTCATCAGCTTTATTTGTTCTGTTTTTGTCAACTTGACGCAAACTGGAGTCATCTGGAAAGAGAGACCCTTAACGGAAGAATTGCCCCTATCAGACAGGCCTGCAAACCAATCTGTGCAGCATTTTTTTTTTTTTTTGAGTAATGATTGATATGATCCAGTCCAGCACAACCCAGTGCCACCCCTTGGAAAATGGTTCTGGGTTGTAGAAGAAAGCAGGCTGAGCGAGCCATGAACAGCAAGTAAGCAGCATTCCTCTGTGGTCTCTGCTTCTAGTCCTGCCTTGAGTCCCTGCCCGGACTCCCTTTCATGATGGACTGTAACTGGACTTTGTGATGCAAATAAATTCCCTGCCCCTTCCTCCCCGGGTTGCTTTTGATTATGTCTTGTCACAGTAATGGAAAATAAACTAGGGCAGGTCGAGGGAGATGGTGGTATAGGTGAGAACACCTGGTGCACCTGTAAAGGACCCGAGTTTGATTCTCAGCACCAGTCTCAGGAGGTCGACACCCTCCTGTAACACAGTGTAAAGATGTGTCATTAAAAAGATTAATGGCTGCTGGGCGATGATGGCACACACCTTTAATCCCAGCACTCAGGAGGCAGAGGCAGGCGGATCTCTGTGAGTTCGAGGCTAGCCTGGTCTACAAGGGCTAGTTCCAGAACAAGCACCAAAGCTACAGAGAAACCCTGTCTTGAAAAAAAAAACAACAAGAAAAATTTAATGGCCAATAGATAGACAGGAGAAGTTAAGCAGGACTTGTAGGCAGAGAGAGCACCGAGGGGTTGAAACTAGGCGCGTAGCATTAGCCAGCCAAACATGGAGGGAGTCGGATGGATGTACAGAGTGGAGGAAGGTAAAGAGAGCCATGTGGCAGAATGTAGATTAATAGAACTGGGTTAATTAAAGTTGTAAGAGCTAGGAGGAACAAGCCTAAGCTAAAGTCAAGTTTTCATAATTAATAATAAGTTCCCATGTCATTATTTGGGGGTGGATGTTCCAAAAAAAGTTTGACAAGAAAGTCTACCTACACTATTCTGGCTTCCTTGTGTACCCACATGCATGTGTGCACACGCTCACAGATGCAATCACATATATAAGAATTTTTAAAAATGTAACCTGGCATAGTGGCACATGCCTTTAATCTCAGCACTTGGGGTAGACCTGAGCAGGCAGATCTTTCTGAACACACACACACACACACACACAGGCGCGTGCGTGTGCGCTTGCACACAGTTTAAAATAATTGTCTTAAAGCAGCAAACACTCTCTTTTTTTGGCGTGTGTACGATGTTCACATATGAGTGTGTGGGCACACATTTGCATGCAGAGGCCAAAAGAGGACACCAGGAATCTTCCTCTATTACTTTCCCTCTTATTACCAGGAGTTAGGGCCTCTCACTAAATCAGAAGCTTGCAGTTCAGCACTTTCCTGATACCAGCCTATCTTTGTGCCTAAAATGCTAGGTTTATAGGCACATGCCAGTCATTCTTGACTTTTTCCATGAGTGCTAGGGATTCAAATTGAGGTCCTCATATTTTCACAGGAAGTACTCTTACCCACTGAGCCATTTACCCAACCCCCAACAAATATTTGTTTTTGACAACTGTGTGGGCCAACTGTGTGGGTCTTATGGTCTAGAGCAGTCCAGCTGGCCATTGCTGGGCTTGGGCATCCTCTGTAGACAGCTGAGAGTGATCTGTGGTGACTAGATCATCAGGCCACTCTCACACGTCTGGCACTTGGCTCTAGCAATGGAAGCAAACAGGACATAGACACTGCACATTCCATTAGGCATGCATGAACTTCTTCACACGGCAACAGTAGGAGGAATCCCAAGAGGAAAGCAAGACAAGATGAAAGTTCTTTTCAAGTTTTTGTTGGCTCCACATTAGTGACTGTGTCATCGCCGAAGCAAGTCATGAGTCACAAAGCAAGTCAATGTGGGAAGAGACAAAAGTTCCATGTCAAAGAGGGCCAGATTCAGGGAAGGGAAGAATTTGTGGCTGTCCCTGAAATCTAAGTCCAGCCATAATTAAATTAGTCTATTATAACATTTGTTTCCAGATGGATCAAATGTGTGTACTACCTCAATATGTACATATTAAGTCAGGCGTCTCAGCACTTGGGAGAGTGAGTGTGGAAGTGTGATTTCCAAGCCAGCTGAATACCACTTTAGGAAAATCCAGACCCAGAAAAAAATATAAACGTCATCAAACATTTAGATACTATTGCCATGTTACAATAAAACTAAGGAAAGGAAATATGAAGAGTGATGTCATGAAACCAGTATTATTAAGGGTTCTCTAGAGTAACAGAATTTATGGAATGACTCTCCATATATGTATATGTGTGTATGTATGTTTGTATGTATGTATACATATATACTATATATATATATTAGAATGACTTACAGGCTGTGGCCAACAATGACTGATTATGAACAGAAAGTACAAGAACCCAGTAGTTTTTCAGTCCATGGGACTGGATGTCTCAGCTGGTCTTCAGTATATCCTGGAATCCCAAAGAAGTAGGCTCTAATGCCAGTGAAGAAATGGACTACTAGCTAGGTGAAAACAGGCACGAAGAACAAATGTTCCTTCTTCCATGTGCATAGGCTTCCATCAGAAATCATGGCCCACGTTAGAGGTGGGTCTTCTCACCTCAAAAGATCTGGATTAAGGCATATCTTCCCACATCAAATTAAGCACAAATCCTTCACAGATGTACCCCTCCATTTTGGGGTTTTAGTTAATTTCAGATATAATCAAGTTCACAATGATAAATAGTCGTTACAAGGCTAATCCCGTCCCTAATACACCTAATAATTACAGGTGTGTATCGCCATACCAGACCAGATGTGTTTTCCTTTACAGGAATATTCCATGCAAGATGCTGTGTATTTCCCATTGCTCCATATCAAGAACCACATGGTAACAAGAGATTCTACCTTTTATTTTGTTTTTTCTTTTTAAAGATTTATTTATTTATTATATATACAATGGTCTGCCTGCATGTGTCCCTGCAGACAGAAGTTGGCACCAGATCTTATTACCAGTGGTTGTGAGCCACCATGTGGTTGCTGGGAATTGAACTCAGGACCTCTGGAAGAGCAGTCAATGCTCTTAACCACTGAGCCATCTCTCCAGCCCCTATTTTGTTTTTTTCAAGACAGGGTTTCTTGGTAGCTTTGGAGAGTGTCCGGGAACTTGCTCTGTAGACCAGGCTGGCCTTGAACTCACAGAGTTCTGCCTGCCTCTGCCCCTCAAGTCCTGGAATTAAAGGCGTGTGCCACCACTGTCAGATGAGACAGACTTTCTACTTAGCCCAGACTCGCCTAAATCTAATGCCTCCTGCCTCAGCTCCCAAGTACTGAGATTAGACGTATGCACAAACACAGTCTGCCAAACCAGGGCCTGATATCTAAGGTCTATGTTCTGGATTTGAGATTTAGAAGCACTGGAGAGGTGACGTTTGTTTGTTTGATATACTAAGAACAGATCCTTACACTGGCAGGCACGTGCTGTACCACTGAGTCATAGCTCCTGCCCCTCAGCAACCGTTTTTAAAGAATGTATGTCAAAAGGCTATGTTTAATATGTTAATCTGAGCACATGTTTTTACAGTTTCTCTTTCAAACACTCCTTTGGACTTGTGCCAAACATTAATAAAATCAATCTAATTTATGACAAATTCTTAGAAGACAAAAGCTTCTGAATTGTTTCCCCATGGCCATTTCACTGCCAACCATTTGCAGTTTTGTAGTTTCTTTCTTCTTTTTTCTTTCTTTCTTTTTCTTCTTCTTCTTTTTTTTTTTTTTTTTTTTGGTTTTTTTGTTTTTGTTTTTGTTTTTCAAGACATTGAGACAGAGTTTCTCTGTAGCTTTGGAGCCTGTCCTGGAACTCACTCTGAAGACAAGGTTGACCTTGAACTCACAGAGACTCACCTACTTCTGCCACTACCCAGCGCTCGCTCGCTCTCTCTCTCTCTCTCTCTCTCTCTCTCTCTCTCTCTCTCTCAACAACATTTCTCTGTATAGCCCTGGCTGTCCTGGAATTAATTTTGTAGACCAGGCTAGCTTTGAATTCAGAAATCCACCTATCTCTGCCTTCCAAATGCTGGGATTAAAGGTGTGTGCCACTACCACCTGCTACAACTTTTATTATTTTATTACATTTTGAAATTTATTTTAAAGAATGTGGAAATTTGTTTTCTCTGTTGTGTACATATCTGCAAAATATCCTTACTATTTCCTCTTTTTCTATAAAGCAAGAAATATTTACCAAATGGCATTTTTCTATGGACTAGTGAGATGACTCAGCAGGTAAAAGCATTTGCCAACCAAACCTGAGGACCTGAATTAAATTTCCATGACCCATAGAGGAAGGAGAGGACAAACCCCCAAAAGTAATTCTCTGATTTCCACACATCGATATACTCTCACAGAAGTCACACATACACATACACAAACACAAACATATAAATAAACATTTACTATATGACTGCAGAAAAAGTTTGTTAATCTCTGTATTGGGGAGTAATAGCAAAACTGAGGAATTATGCTTTTCTTTTCTTTCTTTTTCTTTTTTTTTTTTTTTTTTTTTTTTTTTTTGGTTTTTCAAGACAGGGTTTCTCTGTGGTTTTGGAGCCTGTCCTGGAACTAGCTCTTGTAGACCAGGCTGGTCTCGAACTCACAGAGATCCGCCTGCCTCTGCCTCCCGAGTGCTGGGATTAAAGGCGTGCGCCACCACCGCCCGGTTTATGCTTTTATTTTCTGCTCTCCACCCAGGATTATGCTTTTGAAAGTCTTACTTCATTTACATACATTCCAAAAAAAAGCAGAAATTAAAAGCAAAGGAACTTTAATCCCACCAGTCAGGAGGCAGAGGCAGCCTGGTCTATAAAGTGTGCTCCCAGACAGCCAGGGCTATATAGTGAGTGAAACCCTGTCTCAAAAGGAAGGAGAGGAGGAAGAGGAAGAAGAGGAGGAGGAGAAAGAAAAAGAGAGGGAGGAGGAAGAAATTCAAGTCCATCTTCAGCTACATAGTAAGTTCAAAGCATGGGCCACCTGAGTGTATCCTCCATACCACTACCATGTGTACTATGTACGGTACTATGCCTGTTGCGCCCCCTTACACTACGGTATGGTTCGCTTGTAGGGCAAGGGGCTGGAGAATGAAACACACATACAGACAGAGACACAATCATCCTGGAAACAAGAATGCCCCTTGAATCAAGAACGCCCACCTTATTATGTTCCAGGGCAGCTTATATAGGGTCTCCTTGACCAATGACCACGCCCTGACTCTCAGCTGCAAGCCCACCAGAAACCACTCCCCTGTCTCGTGTACAGAGCAGCTGCAAGCACAGGAAAACAAGCTGTTTGCTTAGAGCAGCTGTAAGCGTAGGAAAACAAGTTGTTTACAGGAAGTTCAGGGTCTGGGGGTCCACAGTTCCCAACACATGAGACCCTGTTTCAGAAAGCAAAATGAAAACAAGGAAAAGAGGAGGGAAGAAAGGATGAAAGAGCCAGCAGGAGTAGAGAGGTTGCTGGGTCTTTTAGGACAACCTGGAACAGCTGATCTACTCTTAAAATGCTTATCTCTAAGCCTTTGTAGAAAGAATGAATATCTGTATGTTTAACACACTTGCCATAACATCTGCAACTGAGTCAGAGAATTGATTAGAACAAGCCTGCAGTAACTGGCAAATAGCACAAACTGAACTGGAATTCAAAAACTATACTTGGCAGTAGCTGGAACTACATAGTTCGTTCTTCCCTCTCCTATGATTTGACTAGATCTCGTCTCTCTTGCTTTCGTAAGTCTTTCTGTACTCCTCGCTCCATGCGGCATTAAATATGGCCAAAAACTTTAATGTTTTGCATTAAATATACACAGTCAGAAGATATTGCTGAATAGATTGACTGCATTGCCTTCCTAGATATAAAATGGTAAAAAGAAATTCACTGGTCCAGTATGAGCCAGACTAGGATGACCAATCATAGGCAAGTAGGGAAGGTCAAGTGACCTCATATCCACAGCAAGAGCCATGTGGACAAAATTACAGCAGTGGCTGTTCTTACAAGGGGAATGCCTGGCTATGAGGAGCAGAGGAAGCCTGAGTGTGTGAAATCCTGAAATGAGCCAGCCATTTCCAGGACAGTCCCCTCAGACTCATGGAAAATAGCAAAGACTTCCATGGTCTTGGTCCATGTGTGGATGTTGTAGTGTGTGTAGAAATGCCCACCATAACTTTCTCCCTCTTCCCTCCCATATTTAGGGCTTGAAGATTGCTCCCCTACAGAGAACACACCTACAGAGATGATCTAAACCTAGCTCCTTAATTCATCTGTATACCATAAACCTAGTTTCCTTGTTTATTTTATGTGATAACCCCACCCCTTTGTTCAGCTGTATGCAATAACGCAGCCTCTGTTCAACTCTCTATCATAAACTCTGAGCTTGGGGAGGGGTTTGTTTCTTTAGGAGAGAGCCCAGCCCTCCTGACTCCAAGGATTCCTGGGTACCTGGTGTGTCTTTCCTTCATTTGCTCCCAGCTCCACTCACTGCCCCAGGCAGGTCAAGTACCTGGAGCTAAGCCAGGACTCAGCACCTGGCAGATAGAACAACAATATTTACTTCAACAACTAAATTAGGATGTTGGCTCTGGTGTTAAAAGAGGGATTCTAAAGACAACTAGGGGACTAGTTCGTAGGTGGCTGACCTGCTCCTGGGGAGCAATGGAGAAGAAGTTGAGAGGGATTTCAAAGTGTCTTTCCTTTCTCTTTCCCTCTTTCTCTTCTGTGCTTAAGACTGAACTGAGGACCTGGCTCATCCTAGACAAGAGCTCTGCCAGTGAGCTACATCTCTACCCTTGCAGTTTCTGTTTTCTTGTTTAAAAAAAAAAAAGATTAAAAAAAAACAAGAGGGTGGGAAGAGAAGAGATAGATATACTTCACAAGGTTTTGTTGTTGTTTTTGTTTTTTGAGACGTGGTTTCTCCATGTAACCCTAGCCATCCTGGAACTTGCTCTGTAGACCAGGCTGGCCTCAAACTCATAGAGATCCGCCTGCCTCTGCCTCCTGAGTTCTGGGATTAAAGGTGTGCACCACCACTGCCTGGCCAGAATCACAAAGTTTCAATGAATGAAGGAAAAGGCGTCAGGGATAAAGGATAAACTATAGGAATTAATAAACAGGTAAAATCTTGTAACTGACTAATAACCTGCTAGTGACCAAAGAAAAACAAATGGAGGCAAAGAAATGCCTAGATTAAAAGGCTTCCTGTGATATTTAGATTAGCAAATCGGCTGCTGAGGTATGTCGATAGACCTGGCCTCTCACCTGCTTTTCAGTTGGCAGAGGAAATAGGCTCAACCTTTAAGTATTGTGGCTAAAACTATTTGAGAACCACAGAAATGTTCCACTCTAATGACTCCATTGCTAAATAAAGGATTCTAAGCAAATAATTCAAAACATAGAAGAGAGCTTTATGTAAATATATTTTTTCAGTGAGGCAGAGGTGGTACACACTTTATTCCCAGCACTTGGGAGGCAGAGACGGGCGGATCTCAGTGAGTTTGAGGCCAGCCTGGTCTACTGAGTGAGTTCCAGAAGAGCCAAGGCTGTTACACAGAGAAACCCTGTCTCGGGGAGGGAGGTGTTAGGGAGGGGGAGTGTGTTTTCCTCAATCTTACTTAAAATACTTTTAGAAAATGGCCAGCAAGAAAGCACCAAGACTGGCCACTTTAGTTTGATCCCTCAGCTCTACCTAAGGAGAGAGGACCTACACCTCCCAAGTTTTCCTGTGATCCCCATACTCACACTAGAGCACACATACATACACAAAGTAAATAAATATTTTAAAAAACTTAAAAAATGGTAACAATAATATATATAAATACATATGTATGCTAACAAATTATGATACTCTTATAGTATATTATACTTAGCAAATTACGATACTCTTATAAAAACCTCAACATTGGATCAACACCCCAAGACCAAGTTCTCAGCACAAAGGAGATTTATTTGCCCCAGAGGGACAGACGACAGGGAATAAGAAACAAAGACAGGAGATAGAGCACAAGGGAGAAGGGAAAAGGAACAAGGGAGAAGGGAGAAAAAGAAAAGGAGAGAAGGAGAAGGGATGTTGTCTCAGAGGACAAAGGATTGCCTCTGGATAGAGAGGAGACAGGGACAGATGTGGCTTGCAGTCAAATGGCAGTTTATACAGGGGAAGGGGGAAACCCTGTGTTAGGATTAGTTGGTTCATTTTGATTGGGCATGTTAATTAAGGTGGCAAAAGGGGGATCTTTGATTGTTGGACTTCAATAATTCGATAGCTAGATCTTGGTAGTTAGCCTCAGAAGAAGGAAGGGGCTAAATAAAGGAGAAAGTGGCCAAATAAGGGAAGGGACCTTAGGAACGAGCTTTAGGACAGTAATCTAATGGTTTTTAGCAAGGCAGAAGGGATGGGGCAGAAGGAAAAGGCCTGTCAGAGCCATGTTTGCCATGCTCAGGCCTATTAAATCACTTCATTCCTTTCCTCTTATACAAAGTTATGTAATCATTAAAATTACGGCAATTAAAATTATATCAACACTTAAAATGTTCATAAATATCCTTGATTATATTAACTTTAATTATGATTATATTATACTCCACATATAAATAGAATAAAACAAAAGTATATGAAGTAAAATGCTGTAGAATAATCCTTTTGTACTCTCATTGGTTTAATAGAGTGAAGTGACCAGTTGGGCGGTGATGGCACACATATTTAATCCCAGCAGTCAGTAGACAGAGACAGGAGGATCTCTGTGAGTTTAAGGCCAGCCTGGTCTACAGAACGAGTTCCAAGACGGGCTCCAAAGCTACAGAGAAGCCCTGTCTCAAAAAAATAAAATAAAAAAAAAAGAGTAAAATGGCCAATAGCTAGACAGGAAGAGGTATAGGCAGGAAAGTCAGACAGAGAGAACTCTAGGAAGACGTGCAGAGTCTCCAGACAGACAGAGAGGGAACAAGACATGCAAGAGGACAGGTAAATGCCACTGAGTCATGTGACAACATGTATATTGATAATTAAGTTGTAAGAGCTATTTAGTAATAAGCCTAAGCTGTTGGCTAAGCTTTTATAATTAACAAGAAGTCCCTGTGTGGTTATTTGGGAGCTGGCTGGTGGGACAGAATATTCCAACTACAGTAAAAGATGAGGCTGAGGCAGGAGAAGTCTATAGATTCAAAATCATCCTGAGTTATAGAGTAAAATGCTGTCTTGAGTAACAGCATTAAAACAAGGAAAAAACAAAAAGCATTATAGAGATGCTGGAGTGTTTCACAGAGTGTAGCCATGGGAATGTGGGGATTACAAACCACAGAGGAACGCCTAAGGGAGTTATTTTCACCTCTTTCTTTTTGTACTCTCTCTCCACAGCTCTGCCCCATTCTCCTTTTTCTGCAGACTTCATACAGTTCTTTCCATTCAAGATAGCTTAAAACTAAGCCAGAACAGAATTCCTATTTGATAAGCATAATACAACTGATCTAGTTTGATCAATTGTCTATCCCAGTCCAATTGACAAGAGTCAGTGAATCCAAGTTCTATTTACGAGGCTGGAATAAGAGAGGTGGTGAAGAAAATAGGTTCTTTTGATTTTAGAGAAAGGGTGAAGCATTGTGTGATGGAAAAATACACCAAATGACATGTGTGATGACCTCCACGTGCCTACTTCCCTTCTTAGAATGGACAGGTAAGTAAAATCATTAAGTCAAGTGACTCAAGTTTTAGGCTGACTGCTTTCCCACCTTCTCTCTCACTGCGAGTACTTGTGCTATTTTCCTCATTAGCTCTGAGAGAATAAGTGAGCTGATGTTTCACTAATTTGAAAATCAAAAAAAAATGCTACGTGTTGATAGCCAGGGCTATGTAGAGAGACCCTGTCTCAAAAAGCAATTATTTATTCGACTTTGTATATATGAATGTTTTGCCTGCATGCATGCAGGCAGGCACACCACATGCATGGATCCCCTGGAATTGGGGTTATAAATGGTTGTGAGGGTGGTGGAACTTGGAAATGGAACTTGGTTCTTCTTCAAAATCAACAAATGAGCCCGGCAGTGGTGGTGTACACCTTTAATCCCAGCACTCAGGAGGCAGAGGCAGGAGGATCTTTGTGAATTTGAGGTCAGCCTGGTCTACAAGAGCTAGTTCCAGGACAGGCACCAAAGCCACAGAGAAACCCTGTCTCAAAAAACAAAAAACAAACAAACAAAAAAAATCAACAAATGTTCTGAAGCACTGTGACATCTCTCCAGCCTCTAATCTGCACTTTTCAAACCTGTGTAATATTGGATGCTTTCTCAGAAGTTTGTATCTTAGCACTTCTAATGAACAGGAAAGAACTCTTCTTCCAACATGGTTGGTAAAGACAGTAAAGTTCTCCCGTACAAGGCTAAGGAGTTTGACTTTCTGATTGGAGAGATGGCTGGACAGGGTCAGGGAAGGGCCTGTGCATGGTAGATTTTCTGCCCACACCTGCTCTGTGGCCATCACTGGCTCTTGTCTGGTTCCACACCCTACCCTTCCACCTCCACTTCCAGTCTTTCCCACTTCACCAGGAGCCATGGCTTGATTTGTCCTGGTTTCCTAACTCTATTTGCCATTTGTAGGAGTTGAGAACGTAGCCGTTCTATTGTGTAGCACAGAAGCTGAGTTTTTATCTGCAATTCCAGCATCATCCACAGCCTGGAGAACCTATCTATGTTGTCACTGTGAACTCAGACCAAACCTTCATTCCCATGCCCTGCGTCTCTCCATGAAATCCCACCCACCCAGTCAACAGCCTGTAGCCCAGAATCACATCATTACATTTGGTATATTGTATTGTCATTGTGTTTCTGTTTAAACCCCACCCCACCGCAGCCAAGTATCAACATTCTGAGGACAGACACTCTATCTGCCCTGCTTATCTCCTGTGCTCAGTGCTGGGATACTCTTCTACAAAGCTTTTACAGCCAGCACCACTCAGGCCCCTTAGATAACTCTCCAGGCTATCTCCTGGTAGAGAAGAGGAGCCTAAGAAAGACCATTTGTTTTCCAAAACACCAAAGAACAAGTAAGGAAAAATTAACATTTTCTAAGTACCTGCAAAGAGCTATTTATGCTATTCCTTACTCTTCCTCTCCCTTGTGTGATTGTTTTTTGTGTTTTTTTTTTTCTCTGCATATGGGAAAGGGACCAGTGCACCAGGCTTTTTCTTTTGGCCCACCAACCAACTCTCAAATCTTGACATAGAGACTTCTTATTAACTATGAGTGTTCAGCCTAACATAGGCTCATTTCTGGCTAGCACTTTTAACTTAAATTAACCTGTTTCTCTATCTTTTGATCCTGGGCTTTTTTTTTTTTCCCTGTATGTACTTCTTTTCCTCTCATTATTCTCGAACCTAGATTTCTCCTCCTATTTATTCTCTCTGCCTGCCTCCCCGATCCCTCATCTGCCTAGCTACTGATCAGTCAGCTTTGTATTAGACTGATCAGGTACCTTAGGCAGGCAAGATGAAACAAATGCAACACATCTTTGCACAATTAAACACACATCCTTGCATCATTAAACAAATGCAGCATAAACAAATGTAACACACCTTTACACAGTTCAAGTATATTCCGCAACAGAGCGGTCAGGATCCCCCGGCTTACACTCACTCAGAAACGACAGTTAGAAGGGACCGTCTCCTACCCGTGAACCAGATCGACAGCTCCAGACCCCAAGCCTGACACCTTGAGTTCAGTCTCCAGAACCGAGCGTGGTGGAGGACGACAACTGAAAGCTGACTTGTGACTCCGTGTGTTCACTCATGGCTCACGGCTCACCTCCTGGAAAATAGATGTAGAAGGAGGAGAAGGAGGAGGAACAGGGGGAGAAGCAGCCACTCTCAGGCGAAGGGAAAAGCATTTATCTACTATGCTTGCAACCCTGGGTTCAGGTCTTAGGACTGTACAAGCCAATAATAACAACACTAATAATGCTTCTGAGCTTGATTGCATACTCTTGTGATGATAGTCCCTTGGGAGACTGAAGAAGAAAGATCCCTTGAGACCAAGTTTTAGGCCAATGCATGTAACAGAGAGACCCCTGTCTCAAAACAAAAAGAAAAGAAAAAGAGTAGTAGAAAGGAAAGATAGCAAACCTAGGTAGATCTGCTTCTGTTACTAGATCCTCAGAACTGATGTTAGGATAGACAGGAAGTGTCAGGCCCAGACAGAATCATCAGTCCCCAAGCAACTAGGATTGCTTTGACACAAAACACAGTCACACTCCATTTATGTGACCAACTTCCTTCTCACTTCACACACACACACACACACACACACACACACACGATTGCTTGGTCCTTCAAACTGATTCCTCCTCTAACTGTTTTCTCTACTGACTTTTTTGGGGTTTTTTTTTTTGTTTTGTTTTGAGGGTTTTTTTTTTAATTTGGTTTTCTTCAAGACAGGGTTTTTCGGTGTAGCCCTGGTTGTCTTGGAACTTCCTCTGTAGACCAGGCTGGCCTTGAACTCACAGAGATCTGGCTGAGTCTGCTTCCCGAATGCTGTGATTAAAGGCGTGCACTACTACCACCTGGCACTTTACTCATTTTTTAAAAAACATTCATTTATTGTGTATGAGAGAGAATGTGGGGTGGACAGTGGTGGCCCAAATGTCATAGTATATATGAGCCATAATGTGAGTGCTAGGAACTGAACCTGAGTCCTCTGAAAGACCAGCAAGGGTTCTTTACCACTGATCCATCTCTCTAGCTCCCCACTTACTTTTTTGTTTGTTTGTTTTGTTTTTTTGTTTTTGTTTTTCGAGACAGAGTTTCTCTGTAGTAGCTTTGGAGCCTGTCCTGGAACTAGCTCTTGTAGACCAGGCTGGCCCCCCAAACTCCACAAAGATCCACCTGCCTCTGCCTCCAAAGTCCTGGGATTAAAGGCGTGCGCCACCACCACCCGGCTCCCCCACTTACTTTCAAATTCAGAACTGCTGCCAATTGAGATGGCACAAGAATTTAAACTCATCACTCAGAAAACAGAGGCATGTGGAGGTCTGTGAGTTTGAGGGTAGCCTGGTTAATAAGTTCCAGGTCAGCCAGAGCCACACAGTGAGACCCTGTCTTGATGTAAATAAATAAATAATAAGATAGATAGATAGATAGATAGATAGATAGATAGATAGATAGATAGATAGATAGATGATGCTGTATAAACAAGAGACTGTAGATGCACTTGTGGAGGTCAAAGGATAACTTTCAGAAGTCAGTTTTCTCCTACCATGAAATCTAAGGATGGCTCTCAGGTTATCACGCTTGGTTAGTAAGTTCCTCTGTCTCTCTGGAGAGTGTTGACATTATACCACATGACATAGTGTCCTACTGTCTAATCCTTTTTTAATTCAGCCACACAAAAAATACAGAATACTTTTTTCAATCAACAAATAGACCTGCATAACAACTGGGAGCTTGGAAAAGAAGTATTTTTCTGAGTATTCTCTACGTCGAATTTAACACATGTGTATATGGATTTAGCCTCCACTTTGGCCCAAGGTTGGATGATTCTGACTTCAGTAGCTGTCTTTATGGTTGACAGTTTCTTTCTATAACTTAGCAACAGCAGTAATAACAAGGTAGGCCCCAAGCCAGCTGCTAAAGGGTACCTCTGACAACTATGCTACTTAGTAAAGCCAAATAGGCCCCGAGGGCTTCTTTATCTCTGTTCTGTTTCCAGACAAAGTCATAAAATAGATTTCTCCTGGATAGAGTAGTCTCCTCCCTAGCTGCTATGGTACTATATGAATTAAAAAAGCTGATGAGAGTTAGGGGGTCTTGGCTGCTTTGAAAGAAAAGTACAATACTCTCTAGGCTCTCCTAGAACTCAGGGAGAATTCTCAAGCGTGACCTGGATCTCTCTGTGTTACAATATACATATGTAACTGGGTGACCAGCCGGTCTTCAAAATTAAAGCCTTCAGCCAGGCAGTGGTGGCACATGCCTTTATTCCCAGCACTTGGGAGGCAGAGATAGATGGAACTCTGAGTTCAAGCCTGGTTTACAGAGTGAGTTCCACAACAGCCGGGGCTACACAGAGAAACCCTGTCTTAAAAAATAAACATAGTTGGGGGTTGGTGAGGTGACTCAGCCGTTAAGAGCACTGGTGGCTCTTTCAGAGGTCCTGAGTTCAATTCCCAGCAACCACATAATGGTGCACATCCATCTATAATGGGATCTGGTGCCCTCTTCTGGAAAAAAGGTGTGCATGCAGAGTACTCATAGACATTAAATAAATAAACAAATCTTTTTTTAAAAAAGCAAACAAAAAAGAAACACAAGGCATAGCAAAGCAAAACAAAACAAAAAATGGAAAGCCTTCAACCCGTCTAAAACCTTACAAGAATAGACAAAGGATTTAGGAGTTTGTCTTGATGATAGAACACTTGCCTGGCAAACACAAGGTCCTGGGTTCAGTCTCTAGCTCCAAATGGGGGTGGAAGGAGACAAAATCACACATACATACACACACAAAAGAAAAAGAAAGAAAGAAAAAAACAACTGGGCTTGCTAGATGGCACACTGGGTTAAGATACTTGCCCTGATAACTGGAGTCTAACCCCTAACACCCACATGGAAGAAGAAGATAACCAACTCCTGTAAGTAGCTCACTGGCCTCCAATTGACCATAATCCTTTCTCATATTTACAAGATAAGTGCAATAAACATTTTGGGAGGGTGAGTTTTGAGACAGGGTCTCTGTGTAGCCCTGGCTTTCCTGGAAATCGCTTTATATGCCAGTCTAGCCTCAAACTCAGAGATCCACCTGTGTAGGCAGAGATTGCTTTTTCGTTTCCTGCTGTGTAACATGAAGAGCCAAGCCTGCTTGTTGTTGTTGGGGGTTTCTGTTTTGCCTGGTACCCCACAACTGTTTAGCCCCAAAGAAAATCACACATAGGTCTCCATAAATTATAAAGCTGATTGGCCCATTAGCTCTAGCCTCTCACTGGCTAACTCTCACATCTTGATTAACCCATTTCTAATAATCTGTGTAGCACCACGAGGTGGTGGCTTACCGGGAAAAATTCAGCATGTCTGACCTGGCAGCTGGCTCCATGGCGTCTGACCCAGAGAGGAGAGGCATGGCGATTGCCTCACTTCCCTCTTCCTCCCAGCATTCTGTTCTGTCTACTCCACCCACCTAAGGGCTAACCTATCAAATGGCCAAGGCAGTTTCTTTATTAACCAGTGAAATCAACACAAAACAGAAGATCCTCCCACACCACTGCTGCCCAGACCTGAAATAATCACAGAGAAACTGTATTAATTAATTAATTCATTCCTTTTTTCCTTTTGTTTTCTTTTCTTTTTTTCTTCCTTCCTTCCTTTTTTCTTTTCTTTTTTCTTCCTTCTTTTTTCTTTTGTCTTTCTTTCTCTCTTCTCTCTCTCTCTTCTTTCTTTCTTTCTTTCTTTCTTTCTTTCTTTCTTTCTTTCTTTCTTTCTTTCTACCAGTGGGGATTTTCTGTATTTTTAGAGGCTGTCCTAGAACTCACTTGGTAGATCAGGCTAGTCTCAAACTCATGGAGCTCCACCTGTCTCTGCCTCCCGCTCATTTTTGTTTTGTTTTATTTTGTTTGTTTGTTTTTGTTTTATTTTTGAAACAAGGTTTCTCTGTGTAGCCCTGGCTGTCCCAGAACTTACTCTGTAGACCAGGCTTACCTCAAACTCAGAGATTAACTTGCCTCTGCCTTCTGAGTGCTGTAAATAAAGGTATGTGCCTCCACACCTGGCATAATGATCAACATTAAACATTTTGAAGATTGTTTACATTCTGTAATATGAATTATTCAGATAATTTTTAATTTTTTATATATAAACAAACAAACTTGGAACACTCAATCCTAAAATAAATAAACAAACAAACACATTCATTTTATGCACATTTGCTTTCACTTCAAATAAACGGTAAACTTATGTCAAACATTTTGTTTTGCTTTGCTTTTTTAAGACAGGGTTTCTCTGTGTAACAGTTCTGGCTGTCCTGGAACTTGCTTTATTGACCAGGGTGGCATCAAACTCACAGAGATTCACCTGCCTCTACCTCCTGAGTTTGGGGATTAAAGGCATGTGCCACCACCACCCTGCTTGTCAAACTTTTTGTTTTTTTAAACTTATTTTAATCATGGCAGTGGTGGCACATGCCTTTATTCCCAGCACTTGGGAGGCAGAGGCAAGCAGATCTCTGGATTTGAAGCCAGCCTGGTCTATAGAGTGAGTTCCAGAACAGCCAGGGCTACATAGAGAAACCATAAATCAAGAGAAAAAACAAAACATATTTTTATCATTCTTATTTATGTACATATGTACGTATCTGTGTGGATGAATGCCATATGTGTATATGCCTATAGTCTTAGTGTGCTATTGCTGTGAAGAGACATCATGACCATGGCACCTCTTACAAAAGAAAGCATTTAACTGGGGATTGCTTATAGTTTCAGAGATTTAGTCCATTTTCATCATGGCAAGAAGCATGGTGGCAGGCAGGCAGACATGGTTCACGAGAAGTAGCTGAACGTTCTACATCTGGATCTGCAGGCAGCAGGAAAAAAGACAGAGCCACTGGACCTGGCGTGGGCTTTTGAAATCCCAAAGCCGACCCCCAGGGACACACTTACTCCAACAATGTCACATCTACTCCAATACGGTCATACTTCCTAATCCCTCTCGTAGTGCCATTCCCTAATGGCCAGGCATTCAAATATTCAAAAGCCTATGGGTGCCATTCCTATTCAAACTACTATACCTGTGCAGGCCCAACAAGAGGGTAGGATCCCCTGGAGCTAGAGTTACAGGCCATGGGTGCTGGCAACTGAACTTGGGTCTTTTGGAAGAGAAGTAAGTGTTAAGCTACCTCTGCATTTCCAAATAAAAAATTTAAATAAAATTCTTTGTGATTTATTATCAGTAAATGTTTGATTTGCATGTTTATTTTATACAGCTATATACTCAGGTCATGTAAAACTTTCTGTGACTAAAAGAGTTTGCCAGTAAAAATGTTAGGAATCCCTGGTCAGAAAAGTCTTTTGGGGCTGGAGAGATGGCTCAGAGGTTAAGAGCACTGACTGCTCTTTCAGAAGATCCAGGTTTAATTCCCAGCACCCACATGGCAGCTTACACCTGGCTGTAAGGTGTTCCAGAGGATCCAGCATCCTCACACAGATACACATGCAGGCAAAACAGCAGTACACATAAAATAAAAAGTAATAAAAATAAAATTTTTTTAAAAAATTAAAAAAGAAAGAAAGAAAGAAGTCTTCTTAAAGCCCCAGTCTCATGTCAGCATGTTACTGGTATCCATGACAACATTTTAACACCATAACCCATGTAGCATCCACATGTAAATAACTATCCAGGAACAACTATGTAGACAGCCCCTTAGATCCTAACCAAGATCACACGCACCAAACCTCAACATAGATAGACAATTTCCTTCTCACCCCTCAGTTCCTTCCTCTGCTAGATGTAACAGGATGTCTTAGATAAAGCTGAGCTAAATTTGAATCTGAATTATGGCTACATCAATGAGCTGATGTGTGCTCTTTGTGTTTAAGTTAATACATAGGAGGATATTCCTGGAAGGAGACAGAGTGCTAAATGGGAGAGGGAGTATCATGAACTCAGTCCTATGCATGCCCCAGGATCATTTTTTCTCTGGAAAGTGTATACTTTCATTTGGATTCCCTAGAAGTAGACCCTGAAACAAGAATTCAAAAGCAAGTAGTTTAGTAAGAGGGTTGAGACTAGAAGGAAGGAAAGAAGGAAGAAAAGAAGGAAGGAAGGAAGGAAGGGAGGGAGGGAGGGAGGGAGGGAGGGAGGGAGGGAGGGAGAGAGGGAGGAAGGGAGGGAGAGCCCCTCTTTTGGCCTAAAGGCTACATGCAGACAGAATTCTATATACATAGTAAATAAATAAATCTTTTTTTAAAAAAAAAGAAAGAAAGAAAAAGGATGTAGCAGCACCATGTCTGCCTGAACGCTGCCATGCTGCCCACCATGATAAGGGACTGAATCTCTGAAACTGTAAGTGAGCCACCCCAATTAAATGTTTTCCTTGTAAGAGTCATCATGGTCATGGTGTCTCTTCATAGCTCAGTTAGTAGACAGCATTGTTGTGGAATATTATTTTAACTAGGCAAAGATGTGCTACAGTTGTTTATGCTTCAGAATATTACTTTAAAGTATTTTTTAAAGACGCGTTACATTTGTTTAACTATGAAAAGATGTGTTGCTCTTTCACCTTGCCTGCCTAAGACACATGATTGGTTTAGTAAAAAACTGAATGACTAATAACTAGGCAGAAGAGGGATAGGCACAGCTGGTGGGCAGAGAGAATAACTAGGAGGAGAAACCTAGGCTCAAAAGACGAGAACAAGGAGAAGAACACAATAAAGAAAGAGAGGGACATACCCAGACCAAGAAGCCAAGCAAATGCCAGCCAGTCACCAGACAGACAGGAGAAGCAGCGTAAGTAAGATATACAGAAGGAAAGAAAGATAAAAAGGCCCAAGGCAAAGTGGGGAAGAAGAGAAACAGATTAAGTTATAAGAGCTAGTGGGACAAGCATAAAATAAGAGCGAACATTCAAAACTAATAAGAAGTCTCTGTGTCATAATTTGAGAGTTTGGTTAGTGGCCCAAGAGAAAGCCTGGTATACAACATTTCTAATGTGTGTGAAATACTGGGTTTGAGCTCTAGCACAAAATAAACCAGACAGGGTAGTGAATATCTGTAATCCCACCACTCAGGAGGTAGAAACAGGAAGACCAGAAGTCCAAAGTCATCCTCAGCTACATAATGGGCTATGTGAGACCTTCTCTCAAAAAGCATGGAGAGAGAGAGAGAGGCTGGTAGGAAGAAAGAAAAAAAAAAAGAAATATTTGTGTGGTTTATGGCATACTTGGGGAAACATTGGGGTCCAGTGACAGAGTTGGGGAGCTGTTAATTGATTGTTCTCTTTCCCTTCCAACTATATATATATATATATATATATATATATATATATATATATATATATTGCTGTGGCCAGCAGGAGGGTGCCTGTGCCTGCTGGAGAGTTCTGATGAAGCATGCCAGGTAAAGAGAAAGCTCTTAGAAGAGATGCCTAGAGCATAGGAATAGACACAAGTCCCCTTATTACTAGATATGATGGTTAGCCTTAACTGTCAGCCTGACTGAAGAGAGAAATGCCTGGGAGATTATTAAAGCAGACCTCTGAGTAGATCTGTGAAGACATTTCCAGAAGAAGCAATTAAATCATGAAGATTCTAACTTAGCAAGCAGATTAACCCCTTTGACAGACTTCTAATACTGTGGTATATAAGGATTTTTTGTTTTTTTTTGTTTTTGTTTGTTTGGGTTTTTTTTTGTTTTTTTGTTTGTTTGTTTTTTGATTTTTCGAGACAGGGTTTCTCTGTAGCTTCGGAGTCTGTCCTAGAACTTGCTCTGTAGACCAGGCTGGCCTCGGATTCACTGAGATCCACCTGCCTCTGCCTCCTGAGTACTGGGATTAAAGGTATATGCCACCACTACCCAACCATTATAAGGATGTTAACTGTAATGGTCTTGGCAGGAGCAAAGATATTCTAAAGAGACATGCTCTTCCCTTTGCCTATCGGGTTGTTCAAACAATGGACCCCAAAGAACTGGAATTTCTATAGGAATCTCATGCTGTGGCCAGAGAAAATCTGAAAGTCCTGGTGCTAGCCAGAGGGAGGAACTTGTCTTCCAGGAAGTGATTTCACTGTTTTTTGACTACTTAGGAGCTCTCTTTGCAGGACAGGCTGGAGTTGAAGCAGGGATGTGTCAATGATGAGAGTAGAGCCGCACCTTGACCAGGGCATATCTCCTGGCCTCTATTTAAACCTAATCTTAAAGCCCAAAACATGAAGATGGACTTGGGGTCACTGGACCTCCATATTTATTCCTTTTCCCAATGTGGCCTTAAACTTCTTCAAGAGTAAGATGGTACAATTTAGGAGTAGGTCCTTGTTGGAGCAAGTAAGGCCCTGGGGGCATGGCCTGGAGAACTGCCTCTTATCTGGGCCCGTCTCTACATGCCTTTTCTTAACTGCATGGCTGCAATGATGTGAACTGCTCTACTCCACCACGGCCTTCACTCTATGACAAGCTGCCACCTCTAAAACTGTGATATAAAATAAATTCTTCCCCCACCATGTTTCTGTCAGGAATTTAGCCACAGGGACACAATGGTGAGTAAGAACCGAGAGATACTTCTGAGTATATTTTGGACTAGCTGAGAAAGACTGGGGTCCTAGATGACTGGTGGGGACTACACATCCCAGTGACTGGATTTTCATATTAGGGTGGTCTTGCAGTTTGGTAAGGACAAGAATGTTCTCATTGCGCAGAGCTTGGAGAAGACTTGAGGGAGGTAGCATATACCAAAGGGATAAGGCAATATAGGGCACAGAATCACATCAATAAAAGGCATTGGTTTTACTTTTGTGGTCTCAGACTAGTCAAGGGATCAACAACAGAGGGTATATATCCCTCAAATTGCCAAATCTTTCCTGAGGTCTGTCTCAGACTTTGGGGAATAAAAAATAAATTAAAGGGTAGAGATGATGTGGGAAGTCCTTCTGTATATGTGTTGCTTTTATTGGTGAATGAATAAAAGAATCTGCTTGGCCTGTGATAGGGGAGAGTAGAGCTAGGTGGAAAAAACTAACTGAATTCTGGGAGAAAGAAGGTGGAGTCAGTGAGAAACCATGTATCTACCAGAGGGGAAAGATGCAAGCTGCCAGTTGGAATGTTGGCAGTAGGCCACAAGCCTCATGGTAAAATATAAAACAATAGAAATGGTTTGATTTAATATGTAAGAGCTTCCTAGGAATATGCTATAGTGATTAGCCAAGCAGTGGTTTAATTAATACAGTTTCTGTGTGGTTATTTTGGGAGTCTGGGCAGCCTGGAAACAAACAAGCAGCCTCCTACAACATGGAGAGATGGTTCAGCTCTTAAGAGCACCAGAGCACCGGTTGCTCTTTCAGTGAGGTCCTGTGTTCAATTCCCAGCACCCATATGGTAGCTCACAGCCACCTATATGTCCTGATGAGGGTTCTGATCTCCTCATTTGTCATGCAGATGTACAGGAAGACAGAGCACTCATATATACATAAATAAGTAAATCTTTTTAAGAAATGAATCAGAGACAATCACTTTGATTATACACTGAGTGAGACTTTCTGATCAAAGGTGTGTACACCAATGTACACATGTGTGAATATCAGTGTCTGTGACCGTGTCAATGTATATCTGTGTATATCTTTGCTGCATGTGTGTAATGTGTGTGAGTAACGTGAATGTTAAGGGCATAAATGTCAGTCCATGGGTGATGGGTATGATGCCAATATTACCTTGTTTTACTCCATAGTTTCTACCAATTCCAGTGGTTTCTTTTTTTTTTTTTTTTTTTTTTTTTTTGGTTTTTCGAGACAGGGTTTCTCTGTGGTTTTGGAGCCTGTCCTGGATCTAGCTCTTGTAGACCAGGCTGGTCTCGAACTCACAGAGATCCGCCTGCCTCTGCCTCCCGAGTGCTGGGATTAAAGGCGTGCGCCACCACCGCCCGGCTAGTGGTTTCTCCTTTAAGGTTTTCCAGTGGTTTTGTACTGGGATGAAGTTACAGAGGCAAGTTACCCGACAGGCCTTCCTTTTATGACCAGCTAAATAGTGACTAGCTAAATGTCTAGGTGATTGGGTTAAACTGATTTGTGGTCTATGGAGGCCCTGGGCCCGAGCATAAGAGCACATTTATAAGCATCAGCAGGGAAGCAGAAACAGAACACAGGGAAAGCAGTGATAGGTAAGGACAGAAACAGAATGAGGCAGCATAAACACTGGAGGTAAAGGCCAAGAGCAATGAAGCCCTTATCTGTGATGTACAGGATCCAGAGAATGATTTTCCAACTGCTTATCTCAGGACACCCAGATCGACCAGCCGGCACTTCCTGGATGGAATATGTCCAATGCCAGCCCAGGCTGAAGCAACATCAAAACACAAAATAGACTATTTGCATGAAGGATGAAGCTGAACTTGGCTACACAGGACCCCTGCAGTAGTTAGAGCCTGAGCAGACGCATGCTCCACGTGCAGGAAATCCATTAGCCTATTTGGCCATACAGGAAACAATCACACTCAAAGGAACAATGCTGTGTGTTTACACAGGGACAAGCAGAGCATGAGGTCCTTTGACTGCCTTATCATGTTTTCCTTTCTAACTTTTTTAACATGTATTTGTTTATGTGGGGTCACATATGTGTCATAAAGGGCCCGTTGGAGGTCAGAGGACAGCTTCCAGGAGAAAGTTCTCTCTTTCCGTTGTATGGTTTCAAACTCAGGTCATCAAACTTGGTGGTAGGTACCTTTACCCACTAAGTCATCTTGGCAGCCCTATTATCACTTCTGAACCGCATGTAGGTTCCTTGGGGACAATGCCCTATCTGCACATAGATAAAATAATGCGTAAAGGTTAAGTGGTTTCCTGTGTTTATGTAACTGGTTGGGGACAAGCTGAAACTGGAATTTAGATGTGTGTCCAAAACAAGAAAGATCTGTTTCTTTTGTTTCCTTCCCCACACTGATCTTTTCATTGCTCCCTTTGTAAAACACATGGACTCCTCTAGAAAAATACATTTCTCTTTCTTTTTATTTCTTGGTTTTTCAAGACAGGGTTTCCTCTCCCTGGTGGTAAAAAAAGAAAAGAAAAAAAGCAAAAAAGGGGGGGGGGGCTGGAGAGATGGTTCAGTGATTGGGAGCGCTGGCTGCTCTTCCAGAGGACCCAGGTTCAATTCCCAGCAACTACTTGGCAGCTTACAACTGTCTGTAACTTCAGTTCCAGGGGATCAGACAAAAAAAAAAAAAAAAAAAAAAAAAAAAGGACAGGGTTTTTCTGTAGCTTTCCTGGAACTTGCTCTATAGACCACGCTGGCCTCGAACTCACAGAGCTCTGTGAGTTCTTCTTCTGAGTCTCTGCCTTCTGAGTGCTGGGATTAAAGGCATGCACCACCACTGCCTGGCAGAAAAACAAGGTTTTCTCTCTTTCAGCAGAGTCCAGGAACTTAGCTATCCTCACACACAATTCTCTCTCTTTCTGGAAGTTTACCCAGGAAAACTTGTATGAGCTGGGGAAATAAATATTTGTAAGCAGAAAATTTCAGGTAAGAAACCTTGCTATGTATATGCAGTAAGTCCTGGTTCAGCTCAGACAGAAAAGGCAAAAGTAACTCTAGGACTCCCGCCCCATCAGACTCAAGTACTAAGTTCCTCCGCCCAGCAAGAGACCTGGATGTCCTCAGTGCCTGGGTATGAAAATATCAATATTCTTTCTAGAAGACACTTAGATACTAAAATTATTTAACAAATTTATAGGAGAATAAGTGAACTAGACTTTCTCTTTACATTCTAGGCCTTCCTTTCTCCTCTTACACTTCAGTGAACTCATGGCTTCACTTCCTATCTCCAGAAAAAAAATGACATACCCAAAGCTATGGATCTTGGTTTTCAGAGTTAAAACTTTGACTGAAAGAACATATGATGGAGAAGAGCAAGCTTCCTGTGCCTACAACTAGCTTGGGGGTACAGGAAGTAGAAAAGAGTTGAAGGGAAGCAAGGAGGTTGGATTGAGTCCAGACTTGATTGACGGGGCGTGGTTATGGCAGAAACTTCAGTCCTGGAGAGAATCCAATTACAACATGAACCTTGGCATCCTTTTAGATAGAGGATACCAAAGGCAGCAAGTCCAAATAGAGATGTTTTGGTGGTGTTCTTAGGTAAACAAGTCTGTGGCCTCTACACCCTATTCCCAGGGAGGAAGTAACAAGATTCTGCTGTTCCCAGAGTAACATGGAAATATATCAAGTGATTACAGAAAGTTCCAGAGTGTCATGTGACCCTAGCCAGTTATCAGAGCAATAGAAAGGTCTAGATCTCTGAATACAGTACAAATGAGCTGAGACAACTGACCTAAAGAAACCAGGGTGGGTCTGGAGAGATGACTCAGTGGTTAAGAGCAGTGACTGCTCTTCCAGAGGACCCAGGTTCAATTCCTAGCATCCACATGGTGGTTTTCAGTTTTCTGTAATTCCCAGGGATTCCAATGGCTTTAAGGGCACAAGACATGCACTGGTATAACAATAAATATCCAGTCAAACAACCATACACATAAAATAATGGACAAAAATTTAAATTTATGGGACTGTGGTGACCTATGTCTTTAATCCCAGCACTCAGGAGGCAGAAGTAGGCAGATCTCAGTGAGTTTAGGGCTAGCCTGCTCCACAGAAAGATTTCCAGGACAGTTAGGGCTACACAGAGAAATCCTGTCAAGAAAAAAACAAAACAAATAAGAAAGAGAGAAAGTTGTGCTCCGCTCTATACAAATGTAATCAGTAGTTCTGGAGATTGAGTACAGTGTAATTAAAAACCCTGGGTGATTCTGAAAGGCAGCCAGGCTGAGAACAAATACCCATGAAATAGACACTTAATTGTCTTTGGAAAGCACTTTGTGGGAGAAAAGGCTCATTTGGAAAAATATAGCGTTAGGGGATGATTTTCTGGCTAAACCCAGCTCCCGGAAGCACTGGAACTGACCTCTAGAGGAGAAATAATCCAGATCACAAGGTATCCAGGCTGTATTCACTTCTCCCCTGTTCAACCAAAAGAAAACCATGAATCCTAGGTAACAGTCAAAACCAAGCGTCCTCTTTAGCCAGGATTCAAGGAGGTCTGAGGTATGAGGGAAGTAAAGACAATGGCAGACTATGAACTTTGAGTTCAGTTCTGTTCTTGTGCAAATAAACTACTTATCCTTGGCTTTGCTATTGATTTACTTCTAGAACGAATATATACAATGACTCTGCAGAATGAATGAGCCCTTCTGGGCTGAGAACTAAAACCAGGCAGAAGGCACTGTGTATAATAACTTGTGGACTGTTCCTTTTCTTAATCTTCTTCTCTAGGAAACCACCACTGTATTTTCTTTCTTCTTTGCATTTCAGAGTTATACATTTCTTTGGTTAATTCAAACAATTTTGCTTTGCCTCCACCTCCGCCTCTGATAGTTTTACAGCAATTTTTGCATCCAAACCCGAAAACAAGTTCTTTTATTTATACTTATTTTGGTTTTGGTTTTTAATGTTTTTAAAGACATTATTATTTTAATGTTCTTGGAACAATAGCTCGTCAGTTAAGAGCACTTCCTGCTCTTGAGCCTCTCAAGTGTTGAGGTTACAAATATGCATCACCATGCCCTAGGTTAAGCAAGTTTTTTTTTTTTTTTCATTAAATTTTCTTACAGACTCACCACTTCTCCCTCAAACTATTACATTTTCAGGAAAAATGTAATGTTGTAGGGAGGCCATTTGTTGGTTCCTGGCCGCCCTCTGCTTGTTTGTTTCCAGGCTGCTCAGCTCCAAAATAATCACACAGAAACTATATTATTTAAATCACTGCCTGACCAATTACTTAATCATATGGCTAGCTAGCTCTTACATCTAAAATTAACCCATCTCCATTATTTTATATTTTACGATGAGGTTCATGGGCTACTGGCAAGGTTTCACCATGTTTGACTCTGGCCGCAGCTCCATGGCTTCTGACTCTACCTCCTTTCTCCCAGCATTCAGTTTAGTTTTCTCCGACTGTCTAAGTTCTGCCCTGCTATAGATCCAAAGCAGTTTCTTTATTAATCAGTGACAATCACAGCATACAGAGGGAAATTCCACATCAATGTAAGAAAGAGAGAACTTCACTTTTGATTGATGCATTTTTAGAGTAGCTTTTGTGAAATAGAATAATTAGGAAGTCTGCACTCCCTTACTTATTAATATGGTCTTCTAAAACCAAAGATTGTTTTATTTGTTTACTTTTGAGACAGGGTATTTCTGTGTATCCCAGGTTAGCATTGGATTTAGCATTCTCTTGCCAGTAAGCATTATAGGTATATGCCACCACACTCAGCCCAAGAAAATGTTATTATCCAAAAAGTGGACATTACTAACCCAGAATCTTCTGAAGATAATACATATTCTAACTCTAGCTAGCAGTCCTCTGTGGTGCCCAACTCTAAACGCCATTTTCCATTAGAAAAGATGTCTGAGCAATGGATGATTTCAGGTGTGAGATAAGAAACCACAAGGTGAACCTGAAATTTTTTTTTTTTTTTTTTTTTTGGTTATTCGAGACAGGGTTTCTCTGTGGTTTTGGAGCCAGTCCTGGAACTAGCTCTTGTAGACCAGGTTGGTCTCGAACTCACAGAGATCTGCCTGCCTCTGCCTCCCAAGTGCTGGGATTTTACAATATTCTGTCTGTGTGTGTGCCCACAGGTCAGAAGAGGGCACCAGACCTCATTACAGATGGTTGTGAACCACCATGTGGTTGCTGGGAATTGAACTCAGGACCTTTGGAAGAACAGGCAATGCTCTTAACCTCTGAGCCATCGCTCCAGCCCCCTAACCTGAAATATTTTTAATTATTAGTTTTCATTCAGTTTTTAAATTTTAAAATTTGTTCTTTTACATTTATTATTTAATTTTATATTTATGAGTGTCTTGCCTGTTTCCATGCATGTGCACCACATGAAAGCCTGGGGCCCCTGGCGTTAAGAAGAGGGTGTTGGGTCCCCTGGAACTGAAGTTATAGATGGTGTGAGTTACCCTATGGGTGCTGGGAACCAAACTTGGCCCTCAGCAGGAGTAAGTGCTCTCAACTGCTGAGCCATCTCTCTAGACCTTCATTTTTTATTTATTTTCACTTATTTCTTTTTTATTTTGTGAGTATATGGGTATGTGTGAGTGGGTGCCCACATGGCAGCTCATAACCATCTGTAACTCTAGTCCCAAGATATCTGACTTACATGTAGGCAACTCACACGTGAACACCAAAATAAAAATAAACTATTTGATTACCACAACAACTTTAAAGCATGTACTCTGTTTCTATTTTATCAATAAATTTAACCAACTTGACCAAGGGATTGGAGAGAAGGCTCAGCGGTTCAGAGCACTTGCTGCTCTTATAGAGTTCCTAGCTCCTATAACACAGGACTCACCATACCCTGTAGCTTGAATTCCAGGGAAATCCAACATCGTTTTCTGATCTACACAGGTGCCCAAATACACAGTCATATACACATATATAAAAATAAAATCTTCAATTTTTTTTAATAGGCGTACACCTCTAATCTCAGCACTTGGGAGGCAGAGGCAGGGAGATCTCTATGAGTTCAAGTCCAGCCTGGTCTACAGAGCAAGTTCTAGGATAGCCAGGGATACATAGTGAGAACTTGTCTCAAACAAACAATAAAATGAATTAAACAAAATTTGTTTTAATTGTCCAAAGGCATGCAGTGGTATAGCAATATTTGAACCAAAACACTCTAACTCTAGCTTCTACTTTTTTTTTTTCTGTTTTTGTCGAGACAGAGTTCTTTGTGTAGTCCTGGCTGTCCTGGAACTTGATCTGTAGCTCAGGCTGACCTTCAACTCACAGAGACTGACCTGCCTCTGCCTCCAGGGTGCTGTAATTAAAGGCGTGTGCCACCATTGCTGGCTCTGCCTTCTACCTTTAAAAGTCTCTTTGCCTTTCTTTCTGAAGATAACGGGCATCTGCTGAAGAATTTTAAGCAAGAAGCTAATATAATTCGACTTGTGGGAGGATGCCTCTAACTAAGTGATAGAAGATGAGGCAAAAAAAGTCAAATGTTCATTCACTTAAGGGCTATTGAGCATCTTCCATGTGCTCATCCTAGGCAGCAAGGATATAGTAATACAGATTACAGGAATGATGGGGAGTCCACGCTTGGATATGGGAAGATTGCCAATAAACATATTAACAAGAAATAACTGGACTGAAGCTATGTCTCAGTGGTTAAGGGCATATACTGCTGTTCCTGAGGACCAGAGTTCAAATTCTAACACCTACTTCAGGCAGCTCATGACTGTCTATAACTCCATCTCTAGCAGCTCCAATGCCTGAGGCCTCTGCAGGCATCTGCACTCATGTGCACATAACCACACAGAGACACACATACAAATAACTGAAAATCTTGCAAAGCAGTGGTGGCGCACATCTTTAATCCTAGCACTCAGGAGGCAGAGGCAGCCAGATCTCTAAATTTGAGCCCAGTCTGGTCTACAGAGCAAGTGCCAGGACATCCAGAGCTACAAAGAGATTAAAGATTAAATCTTTTTAAAAAACTAGTATATGAAATGACAATAAGTGTACTAGCTATATCAACTTGACATAAGCTAGAGTCATCAGAGAGGAGGGGGCCTCAACTGAGGAAATGTCTCCATGAGATGGGCTGTGGACAAACCTGTAGGGCATTCTCTTATTTAGTGATTCATGGGAGAGAGCCCAGTCCACTGTGGGTGAAGAAACCCTAGGCTGGTAGTCCTGGGTTCTATAAAAACCCAGGCTGATTAGGCTGTGCAAGCCATGGGGAGCAAGTAAATAGTAAATAGAACTCCTCCACGGCCTCTGCATTAGTTCCTGCCTCCAGGTTCCTGCTCTGCAGGAGTTCCTGCCCTCACTGACTTTGATGAGCTGTTATATGGAACTGTGAGTGAAATAAATCCTTTCCTTCCCATGGTATTTCATTACATCAAAAGTTACCCTAAGACAATACATTTATGAAGACAAATACAGAAGAGAATATGGGGAGAGATATTATAATTTAAAATGAGGATACCATTATGGTCTCACTTGAAAAGGTAAAATCTGAAGAAACAGATGTGAAGGGAACAAAAGGATAGCTTATAAAAGAACAATCTAGAGTGCAAAATGCCAAACAGAAGTGTGCCTAAGGTATGGAGAATACAACAATAAGAAAACAAACTGTTTGTTTGTTTGTTTGGTATGACTCCTTTGCCTGTATGCATGTATGTGCACCACGTGTGTCCTTGTTGGAGTCCCTGGGGTCACAGATGGTGGTGAGTTACCATGTGGGTGCTAGAAAGTGAAACTGGATCCTCTGCACGATAGCTCTATGATTAATATTATTATTATTGTTTTTTAAGGTTTTTGAGATATGCTTTCTCTGGGTAAAGAGCCCTGGCTGTCCTGGAACACACTTTGTAGACCATGTTGGCCTCCAAAGCACAGAGATCACCTAGCTCTGCCTCCTGAGTGCTGGGGTGAAAGGAAAGCACCATCACAGGATGGGCTGCGCGATAGCTCTTACCCTTCGGCTCCCCTCTACAGACTCTTTACATTGGGAGAAATTGACTTTGGCTCTAGAAGAAATGGAAAGTCACTGGTGATCCCTGAGCACAGAAATAACGCAGTCTACCATTAAACAGGCACAGCAGCTTTTATTGAGCTATAATTCACATGCCATAACATTTACTCCCTTATGGCATACAGGCCAATGATTTCTTTTGGTCTGTTTCCACGGTCGTGCAAATGTCAACACTACCTAACTCCAAGATATTTTCATTGTACCAAAAGAAATCCCGTACTCTTTACCAGTCACTTCTTCCCTCAGTCCCTTGTAACTGCTGATTTAGTATGTTTCTGTCTATTTGCCTATTCTAAATATTTCATATTAATGTAATTATACAATGTATTTTTTATGATGGGCTTATCATGTAGTGTACAATCTTCATGCCTATTATAGCATATACCAGTCCTTCATTGTTTTTTAAAAACTTATAAACTTTATTATAAAAACAAGCTTTCTAAATAGAATAAATATCATACATTAAAATTAGCCAGACCCAAAGTCTAACATCTCAGCGACTTCTATACAGTTAGAGTAGCTATTCTGCAGCTGTGGAATTTCATATTGGATTCTACACTTTCTCAATAGAATATATTTTTCTACTCTCAGCAACCACTAAAAATGAAAAAAAATCCAACACAAATTAGAATCAGAAAAAACCCCTAGTTTTATATCCTCCTTCATAACTCATGTCCGTCCAGGTCTTCCTGCTCCCCGATATGTAGCCTTTCTTGTTCTCTTTTCTACGTTCTATTTACACTGTACCGTATGTACAGCGGTTTGCATCTGAGGTATATTACTGACTAGATCCTGCATATGAGGGAAAACATGGACCTTTCCTTTCTGAGATTGTGTGACTTTGCTTACTATTATATATTTTAAGTCTACCAATTTTCCTGAAAATTTTGTAATTTCGAGTTTGGGGGGACAGGTTTTGAGACAGGATTTCTCTGTATATTCCTGGCTGTCTTAGAACTTGCTCTGTAGACCAAGCTGGCTTCGAACTCAAGAGATCCGCCTGCCCCTGCCTCCAGAGGGCTATGATAAAAGGCATGCCCCACCACCGCCCGGCTCCTTTTACTTTTTCTATGTCCTCAACGAGATTTTTGCAACTTTTTGCATTTTTTCATAATGAAATGTAAAGCAGAAATTGAAAACCTGTGGGATAAATGTAAACATAGTTTTGTGAACAATTTGTTTTAGCTTATACATCTGTATACGCAAATACATGGTATGTGTTTGATGTAAAATATTTTTGTGCAGTAGGTCAGGATTTAAAAACAAGAAGTTTGAGGGTTGGAGAGAAGATGGCACAATGTCTAAGAAAGCGTCTCTCTCTATTATTTTTGAGAAAGGGTCTCTCCACATAGTCCTAGTTGTCCTGGAACTCACTATGTAGACTGGACTAGCCTCCAATTCACAGAAATCCTCCTGAGTGCTGGGATTATATGCCTGTGCCACAACTCCTGACAGAGTCCACTTCACTTAAATTAAGTGAGTTATTCCCAGCTTGTAACTCCAGCATCAGGGGATCTGCGGCCCTCTTCTGGCCTCCATGGGTATTGCACTTACATGCACAAACCTACAGTTAAGACACACATTTAAAATTAAAATCTTAAAAAATGGTTCTGGGCCTGGCAGTGGTGGCGCACGCCTTTAGTCCCAGCATTCGGATGGATTTCTGTGAGTTCGAGGCCGGTCTGGTCTACAAAACAAATTCCAGAAGAGCCAATAAACGGGTAGAGAATCCTCAACGCTGACATCGGTGGCTGGCCCGGGACACATCAAGAACAGAAAATGTACATGGAGCGGCCCAGGGGAGTGCACCCTGAGAACCCAAGGATGGACGGAGGCTTGCAGAAGACCAGGGTGCAGCCAGCGAGCGGCTTCCCAGGTCTCCAGGGCCTGCGGCTGTGAGGAGGCGGGCCCAGAAGCGGAGCACGCGCAGTAGAAGGCCCCGCCCCGCGCAGAGGCTGCGCCTTCAGCGGTCACCGCCGCCAGTCACTGCGAGCTGTCCCCGCCCCCTCCGCTGCCACCCGCGACTGCGCGCGCAGAGGCTCTGAGGGCGCCTGCGGGAAGGGACGCGGCGGGTAAGCGGGGCCTGCGTCCGGTGTGTGTTTCTCACAGGTTTGGGAGCGTCCTCGTGTCCGGCTCCCCGGACAGGGAAGATGCCAGTGACTGGTGCTTTGGAACGCACTTTTCCTCAGCTTTTCTCCTGCCACCTCCGGAGGCCCTCTGACCGCCCAAGTGATGTCGCCGTCGCCGCAGCGTTCTCTGCTCTCCCCCACCCCCATTGGGAAACCCAAAGCCGGCCCGGTCCCTGATTTTCTGCCGGCGTTGTGGCCTGAGTTCCTTACTTGCCTGCGCCGTCGATAGCACCGAGTTGATTTTCTGCCTTTAGTGTCGATCAGCTGAGGGAGAAAGCTAGCTACAGCCTCCAACTCAGTCACCGCAAAGAGTCATCAGTTTTGATGCTCAGCTGGAGTTCTGGCCTCCTTACTAAATCAACTTTCAGATGCTGTTGAGAGGGAAATCGAGGCCACCAAAACATAAGTCTTCTTTGGTTACCCTGATCGTGTCCATCGTTGGCTAATAAACGGCTTTTCAAGTTGGACCTGTTGAGACATAGGCCTTAGATCCCTAGGAACTATCCCAGAACTATGCCTTTCCTGTTATGTACAATCATTTCCCTGCCACATTTTGGTTTTGTTTGGTTGGTTGGTTGGTTTGGTTTGGTTTTTCGAGGCAGGGTTTCTCTGTGGTTTCGGAGCCTGTCCTGGAACTAGCTCTTGTAGACCAGGCTGGTCTCGAACTCACAGAGATCCGCCTGCCTCTGCCTCCCGAGTGCTGGGATTAAAGGCGTGGGCCACCACCGCCCGGCGCTGCCGCATTTTTGGGATGAGGCACTTCACTGGCAGTGGGATGGAACCAGCATTTACTCAGGAGGGTGGCCGCAAACATTCGGCTCTACTGCCAGAGTGATATTTAGTAAGCTGTTTCTTGTGACAGGAGCTCTTTTGACCTAGTGGCTGTGTTTTGATGCCTGTAGGAAACCTGGCATCACACCTCAGGAGTTCAAAATCTTCTACCAGAGAAGAAGACAAAGCACAAACAAGCCTGATAGCCAAGCCATGTTTAGTAACATCTACAGGTCGAATTTCTTTTTCTTTTTGGTTTTTCGAGACAGGGTTTTTCTGTAGCTTTGGAGCCTTGAATTTACAGAGATCCATACAGGTCGAATTTCTACGTGGAGGGAAATAGACTTGCTTGTAAGATGCTGGCATCGTGTACATGCTGAAGTGAAATTTTAGTGACTCCCTTCAAGCCTCTCAAAGTTTCTAGATAGCCATGAGTACCAGTTTTATTATTATTAAGACAAAGTCTCACTAGTCCTGGCTGGCCTGGAACTAAGATCTGCCGGCCTCTGCACCACACCCAGCCCCAGCCTGTTTTTACTGAAAATCTTGACAGAGTTCTATATTCTGAACTAGTTTTTCGTTTGCTTTATTCTGTGTCATTTGTGTTTTGCCTACATGTATGTCTGCATGAGGGTGTCAGAAGCCCTGGAACTGGAGTTACAGACAGTTGTGACCTGCCATGTGGTTGCTGGGAATTGAACCCAAGTCCTCTGGGAGAGCAGCCAGTGCTTTCAGCCTCTGAGCCATCTCTCCAGCCCCATGAACATTTTTTAAATGTCAGCTTACAACAGTTCTGTCAATTTTATTACTAATTTTTCTTCATGCCAAAGTACAAGACCTTGATCCCCTTAACAATTCCTCTGCTATATCTGCCTGTCTTATGTTGTAAGAATTCATGATTTATTCAGTAACTTAAATTTATCCCTTTGATTCTCATTGCAGTCTATAATGTTGCTTATCTGCAATTTTTGTTGGTGACATAAAAAATAATTAAAAAATTGGATTTTTGTTATCTCCCACTTCATGCCTACTTGAAGAACCCAAGAGTTCTGAAATGACTATTGACATGTTTATTTTGTTAAACCTATAAAGATTTAGGTTCAAGTTTCTGTACTTGGGTTCCATTCTCTACAATTTGGTCTGATAATTTCTATGCAGTATGATATGGTAGGAACAACCCTAGGCTTAGAATAAATAAACATGAGACTGCCGATATACTGATGCTGGGGAAAGTCTGATAGTTTCCTTTTCTGTGACCTCAGAGATTATCTTTTTCTTTTCATCTCTTAGATATTATAATAATTACAATTGAGGATAAAGTATGGTGGCATAGACCTTTACTCCCAGCACTCAGAAGGCAGAAGCAGATGAATTGTTTTGAGTTTGAGGGAAGTCTACATGGTGAGTTCCAGTCTGGCCAAGGCTATATGGTGAGACCCTGTCTTAAAGAAACAAAACCAAAACTACAGTTGCCATAATTTGTGGCAGAAGCTAATGATTGAGTCACATATCACAGCACATGCCTGCAATCCCAGCACTAGGGTGTCAGGGAAGGAGGGTCAATACAAGTTTGAGACCTTTGTCCCACAAAACAAAAACCCAAGTCTTGTTTTTTCTCATTTCACAAACATTTGAAATGCTGATATATGTTGGAGACTGATCCTATAGCAGTAGAAGCCAGTTCCTGTCCTGAAGGGACTATCTTCCAAGAAATTGGTGTGTTTGTGAATGTGTGTAAGCTGGGATTAAGATGGCAGGGATATCTAACAAGGTTGAGTGTAATATAAACTATAACATAGGTAGGTTAGGATGATCACCAAGTCTAGAGGACAGAAACAGAAAAATATTGTCTGGAAAAGCTATATTTGAACAGTCTTGGGTTGTAACAAGGATCCCCAAAGGCTTTCTATATTGAGGGAAGCATGCAGATTGAAAGATTTTAAGCAGACATTTGGGCTGGTCACAGTTGATTTTGAGAAGTTCATCCTGCCTAGGATGTCTGCTTCCTGACTGTCGTGATATAAGTTTTGCCTTTGCGCCTTTCTTTCTTTACCCAAGGAGGGGTTTATGGCTGTTCTTCATACCTTACTTCTATTTATCTTTTAGTGCCCAATTTAGTGTTTCTTTCTTCTGTGAAGTGTCCTTTGGTGTACACATTCCATTACCAAAAAGCATCTTTCTCTTTTTTTTTTTTTAAATATTTATTTATTATGTATACAATATTCTGTCTGTGTGTATGCCTGCTGGCCAGAAGAGGGCACCAGACCTCATTACAGATGGTTGTGAGCCACCATGTGGTTGCTGGGAATTGAACTCAGGACCTTTAGAAGAGCAGGCAATGCTCTTAACCTCTGAGCCATATCTCCAGCCCCCAAAAAGCATCTTAGAAGTAATACCATACGGTATAGCTCTTATTTGTTTGGGATGTGTTTTATGGTCCTAATTAAATGATAGAGAATGTTTCATCTATATGTGAATAGAAAATATATTAACAAAAAGATATGTTTGATCTTTGTGTTTTATTTCTCAGGGTAGAAGCAAATAATGGGCAAGAGTCTCTTTAATTAACCTGTGGTCATCATGTCTAAGGACGAGTGTGCCAAGGCTGGCGATAGCTCATTTTCCTCTGATAAACATGCCCAGCTCATCTTGGCCCAAATCAACAAAATGAGAAATGGCCAGCATTTCTGTGATGTACAGCTGCAGGTCGGGAAGGAAACCTTTCACGTTCACCGGCTGGTTCTGGCTGCGAGCAGTCCATACTTCGCAGCTTTGTTCGCTGGAGGAATGAAAGAGTCCTCAAGAGACGTTGTACAGATTCTAGGAGTTGAACCTGGAATCTTTCAGTTACTTCTAGACTTCATTTACACAGGTATATCTCTGTAGTATTTTTCTCTTGCTGTGATGAAACACCATGATCAAAGTAACTTGTAGACGTTTCTTTATTTGTAAATATTGTTTGTTTTTGTTTTTGGTGTTCAAGACAGGGCTTATTTGTATAGCCCTGGCTGCCCTGGAACTCATTTTGTAGACCAGTCTGTTCTCAAACTCACCCAAATCTGCCTGTTGCTACCTCCTGGGTGCTGGGATTAAAGGTGTGTACCACCACCACCCAGCTTAAAGTGTATTTACTTTTATTTTATGTGAATGTTTTGCCTACCTGTGTGTAAGTGAACCACTTGCATGGAGTTATCTGTGTGAAGATCAGAAGAGGGCATTGGCTCTCCTCGAACTGGAACTGCACTGTGTGTGCGGGAACTGAAGACGTGTCCTCAGGAAGTGCAGGGGCGTTTAACTTTTGAGTCATCTCGCCAGCCCTTAATTACTTTTATAGTTAGAAAAAGTGGAAACAATTACTTTATTTGTTCTAGTTTTGAGAATATACTAGTTCTCTTTAAGAAATTATGTAGCCGGGTGATGGTGGTGCACGCCTTTAATCCCAGCACTCGGGAGGCAGAGGCAGGCGGATCTCTGTGAGTTCAAGACCAGCCTGGTCTACAGAGCTAGTTCCAGGACAGGCTCCAAAGCCACAGGGAAACCCCGTCTCGAAAAACCAAAAAAAAAAAAAAAGAAATTATGTAGAAGGCTCAAGTGAGATGGCTCAGTGGGTAAAGGTGCTTGCTACCTTATTACCAAGCCTCTTGACCTGAGTTCAGTCTTACACACACACACACACACACACACACACACGGAAGAGGTGAAGGATAATTTAAAAAAATTAAAAAAGAAACTACTTGGGAGAAATATTTACATGACCCAATAAAGTGTTTTGGTTTTTAAGTGCATGGTATTTGAGGCTGGAAATAGCTCTGTGGTTCGGAGTACTGACTCTTCTTTCAGAAGATCCAGGTTTGGTTCCCAGCACCCACTGTAGTTCTAGCTCCTGTATGTTCATTGTGTAAAACATATACTAACACACATATCCATATACATAAAATAAACATTTTTAAATGCATACTATTTATATTTGAGAAAATACAAAATTATTTGTTTCTCATATTTTTTCTTGGAAATTTTCAGAAATCAGTAATAAAATTTCTTCTGCATCCATTATGTGTGTGTCTCTCCCTGCTAACCATATGATCCTATACTTTTAAATCTCAATTTGTATTCATTATTTTTCCTGTTACTTTAATCACTGGCTTTTTACTCATAAATAACTTTTCGAACATCTGGTTTGATGAGATCATTGGGCATAGAGAAGGCAAGTCATGCCTACACAAACTTTAATAATATATAATCTCCCTCCCGCCTAGCTGTACTGAAACTGGATTTGTAGACCAGGATGGCCTCCCAAGTGCTGGGACAGATAGTTCAATGCAGTGACTGTTATAAAAGGGATACGTTCCTCTTTTGGGAGTTTACATAAATATTCTGTGGGAGTGGTCCTGGAGGGTCAGGACCTGGCATGCTGGGATTTGGAGTCCAGACCAAAGCAACTCCCAGGTCAGGGAGGCTGGGACAGATGCTAGGGGCTGGGGACTATGCCCCCAACTTAACATGGAGTCTTTAGGGGAAGAAATCCAAATATTTAGTAGCTTCTCATGTGTTATAGAGTCTTTATTATGCCTTATATTTAAAAACTTAACATTGTATGACATTTTATCATAAGTGAGTATAGTAAACCTGCTTTCTTCTCTCTCCACAGCGCCTCAGTAAGTTTGTTAATTGCATATAATCTGTGTTGAAAGTATGAATTTTACCAGGATGTAGCGTGAACTTTTTTAATCCCAGCACCCTGGGTGTAGAGAAAAGATTGGAAGTTGGAAGCCAGCTTGCTCCATATAGTGAGACTTAGTCTCAGCAAACAAAGGATTGGTTTTAATGTCAGTCATATCTGCTTAGTCATATACTTTTTTCAAAAAATTTTTGAAGAGTTCTTCATTTTTCTGTTCTGTGTATGCATTTTTCCTGCTTGTATGTGTGTGCATCACATGTATGCAGCACCTTTAGTAGCCAGAGAGGGATTTGGCTGTGGGAAATGGAGTTGCAGGCCACCGTGAGTTGTCCTGTAGGTGCTAGGAACCGAACCGAGTCCTCTACAAAACCAGCAAATGCTCTTCTGCTTAGCCACCTCTCCAGCCTTTCTGTCATACAATTTGGAGAAGAGCGATTTAAACTTCCTGAGTCTGTTTACTTAATCCAATAATAAAATTCATGTCTACTAGCTAGGATTACAGTGAAGGTTAAATGAATATAAAGCGACTAAAACTGTGAATGGTTTAGTATAGTTGTTCCATAAATATTGTTGGATTGTGTTTTGTTTTGTTTTGTTTGATTTGGGGTCTCATTTTATAACACTGACTGTCCTAGAACTCACTTTGTAGTATCAAGCTGGCCTTGAACTCACAGAGATCCGCTGTCTTTGCCTTTCATGTGCTGGTAGATTAAAGACATGAACTACCACACTGACCTAGTTGTTCCATGATTGTAAAATATCATTGGCATTTAAATTTTGTATTTTTTCCCATATATCCTGTTTACTTAATTTCTACTCTGTGAAAATTAAACTATTATTGAAGTGAAGTAAAATATTAAGCCAAATGCTTGTTTTGACTTATTGACTATTTTATCTTCCTATTTCCTTAGGACTAGTGAACATAGCTGTGAATAATGTTCAGGAGTTGATTGTTGCAGCAGACATGCTACAGTTGACTGAAGTTGTCAATCTTTGCTGTGACTTTCTAAAAGGACAAATTGATCCACAGAACTGCATTGGACTCTTCCAGTTCTCTGAGCAAATTGCCTGCCATGATCTTTTGGAATTTACAGAAAACTATATTCATGTCCATTTCTTGGAGGTTCATAGTGGAGAAGAGTTCCTGGCACTTACGAAAGATCAGCTAATCAAAATTTTACGAAGTGAGGAACTTAGCATTGAAGATGAATACCAAGTCTTCTTAGCTGCAATGCAGTGGATTCTGAAAGACCTGGGAAAGAGAAGAAAACATGTGGTAGAAGTGTTAGATCCAATTCGATTCCCTTTATTACCATCTCAGAGGCTTTTAAAGTACATAGAAGGTAATTCTTTTACTATATGTAAGATTCGTTGATTTCTAAAATTTTTCTTTGTGTGTGTGTGTGTGTGTGTGTGTGTGTATGTTTTTAAGACAGGGTTTCTCTGTGTAGCCTTGATTGTAAACCAGATTGGCCTCAAGCTCATGGAGATCTGCTTGTCTCTGCCTTGAAAATGCTGGGATTCAAGGTGTATGCCACCGCCACCTGGCTTTTTTTTTTTTTTATGTTGTACAACATTTAAATCCTTATATGTTGTTCTTGAAATTAATTATTAATAAAATATAATAGTACTGTAGAGAAAAATGACTGATAGAGCTAGCACTACTCTGAGAGAGAGTACCAATTTTTTTCAGTGTATGATTTCTGATCATTCTTTGCTTCTTTTTTTTTTGTTTCATTTTGTTTTTTTCGAGACAGGGTTTCTCTGTAGCTTTGGAGCCTGTCCTGGAACTAGCTCCTGTAGACCAGGCTGGCCGTGAACTCACAGAGATCTGCCTGCCTCTGCCTCCTGAGTGCTGGGATTAAAGGTCTGCCCCACCACCACCCGGCTTAACTTGAGTTTTATATTGATAGTGTATTATGACTTTTGTGTAAACTTTGAATCATTTTCAGGTTTATTTTCTTCTTTGTTTTTTAGTTGTTGGGGATTTTTTGTTTTAATGTCTAGTCTAGGCTGGCTGAAACTCCCAATTTTCCTGGTGGGGTTTCTGGTTCTGAAGTACAGGAGTAGAAAGGTAACACACACACACATGATTAAAAATGAAATAAATCTTTAAAAACCGCAATAACTTAACAGCTGGTCTTTGTAGTTCAGTGATGTAGTATATGAAAAAGCAAGGGTTCAGTCCATAGTATAGCAAAGATCACCGCCTAATGATAGAGTCAATCACACATGAACAGCCAGTTTGACACCTAGCACTTGGGCTGACACAGGATTGCCGTTTGAGGGCAGACTGAGTTACATGGCAAGTTACAGTCTGGAATGGGATATAATGCAAGACTGTCTTAAAACAATAACAACACTTTAGGTTTGGCACATACTTTTAATTTCAACCCTCGGGAGGCAGAGATAGATGGATCATTGGAGGCCAATCCAGACTACAGAGCAAGTTCCAGGACAGCCAGGGCAACACAGAGAAATCCTGTCTCGAAAAACAAACAAAAATTATAGTTTTAATTTTAAACAATAGCAACTCTCTGTTAAGAAAAATTGGGCACTTAGCATTTTTGTTTTTCTTTTTTTTTCTTTTTTTTTAAAATATTTATTTATTTATTATGTATACAATGTTCTGTCTGTGTGTATTCCTGAAGGCCAGAAGAGGGCACCAGACCTCATTACAGATGATTGTGAGCCACCATGTGGTTGCTGGAATTGAATTCAGGACCTTTGGAAGAGCAGGCGATGCTCTTAACCACTGAGCCATCTCTCCAGCCTGCATTTTTGTTTTTCTTTCCATCTACTTTTCTGTCAAGGCGCTCAAGGTTTATAGGCATCATTTATTTTTATGTTTGTAATCCTGAGTCCCTTGGCTCTTTGCCTTTATCTCTTTATTCAGATTATTTTGATGCTGACCATTATCAGTTATGGTTTGTGTGTTTTAAGACAGGATCACATGTAGCTCAGGTTGGTCATTAACTCAATATATAGTGAAGAATGATCTCACACTCTGTTCCTCCTGACTCCATCTCTCAGGTGCTGGATTACAGGCACATAACACCATATTCAGCTTCTAGCATGGTATTTCCATCACCATATTTTCCTTTTTTATTCATTGTTTGGGTTGGCCAGATTAAAAATTACTTTTTAATATTTAAATTTTTGTGTATGGGTATTTTGTCTGTGTAGCATGTGTATGCCTGGTGCCTAAGGAGGCAAAAAGAGGAGGGGTCAGATTCTCTGAAACTGGAGTTACAGATGAGCCCCCCTCTGGGCTCTAAGAACTCAACTTAGTCTTCTGCAAAAACTTTAAGTGTTCTTAACTGTTGAGCTCCATGGGTTGGCTGGACTTTCTTATATATGTTTTACTTTGTCTTTTGATTGAATTTTATCACGTACTTCTTTCTTTTGTTTTAGCTTGTTTTTTTTTAGATAGGGGGTCTCTCTATGGAACTTTGATTGTCCTGGAATTTTCTTTGTAGACCAGGCTGGCCTCTAACTCACAGAGATCCACCTGCCTCAGCCTCTTGAACGCTTGAATTAAAAGCATACATCACTACACCTTTTTTTCTAGAAGAACATGGTTGGTTTTTTGTTTCAAGACAGGGTTTTTCTGTATAGCATCAGAGCCTATCCTGGAACTTGTGCTGTAGGTCAGGCTGGCCTCAAACTCCAAGATCTGCCTACCTCTGCCTCCCAAGTTCTAGGATTAAGGGTGTGTGGCACCACTGCCTGGCAAATATGACTGTTTTAGTTCCTGAATCCTTTCAATTTGAAAATTCCTGGGTGTTGCTTCTTAAAATTAAATTTAGGTTAGTATAATATTACTTAGTTATGATGATATTTCTGTTCTTTTTGAATTTGGTAAGGCATAGGTTTTTTGGGAGGGATTATGTTATTTTGTAGGGTTGGCCTTGGGTTATGAGAACGCATGTGAAGGTCAGAGGACAACTTGTAGGTGTGGATTCTTTTCTTCTACCTTGTGGGTCTCAAGGATTGAACTTGGGTTCTTCAGACTTGGTGGTAAATGCTGTGACGCACTGAGCCTTCTCGCCAGCCTGTAAGACATAGTTTGTTTTTGTTTTCAGTGATTTCTTTTTTTTCTGGTTGAATGCCTTAAGAATTCTTGCATTGTTCTTGGTGTTATTATTGTTGTTTTGTTTTGAACTTTGTTGTTTTTTTATTAGATTCTACTATATTTTCTTTCTTTTTGAAAGTTCTTGTGAGTATGGGGGTGCATTGTGTAACCCCAGTACACAGGTGGCAAAGACAGAACAATCAACTGCCAATTTGAGGCCAGTCTAGACTACTTAGTGAGTTCTAGCCAGCCTGGACTAAGAAGTATGGTCCTGTCTCAAACAGAAACTTCTTCAAAAACAAACAAAATAAGTTTAATTTTCCTTCATTTTGGGGAAGTATTTTGTGTGCAATTTCTTAGTACTTTTTAAATATCATTTGGGAGTCATCTTTTTTGAACCTGCCGTGTGTGTGTGTGTGTGTGTGTGTGTGTGCCACCATGCCAGCTAATCAATGAAAAATTTGGGGGAAGAATGAATAACTGAAAAGCAAAGCAGAGAAAATTGAGGAAAAAAATAATCAGTACAGTATCGTGGTTGGGGCAGAGCTCAGTGGAGGTTTGCTCCTCGTAAGTGTGGCCCTAGGTCTGTGCAGAGGACGGACATCAGCCCTGCAGGACTTACCTCACTGTCCTCATGCTTCAGGCTGGAAGGACAGTGAGAATACCGTGTCCAACTCAAACTGTATACTGCAGAATACAGAGTACTTGTACTAAGATAAAAAGAGTGAGAGGGAAAATTAGCTCTTTGTCAGAGCAGGGAGGCCATGTAAACAAGATAAAAAAAAATTACATCTATTGAAGTAGATTCCAGGGAAAAGAAGAATTCAGCCTGGGTGGGAAGTTGGGCGGGAGAGGGGAAGATTAGTCATAAACAGAAACGCATTCCTCTTGAAACTCAAGACAATAGAGTTACTTGAAAAATATAAATTTTATGAAGCAGGAGTATAGAGGAGATGCAGCGCTAAGAAGACAAAGTGGGGCTTGAAACACCGATTGGTAGACAGGCGCACATGGTGCACAGATACACAGCCACACGAAGCACCCAGATACGTACATAAAATTAATTGTAAAAATTTAAAAGATTTTTGCTGGGCCATGGTGGCACATGCCTTTATTTTCTTTTTAACGATTTATTTGTTTATTATGTACACTGCGTTCAGCCTCCATGTATGCCTGCAGGCCAGAAGAGGGCACCAGATATCATTACAGATGGTTGTGAGCCACCATGTGGTTGCTGGGAACTCAGGACCTCAGGAAGAGCTCTTAACCTCTGAGCCATCTCTCCAGCCCCAACTTGTATTTTTTTAAATAAATCTTTTCTCTTACACTTTTTCTTACATTTGTGTGTATGTGTGCACACGCCTTTAATCCCAGCACTGGGGTGGGGGGGACAGAGGCAAGCAGATCTCTGTGAGTGAGTTTGAGGATAGCCTTGGCCTATAGAGTGAGTTCCAGGACATCCAAAGCTATACAGAGAAACCCTGTGTTTGAAAAACCAAAACCAAAACAAACAAAAAAGAAAAGAAAAGAAAAATGATTTTTAAATTGTTTCTTGCTTTGTCTTATCATTTTTTAATTTATTTGTTTATTGTGTACACAATGTTTTGCTTGCATGACAGAGGGCACCAGATCTCATTATAGGTGGTTATGAGCCACCATGTAGTTGCTGGGAATTGAACTCATGGGAAGAGCAGCTAGTGTTCTTAATTTCTGAGCCATCTCTCCAGCCCCCTGTCTTATCATTTTTGAAGATTTATAACAAAAATATATTTTCTTTTTGTTATTTGATTTTATAAATAACCCTTGACTAATCAGCATTTTCTTAGATAGTGGTGTTTTTTAGTGTTGAGGCTTGAACCTAGGTTTTTTTGTTTGTTTTTTGTTTTTTCAAGACAGGGTTTCTCTGTAGCTTTGGAGTCTGTCCTAGAACTAGCTCTGGTAGACCAGGCTGGCCTTGAATTCACAGAGACCTGCTGGCCTCTGCCTCCAGAGTGCTGGGATTAAAGGTGTGCGCCCGGCAGTTTGAACCCAGATACTCACAAGGCAAGTGCCTTCCCACTGAACCTGGCCCTGATAAGTGTGAACTTAGTTCAGTTTTTCATCTTTATTTGGAAAGTATTATACACGAGTGCAATTTTTTGTTGTTTTTCAAGATGGGTTTTTCTATGTAGCCCTTGCTGACCTGGAACTCACTATGTAGACCAGGCTGGCCTCCAAGTCACAGAAATCTCTCTGCCTTTACCTCCTGAGTTCTGGGATTAAAGGTCTGTGCCACCACTGCCTGGCTCTTTTTTTTTTTTTTTTTTTTTTTTTTTTCAAGACAGGGTTTCTCTGTAACCTTGGCTATCCTGGAACTCACTCTGTAGTCCAGGCTGACCTCAAACTCACAGAAATCCATCTGCCTCTGCCTCCCCTGCCCGGCATTGTTTTGTTTTGTTTTTTGGTTTTTCGAGACAGGGTTTCTCTGTGGCTTTGGAGCCTGTCCTGGAACTAGCTCTGTAGACCAGGCTGGTCTCAAACTCACAGAGATCCGCCTGCCTCTGTCTCCCGAGTGCTGGGATTAAAGGTGTGCGCCACCATCGCCCGGCTTAAAATATTTTTTAAAAGCCTCTAAATCACATTTTTGGTGTGTGTTTGTGTGTGTGGGGGGAGCTCGAGCATATATACCTCATTATGAGTGGAGGTCGGCAGACAATCTGAGGAGTTGGTTCTCTTCTTTCACGATGTAGGTTGCTATAGACAAATGAGGTCTTCAGACTTGGCAGCAGATGCCTTTACCTGGTGAGTCATCTCACTGTCCTCTTTAACACATTTGGATAGATTTAAGGAAAGTATATCCCTTAGCAGCAGTGCTAAAAACAATATTTTTTATTGTAATAAACAATCTGTTGCTTGATAAATAAGTTTGGGTTTTTGTTTTTTAAGGATTTATGTTTTAAAGATTTATTTATTTTGTGTGCATTGGTGTTTTGGTTACATGTATGTCTGTGCGAAGGTGTTGGATTCCTTAGAACTAGAGTTATAGAGAATTGTGAGCTGCCGTATGGGTGTTAGAAATTGAACCCAGGTCCTCTAAAAGAACAGCCAGGGCTCTTAACCACTGAACTATCCCTCCAACCCCCCTTTAAGGATTTTTATCTTAAGTAATGTTTTTTGTTGTTGTTGTTTTTTCGAGACAGGGTTTCTCTGTGGTTTTGGAGCCTGTCCTGGAACTAGCTCTTGTAGACCAGGCTGGTCTCGAACTCACAGAGATCTGCCTGCCTCTGCCTCCCAAGTGCTGGGATTAAAGGCGTGCGCCACCACCGCCCGGCCTATTTTAAGTAATGTTATGACTGTATGTGTGTGTGTACATATAAGTGTGGGTGCCTCCAGGGTGTGGGTGCTCATGGATATGGATCTATTTGAGCTAAAATTATAAACTGGGAACAGATCCTCTGCAAGAGCAGAATACTCCCTTAACTCTCTCTCCAACACCGATGATGACGGTATTTTCCTTGTTTTTTGTTGCTGTTTTGTTTTGTTTGTTTTTCTTTTTTGAGACTGTGTCTCACTATTTATACCAGGCTAGCCTGGAACTTGAAGAGATCCTCATGCCTCTGCCTCCTGAGTGCAGCGATTAACAGCTTGTGCTGCTCTGACTGGCCAGGAAATGTATCTTTTCAGTACTCTCTGAAAGTCTTTTAAAACACTGTCTTTTTAAATACTGTTTAGGAGTATCTGATTTTAATCTTCGAGTTGCATTGCAAACACTTCTGAAAGAATATTGTGAGGTCTGCAAGTCTCCCAAAGAGAACAAGTTTTGTAGTTTTCTGCAGACATCCAAAGTTCGACCTCGGAAGAAAGCAAGAAAATACCTGTATGCAGTAGGTAAGAAACTCTGAAAAATAATAGAAATTATTTTAGGATAAGAGCTTTTTAATAGTTTGTTGTTATTACTATGTAGTTATTACTCATATGTAAATCTATCAGAAACATTTCATGTTTAGGCTTAAGGTTAGTAAATTAAATTTGCATAATAGCATGAACACATTTAGAACTTAGTTTCTCATTCAACATTTCATTTGATGTTCTAAATCTTTGGTCTCTGATTACCTAGTTACCATCAAATGACTGTCTACAGATTTATGTATTTACTGTGTGTGTGCACATATGTACATCATGGTATGTGAGTGGATATGAAATGACACCTTATGGGAATTGGTTTTCTCATTCCACTTTGTAGGGACTGAATTCAGGTCACCAGGCTGCACAGCCATTTGCTTTTACCTGCTGAGTTACCTCACCAACACAAGAAATATTTCTGTAAAAGTTAAAATTTTGCCAGTTATAATGCATGCAACTCCAGCATTCTGAGGCTGAGGCAGGAGTGTAGTAAAGTGAAAGCCAGCTTGGGTTACATAATGAGTTCTGGGTCAACCTAGGCTACAGTATGATACTATCTTTAAAAAAAAGTTAATAATGGCCGGGCGGTGGTGGCGCACGCCTTTAATCCCAGCACTTGGGAGGCAGAGGCAGGCGGATCTCTGTGAGTTCGAGACCAGCCTGGTCTACAGAGTTAGTTCCAGGACAGGCTCCAAAACCACAGAGAAACCCTGTCTCGAAAAACCAAAAAAAAAAAAAAAAAAAGTTAATAAGCTGGTGGTGGTGGCGCACGCCTTTAATTCCCAGCACTTGGGAGACAGAAGTAGGCAGATGTCTGTGAGTTTGAGGCCAGCCTAGTCTACAAAGCAAGTTCTAGGACAGCCAGGATTGTTACACAGAGAAACCCTATCTCAAAAAACAAAAACAAGCAAACCAAAAAACCTAAATAAGTGAATTAATTAAATTTTGTTTGTTTGGTTTTTTTGTTTGTTTGTTTGTTTTTTAAGGCACTGTTTCTCTGTAGCTTTGGAGCCTGTCCTGGAACTAGCTCTTGTAGACCAGGTTGACCTCGAATTCACAGAGATCCGCCTGCCTCTGCCTCCCAAGTACTGGGATTAAAGGCGTGCACCACCACTGCCCCTATTTTTAATTTTTTAATTGAGACATATAAAAGTCATAATGAGACTTTATAATTAGACAAAGAATATTGCCTAGATGTATATTTTATACAGCCTTCTATTATAACTGAGATCATATGGTAAAACACTGAGGTTAACTTTCTTATTGCGTGTAAGTCAGGACTTGGCATAATTAAGAGTTACACATTTTATGTACTATTTTTATAGAGGTGACAAGCTCTAACTTGTATAAATCTATATATAGGGGCCTGAATATTTTTATTACTTCTGTTTTCATATTGAGCATAAGTGGTTTGCTGCGTATTTTTTCATTTTCTGCTTAGGTGGATATACACGCTTGCAGGGGGGCCGTTGGAGTGATAGCAGAGCCCTCAGCTGTGTAGAACGCTTTGATACGTTTAGTCAGTACTGGACCACTGTATCTTCACTTCACCAGGCTCGATGTGGACTTGGAGTAGCCGTTTTGGGAGGGATGGTCTACGCTATTGGAGGTAACAATAAAAATATCCCATTTCTCTTCATTAATCTACTTCGCAATGTACTTTGATCATCTTAACTATTTTTTGTTTCTTCCCCTCTTCATTAGGTGTTTTTGTTTGTTTTGTTTTGCTTTGCTTTTTTGGTTTTTTGAGACAGGGTTTCTCTGTGGCTTTGGAGCCTGTCCTGGAACTAACTCTTGTAGACCAGGCTGGCCTCAAACTCATAGGTGTTTTTAATGAAAAATTATTTACTTTTAAAATATAACCATCTCTTTGAACCTGACCTATATGCCAGTATGTACTTCATATTTAACATACCTGTATTGTCTCCCAAATCTGTGTTTTCCTCCCATGATTTGCCATATTCTGGATGGTAATGATTTGCCTACAGGGTCAGAACAAAGCATTAAACATCCTTTTTTGTTCCTTCAGTACGGAATGATTGATCTTGGGCCTCATGTATGTGAAACGATCACTACACTGAGCTAAAGCCCCGCAAACTTCAGTCATCATCCGTGTCGTCTTCCACGTCTATAGCCAGGTCATTGGCATTTATGCGTGCATATCTGCTTCAACATTGTAATACCCAATTCTTGATTTTTTTTTTTTTTGCTTTTATCTGCTGTCTGCTCTTACATTATGAATCTAATCATGTTATTGCCCTATTCTCTTTTTGTTGTTGTTTGTGTTTGAGGCAGGGTTTCCCTGTGTAGCCCTAGCTATCTTGGAACTAACTCTGTAGATCAGGCTGGTATTGCTCACAGAGATTCTCCTGCCTCGGCTTCCCAAGTGCTGGGATTAAAGGCGTGAGCCATCACCGCCGTGTTATCCTACTCTCAACCCTAGAGTAGCTCCCGGTTTACTGCTGAAAATAAACTCCAGTTTTGGGGCTGAAGATATAGCTCAGTTGGTATGATGCTTGTTTAGCATGCAGGAGGCCCAAATAAATCACAAATGGTAGTACTTGACTATAATCACAACATCAGGAGGTTGAGGTAGGAGGTCAGAAGTTCAAAGTCATTCTTAGCAGTACAGCTAGTTTGAGGTCAGCCAAGCGTACATGGAACCCAGCTCAAAAAAAAAAAAAAAAAAAAAAATAGGGAAGGGCCAGTGAGATGACTCAGCAGCCCTTCCAGGAGACCCAGGTTCTGTTCCCAGCATCCACCTGGTGGCTAACAACCTCCTGTAATTCCAGTTCCAGAGGATCTGACACCTTCTGGCCTCCGCAGACACTGAACACATGTAGTACAAGATGTTCACACAAACAAAACACCCATATATATAAAATGAAAATAAAATCTAAAAGAAAAATCCAGGACTGGGTGTAGTGGTGCTTGCTTTTATTCCCAGCACTTGTAAAGCAGATCTCTGGGTTGAAGGCCAGCCTTGTTGCCAGCCTGGTCTACAGCCAGGGCTACACAGAGAAACTCTGTCTCAAAACAAACAAACAAAGAAAAAAGAAAGAAATAGAAAAATCCAGTTCTCATTATATACTTCATGGTTTATATATGATATTTTTGTTTTTCAAGAAAAATTTTCAGTTTCTGGACTTTTTCCTCACTTTCAATTAAAAGAAATAAACATTCTCACTAAAAACTGGATCTCAGGTAAATCTAAGACCACATCTTACCTAGTGAGTTCCAGGACAGCTAGGGTTACATAGAGAGACCCTGTTTCAAAGAAACAACAAAATTAAATAAATAGGCTGGGCATGGTGGCTCATGCCTTTAATTCCAGCACTAAGAAGGCAGAGGCAGGGTCTCTGGAGTTTGAGGCTGGCCTGGTCTACATAGAGAGAGCCAGGATAGCCAGGACTAAATAGATCTTGTTTAAAAACAAAACAAATAACAAATAAACAAATAAATACTGGATCTCAGGAACAGAGAAGGAAAGCATGTGTTCAGCATAAATCATACTGTTTATCTTTTTTTTCTTTTTCTTCTTTCTAATCATACTGTTTATCAACAGTTTAGGAGCAGCAAGCCATTCATTGTTTTGGGACTTTTTTTATATCACTGGTTTTCTGCCATATTTCCAGATTCCAGCCAACAGATTCCAGGGGTCAACTTTGCAAGTAGCTCTCTAAGAATGGGTAGTCTTAAACCTGTTGTGTTAATTCTAATCTGTCCAGATGTATGCTGGAGATAACCCTCTACTGCTTTAATTTTTTTTTTTCATAGAGGGTCTTGCTATGTAGCCTTGGCTGACTTATGTATTCCAGAGTTGCCTCAAGCTCCTTTTGTACCTGCGGGTGAACCTGCCTCCACCTTCCAAATGCTAGGGTCAAGGTGATACATGGTGGTGGGGACCAGTCAAGTGCTCAGTGCAACAGACAAGAGTTCTATCAGCAGGATTAGAGCCCAACCCTTCTACCCTACATTTTTTTCTTCTTTTCATGATCTTTTTCTGATAAACAGATACTTTCAGGTTTAGTGTAATCCTATCTATTTTTTTCCCTCTTTTAAGTTCATCTATCTTAAGAAATGTTTATTCAAAACTCATGGTCTTATATACCTTTTTTAAATTAAAATTTTATTGTTTTATTGTTACATTTATGTATATAATAAACTTGAAATTGAATTTTTATGGATAATATGCAATAAGGAAAGGGTTATTTTCTCTACATAAATAACCAGTTATCACGGCTGGCATAAAAGACTTACTCCCCCGTCATCGTACTAACTTTGACATTCCTGGAATGTCACATTTCTTTAGTTTTTTATCTGTCCCAATCTTAATTACTTTCGCTCTATTAAAAACAATCTTAGTTTAGGGCCTGCGAGATGACTCAGCAGATAAGGGTGATTACCACCTCACCTAAGGATGTGAGTTTTCTGTGTGCTGGTTAATGTTTAGTCAGTTTGACATAAGATACAGTCATTGGGGAAGAAAGAATCTTTTTGTTTTGTTTTGTTTTTTTTAAAACAGGGTTTCTCTGTATAGCTTTGGAGCCTGTCTTGAAACTTGCTCTGTAGACCAGGCTGGCCTTGAACTCACAGAGCTCTGTCTGCCTCTGCCTCCTAAGTGCTGGGATTAAAGGCGTGCGCCACCACCACCAGTAGAAAGAATCTCAGTAGAGAAAATGCCCTCATTGTGTTGGCTTGCACCCTAGCTTGTTGGGTATTTTCTTAATTGATGGGTGATGTGGGAGGACCCATCATACTGTGGGTGGTGCCACCTCTGGGCAGGTGATCCCGGGTGCTATAAGAAAGCAGGTTGAGCAAGCCATGAATAGCAAGCCAATCAACAACATTCCCTCATGACTTCTGCATCAACTCCTGCCTCCAGGTTCCTGCCTTGAGCTGCTGTGCTGACTTCCCTAAGTGTTGGACTACAAACTGTAAAATGAACTAAATAAATCCTTTCCTCCCCATGTTGCTTATGGTCATGGTGTTTTATCATAGCAATAGAAACCCTACCTGTAACACTGTGTAACCCACATTGTTGACAGAGACAACCAAACCCTGCGAGTTGTCTTATTATCTTCATGTGTATACACATTCCCACTCCTACCCTCCTAAAGAAAACAAAACAAAAAAAATTAACATATGCCAGAGTTGTTTTTCTCTCATAATTCTTTTCTGTTAAGGTCTGACTGTTCTTGGTTGGTTGTACTTTGTCTTAGTGAGTTTTTCATTTTTGTGAAGAGACACAATGGCCATGATAATTCTTATAAAGGAAAGCATTTAATTGGGGCTGGCTTACATTGTCAGAGGTTTAATCCATAATCAGCATGGTGGGGCACATGAGGGCACACAGGCAGACATGGTGCTGGAGATGCTGAGATCTGTCTCCTCTGGTCACTGTGAGAGACATTGGCCTGGCTTGATCATTTGAAACCCCCAAGCCCCCCTCATGACATACTTCCTCCAAAAGGCCACACCTCCTAATCCCTATCAAGTAGTGCCACTTACCATTGACCAGGCATTCAAATATATGAGCCTATTGGGACCATTCCTATTTAAACCACCACATACTTCTATGTCAATTTTTTCCCACAATTTCCATATGCTTTTATTTAAATTGATATGTCATGGTAAATCATAAAAAATGTAAATTATAACACATTGAAATTCAACTTTAAGAAATTTTCAAAGCAGTAGCAAACTAATTTTTTGGAGGGGTGGCTATACCAGTTTTGGAATTGCTTTTAAATACATTTTAAGAATTGGACTGAGCAAGACAGTGATGGTGCATGTCTTTAATCCCAGCACTCAAGAGGCAGAAGCAGATAGATCTTTGTGAGTTCAAGGCCAGCTTGGTCTACAGAACTAGTTCCATGATAGCCAGGACTGTTATTTAGAGAAACTTTGTCTCAGAAAACCAAAAAAATAAAATAAAAATGTATATTAGTTTATGGATAATTATCCTTTTTTTTTTGTTTTTGTTTTTTGTTTTTCGAGACAGGGTTTCTCTGTGGCTTTGGAGCCTGTCCTGGAACTAGCTCTTGTAGACCAGGCTGGTCTCGAACTCACAGAGATTCACCTGCCTCTGCCTCCCAAGTGCTGGGATTAAAGGCGTGCCCCACCACCGCCCGGTGATAATTATCATCTTTACATAAACTTTTTCCAGTTGAGTTTTTAGGTTGACCCACAGTCATCTGTTTCATTATAGCATTTGGCTTCCTCCCCTACTGTCCTCTTCTCCTTTTTGCTGATCCTCCTCATCCCCAATAGTCCTCCCTTTTGCTTTTATTTCACGTGTATTCCATTACCTTTCATGGCTTTTTTCCTTCTCCCTGCTTAAGGTCTTTTTCTCCCTCTTGGAGTTATGCTGACATTTCTTAAAGGATTTATTTATGTTATTTTGTGTATATGAGTGTTTTGTTTACATATGTGCACCATATATGTGCGATGCCTGAGGAGGTCAAAAGAGGATTGATCCATTGGAATGGGATTATGGATGGTTTGGAGCCATCATGTGGGTGCTGGGAACTGAATCCTGGTCTTCTGCAAAAGCAGCACATGCTTTTAAATGCTGAGCCAACCCTCCAGTCCCCATTCTATCTCTTTACAGTTTATGAACATGATACACCTTCATTTTTCTAAATGTTCCTTATTTTAGAATTTTATCTAGTTCATTTTAAGAATTTTATTTTGAGACAGGGTCTCACTATAGGCTGACTTTGAAGTCACAGAAGTCCCTTTGCCTCTGCCTACTGAGTATTGGGAATAAAGCAGCGCACCACCATGCCCCAGTATATAAATTCTGTCAATTGGTACTTTTCTAATTTATGGTTAGATTTATGTGCTCATGTGTGTGCATGCGTGTGTGCATGCATTTGTGTGTGTGTTATGCAGATTGAACCTAAGGCTTCATGGATGAATGCTAAGCATATCCCTTCTTCCCAGCCAGTCCCCCGCTGTAGCGCACCATGCCCATCTTTGCTCTATGAGCTACCATACAGTTCGTGAACCGGGCAAGGGGCTGGAGATGGAAACACACAAAGACGCACAGACAGAGACACGGGTCATACTTGAAGCCAAAATGCCCCAAAAATGCCCCCTTTATTGTGTCCAGGGGCAGCTTATATAGGGATAGCCACGCCCCAGCCAAACCCACCAGAAATCACTCCCCTGCCATCAGGAACTCCCGAGGGTCTCTTGTGTGTGTGCCCAGAGCAGCTGCAGGCTGTCTCAGAGCAGAGTTTCCCAGGAAAACAAGTTGTTTACAAGAAATTCAGGATCTGGGGGTTCACTGCTCCCAACACCCCACTTACTTTCATCTTTTGGTGTGTGTGATGTTGCTACTGGGTTTTATTAGCTGCTTGCATGTACATAGGTACAGGTTATTTACCAGAGTAAATACCTACCCTAAGCTATTAAGTATAGTGTATTTTATTTTATTTTATTTATTTATTTTTTAAATATTTATTTATTATGTGTACAATATTCTGTCTGTGTGTATGTCTGCAGGCCAGACCTCACTACAGATGGTTGTGAGCCACCATGTGGTTGCCAGGAATTGAACTCAGGATCTTTGGAAGAGCAGGCAATGCTCTTAACCTCTGAGCCATCTCTCCAGCCCCCAGAATAGTGTATTTTAAAATTCTATTTTAAGAACATAGTTTCTTCCTCTTTCGGGTCTTGGCTCCAAGATGACAAAAAAAAGAAGAAATGATGGTCTTGCCAAAAAAGCCTGTGGCTGTGTACGGTCCATTCACTGCACAGACTGCGCCCAGTGTGCGCCCCAGGACAAGGCCGTTAAGCAGTTGGACACTGGGAACAGTGCAGAGGCTGCTGCTGTCAGACACATGGGTACAGGAAGTGTTTCTATGCTCATGTGCTTCCCAAACTCTATGTCAAGCTGCATTACTGCATGAGCTGTGCTATTCATAGCAAAGTAGTCAGGAATCGATCTTGTGAAGCCTGGGAGGACTGAACACCCCCACCACTATCTAGGCCTGCTGCACCACGACCTCCACCAAAGCTCCTGGATAGAGGCGGCTTTATAAAGACAGAAGGAAAAGACACCTGGGAAAAATAAAATGGGACTTATACTAAAAAAAAAAAAAAAAAAAAAGTTTCTTTAATTTTGTTGTTGCTACATTTGGATTATAATTACTTTAAAATCAAATTGTGCCAGGTCGTAAACCTAAATTATTACCTGAAAAGAAATGGGAGTGTTAAAATGAAAATTGTTTCCTCAAAATTTACATGAATTGTTTAAGTGGTAGAGTTAGAAATAATTAGAAAATCCTGTGCCTTTGTTCCATAAATTGTTTTTTTTTTTTTTTTAAATATTTATTTATTTATTTATTTATTATGTATGCAATATTCTGTCTGTGTGTGTGCCTGTAGGCCAGCAGAGGGCACCAGACCCCATTACAGATGGTTGTGAGCCACCATGTAGTTGCTGGGAATTGAACTCAGGACCTTTGGAAGAGCAGGCAATGCTCTTAACCGCTGAGCCATCTCTCCAGCCCCTGTTCCATAAATTGTTGTGTTTTTTTTTTTCTATTTTTGCTTTTTGAGGGGCCACTACCCAGCTCCTAAATAAATCTTACACAGATGCTTATTCTTAGCAATAAATGCCCGGCCTTAGCTTGGTTTCTTTTTTTTTTTTTTTTTTTTTTTTGGTTTTTCAAGACAGGGTTTCTCTGTGGCTTTGGAGCCTGGCCTGGAACTAGCTCTTGTAGACCAGGCTGGTCTCGAACTCACAGAGATCCGCCTGCCTCTGCCTCCCAAGTGCTGGGATTAAAGGCGTGCGCCACCATCGCCTGGCTTGCCTCTGGATTTTTGTCTTTCTAGCTTCTATATATCCTACTTTCCTCCTTACTCCATGGCTGGCCCCCAGTTTCTTCCCCATCTTCCTGATTTCTCCTTCTGTTTATACTGACTGCCAGCCACGCCTATCCTTGCTCCTGCCTTGCTATTGGCCGTTCATCTCTTTATTAGACCATCAAGTGTTTTAGACAGGCACAGTAACACAGCTTCACAGAGTTCAACAAATGCAGTGTAAACAAAAGTCACACACCTGAAAATAGTATTCCGCAACAGTAATGGTCTTTAATAAATGGCAGTGCTTTTATTTAAAAATACTGCTTGCTAGGCAAAGACTTTTAATGGCTGTTTTAAAATTAGACCTAATGGTTGATTTCTGAAAACAGAGAATGTTAATGCTGATGAATATTGTATTCTAATTCTATTCTTTTAGCATCACTAAACCTGATGTTTCTTTTTTTAATCAGGTGAAAAGGATTCAATGATTTTTGACTGTACTGAATGCTATGACCCAGTTACTAAACAATGGACAACTGTTGCTTCAATGAATCACCCCCGCTGTGGCTTGGGAGTATGTGTGTGCTACGGGGCTATCTATGCTTTGGGTAACTATGCTGTTTGATCTAAGAACAACTACAACTTTAGAGACTTTCCTTACTGGCATAAGAAATTTGCATCTAGATTTAGGGTTGGAAGAGTCAAGGTGTATCTCTGGTAGTTCAAGGCCAGCCTGGTTTATGTAGTTAGTTCCAGGCCGTGGTGAGACCATGTCTTGGGGAAAAAAAAAAAGTATATCTTTTTAGCTTTGTAAGTTTTTGTTTGTTTGTTTGTTTTGTTTTTTAAGACAAGATCTCACTTTGTAGCTCAGGCTGCCCTAGAAACACTGAACTTGCCATTCTCTTGCTTCTCCTTCTTGAGTGCTGGAGCCATCACTAAGGTATTGGCTGTGATAAATGGAGAAGGGGCCGTTACTCTGGCGCTGGCACTCTCACGGTTTACTGCAAACACCCTACACAGCGAGTTCCAGGCCAGCCTGAGATACATAATACTGCTCTCAAAATACAAAACACTAGCACCTAACGCTCAGGGGTCATTGCCAAAGAGGGGATGGAAAGAGTGTAGGTCAGGTTACTGAGACTATCTTCTAGGAATGTCGGATACACTGTAATGTCTCACCAAAATGGCTACTGACACATGAGCTGAAGAAGGGCAGCAGCAGAAGTACTAACATGGATGCAGGGCAGCCCACAGGGCCTCAACTCTAACAAAGAATTACTGGCAACCAAGAGATGCTGAGAGAGGAGAAATAACCTCCCCCAGGAAAGAATACACCAGTTGGTTATCCAATACCAAATGGTCAACCTTGAAAACATACATACAAGTAACATGTAGATTTAGCAGGTTGTACTTATATATTTAGGAATATATATACATATATATATAACTAATAAAAATTTAAAGAAATAAAGAAAGAGTATATAGGAGAGTTTGAAGGGAGGAAAGAGAAGGAAGAAATAATGTAATTATAATTTCAAAAAGTAAAATAATAAGTAACAAATAATAAAAAATAAACTAACTTAAAAATAAGCACAACACAAAAATAAATGGTGCAGAGGCAGAGGCAGGCAGATCTCTCTGCGTTCAAGGCCAGCCTGGCGTATATAGTGAGCTTTAGGCAGCGAGGGGTACACAGTGATACCCTGTCTCAAACAAACCTGTAGAATATTTAGAAAAATGAAAAGCCTTTTTGAAGTCTCTAAATTCCTACTAAATAAGCAGTATACTGTTGTTTGACTTAGAATTGACCTTCATAAGTATTAACAATTTTGAAGGTATAGAAGTCATGTTAAAAACTAATTTGGAGGGGGCTGGAGAGATGGCTCAGTGGTTAAGAGCACTGACTGCTCTTCCAGAAGTCCTGAGTTCAATTCCCAGCAACCACATGGTGGCTCACAGCCATCTATAATGAGACCTGGCGCCCCCTTCTGGCTTGCGGGCACACATGGAAGGAATGCTGTACACATAATAAATAAATAAATAAATATTTAAAAAAAAAAAAACTAATTTGGAGCCGGGCGGTGGTGGCACACGCCTTTAATCCCAGCACTCGGGAGGCACAGGCAGGCGGATCTCTGGGAGTTCGAGGCCAGCTGGTCTACAAGAGCTAGTTCCGGGACAGGCACCAAAGCTACAGAGAAACCCTGTCTCAAAAAACCAAAAAACCAAAAACAAAAACAAAAAACAAAAAAAAAAAAACTAATTTGGTAGACCATGCCTGAACTGAGCATCCAGGAGGCAGAGACAGGCAGATCTCTGTGAGTTTAAGGCCAGTCTGGTCTACATAGTGAGTTCCAGGACACCTTGGAATACATGGTGAGACCTTGTATTAAAAAAAAAAATTAAAGTTAAAATAATAAGGAAAGAATGAATGAAAGAACAAAAGAAAAGAAAAAAATAGTTTTGGGGTAAAGTGTATTAGTGCATATCTTTGGAGACAAGATTTCTCTGTATAGCACTGACTGTCCTAGAACTTGCTTTGTAGATCAGGCTAGGCTTGAACTCTTAGATATATACTTCTGCCTCTGCCTCCTAAATGCTGGGATTAAAGGTGTGAGCCATCATCTCTTGGCTGTTATTTATATCTTTAATCCTAGCACTCTGGAGGCAGATGCAGGCAGGTCTCTGTGGGTTCCAGAATAGCCAGAGTTATGTAGTGAAAATTACAAAAATTTTTAAAAAATTTTGGAAAATTCATGTTTCTCATACTATACTAAAGTTTTCTGTTTGTTTTACTCTGTAATGAGCAAATCTGAACTTTACTTATGATTACATCCCGATTTTTCATGTCAGCTTGGACAGATCACTCTGGTTTCTGTGGACTTACCTGTAATATGAAATGGTTGGATTAGGTGGTTTCTAAAATCTTTGTCATAAATAAAATTCCTTTATCTTAGAAATGATTATTTTTTGTTTTGTTCCAGGTGGGTGGGTTGGAGCTGAGATTGGCAACACCATTGAACGATTTGATCCTGATGAAAATAAATGGGAAGTTGTTGGCAACATGGCTGTGCCTCGCTACTACTTTGGGTGCTGTGAAATGCAAGGTAATGCCTTTATAAGATACTTTTTCTGTTCAGTTACATTCAGCATTTACATTTGGTATATATGTATGTATGTGTGTGTTGGCTTAGAATTGACCTTGATTAGTGTAATAATTTTGAAAATACGGAAGTCATGTTAAAAAATAGATTTGGGCTGGGCGGTGGTGGCGTATGCCTTTTATCCCAGCACTCAGGAGGCAGAGGCAGGCAGATCTCTGAGTTTGAGGCCAACCTGGTCTACAAGAGCTAGTTCCAGGACAGGCAACAAAGCAAGACAGAGAATGCCTCCCCCCACCCAATAAAATAAAATAAAATGAAATAAAATGGTTTTGAGACAGGCCAGCCTGTCATCCAGGCCATGGGCGGGTAGCACTGCTATGATCAACAGGCATGTAGTTGGTAAATGGGAGAGAAGGAGAATCAGAGTGGGTTGTGCAATGCGGAGGAAAGCAGAACTGAAGACACCAAGATGGTGAGGAACAGGCTATTATGGGTGGCCGATGCTACCACTTGGGGTCCAGTCACGTCTGACCTGTGCTACAGCAGCCCAAGGCCTTACTTGAGTCTATGGCCCCAACCTCGGCTGGGATCTGTGTTGGGGTTTGTGACCCACATTACCTGAGAAGGCCTACAGATGCCTGTGGCCTGGGCCTGAGGCCATATTGATGTCCAAGGGCCATGCTGCCACTGGGGGCATACTAATCTGAATGACCTGTGCTGCCAGTCATGGCCATGGTGATTTCCGGGCCTGAGCTGCAGCAAGGGCTGGGTCCATGGCCCTACCATCCTTCCTTGGTCTGTGTTCATGTCTGAGGGTTTGTTACCACCAGGAACCATGGGAGAGCTGGCCCTGACCCTTCCTTGAGGAGTTGGTCCTGATGGAGGCCTGAACTGACCACCTCAGCTACCACCCAGGTTCACATCCAAGGCTTTGAGTTAGTCTACCTCATCTACTCTAAGATCTGCTAGAGTGTGCAAAGGGACAGGAGCTGCAGAACCATAGCCACAGGATCTCCATGACTCAGGGCAACAGCAAGATATCCAAAAGAAGTTTCGGTGAGGGTCCAGTGTTGATGGTGTACCAGAAACTAGAGGTCTTCAACTAGACCAACAACTCATTGCAATAAACATTTGCAAATAAAGCTGTTTGGGCAAAAGAATATACTACTTAATACATTGTAGCTCCCAAGGCCACTAGAACAAATGAATATGTGATGGAGAGGAGGGAAATATGGAGGAGTAGAAAATATTTTTATGTTGTGGGTGAGGCGGACTTAGAAGGACTGTTAAATGAGTGGGATTGGAGTGCATATTGTGAAATTCCCAAAGAATCAAAAGAAAATATGAGAAAAAAAATAGTTTTGTGGAGCCAGGCATGGTGGTGCACACCTTTAGTCCCAGCACTTGGGGGCAGAGGCAAGCAGATCTCTCTATAAAATATATATATATATATATATTTGTATAAAATTCTGTGTATAAAAATAGTTTGAGGGGCGGACAAGATGGCGCAGCAGTTAAAGGAGTTTCCACAATGTCTGACTGGAACCCACACGGTAAAAGGAGAAAACCACCTCCTGCAAATTGTCTACTGAGCTCCACACCTGGGCTATGGCATGCACACAAACTAAATAGGTGTAAATTAAAAAACTAATTGAGGCCCTGTTTTCACAATATATTATAAGATATGTTATTGAAGGATTAATGTTAGTTAATGTAGTTAGTTAATAATAGTAATATAGAAGTTCTGGCTTTTACTTCTTATATTACTGACATTTTATTTGTGTATTGCTAAAATAATGTTGCTGTAATGAAGAAAACTAAGTTAAAACTTCAGATAGAGACTGAGTATGATGGTGCATGCCTTTAAGTCCAATACTTGGGAGGTAGAAGCAGGTGGATCTCTGTGAGTTGGAGACCAGCCTTGTCTACACAGACAAACCCTGTTTCAAAACAAAAACAAAAACTTCAGATAGGTGCTAGAGAAATGGCTTAGTGGGTAAATATGCCTGCTGACAAGGCTAACAACCTGATTTTGATACCCAGGACCCAAATGGTGGGCTGTAATTGTTTTTTGTTTTTTTTTTCTTCTTTGGGGATCTTTACCCTAGGGGTCACATGCCTTTAATACCAGCACTAGAGAGGAATGAATATAAGGTGGGATGAGACAGTTCTATCTCAGTTTGAGGATTTTTTAGAGGCAAGTGCCCTCTAGTGGCTTGGATGCTTTGCTTTTCTTCAGATTGAACCCTAATGTCTGTCTCTGGGTTTTTATTATTCGTGCTACATTTGGAGCTCAATGTTTGGGGTATGAACTCATGAAAAAGCCATTTGCCTGATGCCTTTTAGCCAGTGGCACAGGCTGAACTGCATTGCCCCCCCGCCCCCACCCGGGCTGCACTTGGGACTCCAGCCCCACCTGACCAGGATTTTTTTCTTTTATTCCTCAAGCCTCTCAGTCCCTTGTGTGGTTTTTCAGACAACCAGCTCTCTTTCTCCTCCCTTCCCTCCCTCCCTCCCTCTCTCTCTCTCTTCCTCCCTCTCTCCACCATGCATTGCTGGCTCTCCCTTAACCCCTTCTTGGTCTCCTGCCAAACTAAGTAGCTGCCTTGAAATCCAGTCAGGCCTTTCTACACAACATCAATAAACCTCACATCTTCATCAACATCCTTAGTAGATTTGGTAAGACACTTGGGAATTCTTAAAGGGAGGAATTAGTTAAAAGAGAGAGGTTTGTTTTTTTTAAACCACATTAAAAAATGGGAAAAACTATTATAATGAAGGGATTTGGGTCTCTGTATGATGATATGCTAGACAGATTAAAAATGGAATGATTAAATGAGAGGATATCTAATTTAGATGGGATTTATGTAATATCAGTTATAAACATTATCAGCTTTATCATTTTTTCTTATCATTAAAAAGTTAGCTAATCGAGTGCTAAGATACAGAAAAACCTAATAAAACAGATCATAGATATTCAAATCTAATTTAACGGAGAGCCAATTTCAGCATTGCATTATAAGAATAGAGAGAATCGGCCGGGCGGTGGTGGCGCACGCCTTTAATCCCAGCACTTGGGAGGCAGAGGCAGGCGGATCTCTGTGAGTTCGAGACCAGCCTGGTCTACAAGAGCTAGTTCCAGGACAGGCTCCAAAGCCACAGAGAAACCCTGTCTCGAAAAACCAAAAAAAAAAAGAATAGAGAGAATCAGCCTAACGTCTTCAGACAACCAACCTTAATATATCCAGTAACCTTACAGGAATTGCCAAATGGCAGAGGCTCTATCACAGCTAATTAGACTCCCGGGCCAGCGTTAGATTTAAGGAGATTCAAGGAAGCAATAGTCTCACATGGCATGCATTCACCTTTGGTGAAGAAAATGACTAGTGGTCAGTTTGTAATAGAGTTATCCCTAACAATTAAATAGATATGGAAAAGATGTTTTAGAGCCTGGTCCACAATTACAGTGGAGTACCTGGTTCAGATAAGAGGCTAAGATTATTGAACAGAGTAAAGCTAAAGATAGAGATATTTCCCAAGATCAAATTCATGGAGAAAGAGACTACGCTATTATAGAAAGGCAGGCTGTATATGATGACCACACCCTGGATTTATGTCTGGATTTGAGTGCTTGGGACAGAATTGGAGAAATAGGAAAGAAAATTGAGTGATTTACTAAAGTTTACAAGTCCAAAGAAGCCTTTACCGATTTCTTACAAAGATTGACTTCAGCAGTGAATAGAATGATACCAAATTCAGAAACTAGACAAATCATAATTAAATCTCTGGCTTTTGAAAATGCCAGTTCTCTATGCAAAAGGATAATTAGGCTATTAAAGGCAAGGTCAGCACCTTTGGAGGAATGGTTTTGAGATATAATTAATATTGAATCTCATGGACATGATGATGCATGGATAGGAGAAATGGTTTCCAGAGGTTTGAGAAAAAAATGAAATATCAGATGTTATAATTGTGGCAAACAAGGTCACCTTAAAAGGGATTGTAGATGGGGCATTCCTAGAAACAATTTTTTTTTCTAGGAATAATCTTTTCAGAACACCCCTCCCTTCTGGATTATGCAGAAGGTGTAGCATAGGTAGGCATTGGACTAATGAATGTAGGTCAAGGAGGAATATTCATGGTAGTTCTTTGCCATCAGGAAACTCCATGAGCAGCCTCTTGCAGGCCCCTATGCCTAATCCAGTTCAATCATTTCCTGCCATCATAAAGGAAATTTCTTTCCATTAAAAAAAAAACCCAATAACTATTGTAAGAAACCATAGTGCTCTGGATAATAGAACAACTATAGAAGAAAGAACAAAAAATTCAGGAGAAACCATAAAGGGAGTATTTTAACAAACTTCTCTAAATGAACAAAGACCAAAATTTAAAATATGAATAAATGACATTGTTATTGAAGTCTGTTAGACACAGGTGCAGATATAATAATAATTCCACCATAATCTTGGCATCCAAATTGGTCTCTTTAGGATGTAAATGTTCAGTTTTTAGGGACTGGAACTTTATCTCAGGTAAAGCAGAGTGCAAGATGGACCAGAAGAACAGAGAGGAATAATCAAACCATATGTAGCTAACATAACAATGAATTTGTATGGACATGATTTGTTACAGCAATGGAATACTCAGATTAACATTCCCCCAATCTTAGAATCAAACCATAAATTAATGTATGTTTCTGGGAAAAATATTACAAGATACTATAAAGAACAGTCACCAACTATTCAGTTTGTACAACAAAAATGGCACAGCAGCTGCTAATATTTCAAAGGCACCAACAGCCCAACCTTTAAAATGGTTGACAGACAAACCTGTATGGGTTGAGCAATGACCTTTAACAAAAGGGAAATTGCAGGCTTTAGAACAGCTGATACAGGAGCAATTAGATGCTCGCATATTGAAGAATCAACCAACCCTTGGAATTCTCCTGTATTTTTTGTTAAAAAGAAATCTGGAAAATGAAGATCTAAGAACTCTTTACAAGGTGATTCAGTCAGTGGGCTGTCTACTGTCTGGCATTCCTTTGCCTTCTTTATTGCCCAAAGGATGGCCGCTTATAGTTTAAAAGATTGTTTCTTCACTATACCTATACAAGAAAAAGACAGAAAAATTTGCCTTCACTGTGCCTGCTTATAATAATTCTGAGCCTGCTAAAAGATACCAATGGAAGTTTCTCCCACAGGAAATGTTAAATAGCCTTACTCTGTGCCAGTATTTTGTAAGTCAGCCTTTGGAAATGATATATAAGCAATTTTCTGAATCTATAGCTTACCATTACATGGACAACATTTTTCTATCTAATTCAAATATATATACTTTAGAAAAAAACATTTAAAGAAGTAAAGGAAAATTTATCTTGTTGGGGATTACAAATTACTCCTGATAAAAATGCAAAGAGGAGATTCTATTAATTATTTAGGTTATAAAATAGGTTTACAAAAAATTATACCCCGCCGGGCGATGGTGGCGCACGCCTTTAATCCCAGCACTCGGGAGGCAGAGGCAGGCGGATCTCTGTGAGTTCGAGACCAGCCTGGTCTACAAGAGCTAGTTCCAGGACAGGCTCCAAAGCCACAGAGAAACCCTGTCTCGAAAAACCCAAAAAAAAAAAAAAAAAAAAAAATTATACCCCAAAAGGAGCAAATTAGGAGATACAGATTATAGACTCTGAATGACTTCCAAAGATTACTAGAAGACATTTCTCGTTAGTGGCCAACATTGGGATGGATCCTGATGATCTGATTAATTTGAACAAAACCTTAGATGGTGGCAAGGGTTTAAATTGTTCCAGGGAATTATCAGCTGAGAGAGAACTGACTTTGGTTGAAGAAAAATTACATAAGGCCCATGTGGATCATGTGAATCCAAATCTTTTTTTTTTTTTTTTTTTTTTTTTTTTTTTTGGTTTTTCGAGACAGGGTTTCTCTGTGGCTTTGGAGCCTGTCCTGGAACTAGCTCTGTAGACCAGGCTAGTCTCGAACTCACAGAGATCCGCCTGCCTCTGCCTCCCGAGTGCTGGGATTAAGTGAATCCAAATCTTAACTGCACTCTGGTCATATTACCCTCCAAACATTCCTCTACAGGAATTTTAATGTAGAGGGAAGATGTTATCTTAGAATGGATCTTTTTGCCACATAAACCAAGTAAAAAAATTAAAAACTTATGCAGAAAAGGTCTTTGAGTTAATTCTAAAAGGAAAATTGAGACTTTGTCAATTAGCAGAAATTGACCTGGCAGAAATTATAGTACCTTTAAATAATGGTGAAATTGACAAATTATGAGTAGAAAGTGAACCCTAGAAAAGGGCTTGTAGTAATTTTTTGGGAGAGATTATCAACAACTAATCTCTCCAAAAGCAAGAAATTCAACTTATAAAGAAAACCAACTGGATTCTTCCTTGCACTTTCTGGGACATATCAATAATTGGAGCTACTACATCCTATATTGATGCAAATAAGTCAGGAAAGGCAGGTTACAAAAAATAATCTTTAAGTAAAGTGGAACAAAGCCCTTTTGATTCTGTTCAAAAGTCAGAATTATATGCTGTTCTCATGGTGCTAAGGGAGTTTAAAGAACCTCTCACCACAGTTACCAATTCGCAATATGCAGAATTGTTTTGCATATTGGAACCACTGAATTTATACCAGATGATACAGAATTGACTTCATTGTTTATTCAGTTACAGGATATAATCAGGAACAGGCATCATCCCATTTACATAATGCATCCTATCCCATACTTGTCTGCCAGACCCTCTAGCACAAGGTAATGCAGAATCAATCAATTATTGATTGAACATGTGCTGAAGACCTTAGAATTTCATAAAAAACATAATGTCAATAACAAAGGTTTAAAAAAATTTCCATCAATGGCAACACGCTAAGGAGATTATAAGGAAATGTCCTACTTGTTCTTTGCACAACCAAACACCACTACCTACAGGAAGTAACCCAAAGGGTACTCAAAGGAATGAAATCTGGCATCTGAATGTGTTCCGTTTTGTAGAATTTGGAAAACTAAAATATGTATACCACACCATATCTATTTAGATTATCAATGGGAAACTACTTTGAGTTCAGAAAAGTCTGAATCAGTAATCATACATTTGCTAGAAGTTATGGCCATCATGGGTATGTATACCTGCACAAATAAAGACAGTGTTTCAACATATGTCTCTAAGAAAATGAAACAATTTTTTGCTTATTATAATATAAAACATATTACAGGTATACCACACACTCCTACAGGGCAGGCAGTTATAGAAAGTCACATCAAATTTTAAAGTTAAATAAATAGTGTTAAATAAACAGAAAGGGATAATAAAGACCCCCCAGAAATATATTGCATAATGCTTTATTAACTTTGAATTTCTTTTTTTTTTTTTTTTTTTTTTGAATTTTCGAGACAGGATTTCTCCGCAGCTTTTGGTTCCTGTCCTGGAACTACCTCTTGTAGACCAGGCTGGCCTCGAACTCACAGAGATCCGCCTGCCTCTGCCTTTAACTTTGAATTTCTAAATTCTTTTTTTAAAAAAATATTTATTTATTATGTATACAATATTCTTTCTGCGTGTATGCCTGAAGTCCAGAAGAGGGCACCAGACCTCATTACAGATGGTTGTGAGCCACCATGTGGTTGCTGGGAATTGAACTCAGGACCTTTGGAAGAGCAGGCAATGCTCTTAACCGCTGAGCCATCTCTCCAGCCCCTGAATTTCTAAATTCTAAAGAGAAAGGAACAACAGCTGTGGAGAGACATTGGATAATAGAAAAAAACTACAGAATTAAATCAGCTGGTATACTTTAAAGATGTACTGACCTCAAAATGGAAACCAGTAAATGTGTTAATTAAGGAAGGGGTTTTGCTTTTGTTTGTACAGGAGAAGAAAAGCTATGGATACCATGAAAATTGATAAAGATTTGATTTGAACAAGAAACACCTTAATTAAAAGAGATGATAGTTCATCAAACAGCATGGCCGTCTAATCTAAACTAACCTATAATACTAACAGATGCTTTTCATTTGATCAGATATAACTTGCCAAAACAGAATAGCCCCAAAATTAGGGTTGGGAAGGTTTTTTTTCTGTCTTTTCAGGAGAATAATGGAATCCAGCTAAGGAATCCAAAGATTACTGGACAAATGAGACATCTAAAGAAATGGGACAAATCATCCGGAAAAAAATGTCTCAAGAAAAAGTAAATTGGCCTATTGTTATATCACATTTCCAACAGGATAGAATTTCATAAATCTTCCCAAGTGTTTATTTCTGCTGTTCTCTACAGACATATAATGCAAGTGGTCTTTTTGTAGCTCCAGTCTAATTAAAGATTAAAGCTGGCTTTGGAGTTGGAGTGTGACTCTCCTTCTTTAAATGCAAACATGCTTATTAAAGTGAAATCCGCTGGGCAGCGGTGGCGCGTGCCTTTAATTTCAGCACTTGGGAGGCAGAGGCAGGTGGATCTGTGTGAGTTCGAGGCCAACCTGGTCTACAAGAGCTAGTTCCAGGACAGGCTCCAAAGGTGAGAAATCCTGTCTCGAAAAACATAAAAACAAAAACAACAACAACAACAAAAAAGCCAAAGCAAAATATCTGAGATTAATAGTTGTCTTTTTATCTTGTATTTTATTTATTTATTTATTTATTTATTTATTATGTATATAATATTCTGTCTGTGTGTGTGTTTGTAGGCCAGAAGAGGGCACCAGACCTCATTACAGATGGTTGTGAGCCACCATGTGGTTGCCGGGAATTGAACTCAGGACCTTTGGAAGAGCAGGCTTCTCTGGAGCCATCTCTCCAGCCCCTTATCTTGTATTCTTATATTCCTCCAAATATAACAAATATCCATGACCCACCAAATAATAACCAAAATCCTCCCACAACCCTCCTCTTGGGATGTAGACATGGTTTTCTCGACAGTTTCCTGTTGGCTATGGATGGAGGCATCTTTAGAGGCCCTGAGAAAATGTGAGGTAATGGCTAAGTCCTCGGAAGACCAGCCAGAACCTTTGTGATAGATATCACCTGTCAAATTTCAGGAGGTCTCCCTTTATTAAACTGATCCATATTAACCTGGAACTAATTCACAGCCTCTTGTTTCCGGAATGTGGAAATAAAAGTAAAACTGCTTCTCCAAAGAAATGCATCAAAATCAGTACAATAACAGAGGATTCAGCCTCCCTATTTATTTCTCATCTCACATGGCTTTTTTCTTTTACTCTCTCTTTTAAAGACTATTTTATTTTCAAGCTATTTCTTTCTTTCTATACTATTCATACCCCTTTTCTGTCTTTGTTTCTCAAGCCTACACACATTGTAAAACATACCGGAACCTGCTTAGAGATTTTTCTGTCTGGACTTCTTTTACTGTGTACCTTCTAGCCTTTTTTTTTAATCCAGTAAAAAAAACTTTAAGCTGCCAAGCTACACCTGTGTCCTCTACGCTGCTGTACCAACTGGCTCTGCCTGCCTATCATTTTGTGAGAGCCAAGACTAAAATTTGCATGTGGGTTGGAGGTGCATGACTAGACACTGCATTCAACCTTCCTAGCTGTAGGAAGCTGGTACCTATGCTGCCACAAGCATTTTTTCACTTAGCTTGCCCTGCCAACTGAACAGCAGCACCTCTTAAAGGAGCCACGCCCTTTTTCTTTTTCTTTTATTTTTCAATTTCCTCTGATTCTACATGGAAATATGGAACCACGTTGGAAGCCAAAATGTTGTGGTGTTTTTTGTTGTTGTTGTTTTATTTTTACTCTTTGACTCTTTGTGTTTTGGGGGCGTGCCACTAAGTTCCCAAATAAATATACATAGAGGTTTATTACTTTCTTATGAATGCCCGGCCTTAGCTTGGCTTGTTTCTTTCATTCTTTTTTTTTTTTTTTTTTTTCTGTAGCTTTGGAGCCTGTCCTGGAACTAGCTCTTGTAGACCAGGCTGTCATTCTTTTTTTTTTAACATTAGTTATAAACTGATTGGCGTAGTATCTCAGGCTTCTTATTAACTCTTACAACTTAAATTAGCTCATTATTCTTATCTATGTTAGCCACATGGCTCAGTATCTTTTTCAGTGAGGCAGTCACATCTTGCTTCTTTTCTGTGGCAGGCTCACAACTCACTTGGCTTGTTTCTAGCCAGCTTTTACCTTAAATTATCCTGTCTATCTTCAGACTCTGGGCTTTTACCTTTACCCTATATACCTTTCTTTACTTCTTACTCCATGACTGGCTGTGTAGCTGAGTGGCTGGCCCCTTCTTTTCTCACTCCTTGATCTTTTTTTTTTTTTGGTTTTTCGAGACAGGGTTTCTCTGTGGTTTTGGAGGAGCCTGTCCTGGAACTAGCTCTTGTAGCCCAGGCTGGTCTCGAACTCACAGAGATCTGCCTGCCTCTGCCTCCCAAGTGCTGGGATTAAAGGCATTCGCCACCACCGCCCGGCCTCTCCTTGATATTTTCTTCCCAGATTTTTTTCTCCTGTTTATTCTCTCAGCATGCCAGCCCCACCTATCTTTCTCCTATTGGCTCTTCAGTTTTTTATTAGACCAACAAGGTGTTTTAGACAGGCAAAGTAACACAGCTTCATAGTGTTAAACAAATACAACATTAAATAATGCAACACATCTTTGCATCATGAAACAAATATTCCACAGCATAGACAAATGCTACACATCTTAAATTAATATTCTACAACATTGTAGCCACTAGTAAGTATCCAAATTGGTTTTGAGCCGGGCGGTGGTGGCGCACGCCTTTAATCCCAGCACTCGGGAGGCAGAGGCAGGCGGATCTCTGTGAGTTCAAGACCAGCCTGGTCTACAAGAGCTAGTTCCAGGAGAGGCTCCAAAACCACAGAGAAACCCTGTCTCGAAAAACCAAAAAAAAAAAAAAAAAAAAAAAAAAAAAAAAAAAACAAATTGGTTTTGTACCATCTTTGGTTTAGAGATCCATAGACAAACACACAAATTTTTTATTTGTGTGTTTTATTAAAAAATAGGAAAAGTTCAGATATTCAGAAGTAGCTATTTAGTAAAATATATATTTGAGTGTATTCCATTATTGTCATTTTCTCTCATAACAACATCTAAGTTATTTTTCCAAAGTAGAGAAAAAGTACCAAAGTCAGTTTGTTTGTTTGTTTATTTTAATTTTTTAAAAGACAGGGTCTCACTATGTAGCTATAGCTGATGTCTTGGAACTCACTATGTAGACCAGGTTGGCTTTGAACTCAGAGAGATGTGACTGACTCTGCCTCTTGAGTGCTGGGATCAAAAGCATTGCCACCATGGCAATCTTTTGAATAGAAACTATCTTTTGAATAGAAACTGAGCCCAAATCTTCCATTTTTCAGGTTTAATTTATGTTATTGGAGGAATCAGCAATGAGGGACTGGAGCTTCGTTCTTTTGAAGTTTATGATCCTCTTTCTAAGCGTTGGTCTCCACTTCCTCCTATGGGGACCAGAAGAGCATATCTCGGGGTGGCAGCACTCAATGACTGCATCTATGCTATTGGAGGGTGGAATGAGACACAAGATGCTCTTCACACTGTAGAAAAGTACTCCTTTGAAGAGGTAGGTTGGATGATTTCAAATGTTTAATGTCTTGTTTTCTTTCAATACCTGTTAGATCTGTAGTGATGTATTCTCTTTCACTCATTATTTTGATCATTTATCAACTTATCTCTTTTTTTCTCTTTCCTCTCTTTTGGTTTTTCGAGACTGGGTTTCTCTGAGTAAACAACTTACCTGGAACCAAGCTGACCTTGAATTCTGCCTGCCTCTGCCTCTCAAGTGCTGGGATTAAAGGTGTGCACCACCACTGCCAATCTTTCTTACTCTTTTAAAAGAACCAATTTTAATTATCACTATTTTTAAATTTCTTTTAGTTGCTGTTCATTTTTTATTGAATTATTTCATTTTTACCTTTTCTTTCTTGTGTATTTTGGATTTTTGCCTTTTTCTAGATCATTAAACTAGAAATTGAGATGACAGATTATAAATCTTCATTTTCTTATTTTTAAATTTTGGTGTGGGGTGGGGACTGTAAAGATTGTTCACTGGTGAAGAGCCTTGGCTGCTCTTGCAGGGGGTGACCTAGGGTCAGTTTCCAACACCTGTGTGGTGGTTTACTACTGTCCATACACAGTCTCTTCTTCTAGCACATATGAGTGTGTTTGTGGCTTCCGTGTGTGTTCAGATATCTGCAGAGGTCAGATGAGGACATCAGCCCCCAGGAGTTAGAGGTATAGATGGTAGTGAGCCATTAGATATGAGTGCTGAGATTTAAATTCAGGTCCTCTGGAAGTAGCAAGTCCTCTTAACTAATATCCATCTCTCCAGCCTCTCTTCTTTCCCTTTCATTTATATATTTTATTTTATTACTATTTCATTCTTTTTTGAGACAGAGTCTCACCATGTATTGTTGGCTGCCTGGAAAGTTGCTGTCTAGATCAGGCTGGTCTCCAACTCATTTTCCTCCCGAGGGCTGGGTTTAAAGGCGTGTGCCACCACATGTGGCTTCTTTCATTTTCAAAAAATAACTTCTGGGGGCTAGAGAGATAAAACATCAGCTTAGAGCACTAACTGCTATTCCAGAGGACCTGGATTCTGTTTCCAGCACCCTTATCAGACAGCTTATAACTGTCTATAAGTCCTAGTTCCAACACCCTTTGGCTTCTATTGACACTTGGCCACATGTGGTACACATAAACTCATGCAAGTGAAAACACATACACATCAATAAAAATAACCAAATCTTTTGGTCTTTTGAGGCAGGGTCTCTCTATGAAGCCTTAGTTGGCTTGGAACTCATAGGAATCACCCTACCTCTGCTTCCCTAGTGCTGAGATTAAAGCCATGTACCACCTAGCCAGGACAAATAAATAAATCTTTAAAAAATAAGCCGGGCGGTGGTGGCGCACGCCTTTAATCCCAGCACTCGGGAGGCAGAGGCAGGCGGATCTCTGTGAGTTCGAGACCAGCCTGGGCTACAAGAGCTAGTTCCAGGACAGGCTCCAAAATCACAGAGAAACCCACCCTGTCTTGAAAAACAAAAAAAAAACAAAAACAAAAAAAAAAAACAAAAAAAAACAAAACAAAAAGCCTCAAAACTTTTTCTTTTTTCTTAAAGAGGGTTTCATTATATAACACTGGAAGGCCTGCAATTCCATATTTAGACCAGGGTGGCTTGAACTCACAGAGTTTTGCCAGCCTTTGCCTCCTGAGTGTTCGATTGAAGAAGTATTTCACCCAACCTTAAAAAAAATTTTCACTATGGAAAAAATCACTCCTTGTTCTCAAGCTATACATATATAAGAACTTAATTCTTATAAATGTTATGCATATTATAAACTCTATGTGATGATCCTTGGAATAAATTTTCTATGTTCAAATAAATCTGGGAACTATTATACACTATATTATTTTCTTGGAAATATTAAGGATTTTGTTAGCATAAGTCTTTAAAAACCTCTAAAAGGAACTGGTGAGATGGCCCATGCTCCCAATTTACTCAGGAGATCTTGTCTTTTTATACTTTCTACTTCCCATGTAGATTAGATCTATGTAAGTCTCTCTTAGTGTCTGCATTGTTGTCCTCTGGGATTGTTGTTTGTGGGTTGGCTTTCTTTGCTTTATGTTTAAAAACCACCTATGAGTGAGTACCTGTGATAATTGTCTTTCTGTGTCTGGGTTACCTCATTCAAAATAATGTTTTCTAGCTCCATCCATTTTCCTTCAAAATTCAATCTGTCATTTTTTTTCTGCTGTGTAGTACTCCATTGTGTAAATGTACCACATTTTCCTTATCCATTTAGGTCGTTTCCAGGTTCTGGCTATGACAAACAAAGCTGCTATGAACATAGTTGAGCACATGTCCTTGTGGCACGATTGAGCATCCTTTGGCTATATACCCAAAAGTGGTATTACTGGGTATTGAGGAAGGTTGTTTCCTAATTTTCTGAGAAATCGCCACACTGACATCCAAAGGGGCTGTACCAGCTTGCATTCCCACCAGCAATGCAGAAGTGTTCCCTTTTCCCCACAACCTCTCCAGCATAAGTTGTCATCAGTGTTTTTGATCTTGGCCATTCTTACAAGTATAAGATGGAATCTCAGAGTTGTTTTGATTTGCATTTCTCTGATGACTAAGGATATTGAACATTTTTTTTTAAAGTGTCTTTCAGCCTTTTTAGATTCCTCTGTTGAAAGTTCTCTGTTTAGGTTTATATTTCTTTTTTTACTGGATTATGTGATCTTTTGGTGTCCAATTTCTTGAGTTCTTTGTATATTTTGGAGATCAGACCTCTGTCTGATGTGGGGTTAGTGAAGATCTTTTCCCATTCTGTAGGCTGTTGTTTTGTTCCTTTGCTTTACAGAAGCTTTTCAGTTTCAGGAGGTCCAATTTATTAGTTGTTTCTCTCAGAGTCTGTGCTGCTGGGGTTCTATTTAGGAAGTGGTTCCCTGTGCCATCAGCTTGCTTTCTTATAGAACCCAATATAATCAGCCCAGGAACGGCAGCACCCACAGTGGGATAAGCCCTCCCTATCACTACTAATTAAGAAAATACTCTACAAGCCGGGCGGTGGTGGTGCACGCCTTTAATCCCAGCACTCAGGAGGCAGAGGCAGGCAGATCTCTGTGAGTTTGAGGCCAGCCTGGTCTACAAGAGCTAGTTCCAGGACAGGGTCCAAAACCACAGAGAAACCCTATCTGGAAAAACTGAAAAAAAAAAAGAAAAAAAGAAAAGAAAAAAGAAAATATAGCTAAATCTTAAGGAGGCATTTTCTCAGTTGTCCAACAGGGCAAACTCCAAATTTTGCATTTCTATGTCTCACTGATGTCAAAGGGCCTTTCAGATTTCCAACTTCTTTCAGCTGTTTTGTCTACAACATACTTCTCTCTCTTGGCTGGTTCTGTAACTGGTCTGCAGCTCCCTTTTTCAGATTTCCTGCAACTCTGGCATCTCCAACACCTTGGGATCTAAAGAAATCCAGGCTTTCCCTCCACAGCTTCAAACGTAGCCTCTCTGAGCCTCCATGTAGGGACAACCCTGATACACACTTGGCCTCAGAGGCTAAAGCCACAGAGGATATTCCACAACCCTTTTCCTGTATCTTTGACTCTGAAGCTAGAAGAACATGACTGAAGCTGACAAGTTCTCCTGCTTGATGGGGTTGGAACTTGTCCCTCTTGTTCACTTACATTTGCATCCACTTTCTGTTTTCAATTGTTTCTTTCATTGCTTCATCTTTTCTTTAATTCTTTTTCTCAAGTTTAGAAGCTTAGCATGATGGAGTCTTTTTTTTTTTTTTTTTTTTTTTTTTTTTTTTTTTTTTTCTTTTTTTTTTTTTTGCGTGTCATCCTTGCGCAGGGGCCATGCTAATCTTCTCTGTATCGTTCCAATTTTAGTATATGTGCTGCCGAAGCGAGCACGCATGATGGAGTCTTACCCTGAAGTCACCACTCTCTTTATTCCATTTAACATCAGGCTTTTCTTTAAATTTTTTTTTCTGTCTTATAAACTGTATTAGTCCTGGGGAAAGAGGGACAAGCATTTCCTGTCTTTTTTGTCCATTACTGTTAGCTGTTACCATTGATGGGACTGTGCACACGCTTAGGAGAGAACAGGAAACATGCTTGGGAGAAGACAGAAAGGCCTTGGTCTTGGGCCAGGCACTGAGATGTGCCACAGAGGCAGAGAGAAATTGTCCGGGCATCCAGGGACCAGGGCCTGGTGGATCAACAACAGGTCCAGCGAGTTGTAATTAGCAAAGGAGATCTGGTCGTCCACGATGAAGGCTTTACCTCCCTGGTTCTGGGACGACGGTGTCTGAAAAGGCCTCAGGTGCCCAGGCAGGACCTTCCCACATCATATTTGGTGTAGATGAGGGTGCCATATTTGCAGTGAAGGTCTTCTACCCCATTCATATTCACCTACGCAGTCTCCCTCTGGTCTTTCCTATAAAGCCTGCCCAAAGGATTGGTCCAGGTGCCTCAAGATGGCATTAGAATGCTACAGGGTGAAGTCTCCATCCTGAAACTTGGGAGGCTGCTTATACAGACAGGTGGGCTTGAGCAAGTCTTGCATCCTGGTCTCTTTGGTAACTTCTTCATTCCTTCCAGCTCCGGCCCTGGTCATCTAGCATTATGTGCATGGCCTCACAGCACCTCCACCTGGGAAGTGTCTACTTCCACCTGGGAAGTGTCATGGCTACTGCCTAGAAGGAGACATGGATTCAGTACTGTGTAGACAGTGACAGAGCTTGGGCATGGACGCCTTTTCTTCGAACTTTTTATCTCCTTGAGCACTGGACTTTGCTTTAGTACACTTCTTCATGTTCCTTTCCTCTTAAACTGTATGTTTTATATTTTTCCTTGCCCATGTGCTCCTTTTCCATTGTAGATCTGCATAGAGTGACCACTAGAACCATGTAACACAGTTCAATACTAGACTTTCTTGAAATCTCTGCCAATGCCAATAATCTAAAACTCTTCAATTTATCCTCTGAATGAAAAAAAAGAAATATAGGGCTGGAGAGATGGCTCAGAGGTTAAGAGCACTGACTGCTCTTTCAGAGGTCCTGAGTTCAATTCCCAGCAACCACATGGTGGCTCACAACCATCTGTAATGAGATCTGGTGCCCTCTTCTGGTCTGCAGCATATATGTAGGGAAAACGCTGTATACATAATTAATAAATAAATCTTTAAAAAAAAAGAAAAAAGAAATATAAATGAAAGGACTGGTTAAGAAGAAAGTTTATTGTAGATAAGGGGGACAGTGTAGGTAGAGGCAGAGACATCTGGAAGAGTCCAGAGTAGACATGACCAGACTGAGCTGGGCCATGTAGGGAGGGAGGAGAGAGGGGAACCAGGTGCAGCAGCCAGGATGTCAAAGGTACAAAAAAGGGTGGGTAACCAAAATGTCTGGATTATATAGGGAAGAACCTCTGGGGGAAGGGCAGTTCAGGGTAGAGAGCAGGGTATGCCAGCCATACTCTATTAAAAAAAAAAAAAAGACTGAGGGATGAAGTACAGAAAGTAGCTGTATTCTTCACCAGAATATCACAGGAATGGTCTCTGGACCACCTATCGCTATGTTCTTCCCCTCTGAAACTTGTTGGACTGAGCCATCATATTTTACATTGCTTCCAGCACCACCATCTTGCATGCTCCTACTAGTTATGGCCATTAAACCCAGCTTAAAGCATCCATCTGATTTTCTTTTCCAGAGTCCCAAAGTCTTCCATATTCCTCCAACAAACAGCATGGTCAGGCCTATCACAGCATTACCCCACTTCTTGGTACCACCTTTTGGTTTACTCACTGTTTTAATGCTGTAAAGAGACCACAACCAAGGCAACTCTTATGAAAGAAGTCATTTCATTGGGGCTTGCTTACAATTTCAGAGGTTTAGTCCATTATCCTCATGGCAGAGAGTATGATGACATGCTGATAGGTGCTGGAGCAGAAGCTAAGGGCTACATCCTGATTCAGAGACAGACAGACAGACAGACAGAGAGCACCTAGGGCTGGTATGAGCCCACCCCTAATGGCACACTTCCTCCAACAAGACAACACCTCCTAATCCTTCTAATTCTTTCAAATAGTACTATTCCCTGGTGATGAAACTCAAAAATACCACTTTATGACCATTATTATTCAAGTCAGCACAAGTTCTTTTAACTGCTGAGCCATCTTTCTAGCCATCTAAATAAAAGTTTTGCAGAATCTTTCAAAACTAAAAAGCCCTCTAATATATAAGCTTTGTTTCCTTGAAATTTTGTCATCCCTTTGTTTGAATATATTACTTGCATTTCATGAACTTGGGTTCTCAGATTGCTATCTTAAATAACTCCTAAGCATTTTAAAAACTTATTTATTTTTATTTGTATGGGTGTTTTGCCTGCATGAATGTCTTACATCATATGTATACAGTGCCTGTAGACTCCAGAAAGAGTGTTAGGTACTCTGGAACTAGAGTTACAGACTGTTGTTAGCCACCACATAGATACTGGGAACTGAACCTTAGTCCTCTGCAAAACCAGGCAGTGCTTTTGACCACTAGGCAGCTCTCCAGTCCCTCTACATGATTTCTAGATCATTACCTGATCTTTAGGGTTGTTGTTGTTGTTGTTTGAGACAGAGTTTCTCTGTGTAGCTTTGGAGACTGTCTTAGAACTTGCTCAGTAGCCGGGCAGTGGTGGCGCACGCACCACCACCTGCTCATATTTTATAGTCAGATATATTTAACTATTCTCTAGAATTACTATTTTATCATATCTGCCAAAAAGTTTATTTAAAAATGTTGTTAGCTGAGCAATGGTGGCACACACCTTTAATGCCAGCACTCAGGAGGCAGAGGCAGGCAGATCTCTGTGAGTTCGAGGCCAGCCTGATCTACAAGAGCTAGTTTTCACGACAGGTTCTAAAGCTACAGAGAAACCCTATCTCAAAAAAGCAATAAATAAATAAATAAAAAATGTATATACTTACTTTCTTGGTTTGAATTTAGACATATAACGACTAGGATATATGATTTCAAGGAGATTTTCTTATCATTTTGTGACAGTACTAATGTTAATTCTTTTCTCGCTTTACTAGGAAAAGTGGGTTGAAGTTGCTTCAATGAAAGTGCCCAGAGCAGGCATGTGCGTTGTGGCGGTCAATGGTCTCCTGTATGTTTCTGGAGGCCGCTCTTCTAGCCATGATTTCTTGGCTCCAGGTACCTTGGACTCAGTTGAAGTTTATAACCCTCATTCAGATACTTGGACAGAAATTGGTAACATGATCACTAGCCGCTGTGAAGGTGGTGTTGCTGTACTGTGACACAGAAAGCATAAAAGTTCAAGTAGCATTTGGAAATGTAGGTTCTGACCTGTTGTAAATCAAACTTGTATTTGTGATATGACCCTCTGATTCTTTTGAGGATATGTATTGAATAGATAGATAAGAGTGATTTTTTTCTAAAGTTTGAATGTGAATAGATATGGAATATATCTTAATAAAGAACTCATAAATTTGCCAAGCTTAACAACAATAGAAATGGTGTTTATGCCTTACAGTTATTTAGTTATCAATATAATCCTAATTTTAAATATTGTTTAGAAACTTCTGGGAAATAGTGCCTTTGGCTACTTCTCTAGTGCAGTTCAAGTTGTAATATAGCCTGTATACAATAAATGATCATCTCTGAGACAGTTTAAAAATTTCTATTATAATTCACAATTTAGTCCAAAACATAGTTTCCATGATGTGATTTAACCTATAGAGAAAAGCTAGTGAAACTGTACTTCAATGGCAGGACTTTTTACCATCCCCAAATAAAAGCATTAGACTATTAGGAAGGGCATATAGTAAATATCCATTTGGATTTTGTTTGTTTGTTTTTGAGACAGAGTATCTCTACATAGCTCTGACTGTCCCAAAACTTTCTACATAGACCAAGCCTGCCTCAAAGTCACAGAGATTTGCTTGCCCCTGCCTCCCAAGTGCTGGGATTAAAGGTCTATATCACTATGCCCAGCATATCTAGCTATTTAGATAGGTAAGCTTCTGCTTTTGATAGTCTGAGAGATTTTACCAACTCATATTTTTTGTTTTGATTATAAAAAGTTTTACTTTTTAAAATTTCTATGTATGTGTGTGTGTGTCTACTTGTCTATGTGCACCTTGTGTATACAGATGCCTGCTGAGGCCAGAAGAGGATGTAGTGTCCCCTGGAACTGGAGTTAAGGTGCTGCCTGATGTGGGTGCAGGGTACTGAACCTTAGGTCCTCTGAAAGAGCACCAAGTGCTTCTACCTTTTGAGCCATCTCTCTAGTCCCCCATGATGACAGTTGAGTTTTTTTTTTGTTTTGTTTTGTTTTTTTGTTTTTTCGAGACAGGGTTTCTCTGTAGCTTTGGAGCCTGTCCTGGAACTAGCTCTTGTAGACCAGGCTGGTCTCGAACTCACAGAGATCTGCCTGCCTCTGCCTCCCAAGTGCTGGGATTAAAGGCGTGCGCCACCACTGCCCAGCCTATCTGACACCTTCACACCAATGCACATAAAATAAAGTTAAATAAAAATGTTTTACACAATATATATAGTGTTTTACCTGAAGTTTTGTCTGGGATTTGGCATTATAGATGGTTTTAAACTGCCATGTGATTGCTGGGGTCTTCTGGAAGAGCAGCCAGTGTTCCTAACTGCTGAGCCGTCTCTCCAATCTTTAGAGAAGTTCTTGATTGAAACAGTGTGCAATGGGGATAAGAATTCCCCAGGCATTATTATGTGCTTAGAAGTTTCTTCTTTATTTTCTAGTCACCAAGATTATGTTTAGTTTTAGGAAGAGGTGCTTTTGTTAGATTGCTAAGCTTTGTTTTACTTGTACTTGGATAAGCCTATGTAATAGCTTAGTATAGTGCTACTGCCTGGTGGCTTGGAGAAAGATGAATTGTAGTTACAGCTTTTTATGTTTTGTTTTTTGTTGGTTTTGATTGTTTGTTTTTGTTTTGGGGATAGTCTCACTATGCAGCCCAAGTTATCCTTGAACTCTCAACAGTCTTCCTGCTTCAGCCTTGTGAGTGTTGGGTAACAGGTATGAGCCATCATACTTGGCTCAGTAGGTACACCTTTGAGCATCTTTAATCTGAAATCAAAGAACTTTTGAATGCTGACACCCAATGCAAAAAAATACTTTGAACTTGTTTCATTTTTTATTTCTGATTCTCAGAATAGGGATGCTCAGCTGATAAATGCTACATAAATAGTCTAAAACTTGGTGTATTATAAAGTCCAAAACACTTCCAATCCCAATCATTTCAGATCTTTATCAAGGATTTAACCTGTACATGTGGAATTTTTATAGACAAATATTGTGAGTTATAACTACCTTGGATCTAAAACTGCTTCTGGATCTTGTTTCCCCTGGTATCATTTTTTTTTTTTTTTTTTTTTTTTTTCCCGAGACAGGGTTTCTCTGTGGTTTTGGAGCCTGTCCTGGAACTAGCTCTTGTAGACCAGGCTGGTCTCGAACTCACAGAGATCCGCCTGCCTCTGCCTCCCAAGTGCTGGGATTAAAGGCGAAGAGTATTCTTTTCATGAAATGTGACTTCATATTTCCAAGACTCTAATAGAAGATTTTTCAATGTCTTTTATTGTTCTCAATATAATTCAAACCCTGAAATGTTTAAGTAGATGACTATACAATTCACAAAAAGATGATGTAAACTAACCTCATATGACACAATAAAGGATTAGGTTTTTCAAGATGAGTTACTTAGAAAATAGTATTTAGAATGCCAGCACTTGGGAGGCAGAGGCAAGCAGATCTCTGCGAGTTTTAGGCCAGCCTTGCCAACATATCAAGGTCCAGGACAGCCAGAGTTGTTAGTGAGACAAACAAACAAACATTTTTTTGTGTGTGTTGTTTTTCAAACAGGGTTTCTCTGTGTGGCCCTGGCTGTTCTGGCACTTGCTCTGTAGGCCAGTCTGGCCTTGAATTCAAAGATCCACCTGCTCTTGCCTCCTGAGTGCTGTAATTAAACATATGGACCAACATCACTTGACTAAAAGAAGTAATTTTTAGAAATGAAAAAAAAATGGCCATGAAGAATAAATTCCCACCAGTGGGAGGAAAAAAAGAGCCAAACAAGGAACCCAGGTGTGATGCTAACACGCAACTGTACAAGCGAGAGATAAAGGGCTCAGGCTCAGTGGTCAAGAACATGTATTGTTAGCCGGGCGGTGGTGGCGCATGCCTTTAATCCCAGCACTCGGGAGGCAGAGGCAGGCGGATCTCTGTGAGTTCGAGGCCAGCCTGGTCTACAAAAGGACAGGACAGGCTCCAAAGCCACAGAGAAACCCTGTCTCAAAAAACCAAAAAAAAAAACAAAAAAACAAAACATGTATTGTTATGGACTCAAGTTTAATTCCCAGCCAGACGCTGAGAGGCTCAGAACTGCCTGTCTGTAACTCCAGCTCCAGGGACTCCAATACCCTCTTCTGGTCTCTGAAGGCAGTATTCCCTGTGAACACATGTCCCATAGGCAGTGTACTTTGTGAACATATGTCCCATGACATAACTGAAAAAAACCTGCAAGTTTCCAAGACTTACAGTCAAGTAGCAAATAATATCAATAATGTAGTTTATGTGGACTTTTCAGTTCCACCAGCCACTCCCCAAATAATCACACAGAGACTTAATATTATAAATGCTCAGCTGATAGCTTAAGCTTCTAGCTCTTATAAATTAGCCATTTCTATTAATCTATGTGCCCCAGGCTCATTTTACCTCATGTACTTACTTCCCATCCTGCTTCCTCTGACTCCACCCTTCTCCCCAGCATTCTCAGTCCCAAAAATCCTGCCTAGCCATCAGCCAATCAGCTCTTTATTAACAATGAGGGCAACACGTCTTCACAGTGTACAGAACAGAAGGATTATTCCACAGCAAAGTGGTTTTATTTTTCTACTTCACCAAGACTTTTGGGCCCTTTTTCTGGATAAATGCTTTTAAGTATTAAAGTGACTCCAAATGAGAAAAAAGCCACTAAAGTACTTACTATCCTCAAGGCTTTGAACCAGTGGGGATAATGTGGCAAGAGGAAAAGTTCATTGTGTAATGCTATGCCTAAACCCATTATTACTGTGACAGTGGCTTCACTGAGTCTTTCAGAAAAGAGGACAGCTACCCATGAAAACAGAAGAGGACTCATACTACTAGCTAAGTTAATGTAGTCTGGTTTGGCTGGACTGCTTTCTGGCAGGGCAAAGCCCCATCTAACCCCTCCCAAGAAAGCTAGGAAACCGGCTCCATAAGCCACCTGAGTAAACGCTAATATGGGGATATAAGACTTTGTTATGACCATGGTGAGTGGTGGAGCAATAAAGGGGACTAACCCCACCAGACTTATGTATAATGCTGGCTTTGGGCTATCAGGTAGGTAAGTGATGCTGCTTGGTGTCCTGGAGGAAACAACTGCTTCCTTCTGCTGTCTTTTAAAGTTGCACGGTGATGCATGATAGCATTGTATCTTGTTCATACACACTTGAAATGATGTCGAAAGCCAAGTCCTTGGCGACAAAGGGGAAAGGTTCTGCTGAAACGATGTCTTGGGAGAAAGTACATCTATTCTGCTGGCTCTGAGTCTCACTGTAAAAGGGTACTTTAGCAGCTGTAAAGGAAAAACAACCAGGAGACAAAGTTTAAAAATAAGAACATGTACACTGACATGCATACAGGCAAAACCCCATACACATATAATTTGGGGGTTAGAAAGATGTCTTGATGATTTAGAGCACTGACTGTTCTTACCCATTCTACATGGTGGCTCACAACCTGCCGTATTTCTAGTTCCAAGGAGATCGGACACCCTTTCCTTGCCTCCACATGCACTGTATACAATGGCACATTTATACACATTAAAAATAAATCTAGCCAGGCGGTGGTGGCACATGCCTTTAATCTCAGACAGAGGCAGGTGGATCTCTGTGAGTTCGAGGCCAGCCTGGTCTACAAGAGCTAGTTCCAGAACAGGCTCCAAAGCCACAGAGAAACCTTGTCTCGAAAAACAAAACAAAATAAAAAAATTCTAGCAGCTCCACGGCCTTGCTCATGGAGAGTTCCAGTATGGAGGCCCACATTAGTGATGCCCACCACAAGCCCAATAGACAAATGGGGGACCCTTCCTCGGAGAAGCTTAGCTCTCCACCTGTGTCCCCATGGCCTCAGAATGAAATCTGTGAACCTATCGTGCTCCACATGGAAACCTGGGTGGCAAAAAGGATCTTTGGCCCAACACAACCCTCAGTCCCATTAGAGCCGTTCAATGGCAAGATTTGGTTGACAGTGGACACTGTCGACTCTGGGAACGTAGCTGAAATCAGCATATATGGGAACCCTCTCTAAAGCGTCAAATGAAAAATGTTCACTTGCACATGGAAGCAAACCCTAAGAAGAGCTTGGACAATGAAAGAACTTGAGGAATTCTTGACGAACCGTTCCCCAAACTCAAACCACCCTCAAGAACCGAGGCAAGAGGCACTTGCTGACTGACAGGCAGACCTGTTTTCAGCCCGTGAAGGTGAAGAGAAACAGATTCTTAAAATTTGTAGAACTATTCAAATATAAAAATGACCTCTTTTTGGCCTGTTATTTTCATCACATACAATAAAGCAAACTTATAACCATCAAAAAAAAAAAATCTAAAAGGAATTTTTTTAAAAAAGGAATTATTTAAAAATTAAAAAGGAACAGCTATTTAAGAGTCTTGGTAAGCCTTCAAAAACATGCTAAGAATGATCTCATGTAGGCCTTTATTCCTTTTGTCTCCAAAAGGAGAATGCTTTTCCTTCAGCTACCTACATGGCCATTCCTTCATTTCTGACCCTTCTATTTATGTTATAAAATCCTGTCTATTATTTTCTGGTAGGACTTATTCTCACTTGTGTGTGGGTGGGTGCCCTTAGACTTCAAGTCTTTTAGAGCTGGAGTAACTGGTTGTAAAACCATCCAACATGGGTGCTGGGATCAAACTAAGGCCCCAGCAGGCAAGGCCGAGCTATCTCTCCTGTTCCTTTTTGTTGTCGATATTCCCTGTTCTTCTTCTGTAATGTATAGTTCTCCACAACAGTTTCTACTTGACATAGCAAATATTTTACTTATGCATAATTTACTCATTGTTCTCCTTCCTCACTAGAATACATGAGGTGTGTGTGTATGTATTTTCCCTAGTCAGACAGTTATTGACAAATAGTGCTCAACTAACCTTTGAAGAGGCTCCAGAAAATTTCCGGATGAAGGGAAGCATACTGGTCTCTATTCAGTCTTGTTCCAGAAGATGCAGTGCTGATTAATATAGTCTGCAGCTGAGTGGGATAGCTGAATTTGAAGCAAAGGTGTTTATACAGAAAACAACGTATCACTTTCTTGTCCTCATTTTATGCATTAATTTTACAAAATAATAAATCCTAAGAATCTCTTCAATAGAACATGATTTCTTTTGAAAAAAATTCTCAGAGTAACATTAAGGAAATACGACACCCCCCCCCCCAATTCTAGTTTTGGCTGTCCAAAAAGAGCAATGTGCAGAAACTGAATATCTGGATTTAGTAAACATCTTTACCACTTCCTTAGGTGCTAGTCTTATCTTTAAAACTCACGGTCATAACTTTTGTTCCCATTAACTATCGTCTTTAATTATTGTCTACTTCAGAGCTTAGGAATTACTACACTTACAATAATGATAGCAGCCACAAATATAGCTTAGGTGTGAACCAGGCAAGGTAACTACATGTTTTACATATATTAACTGTATACCTTTTAGAACTCCGTAACGCCTGTACCACGTTATTTTCCAATTGGGAAATATTTAAAGAAAGTGTTAGGCTGAAGCCTAGAGTCGTCAGATCATGCGGATTAAGGACAGAAAGCCCAATCTACGTGAAAACGATCAAATATTTTCATGTCAATGCAATAAGCACACTGAGCATCTCAAGCCATTTTTGAGATAGGAGCGGAATTTAGGAGCAAGGATTCTTGAGACGCCTAGGATGACAATACATCTACTATTTACCAGCCCTTAGTGACCCCGCCCCCACCTCCTGCCCAAAGCGTACCCTTCACAGTCCTTAATACATACTTGCCACCATCACGCGGCGGAAGATCTGAACAACAAATTCAACCAGAAAGAGAACTTCCGGCCACTGGAATCACACAACCCCACTTCCTGAGATCAGAAAAATGCGTCCGGGTGGGAACTTACTACAGCAAGTTCCGACTCTCCTCTTTCCGTTTGGGGGCGCTTCCCTCCCTCAATTATTTTATATTATTTTTATATTTGGGTGTGTTCGTGTACTTGAGTGCATGTGCCCACTAAGATCAGAGGTGCGGATCTCCTACGGTATAGTTGCTGGAAGCTCAACTGGAATTCTCTGTAAGAGCAGTAAGCGCCTTTAATCACTGAGCAGCCTGCAGCCCCGGGGATTAGTTTAAAATTTAATTTTGATTGGTGTTGACTTCAAGGTACTTTACTAGTCTCTATTCCAGGATTCGTAATATATCTAGCAGTTCAGGAAGGTAGGGTACAATTTCTGAAACAATCCCATTAATGGTAGCGGAAAGAGGTAGGAGACTTCGAGTTAGACCAATTAGTATCCACGGAATTTTTTTTTTAAGACAAGATATTAGTGTGTTACTCTGCTGGCTTGGAACGCTTAACTTTGCGAAAAACAACGGGGCTTTGCAGAAATGAAAAAAAAAAGTCTTCCTTTTTTTTGCATTTGAGTCCTTTATTACTGTGTTTACTTCCACTCTCTTTACTGTAACTAAGAAGAGAGGCTTGGGCGCAAAATGCACACTGAATTAAGGTGTGGCGTTAAGGGCCTTGGATGTCATCCAGGAAGTCTTTTTTTAAAAAAATATTTAGCCACTGTGCGATTTCGTGCCTCCCATCTGCCGTCAGTCAGCCAAAAGAACAGGCACCAAGCAATCTGAGCGTTCTTGGATCTTTGTGCAAAAAGCTGAAAACAAATCGGAGCTCATTTACTTAGGGGCCCACTGTGGCCAATTCCTCCACTCCTCTAGGTACTACAACATGCAGAAGTTTTAGGTTCTAAAAGTGAGAGACGCGGCTGGCTACCGAGGCCTTCACATTTATTCACTTCTCTGGTCTGGTTGCACCGTCTTTTCCTGTCGTCCAATACCCAATGGAGTGTTAATAGGCCCAGGAGTCTTATTAGCAAAGACCTGGCTGGACCAGAATTCCAACCTGCGCCCGGGTGGTTCCTTGACGCCTGCAATGCCCAAGAACTACAACTCCCGGCGGGTAGCGCGCCCGACACCGCTGCGCATGCTTCTAGTGCTGGGGGTCTATGGCACACCAAGGGCCAGAGTCTCAACGACGCGCACACGTGAAAGGAAGAGCGAGAGGTGTGCAGGGGTCGGAAAACACGCCCTTCCGTAACTGCTTTGCTAGTTCTGGTAGTTAGCGAAGTATCTGGCTTACGCGTGAGGTGTGAGAAGGCGAAGAAAGAATGGGCGGGGAAGAACTGGTACAAATAGACCCGCCCATGTTCACGTGCTCCCAGGCCGGAGTCCCGGCGGGGAGCTTTAAGGGGAAGTGCTGAGCACGGCTGGTCCCCGCCTCACGAGCGGCGCGAGAAAGGCGAAAGGCTTTGCGGAAGGGCGAGCCGGCCACCCCGCTGTCGCGCTGAAGGGCGCCGGGGTGGGGCGGGGCGGGGCATTACCACTGCGGGAGCGGACCAACGTTTCCTGAGCGAGCGGCGGTAGCCCGCGCTGGGTCACCGAGGCATGGTGGTGCGCCTGTGCGTGCGCCTTTGCTAGTGGGCGTGTGGGAGGCGGGCCGGAGCGGCAGGGGGCGGGTCCAGCTGGTCGCCGCTCCTCCTCCGCCCGCTCTGCCCCCTCCTGAGCCTTGTGGGCCGGGCAGCCATTTTGGGAAGAGCTTTGTTATGGTTGTGGGCTAGTCACCTCTGCTGGTCGGAGAAGCCGGGGACGCCTTCTTAGACGTCGCGACTCGCCCTTGACCGTAGCCCCGCCGCTGCCGGGTGAGTGCGAGTTCTGCACATCGAGCAGAAGTGGCCCTCGAGTCGCCCCGGCACGGGCTCTGCCGGCCGCCCGGCTGGCCGTCTAGGAAAACTAGTTGGAAGAAGGTCTTGCACAGGTGGTTGGCGTAGGTCCGCCCGGGGTGGGCGAGAGGAAGTGGGAGTCGTCTCGCTGGAACGTCCCCCTCCCCCCAACGGGAGGAGCCTTGCACACTAGCGTCGCCGCGGCGGTTCCAGAGCGCTCCGACTTCAACTTCGGTTCTGGGTCGGAAACGCTCACCTGCGGCTCCGGCTCCTTTCCAAGAGTTCCGGCTTGGTGGTGGTGGTGGTGTGACTTCGTTAACTCCTTTCCTTCCCTTTCCTTAAAATAAGAGCCGAAGGCTTCTGTTTTCCAGTTAAGAGAAACTTAACGAGGGAAAAGTCGTGTAAGTCAAGAGTGGGATATCTAGGGGAAAGGGAACTTTCACGCCCTTGAGTTGGGGTTCTCCGGGTTAGTGAGACCTTTTCCTTCAGATCGTCTTACCAGCCCGCTACCAAACTCCGTCTCGTTGGGAAGGAGGACTGATTGGTTTTGAAGTGGCTTGAATAGTCATTTTTATTCCATGCTAAATCTCCCCAGCCTATAAAATTTTTAAAAAAAATACTGACTCTAAAATGGCTGTAGCCTGGGGAAGTACCCTGTTTAAATGCTTAAATACAATAACATTTCGGTCGTTTTTTCACTATGGGACGTTAACTGGCCCTTGTTGCAGTTGGCCTCTTTGGAGCGGGTAGGTGAAAACAAAGGTGAGGTTCAGGAAGTTTACTTCTAAAGTTTACATAAGAAAGGGTGCGGTTTTTTGTTTTTGTCTTTTTGGTAGTAGCGAATACTACTGAAATTGTGCTGTGGTACCAGTTTTGTGTGCCCATTTTGTGATCTGAGGTTAGTTTGTATAATGTGTTGAGTAGTTTAACTTTGATATCTATTGCTTACTTGGAAAACCTGAAGTTAGTTCATGGGTTTTTTTTTTTTTTGCTTAGTAATAATCGTTTTCCTCTGTAAATCTCATATAAAAACTGCGTGTTTGATATCAGCAGACCGAAATTTGTAGTTTGTTGGAGATCTCCTGTTTTTTAAAGGTCGTTTTCACCTCATTCCATGAAGGGTATGAGGTGTGTATAAAGTAACAATTTTGCAAATGAAATAAAATAGAAAAATGATTTTGCAAGTGAAAACCTTCAGGAGTGGAATGCCAGGTGGTTGTACCTTTAAAAAAAAGTTCTCTTTCTGTTGGCTCAAAACAAATAGAAACAAGAGCAAATTTTAGTTTTTGGAAAGGTGTGATTGAACTGAAGCTGTTAACCTATTCGAAAAATAAAATCGAATGCTAATTGTGAATGGATCGATAAAATCCATTCACAAGATAATCTGATCTTCCAGAGAGTTGGTTTCAATTACTTTCATACATTCTTTCAAACAGGAAGTTTTTTGTCTTTTTTTCCCAGGAGTTTTATTATTTTATGGGTATGGATATTGTGCCTGCATGTATGTCTGAGTACTGTGTACAGGTATGTGCAGGTCCTACTGAGGTCAGAAGAGGGCATTGGATCCCTTAGCAATGGAGTCGGGCAGTTGTGAGTCCCATGTGGGTACTGGGACTCAACCCTGGGAGCTCTGGAAGAACTCTTGTGTTTTTTTATTTTTATTGTGTTGTTCTTCCAAGAAAATCATGTTAAGTTCTTCCAGAAGTGATAAGTTCTTGCGTTCTGTTTTGACAGTATTTCTTACAGCCCTCGGGGGAGGCCTCACTTGAAATTCACCTGAACTCTACTTCTGAGGGGCCCTTTGTCCCTCTCGACATTCTTTCAGTTGATTATGGTATGCTTTCAGAGTTCTTAAAATTGGGGAAAGGGAATGGGAAGCCTTTATTTTGAATTAACAATTTTTAAAAAGATTTTATGTGTACAGTGTCTGCCTGTATGTATCCTATAGACCAGAAGAGGGCACCAGATCTCATTACAGATGATTGTGAGCCACATGAGATTGCTGAGAATTGAGCTCAGGTCCTCTAGAAGAGCAGCCAGTGCTCTTAATCTGAGCCATCTCTCCGGCTCCTAATTTAACAATTTTTTTCTTTTGGATCTTTCTAGACAGGGTTTCTCCGTAGCTTTTGGTTCCTGTTCTGGAACTAGCTCTTGTAGACCAGGCTGTAATTTAACAATTCTTATCTTTGATTATTTAAAGTCTTAGTTGAAGAGAAGGGTACATTCAACCATTTCGATATATGCATGTGATAAGAAATCTTGAAATGTATTTCTCTCTGTGTGTATACATGTATAAGTATATACATTTTTGGGGGGACAGAATCTCAGTATGTAAAGCATTGGTTCTCAACCTTCCTAATGCTTCAGTAATTACTAATTTCTGAATTTGTACAGTTCTTCCCAATACAGTTCCTCATGTTGTGGTGAGCCCCAACAATAAAATTTTACTGCTGCTTCATAACTAATTTTTTTCTGCTGTTATGAATCATTATGTAAATATCTGATGTGCAACCCTCATGGAGTTCATGAGCTCCAGGTTGAGAGCCACTGATGTAGAGCCATGCTGGCCTGGAACTCATAGAGATCCATCTTCTTCTACCTTTCCAATGCTGGAATTAAGGGTATGCACCACCACACCTAGCTACTTTTTGTTTTCAATGTGGGGCATTGAATTTAGAGTCTAGTGCATGCTACAAGCATACTATCACTGTTCTATATGCCACCAATTTATTTTTATTAATTTATTTTATTATTTAACCTTATAAATGTTTTGCCTGTATGTATGTATGTGCACCACATGTATGTATGATATCCTTGAATGTCTGAGGAGGGTCTTGGATCCCCTAGGACTGGAGTTACAGTTGGTTGTGAGCTACAATGTAGGTTCTTGTAATTGAACCCAGGTTCCTCTGCAAGAGCAAGTGCTCTTAACCACTGAGCCAAATCACTAACCCCTAAAATTTATTTACTTATCTATCGTTTTTTCAAGGCTGGGTTTCTCTGTATAATCCTGACAGTTCTGGAACTACTTCTTTAGACCACTGACCTCGAACTCAGAACTCAGACAGCCACTTGCCTTTGCCTTCCAAATGCTAGGATTAAAGTCATGTGCCACCGCCACTCAGTTCTGTGTAGTTTTAAATCTTCATTGAAAGTTAAAACAATTCACAATCTTCTTTCAGAAGATAACTTATCTTAATTTTATGGATTAAGACCAATGTGTCTGTGAGAGGCTGCTGCCCCAGGTGTTTTTTGTTTGTTTGTTTGTTTGTTTGTTTTAGGCAAGGATTTCTCTGTTTAGTTCTGGCTGCCCTGAAACTCATTTTGAAGACCAGGCTGGTCTCACAGAGATCTACCTCTGCCTCCCAAGGGCTTGGATCAAAGGCATGTGCCACCATGTCTATCTCAAAGTGCTTTCTATTTATTGGCTTAATTACTTTGTGATGATAATGTGGGTTTGGTTTTTTTTTTTTTTTTTTTTTTTTTTGCTTGTTTGTTTGGGTTTTTTGTTTTTGCTTTTCTGATACTGAAGATTGATTGAACTGAGTGCTTTTTAGATGATAACCAAGCACTCTTAATTGTATCCTTAATGTTATTTGAGACTAGGTCTCATTAATTTGCTATAGCAGGTCTTGGACTGTGAACCTCCTGCTTTGCCTCCTCCTAAGTAGCTATGATATCATGTGTACAACATCATGCCATGTTAAGCAGATGTTTTATTCTTTACTTTGCACATTTGTCTACTAGCCAGTTGAGGCCACAAAAACCTAAGTGGACGGTCATGGTGCTTGACTTGCTGCATCTCTGTGTGTGTGTGTTGTGATCTTGTTAGTTGGTTGAGGGTTTTTGTTCTGTGTGTTTTGTTTTGAGACCTGTTCTCACTCTGTAGTCCTGGTTGGCTTGGAATTTGCTGTGTAGGCATTAGTTGGCATCAAACTCCAGAGATCTGCCTACTTCTGCCTCTAATGCTTGAGTTAAAGTACATTTGACCTTAGTAGGTTTTTTGTTTGCTTAGTTTTGCATTGATGGAGGTTGGGCTGCTTGCCTTTAAACATGAAAGTCAGACTGTTGTAATATTAAGGGTCATGAACCATTTTAAAGCATCCTGAGATGAGACAAAATTTAGGGTGGACAAAATAGCTGTCACGCTTGAGAGGACCTGAGCTTGATCCCTGGAATCTGTGTGGATGTTAGGAAAACCATCTCTAGTAATTGTACTTTGATCTCCACATACATGCTATATAATACAAAAAGAGAAAAGACAAATTTGAGCTGGGGAGATGGCTCAGGGCATGAAGTATTTGCCTTACAAGCTTGAGGATTTGCATTTATAAAGCCAGAACTCATGAAACCATTTCTAGTCTGCTGTCCAGTGTTCCTACAAGGAAATGGGGAACAGGAGAATCCCTGGAAGTACATGGACATAGTAGCCTGGCAAATGTAACAGCAAATGAGACCCTGTCTCAGACAAGGTAGAAGACATGGACTGACACTGGAGATTGTCCTCAACCTCTAGTGTGCAGTGGCATATATCCACCTGCGTTCACAAGAACACACACACAAACCACATTCACAGACATATTTTTCTTTTTTTTCTTAAAGGGCACATTTGGTTTTGTGTCTTTTTATACAAGTGGGAGGGAGGCTTTTAGTACACAGATAAGATAATATTTATAAGTCATTGTAGTTGGTACTATTTGGCATTTGTTTAGCATGTAGCTGTTTGTGCTGGAGATCTAAAACCCCAGGTTACTTCCAAATCAAACCCAATGATTTCTGTTTGCTACTGAAGTCTGACTCAAACAAAACTAGCCACAGTCAAAGAATTAAAAAAAAAAAAATGGTTCTTAGACAGGCAACTTTGGAAGGCAGAGGCAGGTAGATCTCTGGGAGTTCAAGACCAACCTGGTCTACAAAGCAAGTTCAAGACAACTAGGATTGTCACATAGAGAAACCCTGTCTCGAAAAATCAAAAAAAAAAAGCCCTTTTGGCTCCCTGAGCAGCACCATGGCGGTCGGCAAGAACAAGCGGCTGACGAAAGGCGGCAAGAAGGGAGCCAAGAAGAAAGTGGTTGATCCATTTTCGAAGAAAGATTGGTATGATGTGAAAGCCCCGGCCATGTTCATTATTAGAAACATTGGAAAGACACTAGTCACAAGGACTCAAGGAACCAAAATTGCATCAAGGGTCGTGTGTTTGAAGTGAGCCTTGCTGATCTCCAAAACGATGAAGTCGCATTTAGAAAATTCAAGCTAATCACTGAGGATGTTCAGGGCAAAAACTGTCTAACTTCCACGGCATGGATCTTACCCGGGACAAAATGTGTTCCGTGGTCAAAAAGTGGCAGACCATGATTGAAGCTCACGTTGACGTCAAGACAACCGATGGTTATTTGCTCCGACTCTTCTGTGTTGGTTTCACTAAAAAACGCAACAATCAGATCCGCAAGACCTCATATGCACAGCACCAGCAGGTCCGCCAGATCCGGAAGAAGATGATGGAGATCATGACCCGAGAGGTGCAGACAAATGACTTGAAGGAAGTGGTTAATAAACTGATTCCAGACAGCACTGGGAAAGACATAGAAAAGGCTTGCCAGTCCATTTATCCTCTTCATGATGTCTTCGTTAGGAAAGTAAAAATGCTGAAGAAACCCAAGTTTGAATTGGGAAAACTCATGGAGCTCCATGGTGAAGGTGGTAGTTCTGGAAAAACTACTGGTGATGAGACAGGTGCTAAGGTTGAACGAGCTGATGGATATGAACCACCAGTCCAAGAATCTGTGTGAAATACAGATTTTTAATAGTGACAAATAAAGTCTTATTTGCGGAAAAAAAAAAAAGGCAAAAGGCAGGGAGTTCTATAAGATACGCTGAACTTCTTTAATTGTAAGGTTCATTACCTATTGTAATATAAATTGAGTTTTATGGATGGCTTCAAATATATTAAAAGATATAGAAAGGGAATGATATTACTTTATTTTCCTTTACTAAAGCAATCAGCCCTTTTCTGATTTGTTTGGCAAACTTAATTTTTCAGCAGAACAGACACTAGAGGCACACTATTAGTGCTAGTTTTAGTGCACTGGTGGCAGGGACCATAAAGCATTATTCCACAACCAGAGAACTTTAGAGTTTGCCAGATGTTGTACAGAGGTACAAGATCACAACATCCTTTTTCTTTCTGTTTTGGGGGAGTTGGGATGAGGGAGTGTAGTGGTAGTAGTTCTGGGGATCAGGCCCAGGTTTGTACATGACATGCTGTAAATAGATTACACCAGTAGTCTTTTTGGTTGTTAATTGGGTTTTTGTTTTTGTTTTGGTTTTGGTTTGGTTTGGTTTTGTTGAGACAAGGTTTGGAGCCTGTCCTGTCCTGGAACTCAGAAGACCAGGCTGGCCTCAGATTCACAGAGATCTGACTGTATCTCCCTCCCAGGTGTTGGGATTAAAGGCACGCGCCAACACTGCTCAGCCTTCAGTGGTCTTTCTTAAAGAAATTAATTTAATTTTATTTATTTATTTTTTTGTTTTTCGAGACAGGGTTTCTCTGTGGTTTTGGAGCCTGTCCTGGAACTAACTCTGTAGACCAGGCTGGTCTCGAACTCACAGAGATCCGCCTGCCTCTGCCTCCCGAGTGCTTAATTTAATTTTAAACTGCTCATTAAATTTACTTTTTTTTTCTTTTTTTTTTAAATATTTATTTATTTATTATGTATACAATATTCTTTCTGCGTGTATGCCTGAAGTCCAGAAGAGGGCACCAGACCTCATTACAGATGGTTGTGAGCCACCATGTGGTTGCTGGGAACTGAACTCAGGACCTTTGGAAGAGCAGGCAATGCTCTTAACCGCTGAGCCATCTCTCCAGCCCCTAAATTTACTTTTCTGTGAACAGCCAGCCTCATTTACTTTGTTAGTAAGACTGTAAAGGCCTTCAAGGCCAGCCTGGTCTGTGGAGTTAATGCCAGGACTGCTTCATAGAGAAACCCTGTGGGGGGGGGGGGCGACAACGGGACTGTAAAGGCCAAGTCACTGGAATGAAAAAAATGAACATGAGGTTTAAGATTGGCTGTGATTTTTTTTTTTTCCTCCTGAGGTTGACTGTACTTTAAATTTGACTTGAAATCCCTTATTTGTACTTAAAGGTTTAAATTTTCATTTACTTTTTTGGGATTTGTAGGTTCCAGGCTGGCCTCAAACTCATAGAGATCCACCTGCCTCTGCCTCCCAAGTGCTGCTATTAAAGGCATGCTTTATTAAACCTTGCAAATTGGGCTCTTTTAAAATTCTTTTTCATATTTGTATGAGCATATGCATGCTTTGGCACATATTGAGGCAAGAGAACAACTTTTTTTTTCCTTTTTTGTTTTGTTTTTTTGGGACAAGTTTTCTCTGTCGCTTTGGAAGCCTGTCTTGGAGCTCACGCTGTAGACCCGTCACAGAGATCCACCTGTCTCTGCCTCCTCGTTGCTTGGATTAAAGTCATGCGCCACCACCGCCCGGCTTGAGAACAACTTTTTGAGAATTAGTTCTTTCCCTCCAGTATATGGGTCCAGGGATGGACTGTTGGGTTTGCCTTCTGAGCCATCTTCCTGGCTTTGCACCCAAATCTTACTGCACATAAAAAGCCTATGAGGGGGTGGAGAGTTGACTCAGAAGTTAAGAACACTTACTGCTTTTGAAGAGGACCCAGTTTCAATACCCAGCATCCACGTGGTAACTCACAATCTTTTCCAGTCTCAGGGCTTTGTGCATGATAGACAAGCACTCTGTGAACTGAGCTACATCTCTTCTTGAGATGAAATTCTTTGTTTTTTGATTTTCAAGGCAGGGTTTCTCTGTGTACAAAAACAACAGCGAATTGGAGTTGTAATATTTAAATGTTGGGAATTTAGCATAGTATTAGAGTTCCTGATCCTGGGTTCATTTTCTAATATTGTAAAAAGAAATTTGAATAATCTTAAAATTTCATAAACAGCGTGATAGGTTCCTAACTCACAGGAATGAGCAGGATAGAGCTCATATCTTCCTCTGACACATATTTCTCAGTTAGATTGAGGCCAGCTTGGACTAAAACAGCGCTGGGACTCAGCTCTTAAGAACACTTGTTGCATTTGCACAGGACCCAGGTTTGGTTCCCAGCATCCATATAGTGACTTGGAATTGTCTGCTGACCTCCGTAGACACCACACACCCACATAGTACACATACACACACTCACACACATAAGTAAAAATAGAATAATTTAAAAATAGCAGCTGCCATCAAAAAAAGTTTCATAATCCTGCATAAATATAGGCCCCTTAATTATCAGAATCTTAAAAGCCAGAAGTAATGGTCAGATTGCATCTGGTAATAAATATATGCTTCTTTGTTTTGTATTCTTGGCTCTGGTAGAAATTTTCTTATCTTTGTTTTATTTAAGTATGTCATTCTTATTTGGAAGTGTTTGATTTTAGATTTAGTTTTTAGTTGTTTGATAGTATATTAGTTGTGATTGCGTTAAATGTTTGTGTCCTTTGAATGTAACAAAGTATTAGAAAGAGAAGATTAACTACCTGAGAAAGTTAAAACATTACTATTTTCTGAAGATTTCATAACAGAGATGCAGAAGGTATGATGATAGAGTTAGTTTATCACTGATTTGTTTATTTTCTATGTGTTGGTGTTTTGCCTGCATGTATGTCTATGTGAGGGTGTCGGATCCCTAGGAACTGGAGTTACGGTTGTGAGCTGCCATGCTCGGAATTGAACCTGGGTCCTCTGGAAGAGCTGCCAGTGCGCTTAACCACAGAGCCACCTCTCCAACCCCTACTAATTTATTTTTAAGATGATCTTTTATTATTGCTTTTTAAAAGATCATTACTTTACATTGTGGGGGGTCAGAGGGGGGTCAAAGGACAACTTTCAGAAATCTGTTTTCTTTTTTCATGTTATATGTTCTGGGGATTACTCACTTGGGTCGTCAGGCTCGGTGTCAGACTCTAGCCTCTGAGACATAACATAGTGTTTATTTTGTCTCTACCATTTCAGCCCCTTTTATATTGTTTTTTCATGAATCTTAACTGGGAGAGAATGCTGAAGAGGCTATGTGCTTGAATATGCATACCCAGGCTGTGCAGTGAACTACAAACAAGTAAAGACAATTTAGAATTCATTCTTTTGGCAGTTGGTTGCATTGCTCGCTTAGGCAGTTTCCTAAGCCAGCTCTTCCTGTGTTGTGATCATGGCAATGGTTTCATCTGCTTAGCTTCCATTGTTTTATATATTTGCCAAATCAAAGTCTCCTAATTCTCTGAACTTCAGTGGTGTTTTGGTAAATTCCTTTTCTGGTTTAGTTACCTAAATGTGCTTTTGTTTTGTTTTTAACTAAGAATCTTTTTTTTTAAATATTTATTTATTATGTACACAATATTCTGTCTGCCTGTATGCCTGAAAGCCAGAAGAGGGTACCAGACCTCATTACAGATGGTTGTGAGCAAGCATGTGGTTGCTGGGAATTGAACTCGGGACCTTTGGAAGAGCAAGCAATGCTCTTAACCTCTGAGCCATCTCTCCAGCCCCTTAACTAAGAATCTTGATTTGTACAATTTGCTTCTATTTATGATAGTTTGAGTACAACATGAAGTTGAACGCTTTTGTGTATGTTTTCTTTCGTTTATTGTATTTTGAGACAGGGCCTCTGTGTAGCCTTGTCTGTCTTGGAGCTCTCAAAGATCCGCCTCCTGAGTACTAGTACCACGCCTGGCAGGTTTTTTGTTTTTGTTTTGAGACATAGTTGTTCTGTGTACTTGCCTCTGCCTCCAAGGGCTGGGATTAAAGACAAGGGCCAGCACTGCCCAGCTGTTCATTTTTTAAAAGCATGATGACATTTTCATGTTTATCGTTGTACTTTGGTTATATTTGGCCTTATTATCCTCCTTTATCCCCACCGACTAATCATCCCTTCCCAAATAGTTCTCTTTTTCTTTTATTTATTTATTTCTCTTTTTCTTTTATGACCTCTGTGGTGTATTTTTTGGTTTTTCAAGACAGGGTTTCTCTGTAACTTTGGAGCATGTCCTGGATCTAGCTCTTGTAGCACAGGCTGGCCTCAAACTCAGAGATCTGCCTGCCTCTGCCTCCTGAGTGCTGGGACTAAAAAAGGAGTGCGCCACCACTGCCCAGTGGTTTAAACGTAGGTTCCCCGTATGAGTGAAAGTATGCAATATTTGTCTCTCCGTTACCTTCTCCTTCAACTTTTATCTGTATTAGACTTTTTTGTTGTTAATGATAAAATACCAAAATCAAAAGCAACATAGAGGCCAGATGGTGGTGATGCACACCTTTGATCCCAGTGCTTGGGAGACAAAGGCAGGTGAATCTCTATGAGTTCGAAGCCAAACTGGTCTACAGAGTTCTAGGACAGCTAGAACTGTTACACAGAGAAACCCTGTCTTGAAAAACCTTCACAAAAAGCACCTTACAGAAGAATTGTTTGGTTTATGGTTCCAGAGGAAAGAGTTCCTAACGATGGAGAAGGCATGGTGGTAGGTAAGTTACATTTTTCATCCACACACTGGAAGCAAGGGCAGTCTATAATATTTCAAAGCTCATACCTCTACCCTCTTACCCCACTGCACCAGTACATAACTTCCAGCAAGATTCTACCTCCTGAAGGTTCCATAATTTCCAAATAGCACTGCCAACTGGGGTTCAAATACATGAACCTCTAGGGGATGTTTCCATTCAAAACACTGTAACATATTTATAGATAGTGCTGTACTGGAATTCCATTACAAAGGAGACAGAAGTGGTAGCAACACCCATGAGTTTGAGGCTAGCCTGGTCTTCATTATAAATTCCAGGTGAGCCATAGTTGTATAACGAGACTCTCAAAAAACAAAAACCAAGAAATAAGACATGGAAATATGTATCTTAAAGGAAATGATATACAACTTTGGCTAAAGGTTTTTGACTAAAGTATTTTTCATTAAGGGGCATAGTGTAATGAGAGGATAGAGAGTATTTGCAACTCTGATCATTAGAATCAGTATATATTTTAGCTCTGTGTCAGATGCTAAGAACAAATATTTTCAAGCAAAGGAGTATTTAGAACAAAGCAAGAGCCTGGAAAGATGTCTCAGTGGTTAAGAGAGGTCCTGAGTTCACTTGCCAGCAACCACATGATATCTCAAACTATTTATAATGAGATCCGATGCTCTCTTTTGGTGTGCAGTTATGAATACAGACAGCACTTAATATACATAAAATATATAAATAAATAAACTAAGAAAAGCAGAACTTAGAGGAGCACATATTGGAATTTTGAGCTTGGTTTCCTATGCCTGTGTCAGACAACTCACAGCTGTCTGTAACTCCAGTTCAGCGGATTTGACACCCTACTTAGGCCTCAGCAGACACACATACACAAACCCATACCCAAGACACATAATCAAAAAATACGTAAGTAAAAATAGGAATAGTAGGGATTAAGAGCACTGGCTGTTCTTCCAGAGGTCCTGAGTTCAATTCCCAGCAACCACATGGTGGCTCACAACCATCTGTAATGAGGTCTGGTGCCCTCTTCTGAACTTCAGGCATACACGCAGAAAGAATATTGTATACATAATAAATAAATATTTTTTTAAAAAAAGAAAAAAAAGTAAATTTAATGAGCAGAAAATAATAATAATAATAATAATAATAGGGCTGGAGAGATGGCTCAGTGGTTAAGAGCACTGGCTGCTCTTCCACAGGTCCTGAGTTCAATTCCCAGCAACCACATGGTGGCTCACAACCATCTGTAATGAGGTCTGGTGCCCTCTCTGGCCAGCAGACATACACACAGAATATTGTATACATAATAAATAAATAAATATTTAAAAAAAAAATAGGAATGGTAGTATGTGCTTCTTTATTTCATCAAGTAAGGAGACCAAAGCAGGGTGATGACTTGAACCCAGGAGTTCAAAGCCAGCCTAGACAACATAGTAAGACTGACTCAAAAAAAGTAAAGTACATTCTTTTTTTTTTTTTTAAATATTTATTATGCATACAATATTCTGTCTGTGTGTATGTCTGCAGGCCAGAAGAGGGCACCAGACCTCATTACAGATGGTTGTGAGCCACCATGTGGTTGCCGGGAATTGAACTCAGGACCTTTGGAAGAGCAGGCAATGCTCTTAACCACTGAGCCATCTCTCCAGCCCCAGTAAAGTACATTCTAAAACAAAATAAACATAGTGAATGCAGGGAACACATAGTCTAGGGATGCACATTAAGTCCTCATAGAAGGACGCTGTTTTATGTCCACAAACAACAGAAGGTAGCTTCCAGTCTGATAGTCTGCATCGCTGTGGGGGACATAACACCTGGTTGAAAATCAATGTGGCATTGTTTTGTAAAGTTGGTATTAGTATCTTCAGTGATTTATACAGTTATTCAGCAAATCTTTTAGTATCTACAGTGTGCCCACTAGTGGGCTTTTTGTTGTTGTTGTTGTTTGTTTGTTTGTTTTGTGCTTGGGATAAATGGAAGACCAGATAAAATTAAATAGTTGAGCGTGGTGGCTCATACTGTTAACAATAGCACTAAAGAGACAGAGGCAGCTGAGTATCTGAGTTCCAGGCCAGCCTGGTCTACATATCAAGTTTCAGATCAGCCAAGTAATCCCAGTGAGAACCTGTCTTAAAATTAAATAGTTCATTCCATTTTTAGTGTATGTGCTGCTAAAGGATCACATACAAGCTGTGTTCTACATCTTATTTTAAAATGAGAGAGGCGGGAGGCAGAGGCAGGTGAATCTCTGTGAGTTCGAGACCAGCCTGGTCTACAAGAGCTAGTTCCAGGACAGGCTCCAAAACCACAGAGAAACCCTGTCTCGAAAAACCAAAAAAAAAAATAAATAAATAAAAAAATAAAAAAATAAAAAAATAAAATGAGAGAGGTGAGAAGAGCTGTAAAGGAAGTGCTATATTGTAGAGTTAAAACAGTTCAGTTAGCTGTTCAACAGGTTAGTTTAGCTGAGACTTAAAAATATACCCCTTTTCAATTCTGTATAATACACATCTTGTGAATTCTCTGCTTTGTAAATGATTTGTTATAGTCAGTTTCTATAGTGTACTAGAAAGTCTTCATGAAAGATTTACCAAATTATCAAATTATATCTATTACTCTTATACTTCAAGACTCTTTGTGGCCGGGCGGTGGTGGCGCACGCCTTTAATCCCAGCACTCGGGAGGCAGAGGCAGGCGAATCTTTGTGAGTTCGAGGCCAGCCTGGTCTACAAGAGCTAGTTCCAGGACAGACTCCAAAGCTACAGAGAAACTCTGTCTCAAAAAACCAAAAAAAAAAAAAAAAAAAAAAAAAAAGCTCTTTGTGAAGCCAGAATTAATAAGTTTGGCTAGAAAGCATTCTGTATTTTTAACTTTCTAATAGGCTATTAAAAGAAAGATCTTTATGGCAGGTAAACGTCAACATTTATATAGCATACAATAGATAAATCATTTTATAGTTAAAGATTTTTATGATTGAAATGCTTATTTTTTTGTTTTTTTCGAGATAGGGTTTCTTTGTAGCTTTCTTTGGGCCTGTCCTGTAACTAGCTCTTGTAGACCAGGCTGGCCTCAAACTCAAAGAGATCCGCCTGCCTCTGCCTCCCAAGTGCTGGGATTAAAGGCGTGTGCCACCAATGCCAGCTTAAAATGCTTCTAACAGAATAAAAATAGCATATCAAGCCTGAAGGCAAAATTAGGGAATTGTTTTAGGGGGTGGAGTTCGAGACAGAGTTTCTCTGTGTAGCCCCTTGCTGTCCTGGAACTCACTCAGTGAGGTTGGACTCAACTCATCTCTGCCTCCCAAAGGATGGGGTTAAAGGTGCAGGCCACCACTACCTGGCCTAAGTGAAGGATGTTTTAAAGTATGAAGCATTGTGTTTCTAGATTGCATTTGGGAAAAATGGGTTTTATTTTCATTTTTAAAAGGTAATGATGGTTATTATATTATTATGGTTTCTGTTTTTTAAGACAGGAAGGGTCTCAGTCTTTAGTTCTGGCTATTCTAGAATTCACTGTGTAGACCAGGCTGGTCTGGAACTCAGATCTGCCTGCCTCTGCCTCCCAAGTGCTGGGATCTAAGGCCCATGTGCCACCATGCCCGGCTCTTTTTTAAAATTTAATTTCATTACTGCGTATGTGATTGTTGGAAGAGGTAGCACACATGCCATATTAATTCTATGGAGGTGATGAAATAGCTGGCGTTGGTGTGCATTTTCTTCCTTTAAATGGGTTCACAGTATTAAACTCGAATCAATCATCAGGCTTATATATGTGTTGTCCAACATCAAGTATCTTTATATAGGCTGAGCCATGTCATCAGCCCTTATATTGATTAAGTTCTCATATTGTAACCCAGCTTGGCCTTACTTCTGATGTTCTTGCTGTAACTGTACACATACACTACAAATGCAGATTATTTGAGGAACATTTGTTTAATATGTAGAGTTATGTTCATTAACAATACCCCCTAGCCTTGCGCTGGTGCTTTTTGGGGGGGGCGGCGTTACACACACATAACTTTGTATATGCTAAAATCAGAGCACAACTTTGGATGTTGTTCCTCAGGCACTAAGAAACCCCTTCTCTTTTTTGCTCTTCCTCCTCCCTTTGCCTTTCTCCCTTCCTCTTTTTCTTCTTCTTCTTTTTTTTTTTAAAGAAAAGAGTCTCTCACTGACCTGGAACTGGCCAAACAGGCTACTCTGGTAGGTCAGTTGCCTCCCTGACACCCCATGAGGGGCGGAGGGTGTGCTTGCCTCTAACAGCCCCAGTCCTAGGTTTATTAGCATGCCAGGTTTTTGTTGTTGTTGTTGTTACCATTTCATATATACTTATAGCTTCTCTAAGTTTCTAGTAGGTGACTGTCCCAAGGTAGGGTGGGACAATAGGATTAACTTCCTAAATTACTGCTTTTTATTAACTGCCTTACGTCTAAATTACTGTGTCTTATTTTGTATCTTCACTAATCTGCTAAACTCTAAGATCCTTTCCCTTTACACGCCCCTTCCCCACCTCTAGGCAAGGTAAGGCAGCATATGCTTTTAATCCCAGGACTAAATATAGACCCTATCTCAAAAGACAAAGATTCCCTACCGCTAAAATCTTATAAATGTAAGGATTTTACTTGTTTCCTGTGAGTTGTTTCTAAGTCTCTACCATATTCGTGTTTATTCTGCAGTGAGTGCCGGGTGAACTGAAATGTTCCAATTCTCTCCTGGAAAGAATATTTAAAACTTACGGGGAGGGGGGACGCTAGAGAGATGGCTCAGCAATTAAGACTGTTCTACCAGGGACCTGGGTTCAGTTGCCAGCACACACGTGACAGCTAACAACTGCTTTACTCAAAGATCTGACACCCTCACACAGATACACATGCAAGCAAAATACCAATGCACATAAAATAAATATTTAAAAAAAAGGAAAGATGCAATACTGAATCCTGGTACATGAAAGGTATACTGACCCAAATTTGTCGGGGGGAACTCAGTCAAATCATTCAGCACCAACCACTAACAGTGACCCCTGTACTTTGCCCATACCACCTAATTTATTTGTATGTACATGCACATATGTGTGCAGTAGGGAGGGCCTCACTTCTGCCTGCCCATCCCCAAACTTTTGAATTGTTACTCTGAGGTTTCTAGAAACCCTGTTCATGGTTTCTATGTAAACTTGTAAAGAATAAAGAAACAGGAGTTTTCTTTCCTTAAACACAGATCCATTATTTTCAGAACTCCATAATCTATCATTTCTCATCTTAATTTTAAAGGTAAAAATATAAAAGACCACATAAAGGTAAATATAAAAGACCACAGAGATGTCTGAATTTTTCTTTCTCTTTCTCAGAGTTATTGAAGTCACTAAACATTCCAGTGATGTTAAACTACCTGTGGACTCCCCACTGAGCTGTCTTATTCAGAACCTGAAAATTATTTAAGGGAAAGTGATATCAAGCCAGAAAACAAACCCAACAGACAAACAAAAAACCAGTTTTTAATTTTCTTTCTCAGTGTTGTGTGGTCACAATATAAACTTGATTATGGCCAGAAAATGGGACTTAGAAACTTAGGCATATCAACATTGTGGAAAGTGGCTTGAACTTTACAGCAAGAACCTTTCACTGTCTTGGCCTTTCTCTTTCTTTTTCTTTCTTTTTTTTTTTTTTTCCTCCGAGATAGGGTTTCTCTGTGTAACAGCCCTAGACTGGGTTGGCCTCAAACTCACAGAGATCCACCTGCCTCTGCCTCCTGAGTGCTGGGATTAAAGGTGTGCACCGCCACTGCCTTACTTCATTCTCCTCTCTTCCAGGCCTGGAGATGGATTGGGGAGAGAGCCTACTCACGAGAGAGGGGGCGGGGTAGACTTATAAATTATGAAAGCTTGGCCTGTAGCTTATGCTTTCCCCGTTAGTCTTATAACTTATAACTTAAATTAACCCATTTATATTAATTTGCGTTTTGCCTTGTGGCTTTTTACCTCTTCCATCTTGCCCCACCTCTTTCTGACTAACTATTGGCCATTCAGCTCTTTATTGAACCAATCAGAAGGTGCCTTGGCTAAGACACATCTTCACAGTGTACAAAAAGATTATTCCACATTTCCTCCTTTTTCTCTAAATTAAAAAGAAAGGTTTTAACTCTTAACACAATAAAACTATATACAATAAAACAATTATCAGGTATTGTCAAAATAAAAAGGGAAGGTTTTAACTTTAACAAAGTAAAACTATGTACAATAAGAACAATTTTCAAGTAAAAATTTCATTCATAATGTCCAGTCTATATATTTAGCAAATTTGGAGAAAGTACTGTATTATCTATCCTTAGTCCTAAACCATTTTTACCATTGCTTGTATTACTAGCCTAAAAATACCTTTTTAGATCTTAAAACATTTTCTTAGATAAACAACTTAAGCTTTGATGTCTCTCAACCATATACATTTTACATCTCTCTTGTTTCTTTTCTGAATTTAGTAACAAAGAAAACTTAACTTTAAATATCTTCAACTTCATCAGAGACCCAAGAAGGATCAGATAATTGCTTGAGTAAACAGGAAGTACAAAGCAGACTTCTTCGAAAACTAAGAAACAACAGAGACATCAATGTATCTGACAGACTTTTCTGTGAGGCAGGAATTTTGAAGGACAGACCTACCCTGTCTTGGAAAATTAGGCAGTTGTCTCATCTTTTGTGTCCTGCTTGTCCAGTTTGGAAAGAAGAAGACAGGTCTACACAAAGAAACCTTGTCTTGAAAATCCAAAAACCTGGGGGGCTGGAGAGATGGTTTTTTGAGAGGACCTGTCTGTCCTGGTACTCTGGACTGCCTCTTCTTCCTAAGTGTTTTAATTAAAAGCATATGCTGCAGCTGCCACCACCTGGCTCAGTAATTGTTGTTTGTATGTTTTTGAGATAGATTAGACAGATTTTCTTGTACCACCAGCCCCCAAATCATGATAAAAAGCTTTATTATTAATTATGAAGGTTTGGCCTATAATGTAGGCTTGTCTCAATTAGCTCTTATAACTTAAACCATTTATAGTCTCATGGCTTTTTACCTCTCTTCCATCTTGCACCTCCTGTTTCTTTATCCTTTGGCATTTATCCCATGCCTAGATTCATCTCTTGTCATCTGTCTGGAAATCCCACCTAACTTTTTCTTGCTTAGCTATTGGCCATTCAGCTCTTTATCAGAAGGAGCCCTGGCAAATACATCTTCACAGTGTACAAAAAGATTGTTCCACAGACAGACAAGGTTCTATTACATAGCTGTACCTGGCCTGCACCTCACAGAGATCCATCTGCCTCCCAGGTGTTGATATTCGAAGTGTACACCACCATGCCCAGCAATATAGTCATTTTTTTTTTATCACAGTTCCACAAACTTTCAAGGAATATAGGTGAAGGGCATATATCTTTTACTTAAGCTTTGTATATACTTGTTTTAATACTTAAGTATTAGAAGCACATGAAGAGAATAGAGACTGAGTAAATGTTTTTATTCAGCACTCAGCCTGAGAAGCAGTGATTAAATACCTCTTGGACTTGGTATTTTGCATTCCATGAACTTAACGCAATAATGCCTAGGATCTGTCGGCCTACTAGAACTTCCCCAAAGATACCAAAGTTCTTCTTTCAAAGATGTTTGTAGCCCCTGGAAGAACATTGGGAATTGGCAAAGAAATATTTGCATTTTCTTAGTACATATCAATTTAGATCAGAAGAGATTTTATTTGTCTCTAAATTGATAATTATCTAAAATATGTACAATGTAAATATATAAGGCAAATAGTTTTTCTTAATGATCTACCTTTGAATAATACTTGATAATTAGATAGTGATATGGTAGGTAGTATTTCTACACACTGTATATGCTTTTGACCAATTAGGTAAGTTGAAAATATAGATGTGAGAAGAATCAGTAATTGGCATTTCTGAATTACCTTTGATGGCTTCTTGGAGAAATGGTTTTGTTTTTTTTTAATCTATGTTAAGGAGACATATAAAATCTTTAAAGGGCTGGGCAGCGGTGGCACACGCCTTTAATCCCAGCACTCAGGAGTCAGAGGCAGGTGGATCTCTGTGAGTTCGAGTCCAGCCTGGTCTACAAGAGCTAGTTCCAGGACAGGAACCAAAAGCTACGGAGAAACCCTGTCTCGAAAAATCCAAAAAAAAAAAAAAAATCTTTAAAGGACTTAACAAAGGTTAGGTGTGGTAGGACATGCCTGTAGTCTTGAGTGCTTGGAAGACTGATACAGGAGGCTGCTGAGGTCAGGGGAAACCTGAGCAGCATAGTAATTCCTTGTCTCAACAACAAAAAGACTTGTAGCCACATTTTAGGCCATGACAAATTAGTATCTAACTTGAATTTAAGGATTTTACTGTTGAGATCATGGTTTGATATATTCACTTGCAGTGAGATGTGACTGGGTTTGCCTCTTCTAATTATGTGTTTTGTTTTGTTTCTCATTTATAGATTGGTAGACTCAAGTGGCCTTTTTAATGATTGAGTAATAATGGAGATGGACCCAAATTAAAAAGTGATTTCTTCAATAAAGCAATAGAAGATTCTTCGTATCACTTTTGGAAGCTCAGTTCAGTTTTTGGGAAGGAGGAAAACAAGTGAAATACAGAAAATTGAGAAGAAACCCCCATTTTGGAATTCTCTTTCTCCTTGACCTTTATCTTTTCTAGTTATAATTTTGCTTTGAATTTATATAAAGACCAAAGAAGTAGGATACATATTTAGTAGCTTTATACCAAGAAATTTGCCTTGAAACAAGCTGCTATTCAGTGGCAGGAAAGATAAATCAAGTTTCTGTCTGATTCCTTTCAAAAATCAAATAAACAAAAACCCCACCAAAACAAGATTTCTTATATCTTTAGATTTTGAAGTCTAAGACAGATAAAAGAATATATCCGCACACTGTTTTAATTTTAAGCAGATAAGATTTGTGTTTTAAAGGCGTTTGTCGTGGGTATTGTGCCATTGGAATTGATTGTTCAGAAGATCTCTTATACTGCTTTGCTATTACATTTTTGATCTATCACCTTGATGACATTTCTTGCACACACTTGAGACCACCTGTCTTTCTAGTTATGACCTTGTTATGAACAGTATTTGCACTCACTGTGCAAATGTCCAAGTTTTGCCCTTTTAAGCAACATCATAGTGCCATTACTCAGGGAAGTTGAATGAGGTGAACGTAGACATAGCTTTTCCCCCTTTCCCCCCCTTTTTAAATGTAACAAATAACTTTTTTATGTTCCCCTTCCCCCTTCCCCTTCCCCTTCCCCCTTTGGAAACACGTCAGGAACTAGGTAGTTGAGGATGAATAATTGAGAGGATTAAGAGAGTGAGCCACACAGAGCTGGGCTTCTTTGTGCTTCATCACAAGGCGTGCTGCTGGCCAGGCTACTTAAGCACCCTTTTTACAAGAAAACCTCGTGGAAGATACAGCTGGCAACTTTGGAAACGGGACCACAGAGGTGATACTCTGAGGGTAAGTATCATCCATTTGTCTTTAGAGAAAACATACATGGAGTATATGCCATGAAAAATATGTGTTATGCTATGAAGTATTTAATTTTGGAGAATATCAGTGATTTGGGTACATCAGTGAATCTCTAAGGAAAACTGATAAAAGTTGGTGTGTGAAGAAATGTCTGTCAGGTAAACGGAAAAGCTCTTGAGCTTCTGGAACAGAGGTTCTCAGTCTTCCTAATAACCCTTTAATACAATGCCCCCCAACCATAACTTATTTTCTTTGCTGCTTCATAACTAATTTTGGTATTTTTGTTAGGAATCATAATGTAAAATATCTCATGACAGACATCTGATATACAACCTTCATGAATGGTCCTCCCCCATAGGGGTTGCAACACACAGGTTGAGAACCAATGTTCTATAGGTATCTATTCGATTGGGTTTTTTTTGTTGTTGTTGTTGTTATTTGTTTGTTTTGGCGGGGGTTAGGTTTTTTTTCATGGCAGGGTTTTTCTGTGTAGCAATCTTGATTGTCCTGCTTTGTAGACCAGTTGGCCTTGAACTCACAAAGATCCACCTGCCTCTGCCTCCCAAATGCTGGGATTAAAGGGGTATACCACCAGGCCCAGCTTCTACTGTAATTTTTTTAAAAAGGTATTAAAACTCAAGAACACACTTGCTTCCTTCATATGACCCTTCATGTTTTCATCTCGTGTGTGTTTTCATAGTCATATAAAACACTGCTTTTCTTAGAATTCTTGAGATTTGGAATCTTGGAAGTAACCTGTAGATAAATTCAGGGGTTCAGTCTTCTTTTTTTTTTAAATATTTATTTATTATGTATACAATATTCTGTCTGTGTGTATGCCTGATAGCCAGAAGAGGGCACCAGACCTCATTACAGATGGTTGTGAGCCACCATGTGGTTGCTGGGAATTGAACTCAGGACCTTTGGAAGAGCAGGCAATGCTCTTAACCTCTGAGCCATCTCTCCAGCCCCAGGGGTTCAGTCTTCTAAAGGAAGATTGTAGATTAATCACAGACTCTTTATGTCATACATGAGTGATTTGTGTTGTCTCTTTTTAGATCCTGGCCATGAGGTTGGATGCCTCATCTTGCTGAAAAGACACTGGACCTAAATGGCGCAGCATGACTTTGTTCCTGCTTGGCTAAATTTCTCAACGCCACAGTCAGCTAAGGTACTGCCTTCCATTCCTGCAGTAACTACCCAAACATACCAGTTCTTTTCATTCTGACTGGTTTGTGACTTCTGTTTCAGGTTCAGGCTGTATTGCTGTTCTTGTTTTATTTTGAAGGGACCTGGAATTTTTTTTTTTTTTTTGGATTTTTCGAGACAGGGTTTCTCTGTGGTTTTGGAGTCTGTCCTGGAACTAGCTCTTGTAGACCAGGCTGGTCTCGAACTAACAGAGATCCGCCTGCCTCTGCCTCCCGAGTGCTGGGATTAAAGGCGTGCACCACCACCGCCCGGCTGGGACCTGGATTTAACACCCAAAACCCATACAGTGGCTCAACCATCCATAAGGGACCTCATTCCCTCTTCTAATCTTTTTGGGCACCTAATGTGCATGTGGTATACTTAGATACATACATTTGGGCAAGACACACATGTAAAATCTAAAAAAAAAATCCTTGAGTTTGAGTAATTATGCATTATTTGCGTTATTTACATCAATGTCTACTTTAAAGCCGTACCATACCTCTTTTTTTTTTTCCCCCAAATGTGTGTGTAAACATATGTGCAAGTGCCCTCAAGGGTCTTTGAAACATGGCTAAAGCAAGTCTGTGTTTAAAGGCTAAGAAATAGAATCTCTCCCTTACTGGTGGCAGGGCAAAAAACCAAAAAAGTCCCTGTTCAAATAGGGTGAAATGCTGGACGGTGAGTGCTTTGCTCACCTACCTTTTCCTCACATCACATAGATAATGCCAACAGCTCAGGGAGGCTCTTTCCAGCTCAGTTCACTAACGCTTCTCTGGAAAACACTCTTAATTATATTCAAGATATGCTTTTTCTAGATATCCCATATCCTAGTGAAGCTGACAATTTCAGTCCACCATCACTGTGACTCACAGGTGGAGGGTATATAGGAAGCTAGGAGAAAGCTCAGTCTATAGAGTGGTGCACAAGCATGGGATCCTCAGCACTCAACTAAAGCCTGGGCAGGAGAGCAACCTCCAGTGATTCTCGTGTTAATCCCAGTACGAGGGAGATGGAAACAGGATCTCTTAGGCGAGTATGACTGAGAGTCCCTGCCTTGGTAAATAAAGTAGGTGCTCTTGGAATAGGAATATTAAAGTTAATCTGTGATCTTTCAAAAGCTTCTTTCTTTTGTGTATACTCAAAGACTTAATCTGCTTGATTTTTTTCCCTCATGTATAAATAAAATGAAACTGATACTAAAATTACAGAATTGCTATAAATATGAGGTAAAGTTTAGAAAAAAGTTTTTAAGACCATGGTAATACATGAATGGTAAATCATGACTATAATCTAGTACTCTAGAAGCTAAAGTAGGAGGATTACCACAAGTCTGCTGTAAACCTGGGCTACATAGTATATTCTAGGCCTCTGGAATTAGAGAATGAGGCCCTGACTCAAAAACAGAAATTGTAATAAACTGGTTATGATGGCTCACATCTATAATATTAGCTTTTGTTTATTTGTTTACTTTTGAGTTAAGGTTTTCCTGTATAGCTGAGCTGAAACTCGTGGCAGTCACCTTGCGGTCTTCTTAGTGTTGATACTGTACTACCACAACAGGTTTTTGTTTTTGAACACCTGGTTTAGAACCCAATAAGATACTGAAAGAAACTAAATCTTTGCCTCTATCTTTTATGTTAGTCATCTATAGCTACCTTTGACAAACACGGAGAGCACCTATCCCGTGGAGAAGGTAGATTTGGAGTCAGCCGTCGTCGACATAATTCTTCTGATGGCTTTTTTAACAATGGACCTCTACGTACTACAGGAGGTGAGTCATTTCCAGCTGTTGTGACCATATATTTAAACTACTGCTTAGAACCAGGCATGGTGATCTGCTGATAATCCCAACAATCAAGGGACAGAGGCAAGTGGATCTCTGTGATGTTGTAGGACGAGCAGTGGGCTGTGTCCCGCTGCCTGGCTAGCTTAACCCCCCGAAATAATCACACAGAAATTGGCCCATTAGCTCTAGCCTCTTATTGGCTAACTCTCACATCTTGATTAACCCATTTCCATTAATGTGTATCGCCACTTGACTGTGGCTTACCGGCATGAATCAAACCAGCGTCCGTCTTGGGCAGGAGAATCATGGCGTCTGCCTGACTCTGCTCTTCTTCCCAGCATCCAGCTCTGTCTTTCCCACCTACCTAAGTTTCTGCCCTATCAAAAGGTATTTAAGAGGTTTCCTGAAGGCCTTTTGAAAGTAACTTTGACCAAAGCAGGAAGCATCTGGCCAAGTTATTTCTGAATTTATAAGAAACAGACAACTAATACCTTACTTTTCCTTGCTATTTTAGATTCTTGGCACCAACCCTCTCTATTCCGCCATGATTCTGTGGACTCTGGTGTCTCTAAGGGAACATATGCTGGAAACACAGGGAATCCATCTGGTTGGCATGGCTCTTCCCGAGGTAATGATGGCATGAGCCAACGGAGTGGAGGTAGCACAGGAAACCATCGGCACTGGAATGGTAGCTTCCACTCCCGGAAAGGCTGCACCTTTCAAGAAAAACCACCAACAGAGATTAGGGAAGAAAAAAAAGAGGATAAAATAGAAAAGTTGCAGTTCGAAGAAGAAGACTTTGTAAGTATGAAGCTTTTAATGCATAGTTAAAAACAAATAATGTCTTGTAAAAATATAGGACCCTATTTTCTCTTTTCAGGGTCTTACTTAGTAGACCAGGCTGACCTTAAACTGACAGAGATTCATCTGCCTCTGCCTCCAGAGTTCTGGGATTGAAGGTGTGTGTTGCTGTCATCACCACAGGACCCATTTGAATTTATTTCTGTTTATTTATTATGTCTTTATCATAAATGTTTGTTTTTCTGTGAATTTTGTTCTTTATTTTGTAAAGTAATTATATTTTGGCTGTTAATTATAGTCAGTGAAATTTGATGCTAAGACTATATGTTAATCTTATTTATTCCATTTATTTGTTACATATGTATAGATGCACGTATGCCGTGCACATACATGTATTGAGGTCAGAGGACAACTTGGAAGAGCTGGTTTTTCCACTGTGTAGATCCTGGGGATTGAACTAAGTCATTGGGCTTGATGACAGGCACCCTTAGCTACAGAGCCGTATTGGTTAGTCACAAGAGCATTCTTTAAAATTGATATATTTTCATGTGATCCTATGCTGTATGTGTGTGGGCATTCATGCAATAGTACAAATTTATAGAGTTCTTCCATCTTCACTTGAGATCCAGGGATTGAACTCAACAGCAGCCAAGTATCTTTACCCACTGAGTTTCCTCTCTGGTTCCCTTCTAAGAACTTTAAAAATAGATCTGATTTAAGCAAATATGTCCAGTATATTACCTTTTTAGCATATTATCACTGTCATCTTTATTCAATAATTTACACCATTTTGAGTGGGTGGGTGGGGGTTAAAATACAAACCAGGCATAGTGATCCCAACACCAGAAGGCAGAGGCAAGCAAATCTCTATGATTTAGAGGCCTGTCTGATCTACATAAAATCCCTAGTATTCTGTTCTAGAACAAAGCTCCTCACACAGACTGAAATAATGAAGTTTAGATAAAAGGTTAGAGGTAAAAAATCAAATAAAAAAATAGTTAGAGGTAGGCATTAAAGAAACTAAAGCCAGATGTTGTGGTGCACACCTTTAATCCCAGCACTTAGGAGTCAGAAACAGTCGGATCTTTGAATTTAAGACCAGACTAGTCTACAGAATGAGTTCCTGGACAGCCAGGACTACACAGAAAAACCCTGTCTCAAAAAACCAAAAGAAAAAAAGAAAACTTGTTCTCACAGAAGATCTAGGTTTAGCACCTATATGGTGGCTCAAAATTATCGTAACCCCTAGTTCATGAGATAAGTACCCTCTATGACTTTCTTGGACACAAGGTAACCATATATATGCAGGCAAAGTATTCATCTACTGGGCATGGTGATAGACTCCTTTAATCCCAGCACTCAGGAGGCAGAGGAAGGCAGATCTCCGAGTTTAAGGCCAACCTGGTCTACAGCATGCTTTCCAGGACAGCAGAGATCTACACAGAAACAACAGATAATTCAATGCCTTCTGGCTCGTTTACACTGGTGGAAACATACACATAAGTAAAATAAATTTTTTAAGACTAGAACTTAAAAAAAATTAATGATACTTTAAAAAATGGAAGATTTAACCCAGCGGTGGTGGTGCATGCCTTTAATCCCAGTACTTGGGAGGCAGAGGCAGGTGAGTTTGAGGACAGCCTGGTCTACAGAGTGAGTTCCAGGACAGAATCCAAAGATACACAGAGAAACCCTGCATGAAAAAAAGCAAAAACAACAACAAAATTAAAAATGGAGATTTCAGAAAACAACGTAAAATGAGAAAAACACAAGAATGAATGTTAATTTTTTCAGTAATTAGGAAAAAAGAATTTCTTTAATGATGAAATTAGACATGAAAATTTAGAGAAAGTAAAACAAGTTCAACAAAAGATTAAGGGCATATATAATAGGACACAATTTAGAAAACGAAGGCAAAATAATAGCTTAAATGCTGAAAAGTGTAATTTAAGGTTTTTTTTGGAAATAGAATAAAATTTGAGGCTATAAATTGAAAAAAAAATTGAGCCATATTGTCTACTGAAGTTACTAGGCATAAACAAAAAAGAAAAATACCTTTTATATATCTAAGATTTTGGTTTGTAAGAAGGAAAATCAGATACATTTAGACAATGGCCCTTTGTGCAACAGAGAAGTAAAGTTAGTAAAGAAAATACTCAAGGAAAGAAAATAGGAGCCAACAGTTTTACACACTATTAAGTGTATTCTCTATTAAATGGTCACAGGTCTGCATCAGTATTTAAGAAAGGTATGCAGAGAAGACAGCTATAGCTGAGGGTGGTATATGGTCAAGAGAAGGTCAGTTTAGCTTTCCATCAAGCCACAGAAGAGGCATAGTGGCACCCTCTGTGTAACCCCAGCTTGATAGGTGAGGAAAACAGCTCCAGTGGTTGACTAGCTAGCTAGTGTAACTTAAACATAGGCACCAGGTTAAATGAAAGAGACCCTGTTTGAGAGCAACAGAGAACCCAACATCAGCCTCTGACATTCAAACCTGTACACGAGGATGCATTCACACGTGTATACCAAAGACAGAAACAAACCAAAGTCTCGGGATATTGTTTCTTAATTTCATGACAATATTACTAGAGAATAAGCTTCAGACAATCAGAAAGATGTCAACAAAAGACAAATGTTCACCGTGTGGTCAGTGTCTGTGGTTATGACTCAGTAATAGAGTTCATATTGTCATATGTGAGTGGTCTCCCCTGGTTCCAGCTGATTCCTGAATAGAATCGGGGACTGGTAGTACTTAGATTAAAGACAGAGTACTTTTCTAGCATGCACACACTGTCTTTGATAAATGTATATGTGTGTATGTCTATGAATTAACAGAATACAACATATAAAAACTATAGTTCCTAAAGTGGAGATACTGTATAATTAGTTTTGAGGAGAAAATAAGAAAAACGTGTCTGAGCTGGGCAGTGGCTCATGCCTTTAATCCCAGTACTCGAGAGGCGGAGAGAAGCAGATCTTCATGAGTTTAATGCCAGCTTGGCCTACAGAGTGAGTTCCAGTACAGGCTCCAAAGCTACAGAGAAACCCTGTCTCAGAACAAAAGAAAGAAAGAAAGAAAAGAAAAGAAAAAACATTTCTGAAAGTTCTAATGTTTTCTGTGAAATACTGGCATTGCTACCCAGAGACTATTGTATATATCATACATAGTCTAAAGTAGGTGAGTATAAGATAGAGAGGATCCTGCTGCAGGAGGATCGAAGCCATCTGGCCTTCAGGTTTGAGCTGGAGAGATGGCTCCATAATTGAAAGAACTGGCAGCTACAACAGAGGACTCAATTCAGTTCCCAGCACTCACTTGGTGCCCTCTTTTAGCCTCATCAGGCACTGCACTCAGGTACAAACACACACACACACACAATTTAAGTTAAATAGATGTGATGAGATTACAGATACTGCATAAATAGGGACAGTATCTTAGAACTATAGATAGAATATAATTTAAGAACATAGGCCCAGGGGCTAGTGGTGTGACCCTGATTTAGAACAGTTTCTACTCTGGACACCATTGTGTTTAATCCCTTCTATCCTCTATAAAATTAGTTAAGTCCATGCTAAACTTGGTTTGATGTATTTATTGAGCTTTCAGTACTTGGAATCATACTGTCATCACCTGTAATTGAACTTCTCATTTCTCTGCCAAGGATTTATCCAGCCCCTTTCAGTAGTCCTTGCCCAATGTGAATTTTTATTATAGTAGAACCTTTTATAATACTTAACTTGATTATTAGTTTTATCTTTTTAATGATGAATGAACCTGTGAGGACTGGGGCTATTTTAATTGCCTTTGTATCCCTTGTATAATCCTGGAATATAGTTTCTGTTCTAGTGCAGTCTTATAACTTCAGTGAATACTATGCACACATTTCACTGACGATGTTACTCTCCTTGAATATGAGGAAAATACTAACATTCTTGTTCTGTGGCTTTCTATGCCTCCTTTTGCATATTTACTCTATTGAAAGATAGGATGCATATTTGTATTGTTTGTATGTGTGTGTGTGTGTGTAAAAGAAATCCCATGACAAACCAGGCAGTGGTGTCGCACGTCTTTGAACCCAGCATTCAGGAGACAGAGGCATCAGAGGCATGAGGATCTCTGTGAGTTCAAGGCCAGCCTGGTCTTCAGAGCAAGTTCTAGGACAGGCTTCAAAGCTACAGAGAAACCGTCTCAACAAAACTTAAAAAAAGAGCCGGGCGGTGGTGGCGCACGCCTTTAATCCCAGCACTTGGGAGGCAGAGGCAGGCGGATCTCTGTGAGTTCGAGACCAGCCTGGTCTACAAGAGCTAGTTCCAGGACAGGCTCCAAAACCACAGAGAAACCCTGTCTCGAAAAACCAAAAAAAAAAAAAAACAAAAACTTAAAAAAAGAAAAGAAAAAATCCTATGCAAAGGAAATACAAGCTAAAAATATCATAGTGTCTATTGATTTTAGATTTTAACATAATTTACATTTTAAAAATACTTTTAAATTTGTTGGTTCTGATAATTTATAACTTTTTGGTAGCTATATTTGTTAGTTGTACACCCATTTAGTGATGGCTGCTTTGTGAAAAATTCCAAAGTGATGAGCTTTCTGTATCTGTCAATCATTAATACCCCCTCCTTTTTTATTGTAGCCTTCTTTGAATCCAGAAGCTGGCAAACAGAATCAGCCATGCAGACCTTTTGGGACCCCTTCTGGAGTATGGGGTAGGTAGATTTTGCTATTTTAAAAGACTGTTTGAAAAAAAATTTTTTTTTTTACAGATTTATTTATTGTGTATATAGTGTTCTGTGCACATGCATGTCTTGTAAGCTACCATGTGGTTGCTCGGGATTGAACTCAGGACTTATGGAAGAACAGCCAGTGTTCTTAACCTCTGGGCCATCGTTCTTCTAATCCTGAAATTCTTATTACTGAGTAGAGGGGGAAAAAATATTATTTTAGTTTGTTCTTAAGTTAGTTTTTGTTTCTCATCTTCTTGCCTAGGGTAGCTAACGCTAACACCTCTTAGCTCTTCACGAAGCATCCACAATGATAGAGAATAGTCTGTCTCCTTAAAACCATCCAGGCGTAGTAATTGTAGTGGAGACAGAATAGACCATTGAAACCTTGCTGGGTCCTGATTAAGACTTGGGTTTTTGTTGGTGGTTTTAACTTGAATTATTTGGTTTTTTTTTTTTTTTTTTTTTTTTTTTGTAACTTTTTTTAAACTTTATGTGCATTGGTGTGAAGGTGTCATATCCCAGGGAACTGGAGTTACAGAGTTAGGAGCTGCCATGTATTTGCTGGGAATTGAACCTGGGTCCTCTGGAAGAGCAGCCAGTGCTCTTAATAGTGAGACATCTCTAGCCCTAAAGATTTGTTTATTTTTAGAAGAGAGGGGTGTGTCCATGTATCTGCATATGTATTTAGGATCTCTGAGTTTGGAGACAGCTTGGGCTCCATAGTGAGTTTCCAGGCTAGCCAAAGCTACATAGTGAGACTATTAAAAACAAATTAAGGGGCTGGAGAGATGGCTCAGTGGTTAAGAGCATTGCCTGCTCTTCCAAAGGTTCTGAGTTCAATTCCCGGCAACTACATGGTGGCTCACAACCATCTGTAATGAGGTCTAGTGCCCTCTTCTGGCCTGCAGACATACACACAGGATATTGTATACATAATAAATAAATAAATATTTGGGGAAAAAAAAACAAATTAAGGGGCTGGGTGGTGGTGGTGCACGCCTTTAATCCTAGCACTCAGGAGGCAGAAGCAGGCGGATCTCTGTGAGTTCGAGACCAACCTGGTCTACAAGAGCTAGTTCCAGGACAGGCTCCAAAACCACAGGGAAACCCTGTCTCGGGAAAACCAAAAAAAAAAAAAAAAATTAATGGACTGGAGAGATGGTTCGGTTCAGTTTTTTTTTTTTTTTGTTTGTTTTTGGGGTTTTTTTGGTTTTTTGAGACAGGATTTTTCTGTAGCTTTGGTGCCCGTCCCGGAACTAGCTCTTGTAGACCAGGCTGGCCTCGAACTCCCAGAGATCCGCCTGCCTCTGCCTCCCAAGTTCTGGGATTAAAGGCATGCGCCACCACTGCCCGGCTCGGTTCAGTTTTTAAGAGTACTGGCTGCTCTTCTAGAGGACCAGGGTTTGATTCCCAGCACCTACATGGCAGCTCGAAGTCATCTGTAACTCCAGGATATCTGATACCCTCCTCTGACCTTCACGGGTACTAGGAATACATAAAGTATGCAGACAAAACACTCATGCACATTAAGTAAACAAATTTTTTAAATTTTGAAAAATTTTATTTTTTTCCTAAGGGAAATGAACATATGCGGGCATGTACAAAGGCAAGACTTGGTCAACTTTGGGTGGTGGTCTTCACGAGCCATCCACCTTGTTTTAGAAACACTGTCTCATTGGCCTAGTATGCTAGGCTGGCAGGCCAGAGAATCCCAGGGATTCACCTATCTCTCTCCTTCAATGATAAGTTTACAAGAATATGCATCTGTTTTGTTTTTAAACTCATGTTCTGGAGATTAACTCATATACTCAGGCTTGCTTGATAAATATTTCACCAACTGGGCTGCTTCTCTACCTACCCATACTGTTATTTTTCAAGGTATTTGTTAAATGAACACAAGGTAATGTTTGTCCCTTGGTCTCAACTTCATCACCTACCTATGTTGCAGGAAAGGCTATTACTTAAACTTTTCTGTGTTACTTACAAATGTGACTTTTTTGTGTGTCTCCACTCATATTTCACAGAAAATCCACCTAGTGCCAAGCAACCCTCAAAGATGCTAGTCATCAAAAAAGTTTCCAAAGAGGATCCTGCTGCTGCCTTCTCTGCTGCATTCACCTCATCAGGATCCCACCATGCAAATGGGAACAAAGTGTCAACCATGGTCCCAAGTGTCTATAAGAACTTGGTTCCTAAACCTGCACCACCTCCCTCTAAGGTATGAGCTTTGAAAAACAGGTTTGATAATAAATCATATAGCATTATATATACTTATATTTTCTGACAATTATTCATTAGATACCCAGTCAGTGCCTGTTACATGTATATAATTATACTCTCATCACCAGACTCTGCCAGTGCCAACTCACCAGTTTCATTTTGTAAGCTTGTCCCTTTAATAGCATGAACATCTGTCCTATCAGTCAGCTGAACACCTTGCCTACAGCTGAAAATAAAGATGATTGTGAGCCACCTAAATGGTTCTGGGAATTGAGCTTCTCTTGAAGACCCCGTTGTTCTATTAACTACTGTGCCATCTCTCCAGCCCTCCTATTTGTTTTTATATGTGTTTGGTTTTCAAGGCAAGGTTTCTCTGTGTATCCTTCCATCTCCATCATTGCATGACACTAGGTCCCTTCAGTTGCAGCACTCATCACATCAGTTCATTTTCCTCCTTTATATGGAGCCTTAAGGCTGAAAATACTCTTATTTCTAGCACACTTAATTAAAACACATAATTGCTTGGATGAGTTTCACTCTGTATTGGTTCAAGTGAAATGTCTTGCTTACAAAGAGCAAGCCCTAGTGAGCAGCAGTTCACTTTCCATTCTGCACAATTGAATCTTCTTGGTCCTTAAGAGCAGTACAAAGGCGTAACTGTTATGCTCTTTCTGTTGTAATTGCTGGATATAGTAGTGCAGGTTTGAAATTAAACAGCAGATTAAGACCCTTAAGTACATTTCAAATAAATTAAATACTAAATACAATTCATTGGAACAAGATTGGTGTAGACTGTGATCATCCATCAAGGTTTTACTAGAGAGAGGGAAATTTCACGGACCTTTGGAGAATGGTAGGTAGATAGCCAGAGTTTGGAAGTGTTTGACATTAAAGAGTTGGTGATTACAGAAGTTCTAAGACCAGCAAACACTAGACTGGGCCATTTTAATTACCCTCAGCATTGGAACGTAATTTTTTTGTTTTTGTTTTGTTTTTGTTTTTTTTAATGTGTTTTTTGTATGTTATGCGTGCATATGAATGTGTTTGTATGTAGGGACATGAAGTTGCTGATTGAGTTAGTCTATCAGTTATCTATCTAACTAGTCTATCAGTTAGTCTATCTCAGGATTCCCTGTGTCTTCCTTCTGGGAGCTTGAATTACAAGGGCTACCAGATCTGCAATGCATTTGCATAGATGTTTTCATGGGTGCCTACTCTGGTGTTGACACTACTTTAGCAGCTAACAGCTTATCCAGTAAATCTCTACCTAGTCCCATGACAGTCATTATTACAGTAAAAAATGAAGATCAGATTATCTAGACAAGAGGATAGATAGTAAGGAATTGAAAAAGAACTTTAGTTGACACATCTAAGACAGACCAGAAAATTATAAATCATACATAGAAAAAATGTATTAATTTTATCACAGAAATCCTGAGCTGTTTACAATAGCAGTAATGATTATTAATACTTGTCACTTGCTGGCAAGTTGAGGAAATTCACTTGGATCAGGCCATTTGTTATGTTGCATTTCTTTTATCCCAGCATTCTAGAAGCATAGGCAGGCATGTGTTGAGTTAAAGTACAGCTTATGAGTTTAAGGGCAGGTCTATATAGTGAGTTTGGGCCAGACAGGTGGGCCTTGTCTTCAAAAAGTTTTTCCTGTTTGCACCTAGAAAACTTTTTTGGTGACTTGAGTTGAGGTCTTAAGAGATAGAAAGTGGCAGGTATAATGGCACATACCTACATTTGAGCCAGAAAGATTGTGGATTTGAGACCAACCTAAGCTATATAAGACCCTGCAATGTAGCTTGGTAGTAAAGATAAATCTTTAGGCAGCAGCTATTGGGACAACTTTAAATGCTTATGAAGGACTGGGAGTGCTGTTCAGTGCTAGTCCTCAGCTCTTATATTCCCATCCCTACAAAGAGAAGCCGTTCAAGGATGGTGGTCTGTTTTAGTTGAGTACATCATGGTACAGTTTTTCAAAGTTGTAGAAAATGTCTGTTTACCTGTGGTGGTCAGGGGATGACAGAAGAAGACAGGAAACTGATAACCTCTTCAAGAGCTTACCACTGATTATCTAACTACTTCTACTGGCTGCCTCAAGCTACTAAAATTCTTAACACTTTCCTATTGCTTAGGGACCGAGTCATCTACATGTGGACTTTTAGGGCTTATTTTAAATATAAGCTGTGATAGTTACCATCCTCCCCTCTTGGTTTTTTTAGACAGGGTTTCTCTCTGTAAGAGCTCTGGCTGTTTGGCCTGCCTCTGCCTCCAGAGTGCTGGGATTAAAGGCCTGTACCACCACCACCCGGTATAGTTACTTGTTTTTTTGTTTATTATGTGTTTGCACCCACATATGTGTGTGCGAGCTTTCATTCCATGGCACTTGGGAAGGTGCAATGACAACTTGTCACGAGTCAGTCCCTTCCTTCCACCACGTGGATCCTGGAATTTGAACTCGGGTTGTCAGGCTTGTAAGTGCCTTCACCTGCTGAGCCATCTCATCCACCCTACAGCAGTTATCTTCGTAAGATATTTAGGACATTTAGTCTTCTGCTGTACAAGGAAAAGAATACATTCAAGCGAGCAGAGCAAATGTTATAATGAGACAGTCTAGGAACTAAAGAGATGGTCAGCATTTAAGAGCACTTGTTGATCTTCTAGAACAACCTTGTTCTCCATTGAGGTGACTCTCAACCACCTGTAGCTTCATTTCCAGGGGATCCAGCACCTTCTGACATCTGCAGGCACTAGGCATGCAGTGTGTTACACAGACATACAGACGGGCAAAAATATCATATGCATAAATAAAATTTAAAAATTGTGAAAAAAAATTAAACCATCTAGCTGCAGTGTTAACAGCAGACAACTGTCATTTTGCTCTCTTTGCTCTGGGGGAGGTTTCCTAGGTTTTCATTCTCTTCCAATACACAGAGGTGCAGATACACAGTAGATGTCGTAATCTTCAACTTCGAACTTTCAGTGAGAAGTAACTGACATTTTATGAAGTACATTAAATGCCAACATAAATAGTGCCTATTACCAGCATGACAATCACACTTTACATTTTACCCATCCTTAAGTTTAATATCCAGCAACCACGTGCTGACTCATAGCCATCTATAATGCATTCTGGTGCCTTCTTCTGGCTTCCATTGCAGGCGTACATGCTGGCAGAACACTATATACATAATAAATAAGTAGATCTTAGAAAGAAAGCTGAAAACCATAGTTGTTAATGAAACTTAGCTTACTTTAGTGAGCTTTTACTTGATCATGTAATAAAAAGTAGGAGACATTAGGAACAGTGGTACTCAGTAGCTATGGCTGGAAGATGACAAGTTCCAGATGCTGTCTGGAGGCATGGTTGAACCAGTCAACTATCTATCTTACTGTGTTTAAAATCGCTGAAGACTAGATTAGTGAAAAATGTTTTTGGTTTATTATTTGAATGTGTGTATGAACGCTTTAACTGTACATATTTCTGTACATCGTCTGGTGCCTGTGGAGGCCAGATGGTTTCAGATTCCAGGAATGGAGTTATAGACAATCCTTGTGGGTGCTGAGAATGGGACTCTGGTCCTGCGGAAGAGCAGCCAGCAATGTTAATCACTGAGCCATCTTTCCAGCCCAAAAGACAGGATTTCTGATGGCACACAGGTAACCTGTGATGGGTAACGGAACACAGACATCTTAGTTTTTTCGTAAGTGTAAGAAAAAGAGTCTGCGGCTGGAGAGACAGTTAAGTACTTAGGAGCAATTGTCCTTGCACAGGACCTGGGTTCAGTTCCATACATTTGCAGAATGGATCACAGTCATCCGTAATTCCAGATTCAGGGAATCCAGAGTTCTGTTAGGTCAGTGTCTCCAGCTTCTTAGACATTTTTTTGGAGACTTTCAGATAGTAAAAAAGCAGTAACACATACTAATTAATGAACAAACTGCCTGTGTTGTCCTCAGTAGTGTTCTCTAAAAAATAAACATAATGATCATTCATGGTTGTCTTAAGAATTAAAGAATATGGGAGTTGGCAAGAAGGCTCAGTGATTAAGAGCACACACTGCTCTTGCGGAAGACCCAGGTTCTGTTCCTGTCACCCTTACCATGTGGTTCACAACTTCTAACTTCCTCCAGTTCCAGTCCATCCAACACCCGTGTGCATAAACACAAAAATAAAAGTAAGAATTTAAAAAAAAAAAAAAAAAAAAGCCAGGCAATGGGGCTGGAGAGAAGGCTCAGCAGTTAAGAATACTGGCTACTATTCCAGAGGTCCTTAGTTCAGTTCCCAGCAACCACATACATGGTGGCAGAGCTGGGTGGTGGTGGCTCAAACCTTTAATCCTAGCACAGGAGGCAGAAGCCTGCAGATCTGTTGAGTTTGAAGCCAACCTGATTACAAAGTGAGCTCCAGGACAGCCAAGAATAGACAGAAACCCTGTCTCAAAAAAGAAAACTGAAATATTAAGGCAACCCCCAGGTAGGTGCTAGACATGCCGTACAGTGTGTTTTCATTCCTGAAGCTGTTGTGCCGTCTCGACAGCCCACATCAATGCTCATGCCAACCCTTCCTCTTTCATATTGGTCTCTTGGTTCTCTTTAATTCTTGAAAATAAGTAGTTTTGCACTTACTTCTATCTCACTCTGTTGACCTGTATCATCTTCTTTGATCTCTTTAGACAGTGTGATTGACTAAAATAATGGGTTATTTCATATTTTAGTCTGTTAATAGTTGTTAACTGTGCTGTTAATAGTTGGTACCATGGCCAGACCCCACAAAACTGAGCCAAAAAAGGGCCTCTGGGCTCACACAAGGACTGTATGCCATTTACAATACACATCCTTGCATAGAACTAGCCTATCACCATCAAAATCTCTAGAAAACTCCATTTGTTTTTTCCTGGTGTGCTTTGTGGAAATTAACAGTCACACAAAATTACAAAGATGTAGGGGGTTGTAAATGAGTGGAAATTCTCCTTCCATGCAATTAAATACTTTGTAGACTAGCCTGGTAAAGAAAGCTGCTAAATCTGCCCCCACACACCTCATGGCCTTTCTGTACCCCATCTGCTTAACTCAGAAAGGTTTCACACGTGTTGACAGGTAAGCTCAGAGAATTTATATTCCCGCATAACATTTCACATTCTATTTTTGGTTTTGCAGTCTATGCTCCCATTTGTGTGCTGCTTTTGACTGATTTTTTTTTTTTTCTTTGTTCCCTTATAGCCCAATGCATGGAAAGCTAACAGAATGGAGCACAAATCAGGATCCCTTTCCTCTAGCCGGGAGTCTGCTTTTACCAATCCAATTTCTGTTATTAAACCAGTGGTACTAGCTGCTGGTGTAGTTCTAAACTCTCCCAAAGAGGTGAGTAAGGATAACTGTAGGGCAGCCTTTTCTTTTATGTATTTGTTTATTTTGTGACTATTGGTGTTTTGCCGTTGGTGTTGGGTCCCCTGAAACTGGAATTATAGTTGTGAGCCACCATGTGGGTGCTGAGAATTCAACCCAGGTCCTCTGGAAGAGCAGTCAGTGCTCTTAACTGTGCCATCTCTATGTTGCCCATGCTAATTGAGAATGAGTGCCCTTCAACATCTGATCCTCCTGCCTCTGCTAAAAACCAAAAAGAAAAAAAAAAGTCAGTGTATGATATAAGCCTGTGTAATCAGTGTCCCACAAAACTAGTGTTTTGACAGTGAATTGGTTTGTGGGGAGGTTTTATTGTTTCATGTTTATGGGTGTTTTGCCTGCATGTATATCTCAGATCCCCCTAGTTACAGAATGTTGTAAGCTTTCCCATGGGGTTCTGGGACTTGAACCTGGGTCCTTTGGAAGAATAGCCAGAGCCTTAACCATTGTGCTTATCTCCAGCCCTGTTTTTTACACAAAAGACAAAAATCAGTATGGTATAGAAAGTAGCTCGGGGACTCCTAGTTTTTGCCGTTTACTGTTAGGAGCAATCTGTTTGTGGTGTTTGTCCAGAGTCCCTCCAGTACCACCCCTCCCATTGAGATCAGCTCCTCCCGCCTGACCAAGCTGACCCGCCGAACCACGGACAGGAAGAGTGAGTTCCTGAAGACTCTGAAGGATGAACGGAATGGAGACTGCTCAGAAAACAGAGACTGTGACAAGCTGGAGAGGGTAAGAATGTGAAATTGTTTGCTGTACTCTGTATTGTTGTTGTATGTGGAGTTTTTTTTTTTGATTGTTTATTCTCTTGTTTCTCTGTTTTTTATGGCTTTTGGTTTAAGACAGGTTTCTATGTGTAGTCCTTATTGCCCCAGAACTTAACTCTGTAGACCAGGCTGTCCTTAGAGATCCGCCTGCCTCTGCCCCCTGAGTGCTAGGTTTAAAGGTGTGCACCACCACCAGCTAGTTTGTTTTTTTTTTTTTTTTTTTTTTTTTTAACTTTTTTTTCCTTAAGTGCAGGTGGGTATGTCCGTGTACCACAAAAATGCACTAGTGGAGGCCAGGAACTACTTGGAGGTTTCAGGCATCAAACTCAAACCATCAGGTTTGGTTGCAAATGCCTTTACCCAGTGGAACCATCTTACAAGTCCTTTTTGTTTTCTTTTTCTTTTCAGGGTATCACTGTGTACTCATGGCTGTCCTCTCTCCATCTGCCTCTGCCCTCTAAGCGCTGGGCTCAAAGGCATGCACCACCTCACCCGGCCTGACCTTGATAACTTTTCTGTATAGTTTTATTGGAAGGAACATTTGAATGTGAACTACATTAACTTGTAGTATTTAAGAATAATTGTACTGGGGTTAAAAATGTGTGCCACCACTTTCAGTCTCTTCTCTTAATTAAATTGTTAATTATCTGAATGTTGAGTTTTTAAGTGTTTTTTTTTTTTATATATATATATCATAGAGAATAGGGTTTTTAACAGATAAGGAGTGCTGGGTCTCGCTATATTATAACCCGTATTGGCTTTGAATTCTTGATTTTGGTTCCTCTACCTCTCAATACTAGGATTACAGGCATGTGCTGTCATGCTGTATTGTTCTCTAAACAGTGTCTTTAACAGAGCAAAACTTGCTTTTAATGAAGTTGTTAAGTGTGGATTGCTCATGTGGTGTTTTATATGCTCAGCCTGTGCTCTCTCCTGCTCATCTTCAGGTGTTTTGTACACTGTAGATTTAGATCAGTGACCTTGTGATGAAGTCCACGCGCACACACCCTTAGCGTTGCATCTTCAGGATCGTTTGACTCCAGTTAGTTTATTGGCACAGCAGATCTCGGTTTTTAAATGGACAAAACCTGCATAGGTTGAGGGTGAGATGTGGTCTAGGAAATATTCTGGTTGCTTATCTTGCCACAAATGATCATTGAACCAAGTCTGTCCATCCTTTTCTTATTACAGTTGGAGGGCAGCCACACACCCGAACCAAAGGAGAATGGAGAACAAGATTGTCTTCAGAACGGACTTTCTCTACCCATTGTGGAAGAAGGGGAGGTCCTGTCCCACTCTCTGGAAGCAGAGCACAGGTGCGGAGAAGATGAGTGGTAACCTTAAACATACTTTTTCCTGACTTACTTTTGTTAGCCTAGGTTAGCCCTGTTGCCCACTGGGCATTCTCTGAGTTTAATTTCAGACTTTGTTTTGGGAATATAGTCAGGACAGAGAAGACCTTCCACAGATGTGTTAGTTGAGCAATTACTGTAAAATCTCTTTAAAGGGCTTTGAGAAGCCTGGGAATCCTATATATGCAAGCAACTATTTTAACCGAAGGCCTTATATATTGAATAGTCTGCCTTGTTACTACTTCATAACTGTAATTTGCTACTGTTATGAATCGTAATGTAAATATCTGATGTGCAGGACATCTGGTGTGTGACCCTGTGAAAGGTCATTTGACCCACAAAGGGCTTGTGTCCCACAGTTGAGAACCACTGGTCTAGAGGAACTTGAGAGGTTCCTGAGGTTATGAGAGAGGCCACAAAGCCATGAGATTGAAAATGCTGTTAGCCAGGAAGAGTGTCCATTTAATTGTGAGCAACTGAGTAAATTGTCCTATGAAGAAGCAAAATTCCTTCTGTAACGTCCATTGGACGTGGGCATTTCCCATGGTTGTTTGTAGGCTTCGTGGTCAAGCTTACCAGCATCATGTTCTCTTCGCTGTTGTTTTGCCTCCTCCAGGTTATTAAAAGCAATGGGATGGCAGGAATATCCGGAAAACGATGAGAGTTGCCTTCCACTCACAGAAGATGAGCTCAAGGAGTTCCACATGAGAACAGAGCAGGTACGCACCATCCCTGAGCCTTCCCCGATTGTCTTTAGACAGGTTCTCACCAGTTGTGGTGGTGATACATATACATGACTTTAATCCCAGCCTGGTCTTCATTGAGTTCCAGGACAGCCAGAGCTACCTACCCAGGGAAACCCTGTCTCAAAAAACAGAGGGGGAGGAGAGACTGGCTCAGCGGTTAAGAGCACTGACTACTCTCAGTTCCCAGCACCCATATGGCAGCTCGACTGTAACTCCTGTTGCAGGGCTTCTAACACCCTCACACAGGTGTGCATGTAGACAAAACACCAATGAACACAAAAATAAATTATTGAAATAAAAAACAGGATCTCCTTATATAGTTCTGGTAGTTTGAAGCACACTGTGTAAACCAAGCTACTTTGAGCCTACAACAGTCCTCCTACCTCTGCCTCATAGCTGCAAGCTCACAGCCATGTTCTACTGAAGCTGGCAGGAAACCCTAAAATTGAAAGACTTAAATTACCACTGTAGAAATAGGGTATTGGGTGTCAGACTGCCTGTACAGTGGGAATCTCACAGGCCAGGCCGGTGAGCAGATTTGGAAAGTAACAGGTTCCATGCTCACAGCTCTTAACTCCTTACCAGAACCACAGGGTTGCTCTGATTCTTTAGGAAAACCATCCCTGTCCTGGCATTTTGACCAGAGCTGAGGAACCAAAAAGCTTATGTAAATTGACTCAGTTAATGCTTGGATCTAACAGAGTAAAACATTACCAGATACAAGATTTATAATACAAAAATTAACAAAAGAAATAACATCTCGCCGGGCGGTGGTGGCGCACGCCTTTAATCCCAGCACTTGGGAGGCAGAGGCAGGCGGATCTCTGTGAGTTCGAGACCAGCCTGGTCTACAAGAGCTAGTTCCAGGACAGGCTCCAAAACCACAGAGAAACTCTGTCTCGAAAAACCAAAAAAAAAAAAAAAAAAGAAAAGAAATAACATCTCTATAGACCTCATCTGTTTCTCTCTGCAGCATAGTCAGTGGGCTAGAGAGAGATTTCCAGGTAGTTAAGAGGGCATCCAGTACTTGCCTAGGACCTGAGTTTGATTCTTGGCAGCCATATTGGCTCATAACCACCTGTAACTCCAGCTCAAACGGATTTGAGGTGTCTAGCTTCCATAGATACCACACATATAATTAAAAATAAAAATCTTGGCTGAAGTCGGACCAGGATCTGTCACTGGTGCATGAGATGGCTTTTTGGAACCCATTCCCTATGGTGAGATACCTTGCTCAGCCTTGATGCAGGGGCGAGGAGCCTAGTCCTGCCTCAGCTTGACATGCCAGGCTTTGTCTGCTCTTGGGAAGTCTTATGCTTTCTGAGGAGTGGATGGTGGAGGCTGAATAGAAAGGAGGTGGGAGGAGGGACGGAGCTGTGGTTGGCATGTAAAATAAATAAAAGATGAGAAAAATAAATCTTTGCTGAGCAGTGGTGGCACATACCTTTAGTCCCCAGCACTCAGGAGGCAGAAGCAGGCAGGTCTCTTGAGTTTGATGCCATCCTGAACTACAGAGTTCTAGTTCAGCCAGTGTGGATACACAGAGAAACTGTGTGTGTGTGTGTGTGTGTGTGTGTGTGTGTGTGTGTGTGAGGGTAAATAATGATAATATTTAAAGCATAAGTGATACCTAGGAAATCTCATAATGGAGCCAGTGTACAGTCTGACATAAGATTTTACCACTTAGCACTGTTTGAAATAGGGCTCTAAAACCCCACAGACTGTACATGCTTAGACTGTGGTTTGGTGGTGATGGGTTTGTTTTGTTTGGTTTTGGTTTTAATTTTGTTGGTTTTGGTTTTCAGAGACCACATTTCTTTGTGTAAGAATTTTGGCTGTCGCCGGGCGATGGTGGCGCACGCCTTTAATCCCAGCACTCGGGAGGCAGAGGCAGGCGGATCTCTGTGAGTTCGAGACCAGCCTGGTCTACAAGAGCTAGTTCCAGGACAGGATCCAAAACCACAGAGAAACCCTGTCTCGAAAAAAAAAAAAAAAAGAATTTTGGCTGTCTTGGAACCCACTTTGTAGATTGGGTTAGCCTCGAACTCACCGAGATCCACCTGTCTCTGCCTCCCAAGTGTTAGATTTAAAGGTGTGCGCCACCACTGCCCTGCTTAGACTGTGACTTGATTGGATGACCCAGGTGTAGTAGCATACATCTTCAGGCTCAGCCCAGCACTTGAGGCAGAGGCCGGCATGGTCTACTTAGGGAGATCCAGGGCTACATAGTTAAGACCCTGTTTCTAAATAAGACAGATGCAATCCTTGTAAGGTTCATCTTTGCATTTAAGTTTGAAAAGTTCTTCAAGAGATGTTAGAAATGTTTTCTTTCTCTCCTATGTTCCATAGCTACGAAGAAATGGGTTTGGAAAGAACGGCTTGTTGCTGAGCCGCAGTTCCAGCCTGTTCTCCCCGTGGAGAAGCACTATGAATGCAGAGGGTGAGGATTCCGACACAGAAACAAGCAGCAGTGAGACATCAGATGACGATGCCTGGAAGTAGAAATATAAGTGCTCACCGCTGACCTGCCCCACTGAGCTCAGCTTTGTGTTTAGAGAATATAAAAAGTGTTCTTCTCCTTTTCTTACGTTGTTGAATACTTCATGCACAAGGGAAATAATCATATCCCAAAGAGAGAACAATTGTCTTGCTTAACTTTTGTTGTTATTCTTTGTTATCTGCTTAATAGAGAGACATTTGTGTGGTGGAATTTTTTAAGCACACACAGTACCTGTGGGGCCGTGCACAAGTGGGAGCTGGCAGTGCAGAGATGCAGGGAGATGCTGCTCTGACCACAGCGCCCACTACCAGCCCTTGGGCACTCACCCCTGTGCTCTAGCAATCATTGTCAATGACAAAGTGACTATTGAAGTTATAATTGTATTAAATTAATGCTAATAATTTGGATATTTTATTTTTGGCTGCTCGGGCAACTTAGCCCTTAACCAGGCATATGTGGTTGTTTTTGTTTTATTTTTTTGTTGTTTTGTTTTGTTTTTTTCCTTTTTGGGTACAGCTGTAAAATATTTGGATATAGGAAATGTTATTCTTGCAGCCTTGATATTCAGGGTGGATTGTAAAATATGAATTTTTGTGAGATTTCAAAGATTAAGATTATTTTGATAACATTATTTACAGATTTAAAAGGTGTGGTTGTCACAAGTCTGTTGAGGGGAACTACTGCATAAAATAACTAACGTGGAATAAATATTTTGCATCAGTTTGGATTGTCTTGTGTAAGAAATATATTTTCTTTAAAATTAGAGAGTGGATTCTTTTTTTAGGGGAAATATTTTTAGAAGTCTGGGAGAAAACTGAATTCAGCCCCACCTGAATTCCTGTTCCTTTTAGCAAAAACTCGATGCAGAAGAACCTGTGCAATAAATTATTCATAATAAACTACATTTTCTTTCCTGAAAGAATGTTTTAGTGCCAAGGATTCACCAGTGTGCGTGGGTTTGGGTGCTTTCTGCGTGTTTTAAAGGAGGTCCAACTCGGTTTCCTACTTCATAAGAACTGGGAGCCAGGTGGTGGTGGTGGTGGTGGTGCTCATCTTTAATTCCAGCATTTGGGAGGCAGAGGCAAGAGTTTCTCTGTGACAAGAGTTCCAGGACAGTTAAGGCTACACAGAGAAACTCTGTCTCAAAATAAAGAAAAAGACTGAATGCACGGGGCATGATTGAGCCGTGTCTGGCCAGTGGCCAATGAAGTTCTTTTAGAAAAGATGAAACCTCGGATCTCTGTGAGTTCGAGACCAGCCTGGTCTACAGAGCTAGTTCCAAGACAGGCTTCAAAGCCACAGAGAAACCCTGTCTCGAAAAACCAAAAAAAAAGAAAAAGAAAAAAAGAAAAGATGAAACCTTAGAACAAAGCTCTGTGTGCTAAGAGCTAGGTATCCGTCATAGCATCCTTTTGCTGTCCCTAGTAGATGCAAAGCAATATCGTATTGATGAGACAGGGATGAATGATATATAAGCTGGAGTACCGTATTTAAAAGAAACTGTTGGCCAAACCAGAGGTAAGGAGAGACAGGTGAACGTGGCAGGACCCGGAAGGTAGACTGGCGAAGAGCATGCGGCAGCCTGTGCTGCTTGTAGTGCAGTATTGTTAAGGGAGCCATTTGCAAATCTTAAAGATGACCACCGAGATGGATTAAGGTACTTCTTGCCCTGTGTCTGACAAGTAGCATTCAATCCCTGGGATCACGAGGTGGTAGAAGGCTGGAACTGATTCCCACAAGTTGTTCTCCGAGTTGTACATGTGCCTACAGCATGTGTTGCAGAATATTATTTTTTTTTAGAATATTATTTTAAGATGTGTTAATTTGTTTATACTGTGGCACATTTAATGATGAAAAGATGTATTTGTGTTACAATTGTTTTATTATGTGAAGCTGTGATTCTTTGGCTGTCCAATAAAAAGAGCTGAACAGTCAATAGTGAGGCAGGAGAAAGGATAGTCATGGCTGGCAGGCAGAGAGTATAAAACAGAAGGAGAAAACAGGAGGCAAGAGAACAAGAAGAGGACATTGGGATCCCGACACCCAGCTCCCAAATAAACTACACACATTGAGTCTTAGTCTTACAAATGGCACGACCTTAGCTTGGCTTATTTTTAGCCAGCATATCTTAAGTTACCCCATCTACCTTTTACCTTTCTCTAGTTCTGTATGTATACCTTTCTTTACTTCTTTCTCTGGCTTGCTGTGTAGCTGGGCGGCTGGTCCCTGCTGTCCTCCTCTCCTGGTTCTGTCTTGCTCCTCCTTCTCTCCTTGCTCCTCCTTCTCTGCCCACCAGCCCTGCCTTACCCTTTCTCCTGCCTAGCTATTGGCCGTCCAACTCTTTATTAGACCATCAGGTGTTTTAGACAGGCAAAATAACAGCTTCACAGAGTTGAATGCAACACATCTTTGCATCATTACAACAAATTTTCCACAGTGTAAACAAATTAGCACATCTTAAAATTATACAACATCCAGGCGTTCCCTCTTCTAGCCTCCTCAGGAACTTCAAGTGTTTGGTGCACAAACATACAAAATAACCATACACTTAACAACAACAAAAAGCACCTTTAAATCAATGAGTTAAGAATGTTGGGGAAGAAACATCAAACTTGGGGTTGAGAAGTAGACAAAGATTAAGGCTTAGCCATTTACCAGTTTGTCTTCATAACAAATCTAAATTGATCTTTTTCTCTTTTGGAATTGAGCTGAATTGAGAGTATTTTTTTACACACTTTGTAACTTGTTCCTCATTTGGGGTGTTTGCGGCAAACACCTTCAGGACCCTATCTTGTTTAGAAAGGAGTGCTTTGGTAACTGCTTATATCTTGATAGATGCACAGATGAATTGACCAGTCTTTGATTCTGACTACAGCTGGAGCCCCGTAATTCTGTTTGCTTAGAGGCACACAGATTGCAGCTTCTGGTGTTCCCTGCAGTGGAGAAGAGCACTAACTTGAATCCTGTCCACTTCAGAGAACATCAGTGATACAGACAACACTTGCCTGCCACAGGCTATGAAGTGATCAAAGTGATATGACCCAGTTAGGCAAGGTGCTGCCTTTTCTGTAAGGAAAGAAATCGAAGTTGCTGCCAAACTTGGCCAAACTCATGCAATGGATGGAACAGTCTGAGACTTTCTCAATTGAGGCTCCTCCCAAAGGTGGCAAAGGACATTGTTCTTGCCTGTCTAGGCCTGTACTTGCTGCCCAGGGAGCTAGGGCTCCTCCCCAAACATAAACATAAATTTGAAGATCTTGGAGACTTAAGAGTTGGCCTTTTCTCTCTGTTCTTTCCTTTTGCCATACCCTCTTTAGGACTCCACTGGTGTCATTAAGGGATCCCATCCCATGGCCAATTACTCTGGGGAGTCCGGATTTCTGCCTTGTGAGTCCTGTGACATGGTTTTCCGCTCCTGGGCTTTGTTGGCCACCCACACCCAGCGATTCTGCATTGGTCGGCTGACTCCGGAGGTGACACAGCCTTCAGTAGCCATGGAACAACGGGGCACCACGGTAAGGGCCGTCAATGGTTGGGGTAGGTTTTCCAGCAATCAGGGTTCTCAGGAGTCTTCTCCCTGCCCCCAGATTGTGGCACAAGAGCAACAGAGCCATCCAGAGCAAGAAGAGGCCAGTAAATCTGCTCTAAAGAGGTTGGCAGAGGAGGTACACACCCACCTACACCCAACATAGATATAAACTTCATAACTGTAGGTAACACTTGAGGGAGATCACCCAGTTCAGAGCTAGCGGGTCCCATTACCTGCAGGTGCAGTTGCTGAGACTGTCCCTAAAGGAAATGCGCCCCTGGGCGACTGAGGGTGCCACCTCGCAGACTGCAGGGAGCCCTGGCGAGAGGCTGCGTACATTGCAGGGAACCCGCGCTAGGCGCGTGGCAGAGACAGAAGCGCAAAGCCAGGCCCTGGAGCGCCGCGGAGAGGGTGAGAGGTAGGGAGGCGTCGCCGCGGGGCCTTACCGCTGTGCTAGACTCACCCTGACTCGGCCCGTCTCCCTCAGAGCTAAAACGGCGCCTCCTTGGCGTAGCGGGACCCATGGGAGGACTACTCGCGCCATTCGGCCTGCAGCGCGAGCTCCGAGAACTCAAGGCAGAGGCCGGCCGGACACGGGGCGCTCTGCAAAGGCTGGGGGCGCGCATATTAGCGCTACAGTCACAGCCCGGGTGAGACTCCCGCGGAACCTTGCCGACCGCGAGTGGGGCGGGGCCTTGGGCTCGGGATTGGTCGCGGGTCCGTGACATCACCTCCCTGCGTCAGCATCCAAAGGGACTCTTTTAAGGAAGCAGAGAGCTGTTGTCCGCCAGTGCCGGTCAAGCCAGGAACACTGTCTGCAGAGATCCGGTGAGGTCCCGAGCTCGGGGGGTGGGGTGTAGGGGCGGGAGGCTGTTCAGGTGGGAAGACTGCTTTCTGCTGCCTCCTTGCTAGGGCCCTACGTGAGGCCTACGTGCGCGGTGGTGGCCGGGACCCCGGAGTTTTGAACAAAATATGGCAACTGCAAGTGGAGGCATCAGCCCTGGAGTTGAGGCGGTGGCAGAATCGCAAGGGTGAGCAGGGGGAGGGGCAAGCCTAGAGGGCCTTTGCATATTGAGGTCCTAGGCTTGGGAGGAGAAAAGGGTGTGAGGGAGGGCACCACTAGCGTGGGAGCCGCCTGAGGTCAAGGTAGGAAAACCTTTTGTCAGCTGATAAATTCGGACTTGCACAGAAAACCTTAATGTTGGAGAACTACATAGAGTAAAGGATGACACGTCACTTTAATTCATCTCAGAAAAAGTAACTGCTATCTCTGAGGAGCTTCTAGTGGTGGAAGCCGAAAACCGGCTCTTGGAGGCAGAAATACAGGCCTTGCAGAAGAAGGGCCTGAGTCTGGCGCTCTGGGGTAAGTGAAAACCCAACTCCTTCCTAGCCCATACCAAGATACTCAACCCAGGAGAAGGGGTGAAGGGTCCATGCCTGGAGAATGAGGCCCATGTGTGTATCATCGTTTTGCGTCTATGCACCTATCCTTGTGCCTTTTGTATATAACTATTTTACCGATTTTGTGTCTATGCACCTATCCTTGTGCCTTTTGTATATAACTATTTTACCGATTTTGTGTCTATGCACCTATCCTTGTGCCTTTTGTATATAACTATTTTACCGATTTTGTGTCTATGCACCTATCCTTCTGCCTTTTGTATATAACTATTTTACCGATTTCTCACTTCAGTTCCTCTAGCTCAAACCAACTTTTTCTGTTTCTAGGACCCAGGGAGCCTCAGCTCCTAGCTGATCCCTGGCCACATCTGAGTAGAAGGGGCGATAAGTCCTTCCTCCTTCCACCAGTTGCACTCCCAATGCCAAGTTCAACAAATGTCCAGAATTTCCATGGCACTTCAACATCTGTGAGGAAACTGGCAGTTGGACTGATGGCTGGCAATCCTGGCATGCAGTTTGGGGATTATGGGCAATTTGCAGTTCTGTATGGTTAAACTCTTGTCCACAGCAGATACTTAATGGAACCATGACAAGGACCTTAGGTCTGGATCGCCACTTCTTCCTACCAGCATCCGATGTTCTAGGCCCTGCACCATATGATCCTGGGTGAGGGCAGCTCTCTACTTCACAGCCTCTTTAACTCAGCCACTACTGACATTACTTTTAAGTAGACACACAGGAGTATTGGGGGTGGGGAACGGGAGGATTTGATTTGTGTGCTTAGACTTGTATTCTTCAGGGCTGGCCTTGTCATTTTCTATGACTTCCTATGGGGCCTTGAGGCTTCTTGGGTTTGGGTGCAGCTATTGACAAGATTGGCCCAGGATGGACAGAATACAGGAGGGACCACAGCATTGCCTCCAGCCCTTTGCTTACCACCACCGTCAGCTCCTGGACCTATGGGCAACTGTGCCATCCTTGCAAGCAGGCAGCCTGTACCCAGGTCAGTCACTGTCAGTAATGAAGGCCTCACCTCATTGTTTAATCTGTACACAGGTACTCCTGGGGGGCTCAGAACGACAAAAGCCCTAAGAAGGTATTTTGGCTTAGTATTACATGGCATTGGTTGTTCTACAGATTGCCTCCATCACCACTGGTATCTTTGATCTGTGAACTACATGCCTGGCAGGGTGTTACATGGGCACCACAACCAAAGGCTTGGGCCTCACTATTGCTGTTTGACCAAGATAATCAGATGCTTAGTGGGCGTTGGCGCCTCCCACTTCAGGTCCTTCCTCCTAATTCCAACCTCAGTCTTGGCCAGAATGAAATTCCCCAGGTATGTGTGGAGGGTAGGGACTGGGTCTACTCCAAGATTCAGATGGAGTACCACTCTTCCTTTTCCCAGGCAGGTCAAGCTGAGCTCTTTCTGAGACTGGTGAATGCAAGAGACGCAGATGTCCAGACATTGGCAGAGATCAATCCAGCAAGTGCCCATGAGTACCAGTACCCACCACTGGTAAGAATCCACTGCAGCTAGAAAGTATGACTGATCAGCTTCTATTAGCTAGTATGCATCAGTGACTATATTAACCCATTTGATCCTTAAAATTTACCCATTAAACACTGTGTAGCAGAACCTGCTTCTCTGTGACTTTGTCCACAGATAAACTCCACAATCTTTTTACCTCTAGTTCTGCTTAAAACAAGAACAAAAACAAACCAAAAAAAACTACCTTTCATGTTCTACAGGTATCCAATCCATCTTCACTGGAAACTAGTTCCTTCTCCCACAATTCTGGCTTTGTAGACCCCCAGCCTTCCACAGAAGAGGCTTTCGTCAGTGTCAAGGATGAAGATGAGCATTTGAGACCCCACCAGTTTTGACCCAAACCCACCAAGTTTTTGAGACAGAAGGCCTAGTTCTAGTCTTGTAGCTTTTTTTCTTTTCGTTTTTCGAGACCAGATTTTTCTATATAATAGTCCTAGCTGTCCTGGAACTTACTCTTGTAGACCACACTGGCCTCAAACTCAATAATCAACCTGCTTCTGCCTCCCGAGTGCTGGGAATAAAGGCGTGCGACACCACCACCCAGCCTGGCCTGCAGTTTGTTTGTTTGTTTGTTTTTTTAAATAAAGCCTTAGATAAATTCCAACCAAGCCAACTAGGTTTTTTTCTGTAATTTTCCTTTTGCAAAACAGATTGAGGAGTAAATGATTTCAGATATTCACAGTAACTGCCTGGCATTCAAATCTCTGAAAATAGCTAGGTTTTACTAAAGCTAGCTTTATTGTCAGATTTCACTACAGTTCCAGCTTCGTCAGTACTTCTAGACAGAAATCTGTCCACAATCCAAAGCTTCCTGAAGATTTAGGTTCCAGCCAAGTAGATCATGTGCTGGAATAGCATTCTGAACAATTACAAATCCAATCAGCAAAGATCTTGTACTGGTCATATCAAGTCAATTCCAACTGGAAAGATGGAGAAACTTTAGGACAATACAATGTTCAAAGTCAGGATGAGCCCAAGCCTTAGTGACCAGCCCAGAGAAATAATTTGTGAGAGGGAAAAGAAAAAAAACACACAAAAACGTCATTTCAGTACAATGCCATCCGCACTCAACACTACTTTGATCCCAGGCTCTATGCTGCTCCAACAGCAATGAGGGGGATCTGTTTCAACACTGGCCTTTGAAAGAGCCAGTGGAGCCGGGTGGTGATGGCGCATGACTTTAATCCCAGCACTCTGGAGGCAGAGGCAGGCAGATCTCTGCAAGTTCAGCCTGGTCTACAAGAGCTAGTTCAAGGACAGACTCTAAAACTACTGTGAAACCCTGTCTTGGAAAAACAAAAAACAAAAGAGCCAGTGTAAGGCAGCTCCCACTTCCTGCACTCAATGGGATGGCCTTTAGCACCTCAACTAAATACCCAGAACTGACAGAACAGCTTGTCACTCAACCCCATATCCCAGTGAGGTACTCCAGGTAACTCAGAACCCTTCTTGTAAAGAAGTATAATTCGAGAAGAAAGATTTTTAATTAGCATATTTATTTTTTCTAAAGCAAAACTGCAGACAATATAACAATTCCAATTATTGACATACTGCAACCTTACTATGTACAGATCAAACTTTCTCCACCAGAGTCTTCCAGTTTATCCCCACCTCAATCTGAGCCTTTCCAGTCAGAGCTTGTATCTCTGATTTAACATACCAACTGTTTTCCTCGGGGATCACTTCCCATGTTTTTATCAGTTTACCGGCATAGGATTATAGGCTTAATTGGAAACCAGGTGAAAGAAAATCGGTACAACCCAAGACCTGGCTCATATCCAATCATCCATTTTCAGCACCAAGTACATTCCTACCAGTACTTGTTTGGCAGACCCACCCCCCCCAATCCAGGAACAGCACCACTGAAAGTGCAAGACAATAAAATTCAGCCAAGTATTTGGAAGTAGAAACTTAGCACCAGAAGAAGATGGACATCTAGCCATATTTGATCACCTCTGCATTAGACAGGAAGTGGGTTGTCCAACAGCAACATACACAGTAAACACATACACCAAAACAATCTAGTGCCCCAAGGCATATATTTAAGAAAAAGCCATCAAAGCCTTAGCTGTTGCCTACAATCTTTATTGAAGTTATACAAAAAGAATCCCCAAAAGTGAAAAAATACATTATGTACAAAACCACTTTCCCTTGGGAGAAAGGTTCTGTTCCCTCTTAACATGCAGTGCCTTCAACTGTAGCTGTAGACTCCACTGTCCCCTCTGCTGCTGCTGGGCTTTTAGCCTGATTGTCAGCCTAAAAGACAAAGAGCCTAGGTATAACTAAGGTATGACATAAGCCTTCCCATAATGTATAATGTAGCAGGCTTCAGTCACAAGCAAACACAGGGGAGCTTGCACTTTTCTATGAAACAAAACTACAAGACGCTAAGGCTGAAAAAGCCAGCAGTTCACACATTACATGGGAAGGATCAAATAGTCTTACCTTTCCATAATTCATGAAAGAAATCATAAAATCTGTCAGGCATTCATAAGTAAACTGTATTCAGTACAACCATTCTGTTATATCATATGCACTTGGAACGCCTGGCTTCCTAGCCCTGAAAGCAGCAGGTTAGGCCAAGTGGCCAAGTCTTAAAACTACCCACCTCAGCCTCCATGTTTTCTGAAACTTCCTGTCCACTGGGGACAGCATCCCCACTGCCTCCATTCAGTTCTGGCTCCTGCTTGGCTTTCTTTGCATCATCTTTCCGGGGGCTCTCTTCTTCTGGTTTCCTCTAAAGATACAATTATGAAGGCCTCATTTATCTTAAAAACACAAGCTGCAAAATAATCCCATAATCCCCATGGTGCCAATATCCTGAACATCCTGACTCCCAGCTCACTAGCTCTGCTCTCTAGCACAAGGCAATGCTGACCACTACACAGTGGAATAAACTGCTATGTCCCCGTGTATTTTATCTTAACATTTCCCTAGTTGGGACACATGGAATTGGGGAGAGTGAGGGGTAGAGATCTGAACAGTACAAATAGGTTACCTACTTTCAGTCAGTAAAGACAGAAGCAAAGATTTACCCCTCAGGGAAAGAATTATTAATTGGGACTATTGGCAAGAAGGTCAACAGGCATGCTAAACCAGTCAGATTTTAAAATGTACTCATCTTAATCCTGTTTAGCTTTCCAAGTAGCCCCAGGCTAAGAAGCCATGAGTTTGCTACTTAAGGTATGCTAAGTGAAATGGTTCACGTAAAGAATTCACTCTTTTGAAAATGAGTGTTACACTGTGCCACTAAGAGGGTGAATCAATTATTGCTAGTGTATTATTTCAGACTTCCTACCCGCAAATGTAGACTGGAAAAAAGGTTAAAAAATAAATACATGTAAATTTTACCTTCTTTCTGACAAGATGGGAAATATCAGTCACACAATTTGACGAGGAAGCACCATCTGTTGGCTTTCTATTGGCAATCTGGCAAAAATAAGTCTTTGTTATTAGCAATTTACAAGAACCTTATTTGACTCAAAGTAGGCTTACTGAAGGAAACACACACACAATACGCACCATGGCGACTGAGGTGCCTGCTCCACTAGCAGTGAAACCTGAAGAGGAGCTCTCTACCTGTGAGACAGACACAGTAAGTTATAGCATAAAACCCCAGCCACCCAGTTACCCACCAAGCAACCGATTAAAAGGTTTCAGCATCACTGGCAAGGTCTTCCACACAAAGACAAACAAGAAACTAAACCCTTCATGTCCTATTTGCAACAGAACATTCCCCAGCATGTCTGTGGCCAGGAATGGAGCCAGGTAATTTAGGTTTAAGAGATTCCATGACTTTAGCCTTTTCTATATGGTATTGTCAAAAACATTTTACAATAGTTTAACATAGTATTTATGCTGAAAAGCAAAGAAAAGCCGATGGCCACACAAAGTAACAGTGAGAGCTTTTAAACAAAATGTGTCTGCACATGGCATACTTTCTACCAACTGTACTGTTTGGTATAAGTGAGATGACCTCTCATTCTGATCAACTCCCTCATGGACAATCAGGCAGTGCTGGCGCACACCTTTAATCCCAGCACTTGGGAGGCAGAGGCAGGTATATCTGAGTTTGAGGCCAGCCTGGTCTACAGAGTGAGGTCCAGGGCAGCCCAGGTACCATGTTATTTAGAAAATTTTAAGAAAAAACTCAACAAACCAGAGTAGCTTTCAAGGCCAGTTCAGCTACATTCCCACTACGCTGAGACTCCTTTGCATCTTCTATCTTTTCTCTAATTTCAGGTAGCAGTTCTTTCAGCTCCTCAATTTCTTTCTCATATTCAGTAAATGATCCTTCAGCCTCCTTCATCTGCTCATTTAGTACAGCTACAAAGAACAGGCTTAAATCATTAGTACCAAAAGGACCTTGTTTTCCCCCACAGTAAATTGCTGCATCATCTAAGCATAAAGTAGCTGCTGTTCACTCACCCATTCTCTTCTCAATGACTTCAATAGATTTGCCATACTGTGCCACTGCCTCGTCATACTGAGAGTTGTAACCGTAGGCCAAACCCAACTGGTAGTGAGTCTCTGCAAGGAGACGGTCATGGGCTTCCAAATATTGTTCCTGGAGGCTTAAGCAAGCCTGGAACTCCTCCACAGCTTGGATATAATTCTCTAATGAAGACAAAACATCAAGAATTGTACAACATTTAATATAAAGCACTTTCAGAATTCAGTTCAGGAATAGAGTCTCATTTTACATTCCTATTTTCCCTCCCTCCTATCTTTCCAAACAGGGTCTCGCTATAGCTCTGGGTGGCCTAGAATAGACTATACTGCTCTTGAGCTCAAAGATCTTCCTATCTCTGTTTCCCCTGCTAAGTTTGGTTTAACTGTCAAATAAACCATTTACAAGGCTGTTTCACTGCTCTAGGCACTATAAGTAACTCAGACCTATTCTTCTGTCTATAGAAACAAGAGAATGGGGACATGGAGAAAGTTAGGAGACAGCAAAATTGGAAAATGCATTACCAGATTCAACACTAACTTCTCCAAGTTTAAGATGGGCTTGTGCAGCATAAAGCTGAGCTTCTTTTGTTTCTTGCCTAAAAAGAAAGGTAATTAGAAAAGCCTTAAAAATAATTGTCTAATCCTAAAGTGCTTTTGCATTTTCAACCACAAATCTACTTAAAAGCACTAAGAGTTTTTACCTTTTAAAAATGATCTTTGCTAAATCCAGCATATCCCAGGCAAGCTCTAGGTTCCCAATCTCCTCCTCTTCGTTTTCTTGAAGAGACTGAAGTATATCCAAATCATTGGCATTAGGCAGAAGTACAAGACATCTTTTGAAAATAAATCTAAATATATAATTTACTATCATTTTAAAAAGGAAAGTTGGTTGCAACTCAAAATGCAGGCCTTCTCTATAAAACCTACCAAATGGGCCCCTAGTATATAAGGTCGCTATATAAAGTGAAACATAATTGTGATGCTGCATTTCATTTTATGATGAATAAAGGATCTCTACGCCCTACCCAAGAACTAGCTATCTACCTTTCTATTCTAGTAAGACATGGGCCTACAGTAACAAAGTTACTGAAGGAATAACTTACCTTGTTTTCAAGAACTGATTCATTTGTGTTTTCTTCAGCCTTGTCATTTTCTTTGTCTTCTTCCTCTGAGCCTTCAGTTTCTACAAGCAAAAATTCCTCAGTACTGAGATGTAACTAAAGGTATTTTCTATTTGGTCAGATTCTGATAAATTATCTGTCAACCTATATTCTAAGACAGAACAGTAAAGAGGCTAACCTACATCAGTTAGCATCTGAAGTTAAAATCAGAGGTTAACATCTAATTCAAATCTAAACTAGTCTAGTCTATTCATCAAAATGTCAACAGTTTAAGGACTAAGGAAATAAAGCCTTCCAAGAATCTTGCATCTACTCAGCAGACAAGTTTTAGTCATTCATTAAATAGTACACTGAAAGTACCAAAACCTAAATAATCCCAGTCCATTCATAATTAGCCAAGGGACTAGCTTTCCTACAAGAAGAGACATATATCTTTATCAACTCCCCCAAGAGCATGTCAGATAGACTCTAGAAACAACAACAAAAAAAACTAGGAATGAACAAGCCAGTTTCTTAAGATTTCAACATAAGCCAAGTGTTGGTGGCACACATCTTTAATCCTAGCACTCAGGAGTCAGAGGCAGGTGAGTTTCTGAATTTGAGGTCAGCCCAAGAGCGAGTTCCAGGACAGCCAGGGCAGAGAAACCCTGATTCAAAAAACAATTTTCATTTAAATATGTAGCCATACCTACATCTATTTTGATACACAGTCACAAGTCAGGAACAAGCTTTTATAAGATTTAAAACACCAGCTGTTTCAGTTGACACAATCATCACTTAAATTATGTATTATGCTAGTTGGGGCTTTTTGTTGTTTTATTTTTTTCTGGGTGTTGTTTGTATGGTTTGGTTTTTGAGAAAGGGTTTCTCTGTGTAACAGCCCTAGCTGTCCTGGAAATAGCTCTTGTACATCAGGCTGGCCTTGAACTCACAGAAATCTGCCTATCTCTATCTCCTGAATGCTAGGTTTAAAGGCTTGTGCCTCTACTGCCCAGGCTTCTGTTTTTGTTGCTGTTTTTTCTAAAATTTATTTATTCATTCATTTATATATTTTATTATTATATTATGTAGTGTCCTGCCTTCAGGCCAGAAGAGGGAAACAGATCTCAATACAAATGGTTGTGGGCAACCATGTGGTTGCTCAGATTGAATTTAGGCTGTTCTTAGCTGCTGAGCCATCTCTCCAGCCCCTTTCACTTTCTTCTTTTTTTTTTTTTTAAAATATTTATTATGTATACAATATTCTGTGTGTATGCCTGCAGGCCAGAAGAGGGCACCAGACCTCATTACAGATGGTTGTGAGCCACCATGTAGTTGCCGGGAATTGAACTCAGGACCTTTGGAAGAGCAGTCAGTGCTCTTAACCGCTGAGCCATCTCTCCAGCCCCCTTCCACTTTCTTCTTAAAGAAACAAAATCTTACTATATAGCCCAAACTAGCCCCAAAGACCAAAGATTGCAATCCTTCTGCATCTCCCTAGTAGCTGGGAATATAGAGCTGGCAGCATGCTCAACTTTTTTGGGTTTTTTTTTTTTCTCCCAAGACAAGGTTTCTCTGTAGCTTTGGAACCTGTTCTGAAACTCACTCTGTAGACCAGGCTGGTCTACAACTCAGAGATCCAGATCCTCCTGCTTCCACCCCAGAGTACTGGAATTAAAGGCATGAACCACCACCAGGCATGTTCAACATTTTTAACTCCAACTGAAAGATTATAAAATGTTGTTTGAGACAAGGTCTGACTTCAGCCGTTCTTAAACTTGACGTATATACCAGGCTGGCTTCAAGCCAAGAGAGACCTGGCTGCCTCCTTAAGTGCTGACTAAACACCTGGCCATAGTGCCTCTCTCAGCAATTTATCTGCAAATCAACACTGATTCATAATGACAACAGGCATAGAACATTCTTGTATATTTCCAATTGGTAGCACAAACCAACAGTACCTGAACATTTGCAAATAACAACCTAGTTAACAACTATAGTTAAATCATAACTAACCAAAAGTCTCACAATTGTGTGTAGCATATATCCACAGAGACAAAGTCAGTGTCAGGTGCTTCCTCTACCTCTTTCCACCTTAATTTCTGAGACTGGAGCTCCACAACTAGTTAGTTATTAAGTTCCCAGAATACAAAAAGGCTCTTTTATTTGTCTCTGACTATGCAATTTAGTGCTTCTGAAGTAGAGCTACCAAAGCATTTTTTAATTTAGATTTTTAATCATGTGTATATATATTCATATACACATACACCCATGGAGGCCCAGAAAGATGCCCTGGAGGTGGAGTTACAGGCAGTTGTGAGCTGTCTACTATGGGGCTGAGAACCAAACTGGTCCTTTTCAAGAGCAGTATGTGCTCTTAACAACTAAGCCATCCATCCAGCTCCAGCATTATCTTTCTCATGTAATGTAGTGCCCTGAAGTTTAGACTAGATTCATTTTAATGACTCCACCCATCCTCCTCCAATAATCAAAGAGTACAGAAGTAGATACATGGACTCTCACAATACTGCTTAAAATTTCATGTATTTATTTTTACTACCTAAAGATTTAATGAAAAGCTGTGATGGCTTTTTATTTTAATAAAAGGTGTAATGGCAGCACACACCTTTTAATCCCAGCACTCAAAAGGCAGAGGCAAGCAGATCTGAGTTTGAGGACAGCCTGGTCTAAAATGAGTTCCAGACAGAAACCCTGTTTCAAAAGAAAAATACCAACAACAAAAATATATTTAACCAAACCCAGGCATGGTGCCTCATGTAATCTCATGAGCTCCTCCCTCAAAAACAAATAAATGATGTGGAATTCCTATACATAAATCAAATACCCACTAGATCAATTAGCACAAACAACCTGAGCAGAGCAATTTAAATTTTTGTTCACTTACCAACCATATCTAACATGACAATTAAAACACACCAAAAAGACAGAGAATGGAACAGAAGAAAGAAAAGAACACATTGATTTATGAGCGATATTCATATCCTACAAGTCATAAAAAGTCAAGTAGCATGAAATGGATTCCTATTTTCTTGTGCCGCTGGGATCAAACACAGAACTTCACTCATGCCAGACAAGTATTCTACCACTCAGTGTCATTTCAGGCACCAGTGCTTTAACTGTGTGTAGAGATGTATATATGGGAATGTGGGTACACTTATGGTGTGGCATCTATATAGGTCAGAGGATAGCCTTGGGTTGGGTCAGAGATCAGACAGGGTGTCTGTCCTATGTTCCAAATTAGTTGTTTCACAAGCATCTGGGAGTTCTGTCTGTGGTTCCTTATCTCCCCTTAAGAGCACTGGTATTCCAGCCTGGTCTACAGAGCTAGTTCCAGGACAGGCTCCAAAAACACAGAGAAACCCTGTCTCGAAAAACCAAAAGAGCACTGGTATTATAGATGTGAGTACATTCCCACTTTTATGTGGGTTCCGGGAATTCAAACTCAGGTTCTCACATGTAAGATGAGGACTAGCACTGCACACCCACACCTTTAATCCCAATACCTAGGAGACAGAGGCAGGCAGGTCTCTATGTGTTCAAGGTCAGCCTTGTTTACAGAGCTAGGGCTATTACAAAGAGAAGCCCTGTCTGGGGGAGGGGGTGAACTAGCATTTAAGCCTTAAAGCCTGACTTACCCATCTCTCTTTATTAGGTGTGATGAAGACTTCCTGCCCGCCCCCCCATGCCTTATTTGAAAAATACAGAAAATTTTATCAGTCAAATAACACTTATAGGCTATGGATTTGGTTCAATAGTGGAGTGCTTGTCTAATACACATGCTGCCCTGGGTTCAATCCTCAACACTAGGAAGAGAAGAGGAAGAAACAAGACGTCAGCATTTTCAAAAAAACCTCAGTTTCAAAAAAAACTGAGGAATTCAATTCTGTGCTTTCTACTAAAGAAGTCCTAAAACTTAAGAAGCCCACCAGTACTACCACTTGACAAATTCGCCTCTGGCTATGTCCATGCTGGCTGGAGAGCAGGGACCTACATTATAGGCAGATGCTTGCCAGAAAGGTCAAGTATTAAAGATGGATCACTGAAAATCTACAACTTAAGACAACTCTCAAAATAGTCTAGCAATTACACAAAAAATATGAATTGAAATATACCTGTAAATAGATAACTCTTGAAACAGTCTAGCAATTACACAAGATATTAATTGAAATAAGACCTGTAGTCATTAATGCCCATGTTAGATGAAATTTACATATACAGTAGAATCCCCAACTGAGCACAACTCAAGTCAGACGTGCCAATTAGTAATTAGAGGCTAAAAAAATTCTGATAAAATTGGAACAGGATTAAGCCACTAACACTAAGTTGGTTAGCAGCCAAAGCAAGCATGAAATGAGGAAGGAAAGCAACAAGAAATAAATAGCTAAGTTCTTTGCTCTTTTCCCTGAAAAAGGGGTGGGACACACTACTGACATTATTGTGAACAACCTCTAAACATTTCTATAATCAAAATGTGGAAAGGACACAAGAATGCTAACTGCCTTCATTTATTTAAATGGCAAGCCTGCTTAAGTGTACCAATTCAGTGGATTCTACTGTTCGGTTCCTACTTCCTACAGCACATAAGAGAAACCATGTGAACAGTAAGTTAAAAAACCCAAAGGCATGCAAGTTAACATCCATTCAGCATTCTCTGCCAGCCTATCCTATTATTTCCCTACCTATCCCACAATCCATTTCTAATCCACCCTTCATATCACCTCATTGGCTAGTATGGCACAAGTTACTGATAGCTAGCCAAATTTCAGAAATCTGAAGATCTACTTTTTAATTAGTAAAAATATTAGCTACAACCAGCTAAAGACTTGGTGTTCTTGATTTAACTTTAACCTATCACCATGTTCTTAAATTAACCCCATTTTCATTTAGACCTTTCCTAAAGTAATCCTTTCCTAATCCAAAGGCAGACTGAAAATTCTGAATGGAAGGCTGACTTTTACCAATGATTAGTGAGTCAAATCTAGAATGGACTCCACCCATTGCAGCTCTAGTGTATCCCGGTTACCTTCACCCTCTTTCATCTGTTCGTCTCTCTCTTGTGTCTCTTCATTAGCAGCTATCTTAAATTTGTCTTCAGGTGCTTTTTCCGTGGCCCTCTGGGCTACCTTGGTCTCAACCTCATTTCCAGCTGCCTTAGACTCTTCTACAGGTAGCATAGCTTCCTCCTGTTCAGGAACCAGCTCTGCCTTGACCTCCTCTACACTTGAACCATCTGTAGTCTCTGTCAGTCTTTCTGCAGAAGTCTGTGGTTCACTAGGAGTCTGATCTTCTGCAGCTGATGGTCCATCAACTGAACCATTGTTGAGAAGAACTGTAATCTCCTGCCCTGGCTTCTCAGAGACATCTGACCCAGCCTCTGCAGCCACCGCTGGTGACACTGCATCTTGCCCTGACAGTTGCTCAAGAACAGCTGTTCCTACTTCACTCTCAGAGGAAGCTACCTGATCCTTTGGTTCCTCCCCACCCACGTCCACACCCACATTGACTGCGGCATCTACTGTTTCAGCTTCTACCTTCATGGCAGTGCCCAGCTTTTCTGGAGCCCCAATAGGCTGATCTTCTGAAGTTTCTTTTGGCTTTTTTTCTACGCTCATTATTTCCTCTCCCTCTTTCTCCTGAGGCACTGTTTCTCTGCATTCTTTATTTTGAACATAAGCTCCAGAAATTGATTTTCCTTCCTCAGCACACAATGATGCCTGTTCTGTCTTCCCAGAAGTGACCTCAGCTTCATTCAGTCCTGGTATTGCTGCTTCTTTTGCCTCTCCAGAGGATTCAGTTAACTGCTTTGAAGTTGATTCAACTTTTTCCTGTAGCTTCTCTGCAGGCTCACTTATATCCATATCTTCTCTTCCACCCTTTTCCACTTCACTTTCCTGTTCTGTATCAGTTTCAGGCTTTGACAGAGACTTGCCTTCTGCTTTTTTGGCTTCTTTTTCTCTCATGGCGTCATAAACCTGTTCTCTCAACTCTTCCCTTGCTTCCTCTACATGGTTAAAGAACATGAAGCATAAACATGTCTCCGAGTTTAATGATAAAAGCATAAATGGAAACTAGAAATACATTCCCTTTAAGTCCTCAAATAGCCTGGCTAAGATTTAGCAGGTGCCCCAGTGAGAAAAGCAAAGAGAATCCAAGCTAGCAAAGCAACATACTGCAAAAGAAATCAAACCTCTTTAGACTAGAAACTGCATATATTCAAGTAATCTGATTACCAGTCAGAGAAGACATGTCAACCTTTCCTTACTCTCTTCAACATTATATTTATTTGATCTGTAAAACTCTAACAGCCAAACTCAGAAAATATTTAATTTTCTAAGATGCATAAAATACAAAAGTGCTCCAAGGACTCCTAAATAAAATAACTGGGCTATGCAACATGGTTTTAAAAATAAATATGCATTAGAAAAGTAATGTTCTTAATATTTAAATATACAACTTAAATGATGGTTATTATTAAATTTAGTTACTCTCTTAGGGAGGCTGTCACTTTAATAATAGCCTACATCTATTGTATCAGCCCAAGTATCTTTGGAGAAACCACCAACATAAGGACCCTATTTCTAGAACTTATTTAAAGGAACCATAGATCATCGCATCTCTTGAATGCAGCATGCAACTCTACATACCATCTACATTATCATTATTTTCAACCAAAGATTCATCTTCTGTTTTTTCTTCTTCCTCTTCTACATGCACTCCTTCCAAGGCATTTCCCAGCACTCCATTCTCCATTCTACAAGAAAAAGCACAAAAGTATAACCAGTCCCTAACAATGTGTTTCAACATGGAAAAAAGGCAACAAAAAGAAATCAAGTAAAAAGAAAACAAAGCTACATATTCAAACCAGGAGTAGTAGTTCTACAAGTTCCAGGCTAGCCAGGTCCACAAAGTGAGACTAGTCTTTAAAAATAAGGGAATGAAGGGCCAGGGGAGATGGGGAAGCAGGCTGTACTTCTGAGTTCAGTTGCTAGCACACACATCAGATCAGATGGCTCACAAATCTAACTCCAGCCCAAGGGGATCTGAGGACTCTAGCCTGGAAGAACACTTACTCACATATGCACATACCTACACTTATATTGAATTAAAATAAGAATCTTTGTCACATGCCTTTAATCCCAACACTCAGGAGTCAGTATCAGGCAATTCTCTGAATCCAAGACCAGCCTGGTTACACAGTGAACACCTGGTAGTGGTTTGAATGAAACCCACCCCCCATAGACTCATGTTAGGGTCATAGCTTGATCCCCAGTTAGTGGAGGTTTGGCTTGTTGGAAGAGGACTGTTACTAGGGGTAACATTCTCAATTTACTCTCTCCACCTCAAGTTTGCTGCCTCAGTTCTAAGCTCTCAGATAATTCTCTAGTGCCATGCCTGCTGATTTGCTGTGATGCTCCCTTCCATGATAGTCATGGACTCACCCTGGGACATCTGTATTATACTCCCAAGGCTCAGGGGACACCAAGAAGAGGCACAAGGAATGTGTGATTGGAAATGAAGGGTGAGGACACTAATTTCCAGATACGGTAAGACAAGAACACTCTTCTGCTCTCCAGCAACCATGATCGCCTATGCAAATTGCCACAGGAATAGGCCTGCGAGCAACTGGTCAGGGAAAATGGGAGGGGCTCATGAGGTTTCAGCCTTACTTGAAAATTTCTATATATACTGACAACAACTGGTAGGAAGCCAACGACATTTCCTTCAGTGTGCAACCACTGATAAACTACCCTCTTGCCTATGAATGAACGAAACTCACTGGTAGCACACATCAAAGTACAGGAAGCAGGGGCACAGCTGGGAAGAAGAGTATTAACACAAGTGGGAAGGGCATGAGAGGGTAAACGGGGGTAAAAATAATTGACCTATATGATGATTATGTAAGAAAAGTCCTAATAAAACCCATTATTATGAAGAATTAAAATACTAATTTCTTTGTATAGCAGGAACATACTATTTCCCAAACATCACATCCAGTCCCATTTCTCTAAAGGGCCAGTGTTCTGTCAACATTTGCAAACCAAGTCATTAAGTATTTTGAATAATCACAAAATTAAGAACATAAGAAAAGCCGGGTGGTGGCGGCGCACGCCTTTAATCCCAGCACTCGGGAGGCAGAGGCAGGCGGATCTCTGTGAGTTCGAGACCAGCCTGGTCTACAAGAGCTAGTTCCAGGACAGGCTCCAAAACCACAGAGAAACCCTGTCTTGAAAAACCAAAAAAAAAAAAAAAAAAAAAAAAGAACATAAGAGAACTATATGTAAAGACTGATCGTTCATCATTTCATCTGGTTTTAAATATTTCAGACATGTTAATAAATTTCTTGAGTGTTTTCCAAGAACATTAATAGAAAGTCCTTTTAACTGTAGAGAAGACATGGACTTGGAACAGGGTCACTCTTAGGCTTAGGCTCCCCTTAAACTTGATCCTCCTGTTTCCCTACCCAGGTGTTGGGAAATTCACAAATGTGGAATCATAACAAGCAGAAATTTCTCCTTACTAGACACTTTAATGTACTCCTTATTGTCCTCCATACAGTCATTATTGAGTTTTGAGCTAGCTCAGAATACTTCTGAATGTTCACAACCCTGTCTTAAAATCTGATCAATCATTATTATTGAAAATATCTTAGCTTCTACTAATTCAAAACCCCAAAATTTCATTCTTTGCATAAATAATTTTAGCCAACAAGAAAGCTTCAATTTTTAAACAGACCAAAGTAATATAAAATATTCTATTTACAAAATGAGGCTTTCCAAGACATACCTGGCCAACTCCAAAAGTGACTTCCCATAAAAAAAGAAGGCTTCTCCGCATTCATTAGCTGTTTCTCCATACTTCTTGCCTCTATAAAGAAAGTAAATATCTAGTCTGAACATTGTTCACTGCTAGTTAACACATGATGTTAATGTTACATGTTCTTCACACATATATTTTAAGTACTACCAACGAGGTATTTTATAATAGGGATTCCTCCTGCCACACTACAAATATCACTGTGGACCAGAATAGTTACAAGACCTTTGACTGGAACTTACTTGATAAAAAAAGAATCATGAAAAGTGTTTTGTTTTTTTTTTTGGTTTTTCGAGACAGGGTTTCTCTGTGGTTTTGGAGTCTGTCCTGGAACTAGCTCTTGTAGACCAGGCTGGTCTCGAACTCACAGAGATCCGCCTGCCTCTGCCTCCCAAGTGCTGGGATTAAAGGCGTGCGCCACCACCGCCCGGCAAGAATCATGAAAAGTTATACTGAAATGAAGACTATTGTTTTTGGGGTTGTTTTTCCTATAATTTACTTTTATTTTATGATCACTGGTGTTTTGCCTGCAAACACAACAAATAATTTCTTTTAAAAAAAAGTAATCAAACAAGATCTCTTAGCCAAGCGATGGTGGTACACACCTTTAATTCCAGCACTTGAGAGGCAAGCCAGGAGGATCTTTGTTGAGTTTAAAGCCAGCCTGGTCTACAGAAAAAGTTCTGCAGAATCAATCATATTTTAATTGAACCCAATCATATTTTAAATAATAAAGAGTAAAAATAAATTGTCTTTTTTTCTTTTATTGGTTTTCAAGACAGGGTTTCTATGTAACCCAGGCTGTCCTGGAACTCACTCTGTAGACCAGGCTGGTCTCAAATTCAGAGGATCCACCTGCCTCTGCCTCCCAAGTGCTGGGATTAAAGGCGTGCGCCACTATTGTCTGGTTTTAATTGTCTTCTTAATCAGTAATGACTAGAAAAAAAAAATCACCTTACTCAGAAAAATTACTGAAATTACGAAGTTATACTTAGGCTTAGAATTACAAGAAAAACTCCTGCACTTGGGAGGCAGAGGCAGGCGGATCTCTGTGAGTTCGAGACCAGCCTGGTCTACAAGAGCTAGTTCCAGGACAGGCTCCAAAACCAGAGAAACCCTGTCTCGAAAAACCAAAAAAAAAAAAAAAAAGAAAGAAAAGAAAAGAAAAAGAAAAAAACTCCTCTATGGGAAGTAAAGAGCTAGAGTTGTGGTTCAGAGGATTAGGCACATATATTAGACAAGTACTCTACCATTTAACTATATCCTTAACCTTCATTCTTTCTCCCCATAGAAAAACTTTTAAAGGTTGGTTGGCAATATAATACTGTTTTATAATAAACATATACTTACAAAAGACTAGCTGCTTCCTGGAATGCATTAACCGCCGATGGAATGTCCCCCATTACCAGATGTTTCTGTCCTAATCCCAATAGTTTCTTAGCTTCACTATCCACATCCAAACTGCAAGAAAAATATTTTATTCAGTAACAAATATTGTTTAAACCAATACTCACTGAATACAATTTTACATTTAAACCATAACAATATAAATTTTTAATTTTGGACTGCTATGGAAGACCTAGCAAATTAATTGGGCATGATGATAGATAATCCCAGCATTCTAATGGCAAAGGCAGGATTGACTTAAAAGGCTAGGTTGTGTATGTGAAGGGTGGCATACAACTTTAATAACAGATCTCTCTGAGTTCAAGGTCAGCCTGTTCTACAGAGCTAGTTACTGAACAGCCAAGGCTACCAGTGAAACCTTGACACAAACAAGAAATTAGAAATGCAACATTCACAAATCCTTTACCAATGTTACAATATATGTTATTATAAACAATAAAAAAGGAACCACTAAGGAACCCCAAAGTCATACAAGTTTACTAGCTAAAGAAAAAATTAACCAGAAAGAGAAAGAGACAGAGACAGAGAGAGAGAGAGAGAGAGAGAGAGAGAGAGAGAGAGAGAAAGAGAGAAAGAGAGAAAGAGAGAAAGAAAGAAAGAAAGAAAGAAAGAAAGAAAGAAAGAAAGAAAGAAAGAAAGAGAAAAGTAAGTGGTAGTGGTGGTACACTGGTACACTCAGGAGGCAGACAGGTGGATCTCTGATTTTTGAGACCAGAGTTCCAAAACAACCAGGTTTACACAGAGAAATCACGGGGGGAGGGGAGATAATATTATCAACCAACCAAAACAACAAAACAGATAAAGTTGAGGATAGAGATGTTAACTATGCTTTCCTAATATGTACAAAGCTCTAGGTTCCCATCTCTACAACTATATAAACAAGACATGGTCATAGATATCTATAGTATTAGAACTCAAGATATCGAGATAAACCTAGTTATCAGACCTCAACTAAAAACAAAAAGATGGCGTGGTGGCACACAACTTTAATCCCACTAAAATCACATGGCAGAGGCAGCCTATTTCTATGATTGGAGGCCAAATTGGTCTACATAGTTCAGGGGAGCCAAAGCTATAAATATAAAGTCTTTGTCTTAAAAAAAGGGGGGCAGAAAGAAGGCTCAGCAGTTAAGTGCCTAATCTTGCAGAGGTCCCAGATTCAGTTCCTAGTACCTACATGGAAGTTTACAACCATCACTAACTCCAGTTCCAGGGAATACAATGTCCTTTTCTGACTGTGCTAGCACATGGTACATGTAATATACAAAGGCAAAACTTTTTTGGGGGGGTTTCTTTTTTGGTTTCTTGAGACAGGGTTTCTCTATAGCTTTGAAGCCTGGAACTCACTCTGTAGACCAAGCTGGCCTCGAACTCAAGAGATCCGCTTGTCTCTGCCTCTGGGAGTGCTGGGATTAAAGGCATAAGCCACCACCATTCAGCAGCAAAACAATTTAAATTAAAGAGAAGGAAGGAAGGAAGGAAGGAAGGAAGGAAGGAAGGAAGGAAGGAAGGAAGGAAGGAAGGAAGGAAGGAAGGACAAAGCATGTAGTTTGACTTGGAAATACAACTGAGTGAACTCAGTTAAAACCTTTTCTTAGCGTGCGTGAGAACCTGGATTCAATCAAGTCCCTTATACCACAATAGGAGACGGTGATTAAGGTAAGACATTATGGGGGAAAAATAGGACATTATGGTATAAAGCATAAAATAAAAAGAACAGACCAGAACACAAAATAGATCCACACAATTTAGGCAATTAAAATCTCGACAGAGGGCTGGAGAAATGGCTCAGAGGTTGAAAGCACTGGCTGCTCATTCCCAGCAACCACATGGTGGCTCACAACCATCTGTAATGAGATCGATCAGGAGCCCTCTTCTGGCATGGAGGTGTACATGTAGGCAGAACACTAATAAGTCTTTTTAAAAAAAATTTTGACAAAGGTACCAAACAATTAATAGGAAATGTATAATCTATAATCTGTATAGCAAACAATCCTAGAAAAAAAAACTGATAGTTTAAAAAAAAAAGTAGGGGTCTGGAGAGGTAGCTTAAGGGTTAAGTGAACAGATTGTTCTTCCATAAGACCCAGGTTCAATTCCCAGTCCTAACTGTAACTCCAATCCAGCAAAATTAATACCTTCTTCCACCCTGCAGAATCCTGATGTATGTAGGGCATAAGCTTGCACAGCTACTCAAACATACACTAAAAAGATAATTAAAAAAATAAAAACCAAATCTTAAATCAATAATCCAAAAATAAATAAACCAAAATGCATATCTCACATAATACAGAAATGTACTTTAGGGGTGGCTCAGCAGGTAAAAGTGCTTGCCTCCATGCCTGGAAACTTGAATTCAATCCCTAGCATTCATATACAGAAAATGAGAAACACATATAAGCTGTTATGGGACCTCCACCAGACTCCACCATCCATGCTATGGCATTTACAAATTCATATGTACACATATATAACGTGAAAAAAAAAAAGCAGAAGCCAAGTTTGGTGGAGGCAAATGGATCTCTAAAAATTCAAGGCTAGCCAAGTCTAGTGAGTCTTATCTTAAAAAATAAAAGATGAAGGACGGATATACCTCAGTAGATAATAGTTGCCTAATAAGCAAACACAAAAAGTCCTGGATTTGATCTCCAGCAATATGTACATAAAAGCAAGTAGAGTGGCATATGTCTCAGGAGTTGAAAAACAGAGGCAAGAGAATTATAAATTCAATGTCATCACAGGAAATAATGGGAGACTGAGGCAAACCTATGTTACATGAAACCCTCTCTCTCAAAAACAAACAAAAACACTAAATAATTAGAAGGCTGAGCTGACTGGCAGTGGCACATGCCTTTAATCCCAGCACTTGGAAGTTCATCCTCAGCTACATAGCAAAGTAAAGACCACCTTAGGATAGTTACAAGATACTCATTAAAAAAAAAAAAAAAAAAAAAAAAAAAAAAAAAAGATAGATCCATACTTGTAATTTCAGGGCTTAGTAAAAAAGAAGGGGGAATGGGTCTTACCAAATGCACAGAAAGGCCATAAACTAAAGCTAAAGCAATTAATCTTACTGTTTCAATCCCTAGAATAACTAGAAATACAGCTCAAACCACATTTTTTTAAAGTCACCTCCAGCTTCATCAGAAAGTTTTTTAAAATATTGGGATACTGTCAAATTCACTGTGGTCAAAAATACTTTTCCAAAATCTTAAATTATTTCTAAGTCTTACTAGTATTGCTTCTGAGATAGTGTCTCTTTTAGCCCAAGATAACTCCTGTCCCAGGATTCCATATGCTGGGTATCCTAGCTACTTGAGAAACCATGCCTTGAAAAACCAAACCAAACAAACAAACAAAAAAAACTGAGCACACCTTTAATCCCAGCTTTTGGGTGGCAGAGGCACAGATCTCTGAGTTCGAGATCAGCCCGGTTTACAGATCAAGTTCAAGTTCCAGGATAGTCAGGGTACCCAAAGAAACCCTGTCGAGGGGAAAAACAAAAACAAAACTAGCTTACCATGAGTCTGTGGGCAAACCAAAGAGAACACTAGCAGTCTTGCCATAGTTCCCTCTCTGATTCCCCTTATTGATGGACCTTGAAGTATTAAGCCAAATCCTTTCTTCCCCAGATATCTTTTGGCCAATGTTTTATAATAATCACTATAACCAATCCTCAAAAATCTTAATTTTCATTTACTTCAAAATCTATCACTGGCAACAGATACTGTCAGTTGATTCCCATAAGGAATGTTCTCATTTTGAACAAAATGTCTTCCAAATATCCAGGTATTTTTCAATAATCTGCTAGCAATTCATAGTGGTCGGGTGGCACAAGTCTTTATGTCAGAAGGATACAAGTTTACCTACCACCGTTAACATTAGCACCAATGGTTTGAATGATGAAAGAAGCAGATTTTATAAAAATGATCTAAATGAACCCAGCAGTGGTAGTGCATGCCTTTAATCTCAGCAGAGGCAGGCGGATGTCTGGGAGATAGAGGCCAGCCTGGTCTAGAGTTCCAGGACTGCTAGAGTTGTTGCACAAAGAAACCCTGTTTCAAAAAAAAACCACTAGGAAGGAAGAAAGGGAGGGAAGGGAAAGAGGAAAAAAAAATCTAAATGAATCCCTAAAAAGGATCCTTAGAGGCATCCAAGAAGAAAACTTGAAGTGCCAAAGGTACAGTTCCAGCAATATAGTATTTGACTACTATGAGTTAAGGTAGTCAGCAAACTATCCTCAGTTTTATTACTTCACTATAATTATGATCATAATTGTACCATATAATCTCACCTCTCCATTTTATCTGCAGAGGTAGAAGGAGCAGGGGCATCTTCAATTCTGCAATGAAGAATAAAAAGAAAAAAGACAGAAGATACTTTAAGCTTGAATGTAAAGTCAGAAGAATAGAAAAAATATAAAAGTTTTTGTTTTAAACAACCAATAAAAAGCAAGTATTACTGACTCAAATGCATTATTAAATTCAATTCTTGGGTCAATAAGATGGCTTAGTAGCTAAAGTCACACTTGCTCCCAAGCCTGACAACATAGTTTCATCACTGGAATCTACATGGTAGAATGGTTCACTCAAGTTGACCTCTATTCACATGTGCTCCCCTTAATGTTACACAAAACAATAACATAGCTTAAAAACTAAAACAGGCCCAGCAGTGGTGGTGCACACCTTTATCCCAGCACTCAGAAGGCAAAGTAGGAAACACAGTCAGACAGTCTCTGTGGGTTTCAGGCCAGCCAGAACTATGTAGTAAAACTGTCTCAAAAATAAATAAAATTTAATCCTAAACCACTTAAGTATCAGCAACTTGACGGCAAGAATCAGAAAATAAAAACAGGCTCAATTTAAAAGGTAGTACCTTCAGGTACAAGAATAAAAAAAATGCTATCTACCAGATCCTGGAATGACCTTTTTGATCCTTATCTACAAACTCTGCAACAGCTAGTTATACTAGGCAAATTCTTACACATGCTAGCTTGAAATAAGTGCTCAACCACTGACCTACAAACATCCTCCAGCACTAAGGATTACTTATTATGTTGATCCAATGGTACAGAGATAAAGCTTTCTGGTTTTTGAAGGTTCCCTACAGAACAGAACTGCCTGCCTCTACCTCCCCTCCCAAGTGCTGGGATTAAAGGCATGCAAAACCACCACCCTGCTCAGGTAAAAATTTGTTAACTACCATGGTTAAAGGACTAGGTTTTTTTAATTATTTCCAATATGTAAAGATAATTTTTTTTCATGAAATAGGAGACATGTCACAGGATGATGTCAGATTGTGCTGTATTTCTATATACCCTAAAGCTTTGTACATGTATGCTATTAAAAGTTCATAAAACACTATGAACTCGGGGGCTGGCGAGATGGCTCAGAGGTTAAGAGCACTGCCTGCTCTTCCAAAGGTCCTGAGTTCAATTCCCAGCAACCACATGGTGGCTCACAACCATCTGAAAAGAGATCTGATGCCCTCTTCTGGCTGCAGACACACAGACAGAATATTGTATACATAATAAATAAATAAATATTAAAAAAAAAAAAAAACACTATGAACTCGCTGGGCAATGAACGGTAGGGCACACCTTTAATCCCAGCACTTGGAAGGCAGAAGCAGACAGATCTCTGAGTTCAAGGCCAGCCTGGTCTACACAGAGAGTTCAAGAACAGTCAGAGTTGATCACAGATAAACCGTCTCAGAAAGAAAAAAAAAAAAAACCTACAGCACACCCAATACATAACATTGCTATACTGTAGTATGCAATTCATGGTTCAATACCTCAGTTTGTGGCAGGGCAGCAGTGGTGGTGCATGCCTTTAATCCCAGCACTTGTGAGGCAGAGAGAGGTAAAACCCTATCTCAAAAAACAACAAAAATGTGTAGCAGGGGAATGTGGGTTGTGGCGTGGTGCAGGTCTTTAATTAGAGCACTAGGGTGGCAGAGGCAGGCAGAACTCTGAGTTCAAGGCCATCCTGGTCTACAGAGCAAGTTCCAGGGCAGTCAGGAATGTCTTACCTAAAAACCTTGTCTCGAAAAACAAACATAAATAAATAAAAGTTTGAGGCTTTTTTTAAATAAGTGAGCATGTAATTTTCTACGTATAGCCTGTCAGGAAGCTGGAAATTACTTTACCAATGGCCAAAGTTTGACTGGATACAAATGACATGAAAAATTCTGTGATGAGATTCAATTGAAGACTTCATACATGCTAGGCAAACTAACGGAGCTACATCCCCCAAACTTTAAAGTATTGGAAGGATGAGGATCCCCAGTGTAATAATAACAGCTGTTCAGGAAGCACCATAAAAAGAGATTGCTTTTGTAATAAATTCTACAGAATTAGCAAATCAATCTACTCTGGTCATAAGCAATCAATAAAGAAGCAGGAAATGGGAATCTAAAATTAAAACTGTAGTTCCCAAATTACTGAGTGAGTAGTCTGAAAAACACTGCTTTTCAAGAACCCACTATGAAAAGAACCAAAGGGTGATAGGTAGGTTGGGCAAAGTTATCGTTAATCTCTGGTACAAATGTACTAATTAAAATGTCAACTAAAATACCTAACCTACAGCAAAACCACTCAAAAATCTCACAGCCACCTTTATTTTTGCTAGAAGCAAAACTTCTAATATACAGAGACGAAAACATAGTGGCAGCCTCCTGAAAGAAGACAAGGGAAGGTTGGCAAACAGGACCTCCTGCATGGAAAACACGCTTCCTCCAAATGACGGGTGTTTCTGGGCACTAAACATAGAGAAGGGCTCACGTTTATTAGCACTGTGAAGCTCTCAAAGCAATTATTCCCCTTCTTTGGGGTCCTTACCCTTAGCAGACTCATCTACCAAGTAACACTGCGAAGGCGGAAAGCTCCACGTAGCTTCTACCTAAGACCTTAAGAGTATGAAAATGTCCCCTGAAGCAAGCAAATCTCCGATCCGCAACGGAAAGCCTAAAAAATCACAACGCTTCTCAGCCGAAGCGGAGGGTGGCGGAGCGTCAGTCCCGTGGCGACCCTCGGACTACGGCCTTGTGGCCCGAGTCCAGGATAAACTTCACTGCGCACCAGCTGAGGCACGAGCCGCTCAAACCACAAACAATGGAGTTTTCCCGCCTCCTCGAGGCTCCGCCCCCTCCTCAGGAGCTCGGGGCACGGAACGCACGCGTGCAAAGCCCCGCCCTCCCCGAGGCCCCGCCCACTAGGGTGCCCCGTTCCAAGCCTCAATCCTCGTGTGTGGGTTTTTTTTTTTTTTTTTTTTTTTTTTGGCGCCAAATCTGTTGGTCATTTTCTAGGCTCCTCTACCGACTCTCTACCCAGGCTCACGCAAGGCGTGCGCGGAAAGCGAGGGCTTAAGAGTCGAGCGGCGGCGGAGGGCCCCGCCTCCCCACCCGCAGCCCCGGGCCGGGGAAAGAAGAAAAGGGGCAGGCGATGGAGCCAGCCGCCGCTGCCCCCGGCAAGATGGCGGCCGCGGAAAGCCGGGCAGGGGGCGCCAGCCACCCGCCGTCCCCGCCGGCCGCCAGCTCCTCGGACGCGAGGCTCCCGCACCGACCCGAGGGTGTTGCGGGGACGGCGTCTGTCCCGCCCGCCTGTCTGTCCCGCCCGCCAAGCCCAGTCCCGGCTCTCCCCGCCGACTGGACAGTGCCTCCAGCTCGCCACAGTCCGGCTTACTTGTCAGCGGAAACCAGCTCCCCGGCGATGGCAGCAGTGGCTGTCGACTCTGTGGCCATCGTTCCCCTGAGGTGGCGGGCCGGTGGGCAGAACACTGCCTGTGAAGACAGCAGAGGACTCAGGGCAGCGAAGACTCACTCGGGGGCAGAAAATGGCAGATTGGAGACCCCGCGCGGTTGGGGCCCTCTTATATAGCAGGGCCTCTTGCCCCGCCCATCCACTTCCGGATCCTCCCCCTCGGGTTTAAAGGGCCAAGACTCAAAACCCTTCCGTCACAAGGACACTTCCCCGCCCAGGTCGGCTTTTCTCAAAAAAAAAAGTAAAGTAAAAGAAAGAAAGAATGAATGGAAGACAAACAACAAAAACTTCCTGTGCCTGTAGCTAGTCGCGTTAAAAGCCCCAGAATCTTGGCACTACAACTTCTGACGGAGCCAGCCTAGAGAGCTCCCACATTACGTGGAGGCAGTGAGTCTGCGGGTGTGAAAAGAGTAGCCGAGGGTTTCCGTCTGGCGGGGATACCGGAGGAGGTTACGGGTCTTCTCGGTGCCCTCTCACTCTTAACGGATGGAAACGCAAGAGCCGAGCACGAGTACAACAGCAACGGCTAGAACTGACCAGAGAGACTCGTGGCTCGGAGCCTCAGCAACTATTGACGAAAGAGGATGCTGGTCTAGGATTGGCTACAGACGAATCTATCGCGCTAGATTCAAAACTGCGAGGGGGAAACGCACTCGGCTGTTTCCTCCTCCCTCTAGATCCACCCCCTTTGGCTGGCCCAATCCAGGGATGCCGTCATCGCACAACCTCCCCATATTCCAGGACTGAGTTGTTGAGCTGAATCCCTCTGCATTTAACACACTTTAAACCTTTTAGCTATCTTACTTAATTATTTCTTTTTTTTTTTCCGAGACAGGGTTTTTCTGTAGCTTTGGAGCCTGTCCTGGAACTAGCTCTTGTAGACCAGGCTGGCCTCGAACTCACAGAGATCCACCTGCCTCCGCGTCTCCCAAGTGCTGGGATTAAAGGCGTGCGCCACTACCGCCCGGCCGTAATTATTTCTTTCATATGAAAGGGACAAGAACTCACAGAGACCAGCCTGCCCCCAAGTGCTGGGGTACAGATGAGCAACACCATATCCATCTTGTTTTACAACTCTCAGTAATTCTAGTTCCAGTATATCCAGTGCCTTCCTCAGGCCTCCAGAGACACTTACCACCCTCATGGTACACATGTATGCGTGCAACCAAACACTCATAAGCATAAAAGTAAGCGGAATCTTTTTAAAATAACTTTTTTAAGCCAGGCGGTGGTGGCACACGCCTTTAATCCCAGCACTCGGGAGGCAGAGACAGGCGGATCTCTGTGAGTTCGAGGCCAGCCTGGTCTACAGAGCGAGTTCCAAGAGAGGCTACAAAGCTACAGAGAAGCCGGGCGGTGGTGGCGCACGCCTTTAATCCCAGCACTCGGGAGGCAGAGGCAGGAGGATCTCTGTGAGTTCGAGACCAGCCTGGTCTACAAGAGCTAGTTCCAGGACAGGCTCCAAAACCACAGAGAAACCCTGTCTCGGAAAAACTAAAAAAAAAAAAAAAAAAAAAAAGCTACAGAGAAACCCTGTCTCGAAAAACCAAAATAATAATAATAATAACTTTTTTTAGTGGGGCATGGTGGCACACACCTTTAATCCCATCAGTGAGAAGTCAGGGGCAGGTGGGTTTCCCTGAGTTCGAGGCCAGCCTTGACTATAGAACTAGATTCAGGACAGTCAGGTACACAGAGAAATCATGTCTTGAAAAACCAAGTAATAATGATAATAATTGTTCAGGTGGAGCTCTGCCTCACCCCCCTCCTCTTAAAACTTGCCCAGTCTCAGAAAGCCTGCCAAGTGGTGGCTCCTCCCACAGAAATGCTCAAGACCATACCTACAGGATATTTTTTTTTAACCTACAAGGTATTTAAAGGGCCTTCTAAGGAAAGGCCATGTTCCCTTCTTTCCTGGGACCACCTGGGAATCCTTTTTTCAGAATAAAACCTGGACTTTAATTCGGTTTGATTTGGACTGGTCTGATTTATTGCATTGGTGGAGTTACCCACTACCAGAGGATGTTTTTACTTATGAAAAATAATAATAATAACAGAATTTGTTTAAAAGGCCAGGTGTGGTCACAAACACCTTTAGTCTCTGCACTCCAGAGAGTGTTGGGATCTCTGTGAGTTCGAAGTAGTCTGATTTATATAATGGATCACAAGACACCAAGGCTAAGTAGTGAAATCCTGTCTCAACTATTTTTCATTTTTAAAATCATGTATATGAATGTGTGTCTAAGTATGGATTTGGATCCCCTAGAGCTGGAATTAGAGATAGTTATGAACAGAACGTAGGTGCTAGGAACCAAACTCCAGACCTCTAGAAGAGCAGCAATCATTTTAAACGAATGATCCTCCTTCCCAGTAACTGACTTTCCCCTTTATAGATAACTGTTAGATCCTTACTTTTCCTTTCCATTTTTAAATTTTGTTCTGGTTTTGGTTTGTTTGTTTCTGGTTTTTGAGACAGGGTTTCTCTGTGTGACTGCCCTGGCATGCCGCCACCACCTAGCTTTTTAAATCCTTTTTCGTGTTAAACAAGATGAGAAAAAAAAAAACAACCAAGATGAGATAGCTGAATCAAAAAGTTTTAGCTGGGCAGTGGTGGCACATGCCTTTAATCCCAGCACTTGGGAGGCAGAGGCAGGAGGAACTCTGTGAGTTTGAGCCAGGCTGGTCTACAGAGCTAGTTCCAGAACAGCCAGGTGTGTTAAACAGAGAAACACTGTGTGTGTGGGGGGGGTATGGGATGTTGGTTTTTGTTTTCTTTTTTTTTTTTTTTTTTTTTTTTTGGTTTTTCGAGACAGGGTTTCTCTGTGGTTTTGGAGCCTGTCCTGGAACTAGCTCTTGTAGACCAGGCTGGTCTCGAACTCACAGAGATTCACCTGCCTCTGCCTCCCAAGTGCTGGGATTAAAGGCGTGCACCACCACCACTCAGCTTTCTTTTCTAAGTCAGGGTTTCTCGGTAGAGCCCTGGTTATCCTGGAACTTGCTCTGTAGACCAGGCTGGCCTCATACTCAGAGATCTGCCTGCCTCTGCCTCCTGAGTGCCGGAACTGAAGATGTGCACCACCATGCCTTTTATTTTTATTTATTTTTTTATCTTTTGGTTTTCCGAGTCAGGGTTTCTCTGTGGTTTTGGAGCCTGTCCTGGAACTAGCTCTTGTAGACCAGGCTGGTCTTGAACTCACAGAGATCCGCCTGCCTCTGCCTCCCAAGTGCTGGGATTAAAGGCGTGCACCACCACCGCCCGGCTTCTCCATGTCTTCTTATTCATTTTCTGCTTCTAGGTTTCTGCCTTGATTCCTGCCCTGACTTTCCTCAGAAATGGAGCATGACCTGAGAGTTGTTAACCTGAAATAAACCCTTTCCTCCCCAAGTTGCTTTTGGTCATGGTGTGTTATGACAGCAACAGAACTGAAGACAGTTCCCACAGCCTTGTTTGAACACTTGGTTCCTAGCTATTGGTGCCGTTGTGGAAGGTCCTGGGATCTTTAGAAGTGGTGCCTCTCTGGAGGAAGTGGGTCACTGGGGGAGAACCTTGAGCTTTATAGCCAGCTCCATATGTCTGATTAGCAATTCCCAATCTTTCAGATGTGAGCAAGCTGCCTCATTCTCCCATCCCCATGCCTGCCACCATGTCTTCCCTGCTGCCATGAACTGTGTCCCCAAACACGGGACCCAAAACACACCCCTCCTTCCGTAAGTTACTTTGGTCAGGTATTTGAGCACAGTGAAGAGGAACTAATACAGGTGATGTGCTGGTTTGAGCGGCAACAGCCCCCATAGGCTCAGGTATTTGAATGCTTAAGTTTCTTGTGGAACTTCTGGAGAGTATTTGGAGGTCTGGTCATGGAGGAGGTGTGTCACTAGTAGCAGCCTTTGAGGTTTCGAAAGCCCAAACCAGGCCCAGCCCCACTCTCTCTGCTTCCAACTCTGCCAGTGCTCCAGCACCGTCTGCCTACTCCCACCACGGTGACTTTGGATTCACCCTGAGACTACAGGCCACCAATTAAAAATTTATTTTTGTAAGTTGCTTTGTTATAGTGTCTCTTCACAGCAGAAAAGAAACCAAGACAGATGCATATCTTCTCCATTTCTTCATGTTACTTTGCTGCTTTCCATCTGGGTCCAAGTTTCTTCCTCCATAAAATAAGAAGTGTATGCCAGGCAGTGATAGAAGTCGGTTCTCTCCTTCCACCTCCACACGGGTTCTAAGGATAAAACTCAGAATGCAGCAGGCACCTCTACTCATTGAACCATCCTTTGGAGTGCTTTGTTCGAGACAGTTCTCTGTAGCTTTGGAATGTTCCTGGAACTTGCTCTGTAGACCATGCTGGCCTCGAATTCAGAGATCCATTTGTCTCTGTCTCCCGAGCGCTGGGGTTAAAGGCATGCATCACTATCGCCCAGGTGGAGCATTTTTAAAAAATAATTATTTTATTTTCAACTATGTGTATATATCTGTGTATGAGCTTGTAAGGGTAGATGACCACAGAAGCCAGAGGCAGCAGATCCCCCTGGACCTGAAGTTACAGGTAATTGTGAGCTACCTGGTATGTGAGTTGAAACTAGAACTCTGGTCTTCTGAGAGCAGTATGTACTCTTAACTGTTGAAATATCTCTCTGGCCCTCACTGAGCATTTGGACAGTCTGATTCTTTAAAATTTTTTGGGAGGTCTTATGGAATTTCAGACTGGTCTCAAACTTGACTACTTAGCCACAAATGACCATGAACTTCTGATCTTCCTGGCTCTACCTGCCTGGTGCTAAGACTACAGGTGTTCAACCACACACTCACTTTATTTGGTGGTGAAGATCAAACTCAAGAGTTTCAAACTTGCTAAGCAAGCATTCTCCTATCTGACTAGACTCCCAGCTCCTCTAACACAGCTCCGTCAATCGGTCCCTCCCAGCCTGGCACTGCTTTGTCTCCTTCCACCTCTGTATCCACTTTGTTTCTGTCACATCTTTTTCAGGCTTTTCCCATGCCTTCCAATTCCAAAGCTGTTTCCTACGCTGTCCAATTTGGAATGCTGTTCCTACTCTCACCTCCTTTAACTAATTAATCTCTATTCATCCTTAAGATCTCAGCTGATTAAATAAGTAGGTTTCTCATGATGTACTTCTTCCAACTATAATTAAACTAATTATGCAATTACTTAAAGTCTGTCTCAGGTAGACCACAGGGACCTGTATACCTTAGTTATATTATATCCCCAGGGAGGAGCACTATTCTTAACCCACATGCATTTATACGATCAGTGAAGGGAGAAAAATGCTTCGAGGCACCACATGGACAGACTTTAGAGCCACTGTGAGTCACCAAAATCCTTCTTAAAATCCATTGGTGACCTTTGATGGAATGATAAGCTACTTATTGTCTTAGGTGACAAGCTTTGGACCTGACACCTTCCTTTGGACAGCCTCTGCACACTCTCACTATTGTACCCAAGAGAAAAAAAGCAGACCCCCATCTTTCATAATTCTGTAAGCTGAGATCCCTAAACATTTTGGGAGTTCTTCCTAATCCTAAATTTAGATACAGACTGGGGCAGGGAATGATAAAAAATCAAGTTTTACCTTTTAAACCAATATATTAATATTACCCAGGCATGGTGGCACACACCTTTAATCCCAGCACTCAGGGAGCAGAGGCAAGCAGAAGGCTGTGAGTTCGAGGCCAGCCTGGTCTACAGAATGAGTTCCAGTACAGTTAAAGATAGACAGAGAAACCCTACTCAAACAAACAAGTCCCACGCAGCAATCCTGAATCTGAGCTGTCCCTGAGGAAAACAACTTCCCTCCCAAGCCTAACAGAACAAGTCAAGTCAAACAAAGCATATGCTCCAATGGCTTTATTTTCTCAGGCGTAGCAGGCAACACTTAGCAGGGGAGCTGAAAGGGAAGCTGGGAAACAATGGCCTCAGTATGGGTCATTAAAGGGATACAGAGGGTGTCCAGCATCTCTGGGGACCATCTTCCCATCCATCTGAAAAGAGAGATGAACAGATGAATGCATTAGCAAACACTGACATTCCCAAGACCCATGGCATTACCTCCAGTTCTTCTGAAGAATTTTACCTATCTATAGCACTGAGACAGCTGACATCAGCAGGACCCAAGAATCAGCTAATGTTACATCAACAGTGACTCCAGCATCACCCACAGCCTGGTACATGGTTAACCTTGCCCTTCAGACTTCGTAGTATCAACTGGAATAATGTAGCTAGAATCTGTTTACTTCCTTATATGTAGCAGACTTCAACAAAGTCGACAATGTTTCCTGAGCTCCTCTCTATTTTTTTTTAATTTAATATGGCATGAGGGCAAGTTATCTTTTTTTAATTATTTATTTTTACTTTATCCGTGTTTTGCCTGCATGTATGTCTGTATGAGAGTGTTTGATCCTGGCATTACAGACACAGTTGTGAGCTGCCATGTGGGTACTGGGAATTGAACCTGGGTCTTCTGGAAGAGTAGTCTGTGCTCTTAACAACCACTGAGCCATCTCTCCAGCCCCCTGAGTTCCTCTCTTATTATTTAACTGGAGAAATTAAATAGGTCACAAGATCATCAGGAAGCAGGACTGAGACTCACACGTTATGTCCATTATACCTGAGTCATACTAATTTTCCCAACTTCAAGAGAATGAGACCACTGAAGCAGAGCTTGGTGTAGCCCAGAACTTGGTAGGCTGAGGCAAGAGAATGGAGAATGGAGTGTAAAATCTGCCTGAAAGGAAAGAAAGGGAAACAGAAAGGCAAAGGGAAAGAAAGAGAAATCAGGCAGGAAGAATGGCAGGAGTTCAAAGCCAGCCTGAATGACAGTGTAAGTCCCTGTCTCAAAAAAAAAAAAAAAAAAAAAAAAGATGTGTGTGGGGATAGGCCTAGTGGCTCACACCTTTAGGCAGAGGCAGGCAGACCTCTGAGTTCCAGGCCAGTCAGGGCAATATAGTGAGACCCTGTCTCAAAAAAAATTTTTTTTTTAAAAAGAGGAAAGGAAGACAGGAAAGGAGGAAGCAAAGAGAAGAAACAAGCAATGCACCTTGAGTAGCAATTCCACCAACATTCTGCCCCTTCTCCAGTCAGCAGGCCTGAGGTCACACCTGGGCCACCACACCCCAAAACTCCTCTTCCCTGTTCCCTGACTCAGGATGGTTACACATCATTACCGTAATCATGGGTACAATATACCGCCAATTTTTGTTCAGAGAATCTAATTGCTTCATCTCCTCGGGGCTGAAGGTGAAATCAAACACCTGGGGGGGACAGAAAAATCAGCTTTGTGAGTGGTAGCCTGAGTCTCTCAATACCGGCCTCTTAGCAGGTAGAATCGGGGCGAAATCTCCATCTCTCTCTCTCTCTCTCTTTGGTTTTTTCAAGAAAGGGTTTTTCTGTGTATCTCTGGCTGTAGATGGACCAGGAATTCACTCTAGATGGACCAGGCTGGCCTTGAACTCATATAGCTCTGCCTGCCTCTGCCTCCTTGAGTGCTGGGATTCAAGGTGTGAGATTAAAGAAGACAGAACCTAATGATCAAATACCTGAATGTTCTGAAGGATACGAGAAGGAGTGACGCTTTTGGGGACGCAGATTACTTTCCGCTGAACCTGCCATCTGGGTGGGGAATGAAAATAAAGAAAATGAATTAGCATTCAGAAACATTTTAACCATAATGCAGCCCTCCGTCCCTCCCTAATTCCTAGACCACCTGAGCCGCATTAGAATAGATGACATGCCTCACAGTGACCTCACTCCAGCCCATATGGAAAATCCTCAGTCCTACTCAGGCAAATTGGGGGGGGGGAGAGCCCTTTGAGCTGGGTATGGTAGCTCATACCTTTAATCTTAGCACTCTGGAGGCAGAGGCAAGTGGATCTGTAAGTTCTTGGCCAACCTGGTCTGATGGAGGAAGGTCATCTGTCTATGTGTTACTTTCTTTTTTTTTAAAATATTTATTATGTATACAATATTCTGTCTGTGTGTACGCCTGCAGGCCAGAAGAGAGCACCAGACCCCATTACAGATGGTTGTGAGCCACCATGTGGTTGCTGGGAATTGAACTCAGGACCTTTGGAAGAACAGGAAATGCTCTTAACCTCTGAGCCATCTCTCCAGCCCCCTATGTGTTACTTTCATTGGTTAATAAAGAGACTGCCTTGGTCTTTTGATAGGGCAAAAAATTAGGTAGGTGGAGTAGACAGAACAGAATGCTGGGAAGAAGGGAAGTGAGGCAGTTGCCATGATTTTCCAACCCGAGACAGATGTAGGCTAGAATCTTTCCCGGTAAGCCACCACCTCGTGGTGCTACACAGATTATTAGAAATGGGTTAAGCAAGATATGAGAGTTAGCCAAGAAGAGGCTAGATATAATGGGCCAGGTAGTGTTTAAACGAATACAGTTTGTGTGTTGTTATTTTGGGTGTAAAGCTATACACGTGGTAGCCGGGCGGGACGAAAAGCAGGCCTGCTCACCTCATCACTACACTGGTCTAGACAGTTCCAGGCCAGCCGGTCTCAAGAAGAATAATTTCCTCAGTCCTTGCCACCCAATCAGGCCTTTCCCCTACCTTAAAAATGTCCCATACCTGAGCAAGATCTGAGCTGGAGACCGGCCATGTTTTTCAGCAAGTGCCAAGACCACTGGATCCTCAAGCAGGACTGGCTCGTTGGGGTGGCGCCAAGCACGATCAGAGGATCCCAAGGGGCTATACGCAGTCACCTCCAAGCCTCGTGCTTGACAGTGGGCAATGAGCTCATTTTGGGCCAGGTATGGATGGCATTCCACCTGAAACAGTGAGCAAACTCTGGTGCCACAGCCTCCACTGTGGACCTCTAGGCCCACTGTTTGCACTGGTGAGTTCATGCTCTTCCAGGACTTCAAATCCTTCCACAACACTTCGGACAACTTGCAGTCTCCACTGAGATCCATCACCTGATTACCCATGCTCTTCACACACAACCCACCTTCCATTCATCTGTTTGTAGTGCTCACCTGCAGGACAGCTGGGCGCACAGAGGCCACACTAAGGATATCATCGATCTGCCGACTGTTGAAGTTGGACAAGCCCAGTGCTTTCACCAGCCCCTTTGCCACCAGTGCCTCCAGAGCCTTCCAGGTGTCCTTATAGTGGATGGAGTCATATCGCACGGTCCCATCGGCATTCTTGGGAAATGGATTGTCTCCCCGCCTGAGTGAAACAGAGCCCCCCAAGTGTCAGCAAAGATGTCAGGCTTCTGCCCTTCCTGCTCATCCAGCTATTCTATGTGCTCCACTTTAAGACCAAGGGATGAAGTGACAAGAATTAGAAACAGCAATGCTTTCTCACCCTTCTAGTTTACAACTCAGGTATGACATCTACATGGAAAGCCCATCCTTCCTCTTTCTCATAGGCCTGGATTTTGTATTTTTGGGTCTTTGTTTTGTTTGGTTTTTAAAGACAAGGATTCTGTGTAGCACCTGCTGTCCCAGAACTAAATCTGTAGACCAAGCTGGCCTCAAAGTCAGAGATCCGCATGCCTCTGCTTCCCAAGTACTGGGATTAAAGATATTCGACACCATGCCAGGTTCAGGGGCCAAGAGTCTATCTCCTTTTCTCTAGTACACTTCCGTAATGCCATTGTCCTCAGGGGGAGCTCTGTACACCTGACAAGGGCACAATGCTGATGCAAGACATCTCACACCCTCTGTTGAGAGACATTCACAACCAAAATCTTGGGGGACCTACTATAAAAGAGCAGCATGTTTCCTGATTGAACAATAGAGTACTAGATAGAGACCACTCATATAAACATACGGTTTACACTAAGTGTTCCTTTTTTTTTTTTTTTTTTGCTTTTTCGAGTGGTTTCTCTGTGGTTTTGGTTCCTGTCCTGGAACTAGCTCTCTCTCTCTTTTTTTTTTTTTTTTTTTTTGGATTTTTGGTTTTTTGAGACAGGGTTTCTCTGTGGTTTTGGAGCCTGTCCTGGAACTAGCTCTTGTAGACCAGGCTGGTCTCGAAGTCACAGAGATCCGCCTGCCTCTGCCTCCCAAGTGCTGGGATTAAAGGCGTGCACCACCACCGCCCGGCAGTGTTCCTTATTATATATCTAAACTCCTGGCTACAGAAAAGGTAAGGATCCCATGGTACATAAGCTCATCTGCTTGTTGCACAGCTAAGTGTTCTTACCCCATTCTGCAGCTGTGAATATGATAAATTACTAACACTACACACCCAATCCCCAAATTCCAGAAAAAGTTGCAGAGGCAAGGCTTACTCGAAGGCGTGAGGCCAATGTATCAAATAGAGGTCCAGATACTCCAACTGGAGGTCAGCCAGGGTCTTCCGAAGGGCACCTTCTACATCCTCAGGGTGGTGCTTAGTGTTCCACAGCTTGGATGTCACAAACAGCTCCTCTCGAGGCACTGCCTGTGACAGAGGCAGAGCCTGCTGTGAGAAGAACCCTGGGCACCCCATCTTACCTACCCACACCTATGGGAGAGGAACACAAGTATGCCCCAGAATGTGACCCAATACAAAATCATAAACTTAAAACATGAGGTTTTCTTTTGAATGTCATCATGTAATTCTCAAGCATGAACTTTACAGATGACAATGTCAAAAAGCTGAACATGTTGCCGGGCGGTGGTGGCGCACGCCTTTAATCCCAGCACTCGGGAGGCAGAGGCAGGCGGATCTCTGTGAGTTCGAGGCCAGCCTGGTCTAGAAGAGCTAGTTCCAGGACAGGAACCAAAAAGCTACGGAGAAACCCTGTCTCGAAAATTAAAAAATAAATTAATTAATTAAAAAAAAAAAAGCTGAACATGCTGGGAGCTGATGCCAGCTTCCCTCATCCAAGACCAAGTTCCAGCTTCAGCTTTGGTTCTCATATCCCATTTGTGTTCCCCAATTCTCACCTTGCCTGGTCCCACATTCTCCTTCAGGGCCTCCCCAATCTCGGTCTCGTTGCCATAGACAGCAGCACAATCAATATGACGGTAGCCTACACTAAGGGCGTGCTTGATGGCTGCTTTCACCTGCCAGAGGGAAAGGAGATTTCACTTCCACTAGTCGGAGCGGGGAAGGGGGAAGGACCATATTAAGGCCGCCCATGCAGGTAAGAGCGGAGAAGATGAAAAGTGATTCTAGGCTAGGGATATAGCTCAGGTGGTAGAGTGCTTGTGTAACATGTATAAAGTCCTAAATTTGAGCTCTTGAATGAACATAGTGTGCTGGCTTATGCCTGTAAATCGGCACTCAGAAGATAAAGACAGGAAAAACAGAAGTTCAAGTTCAAGTCTGGAGAGATGGCTTGGCAGTTAGGAACACTGGCTGCTCTTCCAGAGTACCTGGGTACAGTTCCCAGTATATACAAGATGAAACACAATATTTGGTAACTCTGGTTCAGCGGATCAAATGTAGTCTTCTGACCTCTGTGAGCTAAAAATCTTCCCTAACTCTTGTCTATACAGTTGACCAAGTAACTTCCCAAGCTTTTGACTATGCTCCCAACTCCAAAATACGCACTTGGGAAAGAGCCAGTTCTCAAAAGCTAAGTGTGTAGGACAGGAGACATAATCACAATACAGGGTGGGAAGTAATATATGGGGACTCAGAGCAAGACTCCAACTCTGCCATAACAATGTGTAGAGATGCAGAGATGCTCTACAGACTTCAGTCCCTCCTGAGTTAGCTGGGGAAACTAAGGATTCATGGTTGTCCCTTCTTTTCTCATCTCTTCCCACTACTCTTAGCCTTACAAGAACCATAATAGGGGTTTACTAGGGAAAATACAGGGCCTCTCTTGCAAATCTCTCCGATCCTCTGACAGAGACTCAAGAAGATTCCCTCTCTTCCCGATCCCTCACCTGGCCAGGCTCACTCTTCCATGTCCCCAGCCCAATCAGAGGCATCTTCTGTCCAGTGTGCAGGAGGACACAGGAAGCCATCATCTCCTAAAACGTAGGGGAAAATAAACGCTGAGGAAGTTAATGCTGCCTTGAGCCTAGCCACCCACTGCTGCAAAACATGGTTCAGAAAAGGGGTAGAGATAGGAGTGGTGCAGTGCAGGGAGCAAATACCTTGTGATATAAGGGCCTATGAGCAGAGACAGAGACAAGGTACCTGAAATCAACCAAATCCAGTAGCTCCTGGACAGACACTAACCACACTACTAACTTGGCTGGCCTTCACACAGCATTCAAAGGCTCCAGTTTCTGAGAGTGAGAGAGTAGCTCAGTGGTATAGCACCTAGCAACACCCACCTAACACAAACCCAGCCTAGAGATACGGCCTGTAATCCCAGCACTCAGGAAACTGAGGGTAGAGGATCAAAAGTTCCAAACTAACTTGTCTCAAGAAATCAAAACCTTTTCCCAATACTCAGTGACTTCTAGGCCAGCCAGGGCTGTTATGAGACAGAGTTGCACAGCAGAGCAGGCCCAGGAAAGGATGGCTCCTCTGGGGATGAATGGTCCCCAGCAGGAACATTTCAACATCAGAAATGGAATTTTGTATTGTTTTGTTTTTCAAGACAGGGTTTCTCTGTGTAGCTTTAGAGCCTGTCCTGGCACTAGTTCTGTAGACCAGGCTGGCCTTGAACTCATAGAAATTCGCCTGCCTCTGCCTCCAGAGAGCTAAGATTCTGGTATTAAAGGCATGCGCCACCATAGCCCGGCAGAAATGGAAACTTTTTAACACAGACAGACTCTGAATTCCTCTCACACATGACTGGCCAAGCTCAGAGGCTTGAGTGGGCTCCTTCAAGCAAAGTGTACTACTTAACCATTCTTCAGATGAGAAAACAGAATCAGAAAGGTAAACTTATTCGTCCCATATAGACAGCAACATGGAAGAATTAAAGATACAAGGAAAAGCTTCAAAAGAGACAGGTAAACAGATCTATATATCTTGCTAAGCATAGTGGCACACGCCTTTAGTTCCAACACTCAGGAGGCAGAGGCAGGAGGATCTCTGAGTTCAAGATCAGCCTGGTCTACAGAGTGAATTCCAGGACAGCCAAAAATACACAGAGAAATCTGTCTCAAATAACAAAAACAACAACAATAAAACACACACACACACCTTACTAAGTATGGTGATACGTGCCTTTCATCCCAGTACTTGAGAGGCAGGGGCACACAGATATCTTATCATTTGAGTTCAAGGGTAGTCTGGTTTAAATAACAATATTCAGGCCAAGCAGAGTTGTGTATAGTAAGATCCTATCTCAATAAACAAGTAAATAATATATATACTTACATGTATCTGCATTTGCTGTATATATGTATGTATCTTATAACAGACATATATATGATATCCTATGGAAAAGGAAATTAATTCCACAAAAGAGTATTAAATTTATAATTCTGGCTTTTAAGATGTTTGGATGCGTTGTGCAGTGGTGGTGCATGCTTTTAATCCCAGCACTCAGGAGGCAGAGGCAGGCGGATCTCTGTGAGTCAGAGGCCAGCCTGGTGTACAAAGTGAGTTCCAGGACAGGCTCCAAAGCTACAGAGAAACCCTGTCTCGAAAAACCAATAAACAAAACAACCGACCCCCCCACCCAAAAAAAAAACCCCAATAACTAAAAAAGTTTGGATATGGCCTGGAGAGATGGCTCAGAGATTAAGATCACTGTCTGCTCTTCCAAAGATCCTGAGTTCAATTTCCAGCAACCACATGATGGCTCACAACCATTTGTTTTTTTTGTTTTTTGTTTTTTTTTTTTTTTTTGGTTTTTTTTTTTTGGTTTTTCGAGACAGGGTTTCTCTGTAGCTTTGGAGCCTGTCCTGGAACTCCCTTTGTAGCCCAGGCTGGCCTCGAACTCCCAGAGATCCGCCTGCCTCTGCCTCCAGAGTGCTGGGATTAAAGGCGTGCACCACCACCGCCCGGCTTCACAACCATTTGTAATAAGATCTGATGCCCTCTTCTGGCCTGCAGGTGTACATGCAGGCAGAATACTATACATATAATAAATAACAGAGAAAACATTTAAAAAAAATGTTTAGATAGTGACTAGAAAGATGGCTAGGAGGTTACAAATACTGGCTACTTTTCAAGAGGACCCAAATTGGATTGTCAGCACCAACATCACCTGTAATTCCAGATACAACATCTTCTTCTGGCCTTCTCAGGCACTGCATGTACACAGTACACAGACATACATAGAGGCAAAATACCCATACATATAAAACAGTAAAAGGAAGCTTTTGGAAAAACAAAACGAAAAACAGAATGGCCTGGCGGTGGTGGCGCACACCTTTAATCCCAGCACTCGGGAGGCAGAGGCAGGCGGATCTCTGTGAGTTCGAGGCCAGCCTGGTCTACAAGAGCTAGTTCCAGGACAGGCTCCAAAACCACAGAGAAACCCTGTCTCGAACCCCCCCCCCCAAAAAAAATAAGAGTATTGAATGCTCTTCCGGAGGACCGAGGTTCAATTTCCAGAACCTACAAGGCAGCTCACAACTGTCTATAACTCCAAGATCTGACACCTTCACACAGACACACAAGCAGGCAAAATACCAAGGCAAATAAAATAAAAACAAATTATTTAAAAAAAAAAAAAAAAGGAAAAAAGGCTGGGGACAAAATGATAAACCAGCCACTGCCTCCTTAGATTTGAAAGTCACCTTACAGTAAAGACAAACTAGACTCACTCCTGGTCATAATTAATTCTGTTCCTCAGGACTGGGCTATACCCCACCTTACCTACAGATGGTACTATACTACCTATTTCAGGAAATGGCAACCATGTCTTTATTTCCAAAGGTTGTTATAACTACCTTGTTATGACCACCTTGTTGTGTTCTGTTTCTTTCTTTCTTTTTTTTTTTATTATGTATACAATATTCTGTCGGTGTGTATGTCTGCAGGCCAGAAGAGGGCACCAGACCTCATTACAGATGGCTGTGAGCCACCATGTGGATGCTGGGAAATGAACTCAGGACCTGTGGAAGGGCAGGCAATGCTCTTAACCACTGAGCCATCTCTCCAGCCCCTATGTTCTGTTTCTGAAACCCCACCGATTTCCCTGCCAAATTCCCCATCTGGAAACCCCCTACCCCTGAGCTATAGAAATCTTCCCCACATCCAATGCTGATCTCTTGAACTTCACCTTAGGGGGAGGTAGCCTGTGTATACAAATAAATTATTAGTGTATAAATTAATTAAAATATAAATAAATTGATTGCTATAAATAATTTGGCCATGATGATTTGGGTTGATGGTCTTTTGCCTCACATCTTCGGAATTAACAACACCTCAGTGGTGGAATACAGACCTAACATGCTTGGGACCCTCAGTTTAGTGCTCAGTAAGTGAGAAGAGTGAACAGGTGTTATCAAAAAGAGAAGGGAGAGGGAATATTTACTCCAATGAAGTAGAAATAACCTTTCCCCTTGATTTTAGCAGTATCTGCCAGTAACATCTTTAGAAATATGAACTTTGTTCCCAAGTTTTGAAAGATGCATGGAAGGCAGGTAATAATACAAGCAAACAGACACACCAAAATTGTCTTTCCTAGTATCCAGCTGAAAGAATTTTATGACCTAGTAAAACCTGAATATAAAAGCCATTCTTTCTGCTAAACGGACAACAAAACCAGTCAATCCAGGCAGCAAGCCAAACTGTCGAGTGCAATGATCTTCGTAACCACGGACTTCCTAGGGATCAAGCAAGGGGTTCTATGGCTAAGTTCCTGCAGGGGCTTCATATTAAACAATAACCTGTTTACTTTCCCCAGGTTTCTCCCACCACGTGAGAAGGCTCTGAAATTACGAGGGTGGAGACTGAACAAAGCCTAGCCTATAGGGAACATGGAAGAAACTTTAATCTTGCTTCTTCATTCCTTTTGCAGGCGAAACTAAACACCAAAGGAGTGGAATAAAGGGCAGAAGAACAAAGGTCTGTAAAGAATAAGAACTTCCGAGAAGTGGACGGAAGGGCCATGGTAGAAAACAAATTTCCATCAGGACAGAAGTAATCCTCCACGGGCCTGTGGTTTTCCAGCAGTCTGCTTTAGGCACCAACAGCTTTCTAGAATAGCCTAGTAGAGTTGTTGACAAGACAGAAAGTGTTTCCTGACTCTGAGGACATTTCCCCTGAGTCCCCGAATGCCAGAGTCCTTTAACTTTGTCCCCATCCTCTTTCTTTCCTTTGGTCAAATTTGTGATTTCTGTGGCCATCTAAAAGCCCGACTTTCCCTACACCAGTTGAGTGTGTTTACTTCTGGGCCTTTCTGCCTGCACGATCCACAGGTGCCTGGGGATGCAGAACAGTCCAGGATCTAGAGTTGCACAAGCCTGGGTTTGAATCTCAGCTCCACTATGTCAAGAGATACTACATCTAAAGCAGCATGCACAATGCTTGCTCATTCTCTCCTTTCTGTATACTCTAACTCACCAAAGACCCAAGCCCGGGATAGCAAGGAATAAAACAAACCAAACAACATGTTCACACAGTATTATTTATGTAACTCTTTTAAAAAGTTATCTGTCAGGCAATAGTAGCACATGCCTTTACTCCTAGCATTCAGGAGGCAGAGACAGGTGGATTTCTGTGAGTTTGAGGCCAGCCTGATCTACAAGAGCTAGTTCCAGGACAGATTCTAAAGCCACAGAGAAACCCTGTCTTGAAAAACCAAATAAATAAATAAATAAATAAATAAATAAATAAATAAATAAATAAAAATATTTACTTTAGAGTCGTTTAAGGGAGCTTTATCTTCTCCTGCATGTCTAAGAACCCTGCTTGGAAATCATCCTAAGTAATATTGATCCAGATTTTTTCTATTTGTGGCATTCTATTAGGCCACTGCCTGGCAATGCCTTTACTCACAGCACTTGGGAGGAAGAGGCAGATCTCTGAGTTCAAGGCCAGCCTGGTCTAGAGAGTGAGTCCAAGGGCAGACAGAGAGACACAAAGAAACCCTGTCTTGAAAAACAAACAAAAAAAATCCTGTTAAAAAGCTGGTGAGGCAGAGGAGGGGCATGGACTGACACAATACAAAAATAAATTAAAAAAATAATAATAAAAACACAAGCCCAAAACCTCTAACTCTCTAAAAATATATACTTCCTGAGTTAGGTGTGCAGGTGACAAACTTCCTAGGTGTGTGGGTGTACATCTGAGCCTACGAAAGGCAAGATGATTCCACAAGTTCATGTAACATACTAAGGCCCTGTGTCAAAAACACCAAAAGTAAATAAATATAAAATAAACATATACATTTCCTGAACTCTTTCCTAGTGTATTTACACCAGCCTCCACTGTCCCTGCCCTAGCTGTGACCACTACCTTCCCTTGCCTAAACCGGGCACTACTTTTAATTTGGACTTGTTCAAAATCCATAAACCCAATCCAATCACATGAGGCCTTAGCTCACACTGTTCAGCAATTCTGCCCAGACTAAAGTCCAGAGTCCTTGAAAACTGACTCCCACGTTCCTCATTTCCCCAACTCTTCATTTCAGACTCTGTGAAACAAGAACAACAGGACTCCTGGCTTCTGCACACTCTTTCCCCAAACTTCACACTTGTCTAGCTGTTATTCACCATTGACCTAGCACCCCTGAAACTTCTCATCACCTTTACACGACTGTTCTGTGAGAGAAAAGAGAAAGAGACAATGTGTGTGTACTTATGGACTGTACATCTCACTGCATCCTTTTGTCCACATCGAGATGTCTCCCGACCTGGGCCATTTATCTGAATCCTTACCATGTACACACAGCTAATGGAGGAGAGACCTTCAACACTGGGGCTTCTCTTTTTGATTTAGTTTGGTTTTTCCAGATGCAACCTCCAGCGCCCCAGGATAGTCTTAAATTCTCTGTAGAGAAGAATGACCTTGAGTTCTGATTTTCATTCCAAGTGCTGTTTTCATAGCATGAGAAACCACGCCATGCAAGCTAGACAGTTCAGCTTACTGGAGAGGCATCTAAGGAAATCACTAAGTCCATCATCTTCATTTCTTCTTGGAAAAACCAAGAGAAGTCGTGTGTGTGTGTGTGTGTGTAGAGAATGAACTCAAGGTCTTAGACTGATCAATTCTACAATTCTACCTCTAAACTATACCCACGGGTTGGTTTTGTTTCGTTTTTTTGTTGTTTTTTTTAAATTTTGAAACAGGGCCGGGCAGTGGTGGCGCACGCCTTTAATCCCAGCACTTGGGAGGCAGAGGCAGGTGGATCTCTGTGAGTTCGAGGCCAGCCTGGTCTACAAGAGCTAGTTCCAGGACAGGCTCCAAAACCACAGAGAAACCCTGTCTCGAAAAACCAAAAAAAAAAAATTTGAAACAGGGTTTCTCTGTATAGCCCTGCTATACTGGAACTTGATTTGCAGACCAGACTGGTCTCAAACTCACAGAGATCGGCCTGCCTCTACCTCCTGAGTATTGGGATTAAAGCTGTGTACAACCACCACCCAGCCACCTGCTAGTATTTTACTAATTTGGCCAAGTATTTGAAAAAAGATAAATTCTGGGCTGGAGGTGTGGTTTGGCTGGTAAAGTGCTCGTCCTGGGGTTTGATCCCAGCACTCCATTAAGGTAACAAACTCCAACAATTCCAGCAATCACAAGGCAGAGGAGGCATTAAGACCAGGGAGCCAAGGTCAACTCGGCTATGTATCACAAGTTCAAGACAAGACTAAGATACAAGAAACCCTGTCTTGGAGGTTGGAGAGATGGCTAGACTGCTTGCTTAACTCTTGTTTCTCTCACAGAGCACCTGGGTTTGATTCCCAGAACCCAAATATCAGCTATCAACTTCAGTTCCAGGGGATCCATTGCCTCCTTCTGACCTCCATGAGCACGAGGGACCCACACGGAGCATACATATATGCAGACAAAATCATTAATAGGCATAAAATAAATCAATCTTTAGAAAACATTCTTGAGACTCTGAAAAAAATACATATAAATAATAAACAATTCCACCGAGCCAGAATGGATCATGCTGAAATTAAACCTGTATTACAAATGGAAAAAGTGGAAACTTGGAAAAGGAACAGGCCTGATCAGAACCTAGGGAGATCCTGCAGTGCTGACTTTGTACAGTCTAAATGGTAGAGTCCATTAGTAACAGGCTCGGTGATGTGAAGGTTCGGGTATTTTCACGTAAAAAAAAAAAAGCTCCGCAGCAACAGGATATATAACGTCCAAGTTTTCTCAAACCTAAGGCGATGGCTTAATCAAGCTAATTTCTCGCTCCCACTTCCGCCACTTGCTAGAAACACGCCTGCATCTCCATTAGGAAAGGCCGAGGCTCCAGAAATGTGGCCCAGATGAGAAAACCGAGAGGGGGCAACCAAAATGTACAAATTCAAAGGTTTACCCCAGTTCTCGCTATAGTACCGATGTTTCTGCTCATTTCACCTCTAGGGAAACAGAGGTTGAGAGAAACAGACGTTATCTGAGAACACACAGGATAGGAGGAAGAGCTCAAATCCGAAACGAAACCTCATTGTCTAAGCGTCGACGCTCTCCGCTCAATCCCGGCGCGGACGCCGCGGCACTGAAAGGCCCAGCTTCTTCCTTGGGGGGAAGGGCGCTTGGGGGAGGAAGGGAAGGGGCCAGCAGTAGGTAGAACTCACCTTGGCAGTGAGCGCAGGCTGCGGAGAAGACAATGTGGCTAGAATTGAGCTCAGCACTCAAGTAGTAAGCGGGCAGGCTTCGGCTTAAGTCTGGAAGCGAAGAGGAAGCCCCACCCCAAGGAGGAGCAAGGCCCCGGTTTCCAGAATCACGCGCAGGACGGAGACCCCCGCTGTCCTGCGAAGAAGAGGCGGTAGAAGCCAAACCAGGGACTTTACACATCCCTCCCCTGGAAGAGCTCACTCGAAAGCGAGCCGCTGCACGGGCCGGGGTCCTCAAACTGTGCCTGCGCACGGGCGACGTGGACGGTCCTGGGCGCTAGCCACGCCTCCAACCGTCCCACAATGCACTGCGTAGGCACCTCTCTAGGCCTGGATTCCTGTACTTACTGGAGAATAAGCGCCTCTGTGGTACCTGGTGGATTCTGCGGTCCTCCCATCCCTCCAAGGGATGGCCGGCTTCTCAGGGCTGCCCTAACACTCAATTTGACCAGAACACTGACAATCTGGCCTCTCCAGACGCCATTCTAGAAAGTTATTGATCTCCCAGTCAATATCTTGTACTGGGACTGTGCTAAAGACTTCGTAAATATGCGCTGGGGATGTAACTAAATTACTACAGTGCTTGCTTAGTATAAAGTCCTGGGTTCAAATCCCAGCACTGCATAAAACTGGTTGTTGATCCCAGCACTTGGGAGGTGGAGGCAAGGAGGATCAGAAGTTTAAGTTGCTGAGAATGTAGTTCAGTTGGCAGAGTCCCTGGGTTCAAACCTCAGCTCTGCATGGTGGCACGTACTTCCATCTGGTCTCTCAGGATGCGAGGGCAGGAAGATTAAGACTTCAAGGCCATCCTCTCCTACACTGGGGGACGGAGGTGAGCAGAATGAGAAGGTTCAAAGTTTCTTGCCTCCTACACAGTGAGTTTGAGGCCAGCCTGAGACTCATGATTCCCTATCTAAATGGAAATACTTGGAACTGGAGAGATGGCCAAGGGTGCGGGGAGGGCGTAGAACTCTTTCTGCTTTTTCGGAAAACCCAAGTTCAGTTTGACTCGTCAGAAGATTCATAACGGTCTGTGACTCTAGCTCTAAGGGGGTTAACACTCTTCTGGCCTCCATGAACACCTGCATATAGGTGACACACATATAGATAAATAAAAATAATTCATAAATAGAATTTTATTGAATCATGATATACAACTCTAGACATTTTATTTGCTTGGGGATTGATTTATGTTTGTTGGATTTGGGGTTTTTTTTTGGTGTTGTTGTTTGTGAAACAGGGTCTCACTATGTGGCTCTAGCTGTCCTGGAGCTCACTATATAAATCAGGCTGACCTCCAAATCACAGAGATCTGCCTAGCTCTGACTCCTAAGTGCTGAGATTAAAGATGTGCGCCACCACACCCAGACCTTTTTCTTTTCTATTTAAAACAAATTATTTCCAGCACTTGGGAGACAGAGGCAGGCGGATCTCTGTGAGTTCGAGGCCACCTGGTCTACAAGAGCTAGTTCCAGGACAGCCGGGGCTATACAGAGAAACCCTGTCTCAAAAAAACAAAACAAAACAAAAGAACAACACCAAAAAAACCCACTATTTTATTGGGACAGGAGAGATGGCTCAGTGGTTAAGAACACTGGCTGCTGTTCCAGAGGAACTGAATTCAATTCCCAGTACCCACATGGCAGCTCACAACTGTCTATAACTCAAAGATCTGACACCCTCACACAGATATATATGCAGGCAAAATAGAAATGTATTTATGCTTATAATCCCAACACTCTGGATAAGGACCGAGGCAGGCAGGAGAATTGACCTGAGTTTAAGGCCAATCTGAGCTACAAAGCATCCAGGCCTGCCTGAACTAGATAGAGTGAAAATTTGTCTCAAAAAATAAATAAATTTGTCAGGCAATGTTTGCTCACACATTTAACCCCAGCACTCAGGAAGCAGTGGCAGACAGATTCTGTGAGTTTGAGGCCAGCATGGTCTGGTCTACAGAGCAAGTTCCAGGATAGCCAAGGCTACACACAGAGAAACTGTCTTGAAAAACAAAACAAAACGAAGTAAATTCATATTGAACTTCATTGTATCAAAATTTAGAATCCCTCAAACACATCTTAGCCCAGCAGATTTACCGTGAAGAGACACATACGATATTCCCTTTTGAACGAATCCTTGCAGTTGTCAAACAGGGAAGCGAGCCTTGAGAAGAGATAAGAATGAAAACCCTGCACAGCCTGACTTTATCAACCTGGATCAGATGCAGGGAGTCTACTGCCAGGCGGTTCCCTGTCAGCCGATCTAAACACAGTACAACTTGGGAAAAGGTTTCCAGGCAACAATCAGTCCACTCCCAGTGCACAATGAAGCGTAGGTGTCGCTACACCATGAAGGTGGGTCCTAGCTAAAAGGCCTGGAATCTAGTGTGGTCAACAGCTTAGAAGGCAGCAGGCCATAAAGTACTTGTGACATCTCCCCTAAGAGTGAACAACTGTCTAGGGAGGGAAGAGTCTGGGACCATCATGCTGCGGAGTTTCTGCCTCACAGCAAGAGGTGGGTGAGGTCTGCCTCCTCAGATAGTAAAAGGGTCACCAGGTCGTTCAAGAAACCACTCGGATTTCTGGATAGATAGAATGCTGGTATTTGATTTGCATCTCTTCCACTGAGGAGACACCCTACCTAATTAACATTCCTGGTTCTCATAGTGCTTCTCTGTGAGTACAAAGATCTTTACTTCCCCCAGATCACAGGGTAGAACTTCCACCATCTTCCGCAAGGTCTAATGGACTCTCCATTCTTTTTCCTGCTGAATCTGTCTTCTTAAAAGTCTCAAGTCCAACAGTCAGTAGTGACCTTGCCAGTTAGTGAACTGCTGAGTCATTGCTGTAACCCAGAGGCCTTTTTCCCAACTCTGAGACTCAAGTGTCCATGTAAACTGTAACCTTAGCCCACCAAGCGTTTTCCTAGTCAGGTCAGATGAGTATTATTTTCCAGAACTAATCTGTTTGCTGAGGAATGTCGGGGATCAGGTCTCTAATCCTAGTACTTGGAGGCAAGGTCAGTAACTCAAGCTCAGCCTTGGCTATATAACAAGTAATAGGCAAATCTGGGTTACATGAGGCCCTGCCACAAAATAAATAAAAATCGTAATTTTGGGGCTGGAGAGATGGCTCAGAGGTTAAGAGCACTGCCTACTCTTCCAAAGGTCCTGAGTTCAATTCCCAGCAACCACATGGTGGCTCACAACCATCTGTAATGGGGTCTGGTGCCCTCTTCTGGCCTGTAGGCATACACACAGATGGAATATTGTATACATAATAAATAAATATTTAAAAAAAAATCGTAATTTTGAATGATATAGTTTATGATTTGGGGCTTTACCCTAGTCTACTTTCTATTCCTGTGATAAAACACTGATCAACACCAACTTGGGGAGGAAAAGGCCTTTTTCACCTTACACTTCCATGCCACAGTCTATCACTGAGTGAAGTCAGAACAGCAACTCAAGCAGGAACCTGAGGTAGAGACCGTGGACTTACTGATACAATCTGGGTTACAGATACAACCCAGGAACACCTGGCCAGTGTTGGTGCCATGCACAGTGGGCTGCAGCCTCTTGCATCTGTCATTAATCAAGAAAGCCCCCCCCCAGACATGCCCACAGGCAATCCCTCAACTGTGAGGGTTCCTTTTCCCAGGCAACTTGTATTTGTGTCAAGAAAAAAAAAATCCTCTTGCAGGAATATACTATAAAGAGGTGTCTTTGCCTAAGGCACCTTCTGGTTAGATTAATAAAGATGTTAATGGTCAGTAACAAGGCAGGAGAGAATAGGCAGGACTTCCGGGCAGAGAGGGAGAAACTAGGAGGAGGAATCCAGGCCTGAGATTTCACCAGCAGACTCAAGAGCAGGTCAGATGGCCTTACTAAGAAGAGGTAACCAGCCAGGCAGTGGTGGCGCCTGCCTTTAATCCCAGCATTTGGGTGAGTTCGAGGCCAGCCTGGTCTAGAGAGTGAGTTCCAGGACAGCACAGGACAGCCAGGGCTATACAGAGAAATCCTGTTTCAAAAAACAAAACAAAATGAGAAGAGGTAAGCAAGCGACATGGTAGAATGTATATTTTAAAAACATGGGTTAATTAGAGCTAGTTGGGGAAAAAGCCTAAGCTAAGGCCAAGCTTTTATAATTCACAATAAGTCTCTGTCTGTGTCATTATTTGCAGACTGGCTGTTCAAAGATAGTCTGACAAACCTTGCTACACTCGGGGGCTTAAAACAATTGCCATTGCTTTAACAAAGCTCTATTTCTGTCCTCCTAGTGTTAGTAGAGATTTTAGGGAAGCCTGGGCCCTGACAGCCCCAATGAGCTAAACCTGTTGGGTCCTGGGGGGTTGTGCAAAGATGAGGACAGACCATCAAAGTCTAAAAACCAGAAACAACCTCTATTCCAGAAACCAGATTTCAGGAAAATCAGAAACAAACTTAAATTAAAAACAAAACAAAACAAACAAACAAACAAACAAAAAAAACCATTGCAGGGCACAGAAGCTTATCAGCTAGCTGAGACCACAGCCAGAGATGGTGTTTGTTAGGCTGTGGCAAAAGGCCGATTTCTGAACCCATCTTTTTTTTTTTTTTTTAAATATTTATTTATTATGTATACAATATTCTGGTGCCAGAAGAGAGCACCAGACCTCATTACAGATGGTTGTGAGCCACCATGTGGTTGCTGGGAATTGAACTCAGGACCTTTGGAAGAACAGGCAATGCTCTTAACCGCTGAGCCATCTCTGCAGCCCCCTGAACCCATCTTTTTATAGTAGGGATTCCTGAACAAAGGAATTTTTACAATCTCAAGGTAAAACTCAGATACAGATTGCCTTACTTTTTTTTTTTTTGTTTTGTTTTTCGAGACAGGGTTTCTCTGTGGTTTTGGAGCCTGTAGCTCTTGTAGACCAGGCTGGTCTCGAACTCACAGAGATCCGACTGCCTCTGCCTCCTAAGTGCTGAGATTAAAGGCGTGTGCCACCACCGCCCGGCTCGATAGTCTTAGTACTTCCAGGCAGTGTTTACTGAAGCCTTGTGGTTCCCCATTTGATGCTGCCAGTTTCACACAGCAGTGATAATGCACTCAGCTCACATCTGTAGGCTAGCTCTCAGTTTGCAGAGAGATGCTTTGGCCTTGTAAATAGAGCTATGGGTTGTAAAGCGGAGTAACCCGCTGTTAATCGTTAATCCTCAAGCTGCTGACAGTCTGTTCTCATTTTCCTAGACCTACAACTTTATATTGCTTTATTTTTACATCCTTATTTTTTGAATCTACTTTTTTATATCCTTATTCTTGGACTCTTCAAGCCCAGCCACTTGTCCCCGGTACATCTATTAAATGTACAAGCAGGGCATAGCAAGGCTGAGTGCGGTGGCTCAGTAGGTAGCAGCACTGTAAGACGTTGAAAGAACATGATTGTTATTATTTATTTATTTATTTAAAATGTATACAATATTCTGTCTGCATGTATGCCTGCAGGCCAGAAGAGGGCACCAGACCTCATTACAGATGGTTGTGAGCCACAGTGTGGTTGCTGGGAATTGAACTCAGGACCTTTGGAAGAGCAGGCAACGCTCTTAACCGCTGAGCGATGTCTCCAGCTCTCATTTTTTAATATACTTATGTTTCTTTGTTTGTTTGACTTGGAACTAGTGGCAGTGGTGCACACTTTTAATTCCAGAATTTGGGAAGCAGAGGCAGGCAGATCTCTGGTCTACATAGCTAGTTCCAGGATAGCCAGGACTACACATTTTTGGGAAAGGGCATGTTTTAGGACAGGGTCTCTCTGTGTATCCCTGACTGTCCTGGAACTTGCTTAGTACACCAGGTTGTTCTTGAACTCACAGATTGCCTGAGTGCTGGGATTAAAGGCATGTGCCACCACTGCCAGGCAGCAGTAGCAAAATTACAGTTATGAAGTAGCAATGAAATAATTTTATGGTTGGGGGTCACCACAACATGAGGACCTATATTAGAGGGTGGCAGTGTTAGGGAGAATGAGAACCACTGCTAATATATATCAACCTTCTCTTCCTCCTGAGTGCAAGGTTAAAGGGGTGAGGTATTTTATTTTGAATTTTTAATTTCATTTTAGTTTTTTTTTTTTCTTTTTTTTTTTTGGTTTTTCGAGACAGGGTTTCTCTGTGGTTTAGGAGCCTGTCCTGGAACTAGCTCTTGTAGACCAGGCTGGTCTCGAACTCACAGAGATCCGCCTGCCTCTGCCTCCCAAGTGCTGGGATTAAAGGCGTGCGCCACCACCTCCCGGCTTTCATTTTAGTTTTTATTTTGTGTATGTATATGTGTGTGTCATGTGTTAGTTCTCTCCTTTTCCCATGTGTTTCCTGGGGATTGAACTGAGGTTGTCTGTCTTGGCAGCAGGGGTCTTTTTCTAGTTTTTTTTTTTTTTTTTAAACAAGATTGATGTAAAAATCTAATTAGTCTTATTAAATAAAAACCCGGAGTCAGATTTTAGGGATTGGAATCTGACAGATCAGAGAAGCAGAGCGGTCAGTCACTAGATACTTCTTACCTCTATGAAATCTCAGACAGAATTGGAGGTGGGTGGATCCCGTCTTTACAAATCCTCAGACTGAATGGGGAATATCCTGTCTCCACCCACCTTATACTCCTTTCTCCACCTCCCTAGTGCTGAGATTACGGGTGTGAGCCATCAGCTAGCACCGTTTCTCTTTTAGATTGGTTCCACCTCTTTTAGTCCAGGATGGCCTTGAACTCCTGATCTTCCTCCTTGCAAATGCTGGGATTAAACAAGTGTGCCCCCACTGTAATGATCTGTCCTGTCCTTAAAAATACTTTCACTGTGCAAAAAATATCTGTCACAGGGGGCTGGAGAGATGGCTCAGAGGTTAAGAGCACTGACTGCTCTTCCAGAGGTCCTGAGTTCAGTTCCCAGCAACCACATGATGGCTCACAATCATCTGTAATGAGATCTGGCGCCCTCTTCTGGTGTGTGGCAAGCAGAATGTTGTACACATAATAAATAAATAAATAAACCAAAAAACGTAAAAAAAAAATCTGTCATAGTCATTCTGATATAAATATGCTGCTGTTTAAAACTTATGTTTTTATAAACACAAAGAATTCTTGCCAGGCGGTGGTGGCGCACGCCTTTAATCCCAGCACTTGGGAGGCAGAGGCAGGCGGATCTCTGTGAGTTCGAGGCCAGCCTGGTCTACAAGAGCTAGTTCCAGGACAGGCTCCAAAGTTACAGAGAAACCCTGTCTCGGAAAAAAAAAAAAAAAAAGAATTCTTGTGAGTTCCAGGAAGCTGAATTGAAGGATCCACCTTAAACAGGTCAGGTACACCCCTCTCAATTCCCTTTTTTCTTAAACTTAACTTTGTCCTTTGTTTGGCCAATACCTTAAACAGGTATAAGAGACACCAGACAGCTGGGCGGTGGTGGTGGCACACGCCTTAAATCCCAGCACTCAGGAAGCAGAGGCAGGAGGATCTCTGTGAATTCGAGGCCAGCCTGGTCTAGAAGAGCTAGTTCCAGGACAGGAACCAAAAAAGCTACAGAGAAGGCTCCAAAGCCACAGAGAAACCCTGTCTCGAAAAACCAAAAAAAAAAAAAAGAGACACCAGACATTTTCATACCACAAACACCTGACAGGAACAAAGAGACCAGTTACCCCAGGATGTGACCAGCACCCAGCTTTCTCAGGTGCCCCCCCCAAGGCAAGGCCCACAAATAAGCAGCAGGCAGTCTTTAGAATCTGCCATCCCAAATCCTTTCACCTGTTGTGCTTTATCTCTCACCTTTTTATTATAAAAAAGAGATGGGAATGTAATGGTCTGTCCTGTCCCTTTAAGAGACAAGCCCCACCCACTCCCCCTACCTCCGCTAAGGCAAGCAGACTTTTTTCTGCTTCCAACCTACAAGTCTTTTCCTTTCCTTCTCTCTTGAAGCGGCAGCTTCTGCCTTGCTCCCTTCTCTCTCTCTCTTCTCTCTCTCTTTCTGTTCTTCCCTCTTCTCCCTTCTCTCCTTTCCCTTCCCTTCCATAACCCACTAAATAAATATCCAACATCACTCTGCATGGTGTGCCTATCTGTCTCCATCTCTCACCCACCAAGCAGCTAGCTGTGATCTCGAGACCCGCTGCCCACTGCCACCACTCGGGGACCTGCAGCATTTTATTTTTATCATAACAACCACTACCTGGCCTCTGTGGCTAACTAGTGGCTAGCTCTGGTCTCTGATTTCCAGACAAGCTTCATCAGAACACAAACAAAATTCACACGACTCAAGACTCAAGGTCTCAACCCTGTAGCCTCAGCCTGGCCTTGGACTCCTGAGTGCTGGTATTATGCCCCTGATCAAAGTGTACTTTTATATTCTGCATTATAAAGATACATTTGTGCTACAAGTTATAAAGGGAATCTGTATGTATATTTTTATTAATAGCTTAGTAAGTACACACCGTTAGTGGTTTTTTTGTTCTAAGTCAGCCCAGGTGCTCCTGGAGGAGTACAAGATTGAAATCATCAGACATTAATCACACTCAGTGGTTCAAGACGTGCCTGAGGGCAAGATCGAGCCAAGGAGCTTACTCAACATTCTGCCAGGCAGCACTAGTGGGTTCCACACACAACAAAGGAGAGGACATGGTCGGAGGAAGACATGTTGGGGATGTTGGGAGGGAATGAGAATGAACATGGTCACGGATGTATGTGTGAAATTGTTTCTAGGGGCTGGAGAGATGGCTCAGTGGTTAAGAGCACCACCTGCTCTTCCAAAGGTCCTGAGTTCAATTCCCAGCAACCACATGGTGGCTCACAACCATCTGTAATGAGATCTGGTCTGCAGGCAAAGCACTGAGGATACTGTATATGTAATAAATAAATAAATCTTAAAAAAATAAAAAATAAATAAAAAATTGTTTCTAAGTGCCTGAGAGGCTGGTGATGGCTCGGAGTGGCCAACAGTGCTTTCTTGTGAGCCTGAAGACCTGAGCTTGATTTCCTAGAGCTTATGTGAAGGTGGAAGGAGAGATCCAACTGCACAAAGGTGTCCTCTGACCTCCATGTACATCCTGTAGCAAAAGTGCACCTCCCACCGGGCGGTGGTGGCACAGCCTTTAGTCCCAGCACCCGGAGGCGTGCGGATCTCTGACAGTTCGAGGCCAGCCTGGTCTATAGAGTAAGTTCCAGGACGGGCTCCAAAGCTCCACAGAGAAACCTTGTTCAGAAAAAAAAAGTGCATCTCTCAAACACATACACCTCCACAATGATAATAAATAAAACCCAAAATTTAAAAAAGAAGTGTCTCATTCCCAAATCCACCCAGAAGAGATGATTGCCAGACATGCTGACTGTCACAAGTCAGGCGGCTGACTTGCTGACTAGAGAAGTTTTGTTCATTAATGATCTCTTCACACAGTGAAGAAATAGCCCACAACAGAGAAGCAAGGCTGTGCTCTGCCATGGCTGGCTACTCTTTCTCCCCCACCTCTTTCCCCTGTAGCCTCTGCTGGCAGGAGTGGAAATGGAAGGCAATTTCGTGTTTGTTTGGTGTGGAGGTGTGTGATCCTTTGTCGATATATGCATGGGGATAGGCAGAAGTCAGCATTTCCACCTTACCGTTTTTTGAGAGTCTCTCACTAGATTTGGAGCTCACTGGATTGGCTAGCCTAGCTGTCAGACAACAACTGAGAGGGCTCCTAACACCATGTCTGGCAGCACCACCACAGACAGATACCCTTTTTTTTGTTGTTGTCTTGTTTTGTTTGAGACAGTGTTTCTCCATGTCACAGCCCTGGCTGTCCTGAAATTTGTTTTGTGGAGCAGGCTGGCCTCTAATTCACAGAGATCCAGCAGCCTCTACCTCCCGGGTGCTGGAATTGCTGGCGTGGGCCATCACTGCCCCATTTCTTTGTTCTTTTTTGAAACAGGGCTTCTCTGTGTGGCCCTAGCTGTCATGGAGGTTGCTCTGTGAGCCCACTGGTCTCGAACTCACAAAGATCTACCTGCCTCTGCCTCCCAAGTGCTGGATTAAAGGTGCGTGAAATCACCACCTGACTAAAAAACTGGTTTTTGTCTACCCATATATGTGCCTACATGTGGATATGTGTGAATGAGTACAGTACCCGTGGAGACCAGAAGAGGGTGTCAGATCCCCTGGAGCCGGAGCAACAGGTGGGAAGATGGTTTAGAACTACAAGTCAGGGAGGACTGGAATAGAGCAGTATCTTCCGGAAGGGACCACTGAACTCATGAATGCATATCAGCTATGGTTGTCTGCAGACGATCAAGGCAATCGATATCCAGCATGCAGGAAAAAGAGACCCATAAGCACTCACCTCTAACTGAGGAACCGTTGACAGTTGATGGCTTTGAGGGAAGGGGAATCATTTTTCTTTAAGGGTGCAGTTCCACACATTTTAAAACATCTGAGTGGGCCGGGCGGTGGTGGCGCACGCCTTTAATCCCAGCACTTGGGAGGCAGAGGCAGGTGGATCTCTGTGAGTTCGAGACCAGCCTGGTCTACAAGAGCTAGTTCCAGGACAGGCTCCAAAACCACAGAGAAACCCTGTCTCGAAAAACCAAAAAAAAAAAAAAAAAAAAAACATCTGAGTGGATGGAGCACAAATTGAGCTCAGTGGGTTATTAAAAAAGAAGAGGCTTGCCGGGCGGTGGTGGCGCACGCCTTTAATCCCAGCACTTGGGAGGCAGAGGCAGGCGGATCTCTGTGAGTTCGAGGCCAGCCTGGTCTACAAGAGCTAGTTCCAGGACAGGCTCCAAAACCACAGAGAAACCCTGTCTCGAAAAACCAAAAAAAAAAAAAAAAAAAAAAAAGAAGAAGAAGAAGAAGAGGCTGGAGAGATGGTCAGTGGCTAAAAGCACTTGCTGCTCTTGCAGAGGACCCAGCTTTGGTTCCCAGCACCCACGCGACAGCTGACAACCATTTGTAACTCTAGTTTCAGAGGCTCTAATGCTCTTTTCTGAGGGCACTACACACATGTGGAACACAGACAAACATTCAGGTTAAACGCCCATACATATAAAATAAATAAACTTAGAAAAATATTATATGAAGCAGAAGCAGAAGGATCAACACAAGTTCAAAACGAGCCTGGGCTACATATTGAAAGCCTGTCTCCAAAACCCAAAATAAACGATAAAGTGTTGAAGCCCATGCGGGTCCAACACGGATTCCCTGACTGGACTGGAACGGAGTCGCGAGGAATAATCAGATACAGCTTACACGGTCATCATGGAAGGGCAAGATCTCTCGAAGTTTGAAAACATGGGATCAAATGAAACAATCAAGAGCACTCACTAGTAGCAATTGAATGGTAGTCATTATTATTTGTTATTATTTATTATTATTGAGTAGACTACTACATGCAGCCTGGGGTAGAACTGCCACCTCTTCTTGCCTACCCTCTTCCCCTTTAAAGTGCGTCTTAGCCTAACCGAGTCAGGCTGTTTCAGAAATGCAGGACTCTATAACTAGGTTGTCCGTTTTCCCTCCTACATAAACACACACACACACACACACACGCAGGCACATCCACACATGTAAACATGCACACACCTTTACGTAGCGCCATAGCTGCTGGCAGAGCAGATATAGTTCTATTAGGGCGGGAATCAGTCAGAAGATCAACGCTTGAGTGAGGCAGTGGGAAGAAGACTGAAGTCAGCTAAAACCACTGGACTGTGCCTGGACAGTGGGAAGGAAGGAGAGTGCTACGGGCAGAACTGCGAGGCAAGGGAAGAGCCACAGAAGGAAGCAGACCGCCTAAGTCATGGGGCAGTACTGATTTCCTGTTAACTTCATTTCCTGATTTTACAGACTTCTATTGCATATGCCACCCACAAACAGTGCTCTGTTAAAAGTGGGTAGAAGTGATTGGGTTAGTCAGGCATTGCGGCATTGTAAATTCAAGACCGGCCTGGGATACATAGCAAGATCCTATATCTCTTAAAAGAAATGCTTTTTGAGCCGGGCGGTGGTGGCGCACGCCTTTAATCCCAGCACTTGGGAGGCAGAGGCAGGTGGATCTCTGTGAGTTTGAGACCAGCCTGGTCTACAAGAGCTAGTTCCAGGACAGGCTCCAAAACCACAGAGAAACCCTGTCTCGAAAAATTAAAAAAAAAAAAAATGCTTTTTGTAACTTAGTGGTAGAATGCTTGCCTAGCATGTACAGGATCCTGAGTTTGCTGGACATGGTGGCGTGTGCCTTTAGTCCCAGCACTCAGGAAGTAGAGACAGACAGATATCTGTGAGTTGGAGGCCAGGCTGGTCTACAAAGTGAGTTCCGGGATAGCCAGGGTGACAGAGAGAAACCCCATCTCGAAAAACAACAAAGAACAAAACAAAACAAAAGACCCTGAGTTCAATCATGAGTACCATGTACATAAAAGCATGATTTCTTCATCCGGTTGACAGAGGATCCAAGTTTAATCCTCAGAATCTATACGGGGGCTAAAGGCCATCTGTAACTCCATCTTATAGTATTCGATGCCCTCTTCTGGCCTTCAGGGGCATTGCATGTATGTACATGGTGTAGAGACATACATGGAGGCAAAACAGACGCCCATATGAATAAAATATATAAATACAAATGCACCTTTTTAAAAAGGGAACATAGGTGACTAGCATAGCTCACACATGATTTTCACTAATAAGGGGATTGAGACTCAAGGACCTGAGGGAAAAAATAAAGTAAATCCAGTAGAAAATAAAGGAAAGGTTGGGAAGCTGGCTCAGTGGGCAAGACTGCTTGCTCTGCAAACCTGTGAGTCCGAGTTCAAATCTCCAGTGCTTACATAAACCTGGGCATGGCTGTACATGCCTACAGGTCCAGCACTGGGGGTGGGAGGTGAATTGTGAGCGTTTGCGGGCCAGTCAGCTGAGAGGAAAAGGTAAGTTTCCAGTTCATCAAGAGACCCTGTCCTGAGGCAATAAGACTCAGTGATAAAGAAGGATTCCCAGCATCCCATTCTGACCCCAATAGCAGCTCACCTATGTGCTCCAACACATACGTGTTGTGGGATATCTGTACACCGTGTGAAAATGTGTTGCTGTAATTGGTGTGATAAAAAGTTGAATGGCCAATAGGTAGATAGGATTTCTGGGGAGAGAGGGGAAGAGGGGCTGCAGAAGCGTCACCAATGAGACATGGAGAGAGACATACAGAATGAAAGAAAGTAAAAAGTTACATGTGGATAAATAAAAGCAGATTAATTTAAATTATAAGAGCTAGTGGGGGCCAGAGAGAAGGCTCAGTGGTTAAGAGCACTGTCTGCTCTTCTAATGATCCTGAGTTCAATGCCCAGCAGCCACATGGTGGCTCACTACCATCTGTAATGAGATCTGGTGCCCTCTTCTGGCCTGAAGGCATGCTTGCAGGCAGAATACTGTATACACAATAAATAAGTCTTTTAAAAGAAAAGAAAACACAAAGATAAATATTTTTTAAAAAAAGAGCTAGTGGGAAAAGTCTAAGTTAAGGCCATGATTTCATAATTAATAATAAGTTTCTGTGTTCTTATTTGTGAGCTGGTGGCCCAAAGAAAAATTTGACACTCCCCCCCCCCCAATAGTTGGCTTAGTGGCTAAAAACACTCGAAGCTTTTCCAGTGGCTCCAAGTTTGATCCCCAACACCCACGTGGTGGCTCACAACCATCTGTAACTCCAATCCCAAGGGATCCAAAGCCCTCTTCTGACTTCTGAGAGCGCCAGGCATGCATGTCGTGCCCATATGTACAAACAGACAAGTTAGGCTGTTTGTAAGGGGAAAAGGGGAAGTGAAAATGGGTAGTTTAATGTAAACCATTATAGCTCAATAGGGCTCTTCTTTTAAAAAATATTTAATTTGCCGGGCGGTGGTGGCGCACGCCTTTAATCCCAGCACTTGGGAGGCAGAGGCAGGTGAATCTCTGTGAGTTCGAGACCAGCCTGGTCTACAAGAGCTAGTTCCAGGACAGGCTCCAAAGCCACAGAGAAACCCTGTCTCGAAAAACAAAAAACAAAAAACAAAAAAAAAATTTAATTTGTTCTTTGGCTTTTTTGAGACAGGATCTCACTATTGTAGTTCTGGCTAGCCTGGAGCTTACTGTGTAGACCAGGCTGACTTCCAATTCATAGAGACACACCCTACCTCTGCCTTCTGAGTGATGAACTAAAGGCATGCACCACTACACTCAGTCTTTTGTTTTGTTTTGTTTTTCAAGACAGGGTTTTTCTGTGTAGCTCTGGCTATCTTAGAATTCATTTTGTAGACCAGGCTGGCCTTCAACTCAGAGATCCGCCTGTTTCTGCCTCCTAAAGGCTGGGATTAAAGGCGTGCACCACCACCTGGCTAAAAGATGATTTTTTTTTTTTTTTTTTTTTTGGTTTTTCGAGACAGGGTTTCTCTGTGGTTTTGGAGCCTGTCCTGGAACTAGCTCTTGTAGACCAGGCTGGTCTCGAACTCACAGAGATCCGCCTGCCTCTGCCTCCCAAGTGCTGGGATTAAAGGCGTGCGCCACCACCGCCCGGCTAAAAGATGATTTTTAACTGAAAAGAATTACGTGTTTGAGTATTTCGCATGTATGTATGTATACCATTTGAGTGTAAGTACCCAAGGAGACCACAAAAGGGTGTCTGAGGTGTCCGATCCCTTGGCACAGGAGTTTGTGAGCTACCATGTGGGTACGAGACCCAAACCTGAGTCCTCTGCAAGAGCAGCAAGTGCTCTTTACTGCAGAGCCTTCTCTCCAGTCACTATTTTTATTTTTGAATTATGTGTATGCAGGTGAGGAGGTGCATGTGTATGGAGTGCCTTTGGAGGCCAGAGGGAATCGGATCTTTTGGAGTGGAATTATGAATGGTTGTGAGCCACGTAATGTGAGATCCAAATTTAAGTCCTCTGAAAGAGCAGTAGGTGTTCTTACCCACTGAGTCGTCTCTCCTTCCTCAATAAAGCTGTTGACAGAGAAAGAGTAAAAGAGATGGCTTATCGGGTAAGGGTGCTTGTACACAGACCAGATGACCTAGCTGGATCCCTGGATCCCACGAGGTGGCAGAAGAGAATTGATCCATGAGAGTTGTTTTCTGACTTCTGCATTCACACACATGCACACAAATAAAAAAAATATTAAAAAAAAAAACTAGGAGGGCTGGAGAGATGGCTTAGAGGTTAAGAGCACTGACTGCTCTTCCAAAGGTGCTGAGTTCAATTCCCAGCAACCACATGGTGGCTCACGGCCATCTATAATGAGATCTGGTGCCCTCTTCTGGACAGCAAGCATACAGACAGACAGAACACTGTATACATAATAAATAAATAAAAATAAAATAAAAAGGTGGCTGGAGAGATGGCTCAGAGGAATCGAGCACTGGCTGCTATTCCAGAGGTCCTGAGTTCAATTCCCAGCAACCACATGGTGGCTCACAACAATCTGTAATAAGATCTGGTGTCCTCTTCTGTACTGCAGGATACATGAAGGAAGAAACATATATACATAATAAATAAAAATCTTTAAAATAAAATAAAAAAATAAAATAAAAAAACAGACCTGGCAGTGGTAACACACACCTTTAATCTCAGAAGCCGCACTAGTTGCCATAGAAACTGAGTGGTGCTTGCCTTAAAAAAAAAACAACTAGGAGTTGGGCTTGGTGGCGCTCACTTTTAATCCCAGCCCTTGGGAGACACAGGCAAGTGAATCTCTGAGTTCAAATGCGTTCTAGGACAGACTGAGAAAATAAGAGAGAGAGAGAGAGAGAGAGAGAGAGAGAGAGAGAGAGAGAGAGAGAGAGAGAGAGAGAAGGAAAGAGTCCCATCTCTCAGGCAATTTAGTAATAGTTATTAACATGCTAAATATGTAACCCTTCTCATCCAGCAATTGTTAAGAATAACATTTATTATTATTGGGCGTGATGATACACACCTTTAATCCCAGTACTTGGGAGGCAGAGACAGGAGGATCTCTGTGAGTTCAAGGCCAGCCTAATCTACAAGAGCTAGTTCCAGGACAGGCTACAGAGCTACAAAGCTACAGAGAAACCCTGTCTCGAACCCCCCTCACCCCCAAAAAACCTCCGCACTCGGGAGGCAGAGGCAGGTGGATCTCTCTGAGTTTGAGGCCAGCCTGGTCTACAGAGTGAGTTCCAACACAGCCAAAGATACATAGAGAAACCCTGTCTCAAAAAAAAAAAAATTAATATAAAGGAACAATAGAAAAATAAAAGGGATTTACTGTGTTTACTTGTAGTTCTAGTGGCTGAAATAAGGGTCTTAGTGGATTGTCAGGCAAGCACTATCGTGCCTTTTTTTGTTTGTTTTCTCGAGACAGAGTTCCTTTGTGTAACAAACAGCTCTGGCTGTCCTGAGACTTGCTCTGTAGCCCAGACTGGCCTCAAACTCGGAGAGATCTGCCTGCCTCTGCCTCCCTGGGATTAAAGGCGTATGCCAGCACACTGGGTTTACTAACAGGCCTTTATTTATTTTTCTTTTACTTTCTATTTTGAGACATTTTCCCCAAATTGCTTCAGCTGTAATGTCCCAGTTTAGTCTAATAGTTAGGATTACAGACCTTTACCAGGCCCAGAGACCACATTGTTTAGAAGAAAGGGAAATACCTAAATGTTCCTAAGCAGGGAACTGGCAAATAAAGTATTATGCATCTATCCTATAAAAGCCATACAGAGCCGGGTGGCGGTGATGCATGCCTTTAATCCTAGCACTCGGGAGGCAGAGGCAGAGGCAGGTGGATCTCTGTGAGTTTGAAACCAGCCTGGTCTACAGAGCAAGTTCCAGGACAGGCTCCAAAGTTACACAGAGAAACCCTGTCTTGGAAAACAAACAAACAAACAAATAAAAGCCATACAGTCACAGAAAGGTAGATCTGTAAACATTGTTATGGACCCATGATATGTTAAGTGAAGAGGGGAAGGAAGAAAACGTCTGGTTATGAAGGTGGATTTGGTATTAGTTACATTCAGTTTATTCTGCCCCAAGGGTCAAAGTCCGAGGGCTTCAGAAGGCCGGCGTGGTAGTTCCTGGCCCTGGATAGAGGTTGTGCAAGCTGAGGGAGGAGGCTGGCCCTAGCCTGGGTGGGTGTGGGGATTTCTTCTTCAGGTCTGTCTCAATCTGGACTGAGCCCAGCAGCCTGCATTTCCTTATCTAGACAGACTGTGGGTGAAAGTTAAAGTCCCAGTTATATTAATAACGATTTCTACCTCCCTCACTAGGGTGAGAAGGTGACTTGTCTGGCACTGGAGCTAGGCTTTGAGGCTCTTCGAAGCTTCCTTCCTTCCTTCCTTCCTTCCTTCCTTCCTTCCTTCCTTCCTTCCTTCCTTCCTTCCTTCCTTCCAAGGAAATCTAGCAGATAAACTGTAGTCACAAAGCTAGTCTTTCAGTTAAAGGCCAATGACAAGCAAGTTGCTTAGCTTTGCTGCGTTCTTATCCAATTGCAGAAGAGATATTTGAATTCACTTCACGAAATTTCAGATACCCAAGAACTTAGGCAGTGAGCATTTGATAAACATTAATTAAATTTCACATAAGCCTGGGCTTAAAGTGAGATCTTAGGAACCCACATAGCTTCTTCATTAGTCTTAATCTTTAGGGACCGAGTATTGGACAGATATTATTACTTGAATGGCCAATTAGTAGCTAATTAGAACACTGGAACTCCCTGGTCAGGTGCTGCCTAGAAACCCTCTTGAGAATGAAACAGTAAATCCAAGCAGTGGGGGTGGCTTATGGTGGCACAACCAGAAACCCAGCCCTTAGGCGGGCCCAGGTAGAACAAACATGAGTCTGACTGCAGCCTTGGCTCTGTAGTAAGCCTCTGTCTAAAGGAAGGAAAGAAAGGAGGAAAAGAAAATCTAGTTTAAAACTCCTATTTATCAAAGAAATGCTTCACTGAAAATCCCCACAGTGGGGCCGGGGAATGTACGTCAGTAGTAATAGTGTATGCTCTTCTAAGAAATACAGTTGAATGGGGGTGAAGATAGAATGCTATCAATCTTAGAAATTAGATTACCAAATACATAGTTAGCTATCTGCTGTAATTTAAATACAGTTTGCCTGCTGGAACCTAAAGTGTATGTTAATGAGTCAGTCTGACCTCTTTTGTTTAGAGGTAAAGTGTTTAGAAATGATTAAGCTTACACGTAAGTTCATTAGGGTGGAGTACTGAGTCTTGGTGACTTTCTAAGAGGGACAGTAGCAAGGACAGCATGCGGAGTCATGCTCTATGCCCCCACGGGACTGCCAGGACAAAGGCCATCTTCTGTGAAGCGATCCATCAAGGAGAGACTCTTGCAGGTATGTGCACCAAAGCTGTACCCTTTTCTTTACAGTTTAACCTGCTTCTGATATACCCCGAGAGCAATTTCATTTTTTTTCTTTTGAGATACGGTTTCACTGTGTAACTCTGGCTAACCTAGAAATCACCATATAGACTAGTCCAGCCTTGAACTCATAGAGATCCACCTGCTTCCTGCTTCCTGAGTGCTGGGTTTAAAGGCATTTGCCACCGTGCCCAGCCACAATCTCCTTCCACCTGAAGACTCTGTGTATTCCACATTCACTGAGTACTAGTTGCTTATAGACCATGTACTGGATGTTGAGATGCAGAGGTAAAGTTGTTGCCCTATCTTACCTTTTTTGTTTTTGATTTTTCGAAACAGGGTATCTTTGGAGCCTGTCTTGGAACTTACTTTGTAGATTAGGCTGACCTTGAACTCACAAATATCTGCCTGCTTCTGCCTCCTGAGTGCTGGAATTAAAGGTGAGCACCAACACCACCGCCTGGCTTCTTCTTTTTTTAATTAATTAAATAATTAATTAATTAATTTTTCTGCTTTTTTTCAAGACAGGGTTTCTCTGTAGCTTTGGAGGCTGTCCTGGAACTAGCTCTTATAGACCAGGCTGGCCTCGAACTCAAAGAGATCCGCTTGCCTCTGCCTCCCAAGTGTTGAGATTAAGGGCGTGCGCCACCACCGCCTTTTAATAATTTATTTATTTGTATATTATGGACATTGGCATTTTGCCCACATATATGTCTGTGTGAGGGTGTCAGATCCATTGAAACAGGAGTTACAGACAGTTGTGAACTGCCATGTGGGTGTTGGGAATTGAACCCTGGGCCTCTGGAAGAGCAGCCAGTGCTCTTAACCACTGAGCCATCTCTCCAGCCCCTGTTTAAATTTTTTTTTTTTTTTTTTTTTTTTTTTTTGTTTTTCGAGACAGGGTTTCTCTGTAGCTTTGGTGCCTGTCCTGGAACTAGCTCTTGTAGACCAGGCTGGCCTCGAACTCACAGAGATCCGCCTGCCTCTGCCTCCCGAGTGCTGGGATTAAAGGCGTGCGCCACCACCGCCCGGCCCTGTTTAAATTTTTTATTATTGCATTTATTTATTTGTGTGTGTTTGTGTCGGGGGCATGGTGCACACATAGAGGCCCAAGGACAACTTTTGGGAGTCAGTTCTCTTCCTATCACACAGGCTCCAGGGGTTGAACTCAGGTTGTCAGACTTGGCTGCAGGTGTCTTCCCTTGAGCCATCTCTCCGGCCTCCAACAAGTTTCTTTTCCATGATGTGGGGTACTTACAACCCCGGTGACCTTTGTTTAATCAGATAACAATATACTGGAGAAAGAGAAAAGGAAGTAATTAACAGTTATAGGAATATGTGATGAGTGCTCTGTCCATGATGGAAATATACACAGGAACAATGAACGCGGAAAAGGCACCCCAAAAATAAAAAATGACTGGGAAAGGAGGAGCTGCTAGGAAACTTCTCAGTTGCAGAGAATTGCAAGAACACTTTATAGCGAGAGTAGCATAAGGTATGCATGAGGGAGGAGCGTGGGGGGTCAGAAGGTAAAGGGTCTTGTGTATTGTGTTAGGAAGAAGGCTGAACTTGATGCCAAGGCCAAGTCAGAGGCGGCAGCAGGGATTTGAAAACCATGTCACATGTGTGTAGATGGGGCAATAGTACGTTTAAATTCAGCTTCAATGATATGAAGTGGTTTTGTGTGTGTGTATGTGTGTGTGTGTGTATGTGTTGTTGTTGTTACTTCACAACTAGAGAGGGCCAGCATTTCCTTGCTCATGAACCATGTATGATGAGCCTTGGCTGGCCTAGAATTTGCTGTTTCAGCCAGACTGGCCTGGAACTCATGGAGATGGGCCATCCTCTGGCTCCTGAGTGCTGAGATTAAAGATGTGCGCCACAATGCCCGGGTGATGATGAGGTTTAGGGGCAGATTACCAGACCTTTCCTGTCCTCTCTTGTCAGGTGTCCCAGCTGGTGACCCATATGAGCTGACTCTGCTACAAACCCTTTCTGGTTTTGCAGGTCTCAGATCATTGTCCATTACTCAGCCTTGTCCATCCCTAGGGGAAAGTGGAAGGAGAGGATGTATAGAAGCCTCTAGAACTACCACCTGCAGTCTGCCAAGCGAACATGACTAAGTGCTTTAAGGGAGGTGAGATCCTGCGTGTGGTTAGAGGTGTGGTGGGGCTAATAATGAATCACTGGGACTTCTTACTCAGAGGTAAAAAGCCTCCTTTCCCAACCAGAGGCTTTCTCAGTCTTTTGTGACTCCCCTCCCCCTACCTCCAGGCACATCTGTCAAATGGCAAAGCAGCTACGACTCTTTGTTTTGCTTGTTTGTTTGAGAGAAAACTCCGTAGACCAGGCTGGTCTCGAACTTATAGATCCGCTTGCCTCTGCCTCCCGAGTGCTGGAATTACAGGCATATGCCACCATACCTGGCTGTGGGTTTCTTTTAAAAGCAAGTCAAGCCTGGCGGTGGTGGCGCACGCCTTTAATCCCAGCACTTGGGAGGCAGAGGCAGGCGGATCTCTGTGAGTTCGAGACCAGCCTGGTCTACAAGAGCTAGTTCCAGGACAGGCTCCAAAGCCACAGAGAAACCCTGTCTTGAAAAACCAAAAAAAAAAAAAAAAAAAAAAAAGCAAGTCAAACAGATACATCTAGTCCAACATCACCCCTCTCTCTCTCTCTCTCTCTCTCTCTCTCTCTCTCTGGGGGGTGGGGTTTCCAGAAAGGGTTTCTCAGTAGCTTTGGGGCCTGTCCTGAAACTAGCTCTTGTAGACCAGGCTGGCCTCGAACTCACAGAGATCCACCTACCTCTGCCTCCCAAGTGCTGGGATTAAAGGTGTGTGCCACTACCACCAGGCTATCACTACTCTCTTAATTGCAATGTTTTGGCAAGAAGGGCCCCGTTTCCCAGGAAGTTTTGTCCAAGACAAAAGGCTAGAAATACAGGTGCATAAAAGAACATCTTCCCCCTGCTTCTTTTTTTTTTTTAAATATTTATTTATTTATTATGTATACAATATTCTGTGTGTATGCCTGCTGGCCAGAAGAGGGCACCAGACCTCATTACAGATGGTTGTGAGCCACCATGTGGTTGCTGGGAATTGAACTCAGGACCTTTGGAAGAGCAGGCAATGCTCTTAACCTCTGAGCCATCTCTCCAGCCCTTCCCCCTGCTTCTTGATGACAAAACTAAGCCTTCCAACGAGGTCAAATGAACTGGAGATAGAACAGGCTGGGAACCACTGGCCACTTATTTCACTTTCTCCAGTTCAGTGGTTCTCTGATAAGATGATTCTGTCACCTGCAGGACAGCTGGCAAGGTACACAGGGCTATGTGCAAGCAGCAAGGGGAGAGCAGTATGCTATGATAATTTAGAGGGCAGAGGCCAAGTGTTACTAAATGTCTTATTATGCACAGGATAGGCTCCAACCCCATAATAAGGAGTTATTTAGACATAAGTGTCCTAGATTGAGAAATAAGAGAAAAAACTTTTTTTCAATCTTTTTTATAAAGATATGGTTTTGAAACCTGAGATTACAGATGAAATTTAACATCATTTTAAAAATTAGATTCCTGATTGAGATTTAATTCAGTGGTAGAGCACTTGCCTAGCAAGATCAAGGTCCGGGGTTCGGTCCTCAGCTACAAAAAGGAGACCTCATAGTAGTCTTGGCTAACCTGGAGCTCACTACATAAGCCAAGTTGGTCTCAAACTCGGAGTGATCATCCTGCTCTGTTTCACCCCTGCCCCTGAGTGCTGGGATTATGGGATGTGCTGCATGCCCAGCTTTAACATAAACGTATTCTGAATCACCATGATGACCTCATAACAGAGATCTGGTTTCCATGCATTTCTTTTGTATGTATTGTTGCAATTAAATAAGGCATTTAACTTTAATAGCCTATAAGCTTAATTTTAATATTTTATATGTTTGGGGTAGGTTGTCATTAGGTTAACAAAGCTTAATATAAAAGATGATTGTTGATTTGACTTTTACTTTGTACTGATTTGTCGAACATTAATCGAGCTGCCTTGCATGTTATACTTAGTTAACTATGAAGAAGGAACAATGACTTTTCATGAGTCAGATAACTGTCTCTCATAATAAATTAGGCTCAAGGCAACTACTGACAAAGAACACTATGATCAAAGATTCTATGCTTCTTTATAGAGGAAAAAAAATGGTAGAATTGAGTCACCATCCAAGGGTGTAGTCAAGACAGGCACACACAATTCCAAGGAGCCCTATTCCAGAAGTCAGGACCATCTCCATATAGAGCTTTGCTTCCAGGAAGCTTAACTTGTATGTTTCTACTTGCATTTCTACCCTGAATTTTGTGGTTTTGTTTTTTATTTTTTATTTTATTTTATTTATTTATTTATTTTTTGAAACAGGTTTTCTCTGTGTAACAGCCTTGGCTGTCCTGGGACTAGCTTTGTAGACCAGGCTGGCCTCAACTCACAGAGATTCACCTGCCTCTGACTCCCAAGTGCTGGGATTAATGGCGTGCACCACCACATCCACCATGTGGTTTTGTTCTGTTTTTTTTTTTTTAAATATTTATTTATTATGTATACAATATTCTGTCTGTGTTGTGTGTATGCCTGCAGGCCAGAAGAGGGCACCAGACCCCATTACAGATGGTTGTGAGCCACCATGTGGTTGCTGGGAATTGAACTCAGGACCTTTGGAAGAGCAGACAGTGCTCTTAACCTCTGAGCCATCTCTCCAGCCCCCTCTGTTTTGTTTTTAAAGAAGCCATATTCAGGGGCTGGAAAGATGGTTCAGTAGTTAAGGGCACTCATTCTTCCAGAGGACCTGAATTCAGTTCCAAGTAACCACAAGATGTCTCACAGCTAACTGTCTATAACTCCACTTCCTGTAGACTCAAAACCCTCTTCTGGCCTCCTCGAGCACCTAACATTCTCGTGGCACACATACATACATGTAAGAAATACTCTCATATATAGTTAAATAAAACTAAATAAATCTTTTAAAAAGTTTTCCGAAAAAAGCTGGCCGGGCTGTGGTGTTGCACACCTTTAGTCCCAACACTGAGAAGGCAGAGGCAGAAGGATATCTGAGTTTGAGGTTAGCCTGGTCTACAGAGCAAGTTCCAGGGCATCCAGGTCTACACAGAGAAACCTTGTTTCCAAAAAGAAAAAACAAAACAAACAAACAAACAAAAGACAAAAACAGTCAATTGCAAAAAGGCCATATTTACTTAAATTGGGCTAAGAAAAAACACTTTTTAGTCATTATTAATTTTAATTCTGTGTATCAATGTGTGCATGTGTATATGCACCTGTGGAGGTCAGAAGCATTGCATGCCCTGGAGCTGGGAATAGAACTCAGGTCCTGTGCAAGAACAGTAAGTGCTCTTAACTACTGAGTCAACTTGCCAGTCCCCACAATAATTCTTTCCATTCATGAACATGATACATCTTTACTTATCTAGATGTTCTTTAATTTAGGATTTTATCTTAGCTTCTTTTTAAAAAATGTTTATTTTGAGACAGGGCCTCAGTCATATTTGCCTTCCTGCCTGCTATGGCATGCATGTGGAGATCAGAGGATAGCTTAAGGGAGCGAGTTCTATCCATCCACCTCCTGGGTTCTGGGACTTGGACTGAAGCTATAGGCTTGGCAGCAAGTGCATTTATCCACTGAGCTTTCTTTTTTTTTTCTTTTTTTTTTTTTTTTGATTATGCATACAATATTCTGTCTGTGTGTATGCCTCCAGGCCAGAAGAGGGCACCAGACCTTATTACAGATGGCTGTGAGCCACTATGTGGTTGCTGGGAATTGAACTCAGAACCTTTGGAAGAACAGGCAATGCTCTTAACCACTGAGCCATCTCTCCAGCCCCTCCACTGAGCTTTCTTGCTGACCCAGATGGTGATTTTTTTCTTTCTTTTTTTTAAATATTTTTTTAAAAAATTATTTTATGTGTATGAGTGTTTTCCTTGCACACACACAACACACACACACACACGCACGCACACACACATGCCTAGTGCCCTTGTGTGACAGACCAGAGGCTGTCAAGGCCTGTGGAACTGAAGTATGGGCTGTGGGTGGAGCTTGTTCTATAGCTTCTGCCTAGCTCAGGGAAGATCCAAGGTCCGTTCTGTAGCATCAAAATATTAAACTAGAGCCGGGCGGTGGTGGCGCACGCCTTTAATCCCAGCACTTGGGAGGCAGAGGCAGGCGGATCTCTGTGAGTTCGAGACCAGCCTGGTCTACAGAGCTAGTTCCAGGACAGGCTCCAAAACCACAGAGAAACCCTGTCTTGAAAAACCAAAAAAAAAAAAAAAAATATTAAACTAGAAGAAGTGTGAAGCCTATCACGATAACTCAGCAGTAATCTTACCACTTTGGAGGCTGAGTCAGGGGAACTGCCTGAGTTCCAGTCAGTCTAGGCTCTACAGTGAGACTCAGTTTCAAAAGCAATGGCTAGTGGATGTTCAGCAGGTAAAGGAACCCACGTCAAGCCTGATGACCTGACTTCCATGCCTAGGAACCACAAGGCGGAGGGAGAACACTGAAGCCTAAAGACTGTCTGCTGGCTCACTCTGCTCTCTCTCATAAGAGAGAAATGAGCAGTGGCAACTGCTCCTCTTCAGGGTGAGGAGGGAAAACAAGGTAGCTAGGGGCAGGAGAGACGTTCCAATGGGTAAAGGTGCTTGCTATATTAACATGAAGATGAGTCTGGATTCCAGCACTGCTGGTGAGGGGCCAAGGGAGGAGTCTGAGATAGCTGCATGGGTATGTCTATAAGCCAGTGCTGTATGGGCAGAGACCAGAGCATCTCCACCAGCTCTGCTTCAGGTTCTGTGCATTTTTTTTATTTTAGATTTATTTATTTTTATTTATTATATACACAGTGTTCAGCCTCCAGAAGAGGGCACCAGATCTCATTACAGATGGTTGTGAGCCACCATGTGGTTGCTGGGATTTGAACTCAGGACCTCTGGAAGAACAGTCAGTGCTCTTAACCTCTGAGCCATCTCTCCAGCCCCTGTGCTTTTTTTTTTTTTTTTTTTTTTTTTTTTTTTTTTTTTTTTTTTATAAAGACATAACACCCAACCTCTTCCACCGTCTCTGCTGGAGTGTACCACTGGTACATGTACCTGCAAACACACACACACACACACACACACACACGACACACTAAAAAGCAACTAAAACTATTGTTAAGACAAATGAAAAATGTCAAAAAAAAAAAAATGTCTAAGCCAGAAGCTCAGGCAGCATGACACAGCACTTCCCCTTTTCTGTACTGGCCCCAGGGCCCTGGGAACTAATGTGGGTTACCGCCTCCACTAACTGGAAATGGATAATGCGAAATAGCTGGTCAACCTCATGCTGAGAAGGAAAAAGAAAATCACTGCTGTTGTAAGGGATGATAAATACTCCAAATTGGAAATATTCAGCTAGCATGACATAGCATTTCCCTTACTTCTTGCCCTATTATGTTAGTAATAAGAGTCAAGAGAGGGGCCAGGTATAGGGGTGCATGCCTTTAATGCCAGTGGTGGGGGGGCAGGGGCAGGGCAGGGGCAGGGGCAGGAGAGAATCTTTGTGGATTTGAGGCCAGCATAGTCTACAAAGCAAGTTCCAGGATAGCAAGGATAACATTGAGAGATCTTGTCTCGAATTAAACAAAACAAAACAACAAAAACAAAGGCCGGGCGATGGTGGTGCACGCCTTTAATCCCAGCACTCGGGAGGCAGAGGCAGGCGGATCTCTGTGAGTTCGAGACCAGCCTGGTCTACAGAGCTAGTTCCAGGACAGGCTCCAAAGCCACAGAGAAACCCTGTCTCGAAAAACCAAAAAAAAAAAAAAGGAAAAGAAAGAGTAGAAGAGGGACCCAATACCCCAATACTATTTATTTATTTATTTATTTATTTATTTATTTTTCGAGACAGGGTTTCTCTGTGGTATTGGAGCCTGTCCTGGAACTAGCTCTTGTAGACCAGGCTGGTCTCGAACTCACAGAGATCCGCCTGCCTCTGCCTCCAGAGTGCTGGGATTAAAGGTGTGCGCCACCACCGCCCGGCCCCAATACTATTTATTAAGAGCTCAGAGTTCCCATTTTATATCACATTTTAGAGACACAAATCCCACCCTCTGGAACAGGGGTTCTCCACCTGTGGGTCGAGACCCGTTGAGTTAAAGGACCCTTTTCACAGGGGTCCCCTAAGACTGTCAGAGAATACAGATATTTACATTATGAGTCATAACAGTAGCAAATTTACAGAGGTGAAGTCACAATGAAGATCGCTTTATGGCTGGGGTCAGCACAGCATGAGAAACTGTAGGAAGGTGTGGCCGCTAGGAAGGTTGAGAACCACTGCTCTAGAAAGCCATGCTAGCGGGGGAGGCAAATGCGCAAACAAAACTGAAGGGCTGTATTTTTTTCTTGGCTGTCCAGGTTATTGTTTAGGTACAATGGTCAGTTCAAGGGGTAAATGAGAGTTAGTAACACCGTTAGAGTGATTGCCAGAGTCAGGGGCAGCTTTACAGGAAGTAATGCTTATCTGTCCTGAAGGGGAATTAGTTTCCTGGTGTGCACAAACAGACCAGGTGGTTCTGGGTTTTCAGCGAGGAGAAGGTTCGGTAGAAATAACAGTTAACATCTCTAGAAACTAGTAATAGAAGAACTAAGTAATACCAGCCAGGTTTCCCAATGATGCTAGCACTCAGGAGGTGGAGGCAGGAGGATTACGAGTCCAGCCTGGACTACTAAAGGAGATACTTGTCTCAAAAACTAAAACCTACCACCATAGCAAACTTAGGTATTGTTCTAACGAACATTAATTATTTCCACTAAGATACTAGAATTAACCAGACATAGTGGCACACACTTTTAATCCCAGCACTTAGGATGCAGAGGCAGGTGAAAGGATCTCGGAGTTCGAGGCCAGCCTTGATTACAGTGTTCTAGGCCAGCCAGGGCTACAGAGGGAAACCCTGCCTTGAACTGCCCCCCTCCAAAAATATATTAGAATTATTCCATTTTATAGGCAAGAAAAGACAAGGCTTAATGGGATTACATTTTTTATGAAAGATCACATACAAGGAAGTGACTATTTAATTTTTTTTTTTTTGTTTTGTTTTGTTTTTTCAAGACAGGGTTTCTCTGTGGTTTTGGAGCCTGTCCTGGAACTAGCTCTGTAGACCAGGCTGGTCTCAAACTTACAGAGATCCGCCTGCCTCTGCCTCCCAAGTGCTGGGATTAAAGGCGTGCACCACCACCGCCCGGCGATTTCTAGCTGTCCTGTAATTCTCTCTGTAGACTAGACTGATCTGAATCTCAGAGATCCACCTGCCTCTGGCTCCCCAGAGGAACAATCACTGGAACAGTGACTTTTAACTCAGGAAATTGACCACAGAGCCCCAGTTTTTAAAAACACAAATCAGATTAGTGACAAGATCAGATTTAGAAAGATTTAAGAGGGTGGAAAAAAGGGTATGCAAGACAGAGCAGCATCGAAGTCATCAGAGACCAATAGAGTAGTCTGCCTTAGGTGGTGTGGGTCACTGAGGACCAGACAAGGTTTTTTTTTTTTTTAATGATTTATTTCTTTTTATTTCATATGTATTGGTGTTTTGCCTGCCTGCATGTTTGTGTGAAGATGTTGGATCCACTGGAACTGGACTTAACTGACAGTTGTGAGCTGCCATGTGGGTGCTGGGAAAATTGAACCCCGGTCCTCTGGAAGAGCAGCCAGTGCTCTTAACTGCTGAGCCATCTCTCCAGTCCTAGATCAGGGTTTTCGAGGCTGGGAAGCAATTGAGAACTACTGGGGTGCACCGTTCCCCGAATAGGGTGTAATTAGACGTGGTCTTCCGTGAGCAGATTGGGAGACCCTTATGCACAACACATAGGGGTCCTGGGAATAAAGAGCGGCGAGGTTTCTCAGATACCCCCGATAAAAAGCGATGCCTCAAAGGGAAGTCCTTTCCCACCTCTATGGACAGCTGCATTTTAAAAGCTCGAATTGAGACCCCCCCAACTTCCAGGGAAAGCGCTGAGTCATTCCGACAGGGCGGCCAGGGCGGGGCGGGGCTCAGCCAGATCCCCCTCCTCCCGCACCCCTGGCCCGCTCCGAGTCTCGCGATAACTTTGTGGGTTATAAAAGCTGCGCCCCGCGCGCGCGTCTCGGGCGTCGTCTTCCTTCCTTTGCATTGCTGTTTCTTTCTCTGAGACCCGTGACTCGGCCCTGGTGAGTGTGCGGGTATCGCGGCCGCGAAACGAGGCTCAAACGAGGCTCGCGCCTCACATCACCGGTTCTTTCTGCCCCAGGCCGGTCCGGGCTCTGCAGAGGCGGTCACGGGCTGAGACAGCCGGGCGAGGCCTGGTGCCACGAGTGCTCGGACGCTGCTTGCATTCTTCACGTGGCCCTTAGTTCCCGGACCTGTTGGAACCTGAGGCTAGCGTTGATTTTTCCGCCTTTCCGGGCTTTCTGGTAGCGTAGATTGACGCGGTGGGACGGATAGTGCTGTAGTCTTCTCGACTAAGCTCTCTTCGCGCGCTCCGCTTGTGCCGCGTAGTTTCCTGAAGTTCTGGGGTGGGTGAGATGACGTGAGTGGCAGGAACCTCAGGTGAGGTTGGGGCGTGACCGTCTCGGGCGTTCTGGGCCGATTCCTCTACAGAGGCTTCGCAGCGGCCAGAATTCAATTTTCTGGGATTGGTTGGTCTTTGGAGTGCCAGGCCATCTTGCAGAGCAAGTTTGATAAGATGATGTAGCGCACTAGTTGCTGCATGCCCTTGAAAAGAACTTTGATAAGAAAAAAAGTTTTGTTTAAAAGTTTGCGATGGACGACGCTCCTAGCCTTTATTTTGGTTATTGGAGTTATGAACCAAGAAGTTTGGAACTTGCAGCATTCAGACTTGAGTGTTTTAAGTTTTGTTTTAGATTGCTGTTTTCATTATGTGTGGCCGTCTTTGGGTACGTGCGTGTGAGCGCAGGTGCTCGAGGGTAGATGTGTGAGACCCTCTCTGTAGCTAGTTATAGGTGGCTGTCTACCACCCGAGGTGGGTGCTGGAAACCGAATCAGGGTTCTCTGCAAAGAGCAGTGCAGGCTCTTAACCGTTGAGCCATCTCTCCAAATCGTCTAACGGTGTAAATCTTTTTTTTTTTGTTTTTGTTTTTGTTTTTTTCGAGACAGGGTTTCTCTGTAGCTTTGGAGCTGTCCTGGAACTAACTCTGTAGACCAGGCTGGTCTCGAACTCACAGAGATCCGCCTGGCGCCTGCCTCTGCCTCCCAAGTGCTGGGATTAAAGGCGTGCGCCACCACCGCCCGGCTAACAGTGTAAATTTTAAGAATCTATCTTGGTATTGATCTGGGTACATAGCAGAAATCGTTTTCTAACAATGCTTGGATTTTTTTTTTTTTTAAAGATAGGGTTTTCTTTAGGTCTGTCCTCTAATGTGGCTAGCCTTGAACTCTGATCCTTCAGGTTTTACTACCCAAGTGTTGGGGATTACTTACTATCCCGAAACATGTGTGTGGGCTCTGGTGTTAAGACAACCTGTAGAGCCTTTAATCCCAGCACTTGGGAGGCAGAGGCAGGCGGATCTCTGTGAGTTCGAGACCAGCCTGGTCTACAAGAGCTAGTTCCAGGACAGGCTCCAAAGCCACAGAGAAACCCTGTCTCGAAAAACCAAAAAAAAAAAAAAAAAAAAAAGACAACCTGTAGAAGTGAGTTCTTGTTCCATTTTATGCAGATTGAGGATATTAAACTAAGGTCATGAGGTAGCAAGTGCCTTAACATAGCCTCACTGATCTAGAAACTTTTTTTTTTAAATATTTATTTATTATGTATACAATATTCTGTCTGTGTGTATGCCTGAAGGCCAGAAGAGGGCTCCAGACCTCTTTACAGATGGTTGTGAGCCACCATGTGGTTGCTGGGAATTGAACTCAGCACCTTTGGAAGAGCAGGCAATGCTCTTAACCACTGAGCCATCTCTTCAGCCCCTCTACAAACTTTTTGAGGCAAGTTTTTATCAGTCTTTTCTCTGTATCCTCCTGCCTCAGCATCGTCCCTGGTAGAAACCTAAAAAAAACTTAAGATAAGGTCTCAATTAACCTAGGTTGGCCTCAAATAAGTTATGCAGAAAGAACTGCTTAATAAACACAGCACCTAATGTTTTGAAATAAATACCAATGCCCTGGCATTGTGTTGCTTGGATTCTTCTTGTGTCTGTTCCCATTCTTTCTTGCTTCTTCCTAATGCATATGCAAAAACTGGTTCAGAAAGGGTGTTAGAACTGACTTATTTAGACACTGTGGAGCTTTTTGTAATGGAAAACAAAGGCTAACATTCAGTCTTGTTTTACCCTGGAGTTGGAGCTTTTGGGTTGTGACTAACATAAAACAATATATTCAAGGCCATGGGACAGTCCCTTGGTTGAACTACAGTTAAGTGCCTAGGTGATGAAAGCTGTTGGTTATTTAGAAAAACCAGGCTTATTTCAATTTTTTTTGTTGTTGCCTTTTTCAGCTGATAGCAAGATGTCTTCAGGAAATGCAAAAATTGGCCATCCTGCCCCCAACTTCAAAGCCACGGCTGTTATGCCAGATGGCCAATTCAAAGATATCAGCCTAAGTGATTACAAAGGTAAGAATTGATTACTTTGGGTAAGAGGCCGCTTCACGTGTCTCCATGCTGAAGTGAAGTCATGGCTGGGACAGTGATTACTAGGTAATTCTCCTAGGCATAAGCCTCTTAATATTTGCTTGATTATCTTTTAAGTGGTGCTTCTATTATTGGAAAGATTTTTTTTCTCTTTTGAGATAGAATCTATATGTAGCTCTCTGTCCTGGAACTCACTACATAGATCAGGCTGGCCTTGAACTCACAGGGATCCTCCTGTTTCTGTCTCCTTTCTACTAGGATTAAAGGCAAGCACCACCGTGCCCTCCTTTGATTCTTTTTGTTTGCTTGTTTGAGACAGGGTCTCACTACCCCTGGCTGGCCTGGACCTTGATATGTAGACCAGGGTGGTATCAAAATTCTAGAGATCTGCTGGCCTCTGCGTCCATTAAAAGTGTCTGGCATCAATGCTTGGCCTTGGCCTTCTCCCCTTCCTATTCTTTTAAATTGGAAAATTTTTAGGATGTGTTTTATTTTTTATGTGTATGGGTGAATAGTTTTCCTATGCACCTTGTGCTTACAAATAGGAAGGTGTTGGATCCCCTGGGGCTGGATGTTTGTGAGCCCCCACATCTGTACTAGAGCCTCTGGAAGAACAGTCATGTGATAACAGCTAAGTAGTGCCCCCCCCCCCTCCGTTTCTCTGTGGCTTTGGAACCTGTCCTGGAACTAGCTCTTATGAACAGGCTAGCCTTGAACTCACATTATAGTCCCACTCATCTCTTGTTTTAAGAAAACTTGAGTATATTTAGTCTTAAATTCAAGTCTTTGGAGCTGTGGCTTTGCTTCTGCTCACAGAAAAAAAGTTGATAGCTGCAATTAATTTTGTCTTGCCATACTTTCATATAGCATTCAGCGGGTTCTTTGCCAAACTTTCATACTTTCATACAACAGGTTCTGCTAATGTTCTACCTTCTCTCCCTTTTCAAAAAATTGATCTCCTAGCTGGGTGTAGTGGTGCATCAAGTGGATCTCTGGATTTCAGGCCAGCCAAAGATGCATAATGAGACCCCGTCTCAAAAATTTAAAAAAGTAAAGCATAAATTGACCACCTTAATTATTTTTTAAAGGTGTATATATTTTTATGTGAGTGAATGTTTTGTCTGTATGTATTTATGTACTCTGCTTGTGTGCATAGGTTTTGGAACTCCTAGAATTGTAGTTACAGATGGTTGTGAGTTGCCGTGTGGCTGCTTGGGTCCCAACTAGAGTCATTTGCAAGAGCAGCATGAATACCGAAAACTGCTGAGCTTTCTAGGCCCCATTCTTCTTCTGCCTGCAATCTCAGTAGCTAGGTCTTTTGGGAACTTTGAGAGCATTTGATTCCTTAGGTGTAAGCTTCAAACTGCTGTTAAATGTACCTTCTTAGTGGTCTATGAGTTTCTGGAAATAGCTTTTGGGTAAAATATCCAGTTAAATCTACTGCTATCTTTCTATGTTGTTGATATGTGAACAGTCACTGTGGGCCCTATGAAAAAGATTTACAGCAAACAGTCTAAAACGCACCTCTAGGGAGGTGACCCTGGCACATGGTCTAGGGAGTAGTTGCTCTCTGCCCTGTAGGGCTTGGTCTACTGAGGCTTCAAAGTGCTTGTTAAGCAAAGCCACAGAGAGATTGCTTTAGATGAATCAGGGACTGCTTGTTTTGACTTTCAGACATAGTTGCTACCAGAAAATAATGAGGATATGTGGAAATGTTCCTCCAGTTGTTCAGTCATTAGGAATGATGAGAGGCTTCTGGCCCATTAGAAGATTTACTTTAGTGAGAATCTGCGTTACTAAAGTAGAATTGGAGCTAGAAATCCTGTTATCTACCAGTACTGTGGGTACTTTGGGTTGTAAAATTTTTCTAGTCATGTCCTGTTGGGCTTGTTAGGAACATATTTGTTTTAATTCATGAAATTATTTAAACATTACCCATGAAGGCTGGGAACATATTCACCAGGTAAAAGTGCTTGCTGCACAAACATGAGGACTCAAATTTATTTTAATCCATGGAGCCTACATAAAAAATAGGGTTTGTTGAGTGGTGGTGCACGTCTTTTATCCCAGCATTCTAAAGGCAGAGGCAGCAGATCTCTGTGTGTTCAAGGTCAGCCTGGTCTGCAGAGCTAGTTTCAGGACAGCCAGGGCTGTTACACAGAGAAACCCTGTCTCCAAAAACCAATTAAAAAAAAAAAAAAGGATTCATTGATTGGATTCTATAATCCCGCTAGTCCTATTCAAGATAGATGGAGCTAACTAGTCTATGGTACCACAGCAGAAACAAGAAACCTTGCCCATAACAGGATGGAAAGGGAGAAAATTATCCATGGTATTGCTTAATTATCCTTCCATTATTGCATAAAGGCTCTGACTTTACTTTCTGTCTGTGTTGTTGGCTTGCCTTTCCTTATCTATTTTTTATTAAATTATGTGTGGGTGTTTTATCTGTACATGTCTATATCATACATGTATGTCTGGTGCTAGAAGAGTCCAGATGAGTGTCTTGGATCCCCTGGTAATGATATTATAGGCATTTGTGCGCTGGGAATTAAGTCTGGGACCTCTTGAAGAGCAACCAGCTCTTAACTGCTAGATGACCGCAAACTCCTAATTCTCCTGTCCTTCAATTTCCACCCCCAACTTTTGTTGTTGGTGGTTTTGTTTTGTTGTTGTTTTGATTTTGCTTTTTGAGATGGCATTTTTTTTTTTTTTTTTTTTATTGTGGAATGTCAGGTCAGCTCCAGGATACATAGTAAGTCAGTCTCAAAAACAACCACGTACCCCAAAACACACACACACACACACACACACTCACACACAGACACACACACTGGGTGTGGTAGCTACCTCTGCCTGTAATCCTGCCTTGATAAGTTTCAAGATAAGCCGGTCTACAGAAAGAGACCCTATGTCAAAAATAAAACAATTGCCTGGTGGTGATGTCACATGCCTTTAATCCCAGCAATCTGGAAGAAAAATGAATCCCTGTGAGTTCAAGACAAGCCTGGTATACAGAGCAAGTTGCATGACAGGCTCCAAAGCTACACAGAGAAACCCTGTGAGAGAGAGACAGTGAGAGAGAGAAAAAAAAAAAACTCAGTTTCAAAGCTAACCTCTTGATTACTTTTTTTTTCCTCCCCAGGAAAATATGTCGTATTCTTCTTTTACCCTCTGGATTTTACTTTTGTGTGCCCCACTGAGATCATTGCTTTCAGTGATAGGGCAGAAGAATTTAAGAAACTGAACTGCCAAGTGATTGGAGCTTCTGTGGATTCTCACTTCTGTCATCTGGCATGGTAAAGTTTTTGTCCCATTTGGCATGTTTGGAATTTTTTGTTTTCTGTTTTTGTTTTTGAGTCAGGGTTAATACATAACTCAGGCCGGCTTTCTTTTAGTTTGTAGTATCTCCAGCCTTAGCCTCATGAGTAGGTGGGGTTACAGGAGTAGACCACAACATGTTGTGGATTTTCTTGAACAAATTGAGAGGTTTGGTAGTAGAGTTAAGTGTCACTTCTGGACTCTAACTCCTTTCTACTGGCTAGCAGCAGAGGCAAAGCAGCTTGGGTTGCTGTTGTCTGATATACACTCTTAAGTGTTGTCAAGCCATTCATTTTACTGTTGGAAAAGTTTTGGGGGAAAGGTATCTGAAAGGGGAGGGATAGGTCCAGTTAATATTCTTGCTTTCACAAGGTTTGAATGAATGGATTCTAAGAATGTTTCTTGCTATAGGGTTAATACACCCAAGAAACAAGGAGGATTGGGACCAATGAACATTCCTTTGGTATCAGATCCCAAGCGCAGTATTGCTCAGGATTATGGAGTTTTAAAGGCTGATGAAGGTATCTCTTTCAGGTATGTACTTTATTTGATTTGTTTTTTTTTTTCTCTTTTTGGTTTTTCGAGACAGGGTTTCTCTGTCATATACCTAGAGCTATTCAATTTTTCGTGCCAGATACTATGTTAACTTTTATACATTATCTTGTTTAATATTTACAAAAATCTTGTAAGTAGTTATACTTCCTTTTTTTTTTTTTGTTTTTTTTTTTTTTGTTTTTTCGAGACAGGGTTTCTCTGTAGCTTTGGAGCCTGTCCTGGAACTCCCTTTGTATACCAGGCTGGCCTCGAACTCACAGAGATCCGCCTGCCTCTGCCTCCCGAGTGCTGGGATTAAAGGCGTGCGCCACCACCGCCCGGCTTATACTTCCTTTTTTTAAAAAAATTTTTGTGTGTGTAAGTGTATACCACACGTGTGGATACCCTAAGGAGGACAGGAGAGTGTGTCAGATCCCCTGGAGTTATAGACAGTTAGTTGTAAACAACCTGACATGGATGCTGGGATCAAACTTGTTTGGCAACTGAGCCATATCTCTAGTCCCCAGACTTTGGGAAGCAGAGGCAGGCAGATCTCTGAGTTTGAGGCCAACCTGCTCTCCAAAGTGAGTGCAGGTCAGTCAGGGCTACACAGAGAAATTCTATCTTGAACCGCCCCCCATAACAACACCCACCCCCCCCCCAAAAAAGGAAATAATGTGTACATATTTGTGTCTCTGTGTGCCACCTATGTCCACTGGATCACCTGGAACTAGAGTTTATAATGGTTGCAATTTCGCTGGCCCATGGCGCACACCTCTAATCCCATCACCCAGGAGGCAGAAGCAGGTGCTTCTTCCATGAGTTTGAGGCCAGCTTGATATACAAAGTGAGTTCCATGAGAAGCTTCAAAGCTACAGAGAAACCCTGTCTCGAAAAAACTAAAAAGACAAATAACAACAAAACCCCAACTGGTTATGAGGCACCATTTCAGGGCTGAGAATCAAACCCAGGTCCACTGGAGAGGGCAGCCAGTGCTCTTAATTTTTTTTTTTTTTTTTTTTTGGTTTTTTGAGACAGGGTTTCTCTGTGGTTTTGGAGTCTGTCCTGGAGCTAGCTCTTGTAGACCAGGCTGGTCTCGAACTCACAGAGATCCGCCTTTCTCTGCCTCCCAAGTGCTGGGATTAAAGGCGTGCGCCACCACCGTCCGGCAGTGCTCTTAATTTCTAAGCAATCTCTCTTGCCCCTTGAATTTTTTTTTTTTTTTTTTTTTTTTTTTTTGGTTTTTCGAGACAGGGTTTCTCTGTGGTTTTGGAGCCTGTCCTGGAACTAGCTCTTGTAGACCAGGCTGGTCTCGAACTCACAGAGATCCGCCTGCCTCTGCCTCCCGAGTGCTGGGATTAAAGGCGTGCGCCACCACCGCCCGGCCCCCTTGAATTTTTTTAAAGGTGAGATTTTTTTATTTTATTTTTTTAATGGATTATGGGGTTCAAATTCAGGTGCTCATACTTTCAAGAGCCTCACTTTACTGAGTCTTCTTTCTCCAGCCTCTTTGTTTTTACTTTTGAGAAACTTGGTTATACTGTATCTCAAGTTAGCCTTGAGTTTGCTATATAGTTCAGGTTGGCCTCGTTCTAGTGATCTTCCTTTCAGCCTCCTGGGTACTAGAATTTATAGATATGTACTGCTTGTACTGCTATGCCTAGCCTCCATGTTTTATTTTGGACATGTTTGTCTGAGGATGATTTTGAATTCTGATCTGCTGTGTCCACTTTCGTTTTGTGCACTACTCTTTCTGGTTTATGTGGTCCTGGGATCAAACCCAGGGTTTCCTGTATGCTGGGCAAGCACACTGCTGACTGAGCTATATCTATCTCATTGCATTGTTCAGTGTGGTCTCACTAATAGTAGGCTGGTATAACTTTGTAGAGCAGCCCATTTTCTTAGGACTTACAACAATGCAAAAATTTAACTTGTAATGCCTCTTTCTCAATCCTTCATTCTCTTCTACCCAGGGGCCTCTTTATTATTGATGATAAAGGTATCCTTCGACAGATCACTGTAAATGATCTTCCTGTTGGCCGCTCTGTGGATGAGACTCTGAGACTAGTTCAGGCCTTCCAGTTCACTGACAAACATGGTGAAGGTAAGTCATCTGCCCGCTAATGAGATAGTATGGTAGTGTGCAAAGGCTATTTTGGGTAAAAGGGCAATTGTGTCTTTGCAAGAAATGAAAATCTGGATTAGAGTGGTCTGTGGGGGTAGGGTAATAGACAAGCCTGGAGAAAAAACAAAGGCTTTTTGTTCAATTTTCATATTCTCCACCTCTGATCTGCTAATTTGGAATCAATGACTGATGCAGATTTGAGGAGAATCTCACTGTTTTTTAGGTTTTTTGAGATGGGGTTTCTCTGTAGCTTTGAAGCCTGTCTTGGAACTAGCTCTTGTAGACCAGGCTGGCCTCGAACTCATAGAGATCCACCTGCCTCTGCCTCCTGAGTGCTGGGATTAAAGGCGTGCACCACACTGCCCGGCTGATCTCGCTGTTAATACCTGCACTCAGGAGACAAGTGGATCTCTGTAAGTTTGGTACCAGCCTGGTCTGCCTAGTGAATTACAGATCTAGGTCAGCCAGAGCCCTGTGTCAGAGAGAAAGGGAAATTTTTGTTTGTTTTTTGAGACAGGGTTTTTTCCAGACTTTTTAAAAAAGATGTATTGTTTATTAAAATTGTGTGTATGTGAGTGGGTAATGCCTCTGTCACAGGAACCACAAACAAGACCACCACAGAGCCAGTATCCAATGGAAACACACTGGGGTTTGATAACAAGTTAGCAAACGCAGACCATAATCCTTCCTTCCAACAGAACTGGTGGGGGAGAATGGCCCTAAGTCTTCAGGGTAAGGAGATTTTAAAGGAGAAAACCACAAGGCAGGGTAGCATCAAGCCTTGATGTTTCAGGATTGGATAAAAGATCAATTTTTGAATTGTAGGTTGGGGTATAGGGGAATTTAGATACCTACGAAGACATTTGAAGAAAACAGTTGTAAACAGATATTGTTTAGACACCCTAGTGGGGTCACGTACTTTGACCAGGGCTGGCACAGTTTCTTCGGAACATTTATGACTTTGCTGGGCTGTATTTAACGACCACCCCTCCTCAAAGTTGGGTCCCCTCTAATATGGAGTTCAGCCTGGTAGTGGTGACATATACCTTTAATCCCAGAACTCGGGAGGTAGAGGCAGGGGATCTCTGAGTTCGAGGCCAGCCTGGTCTACAAGAGCTAGCTAGTTACAGGATAGACCCAAAGCTACAGAGAAACCCTGTCTCGAAAATCCTAAATAAATGAATAAAGAAAGAATAAATAAAATGGAATTTATTCTGCTGCTTCAGTATGAGCATCTAGAGGGTGTCAAGCTATTTTAAGTTTGCTTTTTTGTTTTTGTTGTTTTTTGAGGCAGGCATTCTCTGTGTAACAGTGCTGGCTTTCCTAGAACTCACTTTGTGGACCAGGCTGGCCTGAGATCTGCTTGCCTCTGGAATTAATGTGCCACCACCAGCCGGCTTCTAATGTATTTTGAGACAGTTTCACTCTCATCAAGGCTAGCCTGGAATTTGGCCTAGACTGGCCTCCACTGTGGCAGTTACTTGAGTGCTGGGATTAATAGGCACGAGTCATTCTTTTCTTAAAGAAATATATTTTTCTTTTCTTTTTTTTTTTTTTTTTAAAGATTTATTTATTGCCGGGCAGTGGTGGCGCACGCCTTTAATCCCAGCACTCGGGAGGCAGAGGCAGGCGGATCTCTGTGAGTTCGAGGCCAGCCTGGTCTTCAAGAGCTACTTCCGGGACAGGCACCAAAGCTACAGAGAAACCCTGTCTCAAAAAAAAAAAAAAAAAAGATTTATTTATTATGTACATAGTGTTCAGCCTCCATGTATGCCTGCAGGTCAAAAGAGGGCACCAAATCTCATTACAGATGGTTATGAGCCACCATGTGATTGCTGGGAATTGAACTCAGGACCTCTGGAAGAGCAGTCAGTGGTCTTAACCTCTGAGCCATCTCTCTAGCCCCTGGCATGAGTCATTCTTAGCTTTGTATTTGGTTTGGTTTTTGATTATTTGGAAATATCACATCATGCACTCCAGTCCAACCCCCCCCCCAAAAAAAAAGGAAAAAAAAAAAACCCAGTAAAGTTCATTTTGTATTGTCCATATACTCATTGGAGCATGCTCAAACCCCTAGTGGCCTGCCCCACCACCACCCTCCATGGAAGGAAAAGTGTATCTTTTTTCCCATTTGCACACCTGCCAGAAGCCATGTACTGTGGAGAACCATGTGGCAGCTGGTGAGGGATGGGACAAACTCCTGTGCCCATGCCCACTAGGGCTACCTTGTCTGGAATGTACTATGTAGACCAGGTGGTTCTTAAGTTCCAGAGATCTGCTGCCTCTGCTTTTTCAATGTTGGAATAAAGAGATGTGCCACGAAAATTTGTAGTCTGGTCTGGCCTTGAATTTATAATCCTCCTGTCTCCGTTTCTACAGCGTATCTGCCAGTGTGTGCCACCAATATGACAGCCCTTGGTTCATGGAGAAGGAGATAGGAGATATATACTACTGAGCAGGTTAATAATTAATCAATCATACCTTTCTCTTGCAGTGTGCCCAGCCGGCTGGAAACCTGGCAGTGATACCATCAAGCCTGATGTCCAAAAGAGCAAAGAATATTTCTCTAAGCAGAAGTGAGCACTGGACCATTTTTCTGCCAGGCTCCATCGGGCAGCCAGAAGAAAATCTCTTGTACTCTATTCATGCTTAAAAACAACACTTGGTGTCATCCAAGACATACCTTTCCTACAGTGCTGGGGTGGGGTGGCCTTTCTTCCACAGTTGGGAATGGCCTGAGCTGTGTTGTGGGTAGACCATATGATACACCTGTTGCAGAAATCAGCCTGCTCTTTTTGTAGTATCTATTAAACTTGAGGACTTGGGGAGCTTCATTTAATTAAGAGGAATTTATTTATTTATTTTTATGTGTAGGTGAACATACATGTGTGTGAGAATATGGAAGCCAAAGGTTGCTGTTTACCTTGGGATTTTTTTCCTCTCTGGTTTTTTTTTTTTTTTTTTTTTGTTTGTTTGTTTTTCCAAGACGGGTTTCTCTGTGTGACAATCCTAGCTGTCCTGGAACTAGCTCAAACCCATAGAGATCCACCTGCCTCTGTCTCCAGAGTGCTGGGATTAAAGGCCTTGTGGCTCCACTGCCTGGCCTATTTCTGTTTGTTTTAAAGAACTTATGTGGATGAATGCTTTCCCTGCATATGCTCTATGTTGGATCCCTTGGAACTTGGGTTATGGATTGCTGTGAGCCACGCTGGGTGCTGGGAATTGAACCTGTATCTTTTACAAGAGCAGTAAGTGCTATTGAGCCATTTCTTCAATCCCTTACTCTTTGAGGCAGAATCTCTGATTGATATGGACTTAACATGTGGGTGTGACCAGCAAGCTCTCAGGATCTGCTTCTCCAGGGCAGGTTTTATAAGCATGGTCTATCAGGCCTGACTTCTTCTTTAATAGAGGCTCCATGAACCTAATTTATTTCTTCACAAGAGCACTTTGTGGCTGAGCCATCTCCATAGCTCCCACTATTAATAAATATTAGGTTTAATAGCTGCCTCAGGGCTGGAGGGTGTAGCTCTTGGTAGAGTGCTTGCCTGGTGTCTGCTTTGCTTCTCCTTTCTGTGTTATCTTGTGACTGAAAACAACTTGGGGTAAGTGAATTTAAAACAGCCCAGGACCAGCTGCTGCCTAGGAATGGTACTTACTGTGTACAGTGGACTGGACTGGGCCCCTCTAAGTCAATGAGCCTCCCCACCTTAAATCCCACAAAATTCTCAGTTTGGGTTTTCTCTCCCAGAGGACAAAGTTTACTGTAGAATTGACAACTGAACAGTTTGCATGGTGTGCACAAAGCCCCCTGTGTTCTAAGCCTGCTGCCACGTAAACGGTGTGGGATACACCTGTAATCCCAGCACTAGAGAAGTGAAGGCAAAAGAAAGCATCAACTGTGTGGAGAGAACTCCACTCTGCACTGTCCAGAACTCCAACATGGCTAAGATTTCCTGAACAGCTGCTTAGATGATCTTACTATTTGGCTCTTGTTCAGTAACCTTGGTGGCTACAGGGTTAATAAACGCATTTGTGACCAAGTGTAGAACACACTGTGAGCAGAACACAGTGCAAGCACATAAAACAACCACATAAAAATGCCAGGATCAAAGCTGTGTGTGTGTTATCTAAATGCAGGGGAGGAGACAGGTAGATTGGTGCTTGCTGGTTAGCAAACCTCAAATAAGCATCAGGTTCAGGGGGATTGCCTCAACACAGAGCACATGGCTCCCAACTGCATCAAAATTCAAGCCTCAAGACTATGACATGCTACTGGCCTACAAACAAATACAGTCTTGCCTTGCAGCCTAGGTTGGCTTTAATCTTGCACTCATCTCAGAGTTCTGGGAGTAAAGAACTGATAGGCATAACCATCTCTTTTTACTTTTATTTTTAGGTGTTCTGCCTGCAGATAGACATGCAGGCCAGAGGGCACCAGATCTCATTACAGATGGTTGTGAGTCACCATGTGGTTGCTGGGATTTGAACTCAGGACCTCTGGAAGAGCTCTTACCATTGGGCTAACTCTTCAGCCCTTGACCATTTCATTTTTCTTCCTCTTAAATCACAAGTTCATGGGGAGAGGGGTAGGTACATCAGTGTATATGGGGTCAGAGTACAGCTTCCAGGAGTCGGTTCTCTCCTTCCATGAGGACGGATGGCAGGCTTGATGGTAAGATTCTTTAAGCCATTAGTAATAAGATCAATACTATAGGTTAGTTTCAAAGTAGTTTATTTAAACAATTACTTGGCTTAGCCGTATGTGGTGGGTACCATTTAAAGGGTGCATGTATACCCCTAGGATCCTGTAAATCAGCAATTCTCTGCCTGTGGGTCAAAACCCCTTTAGGGGTTGGAGGAGACTTCACGGGGGTAGCCTAAGACCATTGGGAAAACATTTACATTATGAGTCAAAACAACAAAATCAGTTATTTCAATAACAATGAAAGTGATTTTATTTTGGGGGTTACCACAATGTGAGGAACTGCATTTGGAAGATTAAGAACCACACCTCTAAATAGTATCTTGCAGTACTACACAAAAATATAACAGGTTTGAGTCCAATATTTGAAGGCAGCTGCTGATTTTGAGTCTGTGTTGAATGTGTTTGTCTTAACCAATGTAAACTGAGTCTTGACTCTCTTTGACGAGCTTTGGGAAATAGTGAAAATAAATGTGTTTCTTTCACACATCTTTAATCCCAGCACTCAGGAGGAAGAGGCAGGCGGATCTCCAAGTTGGAGGCTAGCCTGGTCTACAGAGTGAGTTCCAGGACAGCCATAGCCACACAGAAAAACCTTGTTTTGAAAAACTGAAAAAAGTGCTTTTCCAAAACCCAAGTTCTACCCCAAATAAATCTACCAAAGTGGGATTCCACAGGGGAAAGGTATCAAGGGCCTGGGGAGAGAGGTGGTGAGACACTGGGGCTAAAGCCAGCTTCGTGCTCTGCTGGAATTCTGAGGCTTGGTAAGCCTGGAACTGGGACGTTCAGATGTAGTGCTATGGTGTTCCGAGGGCGGGGCTAAGCCTAACAGGGCCAAACGTTGTGCAGGTGGGGTGGAAAAGTAGATCTGCTCTTCTGAGTACCGTTCTGCAGGAGTCACGGCATCCCGGTAGGTCCAGTCATGCCAATGGAAATTGAAGCCTTCAAGCAGAGTGATGCGGCCAGCTCTTGTAGGCACACAATCAGGGGGCTTTCTGGGTGGCAAATTTGGCACTTCAATCCCTGGCAGCAACATTACTCCTTGGATAGCAAACCAGGCCCCAAACTGGGGGTGTATGCACACACCTGCTATGTACTGGGGAGAAGGGAAAAGCAAGGCAGAGTTACAGAGGCCATTTTGACACTAAGTCCAGCTATCATTATTGAAGCTTTTTTTTCCCTTCAATTTATTGTTATGTGCAAGCTGTATCTACAGAGATAAACTTAAACTCACAGAGATCCGCCTGCCTCTGCCTCCCGAGTGCTAGGAGTGCCACCACCGCCTGGATCTTTTCCTGATTTGTAAGAAATTATTATTGTGTACATATGAATGTACCTATGGGGCTCAGAGGACAGTTTCATGGATTTGGCTCTCTCTCCTTTACATGGGTCCCAGGGGTCAAACTCAGGTTGGTATGCTGGTGTGGCACACAGTGCCTTTACCCCCACCTCACTGTCCTGTCTTCATCTTGACCTCCTTCTCAGAAACATTCTAAGGAATAAGGAAGGGCTCCCTTGTGCCTTGACTTGCATTACTCCGCCTCTGGATTTTCCAGAGACAGCCAGGAAACACAGTTTTAAGAACAAAGCAGTCAAGCTGGGCAGTGGTTGCATATGCCCCGTCCTCAGGAGGCAAAGGCTGGAGTTTTTTGTGAGTTTGAGGTCAACCTGGTCTACACACTTCCAGAATAGCCAGGTTATTTATCACACAGATAAATCCTCTCCTCAAAACAAACAAATAAAACAGATCCTGTCTGGCTTGGCTGCCTGTGCTTTAAATCCCAGTACTCCTAGGGCAAAGGTATCTCAAGGAGTTCAAGGCCAGCCTACACAGTGAGTTCTAAGACAGCCTCAAGTGTAGAGACCTTGTTCAAAAACAAAAATAGAGCAGGAAGAGGTGAGGTGACTCAGTGAGGGAAGGTGTTTGCAGCCAAGACTGACAACCTCGGTTCATCCCCAGGGACCCACATGGTGGAAGGAGAGACTTGACTCTAGCAATTATCCTATGGTCTCCATAAGGGCATGCAGAACACAGTAAAAAAAAAAAAAAAAAAAAAAAAAAAACCATTAAGATTTATTTATTTAGTTAGTTTTTTTTGAGATAGGGTTTCTCTGTAGTTTGGAGCCTGTTCTGGAACTCACTTTGTCTACCAGGCTGGCCTCAAACTCACAGAGATCTCCCTGCATCTGTCTCCCTAGTGCTGGGATTAAAGGCGTGTGCCCCCAATTGCCCGACTTATTTTTTTTATTGTACTCTCTCTGTAGCTTTGGTGCTGGTCCTGGAAGTAGCCCTTGTACTACAGGCTGGCCTTGAACTCACAGAAATCTGCCTGCCTCTGCCTTCTGAGTGCTAGGATTAAAGGAGTGCGTCACCACCACCCAGCTGTAAGAGAGATTTTAAATTTTTTTTTTTTTTTTTTTTTTGGTATTTTGAGACAGGGTCTCTCTGTGGTTTTGGAGCCTGTCCTGGAACTAGCTCTTGCAGACCAGGCTGGTCTCGAACTCACAGACATCCGTCTGCCTCTGCCTCCCAAGTGCTGGGATTAAAGGCAAGCGTCACCACCACCCGGCTACAAGAGAGATTTTTAAAATATTAAAAGGGCCCAGGCTTTTGAACTGTGATGTCCTCAGGTAAACAAGAAAGCAGGCGGCCTATTTGTCAGGACCACAGATACTTTGTCCTGGGTTATGTATCAACGTCAGGAAAGGAAGGTGATGTAATGTGGAACCTCACAGGGATACTTGGAGGGGCTTTTACTAATTTTCTCTAAATCCCCACTCATTCATTCACATGTTCTCTAACCTTGGTCCCCCATGGATCAGCATCCACATCTTGTCTTTGGTAGTAGTAAGCAGCCCCGGCCACATGGGCTGCAGTCTGGGCTAAAAACTTAGGGCGCCGGTTGGGGTGAACCTCATAGTCAGCAATGACTTCTATTTGCCGTTCTGGAAACTTCTGGAACAGAATAAGGGGCTCCTGTTAGCATGATGGGAGTCACGACTGTTCCACGAAGGCATAAGATGTGTATTAACATGGCCCTGGATCATAAGCCCATGGTTTGGTTTTTTGAGACAGGGTCAGAATGGCCTTGAACTTGCTATACATTGCAAAGATGATAATCTTGCCTTTACCTCCCTACTGTTGGGATTCTCCAATAAAAGCCATATCTCAAGGAAAAACATAACTTTAACCTCTATTAAAAAAGAAGTCAGGCCTGACAGACCTTGCTTATAAAACCAGCCCTGGAGAAGCAGATCCTGAGTGCTTGCTAGTCACACCCACATATCAAGTTCCAGATCATTAAGAGATTCTGCCTCAAAGAGTAAGGGACTGAAGAAATGGCTCAGTAGCACTTATTGCTCTTGTAATCGATACAGGTTCAATTCCCAGCACCCAGCATGGCTCGCAGCAATCCATAACCCAAGTTCCAAGGGATCCAACATAGTGCATATGCAGGGAAAACATTCATCCACATAAATTCTTTATTTTTTTTATTTTTTTTCATATAAATTCTTAATAACAAACAAACAGGCCAGGCAGTGATACCACAAGGTCGTTAATCCCAGCACTCTGGAGACAGAGGCAGGTTGATCTGTGGGTTCCAGCTTGTTCCAGGACAGCTAGGGTTGTTACACAGAGAAACCCCATCTTGAAAAATGAAAACAAACAAACAAAAAAAAAAAAGAGAGAGAGAGAGAGACTGAAGGTAAACAACACCCAAAGAACACCGTTTGGCTTCCATATTCTCACAAACATGTATGTTCACTTACACATAAAGAAAAATAAATTCCTCCTTTTTATTATTTTTTTAAAAATTTTTTTATTGGTATTTGTTGAGCTCTACATTTCTCTCTCTACCCCTCCCTGCCTCTCCCCTCCTGCCTTCAATCCTCCCCCAAAGTCCCCATGCTTAAAATTTACTCAAGAGATCTTGTGTTTTTATACTTTCTACTTCCCATGCAGATTAGATCTATGTAACATGTAAGTCCCTCTTACTGTCTACATTGTTGTCTAAATTCTCTCGGATTGTGGTTTGTAAGCTGGCTTTCTTTGCTTTATATTTAATAACCACCTATGAGTAGTACATGTGATAATTGTCTTTCTGTATCTGGGTTACCTCACTCAAAATAATGTTTTCTCGCTACATCATTTTCCTGCAAAATGCAAGCTGTCATTATTATTTTTTTCTGTTGTGTAGTACTCCATCATGCAAATGTACCACACTTTTTATTTTTATTCATTCTTTGGTCGAGGGGCATTTAGGTTGTCTCCAGGTTCTGGCTATGACAAACAAAGCTGATATGAACATAGTTGAGCACATGTTCTTGTGGCACGTTTTGGCATCCTTTGGATATAGACCCAAAAGTGGAATTACTGGTTCTTGAGGAAGGTTGTTTCCTAATTTTCTGAGAAATCACCACACCGACATCCAAAGGGGGAACACCAGCAATTCAGAAGTGGAATTTTTTCCCCTTAACCTCTCCAGCTTAAGTTGTCATCAGTGTTTTTGATCTTGGCCATTCTTTTTTTTTTTTTTTTTTTTTGGTTTTTTTCGAGACAGGGTTTCTCTGTGGCTTTGGAGCCTGTCCTGGAACTAGCTCTTGTAGACCAGGCTGGCCTCGAACTCCCAGAGATCCGCCTGCCTCTGCCTCCCGAGTGCTGGGATTAAAGGCGTGCGCCACCATCGCCCAGCGATGTTGGCCATTCTTCAAATGTAAGATGGAATCTCAGAGTTGTTTTGATTTGCATTTCTCTGATGACTAAGGATGTTGAACTAAGGTGGGGGCAGACACTGCAACCACAGTGCACATGTGGAGGTCAGAAGAATCTGGGCCTCGGTCCTCTCACTCTGCCATGTGGGTCCCAGAAATCAAACCCACGTTTCTGGGCTTGACCACAAGTGCCTTTACCTCTGAAGAACCTCACCTGCCCAGTAAAAGCTATTTATTAACCAAGTGTGACATGGAGCCCACGAACTGAGGGAGTGTATTTTGTCTGTTATTGAATAAAAATCAGCTAGGGAGTCAGAGAGGAAAACAAAACCTGATATCTCAGGGTTGGAGACAGGTAGACAGTCACAAATTCCAGGTCAGCCTGGTCTATACAGTGAATTACGGCCATCCAGGTCTATACCTGTCTCAGACACAAATAAACAACAACACAAAAACAAAGAATTACCCGAGGAGGCCAGGCAGGCATGGTGGTGTACAAATGTACACTGAGCATTTGGGATGTTAAACAAGAAGAAAGCCTTGTAGCAGAAGCCAGTCTATAAGCTATACAGAGAGGAAAAAAAAGCAAAAAACCCTAAAATGACCAGAGATGTCTAAAACCCATAGTTCTCATCTTCTACTTGACCTGGTTCATCAGAATCTCTTTGGAGGAGGCCTGGAGATTTTAACGGGCTCCACAGTGATTCTTATTTATTCCAAAAGCAAGCAGTCCTCAACAGGAGGAAAAATGGAACCGTCTTGTTTCAGGATGTTTTCTTTACGTGTTTGAGTGTTTCGCTTGGATGTATGTCTGTGCACTCCTTGCACGTCTGGTGTCTGTGAAGTCTAGAACAGGGCTTTGGATCCTATAACTGGAATTAATGGTGGTATGAGGACCTGACTTTGCAGACTCCATTTTAAAGAGGGGGCATCATCTTAAGCCATATAATGAGGGGGGATCTCAGCTCAGATATGTGCTGATATCACAATTTGGATGGATACCCTGAAAATAGCCACCTAAGGAGCTAGGGAGCAGGGCCATAAACCTTACCGGGGTTCAGATGTTCCTAGGAGGCAGCCTGCCCTTGAAGATACCTTGTCAGTGTTTAATGGCTCTTTGTTAGGGTTTTCATGCCCAAAAACTGACCAATGGTTTCAGAGACTACTTTGCCCTATGCCCTCCTTACCCAAACCCAGGATGACAGGACATGAACGCCCCTTACTATGGCATTTCCCCTTTAAAAGTTCCCCCCTTCCCGGGTTCAGGCTGCACTTCTCTCACCCACTGCATTGCTGTGGTAGAGGTATAGTCCAAACTCAAGTTTGAATATTAAAAAACCCTCTTGTGCTTTATATCAGAATCTGTCAGAATCCGGTTTCCTTTTGGGGATAATAAACTAGGGCGTAACAATGGCTATATGGCTGTAAGCTGTCACGTGTGTGCTGGGAACTGAACATGGGTCCTCTGTAGAATAAGTACATTTAACTGCTGAACCATCAGAGAGGAAATGGAAATAGTTCTTTTTAAGCACTAGGGATTTTACTATGATTTTCTCACTTAGATGTAACTGCCTGATGAGTTAGCTAACTTGAGCAATCTGCCATTTAAAACTTATTTCAAATACTGTAAGGGGTTGCCAACAACCTTATTTTAGAACCAAAAGTTTATTGAGTGCATAAGAGATGATGCCAGCCTGGATAGTAACAAAGTACACATGCAGTGTGACCAAAAGTCCGTCCTAATTTTTATAGCCATATATTTATTAACTTATTTACGGGCATGTACCATGGCACACGGATCAGTCAGTTCCCTCCTTTCACCATGTAGCACCTAAGGATGAAATCAGATCATCAGGCTTGGCAGGAAGTGACCTTATCCACTGTGCCATTATTGAACTATCCAATAGCCAGAGAGTTCCTAGGGTGACAGATTCTAGATGCTACACTCAAGCACAGAAAGTATAATTAAAAATAAAATAAAATAAAATAAAAAAAGTATAATTAATTTCTTGTTTCGATTTGTTGAGACCTTAACCCTGCTGTGTGGCCAATATGACCTTGAAATCTATTTTCCAGCCTCTACCTCACGGATGCTGGGATTACAGCGTGTGCTGCTACATCTCTCTCAAAATTCCTTGTTGCTGCTCAACAGGTCTGATTTTACACTCTCAACTACATGGGGAGGGATTTCAAATTCCAACTGGTTTGGTTGGTAGTAGTCTTCTTACAACCATAGCATAATAAACTGACAATTTCTTATTTTTATTTTCAAAAAATAGCGTGTTTTTGCTCACAGGACTTTCTTTCCTTTTTTGAAGGGAAGGTGTCTCATTAAGAAACCCAGGCTGGGGCTGGGCAATGATGGCGCACACCTTGAATCGCAACTCTTGGAAGGCAGAGGCAGGTGGAGCTCTGAGTTCGAGGTCAGCTTAGTCTACAAAGTGAGTTCCAGGACAGCAAGGGCTGCCTCAAAAATAAATAAATAAATAAATAAATAAATAAATAAATAAATAAATAAATAAATAAATAAAAATAAAGAGGGCGAGCGAGAGGAAAAGAGAGGGGAAGAGAGAAAGAAGGTGAGAGAGAGCTTGGGAGAGCAAAAGAGAACAAGAGAGAACAAGAGAGAAAAACAAGAAAAGGAGAGAGTGTGGGAGAGTAAAAGAGGGAAAAAGAGAGAGAGAGAAGAGATAGAACGAGAGAGACTAAGAGAGTGAAAGAAAAAGGAAGAGAAAGAAAGAAGAAGAAAGAGAGCACCGGGCAGTCGTGTATGCCTTCAATTCCAGCACGTGGGAGGCAGAGACAGGTGGATCTCTGTGAGAAAGAGAGCAAGAGAGAGGGGGCTACGGCTTCTCTCACCCTATAGCCCCAGACTCTTCAGCACCCCTCACACACACCAGTCCAGAAGGCGTGTGGTCAAGTTTATTACGGCAGTGCTCCTACTTTCCCATACCTGTATTATTTCCTTTCCAGACATCTCATTAAGTGCCTGACTAAAGCCTCTTGAAGGAAGAAGGGCTATTTTGGCTTGTGCTCGAGGGGACACTGTCCACCATCACAGGAAGGCGTGGTGCCCAGGGGTTCCACGGTGGCAGGAACACGAGGCTGCTCGTTCACATGTCAGTACCGCCTATATTCAGGGCCAGTCAGTGCTTCTGCCCACCAGTTAATCCGCTCTGGAAGATTTACACACACCCAAAAGTGGACTCCCCTGGTGCTCTGGGCATTTTATGACCCATTCGAGTTTGGCAATTAAAATTAAGCATCACAGTGTCTTTCTGACTCATGCTTCTAGACATTCACTATAAACACTATAAAAAATAGGCAATTGTTGCGACAAGAATGGAATGTTTAATGTTTGTCTAATCGATAGTCATATGACCATTGTATGACTTAAATTAGCCACTGTTTTTGTTTCTACTTTACTATGAGGACTGGAGATGTAACAAGATTAAATATATTTTGGTTCATGTAATTACAAGTTAGAGAGCAAGTATTTGAACTTCAATTCTTTGAAGACCATAAGGCTTATTACTATGTTAAATATAGATTATAGTGTATATATTTCCTCTTTAACCCCCTTTAAGACATGTTCTCTACTGGACTAGCATCAAACATGCTCTTGAACCGGCCTTGAAATTCTGAACCTCCTGGCTCTACCTCCTAAGAGTTTAGATTCCTAGCATGCATGCAAAACACACCTGGCTCTTTTTTACTTTATTAATTTTGAAGACAGATCTCACATGGCCCAAGCCTGCCCAACTGAGGGGCGCTTTGTTTTGTTTGTCTGTCTGAGACACGCTTGCTATGTAGCTCAGGCTAACCTTGAATACATGGCCCACATTTTCTCAGCCTCTTTAGTGCTGGTATTATGAATATGTGCCCCTATAACTGGCTAATTGTGTATACTGGCTAGTCGTATATCAACCTGATACACAAAGCACAGTTATCTGAAAGGAGGGAACCTTAACTGAGAAGAAACCTTCATAAGATCCAGATGTAAGGCATTTTCTTAACTAGTTATTGATGGGAGTGGGTCCAGCCCATTGTAGGTGGCTCCATCCATGGGCTGGTGGTCCTGGGTTTTATAAGAAAGGAGGTTGGGTAAGTCATAAGGAGCAAACCAGTACACAGCACTCCTTCATGGCTGCCCAGCCCACATCATAATCAACAATGCGCAATCCATTGCCATCAGTGCCTTGCAGCTTTGGTCCTTTTTTGCGCCTCTTCCGAAGGGACTCTGAACCTCCTTCCTGGCGGCATCTGCTCCAGACAAGTAACTTCAGACATCCACCCTTGGAGAGAACTTGAGCTGCCACCACGGCAGCAACGAGGGAGAGGCTGACTTACAAATTTTTTTTCATGGGAAAATTTCCATGTTTAATGTAAAAGGCTGAAAGCATTGGATTATTTACATGTGGGTTAGAAAAGATGGCAGCGCCCGAGCGTCTTCCTGAGGGGCTGTGAGAAGACAGTTCATTTAAACCCCTTTAAATAGAGGCTTCCCGTTCCGAGGAGGAGCTCACGATAGGCGCCATATCCAGGCCCTTGATGCACGAGCACCAGCTTCAGATCAGGTCAGCCACATTCATGGGCATCTCGTCTATCTGGGTGGAGTAGTACTGCTCTACGTCCCTGAGGATGCGGATGTCATCGTTCTTCACAAAATTGATGGCCACACCCTTGCGGCCGTAACGCCCTGATCTCCCGATTCTGTGAATGTACAGTTCTCTGTTGTTGGGCAGGTCGTAGTTAATGACGAGGGACACCTGAGGGACATCCAGGCCGCGAGCCCAGACATCTGTAGAAATGAGCACTCGGCTGGCACCTGAGCGGAACTCCTTCACGATGGACTCGCGCTCCTTCTGGGGCATGTCCCCGTGCGTGGATGACACAGTGAAGTTGGCTTCTCTCATCTTCTCTGTCAGCCAGTCAACCTTCCTCTTGGTGTTGCAGAAGATGACAGCCTGGGTGATGGTCAGCGTGTCGTAGAGGTCACACAGAGTGTCAAATTTCCACTCCTCTCTTTCCACCGCCACGAAGAACTGCTTGATGCCTTCCAGAGTCAATTCATCACGCTTCACCAAGATGCGGATGGGGTCGGTCATAAACTTGTTGGTCATCTCCAGGATCTCGTGAGGCAATGTGGCACTGATGAGAACCACCTGTGTGGCTGGCGGCAGGTGCCTGTACACATCGTAGATCTGCTCCTTGAAACCTTTGTTCAGCATTTCATCAGCCTCATCCAAAACCAACATCTTGATAGCCCGTGTCCTTAAACTTCTACGGCGAATCATATCAAAGACACGTCCCGGGGTGCCTGCCACAACATGTTGCCCACAGTCCAGCTTCCGGATGTCCTCCCCAACATTGGTGCCCCCAATGCAGGCGTGGCACTGTACGTGCATGTAGTCCCCCAGAGCCAGCAAACCCTTCTGAATCTGTACAGCTAACTCTCTTGTTGGAGCCAAGATCAAAGCCTGCGTTTCTCGAACCTGGATATCCAAGCACTGGAGGACTGAAATGCTGAAGGTGGCCGTCTTACCGGTGCCAGACTGAGACTGTGCTATGACATCTCTCCCCTTAATTATCTGCTTCATAGCGCGCTGCTGGATTGCTGAAGGCTTCTCAAACCCGTAGGCGTAGATGCCGCGCAGTAGGTCCTCCCGCAGGCCCATGGTGTCGAACGTGGGGGTCACGTCCACCTCCTCGCTGCTCTCGAACTCCACTTTGGTCATGTCCTCCTCTTTGAGCAGCCGCTTCCGCGCGGAGCCCATCGTCGCCATCGTGGTTTGGCCTCCAGGAATCCGAGTCCACCGAGAGGTGAAGAGCGTGAGCGGCAGCGGCCTGACCTACAAATTTTTAAAAGTTCAATATAGTGCAATGCAAATAATACAAGACACTGTCTCAAAAAGAATAAATTTAATTTTAAAATAAAATCATTATTTATGATGAGACTCTCAGGTCTCAGGTTTCTTTTGTATTAGACAAATACTTTTTCTGAGTATGGTATTTTCTTACACTCTAAATTTTGTTTTGCTTTTTATTTTTTGGGACAGGGTCTCCTGGTCCATGTAGACCAGGATGCCCTCCAACTCACAGAGATATGCCTATCTTGGCCTCCTAAATATTGTGATTAAAAATGTCCACCACTAAAGCCCTGGCTTAAAACTTTTGTAAATGAAAATTTTCAGTCTTTTTCTTAAGTCTGTTGCTAACATAAGAGTTATTTGGCATGTGTAAGCCAACAAAACACAAAGAGCTCCGGCAAATAAACAGCAAACCAATACGCAAGCCAAGCCCGCAGATTCGCAGACTATTCTGCTGTTCCACTCCAGATTTCGGTCCATAGAATATTTCTATACTACACTAACGTCGCAAAAGCACTATGGGAACATTTATTTTATTTTATTTTTTTGGTTTTCTGAGACAGGGTTTCCCTGTGGTTTTGGAGCCTATCCTGGAACTAGCTCTTGTAGACCAGGCTGGTCTCGAACTCACAGAGATCCGCCTGCCTCTGCCTCCCGAGTGCTGGGATTAAAGGTATGCACCACCACCGCCTGGCACTATGGGAACTTTAAAAAGAGTTCAACTTACACAGGTCATAGGTTTAAAGTAGAAAAGAATGTCTAGGAAACATATTTACTTTAAGAAAAAAGAAAGGCAAGCCAGGCGGTGGTGGCGCACGCCTTTAATCCCAGAACTTGGGAGGTAGAGGCAGGCAGATCTCTGTGAGTTCGAGACCAGCCTGGTCTACAGAGCTAGTTCTAGGACAGGCTCCAAAACCACAGAGAAACCGTGTCTCGAAAAACCAAAAAAAAAAAAAAAAGAAAAAAAAAAAAGAAAAAAGAAAGGCTTGGATGTGGTGGCACACGCCCTTAATCCCAGCACTCAGGAGGCAAAGGAAGGCGGATCTCTGTGAATTTGGTGCCTGCCTGGGCAACAAAGAGAGTTCTAGGACAGCTAGGGCTGTCACACAGAGAAACACTGTCTCAAAAACAAAACAAAAAATAAATAAATAAAAACACAACAGTTTAAGAGAAAATGAAAGGTTTTGGGTTGTCTCTGTTATTTAAGATGACTCAATTTCAGAGAAACTGAGAAGCCTGCTGCAACCATACAGGCTGGGCTGCTAAGGATGAGGAGGTGTAGAGAATCTGGAGTAAGTCTCAATAAACTGTACCACAATTAAGAAAAACACAGACACAGATATAGGGGTTCAACAAGACGTCCAGAACAGCAAAGCAGTCAGCCACTACCACTTACCTCTCTGTCAGTTCGAGTATGGAGATCCTGCCTCCAGGAATCCTCAGAATGAGACTGGCTGAGAGCTGTCTCCTCCTGTCTTATATTCCTCTCCAGTGCTGGGATTAAAGCCATGAGACACTACCGCCCAGTTCAATAGCAAACTAGTCTGGCTACTTGGATTAAAGGTGTGTGATGTCACTGCGTGGTCTGTGAGGCTGACCAGGCTTGGTTGCAGGTGCCTTTAATTCCCCTATACAGGGAGCAGAGGCAGGTATTGTCTCAATGAGTTCAAGGCCAGCCAACACAGGGAGTTCTAAACCAGCTAGAAGTGTAGAGACCTTGTCTCCAAAACAAAAAGAAATAGAGCAGAAAGAGTGAGGTGACTCAGTGATCGACGGTGTTTGCAGCCAAGCCTGACAACCTCGGTTCATCCCCCGGGACCCACATGGTGGAAGGAGAGACCTGACTCTAGCTGTTGTCCTTTGGTCTCCATAAGGGCATGCAGAACACGGTGATTTAATTTATTTTTTATTCATTTATTTACTTATATATTTATTGGTTTTTTGAGACAGGGTTTCTCTGTAACTTTGGAGCCTGTCCTGGAACTAGCTCTTGTAGAACAGGCTGACCTCGAACTCACAGAGATCCACCTGCCTTTGCCTCCTGAGTGCTGGGATCAAAGGCGTGCGCCACCACCGTCCGGCCTGGCCTCCTATGTTCTTAAAACTTTGTGTTTCCTGGCTGTCTCTGGAATATCCAGAGGCAGAGTAATGCAAGTCAAGGCACAAGGGAGCCCTTCCTTATTCCTTAGAATGTTTCTGAGAAGGTGGTCAAGATGAAGACAGGACAGTGAGGTGCGGGTAAAGGCACTGTGTGAAACACCAGCATACCAACCTGAGTATGACCCCTGGGACCCATGTAAAGGAGAGAGAGCCAAATCCATGAAACTGTCCTCTGAGCCCCATAGGTACATTCATATATGCACAGTAATAATTTCTTTAAAATGGGGGAAAGGCCTGGGCAGTGGTAAAACACTCCTTTAATTACAGCCTTCAGGACAGAGGCAGAGGCAAGCGAATCTCTGTGAGTTCAAGGCCAGCCTGGTCCACAAGAGCTAGTTCCAGGACAGGTACCACTACATTCTCCATTACATCACTCATTCTGAGCATTTGGGGACAGAAACAGGTACTCAGTGAGAAGCACCTGTGCATGGGCACATACAAACCAGGCCTGTGCGTCCTTTCCAGGATGGTCCAGGGCCTGGCTTTATGCACATCACAGTCTCGCTAATGGTTGGTTTGTCATTTTACTTCCTCTTAGAACTTCAGAACACCCTTTCTAGCCTGGAACCCAGCAGCTCTCAGTCCCATACCCACAGCCTTGGGCAAGAGGATCTGTTCCTTCAGGGCCCCAAGGTCTTGGGGAGTGACCTGTGAGGATTTGTAAGAAGGATGAGCTAGATGAAGCGTCCATCCGGGGCGGTCTTCTCACCCCTCCGCTATGTGACCTCTTTCCCGAGGCATCTCGCTGTCCAGCCATTCCTGCTCCTCAGCTAATTTAAAATAAAGTGGCTTGGCTCTCCCTGGTGTGCTTTTTGCATTTCTTCACCCACATGAGATGGATTCTGCTGGACATTTCCTTCTCACCTCACTGCTTTCTGTGACCTCTGCCTCTGATTTCTGGCATGTATAGATACACGTTTGACTCCAAGTTCAGGTGAACTTGGAAAGCAATGATTTCCCCATTGTGGTGAGTAGAATGGGTTCAGATGCTGGTCTGAGGCAGTATTGATGAGATCGCAGAGGAGTGTGTGGTACCCTGGTGGGCACTAGATCTAAGCAGTCACACTGTCAGACTGCTTAGTGTAATGATATTTCATTTATATTTCAGTAAATAAAGCTTGCCTAAAGATCAGAGTGTAAAACAATCACCCTGGTAGCCTCACTGACCAGACAGTGGCATCACACACCTTTAATCCAAGTAGCCAGACTAGTTTGCCATAGAAACCAATCAGTAGTGGTACACGCCCTTAATCCCTGCCCTAGAGAGGACTATAAAACAGGAGGGAGACAGCTCTCAGCCAGTCTCATTCTGAGGAGTCTGGAGGCAGGATTGCTCTTCTAGGACTGACAGGTATGTGGTAGTGGCTAGCTGCTTTGCTTTTCTGGTGGTCATGTTGAACCCCAATATCTGTGTCTGTGTTTTTCTTTATTGTGCTACAGTTTATTGAGGCTTACTCCAGATTCTCTACACCTCCTCATCCTTAGCAGCCCAGCCTGTATGGTTACAGCAGGCTTCTCAGTTTCTCTGAAATTGAGTTATCTTAAAAAACAGACAAAACTCAAAACCTTTTTTCTTTTTGTTTTTATTCTTTGGTTTTTGAGACAGTATTTCTCTTTGTAACAGTCCTAGCTATCCTAGAACTCACTTTGTTGCCCAGGCAAGCATCAAATTCACAGAGATCTGCCTGCCTCTGCCTCCCGAGTGCTGGGATTAAAGGTGTGTGCCACCACCTCCAGCCTTTCTTTTTTCTTAAATAAACTAAATGTTTCCTATACATTCTTTTCTACTTTAAACCCATGACTTGTGTAATTAAACTCTTTTAAAAGTTCCCACAGTGCTTTTGCGACATTAGTGTAGGATAGAAATATTCTTTGGAGTGGAACAGCAGAAAGTCTGCGAATCTGCAGGCTTGGCTTGCGTATTGGTTTGCTGTTTATTAGCCGGACGGCTTTGTGTTTTCTTGGCATACAGATGCCAAATAACTCTTATGTTAGCAACAGACTTAAGAAAAAGACTGAAAATTTTCATTTAGAAAAGTTTTTTTTTGTTTTTTGTTTTTGTTTTTTTTTTTTTTGGTTTTTTGAGACAGGGTTTCTCTGTAGCTTTGGTGCCTGTCCTGGAACTAGCTCTTGTAGAACAGGCTGACCTCGAACTCACAGAGATCCACCTGCCTTTGCCTCCTGAGTGCTGGGATCAAAGGCGTGCGCCACCACCGTCCGGCCTGGCCTCCTATGTTCTTAAAACTTTGTGTTTCCTGGCTGTCTCTGGAATATCCAGAGGCAGAGTAATGCAAGTCAAGGCACAAGGGAGCCCTTCCTTATTCCTTAGAATGTTTCTGAGAAGGTGGTCAAGATGAAGACAGGACAGTGAGGTGCGGGTAAAGGCACTGTGGGGCACACCAGCACACCAACCTGAGTATGAACTCTGGGACCCATGTAAAGGAGAGAGAGCCAAATCCATGAAACTGTCCTCTGAGCCCCATAGGTACATTCATATATGCACAGTAATAATTTCTTTAAAATGGGGGAAAGGCCTGGGCAGTGGTAAAACACTCCTTTAATTACAGCCTTCAGGACAGAGGCAGAGGCAAGCGAATCTCTGTGAGTTCAAGGCCAGCCTGGTCCACAAGAGCTAGTTCCAGGACAGGTACCACTACATTCTCCATTACATCACTCATTCTGAGCATTTGGGGACAGAAACAGGTACTCAGTGAGAAGCACCTGTGCATGGGCACATACAAACCAGGCCTGTGCGTCCTTTCCAGGATGGTCCAGGGCCTGGCTTTATGCACATCACAGTCTCGCTAATGGTTGGTTTGTCATTTTACTTCCTCTTAGAACTTCAGAACACCCTTTCTAGCCTGGAACCCAGCAGCTCTCAGTCCCATACCCACAGCCTTGGGCAAGAGGATCTGTTCCTTCAGGGCCCCAAGGTCTTGGGGAGTGACCTGTGAGGATTTGTAAGAAGGATGAGCTAGATGAAGCGTCCATCCGGGGCGGTCTTCTCACCCCTCCGCTATGTGACCTCTTTCCCGAGGCATCTCGCTGTCCAGCCATTCCTGCTCCTCAGCTAATTTAAAATAAAGTGGCTTGGCTCTCCCTGGTGTGCTTTTTGCATTTCTTCACCCACATGAGATGGATTCTGCTGGACATTTCCTTCTCACCTCACTGCTTTCTGTGACCTCTGCCTCTGATTTCTGGCATGTATAGATACACGTTTGACTCCAAGTTCAGGTGAACTTGGAAAGCAATGATTTCCCCATTGTGGTGAGTAGAATGGGTTCAGATGCTGGTCTGAGGCAGTATTGATGAGATCGCAGAGGAGTGTGTGGTACCCTGGTGGGCACTAGATCTAAGCAGTCACACTGTCAGACTGCTTAGTGTAATGATATTTCATTTATATTTCAGTAAATAAAGCTTGCCTAAAGATCAGAGTGTAAAACAATCACCCTGGTAGCCTCACTGACCAGACAGTGGCATCACACACCTTTAATCCAAGTAGCCAGACTAGTTTGCCATAGAAACCAATCAGTAGTGGTACACGCCCTTAATCCCTGCCCTAGAGAGGACTATAAAACAGGAGGGAGACAGCTCTCAGCCAGTCTCATTCTGAGGAGTCTGGAGGCAGGATTGCTCTTCTAGGACTGACAGGTATGTGGTAGTGGCTAGCTGCTTTGCTTTTCTGGTGGTCATGTTGAACCCCAATATCTGTGTCTGTGTTTTTCTTTATTGTGCTACAGTTTATTGAGGCTTACTCCAGATTCTCTACACCTCCTCATCCTTAGCAGCCCAGCCTGTATGGTTACAGCAGGCTTCTCAGTTTCTCTGAAATTGAGTTATCTTAAAAAACAGACAAAACTCAAAACCTTTTTTCTTTTTGTTTTTATTCTTTGGTTTTTGAGACAGTATTTCTCTTTGTAACAGTCCTAGCTATCCTAGAACTCACTTTGTTGCCCAGGCAAGCATCAAATTCACAGAGATCTGCCTGCCTCTGCCTCCCGAGTGCTGGGATTAAAGGTGTGTGCCACCACCTCCAGCCTTTCTTTTTTCTTAAATAAACTAAATGTTTCCTATACATTCTTTTCTACTTTAAACCCATGACTTGTGTAATTAAACTCTTTTAAAAGTTCCCACAGTGCTTTTGCGACATTAGTGTAGGATAGAAATATTCTTTGGAGTGGAACAGCAGAAAGTCTGCGAATCTGCAGGCTTGGCTTGCGTATTGGTTTGCTGTTTATTAGCCGGACGGCTTTGTGTTTTCTTGGCATACAGATGCCAAATAACTCTTATGTTAGCAACAGACTTAAGAAAAAGACTGAAAATTTTCATTTAGAAAAGTTTTTTTTTGTTTTTTGTTTTTGTTTTTTTTTTTTTTGGTTTTTTGAGACAGGGTTTCTCTGTAGCTTTGGTGCCTGTCCTGGAACTAGCTCTTGTAGAACAGGCTGACCTCGAACTCACAGAGATCCACCTGCCTTTGCCTCCTGAGTGCTGGGATCAAAGGCGTGCGCCACCACCGTCCGGCCTGGCCTCCTATGTTCTTAAAACTTTGTGTTTCCTGGCTGTCTCTGGAATATCCAGAGGCAGAGTAATGCAAGTCAAGGCACAAGGGAGCCCTTCCTTATTCCTTAGAATGTTTCTGAGAAGGTGGTCAAGATGAAGACAGGACAGTGAGGTGCGGGTAAAGGCACTGTGGGGCACACCAGCACACCAACCTGAGTATGAACTCTGGGACCCATGTAAAGGAGAGAGAGCCAAATCCATGAAACTGTCCTCTGAGCCCCATAGGTACATTCATATATGCACAGTAATAATTTCTTTAAAATGGGGGAAAGGCCTGGGCAGTGGTAAAACACTCCTTTAATTACAGCCTTCAGGACAGAGGCAGAGGCAAGCGAATCTCTGTGAGTTCAAGGCCAGCCTGGTCCACAAGAGCTAGTTCCAGGACAGGTACCACTACATTCTCCATTACATCACTCATTCTGAGCATTTGGGGACAGAAACAGGTACTCAGTGAGAAGCACCTGTGCATGGGCACATACAAACCAGGCCTGTGCGTCCTTTCCAGGATGGTCCAGGGCCTGGCTTTATGCACATCACAGTCTCGCTAATGGTTGGTTTGTCATTTTACTTCCTCTTAGAACTTCAGAACACCCTTTCTAGCCTGGAACCCAGCAGCTCTCAGTCCCATACCCACAGCCTTGGGCAAGAGGATCTGTTCCTTCAGGGCCCCAAGGTCTTGGGGAGTGACCTGTGAGGATTTGTAAGAAGGATGAGCTAGATGAAGCGTCCATCTGGGGCGGTCTTCTCACCCCTCCGCTATGTGACCTCTTTCCCGAGGCATCTCGCTGTCCAGCCATTCCTGCTCCTCAGCTAATTTAAAATAAAGTGGCTTGGCTCTCCCTGGTGTGCTTTTTGCATTTCTTCACCCACATGAGATGGATTCTGCTGGACATTTCCTTCTCACCTCACTGCTTTCTGTGACCTCTGCCTCTGATTTCTGGCATGTATAGATACACGTTTGACTCCAAGTTCAGGTGAACTTGGAAAGCAATGATTTCCCCATTGTGGTGAGTAGAATGGGTTCAGATGCTGGTCTGAGGCAGTATTGATGAGATCGCAGAGGAGTGTGTGGTACCCTGGTGGGCACTAGATCTAAGCAGTCACACTGTCAGACTGCTTAGTGTAATGATATTTCATTTATATTTCAGTAAATAAAGCTTGCCTAAAGATCAGAGTGTAAAACAATCACCCTGGTAGCCTCACTGACCAGACAGTGGCATCACACACCTTTAATCCAAGTAGCCAGACTAGTTTGCCATAGAAACCAATCAGTAGTGGTACACGCCCTTAATCCCTGCCCTAGAGAGGACTATAAAACAGGAGGGAGACAGCTCTCAGCCAGTCTCATTCTGAGGAGTCTGGAGGCAGGATTGCTCTTCTAGGACTGACAGGTATGTGGTAGTGGCTAGCTGCTTTGCTTTTCTGGTGGTCATGTTGAACCCCAATATCTGTGTCTGTGTTTTTCTTTATTGTGCTACAGTTTATTGAGGCTTACTCCAGATTCTCTACACCTCCTCATCCTTAGCAGCCCAGCCTGTATGGTTACAGCAGGCTTCTCAGTTTCTCTGAAATTGAGTTATCTTAAAAAACAGACAAAACTCAAAACCTTTTTTCTTTTTGTTTTTATTCTTTGGTTTTTGAGACAGTATTTCTCTTTGTAACAGTCCTAGCTATCCTAGAACTCACTTTGTTGCCCAGGCAAGCATCAAATTCACAGAGATCTGCCTGCCTCTGCCTCCCGAGTGCTGGGATTAAAGGTGTGTGCCACCACCTCCAGCCTTTCTTTTTTCTTAAATAAACTAAATGTTTCCTATACATTCTTTTCTACTTTAAACCCATGACTTGTGTAATTAAACTCTTTTAAAAGTTCCCACAGTGCTTTTGCGACATTAGTGTAGGATAGAAATATTCTTTGGAGTGGAACAGCAGAAAGTCTGCGAATCTGCAGGCTTGGCTTGCGTATTGGTTTGCTGTTTATTAGCCGGACGGCTCTGTGTTTTCTTGGCATACAGATGCCAAATAACTCTTATGTTAGCAACAGACTTAAGAAAAAGACTGAAAATTTTCATTTAGAAAAGTTTTTTTTTGTTTTTTGTTTTTGTTTTTTTTTTTTTTTGGTTTTTTGAGACAGGGTTTCTCTGTAGCTTTGGTGCCTGTCCTGGAAGTAGCTCTTGTAGACCAGGCTGGTCTCGAACTCCCAGAGATACGCCTGCCTCTACCTCCCGAGTGCTGGGATTAAAGGCGTGCGCCACCACCGCCTGGCCATTTAGAAAAGTTTTGAGCCAGGGCTTGAGGGGTGAACATCTTTAATCCTAATATTTAGGAGGCCAAGACAGGCGTATCTCTGTGAGTTGGAAGGCATCCTGGTCTTCATTGACCAGGAGACCCTGACTCAAAAAATAAAAAGCAAAACAAAATTTAAGAGTGTAAGAAAATACAATACTCAGAAAAAGTATTTGTCAAATACCAAAGAAACTCTAGACATGAGAATCTCATCAAAAATAATGATTTTATTTTAAAATTTATTCTTTTTGAGACAGTGTCTTGTATTATTTGCATTGCACTATATTGAACTTTTAAAAATTTGTAGGTCGGGCGGCGGCACGGTGGCGCTTTAGGTGATGCGTGGAGACAGCAAAAGGAAACTGTCAAGGAAATCAGACCATTGAGTGCGTGTGTCTTGAACCAACCGGAGGAGTCGAGTTTATTTGGTCACCTGACACTTGCAAATAAAAAGTAGTATGGCCCACGTGAAACATTCCTCTGGTCATGACAGAAGGGAGAGCCACAATTCATACCACCGGAACTCCTCCCCAGAAGACAGACATGCAGAACAAGAAAGGTCCCCCCGGGATAGAGATTACTCTGATTACAGCCGGTCAGACCATGAGCGTTCAAGAAGAGGGTATTCTTACGATGACGGCGTGGAGTCACGAAGGGACCGAGAAAAACGCAGAGAAAGAGAAAGAGATGTGGATCGGAAAAGGTCCCGGAAATCCCCATCTCCTGGAAGAAGGAGCCCAGAACGAACTGTAACCCACAGTTCTACTCAGGAAGAACCTCCCATGAAGAAGAAGAAGGATGAGCAGGATCCACTGCTCACCCGAACAGGGGGAGCATATATTCCTCCCGCAAAACTCAGGATGATGCAGGAGCAGATCACAGATAAGAACAGCTTAGCCTACCAGAGGATGAGCTGGGAGGCCCTGAAGAAATCAATCAATGGTCTCATTAACAAGGTCAACATCTCCAACATAAGTATTATTATCCAAGAGCTCCTTCAAGAAAACATAGTCCGAGGGAGAGGCCTGCTGTCCAGGTCTGTTCTGCAGGCGCAGAGTGCGTCTCCAATCTTCACTCATGTCTATGCAGCTTTGGTGGCAATAATCAACTCAAAATTCCCACAGATTGGAGAATTAATCCTCAAGAGACTAATTCTTAATTTCCGGAAAGGATATCGAAGGAATGATAAGCAACTTTGCCTGACTGCTTCTAAATTTGTGGCACATCTTATTAACCAAAATGTGGCACATGAGGTTCTGTGCCTAGAGATGCTCACCTTGCTGCTGGAGAGACCAACAGATGACAGCGTCGAGGTAGCTATCGGCTTTCTCAAGGAGTGTGGCCTCAAATTAACCCAGGTGTCACCAAGAGGCATCAATGCTATCTTTGAACGCCTGCGAAACATCCTGCATGAGTCTGAGATTGACAAAAGAGTTCAGTACATGATTGAAGTGATGTTTGCTGTACGGAAGGACGGATTCAAGGACCACCCTGTTATTCTGGACGGGCTTGATTTAGTGGAAGAGGATGATCAGTTTACCCACATGCTCCCCTTGGAGGATGACTACAATCCAGAAGATGTTCTTAATGTTTTCAAGATGGATCCTAATTTTATGGAGAATGAAGAGAAGTACAAAGCTATTAAAAAGGAAATTCTTGATGAAGGAGACAGTGATTCAAACACAGACCAAGAAGCTGGAAGTAGTGAAGACGAGGAGGAGGAAGAGGAGGATGAAGAAGGAGAAGAGGAGGAGGAAGGACAAAAAGTAACTATTCATGACAAAACAGAAATCAATCTAGTCTCATTTCGCCGTACAATATATCTTGCTATTCAGTCAAGTTTAGATTTTGAAGAATGTGCGCACAAGTTGCTGAAGATGGAGTTCGCTGAGAGCCAAACAAAAGAACTCTGCAACATGATACTTGATTGCTGTGCCCAGCAAAGGACCTATGAAAAATTTTTCGGCTTGTTAGCTGGGCGGTTTTGCATGCTGAAAAAAGAATACATGGAATCATTTGAAAGTATATTCAAAGAACAGTACGATACCATCCATCGCTTAGAAACAAACAAATTGAGAAATGTTGCTAAGATGTTTGCTCACCTTCTATACACTGATTCACTTCCATGGAGTGTTCTTGAATGTATAAAGCTCAGTGAAGAAACCACTACATCGTCTAGTAGAATTTTCGTCAAAATCTTTTTCCAGGAACTGTGTGAATACATGGGTCTTCCTAAACTGAACGCGAGGTTAAAGGATGAAACTCTGCAGCCATTTTTTGAAGGACTGTTACCTCGAGACAACCCACGGAATACCCGCTTCGCCATCAACTTCTTCACCTCCATAGGTCTTGGAGGTTTAACGGATGAACTGCGAGAGCACCTGAAAAATACACCCAAGGTCATCATGACCCAGAAACCAGAAGCCGAGCAAAAGAAACCCGCCCTGACCTCGTCATCTTCCGTCCTCTGACTCAGATTCCGACAGCAGCGAGAGCAGCTCAGACTCCTCCAGTGAAGGGGGCGGCTCCTCGTCCGACAGCAGTCAGAGCTCCGTCTCAGCTAAAGATACAAGAAAGAAGAGACAAGGGAAGACCAAAAGTGAAGAAGTAGAGAAAGCAGCCAGGGTCCAGCAGACGCGTGACAGGAGGAGAGAAGAAGGAAGGGAGGAGCAAAGGCACCAAGAAGGGAGGTCTGAGGGAGCAAGGTCTGAGAGACACAGAGCGCATGACTCCCGAAATGCTGACTGGAGGGATCCTGTGGCAAAGCCCATGGTGGACAGAAGGCTTCCTTCCCAAGAAAATAGTTACAGTAGAGTTCGGAATGGCCGAGACCAAGACGCGCACAGAGAGCTGCAAGACAAGCATGGTGAGCCAAAGAAGAAGCGACGAGAGAGAAGAGATTCTTTTTCTGAAAATGAGAAGCAAAGACCCCGGAGTCAGGACAGTGAAAGTGTCAGGAGGAAAGATCGCTCCAAGTCAAGGGACAGGAGCAGAAGACATTCGGGCCATAAGAGTGATGATGACAGGTATCAGAATGGTGCTGAGAGACGATGGGAGAAGTCTAGCAGACACTCTGAACATTCTAGAGACTCCAAGAGAAACCAGGACCGGAGGAGAGAAAAGTCTCCGAGACAGAGATGATCCTGATAACAGCTGCACACGCCTTACTTCTCTTCCGACATCTTTTTACACTGATGGATTTTATAGAGAACTCTGTATAAAGGACCTCTTTGTATCTGTATATTTTGAAGATGTTTTCTTTTTGACATGTTTTATAATTGATGTATCTCAAAGTCCTCTGTAAAATCATAAAGGGTCTCAACAGAGGGACTTATGTTTTGTGAATAAAAGGAACAAATGCTCAAAAAAAAAAAAATAAAAATTTGTAGGTCAAGAAAAAAGGCGGGGCCCCGGGTAAGATGGCGGCTGCTGCCACAGGTGTGGGCCGCCTCGAGGAGGAGGCGCTGCGGCGGAAAGAACGGCTGAAGGCCCTCCGGGAGAAAACCGGGCGCAAGGACAGGGACGATGGGGAGCCACAGACCAAGCAGCTCCGAGAAGAGGAGGAAGAAGATGGGAAGCACAGGGGTCTCAGGCTTCGCAACTATGTCCCGGAGGATGAGGACCTGAAGAGGAGGAGGGTCCCCCATGCCAAACCAGTTGCAGTGGAAGAGAAGGTGAAGGAGCAACTAGAGGCTGCCAAGCCAGAGCCTGTCATTGAGGAAGTGGATCTGGCTAACCTGGCACCCCGGAAACCTGATTGGGATCTCAAGAGAGATGTGGCCAAGAAGCTGGAGAAGCTAGAAAAGCGGACCCAGAGAGCCATCGCAGTGCTGATCCGTGAACGGCTCAAAGGCCAAGAAGACAGCCTGGCTTCTGCAATGGATGCAGTCACAGGCCTGTGACTCTGACTGAGGTGTTCTCCATGTCCCATCTGCCCAGCACCCATGTCCTGCGGGAAGATGGTCTTAGCCAGGGGTGGATTTAGGCTGGCCAGCACTTCCGGGTCTCAAGAACTAAGCTAGCCCAGTCAAGTCTCAACCTTTGTGAAATGAGGCCAGCTCGTCTCCAGGGCGTCCACCACTGTGAGTGTGTCAGAGCTGAAGTCTGTACATATGTGTGTATATTGAGCTTTTTTTCTTTTAACTTCTGGAAATAGAGACAAGTAAACTCCCCCCCCCCCAAAAAAAATTTGTAGGTCAGACTCTCCCTCATTGTTGTCATGGTGGAAGCTCCACCGCTCTCCAAGGCTGAATATCTGAAGCGTTATTTGTCTGGGGCAGATGCCGGCCAGGAAGGAGGTTCAGAGTCCCTTCGGAAGAGGTACAAAAATGGACCAAAGCCGGGAGGCACCACTGGCAAGGAATTGCGGATTGTTGATGATGATGTGGGCTGGGCAGCTATCTCTACTGCTAAGCCGGAAAAGGAGGAGGAAGAAGATGGAGATTTGCCTGTGGTGGCTGAGTTTGTGGATGAGCGTCCAGAAGAGGTAAAGCAGATGGAGGCCTTCCGCTCCAGTGCCAAATGGAAGCTCCTGGAAGACCACAGTGGAGATGGACATTTCCATCATGATGAACGAGATCCATCTTCTCCTAGGAGGTCCCGTCATGACACCCCAGATCCATCTCCTCCCAGGAGGGCCCATCATGACAACCCAGATCCCTCTCCTCCCAGGAGGGCCCATCATGACACCCCAGATCCATCTCCTCCCAGTAGGTCCTGTCATGACACCCCAGATCCATCTCCTCCCAGGATGGCACATCATTATACCCCAGATCCCTTTCCCCCAAGGAGATTCCGTCATGACTCCGACACATCTCCTCCTAGAAGGGTCTCGGGTGTCACCCCCCAGAGGGGTCCATAACCGCTCCCCTGACTTAGCCACACATAGGAGGACTTTTGACCCTTCAGACCCACAGCCTCTCAGGAGGGCCCGTCATGACTCCCCGGATTTGGAGCTGCCCAGAACTAAGAGTAGTAAAGTTGCATCCTCTAGCAAGACTGTACTTCAGAGGGGGCTGGGACCCTTTCACTTGTCACTCTCCAAGGTCAGCAAGTGTGGGCTGGACTCTGATGACTTTTCTCAGTGGAAATGGCAGCTTGATCCTCAAGGTGTCTGCCAAAAAGCCTCTGATTCAGACCTTTGTCCTCCATGTCAAAAACAAAATCCAGGACACCAGGATTCTGACTCAGATCTGTCACTGCCACGGAAGAGACAGAGGCGCCGGAGCTCTGACTCTGACCTCTCTCCTCCCCGGAGGAGACAGAGGACAAAATCTTCTGATTCAGATCTCTCTCCTCCTCGAAAGAGTCCCCGTCCCGGGAGAAAGACTGCACGCATGTATTCTGGAGCAAAAACTGGGCTGGTGCCCGATGTCCAGCGGGAGCAGCAGGAACTTCAGAAACAGGACCAAGACACCACAGCCCTTGGAGCTCAGTTTGAATTCGCTGAAACTGTATTTCGAGACGAGTCTTGTCGGAAGAGGAATTTGAAGCTGGAACGCCTGGAGCAGAGGAGAAAAGCAGAGAAGGACTCAGAACGAGATGAGCTCTATGCCCAGTGGGGCAAAGGGCTTGCTCAGAGCCGGCAACAGCAGCAGAATGTAGAAGATGCCATGAAGGAGATGCAGAAGCCTCTGGCCCACTATATCAATGATGAAGATCTGGATCAGATGCTGAGAGAACAAGAAAGAGAGGGGGACCCGATGGCCAACTTCATTAAGAAGAATGAGGCTGAGGAGAACAAGCACAAGAAAGCCAGGCCTCACTATAATGGTCCTGCCCCTCCTCCCAATAGATTCAGTATCTGGCCTGGCTACCGCTGGGATGGAGTGGACAGATCCAATGGCTTCGAACAGAAGCGCTTTGCCAGGCTCGCCAGCAAGAAGGCTGTGGAAGAGCTTGCCTACAAGTGGAGTGTGGAGGACATGTAGCTTCTCTGAGGCTGTGCGGTGCTGAGGTGGTGGTGGCACAGGACAGCCCGACATCCAGCTCTAATGCTTGTCTTGCTAGACACAGACCAGCAACTCGCGGTCAGTTCTGACCTTTGGACTAGGCACCTACCCTTGGCTGTGTCCATATTGTCTGTTGACTGACTGACAGCGACTTCTCTATCCCAGGGCTTGTTCTTTGCCAGTTCTTTCCATTTTATTTTTATAAATAAACACATATTTTTTTGTAAAAAATAAATAAGTAAATAAATAAAATTTGTATGTCTAAGATGTGCGTGGTGGCTCACGCCTTTAATCCCAGCACTGAAGAGGCAGAGGAAGGTGTACCTCTGTGAGTTCGAGACCAGCCTGGTCTATAATTTCAATTCCATATGAGAGTATCTGAGAACACAGACATCGGGGTACCATTCTGGAAAATAGCTGACTGAGAAGCTCTTTTCTCACGTTCAGCCACAAAGGATACACACAGATCCTCTGCAAAGATAGTCCCTTGGGGGCCTGGGTTTCTCTGCACAGCCTTGGTTGTCCTGGAATTGAAATTATAGACCAGGCTGGCTTCGAACTCATCGATATCACCTGCCTCTGCTTCCTGAGTGCTGGGATTAAAGGCGTGTGCTCCCACTGCTGACCGTTAGCCCACTGATTTTTAAATTCATTCTCACTTCAGCTTTCAGGATATGGTCAAAAGCAAGAACCAGATTCTTTGTCAGAATAGAGTGTGAATGTCCTCCAGCTCAGTTCTCAGCACAGTCCTTCTCTCTGAATCCTCACAGACAGGAAGGACAGAGGAAGAGAAAGAGAGACAAACAGACAAAGAGAAGAGAGAAACAGAGAAGAGGGAGGAGAGAGTGAGAGAGAGAAAAAGAGAAGAGAGAGAAAGAAAGAAACCCAGGCTGATCTCAGACGTCAGATTTCCCTGCTCAGCCTCTGGAGTGCTGAAATAATATCTGTGTTCCACCACACCCAGCTCAGACATTTTTCAAGAGGACAGAGAAAAGTTTTGGGGTTTGTTTTCAGTGACACAATGTTAGGGTTTCCATTGCTTTCAGTGAAATGCCAGGAGCAAAAACCAAGTTGGGACAGAATGGGTTTTCAGCTTACGTTTCCACATTGCTTTGTTCAGCATGAAAAGAAGCCAGGACGGGAAGGACCTCGAGCAGGACAGGAAACTGGAGGTAGAAGCTGAGGACGAGGCCATGGAGGAGTGCTGCGTACTGGTTTGCTCCTTATGGCTTACCCAACCTCCTTTCTTATAGAACCCAGGACCACCAGCCCATGGATGGAGCCACCCACAATGGGCTGGACCCACCCCCATCGATAACTAGTTAAGAAAATGCCTTACAGCTGGATATTATGGAGGTTCTTCTCAGTTAAGGTTCCCTCCTTTCAGATAACTGTGGTTTGTGTATCAGATTGATATACGACTAGCCAGTACACACAATTAGCCAGTTATAGGGGCACATATTCATAATACCAGCACTAAAGAGGCTAAGAAATGTGGGCCATGTATTCAAGGTTAGCCTGAGCAACATAGTAACTGTGTCTCAAACAGACAAACACAACAAAACCTCCCTAAGTTGGGTAGGCATGGGCCACGTGAGATCTGTCTTCAAAATTAATAATGTAAAAAAGAGCCAGGTGTGTTTTGCATGCAAGCTAGTAATCTAAACTCTTAGAAGGTAGAGGCAGGAGGGTCAGAACTGGTCAAGGCCATTTCCAAAGCATGTTTGATGCCAGTCCAGTAGTACAGGAAAGGATGTTTTAAGGGGGTAAAAAAGGATATATACACAATATAATCTATATTTAACATAGTATTAAGTCTTATAGTCTTCAAAGAATTCAAGTTCAAATCCTTGCTCCCTATCTTGTAGTTATATGCACCAAAATATATTTAACCTTGTTACATCTCCAGTCCTCATCTGTAAAGTAGAAATAAAAACAGTGGCTAACTTAAGTCATACAATGGCCATATGATTATCGATTAGACAAACATTAAACATTTCATTCTTGTTACAACAATTGCCTATTTTTTATAGTGTTTATAGTGAATGTCTAGAAGCATGAGTCAGAAAGACACTGTGATGCTTAATTTTAATTGCCAAACTCGAATGGGTCATAAAATGCCCAGAGCACCAGGGGAGCCCACTTTTGGGTGTGTGTAAATCTTCCAGAGCGGATTAACTGGTGGGCAGGAGCACTGACTGGCCCTGAATATAGGCGGTACTGACATGTGAACGAGCAGCCTCGTGTTCCTGCCACCGTGGAACCCCTGGGCACCACGCCTTCCTGTGATGGTGGACAGTGTCCCCTCGAGCACAAGCCAAAATAACCCTTCCTCCTTCAAGAGGCTTTAGTCAGGCACTTAATGAGATGTCTGGAAAGGAAATAATGCAGGTATGGGAAAGTAGGAGCACTGCCGTAAAAAACTTGACCACACGCCTTCTGGACTGGTGTGTGCGAGGAGTGCTGAAGAGCCTGGAGTATAGGGTGAGAGAAGCCGTAGCCCCCTCTCTCTTGCTCTCTTTCTCACAGAGATCCACCTGTCTCTGCCTCCCACGTGCTGGAATTGAAGGCATGCACCACTGCCCGGTGCTCTCTTTCTTCTTCTTTCTTTCTCTTCCTTTTGCTATCACTCTCTTAGTCTCTCTAGTTCTCTTCTCTCTCTTGTTTCTCTCTCTTTAACTTTTTCCCTCTTTTGCTCTCCCTCATTCTCTCTTTTTTTCTCTCTTGTTCTCTCTCTTGTTCTCTTTTGCTCTCCCACACTCTCTTACCTTCTTTCTCTCCTCCCCTCTCCTTTCCTCTCTCTCGCCCTCTTTATTTCTTTTGGTTTTTTTTTTTTTTTTTGAGACAGCCCTTGTCCTGGAACTCACTTTATAGACTAAGCTGACCTTGATCTCAGAGCTCCACCTGCCACTTCCTTCCAAGAGTTGGGATTCAAGGTGCGCGCCATCATTGCCCAGCCCCAGCCTGGGTTTCTTAATGAGACACCTTCCCTTCAAAAAAGGAAGGAAAGTCCTGTGAGCAAAGATACGTTATTTTTTGAAAATAAACCAGGATGGCAGCCTAATCCTCACTGGCTCTGTGGACTGTCAGGCCAAGCTGGTCAGTGCTACCACTGGCAAGGTGGTGGGTGTGTTCAGACCTGAGACAGTCGCCTCCCAGCCCAGCCTGGGCGAGGGAGAGGAGAGTGAGCCCAACTCCGTGGAGTCCTTGGGCTTCTGCAGTGTGATGCCTCTGGCTGCTGTTGGCTATCTGGATGGAACCTTGGCCATCTACGACCTGTCCACGCAGACACTCCAGCACCAGTGTCAGCACCAGTCGGGCATTGTTCAGCTGTTGTGGGAGGCTGGCACTGCTGTGGTATACACCTGTAGCCTGGATGGCATTGTTCGTCTCTGGGATGCCCGGACTGGCCGCCTGCTTACTGACTAGCGGGGCCACACTGCTGAGATCTTGGACTTTGCCCTCAGCAAAGATGCCTCCCTGGTGGTGACAACATCAGGAGACCACAAAGCGAAAGTGTTTTGTGTCCAGAGACCTGACCGTTAGCTGCGGCTCTGGCATGGTGTCTGGTGTTGAGGGGATAAAGGGAGACCCCTGCCCTCTCTTCCCCCAGCAGAGGTGCAGGGTGCAGAGGGAAAAGGAGGGGAGGGCGTTGGACTACTTTCCAATCCCTTCAGCTGACCTGCCCACTCCTTGTCCTTTTCTTCCCTGGAAACCCACCTTACCAGGCCCTCCCTCTCCTGTCCAACCCTGGGGCCCTTTAGGAGGCCCACGTTTCTTTCACTTTGATTTGCTGGTGTGAGCCATGGGGTGCGTCTTTGTATGTGGGGGGTAGGTCTTTGAGGTTCCCGTTCTTTCCCTTCCCAACTCTCTGGGGAAGGAAAGGAGGAAGAGAGACTAGTTACAGATTTTAAAAATGTAAATAAAATATACTTCCCAGAAAAAAAAAAAAAAGAAATTCTCAGTTTATTATGCTAGGTCTGTTTATTAAGCAAGGTCTGTCAAGCCTTCTTTTCTCTCTTTTTTTTTTAAACAAATATTTATTTATTTATTTATTTATTTATTTATTTATTATGTATACAATATTCTGTCTGTGTATATGCCTGCAGGCCAAAAGAGGGCACCAGACCTCATTACAGATGGTTGTGAGCCACCATGTGGTTGCTGGGAATTGAACTCAGGACCTTTGGAAGAGCAGGCAATGCTCTTAACCACTGAGCCATCTCTCCAGCCCCCCTGATTTCTTTTTTAATAGAGGTTAAAGTTATGTTTTCCCTTGAAATATGGCTTTTAATGGAGAATCCTAGCAGTAGGGAGGTAAAGGCAAGATTATCATCTTTGCAAATGTATAGCAAGTTCAAGGCCATTCTGACCCTGTCTCAAAAAACTAAACCATGGGCTTATGATCCAGGGCCATGTTAATACACATCTTATGCCTTCGTGGAACAGTCGTGACTCCCATCATGCTAACAGGAGCCCCTTATTCTGTTCCAGAAGTTTCCAGAACGGCAAATAGAAGTCATTGCTGACTATGTGGTTCACCCCATCGGCGCCCTAAGATTCTAGCCCAGACTGCAGCCCATGTGGCCAGGGCTGCTTACTACTACCAAAGACAAGATGTGGATGCTGACCCATGTGTAAAGTTGTATGTGCATGTGTCTGTTTATGTGAGTGTAGGCATGAATTCCCCTGGAGCCAGAGTTACAGGCAGTTGTGTGCTGCAATCCCTGGGTGCTGCGAGTCAAGGTGGGGTCCTCTGTAAGAGCAGTAAGTGTTCTAACTATTGACTCTTCTCTTCAGTTCCTCCGTCTCTTTTTACTGTTGTTTTGGCTTGGTTCTTGTGTTTTTTGTTTGTTTCAAGAAAGGGTTTCTCTGTGTAGCCCTGGCTGTCCTGGTACTTGCTCCACACACCAGGCTGGCCTTGAACTCAGAAACCTGTCTCTGCCTCCCAAGTGCTGGGATTAAAGGCTTGTGCCAACACACCTGGCTTTCTGACAAATTTTTACTAGCTATAAAAGGCAGTAGAGGCGTGAATAAGCACCCAACCCTACCTAACACAAAGGTCGGTGATAGACTCAGCTGAGGGAAAAATGGCACCTGCTGACACCTGAATCCCATTTCTTTATTTATTTTTTGGTTTTTCCAGACAGGGTTTTTCTGTTTATCAGTCCTATCTGTCCTGGAACTAGCTTTGTAGACCAGACCAGTCTTACCTTGAACTCACAGAGATTCGAGGCCTCTGCCTCCAGAGTGCTGGGATTAAATGCGTAGGCCACCACCGCTGGGGCAAATCCCACCTCTTTTTTTTTCCATGATGGTAGGAGAGAACCAACTTTTGCAAGCTGTTCTCTGACCTCCACCTAAGAGCAGCCTTGAGACATACACTACCACACGCATAGATGCACACAAATTAATAAATGAAATACTTAAAGTTGCCAGGCACAGTTGCATGTATCTTTAATCCAGCACTGAAGAGACAGAGGCAGGAAGAGATCCCCTTGCGTTTGAGACCAGCCTGATCTACATTGTGAGTTCCAAGAACAACCAAGTACACATAATGAGATCCTGTTTTTTGTTTTTCTTTTTGACAGCCAAATCTTTATTAAGGGAATGGGTCTCTGGGGGTGGGAGGTGGGGCTGGGGCCCTCACTACACAGCTTGTTAATGGTTACTGTCTCCAGAATCCTGTGGCTTCATCGCATATGGACGCTCTGGAGGGCTGGAGAAGGGCTCAATGTGCTGGGCTTCGAAGGCATCATCCTCTCGAAGGCCAGGCCCACTGTGGCTGGGGCCTGTGGCTCTGCTGTCAGGCTAGTGAAGCCACACTCGCTCAGAGTTTCCCATCATCAAGGAGCTGGTCGTCCTTGTACAGCCGCTGCTCTTCCAGTGGCCTCTTAAGGATGCTCTCAACGATGCGCTTCAGCTCGAATACGGTACTCGACTCCTTGGCATCCGTGAAGATGGTGGTCTTGTGGCACCGGATCATGAGAAACACGTCCATCCCGGAGGCTGCTTCTGGCTCCATGCACCGGCAGAGCCACGCTCAGTCTCGATATCCTTTTTTTAAAATATCACATAAATAAAACTCACCCTGGGTTGGATTTAAGAAAGGTGTTTTTTGGTTTTTTTTTTTTTTTTTTTGTTTTTTTTTGTTTTTTTTTTTTTGTTTTTTGAGACAGGGTTTCTCTGTGGTTTAGGAGCCTGTCCTGGAACTAGCTCTTGTAGACCAGGCTGGTCTCGAATTCACAGAGATCCGCCTGCCTCTGCCTCCCAAGTGCCGGGATTAAAGGCGTGTGCCACCACCGCCCGGTTTGTTGTTGGTTTTTTCAAGACAGGGTCTCGTTGTTTAACTGTCCTGGTTGACCTGGAACTCCCTTTGTAAATGTAACAGTCTGTCCTGTCCCTTTAAGAGACAAGCCCCGCCCTCCCAAGTCTACAGAGGCAGGAGGATCTTCCTTCTGCTTCCTGCCTGCAAGCTCTCCCTTTCCCCCCTCCCTAAGAGGTAGTTTCTTCTCCCTCTCCTCTCCTCTCCCGCCTACATCCTCTCTCTGTTTCTCTCTCTCTGTGCCTCTTTCTCCTCATTCCCCTTCTCCCTCCCTCTCCCCTGTCCCCTTCCCTTCCATAATCCACTAAACAAATATCCAACCTCACTCTTTTTTTTTTTTTTTTTTTTTTTTTTTTTGGTTTTTTGAGACAGGGTTTCTCTGTGGCTTTGGAGCCTATCCTGGAACTAGCTCTGTAGACCAGGCTGGTCTCGAACTCACAGAGATCCACCTGCCTCTGCCTCCCGAGTGCTGGGATTAAAGGCGTGCGCCACCATCGCCCGGCCCAACCTCACTCTTGCATGCTGTGTCTATCCGCCTCTGTCTCTCACCCGCCATAGCTCCTCTGGGACCTGCTGATCTGCCAAAGTCTCTCACCTACTGTGTGGCTCCCTGCCTGGGACCCACTGCCGACCCTCAGGGAACTGTGCAGCGTTTTATTTTTACAATTACACCAGGTTGATCTTGATCTCACAGAAATCTGTCCACCTCTGTGTCCAGACATGTGCCACCATGCCCTGCTGCCACTCTTGAGGTTTTAAATCTGAAAAGGATTTATTTTAAAATGACAATATATACTATTTGAAATGTGTGAGACTAAAATGTTTTCTGTCTCTGGATTACTCGTCTTGGTCTGATTTAAGGAATATCACCTTTTTAAAAGTGTGCATTTATTTTTAATTCATTAGTAATTTGCCTACATGTATGTATAGGCACCACATGAGTGCCTGGTGCCATCAGAGGCCAGAAGAAGCATTGTATCCCATTGAACTAGAAGCAGATGTTTGTGAACTGTCATGCAGGTGCTGGGAACTGAACCCAGGTCTTCTACAAGAGCAATCAGTGCTCTTAATGACTGAACCTTCCCTCCAGCCCAGGAATATTACCTTTCGATAATTATAGTACCCCTCAAATTTTAAGTTTTTAGAGGAACAGACCACAAAAATAACTTGGATTTACCAAAAGATATGATAGAAAAACAAGCATTTTGGCCAGGCAGTGGTGGCACACACCTTTAATGCCAGCACTCAGGAGGCAGATGCTAGCCTAGTCTACAAGAGCTAGTTCCAGGACAGCTAGGACTGTTACACAGAGAAACCCTGTCCCAAAATACAAACAAAAACAACCATGCATTTTGGGGCCTGGTTATGGCCTAGTTAGTAGTGTTTACATAGTACTTACGAAGTCCTAGGTTCAACCCTTGACACCATCAGATGTGGTGGCACACACACCTGTAATCCCAGAACCCAGGAAGTGGAGGCAGGAGGATCACAAATTCAAGGAATCCTAGGTTACATAGTGAATTTGAGGGCATCCTGAGTTACATGAGACCTTATTTAAAAATAAAAGGACGGCCGGGTAGTGGTGGCGCACGCCTTTAATCCCAGCACTCGGGAGGCAGAGGCAGGCGGATCTCTGTGAGTTCGAGACCAGCCTGGTCTACAAAGGGAGTTCTAGGATAGCTAGGGCTGTCACACAGAGAAACACTATCTCAAAAAAACAAAAAATGAAAATATAACAAAGATAAAAAGAAAGGTTTTACGTTGTGTCTGTTTGCTTTTGAAGATACTCAATTTCAGAGAAACTGAGAAGCCTGCTGCAACCATACAGGCTGGGCTGCTAAGGATGAGGAGGTGTCGAAAATCTGGAGTAAGGCTCAATAAGCTGTAGCACAATAAAGAAAAACACAGATACAGATATTGGGGTTCAACAAGACGACCAGAACAGCAAAGCAGCCAGCCACTACCACTTACCTCTACCAGAGACCGAATGGGGCGATTCTGCCTCCAGGAATCCTCAGAATGAGACTGGCTCAGAGCTGTCTCCCTCCTGTCTTATATTCCTCTCTCGGGCTGGGATTAAAGGCGTGCAACACTACCGCCCAGTTTCTATGACAAACTATTGTTGCTACTTGGATTAAAGGTGTGTGACGCCACTACCTGGTCTGTGAGGCTGAGCAGGGTGGTTGTTTTACTCTCTGATCTTCAGGCAAGCTTGATTTCCTAAAGTACAAATGAAATATCACTTCATTAAGCAGTCTGACATTGTGACCGCCTAGATCTAGTGTTTCTGAGTAGGTGGTCAAGATGAGGACAGGACAGTGAGGTGCGGGTAAAGGCACTGTGTGCCACACCAGCATACCAACCTGAGTTTGATATCTCGGACCCATGTAAAGGAGAGAGAGCAAAATGCATGAAACTGGCCTCTGAGCCCCATAGGTGCATTCACATATACACAGTAATGATTTCTGTCAACTTGACAGTAAACTATTGTCACCTGGGATAGGAAACCACAACTGTGGGATTGCCTAAATCAGATGGGCCTTGCTGGGCGGTGGTGGCTCACACCTTTAATCCCAGGATCCCTGTGAGTTCAAGGCCAGCCTGGTCTACAAGAGCTAGCTCCAGGACAGGCTCCAAAGCTATGGAGAAACCCTGTCTCGAGAAAACAAAAAACAAAAAAAGGTTGTCCCGTGGGGATTTTTTGGTAATTTTTTTTTTTTTTTAGATTTATTTATTATGTATACAACATTCCTTCCATGTATGCTTGCATGCCAGAAGAGGGCACCAGATCTCATTCTAGATGGCTGTGAGCCACCATGTGGTTGCTGGGAATTGAACTCAGGACCTCTGGAAGAGCAGTCAGTGCTCTTAACCTCTGAGCCATCTCTCCAGCCCCTGGTAATTTTTTTTATAAGGTGGGGTGGCTCATTGACTTAGAGGGGCCCAGTCCACTGTACACAGTACCATTCCTAGGCAGCAGCTGGTCCTGGGTTGTTTTAACTTCACTTACTCCAAGTTGCTTTCAGTCACAGGATAACACAGAAAGGAGAAGCAAAGCAGACACCAGGCAAGCACTCTACCAAGAGCTACACCTTTAGTCCTGAGGCAGCTCTTAAATCTAATATTTATGAATAGTGGGAGCTATGGAGATGGCTCAGCCACAAAGTGCTCTTGTGAGGAAATGAATTTGGTTCATGGAGACTCTATTTAAAAAGAAGTCAGGCCTGACAGACCATGCTTATAAAACCAGCCGTGGAGAGGCAGATTCTGAGAGCTTGCAGCCACACCCACACGTCAATAAGAGATCCTGCCTCAAAGAATAAGTAAGGGACTGAAGAAATGGCTCGATAGCACTTACTGCTGTTGTAATTGATACAGGTTCAATTCCCAGCACCCAGCGTGGCCCACAGCAATTCATAACTCAAGTTCCAAGGGATCCAACATAGTGCATATGCAGGGAAAACATTCATCCACATAAATACTTTAAAACAAACAGGCCAGGCAGTGATACCACAAGGCCTTTAATCCCAGCACTCTGGAGACAGAGGCAGGTGGATCTCTGTGGGTTCGAGCTAGTTCCAGGACAGCTAGGGTTGTTTCACAGAGAACCCCCATCTTGAGAAACAAAAACAGACAAAACAAAAAGAGAGAGAGAAAAAACTGAAGGTAAACAGCACCCAACAGAACACCCTTTCCTTTCCATATTCTCACAGACATGTATGTTCACCTACACATAAAAAAGAATAAATTCCTCTTTTTATTTTTTTAAATTTTTTATTGATATTTGTTGAGCTCTACATTTTTCGCTGCTCCCCTCCTTGCCTCTCCCCTCCTACCTTCAACCGTCCCCCAAGGTCCCCATGCTCTCAATTTACTCAGATTATCCTCTTGATAATCTCTGGTTTCCAGCTGACTGGGTGAGTTTCTTCCGTCGCGGTCTCGTCCTCCCTGTAAACTTTAATTGTTTTGTCAGCTTCTGCCGTTAGCAACCGGCTTTCCGACTGATCAAAAGCACAAGCAAATATTCCCGAGTCACTGTCCAAAGACCCAGGCTGGACAGCAGCATGGACCCGCTGAAAATTGTAGCCAGTTCTCCAGTCCCAAAGGTGCATGGTGCCATTGTCAGCTCCAGACACGAGTACTCCGTCAGCATTGATTGCCAGCGTGTTGATGATGGCCTTATGACCGGAGAGATTCTGAATGAAGCCTCCGTCAGGGAACTTCCACTGCTTTATGTTATCTGGAGACCCAGATGCAAATGTGTAATGTCGTGGATGTAAGACCACAGCCCTGACAGATTTCTTATGATTCGTCAATGTCACTCTTGTCTTTCCAGCCACCAGATCCCATAATCGTATTGTGGTATCGTGACTCCCGCTGATAATCTGTGGTTCTGCGGCCTGGCATCTCACGGTAGCAACTGCATTTGTGTGTCCGGACAACGTGTGCACACTGGCTTTAGTCCTCTCGTCCCAGATCCGTGCAGTTGAATCTCGACCACAAGTCGCCAGGACGTTGATTGTTGGATGCAAATCCAGACCATACACTGCACTTAGATGGCCATGATAGTGCCGTATAACCTTGTTATACTCAAGATCCCAGCACTTCACTTGCTTGTCTTCTCCACAAGAGAACAAGTAGGGGCTCCTCGTGCTCACAATCACACCACGCACCGTGCTGATGTGCCCAGTCAAGGACAGCTTCAATTTGCCACTAGCCAAGTCCCAAATCTTGATAGTTCTGTCGGCAGAGCCAGTAACGAACCACTGATTGCCAGGTTCCACAGCAATGCACCGAACCCAGCCAAGATGCCCACTGATAACCCTATAGAGTTTCCACGGTGGGTGCCACTGGGGTTTGGGCATTGTAGGGGCTTTTTTAGCCATTAATGCAGAGTTCTTGGTATTGCCGGCCTCCATGATCATAGAGTTCATCGCTGTGGGCTGGGAACGGTCAGAAGCTCCTGGGTGTCGGTACTCACTCCCAGCAGGTCCAGTACGATTTGCATCAGCTCTGGCCTGATTCGGCAGCACCACAGCTAAGGACTGTGTGGCTGACTCACTGGGCATTCTCTGGACCTTTGAGTCGGCGGTCAGGGCAACTCCAGGTCCTGGCGGGTATGGATGTGTACCCGTCACCAGGTATTCAACATCTTGTCCTTGATTGGCAGGATCCTGTTTATGGGGATATGACTCTGTCGCGTTCTGAGGTCCCTTCTCCTTAAGGTTCTCTTTAGAAGTGGGCCTATGCAAGACAAGACCATACTCATTACGAAGCTTGATTGCCATCTTCCGCTTGTGACTCTCTTCATCCAAAGGCACAGGTTTTCCATTATCAGCTACAAACATGTCATGGGTCCTCTTCAGTGACCTGAACACCAGTGTGTGTACAGAATGCTTCTGGACCTCCTCCACCATTGTCGCCGCGGCTCAGCCAGCTCCTCCAGGGGTTCAACCAGAAAACCAGAAAAGCAAAGCAGCTAGACACAACCAATTACCTCTCCCTCAGTCCGAGTATGGTGGCGATCCTGCCTCCAGGAATCCTCAGAATGAGACTGGCTGAGAGCTGTCTCCTCCTGTCTTATATTCCTCTCTAGGGCGGGGGGATTAAGGGCGTGTACCACTCCCGCCCAGTTTCTATGACAAACTAGTCTGGCTACTTGGATTAAAGGTGTGTGATGCCACAGTATGGTCGGCGAGGTTCACCAGGGTGTTTGTTTTACACTCTGATCTTCAGGCAAGCTTGATTTACTAAAATACATATGAAATATCACTACAATAAGCAGTCTGACAGTGTGACCACCTAGATCTAGTGCCCACCAGGGTACCACACGCTCCTCTGAGATCTCATCAATACTGCCTCAGACCAGCATCTGAACCCATTCTACTCACCACAACGGGGAAATCATTGCTTTCCAAGTTCACCTGAACTTGGAGTCAAATGTGTATCTATAAATGTCAGAAATCAGAGGCAGAGTAGGCTGCCTCGCGTGGACGGTTCATCTAGCTCATCCTTCTTACAAGTCCTTACAGGTCACTCCACAAGACCTTGGGGCCCTGAAGGAACAGATCCTCTCGCCCAAGGCTGTGGCCATGGGACTGAGAGCTGCTGGGTTCCAGGCTAGAAAGGGTGTTCCGAAGTTCTAAGAGGAAGTAAAAAGACAAACCAACCATTAGCGAGACTGTGATGTGCATAAAACCACGCCCTGGACCATCCTGGAAAGGATGCGCAGGCCTGGTTTGTATGTGCCCATGCACAAGTGCTTCTCACTGAGTACCTGTTTCTGTCCCCAACTGCAATGAGTGATGTAATGGGGAATGTAGTGGTACCTGTCCTGGACCTAGCTCTTGTAAACCAGGCTGTCCTTGAACTCACAGAGATCCACCTGCCTCTGCCTCCCTCTTGGGTGCTGGAATTAAAGGAGTGTGTTACCACTGCCCGGGCCTTTCCCTCATTTTTAAGATATTATTTCTGTCTATATATGAATGTACCAATGGGGCTCAGAGGGCAGTTTTATGGATTTGGCTTTCTCTCCTTTACCTGGGTCCCAGGGGTCAAACTCAGGTTGGTATGCTGGTGTGGCACACAGTGCCTTAACCCCACCTCACTGTCCTGTCCTAGTCCTGACCACCTACTCATGGAAACATCCCAAAGGATAACTGAGGGCTCCTTTGAGCCCTGACTTGGATTACTCTGCCCCTGGATTTTCCGGAGACAGCCAGGAAACACAAAGTTTTAAGGACAAAGCAGGCAAGCTGGGCAGTGGTTGCGTAGCCAAGACCTCGGGGGACAAAGGCTGGAGTTTTTTGTGAATTTGAAGTGAACCTGGGGGGCTGGAGAGATGGCTCAGAGGTTAAGAGCACTGACTACTCTTCTAGAGGTTATGAGTTCAATTCAGAGCAACCACATGGTGGCTCACAACCATCTGTACTGAGATCTGGCGCCCTCCTCTGGCTTGCGGGCATACATAGAGGCAGAGTAATAAATAAATAAATCTTAAAAAAAAGACTTACCTGAAGTGAACCTGGTCTACATAGTTTTAGAACAGGCAGATTTATTAAAAAAAAAAAAAATCCTCTCCCAAAAACAAACAAATTAAATAGATCAGACCAGGCTTGGTTGCAGGCGCCTTTAATTCCCCTATTCAGGGAGCAGAGGCAGGTACTGTCTCAATGCGTTCAAGGCCAGCCTACACAGGGAGTTCTAAGCCAGCTAGAAGTGTAGAGAGACCTTGTCTCAAAAACAAAAAGAAATAGAGCAGGAAGTTGGTGAGGTGACTCAGTGATCGACGGTGTTTGCAGCCAAGCCTGACAACCTCGGTTCATCCCCCGGGACCCACATGGTGGAAGGAGAGACCTGACTCTAGCAATCGTCCTTTGGTCTCCATAAGGGCATGCAGAACACTGTGATTTAATTTATTTTAAAATTATTTATTTATTTATTTTTAATTTAATTATTTAGTTTTTCGAGAGAGGGTTTCTCTGTAGGTTTGGAACCTGTCCTGGAACTAGCTCTTGTAGACCAGGCTGACCTCGAACTCACAGAGATCCACCTGCCTCTGCCTCCTGAGTGCTGGGATTAAAGGCGTGTGCCACCACCGCCTGGCCCTGCCTGCCATGTTCTTAAAGCTGTGTTTCCTGGTTGTCTCTGGAAAACCTAAAGGCCAAGTAATCCAAGGTCACAGCTCAATGGAGCTCATCCTTATTCTTTTTTTTTTTTTAAGATATATTTATTTATTATGTATACAACTTTCTGCCTCCATGTATACCCACATGCCAGAGGAGGGCGCCAGATCTCATTACAGATGGTTTGGAGCCATCATGTGGTTGCTGGGAATTGAACTCAGGACCTCTGGAAGAACAAACAGTGCTCTTAACCACTGAGCCATCTCTCCAGCCCTCATCCTTATTCTTTAAAATGTTTCTGAGTAGGTGCTCAAGATGAGGACAGGACAGTGAGATAGGGGTAATGGCACTGTGTGCCACACCAGCATACCAACCTGAGTTTGATTTCTCGGACCCATGTAAAGGAGAGAGAGCAAAATCCATGAAACTGGCCTCTGAGCCCCATAGGTGCATTCACATATACACAGTAATGATTTCTGTCAACTGGACAGTACACTATTGTCACCGCGATAGGAAACCACAACTGCGCGATTGCCTAAATCAGATGGGATTTGCTGGGCGGTGGTGGCGCACGCCTTTAATCCCACCTCTCCGGAGGCAGAGGCAGGCGGATCTCTGTGAATTCCAGGGCAGCCTGGTCTACAAGAGCTAGTTCCAGGACAGGCTCCAAAGCTATGGAGAATCCCTGTCTCGACAAAACAAAAAACAAAAAAAGGTTGGCCTCTGGGGATTTTGTGGGATTTTTCGGTAATTTGTTTTTAATGTGGGGAGGCTCATTGATTTAGAGGGACCCAGTCCACTGTACACAGTACCATTCCTAGGCAGCAGCTGGTCCTGGCTGTTTTAAATTCACTTACCCCAAGTTGCTTTCAATCACAAGATAACACAGAAAGGAGAAGCAAAGCAGACACCAGGCAAGCACTCTACCAAGAGCTACACCTCCAGCCCTGAGGCAGCTCTTAAACCTAATATTTATGAATAGTGGGAGCTGTGGAGATAGCTCAACCACAAAGTGCTCTTGTGAGGAAATAAATTAGGTTCATGGAGCCTCTATTAAAAAAGAAGTCAGGCCTGACAGACCATGCTTATAAAACCAGCCCTGGAGAAGCAGATTCTGAGAGCTTGCAGCCACACCCACATGTCAAGTTCCAGCTCAATAAGGGATTCTGCTTCAAAGAGTAAGGGACTGTGCGATGGATGGAGATAGAAAGTGAAGGACTCTAAATGCATTTCTAAGCCCCCTCAACCCTAAGACATTTTTCTAAAACCTTACACTCACTCTCTCTTGGAAATGGGACAGTCGCCCCCCCCCCCCCACATGCTGGACTGCTCATCCTTCTGTGTCCTTGTGAATAATCTTCAAACATAACTCCATTCTGGGAATTGAGGCAAAGACAACCCACAGATGTCACCTCAGTTCCTGATGTATTGATTTAGTCACTGGAACAAGGTCAGGAAGACCACAGAGATGCTCTCTCTTTTTCTTTTTTTGGATTTTTCGAGATAAGGTTTCTCCGTAGCTTTTGGTTCCTGTCCTGGAACTAGCTCTTGTAGACCAGGCTGGCCTCGAACTCCCAGAGATCCGCCTGCCTCTGCCTCCCGAATGCTGGGATTAAGGGCATGCGCTACCACCACCCTGCCAGAGATGCTCTCTTATCTCACCCAATCACGCGGCTATTCTCCGGCCCTGGAATAGACCAATCACTGCTAGTAACCCTTTGAATAAGCCAATCCAATAAGTTGGGAAACAACCTTCAGGTTCCCCCCTTTTGTCTGGGGCTTTTTGCTTTAAAAGATGGGCTGTAACAGCTATCGGATGTCCTTCATATCCTGAACCTGAAGGGCCCTGCCGTGACAGAATAAAATCCTCTTGCTTTTGCATCAATTGAGGCTGCGTGAGTGGTGCCTGGAGCAACTCCTCCCTGATGTTTGGACTTTTAGTCCAACAAAAGTCCCTCATCAGAGCAACAGATTGAGCTCTCAAGGTCCAATTGAAGAGCAGAAGGAGGGAGAAGATGAGCAATGAATCTGGACGGTGATGGTTTGGTCCACTCACTGAGACAGTGTGCCTGTTCTAATGGGAGCTCACCAAATCCAGCTGGATCGGGCATGAACGAGCATGTGACCAAACCGGACTCTCTGAATGTGGCTGAAATGGGGGGGGGGCGGTTGAGAAGTCATTGATAAAGAACCTTCATCTGGCGATGTACGGAGATAGAGACAGAGACCCACATTGGAGCACTGGACTGAGCTCCCAAGGGTCAGATGAAGAGCAGAAGGAGGGAGAACATGAGCAAAGAAGTCAGACCATAAGGCTTATTACTAATATAAGAAATGTTGTGTATATTTCCTTTGCTACCCCTTTTAAGACATGTTCTCCTGTACTACTGGACTGGCACCAAACGTGCTCTGGAACTGGTCTTGAAATTCTGACCCTCCTGCCTCTACCTCCTAAGAGTTTAGATTACTAGTTTGCATGCAAAACACACCTGGCTCTTTTTTACTTTATTAATTTTGAAGACAGATCTCACGTGGCCTAAGGAATAAGGAAGGGCTCCCTTGAGCCCTGACCTTGGATTACTTGGCCTTTGGATTTTCCATCGACAGCCAGGAAACACAAAGTTTTAAGAACATAGTAAGCGGGGCCAGGCGGTGGTGGCGCATGCCTTTGAAACCAGCACTCAAGAGGGGGGCAGAGGCAGGTGGATCTCTGTGAGTTCAAGGAGAGCCTGGTTTACAAGAGCTAGTTCCAGGACAGGTACCACTACATTCCCCATTACATCACTCATTGCAGTTGGGGACAGAAACCGGTACTCAGTGAGAAGCACCTGTGCATGGGCACATACAAACCAGGCCTGTGCGTCCTTTCCAGGATGTCCAGGGCCTGGTTTTATGCACATCACATTCTCGCTAATAGTTGGTTTGTCATTTTACTTCCTCTTAGATCTTCAGAACACCCTTTCTAGCCTGGAACCCAGCAGCTCTCAGTCCCATGGCCACAGCCTTGGGCGAGAGGATCTGTTCCTTCAGGGCCCCAAGGTCTTGTGGAGTGACCTGTAAGGACTTGTAAGAAGGATGAGCTAGATGAACCATCCATCTGAGGCAGCCTACTCTGCCTCTGATTTCTGACATTTATAGATACACGTTTGACTCCAAGTTCAGGTGAACTTGGAAAGCAATGATTTCCCCGTTGTGGTGAGTAGAATGGGTTCAGATGCTGGTCTGAGGCAGTATTGATGAGATCTCAGAGGAGCGTGTGGTACCCTGGTGGGCACTAGATCTAGGCGGTCACACTGTCAGATTGCTTATTGTAGTGATATTTCATATGTATTTTAGTAAATCAAGCTTGCCTGAAGATCAGAGAGTAAAACACCGACCAGACAGTGGCATCACACACCTTTAATCCAAGTAGCCAGACTAGTTTGTCATAGAAACTGGGCGGGAGTGGTACACGCCCTTAATCCCCGCCCTAGAGAGGGATATAAGACAGGAGGAGACAGCTCTCAGCCAGTCTCATTCTGAGGATTCCTGGAGGCAGGATCACCACCATACTCGGACTGAAGGAGTGGAACAGCAGAAAGTCTGCAAATCTGCAGGCTTGGCTTGCATATTGGTTTGCTGTTTATTAGCCGGACAGCTTTGTGTTTTCTTGGCTTACACATGCCAAATAACTCTTATGTTAGCAACAAACTTAAGAAAAAGACTGAAATTTTTCATTTAGAAAAGTTTTAAGCCAGAGCTTGAGGGGTGAACATCTTTAATCCCAACATTTAGGAGGCCAAGACAGGCGTATCTCTGTGAGTTGGAGGGCATCCTGGTCTTCATGGACCAGGCCCTGACTCAAAAAATAAAAAACAAAACAAAATTGTAGAGTGTAAGAAAATACAATACTCAGAAAAAGTATTTGTCAAATACCAAAGAAACCTGAGACATGAGAATCTCATCATAAATAATAATTTTATTTTAAAATTAAATTTATTTTTAGCAGTATCTGGTGGAGCTAGTTGGGAAGTGGTGCTGTGTTCCTTGGGCTTCGCTGTTGGGATTTTATCAAGCTTTGGGAGTCTCCATCGCAGCCGTCACCATGTTGGTCCCAAGCGCACTCATGAAGCAACTGCCTATTCAGTCTACGGCTGGGGCCGTCCCAGTTCACAATGAGAAAGGTGAGATTTCAATGGAAAAAGTAAAGGTAAAACGTTATGTGTCCGGAAAGAGGCCAGATTATGCCCCTATGGAGTCCTCAGATGAAGAGGATGAAGAATTTCAATTCATTAAGAAAGCTAAGGAACAAGAGGCAGAGCCTGAGGAACAGGAAGAGGATTCGTCCAGTGACCCCCGACTTCGGCGTTTACAGAACCGCATCAGTGAAGATATAGAAGAGAGAATGGCTCAACACCGGAAAATAGTGGAACCTGAAGTGGTAGGAGAAAGTGACTCAGATGTAGAAGGAGATGCCTGGCGCATGGAACGAGAAGAGAGCAGTGAAGAAGAGGAGGAAGAAATTGATGATGAAGAAATAGAGCTGCGCCGTGGCATGATGCATCAGCGAGCACAGGAGAGGAAAAACGAAGAGATGGAAGTCATGGAATTGGAAGATGAAGGACGCTCTGGGGAGGAGTCAGAGTCTGAGTATGAGGAGTACACGGACAGTGAAGACGAAATGGAGCCTCGACTTAAGCCTGTCTTCATACGAAAGAAGGACCGAGTGACAGTTCAAGAACGAGAAGCTGAAGCATTGAAACAGAAGGAACTAGAACAGGAAGCAAAACGCATGGCTGAGGAGCGGCGCAAGTACACACTAAAGATTGTAGAAGAAGAGACCAAGAAAGAGCTGGAGGAGAACGAGCGGTCTCTCGCTGCCCTGGACGCACTCAGTACCGACGACGACAATGATGAGGAGGAATACGAGGGATGGAAAGTCCGAGAGCTCAAAAGAATCAAGAGGGACAGAGAAGACCGAGAAGCACTTGAAAAGGAGAAAGCAGAAATTGAACGCATGCGAAACCTGACTGAGGAAGAAAGGCGGGCTGAACTTCGGGCAAATGGCAAAGTCATTACCAACAAAGCTGTTAAGGGCAAATACAAGTTTTTGCAAAAGTATTATCACCGGGGTGCCTTCTTCATGGATGAGGACGAAGAGGTCTACAAGAGGGATTTTAGTGCACCTACTCTTGAGGACCATTTCAACAAAACCATTCTTCCAAAAGTCATGCAGGTCAAGAATTTTGGACGGTCTGGTCGTACCAAGTACACCCACCTTGTGGATCAAGATACCACTTCCTTTGACTCTGCATGGGGCCAAGAGAGTGCCCAGAACACAAAGTTCTTTAAACAGAAGGCAACTGGGGTACCTGATGTCTTTGAGCGCCCATCTGCCAAGAAGAGGAAAACCACCTAAGCTTCAACTGCTTATTCCAGCTGGGGGACAGGGGATCTGGTCCTCAGTTTTCTTTAACCATTACTCACATAGTTCTTGTACAAAGCCTTCTGGACTTCCTGCCGTGACTTGTGTCTGAAGGTGCTCTGTAAGGGGTTTGGACTCAAACAGAGAAACCCACAGAGAAGCACCAACCAGGGAGGATTGGAGGCTTCCCACTTAAAACTGTTTCTACCATGGCTTCCCATATTGACTTGGGACTGTCCTGAGTTTATTTTTCCAGCACCTTAGCCTGGATCAGATATGTGGACCTATGAGTGGATGCTACATTACTTCTTCCCTAGGGTCAGCAGTAGGATATCAGGAACTCTAAGCTCAATCCAACCTGTTTTTGCATTTGGGGAGTTGAATCTACTTTTCTAAGTAAACATACTTTTTGATCTGTGAAAAAAAATAAAAATAAAAAAAATTTATTCTTTTTGAGACAGTGTCTTGTATTATTTGCATTGCACTATATTGAACTTTTAAAAATTTGTAGGTCAGCCTCTCCCTCGTTGCTATCATGGTGGCAGCTTCACCGCTCTCCAAGGCTGAATATCTGAAGTGTTACTTGTCTGGGGCGATGCCTGCCAGGAAGGAGGTTCAGAGTCCCTTCGGAAGAGGTACAAAAAAAGACCAAAGCCAGGATGCAACACTGGCAATGGATTGTGGATTGTTGATGATGATGTGGGCTGGGCAGTTATCTCTACTGCTAAGCCGGAAAAGGAAGAAGAGGATGGAGATTTGCCTGTGGTGGCTGAGTTTGTGGATGAGCGTCCAGACGAGGTAAAGCAGATGGAGGCCTTCCGCTCCAGTGCCAAACGGAAGCTCCTGGGAGACCACAGTGGAGATGGGCATTTCCATCATGATGAACGAGATCCAACTTCTCCTAGGAGGTCCCGTCATGACACCCCAGATCCATCTCCTCCCAGAAGGTCCCGTCATGACACCCCAGATCCCTCTCCTCCCAGGAGGGCCATCATGACACCCCAGATCCATCTCCTCCCAGGACGGCCCGTCATGACACCCCAGATCCATCTCCTCCTACGAGGGCCCATCATTATACCCCAGATCCCTTTCCCCCAAGGAGATTCCGTCATGACTCCGACACATCTCCTCCTAGAAGGGTCTGCCATGACTCACAAGCTTCTCTCCTCAGGAAGCCTTCAGGTGTATCCCCTAGCAGAGGCTATCCTGGTTCCTCGGGTGTTTCTACCCCCAGAAGGCTCCATAACTACTCCCCTGACATAGCCACACACAGGAGGACTTTTGACCCTTCAGACCCACAGCCTCTCCGGAGGGCCCGTCATGACTCCCCGGATTTGGAGCTGCCCAGAACTAAGAGTAGTAAAGCTGCGTCCTCTAGCAAGACTGTACTTCAGAGGGGGACTCCTCGAAGGAGTCCCCGTCCCAGGAGGAAGACTGCACACATGTATTCTGTAAGGCTGAACGTGAGAAAAGAGCTTCTCAGTCAGCTATTTTCCAGCATGGTACCCCGATGGCTGTGTTCTCAGATACTCTCATATGGAATTGAAATTATAGACCAGGCTGGCCTCAAACTCACAGAGATACACCTGCCTCTGCCTCCTCAGTGCTGGGATTAAAGACATGCGCTACCACGCACAACTTAGACATACAAATTTTATTTATTTACTTATTTATTTTTTACAAAAAAAAATAAAATGGAAAGAACTGGCAAAGAACAAGCCCTGGGATAAAGAAATCGCTGTCAGTCAGTCAACAGACAACACGGACACAGCCAAGGGTAGGTGCCTAGTCCAAAGGTCAGAACTGACTGTGAGTTGCTGGTCTGTGTCTAGCAAGATAAGCATTAGAGCTGGATGTCGGGCTGTCCTGTGCCACCACCACCTCAGCACCGCACAGCCTCAGAGAAGCTACATGTCCTCCACACTCCACTTGTAGGCAAGCTCTTCCACAGCCTTCTTGCTGGCGAGCCTGGCAAAGCGCTTCTGTTCGAAGCCATTGGATCTGTCCACTCCATCCCAGCGGTAGCCAGGCCAGATACTGAATCTATTGGGAGGAGGGGCAGGACCATTATAGTGAGGCCTGGCTTTCTTGTGCTTGTTCTCCTCAGCCTTATTCTTCTTAATGAAGTTGGCCATTGGGTCCCCCTCTCTTTCTTGTTCTCTCAGCATCTGATCCAGATCTTCATCATCAATATAGCGGGCCAGAGGCTTCTGCATCTCCTTCATGGCATCTTCTACATTCTGCTGCTGTTGCCGGCTCTGAGCAAGCCCTTTGCCCCACTGGGCATAGAGCTCATCTCGTTCTGAGTCCTTCTCTGCTTTTCTCCTCTGCTCCAGGCATTCCAGCTTCAAATTCCTCTTCAGACCAGACTTGTCTCGAAATACAGTTTCAGCGAATTCAAACTGAGCTGCAAGGGCTGTGGTGTCTCAGTCCTGTTTCTGGAGTTCCTGCTGCTCCCGCTGGACATCGGGCACCAGCCCAGTTTTTGCTCCAGAATACATGCGTGCAGTCTTCCTCCCAGGACGGGGACTCCTTCGAGGAGGAGAGAGATCCGAATCAGAAGATTTGGTCCTCTGTCTCCTCTGGGGTGGAGAGAGGTCAGAGTCAGAGCTCCAGCGCCTCTGTCTCTTCTGTGGCAGTGACAGATCTGAGTCAGAATCCTGGTGTCCTGGATTTTGTTTTTGACATGGAGGACAAAGGTCTGAATCAGAGGCTTTTTGGCAGACACCTTGAGGATCAAGCTGCCATTTCCACTGAGAAAGGTCATCTGAGTCCTGCCCACACTTGCTGACCTTGGAGAGTGACAAGTGAGAGGGACCCAGCCCCCTCTGAAGTACAGTCTTGCTAGAGGACGCAGCTTTACTACTCTTAGTTCTGGGCAGCTCCAAATCTGGGGAGTCATGACGGACCCTCCTGGGAGGAGATGGATTTGGGGTGTCATGACGGGACCTCCTAGGAGAAGATGGATCTCGTTCATCATGATGGAAATGTCCATTTCCACTGTGGTCTTCCAGGAGCTTCCATTTGGCACTGGAGCAGAAGGCCTCCATCTGCTTTACCTCTTCTGGACGCTCATCCACAAACTCAGCCACCACAGGCAAATCTCCATCTTCTTCCTCCTCCTTTTCCGGCTTAGCAGTAGAGATAGCTGCCCAGCCCACATCATCATCAACAATCCGCAATTCCTTGCCAGTGGTGCCTCCCGGCTTTGGTCCTTTTTTGTACCTCTTCCGAAGGGACTCTGAACCTCCTTCCTGGCCGGCATCTGCCCCAGACAAGTAACGCTTCAGATATTCAGCCTTGGAGAGCGGTGGAGCTTCCACCATGACAACAATGAGGGAGAGTCTGACCTACAAATTTTTTTTTTGGGGGGGGGGAGTTTACTTGTCTCTATTTCCAGAAGTTAAAAGAAAAAAAGCTCAATATACACACATATGTACAGACTTCAGCTCTGACACACTCACAGTGGTGGATGCCCTGGAGACGAGCTGGCCTCATTTCACAAAGGTTGAGACTTGACTGGGCTAGCTTAGTTCTTGAGACCCGGAAGTGCTGGCCAGCCTAAATCCACCCCTGGCTAAGACCATCTTCCCGCAGGACATGGGTGCTGGGCAGATGGGACATGGAGAACACCTCAGTCAGAGTCACAGGCCTGTGACTGCATCCATTGCAGAAGCCAGGCTGTCTTCTTGGCCTTTGAGCCGTTCACGGATCAGCACTGCGATGGCTCTCTGGGTCCGCTTTTCTAGCTTCTCCAGCTTCTTGGCCACATCTCTCTTGAGATCCCAATCAGGTTTCCGGGGTGCCAGGTTAGCCAGATCCACTTCCTCAATGACAGGCTCTGGCTTGGCAGCCTCTAGTTGCTCCTTCACCTTCTCTTCCACTGCAACTGGTTTGGCATGGGGGACCCTCCTCCTCTTCAGGTCCTCATCCTCCGGGACATAGTTGCGAAGCCTGAGACCCCTGTGCTTCCCATCTTCTTCCTCCTCTTCTCGGAGCTGCTTGGTCTGTGGCTCCCCATCGTCCCTGTCCTTGCGCCCGGTTTTCTCCCGGAGGGCCTTCAGCCGTTCTTTCCGCCGCAGCGCCTCCTCCTCGAGGCGGCCCACACCTGTGGCAGCAGCCGCCATCTTACCCGGGGCCCCGCCTTTTTTCTTGACCTACAAATTTTTAAAAGTTCAATATAGTGCAATGCAAATAATACAAGACACTGTCTCAAAAAGAATAAATTTTAAAATAAAATCATTATTTTTGATGAGATTCTCATGTCTAGAGTTTCTTTGGTATTTGACAAATACTTTTTCTGATTATTGTATTTTCTTACACTCTTAAATTTTGTTTTGCTTTTTATTTTTTGAGTCAGGGTCTCCTGGTCAATGAAGACCTGGATGCCCTCCAACTCACAGAGATACGCCTGTCTTGGCCTCCTAAATATTAGGATTAAAGATGTTCACCCCTCGGACTGGAGAGATGGCTCAGCGGTTGAGAGCATTGCCTGCTCTTCCAAAGGTCCTGAGTTCCCAGCAACCACATGGTGGGTCACAGCCATCTGTAATGAGGTCTGGTGCCCTATTCTGGCCAGCAGGCATACACATAGACAGAACATTGTACACACAATGAATAAATAAATTAAAAAAAAAAAAAGATGTTCACCCCTCAAGCCCTGGCTCAAAACTTTTCTAAATGAAAATTTTCAGTCTTTTTCTTAAGTCTGTTGCTAACATAAGAGTTATTTGGCATGTGTAAGCCAAGAAAACACAAAGCCGTCCGGCTAATAAACAGCAAACCAATACCCAAGAAGCCTGCAGATTCGCAGACTTTCTGCTGTTCCACTCCAAAGAATATTTCTATCCTACACTAATGTCGCAAAAGCACAGTGGGAACTTTTAAAAGAGTTTAATTACACAAGTCATGGGTTTAAAGTAGAAAAGAATGTATAGGAAACATTTAGTTTATTTAAGAAAAAAGAAAGGCTGGAGGTGGTGGCACACACCTTTAATCCCAGCACTCGGGAGGCAGAGGCAGGCAGATCTCTGTGAATTTGATGCTTGCCTGGGCAACAAAGTGAGTTCTAGGATAGCGAGGACTGTTACAAAGAGAAATACTGTCTCAAAAACCAAAGAATAAAAACAAAAAGAAAAAAGGTTTTGAGTTTTGTCTGTTTTTTAAGATAACTCAATTTCAGAGAAACTGAGAAGCCTGCTGTAACCATACAGGCTGGGCTGCTAAGGATGAGGTGTAGAGAATCTGGAGTAAGCCTCAATAAACTGTAGCACAATAAAGAAAAAAACAGACACAGATATTGGGGTTCAACATGACCACCAGAAAAGCAAAGCAGCTAGCCACTACCACATACCTGTCAGTCCTAGAAGAGCAATCCTGCCTCCAGACTCCTCAGAATGAGACTGGCTGAGAGCTGTCTCCCTCCTGTTTTATAGTCCTCTCTAGGGCGGGGATTAAGGGCGTGTATCACTACTGATTGGTTTTTATGGCAAACTAGTCTGGCTACTTGGATTAAAGGTGTGTGATGCCACTGTCTGGTCAGTGAGGCTACCAGGGTGATTGTTTTACACTCTGATCTTTAGGCAAGCTTTATTTACTGAAATATAAATGAAATATCATTACACTAAGCAGTCTGACAGTGTGACTGCTTAGATCTAGTGCCCACCAGGGTACCACACACTCCTCTGCGATCTCATCAATACTGCCTCAGACCAACATCTGAACCCATTCTACTCACCACAATGGGGAAATCATTGCTTTCCAAGTTCACCTGAACTTGGAGTCAAACGTGTATCTATACATGCCAGAAATCAGAGGCAGAGGTCACAGAAAGCAGTGAGGTGAGAAGGAAATGTCCAGCAGAATCCATCTCATGTGGGTGAAGAAACGCAAAAAGCACACCAGGGAGAGCCAAGCCACTTTATTTTAAATTAGCTGAGGAGCAGGAATGGCTGGACAGCGAGATGCCTCGGGAAAGAGGTCACATAGCGGAGGGGTGAGAAGACCGCCCCGGATGGACGCTTCATCTAGCTCATCCTTCTTACAAATCCTCACAGGTCACTCCCCAAACCTTGGGGCCCTGAAGGAACAGATCCTCTTGCCCAAGGCTGTGGGTATGGGACTGAGAGCTGCTGGGTTCCAGGCTAGAAAGGGTGTTCTGAAGTTCTAAGAGGAAGTAAAATGACAAACCAACCATTAGCGAGACTGTGATGTGCATAAAGCCAGGCCCTGGACCATCCTGGAAAGGACACGCAGGCCTGGTTTGTATGTGCCCATGCACAGGTGCTTCTCACTGAGTACCTGTTTCTGTCCCCAAATGCTCAGAATGAGTGATGTAATGGAGAATGTAGTGGTACCTGTCCTGGAACTAGCTCTTGTGGACCAGGCTGGCCTTGAACTCACAGAGATTCGCTTGCCTCTGCCTCTGTCCTGAAGGCTGTAATTAAAGGAGTGTTTTACCACTGCCCAGGCCTTTCCCCCATTTTAAAGAAATTATTACTGTGCATATATGAATGTACCTATGGGGCTCAGAGGACAGTTTCATGGATTTGGCTCTCTCTCCTTTACATGGGTCCCAGGGGTCAAACTCAGGTTGGTATGCTGGTGTGGCACACAGTGCCTTTACCCGCACCTCACTGTCCTGTCTTCATCTTGACCACCTTCTCAGAAACATTCTAAGGAATAAGGAAGGGCTCCCTTGAGCCTTGACTTGCATTACTCTGCCTCTGGATATTCCAGAGACAGCCAGGAAACACAAAGTTTTAAGAACATAGGAGGCCAGGCCGGACGGTGGTGGCGCACGCCTTTGATCCCAGCACTCAGGAGGCAAAGGCAGGTGGATCTCTGTGAGTTCGAGGTCAGCCTGTTCTACAAGAGCTAGTTCCAGGACAGGCTCCAAAGTTACAGAGAAACCCTGTCTCAAAAAACCAATAAATATATAAGTAAATAAATGAATAAAAAATAAATTAAATCACCGTGTTCTGCATGCCCTTATGGAGACCAAAGGACAACAGCTAGAGTCAGGTCTCTCCTTCCACCATGTGGGTCCCGGGGGATGAACCGAGGTTGTCAGGCTTGGCTGCAAACACCGTCGATCACTGAGTCACCTCACTCTTTCTGCTCTATTTCTTTTTGTTTTGGAGACAAGGTCTCTACACTTCTAGCTGGTTTAGAACTCCCTGTGTTGGCTGGCCTTGAACTCATTGAGACAATACCTGCCTCTGCTCCCTGTATAGGGGAATTAAAGGCACCTGCAACCAAGCCTGGTCAGCCTCACAGACCACGCAGTGACATCACACACCTTTAATCCAAGTAGCCAGACTAGTTTGCTATTGAACTGGGCGGTAGTGTCTCATGGCTTTAATCCCAGCACTGGAGAGGAATATAAGACAGGAGGAGACAGCTCTCAGCCAGTCTCATTCTGAGGATTCCTGGAGGCAGGATCTCCATACTCGAACTGACAGAGAGGTAAGTGGTAGTGGCTGACTGCTTTGCTGTTCTGGACGTCTTGTTGAACCCCTATATCTGTGTCTGTGTTTTTCTTAATTGTGGTACAGTTTATTGAGACTTACTCCAGATTCTCTACACCTCCTCATCCTTAGCAGCCCAGCCTGTATGGTTGCAGCAGGCTTCTCAGTTTCTCTGAAATTGAGTCATCTTAAATAACAGAGACAACCCAAAACCTTTCATTTTCTCTTAAACTGTTTTGTTTTTATTTATTTATTTTTTGTTTTGTTTTTGAGACAGTGTTTCTCTGTGTGACAGCCCTAGCTGTCCTAGAACTCTCTTTGTTGCCCAGGCAGGCACCAAATTCACAGAGATCCGCCTTCCTTTGCCTCCTGAGTGCTGGGATTAAGGGCGTGTGCCACCACATCCAAGCCTTTCTTTTTTCTTTTTTTTTTTCTTTTTTTTTTTTTTGGTTTTTCGAGACACGGTTTCTCTGTGGTTTTGGAGCCTGTCCTAGAACTAGCTCTGTAGACCAGGCTGGTCTCGAACTCACAGAGATCTGCCTGCCTCTACCTCCCAAGTTCTGGGATTAAAGGCGTGCGCCACCACCGCCTGGCTTGCCTTTCTTTTTTCTTAAAGTAAATATGTTTCCTAGACATTCTTTTCTACTTTAAACCTATGACCTGTGTAAGTTGAACTCTTTTTAAAGTTCCCATAGTGCCAGGCGGTGGTGGTGCATACCTTTAATCCCAGCACTCGGGAGGCAGAGGCAGGCGGATCTCTGTGAGTTCGAGACCAGCCTGGTCTACAAGAGCTAGTTCCAGGATAGGCTCCAAAACCACAGGGAAACCCTGTCTCAGAAAACCAAAAAAATAAAATAAAATAAATGTTCCCATAGTGCTTTTGCGACGTTAGTGTAGTATAGAAATATTCTATGGACCGAAATCTGGAGTGGAACAGCAGAATAGTCTGCGAATCTGCAGGCTTGGCTTGCGTATTGGTTTGCTGTTTATTTGCCGGAGCTCTTTGTGTTTTGTTGGCTTACACATGCCAAATAACTCTTATGTTAGCAACAGACTTAAGAAAAAGACTGAAAATTTTCATTTACAAAAGTTTTAAGCCAGGGCTTTAGTGGTGGACATTTTTAATCACAATATTTAGGAGGCCAAGATAGGCATATCTCTGTGAGTTGGAGGGCATCCTGGTCTACATGGACCAGGAGACCCTGTCCCAAAAAATAAAAAGCAAAACAAAATTTAGAGTGTAAGAAAATACCATACTCAGAAAAAGTATTTGTCTAATACAAAAGAAACCTGAGACCTGAGAGTCTCATCATAAATAATGATTTTATTTTAAAATTAAATTTATTCTTTTTGAGACAGTGTCTTGTATTATTTGCATTGCACTATATTGAACTTTTAAAAATTTGTAGGTCAGGCCGCTGTCGCTCACGCTCTTCACCTCTCGGTGGACTCGGATTCCTGGAGGCCAAACCACCATGGCGACGATGGGCTCCGCGCGGAAGCGGCTGCTCAAAGAGGAGGACATGACCAAAGTGGAGTTCGAGAGCAGCGAGGAGGTGGACGTGACCCCCACGTTCGACACCATGGGCCTGCGGGAGGACCTACTGCGCGGCATCTACGCCTACGGGTTTGAGAAGCCTTCAGCAATCCAGCAGCGCGCTATGAAGCAGATAATTAAGGGGAGAGATGTCATAGCACAGTCTCAGTCTGGCACCGGTAAGACGGCCACCTTCAGCATTTCAGTCCTCCAGTGCTTGGATATCCAGGTTCGAGAAACGCAGGCTTTGATCTTGGCTCCAACAAGAGAGTTAGCTGTACAGATTCAGAAGGGTTTGCTGGCTCTGGGGGACTACATGCACGTACAGTGCCACGCCTGCATTGGGGGCACCAATGTTGGGGAGGACATCCGGAAGCTGGACTGTGGGCAACATGTTGTGGCAGGCACCCCGGGACGTGTCTTTGATATGATTCGCCGTAGAAGTTTAAGGACACGGGCTATCAAGATGTTGGTTTTGGATGAGGCTGATGAAATGCTGAACGAAGGTTTCAAGGAGCAGATCTACGATGTGTACAGGCACCTGCCGCCAGCCACACAGGTGGTTCTCATCAGTGCCACATTGCCTCACGAGATCCTGGAGATGACCAACAAGTTTATGACCGACCCCATCCGCATCTTGGTGAAGCGTGATGAATTGACTCTGGAAGGCATCAAGCAGTTCTTCGTGGCGGTGGAAAGAGAGGAGTGGAAATTTGACACTCTGTGTGACCTCTACGACACGCTGACCATCACCCAGGCTGTCATCTTCTGCAACACCAAGAGGAAGGTTGACTGGCTGACAGAGAAGATGAGAGAAGCCAACTTCACTGTGTCATCCACGCACGGGGACATGCCCCAGAAGGAGCGCGAGTCCATCGTGAAGGAGTTCCGCTCAGGTGCCAGCCGAGTGCTCATTTCTACAGATGTCTGGGCTCGCGGCCTGGATGTCCCTCAGGTGTCCCTCGTCATTAACTACGACCTGCCCAACAACAGAGAACTGTACATTCACAGAATCGGGAGATCAGGGCGTTACGGCCGCAAGGGTGTGGCCATCAATTTTGTGAAGAACGATGACATCCGCATCCTCAGGGACGTAGAGCAGTACTACTCCACCCAGATAGACGAGATGCCCATGAATGTGGCTGACCTGATCTGAAGCTGGTGCTCGTGCATCAAGGGCCTGGATATGGCGCCTATCGTGAGCTCCTCCTCGGAACGGGAAGCCTCTATTTAATGGGGTTTAAATGAACTGTCTTCTCACAGCCCCTCAGGAAGACGCTCGGGCGCTGCCATCTTTTCTAACCCACATGTAAATAATCCAATGCTTTCAGCCTTTTACATTAAACATGGAAATTTTCCCATGAAAAAAAATTTGTAAGTCAGCCTCTCCCTCGTTGCTGCGGTGGTGGCAGCTCAAGTTCTCTCCAAGGGTGGATGTCTGAAGTTACTTGTCTGGAGCAGATGCCGCCAGGAAGGAGGTTCAGAGTCCCTTCGGAAGAGGCGCAAAAAAGGACCAAAGCTGCAAGGCACTGATGGCAATGGATTGCGCATTGTTGACTATGATGTGGGCTGGTCAGCCATGAAGGAGTACTGTGTACTGGTTTGCTCCTTATGACTTACCCAACCTCCTTTCTTATAAAACCCAGGACCACCAGCCCATGGATGGAGCCACCCACAATGGGCTGGACCCACCCCCATCAATAACTAGTTAAGAAAATGCCTTACATCTGGATCTTATGAAGGTTTCTTCTCAGTTAAGGTTCCCTCCTTTCAGATAACTGTGCTTTGTGTATCAGGTTGATATACGACTAGCCAGTATACACAATTAGCCAGTTATAGGGGCACTATTCATAATCCCAGCAGTAAAGAGGCTGAGAAAATGTGGGCCATGTATTCAAGGTTAGCCTGAGCTACATAGCAAGCGTGTCTCAAACAGACAAACAAAACTAAGCCTCCCTCAGTTGGGCAGGCTTGGGCCACGTGAGATCTGTCTTCAAAATTAATAAAGTAAAAAAGAGCCAGGTGTGTTTTGCATGCATGCTAGGAATCTAAACTCTTAGGAGGTAGAGCCAGGAGGTTCAGAATTTCAAGGCCGGTTCAAGAGCATGTTTGATGCTAGTCCAGTAGAGAACATGTCTTAAAGGGGGTTAAAGAGGAAATATACACACTATAATCTATATTTAACATAGTAATAAGCCTTATGGTCTTCAAAGAATTGAAGTTCAAATACTTGCTCTCTAACTTGTAATTACATGAACCAAAATATATTTAATCTTGTTACATCTCCAGTCCTCATAGTAAAGTAGAAACAAAAACAGTGGCTAATTTAAGTCATACAATGGTCATATGATTATCGATTAGACAAACATTAAACATTTCATTCTTATCGCAACAATTGCCTATTTTTTATAGTGTTTATAGTGAATGTCTAGAAGCATGAGTCAGAAAGACACTGTGATGCTTAATTTTAATTGCCAAACTCGAATGGGTCATAAAATGCCCAGAGCACCAGGGGAGCCCACTTTTGGGTGTGTGTAAATCTTCCAGAGCGGATTAACTGGTGGGTAGGAACACTGACTGGCCCTGAATATAGGCGGTACTGACATGTGAACGAGCAGCCTCGTGTTCCCGCCACCGTGGAACCACTGGGCACCAAGCCTTTCTGTGACGGTGGACAGTGTCCCTTCAAACACAAGCCAAAATAGCCCTTCCTCCTTCAAGAGGCTTTAGTCAGGCACTTAATGAGATGTCTGGAAAGGAAATAATACAGGCATGGGAAAGTAGGAGCACTGCCGTAATAAACTTGACCACACGCCTTCTGGACTGGTGTGTGCGAGGGATGCTGAAGAGCCTGGAGCTATAGGGTGAGAGAAGCCGTAGCCCCCTCTCTCTTGCTCTCTTTCTCACAGAGATCCACCTGTCTCTGCCTCCCACATGCTGGAATTGAAGGCATACACCACTGCCCCGTGCTCTCTTTCTTCTTCTTTCTTTCTCTTCCTTTTTCTTTCACTCTCTTAGTCTCTCTCGTTCTATCTCTTCTCTCTCTCTCTTTTTCCCTATTTTACTCTCCCACACTCTCTCCTTTTCTTGTTTTTCTCTCTTGTTCTCTCTTGTTCTCTTTTGCTCTCCCACGCTGTCTCTCACCTTCTTTCTCTCCTCCCCTCTCTTTTCCTCTCGCTCGCCCTATTTATTTATTTATTTATTTATTTATTTATTTATTTATTTATTTATTTATTTTTGAGACAGCCCTTGCTGTCCTGGAACTCACTTTGTAGACTAAGCTGACCTCGAACTCAGAGCTCCACCTGCCTCTGCCTTCCAAGAGTTGCGATTCAAGGTGTGCGCCATCATTGACCAGCCCCAGCCTGGGTTTCTTAATGAGACACCTTCCCTTCAAAAAAGGAAAGAAAGTCCTGTGAGCAAAGACACGCTATTTTTTGAAAATAAAAATAAGAAATTGTCAGTTTATTATGCTATGGTTGTAAGAAGACTACTACCAACCAAACCAGTTGGAATTTGAAATCCCTTATCTCTCCCCATGTAGTTGAGAGTGTAAAATCAGACCTGTTGAGCAGCAACAAGGAATTCTGAGAGAGATGTAGCAGCACATGCTGCAATCCCAGCATCCATGAGGTAGAGGCTGGAAAATATATTTCAAGGTCATATTGGCCACACAGCAGGGTTAAGGTCTCAACAAATCGAAACAAGAAATTAATTATAGTTTTTTTATTTTATTTTATTTTTAATTATACTTTCTGTGCTTGAGTGTAGCATCTAGAATCTGTCACCCTAGGAACTCTCTGGCTGTTGGATAGTTCAATAATGGCACAGTGGATAAGGTCACTTCCTGCCAAGCCTGATGATCTGATTTCATCTTTAGGTGCCACATCGTGAAAGGAGGGAACTGACTGATCCGTGTGCCGTGGTTCATGCCCGTAAATAAGTTAATAAATATATGGCTATAAAATGAGGACAGACTTTTGGTCACACTGCATGTGGATTTTGTTACTATCCAGGCTGGCATGATCTCTTGTGCACTCAATAAACTTTTGGTTCTAAAATAAGGTTGTTGTTGAGCCGGGCGTTGGTGGCGCACGCTTTTAATCCCAGGATTCGGGAGGCAGAGGCAGGCGGATCTCTGTGAGTTCGAGACCAGCCTGGTCTACAGAGCTAGTTCCAGGACAGGCTCCAAAGCCACAGAGAAACCCTGTCTCTAAAAACCAAAAAAATAAAAATAAAAATAAAATAAGGTTGTTGGAAACCCCTTACAGTATTTGAAATAAGTTTTAAATGGCAGATAGCTCAAGTTAGCTAACTTAGCAGGCAGTTACATCTAAGTGAGAAAATCATAGTAAAATCCCTAGTGCTTAAAAAGAACTATTTCCATTTCCTCTCTGATGGTTTAGCAGTTAAATTTACTTATTCTACAGAGGATCCAAGTTCAGTTCCCAGCACACACATGACAGCTTAAAGCCATACAGCCATTGTTATGCCTGAGTTTATTATCCCCAAAAGGAAACCGGATTCTGACAGATTCTGATATAAAGCACAAGAGGGTTTTTTAATATTCAAACTTGAGTTTGGACTATACCTCTACCACAGCAATGCAGTGGGTGAGAGAAGTGCAGCCTGAACCTGGGAAGGGGGGAACTTTTAAAGGGGAAATGCCATAGTAAGGGGCGTTCATGTCCTGTCATCCTGGGTTTGGGTAAGGAGGGCATAGGGCAAAGTAGTCTCTGAAACCATTGGTCAGTTTTTGGGCACAAAAACCCTAACAAAGAGCCATTAATAACTGACAATGTATCTTCAAGGGCAGGCTGCCTCCTAGGAACATCTGAACCCCCGTAAGGTTTATGGCCCTGCTCTCTAGCTCCTTAGTTGACTATTTTCAGGGTATCCATCCAAATTGCGATATCAGCACATATCTGAGCTGAGATCCCCCCTCATTATATGGCTTAAGATGATGCCCCCTCTTTAAAATGGAGTCTGCAAAGTCAGGTCCTCACACCACCATTAACTCCAGTTATAGGATCCAAAGCCCTGTTCTAGACTTCACAGACACCAGACGTGCAAAGAGTGCACAGACATACATCCAAGCGAAACACTCAAACACGTAAAGAAAACATCCTAAAACAAGACGGTTCCATTTTTCCTCCTGTTGAGGACTGCTTGCTTTTGGAATAAATAAGCATCTCTGTGGAGACCGTTAAAATCTCCAGGCCTCCTCCAAAGAGATTCTGATGAACCAGGTCAAGTAGAAGATGAGAACTATGGGTTTTAGAAATCTCTGGTCATTTTAGGGTTTTTTGCTTTTTTTTCCTCTCTGTATAGCTTATAGACTGGCTTCTGCTACGAGGCTTTCTTCTTTTTTAACATCCCAAATGCTCAGTGTACATTTGTACACCACCATGCCTGCCTGGCCTCCTCGGGTAATTCTTTGTTTTTGTGTTGTTGTTTATTTGCGTCTGAGACAGGTATAGACCTGGATGGCCGTAATTCACTGTATAGACCAGGCTGACCTGGAATTTGTGACTGTCTACCTGTCTCCAACCCTGAGATATCAGGTTTTGTTTTCCTCTCTGACTCCCTAGTTGATTTTTATTCAATAACAGACAAAATACACTCCCTCAGTTCGTGGGCTCCATGTCACTCTTGGTTAATAAATAGCTTTTACTGGGCGGGTGAGGTTCTTCAGAGGTAAAGGCACTTGTGGTCAAGCCCAGAAACGTGGGTTTGATTTCTGGGACCCACATGGCAGAGTGAGAGGACCGAGGCCCAGATTCTTCTGACCTCCACATGTGCACTGTGGTCGCAGTGTCTGCCCCCACCTTAGTTCAACATCCTTAGTCATCAGAGAAATGCAAATCAAAACAACTCTGAGATTCCATCTTACATTTGTAAGAATGGCCAAGATCAAAAACACTGATGACAACTTATGCTGGAGAGGTTGAGGGGAAAAGGGAACATTTCTGAATTGCTGGTGTTCCCCCTTTGGATGTCGGTGTGGTGATTTCTCAGAAAATTAGGAAACAACCTTCCTCAAGAACCAGTAATTCCACTTTTGGGTCTATATCCAAAGGATGCCGAAACGTGCCACAAGAACATGTGCTCAACTATGTTCATAGCAGCTTGTTTGTCATAGCCAGAACCTGGAGACAACCTAAATGCCCCTCGACCAAAGAATGAATAAAAATAAAAAATGTGGTGCATTTGCACGATGGAGTACTACACAACAGAAAAAAATAATAATGACAGCTTGTATTTTGCAGGAAAATGATGTAGCAAGAAAACATTATTTTGAGTGAGGTAACCCAGATACAGAAAGACAATTATCACATGTACTACTCATAGGTGGTTATTAAATATAAAGCAAAGAAAGCCAGCCTACAAACCACAATCCGAGAGAATTTAGACAACAATGTAGACAGTAAGAGGGACTTACATGTTACATAGATCTAATCTGCATGGGAAGTAGAAAGTATAAAAACACAAGATCTCCTGAGTAAATTTTAAGCATGGGGACTTTGGGGGAGGATTGAAGGCAGGAGGGGAGAGGCAGCGAGGGGTAGAGAGAGAAATGTAGAGCTCAACAAATATCAATAAAAAAATTTTTAAAAAAATAATAAAAAGGGGGAATTTATTTTTCTTTATGTGTAAGTGAACATACATGTTTGTGAGAATATGGAAGCCAAACGGTGTTCTTTGGGTGTTGTTTACCTTCAGTCTCTCTCTCTCTCTCTCTCTCTCTCTCTCTCTCTCTCTCTCTTTTGTTTGTTTGTTTGTTTGTTTTCGTTTTTCAAGATGGGGTTTCTCTGTGTAACAACCCTAGCTATCCTGGAACAAGCTGGAACCCACAGATCAACCTGCCTCTGTCTCCAGAGTGCTGGGATTAACGACCTTGTGGTACCACTGCCTGGCCTGTTTGTTTGTTATAAAGAATTTATATGAAAAAAATAAAAAATAAATAAAGAATTTATGTGGATGAATGTTTTCCCTGCATATGCACTATGTTGGATCCCTTGGAACTTGGGTTATGGATTGCTGCGAGCCACGCTGGGTGCTGGGAATTGAACCTGTATCGATTACAAGAGCAATAAGTGCTACTGAGCCATTTCTTCAGTCCCTTACTCTTTGAGGCAGAATCTCTTAATGATCTGGAACTTGACATGTGGGTGTGACTAGCAAGCACTCAGGATCTGCTTCTCCAGGGCTGGTTTTATAAGCAAGGTCTGTCAGGACTGACTTCTTTTTTAATAGAGGTTAAAGTTATGTTTTCCCTTGAAATATGGCTTTTATTGGAGAATCCCAACAGTAGGGAGGTAAAGGCAAGATTATCATCTTTGCAATGTATAGCAAGTTCAAGGCCATTCTGACCCTGTCTCAAAAAACCAAACCATGGGCTTATGATCCAGGGCCATGTTAATACACATCTTATGCCTTCGTGGAACAGTTGTGACTCCCATCATGCTAACAGGAGCCCCTTATTCTGTTCCAGAAGTTTCCAGAACGGCAAATAGAAGTCATTGCTGACTATGTGGTTCACCCCATCGGCGCCCTAAGATTCTAGCCCAGACTGCAGCCCATGTGGCCGGGGCTGCTTACTACTACCAAAGACAAGATGTGGATGCTGACCCGTGGGGGACCAAGGTTAGAGAATACATGTGAATGAATGAGTGGGGACTTAGAGAAAATTAGTAAAAGCCCCTCCAAGTATCCCTGTGAGGTTCCACATTACATCACCTTCCTTTCCTGACGTTGATACATAACCCAGGACAAAGTATCTGTGGTCCTGACAAATAGGCCGCCTGCTTTCTTGTTTACCTGAGGACATCACAGTTCAAAAGCCTGGGTCCTTTTAATATTTTAAAAATCTCTCTTGTAGCCGGGTGGTGGTGACGCTTGCCTTTAATCCCAGCACTTGGGAGGCAGAGGCAGGTGGATCTCTGTGAGTTCGAGGCCAGCCTGTTGTACAAGGGCTACTTCCAGGACCAGCACCAAAGCTACAGAGAGAGCTTGTCTCGTAACAAAACAAAAAAAAAACAACAAAAAAAAAATCTCTCTGGAGAAATGGTTTAGCAGTTATGAGCACTGACTGCTGCTCTTCCAGAGGTTCTGAGTTCAATTCCCAGCAAGTGTACGGTGGCTCACAACCATCCCTAATGAGATCTGGTGCCCTCTTCTGACATGCAGGCATACATGGAAGCAGAACACTGTATACATTAAAAAAAAATAAGTCGGGCTTTTGGGGGCACACGCCTTTAATCCCAGCACTAGGGAGACAGATGCAGGGAGATCTCTGTGAGTTTGAGGCCAGCCTGGTAGACAAAGTGAGTTCCAGGACAGGCTCCAAACTACAGAGAAACCCTATCTCAAAAAAAACTAACTAAATAAATAAATCTTAATTTTTTTTTTTTTTTTTTTACTGTGTTCTGCATGCCCTTATGGAGACCATAGGATAATTGCTAGAGTCAGGTCTCTCCTTCCACCATGTGGGTCCCTGGGGATGAACCGAGGTTGTCAGGCTTGGCTGCAAACACCTTCCCTCACTGAGTCACCTCACCTCTTCCTGCTCTATTTTTGTTTTTGAACAAGGTCTCTACACTTGAGGCTGTCTTAGAACTCACTGTGTAGGCTGGCCTTGAACTCCTTAAGATACTTTTGCCCTCTGAGTACTGGGATTTAAAGCACAGGCATCCAAGCCGGACAGGATCTGTTTTATTTGTTTGTTTTGGGGAGAGGATTTATCTGTGTGATAAATAACCTGGCTATTCTGGAACTGTGTAGACCAGGTTGACCTCAAACTCACAAAAAACTCCAGCCTTTGCCTCCTGAGGATGGGGCATATGCAACTTCTGCCCAGCTTGACTGCTTTGTTCTTAAAACTTTGTGTTTCCTGGCTGTCTCTGGAAAATCCAGGGTGGAGTAATGCAAGTCAGGGCTCAAGGGAGCCCGTCCTTATTCCTTAGAATCTTTCTGAGTAGGTGGTGAAGAGAAGACAGGACAGTGAGGTGGGGGTAAAGGCACTGTGTGCCACACCAGCATACCAACCTGAGTTTGACCCCTGGGACCCATGTAAAGGAGAGAGAGCCAAATCCATGAAACTGTCCTCTGAGCCACATAGGTACATTCATATATGCACAGTAATAATTTCTTAAAAACCAGGAAAAGAGCTAGGCGGTGGTGGCACTCCTAGCACTCGGGAGGCAGAGGCAGGCCGATCTCTGTGAGTTTAAGTTTATCTCTGTAGATACAGCTTGCACATAACAATAAATTGAAGGAAAAAAAAGCTTCAATAATGATAGCTGGACTTAGTGTCAAAATGGCCTCTGTAACTCTGCCTTGCTTTTCCCTTCTCCCCAGTACATAGCAGGTGTGTGCATACACCCCTGATTTGGTGACTGGTTTGCTATCCGAGGGGTGATGTTGCTGCCAGGGATTGAAGTGCCAAATTTGCCACCCAGAAAGCCCCCTGATTGTGTGCCTACAAGAGCTGGCCGCATCACTCTGCTTGAAGGCTTCAATTTCCATTGGCGTGACTGGACCTACCGGGATGCCGTGACTCCTGCAGAACGGTACTCAGAAGAGCAGAAGATCTACTTTTCCACCCCACCTGCACAACATTTGGCCCTGTTAGGCTTAGCCCCGCCCTCGGAACACCCTAGCACTACATCTGAACGTCCCAGTTCCACGCTTACCAAGCCTCAGAATTCCAGCAGAGCACGAAGCTGGCTTAGCCCCAGTGTCTCACCACCTCTCTCCCCGGGCCCTTGATACCTTTCCCCTGTGGAATCCCATTTTGGTAGATTTATTTGGGGTAGAATTTGGGTTTTGAAAAATTACTTTTTTCAGTTTTTCAAAACAAGGTTTTTCTGTGTGGCTATGGCTGTCCTGGAACTCACTCTGTAGACCAGGCTAGCCTCCAACTTGGAGATCCGCCTGCCTCTGCCTCCTGAGTGCTGGGATTAAAGATGTGTGGAAGAAACACATTTATTTTCACTATTTCCCAAAGCTCGTCAAAGAGAGTCAAGACTCAGTTTACATTGGTCAAGACAAACACATTCAACACAGACTCAAAATCGGCAGCTGCCTTCAAATATTGGACTCAAACCTGTTATATTTTTGTGTAGTACTGCAAGATACTATTTAGAGGTGTGGTTCTCAATCTTCCAAATGCAGTTCCTCACATTGTGGTAACCCCCAACAATAAAATCAGTTTCATTGTTATTGAAATAACTGATTTTGTTGTTTTGACTCATAATGTAAATGTTTTCCCAATGGTCTTAGGCTACCCCCGTGAAGTCTCCTCCAACCCCTAAAGGGGTTTTGACCCACAGGTAGAGAATTGCTGATTTACAGGATCCTAGGGGTATACATACATCCTTTAAATGGTACCCACCACATACAGCTAAGCCAAGTAATTATTTAAATAAACTACTTTGAAACTAATCTATAGTAGTGATGTTATTACTAAAGGCTTGAAGAATCTTACCATCAAGCCTGCCATCCGTCCTCATGGAAGGAGAGAACCGACTCCTGGAAGCTGTACTCTGACCCCGTATACACTGATGTACCCCTCTCCCCATGAACATGTGATTTAAGAGGAAGTCAAGGTCTGGAGAGTTGGCTCAATGGTAAGAGCTCTTCCAGAGGTCCTGAGTTCAATTTCCAGCAACCATATTGTGGCTCACAACATCTGTAATGAGGTCTGGTGCCCTCTTCTGGCCTATATGTCGATCTGCAGACAGAACACTGCATACATAATAAATAAAATCCTAAAAATAAAATTAAAAAGAAACGGTCAGGCCTATCAGGTCTTTTCTCCCAGAACTCTGAGATGAGTGCAAGATTAAAGCCAACCTAGGCTGCAAGGCAAGACTGCATTTGTGTGTAGGCCAGAAGCAGGCCTTAGTCTTCTTGAGGCTAGAATTTAGAGGCAGTTGGGAGCCATGTGCTGTGGGTTAAGACAGTCCCCCTGAACCTGATGCTTATTTGAGGTTTGCTAACCAGCCAGCGCCAATCTACCTGTCTCCCCTGCATTTAGATAAACAACCCACAGCTTTGGTCCTGGCATTTTTATGCGGTTGTTGGGGACTGGACTCAGACCCATGTGATTGCACTGTGTTCTGTTCACAGTGTGTTCTACACTTGGTCACAAATGCATTTATTAACCCTGTAGCCACCAAGGGTACTGAACAAAGGCCAAATAGTAAGATCATCAAATCAGCTGTTCAGGAAACCTTAGCCATGCTGGAGTTCTGTGCAGTGCAGAGTGGAGTGCTCTCCGCACAGCCGATACTTTCTTTTGCCTTCACTTCTCTAGTGCTGGGATTACAGGTGTATCCCACACCGTTTATGTGGCAGCAGGCTTAGAACAGAGGGGGCTTTGTGCACACATGCAAACTGTTCATTTTTGTCAACTGGACAGTAAACTATCGTCACCTGGGAGAGGAAACCCCAACTGAGGAATTGCCTAGATCAGACTGGCCTGTGGGGATTTTGTGGGATTGTGTTTTTAGTGGGGGAGGACTAGCTGACTTAGAAGGGTCCAGTCCACTGTAGGGCAGCAGCTGGTCCTGGGCAGACAAGGAACTCTCCAGGTACTCACTCAGCATGGAGAACAGCAGAGCTACCACCATAGCAGTGGCGAGGGGAGGAGCCAACATACAAATTTTTAAAAGTTCAATATAGTGCAATGCAAATAATACAAGACCTTGTCTCAAAAAGAATAAATTGAATTTTAAAATCATTATTTATGGGCTGGAGAGATGGCTCAGAGGTTAAGAGCATTGCCTGCTCTTCCAAAGGTCCTGAGTTCAATTCCCAGCAACCACATGGTGGCTCACAACCCTCTGTAATGAGGTCTGGTGCCCTCTTCTGGCCTGCAGGCATACACACAGACAGAATATTGTATACATAATAAATAAATAAATATTTTTTTAAAAAAAATCATTATTTATGATGAGATTCTCAGGTGCCAGGTTTCTTTTCTATCTGACAAATACTTTTTCTGAGTATTGTATTTTCTTACACTCTGAAATTTTGCTTAGTTTTTCATTTTTTGAGACAGAGTGTCTCTATGTAGACCAGGATGGCCTCCAACTCACAGAGATACCCATGTATTTGCCTCCTAAATTTTGGGATTAAAAGTATTCACCCCTCAAGCCCTGGCCTAAAATTTTTTAAAACAATAAAAGTTTTCTATCTTTTTCTTAAGTCTACTGCTAACATAAGAGTTATTCTGCTTGTTTGGGCCAAGAAAACACAAAGTCGTTCAGAAAATTAACAGCAAACCATTCCGCAAGCCAAGCCTGCAGATATCAGACTATTCTGCTTCTTATGATTATTCGTACAAGCCACGCCTACTCCCTCCCCCATCCGGGGAGGTTTATTAAGAAAAATCCTCTCCCCAAAACAAACAAATTAAATAGATCAGGCCAGGCTTGGTTGCAGGCGCCTTTAATTCCCCTATTCAGGGAGCAGAGGCAGGTACTGTCTCAGTGAGTTCAAGGCCAGCCTACACAGGGAGTTCTAATCCAGCTAGAAGTATAGAGACCTTGTCTAAAAAAACAAAAAGAAATAGAGCAGGAAGTTGGTGAGGTGACTCAGTGATCGACGGTGTTTGCAGCCAAGCCTGACAACCTCGGTTCATCCCCCGGGACCCACATGGTGGAAGGAGAGACCTGACTCTAGCAATTGTCCTTTGGTCTCCATAAGGGCATACAGAACACAGTAATTTAATTTATTTTAAAATTATTTATATTTATTTATTTGTTTGTTTTCAATTTATTTATTTGGTTTTTCGAGGAAGGGTTTCTCTGTAGGCTTGTAACCTGTCCTGGAACAAGCTCTTGTCACCAGGCTGACCTCGAACTCACAGAGATCCACCGCCTCTGCCTTCTGAGTGCTGGGATCATAGGCGTGGGCCACCACCGCCTGGCCCTGCCTGCTATGTTCTTAAAACTGTGTTTCCTGGTTGTCTCCGGAAAAATCCAAAGGCCCCGTAATCCAAGGTCATGGCTCAAGGGAGCCCTTCCTTATTCCTTAGAATGTTTCTGAGTAGGTGCTCAAAATGAAGACAGGACAGTGAGATAGGGGTAATGGCACTGTGTGCCACACCAGCATACCAACCTGAGTTTGATTTCTCGGACCCACGTAAAGGAGAGAGAGAAAAATCCACGAAACTGGCCTCTGAGCCACATAGGTGCATTCATATGTACACAGTAATGATTTCTGTCAACTTGACAGTACACTATTGTCACCGCGATAGGAAACCCCAACTGCGGGATTGCCTAGATCAGATGGGCCTTGCTGGGCGGTGGTGGCGCACGCCTTTAATCCCACCTCTCCGGAGGCAGAGGCAGGCAGATCTCTGTGAGTTCCAGGGCAGCCTAGTCTACAAGAGCTAGTTCCAGGACAGGCTCCAAAGCTATGGAGAATCCCTGTCTCGACAAAACAAAAAACAAAAAAAGGTTGGCCTCTGGGGATTTTGTGGGATTTTTTGGTAATTTTTTTTTTAATGTGGGGAGGCTCATTGATTTAGAGGGACCCAGTCCACTGTACACAGTACCATTCCTAGGCAGCAGCTGGTCCTGGCTGTTTTAAATTCACTTACCCCAAGTTGCTTTCAGTCACAAGATAACACAGAAAGGAGAAGCAAAGCAGACACCAGGCAAGCACTCTACCAAGAGCTACACCTCCAGCCCTGAGGCAGCTCTTAAACCTAATATTTATGAATAGTGGGAGCTATGGAGATAGCTCAGCCACAAAGTGCTCTTGTGAGGAAATGAATTTGGTTCATGGAGACTCTATTAAAAAAGAAGTCAGGCCTGACAGACCATGCTTATAAAACCAGCCGTGGAGAGGCAGATTCTGAGAGCTTGCAGCCACACCCACATGTCAAGTTCCAGCTCAATAAGGGATTCTGCTTCAAAGAGTAAGGGACTGTGCGATGGATGGAGATAGAAAGTGAAGGACTCTAAATGCATTTCTAAGCCCCCTCAACCCTAAGACATTTTTCTAAAACCTTACACTCACTCTCTCTTGGAAATGGGACAGTCGCCCCCCCCCCCCACATGCTGGACTGCTCATCCTTCTGTGTCCTTGTGAATAATCAATAAGGGATTCTTTCTCAAAGAGTAAGGGACTGTGGCAATGGATGGTGATAGAGAGAAAGTAAAAGACTCTAAATGCATTTCTAAGCCCCCTCAACCCTAAGACATTTTTCTAAAACCTTACACTCATTCTCTCTTGGAAACGGGACAGTCGCCCCCACACATACATGCTGGACTGCTCATCCTTCTGTGTCCTTGTGAATAATCTTCAAACATAACTCCATTCTGGGAATTGAGGCAAAGACAACCCACAGATGTCACCTCAGTTCCTGATGTATTGATTGAGTCACTGGAACAAGGTCAGGAAGACCACAGATGCTATCTTATCTCACCCGATCACACAGCTATTCTCCGGCCCTGGAATAGAACAATCACTGCTAGTAACCCTTTGAATAAGCCAATCCAATAAGTTGGAAAACAACCTGCAGGTTCCCCCCCCCCTTTGTCTGTGACTTTTTGCTTTAAAAGATGGGCTGTAACAGCTATCAGATGTCCTTCATAATCTGAACCTGCAGGTCCCTACCATGTCAGAATAAAAATCCTCCTGCTTTTGCATCCGTTGTGGTTGTGTGAGTGGTGTCTGGAGCAACTCCTCCCTGATGTTTGGACTTCTAGTCCAACAAAAGTCCCTCATTAGAGCAACAGACTGAGCTCCCAAGGTCCAATTGAAGAGCAGAAGGAGGGAGAAGATGAGCAAGGAAATCTGGACCGCGAGCGTTTGGTCCACTCACTGAGGCAGTGTGACTGTTCTAATGGGAGCTCACCAAATCCAGCTGGACCGGGCATGAATGAGCATGCGACCAAACCAGACTCTCTGAATGTGGTAGAAATGGGGGGGTGGATGTTGAGAAGTCATTGATAAAGAACCTTCATCTGGCGATGTATGAAGATAGATACAGAGACCCACATTGGAGCACTGGACTGAGCTCCCAAGGGCCAGATGAAGAGCAGAAGGAGGGAGAACATGAGCAAGGAAGTCAGACCATAAGGCTTATTACTATTCATATGTTAAGTAATATAAGGAATACTGTGTATATTTCCTTTGCTACCCCTTTTAAGACAGTTCTCCTGTACTACTGAACTGGCATCAAATGTGCTCTGGAACCGGCCTTGAAATTCTGAACCTCCTGCCTCTACCTCCCGAGAGTAGCATGGAAAACACACCTGGCTCTTTTTTAAGTTATTAATTTTGAAGACAGATCTCACGTGACCCATGCCTGCCCAACTGAGGGAGGCCTTGTTTTGTTTGTCTGTTTGAGATACGCTTGCTATGTAGCTCAGGCTAACCTTGAATACATGGCCCACATTTTTCTTAGCGTCTCTACTGCTGGGATTATGAATAGTGCCCCTATAACTGGCTAATTGTGTGTACTGGCTAGTCGTATATCAACCTGATACACAAAGCACAGTTATCTGAAAGGAGGGAACCTTATAGAGAAGAAACCTCTATAAGATCCAGCTGTAAGGCATTTTCTTAACTAGTTATTGATGGGGGTGGGTCTGTAAGACTTTAAGACAATCCTGAAGCCATTTTGACAATTCTGAATCCTCTCAGCCTCAGTGCCATAGTGCTTCCCCTCCTCCCCTGGGAACCAAGGACCTAACAGCTACACATGCACGTACTCAGTTCCTGAACAATTACCCATATACGTATGTTTTGGTTCGGTCCCCTGGGAAACGGGGTCAAAATGACCTCTTACCTCACCTGATCTGGCAACAGCTCGCCAGTCAATTATTGGTAATAGCCCTTTAAATAAGTCAATCAGAATAGTCAAAGAACAACCCCCCTTGCTTCTGTGGCCCCTTTAAAAATAGCCTGTGCCTTCTATTTGGGGTCCCTCAGCTTCCCAAATGCTGGGGGACCCTGTCATGACAGAATTAATAAAATCCTCATGCTTTTGCATCGGCTGTGGTGTGTGAGATGGTCTCTGGGGGCGACTCCTCCTCGGTGTTTGGATGCTGGAGTCCAACAGGTCCAGCCCATTGTGGGTGGCTCCATCCATGGGCTGGTGGTCCTGGGTTCTATAAGAAAGGAGGTTGGGTAAGCCATAAGGAGCAAACCAGTACGCAGCACTCCTCCATGGCCTCGTCCTCAGCTTCTACCTCCAGTTTCCTGTCCTGCTCGAGGTCCTTCCCGTCCTGGCTTCTTTTCATGATGAACAAAGCAATGTGGAAACATAAGCTGAAAACCCATTCTGCCCCAACTTGGTTTTTGCTCCTGGCATTTCGCTGAAAGCAATGGAAACCCTAACATTGTGTTACTGAAAACAAACCCCAAAACTTTTCTCTTCCCTCTTGAAAAATGTTTGAGCTGGGTGTGGTGGAACACAGATATTATTTCAGCACTCCAGAGGCTGAGGCAGGAAAATCTGAAGTCTGAGATCAGCCTGGGTTTCTTTCTTTCTCTTCTCTTTTTCTCTCTCTCACTCTCTCTTCTCTCTCTCTTCTCTGTTTCTTCTCTTTGTCTCTCTTTCTCTTCCTCTGTCCTTCCTGTCTGTGAGGATTCAGAGAGAAGGACTGTGCTGAGAACTGAGCTGGAGGCCATTCACATTCTATTCTGGCAAAGAATCTGGTTCTTGCTTTTGACCGTATCCTGAAAGCTGAAGTGAGAATGAATTTAAAAATCAGTGGGCTAACGGTCAGCAGTGGGAGCACACGCCTTTAATCCCAGCACTCAGGAAGCAGAGGCAGGTGATATCGATGAGTTTGAAGTCAGGCTGGTGTATAATTTCAATTCCAGGACAGCCAAGGCTGTGCAGAGAAACCCAGGCTCCCTAGGGACTATCTTTGCAGAGGATCTGTGTGTATCCTTTGTGGCTGAACGTGAGAAAAGAGCTTCTCAGTCAGCCATTTTCCAGCATGGTACCCCGATGTCTGTGTTCTCAGATACTCTCATATGGAATTGAAATTATAGACCAGGCTGGCCTCGAACTCACAGAGATACACCTGCCTCTGCCTCCTCAGTGCTGGTATTAAAGGCATGTGCTACCACGCACATCTTAGACATACAAATTTTATTTATTTACTTATTTATTTTTTACAAAAAAATATGTGTTTATTTATAAAAATAAAATGGAAAGAACTGGCAAAGAACAAGCCCTGGGATAAAGAAGTCGCTGTCAGTCAGTCAACAGACAACATGGACACAGCCATGGGTAGGTGCCTAGTCCAAAGGTCAGAACTGACCGCGAGTTGCTGGTCTGTGTCTAGCAAGACAAGCATTAGAGCTGGATGTCGGGCTGTCCTGTGCCACCACCACCACAGTACCGCACAGCCTCAGAGAAGCTACATGTCCTCCACACTCCACTTGTAGGCAAGCTCTTCCACAGCCTTCTTGCTGGCGAGCCTGGCAAAGCGCTTCTGTTCGAAGCCATTGGATCTGTCCACTCCATCCCAGCGGTAGCCAGGCCAGATACTGAATCTATTGGGAGGAGGGGCAGGACCATTATAGCGAGGCCTGGCTTTCTTGTGCTTGTTCTCCTCAGCCTTATTCTTCTTAATGAAGTTGGCCATCGGGTCCCCCTCTCTTTCTTGTTCTCTCAGCATCTGATCCAGATCTTCATCATCGATATAGCGGGCCAGAGGCTTCTGCATCTCCTTCATGGCATCTTCTACATTCTGCTGCTGTTGCCGGCTCTGAGCAAGCCCTTTGCCCCACTGGGCATAGAGCTCATCTCGTTCTGAGTCCTCTGCTTTTCTCCTCTGCTCCAGGCGTTCCAGCTTCAAATTTGTCTTCAGACCAGACTTGTCTCGAAATACAGTTTCAGCGAATTCAAACTGAGCTGCAAGGGCTGTGGTGTCTCGGTCCTGTTTCTGGAGTTCCTGCTGCTCCCGCTGGACATCGGGCACCAGCCCAGTTTTTACTCCAGAATACATGCGTGCAGTCTTCCTCCCGGGACGGGGACTCCTTCGAGGAGGAGAGAGATCCGAATCAGAAGTTTTGGTCCTCTGTCTTCTCTGGGGTGGAGAGAGGTCAGAGTCAGAGCTCGGGCGCTTCTGTCTCTTCCGTGGCAGTGACAGATCTGAGTCAGAATCCTGGTGTCCTGGATTTTGTTTTTGCCATGGAGGACAAAGGTCTGAATCAGAGGCTTTTTGGCAGACACCTTGAGGATCAAGCTGCCATTTCTGCTGAGAAAGGTCATCTGAGTCCTGCCCACACTTGCTGACCTTGGAGAGTGACAAGTGAAAGGGTCCCAGCCCCCTCTGAAGTACAGTCTTGCTAGAGGACGCAGCTTTACTACTCTTAGTTCTGGGCAGCTCCAAATCCGGGGAGTCATGACGGGCCCTCCTGAGAGGCTGTGGGTCTGAAGGGTCAAAAGTCCTCCTGTGTGTGGCTGTGTCAGGGGAGTGGTTATGGACCCCTCTGGGGGGAGAGACACCCGAGACCCTTCTAGGAGGAGATGTGTCGGAGTCACGACGGAATCTCCTTGGGGGAAAGGGATCTGGGGTGTCATGACGGGCCCTCCTGGGAGGAGATGGATCTGGGGTGTCATGACGGGCCCTCCTGGGAGGAGAGGGATCTGGGGTGTCATGACGGGCCATCCTGGGAGGAGAGGGATCTGGGGTGTCATGACGGGCCCTCCTGGGAGAAGATGGATCTGGGGTGTCATGACGGGACCTCCTAGGAGAAGATGGATCTTGTTCATCATGATGGAAATGTCCATCTCCACTGTGGTCTTCCAGGAGCTTCCATTTGGCACTGGAGCGGAAGGCCTCCATCTGCTTTACCTTGTCTGGACGCTCATCCACAAACTCAGCCACCACAGGCAAATCTCCATCTTCTTTTTCCTCCTTTTCCGGCTTAGCAGTAGAGATAGCTGCCCAGCCCACATCATCATCAACGATCCGCAATCCCTTGCCAGTGGTGCCTCCCAGCTTTGGTCCTTTTTTGTACCTCTTCCGACGGGACTTTAAACCTCCTTCCTGGCCGGCATCTGCCCCAGACAAGTAGCGCTTCAGATATTCAGCCTTGGAGAGCGGTGGAGCTGCCACCATGACAGCAACGAGGGAGAGGCTGACCTACAAATTTTTAAAAGTTCAATATAGTACAATGCAAATAATACAAGACACTGTCTCAAAAAGAATAAATTTAATTTTAAAATAAAATCATTATTTATGATGAGATTCTCATGTTTAAAGTTTCTTTGGTATTTGACAAATACTTTTTCTGAGTATTGTATTTTCTTACACTCCACAATTTTGCTTTGCTTTTTATTTTTTGAGTCAGGGTCTCCTGGTCAATGAAGACCTGGATGCCTTCCAACTCACAGAGATACATCTGTCTTGGCCTCCTAAATATTAGGATTAAAGATGTTCACCCCTCAAGCCCTGGCTTAAAACTTTTCTAAATGAAAATTTTCAGTCTTTTTCTTAAGTCTGTTGCTAACATAAGAGTTATTTGGCATGTGTAAGCCAAGAAAACACAAAGTCGTCCGGCGAGTAAACAGCAAACTAGTATGTAGAGAGCTGTGTGGAGTCACACCTGATGGCTATGTGTAGAGAGCTGCATGGAGCCGCACCTGATGGTGCTGGCTCCCGCCCTCCGCGATCCCGAAAGCGAGTGCTGTGATAATCAACTCCTAATATCAACTAGGCCTGACTTATGCTATTATCATGCAATGACTGTCAGCTGCTTGCGTATGCGGGGACCTATGGGCAGTGCCCACCTGGCAATCCAGGGTTGGTAGCCCATGCCTACTTAAGGGCTGGGAGAGGTTTGCCCTGGGAGAGAGGAAAAGAGAGAGAGGAGGAGAGAGAGGTAGAGAGTGAGTGAGAGAGATTTTACAATTGTCAAAAGGTCCTGAGTAAAACTGCAGCAGGAAGAGCTCCGGTGTCGCGTGTCATTCCTTGCTGGACGAGGGTGGCCGCGACATCAATACGCAAGCCAAGCCTGCAGATTCGCAGACTTTCTGCTGTTCCACTCCAAAGAATATTTTTATCCTACACTAATGTCGCAAAAGCACTGTGGGAACTTTTAAAAGAGTTTAATTACACAAGTCATGGGTTTAAAGTAGAAAGAATGTATAGGAAACATTTAGTTTATTTAAGAAAAAAGAAAGGCTGGAGGTGGTGGCACACACCTTTAATCCCAGCACTCGGGAGGCAGAGGCAGGCAGATCTCTGTGAATTTGATGCTTGCCTGGGCAACAAAGTGAGTTCTAGGATAGCTAGGACTGTTACAAAGAGAAATACTGACTCAAAAACCAAAGAATAAAAAGAAAAAGAAAAAAGGTTTTGAGTTTTGTCTGTTTGTTTTTTAAGATAACTCAATTTCAGAGAAACTGAGAAGCCTGCTGTAACCATACAGGCTGGGCTGCTAAGGATGAGGAGGTGTAGAGAATCTGGAGTAAGTCTCAATAAGATGTAGCACAATTAATAAAAACACAGACACAAATATTGGGGTCCAACATGACCACCAGAAAAGCAAAGCAGCTAGCCACTACCACATACCTGTCAGTCCTAGAAGAGCAATCCTGCCTCCAGACTCCTCAGAATGAGACTGGCTGAGAGCTGTCTCCCTCCTGTCTTATATTCCTCTCTAGGGTGGGGATTAAGGGCGTGTACCACTACTGATTGGTTTCTATGGCAAACGAGTCTAGCTACTTGGATTAAAGGTGTGTGATGCCACTGTCTGGTCAGTGAGGCTACCAGGGTGATTGTTTTACACTCTGATCTTTAGGCAAGCTTGATTTACTAAAATATAAATGAAATATCAATACACTAAGCAGTCTGACAGTGTGACTGCTTAGATCTGGTGCCCACCAGGGTACCACACGCTCCTCTGCGATCTCATCAATACTGCCTCAGACCAGCATCTGAACCCATTCTACTCACCACAACGGGGAAATCATTGCTTTCCAAGTTCACCTGAACATGGACTCAAACATGTATCTATAAAGTCAGAAATCAGAGGCAGAGGTCACAGGAAGCAGTGAGGTGAGAAGGAAATGTCCAGCAGAATCCATCTCATGTGGGTGAAGACACATAAAAAACACACCAGGTAGACCAAGTCACTTTATAAAGAAATCACTCCCACATCATTGCTCCTTATGGCTCACCCAACCTCCTTTCTTATAAAACCCAGGACCACCAGCCCATGGATGGAGCCACCCACAATGGGCTGGACCCACCCCCATCAATAATTAGTTAAGAAAATGCCTTACAGCTGGATCTTATGGAGGTTTCTTCTCAGTTAAGGTTCCCTCCTTTCAGATAACTGTGCTTTGTGTATCAGGTTGATATACGACTAGCCAGTACACACGATTAGCCAGTTATAGGGGCACTATTCATAATCCCAGCAGTAAAGAGGCTAAGAAAAATGTGGGCCATGTATTCAAGGTTAGCCTGAGCTACATAGCAAGCGTATCTCAAACAGACAAACAAAACAAGGCCTCCCTCAGTTGGGCAGGCATGGGCCACATGAGATCTGTCTTCAAAATTAATAATGTAAAAAAGAGCCAGGTGTGTTTTGCATGCATGCTAGGAATCTAAACTCTTAGGAGGTAGAGGCAGGAGGTTCAGAATTTCAAGGCCGGTTCCAGAGCACGTTTGATGCCAGTCCAATAGTACAGGAGAAGATGTTTTAAAAGGGGTAGCAAAGGAAATATACACAGTGTTCCTTATATTACTTAACATAGTAATAAGCCTTATGGTCTTCAAAGAATTCAAGTTCAAATCCTTGCTCCCTAAATGTAGTTATATGAACCAAAATATATTTAACCTTGTTACATCTCCAGTCCTCATCTGTAAAGTAGGAACAAAAACGGTGGCTATATTATACTATATACATAGCATATAGCCAATAGTTAACTTAAGTCATACGATTATTGATTAGAAAAACACTAAACATTCCATTCTTGTTACAACAATTGCCTATTTTCTACAGTGTTTATAGTGAATGTCTAGAAGCATGAGTCAGAAAGACACTGTGATGCTTAATTTTAATTGCCAAACTCGAATGGGTCATAAAATGCCCATAGCACCAGGGGAGCACACTTTTGGGTGTGTGTAAATCTTCCAGAGTGGGTTAACTGGTGGGCAGGAGCACTGACTGTCCCGGAATATAGGCGGTACTGACATGTGAACGAACAGCCTCGTGTTCCCGCCACCTTGGAACCACTGAGCTCCACGCCTTCCTGTGATGGTGGACAGTGTCCCCTCGAGCCTCAAGCCAAAATAGCCCTTCCTCCTTCAAGAGGCTTTAGTCAGGCACTTAATGAGAGCGTCTGGAAAGGAAATAATACAGGTATGGGAAAGTAGGAGCACTGCCATAATAAACTTGACCACACGCCTTCTGGACTGGTGTGTGCGAGGGGTGCTGAAGAGCCTGGAGCTATAGGGTGAGAGAAGCCATAGCCCTCTCTCTCTTGCTCTCTTACAGAGATCCACTTGTCTCTGCCTCCCACGTGCTGGAATTAAAGGCATACACCACCGCCTGGCGCTCTCTTTCTTATTTTTCTCACTTTCTCTTTCACACTCCTACCACCATGTAAAAAAAAAAAAAAAAAAAAAAAAAAAAGAGGTGGGATTTGCCCCAGTGGTGGTGGCCTACGCCTTTAATCCCAGCACTCTGGAGGCAGAGGCTGTCGAATCTCTGTGAGTTCGAGGCCAGACTGGTCTACAAAGCTAGATCCAGGACAGATAGGACTGACAAACAGAGAAACCCTGTCTGGAAAAACTAAAAAAAAAAAAAAATAAGAAAGAAATGGGATTCAGGTGTCAGCAGGTGCCATTATTCCCTCTGCTGAGCCTATCACCGGCCTTTGTGTTTGGTAAGGTTGGGTGCTTATTCATGCCTTTACTCCCTTTTATAGATAGTAAAAATTTGTCAGAAAGCCAGGTGTGGTGGCGCAAGCCTTTAATCCCAGCACTAGGGAGGCAGAGACAGGTTTCTGAATTCAAGGCCAGCCTGGTGTGTGGAGCAAGTACCAGGACAGCCAGGGCTACACAGAGAAACCCTTTCTTGAAACAAACAAAAAACACAAGAACCAAACCAAACAACGTTAAAAGAGACGGAGGAACTGAAGAGAAGAGTCAATAGTTAGAACACTTACTGCTCTTACAGAGGACCCCACCTTGACTCGTCACACCCTGGGATTGCAGCACCCAACTGCCTGTAACTCTGACTCCAGGGGAATTCATGCCTACATTCATGTGCACAGACACATGCACATACAACTTCACACATGGACATGTACACTCTACACCTTCACCAAGGTACATACATGTCATTCATACATATGTAGTAATAATTAAAATGTAGTTATTTAGTGGCTGGTCATGAGAACAGAATCCAAGCTTGGGTCTTTTCCTTTCTCAGAATTTCTAAAATGTATTAATGGAGTCCTTACTCCCATGGAGAGGACTGTACGTTCTCCCATTCATGTTAGCTGCCTGGTGATTAATGCTACTTTAGCATATAAGAGGGTCTCAAAACTAAATATGTTTCCTATACATTCTTTTCTACTTTAGACCTATGACCTGTGTAAGTTAAACTCTTTTAAAAGTTCCCGTAGTGCTTTTGCGACGTTAGTGTGGGATAGAAATACTCTTTGGTCCGAAATCTGGAGTGGACCAGCAGAATAGTCTGAGAATCTGCAGGCTTGACTTGCGTATTGGATTGCTGTTTATTCGCTGGACAGCCTTGTGTTTTCTTGGCCCACACATGCCAATTAACTCTTATGTTAGCAATAGACTTAAGAAAAAGAAAAAATATTGAAAACTTTTATTTTTAAAAAAAGTTTTAATCCAGAGATTGAGGGGTGAATACTTTTGATCCCAATGTTTAGGAGGTAAAGACAGGAGTATCTCTGTGACTTGGAGGGCATCTTGGTCTACATAGAGACACCCTGTCCCAAAAATGAAAAACAAAACAAAATTTTAGAGTGTAGGAAAATACAATACTGAGAAAAAGTACCTGTCAGATACCAAAGAAACCTGGCACCTGAGAATCTCATCATAAATAATGATTTTAAAATTCAATTTATTCTTTTAGAGACAGGGTCTTGTATTATTTGCATGGCACTATAGTGAACTTTAAAAAATTTGTACAGGTGCCCCTCCCCTTGCCACTGCCATGGTGGCAGCTCTGCTGTTCTCCAAGGCTGAGTGAGTACCTGAAGAGTTACTTGTCTGCCCAGGACCAGCTGCTGCCGTACAGTGGACTGGACCCTTCTAAGTCGATTTGCCTCCCCCCCCCCCACAAAAAAAAATCCCACAAAATCCCCACAAGCCAGTCTGATCTAGGCAATTCCTCAGTTGGGGTTTCCTTTCCCAGGTGACAATGGTTTACTGTCAAGTTGACAGAAATGAACAGTTTGCATGGTGTGCACAAAGCCCCTCTGTTCTAAGCCTGCTGCCACATAAACTGTGTGGGATACACCTGTAATCCCAGCACTAGAGAAGTGAAGGCAAAAGAAAGCATCGACTGTGTGGAGAGAACTCCACTCTGCACTGTCCAGAACTCCAACATGGCTAAGATTTCCTGAACAGCTGATTTGATGATCTTACTATTTGGCTCTTGTTCAGTACCCTTGGTGGCTACAGGGTTAGTAAGCTCATTTGTGACCAAGTGTAGAACACACTGTGAACAGAACACAGTGCAATCACATGGGTCTGAGTCCAGTCCCCAACAACCACCTAAAAATGCCAGGACCAAAGGTGTGGGTTTGTTATCTAAATGCAGGGGAGACAGGTAGATCGCTGGTTAGCAAACCTCAAATAAGCATCAGGTTCAGGGAGACTGTCTCAACACACAGCACATGGCTCCCAACTACCTCTAAATTCCAGCCTCAAGAAGACTAAGACATGCTTCTGGCCTACACACAAATGCAGTCTTGCCTTGCAGCCTAGGTTGGCTTTAATCTTGCACTCATCTCAGAGTTCTGAGAGTAAAGAACTAATAGCCCTGACTATTAATTTTTAATTTTATTTTTAGGATTTTATTTATGTATGCAGTGTTCTGCCTGCAGATAGACATGCAGGCCAGAAGAGGGCACCAGACCTCATTACAGATGGTTGTGAGCCACCATATGGTTGCTGGGATTGGACTCAGGACCTCTGGAAGAGGTCTTACCAGTGCTCTTACCAATGAGCCAATTCTCCAGCCCTTGACCATTTCTCTTTTCTTCCTCTTAAATCACATGTTCATGGGGAGAGGGGTAGGTACATCAGTGTATATGGGGTCAGAGTACAGCTTCCAGGAGTCAGTTCTCTCCTTCCATGAGGACGGATGGCAGGATGGTAAAATTCTTTAAGACTTTAGTAATAACATTACTATTATAGGTTAGTTTCAAAGTAGTTTATTTAAATAATTACTTGGCTTAGCCCTATGTGATGGGTACCATTTAAAGGGTGTATACCCCTAGGATCCTCTAAATCAGCAATTCTCTGCCTGTGGATCAAAACCCCTTTAGGGGTTGGAGGAGACTTCACAGGGGTAGCCTAAGACCATTTTTGAAACATTTACATTATGATTCATAACAACAAAATCAGTTATTTCAATAACAATGAAACTGATTACATTGTTTGGGGTTACCACAACATGGGAACTGCATTAGGAAGATTGAGAACCACACCTCTAAATAGTATCTTGCAGTACTACACAAAAATATAACAGGCTTGAGTCCAATATTTGAAGGCAGCTGCTGATTTTGAGTCTGTCTTGAATGTGTTTGTCTTGACCAAAGTAAACAGAGTCTTGACTCTCTTTGACGAGCTTCAGGAAATAGTCAAAATAAATGTGTTTCTTTCACACATCTTTAATCCCAACACTCAGGAGGCAGAGGCAGGTGGATCTCCAAGTTGGAGGCTAGCCTGGTCTACAGAGTGAGTTCCAGGACAGCCATTGCCACGCCTAAAAACCTTGTTTTGAAAAACTAAAAAAAGTGCCTTTTCAAAACCCAAATTCTACCCCAAATAAATCTATCAAAGTAGGATTCCACAGGGGAAAGGTATCAAGGGCCCGGGGAGAGAGGTGGTGAGACACTGGGGCTAAGCCAGCTTCGTGCTCTGCTGGAATTCTGAGGCTTGGTAAGCGTGGAACTGGGACGTTCAGATGTAGTGCTAGGGTGTTCCGAGGGCGGGGCTAAGCCTAACAGGGCCAAACGTTGTGCAGGTGGGGTGGAAAAGTAGATCTTCTGCTCTTCTGAGTACCGTTCTGCAGGAGTCACGGCATCCCGGTAGGTCCAGTCACGCCAATGGAAATTGAAGCCTTCAAGCAGAGTGATGCGGCCAGCTCTTGTAGGCACACAATCAGGGGGCTTTCTGGGTGGCAAATTTGGCACTTCAATCCCTGGCAGCAACATTACCCCTCGGATAGCAAACCAGCCCCCAAATCGGGGGTGTATGCACACACCTGCTATGTGCTGGGGAGAAGGGAAAAGAAAGGCAGAGTTACAGAGGCCATTTTGACACTAAGTCCAGCTATCATTATTGCAAGCTTTTTTTTCCCTTCAATTTATTTTTATGTGCAAGCAGTACCTACAGAGGCCAGCAGAGGGTGAGCAGCCAGCCTTGTGGGTGATGAATGCCAGTCTGCAAGAGCAACAAATGGCCCTAAATTTTGGCTAATCTCGCCAGCTCCTATTTTTGCTCACTTACTTCCCACTCAGACCAAGTTGACCTTAAACTCACAGTGATCCCCCTGCCTCTGCCTCCCGAGTGCTAGGAGTGCCACCACCGCCTAGCTCTTTTCCTGGTTTTTAAGAAATTATTACTGTGCATATATGAATGTACCCATGTGGCTCAGAGGACAGTTTTATGGATTTGGCTCTCTTTCCTTTACATGGGTCCCAGGGGTCAAACTCAGGTTGGTATGCTGGTGTGGCACACAGTGCCTTTACCCCCACCTCACTGTCCTGTCTTCTCTTCACCACCTACTCAGAAACATTCTAAGGAATAAGGAAGGGCTCCCTTGAGCCCTGTCTTGGATTACTCTGCCCCTGGATTTTCCAGAGACAGCCAGGAAACACAAAGTTTTAAGAACAAAGCAGGGAAGCTGGGCAGTGGAGGCAAAGGCTGGAGTTTTTTGTGAGTTTGAGGTCAACCTGGTCTACACACTTCTAGAATAGCCAGGTTATTTATCACACAGATAAATCCTCTCCTCAAAACAAACAAATAAAACAGATCCTGTCCGGCTTGGTTGCCTGTGCTTTAAATCCCAGTACTCCTAGGGCAAAAGTATCTCAAGGAGTTCAAGGCCAGCCTACACAGTGAGTTCTAAGACAGCCTCAAGTGCAAAGACCTTGTTGAAAAACAAAAATAGAGCAGGAAGAGGTGAGGTGACTCAATGAGGGAAGGTGTTTGCAGCCAAGCCTGACAACCTCGGTTCATCCCCAGGGACCCACATGGTGGAAGGAGAGACCTGACTCTAGCTGTTGTCCTTTGGTCTCCATAAGGGCATGCAGAACACAGTAAAAAAAAAAATTTAAGATTTAGTTAGTTAGTTAGTTGGTTTTTTTTTTTTTTTTTTTTTTTTTTTTTGAGACAGGGTTTCTCTGTAGTTTGGAGCCTGTCCTAGAACTCACTTTGTCTACCAGGCTGGCCTCAAACTCACAGAGATCTCCCTGCATCTGTCTCCCTAGTGCTGGGATTAAAGGCGTGTGCCCCCAATTGCCCGACTTATTTTTTTTAATGTATACAGTGTTCTGCTTCCATGTATGCCTGCATGCTAGAAGAGGGCACCAGATCTCATTAGGGATAGTTGTGAGCCACCATACAGTTGCTGGGAATTGAACTCAGAACCTCTGGAAGAGCAGCAGTCAGTGCTCTTAACTGATAAACCATTTCTCCAGAGAGATTTTTTTGTTTTGTTTTGTTATGAAACAAACTCTCTCTGTAGCTTTGGTGCCTGTCCTGGAAGTAGCCCTTGTACAACAGGCTAGCCTCGAACTCACAGAGATCTTCCTGCCTCTGCCTCCCGAGTCCTGGGATTAAAGGCGTGCGCCACCACCACCCGGCTACAAGAAAGATTATTAAAATATTAAAAGGCCCAGGTTTTTGAACTGTGATGTCCTCAGGTAAACAAGAAAGCAGGTGGCCAATTTGTCAGGACCACAGATACTTTGTCCTGGGTTATGTATCAACGTCAGGAAAGGAAGGTGATGTAATGTGGAACCTCACAGGGATACTTGGGAGGGGCTTTTACTAATTTTCTCTAAGTCCCCACTCATTCATTCACATGTATTCTCTAACCTTGGTCCCCCATGGGTCAGCATCCACATCTTGTCTTTGGTAGTAGTAAGCAGCCCCGGCCACATGGGCTGCAGTCTGGGCTAGAATCTTAGGGCGCCGGTTGGGGTGGACCTCATAGTCAGCAATGACTTCTATTTGCAGTTCTGGAAACTTCTGGAACAGAATAAGGGGCTCCTGTTAGCATGATGGGAGTCACGACTGTTCCACGAAGGCCTAAGATGTGTATGGTATTAACATGGTCCTGTCTCATAAGCCCATGGTTTGGTTTTTTGAGACAGGGTCAGAATGGCCTTGAACTTGCTATACATTGCAAAGATGATAATCTTGCCTTTACCTCCCTACCGCTGGGATTCTCCATTAAAAGTCATATTTCAAGGGAAAACATAACTTTAACCTAAGAAGCTAAGTGAAGGAAGCTGAAGTTCTCTGCCCTCTCAGAAAGGCCTGTGCAGGAAGGGAAATACAAAAGATCTTGCTCAGAAGCCTCTATTATCAGGAGTTATTGAGCCTTGTCTTGTACAAATCTAGGGTGGGTAGATACTAGAATTTATATGTACAAATTTATGTGTATATAAATGAGTAGAGGCTGGGAAATTCTATTCTGACCTCAAAAGGCTCAGAAGACAGCACAGAGCTTGTAAGCACAGAACAAAGCATAAAAGATGTAGGATTTACTCATATTCCAATTAGAGATTAAAATGAGCATGAGGTCACAAGTGTCTGTTAGTGTAGCACCCCCGCAACTGACTTCAGATGGGGAGTCTGCTAAAGGAAAGGGTGAAACCCGGGTATGAGAAGGCAGAACAGGAAGCAGTTACAGAATGTTACAGCTCCTAACTCTAAGTTTAGATCCCGCACTGAGCTTGATCAACAGGGAAGCAGAGGTGGGACTGGGAGTTGAAGGGAAGTTGAGTCTCACCTCAGTAACACTTCTCAGGTGGTAGGACACGCACTGATCCACAGGGTCTCTCAGCGGTTGGGGCTGGTAGCTCTTTAAGAAGGGTTTGAGGGCTTTGTCAAACATAGCAGGTGTGCTGAGTACCAGGAAGGCCAGGGTAGGTCCTGGGAAGGGCAAGTGGAAGGCTGGAGGCAGGAGTTCATTGTACCATCCCACCTGGAACACAGAAAATTCAGGTCTGGTTTGCAAGCAGCTTGGGCCTTAACCAGGCCCATATCTTGGCTTTGTATTCAAGAGCTCATACATTCTGCAAACATGTCCATTTCATTTATTCAAAGAATTCACTGATGCTATGTCATGTATGCATAGTAAACTTGTATGGGCAATCTGTCTGCAATTGGCAGGGACTTAGCCTAGGAAGGAATTTATGAACAAACTAGAATAAACAGAAAGTGACACTACACTTATAACCAGTCCCATGGCAGACCAGATTAGTATTCTGACATACGAAAGAAGCTGAACTCCAGCCTCGGGGGCTGGTGAGGAAACTGAAGGTTGATGTGGGGGATAGAGAATCTGTTGTCTGTTTGTGTATTTAAGACAGGGTCTCGCTATGTATCTTTGCCAGGTAAAAATGCACTCAGTCCTGGTAGAAGGGGAGAAAGGAAGAAGGGAGGGGAGCAGAGAAAAATGTATAGCTCAATAAAAGCAATAAAAAAACATGCACTTGGCTCACTGGGCTGTGGTGGCATACACCTTTAATCCCAGCCCTGTGGGGGAAGGAGGTGGCAAAGAGGCAGGTGGATTTCTGAGTTAGAGGCCAGCCTGGTCTACAGAGTGAGTTCCAGGGCATCCAGGACTAAACAGGGAGACCCTGTATCTAAACACTAAAGAAAAAAAGAGAGAAGAAAACGAAAACAAAAAACAAAGAAAAGAAATAAATGTACTAAGCACGCTGGAGAAGAGCAGACTATCTGATCTGGTGGAAGGGAAGGGTCTGTATGAGGGAGAAAAGGTTTGAGAGATTCGTAGGAGTGAGGTTGTGCCTGGCCTTAAATGACAACTTAAAACAATGACTCCAATTTGGTGATAATGAGGAATCACTTAACTTAAAAGAGTAAAGTGGCCTGATAGTTTAGAAAGACCTGGTTTCAGTGTAGAGAATGGATTGGAGGCAAGATGGGAGCAAGGAGACTATGCTAATCCTATTGAGAGAACTGTTCTGGCATACAGGATAGGTTGTGGGGCTGAAAACTACCGAGTCTGGAAGATTCAGGGATAGTCACGGTGGCTGCTGGATGTAGAACTGGAAAAGTGAGTAAGTAGCAGGATCTGTTGACAGAACTACAGCTAACCGTTCAGTGCGTTAGTTCCCGTTACCCAGACTTCACACACACACACACACACACACACACACACACACACACACACTTTTCTTACTCTAGGATTTACACAATCCTCCTTCCTTTCAATCCATCTTTTCATCAGTTCTTTGTTCTGCTTGTTTTTGTGCTGATGCTTGAGATCAAAGCAGAGCCCTGCCGGTACTAACCCAGCATGCTATCACCGAGTTACAGCCTCAGCTCAGTTTCATTCTTTTTCCTCACCGAGCTACATCTTCCATAGGTTCGATTTCAATTTTTTCCCCTTCCTGTAAGTGCTTTTAAGCTAGCCTTAGCTTAGTTCTCTATAGTACCCTATTCTAAGCCTTGCTGTGGACAGCTCAAGGGAATGGGTGGGAAATGGGAAGTCTATAAGATAGGTCAAAGGACTCAGGATGACTTTAGTTTAGGTTTGTGTCCTAAGCATATCTTGTTCGCTCAGTACTGTGGGAGGAAAGTGTGGGATCAGGCGGGGCTGGGACGGGTGGAGAGGGACGAGAGTCACAGAGACTTCTGTACCAGGCGAGCGTGAGGAATTTCTAAGCTAGTCCTGTATTGATGGCTAGTAACACTATGAATTAGCCTTCTGTTGGCTGACGGAACAAACTAGTCAATTGTGTCTTGTTCGACATCAGGAATACTCTTCTCTCTTCATCTGACCTAATAGCCATGCCAACCTTCCAAACTTTGACCTCTCTCTCCTAACTCCTTTGGAAGCGTCCGGTGATTCCGGTTCCATAGGGGGACATTTTTCCCGTAAATTACGGAGATGAGAAGTTAGAAATCGTGGGTTGTATCCAATTCATTTGTTTGACAACATAAAGAGGTAAAAGGGTAAACATGAAGCCCCATTTCACACTACGACTCGGAAAACGGGTCGTTAGATGGCCGCGGTTGGAGGCTGGGTTGGATAAGAAGGGCTCACCGGGCCTCACGGTTTTGCCGCCAAGACCAGTCATAGTGCTGGTTGGTGCTAAGAACACAGGGAAGACAAACCAACCTGGAAGGGGTAAACCTCGAAGCCAAAAGGACATAAGGTGTCCTCAATCTTCTGCTTCAGTTCTGCGACATGCGGCTCCATACCGCACGCTGAACGCTGAGCTTGCTGGGAAATGGAGTCTCATAGTTAGTTTGAGTTTGTGCGCGTCAAGCCGGGCTGGACTACATTTCCCAGGAGGTAAAGGACCAGTAACGGATTCAATTGACTCTGCACGATGCATTTTGGTATAAATAGTTCCTTCGGTCCTCGGAGCCGAAATATAACAGAGTCTATAAGACTCCATGTCCCGACAAGCTTCACGGGTGTGTGTATGCGTGTATAAACGTACGGGGGGCGCTTCCAGGGAAACGTATTTCCGCCCTCTATTGCCTGTTGTCTCGGCAAGAAGCGGACTCAGTTTCCCGGGTGTCGCTGCGGCACCCGCTCTTAAATGTCATTCTCCGCCCACCTGAGTTTGAACTTGCGGCGGTAGTGGCGACTAACACAGACTTTGACGCAGTTCTAGCGTCCTTGATTTGGGGAGGTTGAAGTCAAGATTCGGCTCATTGTACCCTCATTTGATATTTGTATTTTAGAGTATTTTGCTTTTTTCCCACTTCCCCAAGAACGCGTTCCCTAGGTCCAGATTCGCGGTTTTGCTGTTACTACATCAATAGCCTTAGTATCCCCCTCCCACTTTCCTCTTTCCAAGTAACACTCTGGCTTTTCCTGGCCCGCACCGCGGATATCTTGGTGTGGGAAGAGTGAGCAGGAACGGAGTCCTCAGTGTCCCGGGATGAATAGGAGCCCTAGCTGGTCTGATCAGCTTCATGCAGTTCTCACTTCAACTGATGAAAATATGGCCCGGATTAAGGTGAGGAGGCACAGGAAGCTCTCCTCCCGCCCTCCCAGAGTTCACCCTGCCCTTTTGGGAGGCTAGGCTAGGGCATAGGCTAAAGGACACTGAGCGCTCACTGGTTTGTGGAACTGTTTTCTTTTGTAGCAGAGTTTGTATCCTCTTCGAGTTTCCTCCACAGGTAAGTGTTTTTCTTTCTCCCAGCCTTTTCTCTTTTCAAGGCCTTCTTCCAGTGCCTGCCTGTATCATCTACGATTCTGTACAAATTCCAGCTACTTCCTTTCTGGAACTCTAGTTTCCTACACAGACAGACCCTGTTCTTGTCCTTTCCTTATTCCTTCAATAGGGGACCTGGCTGACACCTGGATTTCCCCTCATCACTTGCCTCCTCAGCCAGAGGCTCAAGCTCCTCAGCCTTGGGCTCTAAAGACTCCCATTCATGGAGAGAGACTGAGCTGCACCGAATGTCACAGCTCATCATCTCTCTGGGATGAAGTCACTAAACTCCGATCCCAGCTTCAGTCTCAGGCTCAGGTGAGGTATTAGGTGTTGTGTGTGATGGCAATGTAAAAGAATAATATCAGGATTTGGGGAAATAACTTAGAAAGTAGTTCCTGGCTTTCTCTACTTGGGTAGGTGACTGAGGCTCTAAGGCAAGCTGTGCAGAATTTGTTGAAAGATCGGGAGCAGCAGATGAACAAGATCAGTGCTCTAGAAGGTATTGGGCCACTTCTTCTCTTCATGTATAGTATACAGAGGGTTTTTTTTTTAATTTTTTTTTTATTATGTATACACTATTCTGTCTGTGTGTATGCCTGAAGGCCAGAAGAGGGCACCAGACTCCATTACAGATGGTTGTGAGCCACCATATGGTTGCTGGGAATTGAACTCAGGACTTTTGGAAGAGCAGGCAATGCTCTTAACCTCTGAGCAATCTCTCCAGCCCCAGAGTTTTAAATTAAAACTGGAGTTTTGTGCGTGCTGAGCTGTGTTCTCCTGCTGATCTACGTATAACTTTTGGTTGGGAGGCTTAGCCTTTAGTGGTTGAGCTGTCTCTTCAGCACACACAGCTTTATATATGTACCCACAGTTTTGCTATGTAGCTTTTGTATGTGCGTATGTTTTGATTTTCAGCGCTCTTAGGGCAGTCTGCCTTCACCTGTCCCACTACAGCATCACTGAAATTGCTTCAGGAGGGCCCGAAAGGGAGAGCCCTTCTGGAGCAACGCCTGGAAGGGTTGAGAAAGGAACTACAGGGCCTTCGGAACCAGGTTCAAGAGCTAGTCCAAATCCAAATGAAAACGAGACCGGGAAAGTTCAGTAGTACCAGAGGCTTCCACAAAGAGCTGCAGACTGAGTAAGTGATGGGCAAGACTTTTCCATCCTTTCTTTCTTTAAGGTTTATTTCCTTGTGTTGCACACCTTTAATTCTAGTGCTCAGGAGTCAGAGAGTGGCAATTCTCTATGAGTTTGAGACCAGCCTGCTGTACATATTGAGTTGTAGGCCAACTAGGGCCACATAGTGAGACCTTGTCTCAGAAAGTCAGAAAGGACAAGGGAAAGCAATTATGTGTGTGTCTTACCTGCATGCATGTTTGTGAACAATTATGTGTGTGTCTTACCTGCATGCATGTTTGTGAACAATTATGTGTGTGTCTTACCTGCATGCATGTTTGTGAACAATTATGTGTGTGTCTTACCTGCATGCATGTTTGTGAACAATTATGTGTGTGTCTTACCTGTATGCATGTTTGTGAACAATTATGTGTGTATCTTACCTGCATGCATGTTTGTGCAGCACACGCATGTCTGTTGAATCCTCTGGAACTGGAGTTAAAGATGGTTTTGAGCCATCCATGTGGATGCTGGATTTTCTTTAAGAGGAACAAATTCTCATAACCACTGAGCCATCTTTTGAGGCTTCTGAACCCTTGGTATATCAGAAGTTTAGCTTCCTCAGTTTATTTTTCTGTGATGTTGAATATTGACCCTTGGCCTTGTTCATGGTAAGTAGACACCCTTGGCATTGGACTGTAATCTCCAGCCACTTTGGGTTTGTTATTTGATTCTAGAATGACACTGCTGTCACTCATGTAGGCACCAGCTTTTGTGGGAAGAGTCAGAGATTCTTCGGGAGGAACTGAAGTTGCTTCGAGACCAGCTGAGTAAGTCCCTTGTCCCTCTTTCTAGAATAGCTTCTTCTTCTTTTTTTTTCTAAAGATTTATTTATTTATTTATTTATTTATTTATTTATTATGTATACAGTGTTCTGTCTGTATATATGTCTGCAGGCCAGAAGAGGGCACCAGATCTCATTACAGATGGTTGTGAGCCATCATGTGCTTGCTGGGAATTGAACTCAGAACCTCTGGAAGCGCCGGGCGGTGGTGGCGCACGCCTTTAATCCCAGCACTTGGGAGGCAGAGGCAGGTGGATCTCTGTGAGTTCGAGACCAGCCTGGTCTACAAGAGCTAGTTCCAGGACAGGCTCCAAAACCACAGAGAAACCCTGTCTCGAAAAAAAAAAAAAAAAAAAAAGAACCTCTGGAAGAACAGCCAGTGCTCTTAACCTCTGAGTCATCTCTCCAGCCCCTGGAATATCTTCCAGTAACTGACCAGAGTCTACCTTTTTGAGTTGTTGAAAAGTCTGGCAAATTATTATTATTATTTTTTTAATTTTTTGAGACAGGGTCTCTGTATCGCCTTGACTATCCTAGAACTTACTGTGTGGACCAGCTGGCTTAGAACTCACAGAAACACACTGCCTCTGCCTCCCAAATGCTGGAATTAAAGGCATATGGCACCATCCCTGGCCAGGCAAATTATTTGTGTTTCTGTGATTTATATATAGTGTGATGCTGGGTATCACATACAGGGCTTTGTACTTGCTATGCATGTGCTTCACCACCAAGTTTCACCCCTGACCGTTGGCAATGTATTCTGGTTTTTGTTTCTCATGGTTTGAATTTAGTCTCTTCTCCTCAGCTTGGAATCTTTCCAGCCACTGGACCAGAACATGTTTGTCTGTTTCTTCTGCCAGTCCAGTTGCAAGGCAGTGAAGAAGAAGGAATGAAGTTGGAGAATTGGCCCTCATAGTCTGTCTCATTTTCAGGCCAGCATCAGGAGTTGTTGCTGAAACAGATGGCTGATGGGCGCCAGGTTCAGGCCCGCAGCTGGAAGGTAGGACAGGCTTAGACCAATCTCCACATATTTCTTCATGGAGTCCCCATCCTTCTTGTCTGTCCTGCTCTACAGAAAGATCTGGATATCTTCTCCCACCCCCGTCTCGATCCCCATCACCCTCCAATGCTATTCTCCCAGTCTTTGCTGTGAACTGACCTTGCCTGAGCGAAGGCTCTCACGTGCCAAGGAGGGGAGTTTGGGGAGGGAGATTCCGTTGGAAAGGGAGAGATTTAGTCCTCCTTCTGCATCATGGTCTGGCGGTCTGGCAGTCCTTGGAACACCTACAGAGTGACCCGAAGATCAAGGTTCAGACTTTGGAGGTCACCAGGACAGAGGCCCCTGATGCCCAGAAGGAGGAGCCCTACCTCCTCAGGTCAGAAGTTGTGTGTGCTGTGGCAGTAGAGGGGATTTGTGTCACAGGGGTCAAAGTTCAGCTATCCTAAATTTGGTCAGGATCTGAGTATCTGGGGTTGTATTCATAAGAGCGGCAATGGCAATGGATTTTGGCCAGGATTGGTTGGGGTGGTGGCTCTGAGTATCTGGGGTTGTATTCATAAGAACAACAGTGTACATGCTAACTTAGGCTGTCCTTGAACTCCTGATTGTTCTGCTTCTCCCTCCCAAGTGCAGGTGTTACAGGTATATGTTGCTAGACCCAGCTTTTGTTATTTAATTTTTATGTCTTTAGCTCACCTGTATTACTAAAATTCTTTTGTAATCTGTTTATTTAGTCTGCATATGTATAGGCATGTATGTACCATGAAGTACATGTGGAGGTCAGAAGACCAGTAGGAATCACTTCTACCATGTGGGTTTCAGGATCAACCTTAGGTTGCTAGTCTTGACAGAAGGCACATTTATTAGCTGAGCCATCCTGCTGCTCCCAATGTTAGTCATTCATCATTTGATTCAGAGCTGGGATATATCTAAGAGTGTGTGAGTGATAATGGGGGAAGCGAGGTGGGAGTCTGGAATCCTGACCTCAGAAAGGAAGACAGTTCTATGCTAGAAAAGTCCTAGATCCATCACTTTCTTTGCCTCTGATTGTTCCTCTAGGACCTCTGTTGATGCCCGGCAATCTAAGCTGCCTCTGGCCACCATCTTCGCCATGTCTCTTTCTTCATCTAGCTCTGAAGTCAGTCTTCCAGACTGTGACCGTAGCTGGGAACTTTTAAGGAAACTAGATAGGGGTAAGGACAGTCTGGGGGGGCTGCATCTGCATGGTGCATGAATGCAGCTGTCTGTTATTGGGCATAGTCCTTTTCTGTGTGAGTCCATCTGACCTTTTTATATATCACGGAGAGTTAAGCTACTTTATTACTATTATTATTTTTGTTTATTTTTTTTGTTTTTTTGGAAACAGGGTTTCTCTCTGTAGCTTTGGAGCCTGTCTTGGCACTCACTGTAGACCAGGCTGGCCTCAAACTCTCAGAGATCCACCTGCCTCTGCCTCCCAAGTGCTGGGATTAAAGATGTACACCACCACTGCCCGGCAAGCTACTTTGTTATTTAATATCTATTTAGTGAAAGACAAAGTATTTATATGATTTGAAGAGAAGCCAAAGTAGTTATTAAATTTTTATTTAAAGGCTAGGTTTTTCTTTGTAGCTCAGGTTTGCTATAGAGCCCAGCCTGCTCTTTAACTCAAAATCTTCTTGCCTCAAGTTCCTGAATGCTAGGATTACAGACAGGTACCACTACATTCTCCATTACATCACTTTTTGCAGTTGGGAGACAGAAACAGGTATTCAGTGAGAAGCACCTGTGCATGGGCACATACAAACCAGGCCTGCGCGTCCTTTCCAGGATGTCCAGGGCCTGGTTTTATGCACATCGCAGTCTCGCTAATAGTTGGTTTGTCATTTTACTTCCTCTTAGAACTTCAGAACACCCTTTCTAGCCTGGAACCCAGCAGCTCTCAGTTCCATGCCCACAGCCTTGGGCGAGAGGATCTGTTCCTTCAGGGCCCCAAGGTCTTGGGGAGTGACCTGTAAGGACTTGTAAGAAGGATGAGCTAGATGAAGCGTCCACCTGAGGCACTCTTCTCATTTCTTCTGGTATGTGCCCTCTTTCCCGAGGCATCTCCTTGTCCAGCCATTTCTGCTCCTCAGCTAATTTAAAATAAAGTGGCTTGGTCTCCCTGGTGTGTTTTCTACGTGTCGTCACCCACATGAGATGGATTCTGCTGGACATTTCCTTCTCACCTCACTGCTTCCTGTGACCTCTGCCTCTGATTTCTGACATTTATAGATACACGTTTGACTCCAAGTTCAGGTGAACTTGGAAAGCAATGATTTCCCCATTGTGGTGAGTAGAATGGGTTCAGATGCTGGTCTGAGGCAGTATTGATGAGATCGCAGAGGAGCGTGTGGTACCCTGGTGGGCACTAGATCTAGGCAGTCACACTGTCAGACTGCTTAGTGTAGTGATATTTCATTTTTTAGTAAATCAAGCTTGCCTGAAGATCACAGAGTAAAACAATCACTCTGATCAGCCTCACAGACCAGGCAGTGGCATTACACACCTTTAATCCAAGTAACCACACTAGTTTGTCATAGAAACCAAGTAATAGAGGTGAACGCCTTTAATCCCAGTCCTAGAGAGGAATATAAGACAGGAGGAGACAGCTCTCAGCCAGTCTCATTCTGAGGATTCCTGGAGGCAGAATCGCCCTATTTGGACTCTGGTAGAGGTAAGTGGTAGTGGCTGGCTGCTTTGCTTTTCTGGTCGTCTTGTTGAACCTCAATATCTGTGTCTGTGTTTTTATTAATTGTGCTACAGTTTATTGAGACTTACTCCAGATTCTCTATACCTCCTCATCCTTAGCAGCCCAGCCTGTATGGTTGCAGCAGGCTTCTCAGTTTCTGTGAAATTGAGTCATCTTCAAAAACAAACAGACAAACCCCAAACCTTTTTTTTTTCTTTTTGTTTTGTTTTTATTTTTAACAGCCCTAGCTGTCCTAGAACTTTGTAGACCAGGCTTGCCTTGAACTCACAGAAATCTGCCTTCCTATGCCTCTGGAGTGCTGAGATTAAAGGTGACATGGCCACTGCAGGACTTATTTATTTCTTTTGAGGTAAGATCTCTGTATGTAGCCCTGGCTGCCAGGGAACTTGCTATGTAGACCAGTCTGGCCTTGAATTCACAGAGATCTTTCTACCTCCGGCTTTCCTATTGCTAGGATTAAAGGTGTGTACTGCCACACCTAGCAAAAAGTAGTTTATTATAACTTTTATGAAGAAATATAAAATCTCATGATTCAAATTCTACTATTTTCATTTTTAAAAATTAATTTATGTGTATGGTTATTCTGCCTGCATGTATGTCTGTACACCATCTATATGTAGTGTCCGCAGGGACCAGAAGAAGGTATCAGATACTCTTGAACTGGAGTTAGACATTTTTTTCTCATTATCGATGGTTGTGAGCACCATGTGGTTGCTAAGAATTGAACTCAGGACCTCTGGAAGAGCAGTCAGTGCTCTTAACCTCTGAGCCATCTCTCTAGCCTCAAAACCCTGTCTTGAAAACGAAAAGAAGAAGAAGAGAGAAAAAAGAATGTAGGGTTTATTTGGGGATTACAGTTCCAGAGAGCAGAGAGGTTTGGAGTCCTTCACCATGATGGCAGGGAGCATGGCAGCAGCTGGCAGGCATGGCACTGAGCACATTGCATCCACAGACAGGAAGCAGAGAGAGTACACAGGGACTGGCAGATCTTTTGAAAGTTTAATGGCCACAGTGACACACGTTCTTTAACAAGGCCATACATACTAGTCCTTCCCAAGGAGCACCAATAATTGGAGATCAATATTCAATTTATGAGCCAATGGGGGCCCTTCTCATTCAAACTACCATAGTGACCTTTAACTTCCTGATCCTCCTGCCTCTACTGCCTAAATTCTAAGATTATAGGTATGTGCTGCCATACCCAGCCAGTTTGCTAGCTAGTTTGCTTGGTGTTTCCAACACCCCCACCTCATTGATGATAGGCAAGTGTTATACTACCAGGTTATACCCCTGGCCCATTTCTATTCGATTTTATTTAAAAAGAAAAAAGAAAAAGCCATGTGTTGTGGTGTATACCTGTAATCCCAGTACTAGAGAGGTGGAGACAGAGGATCTGGAGTTTGAGGGAAGACATTCCTGTCTCAAAATTAACAATAAAGACAACAAAACAAAAATGTCTGATGGCTGGTGTTTGTTCCTTAGTTTACTTGTCTACTGCTGTGATAAAGCACTACACCCAAAAGCATCCCAAGGAGGACAGGGTTTGTTTTACAGTTTGTAATGCACCATTCAGTCCTGAAGAGAAGTCAGGCCAGGGACCTGGAGGTAGGAATTGATGTGGAGAAGACAGTTTACTGGCTTGCTTAGCTGTTTTAGTTTTTCCAGATAAGGTTATCTTTGTGTAGTCCTGGCTGTCCTGAAACCAAGCTAGCTCACACACACACACACACACACACACACATAAAATCCAGTACCACCTGCCTGGGGTGGCACCACCCACAGTGGGCAGGGCCCTCCCACACCAATCACTAATCAAGAAAATGCCACCTCCAACTTGTCTACAGACCAATCTGATGGAGGCATTTTCTCAACTGGGGTTCTCATATGACCCTTGTTTGTGTCAAATTGAAAGAAAACTCACAGTTGCTGGGTGGTGGTGCACACACCTTTAATCCTAGCACTTGGGAGGCTGAGGGAGGCAGAGCTCTGTGAATTTGAAGCCAGCCTGGTCAGCAGAATGAGTTCCAGGACAGCCAAAGCTACAATGAGAAACTCTGTCTTGAAAAACCAAAACCAAAAAACAGAAAAGAAAAGGAAACTAAGAGTTTGAAAAATATATCTTTAGGCAGTGAAGGGCAGGCTTATTTTCTTCTATCCTGGATTCTATATTCCATAGGGTTCAAGATTTCCTAAGAACCAGCCTTGTTTTCATTTAGTATTTATTTATGCAAATAGGGACTCTGTAGCTTAGGCTGGCTCAGAACTCTGTGGTTCAGTCCTGCCTGGGTCCTGATTGCTGGGATTACAAGTGATGTACTGATTTCATACTTGACTTCAGACCCAATTTTATTTTATTTATTTACTTTTTTGGTGTATATATGACAGAATCCTGTGTTGTTAGGTTGACTTTGAACTCTTTTATATAGCCAAAGATGGCCTTGTTCCTCTTGTCTCCACCTCCCAGGTGTTGGAATTACAGGCATGTACTACCGTACCTGGCTTGTGTGTGTGTGAATGAGTGTGTACACTCACTCCAGTGTACGTGTTGGGATCAAAGGACGGCTCTGGTGTTGGTCATTGCCTCCCATCTCCAGTGGGAGTGCTGGGATTGCAGATGCTTCTTCATCTCGCATGGCAAATCCACGGTGTTATTTTCCCTCTCCCTTCTATTTAATATATATTTAGAGACCAGGTATCAAGCATCCCAGGCTGGCCTAGACTCCATATATAGCGGAGGATGACCTGCATTCCTGGTCTCCTGTGTCCACCTCCTGAATGCTGGGCTGATGGGAATGTGCCACCACACCTGAGCTTCATGCATATTAGCATTCTGCTAACTAGTCTGCATCCCTAGCCCCAAATTTAAAGATTTTGTTTAAACTTACTCTTCTTTCCCCTTCTCCCCCAAGACAGGGATTCTTGGTGTATCCCTGACTGTCCTTGAACTCACTCTTTAGTCTAGGCTGGCCTCGAACTCAGAGATCTGCCAGCGTCTGCCTCCTTAGTACTGGGATCGAATGAGTAGGCCATCATTGCTCCGATGTTTAGACCTGCTTTTAAAGAGCCTTCCCACCAGCTGGGCGATGGTGGCGCACACCTTTAATCCCAGCACTAGGGAGGCAGAGGCAGGCGGATCTCTGTGAGTTAGAGACCAGCCTGGTCTACAGAGCTAGTTCCAGGACAGGCTCCAAAGCCACAGAGAAACCCTGTCTTGAAAAACAAAAAAAAACAAAAAAAAAAAAAAGAGAGAGCCTTCCCACCAAGCCTTTCCTTGTCTTTCACTGGGCAGGTAATTCATCCGGCACGGTGGCATTGTTTAACTCTGATTGCTCCCACTAGTGTTTATCAACTGTTTTATAAGGGTGCCAAACCTTTCAACAGAAACGTGAGACAGTAACATCTGAACTGCCACCAGGTGGCAGCACATACTTTATGCCAGAATGATTCTGAACTGGATTGGCGCGACCTCCCTTAAGAGATGCTGTGAACTACTAATTACTCTTCCTCAAATAATGCCCTGTCTAGGTTATGCATGTGTTCAAGAACAAAACACACAAGCATTAAAACAAAAAGGCAATTTTATTATTCAAGCCCCATCGATATTCAGCCTCTTCCAATTTTATTTTCTACCATACATTTTCTTAAACTCAGTTGCTGTCAGGACCACCTTTATTCCATCTTTATTACTATTGTCAGTGCTGGGGATCGAACCCAGGTCCACATGATACACTCCGTCATTGCCTTCTGCCCCAGTCCTATTTCAATTATTTATGTTCCACATATTTGCCAAGAATCTCTACCTCCAGGGAGGGAAGTCTTTTTTTTTTTTTTTTTTTTTTTTTTTTTTTTAAGTTGTGGCCCCTATGCCGGGCGATGGTGGCGCACTCGGGAGGCAGAGGCAGGCGGATCTCTGGGAGTTCGAGACCAGACTGGTCTACAGAGCTAGTTTCAGGACAGGCTCCAAAGCCACAGAGAAACTCTGTCTCGAAAAACCAAAAAAAAAAAAAAAAAAAAAAAAAAAAAAAAAAAAAAAAAAAAAAAAAAATTGTGGCCCCTAAATCCTGAGAGTAAGGCCCATATTCCACTGTGTCTATCTGTTCTTATTCTTCTATTGCAGTCTGCTCAGGTATAAGAATATAAACCCTTGAGATTCATGGGTATGGGAAATGTGAGGAAATCTATACCTGATGGAACAGTTGGGAAAATTCTTATTCCCCACAGAGATATTTCATAATTCTTTTCAAACCAGCTCGTGATAACTATCCTCTAAGTCTTCACCAAACCCAATCTCTTCTCTCGGCATTTCGTTTAGTTCTACTTGTTGATGTTTCTCAAGTCGCTAGGAATTATGTATTAATTTTAGCTTCTTATTATATACTACGATCCTCCTGCAGGACGTGGCATTCGATCTTGTAGGACACCTTATTCAAAAGGCGCTAGTCTAGTGCTTGTTCAACAGGCTTAATTAATTATCAGTCGTTTCTGTTAGGGGGGTTGATTTGGCTTATCTTGTATTTACCGTCTCGCCCTCTTAGAGACTCTCTTAGGTTTTCCCCCCAGGTGTATTCTCTGCTCTTCGGTTCCGCTTTTTCAACACACTGTCGCTTCTGTTTTTTCCACTCCCTTCCTATTGGTTCCCTTCGTCTTCTAAGAGTTGGCGCCCAGCGTTGCTGATTGGCTTCTCTGGACGCCCATTGTGCCCACCCTCGTACCACGTGGCCTTCCTAGCGTTCATTGGACAACCGTAACAGCTCGTTTGTCAAAGATTGACGACCGATTGGCTGTTCTGAGGGAGGGGCGGAGCCCCCGGAGGCCCCGCCTAGTCCTCTGGCCGCAGGCGTTTCAGACGCTCACCCGCGGGGAGCCGAGAGTTTCCAGCTGCCCTCTCAGTCCTAGCGGCGAGCCGCCTCCGGGCCCCGCCGAGCAGGCGGGGAAAGCAGCCCAGACCGCAAGGCCATGGCAGTAGGCTGCGGCTCCTGCGCTGCCGCTGGCCCCGCGGAATCGCCGACTTCTGCGCGAGGGACCCCCACCTCCTCCGCAGGCTAAACAGCCACGGCCGGCAGCTGCTATGCTGGCTCTGGGCCGCCGCCTCCCTCGCCCTCCGGCCCGCGCAGACGCCCCCTCGGTGGCTCGGTCCTGCTTCAGGTAACGTCGGGAGAGTCTGAGGAACGAGGCTCACATCCCTACCGCGTGTGCAGCCTCGGCTCTCGGGTCGCCGAGCACTGGTCAGCCTGGTGCCTTCCTTGAGATTCTCAAAGGCAGGGGACAGTCTCTCGTCCGTCCCTTTCCCCGTTCCTTTTCCTTCTCACTTCCCTCAGGGTCCCGGCATAGTCCTCATCTCCTCGATTCAGAGGCCGGGAACCCATTGGAAGTTATACTTCGAATCGACATTGTGGTGTCTGACCTTCCTCACTTGTGAAGTTCTGGAATGCTTTGCGTCCGGCTCCCCTGCTGAGCGTCTCTGTACCCCCTTCTGCCTCTGAGATCTGGATTCCTTCCTTGCCATCAAACGTGCCCGTCCCTCCTAAACACCCTGACTTCTAGCCTGAGAGACTTCCTCCTTTCTAGTTTACTTTTTACACTTCTTTCTGAAGACCCTTATCTAAGCTACAATTCGGATTTAGCTGGAAATAAAATCCAGATTAGTCGGGTTGAGAAACTTTGAATTTTTATGTCTGAGAAAGACTTGTCAAAGAAGTTGGACTTTATTCTGTAGGTACAGGGAGCCTTTGAAGGTTGTGAGCAGGAGCTTGATAATGGATTATGTCTGGAAAATGTGAAGGAAAGATTGAAAGACGGGAGAGAAGGCCTCCGTAGGCAGGAGACTTGGTCTTCTGTGGGTAAGAAAGGATGAATGAACTTGGATAGTTGTAGGAAAATGAAGAGAATGACATGAAATTCCAGGACTTTTCAAAATAGAGTTGAGAGGTTTTTTTTTTTTTTTTTTTTTTTTTTTGTTTTGTTTTGTTTTTGCTGCTTTTGTAAGCAAGAGGTTTCTCATTGGTTTATGGTATTGGGCTGGTGGTGTTAATTAATGGAAGCAGAATGAGAAGAAGCAATTTTGAAGAAAGATAAATTTGGTTGTGACCAAGTTCAACTCGAGTTTTTCAGATAGAGCTGGAAAATTGGGCATAAAACTGAGAAAGTTTGGCTATAAAGACATGAAGTTGAGAGTGTAGAGAGACTATATTGGGATTCTTGAAACCTTAGTAGGAGATAGTAATCCTGAAAGCAGAGAGTTGGGCTCTGAGTTGGAAGCAGCATCACTGAGGACAACACATTGACAGAGAGGTTTAAAGGGCCGGGAGAAGGGCTAGACCAGAGTCACAGTTGCCAAAGGAAGACAGTCTGAAGGAAGGAGGGAGTATTACCTTGTCAAGTGCTCCAGAGGGCAGGAGGTTCCTTAGCCTTACAAGCAAGTGCCTTAGCAGTTGGGAGTTCACTTGTTTTCTTTCCAAGGCAGTTTTGATGCTATAGCCGTCAACCTATGGATTTAGGAGCAAGCAGAAGGTAGTAGTGACTAAAAGGTTTTCTTTTCTTTTTCTCTTTGTTTGCTTGAGTTAGGGTTGTGTGGCACAGGCCAACCTGGAACTATGTGTGTGTTAGCACACTGGAACTATGTGTGTGTTAGCACACTGGCCTTATTTTTATTGTCATCAGTTATCTGTGGATAAATCAGTTTTTTTCTGGAGGTTGAAGGAACTGTAGTGAGTTTCTGATGTGAGTATTATAGCTATAGGGATTAGCAGTGGAAAATATGAAGGATTTGTTATTGTTATTATTATTGTTGTTTTGTTTTTCGAGACAGGGTTTCTCTGTAGTTTTGGAGCCTGTCCAGGAACTTACACTGTAGACCAGGTCAGCCTTGAACTCACAGAGATCCACCTGCCTCTGCCTCCTGAGTGCTGGGATTAAAGGCGTGTGCCCACTACTGCCCAATTGAAGGATGATGATTATTATTATTATTGATTTATTTTATGTGATGAGAGGTTTCTTGTTGCCTTGTTTTGAGATAGCATCTCACTGTGTAGCTCTGACCGGCTTGAAACTCATCATGTAGCTCACGATGTCCATGTATGGTGTATGAGTGTTTGCCTGTGTGTGTATTTGTTTACTACATGTGTGGTGATGCCCTCAGAAGTCAGAAAAGGGCATTCGATTCCCTGAAACTAGAGTTATGGATCATTGTGAGCTGCTATGTATGTGGGGGCTAGGGCTTGAGTCCAGTCCTCTAAAAGAGCGACCAGTGCTCTGAACTAAGCCATCTGTACCACCAAAGATAAAGAATTTTTTTCTTTTCTTTTGGTTTGTTGAAATAGGGTTTCTCTGAATAGCCCTGGCTATCCTGAACTCAGAGATCTACCTGCTTTGCTGGGATCAAAGGTGTATGTCACCACCAGATTTTACATTTTCTCTAATACCCTAAAGAACAGAAGGATGGGGAGAGATTGGGCTAATCCAGAACTGGAATTTACAAAGCAGAAATATAAAATGGTGAACCACTTTACACTGCTTCTGATAGTGTGGGATCTATGATCAACTGCACAGTCTAAATCATAGGTTATAAGAAGTAAAATTTGGAGTTGAAGAGATGGCTGATCTCAGCTGGCTGCTCTTCCAGAGGACTCAGGTTCAGTTCCCAGTGCCCACATGCCAACTAGCAACTATGTGTAATCCCAATCCTGGGAAATCCAACACCCTCTTCTGACCTCTTTGGGCCACAATACACAGACATACATGTTGGCATTCATACACTTGAAATAATAAACATAAATAATAAAGTCTTTAAGAAGACTAGTGTACTTGGAGAATGAAGAGGTAGCCAGAAATGTGGTTGAAGACCAGATTTTATAAGAACATGTGATTGGAAAGTTCAGAGTACTTTCAAAGCAAAGGGAGAAAAAAAAGTGTAACTGCCTCAGTGCTGTTGAAAGGAAATGGAGCTTTAGTTATTAAAATAGTGCAACAGTGTTAGTGGCTGTGTTGACTATGTCGTTGTATGGATGTCATAATTATCCAGTATGATAGCGGGAGACAGAGATATTATTAGGTCCTATCGGTGAGGCCTGTTATCACCAAGGAGGGACTCAAAATGGAGATTCTTTGGGGCTTATCAGAAACTAGTATTCAGGGGCTGGAGAGATGGCTTAGAAGTGCTTAGAGGTTAAGAGCACTGTCTGCCCATCCAGAGGATCTGGGTTCAATTCCCAGCACCTACATGGCAGCTCAGAACTGTCTGTCCCTCCATCCTAGGGATCTGGCTCACTTGCATGGACATTCCTGCAGGCAAAACAACAATGCACATAAATAATGATAAATAAATTATAAAAATAATGTATATATATAAATATATATAATGTACAGATGGTACAGATGTTTGGTTCTGAATTAACAGTGATGGTCTCAGATATCTGGGTGATGTCAGTGCATGTGGTATTACTCTGTTAGATAAATGTTTTGGGATGGTCTCTCAAACACTAGCCTATGTGATTTGGCACATGAGGTCTTAATTCTTTTTAAGACATGTACATGCTAGGAGGCGAATAATCTGCTATCTGAGACTCTGCAGTAATGCTTTCTACTTATGGGTCAAGAAGAAAATTGTTCCCTGGCTTATTTAGAGCTTCTAAAAATGTATTCCTCCTTTATATTAAAGTGCTTATAAATACATTGTTAATATCATACACTTCAATTTGTTCTGAAATATGTTTTATTGGAGTTTGAAATCTGGGATGGGGCTTGTATGGGAAGTTTATCTCCTGGTAACGGAGCCTAATTATTACATTGTTTGTGTGGGTGATGGTGAATGTTTTGGACTAACAATGGGCATTATGCTGTTTTCCGAGTCATCAACCGAAGATGATTTCAGTGTGGTCTCATTGTTCAGAGGCTCGGCTGCTAAAGAGCATATTTGTAGTAACGTGTCGACCATCCATTCTTAACATTTTATTTTTTGCTATTTGTGTGGGGGGGCGTGGAAGTAGAGGACAGCTTGCAGAAGCTGATTCTGAACGTCTGTCATGTGGGTCTTGGGGACTGAACGCCGGTCATCTAGTTTGGCAGCAGGTGGCCCTCTGCTGTTCTGTAAAGGCAGTGTGGAAAAGAGAAAACATTGGAAATCTTCATTGAAAATCAAAACTGAGATTGTGTATTAGCTGTCTGGTTATAGGGATTTACCTTCTGTAAACCTTGGTGTTTTGTTTTCAGTTTGATGTGGGCACTCCTTTCTTAGCATTTAGAAGGCTGAAGCAAGAGAGAGTATCCTGGTCTACATAGTCAGATTCTGTTCCAAAAATACCCAAATCGTGTACTCCTCTCTTGGAATTTGTCCTACTCTTGGGAGCTTTCATCACTTTCCCTTAATGCATGTTTGCTCTGCTGAAAAACAACAACAAAACAAAATACACGTAAAATAAAACATTCAAAGAGTCCTAAAATAAGTTATATATATGTATATATAGTGTCTGAAAAATAATATATTCAAGTGGTGAAATACAAAATTGTTTGCATTACATTGCATAACATAGGATTTTATACAAACAGTTTCAGTCTCATGACTCTTCTGTGTACCCAGCTCCAGGGTTCATTCCTTTCTCCCAACCAGTTTTTAAAACTCTATGGGGGCTTATTGCTGAAGAGGACCCCAAGGTAGTTTTGTTTTGTTTTGTTTGTTTTTCAAGACAAGGTTTCTCTGTGTAGCACTGGTTTTCCTGGAACTTGATCTGTAGACCAGGATGGCCTCAGACTCACAAGAAACCTGCCTGCCTCTGTCTCTGGAGTGCTGGGATTAAAGGCATTCACTGCCACTGCCCGGCCTAATTTTCTATTTTTCATGAAAAAGCTGATGGTTTCTCGCAGTTCTGCCCTCCATCTCACTAGGCTTGTCTGTCATTTTAGTATATCTTTGAGAGTTTTCCAGATTAGTACTTTGAGAGCTTCCTCATTGTTTTTAAATACCTACGTTGTATTCCATGGAATTCTTTTGAGTGTAGCTGGGTGTGGCAGTGCATACTGGCAGTCACAGTAGTCTGGAGGCAGAGCAGCAGGGTCTCTGTGAGTTCAAAGCCTGCCTGGTCTGCATAGTGAGCTCCAGGACAGCCAGGACTACATAAAGAGACTCTTATTCAAAAACAAAACAAATATTCCCATTGCCCCTCCCCTCCTCACCAAGTGCTTTTGGTCCTGAAATGTCTTCTTAGAGCTTTGGAGTTTGTCTTTGTATTATGTCATCCTGTCTTAGGACCATATTTTATAGATGGTTGGCTGGGTCAAGTGGTACAGAGTGGAGGTTGAAAAACAAGGGGATCACGTCTGGGCCTCCAGGGAAATCGGAAGACATCTAGTCACCTCTTTAAGTTTGCTAGTAGCTGAGACCAGGCTTTGAATGGAGGAGCCTGAATTCAGGAGCAGGAAAGGATTGATGTTTCTTGGTGGAGTACAGACAGGTCTCTTTGAATATCAGTCCTGTTTCCTGCTGAACTAGTCCCACAAGGCTGTTCTGTACTTGGCACTAGGACTATTCAAGAATTTAAAAAGATTTTCCATAGGCTGGTGTGTGTGTGTGTGTGTGTGTATGTGTGTGTGGTATATAGCATGTGAGCCTCTGAGAGGCTCTTAGTTCAAACCTCAGTGCTGCAAGGAAAATGGGAGGCCACCTTTCTACCTTTGTGGCCTTCCTATCTGTAGAAATAAAATCTGACCAGGAGTCTAAAATAACAGGACAACAACCATCCAACCAACCAAAACAAAACAAACATGATTGTAATTACAGCATTTGGCGGAGGCTACGAACACAGCAAATTTGAGGCCAATGTAGACTACGTGAAATCTTGTTTCAAAAAAAACAAAACAACAAAAAAATTAGTTGATGACATAGCTCAGTGGGTAAATGCTCTTGCCACAACTTAATCCCTGGGGCCCATGTGGTGGAAGGAGTGAACCAATTCCCACAGGTTGTTCTCTGGCCTCTAAACACACAGATAAATGAAACGTAATAGAAAAAAGTTTTAAAGAAACACCGAGAAGCTGTTGAATATGTGTATGGTGACTTGTTTTCTGTTATGTGCATTCCTTTAGCTTTTAAATATCCTAAACAGTGCTGTAATGGAGACCTTGAACATGTCATGTGCAAGAGGATTTGCAGGATAAATTTACAAAAGCAGAATTTCTTTTTTTTTTTTTTTTTTTTCGAGACAGGGTTTCTCTATCTATGGCTTTGGAGCCTGTCCTGGAACTAGCTCTTGTAGACCAGGCTGGTCTCGAACTCACAGAGATCCGCCTGCCTCTGCCTCCTGAGTGCTGGGATTAAAGGCGTGCGCCACCTTCGCCCGGCCAAAAGCAGAATTTCTAAGTTAAAGTTGATCACCATTAATCGCTTATGTTCCTTCCTTTGGCATTTTCCCCATCTACATTGCCTGTTTACTCAACTAACATTGTCTGTGTCATAGCTAATGCTTAAACAGTGTTTACTTTGTACTGTGAATACTGTTCTGGGTGGTTTATATACATTTACCTCATTCATTCTTAGCAAAATCCCTCTGCAGTGGGCACTGATACTGTTTTTCAGATGAATGCATTAAGGAATGGTTGAAGTGCCCAAGTTCATGGTCTCCAAACTGCAGCAATCCAGTAAGCATTCTGACTGGAGGGTCAGCATTGTTAATATTATGCCCTGCTGTTATCAGCCTTGGATTTTTGCCAGTGTGATAGATAGAAGTGATAACTCAGAATGGTTTTAGTTGTTTTAATCATGCTGAGACGAAGTGTCTTTTATGTTTGAGTCATCCCCATTTCCTGTTCTCTGAACTACCCAGCTTAAAGTCTTCCACATAACTTTTCTGTTGAGTCAAGGATCTCTTTCTTTCTGATCTCTAAGACTTTATAAGAAGTTCAGTGTGATATGCTTTACAAGTATTTTTCTCTTTTTCTTCTTGGATGCAAGGCCTCATATCTAACACCAAGAGTCAGCCCTGTTTTGATATTTACTTTTCTGATGTTTTTTGTTTTATTCCCCTATAGAAGTTCTAGATTTTTATGCTCATAAACTTTTCAATCTTCTTTTATGGCTTTTGGAATTTGAAATATAGGAAGAAAGGCTTTCCGAATCTTAGTCCTTGCTTTTTGAATCTATCCAGTTGGAGCAAGGTTACAGAATTGCTTGTAAGGGTCAAAGTGCTTTGTGAACTGTAAATCATTAGACAGATGAAATTTAATGTTATTTATTAATTTATCTTCTGAACAAGTTGTACAGAGGCTGTCATGTTTTCCTTTGTATTAGATAGAGTAGAATGATATAATTTTATTTGTATAATATAGAAAATTAGAAGCCGGGCCTGGTGGTTACTCCTTTAATCCTTGCATTTGGGAGACAGAGGCAGGTGGATCTCTCTGAATTCAAGACCAGCCTGGTGTCATAGTTAGTTCCAGTCCAAAATAGCCAGGGCTCTACAGAGAGAACCTGTCTCAAAAAGGAAAAAAAAAGAAAGAAAGAAAAAAGAAGCCGGGCGGTGGTGGCGCACGCCTTTAATCCCAGCACTTGGGAGGCAGAAGCAGGCGGATCTCTGTGAGTTCGAGACCAGCCTGGTCTACAAGAGCTAGTTCCAGGACAGGTTCCAAAACCACAGAGAAACCCTGTCTCGAAAAAACAAACAAACAAACAAAAAAACGAAAAAGAAAGAAAAAAGAAAAGGAAATTTGGAGGGTATTGGTCCTACTGCTAATGTTTTCCTAGGACAATTTACATGGGCTCTTTTTTTTCAAATTGGTTTCCACAATGAATTCACTGTGGTAATCTTGATAAATTTGCATATTTTATTTTTAATATATTACATTTTTCATTCATCAGATATTTATGGAAATAACACACTGAAGGAGAAAAGGCATTACAGTGTAGACATCATTACTGAAAACTGTATAGCGTCATACCAAAAAGGACTTGACTTTAGGAATTAGTTTCTAACTGAAGGAAAGTTCTACTTTCAGAAATCTGTAAGCAGAACAGCACATTCTAACTTCACCTTAAGACTTCACCTCAGACTGGCATGCTGAGCAAGGGTGTTCTTACTCTTTTTAGGAGCTCCTTCTTAACTGTCAAGTCCTGGGACTCTTTCTTTTGGAGTGATTTCAGCCACTAGGTCATTAGCAATAATGCGTTCTGGTTCTTTCTCTTTAAGTACTTTACTGTGTGCCTTCCCTTGGTCTGTCCAGTCATATCAGATTAATTTATTTCTGAGCAACTCTTTAAAAAAAGACATTTATAAGAAAATTGTGGGGGGACTGGAAAGATGACCCAGTGGTTAAGAGCTGACTATGAGCCAGGTGTGGTGGTGCGTGCCCTTAATTCCAGCACCCACACAAGTGGATCTCTGTGAGTTCAAGGCCAGCCTGGTCTACAAAGAGTTCAAGGACAACCAGAACTGTACACAGAGAAACCCTGTCTCAAGCAATAACAACAGAAAGATCACTGGCTGTTCTTGTAGAGAACCTGGATTCAATACCCACCTTCAGGCTCACAGCCGTCTATAACCCCAGTTTCAGGGAATCTGATGCTCTCTTCTGGCTTTTGTGAGCACTGTACACACACATGCAGACAAAATGTGCAGGCAAAACACCACCAGTACAACAAAATAAAAATGAAAAAACCCTTTGTGAGTGTGTGTATGTGTGTTTATGCCACATGTGTTCAGGTGCCCAAGGAGACCAGAAGGAGGTGTTAGATCCCCTGGAGTTGGAATTGTCGGCCACTGTGAGCCACCTGCCATGAGTTATGAGTTCTGTGATTATTAATGAGCATCAAGGACTCATTATTTCTGCACTTTCTCTAGTGCTTCTGAAATTATTCACAGTGTTTTTTGTCTGCTGTTTTTATTAATATTTGGCTAGTAAATGCTCTTATCTGTGCAGCTTTTTTTTTTTTTTAATGAGCATTGGTGTTTTGCTTACATGTGTGCAGTTGGACTTTCCTTTGGGCTGCCAGCTCACAAGAAGTGACACTGAGGCTTATTGTTGATTATAAAGCTCGTCCTGTGGCTTGTGCTTGTACCACTAGCTCTATAACTTAAGTTAAACAATTTCTGTTCATCTGTGTTGCCACATGACTTGTGGCTTTTACCTGTCCTCCTGCATGTCTGTTCCCTCTGTGTCTGTTGGTGATTTCACCTTTCTTCTTCCTAGAGCTCTCTCTGTCCAGAAGTCCCTGACTAGCTATTGAGTAGTTAGCTTTTTATTAAACCAATCACAGTGGCAATCTTCACAGAGTGTAAAGGAATATTCCACATCACGTGTATGTCTGTGTGAACTGGAGCTACAGATACAAAGCTGCCATGTGGATGCTGGAAACTTAGCCCGGGTCCTCTGTAAGAGCAGCAGTGCTCTCAACTACTGAGCCATCTCTCCTGCCCCTTATCTCTGCATCTTTATTCATCTTGCTAACTGACATCAATTTAGACTGTCCCTTCCAGCAGTAGTCCTTGCACTGAGATCATTTCCAATCACGCTCTCCAGCTGTCTCTCTTTTTTTGTTGTTGTTGCATATTCTAGTTTGTTTCTTGTATTAGAATCTGACCAGAACTTTTAAATTGTTTTTACTCTCGCATTACCTACAACTCACAAATGTTCATGCTGTTTTTTTCTGACTATAGTTCTTGTCGATTGGCATGGATTTATAACTTTGGGAAACTCAGAAGAATTGTGATTATCAAAGTAATGCATATTGCCAGGCAGTGGTGGCTCACACCTTTAATCCCAGCACTCTGGAGGCAGGGGCAGGTGGATCTCTGTGAGTTTGAGGCCAAGCTGGTCTACAGAGTGAGTTCTAGGCCAGCCAAGGCTATATAAAGAAAAAACAAAAAAAGCATATTACTAGTGAAGAATTGGAAAATAACAAAAACAGAAGAAAAGGAAAACATGAAGCTAGTGCAGTGGCATGTGCCTGTCATCTCGGTACTCAGAAGGCTGAGACAGGAGGATCTGAAGTTTGAACATAGCCTAGACTACATAGCAAGGCTCTTTCACAAAGCTAGGGATGAAGAAAGAATTGGCAAGTAGAGAAGATTTCACAAGATGTAAGCTTCTCATCATCTACCCATCTTCGTGTTCTATTGTGGTAAAGATATACCATGACCAAGGCAACTCTTAGAAAGCATTTTCCTTTTTCTCTTTTCCTCTCTTCCTCTCCTCCTTATTCCCTGTCTCCCCCCCCCCCTTTTTCTTTCAAGATAGTGTTTCTCGGTGTATCAGGGGCTGTCCTGTAACTTGTAGACCAGGTTGGTCTTGAACTCAAAGAGATCTATCTGCCTTCCTCTGCCTCCCAAGTGTTGGGATTAAAAGTGTGTGCCACCAACCATCAGGCAAGAAAGCATTTAACTGGGGCTTTGCTTAGAGTTTCAGGGGTTTAGTCCATTTATCATGGCAAGGAGCATGGTGGCATGCAGGCAAGTGCTAGAGCAGTAGGCAGAGGGAGAGAGCAATTGGGCCTGGCACGGGCTTTTGAAACCTCAGAGCCCACTTCCAGTGACACACTTCCTCCAAGAAGACCATACATCCTTATCCTTCTAATCCTTCCATAAAGTGCTACGTCCTGGTGACCAATCTTTCAAATATATGGGCCTAGAAGGGCCATTTGGCCATTCTTATTCAAACCACCACACAGCACAAGATTCACTAAGTTAATAGCTATTTTGAACAATTATCATTTTGAATATACATATATCCTCTTTCTCTGTGCATGTCTATATTGGTAAGCTCTCAAGGTCATAGCATGGTTTCTAGCCTCTAGAAGGTACTAAATAAAGTATTTGTTGACTAAGTGAATGAAAGAATGAAAAAATTTTTTTACTTAGAGTTTGAATCTTGGTAAGGTAAGTAGCTCAGTTAGTAAAGTGTTTGCTATACAAACATGAGGATTTGACCCAAGTCTGATCTCCAGATTCAGATAGAAATCTGGGATATAATGATATTAATGATACCTATAATCCCAATGAGAGAGAGAGAGAGAGAAAGAGAAAGAGAAAGAGAAAAGACAATACAGCCTCTGGGGTTCCCTGGCCAGCCAGTCTAGCCTGATCAGCAAGATCCTGTCGCAGACTGTCTTAAAAACAAAGTGGACAGCTTCTGAGGAACAGCACCATAGTCTGACCTCTATCCTCCACATGCACACGTGTGCACGTGCACCAGAACATACCTGCACCTTCAAACACACAAAATTTGAATCTCAACAACAAAAGGTCAAACCAAATCCAAAACAATAAAGTTTGAATCTCAATATCAAAATCTTACTTTCCCCCTCAACTGTATATTGACTTCTATGCAATATTAAAATTTATATACCATAGTTCATTTGAAGGTGAGCAAGTTCAATTCTAAGACCTTATGGGGCTCATAGTCCAGTGAAGAAAGCAGATAAGCAACAGTCAATGTACAGTAAGATAGCTGTAATAGGATTTGTTCAGGACAGGAGACTGAAAGGTCAGAGAACACTTCATGTTAGTTGATTCCTGAGAGCCGTGTGGAAGAAACCAATAAGAACACACCAGGGAGAAAGATTACTACATGCACGGGCACTGAAGTGTGAGCAGGAATCTACAAATGAGTAGCTTAAGGGACAAGGGGTTTGTTCTGGCTCACAATTCAAGGGTGCAGTCTGCCATGGTAAAGTCAAGGTGGCAGGTACTTGAAGCAGCTGGTAACGTCTCATTTATAATCAGACAGCAGAGAGAGAATGAGTTAGCTTGCTACTACTGCTCAGTTCCCCTTCTCCATTGATAACATTGATGTAGTCCAGGACTGAAGCCAGGAGTGGTGCTTGTTCACAATGTGTGGGTCTTTTCACCTGAATTAATGCAATCATGATGATCCTCATAGGCATGCCCAGGAGAGGTGATTCAGGTGATTCTCGATTTTGTCAAGTTGACAGTTAACACTAACCATCATCAGTTGACTATATCTATGGACTATGGATAGGAGGGCCGGATGATGGCTCAGCAGTTACGAGTATGACCGCTCTTCCAGAGGACCCAGGTTTAATACCCACATGGTGTCAAATGACTGTCAACTCCAGTTCCAGAGGATCTGATACTCTTCTGACCTTTGCAGCCTCTGCATGCACATGATGTACAGACAGCATACAGGTGAACAAAACACCCATGTTTTGTGTTTTACATAAATAAAATGTTTTTCCATTTTATTTATTTGTTCGTTTTTGTTTTTTTTTTGAGACAGGGTATCCTTTTGAAACCCTGGCCACCCTGGAACTTGCTCTGTAGACCAGGCTGGCATCAAATTCATAGAAATTTGCCTGCCTCTGCCTCCTGAGGATTTAAAGGCATGCGCCACCACCGCCTGGCCAAAATATTTTTTAAAGAAATAAGAAAAAGATAGCAGTAGGGATTAAATGAGGAAGAGTGTTGTTATATATAAAGTGTTTTAAAAAATTTACCCACCTTGGATAATAGATTGTAAGGTATGTGAATTAGGAGTATGAAATACTCAAAAAACATTTGCTAAATATCAGTCACTAAGAGTAAGAATGAGGACTGGAAAGAGAGCTGTAGATGGAAGTTTCTGTTCCACCAGGTTCTGCAGCCATTTAGTCCCAAATAAATACACAGAGGCTTATATTAGTTATAAACTGTATGACCTATTGCTCAAGCTTATTACTAATTAGTGCTTACAACTTAAATTAGCCCATAATTCATATCTATGTTTAGCCATGTATCTTTTCTCTGTAAGACATTCTCATCTTGCTTCTTCTGCGTCTGACTGGTGACTGTGTCTCTGTTTTTTTTTTTTTTTTTTCTGTCTCTGCCTTTCCTCTTCCCAGAATTCTCCTAGTTTGGTTGCCCCGCATATACTTCCTGCCTGGCTACTGCCCAATCAGTGTTTTATTAAACCAATATGAGTGACAAATCTTTATAGCGTACAAGAGCATTATCCCACAGCATTTCCTTTATTTCTTCTCAAAACAAGAATGCTGAATTTAATCTTTTTTGTTTAGCTTTTTTCCCCTGATCATTACCCATAACAACTTGTAACCAACACTCTAAACTATGATAAACATCCATAGTTCATTTTTTAGAAACGTGGGCGTAGTTTTCTAGATTACTTCCTGCTGATTGATTGGGGGCACTAGTAATCTTTGAGAGACCCTGAGAAAATTTAAGATTATGGTCAAATTCTGACTGGAGTATTCTGTGTGGCTGAATCACTTCAACCAGTACCTTGAAGCTGTTCTAGATGTAGAACTCAGAGGAAACTGCAACAGAGGTGCTCTGAAATGTTGGATCATCTGGATCATCGGCTCCTATCAGGTTTTTTTCGGGGGGTCTTCCTCAATCAAATCTGATTTTTCTTAACCCAGAATGAATACACAGCTTCTCATTTCCTGTAGAAATAAAAGCAGAACGTTTTCCCCAAAGTAACACTTTTTTAATTTAAATTTTGAAGTCAAGATATTTTTTAAAACGTAAAGGTTGGTTTAATCTGGCAGCATTTATAATCAAATATCTTTTATAAGCTGTTGCTCCTTCCTCAGCAGTCAAACAATTCAAAGACAACACAACAATAATAGACTCTATATTTTTCATCTTTTTTTTTTTTTTTTTTTTTTTTTTTTGGTTTTTCCAGACAGGGTTTCTCTGTGGTTTTGGAGCCTGTCCTGGAACTAGCTCTTGTAGACCAGGCTGGTCTCGAACTCACAGAGATCCGCCTGCCTCTGCCTCCCGAGTGCTGGGATTAAAGTTGTGTGCCACCACCGCCCGGCATATATTTTTCATCTTTATGTGTTTTTTTTTAATTACTATATTTCTTTTTCAAGGACGTTATCCTTTTTCTCTTCTAAGCCTACATATATTTTTAAATACACTGTAAATCATTTAGAGTTTTTTTTTTTTTTTTTTTTTTAGTTTAAATCTATCTTTACTCTATATCTCTTTTTCTGGCCCTGCAAGTTTTTAATCTGCAAAGTGGCATGGCTAGGATTAAAGCTGCAGCATTGGCAGCTGTCTTCTCCCCATTCCTTAGCTTCCTGAGAGTCAAGACCATAAAGGCAGAGGTACTGGCAGGAGCCATGTTTGTTGCCACAACTCTGCAGAGTTTCTAGGTCATGCCACCAGCAAGAAACATGCCACTGGCTGCTCATAAACACTATTTAAGAGTTCGGTAGCAGGACCTCTTAAAAGAACCTTTTTTTTTTTTTTTTTTTTTTTTTTTTTGCCACTGATGCCTAGTCAGAAAGCCTCTCAAAGGAGCTGCGTCTCTGCTTTCCTTTAGTAAACATATCCTACCTGAGAAAATGTTGTTGCCAAGAAGCTATGCTTGACTCATTTTTTTTTTAAGTCTAGAATCCCTTCCCAAGCTCTCTCAGATTTTATGTGGATGTAGTTGCCCCACGTTGGGCACCATTTGTATATGGAAGTTTCTGTCCCATCCAGTCCCACAGCTATGCAGTTCCAAATAAACACACAGAGGCTTATGTTAATTATAAACTGTTTGACCTATTGCTCAGGCTTACTACTACTACTGACTAGTTCTTACAACTTAAATTAACCCTTAATTCTTATCTATGCTTAGCCATGTATCTTTTCTCAGTAAGGCATTCTCATTTTGCTTCCTCTGTGTCTCTGATTTTCCTTTTCCCAGAATTCTCCTAGTCTGGTTATCCCGCTTATACTTCCTGCCTGGCTACTGGCCAACCAGCATTTCATTAAACTAAAATGAGTGACAAATCTTTACATTGTACAAGAGCATTATCCCACAGCAGATGGCTTATCAGATAAGAGTGCTTATTGCTCTTTCAAAGGACCACAGAGTTCAGTTTCCAGCATCCACAAGAGGCAGCTCACAACTACATGTGATTCCAGCTCCATCTGATTTGATGTCTTCTTCTGGACTCTGGGCACCCGCACATAACATGGCATACATTCCCATAAACACAATATATGTATGTGAAAACAGAGAGTTGGAATGATGTCGATCATCAGAAAGTGCTGTGATAGCTGGGATGAGGACTATCACTTAAGCTGTGATGGAAGAAATGACGTTAGAAAGGTAGCACAAGTCGGGAGGAGGATTGTGTTCCATCCACAATCCCAGATTAGGCTAACTCTATTTCTCTCTCAACCCCCGCCTCTCGAGACAAGGTTTCTCTGTGAAGCTTTGGAGCCTGTCCTGGAACTCACTCTGTATACCAGGCTGGTCTCGAATACACAGAGATGCACCTGCCTCTGCCTTCTGAGTACTGGGATTAAAGGTGTGTACCACAATCTTCCAACTTGGAACATAGTTCTGGAAAGCCAGGCTAAACAGCTTTATAAGTAGCAGATATCACTGAACATTTTAGACCTCTTTTGTTGAGACAGGATCTCATGTTGTAGTTCAGGCCGGACTCAAACTGATAGTCATCCACCCTCAGTCTCCTTGGTGCTGGAATAACAGGGTTGACATGGCTTCCAACTGTCAAGTGTGTCCTATGAGAACTGTCATAGGTTGTGGCTCACTTCCTTCTAGCTAGTCTGAAATGTTGACATCTTTCATACCTGTGAAATAGTGGGGATATTATTAAATAAAAATATGTTTTGGTATTTATTTACTGGCTGTTGTTTTAACTGTTAGCCTCATATTAAGTATATGAATAAAGTAATATATGCTACAAAGTCTATGTTTTTCTTTAACTGGAAAGAGAGACTTTGTAAGCGTCTAAACATCTGAGCAGGAGATGTAGCTCAGTTGCTGGAGTGCTTGCCTAGTGTGCATGGTGGTGCATGCCAGTAATCCTATCACTTGGGAGGTAGGAGCAGGAGGATCAGGAGTTCGTTGTCATCCTTGGTTACGTAGTTTTAATTTTAAAAATTTTACTTTTTTATTTATTCTGTGTCTGGAGGAGTTATTGCACACATGGGAGTGTCAGGACAACTTTCAGGAGGGGAGTCTTTGCTTCCCATGGAAGCAAGGATTGAACTCAGGTTGTGAGATCTGCTCCTAAGGTGTTCTTACCTGCTGAGCCATCTGTCTTGCTGGCCTCACAGTTTGGTCAGTTGATAGACGGGATTCCTAGCCAGATGTGGTGGTTTGTACAAAATAATTCCAGGACTCGGGAGGATAAGGCAGGAGGCGAAGGGGGTGGTGGTGGTGCGAATTCAAGGTGAAGCTGGCTTGCAAAGTATGTTCTAGCCAGCCTGGATTACAGCGTGAAACTCTGTTTCAATAAAACAACAAACTAACAAACCAAACAAAAACTACAGGGATTCCTGTAATGGTTAAGAGAATTGAACTAGAGCTAGAGAGATGGCTCAGTGGTTAAGAGCACTGACTGCTCTTCCAGAGGACCCGGGTTCAGTTCCCAGCACCCACATGGCAGCTCACAACTGTCTGAAGATCCAGTTCCAGAGGATCTGACACCTTCACACCAGTGCACATAAAATAAAGTAAATAAACAATAAAAAAATAATTAAAAAAAAAGCCGGGCGGTGGTGGCGCACGCCTTTAATCCCAGCACTCGGGAGGCAGAGGCAGGCGGATCTCTGTGAGTTCGAGACTAGCCTGGTCTACAAGAGCTAGTTCCAGGACAGGCTCCAAAACCACAGAGAAACCCTGTCTCGAAAAACCAAAAAAAAAAAGAGAGAATTGAACTAATTTACTTTCAAGTGCCTTTATAACTCTCAGCCTCAGTTTTTATTTTATGTTGTGGTCTAGTGCCTGGCCTGAGCCTGGTAGATCTAGTTTCATAGATACCCAAAAGATCTAATACGTGTTTAAGAACTATTTGTCTGGTGCTAGTAGGTGCCGTTGCCTATATCTGCAGCTAAGTAAGTAGGGGATGCCAGTTTTTATGCTAGAATGCCTTTGGTTTGAATGGCATTACAACTTATTACTTCATAGCATGGTGTCAAGCCCAGCAATATTGCTTTTAGTTTTAATTGTGCAGCCATCCTGAAATTTGTCTATATGCTGTGTTGTTCCATAGAAAGGATAACTGCTAAGCTGACTTATCTTGTAGATTTGCCGTGTGTTTGGTCTTGAAACACAACTAATATGCTTGTCAGTGCTGCTGTCCTGGAAAATGGATGACCAATTTACATATCACACATAACAAACTTATTTTTAGGTCAGTTTAATTTTTATCATAATAGGAAAAAATTATTAGGATACCAGCATCTTCTATTTGCATTCTTTTTCTATTATATATAGGTTGTAAAAATTGCATTTTCTTCACTCTGAGTCTTTATCACCAACTTCATAATTGGATGGACATTGAAGATTTTCAGTGTCAGCTGACGATATTCTATTCTGTTATCTGTTAATTGATAGTGCTTTAGTATATTGTAGAATTTTATTTGTGCTTTCAGTATTGTGAAATGTCATGTGGCTTGTCTTTGTGATATTAATGTATAAAAACAGATCTGTGGCTTAGGAAATATAGCACCATTGGTAGAGTGCTTGCTTAGTAAGCACAAAGCTCCAGGTTGATCCGCAGCAGGGCATAAAACTGGGAGTGTCGTCTCACATCTGTGATCTTAGCACCAGAAGGGTCAGGGGTTCAGGGTCATCCTCGGCTACTGAGGGAATTTGAGGTCAGCCTGGCCTTCCAGGAGACCCTGTCTCAAAAAGAAAGAAAAAGAAACAAATACTGTACTATTAGAATAGCAAAGAAGGAATGGTAGGGGATTGGCATATTTTTCCTGCTAGTTTTTCATCCATTCCTTAGGAAATCTGTTTGGTGGGGAGGGCATAACAACAATAAAACGAATGAACAAACCCCAGAACAAACAAACAGCAGTACAACAAGAAGAAGTCTGCTAGAACCAATGGTGGTTTTAACTGTATGATCATTAAATGACTCAAGGCTTTCAGTTGTTGGAGAGACACCATCTGTCTCCATTTATAGTCTCTTGTTCAAGGAGGGTAGAGACTTGCTGTAATGAACAGAAATGTAGCTATGTCTGTGGAGGGAGACACTTTATAATGCTAAGTCCTTAGCTTTGGAAACTTAGCTTTTGAACCCCAAGTCTATCATTAATTAACTTCTAACAAGTCTTAATCTGACAGTCTTTTTTGTTGTTGTTTTAAGTTTTTTGAGTCAGGGTTTCTCTGAGATAGCCCTGGCTATCCTGGAACTCCTGTAGACCAGGCTGGCCTTGAATATAGATATCCAACTGCCTCTGCCTCCCATGTGCTGGTATTAAAGGGTTGTGCCACCACTGCTCGGCTAATTTGACAGTCTTCCTCCCTTCCTCTTTTTATTTGGGACAAGGGGAAGGGGAATTGCTTTGTAGACCAGATCCACCTGCCTCTGTCTCCCATTGCCTGGATTAAGGTGTGTGCCACCACACATAGTGGCCTCCCCCTTACATGGGATAATGTGTAGTTTGTAGAGATGTCTTGAGATTAAACATACATAGAATAATTAATTGGGTCTGGAGAGGTGGCTTAGCGGTTAAGAGCACTGGCTGCTCTTCCAGAGAACCCAGGTTTATTTCCCAGCATCCACACAGCACTTCACGACTGTCAGGGGATCTGACACTTTCACACAGGCATACGTGAGGCAAAACACCAATACACATAAAATAAAAATAAGAAACAAAACAAAATTGGTGTCTGCAGCTCTCTATAGGAGCATCTTAGATAGGAGGGCAACTTGAGAATTTTAAAGTTTCTTTGGAAAAATAAAACATATAATATTGAGTATAATATATTTAGTCCACTCTTCTTCTTCTTCTTCTTCTTCTTCTTCTTCTTCTTCTTCTTCTTCTTCTTCTTCTTCTTCTTCTTCTTCTTCTTCTTCTTCTTCTTCTTCTTCTTCTTCTTCTTCTTCTTCTTCCTCCTCCTCCTCCTCCTCCTCCTTCCCCCTCCTCCTCCTCCTCCTTCTTCTTCTTCGACAGGGTTTTTCTGTAGCTTTGGAGCCTGTCCTGGAACTAGCTCTTGTAGACCAGGCTTGCCTCAAACTCACAGAGATCTGCCTGTCTCTGTCTCCCAAGTGCTGGGATTAAAGGCGTGCACCACTCAACTGTTCACTGTCTTTTTAAAATTTTTTCCAATCATAATTTTTAAAAGATCACATTTAAAATTTTACTTATTATTTCTTTACTTATTTATTGCATGTATCCATGAATACACTAGTTCAGGTGAAGGGCATGGACAGCTTTTCTGGAGTCAGTTTTTTGGTTTTTTTTTTTTTTTTTTGATTTTCGAGATAGGGTTTCTCTGTAGCTTTTGGTTCCTGTCCTGGAACTAGCTCTTGTAGACCAGGCTGGACTCGAACTCCCAGAGATCCGCCTGCCTCTGCCTCTCGAGTGCTGGGATTAAAGGCGTGCGCCACCACCGCCTGGCCTCTGGAGTCAGTTTTCTCCGACCGTGTGGGTCTTGGGGATGGAACTCAGGTCATTTGGCCTGGTGGCAGACACCTTTGCCCACTGAGCTGTCTCACTAACCCGATTAACAACTTTTTTTTTTAAATTTACTTATTAAGTATACAGTGGTCTCCCTGCATATGTCCCTGCAGGCCAGAAGAGGACACCATATCTCATTACAGATGGTTGTAAGCCACCTTGTGGTTTCTGGGAATTGAACTCCGGACCTTTGGAAGTGGAGCCAGTGCTCTTAACCTCTGAGCCATCTCTCCAGCCCCACAACTTTTTTTGTAACTTAAGATTTTATTTATTTATTATATATACAGTGTTCTGCACTGCGTGTATGCTTACATATGTGGTCTGCCTGCAAAAGAGGGCATCAGATCTCATTACAGATGGTTGTGAGCCACCTTGCAGTTGCTGGGAATTGAACTCAGGACCTCTGGAAGAACAGGCAGTGCTCTCAACCTCTGAGCCATCTCTCCAGTCCACTGATAACTTTTAGTTGTTTCTATTTTCTGTCTTTTTTTTTTTTTTTTTTTTTTTTAGTTTTTCGAGACAAGGTTTCTCTGTAGCTTTGGAGCCTGTCCTGGCACTAGCTATTGTAGACCAGGCTGGTTTCTATTTTCTTTCTTTTAAAAAGTTTATGAATGGATGTTCTGCCTACTTGTGTGTCTGTATGCCGTGTAGTGTCTGAGGACATCCAAAGAGGGCGTCATAGCCCCTGGAACTGGTGTTACATACAGAAGGTAGTGCACTGCAGTGGTGTGCTGCAGTGGTGCGCTGCAGTGGTGCGCTGGGACTTAGCACTGCAGAGCCATCTCTCCAGTCCTGTGCTTACTTTATGACAACTCAATCTCAATATAAATAAAATTAACTGTAAAAAAGGAATCTCCTCTCCCTTCCTCTCCCCTTTCCTCTCTTGTTCCTCCATTTTCCCTCTCTCCCCTTTCTCTATCCTCTTCTCCCCCCTTTTCTTCCCCCCTTTCCTTTCCTCTCTTCTGTCTAAAAGTCTTCAAGTTGTAGCACAGGCACTAAAACGTTGTGTTTGACCATTGCGTACGCCTTTAATCCCAGCCCTTGGGAGGCGGAGGCAGGCGGATCTGAGTTTGCAGCCAGCCAGGTCTGTGTGCAGTGCTCTTCCAGGCCATTCAGGCTACATAATGAGACCCTGTCTTAAAAACAAACAAAAAATGTGCTTGTTTGCTTGTAAGTCACATAATTTTGACATTTTTGAAAGACCACTAAAGACCATTTCCTGGTCTTTCCATTGTCCTTTTGAAGGACAAAAGTGATGAAGCTTTTTCCAGCACAGGGTTTCTCAGCTGGGCGCTGCTGGCATTTCAGACAGGACAGTTCTTTCTTGTGCACTGCAGGACATTTAGTTTCCCTGACTCCTGCCCACTAAAATACCAGTATTGCCTACCCCACAACCCCAGCATTGTGATAAAAACCCTTCCTTGACAAGATGCCCAGCCTCCCACAGGCAGGTTTTCACACGTCTCTCTGAGAAACAGTGAGACTCTACCTGTAGTAGTATTTGTATGAAGCAGGTCAAGCATTACCAATTTTCATGTTTTGTGTGAGCATTTGCTCAGTGAAGAATGCTTTTCTAGCATGTGCAAGACTCTGAGTTCCTTAAGGCCAGCCTGGTCTACAAGAGCTAGTTCCAGGACAGGCTCCAAAGCTACAGAGGAACCCTGTCTCGAAAAACCAAAACACAAAGGCTCTAGGTTCCATCCCTAGCAATAAAAATAAAATCCAAGTTGTTACAAATGTAAAATTACTCATACTTATCCATTGAAAAAGGTGTCTACATAGTGCTAAAATTCATGTTTTTCTTCCTTTCTTCCTTTTTTATTTATTTTTGATTTTTAGAAACAGAGTTTCTCTGTGTAGCCCTGGCTGTCCTGGAACTCACTTTGTAGGCCAGGCTGACATCAAATTCATAGAGATCTGCCTGCCTCTGCCTCCCGAGTACTGGAATTAAAGGCGTGCACCACCACCACTGCCCAGCCCTTCTTTTTTTCTTAAATAAGGTCTCATGTAACTCAGGATGCCCTCAAATTCACTATGTAACCAAGGATTCCTTGAATTTGTGATCCTCCTGCCTCCATTTCCTGGGTTCTGGGATTACAGGTGTGTGTGCCACCACATCTGATGGTGTCAAGGGTTGAACCTAGGACTTTGTGAATGCTATGTAAACACTACTAACTAGGCCATAACCAGGCCCCAAAATGCATGGTTGTGTTTTAGTTTGTATTTCGGGACAGGGTTTCTCTGTGTAACAGTCCTAGCTGTCCTGGAACTAGCTCTTGTAGACTAGGCTAGCGTCTGCCTCTTGAGTGCTGGGATTAAAGGCGTGTGCCACCACTGCCTGGCTAAAATGCCTGTTTTCCTATCATATCTTTTGGTAAATGTAAGTTATTTTTGTGGTCTGTTCCTCTAAAAACTTAAATTTTGAGGGGTACTATAATTATCGAAAGGTAATATTCCTGGGCTGGAGGGATGGTTCAGTCATTAAGAGCACTGATTGCTCTTGTAGAAGACCTGGGTTCAGTTCCCAGCACCTGCATGACAGTTCACAACCATCTGCTTCTAGTTCAATGGGATACAATGCTTCTTCTGGCCTCTGATGGCACCAGGCACTCGTGTGGTGCTCATATATACATGTAGGCAAATTACTCATGAATTAAAAATAAATGCACACTGTTAAAAAGGTGATATTCCATACATGAGACCAAGACGAGTAATCGAGAGACAGAAAACATTTTAGTCTCACACATTTCAAATAGTATATATTGTCATTTTAAAATAAATCCTTTTCAGATTTAAAACCTCAAGAGTGGCAGCAGGGCATGGTGGCACATGTCTAGACACAGAGGCAGGCAGATTTCTTTGAGATCAAGATCAACCTGGTGTAATTGTAAAAATAAAATGCTGCACAGGGTTGGCAGCAGGCAGAGGCTCCCAGGCAGGGAGCCACACAGCGGGTGAGACACTTTGGCGGGTCAGCAGGTCCCAGAGGAGCTATGGCGGGTGTGAGACAGAGATGGATAGGCACGCCATGCAGAGAGGTTGGTTATTTAGTGGGTTATGGAAGGGAAGGGGAAGGGGAGAGGGTAGGAGAAGGGGAATGAGGAGAGAGAGGCAGAGAGAGAGAAAGAGAAACAGAGAGGTGTGGGGGGAGAAGAGAAAAGCTACCCCTTAGGGAGAGAGGAAAGGAAGAGCTTTGCAGGCTGGAAGCAGAAGGAAGATCCTCTTGCCTCTGTGGATTTGGAAGTGGGTGGGGCTTGTCTCTTGAAGGGACTGGACAGACCATTACATCTGCAAAGTGAGTTCCAGGACAAAATGGAGAAACCCTGTCTTGAAAAAACAAAAACAAGCAAAAAACTAACAAAAACATCTCAGTGTGTGGAAGGATTGGATTCCAAGTTGTCCCTTGACCTCCACAAGCTCACTATGGCTCAAATACCTGCTTCTCCTAATTAATAAATACATATTTTAAAACAAAAAAACCTTCCACTCAAACCCAGCATGTAGTTTTATTTAATTTAATTTTTTAAAATCAGGATCTCACTATGTCTTCTTGGCTGTCCTGGAACTCACTATGTAGATCAGGCTGGTCTCAAACGCAAGTAGATCTCTTCCACCTGCCTCTGTCTCTTGAGTGGTGGATTAAAGATACATGCCACTGTGCCTGGCAACTTTAAGTATTTTGTTTATTATTTTGTGTGCATCTATGTGTGTGGTAGTGTATGTACCAAGACCTCTTAGGTAGAAGTCAGAGAACAGCTTGCAGGAGTTGGTTCTCTCCTACCACCTCATGAGTCATAAGAGATGGGATTCAGGTTGTCAGCAGGTGCCATTATTCACTCATCTGAGCCTATCACTGGCCTTTGTGTTAGGTAGGATTTTGTGCTTCTTCATGCTGTTCCTGCCTTTTATAGCTAGTAAAAATTTAGCCGGGCGGTGGTGGCGCACGCCTGTAATCCCAGTACTCGGGAGGCAGAGGCAGGTGGATCTCTGTGAGTTCGAGGCCAGCCTGGTCTACAAAGGGAGTTCCAGGACAGACTCCAAAGCTACAGAGAAACCCTGTCTCGAAAAACCAAAAAAAAAAAAAGTAAAAATTTGTCAGAAAGCCAGGTGTGGTGGTACATGCCTTTAATCCCAGCACTGGGAGGCAGAGACTGGTTTCTGAGTTCAAGGCCAGCCTGGTGTGTGGAGCAAGTTCCAGGACAGCCAGAGCTACACAGAGAAACCCTTTTCTGAAAAAACAAGAACCGAACCAAACCAAAACAACAGTAAAAAGAGACAGAGGAACTGAAGAGAAGAGTCAATAGTTAGAACACTTACTGCTCTTACAGAGGACCCGACCTTGACTCGCAGCACCCAGGGATTGCAGCACACAACTGCCTGTAACTCTGGCTCCAGGGGAATTCATGCCTACATTCATGTGCACAGACACGTGCACATACAACTTCACACATGGGCATGTGCACTCTTACACCCCCCGCAAATGTACATACATGTCTTGTACATGTATATAAAAATAATTAAAATGTAGTTGGTCATTGCTGGTCATGAGAACAGAATCCAAGCTTGGGTCTTTTCCTTTCTCAGAATTTCTAAAATGTATTAATGGAGTCCTTACTCCCATGGAGGGGACTGTACGTTCTCCCATTCATGTTAGCTGCCTGGTGACTAATGCTACTTTAGCATATAAGAGGGTCTCAAAACTAAATATGTTTCCTATACATTCTTTTCTACTTTAGACCTATGACCTGTGTAAGTTAAACTCTTTTAAAAGTTCCCGTAGTGCTTTTGCGACGTTAGTGTGGGATAGAAATACTCTTTGGTCCGAAATCTGGAGTGGACCAGCAGAATAGTCTGAGAATCTGCAGGCTTGACTTGCGTATTGGATTGCTGTTTATTCGTTGGACAGCCTTGTGTTTTCTTGGCCCACACATGCCAAATAACTCTTATGTTGCAATAGACTTAAGAAAAAGAAAAAATATTGAAAACTTTTATTTTTTAAAAAGTTTTAATCCAGGGCTTGAGGGCTGAATACTTTTAATCTCGATATTTAGGAGGCAAAGACAGGGGTATTTCTGTGAGTTGGAGGGCATCCTGGTCTACATAGAGACACCCTGTCTCAAATAATAAAAAAACAAAACAAATTTAGAGTGTAATAAAATAAAATACTAAGAAAAAGTATTTGTCAGATACCAAAGAAATCTGGGATCCTGAGAGTCTCATCATAAATAATGATTTTATTTTAAAATTCAATTTATTCTTTTTGAGACAGGGTCTTGTATTATTTGTATTGCACTATATTGAACTTTTAAAAATATGTATGTCGGCCCCGCCCTTGCCAAAGCCATGGAGGCAGTTCACCCACTCTCCAAAGCTGAATATCTGAAGTTACTTGTCTGGGGCAGATGCCGGCCAGGAAGGAGGTTCAGAGTCCCTTAAGAAGAGGCCCAAAAAAGGACCGAAGCCGGGAGGCACCTCTGACAAGGGATTGCAGATTGTTGATGATGATGTGGGCTGGGCAGTTATCTCTACCACTAAGCCGGAAAAGGAGGAGGAAGAGGATGGAGATTTGCCTATGGTGGCTGAGTTTGTGGATGAGCGTCCAGAAGAGGTAAAGCAGATGGAGGCCTTCCGCTCCAGTGCCAAACGGAAGCTCCTGGGAGACCACAGTGGAGATGGGCATTTCCATCATGATGAACGAGATCCAACTTCTCCTAGGAAGGTTTGTCATGACACCCTGTTGTAATAAGAAGCGGCGGGGTTGCGTCCCCGGCACCCGGCCGCCTGCATGGCTTACTTATGCCCCAAAATAATTACACGGAAACTGTATTCTTTTAATCACTGCCTGGCCCATTAGTTCCAGCCTCTTATTGGCTAGCTCTTACATATTGATCTAACCCATTTCTAATATTCTGTGTAGTACCACGAGCTGGCTTACCAGGGAGAATCTTAACCTGCGTCTGTCTGGAGTGGGAGAATCATGGCGACTCCTTACTCAGCTTCTTTCTCCCAGCATCCTGTCTGTTTACTCCACCCACCTAAGGGCTGGCCTATAAATGGGCCAAGGCAGTTTCTTTATTATTTAACCAATGACCTTCCTCCATCATTTCCCCTTTTTCTGTTTAAACAAAAAAAGGCTTTCATTTTAACATAGTAAGATTACATATAACAAAACGGTTATCAAGCAAGAATTACAGTTACAATATTTATATCTATTTTATCTTGTATCATAACTAAGGAAAACTATAACTATAACTAACCATTCTTCAACTCCATCAAAGACTCCAGAAGGATACAATATTACCTAAGTAAACAAGAAATAAGAAACTTCAAACTCTAGAAATGACAGAGACATCTTGCTGCCTGGACAGTCACCCAAAGTTCTTTTGTACCGTTGGGGCATCCATCTTCGGCCTACAGGCCCATAGTATCCAGCAGACATTTTCATCAAGCAGGAAATTCCAAAGACAGTTTAGTCACTTTCTGCTGTGTCCTGCAGAATGTCTCGCAGACTCTTTCATGAATCAGGAACCCCGAAAGACCATCTCACCTTTAGGCAAGTTCAGTAGTCCTCTCTCTGAGGGTTCTCTGTGTCCAGTTTATGCAACAGTCCAGGCAAGAGCAGTTTCTTGCCCAAATGGCTATCAAACTCCATAAGGAGCCTCTTCGATGCCCATCTTCCTCTTGAAGTAGATGGTGCTGCCAGAAGCAGACGTGTCTCATTGTCATGAAAAGCCCTAAATTATTAAAACATTAAATGCCATATTCTGCAGTCTTTGAAAGATATGAAGAATGCCTATCTACCTGAAATATATCTCTATATATCTAGAAAATCTAACTCACATGACTACAAGCTTGACTATTATTGATGACTGTCCATTAACAACCTATATACATTACATTTTTAAATGAACTATACAATCACAATACCTTAATCAAGATCAGAAATACATATACACATAACAAAATTGACCTTATAATCCATACCAATGCAAATTATTTATATCTATATCATATCCCCCTTTAAATGTAAAAGAACATTTATAAACCATATTTGGGAACATGGGCGCAGTTTTTCTCTCCAAACTGCTTCCTGCTGAATGGGGGCGTTGTTATTCAGATCTTTCATGGTGTAACCTGTGTGTCAGGGTCATCTCAGTCGGCAGTTGAGTGAAGTAATTTTCTGAAGGTGTTCACAGCAACCTTTCAGGAGGGCGTGGTCTATCATACCATATCGGGATAGACGCAATCCACAGAGTCTCATCCTCTGTGAAAACAAAAGAAGACCCTCTCCAAAGCATCATATCCTTAGACCCATATTCTGAAATCATAATACCCTTGTATCCATTTTGGTTTAGCTTGGCAGCCCATATAATGAAATGTCTCTCTGCAGTTAGCTCCTTTACAGTCAAAAATTTTAAAGAAAACACAATACAAAGAATCCAGACTCTCTGTGAATTTTCCATTTTTACGTGGCTTATTTTTCTTTATTTCTTTTAATCTATAACTATCTGTACTCTGTCTCTTTAAGGACTCTATCCCCCCTTTTTTAAGGGCATTAACTTTATTTTTTCTCTATTTTTTTTCTCTCAAGCCTACGTACACTCATCCAACACTGTGACTCATTTATAGATCTTCTATGTCTGAAATCTGTTCTATTGTGAATCTGTAATTTTTTTACTATCCAGGAGCATTTTTTAAAATGTTAAGCGCTTCTTAAAAACCTAAGTTGCAACATTTAGAGGTATTACGGTACTGCCTGTGTCCTGCCCAGTCGAAACCTTAACTGCACTGTTATTATGGTAATTACCGTAGTTCCTGCCTGAGACCAGCAGAGTTCCACATGGCAGAGCTGAGCTGATCCTGCATCAGAACCATTTGGTGCCCCTGAGCCACACACAGTTCCAGGCACACAGCAGTCCACATTGCCATCAAGCAAGCCGTAGCACTTTACTCCAAATGCTCCATTCAAAGACTCTGTCTCCAGCAGGAGCCAGACAGAGATCGTGATGGCGGCACAGCCCAAAAAGCCGGCATTTTAAAACAGCCAGTTTTTTCCTGTTGCTGAGTCAGGACAATTTCTTTGCCGCACACAACCCACAAACAGCAAAAAGCTGTCTTAAATTCTCTCTGTGTCCTTTTTAAGCCCTCTCAGGTTTTACGTGGAGCACGCTGGGCGCCACTCTGTTGAAGTGTGAGCGGCAGGGCTGCATCCCCGGCACCCAGCCGCCCACATGGCTAGCTTATGCCCCAAAATAATTACACGGAAACTGTATTCTTTTAATCACTGCCTGGCCCATTAGTTCCAGCCTCTTATTGGCTAGCTCTTACATATTGATCTAACCCATTTCTAATATTCTGTGTAGTACCACGAGCTGGCTTACCAGGGAGAATCTTAACCTGCGTCTGTCTGGAGTGGGAGAATCATGGCGACTCCTTACTCGGCTTCTTTCTCCCAGCATCCTGTCTGTTTACTCCACCCACCTAAGGGCTGGCCTATAAATGGGCCAAGGCAGTTTCTTTATTATTTAACCAATGACCTTCCTCCATCAACACCCCAGATCCCTCTCCTCCCAGGAGGACCCGTCTGTCTCCTCCTCAAAGGAGTCCTGGTTCTGGGAAGAAGACTGTATTTCAAGACGAGTCTTGTCGGAAGAGGAATTTGAAGCTGGAACGCCTGGAGCAGAGGAGAAAAGCAGAGAAGGACTCAGAACGAGATGAGCTCTATGCCCAGTGGGGCAAAGGGCTTGCTCAGAGCCGGCAACAGCAGCAGAATGTAGAAGATGCCATGAAGGAGATGCAGAAGCCTCTGGCCCGCTATATCGATGATGAAGATCTGGATCGGATGCTGAGAGAACAAGAAAGAGAGGGGGACCCAATGGCCAACTTCATTAAGAAGAATAAGGCTGAGGAGAACAAGCACAAGAAAGTGAGGCCTCGCTATAATGGTCCTGCCCCTCCTCCCAATAGATTCAGTATCTGGCCTGGTTACCGCTGGGATGGAGTGGACAGATCCAATGGCTTCGAACAGAAGCGCTTTGCCAGGCTCGCCAGCAAGAAGGCTGTGGAAGAGCTTGCCTACAAGTGGAGTGTGGAGGACATGTAGCTTCTCTGAGGCTGTGCGGTGCTGAGGTGGTGGTGGCACAGGACAGCCCGACATCCAGCTCTAATGCTTGTCTTGCTAGACACAGACCAGCAACTCTGACCTTTGGACTAGGCACCTACCCTTGGCTGTGTCCATGTTGTCTGTTGACTGACTGACAGTGACTTCTCTATCCCAGGGCTTGTTCTTAGCCAGTGCTTTCTTTCTTATTTTAAAAATAAACACATTTATTTTTTGTAAAAATAAAATAAAATAATAAATAAATAAAATTTGTATGTCTAAGATGTGCATGGTAGCGCAAGCCTTTAATACCAGCACTGAGGAGACAGAGGCAGGTGTCTCTTTGAGTTCAAGGCCAGCCTGGTCTATAATTTCAATTCCAGGACAGCCAAGGCTATGCGGAGAAACCCAGGCCCCCTAGGGACTATCTTTGCAGAGGATCTGTGTGTGTCTTTTGTGGGTGAACATGAGAAAAAAGTTTCTCAGGCAGCCATTTTCCAGCAGGGTACCCCGAAGGCTGTCTTCTCAGATACTCTCATATGAAATTTGCTCTGTCTCACCTTGGCGCTCTCAGTGGGTGGTGTCTTGTTTCCTGTTGTTTCCTAGTGAAAAGTCTGAAGTGTCTCCATAATGGTGCTGCCCATTCTCACGTGAACTGGGTTCAGGTCCCTTTCCTTACTAAGATGCACAGTCTGTCCATAACTTTGACAGGGTTCGCACCATTTCATTCATTCATTCATTCATTCATTCATTTATTTATTTTTGCTATTGTGCTCATTTTTTATGTCTTTCTGTTTTCTCTCTCTCTCTCTTTGTACTTCTGGGTAAATACTGTAAGCAATAACCATGGCATAGCTGCTACTTTTTGTATTGTCTTGAAATTTCGTCCTTGAACTTAGCTACCCCCCCCCCCCCGCCTTTTTCCCCCTCGAAACAGGGTTTCTCAGTGTAGTCCTGGATGTCCGGGAACTCACTTATAGACCAGGCTGGCCTCAAACTCACAGAGATCCTCCTGCCTCTGCCTTACAAGTGCTGGGATTAAAGGCGTGCACTACCACCACTCACCATTAGCCCACATATTTTTAAATTCAGTCTCACTTCAGCTTTCAGGATATGATCAAAAGCAAGAACTAGACTCTTTGCCAAAATAGAATGTGAATGTCCTCCAGCTCAATTCTCAGCACAGTCCTTCTCTCTGAATCCTCACAGAGAGGAAGGGAGGAGGAAGAGAAAGAGAGACAAAGAGAAACAGAAGAGAGAGGAGAGAGTGAGAGAGAGAAAGAGAAGAAAGAAACCCAGGCTGATCTCAGACTTCAGATTTTCCTGCCTCAGCCTCTGGAGTGCTGAAATAATATCTGTGTACCACTACACCCAGCTCAAGTTTTCAAGAAAGAGAAAAGTTTTGGGGTTTATTTTCAGTAACACAATGTCTTAGGGTTTCCATTGCTTTTAGCGAAATGCCAGGAGCAAAAACCAAGTTGGGGCAGAATGGGTTTTCAGCTTATGTTCCCACATTGCTTTGTTCATCATGAAAAGAAGCCAGGTGCTCGCTTCGGCAGCACATATACTAAAAAATGAAAAGAAGCCAGGACGGGAAGGACCTCGAGCAGGACAGGAACCTGGAGGTAGAAGCTGAGGAAGAGGCCATGGAGGAGTGCTGCGTACTGGTTTGCTCTGTAGTAATATGGAGCCGCGGGGCTGCGTCCCCGGCACCCGGCTGCCCGCATGGCTTTACCCAAAATAATTACACGGAAACTGTATTTTTTTAATCACTGCCTGGCCCATTAATTTCAGCCTCTTATTGGCTAGCTCTTACATATTGATTTAACCCATTTTTAATATTCTGTGTAGTACCATGAGCTGGCTTACCAGGAAAGATCTTAACCTGCGTCTGTCTGGAGTGGGAGAATCATGGCGACTCACTCGGTTTCTTTCTCCCAGCATTCTGTTCTGTTTACTCCACCCACCTAAGGGTTGGCCTATCAAATGGGCCTAGGCAGTTTCTTTATTTTTTTTTTTTTATTTTTTATTTTTTTGGTTTTTCGAGACAGGGTTTCTCTGTGGCTTTGGAGCCTGTCCTGGAACTAGCTCTTGTAGACCAGGCTGGTCTCGAACTCACAGAGATCCGCCTACCTCTGCCTCCCAAGTGCTGGGATTAAAGGCGTGCGCCACCACCGCCCGGCTGGCAGTTTCTTTATTAATTAACCAATGAAAGCAACAGATTATAAAGAAATCACTCCCACATCATTGCTCCTTATGGCTCACCCAACCTCCTTTCTTATAAAACCCAGGACCACCAGCCCATGGATGGAGCCACCCACAATGGGCTGGACCCACCCCCATCAATAACTAGTTAAGAAAATGCCTTACAGCTGGATCTTATGGAGGTTTCTTCTCAGTTAAGGTTCCCTCCTTTCAGATAACTGTGCTTTGTGTATCAGGTTGATATACGACTAGCCAGTACACACAATTAGCCAGTTATAGGGGCACTATTCATAATCCCAGCAGTGAAGAGGCTAAGAAAAATGTGGGCCATGTATTCAAGGTTAGCCTGAGCTACATAGCAAGCGTGTCTCAAACAGACAAACAAAACAAGGCCTCCCTCAGTTGGGCAGGCATGGGCCACGTGAGATCTGTCTTCAAAATTAATAATAAAGTAAAAAGAGCCAGGTGTGTTTTGCATGCATGCTAGTAATCTAAACTCTTAGGAGGTAGAGGCAGGAGGTTAAGAATTTCAAGGCCAGTTCCAGAGCACTTTTGATGCTAGTCCAGTAGAGAACATGTCTTAAAATGGGTAACAAAGGAAATATACACACTATAATCTATATTTAACATAGTAATAAGCCTTATGGTCTTCAAACAATACAAGTTCAAATCCTTGCTCCCTAACTTGTAGTTATATGAACCAAAATATATTTAACCTTGTTACATATCCAGTCCTCATCTGTAAAGTAGAAACAAAAACAGTGGCTAACTTAAGTCATACAATGGCCATATGATTATCGATTAGACAAACATTAAACATTCCATTCTTGTCGCAACAATTGCCTATTGAATCATGAGTCAGAAAGACACTGTGATGCTTAATTTTAATTGCCAAACTCGAATGGGTCATAAAATGCCCAGAGCACCAGGGGAGCACACTTTTGGGTGTGTGTAAATCTTCCAGAGCGGATTAACTGGTGGGTAGGAACACTGACTGGCCCTGAATATAGGCGGTACTGACATGTGAACGAGCAGCCTCGTGTTCCCGCCACCGTGGAACCACTGGGCACCACGCCTTCCTGTGATGGTGGACAGTGTCACCCGAGTGCAGTGCTTAAAAAGAGTTATTTCCATTGTCTCTGATGGTTCATCAGTGAAGTGAGCTTATTCTACAGAGGACCCAGCTCTTATTCTACAGAGGTCCTAGCGTGCATGTAACAGCTTACAGCCATTGTTAAGCCCGAGTTTATTATCCCCAAAAGGAAACCGGATTCTGATTTGAAGCACAAGAGGGTTTTTTAATGTTCCAACTTGAGTTTGGACTATACCTCTACCACAGCAATGCAGTGGGTGAGGGAAGTGCAGCCTGAACCCGGGAAGGGGGGAACTTTTAAAGGGGAAATGCCATAGTAAGGGGCGTTCATGTCCTGTCATCCTGGGATTGGGTAAGGAGGGCATAGGGCAAAGTAGTCTCTGAAACCATTGGTCAGTTTTTGGGCATGAAAACCCTAACAAAGAGCCATTAAACACTGACAAGGTATCTTCAAGGGCAGGCTGCCTCCTAGGAACATCTGAACCCCGGTAAGGTTTATGGCCCTGCTTCCTAGCTCCTTAGTTGGCTATTTTCAGGGTATCCATCCAGTTGCGCTATCGCAGCACATATCTGAGCTGAGATCCCCCCTCATTATATGGCTTAAGATGATGCCCCCTCTTTAAAATGGAGTCTGCAAAGTCAGGTCCTCACACCACCATTAACTCCAGTTCAGGGATCCAAAGCCCTGTTCTAGACTTCACAGACACCAGACGTGCAAGGAGTGCACAGACATACATCCAAGCGAAACACTCAAACATGTAAAGAAAACATCCTGAAACAAGACGGTTCCATTTTTCCTCCTGTTGAGGACTGCTTGCTTTTGGAATAAATAAGAATCACTGTGGAGCCCGTTAAAATCTCCAGGCCTCCTCCTAAGAGATTCTGATGCACCAGGTCAAGTAGAAGATGAGAACTATGGGTTTTAGACTTAGGGTTTTTTGCTTTTTTTTTCCTCTCTGTATAGCTTATAGACTGGCTTCTGCTATAACGCTTTTTCTTGGTTAACATCCCAAATGCTGGATTTACATGTGTACACCACCATGCCTGGTCTCCTCAGGTATTTCTTTGTTGTTTTTTTTTTGTTTGTTTGTTTATTTGTGTCTGAGACAGTGTAGACCTGGATGGCCTTAATTCACTGTATAGACCAGGCTGACCTGGAATTTGTTACTGTCTACCCTTCTCTAACCCTGAGATAGCAGGCTTTGTTTTCCTCTCTGACTCCCTAGCTGATTTTTTTGTTTGTTTGTTTGTTTGTTTTGTTTTTCGAGACAGGGTTTCTTTGTAGCTTTGGTGCCTGTCCTGGAACTAGCTCTTGTAGACCAGGCTGGCCTCGAACTCACAGAGATCCGCCTGCCTCTGCCTCCCGAGTGCTGGGATTAAAGGCGTGCGCCACCACCGCCCGGCTCCCTAGCTGATTTTTATTCAATAACAGACAAAATACACTCCCTCAGTTCGTGGGCTCCATGTCACACTTGGTTAATAAATAGCTTTTACTAGGCGGGTGAGCTGCTTCAGAGGTAAAGGCACTTGTGGTCAAGCCCAGAAACGTGGGTTTGATTTCTGGGACCCACATGGCAGAGTGAGAGGACTGAGGCCCAGATTCTTCTGACCTCCACATGTGCACTGTGGCTGCAGTGTCTGCCTCCAGCCCAATAAATAAGAATGTGTAGAACAAAATAGCTTCTATGAAAACTAAAAAATAAATATCACAGAATACAAAATGAGAAAGCAAAACAAAACCCATTTAGTTACTTGTCTTTTTTTTTTTTTTTTTTTTTTTTTTTGAGAGCTACTGTGTAGCTCTCGCCGTCCTGGAACTCAACTCTGTTGACTATGCTGTACTCAAACTCATAGAGATCCACCTGCTTCTGCCTCCTGAGTGTGCCACCACTGCCCGGTTTATTCATTTACTTCTTGTATTTTCACTTTTTTGTCTATGTTTCTCTAGATTTAAAATGGATGACTACTTGGCGAACACTTCTGGTTGTAAAATTTAATATTTCGTTTTTGTAACCTTAAATTTTTGGTATGGCACTCTTTTTTTTTTTCAAGACAGGGTTTTGATGCCACTTTTTTTTTATTTATGTACATTGGTGTTTGACCTGCGTGTATGTCTGTGTGAAGGTGTCCAATCCCATGGAACAGGTGTTACAGACATTTGTGACTGCCATGTGGGTGCTTGGAATCGAACCGGGGTCTTCTGGAAGAGCATCCATTGCTCTTACCCACTGAACCATCTCTTTAGCCCCCTGATGCCACTTCTTAGGAGATGTTCAGTAAAGGCACGTAGATGTTTTTATTTTTTGGGAATTCGGGTTATTTTTTTCTCTGGAACTCTGGTAGAACTAGCATAAGCAAAAATTCTTTTTGAGACAGGGTTTCTCTGTGTAGCTCTGACTGTCCTGGAGTTTGCTCTGTAGACTAGGCTGGCCTCAAACTCAGAGAGATCCTCCCGCCTCTGCTTCCCAAATGCAACACCACCACCAGGCCAATAACTTCATTTTGAAGAAGAAAGGATCTTTTATGAAACCTCCAGAATGCATTAGGCCCCAGTGATTAGAGAGCACAGCACCATAGAGAAGCTGAGTCGGTTCCTCGCCCTCCCCACCAAATTTCTCCAGGCTTGTAATTTTTTTCCTCTCACTTTCCAATATGAATGTAAAATATGTCTTCGGTCAACAGTTCCTGATTTACACAGATTCTATTGTAGAAAGCACTAGTATGGAGGGAGGGTGGAAACAATCCAATTCTACATTCCTGGGAAAGCAGCCAGAAGTAGCATAAAGTTCTGTCTTTTGATTGTGGTAAGAGGCAGTGTTGTGTGTAGGGTGCTTCTGTGGGTGCTTCTAGGATTCTCCATGGGTGGAGGTGGACACGGGGTGAGTGGGTTCATCATGCTTGCGAAAGCATCTCACAAATGTTGCATGTTTCAAGTGAAAAGCAACAATACTGAAAAAGACAAATGAACCCCACCCAATTGCACACATTAAAAAATGGTTTATCTTGTATAGAATCCTTATAATAAGTTCTCAGAAAAAGTGATCCTGAATCATTATCCCACCCCGCCACCTCCCCCACCCCACCCTCAGGCAGAGTTTCTCTGTGTAGCCTTGGCTGTCATAGAGCCCTGTCGACAGGCTGGCCTCGAACTCAAAGGCGTCTGCCCGCCTCTGCTTTCCAAGTGTTGGGATTAAAGGTGTGCACCACCACTGCCCAGAGATCTTGTGCTTTCCTTCTTCCTTCCTTCCCTCCCTCCCTCCTTTTCTTTCTTTTCTTTTTGACAGGGTTTCTCTGTGCAACAGTCCAGGCTGCCCTGGAACTTGCTTTGTATACCAGGCTGGCCTTGAACTCACTGAGTTCCACCTGCCTCAGTGAGTGTATCACCACTGCCCAGCGTGCTTTTATTCTTAATTATGCATATACCAACCAATAGCCTGCAGTCTTTTATTTTTAAGACTTTTTTTTTAAAGCATTATTTGCCACATGTATGTGACCATGTGTACCCTTGGAGGTCAGTGTTAGAAATATTTTCTTTTCTTTTTTTATTTTTTCGAGACAGGGTTTCTCGGTACCTTTTTTTTTTTTTTTTTTTTTTTTGGTTCCCGTCCTGGAACTAGCTCTTGTAGACCAGGCTGGCCTCAAACTCACAGAGATCCGCCTGCCTCTGCCTCCCGAGTGCTGGGATTAAAGGTCTGCCCCACCACCACCCGGCTAGAAATATTTTCTAACATGAGCTCCGTGTTGATGCAAAAATCTCTGTCAAGCCGAATTAAAAGATAGGGACGGGACTGGACGGGACATTGCCTGTTGACCTTCCGGGGAGTAGTCTAAATAGACTGGAGGAGTGGTCCTGACCTCTTCTGGGGAGGGGTCAAGATTTGGAGGGCTACTTTGACCCCTTGACCCTCCTCAGGGAGGTGTCAAGGTGCAAGGGGTACAGGGGCGGGGCTCCCAAAGATGGAGGCCAGAGACTAGGATTTACAGTCAGAAGAAGGCATCAGATCCCCTGGAATTGGAGTTCTGTAGATGGTTGTGAGTCATCAGGTGGGTTCTGGGAACTGAACTTGTAAACTTGTATCCTCTGCAAAAATAACAAATTCTTTTAACCATGCAGCCATTTCTCCAGCCCATCTAGAGTCTTGAGTGGTCCATTTTAATCAGCAGTGAATTTTTAGCTCATTTATAAAGCACCTTTTTTTTTTTTTTTTTATGGTGCTGAAATTTAAGCCCAGGGCTTCACATAAGCTAGGTAAGTGCTCTGCTACTGAGCTACAATGCAGCTTGATAATTTTTAGACTGCATGTGTGCGTATGTGTATGTATGTATGTGTGTGTTAGAGACAGGGTTTCACTGTGCAATCTGTACTGGCCTTGAAATTAAAGAATATCTCATGCCCTGCCTTATCTTTGGATAATTTTTCTAATTAATAACTATGTGAGGCCATGAGGGACATTGGCAGGATCACAGGCTTTTGAACCAGTCTTGCACTTTAATTTTCTCTGTCACTTAGTGACAGTATGGTTACCTGATCTCTGTGAAATGATAATATCCTTATGATGAATCATTTGAGAATCAAATGGCATGCAATAGATAAAGCTCTCAGACTTAGTGTAATCTCTGCCCCAGATCATGCCTTTGCAGTTGGTTTTCTGCAAAAGGGATGGGTAGCTGAAGAGCGATGGATTGCTGTTGTGTTCTTTAGATTGTAGTCTATGGGGCTGGAGGGATGACTCAATGGGTACAGCATGTGTTGTGCTTGCACATGATCTAGGTTTGGTTCCCGGTACTCAGATGGTGGGTCCTAGTTGTCTTAGGTTTCTACTGACCAAAAACGACCTGGGCAGGAAAGGGTTTGTTTCAGTTTACAGTCCTACATCATAGTCTATCACTTAAGAAAGCCAGGACAGGAACTCAATTAGGGCAGGAACCTGAGGCAGGAGCTGATACAGAGGCGGTGGAGGGGTGCTGCTTATTGGCTTTCAGTATGCTTTTTACAGAACCCAGGACCACCTGCTCAGGGATGGGACCACCCACAATAGGCTGGGCCCTCCCACATAGTCAGTAATTAAGAAAATACCCTACAGACTTGCCAACCAGTACATTTTTATGGAGGCGTTTTCTCAGTCGAGAGTACCCTTTTTCAAGTGAGTCTAGCATGTATCAAATTGATATAAAACTAGCCAGGACAAGCTAGCCTGGTGGTGGTACACACCTTTAATCCCAGCACTCAGGAGGCAGAGCCAAACAGATCTCTGTGAGTTCCAGAACAACCAGAGCAGCTATAAGGAGAAACCCTGTTTCAAAATACAAAAACAAAACAAGATTTTTAAAAAAAACCAAAAAAACAAAACAACAATTTAGCTAGGACAACAACCATCATAACTCCAGTTTCAGAGGCTCTAAAGCCCTTTTCTGACCATTGTGGGTACCAGGCAGGCACATCATACACATACATACATGCAGGCAAACACTCATATACATGGAACAACATAGATAAATATTGAAAATAAATTTTTTTTGAGACAGGGTTTCTTGGCCAGGCAGTGGTGATGCATGCCTTTAATCCCAGCACTCGGGAGGCAGAGGCAGGTGGATCTCTATGAGTTTAAGGCAAGCCTGGTCTACAATAGCTAGTTCCAGGACAGGCTCCAAAGCTACAGAGAAACCCTGTCTCGGAAGAAAAAAAAGGAAGGAAGGAAGGAGAAAGAAAAATCAAACAAACAAAACCCCAAATGCCTATCTGGGCAAGGTGAGATAGGGTTTCTCTGTGTAGCCCTAGCTGTCCTGGAGCCTACTCAAACTCAGAAATCCACCTCCCTCTCCTTCCCAGAGTGCTGGGCTTAGAGATGTGTGCCAACACAGCCTGGCTTAAAAATATTTTTTTTAAAAGGATGTAATCTATGATATTTATGTACAGCTTGCCTTTGTGCATGTTTTGAAAGAGAAGACATAGAAGCATTATTTAGATCTGGAAATCAGAGGTAGAATGCAAAAGGAAGTAAACATTTTTGCATTGAGTTTTTGTTAGTTTTCATATAGTCATCAATGATTTTAGTAAAATAAGTTTTGTATTTTTTCTGTAGTGTTACACTGGAAAAGAAGTAAAACTGAACAAAAAAACTATGAGTGGAGTTCCTCTTTAAAAGAAGAAGTAATTCTTGAGATTATGGATCGGAGCAAGCGGAACTCAATTGCAGGATTTCCCCCACGTGTGGAGCGTCTGGAAGAGTTTGAAGGCGGTGGTGGAGGGGATGGGAACACTATCCAGGTGGGAAGAGTTTCATCGTCTTCGTATCGTGCAATTATTAGTGCCTTTTCCAGACTGACGAGTTTGGATGACTTCACCCGAGAAAAAATAGGATCTGGGTTCTTCTCTGAAGTGTTCAAGGTGAGTGGTGATGTCTCATCTTCTTTCCTAGGACTTTCCTGATGGTCAGAACCACTGCAGAGTTAATAGTTGTTTATGGTGTGTTCTCTGGTTCTTCCTGCTTTTTTAAGATAGGGGCTCTCCACGTAACCCTGACTGGCCTTGAACTCCTAGAGATTCACCTGCCCCCACTTCTGAGTGTTGATTACAGGTGTGTAGCACCACATTTTCACTGATTCTCCTGTTCAACCTTCTGTGTGCTGGGATTTCATAAACTGTGAACTACCAGGTATGATTTAAGCTATTTTGAGAGACCTCATTCATGTAACTTCTACTTGTTTGGGTTTTTTTGTTTTGTTTTGTTTTGTTTTTTTTATTGTTACAATGTTGACAATGAAATCCAGGGTCTTGTCCATGCTGGGCAAACATTCTGCCTCTGAACCACCTATAGTCCCCCTTCCCTGTGGGGTGCATGTGTGTATGTGTACATAAGTGTGCAAGCATGCGTGTTCTGGCTAGCCTCACACTTACTGTATAGACAGGGCTGGCTTTGAACTTACATTGATTCAAATCTGTTTCCTAAGTGCTGTGGTTACAGGACTACACTACCATATCTGAAAGTCTCATGTCTTAAAATATTATTTTTGTCTTTCATTGAGCATTTAATTTCAATATAATTAAATATATTTATCTTTCATTTAATTTTATGTGTATGGCTATTTTGCTTGCATCAGATCCGCCTGGGTTACAGACAGCTGTGAGCTGCCGTGTGACTGCTGGGAATCAAATCTGACTCCTGGAAGAATAGCAGGTGCTCTTAACTGCTGGGCCATCTTTCTAGCCATAAACTTAGTTTTTAAAAGTTGGGTTCATATGTACTTTGGTTTGAATATGGTTTGTGCCTTCCAAAATGTTTGATAAAGTTTAATCAAATCCATTGTAAAGTTACTTCATCTGTGGTGTTTACGGTATTTCTTTCTTTTCTTTGTGGAAGAGTCCTGGGGCGTGAACACGGGTCCTTTTTGTTGTTTCTTGTTTTTTCAGGACAGGATTTCTCTGTGTTATAGCTCTGGTTGTCCTGGAACTCAATTTGAAGGGCAGGGTGGCCTCAAACTCACAGAAATCTTCCTGGATGTGGATCCAAGGGGGCAGAGGCAGGTGGATCTCTGTGAGTTCCAGGCCACCCTGGTCTAACAGTTCTAGGACAGCCAAGGTTACACAGAGAAACCATGTCTCAAAAACAAACAAACAAACAAACAAACAAACAATAAAAAACCCCAAAACTCCTGTTTTGTTAAGAATGCTTTTTTAAAAATATTTATTTATTATGTATATAATATTCTGTCTTTGTATATGCCTGCAGGCCAGAAGAGGGCGCCAGACCCCATTACAGATGGTTGTGAGCCACCATGTGGTTGCCGGGAATTGAACTCACGACCTCTAGAAGGGCAGGCAATGCTCTTAATCGCTGAGCCATCTCTCCAGCCCCCAATGCTTTTTTTTTTTTTTTTAAGATTTATTTATTTATTATGTATACAACATTCTGCCTCCATGTATGCCCACATACCAGAAGAGGGCGCCAGATCTCATTACAGATGGTTGTGAGACACCATGTGGGTGCTGGGAATTGAACTCATGACCTCTGGAAGAGCAGCCAGTGCTCTTAACCACTGAGCCATCTCTCCAAACATTTTTATTAATTTTTTAAATTTATTTTGTATACAATATTTTGTCTGTGTGTATGCCTGCAGACCAGAAGAGGGCACCAGACTTCATTACAGATGGCTGTGAGCTACCATGTGGTTGCTGGGAATTGAACTCAGGACCTTTGGAAGAATAGGTAATGCTCTTAACCGCTGAGCCATCTCTCTAGCCCTAAGAATGCTTTTTATTAAGAAAGGATTGGTGGATAAGAACAAAGAATATTGAAATAAAATGTTTGAAAATACAAAAATGAAACCCATCACTGAGTATGTAGGCATAGACAGAGGGTGTAAAAAAGCAAGGATGGATGTTGGAGTTGGGGATGCATCTCAGTGATAGAGTGCTTGTTTAGTATGCACAAGGCCTTGGCTTTGATTTCCAGTGCTCAGCGAAAAATCAAACGAATATTGGAATTCTTCCAACTGCCTTTTCAGAGTCTGGGGTGTAGTAATTAATTTTATGCCTTATCAACCCGTCACCTGGGTCATGAGCTATCGGGTAATTGGTCAGATATTACTCTGGATGTGTTAGAGTGTATTTTAAATTGAATTAATGGATTGAGTTAGGTAGAGTAGCCCTCTTAATATGGATAGCCTTCAACCAATCAAGCCTCAATCTTTGGCAAGAGAGAAGTTCCTGCCTGAGTGATGAGCTGAGATATATGTCTTTTCCTGGCTTTGGACTGGAGATGAAAATGGAGCCTATAGCTGTTTGATGAAAAACACTATTTTAAGCAAGAAACACAGAGTAAGGACCCATAGGGACTCTAATCATGAAAACTCTCATCATTTATTTTTACCTTGCTTCTTAGTTTTCTTTGTCCTGGTTTCTTGTATTTGTTTGTTTACTCTGGAGGAGGTAACCACTGGGGGATGGAATCCTGGGAGGGTATGTCTCCAGGGAGCCAAGGCCTTCATACTTAGGCTCCAGCTCCTGATTTTTGTTACTCAGGCTGGCCTCATTCTTGCTATGTAGCCATGAATGAGTTTGAACTCTTGATCCTCTTGCCTCTACTTCCCCAGGGGTGGTATTACAAAATTGAGCCACCAAACCTGGCTCATTTTTTTATATGCAATCATTTATGAGGCATTTATTCATTATTTATACTTGAAAGAAGTATTGTATACAGTGTTTTCTGTTCTCTATTAACAAGATTGTGAAAAGAGGATCTAAAATATTTATGAATCAAAACACAGCTGGGTTACATATGAAATATAATAAACACTAAATTTATATACAGCTGTGCTATAATAACAGAGATGGTTTTAACTCATGTTTTTATTATCAAAACAATTTAGCTCATTTCACGAAGAAACAAACCAGTGTTAGGTTATGAAAACCCAAGTCTGTTATTTTTAGTCTGTCTTAGTTTTTTGGTTTTTTTTTTTGTTCCCTAATTTCTCATTTTCTGTGCCTGAGTGTTGAAGAACTAACAACTTGAGGGGATGTCAGCAGTAGATAGGCTAGAGGACCATCAGTTCTTAATAGACACTAAACTGAAACATCTTTCAGGTAACTGCTGCCCCCTGAGAATCCATCAGTGTGATCAGCAAGCGTGGATGTTACAGCATGGTTGGTCAAGTAGGAGTGTGGTGAATACCCAAAGACCACAGTGATGACGTTGCGTGCAGTGTTAATTTATTTTTGATGGCTGCTTTGTGCTACAGTGGCCAAGCTGAGCAGCTACTGGAGACCACAAGGCCTCCGAGCCCTATTGTTATAATTGCTGTCTGACCCCAAACAGAAAGTTTGCCAACGCATGATCTGATAGCTATTGTGTATGGCTGAGTGGAACTTAGAGTTTAGTTTCGATTATAAAGTACTAATGAGTATAGAACCTTAAAGGTCAGGGTAAATGAAACATCAGTGACCACGAAAAGAAGTATTTGACTTCAGATACCAGCTACACAGGCAGCTTAATGACCGTCAGTTGCCTTAGGGAGAAGGAACAGGAAAAAGGGAGGGCAGATGGTGGCCAGCTCTGCTGTCACTAGCCTTCATCTCCGCCCAGCACTCAGGAGGCAGAGGCAGGTGGATCCTGAAGAGTGTAGACTTATGTGTGTTCTTCTAAAACAGTTCACTTTTAGAATTTAAGATCCTGCAGACATCCTTAACAATAGGCCTTCCTTAGTTATGTCACCTGCTTAGGTTAGACTGTCCTTTGTTTAGCTCTGAAGTCTGCTCTACAGAAGGAACTGGCTCTCCAAGAGTACTGAATAGCTCAGACTGCGGACTTATACCTTCTCTGCTTTCCCGTGTTTGTTTCTGTCTCATTAGTATCTAGCACAGCTCTGTCACCTAGAGAAAACCCATTAGGTATTTGTTACATGAGAGAAGAAATTTATGTATACATTTATTTGTGTGTGTGTGTGTGTACATTTACACAATAGAGAATCCAGAGATTCACTGTCTGGATTCGAATTTCAACTGCCACTATAAATATTCTAACATCGGTCAAATAATTTGACTCTGCTTCCATTTCTTTACATGTAAAAGTGGAAATTTGAAATAGTACTTACGTCAGATGGCTCAGCCAGCAAAGATGCTTGCCCCCGATTCTGGTAGGCTGAGTTTCACCTTTGGGATTTCCATGATGAAAGGAGAGAATCAGCTCCTGAAAATTGTCCTCTAATATGTACACATGGGCTGTGGCTGCCCCTCCAGTAAATACATAAATGTAATTAAAAAAAATTAAAAAGCAAAAGAACTGATACTTATGGAGTTGAAGATATGCTAAGGTAAAATATGTAAAGGACTTATAATAATGTCTGTCTATAACAGCCTATTAAGAGTCGCTTGTTAATTCTTTCATATACCTAAGAGCTATTCAGTTCTTTGTGCTGGATACCAAGTTAACTTTTATACATTATCTTGTTTAATATTTACAAAAATCGTGTATTATACTTCCATTTATTTAAAAAATATTTTTATGTGTGTGTGTGTGTAAGTGTAAGTGTGTACCACACGTGTGGATACCCTAAGGAGGACAGGAGAGTGTGTCAGATCCCCTGGAGCTGGAGTTATAGGCAGTTAGTTGTAAATGACCTGACATGGATGCTGGGATCAAACTTGTTTAGCCACTGAGTCATATCTCCAGCCCCCACACTTCCATTTTTAATGAAGAAACTGAGGTTCAAAGATGTTTACTGTCTTGTCAGGTACTTGCTGAAGCTACAGTTTGAATCCCTGGGAGTGGGAAGATGCTCAGTGGGAAAATACTTGGTGTGCCAACATGACGACCTGAATTTGAATCACTAGAACCCACGTGAAAAGCTGGACATGGTGGCCACACCTGTTTCTCCAACTCTTAGGGGTAGAAACAGGAGGATCCAGGGGGGCTTGTTGGTTAACCAGTCTACCCCAAAAGACAAGCTTCAGGTTCAGCGGCAGTCCCTGTCTTAAGAAATCAGGTGGAGAGGACTACTGAGAACTGAAGAACAATGGCAATGGGTTCTTGATCCTATTGCACGTAATGGCTTTGTGGGAGCCCAGGTAGTTTGGATGCTCACCTTAATAGACCTGGATGGAGGTGGGTGGTCCTTGAACCTCCCACAGGGCAGAGAAACCTGCTTGCTCTTTGGGCTGAGGAGGGAGGAAGACTTGATTGGGGGAGGGGAAGGGAATGGGAGGTGGTGGCGGGGAAGAGGCAGAAATCTTTAATAATTAAATAAATAAATAAATAAATAAATAAATTAATTAATTAATTAAAAAAAAAGAAAGAAATCAGGTGGAGCCTGGTGGTGGTGGCGCATGCCTTTAATCCCAGCACTTGGGAAGCAGAGGCAGGCAGATCTCTATGAGTTTGAGGCCAACCTGATCTACAAAGTGAGTGCAGGTCAGTCAGGGCTACACAGAGAAATTCTGTCTTGAAAAACAAACAAACAAAATCCCACAATAACAACACCCCCCCACACACACAAAAAAAAGGAAAGAAATAAGATGGAAGAGCTGGAGAGATGTCTCAGTGGTTAAGAGCACTTACTCCTTTTGCAGAATACCTGGGTTTGGTTCCCAGCACCTACATGGTGGTTTACAACCATCTGTAACTCCAGTTCCAGAGGATCCAGTATCATCTTCTGGCCTCCACAGGCACTAGGCATGCACACAGTGCACATATATACGTGTAAGACAAACATTCATAGACATAAAATAAATCTTAAAACTAAGTAGAGAAACAGTTGGAATTCTGACCTTCATGTGCATATAACTGCATAACAAGAGCATGCACACACACACATACACACACACTGTCTCTCTGCTCCTTGATATTAAGAAAGAATTCTGATTTTTTTCTGTTAGTATTTTTCTAGACTGGCAATACAAATGCCAACTTGAAAGGAGCAGTAAACTTACAAGCTAAAAGAACCCAGTGCTTGCCATCTGGTCCTGAAATACTGATTTATTCATGTTTCTGGTTATGCATTTATTATTTAACACTTATAGCTTGTCATGCAACCTCTGTAGCATTCTCAACAGTTGTGGTTTAAAGAAAGCAAGAAAACATTTTAGCACACAAATATTCTTCTATGATTTTTTTTTTGTAGTTGGGAAGGTGGTTTTATTTGAAGGTGTGTGGGCTTTGTGCATACTAATATGCCTTCTACCACTGGAGATACACCCATAGCCGGAGGATAAGTTTTTATATTCTCTGGTAGCTTTGTCTGATAATTTAGATACCAGGTTTCAAAATGCTGGTGCTGGACCTAAGATGTAAGTTGGTAACATGTTTGCCTACTATTTATAAGGTTCCAACCGAAACACCCATAAGGGGTATAGTGTATGCCTATAGTCTTAGCAGGTGGGAGGTAATGGCAGGAGGATTAGAAAGTCAAGGTCATTCTTTGCTATGTAATATGTTTGAAGCTAGTCTGGGTTACCGGGCTTTTTTTTTTTTTTTTTTTTTTTTTTTTTTAAGTTTTTTAGAACAGAGTTTTTCAAGTAGCCCTGATTGCCCTGGAACTCACTGTGTAGACCAGGCTGGCCTGGAACTCACAGAGATGCTCCTGCCTCTGCCTCCTGAATGCCCAACTGATTGCTTTTTTTAAAATTTAGAATTTTTTTCTTTACTTTTTTGAGTTCTTTGTGTATTCTAGATATTAACCATCCATCAGATGTATATCTAGCAAATATTTTCACTCAGTTCACTATTTCCTTTGCTGTAGAGCATCTTTAAATTTCTCATGGTCCCATCTGTCTATTGCTGGTCTTATTTCTGGAGTGGAGTCCTGTTTAGAAAGTTTCGCCTATTAGACATTTCAGACAGACCACTTTCTGAAGTTTTTTGTGATGTGCATGACAAGGTGGCCATACCAGGGCTCTTTGAGGAACCAAGCAAAGCGTGGCCAGAGACATCTCCAAATCCCAGAATCTCCTTGAGCAATACAGGTATGTGTCTTAGCTTGTCTGCCTCCTCATATCCAACCAAGCACCTCAGAATTGAACTGCCTTAAGTAGCCAGAGAATAAGTAACCCTCAAAATCCAGGAAGAACAAGTGTAGAAAACCATACTGTTATTCTGCAGTAAAGCAGTGGTGTTTATCAGTTACCCGTGGAAGTAAAAATGTTTTGAGTGAGAAACAGTTGAGGAAGAGCATTAAGGTTGATCAGTCTATCCTCGTGATCAAACACCAGGTGGAAGCAACCTAAGAGAGGAAGGCCTTATTTCCCTAATAGTTTCTGAACATTAGGACTATTGTCTATGCTGTACTGATCTGGGTGTGCTAAGGCAGAACCTCAAGGGATAGGTGTGTGTGTGAAGCTTCTTTATCTTGTAACCTACAGGAGAAAGGCAGGAAGGGGCCAGGGACAAGGTGCCTCCGAGGAACCAACCTTAGCCACCTAGTTCCTCCAGCTAGAACCTTCTCACAATAACACCAGCTTAGGAGCAAGCCCTCACACAGGGACCGCTGGGGAGAAACAGTTCATATTCGAACTAAGAGTATGGACAAGAGAACTGAAGCAACAGGATTGAGCCTTTGGAAGTTCCTTTATTTGGGAGAAGAAGGAAAAGAAATTTGCAAGAGAGGGCTGGGCAGATGGCCCAGTGGGTAAAGTGCTTGCCAGGAGAGTGTGAGAACTGAGTTTGGATTCCCAGAAGCCACAGAAAACCAGATGTTAGTGCGTAATCACAGTGCTTCTGCAATGAGATGGGAGGAGGTGAGAGGAAATCCCCCCAGCTGTTGGGCCAGCTAGCCTGATGCATACACATAAAGATTTGTTTTGTTTTGTATATATGTGTTTTGTGAGACTGGGTCTCACTATATATGTCACTATATATATGTCATGTCTGGCTTGGAACTCACTATGTAGACCAGTTTGACCTCAAACTCATAGAGATCCACCTGCCTCTGCCTTTCATGTACTAGGTTTAAATATGTGTGCCACCACACCTGGCCACACAAAGATTTAAAAACAAAGAAAAAAAAAGGAAGTAGCACGACATACAAGTAGAAATCAGAAATAGGTTCTTTATTCTTTGGGAAGTTGCCAGGTCTACCATAAATTTCAGTGAGCTTGCGGTATTTTAAAAATTTTTTTCTGCGCATACATGCAGACAAAATATTATATACAAAATAAATTTAAAAATTTATAAAAATGTTTGGGGCTGGAGAGATGGCTCAGTGGTTAAGAGCACTGACTGCTCTTCCAAAGGTCCTGAGTTCAATTCCCAGCAACCACATAGTGGCTCATAACCATCTGTAATGAGATTTGGTGCCCTCTTCTGGCCTACAGGCAGGATACTGTATAAATAAATAAATAAATAAATCTTAAAAAAATTTTTTTTCTTTTTAAAAATGAGTGTCTCTGTGTGTGTGTGCACACACACATGCCGTGGCACACATTTAGAGGTCAGAAAGTAACTTTCAAGAGTTGGTTCTGTATGGGTTCCAGGGATCAAATTCAAATGGTCAGACTTGACAGACATGCCTGGCCTGTGATGGTCAGTCTTTATGGTCAACTTGAGAAGATTTAGAATCAGCTTGAAAATACAAACCTCTGAGTGTCTGTGAGGTATTTCCTGAGTGATTTAGATGAGGAGGGAAAGTTCACTTTGAAACGTGGGCAATACCATCCCGTGGGCTGAATAAAAAGGGTAAAGTGAGCTCAGCCAGAGCATCCCTCCCTCCATCTCTCCCTCCTGACTGCAGATGCCATGGACTGGCTGCATGCTTACACATGATGTTGCCTTCATGATGGACTGTACTCTCGAACAAAATAAATTCCTCCTCCCAAAAATTGCTTCTTGTTAGGTATTTGGTCTTAGCAACAAGGTGAGTAACTAATAAAAGACTGAAGATACATTGCAGGGGTTTTCAAAAGAGAGAATGAAGAGGAAAATGAACATACCTTGTTTGTACCTTATCACTTAGTCGCTTATGCCTGCAATCCCAGCACATGGGAGGCAGAAGCAGAAGGATCAAGGTTCAATGTCATGTTCCCCAATGTAGCAAATTGAAGTCCCATCCTCAACTGCATTAGTCCTTGTCTGTAAAAAGGATGGTTATGGGAAGATGGCTTCGTTAGTAAAGTGCCTGCCCTACAGTCCTGAGGACCTGAGTCTGGATCTCCAGCATCAGTGTGAAAAGTTGGTGTAGCTGCACATGTGTCTTATTTTAGCACTTGGAAGGTGGAAGTGGACTGATCCATGGAATCTTTCTGGCTAGCGAGCCTAGCCATTGGCTTCAGGCTCAGGGGCAAATCCTATCTTAAAATATAAGGTAGACTGAAGAAGAAACCTCTTGCCTCCACATGTGTATGTATGTACTCATGAAAATGTACACATGCTACACCGTACAACCCCATCACACACAAATGAGTTAACCATTGAAAAGCCAGAGAGGAATAAGATGGTAACGATTAAAGGTGTGTGCTACCACTGCGCCAGCCTTAGAAATGGTCTCTTGTTCTATACTGGCTAGTTTTTGTCAACTTGACCCAAGCTAGAGTCATCTGGAAAGAAGGAACCTCAATTGAGAAAATGCTCCATCAGATTGGTTTTTAGGGAAGTCTGTGGGGCATTTTTTTGATTAATGACTGATGTGGGAGGGCCCAGCCCACTGGGGATGCCACCCGTAGGCAGGTGGTCCTGAGTTGTATAAGAAAGCAGACTGAGTGGGCCAGGAGGAGTAAGCCAGTAAGCAGTATTCCTCCATGACTTCTACGTTCCTGCTTCAGCACCTGCCCTGACTTCCTTTCATGCTGAACTCCAACTGTAGCTAAAATAAGCCTTATTCTCTGGGGGGTTTGAGCCACAATGGCCTTCATAGGCTCAGATATTTAAATGCATTGTTACCAGTTAGTGAAACTGGGAAGTATTAGGAAGTGTGGCCTTGTTGAGGTGTGGCCCAGGCCCAGTCTGTCTGTTTCTCTTTCTGCCTCCCTCCCTCCCTGCTGGTCAGTTGTAAAGCAGAGTTCTTAGCTACTGCCCCAGCACTGTGCCTGTCTGCTTTGTGCCCCATGGTCATGGACTAAGCAAGCCTCAGTTCAATGCTTTGTTTTATAAGAGTTGCCTTGGTTATGGTGTCTCTTCACAGCAACAGAACATTGATTAAGATACTCCCCAAGTTGCTTTTGGACATGGTCTTTATCACAGCAAAAAAGAATTGATTTTCGCCTAATAGTTCTTGAGTCTATCATGGTTGGGAGGCATGGGAGCAAGCAGCAAGCATGGTGGCAGGATCAGAAAGCTAAGTGCTCACTTCTTCAACCACAAGCATGAAGCAGAGAGGGCAAACCTCGAATGGCAGGAGACTTTAAACTCTCAACTGTGGTGTGCCTCCTAATCTTGCCCAAACAGCACTATAGACTGTAGATCAAGTGTTGAAATACTTGTCTATGGGCAGTATTTATTCTCTTTCAAACCACTGTGGAAGGGAAGCGATCAGAGGTAATAAATATTTTACTTGAAAATTTTAAAGTCTGGATGAATTTTTAAAAATGATTTGTTTATTTATTGTGTATACAGTATTCTGCCTACATGTTTGAATGCAGGCCAGAAGAGGGCACCAGATCTCATAACAAATGATTTTGAGCCACCATGTGGTTGCGGGACTTGAACACAGGACCTCTGAAAGAGCAGCGCCAGTGCTCTTAACCTCTGAGCCATCTCTCCAGCCCCTACTTAAATTTTTTTTTTTTGCTTGTCTGGTTTTAGATCTAATAATTCTCTCCTAAAATTAGTTTTTGGCTTGTTGAATAGTTTTATAGAACTCTGTGAATGGTTTATTTCCTGCTTCATAATTCTGCCTTTGTCTTTATACTTACTTGGGGTTATTCTGTATTTTCTTAGTATTTGAAGGTGACCTTTAACTCATTTTGTTGTTCTTTTTGATATAGGGTTTCATATAGCCCAGACTAGCCTCAAAATCCTGGAAATTTTTCTCTTCCCGCTCCCTCCTCCTTAGTCCAGAATTATGGGCATGCACTGCCATACTGTGTGTGTACTTGTGTGTAAAGGGCAAAGGTCATGTTAGGTGTCTTCAGTTACTCTATATCTTATTGTTTGAGACAGCATCTCTCTCTCACTGAACTTGGAGTGATTGGCTGATTGAGAAGCCTCAGAAGTCCTCCTGTCTCATTCTCCTCTGCTCTTGGAGAGTGCTTGTGCAGCAAGTCTTACTGACTGAGCCATTGCTGGCCCTCCATTTTTGGTTTGTTTTCTTAGTGTGATTCTGGGATTGAATCTAGAACCTCAAGAATGCTAGACAGTTTAGATTTAAGAAAAAACAAATAAACAACAACCCAAACAGTGTTGAGATATAGCTCAGTACTTACCTAGTATGCAGAAGACTCTGGGCTTAAGTCTCAACGTCACACAGACCTGCTGTAATTCTGTTACTCGCACTTGTGAACGGGGGCGAGAGGTCAGGAGTTCATGGCCAGTCTCAACTACATAACAAGTTTGAAGTTAATGTTAATCCCAAGACCACCAACCAAAATCATCATGGTCAAATTAATTATAACAAGCAATTAATTAAAGCAAGCTTTTTTTGTGTACACGAGCTGCCTCCTCTTAAGATGGGGTTCCAGAGGTCAGCATTGAATGTGAGGAAGACAAGGTTTTTATAGCTCAGGGGTAGGGGGTTTCCAAATGGGGGATTTGGCTGGCAAAATAGTCTGGGTTATAATAGGAGTAGAACATAAGTTAGTCATAATGACCTCCTGAAACAAAGGTATGATTACAAAATGGTTCTAACAAGGCAGTCATAGCAACAAGTAGCCTACCTAACAGCCTTTTGAAACAATGGTAGTGTTGCAAGATGTTTGTTGTTGTTGTTGTTGTTATTGTTATTATTATTATTATTTTGGTTTTTCAAGACAGGGTTTCTCTATAGCTTTGGGGCCTCTCCTGGAACTCGCTTTTGTAAGCCAGGCTGGCCTTGAACTCACAGAGATCTGCCTGCCTCTGCCTCCCATGTGCTGGGATTAAAGGCATGTGCCACCATTGTCTGTCTATAATAATTTTTTGAAACAAAGACATGGTTGCCATTTCCTGGACCAAGCAGTGCAGAACTATTTGTAGTTAAGGTTACAGGTGGGACATAGTCCAATCCTTGAGAAATAGGTTTAGTTATAAACAGGAATGAGCCTAGTTTGTCTTTACTATAAAAAATGGCTTATCTGGGCAGTCCCAGCATTTAGGAGGCAGAGGCAGGCAGATCTCTTGAGTTTGAGGCCATCCTGGTCTACAAAGGGAGTTCCAGGACAACCAGGCTACATGGGAAAACCCTGTCTTGAAAAGCAACAACAACAAACAAAACAAAACAAAAAGCCAACCAAGCAAGCAAACAAAAAAGATGGTGTTTAACCCTAAGGTAGAGGCAGGCTGGTTCATCACTAACCTGGACTATAGGAGAATCCATCTCAAAACAACAAACAGGACAAAATCCACTCCATGCTAGGAGCAAAACAGTAGAGCAGGATGCTAGTGGTATTAAAATAAAAATACAATAGAAGACCAGATTCATCTGTATGTGATAAGAAAGAGAAGGCGTAATTTGCCAAAAACATTCCACTGATAAAGGAAAGTAAAGGCAGAGCTTGCTCTATCCAGCTTTATCTGACTGTGTGTGTCATTTAATCCTGAGTGTCTCAGTAAGAGGAAAATGCTTAGTAAGCATATTGATGGCTTTCATTGTAGTAAGCCAAAAATACATTTTGTACTTGTATCTGATGCTCTGATAGGAAGGACTAAATAAATTACCCTGGATATAAAAGCTACCCATGGAGTCTGACACAGGTGTGCTACCTTGGGCTCATCTGCCTGTTGTGGCCAGATGCTCTGAATTGGTCACCATCTTGGAAGCATGCTCTGAAATAACCAGTGTGTGGGGCTGGGAATATGGCTGAGTGGTAGAGTGCCTGGCAAGTATGAGGCCCTGAGTTCAATTTCCAGTACTGAAAAGAAATGAGTATGTGTTAAAACCATTCAAGGTAGATTTGTTTGTTTTTACATATGAGTTTCAGATCAAACAGCTCTGTCTTATTTTTTTCATCTGTATGAATAACTGGCAAGTCACTTGAGTTTTAGAGAGCATATGGATGGTGCTTATGCAGGACCATCCTGTACCTTGTAAGATGACTTTGGTCAAGCATCTCTGGCCAGCAGCACTCCGCAGCCCTGGTCATTCTTATAACCAGAAGACTCTCCTGAAAACCTTGAGCACACCTCCCAAATGAGTTCTTATCATCTCTGGAAAATGACTGCTTTGAACTGTATTTTGTTTGATATTAATGTTTCTATACCAGCTTTCTGTATATTTATTGTATACTCATTGTGACTTCTTGACTAGAAGTACAAGCAGCCTATTTATTTATTTTGATTTTCTGAGACAGAGTCTCCATATGTAGGCCTTGCTGTTCTGGCACTTGCTCTGTAGACCAATATGACCTTGAACTCCCGGAGATCATCCTGCCTCTCCGCCCCAAGTTCTGGGATTAAAGGTGTGAACAACTATGCCTGGCTTCAAATTAATCATTTCCAGAAAATACCTTTTGTGTGTTTAATCAACCGCTAATAAATGTTAATTTAAATTTAAGAAAAATTTTCATATGCTGTTCACAGTTGAATGTTGCCCACCCCGCTTTGTTGTCTCTTATGCCCATGAACTGGGGATCAAACTCAAGGCCTGAGCTTGCTTAGTGTGCAACTGTACCACTGAGTGATACTCCTAGCTCTAAACTTGAGTAGTTTTCTTTGTACTTTGTTTTTAAATATGGTTAAAATGTCAGTATACGTGAATAATATTCATGAATATTGTAGTTGAACTAAAGTTTCTCCTCTATTAACTATCCCTGCTTTTTACAATTATTTATTTGTTTGTGTGTAGATATGCACTCTGTCTGTACATGGTACACATGTGGAAGTGAGAGGACAATTCAAGAAAGTCATTTCTCTCCTTCCACCCTGAGGGTCCAAAGGAACAAGCTCAGATATCAGTTTGGTGGCAAGTGCCTTTACCTGCTGAGCTATCTCAGCAGCACTTAACTGTCACTTTATTTGCTTGTCAGTGAGTTCGAGGCCAACCTGGTCTACAAAGTGAGTTCCTGGACAGCGAGAACTGTTACACAGAAAAATGCTGCTTCAAAAGAACGAGAGAGAGAGAAAGAGAGAGAGAGAGAGAGAGAGAGAGAGAGAGAGGAGAGAGAATATTTTGACAATATTCAGTTGTTTGTGTAGTCATCACCAGTATTTGACTTTAGATTATTTCATTTTTATTTTTTAATTAAAAAAAGTATTTATTTTACATCCTGGCCACAGTTTCCCCTCCCTCCTCTCCTCCTAGCCTTGCCCCCTAATTGGATTAATTTAAATAGTCTCCATGCCCTGTGCTTCCTCTTTCCCCACAGACCCAAGCAATCACTACCTACTTGCTGCTGAAGTCAATGAGAATATATATAGAGAGAGAGTAGAAAGAACACAAGATTATAGGCATTTGCCTATAATCCCAGCACTTGGGAGAAAGAGGCAGGAGAATCTCTGTGAGTCTGAGGCCTGACCAGTCTTCATAGGGTGTTTCAGACCAACGAGGGCTAAGTAGACCATGTCTAAAAGAAATCAGCCAATCATATGGATTAGTATTGACCAGTATCACTTGTTGCCATTGAGGCTGCAAGTATAGTTCAATGGTAGAATACTTGCCTAACATGTGAAAAGCCCTAGTCTTGCTCCCTGACACTGTAAGAAAATGAATAAATAAAAAGGTAAATAGGCCTGAGGAGGTGGCTCATCAGATCACGGCACCCACGTGGTGAAAGGAGAGAACTGGCCTCTGAAAGCTGTCTTCTGACTTCCACATGTGCGTGTCTGTTGCCCCCCTCCCACATGCATACACTAAATAAATTTTTAAAATCAGTGAAAGCCAGGCATGATAACATATTGAGTTTGAGGATAGCCAGAGCTACATAGTACAACTGTCTTTAAAAAGTGGGGGTTGGCATAAGTGAGATGGCATAAGTGGTTAAGAGTGCTCGTTGTCCTTGTAGAGACTGGGGTCAATTCCTGGGACTCAAAATGATTCCTAACTCCAGTTTCAGGAGATCTGAGACCTCTTCTGAACTCTTCAAACACCAGCTATGCACATGTTTTATTCATGCAAATAAAACACTCATACAAAAAAATAAATATACCTTTAAAATGTTTTTTTTTTTTTTGAGAGAAACTCTATTATGTGACCCTGGCTGTCCTGGATATATAGACCAGGCTGGCTACAGAGATCCACCTGCCTCTGCTTTTTGAGCAGTTGGATTAAAGGTATATACTACCTAACCAAAATAAATCTTAAAGAAAGAGCAAACAAGCAAGAAAGCAAGTAGCAGTCCATCTTTAACTCCAGCACTTGAGAGGCAGGGGCTGGCTTATCTGTAAATTCAAAGTTATGTTGGTCTAGAGCTGTGTAATGAAACCCTGTCTTTAAAACAAAAGCAAATAAAGGCGGGGGGTGGGGGGGTGGGGGAGAGAAGACAAATTGCTTATCCCTGAATGTTACTTGTTTTATTATCCAATATTTTTTGTTTGTTTTGTTTTGTTTTCCGGGACAGGGTTTCTCTGTGCAGCCCTGGCTGTCCTGGAACTCGCTCTGCTGGGCTCAGACTTAGAGATCCACTTGCTTTTGTCCCCAAGTACTGTGTGAACACTCTGAGATCAGAGTGTGCTGGGCAGTGGTGGTGCAGGCCTTTAATCCCAGAGAGGTGGAAGGCAGCCTGGAAACTAGGAAAAGAAAATTCAGAGTGAACCAAGATGTGGTGGCACCTGCTTGTAGTCTAGTACTCCCTGCAAGTCGGAGACCATCCTGTGTTCTGTGATGAGTCCCAGTCCACTCAAGACTCTGTTTCAAAAATGATAGCGAGAATCTCAAGAGTAACAGTCTTCAGATGGGAGGGGGAAAGTGACAGTAGATGGAGAACCCCACTAAAACTTGGGTGTTTTCTGTGAAGAGTGCTGGAAAAATACTGCCGTTGAGATCTTTGTATATAAAGATCTCCTTTAACTTATCCACGCAGAATCTAGAAAGGAGAGCCACTTCTCTTTCATCAATCACGGGGTACATGACAACAGTATCAGTGATGCGCTGAGAAGGGAGTTGGCCTCCAGATCTCTAGGAGGATCTAGATGAGAGGAAAGTCTGCCAGCCTTTGCCTCTGGCCTTCTATGGCTTCTGTAGCTTTCCAGCTCTTCTCTTCTGCTGTGGCCACCGCAAACCATTGACGCTTGAAGTACAAGATAAGCTGTGCCATGTCCTGTGTTAACAGATACATGAAACTGTTAGTGTTACTGTTATTCCGCTGCGCCTTTAGAGGGTGAAGACTAAGTGGATGTAAAGTAATACTCCTGAAGTTCACAGAATAGCAATAGCTTTGTTTTGCAAGCCCCTATTGTATCAGTTCTGAAATTAGATTTAAAAACTTAGGTTTATTGATACTGTGTGTATGTGTGTGTGTGTACAACTTGTGGGAACGTGTGCTTTCCTTCCTCTATGTGGGTCCTTGAGATTGAATTCAGATCACCAAGTTTGGCATTAAGCATCTTTACCCACTGAGTCACCTCACTGACCCAGAATTTATTCTTTTTTAAAAGATGTTGTTTTCACTTATGTGCATCTGTGTCTGTGTATGGGTATGTACATGTGCGTGCAGGTGTTCATGGAGGCCAGAGGCATCAGATCCTCATGTTGGTTGTGAGCCACCCAACCCAGAGCCTGGGCACTGAACTCTGCCTCTGCCTTCCTAGTGCTGGTACTAAAGGCAAGCACCACCACTCCTGACCTAATATGACAGTTTTTTTTTTTTAAATAAAACCTATGAAGTATATGAGGAATATAATTTCTATCAATAAAATGAAGTGAATTCTGTAGTGGGCATCTGCTTCTAGACATAGCCTCTCCATTGTGTTTATGGATAATACTATAAGTGGTATGACCCATGTTTATGGTATCCAACTTTATAGTATTTATATTATTATCAAGTGTTCTGGGTTGTGCTACTACAGTATATGCTCTAAAAGAGTCACTGACCTCCTTCTATGTGTAACTTCTCTCCCTGACCCGCGTCTTGTCTGTGAGTGCATGCATCGTGCATGCTCATGTGTCTAGCACACTAGGGTTAAACACAGGACTTTGTGTGTGATGCGTACAATACTCTACCCTTGAGCCATGTCCAGCCCTGTTTTTGTTCTCTTAGAGATACATTTTTATGGCGCCCAGTGTAAACTGAAACTGTGTCATTCTCGTGCCTTAGAAAGTGTCTTATAAAGACAGTTTATAGCTCACTGTTACATAAGGCTTACTCATTTCTTCCCTCCCCCCACATAAAAATCGACAGAAGGGACTGTTTCCTTCTAGTGTCCTAAGTCACCAATGTTGGCCTTAAGGAAGTAGCCTTAAAAAGTCCTCATAGGTGTGGTGGTTCCTGCCTATAATTCTAGCTCTTGGAGGCTGAGTCAGGAGGTTGCGTGATGCTATAGTTAGGCAAGCTACAGAGTTGAGTTCCTGACCATTCAGAGATACATAGCCTAATCACATCCTTGCTGCATGTGATGTCAGGCGCTTGTAATCCAACCAGGAGGATAAGGTATTCAGTTCATCCTCAGATATATGGGAAGTTTGGGGCCAATCTGGGCCTGTGTCCCAATTCTCCCCATACCTCTCCCCCAAAAAAACCATTAAAGCAAAAACAAGCAAGATATGATTAATATTACATTTCTGGCCAGCTAGGTATAGAACAATTTTGGTTTTGGATGAAATAAATTTATCTTGATTAGTGGAGTGAGACAAATGTAATTTTTTGTTAAGACAATATCTCACTATATAGCCCAAGCTGGCCATGTGTTCGCATTTATTTATTTTACCTAAGCTGGCACTAAAACATCCTGGTATGCTCTACATGTAGAGACTCTGATGTCATATATAGCTGCCGCCCTTAACATTCTTACTCTTACTTCCTAGGTGCGACACAGAGCTTCTGGTCAGGTGATGGCTCTCAAGATGAACACGCTGAGCAGTAACCGGGCAAACCTGCTGAAAGAGATGCAGCTCATGAATAGACTCTCCCATCCCAACATCCTCAGGTAATGGATTTTCAGTCTCCCCAGGATCGGTAAGAGACATTATTGGAGGCTTGCTACAGGAGTACTTTATCTTGTATCTTGCAGTCCATCTTGCCGGGGTTTAGCTAGGCTCTTGGTCTTTTTCTCTCTATTACAACTTAATTTCCTATAATTAACAAGTATTTAATAAGGCAACTTCTCCTCTCAAGTTGCTTTATTCTCACCAGAACGTTTGTACTAGCTCATTATAATAATTGTTTCCTACTGTGATTAGTAATTTGTCAGAGATAAAAGACTGGTCTCTATGTGGTTATTTAACTTAATTGCCTTTTGAAGAATTGTAATTAAGTCAGCAAATAAAAATAACAGCAAAATTATGGCATAAAACTTTCCACCCTAAACCATGAGTACTCACTCATTTAGGAGATAGAGTTTGCTGTTGAGAATTGTTTTTACATTTAAAAGGCTTGGGCAGTAAGATGACGCAGAGGGTAAATGTGCCTGACCCAAGCCTGATGACCTAAGTTTGGCCCCTGGGTCCCATATGGTGGAGGAAGAAAATATAATATTGGCTCTACTTTTAGCTAGACTTTCATTGACCTCTTTTTATGCTTAAGATGCAGTATCTGTCTCCCTCTCCACACACACATAAACATATGCATGTGTGAAATAAATTTAATTAAAAATTTTTTAATATTATATTTTACTGGCTGGAGGTAGCTCAGCAATTAAGAGTACTGGCTGCTCTTGCAGAGGATAGGGGTTCCGTTCCCAGCCACAGCCGTTAGTAAACTCCAGTTCCAGAGGATCTAACACCCTCTTCTGGTTGTCTGTGGGAACCAGGCATATATGTTATGCAAATGCTTATACACAGACAAAATACTTATATACCTGAAATAAAAATAAATAGAATCTTTTTTAAAAGGTTGAATATCTTTTTTAGTAATCAATATATGAATATTTCTCACTTTAATTAACTTGATATATTAGTGAGGTAAGCATACTTCCAAATGAAATTGCACAAGGCAATATAATTTAATATGTATTTAAGTAGGATATTTGTATAAGATGTTTGTAATATCAGAAGTGCTCAAGCTGGCCTCAAGACCTGGAGTTACAAGTGTGTGTCACCATAAATAGTTTCTGTAAGAAATCTCCCCCCATTGGTCTTTGTAGAGTTGCCTGGCCTTGAACTCATTACATAGCTGAAACTGACCTTGAACTCCTGCTCCTCCTGCTTTACCATCCAAGTGCTAGGATTGCAGGCATGGACCACCACACCTGGTGAGTTTGAGTCTTTTGCCTACAGGTATGCCACTGCCTGTTAAGCTAGCACTTGTGGGACTGGAGTTACAGCATAAGCTTAGAATTGAACCCAGATTCTCTTCAGGAGTAGCCAGTGCTCTTAATCACCAAGCCATCTCTTTAGCCCCGAGCTTATAAGGGTTTTAAAGAAAAGTTGTCCTGAGCCGGGCATAGTGGTGCACACCTTTAACCCCAGCAGAGTCAGAGGCAGGTGGTCTACTCAGTTCCAGGACAGCCAGGACTGCATAGTGAGACCTTGACTTCAAGAACAAAACAAAATTAAACAAACAAAGAGAAACTTCCTATGAAAGAAGGGAAGGAAGAAAATGACTGAGTTAGTGATTTTGAAAGTCTGTGTGGGGAAAGAAGGCTGTGGGAGGCCTACTGGAGGGCAGGCATCTGATCCTCTGGCATACCGTGTTCCTCTGCTGCCAGAGCTGCTGCATGCCCAGCAGGAGAGGCCAGCTGAGTTGTTGGAGCTTTTTTCCCTCCTTTTCTTGACCCTAACCTCCTTACTACAGTTTTTTCTTCTATCATCTTCGCTACAATGATTTCCATGTAGAAGGAAAAGAATAGGAGGATGTGGAGGCACATACTTATAATCCCAGCAATGGGCGGGTAAATAAATAAATGAGTGAAAAGGAGTGGACTGGGCAAGGCACTGGTGTTGAGGGTATATAGCTCTTGTTTGTATGTATATTTTCATACATAGGTATAGTTAAGATTGGTGGGTTTTCATATCAGTTCTAAGTCATCCGTTACATAAACAATGAAGTACTTTGTTGAGCTCGGAGGAATTGATAGTTTGGACTTCTTGTGAATAGAGTTGTTTATGCCAGGAAGTCTTGTGCTCAGGATCTGTAACCCAATTCCACATTCTGCTAATTTCCATTTCCCAATGGCCTTCCTAAGGACCTGGCCAGGATTTGTTCTCATGTCTCTTTGTTATTCTTCATGCTATGAGGAATTTAATATTCCTTTTAGAATCCTCATACACATTCTACCACTTAATTTTTTTATTTTTATTTTTGTTTTTTTTTTGGAGACAGAGTTTCTCTGTATAAGCCTGGTAGTCCTGGAACTCACTCTGTAGACCAGCTTCAAACTCAGGGATCCACCTGCTTCTGCCTCCCAAAAGCTGGGATCAAAAGCATGCGCCACCACCGCTCGGCTATACCACTCACCTTTTCCTTTTTATTAAATTTTGATCTAGTGTGTCTTTATATGATATATGTATGTGGTGGGGGCATGTTGGGGATCAGAGGACAACTTTGTAGAAACAGTTTTCTTCTTCAATGTTTACATGGGTTCCAGAGATAGAACTCAGGTCATCAGGATTTTACAGTAAGTCCCTTTACTCATTGGGCCATCTCGTTTGCCTGTGTATTTATTTATTTATTTTTTTTTAAAGATAGGTATCATGTAGCCTAGTCCGGGAACTAACTGTGTAGTAGAAGGTATCCTTGCGCATCTGATCCTTCTGCCTCTGCCTCCCAAGTGCTGAGATTATAGGCATGTACCATCATTCCCAGTTTTATGCAGTCCTGGGCATAGAATCCTGGGTTTTATGCATGCTGTGTGCTCTGTCAAGTAATCTATATCCCATCCCTCTTCCTTTAAAAAAATTACATTTATTAATTTTATGAATGGATGTATATGTGTGTGTGCCCATGTTACATGCACATGTGTGGAGGTCATGTGGAGGTCAACAACTATGTGGAGGTCAACAACTTGCAGGAGTTGGCTCTCCCCTTTCACTGTGAAGGCTGCAGTGATTGATCTCATATTATCAGTTTTTGTTGCAAGCACCCTTACCTGCTCAACTATCTTGCTGCACCCCATCTCTGTTTTTGAGACAGGATCTTGATATGAAGCCAGGCTAGCCTCAAATTTGCATCCTCCTGCTTCAACCTTCCACCGAGTTCTTCAATTACAGATCTCACCATCCTCAGACTGGCCTACTACTAGCTTTTTGGTACTGTTTGTTTTTGGTACTGTTAATTGAAAGTAGGGCCTTGGCCGGGCGGTGGTGGCGCACGCCTTTAATCCCAGCACTTGGGAGGCAGAGGCAGGCGGATCTCTGTGAGTTCGAGACCAGCCTGGTCTACAGAGCTAGTTCCAGGACAGGCTCCAAAGCTACAGAGAAACCCTGTCTCAAAAAACCAAAAAAAAAAAAAAAAAAAAAAAAAAAAAAGAAAGTAGGGCCTTACTGAAGTATTATGTTCCCACTCCCTAACTACTAGTGTTTGTTCAAAGTTTCTTCAGCTCAAGCTGGGCATGGTGGTATATGCCTGTGTTCAGTATAGAGGCAGAATGATCAAGAGTACATTGCATTTGTTATCATGGAGAATGTCATTTCTTTTTTTTTTTTGGAGCCTGTCCTGGAACTAACTCTTGTAGACCAGGCTGGTCTCGAACTCACAGAGATCCGCCTGTCTCTGCCTCCCGAGTGCTGGGATTAAAGGCGTGCGCCACCACCGCCCGGCTAGAATGTGATTTCTACTTACCAAGTATTTACTACCTAGGTAAACTGTGGGACAGATTATCTAGCGCTGAGTACAAAGGAAACGGGGACCCATTTTCTTCCAGTCCCTTTAGGTAGCAAACTATGCATGTAAGAAATTAATGGGAGCAGTGGTGGTGGTGCGCACAATTAATCCCATCACTCAGTGGGCAAAGGCAGGAGAATCAGACTTCAAGGCCAGCCTGGTCTACAGAGCGAATTCCAGGATGGCTAGGTCTACACAGAGAAACCTGTCTCAAAAAAAATCAAAAGAACAAAGACAACAAAAAGAAAAGAAATAGATGTGGCTGGAGTGTAGCTCGAAGATCAAATGTGCTGTGGGTTGAATCACTAGCACGGAGGAGAAGGAAGAGGAAAGGGTGGGGGAAGGATTAGTATCAGCTAGTGCCCTGAGGGTCCTTGTGAAAACAGCCATCTTTCCAGTTAGCCAGCCTGAAGAATGCTAGTCATCTTCAGTGTTCCTTTTGTTGTACTTCAGCCTTCTTCACTCTTATCTGGAGAAAACAGTATTTCTCTCTTTGTCTTCTTGTTCTCATTCCTCCTGATGTGTAGCTCCTAACTGAATAGTCTTCCCCAAGCTTTCTGTGCTGGGTATGGAGTGTAGAGCCTCTTGTTATATTTCCAGCTACTATAGTTTATTCCTTCAAAAGTTTTCGATGGCTCAATATTGATTTTTAGACATGAATCAGAAATCCCTTAGACAAATCTGCTGTTTTTCCTGATTATCTTCCGATATTTATTCTTTCTCTCTAATATATTTAACACAGCTCAAGTGTCCCAAGTGTTATCTAGGGCATATTATCCGATCTCTGGGCTTTGGTTTCATTCTCAAAGGAAGGATTGGGAACACATCAGTAGTATTAAGTCATACTAAATTAAATGCTGACTCTGAAATGATGAGGTCTGCAAATGTATTATATTAGAGAGTGTGTGTGTGTGTGTGTGTGCGCGCGCATAGGTGCACATGTCTGTGCATGTGTTCCAGGGTAGGTTAAAGGAGAGCTCTCAGATTTTATCATTGTAATCCTAGTATCTAGGTGAAAGAGACTTCAGAGATGAGAGCTCTTAAAGCATCATCTGCAGCTGGGCCTGGGGGCTCAGGCTGACCTGGAACTCATAGCAGTCTTCCTGCCTCACCCTTCCAAGTGTTGGGATTTCAGGTATGCACTGCTATATCTGACTTAAAATTTTTTATTATATTTTTTTGTTATTTGTTATTTGTATGTATGTGTGCTAGAGTTTCTATTGCTGTACTAAAACACTGTGACCAAAAGCAACATGGAAAGAAAAAAGTTTATTTCATCTTACAATTTTCATATCATGATACATCATTGAGGGAATTCCAGGACAGAAGCCTGGAAGCAGGAACTGAAGCAGTGGCCATGGCAGTTGCTGCTTACTGTCTTGTTCCTCATGGTTTGCTCAGACTGCTTTTTTTTTTTTTTCTTGTTTTTGTTTTTTTTTCGAGACAGGGTTTCTCTGTGGCTTTGGAGCCTGTCCTGGAACTAGCTCTTGTAGACCAGGCTGGTCTCGAACTCACAGAGATCCGCCTGCCTCTGCCTCCCGAGTGCTGGGATTAAAGGCGTGCACCACCACCGCCCGGCCTCAGACTGCTTTCTTACAACACCCAGGACCATCTGCCCGGGGTGGCACCATCCTCAATGGACTGAGCCCTCCCTCATCAACCATTAATCAGGAAAATATCTTATAGGCCAATGTTAAGGAGGTATTTTCTCAATTAAAATTTCCTCTTTCCAGATAAGTCGAGGTTTATGTCAAGTTTACCAAAACCAGCTAGTCCAGTGTGTGCGCATGCATGCACGCATGTGTGTGGTCATGAGAGAGACAGAGGGACAGACAACTGAGAACTTTTTTTGTTTTGTTTGTTGAGACAAAGTTTCTCTGTATATCTCTTGCTCTCCTGGAACTCACTCTGTAGATCAGGCTGGTATCAAACTCACAGAGATTCACCTGCCTCTGCCTCCCAGAAAACTTTTGGGAATGGGTTCTCTCCCACCCTCGGCCTCTTGAATGTGTTATGAAGAGACTGGGCATGGTCAGGAACAGCTGTAACCACAGCACTCGGGAGGTTGGGAAGGAGGCTCACTGCAAGTTGAAGACCAAATTGGACCACGTAATAGGACCCTGTCTCAGAGGACAAGCCAGACATCATGGTACAGTCCTGTAAAAACTGCATTTGGGAAACAGAGGTGGGGAGATTAGGAATTCAAAGCCATTCTTAACTACATAGTGAGTTCCATTACAGCCTGGACTGCAGAGTGAAATGCTATCATGAATCAACCAAACAAAGAACAAAATGAGCAGGGTTAGGGTAGCTAGAAGTCCCAAGATGACTTCTGTACAACAAAGACCAAGCTGTCTGATGAATGTAAGGGTTATGAGTTTCAGAAGAGGTGCTGAACTTCAGAATGTGAGGAATATAATACACATTTCTTGATGTTTTTGGCAAGGTTTGAGAAACCATATTCAAAAGAGTTCATGATTCTGTTGGTGACTTTGAGGAAAACTGGTGGTGGACATAAAATAAGTAAAAATTTTGAAAGGCAAAAAATTATAGAAGAAATAAAATGTAATTGCATTTCAGTGGCTGGTCTAATAATGGCTATAATCAATTGTAGTATAAGTGCTGAGTTTCATATTTCCCCCTCTCAATATTATTATAAGGGAAGTAGTTTGAGTGCCATAGCCTTAGCTTTTCCTCTTTGAAGTTTGTTGATAAGATCAGCAATGGCTGGGGCTGGAGAGATGGCTCAGCAGTTGCTGTTCTTGCAGAGGACTCTGATTCGGTCCCCAGCACCTACATAGCAGCTCACAGATATTCACAACTCTGGTTTCTGGGGACCTGATGCCTTCTTCTGACCTCTGCAGACACCATACACACATGATGCACATGCATAAGTGCAGGCACAATGTCATACACATAAAATAAAATGAGTAGATCTAAAATATTAAAAATAAAGATTAGCAGTAGCAGTATATGTCAGGTTCATAAAAGTAAATAAGAGATGAGTAAAGGAGCCAGGCGGTGCAGTGCACGCCTTTAATCCCAGCACGCGGGAGGCGGAGGCAGGTGGATCTTTGTAAGTTTGAGGCCAGCCTGATCTACAAGAGTTAGTTCCAGGACAGGCTCCAAAGCTACAGAGAAACCCTGTCTTGAAAAACAAAACAAAACAAACAAAGAGATGAGTATAGGCCAGCTGTGTTTGCTCATGCCTGTAATCTGTATACTCAGGAGGCTGAGACAGTTGGATCTCCAGTTTGAGACCAGCCCAGGTACTAGTAAGGTCTACCCTTACCCTCCCCACACCTAAAAATGAATAAAAGAAGAAATAGCTGAAAAACCATGTTGTAATTCCATCTGTGGAATAGTATTCAATGTAGGTGAGCAAGATAGAGGTCTGTTATTTTCATTATATGCTATTTGATTATCTGTAATTATGTACATGATGGACAGTGTTGGTGTGCTAACAATCCAGATAGAGCTGATGGTAGCTGAGTCTGTGTGATAGCGGTGGAGATAGCAATAGCTGGATTATCTTGGTACTTTGAAATAAGGACTAAGATTTCCCATCAAATTTGGGTGTGGTATATTAATGCATGGGATGGAGATGTCAGGGTTGACTCTTAGGGGTTTTACTTGAATAACTGGAAAAATTGCATCACATCGCCAGTAGCAGGGAACAGGTTTTGGTAATGGGAGATCAGTAGATACAAAATTGCAATTGGATAAACAGATTTGGAATTCAAAAGAGAGGTTCAGGACCTCTACAAATAATATAGCGTCTGTAATCTCCATTTTCTGATCTCTGAAGTAGGGAGCAATAATAGTACTGCCTGTTACACTAGGTCGATGGTAGGATTAAGTGAAAAAATATACATCAGCAATTTGAGATGGGCACTTGTCGGTCACCACTGGTTATTCCTGAGGAACTAGGTTTTGTTCTCAGCCCCCACATGAATGGCACACAACTGTCTCTAACTTCAGTTCTAGAGAATCCGACTCTCTTTTTTGGCTTTCTCAGGCACTGTATGCATATGGTACATAGACATACACACAGACAAAACAAACACCATATACATAAAATAAAAAACTAAATTTATGGGCTGGAGAGATGGCTCAGTGGTTAAGAGCACTGACTGCTCTTCCTAGAGGGCCCGGGTTCAGTTCCCAGCACTCACATGGCAACTAACAACTATCTCTAACTCCAGGATCTGACACCCTCACACAGACATACATGCAGGCAAAATGCAATTGAAATAAAAGTAAATAGTTAATAAATAAATAAATAAATAAATACATTTAGAACAGGAATGGTGGTGCACGCCTTTAATCTTAGCTTTGAGGAGGTAGTTACAGGGGAATCCTTGAGTTCAAGGCCAGCCTGGTCTATATAGTGAATTCCAAAAAAACAAACAAAAACCAACCAAACAAACAAAAAACCTCACAACTTTACAAAAGAAAAGAATTTAAGGAAGAAGGCTGACAAGATGTCTCAGTGGATAAAAGTGTTTGCTGCCAAGCCTACTGACCTGAGTTCTATCCCTGGAACACACATACATTGCAGAAGCAGAGAACAGACTCCCAGTAATTATCCTCTGACTTCCACGTGTCCCCTCCCATCATTAAACAAATGTAAGTTAGCAGCACAAAAGAATTTGAGGTAGGCTGTGGTTATAGCTCAGTTGGTACTACACTTGTCTGGTGTGTAGGATGGCTGTGGGTATGGGTTTGATACCCAGATCAGCATAAACCAGACATGGTAGAATGGCTCAGCCAGCAGGCAGTGGATGGGATTAGGGGTCCAGGGTCACTCTCAGCTATTGTAGTGGTTCAAGGCCAGCCTAGGCTAGTCTCCTAAACTGGTCAGAATTCTTGACATCATCATCATTCTTGCCTGTGACTTACTTGAAGAAGTGACTCTGCTTGTCTCTATAATTTAGTTTTTTCTCCCCCTGAATTGTACCTAATGAATATGTATAAGCAGTAAAACAAGAACAAACCCCCCAAAATGTTCCTAACAAACAACTCTGCCATTTGCTAGTTGTGTGCCTTTGTGCAAGCCACCTAGTCTGTTTTCAGTCTCCTTGCCTGTAAAACGGAAAAAATAACATTTAGTGCCTACTACCAATGCTTCTGTAAGGGTTAAATGAAGTAATCTATATAAAGTTTGCATTTGACTCATCTTTTATTTTGAGTCAGGGTCTTGCTATGTAGCCTACGCTAGGCTTCAGGTTTGTCTGAGTGTTCGTATTGCTGTGAAGAGACACCAGGACCACGATAAACTCTTACAAAGAAAACATTTAATTGGGGTAGCTTACAGCTCAGAGGTTCAGTCCATTATCATCATGGTGACACATAGCAGTGTGCAGGTAGACATGGAGCTGGAGAGGTAGCTGCTACATGTTGATATACAGGCAACCAGAAGTAAACTGTCTAACTGGGTGTAGCTTGAGCATAGGAGACCTCAAAGTCCACCTCCACAGTAACACACTTCCTCCAACAAAACCACACTTTTTCCAACAAGGCCACACCCCCTAATAGTGCCACTCCCTTTGAGGTTCCCATTTTCTTTCAAACCACCACATTCCACTCCTTGGCCCCCAAAGACTTGTAGCTATATCATAATGCAAAATTGCATTTGTTCCAACTTCAAAAGTTCCCATAATCTATAACAGTCTCGAACTCAAAAAAAGTCTAAAGTTCAAAATCTCTTTTGAGATTCATGCAATCTTTTAACTGTAATTCCCTGTAAAATCCAAAATAAAAAAGTAGATCACATAATACTTCCAACATATAATAGCACAGGATATACATTACCTTTCCAAAATGTAGTGAAAGGATCATAGTGAGGAAATACTGAATCAAAGCAAGACCAAAAACCAGCTGGCTCTGGCATCTTCGACATCTTGGGATCTCCAACTTTACAGCTTCACAAAATGGCCTCTGTAGGCCTCCATGCAGGGACCCTGACACATATGGCTTCCCTTAGTCGTGAGGGCAAATTTTCATAACCCCTTTCTCCTGTCCATAACTCTAAAACCATGTGGCCAAAGCTGCCAAGTTCTGCTGATTGCTGAGACTGAGCATGGCCCTCTCCTTCAGTTGTTTCTTCACCAACTTTTTTGTTTTGTTATATTTATTTATATAGTATTCAGAAAAGGGCACCAGATCTCATTATAGATCGTTGTGAGCCACCATGTGGTTGCTAGGAATTGAACTCAGACCTCTGGAAGAGCAGTCTCTTCCTCTGAGCCATCTCTCCAGCCCAACTTTCTTTCTTTCTTTCTTTCTTTCTTTCTTTCTTTCTTTCTTTCTTTCTTTCTTTCTTTCTTTCTTTCTTTCTTTCTATTTATTTATTATGTATATAGTAGTCTGTCTGCTTGTATGCCTACAGGCCAGAAGAGGGCACCATACATCATTACAGATGTTGTGAGCCACCACGTGGTTGCTGGGAATTGAACTCTGGACCTTTGGAAGAGCAGGCAATGCTCTTAACCACTGAGCAATCTCTCCAGCCCCAGCCCAACTTTCTTGTTGATGGTTAGATTAGGCTGGCCTCAAACTCAGATCTGCCAGCCCCTGCCTTCCAATTGCTGGGATTAAAGGTGTGCACCACTAACACCCAGCTCTAAACTTTTCTTTAATTCCTTTTCACAAATTGGAAATTTAGCCGGGCGGTGGTGGCGCACGCCTTTAATCCCAGCACTTGGGAGGCAGAGGCAGGCGGATCTCTGTGAGTTCGAGACCAGTCTGGTCTACAAGAGCTAGTTCCAGGACAGGCTCCAAAACCACAGAGAAACCCTGTCTCGAAAAACCAAAAAAAAAAAAAAAAAAAAAAAAAATTGGAAATTTAGCTAGGTGGGATCTTGCCATTAGGCCACCACTCCCTTTATTCCATTTCTTAATCTGTTGTCCATTTATGTCCTTGAACACAGGATTTAGCTCTATTCCACTTCCTGGTATCTCTTTTCTCAATCTGTCCCTTTTTTGAGACAGGGTTTCTCTGTGTAAGAGCTCTGCCTGGCTGTCCCAGAACTCAACTTGTAGACTAGGCTGGCCTTGAACTCACAGAGATCCACCTGTCTCTGCCTCCTGAGGGATTAAAGGCAGCACCACCACCGCATCAGCGTTACCACTAATAACCACCTGACAGTGGCTAAACTAGGCTGTTTTGAGATTTCCTCTGCCAACAGAATGAATCCAAAACTCTTTAGCTTCAGATAGACTTTTCAGACAAAGGCAAAAAGCAGTCACATTCTTAACCAAAATATCACAAGAATGATCTCTAGGTCACATATTAATTTCTTCTTTTCTGAGCTCTCTTGAGCCAGCGCCCCACAGTTCAAATCGCTCTTTACACCACTGTCTTCCATGTTCCTACTAGTGTGACTAATTAGGCAGAGCTTAAAGCATTCCCCTGCATTCCTAACCTGAACTTCCAAAGTCCATATTTCTCCAATTAAAATTATGGTGTGGCCTAACACAGTAATACTCTAGTCTCTGGTTCCAACTTCTTTCTTAGTTAGGATTTCTATTGCTATGAAGGAGACACCATGACCACAGCAACTATTATAAAAGAGAACATTTAATTGATATGACTCACAGTTCAGAGGTTCAGTACATTATCATCATGGTGGGACATGGCAGTGTACAGGCAGACATGGTCTGGAGAAGGAGCTGAGAGTCCTACATCTTTGCAGGCAACAGGAAGTGGTCTGAGGCACTGGACTTTGAGCATATATGAGACCTCAAAGCCCATCTCCATAGTGACACACTTCCTCCAACAAGACCACACCTACTCCACAAGGTCATACCTCCTAATAGTGTCACTCCTTTTTGGGCCATTTTCTTTCAAATCATATCAAAGTTGAAACTCTTTCTCCACCTCCTGATTACTAGGGTAACAGGCACGGACCCCCATGCTTTGTTTGTGTTTGACATATCCTTGTATTCAGCAAATGTTCTGTATCAACATTGTTCTTGTCTGAATTCCTTGAAGAAAGGGTCATCAAGTCTACTATTTCTATAGCTCTTTTGTTCCCTTCGTCTGGCTCTGGGGGCACTACTCAATAGCTTACTGGTTTGATCCCCAGTACCACAAAAAAGTTACATGATACAAGCAGGCTAGTTTGAAGTTTTTTGTTTGTTTGTTTGTTTTGCTTTGTTTTGTTTTTTAATATAATTTCCTATTTTGGCACCTGTGTTTTTGTGGTATTTTATTTATTTATTTATTTATTTATTTATTTTTTGAGGCATTTTCTTCTAATGAACGACTCTGTCTCAAAGGAATGGGTAGCATTTCTGTGGCTGACTTTTTTTTTTTTTTTTTATGTTTTTCGAGACAGGGTTTCTCTGTGGTTTTGGAACCTGTCCTGGAACTAGCTCTGTAGACCAGGCTGGTCTCGAACTCTCAGAGATCCGCCTGCCTCTGCCTCCCGAGTGCTGGGATTAAAGGCGTGCGCCACCACCGCCCGGCTTTTTTGGATTTTTTTAAGACAGGGTTTCTCCGTAGCTTTTTTTTTGGGGGGGGGGGTCCTGTCCTGGAACACAAGTATACCCACCTATATATGCACGTACAGGCAAATCCTGGCCAGAGAGGATTGAGGTTAGTGGCAGACATCTGTAATTCCGGTGTTTGAGATGTGAAGGGAGGGAGATGGTGAGTTTGAGTTCAGTCTGTGTGCACACCACCCCCCTGGTTATGAACAGGAAAGAAGCAAGACTGAGCCAGCTCTATTGTGTCCTGTGTGAGGTTCACCCGAGTTTTCCTTATGAATACTCATATCTGGGACCTTGCACAACCAGTTCTCCATGATGTAATATATCCAGTGCACATTTGAACTGTGTAGTAAAGCTTTACCCAAGGGAATCACTGCCTTTTTATAGGGCCAGAGTCATAGTTTCTTTGGAGACTTGAAATCTGTGTCATTACTCTCTTCTACCTCCTCCTCTTTCTTCTTCTTTTTTTCTGTTTTGTTTTTTGAGATAGGGTTTCCATTTAGCCCTGGCTTCTTTTTGTGGACCAGACAGGTCTTGAACTCAGAAATCCACCTGTTCTGCTGTAATTAGAAGCAGGGCCTGGAGAGATAGCTCAGCAATTAAGAGCACTTGCTGCTCTTGCAGAAGACCAGGGTCCAGTTCCCATCATGAAGGCTTGCAATTGTAACTCCAGTTCCAGGGTATCTGATGCCCTCTTCTGGCTTCTGTGGGCATCAGGCTCTCATGTGGTGCACAGACATAGATGAAGGCAAAACACCCACATACACAGCATAAAAAATTTAAACTTTTTAAAATTAAAAAATAGCATGTCAGGTTGAATCCTTTTCATGTTGTCATTCTTTCTTTTTGCTCTGTTTTAAATAGCTTACTTAGTACTTGACAATTTCATACACGTATATTATATTTTGATAATATTCATCCCCCCATATTGTATCATTCTGATAATGAGTCTTGTGCTTATATTTTTCTTTCTTTGAGAGCTGTGTGTTTAGAAGGACCCATCTCATAAATTAGGGTAACCCTCCTCATCTCCTCCACCTGTTTCTTTAGCTGGGTATTGAACCTAGAGCCAGCTCTACTATTGAAAGCACATTTTCAGTCCATTTCTGTTGTAAAGTAAATTGACTGGTAATGTTAACCACACCACATCCCCCAATTCCAACTTTTTTTCTGAGAGAAAGAATTTTTTCAAGTTTAGTCCAGGCTGGTCTTGAATATCATAATCCTGCTGCTTTTGCCTTTTGTATATTGAGATTATAGGCGAGCACCACCGTGCCTAGCACGCAGTTTAATTCTGTCTGTAACTTTTATTCGCTCCTCTTGCTTTACAGCATTTGTAGTTTCTGGGGATTAGAGTTTGGTATCTCTTGGGGGCTATTAGTCATCTACCACAGTATCTCATTAGGAAAACATTTTTGAGCAAGTTCCCCTGTGCTACTATTAACTCATAATTAAATATTAGTAGAGCTTTGCCTGGTGACTGGGTGAGGTGACTCAGTGTTAAGAGTGCTTGTTACTCTTGTGGAAGACTTGGCTTTGGTAAGCTCACATTGGAAGTTCACAGTTATCTCTGACTTCAGTTCTAGAGATCTGACACCCTCTTTTAACCCTCATGGGCTCCTGCATACATATGGTGCACACATATAACATGTAAGCACACACACTTACACATAAAATATATTTTTAAAATTTTTCGAGACAGGGTTTCTCTGTAGTTTTGGAATCTGTCCAGAAAACTAGCTCTTGTAGACCAGGCTAGAGATCCACCTGCCTCTGCCTCCCAAGTGCTGGGATTAAAGACATGTGCCACCACTCCCCAGCCATAAAATAATTTTTAAAATACTAGTAAATCTGAATTCTCTTTTTACATAAAACTTATAATTTCCCTCCTATAACTCTAACAGATGATCTTGGTCCCTTCCCCTGTTGGAGGCTTACAGGGCCAAGGTCAGGTCTTGTTTTGGAATAAGAATTTTAAATTTTAATTAAATTTAAATAATTTACTGGACACTAACAATAAACAAGGCGGGGTTAATTATTGTAGTAAAGATGTCCTAGCCTTAAAGGTTAGTTTCTTATTCCTATCCTGGGGTGGTGAGGTTGGGTGGAAGTACTCTTCTTCTGCTAGACAAAACCTCAAATTCCTCCACTGGATCTTCTGCATCTGCTGATGGATGGAGAAAACTTAGAGAATGACGTTGAGGTGTTCTGGTCTAGGTATGGCACAGTCTGCCCACATACCATGGTAATGACCAAACGTGGCGAAAACTGGGAAATGTCTACAGTGGAAAGAAAATAAAACAGTCTGATGAAGAAGTAGACACTCTTGTCCACATACAGGATCCCTGACCTGACATAGTAAAGGAACTAGATATAAATGAATGAAGTAGAAGGTAGGACCTGCAAGTTCTTCAGTAGAGGCTCCAAGATGGATGTGTGTGTGTGTGTAGGTAGGTAGATTTTGACGGGAAAGATCAGAAACATGGTTGAAATTACATCTCTGAAGAGATAGGATAGCCATCTTGGAATCTTGGAAAGGCAGTTTAGATTGTGTGTGTGGGGGGGAGCACTGAGGATTGAAACTAGGACCTTGCACACAATAAGCAAGCAGCCTGCATCCCCAGCCCTCTTTTTAAAGATTTTTGTGTATGGGTGTTTCTGGAGTTATGGATGGTCGTAACTTGGGAAGTGAACCCCAGATCCTCTGGAGAGGGAGCTCATGCTCTTACATGCTGAGCATCTCTGTAGCCCCAACACTTCTCCCTTATTTTTTATTTTTTGGTTTTTCGAGGCAGGGTAGCTTTGGAGCTCTGTAGCTTTGGAGCTTGTCCTGGAACTAGATCTTGTAGACCAGGCTGGCCTCGAACTCACAGAGATCCACCTGCCTCTGCCTCCCTAGTGCTGGGATTAAAGGCATGGGCCACCATCGCCCGGCTGGAATTTTCTTTTTTTCCAGACAGGGTTTCTCTGTGTAAATCAGGCTGTTCTGGGCCTCAAACTCAGAGATCCACCTGCCTCTGCCTCCTGAGTGCTGGGATTAAAGGCCTGCACCACCACCACCTGGCTTTCTCTCTTATTTTTATTTGAGACCTAATCTCAGTAAATTGTCTAGGGTGGCCTTAAAATAACTCTGTTCATTGAATTTACAGTCCTCCTGCCTCAGCTTTCTGAGGAGCCGGGGATTTCAGGTCGGTGCTAGAAGGTTCAACCAATTTAAGGAATTTGATGACAGAACATGTGGTCACGCTATAGCACACCACTCAAAGAAATTCCCCTGCCTCCACCTCCTGAGTGAATGTGCCACTGCTCCTGACTTGTTTATAGATGTTCTTAACTGAGTTTTTAAGGATTGGTAGAATTTTTGACAAACAGGTTTTAGACATACTCATTCAAGTGATAGGTAAAGTATGAGAACTCTGAACATGTGTGGGAGTGGCAATTATATAACCACAATAAAGAGTATGCAGGGGATACAGTAGGAGATAAGAGGCCGAGCCAGAATATTCAGACCTTTTGTGCTTTTTGTCTACTAGTTTTTGTTTTGGGTCTTGGGAGACAGAGTCTCGTGGCCGGCCTTGAGCTTTCAGCGGCTCTGAGAGTGACCTTGAGCTGTTGTCCTCCAGGTCCACCTCCCAAGGACCGTGCCGCCGTGCCCAGCTCTTTCAGACCTTTGGGTAGCATGCTGAGAAATTTGGACTGTGATCAGGGACCATAAGGCTTCCAGTAACCAGAAGTTCAGTAAGAAAAGGGGCTGGGTTTTTTCATCCCTAAATCTTTGGATTTATTTAATTTCTTATTTTATTTAATTTTTGTTTATTTTATATGTTATGTGTTTTGCCAGCGTGTGTGTGTATGTATGTGTATGTGTGTGTACCACACGTATGCCTGGTTCTCAGAGAGGATATAAGGTGTTAGATCTCCCAGAACTGGAGTTACAGATGGTTGTAAGCCACCATGTGGATGCTGGGAACAAAACCCAGGCCCTCTGAAAGAGTAACAGGTGCTCTTAACTATTGGGCCAACTCTCCAGCTCTTTAATTTCTAGTTTTATGTGTATGGGTGTTTTGCCTGTGTGCATGTGTGTGCGACTGCACACACATGTGTGTCGTGTGTCCGTTCCAGAAGAGGGCATTGAATCTCTGATACTGAAGTTACAGATGGCTGTGAGCAGCTGTGTGGGTGTTGCAACTTGAGCCCAGGTCCTCTGGAAGAACAGCCAGTGTGCTTAACTGCTGAGCCCAGTTATTTATAACTCTAGTCCCTTACTATTTTTTTACTTTTTATGAGTATGAATGTGTTTTGTCTTCTTACATGTAAATGTGTCATATGTATGCAGTGTCCACAGAGCTCAGAAGATTCCCTTATTAATGTGATTATAGATGATTATGATGCAGGGAACTGAACCTGGGTCTTCTGGAGGAGCAACCACTGGTCTTAACCGCTAGATCATCAACCCCAATAAAAAGTCTTTTAAAAGAAATAAGGTAGCCGGGCAGTGGTGGCGCACGCCTTTAATCCCAGCACGCGGGAGGGAGAGGCAGGCGGATCTCTGTGAGTTCGAGGCCAGCCTGGTCTAGAAGAGCTAGTTCCAGGATAGGAACCAAAAGCTACGGAGAAACCCTGTCTTGAAAATAAAATTAAAAAAAAAAAAAAGAAAAAAAAATAAGGTAGAGAGTGATAGGAGAGAGACCTAATGTTGGTCTCTGACCTCTGTACACATACACAATAAACATAAAATAAGATACTAATTCTCTTATCAATATTAGTCAATAAGTAATATAAAACTAAAAATAGGGAAATTGAGCCATCAGTAAAATTTTAAGCACCACTTACCTAAGAACATACCCCCAAGGCCAGGAATCCCAGGCCTTTAATCCCGGCACTTGGGAGGCAGAAGCTGGCAGACCTCTGTGATCTACAGAGATCTGGCCAGCCTGGTCTACATAGTGAGAACAAGGACAGTCAGGCTACATAGTAAGACTCTGTCTCAAAGAAAAGAACACACTTCCATCCTGAGTCAAGTTAGTAATGCTAGCTGGCATGATTGAGGTGGGAGTAGGAGATCATTCGGAAGCTAGGTGTGGAGGAACAGGAGCTCCTCCTCAGCTACATCGCAAGTTCAAGGCCACCCTGGGCCACGGAAGACCATTTCTCAAAACAAACAACCAAAACAAAATGGAACAGAACCCTAAAACAAAGAGAAAGAGGGGTAAAGAGGGGAAGAACAAACCAGGCGGAGTATAGTTTTAAGTGCCTCCAGGTGAGACTGCCCTCAGACTGAAGCCCTACTGCCTCAGCCAAGGTGCTGGAGCTGCAGGCCCCTGCTGCTGTACCCAGGGCTTCTCAAGCTTCAGTGTGGAAACGAACCTGTATTGACTGTTTGTTTGTTTGTTTGTTTGTTTGTTTGTTTTGTTTGTTTTGAGATGGTCTCATAGCATAGGCTGGCCTCAAAGTTGTTTGTGTATGTGTGTGCCAACCAAGCTACGTTCTCAGCCCTATGACACCATTTTCATTGTGGTAGTGTTAGTCATCTGTGTAAGGAATGAGGCAGGAAAGGTCAGGCAGAGAAGCAAAGCAATGTGGCACAACTGAGATATAGTGATGCCAAAGTGGGGTGGGAAAGAAAGCACATAGGAGATTGTTACATGGCCTACGCCCATCTGAACGTGCTGTGCACCTCTGAGAATGTAGAACTTCAGTGCCTGACTTCTTCATAAATCAAGGTCATTGTGGCTTCCTGGCCTAGTACCTGCCTCAAAATAGTCTGTCTTTTTCTGTGTACCTTTTTGAGACGAAGTCTCACTGTATAACGCTGATAAAATGTTCTTTCTTGCTGGGCAGTGGAGGCACACAGTTTTAATCCCAACACTCAGGAGGCAGAGGCAGGTGGATCTGAGTTCAAGACCAACCTGGTTTACAAAGTGAGTTCTAGGACATCCAGAGTTACACAGAGAAACCCTGTCTTGAAAACAAACAAGCAAACAAAAAGTTCTTTTTTATGAAACATTACTAATTTGGTGATTATTACTTTCCAGTTAGTAAATGCTTATATAGAACACTATGTGTTCAGGACTGTACATGGAAGCAAATTAATTGGGATCTGTATTCTCTTAAGGAGATAATTGTTATGAGTATTGTGTATGTAACTATGTGCATATGTGGAAGCCAGAGGACAAATAGGTTCTCTCCTTCCACTTTTAATGGGTTCCAAGGATGAAACTCAGGTCATCAGGCTTTTAAAGCAAGTGTTCTATCTGTTAAGTGTTCTATCTGTTGAGTCATCTTACCAGCCCAAGATCTGCACTCTTGTTTGGTTTTCCTTCCCTCCCTCCCTTCATCCCTCTTCCCTTTCTCTCTCTCTCTCTCTCTCTCTCTCTCTCTCTCTCTCTCTCTCTCTCTTTCTCTCTCTCTCTTTCATGATATTCATGTGGAAGTCAGAGGACAATTTGCAGTAGTCTGTTCTTTCTTCCCACCACATTGGTCTTGGAGATAGAACTCATGCTGTCAGCTTAGTGGCAAGTGCTTTTACCCACTGAGTAATCTCACTAGTTCAGACTCTGTTCTTTTAAAAGCTTACTTATATTCCAAGTGGGGGAATCAGTGATGTTAAAGATTAACTATACTAAACTGGGCGGTGATGCTGCACGCCTTTAATCCCAGCACTTGGGAGGCAGAGGCAGATGGATCTCTGTGAGTTCGAGACCAGCCTGGTCTACAAGAGCTAGTTCCAGGACAGGCTCCAAAATCACAAAGAAACCCTGTCTCGAAAAACCAAAAAAAAAAAAAAAAAACCACAATAACAACAACAAAACTATACTTTCTAGTGAGTACCATGATCATTTCTGCTTCAGAGTGTCTGTAGGAATTCGGCAATAGTAATATTCCTGTTTTGGGTGTGAATAGAACATACACACAGTAATGATGATTATGATAGATAAATAAATAAACAAACAAACAAATTTTAAAGCAGAGATCTTGAGTATGTGATGGAGTCAGTAGTAGTCTGGCTTCAGACTCAGACAACTTCACGTAATGCCAACCAGCAGTTATTCAAAGAAGGGGGGAAGTGCTGGCAGTACTGTGGAAAGGAGAAGGAAGAGCTATGATGCTAATCACCTAAGTCATGGGATCCTTTATAGGGAAGATGAAATTTTAGCTGATCTTGGAAGGGTGATTTTCAGTACTGTCTTAGTCATTGTCTTAGTTAGGGTTTCTGTTGCTATGAAGAGACACCATGACCATGGCAACTCTTAAAAGAAAACATTTAATCGGAATGACTTGATTACAGTTTCAGAGGTTCAGTCCATTATCATCATGGTGAGACATGGCAGTGTGCAGACAGACGTGGTGCTGGAGAAGTAGTTGAGATCTGCTGACAAAAAAGAGGGAGAAAGAGGGAGGGAAAGAGACTGGGCCTGACATGAACTTTTGAAACCCACTCCCAGTGACAAACTTCCTCCAACAAGGGCAGATCTTTTAATTCTTCTCAAATAGTACCTACCTGTTGTAATTTAAAAAGCGGCAGGCAAGAGAAAGAAGCCATGCGACAGAGCTCACATGTAGGGATTTTTTTTATTAGGGGAAGAGTGGGGAGACTGCCCTCTGGGAACAGGAGCAGCTGAGAAGAGGAAGGGGTGGGGGAGACAGAGAGACAGGCAGAGAGCGAAAAAGGATCAGACAAGAGAGAGAGAGAGAGAGAGAGAGAGAGAGAGAGAGAGAGAGAGAGAGAGAGAGCGCGAGCGAGATGGGAGGTGGGCAGGGCCCCTTTTTTTTTTTTTTGGTTTTTCGAGACAGAGTTTCTCTGTGGTTTTGGAGCCTGTCCTGGAACTAGCTCTTGTAGACCAGGCTGGTCTCGAACTCACAGAGATCCGCCTGCCTCTGCCTCCCAAGTGCTGGGATTAAAGGCGTGTGCCACCACCGCCGGGCTAGGGCAGGGCCCTTTTAAAAGAGAATGTAGTGAATGTGCTCAGGAGGTGCTCTTGGTGGCTGCAGCTGAGGACGCATCCTGTCAGGACCCCAAGGGCAGGCCAGTACAGAGATGCCTGAATACTAACAGTACCACTCCCCATGACTAAACATTCAGATATACAAGCCTAGCCAGGCGATGGTGGCACATGTCTTTAATCCCAGCACTCAGGAGGCAGAGGCAGGCAGATCTCTGTGAGTTATAGACCAACCTTGTCTAGAAGAACTAGTTCCAGGACAGGCTCCAAAGCTACAGAGAAACCCTGTCTTGAAAAAAACAAAACAAAACAAAAACAAATATACAAGCTTTTGAGGCTATTCTTACTCAAACTGCTACAAGTACATACATTCAACTCAAGGAGGGCACTTCAACTATTAATAAATTCCTAGGTCATAAAAGCCATTCATGCTAGTTATTAAATCTTGGATTACAGAGGCTGGAGAGATGGCTCAGTGGTTAAGAGCACTGACTGATCTTCCAGGGGACCTAAGTTCAATTCCCAGCACCTGCATGGTGACTCACAATCTGTAACTAAAATTCCAAGGGACCGAGCGCCCTTACACAGGCATACACACAGACAAAATACCAATGCACATAAAAAATAAATAGCCAGGTGGTGGTGGCGCACGCCTTTATTCCCAGCAATCGGGAGGCAGAGGCAGGCCGATCTCTGTGAGTTTGAGGCCAGCCTGGTCTACAAACCCTAGTTCCAGGACAGGCTCCAATACATTCTTCATTACATCACTCATTGCAGTTGGGGGACAGAAACAGAAGAACTGCCAAGACCATCTCAAGTGAAGGCTTCCTATTTTATTATTATTTTGTTTACCTTACTTTGCTTTATTTGGCAATTCTGCGAAAGTGAATCTAGCTGAGTGCTATACCACTGAGCTACAGGCCCAGCCTTCCCAAGCTGTTTTAAAGGCTTGTTATCTTCCCTCTCCCCCAGTGTACCATTGCCTTTTACTTCTAGGTATGCTGCACCAGACATTTAATGATATTCATCAGTTTGACATCTTTAAAACTTTTATTACATAAATTACATTTATGAGACAGATAGTGTACATATGCTGTGGTGTATGGAGGTCAGAGGATACTCTCTTAGTTAGAGTTTCTATTGCTGTGAGGAAGCACCATGACCAAAAAGGAGGTTGGGGAGGAAGGGGTTTAGTTGGCTTACACGTCTGCACTGTAGTCCCTCATTGATGGAAGCTAGAACAGGAACTCGAGAGGAACTGATGTAGAGGCCATGGAGCTTGCTCAGCTTGCTTTCTTATAGAACCCAGGACCATCAGCCCATGGATGGCACATTCAACAGTGGACTGGCCCTCCGCATCAATCACTAATTAAGAAAAATGCCCTACAGCCAGATCTTATAGGGGGATTTTCTTTCTTTCTTTTTTTTTTTTTTTTGATTTTTTTTTTGAGACAGGGTTTCTCCGTAGTTTTTGGTTCCTGTCCTGGAACTAGCTCTTGTAGACCAGGCTGGCCTCGAACTCACAGAGATCCGCCTGCCTCTGCCTCCCAAGTGCTGGGATTAAAGGCGTGCGCCACCACTGCCCGGCGGGGGGGGGGGTTCTTAATTAAGGTTCTCTCCTTTCAGATAACTCTAGCTTGTTCCAAGTTGACATAAGACTATAGCCAGCACAGATACCCTGCAGGAATTTGTTCTCTCCTAACATCATGTGGATCCTAGGGGTCGAATTTAGGTCATTGGACTTGGTGGCAAGTGCCTTTACATGCTGAGCCATCTTGTTGGCCTCAATTTAGCATCGTATTCAAGATTGAGATGGAACAGGGACTTCACAAATACTTCATGTTTCCTATGTCTGGGTAACAACTAGTTTTTCCATATGGATTTTTATTCTTGTTCATTTTGTTTGAAAAAAAATCTGTTTTGTTTTTCAGGTTCATGGGTGTGTGTGTACATCAAGGACAGTTGCATGCACTTACAGAGGTATGACTTTCATAAGTGTGCTGAAGTAATTTCTTTACCTTTGTTTCAGCATCTGTGATCTATTCTACTTATGTATGTAGGTAAGATGCATATGCAGTTATATTTACACCAAAATGGCAGTGTGTTTGTGTGTTGCCCTGGGACAACAGCCTTAGTTCCTGTACTCTTATGTTCCCTCGTACTAGTTGGTGAGTAGCCTGAGAACATGCGTGTTCCAGTATAAAATTTGGTTCTTGTTTCCTGGATTTCTCCCTTCCAGGTGAAAGGATGTTATGGCTTGACGGCAAGCCCTTTCTTGATAACAAATTCCCAGACCACCGGAAAGTAGTGTTGTGTTCTGGAATCAACTGCTCTGGTTTTCTGGTCCTCCTTCTCAATACTTACTGGAGTCAGTAATTCAGATGAATGAGAGCATTGTGATATGGCCATCTTGGAAGACCAGAGCATCTCCCTCAAATGAAGGCTTCTTGAAATCAGGTGCCATGTTAGTAGCTGCAGAAAATGCTTGAGTTCTTCTTGGCAGAAGATTTCTGGAGTCTAGGTTGAATCTGTCTGGATAGGTCCCATTTATGTTCTTTGTTTTGTTAAGACAAGGTCTTGCTGTGTAACTTCAGCAGGTCTTGAACTGAAATTTCCCTTGCCTCGGTTTCCTGAACATGCAGCCCCATACCACCACACCAGGCCCCACATCTGTATTTTTCTTTCCTGTATTCTTTTAAAGATATATTTATGTAGTTTATGTATATGGATGCTTTGTCTGCATGTAACCAGAAGAGGCCATCTGATCCCATCATAGACAGTTGTGAGCTGCCATGTGAGTACTGGGAATTGAACTCAGGACTTCTGCAAGAACAGTCACTGCCCTAAACCGCTGAGCCATCTCTAGTCCCAAAACAAGCTTCCTCCCCAACCCCCAATACATGGTTTCTTGGTATAACAACTCAACTCTGGCTGTCCTGGAACTCTCACTGTAGTCCAGGCTGGCCTTGAACTAGATCCTGGGATTAAGTACTGGGATTAAAGGTGTGTGCCACCACAACCTGGTTGTTTTCCAGTATCTTTAATTTTTATATTTTATTATTTGTGTGTGTGTGTGTGTGTGTAGCCACATGTGGGTCACAACTTCAGGTGGAATTCAGAGAACAACTTGCAGGGGTTGGTTCCCTCCTTATACTATGTGGATTTGGGGAATCCATCTCCAGATTGTTAGACAAGGTAACAAGCGCCCTTAACCACTGAGCTATCTCACTGGCCTAATCTTTTTTATTTTTATTTAGTATTTGTATGTGTGTGTGTCTCCGTTCATTAGCAGCTCATTAATAATAAAAAAAACTACAAGGCAAAGACTTGGTCCACTTACTTGGTGACTGACAAAAGCTATAGGCTGTAAAAGTTTGGCTTATCTCTTAAAGGGACAGCTATAAAGGTTACAAGGGGAAGAAACTAAACCAATGAGAGATCTAAGGAAGAGGCAAAGAATATGTGTACTATTTTACATTTCTTAGATGTGATTAATAATATCTGGACATAGTCAGTTAACAGCCTTTTCTATCACCCAAATCTCAGGACCCAGACAAAAGCAGTCTACTAAATCTAAAATCTTGCATCAAAAACTGATACAGAGCTGGGCAATGGTGGCACACACCTTTAATCCCAGCACTTGGAAGGCAGAGGCAGGCAGATTTCTGTGCATTCGAGGCCAACTTGGTCTACAAGAGCTAATTCCAGGACAAGCTCCAAAGTTACAGAGAAACTCTGTCTCGGAAAAAAAAAAAAATAGATACAGAGTGTTAATTGCTATTTTGAGTCAGAGTAGAGAGGTGCTGGTGAAGGAAGCTTAGGGCAACATAGGTGCTATTGACCTCTCGAAGACATATAACAAGGACAGATATGTTATATGACATAACAAGGGCAGACCCCTGCAATATTATAGCGGGAAGTCATCTTCCTAACCATCCACAAATATATGTGTGGATGTACTCATGAGATTCCATGTACACATTATGAAAATGCGTGGTCATGGGGAGGATATCATAGCTGTTACTGCACAAGTGAAATTACAGATGAAAGCAGCAGTTTTCAGAGTCAGTGGCCCTCAGACCCCGCCTGGCAGGGCTCCTCCAACAGAGAGCCATTTGTCTGGTGGGATGACATCTGAATTATCAATTTGCTATAAGCTGTAATTGCGTCATGGCCCACAATAGCGTCTCACAAATGCTTCTGACACCTTTAATCTCAGCACTTGAAGGCAGAGGCACCCAGGTGGATCTCTGTGAGTTCAGGGATAGCTTGGTTTACATATGAAGTTCCAGGAGAGTCAGGGCTACCTAGAGATATTCTGTCTCAAAAAAAAAAAAAAAAAAAAAAAAAAAAGAAAAGAAAAGAAAAAAACAAAAAGGAAGGAAGGGAGAAAAAGAGGCTCCCAAGCATCTAGGTTTGACAGTCATTGTTCTAGAATATTTTCACATTCCTCATCAAGAATTACCAAACCTTAAAGTGAAGAAACTTAGGAAGGAAACTTGTTAATGGAATTTGCAAGAGTAATGGTTTCCTGTTGACTTGGTGCTTGGTAATTGTTCTTTTTTGTTTTGTTTTGGTTTTGGTTTTTTAAGACTGGGTTTCTCTGTAGCTTTGGAGCCTGTCCTGGAACTAGCTCTTGTAGACCAGGCTGGTCTCGAACTCACAGAGATCCGCCTGCCTCTGCTTCCCGAGTGCTGGGATTAAAGGCGTGCTCCACCACTGCCCAGCCTGATATATGTTCTTAATACCTTAAGAAAGAAAGTTCCAGGGGGCTGGAGAGATGGCTCAGAGGTTAAGAGCATTGCCTGCTCTTCCAAAGGTCCTGAGTTCAATTCCCGGCAACCACATGGTGGCTCAAAACCATCTGTAATGAGGTCTGGTGCCCTCTTCTGGCCTGCAGGCATACACACAGACAGAATATTGTATACATAATAAATAAATATTAAAAAAGAAGAAAGAAAGTTCCAGGGATGGAGAGATGGCTCAGCAGTTCAGAGCACTGACTGTTCTTCCAGATGATCTGGGTTCAATTCCCAGCACCCACATGGCAGCTTACAATTGACTGTAACTCTACCTCCAAGGATCTGACTCCCTTGCACAGCATACATGCAGACAAAATACCAGTGCTACATAAAGTAAGAATAAATAAATCATTAAAAAAGAAAGTAAGTTCCATGTGCCACAGGCATGTTCTTCTCTCAGTTACTGAAGGCTAGAATGTACTAGGTCAGGCCAATCCCAGCACTCAGGAAGCAGAGACAAGCCTGATCTATATAGTGAGTTCTAGGCTAGCCAAGACTACATAGTGAGACCCTATCTCAAAAGAGAAAGAATATAGAATGTTGCCGGGTGGTGGTGGCGCACGCCTTTAATCCCAGCACTTGGGAGGCAGAGGCAGGCGGATCTCTGTGAGTTCGAGACCAGCCTGGTCTACAAGAGCTAGTTCCAGGACAGGCTCCAAAACCACAGAGAAACCCTGTCTCGAAAAAACCAAAAAAAAAAAAAAAAAAAAAAAAAAAAGAATATAGAATGTTTTGCCTCTTTTTTTTCTTTGTTGTAATTTTTTTTTTTTTTTTTTTTTTGAGACAGGGTTTCACTGTGTAGCCTTGGCTGTCCTGGAACTAACTCACTTTGTAGATCAGGCTAGCCTCAAACATAAAGATCTGCCTGCCTCTGTCCCCTGAATGCTGGGATAAAAGGTGTGAACCATCTCCACCCAGAATGTTTTGCCTCTTAATGTGGCCAGAAGGATGGAAAGAATGCGGAGGAAGTCAAGAATGCAAATTTTGACATCTTGATTGCCTAGGTTTGAGTCTGTTGAGCCTCCATGTTTTCCTGTGTTAAATGGAAATACTAAGAGTTTCTGCTGCAAGGAGCATAGAAGAGAGTAAAGGAACCAAGCTCTGGAGTATTTTAGCTTTAATAGGCAGGGAGGATAGACTCTGGACCGTATGGGGAAGGAGGAAGCAAAACTGTTGGTCAAGAATGGAAAAGGAGTTTCAAGGAGGAGGAGTAGTTAAATGTGACATGTTGCTGATAACGTGGATGACCTAACCAGGATAAAATAGAAAATACTCATTTAGCACAGTGCCTTGCATATAATAATTGCTGCATGCTAACTGTTGAAACTCGTATTTCTCACAGTGACAAGTCTTTTCTTTGAATTCTGGTTTGTCATTTTTTTTAATGTTTCCATTAATGTTAAAATTTGAAGAGCTTTTCATTGAATTATAATGTAACAGAAGATGCACATACATGAAAAGTATTGCTCACTAAATTTTTCCAAATGAATATGCTCATAATTTACACCCCAGATCTAGAAAGATTTTCTATATATTTCTGTTCTGAGAAGTGAACCTACACATTCTTTAAAGGTTAGCTGGGAGGGACTGGAGAGATGGCTCAGTGGTTAAGAGCATTGCCTGCTCTTCCAAAGGTCCTAAGTTCATTCCCGGCAACCACATGGTGGCTCACAACCATCTGTAATGAGGTCTGGTGCCCTCCTCTGGCCTGTAGACATACACACAGACAGAATATTGTATACATAACAAATAAATAAATATTTAAAAAAAAAAGTTAGCTGGGCATGGTGGCTAGCATGTGGGAGGTGGAAACAAGGGATAAGAGTTAATCTGTTAGGGTAGTTAACTTGGGAAATTTTTGTTTGTATGGATTGGTGTGTGTAGTTTCTGAGCTGGCTTTGTCAAACTTATAAGAAGCCTTCTATAATCTTTGAGCTTAAGGTGAAAGGAAACTCTATGGGTTCAGTGACCTAACTCATGCATTATTTATAAAATGAGCAGCTAGATCCTGACTCCAGTGTCTTGGTGTGCTGTGTGCCAGTTGTCTCTTACTTACTTTGTTTTGTATGGCCTAGTACATTGTATTCTGTCCTAATTTGCCTTGAGTTGGATGTAAGGCTGCCAGGTTGCCCTGTGTTAGGTTAACTTTGGCAGCAGAAGCTTGAGTGTTTGAAGTGTGGGGCAGTTCTGGGGAGGCTCTTGTGACCGTGGTAAAGGAGACTACTAAGAATACCCATTAGAATGGCCTCTTTGAGGCCTGGTGGTGGGGCACACCTTTAGTCCTAGCACTTGGGAGGCAGAGGCAGGTGGATCTCTGTGAGTTTGAGGCCAGCCTAATCTACAGAGTTCCGGGACAACCAGAATGATACACAAAGAAACCCTGTTTTGAAAAACAAAAACAAAAAAAAAATAAATAAAACAAAAATCCTCTTCAATTCAGAGATCCCCAAAGGACTGTGAACACAAATGACAACCTGTAAGGAGAGGGCTGGGCTATAGCTCAAGAGTAGAGGCCCTAGGGTCGACCCCTAGTGCCAGCAAAACAAGGAAAGAAGCATAAACTGTAAGGGAAGATGTTTTTGGTCATAAACACTTTGAGTGAGTCTATTATGAGATAGGCACTTTGCTAGTCTTGGGTTTAGAATTTAAAAAGACCATTGTTTAGGGGGACAGAGTAGCAAGCATCTATTTCTTGCTGGAACCCTTCCTCTTCTTCCTCTTTCAGACAGGTGTGGTGGTACAGTGGTACAAGCCTTTAGTCTTAGCACTCAGGAGGCAGGGGCAGGTGTATCTGTGAATTCCAGACCAGTGTCGTCAACACGAAAATTCAGGCCAGTAAGAATTACATAGCAAGATTCTGTCTGAAAAAAAGAAAGAAAGATAGATGAGGACACCAGGCAAAAATGTGAATACATCCTGACCTTTTCTCATTTCCCATCCTATCCTGCTCTTCTTTGTCTGTTTATATTTCTTTCACTTTAACATCTGTGATCTTCTTCTGTGCTTGAGTCCCTACTAATATTTTTTTTAAATATTTATTTATTATGTTTACAATGTTCTGTCTGTGTGTATGCCTGCAGACCAGAAGAGGGTGCCAGACCTCATTATAGATCATTGTGAGCCACCATGTGGTTGCTGGGAATTGAGCTCAGGACCTTTGGAAGAGCAGGCAATGCTCTTAACTGCTGAGCCATCTCTCCAGCCCCCTCTACTAATATTTTGTAGCTGGTTTTCCTGCCTCTATTATTTATTTTGTTTTGTTTTTGTTACTTTGACACAGGGACTCCCTATGTTGCTCTGTCTGTCCCGGAACTCACTATGTAAACCAGACTGGTCTATAACTCAAAGATCCACCTGCCTCTGCCTCTTTAGAACTGGGATTAAAGGTGTGAGTTACTATGCTTGACTTCATTTTGGGCTACCCAAATTATCTTCATGTCTCATAACTGATAATTAAATACTTCTGTATAATTGTTTCAGAGTATGATCCCTCCTTTAGTTTTTGTTTTTGTTTTTTGTTTTTTTTTGCTTTTTCGAGACAGGGTTTCTCTGTGGTTTTTGGAGCCTGTCCTGGAACTAGCTCTTGTAGACCAGGCTGGTCTCGAACTCACAGAGATCCGCCTGCCTCTGCCTCCCGAGTGCTGGGATTAAAGGCGTGCGCCACCACCGCCCGGCGATCCCTCCTTTAGTTAGGTGGGTGTTTTTACTGTCTTCTATAAACCCTGATTTATAGGCATTGTATTTTAACAGACTCATCCTAGCTTCTGGGTGGTGAGTAACTGAAAAAGGGTAAGAACAAAAGCAGGAGAAGCAGCTAAGAGGCTTGTGCGGTGAAATCTGCAATGGAGGCATAGGGTGCAACTCAGTGATAGAGTGCCTGCCTTGTGTTTGTAAGGGCCTAGGTCTGATATCCAGCTCTGAAAAAAAAAAAATTGAACTGGGGATATAGCTCAGTGGTAGAACCAGATATCACCTCTACTGCACAAAAGAATGATATGCAATAAAAAGACCATGAGAAAAAGATGAGAGATGATGATACTTGGACCAGAATGGTAGTAGTACAGCTGGTGATTCTAGATTCATTTCGCAAGTAGAAAACAAGTTTCCCGCCAGGTGGTAGCGCACGCCTTTAATCCCAGCACTCAGGAGGCAGAGACAGGCGGATCTTTGTGTGTTCGAGGTCAGCTTGGTCTACAAGAGCTAATTCCAGGTCAGGCTCCAAAGCCACAGAGAAACCCTGTCTCAAAAAAGCATTAAAAAAGAAAAAAGAAAGAAGGAAGGAAGGAAGAAAGAAAGTTTTCCTAACACCCTGTAAGAAAGGAAGGAAGGAAGGAAGGAAGGAAGGAAGGAAGGAAGGAAGGAAGGAAGGAAGTTTTCCTAACACCCTGTGTGTGGGGTGTTAAAGAAGTCACAGGTAACTCTGAAATTTCTGTTCCAGATACCTGAAACACAGCTGTAGTGAATGACAATGGGGAAGACGAGAAGGTACAAAATAGAAGATTAAAGGAGTCAGTTTGGAGACTTGGGATGTAACTGAGTTGGGTTCATATGCCCAACTCTGAATAAATCAGGCTTGGTGGAAGACATGTTTAATTAGCATCTAGGAGGTAGAGGTAGAAGAATCGGAAGTCCCAGGTTACCCTCTGCCTCCCAAATCCTGGGATTAAAGGCCTGCACCACCATTCACTGTGCAGTGTCAGAGTACTGAAATCCTCACCAGCCAAAGGTCTCTGCAGCACAGACTCCTCTCAGGAGTCTCGCTCACGATGTCGTGTGTGTGAGCGTGTGTCAGGGCCAGTGTCCCTTCTTCTACCGTGTTTTCCCCGAGGATCAAACTCAAGTCATCCACCTTGGTAGCGAATACTTTTACCTCCTAAACCATCCATTGGTCCATTTTTATCTTAAATTCCTGGTAATTCTATTCAGCCAGCGTTGAGGACTGAACTGAAAACATGGTAAGCAAAACTGTACTACTGAGCTCCAACCCCCTTCTCCAGTTCTTTAACTGCATTTTAATCACTGAATTGGGAGGGGGAATCCAAGAGGAGAAGAAACTTTAAATCTGTTTCAGTTTATTTTATTTTTTATTCTTTGAAGATCTCATACAGTGTATTTGGATCATAGTTACATCTCATTCCTACCCCTAGCTCCTTACAGATTTTTTCCCCATTTCTCTACCCCTCCCAACCTCATGTCCTTTTGACCATCCATTCATCTTTATTGGCTTTGACAAAATCTGCATTATTAAAAGACAAATAAACTTTTTAGTTTATATTGAATCTGACCAGCTCTATAGTCTCTAGAATATTATTAAAGAAATGTCAACTGAGAAAGAAACAATTACCACATGCAGATACTCTGGCCACGGAGGGGAGCATGGGGGTGTAATTGTAATTCCAGTCTCCAGCATCCATTTTTGGAAGCCCCGTCCCCTGAGCCCGCCAAACCTTGGCCCCTCCCTAGAAAAGGTCAAGACCACTCCCACAGGCTATTTAAACTGCTTCCCTCTTCTTCTTTGGTGGTTGTGTTGGCTTTCCGTTTCCCCCTCCGGCCTGAGAGTGCAGGCAGCCAATTAAACCTGGCTATCTTTTAATTTGGTCTGATAGGGACTATTTGCGTTGGCAGAAAAGCTCGTTTTTTAGGAATATTCCTAATGGTAAGGTCCAGATATGCAGCCATAGAAGCCATAAAGGAAGTGCCATTCACTTACTTGGGTGGAAGGGCTTTCTGTCAGTGGGAAGACTGGAAAGATGGCAGGAATTCAAAGGCATATGTGGAATGGTTTCTCTGACTCCAAATGGTAATAGAGATTTTTAATCAAGACACAAGGGCACTTCTGGGGGAAAGAACACCCTAATCAGAGTAGGCTTGTCGCATAATTCTTGGGTAATGTGTACAATTTTCAATAATTTGTAATAACCATATAATCCTAGGTGTTGTGCCATTCCTTAAGCACAGAGGCCATACTCTTCAAAGGAAACTGCCTGTTCTTCCCCCTAAAAGCCATTAACCTCCAGTAGTAGCTCCTCCAATCAAGGGTGTGGGCTCACAAGCTCCTCCTCCCTCCATGTTAAAATGTTAACTGGCTTGATCTGTGACAGGTCTTGCAGGTAACCACAGTTTCTGTGAATTCATGAGCACAGCATTCCTGTCATGTCCAAAAGACACGATTTTCCTCTAGTCCTTGTAGATTTCTGGCCCGTCACTGATGGTCCCTGAGTCTTGGGGGCGGTAGTGGTGTTATAGATAGTGACAGCCCATTTGTTTATTTCTAAATTGTTATTCATGTGCCCATATTTATCTATGCCCTGTGTGTTAGGGTGCCCAGAACCGAGAAGAAGGCATTGAAATCTGTGGAGTTTGAGCTATAGGCAGCTGTGACTCACCTGACATTGGCACTGGGAACCAAATGGGTCCTCTGAAAGAGAGCAATTAGTGTTTTGTTTTTTTTTTTGTTTTTTTTTTTGTTTTGTTTTGTTTTTGAGTCAGGGTTTCCTCTATAGCTTAGAGTCTGTCCTAGAACTAGTTCTTGTAGATCAGGCTGGCCTCAAACTCACAGAGATCTGTCTGCTTCTGCCTCCCGAGTGCTGGGATGTGTGCCATCACCCAGATGCAATTAGTGTTCTTAAGAACTGAGCAGTTGGCCGAACTGGAGAGATGACTCAGAGGTTAAGAGCACTGACAGGTTAAGAGCTCTCGCACAGGTCCTGAGTGCAATTCCCAGCTATGACGTGGTGCCTCACAACCATCTATAATGAGATCTGGTGTTCTTTTTTGGCCTGCAGGCATGCGTACAGGCAGAACACTGTGTACATAATAAATAAATAAATCTTAAAAAAAAAGCAAAAACAACTGAGCAATCTCTCCAGCCCCTGCTTCGATTTATTTAAGTGACTTTCTTTCTTTTCTTTTTTTTTTCATTAGACAGTTTATTGTTGAATTTGTACAAGCAAGGAGGCTCAAACCTGTAATCTTAGTTCTTGGGAACCTGAGGCTAAAGGATTGTAACTGTCCTGTTAGCAAAGATATTCTAATGAGAGACACTCATGCCCCTCCCTGTGGCTTTAAGACTATTGAGGCAATGGGCCCCCAGGAATTTCATGCTGTGAGCAGGAAATGCAGAAACCCAGTGCTAGTGCTTAAGAGTTTACACAGTTCTGACAACTTGTTAACCACACTGCAATGAGACTGGGGCTGTCGGTGATGGGTGCAACCATGCCTGGACCAGGACTGCTCAGGACCAGAAGATGGCCTTGAGGAGCCGGGACTGGGGTGGAGGGAGGAGAGAAGCGTAGGTGTCCTGGAGTCTCTTTGCTCCTCTCCCCAGCATGGCCACTTTGAAGAAGTCTCCTTTTCTAGGGTTGTCACTGTATTATTGGCCTATTGAGGACTGGTGGCCAATCCTAGGTTGTTAGAGCTATTGGGGCCTAGGCACTGACCCGAACAACTTTGACAACAGGATCACCATAGTCAAACCTGGGTGTACAGTGCATTCCAAATGAGCCCAGGGATGAAGAGCAAAACCCTGTTTAAAAAGCAAATTTAAAAAAAAAAATTATTGTTAATTTCCTAGGATACCAGGCTTAGAAAGTTCATTAACACTTGGTCCCTACCATCAGATTTTCAGTGTAATTAGGAGTGGAAATATGTACAAGATACAGAAGTGGCACCAAGTGTGAGATGGAGTGGCAGGAAATGCTTCCCAAAATAAAGGCCCCGGCGGGGCTTGGAAGGGTGAACACAGGCATATGAGAAAGCAGAGAAAATGAAACATTTAAATATTCTGAACGTATTGTGGTTAGTAAAAGCTCTTTGTAGCCAGAACTAATGTCCCCTCTTTCTTGATTCCTCCCGAGCAGGCTCTATGACTTTCCTGGAGGGAGGTTGTACAGTGGTAACAGGCCTCAGCGGATGTGCAGATGTGGATCCTCTAGCTGAGAACAGGAGGCTCTTATGGAGCATAAGCCTCCCACAGGGCGCTCCTGGGGCGCCTGTCCTGGAATTACCCAGGCCAACAACAAAGCTTTCTTTTCTTCTTTGAAGCAAGCCAACGGGCTGGGATGTCTGCTAGCCTTTGTGCTCAGAGCAGACCAGCAAGCATCCAGTGGCTAGCACAAAAGCATCGTTAGACTACACTGAAAAGTAGGCCGGCACCCAGGCCCCTCTCCTCAGAAGGCCCATCCAAAGAGCAGGCCAGGATTTGGCTATTTGACATTGATACTGTTTCTGACTTGCTGATGACACAGTGAGTTAGATAAGATCCTGGGATCTCTTCCCATTGCTGCTCTGAACATCTCCATTTGGAAATTCTTTATTCTTGGTTCTACATGTCTACTATTAGCAGTAGTGGCGTGCATGCAGGCTGGAGATGCAGCTCCACACCATACACTGTAGCATCCTGGCTTCTTTTCCAGAGATGTCCACTCAGGATTCTTGACTTTACTACAGGAAGAATTTAATCAAAACTGAAATTTATTAAAAGATTTATAGCATAGACTTTAAGCATGGGGGTTAATAAAAGAGATCAGGGGAAGAAAGGCTTAGAGACTCGCACTTGATTGTTTTTATGTGTCGTTTTGGTGGGCTCTTAAGTTATATCCTCGAGAGTAACCAAGGAACTGAAATTCCATCATAGAGTGAATCTTGAAGTGCATTGAATAAGATTTCAGTTGAAGAGATCGTAGTGGTTGCTTAGGAATGTAGGATGTTTTTGAAGAATCAAGCTGCCTCCATCTTAGGCTTAAAAGCTATCTTATTGTAAACACAAAAAAGGTTCATTCCTGTTTATGATTAAACCTCTGTTTCTCAAGGACTGGACTGTGCCCACTTGTAACCTTCACTACAAATGGTTCTGTACTGCCTGTTCCTGGAAATGACAGCCATGTCTTTGTTTCAAAAAGTTTGTTACAACCACCTTGCAATCATGCCTTTGTTTCAGGAGGTCATTATGACTAACTTGTCATGCTATGTTCTGCTCCTGTATCCCTATTTTGTTCACCAAATCCCCCATTTAGAAACACCCACCCCTGAGCTATAAAAACCTTGTCTTCCTTTTTAAAAATGCTACAAGATCCCCCACCGAGCAGCTGTGAGCCCGGCGGGTCCTGAGCACGGCTGGTCCCGCCATGCAGCGAGCTGGTGTGAGCAGGCAGCCGGTTGGTGTGAGCAGGCAGCGGGTAGAAGGGACATGGGCTGGCACATCATACAGAATAAAATTTAATATTTATTACTTGGGGCGGGGAGGGAGAGAGAGGGGGGGAAGAAGGAGAAGAGAAAGGAGAGAGACAGAGAAGGGCCCAAGAGAGAAGAGAGACATGCACACACCAAGAGGGGACAGACAGAATCTAAGATGGCGGGAGGAGGGCAGGGGTCACCGGGAGTGGGCGTGGCTTGCCTCTTAACATTCCTCACATCCAATGCTGACTTCTTGAACTCGCCTTAAGGAGAAGTAGTCTTAGTATGAGAATTTAAAAAGTTTGCTTTAATTAATTGTTTGCTTAAATTAATTTGGCCATGATGATTTGGGTTGGTGGTCTTTCTCTTCCCAACTTTGGTATTAATATTTTCATTGCAAGCCAAAGGTAATGGCTTCATTGTGAGATCCCTAGAAATTACCTAGGAAAGAAGTAAGGCCATACACAGGATTATATATCCTTAGGCCCTTAAGCATGGTGCATTGCCATTAACAGTCTCATTTGAAACTGTCCCTGGATAAAAGGAATATTATCAGTGTGTTGGCAATTTTCACAGCAGTTGTTATTCTGATAGAATTTTGTTTTGTTTTGTTTTGCTTTATTTTATTTTATTAATCTTTATTGAGCTTTACATTTTTCTTTGCTCCCCTCCCTGCCTCTCCCCTCCACCCTTCAATCCTCCCCCAAGATTCCCATGCTCCCAATTTACTCAAGAGATGTTGTGTTTTTCTACTTTCTACTTCTCATGTAGATTATATCTATGTAAGTCTCTCTTAGTGTCCGCATTGTTGTCTAAGTTCTCTGGGATTGTGGTTTGTAGGCTAGCTTTCTTTGCTTTACATTTAAAAACCACTTATGAGTGAGTACATGTGATAATTGTCTTTCTGTGTCTGGGTTACCTCACTCAAAATAATGTTTTCTAGTTCCATCCGTTTTCCTGCAAAATTGAAGCTCATTGTTTTTTTCTGCTGTGTAGTACTCCATTGTGTAACTGTACCATATTTTTTTATCCATTCTTCAACTGAGAGGCATTTAGGTTGTTTCCAGGTTCTGGCTATGACAAATAAAGCTGCTATGAACATAGTTGAACACATGTCCTTGTGACACAATTGAGCATCCTTTGGATATATACCCAAAAGTGGTATTACTGGGTCTTGAGGAAGGTTGTTTCCTAATTGTCTGAGAAATCGCCACACTGACATCCAAAGGTGTTGTAGCAGCTTGCATTCCCACAAGCAGTGCAGAAGCATTCCCTTTTCCCCACATTCTTACAGGTCTAAGATGGAATCTCAGAGTTGTTTTGATTTGCATTTCTCTGATGACTAAGGATGGTGAACATTTTCTTAAGTGTCTTTCAGCCATTTTAGATTCCTCTGTTGAGATTTCTCTGTTTAGGTCTGTACTCCATTTTTTTTTATTGGATTATGTGATCTTTTGGTGTCCAATTTCTTGAGTTCTTTGTATATTTTGGATATCAGACCTCTATCTGATGTGGGGTTAGTGAAGGTCTTTTCCCATTCTGTAGGCTGTCGTTTTGTCTTGTTGACTGTGCCCTTTGCTTTACAGAAGCTTTTCAGTTTCAGGAGGTCCCATTTATTAATTGTTTCTCTCAGTCTGTGCTGCTGGGGTTATATTTAGGAAGTGGTTCCCTGTGCCAATGTGTTCAAGTGTACTTCCCACTTTCTCTTCTATCAGGTTCAGTGTGGCTGGCTTTATGTTGAGGCCTTTGATGCGTTTGGACTTGAGTTTTGTGCATGGTGATAGATATAGGTCTATTTTCATTTTTCTACATGTTGATATCCAGTTATGCCAGCACCACTTGTTAAATATGCTTTCTTTTTTCCATTTGATATTTTTTGCTTCTTTATCAAAGATCAGGTGTTTGAAGATGTGTGGATTGATATCCGGGTCTTATATTCAGTTCCATTGGTCCTCCTGTCTGTTCTTATGCCAATATCAGGCTGTTTTCAGTACTGTAGCTCTGTAGTAGAGTTTGAAGTCAGGGATTGTGATGCCTCCAGAGGTTCTTTTATTGTACAGGATTGTTTTGGCTATCCTGGGTTTTTTGCTCTTCCAAATCAAGTTGAGTACCGTTCTTTCAAGGTCTTTGAAGAATTTTGCTGGGATTTTGATGGGCTTGTTTTGCTTTTTAAAGACAGGTTTCTCTGTGTAGTCTTGGCTGTCCTGGAAAACCAGGTCCTGTAGAGCAGGCTGGCCTCGAACTCACAGAGATTCTTTTACCTCTGTCTCCTAAATGCTGGGATTAAAGGTGTGAGCCACTACTGTCCAGTTATAGATATTCTTAAAAGCATTTTAAAAATATTCATTTATTTATTTATTTATATTTATTTATTTATTTATTTATTTATTGTTTTTCGAGACAGGGTTTCTCTGTGGTTTTGGAGCCTGTCCTGGAACTAGCTCTGTAGACCAGGCTGGTCTCGAACTCACAGAGATCCGCCTGCCTCTGCCTCCCAAGTGCTGGGATTAAAGGCGTGCGCCACCATCGCCCGGCATTCATTTATTTTTTTAAAGATTGTTCTGTCTGCATGCCTGACCAGAAGAGGACACCAGATCTTATTGTGGATGGTTGTGAACCACCATGTGATTGCTGGGAATTGAATTCAGGACCACTGGAAGAGCAGCCAGTGCTCTTAACCTCTGTGTCATCTTTCCAGCTCCTTTATTTATTTACTTGTATATATGTACACATAAAGCTTAATTTTTTTTTTTTTTTTGATAGGGTTTTTCTCTGTAACAGCCCTGGCTGTCCTGGAACTCACTTTGTAGACCAGGCTGGCCTGAAACACCTTAAAATTTTTTTAAAAAATTACATTTTGTGTGTGTGTGTGTATGTAAGCACATACAAATACCGAAGCTTGAGTCCAGAGGTGCTGGAATAGCTCGTGGGAGTCAGTTTTCTTTCCAGTATGTGGGTCCCAGGGATCAAACTTAAGTCTTCAGGCTAGGTGACAAGTAAACCTGTAGTGTGGAGCTGCGGGCCTGCTTTTCGTCCTGCCCGGCTCCTGCACGGCTAGCTTGACAACAGAAATAACAACACACAAACTGTATTCTTTTAAACACTGCTTGGCCCATTTCTATTCATGTGTGTAGCACCCCAAGGTGTGCTTACCGGGAAGATTCTAGCCTACATCCATCCTGGGTCGGAGCTTCATCGTGTCTGCTCTGGAGAGGAGAGCATGGCATCTGAGCTCACTTCCTCTTCCTCCCGGCATTCTATTCTGTCTACTCCACTCACCTAAGGGATGGCCTATCAAATGTGCCAAGGCAGTTTGTTTATTGACAAATGACCTTCCTCCATCATAAAACCTGCTGATGGGCTTGAATTCACACACTCCTGTCTCAACCCCCGTAGTGCTGGGGTTACAGGCCTGGATCTGGATCATGTATTAGTGTTCTAGGACTGCCCTAGCAAACACTACAATGTGAGCAAGGGGTAGAGGGCCAAATCAACCTGCTGGCAGGGTCATTTTTTTCCCTTTCAAGGTTGTTGAGAAGTTCTTCTTTGTTTCTTCTTCATTCTAGTGGTTGTTGACAGTCCTTAGTATTCTTTGACTTGTAGATATGTCGCCCCAACTTATGCCTTTAATACCATGTAACATTGTCTCTGTCTGTCTTTTCAAGTGTAGCAACACTGAAGTGAGGTTCACCTTTGTTCACCCTCATTTTTCCTTGATTACATATGCAAAGACTCTATTTCTAAGTAAGGTTATGAGGAGTAAGTGCTGGGGTTTAAGATTTCTTTTTTTTTTTTTATAAAGATTTTTTTTTAATATTTATTTATTTATTATGTATGCAATATTCTGTAGGCCAGAAGAGGGCACCAGACCCCATTGCAGATGGTTGTGAGCCACCATGTGGTTGCTGGGAATTGAACTCAGGACCTTTGGTAGAGCAGGCAATGCTCTTAACCTCTGAGCCATCTCTCCAGCCCCTTAGGATTTCAACTTACGTTTTAAATTTTTATTTTATTAAATGTGTGAGAAAGCTTTGTCTAATGTATGTAGATCAGAAGATAACTTTTGGGATTGCCTGCACTAGAATCTCCCTCCACCACAGGTCCTAGTGATAAAAACTCGGTCATCGGTCTTGTGTAACAAGTACTTTTACCTACTAGGGACATCTCGCTAGCCTTTAAACTGTTAGGGAACATGATTCCGTTTCCATCAGATCACATTATACCATTACCTACAAACTTTTAGTGGTTCCCATAGTCCGGTAAAGTAACTGTAGTAGCTTTATTTGTTTATTTGGAGACCAGTTTTTTTTTTTTTTTTTTTTGTGGGTTTTTCGAGACAGGGTTTCTCCGTAGCTTTGGGAGCCTCCTGGAACTACCTCTTGTAGACCAGGCTGGCCTTGCACTCACAAAGATCCTCCTGCCTCACTGGGATTAAAGGCGTGCGCCACCACCGCCTGGCTAGAGACCAGTTCTTATGTATATATCCCGACTGACTTCATACTAAGTAGGTGAGAATGATCTTGAACTTCTGATCTTCCCGCTTCTACCTCAAGAGAGCTTGGGTCATAGAAATGCATCACCATTCTAGGCTTGCTTTATTTATTTGGTTGTTTTTTTTTTTTTTTTTTTTTGGTTTTTCGAGACAGGGTTTCTCTGTGGTTTTGGAGCCTGTCCTGGAACTAGCTCTTGTAGACCAGGCTGGTCTCGAACTCACAGAGATCCGCCTGCCTCTGCCTCCCAAGTGCTGGGATTAAAGGCGTGCGCCACCACCGCCCGGCATGGTTGTTTGTTTTTGAGATAGTTTCTCTGTGTGACAGTCTTAGCTGTTCTGTAACTCACTTTGTAGACCAGACTGGCCTCAAACTCAGAAATCTGCCTGTCTCTGCTTCCCAAGTGCTAGGATTAAATGTGTGTACCAAGCCTTTTTAATGCTGTCTTAAGTATCAAACCCAAGGGATTCAAGCATGCCAATCGAGCAAGTACTCTACATCTGACCTACATTCCTTGCCCAAAATACTTCATCTTAGATATCAGAACTTCTATATGAATAATTAGTAACAATTATAACAACAGGATTGGGGATGTGGCTCAGTCGTAGAGTACTTGCCATGAGCAGAGCCCTGGATTCATATCCTGGACCATAAAACCAAACAAATAAACCAAGATATTAGGAACTTTCTTTCTTTCTTTCTTTCTTTCTTTCTTTCTTTCTTTTTTTTTTTTCTTTTTTTTTTTCTTTTTTTTTTTGGTTTTTTCGAGACAGGGTTTCTCTGTGGTTTTGGAGCCTGTCCTGGAACTAGCTCTTGTAGACCAGGCTGGTCTCGAACTCACAGAGATCCGCCTGCCTCTGCCTCCCAAGTGCTGGGATTAAAGGCGTGCGCCACCACCGTCCGGCCAGGAACTTTCACATTGTATGTATGTCCTTGAATCTTCCAAACAATTTTACATGTTAGGTATTGTTATTATTACTGTTTTATAGATACGTATTAAATTGTATAATTCACTGAGGATGACACAGTCAGTTATAGAAATGCAGTGTGGGGTTGGAGAGATGGGTCAGTGGTTAAGAGCACTGGCTGTGCTTCTAGAAGACCTAGATTTGATTCCCTGCACCCATATGGTGGCTCACAACTATCTGTCACCCAAGTTCCAGGGGATCTGATGCCGTCCTCTGGCTTCTGAAGGCATTGCTCACATGTGGTGCACAGACATATGTGGAGACAGAACACCCATACATAAACTACAATTCAATTTTAGGCTGTCTAACTGTGTAGCATATGTGGGCTTTCTTGCTATACTAACTTTAGCTTAGTTTTATCTTAACTCTAGTTTCATCTCTTCCCCACTCATAAAGAACAAAAAATTCTCGTCTAGTTTCTGTACTTTGTTACTTTGTGTCCTTTTGCATTGGATGTCTTTCTTACTCCCAACTCTACCTATGGGATATCACGAAATGGAACTAAACCCTCAACAATTAGTGAATATTTAGACGGGTGTGGGACAGGGAAGCGTATTTTATGTAAAGAGTGGGTAAATGTGCAGGTTAATTAGTTAATAATCAAGAGTGAAAGGCTTTGTAGACTGTACTCAGACTTGTGAGCTGTGTGGGTTTTTGCTTATCTGTTTTGAGAACAGGGTCTTATGTAGCTTCGATCTTGATAATGTAGCCAAGACTGGTCTTGAATTCCAGATCCCCCTGCCTCCCAAGAGCTGTTTTTAAATATGTATGTATGTTTTGTGTGCATGTATATATGTGTACCATGTGTTTTCCTGGTGCCTGCAGAGGCCAGATCAGGGTGTCAGGTCCCTTAGACCTGGAGCTACAGCCAGATAGGCTGCTCTGCTGGGGTTTAAGCCTGGGTCCTCAGGAAGAACAATCAGTGTTCCTAATGCTGAGCCTTCTCTCTACTTCCCATCTGCTGGGGAATTTTGAGTTTTAGTTCAAGAGTAATAGAAGATCATTGAATAATTTAATGTGGAGTGGCCTTGACTGACATTTCAGGAAGATTATCTCAGTGAGGCTTGCACTGTAGCTCCAGTGCCTGGCAGGCAGGAACATGAAGACTGCATGTTTGTTCAAGGGTAGCCTAGGCTCCCATCTCTATTAGATGTGAGCTAAAGGAAGAGACTGGCTGCCTGTCTTTTCTCTAAAATGAGTTTTAGCATTTGTATGGGTGGACAGAATGTATGGACTTTCTCAACACAGTCCTGCTCCTTAAAATACAGAAGTGACCTCTGCCACACAGTTGGCACTGTTTACCTCCCTTAAGTAAGTGCTTCAGGTCCGGCTAGATGAGTATATTTGTTGAAAAGTAGAAACTAACTGTTCCAGAGTCTGAAAGAGGCCCGGCAGTGGTGCTGTTGCCTTCTTGTGGCCTCCATGGGCACCTGCATCTTCACAAAAAAGGATACATATGCATACAAATAATTAAAAACAAAAAACAAAACAAGCCAAGAAAATAAAGTCATATTATTTCTAATTATTATTTTTTGAGATAGGGTCTCCATATGTAGTTCATATGTAGCTGGCCTGGAACTCACAGAGACTGCCTGCCTCTACCTCCTTTGTTTCTTTCTTTTGAGAAAGGGTATTGCTGTAATGCTAAGGATTTTTTTTTTTTAAAGATTTATTTATTATGTATACAATATTCTGCCTCGATGTATGCCCGCACGCCAGAGGAGGGCGCCAGATCTCAGTACAGATGGTTGTGAGCCACCATGTGGTTGCTGGGAATTGAACTCAGGACCTCTGGAAGAGCAGCCAGTGCTCTTAACCTCTGAGTCATCTCTCCACCCCCCCCTAAGGATGGTTTTGAATTTATAGGCTAAAATGATTTTCCAAGCTCAGTCTCCAGAGTGGTGAGGGATAGCTAGAAAGACAGACAGACAGACAGACACAGTTAGGTTTTTGTTTGTTTGTTTGTTTTTGAGACAGGGTTTTACTATGTAGCTTTTGGCTGGTCTGGAATTTGTAGACTAGGCTGGCTTTGAACTTTTTGGAGTCCACCCTTATTACTCAAGCACCACTAAAGACAATTCCCTTAATAGTATCACATTGGGTGTTAGTTTTTTGTTTGTTTGGTTGTTTTTTTTTTTTTTTTTTTACTTATTTTTATAGACAGGGTCTCACTATGTAGTTCTGGCTGTCCTGGAACTCACTATGTAGACCAGGCTGGTCTTGGACTCCCAGAGATCCACCTGCCTCTGCCTCCCAAATACTGGGATTACCAGTGGATATAATCATGCCCAGCAGAATTAATCTTCTTAAGTGGCAAGCTGATTATCCACTTACATGTGTGGGTTGTGATTTTCAATTTTAATTTTTGTTATTATTGTGTTACATGTATGATATGTGCTTTGGGGAGGCATTTGCAAATGTGTGTAAATCAGAGAACACTGTGCAGTCTATTCTCTCCTTGTACATATGTGGATTCCAGGGATTGAACTCAGGTTGTCAGATTTGGGTTGCAATCACTTCACTGCTGAGCCATCTTGACGGCTCATTTGTAGTGAATTTTTAAGAATGTTAGTATATGTTTTCTTACACGTTAGTAATAAAGGCTTATTTACATTATATTTCTTAGTTAATATGTATCATATAACATATAACACATCCCTTAGGGAAAGGTATTTACAGTGAAATCAATATTAAACACAGATTAAGTGAAAAACCTGGGCATGGTGGTACATGCCTGTAATCATAGCATTCCTGGGGTAGAAGCAGGAAAATCAGGAGTTCAAGGATAGCCTTACTACATAGTAGCTGTACAGCCAGCCTGGGCTACATGAGACACTGACTCAAAAAAGAAAAGAAAGAAAAGAAGAATTTTTTTTTAAATAAATCTTTTTTTTTTAATATTTATTTATTTATTAAGTATACAATGTTCTGTCTACATGCCTGAAGGCCAGAAGAGGGCGCCAGACCTCTTTACAGATGGTTGTGAGCCACCATGTGGTTGCTGGGAATTGAACTCAGGACCTTTGGAAGAGCAGGCAATGCTCTTAACCACTGAGCCATCTCTCCAGCCCAGAAAAAAAGAATTAATTAGAGAGTGTTAGACCCCTGCATATAGAATTCCAGCTTTTTTTATTTCTTTCTCTATGTATTGGCTCACAAATTACATTGTGTCTCCATGTGAATATTTACCAACATGTATGTGTCTACTTTCTTTTAGTAAAATGAAGCTATTATAATATTTCATTAAACTGTGAGATGAAACATTTTTTGGTATAGGTAAAATTGATAATAACTGGTACTAAAAGTACCTATAATTCCCACTTAAGAGGTAAGGCAGGAGCCGGGCGGTGGTGGCGCACGCCTTTAATCCCAGCACTCGGGAGGCAGAGGCAGGCGGATCTCTGTGAGTTCGAGACCAGCCTGGTCTATAAGAGCTAGTTCCAGGACAGGCTCCAAAAACCACAGAGAAACCCTGTCTCGAAAAACCAAAAAAAAAAAAAAAAAAAAAAAAAAAGGTAAGGCAGGAAGATCAAGAGTTCAGAATTGACCAGGCGGTAGTGAGTGGTGCATGCCTTTAATCCCAGCACTCAGAGCCAGAGACAGATCTCAAAAAACAAAACAAAAATTCATCCTCAGCTACTTGGTGAGTTTGAGGCCATCCTAGAATGACTCAAAAAAAAAAATTAAAATCGAAATGCTAAAACTTCTATGAGGTATTTAAATATGCTGCAGTGTTGGCTTGTTCTGTAGGGCAACCTAAGGGGATAGTCTGTAAAAAAACAGCGCACATCTATGATTCCCACCAGCAAAGCTGAACATGCTAATACAGCTGTTCTTGCCTAGGCTTTTCTACAGAGATTTTGTTCAGAAGCTGCACAGGGAAGTGAATGTTCCCACTAATGGGGCACACTGTGTTTAGCAACTTCAAAATCTTCCTTGTTGGCAGATCTCAAACTTCCTTTCTTTTTTTTTTTTTTTTTTTTGATTTTCGAGACAGGGTTTCTCCGTAGCTTTTGGTTCCTGTCCTGGAACTAGCTCTTGTAGACCAGGCTGGCCTCGAACTCACAGAGATCCGCCTGGCTCTGCCTCCTGAGTGCTGGGATTAAAGGCGTGCGCCACCACCGCCCCTCAAACTTCCTTTCTTCATACATGCATGCGTGGTCTTGAGACAAAGAGAAGTTGTGGTTTTTGAGGGCCCAGAGGCTTATCAGCCCCACCAATATATTCTCCAGCATCAAGCAAGACAAAATGGATTGTAAATAATAATAATAATTCTGTTTGGTTTCTCTCAGCTTTTCTTTGCTGGTCTACAGATGTAGTTCTCCTTTTATCCTCCCTTCCCGTTTACACTGGATCCTTCTGTGAAGCCTGGTCTGATCTGAACTCATTGTGTAGTCCAGGCTGGCCTTGAACCTTACCTTAATATCCCAGGTATTACAAATATAGATGTGAGCCACCACACCCTGGCTTTCTTGGGCTTTGATATATATATTTGTAAATACATATGTGTTTATCTGAACCAAAACCAAGGGTCCTAGCATCACCAGGCCTTCAAAAATGCAGTCTTGGTTTCTTCTGCCTGACGTTCAGCCCTGTAAGCCGAGTGGTTCCTGAAGACAACTGAAGACAAGCCTTCCGTGTCAGGCTGCCACCATGTCAAAGAAGCAAACTCTATTTCTTTAGATATTTTGATTCTCAAAACTAAGGAAGTTTGCTACATGGTCAGATGTTAGCCACATTGCTCCCTATAGTTTGAAGCTTACAAATTTGATTTCTTTTCAGCAGTGGACATGTCTGTTGTGTACCTGGGCAGATTCCCCTAGAGTGAGAAGTTGTTGTGTAATGCTTCCATTATACACTGTTGTAAGATGCCCAAGATGAATTACAAAGCGGGATTAAGCAAGCACACAGACTTTCCTTTTGAGAATTAGGAGGTGTGTTTTTAGCTATTCTGTGTTACCAAACCTGCTCTGCTTCATACAGAGATCTGATCTGCTGCATGGTGCTGCCCCCATCTGGTGTCTTCTGATGCTTCTATTCTATTACCATGTTCTTTTCTGAGCACATCATTTGAAACAACATCAAACAAAAGATTGTGAGTTAGGTGGATCAGGTATGCCTACTTGATAGATGGGAATATTGAAGGACAGCTAACCTTATTGATTTTTTTTTCAAAATTAAATGGTTCATAGGAGGAATAATTGACTAGAATTCAATCAAATCTCTTGCTCATTATACCATTTAGGTCCTCTAGTCCTTGTAAGTTCAATATCATGTTCTAAAAAAAGTATACTCATTTCACTTGTACAATTTATTCCTTTTTCTCTCTTGGAAAGAGGAGGGGGATGATGTATCTTAAAAGGGTTGAGTAATTCCCTTTTTAGTTCCTGTTCTGCATGGAGCTATCTCAGTCAAATGCTGTGACCTCTAACTCCTTGTATAATGAATATATTTGTAAAAAGATGTACTCTGGAACCAGACTCTATTGTCTGCCTGATTTTGCCCTTAATAATTTAATAACCTTGCTTAACCTTTAAATGTCTTTTGTCATATGAGAGTAATACAGATGGTGTTGTACATGCTCCAAAATTAGAAAAACTCTGAAATTGGAAATACCTTTGGTCTTAAACATTTTAGACAAGGGATACTCATCCTATAGCTCACTTACCTTGTGGGGCTGTTGTATAGATTAAATAAGATTATGTATAACAATTTTTAGAAGTGTTTGGTGTAGTACAAACACTATATAAATATTCATTGAAAAAATAATTACTGTTATTGTGGTCTATATATAAACATACTTTTTGCTATTCTCTCTTTTTCTTTAGACAGGGTCTACTATGTAGCACTTTCTGGCCTCAGACTCAGTGATCTGCCTCCTGAGTGGTGGGATTAAAGGCATGCACTACCTACCACACCCACCCAGCCACTTCTTCAGTCTTATTTTGAAAAAAAAAATCGGGATCCATGTGGTGGTGGTGCACACCGCAGGAGGCAGAGTCAGGTGGGTCTCTGTTAAGTTCGAGGCTAGCCTGGTCTACAAACTGAGTTCCAGAATAGCCAGGGCTTCATAGAGAAACTCTGTTTTGAAAAATAAACAACAAACTTATCACAGGGGACTGGAGAGTTAGTTCTGAAAAGCACTTGTTCTTGCAGAGAGCCCAGGTTCAGTCCCCACTACTTCCATGGTGGCTCACAACCACCCATAACTCCAGTTTTAGGAACTTCAGCATCCTCTTGTGATCTCAAAGGGCACCAGGCACATAGGTGGTACACATACTTACATACAGGCAAAACATTCGTACACATGAATCTTTTTGTTTGTTTTTGTTTTTTAAGACAGGGTTTTACTGTTTAGCTCTGGCTGTCCTGGAACTCACTTTGTAGACCGGGCTGGCCTTGAACTCACAGAGATCCACCTGCCTCTGCCTCCCGCACGCTGGGATTAAAGGTGTGCACCACCCCACCCCCACGTGAATCTTTTTTTTTTTTTTTTTTTTTTTTGGTTTTTCGGGACAGGGTTTCTCTGTGGTTTTGGAGCCTGTCCTGGAACTAGCTCTTGTAGACCAGGCTGGTCTCGAACTCAGAGAGATCCGCCTACCTCTGCCTCCCGAGTGCTGGGATTAAAGGTGTGCGCCACCACCGCCCGGCTTCTTTTTTTTTTTTTTTTTTTTTTTTTTAATTAAAAACTAATCACAGGCCAGGCAGTGGTGGCACACGCCTTTAATCCCTGCACTGGGAGGTAGAGACAGGCGGATCTCTGTGAGTTCGAGGCCAGTCTGGTCTACAAGAGCTAGTTCCAGGACAGGAAACAAAAAGTTACAGAGAAACCCTGTCTCGAAATATCAAAAAAAAAAAAAAAAAAACTAATCACAGAGCTGGGTGTAGTGGCATTTGGGAAGTTGGGGAAAGAGGATCCTGAGTTCAAGACCAGCCTGGGTTACCCAGTGAGACCAGTTCTAAACAAACAAAATAGCAAAAACCTCACAAAGCAGTGCTTCAAGGATTTGTGGGAATAAAGGAGAAGAGCGGATTCTTGGAAGAGTACATTCTTCAGTTCTTCCCTAGCCCTGTGTCCTAGTCCGCTCACTTTGGTCTAACTCTGGTCTTACTCACTGACTGCTCTGACATGGCTGCTGGTGACACCCCCATGTCTGAGTGGCAAATGGACTTTCTTCAAGCACATCTTATGTGGTGTGTACAGCACTCTGATGCTGTTGGTCATGTCCTTTTTGGCTATTTTCTTCTTTTAGTTTCTATGGTGAGATTCTCGTATTTTTTGTTTGTTTGTTTGTTTGTTTAGGGGTGTTGTTTTGTATGTTCTGAGACAGGATTTCACTATGTAGACTTGACTGGCCTGGAACTCATTATGTAGACCAGAAGATCCACCTGCCTCTGAGTGGTGGCATTAAAGGCATGTGCCACCAAACCAACTGTGTGTGTGTGTGTGTGTGTGTGTGTGTGTGTGTGTTAGAGAGGTTAGACTCAAATTCTTTTTTTTTTTAAATATTTATTTATTTTATTATGTATATAGTATTCTGTCTGTGTGTATGCCTGCAGACCAGAAGAGGGCATCAGACCTCATTACAGATGGTTGTGAGCCACCATGTGGTTGCTGGGAATTGAACTCAGGACCTTTGGAAGAGCAGGCAATGCTCTTAACCGCTGAGCCATCTCTCCAGCCCTAGACTCAAATTCTTGATCCTCCCATATCCTTCCTAGACGGTGGAATTATGACATGCTTTCTTCCTCAATTTATCTTTCTGTCTTTTTCCTTTAAACTTTACCTTTCTTTCCTAAGGATTCCAGTTTCTCACCTGTGTGTTATCCCCAGGCTATTTCCTCTGTTATTTGAAGTCAGTAATCACTCCAGCTCAAGGTTTTTACTTCCTAAATTTTAGTCTCCTGCTAGATTAGTTCCTAACTCTTATTTTTTCTTTTTTCTAAGACAAGGTCTCACTTTATAGTAGCTTTAGAAGTCACTATGTAGGCCAGGCTGACCTTAAACTCATGGTAATCTTCCTGCTGCCTTGTGGATGCTGGGGTTACAGTCATGAGGGACCATGCCTGGTGTAAAATGACTTTTTTTTTTTTTTTCGAGACAGGGTTTCTCTGTGCAGCCCTGGCTGCCCTGGAACTTGATCTGTCGACCAGGCTAGCCTTGAACAGAGATCCACCTACCTCTGCCTCCCAAATGCAAGGACTGAAGGTATATGTCACCATGCCCAGTCATAAAAATGACTTTTTAAAAAGGTGTTTGATGGGACTGGGGGGCTGGAGAGATGGCTCAGCAGTTAAGAGCACTGAACAAGTTCAGTTCCAGGTACCCCTGTGAGGCAGCTCCAACCCCAAGCGATCTGACACTTTTTTCTGGATTCCATAAGTGACTGACACATCCCGCATTAGACTCAGACTGACATACATACACGTAAGTATAATAAAAATGAATCTTGCCTGTGGTGGTGCACACTTTTCATCCTAGCACCCAGGAAGCAGAGGCAGATGGATCTCTATGAGTTCAGAGACAGCCTGGTCTACAAACTGAGTTTCAGGACCGCTAAGACTATATAGTCTCAAACAAACAAATTTTTTAAAAATGTAGAAAAGATCTAGGCATGTTGGTAAATGCCTGTAATAACAGCACTTGGGAGGTGGAGACAAGGAGGAAGAATTTAAAGTCATCCCTGGCTATACAGTAAATTTGAGATCAGCCTGTATTACATCAAACACTACTATAACAGGTCTTTCTTTGAACATCCAAATAATGACACCGAGACTTATTAATTATGAGAGCTTAGCCTTAGCTTAGTCTTGTTCCCAACTAGCTCTTAAAACTTAAATTCTAGGCCGGGCCAGGTGGAGGTGCTACACACCTTTAATCCCAGCACTTGGGAGGCAGAGATAGGTGGATCTCTGTGAGTTTGAAGCCAGCCTGCTCTTCAGAGCAAGTTCTAGGACAACCAGAGCTGCTATACAGAGAAACCCTGTCTTGAAAAACCAAAAACCAGCTTAAATTCTAAGGCTTGTATCTTTTTTTTTTTTTTTTTTTTTTGGATTTTTCGAGACAGGGTTTCTCTGTAGCTTTTTGGTTCCTGTCCTGGAACTAGCTCTTGTAGACCAGGCTGGCCTCGAACTCACAGAGATCCACCTGCCTCTGCCTCCCGAGTGCTGGGATTAAAGGCGTGCGCCACCACCACCCGGCTCAAATTCTTATTATTTTCATTATTAGCATGTTATCTGCCATGTGGCTTGTCACTTTTCCTCAGCACAGTGCATCTGACTTCTTCCATTTCTTGTTGGTGAATCCCCGCCCCTCAGTTCCTTACCAGAGCCTATCCACAAGTCCCACCTATCCTCTCCTGCCTAGTTATTGGCTGCTCAGCTTTTTATTAAACCAATCAGAAGGCACCTTATGCAGGTGAGGAAGGACAGAGACACATCTTCACATAGTGTACAAAAAGATTATCCCAACACACTACCTCAAGACAATAAATGGCTGGTGTTGGCTCAGTGTTTGAGCACTTACTCAGCAGAGGATCTAAGTTCCAAGCACCCAGTGGTGGCTTACAGCCATCTCTAACTCCGGATCTGACACCCTTTTCTGGCTTCTGTGAGCATCAGGCATGCATGTGATACACATATTCACATGCTTGCAAACATTCATACATATAAAAATAAATCTTTAGCCGGGCAGTGGTGGCACACGCCTTTAATCCCAGCACTTGGGAGGCAGAGGCAGGCGGATCTCTGTGAGCTCGAGACCAGCCTGGTCTACAAGAGCTAGTTCCAGGACAGGCTCCAAAACCACAGAGAAACCCTGTCTCGAAAAACCAAAGTAAATAAATAAATAAATAAATAAATAAATAAATAAATAAATAAATCTTTACATTTGATCTTAGCAAAAAGGCAAAAAAGTCATGAAGTAAATCCTTAAAAAAGAAAAATGTGGTTTCTAGGTGTTTGCTCTTCCATGCTTTTACCAGCTTTTTGCATGCCAGCCTAAACATTTCTGATAAAGAATAGCTGGGCTTTCCTTCTGTTTTGCAGTATATCAACTCTGGGAACCTGGAACAGCTGCTAGCCAGTAATCTGTATTTGCCCTGGACCGCGAGAGTGAAACTGGCCTATGACATAGCAGTGGGTCTCAGCTACCTTCACCTCAAAGGTGTTTTCCATCGGGACCTCACTTCAAAGGTATGATGGCTTTACTTTCATAACTCTTGAAAAACCAAGGTTAAAAAAACAATTATTAAAGAATCTAGAAATATGGGTATTCTCTATTCTAGATTTAACTTTTAATCAAAACATAATCCAGTATTTGATATAGTTAATCCTTAGGTAGCTTCTATCTTGGTAAGGATGTAGCTTGGTTTGCAGGATGCTTGTTTTGCATGCACAAAGATTTGATATCCAGCACTGGATAGAAGCAGGAGGATCAGAAGTTCAAGATTATTCTCAACTACACAGAGAGCTCAAGGCCAGGCTAGAGATCCTAAAAAACAAAACAAAAACAAACAAACAAACTAGCGTCTGTACACTCAGACACACGGAGAGTTAGGAGTGCTGTGGAGCCCTGTCAGTTCTCCCTTCCTCCTCCTCCAGGAGGTAGCTCTCAACTAAGAGCAGAGTCGGGTGAATGCACGTTTGCAGTACTCAGTGGGCCACCGTGTGCTGACCCGTTTCTATTGTGTGATTGAGTTTCTGTCATCCTGCCAGTTCTTCTTTGATGTTAGCTGGTCTCTGTAGTATTGTTTTGTTGTCCAGATTGCTGTGTGACCAGGTTAGAAAAGAGTTTCTTTCAGAGAAAGTTGGCCTTGTTACAAAGCAGGAATTTGAGGGCTGAATGTCCCAGGATACTTCCATGACAAGGCTTTTTTTGTTGTTTTTTTTCAAGACAGGGTTTCTCTGTGTAGCCTTGGCTGTCCTGGAACTTGATCTATAAATCAGGCTGACCTCAAACTCAGAAATCCACCTGCCTCTGCTTCCTAAATGCTGGGATTAAAGGTGTGTGCCACCACCTCCTGCTCTATGACACATCTTTTAAATAATATTATTTGCACTAACGGAGGAACTGGAAGGCCACCTAGGGTATTTAGTATGGCATCTGCCCAAGAGCCAAATTAAAGTCTTCTAAGGTTTGTCAGAGGGTTTGTTTTGAAGGTTTATTTTCATTTTATATGAATGAATATAACGTATATACACCATGTGCATGCCTGGGGTACAGAGTTCAGAAGAGGGTATCAGATCCCCTGGAAGTGGAGTTCTCTTTTTTTGTTTTATGTTTTTCAAGACAGGTTTCTCACTGTAGCCTTGGGTGTCCTGGTACTCACTCTGTAGACCAGGCTGGCTTCGAACTCAGAGATATCCTCCTGCCTCTGCCTCTCAAATGCTAGGATTAAAGAAAGGCATGTGCCACCACTGACCGGCAGAACTGGAGTTCTTATCTGTTGTAAATTGGCAATGTGGGTGCTGGGAAACAAACCTGGGTCCTTTGCAAGAACATCAGTGTTCTCCTGCTGAGCTGCTCTCCAGCCCAGAGTACAGGAGCTTCATACATACCCAAGGACAGGAGTCAGTTTATCCCCTGCCCCAATATATACATGCACACACACATATATGCATCTTCTTCGGCTTTCTGTTAAAAGCATTGTTTCTTCTAAAGTAGAAGAAATTTGTTAAGATCACACAGACACACAAACACAGTAATTTGTTTTGGTTTGGTTTTTTGAGACAGGGTTTCTGTAGACCACACTGGCCTCAAATTCTCAGAGATCCACCTGCCTCTGCTTTTCGAGTGCTGGAATAAAGGCATGCACCCACCACCACCCACCTCACATATATTTTTCTTTCTGTCCTTTGAGACAGGGTTTATTTAGGCTATTCTGGAACAGACTGGCCTCAAACTCAGAGATCTGCCAGCTCCTGCCTCCTGAGTGCTGGGACTAAAAGCATTAGCTACCATACCCAGTTTAAGATATATTTAAATTTTATTTATGTGTATGAGCATTTTTCCTGCACATATATATATATACACCACTTGATGCTGGGAGAAATCAGAATGGATCAGATTCCTTGAAACTGGAGTTACAGATGGGAGTTAGATACTTGTTAACCACCATGTGGGTACTGTCCTTTGCAGAGCAACGTGTTTCCTTTCCTTTCTTTTGCTTGTTTTTCATTTCATTTATTTATTTATTTATTTATTTACTTTTTGTGTATGTGTCGGTGTTTTGCCTACATGTATGTCTTTGTAAGGGTGTAGGATCCTCTGGAACTGGAGTTACAGACAGTTGTGAGCTACCATGTGGATGCAGGGAATTGAACCTAGGTCCTTTCAAAGAACAGCCTGCGCTTTTAACTGTTGAGCCATCTCTCCAGTCTGCAAGGCATCTTAAGCACCAAGACATCTCTTCAGTTCCAAATCATTCTTTTGGTTGTTGTTTTGCTTTGCTTTTGAGACAACTCTCTTTGTAGACCAGGCTGGCCTTGTACTCAGAGAGATCTACTTGCCTCTGACTCCAAGCACTGAGATTAAAGGTGTGCACCACCACAATTCATCAGAGTCTCTAAAAACTATAAGTCACAGGCTTAGTGACCTCACCTAGAGCTTTAGCTAGTCAGCTGTCATAGGGCCCATCTTTTCATAGAGATCTGGGGTGCTGACCCAGCAGGACTTAAGGAGGAGCGAGTCAGGTCGAGCACAGGACAGTCCTTGGAGGCCACCTGGTTCCTATCTCTAGCATCCAAGGTTGATTATGATGGAATAATGGTTTCCTTTAACTCAGGGAAGAATAGTGTATGCACATCAAGGTCAGAAGAAGCATTAATGCGTACCTGGTGCACAGAACGCCGGAGGTGACTTGGCCAGACTGGCAACAGAGGGAGGGAGGACTGGGTTGGATCAGACTGGGCCTTGCTGGCCCCACAAATATTTTTCTAAGCCAAGAATCCCTGCTTACTGCTGCTTCTGGAAGAGTGGGTGGGGTGCAGGGCTTCTTGAGCTATTTTCATTGCAGCTATTTGGGGAGAGCTAGTTGCAGCTTTGGGTTATTTATAGATCACTTGGGTTCACCCTCTCTCTAGAGATGGCAGCATTTGTTCAGCCAGAGCTATTACACAGACACATTGTCCTGAAAAAATCAACCAACAAATCAATATAATAATAATAATACAGCCCAGGTTCAAAATAGTGGTTTTGATTGGGCATGGAGGCTCATATCTTTAACCCAGTGCTTCAGAGGAAGAGACAGGCAGATCTCTGTGAGTTGGAGGCCAGCCTGTTCTTCATTTCAAGTTCTAGGCTAGCCAAGGCTACATAGTGAGATTCTGTCTCAAAAACACGCAGTTAAAAAGTAGTGGCCATGTCTGAGTCCTGGGTTTCTCAGCTACTAGGGTAGTCCTCCGCAATTTGATTGGTGCCCACTGTGAGGAATGTGGAGTTCCTCATCTACTTTGTCACACTGGGAATAAGAATTCTTTGTGTAGCCGGGTGGTGGCGGCACATGTCTTTGATCCCAGCACTCAGGAAGCAGAGGCAGCGAATCTCTGTGAGTTCGAGGCCAGTTTGGTCTACAGAGTTAGTTCTAGGACAGCCAGGCTACTAAAGAAACCCTGTCTTGGCTGGACAGTAGTGGCACACGCCTTTAATCCCAGCACTCAGGAGGCAGAGGCAGGTGGATCTTTGTGAGTTCGAGACCAACCTGGTCTACAAGAACTAGTTTTAGGACAGGCTCCAAAGCTACAGAGAACCCTGTCTCGAAAAATAAATTTAAAAATTATATATATAAAAAAAGGAACCCTGTCTTGGACCCTCCCCCCGCCAAAAAAAAAAAAGTCACACTACCATGAGTATGACTGGTCAGAATTCATCACCTCCCTCCAGTTCTGTATCAGGACCAGATTTTCCCCTGGGGAGATGCTATCCTGTCTTCCATTACTGTCCCGTGAACTTGCTTCTGACATGTTACGAAAATGAGTAAAGAGATTTTCTGCTATTACTTAGAGAACTGTATGGACCCCCAAGCACACATTTTCATGGATCAAATGAAGACCATTGTATGCTGATTCCATCCCTTTACTTGTGGGAGGTGGCTTAAATTCATATTTAGGTGAAAAAAACCAACAACAACAACAAAAAAAAAACAGGACTGGAGAAATAACTCAGTGATTAAGAGCACTGCCTGCTCTTCCAGAGGACCCAGGTTCAATTTCCAGCACTCACATGGCAGCTCAAAACTGTAACTCCAGTTCTAAGGGATCTGAGACCCTCACACAGACATAAATGCAGGCATCAATGTACAGTGTACAAAATGAAAATCAGTGCATTGAAAAAAGATCATTGCACAAAATGAAAATAAACAAATCATTTCAAGATCCAGGATTAACTCGTCTGACTTTTTTTTTCCAGACAGGGTGTATTAGTTAGGGTCCTCTAGAGAAATGGTTCTCAACCATTGTTAAAGGCCGTGAGCCCTTTGACAAACCTTTGTCTCCCAAAATACTTAAATTCATAACAGTAGCAACAAAAAAAAATTATACCACAGCATGAGAAACTGTATTAAAAGGTCACAGCATTAGGGAAGGTTGAGAACCACTGCTCTAGAGGAATAGAACATTCATTACAGAATGAATAAGTTTATTAGAATGGCTTACAGGCTGTTGTCCAGCTAGACTAGTAATGGCTGTCTACCAACAGAAGGTCCAAGAATCCAGTAGGTGTTCAGTCCACAAGGCTCTATGTTTCAGCTGGTCTTCAGTATGTACCAGTTCTCAAAAGAAATAGGTTCTAATGCCAGTGAAGGTGTGAGCATGTCAGTGAGAATGAGGGCAAACTTCCTTCTTCCACATCCTTTATAACTGCCAGCAGAGGGTGTGACCCAGATTAAAAGGTGTATCTTCCCATTTGAAATGATTTAAGATCTCTCACAGGTGTGCCCAGACACTTGGGTTTTACTTAATTCCAGATGTAGTCAAGTTGACAATCAAGAATAGTCATCACACAGGGTCTCATTATATACCCTGGCTAGCCTGGAACTCACTGCCTTTCCAGGGTTGAGATTGAAAGCTGTGCCATCACACCAACCTCATTTGCTGTACTAAAGCCCCAGTTTTGGCCCTGGGATCAGGCTAAGTGTGTGGTTCACCAAGAAACAGGACAAGGAGACACAGTAGTAACTATATAGCTGGCTAATCCCTCCCTACTTCTAAGCCACCTTCTCTTCTCTTCTTTGGGAACCCTAGAACTGCTTGATAAAGAGAGATGAAAATGGCTACTCTGCAGTGGTAGCTGACTTTGGCCTAGCTGAGAAGATTCCTGATGCTAGGTGAGTAACCCTGCAGGGCACAGGCAGTGGTCACAACTAATGTAAGTCCAGCTTCTTTCCCAAAGGCCAGAACCTAGCCACAGCTCAAGTTCATTACTTGACTTGACTCATCCAGGTTTATATCCAGCCTTGGGAGCAACAAAACCCAGTCAGAAGATCTGATTGTCTAGTGAAGCATAGTGGTACACACCTGTAATCCCAGTACTTTCAAGGCAGAGGCAGGGGGATCACTGCAAGTTTGAGTTTAGTAAAGACTTTATAAGCCTCTGTATCAACAAACAGTAAAGACTCAAGGGCTGGGATTACCACAGTCCAGTTAGTATAGTGCTTGTTTGCCTCAAAAGCACAAAGCCTTGAGAAAATCCCACCACCACACAAACCAGGCATGGTGGTGCATGCCTGAAATCCTGGACGATCAATAGCTGGACGTCATCTCCCATTACATACAGTCCAAGCTATGTGAAACCTTGTTTGTTTGTTTGTTTGTTTGTTTTGGTTTTTTCGAGACAGGGTTTCTCTGTGGTTTTGGAACCTGTCCTGGAACTAGCTCTTGTAGACCAGGTTGGTCTCGAACTCACAGAGATTCACCTGCCTCTGCCTCCAGAGTGCTGGGATTAAAGGCGTGCGCCACCACCGCCCGGCAAACCTTGTTTTTTTTTGTTGTTTTGTTTTGTTACTTCCCATTGTGCCAGTCACTGGCAAGCTTTCTTCTTTACTTCACAGTTTAGGGAGTGAGAAGCTGGCTGTGGTGGGCTCACCTTTCTGGATGGCACCTGAGGTTCTCCGAGATGAACCTTATAATGAGAAGGTAAGTCTGAAGATTTCAAGGCCTGATTATTCTTTGTGGCCCAGGTAAGGCTCAGTATCCTGCCTACTAAATATAGGGCTAGCATCTCACTGTTGTTAATGGAATACGGGTAATGTAGCCCAGACTAGGCTGTTAAGAGGTGGGGTGTGGGGTGGGAAGATATCCCACTCCTTACCCGACTGAAAAACTGAGGTCTGACCACCTACCAGGCAGATGTGTTCTCTTATGGTATCATCCTCTGCGAGATCATTGCCCGCATCCAAGCTGATCCAGACTATCTTCCCCGCACAGAGGTGAGCTACTGGTGTGGGACCAGCACCACAGGGATGGGGTTGGTTTGCTTATGAAGGTTTTATCCTTGGGGTAGAGTTGCTGGAACTACTCTGTAGCTACTTCTGAGGCAGTTCCTAGCCTCTTCTGAGTAGGCCAGGATTAGTGGGTGTGATTAATGACTTATCTATTCATGTCCTTTGTACACTTCTCCACTTTACTCATCCACAGAATTTCGGGCTGGATTATGATGCTTTCCAGCACATGGTGGGAGACTGCCCCCCAGAGTTTTTACAGCTCACCTTCAACTGCTGTAATGTGAGTGTCCTTCTTCACCTGGCTTTGGTCAGGTGCTGAGCCCTTTTCATTTGGTTAGGACTTAAAGGGAAAAGCTACAAATTAATCTTATAAGGGGCATGGCTTCATTCTCCCTAGATGCGTAGCACCAACCATATTTCCTACTCTCGCCTATTATAGGCTCTCCTGAGTACCCTGGACCAAAGAAAGAAGAAACTGCTTTGTATTTTTCAGTACTCAGCTTGCAGGGTAGACCCTTGGCTGTGCCCTGAGTGCTGACCAAGCTTTGTCAGGTTTTATTTGTTGAACTATAGCAACAGCCAGTCCTAATGCTAGAGAAAACTTTAGTTACCCAACCTGAATCTTAAAAGATGCCAGGAACAGATTCAGATTTCATCTTTGGGGTGGGAAGCGCAATGCAGGGCTCATGGCTGGTATGGATGTATACAGATGGACCCCAAACTGCGCCCATCCTTTGAAGAGATTGGAAAGACCCTTGAGGAAATTATGAGCCGCTTACGGGAAGAAGAGTTGGAAAGGGACAGTAAGCTGCAGCCCCCAGTTAAAGGTAAGAGATCAGACCCCGAAGGGAGGGGTAATATGTGAGACATTCCCTCAGGGGAAAGATCCTAGGTCCAGAAGTGGGAGGGGAGTGGGCATGGACAGTCAAGTAGTACGCCATCTTAGAGCTGTGACTTGGCACATAGCTTCCCTCTTTTCTCATTGATAAAATGGGGCAACTACACATCTCACTTTCAAGAAAAGTGTAACACAGTCAGTCTGCTTACACTGAGAGTAACACAGCTTACTGTTCATCAGGACCGGTGGACAAAGTGCATGGAGGGAAGCGACTGAGCTCACTGGACGACAAGATTCCCCATAAGTCTCCACGGCCAAGACGTACTATTGGGCTGTCTCGAAGCCAGTCAGACATTTTCTCTCGTAAGCCTCCTCGTACAGTCAGTGTCTTGGACCCCTACTATCGGCCACGAGATGGTGCTACACATACCCCAAAAGTTAATCCTTTCAGCGCACGCCAAGACCTCAAGGGTGGCAAGATCAAATTCTTTGACCTGCCCAGCAAATCTGTCATTTCCCTTGTATTCGACCTGGACGCGCCAGGGCCTGGAACTACGCCTCTGGCTGATTGTCAGGAGCCACTGGCCATGTCTTCCAGACGATGGCGTTCTTTGCCTGGTTCACCTGAGTTCTCACGTCAGGCTTGTCCATTTGTGGGCTGTGAGGAATCACTATCTGATGGGCCTCCACCACGACTCAGTAGTCTCAAGTATGGAGTAAGAGAGATCCCACCATTCCGGGCATCTGCCCTACCGGCTGCTTCAGTCCATGAGGCCATGGATTGCTCCAACCCCCAAGAAGAAAACGGTTTTGGACCCAAGCCCCAGGGGCCCAGCCCAGGCGTTGACACCGCCTCCGAGGACATGGAGGTGGGAGAAAGGCCACAAACGGCTCCTGTCCTCTTCTCCATCTCTGGAATAAACTTCCAAACCCAGGGAGAGCAGGATGGGTGAGGTGGGGGGAGGACTAGTCCCTATCTCACCTTAGGGATGGACCTTTACCTGAAACTGCTGGATCCCCTTGGTGCACAGCCAGGCTCTTCTCTGGAGCCCCAGGCAGGCTGAGAAAAGTCTGGCTTAAAAATTGGGCTTTTAGTGCCCAATGTAGTTAGGGCCAACCTAATTCTAAGCCTCTGAAATCCAGCAAGGAGCTCTGACTCCACTGACAGTCACGTCCTAGATAGGACCAAAGGACTCTAGTTCCAGGCTGAGCTGGCAGGCAGCTATGCAGCTATTACCCAGTTCCTTTTCCACCCTAGGTCTCTTGTGCCCATTCTGGGGCATATAAGCTGCAGGATGGACACTGGAGTTAACTAGGAGGCTTGTAAAGGGCATGGCTGTTTCTCAGACCTGAAGACTGGGATGCTTCTTGCCAGTATGTCTAAGACACTTGAATAATTGCTGTTTGCACGTACTGTATGGTCAGACCACATCACTACATCTCTATGCAAGGGGGGACAAGGCAATGTGGTGGTCAAGGATATTTTAGCTAACCTATTCAAGACTTTTCCAGTTGATTAATCTATTTTCATATTTATAAAGGAGTCTTAATGTTTTGCCTCAAGACTTTCAACCTTGGTGTTGGGAGTGGGGCTGATTTGTAGGTCCCAGGGCCTGCTCTATGTATGTGTCAACAGGTGATACAAACAGAGGTTAATGTATTATACTTGGACTGATTTTCTCCCTGCTATAGCTGAAGCTTTGGGAACAGTCTGTCCTTACAGAGCCGCAATAAGAAATAACCAAAGAATGAAGTTGGTTAAGTATTTTCATAATTCTTTTCTGTTGATTTTTTTTTTTTTTTGTAAAACTTTTCCCAAGACACTTTCAGATTAAAAAATAAAGTTGATGTTCCAGGTGCTTGTTAGTCTTATTTTATAGCCCAGGGTCAGGCCTCTGTACAAAAGAAAACAGTGAAGCGCTCATTGTCTCTGCCAGGACCTGCAGGACCGTAGTACTTAAACGCAACATACACAGGCTAACAACTCAAATAACTTTTTCTTTTTTTGAAATAGGGTTTTTCCATACAGCCCTGGCTGATATGAGTAGGCCGTGAACTGTAGCAGTCTTCCTGCCTCAGCCTTCAGGGTACTGGGATGCAGACACGAGCCACTACACAGGGCCAAACATCTCTTTCCTACTCTTAGCTTCTCTCCCTAGGTCTAGTGGCAGGCAGATGTTTGAGTCAGCTGCTGCCCCAAGCCAGCTTCATTTTCTGGTTGTGGGCTTTGGAAGAACGAGAAAACTGGCTCTTAGCCACTGTGAGGGGTACAGTTTTGCCGCTTAGATATACCTTATTGTGACATTCAGGAAGCCAAGGTCCAGAACTGCAGAGTTGAGGTCCGTGCCTCAGTCCCACATAGGCCATCACATAGCCTGTCATAAAGGCATCAAAACCAGCCCGATGCAATCCATCCCCAGGCACAGGATTAGGACTGGCTTGACTCGCTGGCAGTTCTGAGGCAGCCACATCAGCTATTTCAGAGCTTGTTGCCTTATGCTCCACCTCTAAGTCGCTGTTGTGACATTGCTTGGAGCCAAGCTGATCCCTAGATTCACCCTCTGTCACTTTCTGCTCAATTTCTGTCTTGAGGCTACCTTCACAGACCTGCTTTGTGGGAAGACCATCTTCAGCTTGATCCCTAGATTCACCCTCTGTCACTTTCTGCTCAGTTTCTGTCTTGAGGCTATCTTCACAGACCTGCTTTGTGGGAGGACCATCTTCAGCTTCCTCAAAGGTCCCTGTCCCTGGCTGGCTCAGCAAAGCCCTTTTCCGTCTGTCCTTACGTCGCCGTCGTCGCCGTTTGTCCTCTGCCACAGCCTCATCAGTGTCAATGATAAGGTCAATATCATGTGACTGAGGACACTGAGGTCCTAGAGGGCACCAGCCATAGGCCTAGGGGTTGGAAAGAGGCTTAGAAGGTGTTCCATACATCAGACCCTCCCTTCCCCAGGAAACAGATGAATGTTCTCACCGAGAACTTGGTGCAGATGCCAGCGGTGTGAGAACGACGGGAGGTCACAGGAGACATACAGCAGCGGTAGTCAATATGGCCTCTCATGCTAGACGGATAGCTGCAGAACTCCAGGGCAAGGTGTGGGCTGCCAGTTGCCTGCCGCTTCCCATTTTCCCGCTCACTGCAACAGCGCAAGAGGGTTTTGCTCCACTAGCATATAAGCTCCACGAGAACAAGGGGGTTTGTGTTTTGTTCACTGCTGAATCCTCAGCACCTAAAAACAGTGCCTGGCATATGGTAGGTACTTGATAAATAATCTTAAGTGAATGAAATAGGTTCATACCAAGCCCCACCCCTTTCCCTCAACCGTGTCCTCACCATTTCCGGAAAGCATATTCTAAGTAGGAAGCTACAAAGCGGGCATGAAACTCTGCAGCATATTTGGTGTCATAAATGCCTGCTGGGAACATCTCACAAAGGTCAGCAGTGAAGGTTCCCAAGTTCTCAGGCAAGTGTGCGTAGAAGTTCTGGTACAGGAACACCAGGTCTATAAGGCCGTTATGTAGCACCAGGGGCCGACGGGCCCGAATCAGTTCAAGGAACAGGGTCCGTACTGACTGGCTCTGGCTTTCGTCTCCCTAGGTGGAAGGGAAGGGGTCAGTGGGAAGAACAGAATGCCCGCCCAGTCAGGCTCTTGTGCGGCACACCTGGGAAGTACTCCCTCATTTTCCAACCCAATGCTACCCTCCCTTATATGTCTCATGTGTCCCCAGCCTTGTCACTAGTGACTCTCCATATTTACAAGCAGATGTCCCCCAGGCAGTCAGTCCATGGTAGCGAGAAATAAGCCACAGAGAACACAGACTCAAGGCGACAGAAGCTGGACCCCTACCTTGTCGTTGCCCTTATGGTAGGGGATACCCTGAGCATACTGCCGGTTGAAATTGAAGCCGTGCTGTACCAGGAACTGCACAGACTTTGGTTCTATGACATACTCCTCCATGCACAGTAAGGTGAGATTGAACACTTGGGTCAAGTAAGAATTTTCACCCTGAAAAACAAGAAGGATCTGTTCTATCAAAAATTGGGAAGAAAACCTCCCAACCTTCTCCAGCACCTCTGCTCTTCTGCCCCATGCCTGACATCTGGGGTGAGGGAAGCTCATACCTTATCTGGCTGCTGCTTGAAGCAGGCGAGGCCCAGGGACAGAACAGAACGGGTCCTGGCAGCATGACAGACAGCCTTGTAACGTTCCTCGATGCACCTTAAGAGTTGGGTTTGGGCATGGCTGTGGCTGAGTTAGTTTCACAAACGACCCAAACTACTGAGAGCTGGGATGCCCTAACCCTGGATTGAGATCTACACACTTGTTAGGGTGTTAAAGAAAAGGCTTATGCGGGGTGGTGGTGGCACATGCCTTTAATCCCAGCACTTGGGAGACAGAGACAGGCGGATCTTTGTGAGTTCGAGGTCAGCCTGGTCTACAAGAACTAGTTCCAGGGCTGGGGAGATGGCTCGGTGGTTAAGAGCATTGCCTGTTCTTCAAAAGGTCCTGAGTTCAATTCCCAGCAACCACCTGGTGGCTCACAACCATCTGTAATGAGATCTGGTGCCCTCTTCCGGATAGCTGTATACATAATAAATAGATAAATATTTAAAAAAAAAAAAAAAAAAAAAAGAACTAGTTCCAGGACAGGTCCCAAAGCTACAGAGAAACCCTGTCTCAAAAAACCAAAAAATGAACAAGAAAAGGCTTATACTTACTGATTCAGCAAACTCTTCCGGTCCCCAAGCCCACTCAGCTCCTAAGGATGGGTAAAGGACTGTGATTATCTCCCACACCCGTCAAACCCTTCACAGCCACCTATCCTCCCCGTTTCCCAGGCCTCACCGTGTCCACAGCCACAAAGCTAGCCGTCTTTAGGGCCAGCAAGAGCGACGGCCATATCTCCTTGAAGTTGTCACTCTGTACATCCACCACAGGAACCCGTACCACAAACTCCTCTGCAGATTTTGTGTTTTTGTTGACATCACCTAGGGATAAGGAAAATGAATTTTTTGTCATGTTCCCACAAGGTCCCAGTGGATCAGACACCAAGCTAGATGTAGTTGAGGGGTTGCCCATTGACAAGTTTCTCCCTAGAGATTCTGCAACCTCAAGCTCTATACACACGCTTTGGACAGTGCCCTAAACTTGGAAAGAGAGCATCTGGGTTTTGCAGTGGCTTTATGTGGGGATGGGAAATCATTTCCTTTTTTGCAACATACTCAGGAGACAAGTGTAGACAACCTTTGAGTATTCTTTCTCCTCCGAACCTGTAATCTCAGGACAAAAAGCATAAAACTGAAGGGCCTTGAGTTTGAAGCCAGCCTGTCTCAAACACAGAGCCCATAAGGCTCCATACTCATGGTGCCTCAACAGATACAAGAGTGCTTCAAAGTTAGACCTAAGCTCCACTTACCGTGAACGACTCCCCACTTCCCTGGTGTTTTTTTTTTTGTTTGTTTTGTTTTTTTGGTTTTTCGAGACAGGGTTTCTCTGTGGCTTTGGAGCCTGTCCTGGAACTAGCTCTTGTAGACCAGGCTGGTCTCGAACTCACAGAGATCCCCCTGCCTCTGCCTCCCGAGTGCTGGGATTAAAGGCGTGCGCCACCACGCCCGGCCCACTTCCCTGGTGTTACCGATTGACAACCACCAGCTCGAGCCAAACAGCACCTCCCAACATGCCCTCACTGCTCTACAATCTAACTTCACGGGCTTTAAAGTTGCACGCGCTGCACACTGGGACTTGTAGTCTCTTAGGACAGCGGGCGCTAGCAGAAGCTATAGGCCTGATCCTAGGACTACCGGCCCGAGGCTTATCCCTCCTCAGGACCCCGGAGGCTTCTGTGGCTGCCCCCTGAGAAGTCGCTCACCGTCAGAGGTCGCTGGAACCGAAGGCACACCGTCGTCACTGTCGGCGGCCATGATGCCGCCCGCCCCGCGCCAGCCTTCTGGAGGTACGCCGAGACTTCCGCTTCGTCTCCCGGAGAGACTCCGGCGCAGGATGGGGCGGGTCTCCCCGTCTGGGTCTCGTGTGGTCAACTTCCGTTCAGAGTGGCCGGGGAGAGCGCGGAGCGCGGGCCTTGCGCGCGCCGAGTGCCTTTTGGCTGAGCGTCCGGACTGGGCGAAGCCACGCCCCTTAGCGAGTTCTCCGGTGCTGCGGGCTGAGACTGCGCGGGAGGTAATTTATTTTTCCGCACGCTCTGGCGGGAACTTGGAACTTTTAAATTACTACAAATCTTTTCATCTAATAGCCCAGGACTGGCGTAGGCAACTCAGGATTCCCGGGGTGAAGGAGAGCATGCCTCCTATGCTGAGCTAAACCATGCCTAGGAGCTCGGGAGAGATGGGCGCGCCACACTTTGTAAAGGGTCTGGGCGTGGACGCAACCCCAGAAAGTTGGAGGAAGGGAGAAGCAGGAGGCGTTTTGCCTGACGCGGGTAGATAGGTGGTAAAGCGACCAATCTGCAGGAACGCTTTTAAGATAATTCACACAGTGATAATGTGCACTTGGGTAAAGGCTTTGATAGTAGGATATCAAGGAAGAGCCAAGTTGTCCGAAGTTGACCCCTGTCATAAGAGAGGTAGTAGTAACACTGTCGGAAACCGAGTGCCACCATAGGGCACGTTCACATCCTCCTCTTACCGGCCTGGATTTCCCTTGAATCAACCTTCTGGAGGGAGTGTCTTTTTATCAATATGCAGCGTTACCTCACCTCACTGAAAAAGGAATCTCCTTTGAATCTTCCCCACCCCATTAATTCATTTAACAAGTATGTATTGTGTATGGTAAATATATTTGGCACAGGCTCTAAGGAAATAAAACAGACCTCTCATAAGTTTGTGGAGGGTTTGGGTTTTTTTTTTTTTTAAACTAGAGTCTGGCGGTGGTGGCGGTGCCCCTGCGAAGCCTCGAAAAAACAAACAAGGAAACGAAGGAAGGAAGGAGGGAAGGGGGGAGGGAGGGAGGAAGGAAGGAAGGAAGGAAGGAAGGGAGGGAGGGAAGGAAGGGAGGGAAGGAGGTCTCTAGTAGCACAGGCTGGCCTTGAACTCCTTTAAAACAAGGACAACAAAAGTCCTCAATCTCCACATCTGGAGTGCTGGGTTACACGTGCTTAACATCATCCTTGTTTTGTTCAATGTCTCGTTTGGTTTTGGTTTTTGTTTTTCGAGACAGGGTTTCTCTGTAGCTTCGGAGCTTGTTCTGGAACTCCTCGCCCTGATCCATTGACCAGACTGTCCTTGAACTCACTGAGACCTGCCTGCCTGTCTCCCTAGTGCTGGGATTAAAGGTGTGCGTGCGAGAGTGAGTCATTTTTAGAAAACTGAAACATTTGTGCTCTTTCCTAACTTCATACCCTTCACTTGTTATGCCAAGGATTTCTTCTTTGAAATATCTTATGTAATTCATTATGTGTGTTGTTCTCTGTTAGATTATAAGCTCTCCTCTGGAAGAATCCTTCTGTGTTTGCTGACGTTTGAAGGTCTCTGCAACCACCACAGCCAGCAGAGTATCATCTTCAGGAGGCAAGAAGGTAGTCAGGTTCAGCACAACTAAGTAGCCAGTGTTGGCTTTAACTTCCGGAGTCTCACCCCAAATAGTTGTTTTAGACAACACAGTTTGGTGAAAGATTTCCTGGTGATAAATGACTTAACCCTGTGTGCACAATAAAACTTAAGATATGACTACATCAAAACCCTTTGTAAAGTGAGATCTTCTTTAACAATGGGTTCTATAGATTGACAAGCTCACAGTAATGGTCTGGGGGAGGATCAGTTGTCAGGTAGAGCAGAGGTCATCAGCCTTCTAGGTGGGAAATAGGTAATACATCTCTCACTCTGAAGAGACAACCTTGTGTGTCTAACAGTCCTGGTTCCCCTATTGCTCATCTGTGATCACAAGGACCTCTGTCGTACCCATACTGAGGTAAATTGTTTGGCGCACAGTAGGCAATTCTAAAAACATTTGTTAAGGGATTGATGGGAAGCTGTTGAACAGTTCATATATGGAAGTGAAAAAAAAAACATGATCACTTCTGTTTTCTTTTGTGGTTTCATATAGGCTAGGAGAGATCTCAAACTATTTAGCTGAAGATGACCTTGACTTTGAACTCCTGAACCTCCTGGCTCCCCCTCCTAAACACTAGGATTACAGGTGCAAACATGGGATTGCGTTGTGGAAGCAATGATCACGTCTTGGAAAGATTGCTTTCTTCAGAGAACAGGCCGTAGGAGAAATTGTGAAAGTGAGCAAGTTTGGCAAAGGAGGTTGGTGATGAAGGGGAGGAGAATGTCCTGTTCAGAGTAATGGAGTATTGTAGGCATAGGGGCCTAGGAAAAAGGAGGGGCCGTCACAGAGAGGTGGGAAGAAGGCAGAGCCAATAGTTTGTATATTCCCACCGCCCCCAAAAGCGAAAGCAGGGTCATTTAATGAAAATGAGGTGGTGAATTCCAAGTACTGTTAGGAAGAGATTAAAACAGGTTTGGTAGGATTGCAGCACAAGATGGATCAAGTTGCTTACTTAGCCTCTGCTTTCTGAGCTGAAATGGAAGTAAGAGTTCCTGCCTCCTGGAGCCATTGGGTAGAGCAAAGCACCGCCTGGGGTTGAGCAGACAGTGAGCTCCCTCTCTGGAATGTTGGATACTTCGTTAAAGCCTCTTTCTTTTCTTTTCTTTTTATTTATTTATTTATGGTGTGTTTTGTGTGTGTGTGTGTGTGTGAGCCCATACATGGTGTGATAATCAGTCTTCGCAGCAGGGACCTTTATCTGTTCAGCCATCTTGCTGTTTCCTATTAGTAATGTTTTTGCAATTAGAGAAAAGATAGCCAGGAAAACATCCTGGCAACAGCCAGCTGTATTTACTAACGGCCGGCCAGTTAGGATTGACCAGCCCATCTCTCTTCTCATTGATTTGCCATCTGCTTTCTTTTTCCCTTCTTTTTTTTTTTTTTTAAATATTTATTTATTTATTATGCATACAATATTTTGTCTGTGTGTATGCCTACAGGCCAGAAGAGGGCACCAGACCCCATTACAGATGGTTGTAAGCCACCACGTGGTTGCTGGGAATTGAACTCAGGACCTTTGGAAGAGCAGGCAGTGCTCTTAACCTCCGAGCCATCTCTCCAGCTGCCTCTTTTTCCCTTCTTTAATTCTTGTTTTCTCATTTTTGTGAGGCAGAGGCAGGTGGATCTCTGTGAGTTTGAGACCAGCCTGCTCTACAGAGGACAGCCAAGGCTACACAGAGAGACCCTGTCTTGGAAAAAGAAAAAGAAAATTCTTCATAGACATGCCCAAATTCTCGGGATTTAGTTGATTCCAGACATAGTCAAGTTGACAACCAAGATTAGGCATCAACAGAGGACCGGGGTGTGAAGGCAGCCTTGAATACATAGTGAGACCCTGTTTCAAAAGACACAGGGGCCTGGAGAGATGGCTCAGCATTGGATAGCACTTGCTGTTCTTAGAGCAGAATTCAGTTCCCAGAATGCATGACAGCTCACAACTGTAACTACAGTTCCAGAGGGTCTGACACCTAGCCTCTGAGAGTAGCACGTGGTACATGCATGCATGCATGCAGACAAAAGACAGAAAAGAAAAGAAAAGCTGGGCAGTAGTGGTACACGCCTTTAATCCCAGCACTCAGGAGGCAGAGGCAGATGGATCTTTATGAGTTTGAGGCCAGCCTGGTCTACAGAGCAAGTTCTAGGACAGGCTCCAAAGCTACAGGGAAACCCTGTCTCGAAAAACCAAAAAGAAAAGAAAAGAAAAAGCCAAGCTGGACATTCTGAGTGATTTGGGGAGAGGTGGCTCTAATTCCTTCAGGACTTCAGATTCAGCCTCATTGTGGCTGACCCCATTGGCTATATCTGTCTCTTCCAGGTCATCATGAAGAAGCTACGAGCATCTGTCAGGAGTCACAGAAAGCAACCAGCCAACCCCAAGAAAAGGGGAAAATGTGCCCATAGCAGCAGCCAGGCCAAGCCTTCTGCCCCTGATGGTAGGAGCTTGACCCTTGCCAGAGTGTCAAGGGGCTGGTTTCACTGGCTGTACAAGAGGACAGATTCAAGCTTGCTGTGTACCAAGGGATTAAGAAGCTAATTCTGACTGTTGCTGTGTAACTTTGGGCCAAGCGCTCCGGGTGTTTTCTTAACAGTAGAATGGAACAGTTTCATCTACACATTTCTTCACTGTCGTGCAACTTTCATGGCATCAAATGAGTTTATAAACCTGAATGAGTTTTGAAAATAGGGAAACACCCTGCATGGGTACCTATTCTGCTTAACTAAAACTATTGAGTTTTCATTTGTAGCCCAGAGAAAACAAAGACACTGGCAAAACTTAAGACCAGAAATTTGGCCAAGGCTACACAGAACTAGAACTCCGATTGTAGCTCTAAAGACTGCGTGAGAGATGTGGGTAGGAGAAGCCCCAAGTGTGAACAGGCTACTACAGGTTCCTATGCCCTGAGTCCTTGATGGGCCTGTGCAAAAAATCCTAAAAGGGGCCAGCAGGATGGCTCAGTGGGAAGAAGCTTTTGTCATACAAGCCTGATTACCTGAGCTTGATCTTCAGGACCCACAGAAAGGTGGGAGGGGAGAACCGACTCTGAATGCTGCCCTCTGACCTACACATTCACGTCATCCATACACAATAAGAATAAAATGTTTAATATGGAAGAGCCAGAGGTAGCGATCACCCTTGTAATCCAGTGCTTGGGGGGTTGGAACAGGAGGATTAGGAGTTTAAAGCTAGCCTTGGCTACATAGCAAATTTGAGGCCAGCCTGGACTATGAGATCTTGTTGAGACCCTGCTGCTGGAGAGACAGCTGTCAGGCAGTTTACAGCTGCCCAGAACTCCAGCTCTAGGGAGTCGGATACCTTGGATATATGCACACTTAAAAATAATTCTTAAAAGAAAAAATGAGGGGTCTGGGGGGAAGGGTAATCTGGAGTGTCTTGGTCGTCCTGCAGGCCAGGCCAAGCAGAAGGATGAGGAGTTCCTGCAGACCTCTGTCTGCCCGTACCATCTGTTCAGAGACATGACCGATGTCACGACGTTCCGAAGGAACTTGCTCAGCTGGTATGACCAAGAGAAGCGGGACCTGCCTTGGAGAAGATGGGTAAGTGAGACAGGGACAGTGGGCTGGGCAGCTGGCTCAGCCCTTTCAATTCTGAGTCTTCACCTGTGGTTTCCTTCACAGGTAGAGGAGGAAGCCAACTTGGACAGGCGGGCCTATGCTGGTCAGTACAAAACTGGGCTGCTGTGCCTGCAAGTCCTTAGTTTAGGGACTATGTTTAGGTTTGGGGACTATGGGCTAGGAGTCAGGGTGAGTTAGCAGTACCTCATGTTAACCCCCTTCCCCAGTATGGGTGTCAGAGGTTATGCTGCAGCAGACCCAGGTTGCCACGGTGATCGACTATTATACACGATGGATGCAGGTGACGCCAGGGAGGGAGGGGAGAGCCGGCTAGACCCCTAGACCCCGGAAAAGGCTTCCTCTCACACTCTTGTCCTTGGCCTTATTTCTTCAGAAGTGGCCAACACTTCAGGACCTGGCCAGTGCTTCCCTGGAGGTGAGCCACCCTTGGGTAGGGAGAATAAAAACAACTGAGGGACCGACCACCGATCTTTGACCTCTGACCTCCACCTACAGGAGGTGAACCAGCTCTGGTCTGGCCTGGGCTACTATTCTCGAGGCCGTCGGCTGCAGGAGGGAGCTAGGAAGGTAAATGGGTGGTGCACTGACTAGGAGGCCAGCAGCCTCAGATGTCTTCACACTGAACCTTCCTACGCCAACCAGGTGGTAGAGGAGCTAGGCGGTCATGTGCCACGGACAGCAGAGACCCTGCAGCAGCTCCTGCCTGGTGTGGGGCGCTACACAGCTGGAGCCATTGCTTCCATTGCCTTTGGCCAGGTAAACCTGTACGCCACCCATATTCAGTGTGCACACCCCCCTTCCTCCAAGTCCAGTCTGACTCCCAGGCTCCTCCGTGCCAGGTAACTGGTGTGGTAGATGGGAATGTCTTACGGGTGCTGTGCCGAGTCCGCGCCGTTGGTGCTGATCCCAGCAGCTCCGTTGTCTCTGGTCATCTCTGGTAAGAAGCTGGGATGATGGAAACTGGGAAGGGTCTGTCCAGAGGGTTTTTGCTTGCAGTAGTGTGCCTTACTTTTAGGAGCCTAGCCCATCAGCTTGTGGATCCAGCCCGTCCTGGGGACTTCAATCAAGCAGCCATGGAGCTGGGGGCCACAGTGTGTACCCCACAGCATCCTCTCTGCAGCCAGTGCCCTGTGCAGAGCCTATGCCAGGCGTACCAGAGGGTAAGCCTCCTAAGGACGAGTTAGGGTGACCTAGTGAATGACCCTTGCCCTATGACACCCTCCTCTATGTCTCTCAGGTGGAGTGGGAAAAGCTCTCTGCCTTGCCAGGCAGTCCTGACGTAGAGGAGTGTGGTAAGCGCCAGCCCCGACCCCAGCTTGCCTCTCCTGACCCTGTTAGGGAGCTGCCTTTTCAAGTCTGAGTAAGATTCTGCAGTGGGGTTAAGCCTCCCCCGGGCTTGACACTAAGGCCACTTGGCCTGAGCAGAGTTTGGGATCTTTGTGTGCAGCTCTCAAGACTAGCCAGTGCCAGCTTTGCCTGCCTCCCACAAAACCCTGGGACCCCTCTCTGGGAGTGGCCAACTTTCCTCGCAAGGCCAGCCGCAGGCCTCCCAGGGAGGAGCACTCTGCCACTTGTGTTGTGGAGCAGCCCAGGACCAGCGGGAGTCCCCTCATTCTGCTGGTGCAGAGGCCTCACTCAGGTGCCTGACTGTGGGGGCTGGAGGTCAGTGTCACAAGCAGCTGAGGAACAAAGGGGCAGTGCAAGATGCTGACCCCTTATCTGGCTGCCATCAGGTCTGCTGGCCGGACTCTGGGAGTTTCCATCTGTCACCCTGGAGCCGTCAGGCCAACATCAGCACAAAGCCCTTCTGCGGGAACTGCAGAGCTGGTCTGGACCCCTCCCCGCCACTCGTCCCCAGCACCTGGGAGAGGTAGGTTAGCAGAGGTGCCAGGAATGAGCACTTCCATCCATGTTAACATTCACAGACCCAGCTCCGTCTCTTCCCTCCCCAGGTGATCCACGTCTTCTCTCACATCAAACTGACATACCAAGTATATAGTCTGTCCCTAGAAGGACAGACCCCAGCAACCCCTGCACCTCCTGGTGCTCGATGGTTGACTTGGGAGGAATTCCACACTGCAGCTGTCTCCACTGCCATGAAAAAGGTACTTTTGCTGTCTTGTTTGTCTCTTACATAAACTTATTGCTGTATAAATGAAAAAAGAAATGTATATTTTAAATAAAATTGCTGGAGCTGTCCATAGGCCGGAGTGGAACTCAGGCTGTTGGTTCTTTTGGAGAAGGTTCCAGTCCTGTTTTGTTCCCCCCCACCTCCATCTTGGCTAGGTATTCCGCATGTATGAAGACCATCGGCGAGGCACCTGTAAGGTGAGTCTCAGAGACTCAGGCCTGCCTCTGGGGCTCTTAGAAGTCATTGTGAACTAGGGACTGATGGTACAGTGAGAAGCACAGGGTAGGAGGACAAGAACAAATTGGTGTGGGCTCTAGTGTCATGGGGATGTATAGTATTTGCTCTGGGTTCCGTGGGATTTGAGGTAGGGAGCCATCTGTGAGACAAGGACCAGGAAAAGCTGCTTAATGAAAATAATTGCTAATTTGGGTCCTAGAAAAAGATTTGTTTTTATTATTTTTAACTATGTGTATGTATCTATGTGTAGGTATATGTACATTGAGTGTAGTGCCCATAAAGGCCAGAAGAGCGCATTGGATCCCCCTGGATTTTATGTTATAGATGCTTGTGAACCATGTAACGTATATACTGGGTCCCCGACTCAGGTCCTCTGCAAGGGCAGTACACACTCTTAACCACTGAGCGATGCCTCCACCCCTCGCCCCCAGACAGTTTCATTTGGTGTAGGTTGGCTTCACCACACTGTGCAGCTGAAGATGTCCTTGAACTTCTGATCCTCCTTCACGAAGGGATTATAGGCACACACCTATCCAGCACTGGGACGCAAACCTACGGCTTTGTGCATGTTAGACACTCCCTCTATCAACTGAGCCATGTCCCCAGCCCCAGCTTTGCATCTAACAAGATTTTTTTGGGCACCTTTTGGGGAGGTGGAAAATCCTACAGCATTATAGGCTAGATTAGTATAGGACAGGCAGAAGATTCCCTGACGTGTACTTATTACTTCCCACCTTGGATTTTCTACAGGGTTCTAAAAGGTCCCGCGTGTCTACTCCATCAGGCCGGAAAAAACCCAGCCGGGGGCAGCAAATCCTGGATAGTTTCTTTCAGCCTCATATTCCCACAGACACACCCAACAGTACAGCCCAGTGATACCTCTGGAAGGCCCACCCCAAATCCAGTCTAATAAAATGCTTATTTCTGTAGTCCTTTTGGAGAACGTTCTACACTTTCTCTAGTCCCTTCACATACTTTTGCGAGGCTCAGAAAATGGTCAAGTCAGCTGGGTTCTGACTTCCTCTGGATGCATTCTGACCCGAGTATTCTTCTCTGGCAGAGTCAGGGCAGCTGCAGGGAGCACCTGTCCGTGGCTGACATCTAATGCTCCCATTCTGGGTCTCAGGTAAGCTCTGATTGGAGCGTCATCTTAGAGCAGGTGGTTGGGCTAATCCTGACCTAGTCTGCGCCTGCAGCTGTTGCTCCCTGGGGAGGTCGGCACAGAGGAGGGTTTGTATTAAATTCTTCCTCAAAATCATTTATTCAGGGTCCATTTCACAAGTAATGAAACTTCAGAAAGCACAAGGGTTAATAATCCCAAGACCTTCAGGGGTAGGGAAGAAATGCAGAGACGACACAAAGGCAGTTCAGAGTCTTGTGTCTCACGACCTCATTCCTTTATTATTACCCAGAGGTGTCAGACATTTTAAGTCCCAACTCTTTGGAGTCCGGTGAGAGACTCTAGAATTGGCGGGTACTGGTTGGAATGAAGACCCGCACTTGGCCCTGAAGAGAAGGATGGGCTTTATCTGGGGTGTGGTCCTGTGAGGCGCGTCAGCTCCAGCTGGCCTGTCTGTGCTGGACTCCTTCCTCAGAGCACCTAGGACAGGTGGCGACTCCCAGATCTAGCGGGCGTTAGGCTCCCTGGGCCCTCGCAGCTTCCTCTTGCACAGACTGCCATAGTGCCCGAATGTTGTTCTGACCAAAGCCTGTGGCCCCCTGTCTCTGAATCAGCTCCAGAAAGAAGGTGTCCTCAGTGAAGAGGGACTTGGTAAAGACCTGAAGCAAAAATGTGTCTTTAGCGCCATCTAGCAGAATTCCCTGCCGTCCTAGAAGGCTAGGCTTGTGCCCTGCAGCTATGATTTGTTCCTCTTTGCCGGGCTGCTGATAGTAAGCTTCAGGAGGGGTTAGGAACCGGCCTCCTACCTTAGCCATCCCCTCAGAAGCTTCCATGATGTTGGGAGTGTACAGTCCTACATGCTGCAGGCCTGGCCCCCCGTGCCGGGCTAGAAATTGCTCTACCTGGTCCTGTTTGTTGGGGAGTCCCGGTAGGGACTCTGCCAGCACGAGGGTGGGGACAGTGCTGTCAGGCGGGATATGCAGGGCAGTAAGCCTTAGTCCCCCTCGCCCAGACCCTGCAGCCACCTTGAGGCCCTGCTCCGGATCCTCACCTGGGCTCAGCGGCAAGTGACGAAACCCTAGGCAGTCGTGGAACCACCGCCTAAGAGTAGGGGAGCTGCCAGAGGTGCAGGCCAACGTCAAGTGGTCCACGTGGCTGACCCAGCCAGGGCCAGACGTGCAAGGCAGCGGTCTGAATCCAGGCAGGAAGGATCCGCGATAGCCAGCACGTTGCAGCAACGTAAAGCTAAGGTTACCAGCCGGAGAGCTGACCACTGTATAGATGGCTGTGCCCTGTGCATCCCTCACGCTAGTGGGTGGTACCGGCACCACGCAGCCCCGTGCCGCCAGCGTCCGGGCGGCGGCGCCCACATCTTCCACGTCGAAGCACAGGTTCGTGGCGCTGGGCACCGAGTGGTGCGGATCCAGGCCGTACAGTGGTTCCCCCGGCCCCGAGCCCTCGTTTACTAGAAAGACTGCGTCTCCGCTGCGTAGGGCCAGCTGTCTCCAGCCGCCGGCTTCCCGCACCGCGAGGGGCTGGAAGCCGAAGAGGCGGTGTAGATCCTTCGCTAGGGGCTGTCCAGCTGGCACATGGAAAGCGACATGGCACAGACGGCGGGCGTGCGCAGCCATGGCGAGTCCAATACCCCGGCTCTGTCCTTCTGGGGCGGCTCACTTGTTTCGAACTCCAAAACTCTTGGTCCCAGACTAGTTGTTGGAAGCCGGTGGAGCCCAGGTCTGCCGGAAGAGCGCGTTCCTTGGTCTTTTCTGGGCAGAGGTCACAGTCAGACCTTGGGGGATTGATCCTCTCTGCAGCGCAACCTCAACCAGAAGCCGGCTAAGGACCTCAGGCTCTGGGGGTAAAATGTATGAGAACCACGCGGACGCTGAGCGGGGCGGGAGATCGGGCTGGAGACTCCGCCTTTGACACGCCCTCTCGCCCAGAACGGGTCTCCTCGGGTACAGCCAGGACGAAGGGCAGTTCCATCCCAGGGCTTTGGACCAGGTCACACCCTTGGCACTGAGCCACCCCTTCCCGGGCTCGGGAAGTCACAATAGCCACCTTCACTCGGTGCCAGGCGCAGTCTTCTCACGACCTCAGAAGTTCTGCTCGGGTGGGGGAGGAGCCCGAATCCTGCCTCCACAAGCACGGGATTTCTTAGTCTGGTGCTTTTTCTTTACTCAGGAGTCTGTCTTCAAGTCCTAGTGCTCCATTCATGTCTTATTTTCTTAATATTAAACTATTTAAAGATATATATATTTCAATCTCCAAAACGGGGCGGAGAAATAGATAAAAGAGAAAACATTTACATATCTTTCCAATCATCCAGGCAATCTCTACTGCCTCTTCAAGTCTACTTCTGCAACTAATCGAGACTTGGAAGGTAGGAAAAAGGAAATCCTTTTTGTTTGTTTGATTGTTGTTCCTGTGAGGAACTACTGCTCACCACCTTAAGAGAACTCCAGCCACAACTCAGGCCTTCCTAAAGAGCTGAGCCAGGGCCCCCAAGATGAGTGAAGTCACTAGGATGAAGAAGCCTGTGGGATTTCACCCATAAGAGCCTTGAGTTAAGGTTAGAGAAGGACACGAAAGGGCCAAATGCAAGAAGAAAACCATAGAGAAGACGCCCCGTTGGCCTGGCCGGAAACTCCTTTGTGAGACAGTAGAAGGCTTCTGAGGGAACCTGACTTAGACTAGCAGGTGTGGCTGGGTCTTCAGGGTTGCAAGTAGGAGGGTAGGGCAGGATCTCTTTTGCTGGCCAGTGATCAGGAGAACGTGGATTCCAGAGTTAAGGAGACCTGGCTTAGAAATCTAGCTCTAATAGTCATGACTTTGGTCATGTTGCTTACTTTGTCTCTTCCTTATCTGCAAAAATGGGATTCCCCTGTCCTGGTGCTGAGGATCAATACCCATGGTCTCACACATACTAGACAAGAACGCTCACTCAGATGGCTGTGGTTAAAGGAGACAGTGTGCGTGTTCAATCAATAGTAGCTGTTGGCCGGGCGGTGGTGGCGCACGCCTTTAATCCCAGCACTCGGGAGGCAGAGGCAGGCGGATCTCTGTGAGTTCGAGACCAGCCTGGTCTACAAGAGCTAGTTCCAGGACAGGCTCCAAAACCACAGAGAAACCCTGTCTCAAAAAACCAAAAAAAAAAAAAAAAAAAAAAAAATAGTAGCTGTTGCTGTAGCTTTGTTTTATTCTCGTGACACAGTGTCAGTGGTACCACCCAGAGGGTATTGTGTTACCTCTTTGGGGAGGTGGGGGTGGGCAGAGACTGTACTAGCTTGGGTCAAAAGTTAGGCAGCCAAGTCAAGGAGTTCTGATAATGACCCAGAACAAGCTGTGACTCCCTTCAGGGAGTCTTGTAGCATTAATTCATTATGACTCACCCCAATACCCCTATACTAGGGACTGAACTCAGGGCCTTGTAAATGCTAGGCAAATATTCTTATCATTGAGCTACATTCTAGCCCCCTGTCCTTTCTTCTCTCATATCCCCTTGGCCCTCAGCTTCATTCTCTAAGATTTCTAAACTTGAAGCACTATGCAAAGTGTAAGGACTGCCTTGGGAAAAGGTGTGTCCTCGTTACGGCTAAGTGTGCCCTTAATTAAGGCCCAGTCTTTCCACCTTAGATCTGTTTTTCCACAATCCTTCACAATGAGCAGGATGCCAGTTACCTGTCTTGTGCAGCCTAAACCACAGCAGTAGATGGAAGACTAGCCAGTGGGACACTGGAGGCCTCACCTGCTCCCCCACCAGAAAGGAAATGTCCCTATTACTAGATCCTAGATTGGGCTGGCTTTCTTAGGCCTGGGCAGCTGAGGAACTGTAACCTAGCAAGAGGCCTGGGCTTTAACCCCTGAACCTGGGTCTGACTGTGTAGGGCCTGGACTGAGGTGGCTTTGTCCTGGCTAGTAGCGGATTTAGGTCAGAATGCACAACCAAGACAAGAGGGTCACAAAAAGACTGTAGCCTCCAAGGCAACACAGATTAGGACCACTCCTATAGCACTCAGGAAAGCCCTGGTTTTGGTGGAATGTGAGGGAGGGGACATGGAAATACGGCTCTCTGAATGCTAGAGCAAAAACAGGGAGTCCTGAGTGTTTAAAGTCAGGGCTTTACAATCCATACCCTCCAAGTCTTTGACCCAGTCCCAGAAGTTTGCTTTCAAGGGTACACCGCGAGTACACCACAATTCAGCAAAATCACTTAGTTTCAATAAGCCTTGCCGTTCCCCTCCTTTTCAGGAAAAAGCATCGACACTGTAATGGACTGGGTTTTCAGAGGGGTAAAGGTAGAGGTCCTGGCTGCAGTGTTGGTCCCCTGGGGTGTCGGTGTCCAGAACATCATCCACTCAGGGTTCCGGAGCTTGCTTCTCAGCATGACGACTGCTCTCCTGCGTGGCTACCTGTGACGGAAGCGAAACGGAGGTCCCCACAGGAAAGGGAGCCCGCAGGCAAGAGAGCAAGGTCACGGCACGGCACAGCGGAAGCTTCCTGCCACTCCTGCCTTGTGTGTCGGCAGGTGAGGTAGGGGTGATCTTGGGCTGTGGAAAGTTGAGGAGTCCAAGTCGTAGAACAGCGCCCCTCCGTCAGGTGTCGACTCCAAACAGCGCTAGCTCACTCGGCGGCGTGCTAGGAAATCCTAGCTCTCCTGGCTCGTCTTACCCGGTTCCTGGTTCCAGACGGACCAACAGCCTCGATCGGCCTCTCCCCTCCGCGGACCCGCCCCGCTTTGCCCCCAGGGCCACCCAGCAGCTCACTTCTTTAAGGATCCGCCACATTTAAGTCTTTCCTGGTCCTGCTAAGTGCTCTTTTACCATTCCCTTCCGCCGGAAGCTGCTCCGAAAGCTCCCTCTTGTTTGGATCCGCCTCCGTTTCTCCTCGCTTGGCTGCTTTGGGTTGGCTCAGAAAAAACTCACAGAGAAGGTGACCTTAAATTTTTTCGAGTTGTAGAATATACATATTTACTAACAAATTAAAACAACAACAATAACAAAACGTACAGCGTCTCCTGGTAGCCCAGGCTGGCCTCTAACACGTTTTATAACTTATAACTGAGATGACTTTAAACTGAAGATCCCCCTGCCTCCAGAGTGCTGGGATTATAGGGGTGCACCCCGCCTGGTTATGAAATGCTAGGGATGGAACCTAGGACTTGATACATGCTAGGCAGGGATGCCACCAACTGAGCTACATCCCCAGCTCCCAGCTTAACTTTTAAAGTGCATAGCTCTGTGTAGCAAGCACATTCAATTCAAGCCAGGGGAGAGGCTGCAGGACAGGCCCCTAAGTGAAAGGAGCTAGTTGGGAGGGCAGGAGGGAGGGAGGAAAGAGAAAAAGGCAGGCAGGCACGTACTGGAGCCTGGTAGTGGGGGTGGGGATATCTCCAAGATAAAGGGCATCCCTGGCATACTAGTAGCGAAGTAGTGAAGACCAGCAATCAACCCCCCTTTGTCTCACCCAATTAACATGTCCAATTAAAATTAAACCCCTCATCCTAACACAGGGCTTCCCCCTTTTCTTTCTTTCCTTCTCCTCCTTCTTCTTCTTTCCTTTTTTTTTTTTTTTTTTTTTTTTTTTTGAGACAGGGTTTCTCTGTAGCTTTGGAACCTGTCCTGGAATTCTCTCTCTGTAGACAAGGCTGGCCTTGAACTCACAGAGATCTGCCTTTATCTGCCTCCCTAGTGCTGGGGTTAAAGGCGTGCGCCACCATCGCTGGCTTCCCCCTTTTCCTTTATATACAGCCATTTTCCTATGTGCCACGTCTGTCTGTCTCCTTTCTATCTAGAGGCATCCTTTGTCCTGCCACAAATACCCCTGCTCCCTTTCCCTTGTTCCCCTCCCCTTCTTCCTCAGCCTTTATCTCCTGTCCTTGTATTTTAACCCCTGCTCTCTGTCCCTCTAGGGCAAACAAATCCATGTGCTGAGAACTTGGTCTTGGGGGTTCTGAACTCGTTCTTTTTCCTTTCACAGAAATGGTGGCCTCCAGAACTGAGGAGGTGATGGGGAGTTGGGATGTTAGGAATACGAAGTTTCAGCTGAGGTGGTAGTGCTGGCCATGCTTGAACAGTATCCTGTTTCTGTTGAGTCTTTGAAACAGGGTCTCACTCTAGAGCCCAGGCTGACCTCAGCCTCCCAACCCTAGTCACAGATACAGGGTCTCGTGCAGCCCTGGTCTTGAGCTGTGAATCTGAGTAACCTGAACTCCTGCTCCTCCTGCCTCTGCACCCGTGCTGAGATCACGGGTGCACAGCATGCTCAGTCCCTTTGCCTGCTCTTTAGAATCCAAGCTGTGTCCTCAGATGATGTCTCCTTCCTCACATTATTCAACTGCTTATTTGCTTTCCTGGCATGAATGTCTCACAGGTCCCTCAAATCCTCCAGACCCAACACTGTTCTCCATCTTCTTGGTAGCTGTTCTAGCCAGAGACCTGCAGGGTTCCGGATCCCCTCCTAATACCTCAGTTCCCACCTCCGTGTCCCTTATCCCTGCCCATTCTGTTTCCGTAACTCCTCTGAAGTCCTGCAATCTTTCCTTTTCTCTTCCATCTCCACTAGTTAGCATAATCTGGACAACACACTAACCTTTAATTGTCTTCCTGAACTTGAGTTTGTCACTGAGCAAGAACTGAGAAGCGAGTGAGGTCTAATTTAATTTACTGTCCCAATTAAAAGTCTCCAGGAATTTCTGACTGTTCTTAGGCTCAAGACAGAAATATTCCCTATGGGGCTGGAAAGGTGGCTCAGAGGTTAAGAGCACTGGCTGCTCTTCCAGAGGTCCTGGACTCAATTCCCAGCAACCGCATGGTGGCTCACAACCATCTGTAATGAGATCTGGTGCCCTCTTCTGTACTGCAGGATACATGCAAGAAGAACCCTGTAGCCGGGCGGTGGTGGTGCACGCCTTTAATCCCAGCACTTGGGAGGCAGAGGCAGGCGGATCTCTGTGAGTTCGAGACCAGCCTGGTCTACAAGAGCTAGTTCCAAGACAGGCTCCAAAACCACAGAGAAACCCTGTCTCGAAAAACCAAAAAAAAAAAAAAAAAAAAAAAAAAAGGACCCTGTATACATAATAAATATCTTTTTTTTTTTTTTTTTTGTAGCCAGAAAATAACTTTATTTGTTCCAGGTCAGAACTTCTGGAACTGTTTCTTGGTGCCAGCGGCCTTGGTGACCTTGAGCACGTTGAACCGCACGGTCTTGCTCAGGGGCCTGCACTCTCCCACAGTGACAATGTCGCCGATCTGTCCATCCCTGAAACAGGGGGACAGGTGCACAGACATGTTCTTGTGGCGTTCCTCAAAGCGGTTGTACTTTCGGATGTAATGAAGATAGTCCCTGCGGATGACAATGGTCCTCTGCATCTTCATCTTGGTCACGACACCGGACAGGATCCGACCTCGGATGGAGACGTTGCCAGTGAAAGGGCATTTCTTGTCAATGTAGGTGCCCTCGATGGCCTCCTTGGGCGTCTTGAAGCCTAGACCGATGTTCTTGTAGTACCGAGGGAGTTTTTCCTTGCCGGTTTCTCCAAGCAGAACACGCTTCTTGTTTTGGAAGATCGTGGGCTGCTGTTGGTACGCACGTTCGGTCTGAATGTCCGCCATCTTCCCGGCAGCCTGAGGAAAAGAGAGGTGGGCCAACTCCCGGGTTTCCTTCTTCACTCAATAAATATCTTTTTAAAAAAAAAGAAAAGAAATATTCCCTGTGGCAGATTAGGGCCTGACGAACTCTCCTGCTTTTTTTTTTTTTTTAATAGATTCCCCCCTTGAGTCGTTATAAAAAGCCAGCTCCACCAACCTTTAAATTAGATTTATTTACTTTGTATATGAAGTATCTGTGTACTTTGAGTCTGTTCATGCCACGTTGCATGTGTGGAGGTCAACGGAATGTCTCGGGGAATTTGTTTTCTCCTTCACCATGTGAGTCTGGGCTTCAAACTCAGCTCCTCAGACTTGGTGGCAGGCCCGCTAACCTGCTGAGCCTGCTCTTACCAGCCCACTCCGTCTTAGTTACTGATATCCTTTTTCCTCATAATGTAATTAATGCCCGGGAACTTTATGCTCTTTCCACCCCAAGATCTTGTTTTTGCTGTTCTTTCCTGCATGAAATGCCTTCTCGGGTCCTTTAGACTTTTGCATAGTGTCTAGCATAAGTCTTGGCAGTAAGTATTTATGAATGAACCAACTAAACATTGGAACCCAAATTGGAAACCCAATAGGTCTTCCAATGCTGCAGTTTTTCAAATCACCGCTAGGTGTCACCATTGGTTTCATTTTAACCAGCTCTTGCCCTGGTGCTCAGGAGAGGCCAAGTGGGACCCTCCTGACCAATCTACCCAACAAGCTGCGCCAGGAGAAGAGTAGCCCAGATTCTTCTAGGTTTGAAATCTCCATTAGCTTTGGGAAAGCTGCCCTGATAGGGTGGTGACCAACCATCCTAGATTCTCCAGGACTGAAGTTTAGACATTTTTTTGTTTTTTGTTTTTTGTTTGTTTTGTTTTGTTTTTTCAAGACAGGGTTTCTCTGGAGCCTGTTCTGGAACTCACTCTGTAGACCAGGCTGGCCTTGAACTCATCCACCTACCTCTGCCTGTGGAGTGCTTGCACCACCTCCTGGGTGGTTTTGGTTTTTTGTTTGTTTTTTGTCTTAAGGAGGCAGGATCTCAGTCTCACAATGGCTGCACTCACTCAGGGTAGCCCGGAACCCAGGAGACTGTCCCAGAACTCAAGCACCAATCCGTCCTGAATCGCTAGGATTACAGGCATGTGTCACCATGCCAGGCCATGATCCATGCCTTAATCTCAGCACTGGGAAGGCAGAGGCAGGTGGATTTCTGTGAGTTTGAGAGCAGTCTGGTCTACAGAGTGAGTTATAGCGAGCCAGGGCTGTTTAGTGAAAGCCTGTCTCAAAACAGACAATCTCATATAAATGTGAAGAAATGGTCACGACAAGGCTTAGGCTATACAACACCTTACCCAGAGTTTGATTCCATCAAACGCTGCAGTATGAGCATGGCCAGACTCTTCTTCTTCCCAGAGATATTGTAAAATTGATTTATTCATTTCAAATTTTTATTTAGCTGGGTGGTGGTGGTATATTCCTTTAATCCCAGCACTCAGGAGACAGAGGCCAGCCTAGTCTACAAAGTGAGTTCCAGGACAGCTAGGACTGTTACACAAAAAACCCTGTATCGAAAAGACCAAAATAAATAAATAAATAAAGTTATTTCTTTTATTATGATTATTAGTGTGTGTGTATGTGTGTGTGTGTGTGTGTGTGTGTTAGTGTGTGTGTAGAGGTTAGAAGAAAACCTTCAGGGGTGACTTCTCTACTCTCACCATGGGCTCTGTGGGTTAAACTCAGGTCTTCTGCCTTACACGGCAACACTTTCACCGACTGAGCCTTCTGGATGGTTTGTTAAGTTGAGGTTCATTTTGGTGTCAAATTGAGCTCTCTGAGTACTAAACAAGACTTGGTTGTGTCTAGATTGAGTTCTGACTTAAATGGACTGTGCTCACAGCCAGGAATCCATTCCACAGGAGGTATAATAAGCCAAATTCTGGATTTCTTCATGTTAAACAAAGTTCAAACACCCCTCAACATCTTATTTCTGCTTTGGTTTTTGAGGCAGGGTCTCTCTATGTAGCCCTGGCTGTCCTGAAACTCATTGTATAGACCAGGCTGACTTTGAACTCACAGAGATCTGCCTCCCTCTGCCTCCCAAGTGCTGGGATTAAAGGTGTGTGCTTCCATGCCCAACATTGCCCTGGCTTCTTTGATGACAGACTAAGGTGTGGAAGTGTAAGCCAAATAAACCCTTTCCTCCCCAGGATGCTTCTAGTCATGGTGTTTTATCACAGCAATAGAAAGCCTAAGAGAGTGACCTTGAGAATTAATTTAGCCTCAAAATATTAATTTTTTTCAAGTTGTTGGAGCTAATGTTTATGTTAGAAGTTTGTTCTGAGGTCTAGATTGGCTGAGCAATGTATGTAAAGCCATAAACATTTGCTGAGCCATTGTGTGGCCGACCACGGTTAAGTTGCTTTGTAAGCATTGTGTGAGTGCACACGACCCTGTGCGTGGTGTGCTGCTTTCATTGTCTGTGCTCTGAGGATGCAAAGGCTGAGACTAGAGAGCTTTAGTAACTTGTCCACAGTCTCAGCGCTGTTAAATGCTTGGGATGGGGTTTTAGACCTGGGCAGTTAGGCCCCTGTTAGTTCCCAAGCGCCAGCCTACTAAGCCAGGGTGCCATATGGAGCAGGGCTGAATAATGAATAGCTATTATGCTCATTGTAATTTAGCCTTAAGTGCTTTTTATATCCATGGTGCTAAGTGTTAATTATTAGTGTATTTGGATGCAACATTTATCCTTTTTGTTCCTATTTTTTTCCACAGCCATGGCAACAAAGGGCCCTGTACTCTCTATAGCGGAGCTCCCTGCCTTTGTCCGATCCAGCCCGGTGCTTCGGTCTCTGCAAACAACAAAAGACGTGGCCACCCGGCTGGCTTCCCTGCCCCCACCAGAGCACTACCCAAGACTGAGGCGTTTTTTTGAGCAGGAGGCAGGTACAGACCAGCGGACCAAAGCAGGCCTCACAAGTGAGGTCATGCTTAATAAACTTGATTAATTTCTTTGAGCAGCAGCCATGCAAGAGGACAAGGGTGAAACAAGAGACAGTAATTCATCCTGATTTCAAGGCACAGGAATACAGCTAAAACCAGCAGAGATTTTTGTGAAGATGCTGTTGGGGCCTGGAGAGTCTGGTGCGGCTCAGTCATGGAAACAGCGGGAAAACTCAGTGAGGGGGAGATATTTGCTCATGGCGACTTAATGAAGAGGTACCCCAGACTGCCTAAGTCATAGAACCAAGACACATTCTCCTGCTTGCATCCCTTGAAATGCGTTCTTCCCACTTCAGTCTGATTGCAATGTGGATAGTAATCGCTATAATGTTGTGTATAGAGTGCTTTAAGGCAGTTTAGGAAAGCTGGACATAGCCAGGCGGTGGTGGCACACACCTTTAATCCCAGCACCCAGAAGACAGAGGCAGGTGGATCTCTGTGAGTTCGAGGCCAGCCTGGTCTACAAGAGCTAGTTTCAAGTCAGGCTTCAAAAAACTACAGAGAAACCCTGTCTCAAAAAACTAAAACCAAACCAAAAACCAAACAACAACAACAACCCCCCCCCCAAAAAAAAAAACCTCAAAAACAAAACCAAAAAAGAAAACTGGACATGTGTTACACTTTAATCCCAGCACTCCGGAGGCAGGGGCAGGTGGATCTCTGTGAGTTCAAGGCCAGACTGGTCTTGACAGGAACAACCAGGGCTACATAGAGAGACTTGTCTCAAAAATCCCAAAGAGAGAGAGAAAGAGAGAGAGAACTAGCTAAAGGAGCCTACCTAAAGTCACAGTTACTTCTACCCGATGGGGCCTCCGACCTAGCCTGCCCTTGTACTCTCGCCCAACTCCAAACTGCTGCATCTGGAGCTGAGTGTGATAATACGTCTCTTCCAGCAGGAACTGGCTTAGTCTGCTAGTTAGTCCGCTGCAACAGGATCCTCTGTGTTTCTCCCGCTAAACGTGTTTAGAGTCCTGTACATGAACATGTACACTTTTAGCCCCACATCCTGGAGCAGGCATTGTCTCCCTATCTTTTCTCTTCTAGCTCAGTGATGAGTATGAGCCTTTCCTTTTTCCCTCATTCTTCTTGCTGGTAATTGGTGTGGGAATGAGGATATGCTGTGGTCTTTCCAGGTGAAATTGACAGAATTGTCTTCAGGCACATTCAGTTGCTTTAGCAGAATATTATAGACTGGATAACTTAAACATATTTTTCTTTCAGTTCTGGGACATGGGGAGTCTGAGATAAGGCACTTGAAGATTCAGTGTCGGGTGATGTCATGCTTCTGATGGCAATCTTCTTGATAGGATTTCATTAGGTATAAAGGGGGCTGGAGAGCTGTCTGGTTCTTTTTATAAAGGCAGTAATTCTATTGATGAGAGTTTTACCCTTTATTGCTCCCCCCTCTGCGAGGCCCCATCTCCTGAACTTTTTACCGTGGTGGTTAGGATTACAGCATATAGATTTAGGGATACTGTATTAGTTACTTTTCTTGTGTAACCAAATACCTGAAAAGAAGCAACTTAAGGAAGGAGGGGTTTGTTTTGGCTCACAGTTTGAGGGGACACAGTCCTTTGAGTCTGAGAAGGGGCCTGGTGGCAGGAGGGTGAGGCAGCTGGTCACATGGTGTCTGCAGTCAGGTTAGGAAACTGAGCCAGGCTATAAAACCTCAAGGCTTGCTTCCAGTAACCTTCCTCCAGTAAAACTCCACCTCCTGAGGGTTCCACAGCCTTCCAAAATAGCACTATTATCTAGAAACAAAATATTCAAATACATGAACCCGTGAAGGATGTTTCACATTCAAACTATAACAGAAACATTTAGTCCATCATAAAGTTTCCTCAGGAAAGCTCAGGAAATCAAACATGGTTATTGCTGGAGGAGTTGTGCTCATGCTTTCTGTTGTTGTCTAGAAAGCACCCTGGGTAATTAGGCCAGGGCAGCATTGTGATTTTTTTTTTTTTTGGTTTGTCGAGACAGGGTTTCTCTGTGGTTTTGGAGCCTGTCCTGGAACTAGCTCTTGTAGACCAGGCTGGTCTCGAACTCACAGAGATCCGCCTGCCTCTGCCTCCCAGGTGCTGGGATTAAAGGCGTGCGCCACCACCGCCCGGCCAGCATTGTGATTTTTGTGGACCTCTTCCTACATTAAGGTTTCTTTGGTGGTGTTAAGGAAAGAACTCAGTACATTATACTCATGCCAGGTGTGCACTGTACCACAGAGGTGGCTCGTCATCTCCCAAATTAAAAACAAACACATTATTACAGTACTGTTTATTGTGTATGAAGTGTTCGCAGTGTGTCTCCTGGCCAATGAGGAGCATCAGTCTATTGCAAGCCGTTTTTACATTGGGTAAAAGCTGGTGCTGGATTCTTCTGCTTGAGGTATATAATACGTATGAGTTGTTAAATGTATAGGTGTGTGTGTGTGTGTGTATGTGTTTATGAGTTTTTTTCCTGCATGTATGTCTGTACATGTACTTGCAGTGTTTCTGGAGGCCCCAGAAGAAGGTGTTTGTTCCTATGTAAGTGACGTGGAGAGGCTGGAACATTGCAGGTCCTGAAACTAACTAATCACTTAATCACTTTATTTGGGCTGTCTTTAGCATCCCCAAACAGCCATTCCTGGCACACTTTTGTGTCAAAACTAACATCCTGTGACTGATGGACTAAATGGACTTTGGTTTTTTTTTTTTTTTTTTTTTTGGTTTTTCGAGACAGGGTTTCTCTGTGGTTTTGGAGTCTGTCCTGGAACTAGCTCTTGTAGACCAGACTGGCCTCGAACTCCCAGAGATCCGCCTGCCTCTGCCTCCCAGGTGCTGGGATTAAAGGCGTGTGCCACCACCGCCCGACTCTAAATGGACTTTGGAATCTATTAACTTAACTTATTAGCGTCTATCAGCCCCAAACTAAGGTCTTTGGATAGCATCTGAGGCCTCTAGGAGAGCTCCTCCTGTGACTGTAACAGCTTCTCTGATGTTTCCACCAATGTCTGAGTTGTGTCTTGATTGATGGTTTTCTTTGTTCTGTGGGGTAGTTTGAATGTAATTGGCCCCCATAAGCTCATAGAGAGTGGCACTATTAGGAGGTGTGTCTTTGTTGGAGTGGGTGTGGCCTCGTTGGAGAAAGTGTGTCACTATGGGGGTGGGCCTTGAGGTTTCCTAAGCTCACGATACTTCCCAGTGTCACAGACCATTTCCTGTTGCCTGCAGGATGTACAACTCTCAGCTAGTTCCCAACACCATGTCTGCCTGCATGCTGCCAAACTCCCCGACATGATGAAAATGGACTGAACCTCTGAACTGTAAGCTGCCACCTCAATTAAATGTTTTCCTTTATAAGAGTTGCTGTGATCATGGTGTCTCTTTACAGCAATAGAAACCTAACTAAGACATTCTGTCATTATAAAAATGTCATCAAACTGCTTCTATGTTGGGGCATGGAATTTGGAGTTCCCTAAATCTGTGTTCCCAGACCATGGTCCCTCAAACTTGACACTAGTTAACTAGAGTAAACTATCTCTTATTCCCTTTGAGGCGAGAGCTGTGTTTTTTACATCGACAAACGATTAATTATATTTGCTTCTCTACTGCACATTGCTGGGATTTGTTGGCCCATAACACAAAACTCTCCCAGGCTCACCTAGTCACAGTGAAACTTCGGCCAAAGGGTTTGGCTTCATTTACAGATCCAAGCATGTATTTCTGACCTGCCTTTAAAGTTGTTAAACATATTTTAACCAAATATTTGGACCTTCTGAGGTGACACAGGCTACCTAAGTATTATCTTTCCCCACTCAGGCTCCTTCTTAGCCTCGCCCGCCTCGCCCGAGGAAGAGAGAGGATTTTCATGAAGCATTTTCACCTTGTAAGAGGCAACATCTGTGACTCCTCATTGAGTCCCTGCATAGAAGTAACGCTTAGCACACACACAGAGCAGGTGCCTGCAAGGCTTTGTTAGGTAAACGAGGGAGTGAACGCTCTCTACTCATCAACCCCTTGAGATGTTAACGGAATTCCAGTTGCTTAAGTAGCCGGGAGTGTATAGCAGCTGTTTGGCAGAGGGAGGGACAGTCTGAGCTAGGTAACATCAGTTCAGTAAGTACGGTGATCTGCTGCTAGTGTTTGTTCATGTTTACAGTTTCTTCACAAAAAATGAAATTTGGTTTACAACTGTGTGAGGTTTTTGTTGTTGCTTTGGTTTTTTTTTCTTTTTTCTTTTTTTTTTGTTTTGGTTTTTTCGAGACAGGGTTTCTCTGTAGCTTTGGAGCCTGTCCTGGAACTCCCTTTGTAGACCAGGCTGTCCTCAAACTCGCAGAGATCCGCCTGCCTCTGCCTCCCGAGTGCTGGGATTAAAGGCGTGCGCCACCACCGCCCGGCTTGTTTTTTTTCTAAATAGGGTTTCTCTGCATAGCCCTGGCTGTCCCGGAACTCACTCTGCAGGCTGACCTCAAACTCAGAGATCTGCCTGCCTCTGCCTCCCTGGTGCTGGGATCATCTCTATAGTAGGAGCAGCAGCTTCCTCAAAAGCCCAGCTCTGGTGTGGCGGGGAGAGTTATTAAGACCAGTCTCCGGTCTTCAGCCCATCTAGGGACACTGGGAGTCATTTTAGACACTGTTAGCTCCTTTCTGTGCAAGGCGGTAAGTTATTTTCTCTGCCACTGAATCTGGAAGTTACTATGCACCTGACAACAGGATTCATCACTGCACCCATTACTATACACCTGACAACAGGATTCATCACTGCACCCATTACTATACACCTGACAACAGGATTCATCACTGCGCCCATTGCTATGCACCTGACAACAGGATTCATCACTGCACCCATTACTATACACCTGACAACAGGATTCATCACTGCGCCCATTGCTATGCACCTGACAACAGGATTCATCACTGCACCCATTACTATACACCTGACAACAGGATTAATCACTGCACCCATTACTATACACCTGACAACAGGATTAATCACTGCACCCATTACTATACACCTGACAACAGGATTCATCACTGCACCCATTACTATACACCTGACAACAGGATTCATCACTGCGCCCATTGCTATGCACCTGACAACAGGATTCATCACTGCGCCCATTGCTATACACCTGACAACAGGATTCATCACTGCGCCCATTGCTATACACCTGACAACAGGATTCATCACTGCGCCCATTGCTATACACCTGACAACAGGATTCATCACTGCACCCATTGCTATACACCTGACAACATGATTCATCACTGCGCCCATTGCTATACAGACGTCACTCACTAATTATGAAACTTCAGATACTTGATTGTCAGACCCAGGTTCAGGCAGAAATACACACTCCTGCAATAATCTATATAAATATCGGTCTCAAAATATCTTACCCAATCCAGGGGTTGGAGAGATGGCTCAGTGGTTAAGAGTACTGACTGCTCTTCTAGAGAACCTTGGCTCAATTCCCAGGACCTACATGAGAGCTAACAACTGTCTGTAATTTCCAAGGGGAGCCAATGCTCTCTTCACCTCCTTGGGCACTCTATGCATGTAGTACACAGACACACACGGGCCAAACACTTGTTACTTAAATACAAATAAATAAACGTTTAAAAAAATGAAGAAAAATGTCACCAAATTTGAACTTGGTTGACACACATGCTTGCTATTGCTGTTAAGATTGTGGTTTCTAGCCGGGCGGTGGTGGCGCACGCCTTTAATCCCAGCACTCGGGAGACAGAGGCAGGTAGATCTCTGTGAGTTCGAAGCCAGCCTGGACTACAAGAGCTAGTTTTAGGACAGGCTCCAAAGCCACAGTGAAACCCTGTCTCGAAAAACCAAAAGAAAAAAAAAAAAAAGATTGTGGTTTCTATAAAAAAAAAATTCTACTAGATATAATTAAAGGAAAAATGAATTTATACAAGTATGGTTCATCCCAGTAAATCCAGGGCAAGGATACAACTAGACCTTGGGAATGGCTATAGATAAGGGGAGCACAGAACATGTCTTGTTTTTCTTTTTGTAGCCTCTATCCTTCTGACTTTTCTCTGAATCCCAATTGGTGATTTGTTTGTTTGTTTGTTTGTTTTTGGGTTTTTTGAGACAGGGTTTCTCTGTGGTTTTGGAGCCTGTCCTGGAACTAGCTCTTGTAGACCATGCTGGTCTCAAACTCACAGAGATCCGTCTGCCTCTGCCTCCCGAGTGCTGGGATTAAAGGTGTGCGCCACCACCGCCTGGCTGTTTGTTTGTTTTTAAAGTTTCATCAACTCTATTTAAGAGAACAGATCAACCAAGGCAGGAGCCCACCTAGCCTATAGGATTCCAAGGAAGGTCTAGAAACAGCCCCGCCCAGTTCAGACAAATGACATGCCCTTGCCATCTTGTTTTGTATGTAAAGCGCACTCCTGGAGCACGATGGCTTGTATAACAGAATGTGAATGATGGCCTTTGTGGGGTCATCATCCTAGTCAGCCACTGAATTATATTGTGAGAACCTGGCAGGGTTGCTCCTGCAATTGTGTAGATGGTACGAGGAGCTGGATCCTGGAAACTCTAGAGATAAGTTAATGTATCCATTTTAAAAATGACATGCAGTGGCTTGTTTATTTATTTATTTAGAGACAGGGTTTCTCTGTGTAACCCCAGCTGTCCTGGAACTCATTCTATAGGCCAGGCTGCCTGCCTGCCTCTGCCTCCCGGGTGGTGGGATTAAAAACATGCGCCACCACTGCCTGACTATGTAGTGGTTTATAGGGCAGCAGAAGAAATACTTGAGTTTGTGAAGAGCTTGCTGTGTGAGGATGAAGACCTAACTGTAACCGCCCCGGCGGGTCAGTTAGTCTAGGGTTGTAACCCGCCTGGCAGGTCAGTTATTCCAGGGTCCCGGAGAGGCACTATCTGAAAAAGACTTGGGCAAGAGAGAGGAAGGAGGCCAAGCAGAGTTCTTATCAAAGCCTCCGTTTATTAGCGTCATGGTTGTGGCTTATATATAGCCCCTGGATGAGGAATTTGGGTTGGGATGGGGGCAGGGGCATGGCCAGGGCAGGAAGGGATCTTGCAGCCATGGTCACGAGTCCTCTCGGTCAGGAGGTCACGAGTCGACACACCTAGTGTTCTCTATACAGGTGGAATCGTTCCTTTTGTGATTCCAACCACAAACAGTTCTCTAGATAGTTGGAATGTAGGGCAGGTTCCGCTAACAGATAACTCTCAAGATAGTTGGGTGTGGGGTGGGCTCTGCCAACAAACAGTTCTCAATACAGTTGGGGTGTGGGACTCTCTGCAAACATCCCCAGGACAATGGTCCCCGCCATCATCCCTGGAAAATGGCTCCTGACACCTAACCAGAGCCAGAGACTCAGAATCGACATAAAAATCTGGCTAAGACATATTTATAATTCCAGTACTGGGAAAGCAGAGACAAGAGATTCCCCAGTGCTCACTGGCCAGCCAGAGAGTCGAGGATCATGAGAGGCATTGTATCTATCTATCTATCTATCTATCTATCTATCTATCTATCTATCTATCTATCTATCTACCTATCTATCTACCTATCTATCTACCTATCATGTATATACATATATATGTGTATGTGTACATACACACATGTGTGTGCATGCATGTATATACATATATATTGTGTGTATGCATATACATATTATATATGTGGTGGAGGGGCTAGAGAGATGATTCAGAGGTCAAGAACATTATCTGTTCTTGCAGAAGACCTGGGTTTGCTTCCCAGCATCCATATATCAGCTTACAATTGTCCATAATTCCAGTTCCAGGGGACCCAGCTCCTTCTTCTAGATTCTGTTGGCACCAGGCACACACATACTGCATACATACTTGGAGGCAAAGCACTCATATAAAAAAAGCAAAAATAAAAATTTAAAAAAATAGGGTGGAAATTGATAGAATAAAACACTGGATACAACTTCTGTTGTATGTGTGTATGTACCCACAAACACACACACACACAAAACCTGATTTTAAACATGTTAGACCAGGGGACAACAAACTATGAGCCACAGGCAGAATCTACTCTCTCCTCTTTTTGCAAGCATGGTTTTGTAGAAACACAGTCACGCTCTTTGAGTTATAGCTGTGCTTGCTTTTGATCAGGGAGACCACAACTGAGCAGTTGTGGCAGACGGTAAAGTTCACAAAGGCTGTGAAACTTCCTGTCTGGCTCTTTACAGCAATGTGTTGCTGACCCAATGCTTAGTTTCTGGTGACTCCAAAGAAGGTGGTGGGGTCAGCAGCCTCAGTGTCCCCTGGGAGCTTGTCAGGCTCCGCCTCCAGCGTCTGAACGAGAAGTCACTGTTTAACCTTCGGGACATGGCAGTTTGAGAAGTGCTACATTTAGATGCTCTGTGCGCACAATCAGCGCTATAGAAACTTTCCTTTCACGCAGTCTCCATCAAGGCTGTCAGACATATGCGGTAGCTCAGGCACATTGGATTAGTGTGCCACTATCTCTGCATTTGAAGCGATGATTTTTTGACCTTCTCAGGTCAGAGTGCCATGGGCTATCAGCCAGAAATCTTCACTACATATCTACCTGGACAAGGGCTACCCTCTCCTAGATGCCTGCAACCCCCATTCAACAGAGGGCACAGCCTGTGCCAGGCATTTGACGATAGCAGCGGATGAACCAGCACTGCTGTGGCCCTCACAGGTATTGTAGAGTTTTAACACTTCATAGAGCTCCTCCTAAAACCTCTTAGGTGGTTCTTTTAATCTCCACTCAAAAACCAAGGTTTAGAGAGACTAAATTACTCACTCAAACTCATAATGGCCGGTGAGTGGCAGAGCTGAAGAATTGAATTTACGTTTTCTGACACTAAAGTTTCTGTGTTGTTTGGTGCTGTACTGCTAGATATGGTTCTGGGAAATTGTAATCTAAATTAGATCTACAGCCAGCAAGCCAGTGTTTTATAGATAAGAAACAGAATATTGTTATCTCCCACTTCTCAGATATGACCAAGATGATACTGAGAGATTGGGGAAGATTGAAAATGAGAGGAGCAAAGTGCCTCCCCTGACTCTTGCTCTTCAGAAAGGACAAGCCAGTCACCTCTATCTGTGAGAAAGAGAAAGGGGGGCTCTAATAAAATCATCTCCTTTAGATACCCAAAATAAGAATTACATGCGAAGCCATGGATGGGATAAGTAAAACACTGCCTTAGTGAGAAAAGGGCTGAGGGTCCATGCGTCCCCTCCACGATATCCTGCCTTAAGGGGAGGAGGGCTCAGGGTTCATGTGCCTCCTCCATGATGTACTGTATTAGGGAGTGCTGATGTACAAAAACCATCTCTGTGATGGCCACACCCTGGCTTTATGTTATACAGCAGCTTTGAATGCTTGGGACAGAACTGAAAAAGCTGGAAATAGAACTGAGTCATTTAGTAAGGTTATACAGTGCCCAAAAGAAACCTTCACTGATTTTTTTTTTGTTTACAAAGACTGACTTCACCTGTAAATAGAATGATACCAAATTCAGAAATTTTCTGTGGGATAATACTCTTGTACACTGTAGAAATTTGTCAATCATATGAGTTTAATAAAACACTGATTGGCCAGTAGTCAGGCAGGAAGTATAGGTGGGGTGACCGGACTAAGAGAATTCTGGGAAGAAGAAAGCCAGAGATGCAGTAACCAGCCAGATGCACAGGAAGCAAGATGAGTGATGTAGGATTTCCCTCTGTATGTTGTGATTACCATTAATGAATAAAGAAACTGCTTTGAACCTATAGCAGGCAAAACTTAGTTAGGCAGGGAAAACTAAAGTGAATGCTGGGAGAAAGAAGGGTGGAGTCAGGGAGAAGCCATGGAACTGCCAGAGGCAGATGCTGGGAGCTTTACCCCGTAAGTCACAGCCACATGGTGATATACAGATTAATAGAAATCGGTTAAATTAATATGAGTTATATATACTTTTGATGTACTCTGAAGTTACTATCTTTGAAGGGCTGTTAAAAAACTTCAGTGAAGTCAGGCATTGTGACACACACCTTTATTCTGAACACTTGGGCGGCAGAGGCAGGCAGATCTCTGGTCTATATAGTGAGCTCCAGGACAGCCAGATCTATTTAGGGAGACAAACAATAAAAGAAGCTGGGTTGTAGTGCATGTCTTTAATCCCAGCCTTAGGGAGGCAGAAGCAGGCAGATCTCTGTGAGTTCGAGGTCAGCCTGGTCTATAAAGTGACAGCCAGAGCTGTTACACAGAGAAACCCCCGTCTCGAAAACATAACAAAACTTCACTGAGGTCATAGGGTAGTTCTGGACAGGATCACAATAGATAAAACCCTAGATTACAAGGCCATGGTCAGTTAGGATGTGTTTACTATAAATAAAAATTAAGAGTCTTGTTTGTGAAACTTCTGGAAAATATCTTAGAGAAAAGTAAGGCAGTACTTGAAGGTCATCTATGCTCAAACTCATTGCATTTACACATTCTAATTTGAAGCTATCTTCATATAAAACAATTGTCTGTAGATAGGCAATCCTTATGGCAAACATTAAATGTGCTGGAATTATTGAGTCTCAGTTGGCAATAGGTTTCAGCCAGACGAGGGTGAGGAGCTTGCTGTCCTTCCCATGTCTCCATAAATTTCCCTGTCTTTCTGTCCTGCCTCAGAACCACACAGGGAGAGGGGTTCTGGAAAACATAGTTCCTGGACTTTCTTTCTGTGACTCTTGGGGGTCCAGAGAGGATAGTAGTGATGCCAAATCACTAGTAGACAGCCTAGTACAATTCAGACACCATCTACTGAGGCACATCTACATTCTTACCCACAATTAACTCCCAAATGAAGATAACAGTACTGATCAGGAGAATAGAAAAAACAAAACAAACAACTCACAGCAAGCCAGGTGTGGGGGCACATGCCTGTAATCCTAATACTTTAGAAGCTGATCCCAGTGTCCATCCAATTCTGGGAGCTCCAATCATGTGCCTCTTCCTCAGATTATTTCCTTTAAGTTGCTATTTATTAACCACTATCCACTATCATTAAATTTCTATAAAAGCATTCTTCTGGCAATCTCTTTTCTTGGGCCCACTAATGTTGTGGAATATTATTAGTTGAAGATTTTTTTACAGTAGATTATGCTGTGGAATATTTGTTTAGTGATGCAAAGATGTGCTGCATTCTTTTATGTTGCATTTGTTTAATTCTGTAAAGCTGTTACTTTGTCTGCCTAAAACACCTGATTGGTCTAATAAAGAGCTGCATGGCTGATAGCTAGGCAGGTGAGGGAAATAGGTGGGGCTGCCAGGCAGAGAATAAATAGGAGAGAAAGGAGAGGAGTGAGAAAAGGAGGAGAAGAGAACGCCAGGAGCCACCCTGCCACACAACAGCCACAGAGTGAGAAGTAAAGGAAGGTATAGAGAATAGAGAAAGGTAAAAGCCCAGAGGCCAAAAAAAAAAAAAAAAAAAAATGGGGCTGGAGAGATGGCTCAGTGGTTAAGAGCATTGCCTGCTCTTCCAAAGGTCCTGAGTTCAATTCCCGGCAACCACATGGTGGCTCACAACCATCTGTAGTGAGGTCTGGTGCCCTCTTCTGGCCTACAGACAGAATATTGTATACATAATAAATAATAAAAAAAAAAGCCCAGAGGCCAAAGATGAATGGGATAATTTCAGATAAGAAAAGCTGTCTAGAAACAAGCCAATCTGAGGCCAGGCATTCATAAGTAAGAATAAGTACCCTTGTATTTATTTGGAAGCTGGGTGGCAGACCCACAAAGAGAGAGGTGTAATAAAACCAACTACATGCTAAGAGTCTATATGATCCTTAGTTAAACATTTAATGAGTTGCTTAAAATTATGTACATGGGAAGATTTTGTTTTCAACTAGAGACATCCCCAAGTGAGGCTGTGATGCCTTCAGGTGATGTCACCACACTGGAGACAGATTGATCAGGAAGCCAGGTCTGGGGCTGTGGAGGTGGTTCAGTTCTTACAGTGCTTGCTGTAAAAGCGTGAATTCCTGGCACTCAACTTTAAAAGTCAGGTCAGCAAGTGTGTGCCTGTAATCTCAGCACTGGGAGACAAAGCAGTTGGACCCTGGAGCTCACCTTCCAGCTAGCTTACCAAGTGGTGAGCTCTTGAGTTTAAAGAAATAAAAGGCAGAGAGTTATTGAGGAAGACACCTAACATCAACCTCTGACTTACATACATGTGTATACATACACACATGTACCCATATTCGCACATGAACACACACACATACACACATAAAGAAAAGAAAACCAAAACTGGAGAGTATGCATGGTGGCTCACATCTATAATCCTAGTACTGGGGGGGGGGGATGCTGAGGTATTGGACTACAGAGTGAAATCTGTCTAATACACAAACGAGAACAAAACAGATAGACAGATATACAAACACACACACACACACCATGAGAAACTAAAAGAAACTCAGGTCTGGATTTCCCTCCCCAGTGTAGATATTGACAGGCATAGTTATTGGTCCATTATCCCTGCTTGTGCCATGGGAGTCTATGGTGATATTTTATTTGACCTTTAACAAATAAAGCTTGCCTGAAGGGGCTGGAGAGATGGCTCAGTGGTTAAGAGCATTGTCTGCTCTTCCAAAGGTCCTGAGTTCAATTCCCAGCAACCACATGGTGGCTCACAACCATCTGTAATGAGGTCTGGTGCCCTCTTCTGGCCTGAAGGCATACACACAGACAGAATATTGTATACATAATAAATAAATTAATTAATTAAAAAAAAAAAAGCTTGCCTGAAGATCAGGGTCAAGAGCTAGCCATACTAGTTAGTCATAGAGGCCAGGGAGCCAGGGAGTGGTGGGACACCCCTTTAATTCCAGCACTTGTGAGACAGAGGCAGATGGATATCTTGAGTTCAAGACCACCCTGGGCTACACAAAATTGAATCAGTCTAAAAGAGAAACAGAGTAAAGTGGGGGTGGCTTACTTATTTGTGCAATCACTTGCATCCGTCCCCACAGGCAATAAGCACCTTAAATCCGTTAGGGAGGTGAAGATGGGAAGTGATTTGGCTGAGCAGAGAGAGGAATATAAGGTGGGAAGAGACAGGATGCCCGATTCAGTCTGATCACCTCTTTAGTCGAAGGATTCAGTAGAGGTAAGAACTAGTGACTGACTGCTCTGCCTCTCTGATCTTTTAGCATTAACCCCTGTATCTGACTCTGAGTTTTTATTAAGAGCAATTAGAATTTGCACTACAGGAGTCTGAATCACTTATTTTTGCAATCACTTGTATCTGTCCAAATAGGCAATAAGCAATAAGACCAGGCTGGCCTCAAACTCACAAAGATCTACCTGCCTCTACCTCCTGAATACTGGGATTAAAGGCCTGTGCTACCACTGCCCAGCTAGGCCAACCAGTTTATAATTACATAGGCCTCTGTGTTTCTTTGGGGCTGAATGGCTGCAGGACCGGGTGGAACAGAGACCTCAGTCAGTAATAAAGGACAGTACTGGTGAAGAGCCTGGCTTGTTCTAGGAGATCCATACTGATTGTTACTATGATGGTGTCTGTGACCTCATTTTCTCAAGTCAATATTCTGGGTAAGTAGGAGTGAGATCTAATATGTGACAGGTACCAGGGCTCAGTCCTCTGATTTAAGACATCTTGTATGAGCAGCATAGTGTGGGTAATGGGGGTCAGTGAGTCTTTGACTTGAACTGCCTCTACAGCACACTAGCTTTCAGAAAAAATATTAATGGGTTCAGTTTGGCACTCCACTAGAACCTTGAGGAGGGCCAACAGCTCATCCAATTGAATGGAACCAGGGTTATGGATAACATATGTAACACCTTTGGAGCCAGAACACTGGATAAGAACACCACATCTGTCTTTATTGGAATCTAAAAAGGCCAGGGTACTTGAGGAATGAGAGTGGAGGAGGGGATTGCATGGGCTGTATCTATATTGGAAGGGTATAGAACCCTGCTAAGGTCTTGTGTTTTGGCAAGTGATTGTCAATAGTTCCTGTGAATCCTGAAACCAGTTCCTGGAATGAGATAGAGTTCTCCCAGAGGGACTAGGTATTTTTTAAAGAAAAGGGGAAGACAGGTTTATCTGACTCTCGTCCACATGTTCTCCATGTAAACATTTGTGCCTTAAGCTGGAAGGATTTATCAAACTTAGTGGTGACTTTGTGCAGATCAGAATAAGCTTGATGTATCCATAATAGGGGCCCAATTTTCCATCACCCTGGGTGTCCAGAGGATCATTGCCAACAAGGTCTTCTGAGGATTGTGGTGTCACAGGCTGGAGGTAGCTAGAATGGCCACAACCTCCTGTAGTAGAACTCTAGTCTCATGAGTAAGCATAACCCTGATGGGTGGGCAGGTGGGGACCTCCAGCAATGAATAGAGGTGCCTCATCTTTTGATCAGGAATGGGCAGAAAGGGTTTAAGCCAATTAACTGTGCCACATAATTGTTGTAATTCTGAGAATGAGTACAATTCCTTTATTTCCAATTTAAAGGAAAGGGAGCAAACCTGCTTAGCAATGGAAAAGCCTAAAAAGGCAAAGGGGGTACCATTTGAACCTTATCTGGCACCATCATCAGATGTAATGACACGAGATCTTTTACAGTTTTTCAGCAGACTTTTTCAGCAAGACTACATACAGATGTGCTGGAAGGAAATCATCCATGTAAATGGGAATATTCACCAAGACCTGAGAAATATATGACTGGCAAGGTGTAGGGCTATTCTTCATCTCTGAGGTAATACAGTCCATTGGTATCGCTCGACTGGTTTATGTATATTAGGCTCCCATACTGTAAAGGCAAAGTGGTCTCTATCCTGTGATGCTAGGGGAATTTTAAAAAAGCAATCCTTAATATCTAAAACTAAAATATAATAATACAGAGGAATAGCACTAGGGTGGGGGAGGCCTGGTTGTGAGGACCCTATTTTTTTCCATTTGATCATTAACTGCACAGAGATCCTGAAGAAGGCAGTAGTGTCCCAGTCTCTTGGGAATAACAAATATGGGGGTATTATGCTTACTTGTAGTTGGTTAAGTGTGCCCCATCTTTTTTTGTTTTGTTTTGTTTTGTTTTTTTAGAGACAGGGTTTCTCTGTGGCTTTGGAGCCTGTCCTGGAACTAGCTCTGTAGACCAGGCTGGCCTCGAACTCACAGAGATCCGCCTGCCTCTGCCTCCCGAGTGCAGGGATTAAAGGCGTGCGCCACCATCGCCTAGCTAAGTGTGCCCCATCTTTAGCTGTTCTACAACTAAATCCTTTAGGTTTGACAGTTTTGGTTAAATTATAGGGCACTGTTCCACCCAGATGTCCTGATTCCAGAGCCATGTCAATGGAATGGGGCTAGGAGGCTCAGTCGTGGTGGACTTCTGAGACACAATGGCCCGTAGAACTGGGGGTACAACTCTTGCTTAGAATGGCAATTTGCTAAATCTATCTTTTCATGGACCTTAAGGTTATCAAAGAAAACTCTATCATCAGTAGTTAGGACAGCACCCATATCCTCCGGGATGTCTCTGCCCCAGAGGTTTCTTGGTACTGTAGAAACAATAGGGAGAATGGCTCCTTTTTTTGCCATCAAGGTCTCTCCAAAGGACTGGATGGATAGCAAGTTTTTTTTTTTTTTTTCGAGACAGGGTTTCTCTGTGGTTTTGGAGCCTGTCCTGGAACTAGCTCTTGTAGACCAGGCTGGTCCGAACTCACAGATATCCGCCTGCCTCTGCCTCCCAAGTGCTGGGATTAAAGGCGTGCGCCACCACCGCCCAGCTTGGATGGCAAGTTTTGAATCTTATTAACCTCCTACTCTACTAATGGGAGGCCCAGGTCTAAACTTCCAATGGAGGAAGCAGAGCGCCACTGTTTCTGTTAATATGATGATGTCTGCATCCAATGGAGGAAGCAGAGCGCCACTGTTTCTGTTAATATGATGATGTCTGCATCCGTGTCTGCCAAACCTCTAACAACTTGTCCATCAAGCCTTGGGGAGTATTGAAAAATGGGCAGTGTCAAATAGAGTCCAGACTGCATGACTGTTCTTCTGGACTGCTGTGAAGATGGTGTGGGTCCAGCTTCATGTTTTAGGCTTTCTTTAAAGGATGGCTTGAGAGGCGGAAACGTTAACGGATTGGACAGTTGCTTGAGCTCTAACAAGTGTTACCATGACTGGCTGCAGCTTGTTATCAATGCACCGTCAGGGCTTAGACAAATGGGACTGATATTTGACCATGATATATTTGGAGCAGAGGCATTGTCTTTAAAATAAAAAATGCCATATAGGTTGTCTTTAAATAAAGTGTTTTAAAGCTAAAAAGTAATGTAAAGTAAAGTAAAATAAATAAATTTGATGGACTGGTTAGAATTACATTTAATGTCTCACTAACTTAGAAGGAATGATGTCTAAGACTGCAGGGTTTGTCTCTATTTGGCCAAACATTTCTCTAGAGTTATTGGAATTGCAGTGGGTTGATAAATTATTTCAAGGACCTGTTTTGTAGCCAGATAACGCAGTCCTTCAGTCTTGTCAATGAGCAAAAGGGAG